>NC_083869.1:125120000-127620000 GCF_032452875.1 Bos javanicus | reverse complement strand
ATAAGTTTAATAAACAATCTGGCAGAGCTTCTACTTTTTTTTTTTTTTAACAGTAAATATGTGGTCATAAAGACTGCTTGTTACAACTACAATTATGTGCTTCATGAAATTTTAGCTAGGATACACTACTAGTCTCAAGATTTCTGTACTTCCCTTTTTGAAGTCTGTTTGGTGTTCCAGCAGAATGACCAGCCGCATGAGCCTGGCAGTGCTTGTAATCAGACTTGGAGACCAAGGGCAGGACCCTGCAGCCGCTCGGTTGCAGGACACGGGGATGGACACTCTGCAGCAGTGTTTAAATGCTCTTCTGTAGCGAATGCCCAGCTCTGTGCATTGACTGCAGATGCATCCCAGCATTCCATCTTTCTTTTCTATTGCTGTTTGTCTCATTTTGTTTAGATAGATGGTCAGAATGAACTCCATTCTGTAATAAAAGCATAAAACAATTTAGTCACTGAATATGGCTGTATGTAGGTTATTACTGTGGGGAAACTTGGTTCGGCCAAAGTATTGTTTTTGTGAAAAACTCTGACAGATCAAGATCTTTAATGTTTCCATAACATAACACTTAAACAAAATTAAAAATGAATGAGCTACCCAGTTACCAAGATTTCACTTACATTAATATAGCTGCACATATGAAATTTGAGTGTAAATTTATTTTTCCAAGATTTTTAAATGATGAACACTATTTGAAAGAAAGAGAACCAATCTATTGATTATTTACAACTGATAATACAATTTCATTTCATGGATTTTTTCCCCCTATACAGTACATAAAACAATTAATATGAAGCCACCCACAAAACATGATGGGGGTGTCTTCCTCACTACCCTTGACTTCTTTTTTTTTAATATAAATTTATTTATTTTAATTGGAGGTTAATTACTTTACAATATTGTATTGGTTTTGCCATACATCAGCATGAATCCGCCACGGGTATACACGTGTTCCCCATCCTGAACCCCCTCCCACCTCCCTCCCTGTACCATCCCTCTGGGTCATCCCAGTGCACCAGCCCCAAGCATCCTGTATCATGCATCGAACCTGGACTGGCGATTCGTTTCATATATGATATTTTACATGTTTCAATGCCATTCTCCCAAATCATCTCACCCTCTCCCTCTCCCACAGAGTCCAAAAAACTACCCTTCACTTTCTAAGATGGTATCACTCATAGTGATTTAAATCAGACTGGGTGGCTTAAACCACAGAAATGAATTTGTTCACAGTTCTGGAAGCTAGGCGTCCAAGATCATGGTGTTAGCTGGGTTGGTTTTGTGAGACATCTCTTCCTAGCTTGCAGATGGTTGCCTTCTCACTGTATAGTCACATGGCTTTTTCTCTGTGCACATCTGTCCCTTCCTCTTTTTAATAATGGCATCAGTCCTATTAGAGTCCCACTGTTGTGACCTCACTTAACTTTAATAATTTCCCTAAAGGCTCTGTTTCCAAATATAGTCATAATGGGGGTTAGGGCTACACAGGGGGTGGGCATAGAGACACAATTCAGTCCATAACAATAGTTATTAACAGACATTATAAAATTGTAATGGATCAGATATCAGTGGACTTGCCCTGGTTACAGTGGTTAAGAATCCGCCTGCCAATGCTGGGGACATGAGTTCACCTCCTGGTCCAGGAAGGTTCCACATGCCCACGGAGCAACTAAGCACGTGTGCCACAGCTACTGAGCCAGAGTGCTCTAGAGCCTGCCCACAGCAACGAAGAGTGGCCTCTGCTCGCCACAACTAGAGAAAGCCCTTGCAGAGCAATGAAGATGCAGTGCAGCCAAAAATAAGCAAATAAAACTTTATATATATATAAAGATATCTAGCAGTTCAGGAGTCCCAGAATGTGAACCCACCTTACGTAACCTTACGTAACCCACCTTACCTAACATCCAACTTCCTTGTAAAAAAAAAAAAAAAAAAAAACCTGTTTTATTCAGTAATTAATTTAACCAATATTTATTGAGTGCTAACTTTAAGCCTCTTGATGAAAGTGAAAGGAGAGTGAAAAAGTTGGCTTAAAGCTCAACATTCAGAAAACTAAGATCATGGCATCTGCTCCTATCACTTCATGGGAAATAGATGGGGAAACAGTGGAAACAGTGTCAGACTTTATTTTTGGGGGCTGCAAAATCACTGCAGATGGTGACTGCAGCCATGAAATTAAAAGACGCTGACTCCTTGGAAGGAAAGTTATGACCAACCTAGACAGCATGTTAAAAAGCAGAGACATTACTTTGCCAACAAAGGTCCATCTAGTCAAGGCTATGGTTTTTCCAGTGGTCATGTATGGATGTGAGAGTTGGACTGTGAAGAAAGCTGAGTGCCAAAGAATTGATGCTTTTGAATTGTGGTGTTGGAGAAGACTCCTGAGAGTCCCTTGGCTGCAAGGAGATCCAATCAGTCCATTCTAAAGGAGATCAGTCCTGGGTGTTCTTTGGAAAGAATGATGCTGAAGCTGAAACTCCAGTACTTTGGCCACCTCATGCAAAGAGTTGACTCATTGGAAAAGACTCTGATGCTGGGAGGGATTGGGGGCAGGAGGAGAAGGGGACGACAGAGGATGAGATGGCTGGATGGCATCACCGACTCGATGGATGTGAGTTTGAGTGAACTCTGGGAGTTGGTGATGGACAGGGAGGCCTGGCATGCTGCAATTCATGGGGTCACAAAGAGTCGGACATGACCGAGCGACTGAACTGAACTGAACTTTGAGCTTAAGATACAGCAATAAACAAACTGTACTATGTGCTTGACCTCATGAAGTTTGTTTTCTAATAGAAGAGACAGACAATAAACAAATTAAGATGTAGAATGTAATGTCAGGTAGTGATATATATTTTGAATTAAAAAAAAAGCAAACAAGGAAGTAGACAACTTGCGTGTGTAGGGGCAGCTGCTATGCAAGACAGGGTGGAGGTAAGGCCTCTCTTAAGAGGTAACATCTGAGCAGAGACTAGAAAAGAGTGAAGTAGTGAGCCTGTGGCTGTGCAGAGGAGGAACATTCTAGGTAAAAGACAGGTGCAAAGGTTCTAGGGAAGGAGAGCAGTGTGTTCCAGGGTCTGCAAGGAAGCCAGTGTGATGGAGCAGAATGAGCTGGGGGCGAGTGATAAGTGATAAGACCATGAAGGATCTCATAACATTCTAGTCTACAAGAGAAGAAGCCACTGAAGCATACGGAGAACAGAAGAAATAGAAACTGATTTATATTTTAAAGCCTCTCTGGCTGCTGTGTGGAGAAAAGATGAGGGAGTGGAGACCCAATATGGAGCAGAAAGACAACTGGCCCAATGCCGGGCTGAATGAATCACAAACTGGAATCAAGATTGCCGGGAGAAATATCAACAACCTCAGACATACAGATGATACCACTCTAATGGCAGAAACCAAAGAGAAACTAAAGAGCCTCTTGATGAGACTGAAGTGAAAGTCACTCAGTCATTATGTCCAGCTATTTGTGACCCCATGGACTATACAGTCCATGGAATTCTCCAGGATAGAATACTGGAGAGGATAGCTGTTTGCTTCTCCAGGGAATCTTCCCAACCCAGGGATCGAACCCAGCTCTCCCACATTGCAGGCAGAATCTTTACCAGCTGAGCTACCAGGAAAGCCTGATGAGAGTGAAAGAGGAGAGCAAAAAAGCTGGCTTGAAACTCAACGTTAAAAAAGCAAAGATCATGGCAACCAGCCCCATCCCAGAAGAGTAGAAAATGGAAACAGTGACAGATTTTCTTTTGGGGGGAACTTCTTTTCTTTTCTGGGGCTTGCAGACAATAACTTCAGCCATGAGGTTAAAAGATATTTGTTCCTTGGAAGGAGAGACACGACAAACCTAGACAGCACATTAAAAAGCAGAGACACCACTTTGCCAACAAAGCCCAAATAGTCAAAGCTATGGTTTTTCCAGTAGTCATATATGGATGTGAGAGTTGGACCATAAAGAAGGCTGAGTGCCGAAGAATTGATGCTTTTCAATTGTGGCGCTGGAGAAAACTCTTGAAAGTCTCTTGGACTGCAAGGAGATCAAACCAGTCAATCTTAAAATAAATCAACCCTGAACATTCATTGGAAAGACTGATGCTGAAGCTCCAATACTTTGACCAGCTGATGCAAAGAGCTGACACCTTGGAAAAGACTCTGATGCTGGGAAAGATTGAAGGCAAAAGGAGAAGGGGGCAGCAGAGGATGAGATGGTTAGATAGCATCACTGACTTAATGGGCATGAATTTTGAGCAAACCCTGGGAGATAGTAGAGGACAGAAGAGCCTTGGCTCTTCTTTACAGTCCATGGCTTGTAAACAGTCAGACATGACTGAGTGACTGAGCACACAAGCCCAATGCTGTACATATTTTACTGCAAAAAAAAAAAAAAAAAAAAGATGTTTGTCATTTTTGCTTCATTTTTTTTTTACTGTTCACAAAGTTTAGAATTAGGTGATCTGCTCATAGTATTAGAGGTTACAGAGCTGATATCTGAACCCAGATCTGACTGCCTCCAAAACCTATACCTTGACCACCCTGCTTTACTGTCCCTCTATTAGTGTCCCTGGGACCCCTCCTCCTCTTGCATTTCACATATTCCAAGGTCTTATCTCCCTCAGAGAGCTCTTGAGATTACTAGCTCACATTCATTCATTCAACAAATATCCACTGAGCTTTTCCTAGGTATCAGGAACTATGAAAATACCTTTTCCATACTCATGTAATTCTCATCACAGCCCACAGTGAAAGTGATAGTGCTTAGACCCGAGAAAACTGCAGCTTGGAGAGGTTACATCACATGTTCAGTACTACAGGCCTAGTTGGTAACCAAGGCAGGCACTAAATTCAGGTACTCCTAGCTCTGGAGACAAAGCTTTTAATGACCTCTTTGTTCCCTGGAGACAAGAGTATTGTTTTTCTTATTTCTGGCATTGTGTTTACCATGAGGGAAAGGTCACATCCACAGTTAGTAGCTTCAGTCACTGTTGTTTTCTGTCTACACCTGATAGATTCCTCTGGTTAATGTTTCTTCTGTTTATGTCTTTTCTCTCCCCCAAAAGATCTGAGCTCCATATTCGGGGAATTTCTTCTTTACCTCTGCATCCCAGCATCTGAAGCTAGAAGGAAACTGAGTGTTCTTTCCCAAGCCTCTGTCCTCTCAGGAGTTATTTCTCAAATATGCCATCTTCCAGGTACTCAGGGGAGCCAAGACTAGAACGTGAGGGCACGTGATGCCACAGGGTCTCAGTTTAAATGTAGAGGAAAGTTAAGGGAATCGATGGTGTGTGAAAAGGTCCATAAGACACCTTTAAATCTCTTTCACTAATCTTTTAATAGAACCATTCGCTCTTTTTTTGTGGGGGCGGTGGGGGGAGGCTGTGCCGCATGCAAACTCTTAGTTTCGGCGTGACATGTGGGATCTAGTTCCCCAACCAGATATCAAACCTGGGATCTAACTCTGCATTGGGAGTGCAGAGGCTTAGCCACTGGAGCACCAAGTCCCAAGAGGGAGCTCTTTTTAGTTGAAAGATATGAACCCAGGGTTCAACACTCTGTAATTTGACTACCATCTGATAGGTTAAAAGAATGATGGGGCTCTTCCCATCAAGGTTCAAGTACAGTTTTTGGTTGCTGTCTTTTCTTGAATACTGTCACTGGGTTCCGATGTGTGGGGTAGACCCTCATCAGATGGAGACTCTCTGCAGGCCTCTTTGACCTGCAGGAAATAAGCTTCTAATACTGCACTAGAGTCTTACAGTACTGGGTCATATCAGAGTTCACAAGAGCTGGCTGAGCATGTGTGGTTCTATCGTTAAGGGCATGGGTTGCCTGGTAATGATTTCATCAGACATCGACTTCTGTCTCCCAAAAGGTGCTGATCTTATTGTCCTAAGAGTTAAAGATAACACTTTAAGCTAAGGTAATACTGTGATTTCAGTTAGTTTTGCCAATTTTCGTTTTAGAATGCCATCACTGCAATCAACCATTCTTGAAGATTGAGGATGACGGGGCCAATAGTAGTGCCATCACCCTCCACCTAGTTGTTTCATAATTTGTCCAGTAAAGTGACTCCCTCTATCACCTGAAATTAAGTTTCAGTTCAGTTCAGTCGTTCAGTCATGTCCAACTCTTTGCGACCCCATGAACCGCAGCACACCAGGCCTCCCTGTCCATCACCAACTCCTAGAGTCCCCCCAAACCCATGTGCATTGAGTCGGTGATGCCATCCAACCGTCTCATCCTCTGTTGTCCCCATCTCCTCCTTCTCTCAATCCTTCCCAGCATCAGGGTCTTTTCCAATGAGTCAGCTCTTCGCATCAGGTGGCCAAAGTATTGGAGTTCCAGCTTCAACATCAGTCCTTCCAATGAACACAGGACTGATTTCCTTTAGGATGGACTGGTTGGATCTCCTTGCAGTCCAAGGGACTCTCAAGAGTCTTCTCCAACACCACAGTTCAAAACCATCAATTCTTCGGTGCTCAGCTTTCTTTATAGTCCAACTCTCACACCCATGCATGACCACTGGAAAAACCATAGCCTTGACTAGATGGACCTTTGTTGGCAAAGTAATGTCTCTGCTTTTTAACATGCTGTCTAGGTTGGTCATAACTTTCCTTCCAAGGAGTAAGCGTCTTTTATTTTCATGGCTGCAATCACCATCTGCAGTGATTTTAGAGCCCCAAAAAATAAAGTCTGACACTGTTTCCACTGTTTCCCCATCTATTTCCCATGAAATGATGGGACCGGATGCCATGATCTTAGTTTTCTGAATGTTGAGCTTTAAGCCAACTTTCTCACTCTCCTCTTTCACTTTCGTCAAAAGACTCTTTAGTTCCTCTTCACTTTCTGCCATAAGGGTGGTGTCATCTGCATATCTGAGGTTATTGAGATTTCTCCCGGCAATCTTGATTCCAGCTTGTGCTTCCTCCAGCCCAGCATTTCTCATGATGTACTCTGCATTTAAGTTAAATAAGCAGGGTGACAATATACAGCCTTGACGTACTCCTTTTCCTATTTGGAACCAGTCTTTTGTTCCATGTCCAGTTCTAACTGTTGCTTCTTGATCTGCATACAGGTTTCTCAGGAGGCAGGTTAGGTGATCTGGTATTCCCATCTCTTTCAGAATTTTCCACAGTTTATTGTGATCCACACAGTCAAAGGCTTTGGCATAGTCAATAAAGCAGAAATAGATGTTTTTCTGGAACTCTGTTGCTTTTTCCATGATCCAGCAGATATTGGCAATTTGCTCTCTGGTTCCTCTGCCATTTCTAAAACCAGCTTGAACATCTGGAAATTCACAGTTCACGTTTTGTTGAAGCCTGGCTTGGAGAATTTTGAGCATTACTTTACTAGTGTGTGACTGAGTGCAATTGTGCTGTAGTTTGAGCATTCTTTGGCGTTGCCTTTCTTTGGGATTGGAATGAAAACTGACAAACATGGCAAATAGATGGGGAAACAGTGGAAACAGTGTCAGACTTTATTTTTCTGGGCTCCAAAATCACTGCAGATGGTGATTGCAGCCATGAAAATAAAAGACGCTTACTCCTTGGAAGGAAAGTTATGACCAACCTAGACAGCATATTCAAAAGCAGAGACATTACTTTGCCAACAAAGGTCTGTCTAGTCAAGGCTATGGTTTTTCCAGTAGTCATGTATGGATGTGAGAGTTGGACTGTGAAGAAAGCTGAGCACCGAAGAATTGATGCTTTTGAACTGTGGTGTTGGAGAAGACTCTTGAGAGTCCCTCAGATTGCAAGGATATCCAACCAGTCCATTCTAAAGGAGATCAGTCAGTCCTGGGTGTTCTTTGGAAGGAATGATGCTAAAGCTGAAACTCCAATACTTTGGCCACCTCATGTGAAGAGTTGACTCATTGGAAAAGACTCTGATGCTGGGAGGGATTGGGGGCAGGAGGAGAAGGGGCCGACAGAGGATGAGATGGCTGGATGGCATCACCAACTCGATGGATGTGAGTTTGAGTGAACTCTGGGAGTTGGTAATGGACAGGGAGGCCTGGCGTGCTTCAATTCATGGGGTCGCAAAGAGTCGGACACGACTGAGCGACTGAACTGAACTGAACTGAAAGACAGAAAGACTCCTTTTGCAGAGAATTCATGATCTAGATAATGAACTACCTCTTTTGAGAACTGAGGCTTTTCTTGAGGTCTTACAGCTTTTTATAGGAGCCCCTGGTGGCTCAGTTGGTAAAGAGTCTACCTGCAGTGTGGGAGACCCAGGTTCCATCCCTGTGTCGGGAAGATCCCCTGGAGTAGGAAATGGCAACCCACTCCAGTAGTCTTGCCTGGAAAATTCCATGGACGGAGGAGCCAGGTAGGCTACAGTCCACGGGGTCACAAAGAGTTGGACACTACTGAGTGACTTCACTACAGCTTTTATAAGCCTGTCATTGTAACAGATATGTTGACTTGATTCCTGAGTTCTCCAGGGATGAGGAACAAAGAAGCATATCATTTACATATTATATCAAGGCAGAGTCTCTGAGAACTTCCGGAAGAGTATTAAAATCCCGATGTTAAATTTGTTAAGAGTATGAGGGAGCCTCAGTAAACCCCTGATGCACTGCTGGCCAGTAAGACTCCTGGTTTCTCCAAGTAAAAGCAAACATTGACTTACTTTGTCCACAAGGATGCTGAAGAAAGCAGAGCATAAGTCTACAACTACTAAAGCATTTGGACTCAGCTAGTATATTTGCCAACAAAGTAATTAGATTTGGTACCTCTAGAAACTTCAGTATCACAATGGCTTTTGCTTACGGCTCTAGGGTCTTACACAAATCTCCATCCAAAACAAAACAAAAACAAAACAAAACAAATCTCCATCCCAGTCTGCAGGGTTTCTTTAAAGGCAAGATAGGAACACTCCAAGAACTGATACAGGGGATAATAAGCCTCTGACTTACTACATCTTCTGTTATATGGGTGAGCCTGTGTATGGCTTCAGGCTTCAAGGAGTACTGAGGTGAATTAGGAAGTGGTTTAGAAGGATCATTCTGAATTTTAATGAGCTTGGGACTTTTTATTGTTTCCACATCCATGGAAGAGGCCCATAGAGTATCAGGGATTTCAGAGATATATATCAGCTCAGTTCAGTTCAGCCGTTAAGTCATGTCCAACTCTTTGCAACCCCGTGGACTCCAGCATGCCAGGCTTCCCTGTCCATCACCAACTCCTGGAGTCCACCCAAACCCATGTCCATTGAGTCAGTGATGCCATCAACCATCTCATCCTCTGTCGTCCCCTTCTCCTTCTGCCTTCAATCTTTCCCAGCATCAGGGTTTTTTCCAATGAGTCAGTTCTTCTCATCAGGTGGCCAAATAGCAACCTTACTTTATGGAATTTAGTAGTCTCCTCAGGACAATCAGTTTGGGCTTGGAGAATACATAATGCCTCAGTGTCAGATGAGTCTGGAAATTCTAAGGTTATTTCTCCTGATGAAAATTTTACTTGGCTTTATAATGCAGAAAGCCGGTCTTCCCTCCACCCAAAACAAACAACTTTGTATTGAAGTATAGTTCATTTACAATGTTGTGTTAGTTTCAGGTATACAGCAAAGTGATTCACTTACAGATATATACTTTTTCAGATTCTTTTCCATTATAGGTTATTGCAAGATATTGAATGTAGTTCCCTGTGTCCTAGTAGGTCCTATTGTTTATCTATTTGTGTATAGTAGTTTGTATCTCTTAATCCCAAACTCCTAAATTATTTCTTCTCTCTTCCTTTCCCTTTTGCTAACCGTAAATTTGTTTTCTGTGAGCCTATTACTGTTTTGTGAAAGCGAAACTGAAAGAAAAAGTCACTCAGTGGTGTCCGATTCTTTGCAACCCCAAGGACCGTCCGTGGAATTCTCCAGGCCAGAATACTGGAGTGGGTAGCCTGAACCTGGGTCTCCTGCATTGGAGGTGGATTCTTTACCAACTGAGCTATCAGGGAAGCCCATTTCTGTTTTGTAAATAAGTTCATTTGTATCATTTTTTTAAGGTTCCATATATAAGTGATATGCTATGATATTTGTCTTTGACTTATTTCACTCAGTATGATAATCTCTAGCTCCATCCGTGTTGCTGCAAATGGCATGACTTCATTCTTTTTTACAGATGAGTAACATTCCATTGGGGCGGGTGCGTTTATGTGCTGTGCGCACACATACCACAACTTCTTATCCATTCAACTGTCGATGGACATTTAGGTTGCTCCCACATCTGACTATTGTAAATAGTAAATAGCTGTATAAATAAATAGTGAATAGCTGTACCTAGGAAATTCACAGGGGTAGTATCATATAATAGTAAAATATCACTTTCAGAGGAAGAGCCAACAGTTATGGGTTCCAATAAAGGAATTCTTGGAACTTGACATTACTTCGAGGAAGTGCTTCATGTATCATGTGGCTTTATTTTTTTTGTTTTAATATTTTTAAAATTTTTATTTGTGTATTAGCTGGGCTGGGTCTTCATTGCTGCATGGGCTTATCTCTAGTTGTGGCAAGTGGGGGCTACTCTGTAGTTGCAGTTTGTGGGCTTCTCATTGCGGTGCAGGCTTCAGTAGTTATGGTTCTCAGGCTCCAGAGCACAGGCTTAATAGTTGTGGCACATGGGCTTAGCTGCTCTGCAGCATGTGAGATCTTCCTCCCTGACCAGAGATCTAATCCATGTCTTCTGCATTGGCAGGTAGATTCTTTACTGCTGAGCCACCAGGGAAGCCGCCTTGACAGTTTTAAAGTAAATAGAGTTGAGGGGTGGGGGTGTGGAAGGAGCTCCCTGGGGCCCTGGTGGTTAGGAGTCGAGACTTTCACTGCCATGGCCTGGGTTCATTTCCTCATGCAGAACTGAGATCCTGCCAGTCATGTGAAACAGCCAAAAAAAAAGAAAGAAAGAAAAGAAATAAGTAAATAGAGCTGCTCTGGTATCTATCAATATGGTAGAAATTCTCTATTTAAGTTTACTTTAATTTTCATTCTTAAGTTAAAGGAATTATTGAAAGTAGCTTACTGGGCAACTTCTTGGAGCCTTATCATTGTTGACAGTCATCACAAGAATCTGGGAGTTGTGGGCTCTCTTACAGGGCAACTGGATTGTTAAAAGTGGGCCAATCTACCAACGTCCCTTATGATTACAAGTATCTCTACCAATAGGGTCAAAACATGGAGTAGGAATATACCTCTTGAAGTTGGGTCAGGATTGTTACCTTGAATTTATTTGCCTGATAGCCTTTTTCTATTCTACTGTTCTTTCAAAATGTTCAGCAAAATGTTGAAGCTCTGGGAGGGAAGTGACTTCCAATTCTAATTTATGTTCCTGTAACAAACCATGGAGCTCTGGGTGAAGCCTATTAACAAAATGGCCACACAAGGCAAAACTAGTCCCCAGATCTTTGAGACCGGAGTACTGTCTGTGCGTGCTAAGTCACTTCAGTCGTGTCTGACTCTTTGTAACACTATGGACAGTGGCCCTCCAGGCTCCTCTGTCTAAGGGATTCTCCAGGCAAGAATACTAGAGCAGGTTACCATGCCCTCCTCCAGGGGATCTTCCCAACCCCAGGAACGAATTGAAATAGATAATCTTGTTTAGACTTCAGAGACAAAGCAGAGCAGGCCTCTGATCTTGTTTGTTAACCTTCCTGGACTGCCTGAGGTGGGTGCAACCCTTATAGCACCATAGATAAGACAGGGGATGAATCTTGAGATTATTGAGCCCCTAGATGGGGTCTTGTAAACCAAGCCCCAGGCTTAACAACATTCCAAGTTTCACAGGACAAAACAAACAGCATTAACAAGAAACCAGAGCTGCAATTTGCTTACAAATTGATGATGATATCAGTTTATGTCCTGGGATTATAAGTGAGAACTCCAAACTGCAGTTTTTCAATCCTCACCCCAAGGAGTGCTGCCTAGCACCTTTTCCCAATTGGGATTCCAGATGTGCTGTCATGGGACTTCCCAACACTGTTTAAGTCTGTATGTTGGTCAAAATCCTATTTGGTGATGTATCCTCTATTATTAGTTCTCTTTTCTTTTAATGTTAGTATATTGAAAGTAAACTAGATAATTCTCTAGTAAGTATTAATATTATCTATTTGTAGAGAAAGAGGGGCTTATTTTGTTAACAAATCCTTTGAACTTGAGACGAAAGTGAAAACTTTCTGCAAAGCAGGGTCTTTTCAATATATTTCTTAATGCCAATTCTGAGCATTTCCGGGACTTAGTATCATGTTAACAAACTAGCTCAGCAGGTAAAGAATCCACCTGCAATGCAGGAGACCCTGGTTTGATTCCTTGGTCGGGAAGATACACTAGAGAAGGGATAGGCTGCCTACTTCGGTATTCTTGGACTTCCTTGGTGGCTCAGCTGGTAAAGAATCCACTTGCAATGCGGGAGACCTGGGTTCAATCCCTGGGTTGGGGAGATCTCCTGGAGACAGGAACGGCTACCAAAAATGAGGATCATGGGATCCAGTCCCATCACTTTGAGAGAGTCAGTTCCTAGGCAGGTTGATAAGGAGTCTAGGGGTCCCCAAGGAGAGAGGGGTCTGGAATTCTCAAGGAGGAAGAAAGGACAAACTTTTTTTTCTTTCTCTACATTTCTTAGGATTATATAACAATAATGTATCCTGCCTAAGGATAGTCTTTGGATTAAACCTTCTATTATCTTAAAATTTAAATTATGGTAGTAGACCTGGTCTTTACAAGGATGTATCCTGCCTGAGAACAGTGTTATCTTGAAATGTAAATTATGGGAGTCGGTCTGATGAGGTCTTTACAACCTCCAGACATTCTTTGGATTATATAACTTCATTGTTAACACTAGCAAGCGGGTACTCTTTCTACCCCCATCTGATGCCTATGTCAGAAGCTTTTTCTATCTCCTTTATACTTTAATAAAACTTTATTACACAAAAGCTCTGAGCGATCAAGCCTCGTCTCTGGCCCCGATTGAATTCTTCTCCTCCGGGGGCCAAGAATCCCGGTGTCTTCGCGTGATTCAACAACAGCCTTTCAACTTCATGGCAAATAGATGTGGAAACAGTGAAAGACTTTATTTCCCTGGGCTCCAAAATCACTGCAGAAGGTGACCGCAGCCATGAAATTAAAAAATGCTTGCTCCTTGGAAGACAAACCTAGACATCATGTTAAAAAGCAGAGACATTACTTTGCCAGCAAATGTCTGTATAGTCAAAGCTATGGTTTTTCCAGTAATCATGTATGGATGTGAGAGTTGGAGTATAAATAAAGCTGACTTTCCAAAAATTGATGCTTTCCAACTGTGGTGTTGGAGAAGATTCTTGAGAGTCCCTTGGACTGTAAGATCAATCCAGTCAATCCTAAAGGAAATCAGTCCTGAATATTCATTGGAAGGACTGATGCTTAAGCTCCAATACTTTGGCCACCTGATGGGAAGAACTGACTCATTTGAAAAGACCCTGATGCTGGGAAGATTGAAGGAGGGACAAGGGGACGACAGAGGATGAGATGGTTGGATGGCATCACTGACTCAATGGACATGAGTTTGAGTGAACTCCGGGAGTTGGTGATGGACAGGGAGGCCTGACAGTCCATGGGGTCTCAAAGAGTTGGACGCGACTGAGCGTCTGATCTGAACTGAATTGACGTGAACAGCGAGCCGGCCCGGGGTGGGGCGGGGGGGCGGTAAGCAGAGACTCCGCGCGGTGGGCGTGGCTCTCTCCGGCCCTCCTTCAGCCGGTCCTCCACTTTACCCAAGCCCGGTTCTCTCTGCCCCGTCTCCGCATGCGCGACCGAGCCCTGGGGGCGGGGCTGCTCCATCCGGGTATCCGGCGGCCTGTGGGTGTTTTGTTTTCTTGGCTGGAACTTGGAGGGGTAGCGGGCTCCGGACTTACTGCACCGGCCAGGCTGGATTTAAAACTGTAAGTACCAGGCCCGAGTCGGAGGAAGGGAAGGGGCCGGCCGATTGAGGCCGGAACCGTCTGCCCGGCTGATGCTGCCTGGGTCGTTGCGTCCATCCTCTTGGGGAAGCTGCAGGCTCAAGCCAGCGCCTTGCTGGACCCTTTTTTCCTGCCTACTTACTGCTGACCTGTTTTCGGCCGGGGGCGGGAGAGGGCGACCACCTTCGCGCTCCGGACTGTGCCCTCCCCTGGACGTCGCAGGATCCCTGAAAATCGAAAATCACCATGCTCCTCCCCCCCGCCTCCGCTACTTCAGATCTGCGGAAGCTGACACCGGGGAAGGAGTTTAAGCCGGCTGGTCCCCTCGGCGAGGGACATGGCCGAGCTAGAAGAGCTAGATCTAGTTCCCACGTCTTCCCAGTCGCTGGCCACCCTCTACACCTCACATCCCCGGAATCTGGAGGGGCGGAGTTTGGGGTTGAGTGTGCGGGTCGTAAACCAAAGAAAAACGGAGGATTCGGGGTGGCGTCATCGGGGTAGATCGAAAGCAAAAGATACTGGATCCTCCTAAGGATCCTGTTCCTCCTAAGGAAGATTTTTTTTTTTAAGTTAATTTTCAAAATTAGACTTGTCCTCAAGTCCTATTAGCACAGCTTTTAATTTAATTTTTAAAAGGGAGTTTCCAACTGGATTCATGACTTTTGTAACAACCCCGGTTGCCAACTACAGAGTAGCTTCATAGAGGTTAAGATTCACTGTAGGAATTTGGATGTTTGCTTGCTTATTAACAATTTACACTTAAGGCAGGCTTTTTCATATTCTGAGACAGAGATAATATGGATATGTCTCACACCGGGTCTGTATAGCCCAGCTCAAAGGAATGTTTTGTGTAATTGTCTATGGCAATTATCCGTTGTAATTTAGCAGTGGATTCCTTTTTCTTCCTTTCGTTTCATCCTTCCTTTCGTGTGTGTGTGTGTGTGCGCGCGCGCGCGCACCCGCGCGTGCTTAGTCGCTCAGTCGTGTCTGACTCTGCTACTTTTTGGACTGTATCCCACCAGGCTCTTCTGTCCATGGGATTCTCCAGGCAAGAATACTGCAGTGGGTTGCCATGCCCTCCTCCTCCAGGGTATCTTCCCGACCCAGGGCTCCAACCCGCCCTCCTGTGGTCTCCCGCATTGCAGGCGGATTCTTTACCCTCTGATTCATCGTGGAAGCCCCTCCTTCCTTTCCTGTCCTTTCTTTATTCCCTTTTTCCTTTTTGAATGGTCTGCGTTAATACTGACTTCAATTTCGTGCCTTTTTTTTTTTTTTTTTGGCTGGAAAACATGTTAGAATCAGAGGTAAAGATTATTAAAATGAAACGGCTGTTCTTTACATAGAGGGCTTCCCTTATGATTCAGCTGGTAAAGATTCTGCCTGCAATGCGGGAGACTTGGGTTTGATCCCCTGGGTTGGGAAGATCCCCTGAGGAAGGGAAAGACTACCTACTCCAGGATTCTGGCCTGGAGAATTCCATGGACTGTATAGTCCATGGGGTTTCGAGGAGTCGGACACGACAGAGCGACTTTCACTTTCACTTTTACATAGAAATGAAGCCAAAAGAAAGGCTTGGAAAAAAACAATGAAGTGAAAGGACTTGATGTGAAGAAACATGTTATAGATAAAATGTGTAAATTGCTAAGAGAAATATTTTTCATCTGAGTCCATACTTTAACTCAGAATCAAAATTTTATCATTTGTCTCTTCACTGTGTTAATGTTCCTGGACTCTAAATATCTAAAGCACATAATAACTTAGTTTGGAATTAAAGTTAATAATCATTATAATTTTTTCCAATATTTAGATACCCACTTTTGCTTAAAATCATCCTTTAAATTGAAAAAACAAAACCACAACAACTAAATGAGTCCACACTTTGTTTTCCAGAGTTTTGTGGAAATTCATCAAAACTTGAATCTCAAATATTCTGAAGTATATGTAGCAAATAAAGTATTTATAACTTCATTTTTATTAAATTATTCCTAAACTGTTATTTTCTAGAAACATAAGTCAGATTTGAAGCAATTCACTAGAAGTACTATATTAAGTTAGTTTTATTTGTTTGTTTAAGTGACCTGAAAAAATGTCTGGATTTCTGGAAGGCTTGAGGTGCTCAGAGTGCATCGATTGGGGTGAAAAGCGCAATACTATTGCTTCCATTGCTGCCGGTGTTCTAGTAAGTGTCCTTGATCATTTGGGCCTTCCTTAATTTGATGTGTTTGTTTTTATGTGTTTTGAATTCTGTGTGATTTAAGTATGTACTATTTATTTTATCTTTGACCACTGAATTTTTAAAAATAAATGTTGATATTTTTATTTATGAGAGGATTTAGGTATTTCATTTAAAGAGTTGACATTATGGCTTAAAATTTGATATTATTTTTCTTTTACTGCATAAAACATAATATAGTGAGACAGTGTATTTTATGTATTTATTCACAACATGGATTATGCCTCTTCTTAATGAGTACATGAAGTTACCAAGAAGTGTTCAAGAAACAATCAGGTCAAAACCATTCAAAAGATATGACTGCATTTCTCCATGACTTAACTTTTCAGTCTCATTAGATAAATAAAGAGCTCATTTAAATATATTGTTTAGAAGTAATTTATAGAATAAAATTCTTATTTACAAATCCTTCAAGGCATGTGATTTTTTTTTTGTGCTTTAATGTTGACATATACTCTAGAGAGTGAATTTTAAGTAAACAAACAAAAATCTAAGTTTAAATACGGCTCTTTGCCTAGCCTCTTGACAGTTATAATCTATGAAAAATAATTGTCCTAAATTTTTCCAGAGTAATGTCGAGATATAAAACTACTATAGAAATTCTGCTCTTATATAAAAAAAAAGCTTTGAATTTTAGTCTCTGAAGAAAATATCTTGAGTATGTTGGGCTCAAAGGGTTTTAAAAAAAAGGCAAAAGAATACTTGTGCTACCCAGTAAAAATGTCATTAATATAGATCTGTCTGTAACCTGATAAAAATAATTTGATTAACCTAAAATAGTTATTTATAAATAATTGCCTAAAGATGGCAGTTCCCAGAGCTAACTAGGTCAAGGTTGGAAGTGGGGATAGAGAAGGGGATTACTTTCCAAATCTGCTAAATTACATGTCAGAATTTGGTTAATATCATCTTATTGTAAGTGTCTGCTCAAGTGATAAAAAATATTTATGCAGTTTTAATGTCTTTTTTCATTTTATGTTTGCCCTTGATGATGTCCAGAGCCAAATTCAATTAAGATAAATTATCATTTTGTGTTTTAATTGAATTTAGCATCAGCCCTGAAACCGTCTGTAGACTGCACTATAGTTCATCAAAAGAGAAAGCAGTACTGCACGGCACATTTTTATTTCACAGCACCGAGAGACTAGCTAAAATTCTATCAATAATAATTATTCCCCATATTATTTTGAGTACTGTTTTTTTCATTTTCAATAATATCTTTCTGGAGGCTTTTATCATCAGCAACAGGCCACTCTTGTCAGTTCAAGTCTAAATGACTTTTTTCCTTTCTCCTGCCATGAAATATAATTTACTTCTAGTTCACAAAAATTGGATCACAGACTTTTTAAATGACAATATATTCACAAAAATTAGATCACAGACTTTTTAAATGACAATATAAAAGAATGATTGTAATCATCTTAGAAAAGAAGTTTGTGTTAATAAATAATAGCTGTGGGACTTTAGGGTATCTAATCTTTCATTAGATACTAAGCCAAGTGCTAATTATATACAAGAAACTGCTGGAACATTTAAGAAAATTTTGGACTTTATTAGAAGGGATCTCTTCACTCAGATTCTTCGCTTTTTAGCCAGTAAGATATGAAGTGACTGTCATTTCTCCTCCTGTGGTTTGTCTTAGTTTTTTACAGGCTGGTGGATTATCATAGATGCAGCTGTCATTTATCCCCGCATGGACGAATTCAACCATTCCTACCACGCGTGTGGTGTTATAGCAACCGTAGCCTTCTTAATGTAAGTATCATCGCTAGTGACACGACTTGCACAGATTGTCACAAGAGAAATATGTTTTACATATAGTTGAGTAGAGTTAAGATTTTTAAATATTACCGAATTAACATATGGGTTGCGGTTGAAACGTCAGATCATAGAGAAGGACTCAGGAAGAAAAAACAGCGGTCCTCTTTTCTGTTCTTCTTGTTTTAATATTTGCTTATTTGGCTGAGCTGGCTCTTTAGTTGCAGCATGGGAACTCTAGTTGCAGCATGTGGGATCTAGTTCCCTGACCAGGCATTGAACCCAGCCCCCTACCCCACCCCCAAATACACTGGGAGTGTAGGGGCTTAGCCAGTGAATCAGCAGGAAAGTCCCCAGAGCAGACTTCTAAAGAAAGCAAGGCTGTCTCAATTTACAGTGGTATTCTGTGAAGCTCAGTGAAAGACTTTTTATGTTTGGAACATGTGTCAGGGATTGACAGAGCAAGATTTTACTGCTTGCATCTCTTCATGCTGAGTATGTCTGATGTGTACAAACAGAAAACTAGATAGGACCAAGCTAAAGATCATTCCAATCTTAGCAAGATATAATTCTAAGAATTTCATTCTCAAATTTTGACAAGAATCAGAGTCGTCTAAAGGATTTGTTCAAATTCAGATTGCTGGGCCCTACACCCAGAATTTCTGCTTCAATAAACTTGGGGTAGAAGCAGGGAATTCTCATTTTAAAGCATGTCTAGCTGATGCTGATTCTGCTGGTCTGGGGACTATATCCAGTGCTTTACAGGATACTGATTGAGGAGCCTTGCCTATTGTTGTATGAACCCATTATTCAAGACTCCTGTAGACTTAAATTTGCAGAACTCTATGGTTAGATAGCTGGAGAAGGCAATGGCACCCCACTCCAGTACTCTTGCCTGGAAAATCCCATGGACGGAGGAGCCTGGTAGGCTGCAGTCCATGGGGTCGCTAAGAGTCAGACACGACTGAGCGACTTCACTTTCACTTTTCACTTTCATGCATTGGAGAAGGAAATGGCTACCCACTCCAGTGTTCTTGCCTGGAGAATCCCAGGGACGGCGGGGCCTGGTAGGCTGCCGTCTATGGGGTCACACAGAGTCGGACACGACTGAAGCGACTTAGCAGCAGCATGGTTAGATAGCATCACCAACTCAATGGACATGAATTTGAGCAAACTCCAGGAAATAGTGAAGGACAGGGAAGCCTGGCATGCTGCAGTCCATTGGGGTGGCAAAGAATTGGACCTGACTTAGCAACTCAACAACAGCTTATTGTACCTGGCAGTTTGATGTCATGGATAATTTCCTCTTAGAGTCAGAGACCCTGATCTCTTGGTTTATTTTGTTCATACAGGATTAATGCCGTATCAAATGGACAAGTCCGAGGTGACAGTTACAGTGAAGGTTGCCTGGGTCAAACAGGTAAATAGATGCAAACAACATCGTACTGTACACTCTTAAAATAAGAATTATACATGGAAGGGCCACTTGTCTGAGTTCTTCAGATCGGGTATAAGATGGACATGTGTCTCAGGAGAGGTTGTAGGTTCCAAGGCCTAAGGTAAAAGTCACATTTGGTCAATGGTTGCCAAATAGTTCAGAATACAAAGTTTTGAGTATATAACCCTGTCCAATAATAGTACTGTATAGATATAAATGTATACAGTGTATAGTAAAAAACAGTGTATAATAAAGAATGCATTATGCAAAGTGCAAAATAGACTTTCTAGTACTTGAAGCTTTACTATATAAATTATTTTCTTCCCTTTTTTGCCAGCCTTACTTGATTGAATTAGCATTTTGCTACAGCTTAGATTCATAGTTTTTGGCATGTTTCAAAATACACCACATAAAATTAACTATTTTTAACTGTACAGTTCAGTAGTAGGTACATCCATTTTTATTGTGCAGCCAGTCTCCAGAACTCTTTTAATCTTGCAAAACTGAATAGGATAATAGAGTTGTAGTGCTAAGATTCCCCCAGGCCTGCCTTTCTGCCCTAAGGAACTCATGTGCCCTGGCCCCCATGGCCATGTGCCCCAGGTAGGCACAGTACAGGAAGTGTGCAGCACAGCTTCCTGTAGAGTCCAATTTAGTCAAAGATTTGAGGACAGAGATACTTATTGAGCATTTTAAATGGTAAATTTATATCCATACAAAAATACACCTGAATATAGGCAAGTTTCAAGTGACTTTTTTTGCCCCCGCCCTAATGAAATAAAAAGAACCGCAGTGGTCACTTCTGGTCTGTGTTTTCAGACTCCCTCTGGTTCACTCTCTGTTATCAATAGATGAACTTAAGTAGAAGCAATACAGATATCCTGATATACTGTGACGTTGGAAAATCTAAATGAAGAGATAAATGTTAGCACAGCTCTGAGGGTCCAGAGCTGGTTGTATTTGTGTATCATATCACATCTATAAGTAAGAGCTTATTATTTCAGAACTATTGTTTTATATCTTGGGTATGAAATCAGAAATTTACATATAACATTATTTGCTGTGTTTTATTGAGCAAGGCAGGGTTTTTATTAAAATGCATTTGTTCTAATTAAATAAACTCATCTCAGAATTCACTTTAGGCGAGCTAATGACTCTGTTCAGTCAGTCAGTTCAGTTGCTCAGTTGTGTCTGACTCTTTGCAACCGCATGGACTTCACCACGCCAGGCTTCTCTGTCCATCACCAGCTCCCAGAGCTTACTCAAACTCATGTCCATCAAGTCGGTGGTACCATCCAACCATCTCATCCTCTGTCATCCCCTTCTCCCACCTTCAATCTCTCCCAGAATCAGGGTCTTTTCCGTGACTCAGTTCTTCGCATCAGGTGGCCAAAGTATTGGAGTTTCAGCTTCAGTATCAGTCCTTCCAATGAATATTCAGGACTGATTTCCTTTAGGATTGACTGATTTGAGCCCCTTGCAGTCCAAGGAACTCTCATAAGTCTTCTCCAACACCAAAAAGCATCAGTTCTTTGGCGCTCAGCTTGCTTTATGGTCCAACTCTCACATCCATGCATGACTACTGGAAAAACCATAGCTTTGACTAGACAGACCTTTGTGGGTAAAGCAACGTCTCTGCTTTTTAATATGCTGTCTAGGTTGGTCACAGCTTTTCTTTCAAGGAGCAAGCGTCTTTTAATTTCATGGGCTGCAGTTACCATCTGCAGTGATTTTGGAGCCCGGGATATAAGGTCTGTCACTGTTGCCATTGTTTCCTCATCTATTTGCCATGAAGTGATGGGACCGGATGCCATAACTCTGTTTATTTTATAGTAAATCTTCATAAATATTATATAAATGTGATTTGTAAGTTGATTGTCTTTACCTGTTGCTGCTATGGCACCCCACTCCAGTACTCTTGCCTGGAAAATCCCGTGGACGGAGGAGCCTGGTGGGCTACAGTCCATGGGGTCGCGAAGAGTCAGACACGACTGAGCGACTTCACTTTCACTTTTCACTTTCATGCATTGGAGAAGGAAATGGCAACCCACTCCAGTGTTCTTGCCTGGAGAATCCCAGAGACGGGGGAGCCTGGTGGGCTGCCGTCTATGGGGTCGCACAGAGTTGGACACGACTGAAGCGACTTAGCAGCAGCAGCAGGCACTTAGAATGTAAAGACAAAAGTCAACAGGGAAACGGCCAGCGTCCACACTGACTGTCCTTAGCACAGTTCCCACTGTTCTTGCTTTAGACTCTGATGGCAGCTGCACGTGTTTTTCTCTCCGGGTTTTTGTCTTCTTTTGAAAAGCTAATTGAACCGAGTGCTGCCATGTAAGAAACAATTCTGGTAAAATACTGTTTCTCTTAAGGTGCTCGCATTTGGCTGTTCATTGGTTTCATGTTGGCTTTTGGCTCTCTGATTGCATCCATGTGGATTCTTTTTGGAGGGTATGTTGCTAAAGGTAAGAGAAAACGCGGTTTACCTTCTACTTCAATGGCATTTTGAAATTCTGCATTAAAGTTGTTTTATTTTAGAGTAAAGTTTTATTTGTATAGTTCAGCCAACTACTAGCGATGCATTTGTGCCCAGGAACCCCCCTCCCTAATCTAAATTTGTATTTGTTTTGTTTGTTTGCTATGTTTTTAGTATTCCTTTCTCCTGTATTTTTTCTTCTCATCTAGAGCCTGGAAGGAATGGGACACAGCTCCATACCTTGTTTGTGTTTGACTTTCAAAAACCTCAAAAGCAGAACACATGTCTTGTCCAGCTATTTGGCAAGTCTTGACTTGCTGAATAATATGCAGGCAAAGCTTTAACATCCTAGAATTGAAATTTATTGAGCTCAGCCTCCTTGATAATATATCATCATCTTCTTATTAGATAAAAAAGCGAATTAACACTTAATGCATGTCTGCTATATAAGGCCAGTTTGAGACTAGCTAGGAAGAGACCTGCTCTTAGGCCCCTGGTTGAATTTTTGCCTTGAGGGACCCCAGAAAAATATGAAATTCATTGAGTGTTCTAGGTAAAATCGACTATGCTTATCATAGTAAAAAATAAAATATTAATAATTTGCCAAACCAGACCAGCAGAAATCTAATCTAGCTCATATTTTAACACTTCACTTTGTTGGATAAGATGTAATTTCTTGGATTAAAATAATTGGTTTCCTGTTTTTTTTTTATTCAAATTGTTTAAATCTTTGCAGGTAGGAATGATAGGCAGTTTTAAATATTTATAGTTCTTTTATTTATGTAATTTATTATAAAACCACGTTACTAAAAATATAGAAAAGAAAGAGAAGAAACACTAATAATCTTACGGCTCTTAAATATTTTGGTATATTTTCTTTGGTTTCTTTTGTTTCTTAAATAGTTTGTAATATAATTTTGAACCTAGCCTTTTGCCTATCATATGAAATTCCCTTGCTGCTACAAAATTTATCATCATCATATTTTAAAAACAAAAATGTTACTTTTTTATCATGTGAATTGCATAATTCTTATTCATTGTAGAAAACTGAGAATATAAAAGAGCTCAAAGAAGAAAGTAAAATTACTGATAATTCTTCTTTCCTAAAGAACAACTATTAATACAGAGCCCCTTTTTGTAGAAATGTGTTCATCTCATAGACTTTGAAGTTATTTTCCTAAAGGCTTCTGAAGCCAAGTTATGCTTTGAGAATTATTAGCAGCAAATCTGTAATTTTATGAAGTGCCTTTATATAGAATCTTTATGAGTCATTCTAGTGGTAATGGTTATTTAATGTGGCTTTCTAGTACAGAGGGCCTATACAAACCAGCTATTATGGTAATCAGATTAATTTAAAACTCTTAGGAGGAAAAGTTGCTATTCATCAAGCCTCGGTTTGTCAGTGAGTGATCATTGACAGCTCCAATAGTAAAAACTTAGGAGAATTTCAACTTCAGTCCAGGATAAAATCGAGACAAAATGGTCCTTTGGCAGTCTTTCCTATCTTAGTGGCTACTTTCTTCATCCAGGTGTTTAGGCCCAAAACGTGGGTGGTTAAGTCCTGTCAAAGATGACACCTCTTTGTCTTACATCCCACAGCCTAATCCATCCACAAATTCTGTTGATTCTGCTATTCAAGTATATCCTGAATATGAGCACTTTCTATCTCTTGTGTTGCTCCCGCCCTGGTTCCGTCATGAGAGTCTGTGGCCTGATTCCCTACAAGAGCTTGTTTGTGTCCCCTCCCCACCCTCACCCCCCTTCAGTCTACTGTCAGCACCGCAGCCAGAAGATCCTGCTCAAGTGTCAGCTCAAGTCACTTTTCTGCTCAAAACCTTGCAGTGATTTTTTGTCCTCTCACCCAGATTGAAAACCAGAGTCCTCAGCACAACTGTGAAGCTGTGCAGGATCTGCACCGCACCCACCCCCTGCGCCTCGTCCTTCTTTGACCTGTCTCCTGCTTCCCTCTCTTTGGCCCGTTGACTACTCCTCTGATGTACTGGGCGTGCTCCCAGCCCAGGGCTTTTGCACTGCTGTTCTGCTGCTTCCGCACGGCTCCTGCCCTCACTTTCTTTGTGTCCTTATACTTTTCCATGCGTCACCTTCCCATGAGGTCTTTCTGGCCACCTGTATATCATCATTCAGTACACTTCCAATACCTTTCCTGCTTTACTTTTTCTTCTTACTTAATCTCAACAGTGTTTAGCTCCATGAAGGCAAACATTTTGCCTGTTTTATTTACTGCATTATCCTCAGCACATTCAGCAGCACTAGTACACAATATGTGCTCGGTATTTATTAAATAAATGAAGGAAGCTACCGTTTATTAAACCAGAACTACACTCTCATATGTACTGTGTCATTTAATACCCACACCAATCATAGTTGCCAGAAAAGTCGATTTATGTTAGGCAGGAAAACTGATATTCACAGTTTATCAGAAACTGAATGTTTTGAGATCATGCACCTCTAACTGTTACAATTACTTTTATAGAAAAAGCCATAGTATACCCTGGGATTGCTGTATTTTTCCAAAATGCCTTCATCTTTTTTGGGTAAGTTTGTTTTGCATTCTTCATCCTATCTCTTTTTTTTCTTTTTTTAAAATAATACTTAGTTTTATGTCATTTACTGTATTTAGTTGCTTAATTTCCCCCTGTCTAATGCCTCTCCCTCATGTTATTGTCATAAAATATGAAGAATGAGACTGAAACAGATATTTGTAATACGTGGGTTGGTTTACTGCCAACCTTGGAAACATACATTGATTTTTTTTAAATGCCACCACCTCCTCTTTAATGAAGAATTGTGATTCATGTAGATTTAGTTATCTAGCACTGACACTGTTCATTTAAAATTTATATCTCTAACAGTTGCTTTTAATGAAAGCCTGCTTAAAACCATTTCTCCTTAAAATTTTGTTTCTGGATGCATTTTATGGTTCTTTCTATCCTTGGTGTCACTAGAATTTGTGTGTGATATTTAAGGTGTAAAGCCTTGACCTTTTTTTATCCTTCTGATGTAGAGACAAATTAAAAGATTACTTAGACCCTAAAAACCTTAATATTTTTATCACTTATCTTTTCTAGTGTTCATTCTTTTCTGGACATATAGGGCATGCCCTTTCCCCTTTCCCTAGCCTCCCTCTTCACCCACCTCCCAAAAAAACAACAGAAACTTCTCTTTATCCTATGTATCAGGAGTTCTTAATTCCCATTCCATGGGTAGGCTTCTAAAGATTGGGAACCACCAGACATGTCTGCGTTGCAAGACATTGGTTTTTCTGTTTATTTCTGGGAAGAAAGCCTATGGCTTTCATCAAATTTTCAAAAATGTCCTAAATCCAGAAAAGGTTTTTTTTAAAAAAACAAAACTGCTGTATATTCTAGGACAGTCTACTCTAGGACTGTCCCTTCCCTTCCTTGTTCCTTCCCACCCACCTCCTAAAAGGAAGCAGATAACCCCTGTCTACTTGAACCACTCGATGGAATGCTAATAGTTACCCTTTAACGATAGCCAGCAGTTGGTATTCACACTTTTTCCATTCCACCACAATGCATTTTTGCAATTTTATAAAGTCAATTTAGAAATAAGAAAAATGTGAATTTACATGTGGCAAGATATACAGCCTCTTTGGGTCATACCTTGCATCTTGAAACCAGTGGAGAAAACCCAAGAGTTTTTTTTTTTTTTCCTAATGTTAAGCCATTGATTTTTGTGCAGAAAATAATAATGCCCAAAGTTCCTTGAGCACTTTTTATGTGCAAGGCACCATTCTTAGTGTGTTACACGTGTGCTCCCAATTGATTCCCAAAACTCTGAAGGTGGCTCCACTGTTACCATCGTTTTATATGTGAGAAATAGGCACAGAAATCATGTTCCAGACCATGTGGCTAAAATTCAGACTATCTGACTCTGAAGTTCAGGCTCCAGGAGGATGGAATTTCAAATGAGTTTAATTAACATTTTCTCCTTTGTTGAGTCTTCAACCAGTTGCTTAATATTAGTTCTGTTTCCTTCCTGCCCTCCCCCCTCTTTTTTTTTTAACGAATGTAACACTGTACTTGAAAAATAGGAAGTGAACCAACCTCACTCCCCAAGTTATGTAAATTTGGTAAATATGGGTAGATTTGTTATTTTATAGGGTGATGTATTATAGCATGTGTTTATTAGAGGGACAGTGTTGATGTTTAGAATTTCTTTTCCTTTCAAGCTATAACGCTGAGGCTTGAACGTCTTTAAAGAAGGACCAGGCATCTGAGCCCAGTACTCCAGAATCTCCACAGGGTTAGAGGTGCTCGTGGGAATTCAGTGTCCCACAACTTCAGCCAACGGAAGGTAGCGTAACAGGGTCAGAGGCAGGGGTCAGAAAAGCTTCAGATGGAGTGATGGGGAGGGGACTTACCAAGAACCAGCCAGGGAAGGGCAAACAGCAGCCTTCTGTCTTATAATCATTATTTACTCTAGCAGAGGTGGAGGATAAAGTAAGTTCCACTTTGAGATGCTATTTCCGGCAGAGAAGTTCCTCTGTCAGAGCAGGGAGGAGGAGCCAGAGGATTGAGAGATTTGTGGGAAAATGTTATCTTTTCCAATGAGGGAAGAAACACATGAATTCATACAGTAGTTATCACATTTCACAAAACCTTAAAAACCAGTTGCTGGCTTGTCTCAAATTAGTTATAAAACATTATTTTTCTATGCAACAAGTTTGGTTAATTTCTCATGTATTGCTATTGTACTCATTAAATCCAAAACTAATTTGGTTTTGTGAAAATACTGTAAGCAAATAGAAGTTAAATCCAGCTAATAGACACTGTGGTCAGAATAGTTGTAGCAGATTGCCTACCATTTTTGATTTATAACAGAACAGTTCTTAGCAACAAACTTAGAAACTGTTGTTTCAGAAATCAGAAACAGAAATCAGTACCAAAGGTAACCATCTGACAACGCAAGAGGGACTGACTCTTGCCTAAGAAACTCTTAAGGTTGCAGATTGCATCTGGTGACTAGGGTTTAAAGTTAAGCCATGCCTCTTTTAAGCTCTCTGTGAAGTAGGGGCTCCTCATACCCAACTCTAGTTTTTCTTTTTTTGTAGCAGTAGTTTTGAAATTACCTGGAAGAACACAGATCAATCGCTTTTTGGAGGTTTATGAAATCCTTTATAAAGGAGAATTCCATGAGAGGGTATAGACGACTTCCTGGTCGCATTTTTTTTTTTTTCATCAAAAAACACTCAAGTGCTTCCCTTTATAAAGGCCTGTGAAACCTACTTTGTTTTGGCTGTGCTGAGCGGCTCACAGGATGTTAGTTCCCCAACCAGGGAGCAAACCCAGGCCCCCTGGAAGTGCAGAGTCCTAACCACTGGACCGCTAGGGAATTTCCTATGAAAGGTTTTAAAATTGACCATTTTGACTGAGTGTGTATCTTTAAGTATACACTGGAAATTGGAAAACAGATGAGAAAACAAATGAAAACCAGCAGATGCCATTGTAGTGTCTACTTTTCATTTCTCCCTTGCCTTAGCCCCCAACATCCAAGCCCTGATGAGTTTGCTTCTGAACTGTCGTAACCCTCCTCTCTTTGTGTCCATTTCCTTCGTTCGGTTCAGTCATTCTCATCCTTTCATGGGCACTTCACACTCTTGACTGATATCTCTCTTGGGTCCGGTTTCCCTGTATCAGTGTTCTAAAACACTAGGAAATGGCAGCCCACTCCATTCTTGCCTGGGAAATTCCACGGTCAGAGGAGCCTGGTGGGCTGCAGTCCGTGGTGTCACAAACAAGCCTGACACCACTGAGTGACTAACACTTTGATAGAAGAGATTGCCCCTAGGGGCCATCCAGCAAAATTCAAAACAGTATTGTTTTGTTTTTTTGAGCTGACATTTAAAAATGAAGGTATTTTACCTAAAAATCTGAATTCTTGAAAAACTAGAGGATCTGCCGACCCTGGGTCCTGGTTCAGCAACAATCATCTGGAGCCGAAGTTGTTTCTTTTACCCGGAGATGCGTCTCTGCGTAGTCCCAGCTCCTGCATTGCCTGTGCCCAAGCTGCCTTTAGTAGATCACAGACTAGTGCCCGCCCGCTTGACTCATCTGAGGCTCCTGAAGGCCCTTGTGGGCAGTTTGCCACTCTGGTCAGTTGGCTTGCTAAATCCTGGCCATTGCCATTTCTCATTCTCCTTGTCTCTTAAACTGTACTCTAGCCATACTGGACTCTCCGCTGCTCTAATACACCAGAGGTATTTATATCAAGGTATATATGAATTAGCCCAAAACTTTGTTCAGGTTTTTCCATAAGATCATACAGGAAAACCCAAACAAACGTGTGTGTGTGTGTTCTTAGGCATCTGCCCTCTTAAATTGAAGCCTTAAAAAATAGCTATAGACACTTCCCAAAATAAAACCCAGAGTGTAGGCTCTGTGAGGGCATTTCCTGACACGTCCACCTCTGGGGCTTTGCCTGAGGTGGTCTTTTATTCCTCTTTGCCTTTTTTATTTTTCCTCTCTTTGCCTTTTGATCTACTGTTTCCTCCCCTAAAACATCTTCACGATCCCACCAGCTCCTGCTTCTCCCACCCTGCCATTCAAACTCCTGCTTATCCTTCCATGTTCTTCTAATATCACCACCTCTGTAAGTCCTTTCCTGACACATTCAGGCAAAATAAATCCCCATGCAGGACTTCCTGGTGGTCCAGTGGCTAAGACTGCGCTTGGAATGCAGAGTTCGACCTGGGTTCAATCCCTGGTCGGAGAACCAGATCCTAGATCCCACATCACAACTAAGACCTGGCACAGCCAAATAAATAAATATATAAAAAAATAAAGACATCCCCATACGTTCTCTGCTCCCTTAACATGTGGTATATATGCCTCTCCCCACCCCTGACCCCCTTTACTTACCACATTGTGTCATCGAGAGCATAAGCAACTTGAAGGCCGGGCCTGTATCTTTACCTTTATAACCCTAGCTTCTCGCACTGCCATCTTGACTCAGAAAAGGCTTGTTAAAGGAAATAGATAATATCAGACATATAATGGTTACACACTAAACACTGGTTAACTTCTTAAGAGGGGTAGGAGAAGTTCAGGTTGCAGGATAGTTTGTGATAAACAGCACAGCTGAGTACATCGGCAGAGCTTAATACCATAGAGCGATCATTTTCTATTCTGATACATCCCAGGGGTTTTTTCCATACAGCTCATCAGTTATTTTGTCGCTAGTTTCCCACAATTCTAAATCTCTCGTCGTCTTTTTTTCCCAAACTCAGCCAGTCATGTGATGTTTCTTGTTCTTTTCACAGAGGACTCGTTTTTAAGTTTGGCCGCACTGAAGACTTATGGCAGTGAAAGCTTCTGATTCGTCACTGCCCAGCAGCCCTGCGTGGGTTTTGTTTTTGTTTGTTTTGTTTTTTTTTTTTACTACTCACTCCCAGTCTTTTGTAATGCCATTTTCTAAACTTCTTTCTCTCAACTTAAATTTGTATAATACTAAAATCACGAGAACTCTCTCTTTAAACAACAACCACAGCAAAAAATATTGTGATATACATTTGATTACATTTGATTAACTTGTAAAATGTTGAAGAAAAGTGTTTCACGTGAGAAATTTTTATTACATTTTATCATGTTTATAAAAATAAATCACAAAAGAAATCATGGAAACATCTTACATGAGTATTTGTCATATCCAAGGTCCAAAACTTCAGTTAAAATGTTCTGAAGATTTAATGTGTTTATTTAAATGTGGCCTGTTCTGTGTCAAATATCAGATGAACTATAAACAATGATGAAATATAAACACGTTCTTGTTTTTAAAAACCATTCAGTGGTCAGAATTCTTTCTCACTCTCCTTTGTGTTTGGTTTATTAATGTATGGTTTTGCCAAAAATTCTGTAACTATTTCAGTGTAAATAGTTACTGAGGGTCTCCCAAAGGGTGAGTGAATATGTTGAAAGAGAGAAGTCCCATAATCTGGCCACCAGTTTCCTTAGAAGTGTCCCTTCGTGCCACTGATTGTGGGGAAGGGCAGTGGTAATGACTCAGCTGTGACCCTGGGCTGGTGGGACGCTGACAGTCCCTGCACAGCCACCACGGAAGGAAAGAGGAAGCGGATAGGGACTTGCTCTTTACTCCCGTGACTGACTGTCTTGTTGTTGGTTTGATAATAAATTGAATTCCATTTCGTTGTATCTCTGCTCAACCACTAAGCTCAAAATAGACCAAGTGAAGTCAATTATAATGACAAGTGTTCAGCTACTGGGAACTCTTAGTCTGTTCCTCTTTGGAATTCTTTTATCCCCCAGGCTCCCCACTTAGACATAATGGGAATTTTTTTTCTTTAATGAGCTAGCTAACTATGTGGGTACATGTTCTTCAGAACTAAAGCTTGAAGTGTTCTGTCATATTAATAAAGCTTGCAACAATTAGCAGCTGTTCATTAACCACCAAATACCTCTCAGATGATTTAGATTGTGGTGCCCTTTCTATGCCAGCCACAGTTTTCTCCCAGTCTGTATGTTTTGTTTTGTTTGTTTTTAGTTTTTGGTTACATGTGTGGCATGTGGGATCTTAGTTCCCTGAACAGGGATTGAACCTGCACCCGCCTACATTCGAAGCACTGAGTCTTAACCACTGGACCACCAGGGAGGTCCCTACTGTGTATGTTTTGAATGTTGCCTGGTCATCAGCTACTCAAGGAAATGACTGTATCGCTGTCATCTCACTGTCAAACCACTGTTTTTTAGATCCACAGGTGTGAGAATTGGAGGAGATCTTAGGGATTGGAGTTTACCTTCTCTTTTTACAGATAAGGGAACCCATTTAAATGGCGATTTAAATGATATCCTCAGGGTCATAGGACTAGTTTTTAAATCTTGAGGCAGTCTGTCTCCACGTTGGATCACAAATGTCTTCCCTACAGTTAAATTCAGGATGTGCTCAGGGAATAAGAACTCCTTGTAAAACCACTGGAATAAAAGCATAATGTCAGCAAGGATTAAATCTGAGTCTTCAGTTTTTCCTTGTTTTATATCAGCTGCTCTGCTGATACAGGTGAGTTAGCTGTGTAGCTTAATACTTTATTAAGCACAAGAAAAAATCTAGGAATTGTCAATAAAATTGAACCAAAATCTTAATGTCTTCCCTCATAGTTCAATCAGTAAAGAATCTGCCTGCCTGCAATGCAGGAGAACTGGGTTCGATTCCTGGGTCAGGAAGATCCTCTGGAGAAAGAAATGGCAACTCACTCCAGTACTGTCGCCTGGAGAATCCCATGGATAGACAAGCCTGGCAGGCTACAGTCCATGGGATCACAAGAGTCAGACATGGCTGAGCAACTAACCCACCACCATCACGTGTCTGTACCCAAGACTATTCATAGCATCATCTTTCATGAAACTAAACAATTATTTAAAATCATTATAAGATTATTAAGTTTTTAGCCTTTTATTCTTAGTATCAAATCTATCTCTGACCTGTCTCATTGTATATAAGGAGACTTTGCTATAACAAGTGGTTGCACACAAACACACACACACCCACACACACACACACACACACACACAAATGGTGAAAAGTTGTCTTGTTTTCAAACAGGCCTTGTTTCTCTTGGATGCTTTCCCTTAATATCCAACAGCCAAATGTGGAAACTGTAAAAGGAAAGTGAACTTTTTATTACAGATGCACCCTTACACACTCAATATTGTACACATATTGATTCTGATTTGATCTTTTGAAACTTATGTTGCCCAAAATGTTACTTTATCACAAAGGCCTTATCACAAATAACCTTTATCACAAAGTTCTTTCAAAAAGTCTGAATTGGAAGACTTCTTGGGTAAATCTCATTTCATACAGCTCTTTACATGGATCATTCATGGTCACCTATCTGGCTTTTGTTTGAACACCTCCGGTGAAAGGAGACAAGTCACCATGTGAAGTAGTTCCATAACATCTTATGGAAAAACCTGAATGAACTTAATTGGCCAACCCAATAGTGTCATCTGTCATCCAAGGATGAGATGGGTATCCTTGGGGTTGGTGAGTGTCCCACCCTAGGAAGTGCTGAGCATGATCTGGGCAATCAGTGAAGGAATGTCCTTTCTAACCTCTAGTAGTCTGCTTCTATGACCTACAATAAGGGCATTTTATAATGTTTAAGATGTCTTTTTGGCTAGTTTACAAAAAAAAATCATTCCTGGATTTATCAGCTTGGGAAGTTCATATTCTTGCATTTCAAATGCAAGCTATAAGTATTATCCTGCTGAAAAAATGGTTCTACTCAGCTGTAAAAAAAAAAAAAAAAATCAGAAGGAGAAATAGCCATTCTCTAGTAGCTGACCAAAACACACAACACACATACACACGTGTGTCTCTGGAGCCAGACAGACACCGATTCAGCTTCCTCCTGTACCATTTACTAGCTCTGTCATTTTGGACAAGTGACTCATCTTTAGGTGGGAAGACTTATTCTTATGCAGAGTTTTTGTGAGGATAAAAATCAGATAATGTTGAAAAGCTTCCAGCACAGACTCGGAAACAATAGGCTTGCAGTAAGCGATAGCTGTGAGACTTAACACATTCCATTGTGGTTGTCTGATGCTGGGAGGGATTGGGGGCAGGAGGAGAAGGGGACGACAGAGGATGAGATGGCTGGATGGCATCACTGACTCGATGGATGTGAGTCTGCGTGAACTCCGGCAGTTGGTAATGGACAAGGAGGCCTGGCGTGCTGCCATTCACGGGGTTGCAAAGAGTCAGACACAACTGAGTGACTGAACTGAACTGAACTGAACTGAAACCCCTAGTCATAAACTTTCATGATCACGTGGTGGCTTGCATTAGACAGAATGTAGTCACAGATATCATGACCTCATTTGACTTTCAGAACAACCCCCTGAGGTAGAACAAAGGTTACTGTTCTTTTTTTAACCATTGAGAGAAGTCGAAGGTCTTGCCTACATCAGACCTTGCAGAGAAGTGACTAGAATCCAGGACTTACTGTACCAGGGACACACTCTATTTCACCTGCTCCCGCTTGGGCTAGTGTTAGATGGGGCTCCCCAGTTTCCCTTCATTTGTTCAGCAAGTATTTACTGCAGCTCAAATAATTGAGGTGGATATTTGTCCTATTTGTGGTATCTTCATGAGCAGAGTGCTTCATATATAACAGTTGCTCAATAAATACTTGTGGAGTGAATGGATGGATTAAACCAGTTTCCTGAGTCCTTTCACTGGATTACCCTGCTTCTGCTAAAGGGACAAGAGCACTCGCAGGGGCCTGGGAGAGACTGGCTGTTGGGAGAAGCCAGTGGCTATAGAGAGAAGCTGATTCAAGATGAGGCAGATTATACACGACCACGTGGGTGATCCCAGGATAATTACACTTGGTAAAAGAAGCCAGATAAGAATACATGCCATGTGGTTCCACTTACGTAAAGTTAGAGAAAAGGTAAGCTAATCCATTTCATGGCAAATAGATGGGGAAACAGTGGAAACAGTGGCTGCAGCCATGAAATTAAAAGACTCTTACTCCTTGGAAGGAAAGTTATGACCAACCTAGACAGCATATTAAAAAGCAGAGACATTACTTTGCCAACAAAGGTCCATCTAGTCAAGGCTATGGTTTTTCCAGTGATCATGTATGGATGTAAGAGTTGGACTATAAAGAAAGCTGAGCACAGAAGAATTGATGCTTTTGAACTGTAGTGTTGGAGAAGACTCTTGAGAGTCCCTTGGACTGCAAGGAGATCCACCCAGTCCATCCTAAAGGAGATCAGTCCTGTGTTCATTGGAAGGACTGATGTTGAAGCTGAGACTCCAATACTTTGGCCAGCTGATGTGAAGAGCTGACTCATTGGAAAAGACCCTGACGCTGGGAAAGAATGAGGGCAGGAGGAGAAGGGGACGACAGGATGAGATGGTTGGATGGCATCACTGACTCAATAGACATGGGTTTGGGTGGACTCCAGGGGTTGGTGATGGACAGGGAGGCCTGGCGTCCTGTGGTTCATGGGGTTGCAAAGAGTCGGACACGACACGACTGAGTGACTGAACGGAACTGAACTGAACTGAAGCTAATCCATGGGACAGAAAGCAGTTCAGTAGTTGCCTGGGGATGCAACAGGATGGAGTTGGGAGGGAGCAGTTTCTAAGAGGCAGGATGAAATCTTTGGTGGTGAATATGTTCTTTTCCTTCAAAACATATTATTTATGTATTTGGCTGCATCAAGTCTTAATTGCGGCATGCAAGATTTTCATTGTGTATATGAGATCCTTCATTGCGGCGCACAGCTCTTAATTGTGGCACGCAGCCTCTCTAGTTGTGGCAGGAGGGCTCAGTAGTTACAGCACATGGACTTAGTTGCCCAGGGACATGTGGGATCTTAGTTCCCTGACCAACAACTGAACCGGCACCCGCTGCATTGGAAGGTAGATTCTTAACCACTGGATCACTAGGGAAGTCCTGACACATATGTTCTTATCTTGGTGTGGTTATGGTGTGGTTTCAGAGGTGTATAAATATGTTTAAAGATATCAAATTATATACTTAATATGTGCAGTTTGTTGTCAAGTATACCTCCAGAAAGCTGTTTCAAGAGGAAGAGGAGCACAGAGATAAAGGAGAAGAAGAGGTGGGTTTTCTCTGTAGGTTCTCAGTTTGGCCCCTACAGACCTGAATACCAAGGTCCGCAATAAGGCTGCTTCTGTGTCCCCCTAGTGGTCGGTATCTTGGCCTGCTGGGTGAGAAGGCCAACCTCAGCATCAGTTGGGAGATTACCTAAGGCAACACACATCAGAGTACATTGTGAACTGCGAGTGCAGGTCAAAGGGTGGAAGGCAGTGGGGTCTCAGGGAACGAGCCCTGACCTTCTTCCCAGCCCTACAATGTCACCTAGACTGTCAGCGATTAGTCGAGCTGCATGTCTCTTGACTCACTGACCCCAGATCCCTATACCACAAGCTTTCTCGTGTCCACTGGCTGTAATTTATCCCTCTCTTCCTCTCAGAACTTAGACAGTCATGGCTCCGCTCGGAAGTCCAGCAAATGAGGGGACTGGACTGCCTGGCCCCTGTGGGCCTCTGGCGTTTGCAGCGCGGGATTCTATCACCTTCCTGTTGAACTATTAGCCCACTTCAGTGACTCCAGATGGGGAGGAGACGTGGCCAGGGTCAGTTCCCACATGACTTTGAGGCATCAGGGAGATGGGAGCATCTAGTACCTCCCCACCCACCACCAACACACACACACACACACACGCACACGTACACTCACACACACGTATCGTGGATTTGCTTCTCCTCCAGTGCTCCTTACTTCATTTTCATTTGTTAACGTACATACCCCAGGTATCTTTAAGTCCATTGACTCCAAACCTATGACATTAATAGGTTAAAAATCTTACCTTCCAGAAAGATTGGTCGTCAAAATAGTGAATCTTGTGAGTTGATTTCCATATGTTGAGGTTTAAGAGCAAACCTGTTTAAGTTCATAAATAAATGTTACACATTTAGAGGATTGCATTATCTCAAAGTTAATCAGACTATCGTATCTCACCTATGATAACTCAACAGAAATCCTTTTATCTTCCACAACCTGGAGATAGACACACTGAAGCACTGTCCTTCCTGGATCAGTTTAATTAGTTCTACAGAGATCTTTTAAAAGGAACTGGTAAGAACAAATATATCCAAAGTATTTAGATTATACTGAGAGGTATATGATAGTCATGGATCTAACACGCTTCCCAAGACAGAGAAGAAGGACTCTGTTGGACAAAGCTCCACTTGAAAGCTGATTCATTTAAACACAAGAGCTACCATGGAGAGCAACTCAAACAGCCACCCTCGCAGGTTCATCCTCCCTGGTTCCAAGAAAGTCACAGTGACCTCAGCTCCAGATTCCACTGGTTAGGAAAGCAGGTAATAACATGTGCTTCTGTGCTTGTTCTTGTCAGCCGTCCCACCTCTGCCCAGAGAGCTAGGGCCCTGTGTATTCCCCCAGCTGCTCAAAGTGGAATTTCCAGGACATAAAGTCATGCTTACCTTTCATGTGAAGCAGGGAAACGCCATTGATAGACTTATCTGTGCATTTTTAATGATGATGCATCCCAGTGTATTAAACAGTAAGATTAACAAGAGTAGGCGTGTGCTCATTCACACTTGCCTCTCACAGTGTGTGCCTTTAACTGATATTGGCATGGAGAGTGTAATCGACACACCCCATTTAGCTAGAATTACTCATAAATGAACCTCTGTTGCCTACATATATTTTTCAGGTAGTTGAGGCTTACTCATCACTGATGAAAATCCATCTAAAATATATTTTCTTGTCTTGTGAGACAACACTGAACACATTTAGACTTTTAAAAAAAAATTGGAGCTGCTGATAGGAATATCCAATTATCAAAGGCGCTGTATAACGTGGAGAAGGGCCACAGCTGCTGAAAGTTACTGGCCTGTTCTCTGGCAGCCCGAGCTTCTCATGTTCTTGTGTCTGGTTTTAAGAATTTATTTTCTCCTGCTAGGCTCTTTGTTCTTACTGCTAACTTCTAGCAGTGTGTCTCACCTCTGGAAACCTAACTCTAATCTGCTATTTTTAATCTGCCTGAACTGGGAAAACCTTTAACCATGCTTGATAAGATTCTTTTTATTTTCTCTCTCTCTCTCTTTCGGCTGTACCACACAGCATGTGAGATCCTACTTCCCTGACCAGGGATGGAACCTGTGCCCCTGGAGTGGAGGCACAGAGTCTTAACCATTGTACCACCAGGGAAGTCGCCAAGATTGTTTCTTACCTAAGTGCCTATGGGAGGGCTTCACAGAAAGGGGTCTCTTCATGGGTAAAATGCTTGATTTTAGGGGGTCAATTTAGTGCCATCCTGGCTTCTTGGAGGCCTCTTTCCCCTTATACTGTCCACATAAATTTTTTTTTAACTTGGGGAAATATTAGGGAATGTCTCTGTGGTACACAACACATGGAAGGCTGTCTTTCTTTTTCTTTTCTTGGCCAAGTGGCATGCAGGATCTTAGTTCCCCGACCAGGGATTGAACCTGCGACGCTGAAGTGGAAGTGCAGAGTCCTAACCACTGGGCCACCAGGGAAATCCTGTCCAGGTACTTTTCAATCACCAGTTTCCTCAAGTACAAAGCAACATATAAGGATGAAAGCTCATTGTTCTTAACTCTTAAAGGAATAATAGGAGTGTCTTTATTCTCTTTCTTGATCTCAGTGAAGCATGGGAAGCCCTCTGAGTTGCTTTACAAGACAGCACAATTCAGTGTCACTTGGTCTACGCTGGTTGCAGTGGTGAATGGCATGAGCGCCCAGGTGTAGGACTGCCAAATAAGATGCAGGATGCTCAGTTAATTCTGAATTCTGAGTTGGCAGAATTCAGAATTCTGGCAAAATTCAAAAATCTGGCAACTCTCTTTAGGGTTGGACTGCCACCACCAAGAGAATGTAAACTTACGGCAGGAGGCCTTGTTCTCATCTGCATTTAATCAGTTGTCTCAGACTCTGTTGAAAGCTGAGGCCAATTGGTACCTTAAAGCAATTCTAGCCAATCTCATTCTCGAAAATTCCAGAAAGCACTTTCGGGACTTTCCTGGTAGCCCAATGGTTAAGACTCTGTGCTTCCAATGCAGGGGATATGGCTTCAATCCCTGGTCAGGGAACCAAGATTCCCCATGCCATTGTTGTTCAGTCACCAAGTGGTATCTGACTCTGTCACCCCTTGGACTGCAATATGCCAGGCTTTCCTGTCCTTCACCATTTCCCGACGTTTGCTCAAACTCATGTCCATCGAGTCACTGACGCCATCCAACCATGCTGTGTGGCCCAGAAAAAGTACTATCATACATGTTTTAGAGCTGAAAGTATGCCAAATGATTAGTTACTATAATCCACCCACTTCATAGAAAGCCAGCCAATGCCTGGCTTTGAAAGAGTAAAGTGACATGGTCACACCATTCGCCCAAGGTCACACCATTCTTTAGTGTCTGCTTTGGCTATTTTGTCTCTTATTTGGCGTTCACTCCATGCTTAGAGACACAATATGTGAGAGTCTAACCAAGAAAAGGTATTTACCTGTAGAATAACAGTGAACAATTCTGGACAGAAAGCATGTTTTCATCTTGTGTATAAGTAAGACAGGCAAATTGCTGTCTCCCCAAGATTCTTTTGGGACTTCCCTGGTGGTCCAATGGCTAGGACTCTGCACTTCCCGTTTGATCCCTGGTCAGGCAACTAGATCCCACATGCCATGTGTGTTTTGGGGGCTTCCCTGGTGGCTCAGATAATAAAGAATCTGCCTGCAATGTGGGAGACCTGGGTTCGATCCCTGGGTCAGGAAGATCCCCTGGTGAAGGGAATGGCTACCCACTCCAGTATTCTTGCCTGGAGAAGTCCATGGACAGAGAAGCCTGGTAGGCTACAGTCCAGAGGGTCGCAAAGATTTGGACATGACTGAGCGACTTTCACACTCACACTTGCAAGATTCTTTGCTCTTCTGTCACATTGCAGAAGTAAAAACATACTTCAGTCCTCTGCCTACAGACCTCTAATGGCCTCTCATCTCCAGAATGATCTAGCTCCTTGCTACCACTCTGTCTCCAACCCCTTCCCCTCTCCCCATCTCTCCAGCTACATCAGCTACACTGACACCCTTGCTATTCCCCAGACAAGCAAAGGATGCTCCTGCCTCAGTGCCTCTGGCCTTGCTGTCCCTTTTCATGGAAAGTTCTTCTCCCAAATAAATACACAGTATGTCTCCCTCCTTCTTTGCAGTCAAGTCCTTGCTTAAAGGTCAACTTCTTAGATAGGCCTTCCTTACCACCCTTCCTAAAGAGCACCCCACTCTCACCATGACTCTGCATTTCCCTACCCTGATTTATTTCTCATCATAGTGCTTATCACCATCTGATGTACCGTATTTTTTTCTGTTTATGGTGAAAGCTCCTTCTCCACCTAGAGTATCAACTCGGTATGACCAGGGAATTTGGTTTGTTCACTGCTGTGTCCCTAGTACCTCGTCTATTTGCTGAACAAAATAGCAGTATAAGTGTTATCAGGGAATAAAAGGTAAGCTCTGTAAGCATCAGGGTTTCCTTAGTCTTCTGTACAAAATTCAGTGAAATCACCAGTCCTGGGCTCAAGAGGCTATAGTGTTCAGGTGACCTCTGAGGGCCTTCCCAATTTTGAAATTTTGTGATTCTGTGTTCATTTGTTTTTTTAAATCAAGATATGAGCTCTTCGCCTTATTTGGCTGGAGCTGAAGGGGGTGGGTTCATGGGGAAGGAGATGGACACATACATGCCCAACCATGGGGCAGTTGCAATCTCGGCCCAGACCCTGTGCCCTGGACGATGGTGGAAGAAGGGTGGTCTCACACTGACCTGTCAAGAGGCCAGAGGCCACACCCATGATGATGGTGAAGGCCAGCGCCCCGAGGTCGATGAGTACCTTGTAGCCGAGCCTAGAAATGACAAAGCAGAGGTGGTCACATTGGGGCATCAGGCCGCAAAGACCACTGGGGATCAAAAGGACTATGTGCATCAGTACTGACGCTGCCAGCAAGGCCGCCAGGAGAGCAAATGTCCCTCCCCAGGAAGCCCCTTCCCATCACTCTCCTGACGCTGCCAGCAAGGCCGCCAGGAGAGCAAATGTCCCTCCCCAGGAAGCCCCTTCCCATCACTCTCCTGCAAAGCTGCTCAGACACGTAGGAGGGGTTTCAAGATCCTCTTTGGCTTAGTTTAGTTCGTGGATAATGAACTAGGCCATAAGTCAGAAAACCCAGTTCAAGTCCCAGTTCTGTCACTAGCTGTGTGACCCTGGGCACTTAACCTTGGAGTCCTGAGTTTCCTCATTAGGCAATTAAAGATAAAGGTTTTATGTCTCTCAGGGCAAGAAAAAGAAAGGTTTTATGTCTATAAGGGCAAGATAGGTACAACTTGGCCAACAGACCCATCTCCCCTGCCCACCCCTCCTTGAACATACTTCCCTGTCTTCTCTCCTTCAAAGCAACCCCAAGGCTTCACTTTAAACTATTAAACGGTGGGGTGGGGAGGTAGGTGGGAGTGGGATTTGGGATGGTGGGACACATGTACACCCAGGGCTGATTCATGTCGATGTATGGCAAAAACCACCGCAATGTTGTAAAGTAATTAGCCTCTAATTAAAAAAACTAAATTAATAATAAATAAATAAGCTATTAAGCGGCCCTTGGAGGACATCTATGTGACCCTGTAGTAGGCAAAAATGTCTTAAACAGGACACATAAGAACTCAACATAGAGGGAACAATGATACATTGAACTATAATAAAATTAAGAACTTCTGTTCATCAAAAGACATCATTAAGAAAGTGAAAAATAACCCACAAAACTGGGGAAGCTATTTACAGTACATATATCTGACAAAAGACCAATATCCAGAATTTTTAAAGAATTCCTAGAAATCAGTGCTCGCTTCAGCAGCACATATACTAAAATTGGAACGATACAGAGAAGATTAGCATGGCCCCTGCGCAAGGATGACACGCAAATTCGTGAAGTGTTCCATATTTTTGCTTCCTGGTTCAGTACCCCAGGAAAAAAAAAAATTCCTAGAAATCAATAAGAAAAAGTCAGAACATACAACAGAAAAGTAGGCAAAAGAAATTGAACAGACATTTCCAAAGAGGAGGTATTCAAATGCCAAAAAATGTACTACGCTTAAGTAGTCATCAAGCAAATGAATATTAAAACAGTAAGTTTGATGTCTAAATTATATATTAGGTAAAGGAAGCTCTCAGTTTCTACTGTATAAACCCCAATAGAAAACTGAAAGTATCCACTGAAGCAGATTGTATGAAAACTGTACGATCCAACTCAACTTCTAGGCATACACTCAACAGAAGCGCATTTGTAGGTTCAAAAAAAAAGTGCTAGCACATTCATAACAATACTAGCTCCACACTAGAAACTACCCAAATGCTCATCGGCAATGGGTAAATTGTGCTGTGTTCATATAATGGAACTCTCTTCTATGTTTTCTTAAATGTTGTATTTGCCACTCATTTATTGCAGGGCCAAACTAAGTGTCAACATTGTTTACCTCGATCTCTCATAAGTCAACTTTCATTGCAAGCCCCCAACTGGAAGCTCTAACATTTGTGTTTTCACTTTCGGCCTATAGGGGACATCCCTGTGTCCCTCCCCTGCCACTCTAGTCCTAAAGACACAGTCTCTGCTGCCGTCTCTCTCTACTGCCTGGTCCCTGCATGTGATAAGCTTTCACGTGTCCCTGCATGGTATGTCCTGCCTCTCATTTCCAGGGCAATTGGAACACTGAAGTTTCCGTTCAATGACATTGACCTCTCCATGTTGTCATTCAGTTGCCTTTATCAATTAAGCCCAAGCACAAATCAATGTTATACGCCAATGAAAATGAACAATCTACAGAGATAACGACATGGATGGATCTCACAACTTCAAAGTTGAGTGAAAGAAGCCAAGAAGAACACAAGAGCAGACCTCCTGTATGATTTTATGCATTCAAAGGACAAAAACAGGCAAGACTGATTGCTGCTCTTAGAAGTCAGGTTAGTGGTTGCCCTGGGACAGGACACAGAGTTCTGTGTGCTGGTTATTGGCTGTGTCAGAAGTCACTAAGTGGTATTCTTATGATATATTTAAAATTTTTTTTTGTTTATTTTGGCTGTGCTGGGGCTTTGGTGCTACGGCGTGGGTTTTTCTCTAGTTGCAGTGAGTGGAGGCTACTCTCTGATTGCAGTATGTGGGCTTCTCATAGCAGTGGCTTCTCTTTTTGCAGAGCGCAGGTTCTAGGGCGCTGGCTTAATAGCTGTGGAGCACAGGCTTAGTTGTTCTGTGCCATGTGGGATCTTCCCGGACCAGGGATGGAGCCTGTATCTCCTGCATTGACAGGTGGATTCTTTACCACGGGACCATCAGGGAAGCCAACCCTTATGATACTTGACTATTCTGGAAGTAGATTGTATTACAAGAAAAAAGTTTCTTAAAAAAGTAGTAAGTGTAGAATAAAATTGAAAAGCGAAAGTCACTAAGTCGTGTTGACTCTTTGTGACCCCATGGAATAGTCCATGGAATTCTTCAGGCCAGAATACTGGAGTGAGTAGCCATTCCCTTCTCCGGATGATCTTCCTGACCCAAGAATCGAACCAGGGTCTCCTGCATTGTACGTAGATTAAAGGCTAAACCCAAATCTGCTACTTACAACCCAAATTCCCTCTATCCTACTGCCATCTGAGAGTGGAAATGGATGAGGCAGAAATGGCTGTGTTAACATTCCCCACACAGGGTGGGCTCCTTGCGCCAGGGCCTCAGCCTCTACAGTTCACCATCTGAAAGTCCCTCCTTCACAAATGGGAGGAGCAGGTTAGGAAAGTGAACCAAGGGTCCCATAGCTACGTAGCTTGGAATGGGTGTTTCTAGGGATTCAAACCAGGCAGCTCTGCCTACCCACAAAAGTGGCCAAATCTCCACATCGGCGGGCTCCCTTCTCAGATTTGGCCAGGTCTGCATTCCAGGGATACTATTATTTATCTATTTGTTTATGGCTGCGCTGGGTCTTCATTGCTGAGTGTGGGCTTTATCTAGTTGTGGCGAGCGGGGGCTACTCTCTGGTTGTGGTGTTCAGGCTTCTCATTGCAGTGGCTTCTCTCGTGGCAGAGCACAGGCTGCAGAGTGCAAGGCTTCAGCAGTTGCAGTTCCTGGGCTTAGGGCACAGGCTCAGTAGTTGTGGTGCTCGGGCTTAGTGACCACCCAGCATGCGGATTTTATCTCCTGCCTTGGCAGGCGGATTCTTTACCCCCGGACCACCAGGGAAGTCCCAGAGATTTGTTTTTAATATTTTTCTTTAAAGTGAAGTTGTTCAGTCCTGTCCGACTCTTTGCAACCCTACGGACTGTAGCCTACCAGGCTCCTCCGTTCATAGGATTTTCCAGGCAAGGGTACTGGAGTAGGTTGGCATTTCCTTCTCCAGGGGATCTTCCCAACCCAGGGATCGAACCTAGGTCTTCCACGTTGCAGGCAGACGCTTTACCATCTGAGCCACCAGGGAAGCCCATATATTTTTCTTTAAGTAAACTTAAAAAAAAATTTTAATAAATCTATTTAAAAGGAACTTTGTGTCACTAGCTTAAATGGAAGAGAAGTAGGAGGTAACCAAGACACAGTGAAAAAAAATACTGCTTTAATCTCCTTTAGATGCAGCAGCCGGGGCAAATCTCAGACTGAGGTTTCCTCTGCTGTTGTTGAAGTTGGAGGTCAGCGAGGGTGGGAAGAGTGTGGAGACAGCCCTAAGGGAAGCCTTTTTCCCTGATGTAATCAACCAATTGCGTGAGAACTGCAAAAGGGCACCTGCACTGCGTGATCCGGTGCTTTTCAAGTGTGTCTTCACACCACTTAAAATCCCACAATTTGTGAAAAATGCTCCATCCAGGCTCCAGGCACAGCATCTGACTCATTTACACTCACTCACCTGAATAGGGAAATGGGCAAATACTGTTCGTGGAAAGAATGAAAAGTCATTCTTTGGAATGACGTGTCCGATAACACAGAGCTACTAAAGCAGCTGATCCACACTTCCTGGGAAGTGCTCTGACGACCAGCCCAGTCCTCTCGCCATCTCCATTACATCCAGATGCCCTTCTTACGGAGGCAGCAGCATCAGTAACTATCCTAAAGAAAGGGGCCGTGTGTTGAGTGTTTACTACCTGCCAAGCACTGTCCTGAGCCCTTTCTTGTAAGAAAGTGAAAGCGTCAGTTGCTCAGTGGTGTCTGACTCTTTGTGACCCCATGGACTGTAGCCCACCAGGCTCCTCTGTCCACGGGACTCTCCAGGCAAGAGTACTGGAGTGAGTTGCCATTTCCTCCTGGGATTGAACCCAAGTCTTCTACATTGTAGGCAGATTTTTTACTGTCTGAGCCACTAGCGAAGCCTTGAGCCCTTTCTTATATGTTGCTGAATCTTCACAGCAGCCCTGGGATGTGCATCTTATCATCCTATTTTACAGATAGAAAACTGAGACTTTAGAGAGAGTTTGAATACCATGCCCAAAGTCACACAACTGTTAAGTGTGACCCTGCTCTATTTGTCCCCGAAGCCTGTGCCCTTTACTTTCAGCAGACCAGAGGCCACCCCGAGAGAGGTCATTGCTGTCACTGTGCCCTTCCCTTTGCCAAGTTCCTGCAGATGAGAGAAGACTAATACTTGGTCCTCAGCTGTCTCATCCTGATGAGACTTGACTTGGAGACGGTGCTGGAGTCAGGCTCACGCAGCTCTCATCTCCTCTCAACTCCATGTTTGGGAGTATCCCTTTGATGGCTTGAAATCAGCCATGGTGAGAGTATTGGCACCAGAGTAATCAGTAAATGCTCTAAGTCAGGGCTTTGTTTCACCAGAAAGCCAGTTGTTAATCCCTTAGCAGCGGATTGGTTGTTTGTTTTGCTTTGTTTCTATTTTTTGCTATAGGGCAACACCTCTCGAACCTGAACTTGCAGGAGAAGCACATACAGGACTTGAGAAAACAGACTGCTGGGTCTAATTGTGTGGGTCTGGGGTAGGGGAGGATTTGCATTTTTAACAAGTCCCAGGAGATACTGTTGCTGTTGAGAACCACTGTTCTGGGAGAGCCAGAGAATCACAGAATTCGGGGGAGGGGAGGGCAAGTGATCCAGAAGTTCCAGGTCAGCAGCCCACAAGCAGAATTTGGTTCACAGAGTTTCTAATGGGGGATTTCCCTGTAGCTGAGATGGTAAAGAATCTGCTTGCAATGCGAGAGACCCAGGTTGGATCCCTGGGTCGGGAAGATCCCCTGGAGAAGGAAATGGCAACCCACTCCAGTATCCTTGCCTGAAGAATTTCATGGACAGGGGAGCCCATGGGGTCGCAAAGAGTTGGACATAACTGAAGCGACTTAGCACGCATGTGTTTCTAATGATTTTGAATCTTTTGCCAATACTTGGGGAGTATGTGCATAACTCTGGATTTCTGCCTTCTCTTTAAAAGTCATTAGAGGGAGGAGGGTTCAGGATGGGGAACACATGTATACCTGTGGCAGATTCATTTTGATATTTGGCAAAACTAATACAATTATGTAAAGTTTAAAAATAAAATAAAATTAAAAAATAAAAGTCATTAGATCTGACAATACTGATTCCGAGTCTCTGGATGGTTTAAGCTGCCGGGCACTGAAGAACAAATGCCCGTGGTTTCCTCCCCCTGCTGGTCTCATTTTTAACCTTACCTGCCATGGATGGAGGAGCCTGGTAGGCTGCAGTCCATGGGGTCGCAAAAGAGTCAGACATGACTGAGCGACTTCACTTTCACTTTTCACTTTCATGCATTGGAGAAGGAAATGGCAACCCACTCCAGTGTTTTTGCCTGGAGAATCCCAGGGACAGGGGAGCCTGGTGGGCTGCCGTCTATGGGGTTGCACAAAGTCGGACATGACTGAAGCGACTTAGCAGCAGTAGCAGCAGCAGCAGCAGCAGCAGCAGCAGCCTGGTCCCTACAGGCATCTGAGTGTAGGACCCTGCTAGATCAACCCGTCGTTTTATAGAGGGGGACTCAGGGCCCCGGAGAGAGGAAAGAGATTGCCGACAGTCACACAGTTATTAAAACAGCAGCAGGAACACCTTTGGAGTCCGTTACTGAGATGCCTTGTTTCACATACACCATCCTCTCCTCATCCCCAAATGGGATCCTCCTCATCCCTAAGCAGCTCAAGGATGTATGTCTCATTTGCTCATAGATGATCCCTATAATCTGGGGCTATGGTTGTCTCTGTTGTTGGAATTATAAGGAACTAGCTCTCCATGATTTCTCTGAGATGCTTCCAAACACAATTTCTCATCACCCACCGCTGGTGCTCACCACCTCGACAGCCAGCTTCCAGCCATGTGACTTCAGACAGCTAACTCCCCCAAGGTATCATTTCTTAGGGAAAGCTAATAACACCTCACCAGGTAGTTGTGAGGATTAAATAAGATGGTACACCTAATGATTTTAGCTTAATGCCTAGTACTTAGAAAGCAGTCAATAAATAGTCCTGATTGTCATCAGAAATTTTATTGTTGTTATCACTGTATGGGTTCATCTGGAAAAATCTATTCCTGTATCATGCACAAGTCACTCTTTCATTATGTGTGAGCCACATTCAGAAGATAAGTTCAGAAGAAAAACCCAGAAAGCGAGAACAAGAAGATAACAACTTTCAGAAAGCCATGGTCAGAGTTCTGATCACTGCTGTCTATGAGTCTGAGTGAACTCCGGGAGTTGGTGATGGACAGGGAGGCCTGGCATGCTGCAGTCCACGTGGTTGCAAAGAGTCGGACATGACTGAGCGACTGATCTGATCTGATCTGATCTGATTGCCTGGGGGGTGTGGGACCTGACTCTGGTCCAGGGACCCACATTCCCACCTCACAATTGAGACATTAACCACACACTTTTCCTCTCTGGGTCCCAGGGATGAGCAGTATTCAGCATTTTCCTACATGAACATATCACATATCAAATCCTTTTAACCACACAGTGCCTAGCATCCAACACCCCTATGCGAGGAAGTACTACCATTATCTTCATTTGCCATGGGGAGACAGAGGCTCAGAGAGGTTAGGCAGCATGGACCTGGTCAAGACCTCATGGTTATTTCACCACCACCTAAATCACCAGGGGCCGAGAAATGGACTCAGTTGGTTTGGGCCTGATTGCCTCCTCTGTCTACATTTGGAGAGGCCTCAGGACTATCATGGAGAAGGCAATGGCACCCCACTCCAGTACTCTTGCCTGGAAAATGTCATGGATGGAGGAGCCTGGTAGGCTGTAGTCCATGGGGTTGCTAAGAGTTGGACACGACTGAGCGACTTCACTTTCACTTTTCACTTTCATGCATTGGAGAAGGAAATGGCAACCCACTCCAGTACTCTTGCCGGGAGAATCCCAGGGTCGGCGGAGCCTGGTGGGCTGCCGTCTATAGGATCGCACAGTCGAACATGACTGAAGCGGCTTAGCAGCAGCAGCAGCAGCAGGACTATCAGCTTTTCCTTTCACTTAAGCTAACTGCTTTAGAAAGAAGTGACCTGGACAGTCCATACAAGGTGGGGACTTATCTGGAATTTTGGAATAAATTGGCCAACAGATATTCACTGAAGCCTTCTGACTGCCTGGCCCTGAGTGTATGGCCCTCACCCCCAGCCAAGGACTCTGGGCACACTGCTTCCTGAGATGGATGGAGTGACAGGGGGCTGAGCCAAGTGACCCACGTGGACTTATCGACTCCCTGGGCCTGAAGCGCCATCAGCATGATGTTGACAATCCCTCCAAGCAGACCCGGCAAGCCGAAGGTGTAGTGCACGCCGTAGGTGTCGTGGAGTTGCACCTTTCGCTGAAGACACGCCTGGGGACAAACACCATCATCAGCAGAGCTGCATGTGGGACTGCTACACCTTCCCCACCCTTTTCCAGACCCTTGGCATCCAGGGCATCCGGGGGATGGGCATTAGGGCTCAGCTAAATAAGTACTTCTCAGATTTGCGTGTGTACTCACAGCATCTGGGCAGCTCATCCAAATGCAGAGTTGGATTTAGTAGGTCTGGGGCCTGTGATTCTACATTTCTAACAAAGTCCCGGATGATACCAGTGCTGCTGGCCATGGTCCATACTGCTCACATTTGGGGCTGTGTTGGGGGAGCTCAGTTGGTAAAGAATCCTCCTGCAATGCAGGAGACCCTGGCTTGATTCCCAGGTCAGGAAGATCCCCTGGAGAAGGCGTAGGCTACCCACCCCAGTATTCTTGGGCTTCCCTTGTGGCTCAGCTGGTAAAGAATCTCCTGCAATGCCAGAGACCTAGGTTCGATCCCTGGATTAGAAAGATCCCGTGGAGAAGGGAATGGCTACCCACTCCAGTGTTCTGGCCTGGAGAACTCCACGGACTGTATAGTCCATGGGGTTGCAAAGAGTTGGACATGACTGAGCGACTTTCACTTTCACTTTCTTTCACTGAGGGGCCCTCCTGTGCATTATAGGAGGTTCAGCAGTATCCCTGGCCTATACCTTCTAGATGCCAGAAGCAGCCCTCTCCCAGGTATATCCACCAAAACTGTCTCCAGACATTGTCCATGTCCCCAGCGGTTGATTGAAACCCACTGGTCCAGCCCAAACCTAACTCCATCCAAGAGACTACTTGGCTGATTGAAAGGTAAGAAGCTGACCACTCCACCAGAGTCCCAGTCAGCACTCCTTCCATTTCATCACGTGGCCTCCCAGATGGCCGTGAGCCAACAGATGTGGAGGCCAATGCAAATTAAACAATATATCTGTTTATTTGGCTTCATTGGGTCTTAGTTCCAGCACACAGGGTCTTCCACTGTGGCACACAGACACTAGTGGTGTGCAGGCTCAGTAGTGTGACACACACAGGCTTAGTTGCCCTGCAGTGTATGGGGTCTTAGTTCCCGGGCCTGAGATTGAACCCATGACCCGTGCATTGGAGGGTGGAATCTTAACCACTGGACCACCAGGAAAGGCCTCCAATGCAAATTTTATCAGGCTAGTTCCCTCCTCAGAATCCTCACTGTGTTCAGATTAACAATTCAGACTCTTCAGCTCCCCCAGGAGGTGTTCCTGAGCACCAGCCATCTCTCAAAGCTCTGGTGAGAGACACACTCCCTGATGAACTTGATGCTTCAGCCAAAAGAACATCTGTGTCTTGGTTGGGTCACATGCTCTTCTCACCACTGAGCCTTTGAACACACTATTCCTTCTGCCTGGAGGACATTTTCCACTTCTTTCCCTGGTGAATATTAGTTCCCTGTCAGTGCTTAGCTGAGACATCCTGTGCCCTGGGAAGCATTTCCTGACCCATCTCAGGCCAGCTTATATGTGCTCTAGAGCCTGGTGGGCTGCCGTCTATGGGGTCGCACAGAGTCGGACATGACTGAAGCGACTTAGCAGCAGCAGCAGCAGTTCTTAAACTGTGCTGTGTTTATTTATCCATTTTCTTCACTACACTACAGCTTGGGACACAGGATGTCTGTTAAATGTGTTGAGCAAATGAATGAAAAAAAAAATCAGTGAATCATCTTTGAATCCTTCCCCTGGCGATAGAATCAAGCAACCTGAGGCACAGAGAAAATGATGGACACTGAGCCTGATGATAACTCATGATACACGAGTTTTGGCCACATCTTATAGCTTGAGGGATCTTAGTTCCCCAACCAGGGACTGAACCGGGCACTTGGCAGTCAAAGTTTGGAGTCTGAACCACTGGACTTCTAGGAAATTCCTATGACACATGTTTGGCTGTGCACATCTTACTTTCATCAGAGGGCCTCAAAGTCAGAGGAGATAAAAGATGTGTGTTTCCACTTCAGAGATGAAAAGCAGACTGCTCCGTCTGTGGTCAGATTGAGCTGTTGGTAAATTCTTCCCTATTTGGGATTGAAACTGCCTCCCTGAATATCCATGGTTCATTCAAATTCAGCTTCTTGTGTCAACCAATAATCTATTCCCTCTTCTTCCATCAAGTCTTCAAATCTATGAAGATTTGTTGTTCTTAAATATTTCTCTTAGAAGTGTGTTGTAACAAATGGGCTCTGATGGAGCATTGTGATCTTATCTGTTGAATATTGAAGGAGGATAAATCCATCCACTCAGAAGACGAACTAAACAATCAGAAGTGAAGATGACCTGGATAATCAACCCAGCACCCCTCTTTTGGGTGCTGCCTTTCCCATCTCCCTTCACATGGTTCATGGACAAAAGCCATATATGCATCATGTGCCTTGTCTCCCACCCCTGCCAAAGATGGGCACATTATCCAAGTTAGACCAATGAATCCCTTCTCCAAAGAACTTGCGGTTGGTACCAAGAAATTTCACATGGCTGCCTTCTTGAAGAGAAAGATGACATTCCACCATGTGGAATAGAAGAGGAAGGAAGAGTGAAAAGAAAATGGGTGTTCAGGAAAAGCAAAAAAGGAAGAGCAGGAACTTCTTGGGCTCCCCACAACACTCCCACCCCTGGTGCCAGTCATTCCTGGGCTCCCAGCAGCATTCCTATTCTTGGGTTCAGTGGTGTCCCAGTAGCCTTATAACAAATCCCCCTTACTCCTGAGCAAGCTTGAATTGGTTCTGTTACTTGCTCCCCAGATCTTAGCAAAAGCATCATCCAACTTGGACAGGTCCCTCACCCAAGCTCTGAAGCTAAATTGAGAAGCTGCCAACCAGCGCCTAATGCAGTGCATAGCAATACGTGATGGCCCACCACGGTCTAGGGGCCTGGACCTTGGCGTAAGGCCAAAGCAGCAGGTATCAGTCGCCCAGCTCCTTACCTGCAGGTATCTGAATCCCCCGATGGAGATCATCCCAGCCACAGATCCCAGCACCATGGCAAGCCAAGGAGCATGGATCAGGTAAGAAGGGGCACCCACAGCCACACCTCCTGCCAGCACTGCCTTGTGGATGTGAGTCTGCAAAGGAATAGCTTGTGGGTGAATGAAGTAAGCTAGAGGACAGCATCTAAGTTACTTGGTAAGCTGATAGCAAGACAACACTATAACATCCTCCCTGCATCTCTGATCCTGAAACCAGCCCCTCCCCGCTGCTGAGACTTCATCAATGGTCTTATCTCACCCCATGTCTCGGGCTCAGGGAGCAGTCACCCTGATCGGGAGTCGTTTAGCTTGAAAGCAGTTACTCAATATCCTAACCATGCTCACACTTAGTTGTTATGTATCCTTGGATGCTTAGCCACTCAGGGCTTTAACTTTGTCACCAGAAAAAGGGGGCTTTGATTGTAACTGTTGTTGTTTAGTTGCTGAGTCATGTCTGACTCTTTTGCTACCCCATCAACTATAGCCCCCAGGCTCCTCTGTCCATGTGATTTTCCAGGCAAGAAATACTAGAGTGGGTTGCCATTTCCTTCTCCAGGGGATCTTCCCAACTCAGGGATCGAACCCACATCTCTGGCATTGGCAGGCAGATTCTTTACCACTGAGACACCAGGGAAGCCCTTTGATTGTACCTACTGTTACGGCTATTGTAAGAATTAAGTGAATTAAGAATTATGTAAAACTCTGAGCCCAATGTTGACAAAGAACACGAGTAAATGCCCCCCAAAATAGAAGCCAATGAATGAATATGGCCTAGAAGACCCAAGTGTTGCCCAAGGGCCAGCCCTTCTCCTCACCATATTGATCTTCCCTTGAGGGTGAGCCAAGGCTGACATTAAGATGCCGGTCACTGTGCTAACCGCCAGGGCGTAGTAGGTGTTGAACACGGCCATGTTTCTTTCATCTGCAAGTTCCAGCAGAGCAGAGTTGAAACTCGGCCAGAATATCCACAAGAAGAGGGTGCCTGTGGACCAGAAAGGGTCAGTGGCCAGAACCAGTATTCCTGCTCCAAAGCCTCAGTCTCGGGGGACTTCAGACAGGAGGCTCCCGGACCTGGCCAGTCTCATCTCTGTTACTTTCTTGCTCACCAACTTTGGACAAGTCTGGTTTCCTCTCTGAATTCTTAAGTCGGCAGGGCCCAGCTAACATACTTTATGGGCAAGGAAAAGTAAGGCCCAGAGAGTTGAAGCCACCAAAACCCAAGCCTCCTGACTCTAGCCTATGATGGCCACATGATTATTTTTTTTAAATTAATGGAACTCTTCCACTTGGCCCCACGGCCTGGTATTCAGTTGCCTGCTGGCAGTCTCACTGCCGATTTCCTTCCTCTAAGCCTCTCCCAGCCCTTAAGTTCATCACTTCTACCAAAACCCTTCAGATTAGACATTATTACTTCTCTCTTCCAGCTCCCATTCTTTCCTCCATTCCCAAGTCTGCCTTTTTTCATCCATCTAATTCTTTTCTTTAAGTTAAGGACAAAAGGATTGGATAATCTAATCTTATTTATTTATTTTTAAATTTATTTTTGGCTGCATCAGGTCTTAGTTGGGGCATGTGGGATCTTGGTTAGCAACCAGCAATTGAACCCTCACCCCGTTGCATTGTAAGGCGGATTCTTAACCACTGGACCAGCAAGGCAGTTCCCGGATAACCTCATTTAAACTGAGATGTAACAAGTCTCTCCTCTCTTCTGGGTATCAATGAAGAGAGGTTCCCTAGAGGGGAATGCTTCCTTCAAAGATGTGAATTCATCAAACATTGCTTGAGGAAATGGGTCATTACAAAGGGGCTTCAGACACCGGGGAAAGTTGGAAAAGCAGAGAGATTTTTCTGCAGAGCCCTTTTGGAGCCTCCTGCTCACCCCAGATCTGAGCCCACCCACATCACCTTGTCCTCACCCAGCATGGTGAACAAACTGGGGCTCGTTGCTGTCTGATCTTTGTCCTCTGATGCGCTGGGCAGAGGCTTCCGGAGGCAGCAGACCACAGTCAGCCCAAAATAGGCCGCAAACATGTGCATATACATCATGCTTACATGCATGTTCATCTGCAACAAAACCCAGTGGAAGCAGTGAGCATCAGCAGCCTCTGCTCCCAGGGAAATCCCTGCGTTCCATTTAGGAAGTTCTGCCTTCATTCAAGAGGCATGACTTGAAGTCAGGAAACTGACTCCACCCAGCAGTCCCCCTTTCCGAGGAGCCCCATGAGTTGCTGTGTATTTATTTATTCCTGGTAGTTTTCTGGTTGGCTTTATTTATTTAATTGGCTGTACCTTTCGGCTTGTGGGATCTTAGTTCCCTGACCAGGGACTGAACCCAGGCCACAGTAGTGAAAGAGCTGAGTCATAACCACTGGACTGCCAGGGAACTCCCCTCTGGTTGGCTTTGAATGCTTTGGGCCGAAGTCCACTTACCTGGGGAAAAAGCTACATGGACACGTACCCCACTGCTGCATTTTGGCAGAATTTCAACTCTTTGCATGGAGTATGAGTAACATAAACTTTGCAACATGAAGCTGCCAGAGATTTTATAATACCAAGCTAAAGTCTTCAGAAAATTCAAGCTATGTACTAATTTTGCTTTACAAATGTTAGGTAGATAGAATAGGAAAAAGGAGTCCAGAATGGTGGTGGCTAAAAGACAAAGAAGGGAAAAGCCCGTGAAAATAGAACAAAGGAGTGAGGACCTGAGGTTAAACAAACAGCCCTCCTGGCTAGCCCAATTTACATAGGGCAGGCTCAGAGGGAGGAGAAAAAAATATATAAAAGGAGGAGGAAGGGGGCTTCTCTTCTTCTCCTGTCTTTTGGGTCGACCTGCCCTCAAGGATTATTTTCCTTTGCTTTCTAAATAAAACTACACTGTAACATGGAGCTGTAACACTGGTCCGTCCGTCACTTCAAATTTTTGCTATGGCAAGACTGAATCGAGGAAATTACACACTCCCCTGACACAAATATCAAATTTAGTAACCCTTCATAACTCAGTGGGCTACTGTTAACTCCTGTCCACTGTGCCTTCAAAAAAAAATCCAGATTTGGCAGAATTTTTACTGCCATGCCCCAGTGACCCCCACCTTGGTTTAAACCGACTTCAATACTTGCCCAAATTGTTGTGATAACCTTCTAACTGGTCTCCCTATTTCCACCCTTGTCCCCCAACTGGCTTCTCCATGTAGCAGCCAAAGCGATCCTGTTAAAATCTAAGTCAGCTCATGGCACATTTCTGCTCTGAATCCCCCAATGGCACCTGTCTCCTTCAGTATCAAAGTAGGCATTCTTACTATGACCAACAGGATTCTGCGTGACCTGCTGTCCCACAACCCCTCTGACTTTCCCTCCTGCTCATTCCCTGGCTCTTCCTCAAAGCCACAGCCATGCTCTCATGTCAGCAGCACTTTGGACCACCTGTTCTACTGCCTGGAGTACAGAGTAGAGGGAGTGCTCTATTCTGGGTACAGGCAATAAGGGGATGTGTTGCCTGTTGAGAATTTAAAACAATAATAAAAGCAACTAAAAGTCCATCTCCTTTTTATTACAGCTGAAAATGAAAGTGTTACCCGCTCAGTCAAGTCCAGCTCTTTGTGACCCCATGGCCAGTAGCCCACCAGGCTCCTCTGTCCATGGAATTCTCCAGGCAAGAATACTGGAGTGGGTTGCCATTCGCTTCTCCAGGGGAACTTCCTGACCCGGGGATGGAACATGGATCTCCTGCATTGCAGGCTTATTATCATTATATACCAACAATTCTAAACAATGTATCAGTGGACTTCTCTGGTGGTTCAGTGGTTAAGACTCCATGCTTTCACTGTAGGGAACACAGGTTAGATTCCTAGTCCCCCTTGCTAGGGAAGTTCCACATGGCATGATGCAGCCAAAAAAGAATAACAATAAAATAAAAAATTAAAAGGAATAGTGTCAGTAATAAGATCCTACTCTTGAAAGATGCAGACCACTCCCACAGCTCTGCCCTTGATCTGCCCCTGTCCTCAGATACCCACGTGACTTGCACACCTGCTGCCACCTGCTCTTTACTCAGAAATTATTTGCCCAATGAAGCCTTCCCTGGCCACTCTCTCTAACACCTTATCCCCTCTCCCAACTATTCCTATCTTCTTCCTTCATTGTGTTTTTTCCTCCATTGTACTTATCACTATCTATCATGCTATAGAGCCCTGCTATAGAGCAGTCGGCAAAGAATCTGCCCGCATGCAATACAGGAGACATAAGAGATGTGGGTTCAGTCCTTGGGTTGGGGAGTTCCCCTGACCCAGGGAACTTGTAACCCACTCCATTATTCTTGCCTGGAGAATTCCATGGACAGAGGAGCCTGGCAGGCTACAGTCCATGGGGTCAAAAGAATTGGACATGACAGCGACTAATACTTTCACTTTCAACATGCTATCTCTTTTGCCTATTTTATTGATTATTGGCAGTCTTTCCCTCTGCCAATAAACAAGGAAGTTCCATGACAGTCACATTTTCCCACTGCCTGGTACAGAACAGGCTCAGAACAAATATTTGTGAAATGAATGAATGAAAAAGTAAGGAACACTTAGTCACATGTAAAAATGTAAGTCTGTGGAAGAGATCTTGCATTTTTAATCTCTTTGAGGTCTCCCAGGAATATAAAAACTACATTTGGCAATTGTCAAATTGGAATTCTCATTTCTTGAGTTGTGTCCGAGCTGAAACAGCTCTGGTTTATGGCTCTGGTTTCCCCCGAGTCCTTCCACAAAAGAAGCCCAGGCTGAAATGAAGTTTTTAAGAAGACATGAACTCTCAAAATCAATGCTAAACCCTTCCCTGAACCAGCTAAACTAACACATTGCAGAGAAGAGAGGAGATGACTTTTACTTAATGCAGCTTTCTAAAACAACCACCATGAGGACCATAACAAAGCAGGAGAAGGCTTATAATGTGCTGCCTATGGTGAGGAACTGACCCTTTCCTTGACAGCCGTGTTTTTATTGTGGGAACCCCCTTCCATAGCATTTGCTCAGTGTGTTTAAATGTTGAGCAGACACCACACTTTTGCAACCCCATTTTGGCCTGTCTCTAATTTTTTTTTTCATCACAGAAGCTTTATCAAATGGAGATGGAGCCCTCCCCTTCCACCTGCTCATTCCTTATCCCAGAGGTCCCTCCTCACATCACCAGGACTCACATCGAGGTAGCTTATGCTGACCAGCCTCGTGGCACTGAAGGCTGTCACCTCTATCAGCGTCATAATCACCAGCTGCAGCAGGTTGACCTTCCCCAGGACGACACCCGCGGAGATCAGCACAGATGTAGCGATCATGGTGGCTCTCTGAATACTGGGGAGAATGGGCAAGACAGGGATGACAGAGAAGGAACAATGCCTCTAATTCATTCATTCATTTATTCAACAAACACTTGTTGAGGACCTACTCTCTGCCTGACACTTTTCAAGAAATTGGGGACAGAACAGGAGAGCAAACACACAACATTTCTACTCTCATGGGGACGGATGCTGCCCAGTCTGGAATCTCTTTCATTCTCTTCTTCCATCAGGGTGGCAGCCACATGTTGAGAGATTGATCTGGACATGCTCTTCCAAACTAAAGATGCGCGGAGGTTCTCATAGGAACATCTGACTGCTAGGATTCTGCCCTGGGCTTCTCTTCTGCCGTCATCACACACAAATGCTCAATAGAGGGCGCTCTTCACCTGCCATCCCTCCGGTGATGCAGGCACCGCTTTGGACAGGGAAGCCTGGCTGTGCTGCAGTCCATAGGGTCCCAGAGAGTTGGACACGACAGAGCGACTGAACTGAACTGAACTGAATCCTCATCTCTCCCTCTCCTTGTAGTGGAAAAAAGACTGGGTTTAGAAGAAGGACAAGTCTGGCTTCCAGTTCCAGCTTTTCTACTTTAGCTATTTAATCTCACTGAGCCTGTTTCTTCATCTGTAAAATAAGAATGATGGTAATACTTATCTCATGAAAGCGGGGTGAGGGATTAGAAGGAATGGTCATGCCCGTGTGTGGAGCACACCAGGACTGGCACAAAGAACTGCTGCTGCTGCTAGGTCGCTTCAGTCGTGTCCGACTCTGTGTGACCCCATAGACGGCAGCCCACCAGGCTCCCCCGTCTCTGGGATTCTCCAGGCAAGAACACTGGAGTGGGTTGCCATTTCCTTCTCCAATGCATGAAAGTGAAAAGTGAAAGTGAAGTAGCTCAGTCGTGTCCAACTCTTAGCGACCCCATGGACTTCGGCCCACCAGGCTCCTCCATCCATGGGATTTTCCAGGCAAGAGTACTGGAGTGGGGTGCCATTGCCTTCTCCGGGCACAAAGAACTAACTCAGTGTTATTACTGACTCTTTCCTTCCCTTGACAAGTGAGCAAGCTTAGTGTGGGGATTTGGAAGGAGAAAACAGCTTCTGTTTTCAGGGCACTTACGACTGGCCTGCAGAGACAAAGAGGACATCACGACCCTGTCAATTAAGACGATCTGTGATATCACGCAGCTTCCGAAGTGGCTCAGTAGGTAAAGAACATGCCTGCAATGCAGGAGCTGCAGGAGACTCTCAGGTTCGATCCCTGGGTTGGGAAGATCCCCTGGAGAAGGGCATGGCAACCCACTCCAGTATTCTTGCCTGGAGAATCCCATGGACAGAGGAGCTTGGCAGGCTATAGTCCATGGAGTCGCAAAGAGTCAAGCATGGCATGTGATACCACGAGGCAAGAGGGGTTCATTGGAGGAAGAGAGCACTAGGAACTGGACTCATCAGGGAGGGCTTCCTGGGGGAGGTGGTACCAAAGTGGACAATCCATGGTGGTTAAGCCAACCCACCCTCCTCTGTGCACCTTGCTGAGACCACCTTTCCCCCTAGGAGTTGATGATGATGCTACCACCACTGCCACCATCATCACCATCATCGTCTGTTGAGCATTATGGGTAATAGTCTTGCAAGTACATCATCTCATTTAAATTTAAATCCTCCAGGTAATCCTCTGTAAAGCGATGGTGCTAGGTACCATCCAGTACATCCATTTTACAGGTCAGGACATTGAGACTAATCGAGGTGACTGTTTTGGTAATGGCCACACAGCTAGTTAATGACAAACACAAGGTTCAAGCCCACCCAGCCGGCCTGGATCCAAAGCCTGGGCTCTGAAGTTTGGACACAGCCTTCCCACTGTTTGCTGCCAAAGTAGTGTCCTGCTGAAGGCTCAAAGATTTTGGAAGAAAGGCCAGAGGAGGGCAAAGGGTATGGGGAAAACGTCTCAGAGGGACCAGGAATTATTGGAAATAATGGGTCACTCAGTGTTTCATTGTGGCTGACCATGTTATCTTCCTGGTGAACACTCATTTCATTCAGTTCAGTTCAGTCACTCGATCATGTCCGACTCTTCGAGACCCCGGGGACTACAGCACGCCAGGATTCTCTGTCCATCACCAACTCCCAGAGCTCATTTCATTGGCAAAGGACTAATTCAAGAGATTCTGTGCCAGTGGCAGGATTTCAGACCCCAGGGATGGGGGCGGTGTTGAGACAGTGAACTGCAGTGCTTAGGACAATCTCTCTCCAGGCTGCCAAGGCTGGAGTCCTGACTCAGCCACTTCCTGGCTGTGTGGCCTTGGGCAAATGCCTTAACCACACTGTTTCCATGTCCTCATCTGTAAATGTAGAGGCAAGGCCTTTGGAGCTGTTGGGAGGGCAAAGTGAATCAAACACAGTCAGGAGCTAGTTATTGCTATGATAGGCCCTCAATGTACAGCATTAAAAACATCACATATTTTAGGGTTCTTTTCCATTTTCATCTTTGTTCCAATAACCAATTACTAAGTCCTTACTGTGTGAGGAAAACAAAGGAGGAGAAGAGTGAATAAGACAGGCCCCTGTCCTGAAGGGACTGGTCATCGATGACTCAAGGCAGAACCGATTTAGAGTCAAGTCAGTCTGCACCGGTGGGTGAGGCCTCAGGACAGGGAGAGGGAGAGGGCCCGGCTGGGAGGCAGCCCTGGGCACCGCCCACCACCCCAGTCAGAGCAGGAAAGGTCAGAAAGGAGCCCATTGTTCAATTCTGTGAAGCCGGTCCCGTTGGGGGTCACTGCCAGGAGGATCCGAGCAGTCAGGGCGGGGCAGGGGTGTTCACTCAGGTGGTAAACGGCCTCTTCTTGTCTTTCCAGATTGAATCAAGAGCAAACAGATTCCTTCAGGCAGGACGTCAGAAGAAGGGGCAGACTGGAGATGCCTGGAGACTCAGGTGCGGGAGCCCAAAGGCTTGTGTGACTTGAGCCAAGGCTGCAGAAACCCTGCAGAACCACCCTGTCAGGGTCCCCCAGAACGCCCTTTGTCACTCCCCGGGTGCTTGCTGGGGTGGGGGTGGGGTTATAGATTCCCCCTGGGGATCAGCTCTAAAATGGTTTAAAAGAAAAAATGTGGAGGGGACTTCCCTGGCAGTCCAGGGGTTAAGACTCCACACTGCCAGTGAAGGCAGTGAGGGCTCCATCCCTGGCTGGGGAGCTAGGATCTTGTAGGCCAAAAATCATCGTGGCCAAAAAATGGGGAAAAAAAAAATTTTTTTTTAATAAAAGAAGCCCGAATTAAAAAAGAAAAAAAGGTGGAGAGTTATTTTCAGGGCCAATGGGGAGCTGGCTAGACTGTGTTTCTTATCATGGCCACTTTGCAGTGTGTGGGAAAGGCTACAGAATGAAAACTGAAGCCACTTCTACCACTTAGCTGTGTGACCCTAGGCAAGTGTCTTGTGAGCTCTGAGCATCTCATTCCTTGACGGTACACCACGTCAGACCCCTCCATGAGAGAGTTAAACAAATAATGTTTGTGAAGTGCCCAGCACAGAGCCTGGCTCATAGAGAGGTGTTTGACAGTAGTGCCCAGAGTTTTAGCAGGGTATCAGAGGGGAGGGTAGAATGGCCTTGTAAGGTGATGTGGTCCCCAGATACTTGAGATGGGATTTACCATCATATGGGCAATAAAAAGTTTCAGAACTGGATAAAACCAAAAAACAATTAAAAACAATTTTTTTTACCTTGTTACTCCTATTGACTGTGAATGACTTATTTCTGCAGATTTGTACAACTTTATGGATGTGTATATGTGCATATATGGGCTTTCCAGGGGCTCAGTAGTAAAGAATCCGCCTGCCAATGCAGGAGACACGCAAGATGTGGGTTCAGTTCCTGGGTCAGGGAAGATCCCCTGGAGGAGGAAATGGCAAACCATTCCAGTATTTGTGCCTGGAAAATCCCATGGACAGAGGAGCCTGGCTGGCTATAGTCTGTGGGGTCACAGGGCCATGACTGAGCATGTAGCACCGGGCGTATATGCACATATACACTCTCGTGTAACCACCACCCAGAATGCATAGAGAACGTTTTTGTTATTTAGTCGCTAGGTCGTGTCTGACTCCTTTGTGACCCCACAGACTGTAGCCCACCAGGCTCCTCTGTCCATGGGATTTTCCAGGCATGAATACTGGAGTGGGTTGCCATTTCCCTTCTCCAGGGGATCTTTCTGACCCAGGGATTGAAACTGCCTCTCCTGCATTGGTAGGCGGATTCTTTAACACTGAGCCACCAGGGAAGCCCAAGAGGATGTTTATTGCACCCCGTAAGTTTCTTTTGAGCCTTTTCCTAATCAAGAACCACCTCAGGTAACCATTATTCTGACATCTAGCAACACAGGTTAATTTTGCTAGTTCTTCTAAAGGCATCTAAATAGATCAAAGTTAATTTAAAGAAACTAAAGGCATGGCTATTTCTTGTCCACCAGCATTTGAAGACTGAAGGTACTTTCTTCTTTTCAAGAGACTACCTTTCTGAGTGTGAGATTTCTTTCTTTTTGTCTAATCTCTATTATTTTTTCCTTTGAACTAATATTCACTCTATAAGTTTTCAAAATCAATAAAAAAAAAAGAAAGGACACAAGGAGGGCTGTAGATCTGGGTCTCTTGTGATGCCATAGAGGAGGGTTGTCATATTAAATAGAGGATGCCAGTTAAACATGAATTTTAGACAATGTATGACTTGTTAGTTTAAGTAAGTCCTGAATATTGCATGGCGTTGGCGCTAGAAAGAGACATCCTAGCACTTCTAGAATCTGCTGTCTTGGACCCCAGACCCCCAAGAACCCAGAAGTGATCCAGCAGCCATCTAGTTACCTGGACATATCGATGACCATCTTCCTAAGGGAGAGTTGGGTCAGGAAGCCATCCAGCAGGGCTGCCAGCTGCACCCCGAGGACCAGCAGAAAGAGATTGAAGGCTATACTGCTCCAGCAATGTCTCCGCAAAGAAGTATTGAGGAAGCCGAAGCCAAAGGTTGCCATGATGAACACGTCCTGGAATGCTGCTCAGGGTAAAGAGTCCAAGAAGGAGGGAGAGAAGCAGACAAGGTGGAGGGTTGTGTTAGAGTTTTATGGAACGGCAGCTGAAAGGGGCATTAAGGATCATTGAAGAGAGCTTGGTCAAGTTACTTCCCCTCTTTAAGCCTCAGTTTTCTTATCTGAATAGTGGGGATAACACATACAGGGTTGAGGGAAGGAATGACTGAGCTAACACAGAGCCTGGCCCACAGTGAGTGTTCAGCAAAGGTAGCAATTATTGTTATTACTAAACACAATAATATGAACGTGCGTGGGGAGTCAGGACCTGTCCTCGGCACATAGCTGACACTCAGTAAAGGTACTGATCTCTTGCTTTTTGAGAATCAGGTTTAACCTCCTGATCATGTGTAAGCGAAAATAAGGCCACATAATTTGGTGACTTAGCTCAGGTCATTCAGAAAAGAAGGGGCAGTAGTAGGTCTAGAGGTTCACAGGCAAGAACCAAATTATCCTTACAAAAAACAGCTCTCTCCTTTGACTCCTTCTGAAGGGGACCTGCGGGGCCATCGGAAAGCACCAGGACCACCTGCGTGATCCTCCCTTTCCCAGCCTCAGACTTTGTGCGGTGGCTGCCATGGCAGATGGGCGAGAGGGACTTAGCTGGTGTTCCGGAGGGGACCAGGAAGAGGAAAGGGCGGATGCTTTGAATCGGCTCCAACTTTGCAAAATGGGTAACGGTTTGGGCTCTGAAACTAGATAAGCTTGGGGTTCTATCAGGGCTCTGGCACTATCCAGCTGTGTGGTTTAATCTAGCTATTTAACATCTCTGAGCTTCAATAATCGCCTACACTTACTAAATGTTTGCCAAATGCCAACGCTGTTTAAACCGCTTCACGTTAACTATCTCATTTAGTTCTCACAAGCGTCCTTCACTGCGGGTGCTGTTATTATCACCATTTTGCAGGTGTGAAAACTGAGGCATAGAGGAGTTATCATTTGCTCCAGCCAATAGAGTTGGGATTTCAGCCTAGAGAGTCTGCTCTAGAGCCTGTGCCTTGAGTTACCACACTATCTGCCCTCTTGGTTTTCTCTTCTGTTAAGTGGCAAAAATAATTATACCTCCCTCATCAGGTTGCCAGAATCAAATGGTATAATACACGTAATTGCTCCAGAATAGTAAAGACTATTTTATCAACAAACACCAACTAAGTTCACATGTGTGCAAATGCCTGGAGAGAAGTCTTAAAGGAATTCCGCCCCCTGCTCCCCGCCCCCACGGAGATTATCTCCGGGTTTAGAAGAGTTCTATTTTTTAAAAAAATTTTAGCGTTAAAATTGTCTACAACTGTTATGAAGAGAGTAATTTTTTCTTAAAAAAAAGCCTGTGCTTTGAGGTCAGACAATTCTGTCTGACCCCAACTCTATCATTCTCTATTAGGTTAAATCATATTAAATTGCCAATATCTGACCATTTGACCTATAAGAATGGCAATTTGTATGTTTCAGCTTCTTAGCTGCATGGCCTTTGGGTTGCTTACTCTCCTCATCAGCTAAATAAGGGCAATTATCCCCGCTCAGAGGGTACTGGGAAATCCAAAGGAAGTAATGTTTTGTTCAAGAGCTTGGCACTGTCCCTGGCACATGGAGAAAGCTCAGTAAATAGCGGCTATTCACCACCAGCACCATCATCACCTTCACAGCAGTAAGAAGTCACCTGGTCTCCAGCCTTGGGTCTGATAGCAACAAGGAAATTCTTCTTTCCAGAGCTCTCCAAAGCCTCTTCAACTTACATTGAAATTTACTTTCATTGAAAAATACAGGTAGCTAGAGTCTTGCACACAGGACTTGGGTGGATAATAATCCCAGGTCAACCTGATTACAGGGGACCCAGGCATCTCCATGGGATCTGGGGACTTGTGGAGTGGGCGAGAAGTGGACCATCAAGAGGATCTGACTTCTTGCACCTTCTTCTCTGACATAAGGGAGAGGGAGGGGAGGCAATGTTTCAGTCTCCTGCTTGCATCCCCTTAGGAATGGCGGTGGAATGGGCACATTTTGTATAGGGGCTCCTCTTGGGACTGCTGGAATTCCTCCAGGAGCCGAGCAGGAAACTACGTAATGAAGGTCATAGTGTATATTGGGGAGTAGTGAGGCCTGTGGCCAATTGGAGACATCACACTCCACTTTAGGTATGCAAATTCTGTTTAAAAAATTAATTATTTTAACTGGAGGCTAATTACTTTACAATATTGTGGTGGTTTTTGCCATACATTGACATGAGTCAGCCATGGGTGTACATGTGTCCCCCATCCCGAACCCCTTCCCACCTCCATCCCCATCCCATCCCATCCTTCTGGGGTGTCCCAGTGTACCAGCTCTGAGTGCCCTGTTTCTAGATATGCAAATTTAATATTTCCTTAAAAACTGCTGTTAAAAAAAAACAACAGTTCCCCCATTTTGCAGAAATGCTATATGCAAAGGGTCCAGACTTACTGAAGATTCCATGAGTAGGGGAACCCTTCCATTTTCCTCTCATTCTACAGAAGGGATCCAGAGACAGCTTGTGACTTCCTCAAGAGAACACAGCATGTCTGCAGCAGAGCCAAGCTCTGGACTCTGGAGCAGTGCCCTCCCCTCAGTGCTCGGCTGTCTCTTGCTCTTGATTGCCCACACCTCACTAAGGGACCTAAGGCAAGTCCCATGCCTTCTTTGAGCCTCAGTTTCCCTATCTGTAGCTCATGGGAGTTAGACTTGATACTCTCTAGGGACCTCACCGCTCTGGTGTATTCAGGGGGCAGCATGTGGGAAGGGCAGGGAACCAGGATTAGGTTAGAGGTGGGGCTCTGAAGAGGGCTTCCCTGGTGGTTCAGATGGTAAAGTGCCTGTGTGCAAGGCAGGAGACCTGGGTTCAATCCCTGGATTGGGAAGATCCCCTGGAGAAGGAAATGGCAGCCCACTCCAGTACTCTTGCCTGGAAAATCGCATGGATGGAGGAGCCTGGTATGGTAGGCTGCGGTCCATGGGGCTCTGAAGATAAAAAGTCAGAGGCTCTTGGCTGGGGGCTTTATCAGGCACAGCTGCCATGCCTGCTGCAAGTACAGAGCTCAGAACTCTCCTCCTACGACCCCACACTGTCCCTGGGGGGCGGGGGGGCTTGGGCTTGTACTTCAGCCAGGGGGATAAAATGAGGGTTGCAGTTTCTTGGAGCTGTTGACAAAGCTATTCACCCCAAACTGGTCAGTAAATCACGTTTGCGTTCAGAGTCCCTCTACTCTCACCCCCTGCATCCTCCCACTTCCTCTCCCAGCCTCGAGGGGCTCTGGTCCACCCCCGCTCCTCCCATGTCTCACAACCATATCCCAGCTTCAACGCTGGGTCCCAGCTCAGGGCATCGTCCCCACTGGTATCAGCCTCCACCTCTCAGAGCCTGTGCTGTGCCCTGCATGAGCTGCTGGTCTGATAAGATAATGGACCTAAGGTGTCCAGGGCTGATAAGGAGAGGATCGCTCCAGGGGTTTTACACACGATCTAAGGTGGGCCTTCCGGAGAAGTTTATGCAAGTCCCTCGACTTGGAGCCAGTCTAACCTGGGAGTCCTGTAGGGCAATAATCAACATCATTGTAACAGCGGGCACATATACGGTGCCCTCCACAAACTAGGTACTCTTCCAAGTGCCAGCCAGCCTTAGACCATGACAAGCCCATGCAGGAGGTACCTTTGATTATCCCCATTCTACAGCTGGGGAAAGGGAGGCAAAGAGAGCTGCTGGAATTAGCTCAGGTCACACAGCTAGCAAATGGTGCTGGCAGACCTGAATCCTGGCTCTGGGTTTAATCACTATACCTTCCTGCCTCCCCTCCATCCTTCACTCTCCTTAGTGTCAAATTTGAGTGTGGGCCTCTGAGTCTGGCTGTCAGAGTTCAGAGTCTGGTTCAACCTCCGTGTCCCCCGCTTCCTAGTCTGTAAAGTGGTCTGAAATAATGGCACCTGCTCAGAGGTTTGCTGTTAGTAGTGAGTTCCTTGGCTCCTGTGAATCGCTTAGCCTAGCACTGGTGCATGGTAAATGTTAGGGACTATAAATTATCTTGGACTTGCCACTTGTTAGCTGTGTCTTTGGACAAGACTGTTCCCACTCCTTCAGCCTGGCTGCCCCTGGGAGTCTCCACCATTCCCCACACACCCTTCCACCTCCCTCTGAACTGCAGACACTTAATCAGCTCCGAAGCCAGGCCCGGCTTCTGTTCCTCGGACTCTGGGCTGGACCTCCACAGTCTGCTCCCCACCACCGACTTCGCACGGTACCTCTGCAGCCTTGGTCTGGAACCATCCATGGAGCCTCATGCTTCCTTCCCCTCCCCCACAATCTCCCACCCTACCCTTACCCCTACAGCAGTTTGGGAAAAGAAAAAGAGGTTTCCCAATCAACAGGGCCATGAAGGCTAAGATGTGGGCTCCTCAGGTGGCACAGTGGTAAAGAATCCGCCTGCCAATGCAGGAGACACAAGAGATGCTGGTTCCATCCCTGGGCCAGGAAGATCCCCTGGAGGAGGAAATGGCAACCCATTCCAGTATTCTTGCCTGAAAAATCCCACGGACAGAGGAGCTTGGCAGGCTACAGTTCATGGGGTCGCAAAGAATCAGACACGACTGAAGCATGTACAGTGTACATTGAGTGCCGATGACGTCAGTACACGTCATTGGCAAAGCCCTTCTTGTCTTTTAATAGCTCTCCTTCCTGCTTCTAAGGAGTATGGGGGTAACTGGGTGGTAGCCACAGTGCAGGGCCCAGGATGGTCCCCCAGTCTGGCAGCATTCAAGCAGGCTCTATGTGACAAATGGTCACAGTAATGGGCCCCAATGAGTCATGCCCTCCAGTATAGACCCCTCCCACCTGAGCTAAGCTTTGTGACTGGCTTTGGCTAATGGGACATCACCAAACACAATACAAGCAGAGGGTTGAAAAGCGCCTGTGCAGTGGGTCTTGCCCTCTCTTACTGCTGTAATTCCTCTGCTGCCATGTGAAAATCTGAGCTAGTTTGCTGGAACCACATGGGCTAAGCGTCCAGCCAGCATCACCCGACAAACATGCAAATGAGGCTATCAGAGACTGTCCGCCCCAGTCAAAGCTCCAAGCTGGAGATGTACGGTATGTGCATGGATGCTTAGCTGCTCAGTCGTGTCTTACTCTATGTGACCCCATGGGCCTGCCAGGCTTCTCTGTCCATGGAATTCTCCAGGCAAGAATACTGGAATGGGTTGCCATTGCCTTCTCTAGGGGGTCTTCCCGACCCAGGGATCGAACCCCAGCCTCCCACATTGAAGGTGGAGTTTTTCACTGGCTGAGCTACCAGGGAAGCCCCGGAGATGCATGGTGACCCTAGGTGAAATTGACAGACCTGTGTAACCACAGTACAGCTGAAATTGCTGAACCACAGAATCATGATCCAGAGCAAATTAGATGATTACTATTTTGAGCCACTAAGGTTGGGGGTGGTTTGTCATGCAGCAAGAGATAATGGATACAATTGCTTTCCCCTGGCATCTCACTGGCACCTCAATCCCAAGCCCAGAATGAACATATCATTGTTCATTTATCCCACAATCTGCCCCTCCACTTGTGCCTCCCATCTCAGAAATGGGCACCTCCATCTGCCAATCACACATCTGAAGCCATCCTTGACTCCTCTCTCGTTTTCTCCAAGAACAGCCAATTTTGTCTCCTAAATAACTCTTGAATCTGACTCTTTGCTTCTCCTTTACCGCCCCTGCCCATTTGACCTCATCACAGGTCAACCAGGCCAGTGGTCATCAGAATAGGGTTCACACCCCTCAGAAAATTCTCTAGACAATCCAAAGGGGCTGCCAGAAGAAGAGATATTAGCACTGCTATTTCTACTCATTTTTTCTAAAACATTTAAGAAATTAAAGTTTATTCATAATAAAAAGCTAATACTTTTTTTTTTTTTTTTTGGCAGTGCTTTTTGGCACGTCGGATCTTAGTTTCTTGACCAGGTATCCAACCCAAGCCCGCTGCATTGGAAACATGGAGTCTTAACCACTGGACTGCAAGGGAAGTTCGAAGCTAATACTCTATCAGTTTTCCTATGTGTTCATTTTTTCAAGCGTTTCAACAACTTAGTAAGTACTATCGTCGTGTGCCAGAGGCAGAGAGAGATTGAGTGATTTGCCCAAGGTCTCACAGCTAAGAAGAGGAAGTGAAGCAGAGATGTGAATCAGCCTAGCTCCAGCAGTCCTCAAACTTCTGTGTGTTTGAGTCAATTAGGGCTTGGTAAAACATAGATTGCTGGGCCCCACCCTTGAGTTTTGGATCAGTAGGTATGGATGGGGGCCCAGGTATTTCTTAGGGGATGCTGAGGTGGCTGGTCTGGGGACCACATTTGAGGACCACTGATCTAGGCTCTTCTCCCCCTAAAGGCACTTGGTCAGTTTTGCAACTCTGCAAGCATTTAATGTTCAGATGAATCCAGGAGCCTCCTCTGACTTGCTTAGGATCTCAGCTCAGTACCCTAGCTTTGGAAGGTGTCCTGAGGGAATATTAGGCTCCTGAATGGGGGGTGACATGTATTTCTCCATATTCATCTTGTTGTGACTAATGACAGGGTTTTGTTTTGCTTAACTGACAGCTTTATTATGGGAAATTTTAAGCATACACAAAAACAGAGTGAGGAGCATGGTGAACATCATGTACCCATTCCCAGCTTTGATGACTGTCACATGGGGTCAGGCTTGTTTTTAATTATCCTTCTCCCCTTGTTTTCTTCCTTTCTTCTTTTGTTGTGTTAGTTTCAGGTGTGCAGCAAAGTGATTCAGTTGCACACATACATACATCCATTCTTTTTTCAGATTCTTTTCCCATAGAGATTAACACAGACTATTGAGTAGAGTTCCCTGTGCTAAACCAGTAGGTCTTGTGGATTATCTATTTTATATGTAGTTGTGTGTTAATCCCATTCAATCTCGTTTTTATTATCCTTCTCCACCTGTTTCCTTCCTTAGCCTTTCTTTTTTCTTCCCCTCCTTCTCCTTCTCCATCTCCTTCTTCCCCCTCCCCCCTCCGCCTTCCCCCTCTTCCTTCCCTACCTCTTTCTCCTTTTTCTTCTTCTTTTTGGCATGAAACAGATCCCAGACATTGTTCTATTTCCAGGATGCTTCTCTAACAAATAGGGCTCACTATTTGTTAAATTGTTAAACCTACTTCTAAATAGGTTTAAAACCACCCACTATGCTATTATCACACCTAACAAAACTCACAATAATGCCTGTGTGTTACATAATACTCACATTTTATTCAGATTTCCAGGTTGTCTCAAAATTGTCTTTTTTTAGAATTGGCTGGTTTAAATGACTTATTATAGTTTATGTGGACTGGATTAGATTAAGTACATTGACAGATTGCTATCTAGTTTTAACTCAACTAACCTTCACAAACTCGGAGAAGCCGATGGCACCCCACTCCAGTACTCTTGCCTGAAAAATCCCATGGACAGAGGAGCCTGGTAGGCTGCAGTCCATGGGGTCGCTAAGAGTCAGACACCACTGAGCGACTTCACTTTCACGCATTGGAGAAGGAAATGGCAACCCACTCCAGTGTTCTTGCCTGGAGAATCCCAGGGACGGGGGAGCCTGGTGGGCTGCCCTCTATGGGGTCGCACAGAGTCCGACACGACCGAAGCGACTTAGCAGCAGTAGCAGTAGCAGCAGCAACCTTCACAAAATGGACTAACAGCTCAAACAACTGCCAAAAACCACAGATTGAAGGCAAAAGAATAATGTCAGGCAAGCGCGGAAACAGGGTAGAAGGAAACTTCTTGTGCACGCTGTCCGTCAGTCACATTCAGAGTTAAAGAAAAAACCCCATCTAATCACATCTGACAAGAAGTCAAGCGAGATAATTTGAAATTATCTAGAAGACCCTGAGGAATCAGTTGCCATCCACTATCATTCACGGTAACAATGGACCCTGCCTGGAGTGACTGACACCATCACAATCAGTCATTTGAAAATATTTTCTATTTCCTTTTTTCTTTCCAATTTTCTAATTTACGTACATCTATGATAATGTGCAAAATGTATTACTGCAGCAGGATTTAAATAGAACATAGAAATACGGGGCATGCTTGAAAAATTTGAAGCCCCTCAGTCCATACAACACTACAGTCCCCACACTGGCTTCCACCTCAAGTCAGGCCCCTTCCCCACCCCCATGCCAGTCCTGGAATGGCTTTCTCCATAACCAAACCCAAACTGATCACACTCCTGCTTCCTAATAGATCAAGAGAATGAAGGGCAGCCTGCTTACTCAAGGGAATGGGTCCACCCACTGCTTCCCTCTTTACGCTTCGACAGCACTATAGGGTTAAACTCCAGCCTGGTCCAGTCTGATGAACACAATGGTTCCTGCTGTGCTCGAGACCCTCCCTTTTCATATGGCTACTCTACCTGAGCCTCTGAGGCCCAGCTGGGTAGTCACTTCCCTCCAGAGGCCTTTCCTGGCACCCCCATCTCCCCGCCTGGGTTGTGGGCCCTCCTCTGTGCTGCCATAGGGCGTGAGCTTCTAAGGACACTTATGTCTATGTTAGCAGCACAGCCTAGGGGTAAAGAAACTGGATCCAAACTACAAAGTTGAAATATTGGCTCCTATGCCTACTGATTATATGACAAGAGACTCAACCTGACTGTAAAATGGGGCTGTGAAGCATCATGGTTAAGTGCACGGAAATTCAAACTAGGCTGCTTAAGTTTATCTTTTCCCCTTAATTTAGTTTTATTGAATCTATTTGATTTTTTAATTTTTATTTTATACTGGAGCATAGTTGATTAACAATATTGTGTTCATTTCAGATGTACAGCAAAGCAATTAAATTATACATATACGTGGGTCCATTCCTTTTAAAATTCTTTTCCCATTTAGGTTACTGTAGAAAACTGAGCAGAATTCCCTGTGCAGGTCTTTGTTGCTTTTCTATTTTAAATATAAGGCTGTGCTGTGCTGTGCTTGGTCGCTTAGTCGTGGCCGACTCTGCGACCCCATGGACTGTAAGCCCGCCAGGCTCCTCTGTCCATAGGAATTCTCCAGGCAAGAATACTGGAGTGAGTTGCCATGCCCTCTTCCAGGGGATCTTCCCAACCCAGGGATCGAACCCAGGTCTCCCACCTTGCAGTCGGATTCTTTTCTGTCTAAGCACCAGAGAAGCTCAAATATAAGGCTGCTGCTGCTGCTAAGTTGCTTCAGTCGTGTCCGACTCTGTGCGACCCCATAGACTGCAGCCCATCAGGCTCCCCCATCCCTGGGATTCTCCAGGCAAGAACACTGGAGTCAGTTGCTATTTCCTTCTCCAATGCATGAAAGTGAAAAGTGAAAGTGAAGTCACTCAGTCGTTTCTGACTCTTAGCGACCCCATGGTCTGCAGCCTACCAGGGTCCTCCATCCATGGGATTTTCCAGGCAAGAGTACTGGAGTGGGGTGCCATTGCCTTCTCCGAAATATAAGGCTACTTAACTTTAAACCAAGGACTTCCCTGATGGCTCAGTGGTAAAGAATCTGCTTGCCGATCCAGGAGATTCAAGTGCAGTCCCTGGGTCTGGAAGATCCCTTGGAGAAGGAAATGGCAACCTAGTCAATATTCTTGCCTGGGAAATCTCATGGACAGAGGAGCTTGATGGGCTACAGTCCAAGGGGTTGCAAAAAAAGTGAGACACGACTTAGCAACTGAACAACAACAGCAAAATTTAAAACTGCTCTACTATTGCTAGCTGAAGTCTTGGGCAAATCGCTCCATGTCCAAGTGCCTAATTTCCTCCTATGAAAAATGGAGATCATAATAGTACCTGTCTCTAAAGAATCTGCCTGCCAATGCAGGAGACGTGGTTCGATTCCTGATCTGAGAAGATCCTACATGCCTGGGAACCCCTGCACCACAACTACTGAGCCTGTGCTCTAGAGCCTGGGAACCACAGCTACTGAAGCCAGAGCACCCTAGAGCCTGCGCTCCACCAGAGAAGCCACTGCAGCAAGAAACCCGAGCACCGAAACTAGAGAGTAGCCCCCACTTGCCGCACCTAGAGAAAAGTCTTCGCAGCAGCAAAGACCCAGCACAGCCGAAAGTAAATAAATAAAATTATTATTTTTTAAAAATGGTACCTATCTCATAGGGTGACACTGAGGATTCAGTGTAAAGCATTTAAAATAGTGTCTGGTGTGTGCACGAATGCTTAGTCGCTCAGTCCTGTCTGACTCTTTGCGACCCCGTGGACTGTAACCCACCAGGCTCCTCTGTTCATGGGATTGTCCAGGAGAGAATACTGGAGTGCCTGGTACATAGTAAGTAATCAGTAAATACCAGCTCTGATTAGCATGTGTCTGGATCCCATATGGTTTGTAATAGATTGAGCAAATGAATGAATGAATGGATTGAATTACATTGTACCCGATTGAAAAGAATTACAGTAAGTTGAATGAAAATTGTGCCCAGGCCTTGCTTGTTCGGCACTGAGTGCCCTCTCTGGGCTAGCTCATGAAGCAGTGTAGGGACTTCCCTCCCCAAGTCATCTCCTTGTCCTTCTTTCTACCACTGAGGGCCCAGGGATGCCTTCCCTTTGCTTCTAGTCAACTAGCTAACATCACTTAGAAACAAGCAAGCACTCAGCCGGGCTCATGTTTCTGCTTGGTCTCAGGGACCTCACTCAAGGAGGTCCTTCCATTATCATAAAAACATCTTGACTCTCTGAGGTACTTGAAAACTCCTCTCAACTTTTTTATAAAAGCAGAAGCCACACCACTGTGGATGTCTATCTTGTTAAGAGTCATTCTCATCACAGTCTATGAGTATTTTTAGCTGCATATATATAAAATAACAACCATCCTACATTCCCTTCAGCCAGAGCTTACGCCTGAGGATCTGCAGGCAGAAAGAAGACTTCCCAGCCCCTAAGTAAGAAGGAAGCTTCCAAAAGGAAGGTGGTACAAAAATGAGAAAAAGAGACCAAAAAAAAGGAAACAAAATCCCTCAAACCCAACAACACCATGAAATTCCTTGCTGTTAAGGAAAGAGAAGAGGGGGCAGCGGAGGCAGAGAATTGTGAAGACCCTTTGGCAAAGGGAAATCTAGGAACAGAGAAAAGGAGGCTCCTCCCTCTGCCCTGACAAAACAAGGAAGACTTCATGGAAGAGGTGATGGCCACACTGGTCCTAAAGAAGAGACGGCATGTTTGGCTGCGTCTTTGTTCAAAAGATCGAAGAGGATGAGGGAACCCCTTTCTTCAGAGACTTTGTGGAAAGGAGGCCCTATGCCCCTGGAGGACCTCCTCTTCCCTGCACCAGCTGTTTGCCTCTGTGACCACCTCCCCTCTGGACACTCACCTCGGTAGTCCCTCAAGAGCTTCTTCTGTTCATCTACAGAAGCTGAATAGGAGGTGAAAAAGAAGAAGATGACAATGAAAATCACCTCCAGTGTTATGGCACACAGGGGCAGCCAGACCCGCACAGACTTTTGGTACTTAGAGCCCATCCTGTGTCCGTCTCTGTGCAGCGTTTCCACCAGCACCGGGCATTACCCTTAGCCCCACACCCACTAAGGGGAGGGACAGGAGAGACACCCGGGTAAGGCCTTATCTCAGGCTGCAAGGCTGGTCCTGCCAACATATCTGTGGAGTTAACACAGGAGCAGAGAGACAGTGACAGGGAGGAGGAAAATGCATTTTTTCTAACATTAATTAATTCATTCAATCATTTATTGATTTGACAAGTAGTTGCTACATTCCTACCACAGGGCAGGCACTGTGTCCAGTTGAAAAGAGGGCATTCATTCACTTGACCCTCAAACACGAGAATTTTTTTCACTTACCTTTACCGCATCTTGCAAGAAAGGCAGAGAATAGGTCAACACCCTTATTTCACAAATGGGGAAACGGATGCTTAGATGGAGCTTTGGATTGGCAAAATTTCTCCTTAAAACCTTACCACAGGTCAGAGAGGGCACCCAGTGGGCTCTTAAAAATGATATAGCAAATGAATGAATGAATGAAAGCAAAGAACAATATTAAGTCCTGGGAGGACCTAGGATAACGAACTCCTCAGAGCCACACCGTTGAAATTAGTTTTATCTGAATCTGTATTTAAACACAGAATCTGACCTGTTTCTCAATCTTTCAAGGGCAGGTGTGACAATTGAAAGGAGGAGGTGATCCAGCTCTAGGAAAGCCCTGGTGGGAGTCCCGCTCTAGCCCGAGGCTAAAGTTGTCCCCCACTCTGGTCACCTGCTCACAGAGCAGCCCAGGACTTGCCTAGGGCATGAGCACTGTGGTGCGTTTGACGATAGTCACCAGCCTCAGTATCCCCACCCCACAATGGAGGACTGTCCCCTGGAATAGGATTTAAGGTGCCTGGGATCTAGTTCTGCCCCTGCAGCTAACTGTTCCTATGGCCACATCCATTTGCTTAGCAGGAGATCTGAGATATAGAGAAAGGGAGAGAAGGAGGACTCAACATTTTTACTTCTACACTGGCCCCAGTCACTGGCCACTGTGTGTACACTGAATTTATGAGGGCCCAGAGACTAAAACCTGGCTAGGAGTAGCAGGGAGGCAGATTGTAGCCCAACATGAGTGGATATTTTATTGACCATTCATGGGGTAGTGAGCATCCTGTCACTAGGGGAATGCAAGCAGAAGCTGATGGTTAGTTGTCAGAGATGTCTTGTGAATGATTCATATGTGGATTATGGGAGATGTTAATCACCTGGTAGAATCTTGTCTTTTTTGTTTTTAGATGAAACTAAACCCAGAAGGTCATACCCAAGGTCACACAGTCATTGACATTAGTCATTTCTTGCTCAGCGCAGCTTTATTTACAAAAAAGAAAACGTTGAGAATAACCTGAACGTACAGTAGCAGGGGACAGGTTAAGTAAACTACAGGACACATAATCTGCCACCAATATAATCGTTCTGAACATGCAGAAAAATCCAGAAGAAAATGCTTTTAAGGTTTATCAAAAATGGCACACGGGATATATTATTTGGTAAAGGACATTACAGAACAGTGTGCATGTTCCCACTTTTGTGAACTAATAATAACACTGTATGTAAACACATGCATCGGGAAAAAAAATTGGCTACAAACCACTCCTGGTTACTTTTGGTTTAGGTATCTCGGGGAGCTAAAATTTACTAAGTACTTTAGTACACTAGGTGCTGTTCTAGACACTTTACATGTATGAACTCAGTTAAGGAGCCTGTGAGATGGGACTGTCAGCCTTTCTACAACAAGCTAAGGCACAGCAATATCAAGTGACTTGCCCAAGGTTATGGGGTTAGTGAGTATTAGAGCTAGGATTTCAACTTGGGCAGTCTATCTTGAGCACCTGGGTGTTTAACCACCTCACTTTAGCCCAGATAACTCCCACGTCGTCTTCTACTTCTGAAAGACTAGCAACAAAGGATTCCAAGCCTTCTGCTATCTCAACAGTAAATAAGGCAGTAAGTACCGGTTTCTAGAGCTCAGCCCTCATGGTCAGTCTCGGTTTTGATTTCTGGCCTTTTTCTGGCCATCGGTATTTCTTTTTTGTTCTTTTTTGTTTTTCTTTTAACTTTAAATTTTGTTTTGGGGTATAGCTGATTAATGATGTTGTGGTAGTTTCAGATGAACAGCAAGGGACTCAGCCATATATATACATGTATCCATTCTCCCCAAAACTTCCCTATCTGGGCTGCCACATAACATTGAGCAGAGTTCCATGTGCTATACAGTAGGTCCTTGTTGCTTATCTATTTTAAATATAGCAGGGTGTACATGTCCATCCCAGACTCCCTAACTATCCCTTTCCCTGATCCTCCCCAACTACCCCAGCAACTGTAAGATTGTTTCTAAGTCTGTGAGTCTCTTCCTGTTTTGTAAGTTCATTTGTATACTTTCTTTCTAGATTCCACATGTAAGGGATGTCACACGATATTTCTCCCTCCTTTTCGGACTTACTTCACTCAGGATGACAGTCTCTAGGTCCATGCATGTTGCTGCAAATGTCATCATTTCATTTTTAACGGCTGAGTAATATCCCGTTGTATATATGTACCATATCTTCTTTACCCATTCCTCTGGCGATGGACATTTAGGTTGCTTCCATGTCTTTGGTCATGGAAGTTTCCTTAACAGGGGACTCCCCTGTGAGGGGGATAAGTGAATGTGACCCTTGTTGGCCTGGGTCCTGTACCAGCAGTTTGTGAACCAGGCGGCTGTACCTACCTACCCAGGGGCACCAAATGTCAGGCAGATGAACACTAGAGATTTCCAGGCGCTGCCAGCCCCTGGGCTTGGAGCCCGTGACGGTTGTGTTTACATGCTGGCAAACTCAGTGATGACGGTAGCTGGTTCCCACAGGGGCATCCTAAAGCCCTGTGTGTCCTGATCCTGCCCAGTGAAGGACAGACCACTTGACAAGAGGGCCAAGCTCCTGAATGAACAGAAAGGCTTTCTTTAATAAAAGGGAACTGACCCCACAGGTGGCCTCTCCCAAAAGATTGGTCAAAAGGGGAGTTTTCTCTCTACCTCTCTGACTCTTGCAAAAGACCCCTGTTTTCTGACGACAGTTCCAGATAGTCTGACTCCAAATCTTCAAGGCAGGGTCCCTGGGAAAGCACATGGGATCTAGAGCAGAAATGTCATAAGTCAAATGTTAATTGTCAACTCTAGGTGGGAGGTGAATGGCTTTTCACTGTACCTTTCTTTCAACTTTTTAGGTTTATGTTTGAAATCTTTCATAACAAAATGTTGGGGGAAAATGTTCTGTGTGTACCTGCTGTTCCCCGTGTCCAAAGCACCCCTCCCCTCAGGCATCTACATGCTCCTGCCCTCACCAACTCAGATCCAAACGACACAAGCCCAGGGACTTCTGACTGTTGTATCCTCAGCACCTGGTGTTTAGTCCATAGCAGGTGCTCAAGAAATACCTGTCGACTGAATAACAGCTGCCGATTCTGGAACGCCAAGCACTGGACCCAGCATTTTACAGACAGTATTTCATTTACTCTTTCCCTCAAACCTGTGAGTACAGGCATCACCACTCCCATTTGACAGATGAGAAAACTGCTGCTCAGAGAAGTGATGCAAGCACCCAAAGTCACACAGCTAGTAAACAGCAGAGTCGGAACCCAACCCACATCCATCCGATGCCACGGCTTGTGCCCTTAACTGCTTTGCAATTCTGTCGTCCATTAACTAAACCACTTACAGTCTCAATTTCCTTATGAGTCAAATAAGATGAGCTGATTTGCTTTCCTCACAGAGTTATTATAAATGTGAGACTACATAAGCATGCTTGGCAACCTGTGTTTTGGAAATGAACGTGGGCAAGTGGTGCCATGACTGTGGCCTCCTGGTCTGAGTGACCAGACTTCCTACGGGTATGATGAATCAAATCAGACAGACTATGCCTGGTCCTTGGAAGAAAAACTATGACCAACCTAGACAGCATATTAAAAAGCAGAGACATTACTTTGCCAACAAAGGTCCATCTAGTCAAAGCTATGGTTTTTCCAGTAGTCTTGTATGAATGTGAGAGCTGGATTATAAAGAAAGCTGAGCGCAGAAGAATTGATGCTTTTGAACTATGGTGTTGGAGAAGACTCTTGAGACTCCCTTGGACTGCAAGGAGATCCAACCAGTCTATCCTAAAGGAGATCAGTCCTAGGTGTTCATCAGAAGGACTGATGTTGAAGCTGAAACTCCAATACTTTGGCCACCTGATGTGAAGAGCTGACTTATTTGAAAAGACCCTGATGCTGGGAAAGATTGAGGGCAGGAGGAGAAGGGGACAACAGAGGATGAGATGGTTGGATGGCATCACCGACTCAGTGGACATGAGTTTGAGTAGGCTCTAGGAGCTGGTAATGGCCAGGGAGGCCTGGAGTGCTGCAGTCCATGGGGTCACAAAGAGTCAGACATGACTGAGCAGCTGAGCTGAAATGTAGCTTTCACATGTGATTGTCCATTTTCTGTAGAAACTCTATGAGAACATTTACCATGTCCTCCTCATCTGAGTTAAATATTGGAAAACTCAGTCATGGGCAGGGACCAAGGAGGTAGGTAGGCGCCCCTCATCTTCTCTCTGGAATCCTGTCCACACCAAAGGTGTGATTCTGACCTGGGCATGCTTAGTTAGAGTGTGGCTAAGTCAATCATTTATCTATTTAACAAACATGAGCTTTGGAGTCAGGCAACCTGGGTTCAAATCCTAGCTCTGCAAATTATTAGCTTGGTCACCTTGGGTAAGATGATCAATATCTCTGAGTCTGTTTCCTTATCTGTAAAGTGGAGAAAATCAGTATCCATCTCATAGGCTGGTTGTAAAGATTAAATGAGGTAGGACACATAAAGTGTCACATATGTAGAGAACTTACCATAAATGTTAGAAATTATTATTATTGCATAAGCTTGACATGTTTACCTTAGAAAACCTCAAAAATGCAGAGGTCTGTAAAACTTAGATAGAGCACCCATGATTTCATCATCTCTCCAAACCAGCTCTACTTCTTTTTGTATATAATCTTTCAGATTTTTTTCTATTCATGTGAATTTATGCCTTGTTTTTTTCCCTACAAAAAATGAGATTATATAGCACATGTTTAGTAACTTGGCTTTTTTTCATGAACAGTATACCATAAGCAGTTTCCAAACTAGGAAAAATCTTTCTACAACACTATTATGATGGATAAATGTCCAGGCTCAGACACTAGACTACCTGGATTTGAATCCTGCTCTATCACTTACCGTGTGACCTTAGGCGAATGACTTAGCTTCTCTGTGCCACAGTTTTCTCATCTGTAATATAGCACCAGTAGTAATCTCTTGGGCTCCCCAGGTGGTGCTAGTGGTAAAGAACTCGCCTGCCAATGCAGGAGACATGGGTTCAGTTCCTGGGCTCAGAAGATCCCCTGAAGGCAGGCATGGCAACCCACTCCAGTATTCTTGCTTGGAAAATCCCATGGAATGAGGAGCCTGGCAGGCTACAGTCTATAGGGTCGCAGAGAGTCAGACACAACTGAAGTGACTTAGCACGCATGCACAGTAATCTCCTCCTTATAGGGTTGCTGTGAGGATTAGATCAAAAGGCATAGGATGCTTAGAGGAGTATCCGCACAAAATAAGTGTTACATATCATCATTCTCCAGGGCACACTGACTTCCATGGTAAGGCTATGTGATCATTTGTTTGACCAGGCCCCCCTGTGGGATATCTGGGTTCTTTATAAAACTGTTGCTGTTCTAAACACTACTATAAATATCCTTCATTAACAGGGTTCTCTGGGGGATGCAGACAAATGTATAAGAAATGGCCATCCAAAGTCTGGATTTTCCTGTGACTCCCATGAGACAGGAACAAAGCTCAAGGCAGGTGGGCCAGCCTTGCCTGGTGGGCTTGAGGGGATAAAAGCTGCTGAAAAGGTGGGCATGTAATTTCCTTGGATGTGAAAGAGCACGTGATGATCTCCTCTAGGCTATTCTGAGCTCAGTTGAAACTTCTGCGCCAATTCCAACCCCTTGGCCGTCTGAAAGTCCCAAGAGAAGAGGAGGAACAGCCCTGAATTCCTGTCTGGCACTCGGTCTTTGGAATGAGAGCAAATTATTTCTCTTTTCTGTCTTACTCATCTGTTAAATGGCCACTGCTGATCTCCCCTGCTTCCTGATTGGTGGAGGAAGTGTGGGGAGCTGGGGAGCTCTGTATTAGGCAGGAGGTCTCATCTCAGGCCAATTTTGTGTGCTGAGGATTCTAAAAGGTCCTTTCAGTTTGAAAGGCTGGAACTTAGGCAAAGCCAAAGGGGTTTTGGCTAAGGTGGGCCAGGAAAATACAGAGTCCAGCTGGGGCAGGAGGAGTGAGAGGAAGGGAATGGAGAAGGGAAGACTTACAGTGGTATGTCCTTGGTCTCTTGGCAAGAAGGCCTTTCCCATCATTCCACTCCAGCCAATCATTACATCAACTACCCTTAACATCAGAGTTATTTACAGGCACCAGAGGACATGCCTAGAGCATCAAGGCTCCATACATCTTAGCTTATGACTCAAGCCAAATTCCTTTACCATAGCAACTGCATGATCTTGTTTTCTCTGATGCTCAGTTTTCTCATCTGCAAAATGGAACTAATATGTTCTGCTTCTAAACATAGGGCTTGAAGTGATTCTAAGAGGTAATCTTGGCACAGAGTGGACAGGTCACTCAACTCAGGACACCAGCAAGTTGATATCTCAAGTGGGACTGGAACCCAGACCTCCAGATTGCTTCTTCTTGGGCCATCACCCTGGGATTCTCTCTGCCCTTCCTCTGCTCCCATGAAGCCCAACAACTAACAGTAACTCCCAGCCACTCTATACTTCTCCACAGCATGGAATGCCCTTGTCAGGAACCTGGTTGATGGGAGGCTAGCCAGAGAGCTTCAGAAAGCTGGTAAGTGACCCCAGTGCCTCTCTCATCTTTTTTATGGACTATTGACCCATCCATTCTACAGTGTGCCATGGCACTGTCCTAGACAACAGGGACTCAGTGGGGAGTAGGAAAGACCAAAGATATGGCCTCTAACCTTGCAGAGTTGACTGTCTTAGTTGCTGGCCCAGGTAATCTGGAAACTTGCAGTCATGGAGAAGAGGGCTATTCCAGTTGGCAGACCCCATGGAGTCTGAAGCCATGATCTCACCATGTACCTATGCCTCCAGGAATATTGATTTAGGTATCCTTCTCCATGAACCAACCTGTATGCTTTTCCATGAATCAACCTGCCTTGGCAACCAACCTTGGCAACTTGGCAACAGAAGTCTTTTTCTGTTGCTTCAAGCAGAGCATTAGGTTCAGATGCTTTCACAATGATAGGTAGCCTTGGTGAAACTTTGTTTGTTATCCTTGGCTGCCCAGCGACACTTTATCAACAGGCTGGAGTAGAGGTGAAGGATGAAAAACAGATATACTGTTAACAGAAACGATTTGCAGTAACCTACTGCATGTCTGGCCCTGAGAGTTCATCATCTGGTAACAACCTTCAAACAAACCTGAGTGAAAACTCTGGCTCTGAGACATTTAGTAACCTGCCAAAACTAGTAAGTGGCCAAGCTGGAATTTCAATCCTGGTCTGAAAAAGCAGATACTCTTACAATTTTTCTAAATGCATCTCTATAGGGTATGAATCCAGTCCCCAAGAAGCTTTTCATCCAGGTGAATGGACAAGTCTCATCCAAGAAACCACAAATTAGGAACAGTACTGCTGGAGATGCTCTCTGTAGAAGCAAAGGCATGGAAGAGGGAAGACATAGTTGTCTTAGTGGATTTGAGGACAGTGAATAGATTAAGGCTTGGCTGGCCTGGGGAGGCCTGGAAAAGAGGGGTGGGCCCCCCTTGTGACCAGCTTTGGATGCCATAATAAACAGAATGGGTCTTGTCTTCCAGGCACTGGGTAATCTTTGTAAATATTTCTGACAGTATAAAGTAACAGCAGCAGTTGAGGATGATGCATTTGGGATAAATTACAAGTTCCTCCTTGGGGTGGGTTTTTATTTAAGGGAATGATCACAGGGCCGGGAGATGTCCACGCATCCCAGGACAAAACAAGATGGCATCTACTTTCCTGTAAGTTTTTTAGATGTGTTGTAAGACCGTCTGACTGGAGAAGGCAATGGCACCCCACTCCAGTACTCTTGCCTGGAAAATCCCATGGATGGAGGAGCCTGGTAGGCTGCAGTCCATGGGGTCGCTAAGAGTCGGACGCGACTGAGTGACTTCACTTTCACTTTTCACTTTCATGCATTGGAGAAGGAAATGGCAACCCATTCCAGTGTTCTTGCCTGGAGAATCCCAGGGACGGGGAGCCTGGTGGGCTGCCGTCTCTGTGGTCGCACAGAGTCGGAAACGACTGAAGCGACTTAGCAGCAGCAGCAGCAACACCATCTAACAGTCCCTCGGTTGGTGAACGGTTAAGTTGGTACAGTCACTTGATAGATTTTGCAACCATCAGAAATATTTAGGAAGGATGAATTCATTATAACATGTAAAAATGCTTATGTCAAAGAACAGAACTACAAAACTGAAAGTCTTAATAATAATAAAAACAACAGTAATAGTAGTAATATATCATCCAGGGGGAGGAAACTGGAAAGAAAGGGAAAAATACAGAATGCTAACAGTAGTTCTGTTAAGGTGATGAGATCCATGGATGTCTTTCCCACCCCCCGCCCTCAGCAACTTCCCTACGTTTCCCCAGTTTTTCTTCACTGATGTGCATTCCTCTTTTTGACATCTATTCTTTTCTTTTCTCTTAAAAAAAAAAAAAAACAACTTTGTCTTTTCTAACTGCTATTTTGCCATACCTATGCTGCAGGGGAGCAATGAAGAGTAAAAGAACAAACAGATGTAGAGCACCCAGCGCGGTGCTTCGCGCAGAATTGAGCGCTCTAGGAATGTTAGGTGAGAAGGGTCGCTGACCCGGCTTCCCCGCGGTACCAGAACCCTGCCCGGGGGCATAGACGTCGACGCTTGCCAGGTCCAGCTAGCGCGGTTACCAAAGAAGCTGCAGCCGCCGCAGCCAAAGTGAGCCCTGCGGACGTGGAGCCCGGGCCGCACCGCCCCACACACACCCACTTCAGCAGCCTCGCGCGACGGCGCGCGTACCACGGCCCCGCCCCCTGTGACGCGCCTCCAGGAGGCGGGACCACGGAGGCCCCGCCCCGCGCCTCCTCCGATTGGCCGCCGCGCTGTCACCACCACGTCGCGGGAAGCTGGCAGGGTGTGTGCGTGTGCCTCTGTGTGTGTGTGTGTGTGTGTGTGTGTGTGCGCGCGCGGTTTGCTTTGTCATTCGTATCCCCGTCGCTCGCAGACGCGGCCGGCTTGGCCGAGCACTCCAGGATCCTCAGGAAGGGCCCCCGGCGCCTCCCGGACGAGGAGGATGCGGCCAGCTCCTTACATAAGGATGCGGCGGACCGGAGTTTCAGTTCAGCGCAAAAACGCACATGCCGCAAACCCAGGCCTCGCGATTTCATAGGGCACTAGGGATAGCTTAACAATGAAAAAAAGCACTGCATGCTCTAATATGAATTCTCATACAGTGAAATGCAACCCAACAATAAAGAAATGCACCTTCGTAACAAGGCAGAATATAGGATGTTATATTTATAGGGCCTATTTATAAGCCTCTATTTAAATCGTTTCTGATAGGCTCGGACGCAGGCCCAGACACCTTCATGATAGGTGCACTCTTCTGTCCTTCAAAGAGGTAGGTGCTAGAGTCCGTTTTGCCTCAGAGGGCCCCGGGATTGGCCGGCAGCAGCGTAGCGGCGCCTGCGATTGGTCCGAGAGGCCGTCCGTCGGAGCGGTGGAGGCGGGGTAGGCGGCTGGCTGGTGCTGGGGCGGGCGGGCCCCGGAATTGTCATTTCTTTGTTTCCGAAGGCGGAGGAAGCTCTGAGCGCCCCCCTCCCTCCTCCCCGTCCCACCCCCTCCCCCCCGGGTGCTGGCTCCATGTCTGTGTGACCGGCCCCAGGGGTAGAGTCCAGGCCCGACGCGGGGCGGGCCGGCGGCGGCGGCGGCTGAGGTGAGAGACGGCGGCGGCGGCGCGGGCACCCGGCCCCCCAGCGGGAGGATGAAGCGGCGGAACGCCGACTGCAGTAAGCTCCGCCGCCCCCTAAAGCGGAACCGGATCACCGAGGGCATCTACGGCAGGTGAGTGGCGGAGCCCCCCGCCTCCGCCGGCGCGGGCCCCGCGGGCCCCCCGGCCGGCTCCGGAGGGGCCGGGCCCCGTTATGTAACCCCGACTAGGCCGCACGCCCGCGCCGGGGGCTCCTCGGAGGAGCGCTGCCCAGAAGGGAGGGGGCCCCGGGGGTCCGCCCCGGGGAGCGCGGGGCGTGGCGAGGGCCGCCGGCCCGGCTTCGAGGGCGCGGCGGGCGCGGGCTGAGGGAGCCGCCACGCCGCCGTTGGGAGCGTCCGGGCCCCGCCGGGGGGGAGGGGCGGCGACCCCTTCCCCGCCGGTGCCCGCCGGGCCCTCGGGGCCGCTCCCGGGGTCCACGGGCCGCCTCTGTCTCCCCGCCCCTCAGTCCCCTCTGGCCCGGGAGTCGCCGGCCCGGGCTGGGAGGCGCGTGGACCATATGCCCCGATGACGGGGAAGGCTGACAAAGTTGGGAGCAGACAGGGGCTCCCCCGCGGTCCCTCGGCTGACCGGGCAGGTGGTCACGTTGCCCCCTCTCGCCTTTTACTTCTCTTACGGGATCTCAAACTTGACACCGACTGCTGAAGCTCATACCCACCCCCCAAATCATGCGCTGTGGCCCCGCTCCAGACTCAGGCGAGATGACCCTTTTCTCAGCCGCATTATTTTGACAATTCTAAGCAGATAGTTTTCTTCGAACCCGTTAAAAGGGATTTTTTTCTCCAAACTCACGGTTTTTTTGTTTGTTTGTTTTGTTTTTAATCCTCCCCAAAGCAAAGCCGTGTCCCTTTAAATAGAAATTGAATTCAATACCGAGGGATAGGACAACAGGTTCACGGGGCAACTAAGTGACCATCCCAGCTTCCCTCAGCAGCGTTTGTGTTCGACTGTTATTTTCTGGTTCTCACTGTGTTAATTCTAAATGGTACTTGCTTTGATAAAGAAATGATTTTAGAGGAGAATTCTCAGGATGTGCATATAAGCTAAATTGAGTCCTGGCGGTGTTTTACAGTTTAGCTCTTTTAGCTGTGGAACTTAGAGAAATATGTGAGGTAACTGATGACACCCAAGTTGCCTGAGCATAGCTGGACACCTTGCTTATGCTACTGTTTACACATTTAGAAAGATTGCTTTTCACAAGCAGCTGACTGATGTAAACATTGGATGTTTTCTTTATTTCAAGCTTAAAAGCAGGTAAGAAGTCAGTTAAAGTAAGAAGTTGTTGGATATATTCTTATGTAAGGAGCCACAGATCATAGAAGGAGTTCATACATTCAACAAATACCTGCACTATGGACCAGCCCCTGTTCTGGCTAGTAAGAGTATAGCAGTAAGTCAAGCAGGCCAAAAATCCATGCTGAGTCAATCAAACCTGACCAATTAAGCAAAAGCTGTAAAAGCAAAAAAAACATTTTTCCTGCAAATTTAATGGATGAGGGAAAGTTCTCTTCAAGTTACACACACTATAATTTTTGAATAAGGGAAGGGTTTTCCCCCTGCCTATTGAAAATGATTTGAACAATTTAATATTAATGGTGACACAATAGAGAAAGCATATTAAACAGAGTTGGTAAACCAAGGACAACCCTGCTATTTGAATGGCTAACGTAAATGCACCTGTTTATAGTCAGAAGATTGAGAATCCCATATTGTTTCCATATTTTCTGTTGTATTTCAGCTTCTTTTGTATTTGAACATACATGGGCAGTTTAGTATATGCTCCATAGTTACCACTTAGTGTGCATCAGTGTGAAGATGTGAATTTATTGTCTAATGAAGTTCTATTATTTTACTAATGAACTTTTGAAATTTGAATTTTCTTACCCTAAAGGTTAATAGTAAATACTCTATACAACTGTTCAGAGTTTCATCTGTAAGATTGTGAAAAACCAGTAGTGTTTCAGCTCTCAAATCTGTTGAAGCTTCTCTTTGATACTCTTTAAGTCAAATGTTAATAAAAGACCCACATATATTTCTGTCTTTTCTCTTAGAGCACCGTATATCAAGTGAGTGGTTCAATTTACTTATCTGTTTCTTAGTTTATATTATTATATTATGGAATATTATGATCTGAAGAACAAGATCATAGTGTTAAGGTTTTTTGCAGTTTTGTTTTCAAAGGAGATTTAGAAAATTTCCAGTTATTTCTGAAGCAGACAGAATGAGTGAACTAGTTATGAGTTGTGGTGTTTGAGGATTTGTGAGTATCAGATTTCTGTTCATCATCGCATTTACGTCTACACTAAATTGTTTGTAACACCATCTATTGCCCATTTTGTTTCTCAACGTCTGGCCAATTTTGGTCTCATTAAATAGAGAGCTTTGTTTTTTTCTGAGGCTCTGTTGACAGTTCTGATAACCACTATCTACTGTTTCACAGCGTAACCTTTCATGGACTTAATATTTGCATGTTCTCAGTCTGCACAGCTCTGAGCTTGGGCTAACAAGGAGGGAGCTGTGGTGAAGAGAGCACTGGACTGAGAGTGTCAGGAGACCTAGGTTCAGACTTGAGTGTCCCAGCTCTGCCGTTTGGGACAGACAAGGCAGCCACAGCTTTGAGCCTTAGTTCTCTCACCTGTCAAGTGAGTTTTGAGGACTAAAAGGAGATAATGTCCAGTTTGTGAAATTCTGTATGAATTCTAGCATCTTAATACAAAATTATTTATTTAGCATGTTGTTGTTATCACAGTTTACCATATTTGGTTTATTTTTTAAAGGAGTCAGGAAAGACCATAAAATTTGTTACAACTATCAACAAAAGTTGAGTAGTCAAAACAAGGGATCAGTTGCTGCTTGGTCTTGCTGAGGAAAAAAAAAAAAATCCCTGTTGCTGAGATGCTTTTAATCATGGGCTGCAATCCAGCAACTGTGACGGAGGTGATTGTCAAATGATACCATTATTATCAGTATGGCTGTGGTAGAATTCTGTTTCAGGGCAAGGTAGATGGAAAATGAATTTTTAACATTATGTTAATGTTACCTGCATTTATGTATATACCCACCATTTGAAAACTGAAATGTATTAGAAATATGTTATTTCAGTCAAGTTAATAATCAAAAATAAGAGAAAGGAAATAGGAATGGTGATCATTTTCTTTTACATCATTATGGGCTAAAACTTCAGTGCCATTTTGAAAAAATCTGAGCCCGCACAGAACCTGACAGAGAAGAGGAATTCAGTGCTTAATGTTGAGCAAGTGAATTAGTAAATAAATCCATATAAGCCAATCTGTTCCACTCATTTAAGAACCGTCATTGTTTAAGTAATTATGGAGGATGCAGAATAAGATATGATTTCTTGTCTTCAAGGAGTTTACAGTCTAGGAGACCATAATAATTCCCTCTTAAATTTGTATAGTGATTTTGAGGTTCCAGAGAACTTTGAGTTCTGTCCAAGTAGAAATATTTTAGTTGAATTAAATTTTCGCTTGCTGGTTTACCTGATGCATTAACAGACTTACTTTGCCCTGTGCTATTTTACGATGAAGTAGGCAGTCACCACTAAGTGAGGAAATACATATACTCAAATGAAATTGATGTGAAAGTACTTTGGAAATTATGAAAAAAGTTTTTAATAAGAGAAAGTAAAATGAAAAAGTCTACTTAACTATAATATTTCAGAAGCCCTTGGCTTTTAGGGCAGTGACTCTCTCCCTGTATCTGCCTTCACACATGCACCAGACACTCCCCAAAGTAATATCTAATTACTCCATGCAGTGATTCTTCAGGTGCGATGGGGTTGGAGTGCTATGTAGTTTTTAAAAGCCTTAAGGGAATTCTGTGTGGTTCCACACCTTTCATCTTGCCGGGTTCCCCACCCCCTCTGAGAATTACTGACTTTATAATAGGAAGATGAGAAGACAAGCTTTGGTGAGTAGGAGACAGAGGCAGAAACATTTATGTTTAAAGTCTCCGCAGTTAAAATCATTGCTTACCCAAGTAAGTATAATAAGAATTTTAAGTAAGGCATGTGTGTGTTTTAAGCTTCCGTAAATTATTTTATATCTCAAACTGGTAGTTGAAGGAAGCACCCCTTCACTTGTGGATTTATGGATACTTCCTGTCATGGTGTGCTGAGTTCTGCTTGTAATATGTTGCCTGCAGGTTAAGCAGTGTAATACTGTACCTGACTTTTACATTTTAGGACTGGGGACTTCCCTAATATGTACCATAACTTTTCCCATCTTTATTTCAGAGGAGAATTTTCTGGCCTTTGACTTTCTGTAAATGGTCAACGTTTATATATTTCTCAGCTTCCTAATTTCCTTTTTCAGACCCTTGTCTGAATAATCTCATCTCCAGAGATTTCACTTCACTGCTTTTCCTACCATCTTAATGATGTTTCCTAAGCCTGGTTTTAGACTTCTTTGGGCCATGCTTATTAAAGCCACTCCAGGCTGGCCTGACCCTTGGCTGCCTTAATTGTACATGTGTTCTGCAACTGAAACCCCAGATACCAGTGTTGCAACCTCACAGCCTAAAAGCATTTTGATCATCTTGTAAACCTTAACTTCAGTGGTGCTGGACTTGACAGAAAAGTGATAAACGCAGTATTGTTTTAGAGGGATATTGGGAAAAGGGGTAAATACAATGGAAAATTTAGGAATTGAAATGTTTTCACTAACCTTTCTAGTGAGGTGTTTAGCTTAACTCTTACATTTGTAGTTTCTGTGAAATACATTTAAGCAAATCTTCCACACTGGAATTCTGTACTTTATTTTTGCTAGTAGTGTACTACCTTAAAAAAAGTACTTTCCTCCAGCTTTCATTTATGATTCTTCTTGTCTGAGTGTTCTTGACAGTTTAGTTTCATTAGATGTTTTGAAAATTACTTTAAGTTGCTGCTATCAGTTGAGGTGGGGAAGGGAGTGAACATGATCTATTTCAGTATTTCAGATTATTTGCTTAAAAGCATCCTGTTTTATTAATGATACTTTCCTTTTTCTTCATATTAGTTTCTCATGGCTTTTCTTGAACCTCACTGATTTGGAGATTGATTTTAATAGTAATCTCAATAGCTTATTATTTTCACTTTCTTGTTATATACCTATATACTGTGGACCCAATCCATGTTCTGTAAGCACTTCTATTTCCAGAGTCTTTTTCTTTGGCCATTTCTCCCAGGTTTCCCAGATACTAACCCTTTGGGGTTTTATGTGGCTATATGTGTGTTTTGTTCTGTCATTTTCTAGGCTACCATCCAGATGATAGACTTAAGGGGCTATAACAAGATAGAACATATATCTTGTGGAGTCTGGAGGATCAGATAGAAATTTTATAAACTTAGTTGAAACCTCAAAGTGAAATACTATAATTTGGGTTACTTTTCTTGATGAAATTTAGTGTGCCCTTCAAATATAGCTATTACTTTATTCTCTAGGCTTCCCAGATTTGGGTGTAATTATTTTACTTGGATCATTTTCAAGAAATAGGTCCAGAAGAAAAAATAAATTTCTTCTCAACAAGCTGCATAAGTAGAATGGTACATACCAACAGGAGAAACACATACCCTCTGCTGCCCTTTTTTTTCCCATCATGGATTTCTTCAAATACCTGAGGAGTAACTATTTCCTCAAGGTCTCTCACCTTCAGGAAATGCATTCTGGTAATGGAAACTTTTTTTTAAAAAAGGTAATCAACTATTAGAGTATATTCTTTGAGGCTTTCTGTCTTTACTTTGACATTTAGTTTAACTGACATCAAATTGACCTCAGCTCATCAGCCTTCTTAAGGTGCCTGTCATCCCGACTTTGAAGCCCCTTCATAGCACTGGCTTTCCTTCCTTTGTATTTTTACCTCTGCCATCCTTAAGAGCCATGTGCTGACATTGACTCACAGGGTTATAACGTCAGAAGTCATTTATCCCTCACCCCATCCTCCTCTGTTGCCATTTCTGTTTTGGAATTTTTGCATTTAGTGGCTTGAAATGGTGCGCCCAGTCCACTTTAGGTGTATCCATAGGAATCACTGATTCATTAAGGCTGTTGGGATCTGCTTCCTACCCAGAGCAGGGGAGTTGGCTAGAAGTAATCACACTCTTGTTTAAAATTATATTATTACTTTGCTCATCTTCAAAACACTTTTAAAACCCAAATAAGCTACTCTGTACTAAAGTCAGTACTCTGCCTATCTCTTAGTGAGGTCCCTTGAGCTCTGGAGAGGATGGGGACCGTTTTCTTGGTCAAACAAAAACCCCTATCTCAGATGATAGAAATACTAAGGTTGGAGTCTTCTAGATGTAATAAGTATTATTTTCTTGTCTTTTTCTAGGCTTGACAAACTATACCTCGTGGTTCATTGTGTTTCTGGCTTTTTTAAAAAATGAGTCGTCTTTTTCTTTTTAAATTACATCTTTCTCTATTACAGTGACCATTCTGTGAGTATGACTATTATTGGAGAGCAGTCTTGAATTGTCCCATCTTTTGTGCCATGGCTATTTCTGTAAAGAGTCTTTGACTTTAGCATCTTTTTCTGCTTTTAAAACTTAATAGTGTTTACAAATTAAGTTTATTGATTCATAGTTTGTGAATTAAGGTACTGAGGATTTATTCTTTTGTAAAGTGTTTTAGCTTATTTTTTTAAAGCTTGGCTCTCCTGGAAAATTAAAGAATTATGTAACTTGAATATATACATACAGAGGGATATAAAGAAGGGCAATAATATTTATTGTGCATGTAAGAAGATGGGGAAGTCCAATGTGATAGTTAAGCATAAGGGCTTTAACATCATATGAACTTGGGTTCAAGTAATGTCCCTGACACTAGTTATGTGATTTAAAGCAGGCAAATGACTGCTTTAACCCTCAGTTTTCTCATCTGTAAAATGAGGATAGTAAATAATATTGTCCACTTAGGATTGTTATAAGGATAATTGACCTAAGTCATGTAAAATACTTAACATAGTATCTGACACAGGCATGGTTGCTTGAAAAGTTGATTTCTTTTATACTGTTGTTACTATAATTTTATTTTCATTCTGTTACTTAGTTCCAGGAAAGATACTAGTTTCACAGATGAGAAAACTGAGATTGCAGGAGGTTTCAGTACTTGATAGAGGCCTCTATCTGTCTAACCCTGAAGTCTGTGCTCTCTTACTTACTGTGCTACTTCATCCTTTCTGGATGGTGTTTACATGCAGTAACATAGCAGAGTTTGGTCCTCTCAGACTCTACTACATGTAGAACAGGTGTCCTTATCTTCATGTTTCAGGTGAAGCAGCAGCTACCAGGAGGGTCCTGTGCAAGGACATTGATCTTTTTTCCTTCTCAAAATGAGAATCTCTTTTCTATTAAACAATCCAGTATGGGTGTGACAACAATGCAAAATGTGATCCTGGACTGAATCCTGACCTGGATCCTGGACTTGATCAATGGGTCTGTCTGTTGCTATAAAGGACATTAGAGAGATAATTACTGAAATTAGAATAATGTCTATAGGTCAAGTAATAGTACTAAATCAGTGTTGATTTCCTGATTTTGATAATTGTGCTGTGGTTTATAAGAAAATATTCTTGTTTTTAAAAAAATAATGAAGGGGACATGTCTACAAATTATTTTCAGATGGTTCAGGGGAAAATGTACACATATATAGGGAGAGAGTGATGACAGAAACTTGATAAAATGTTTCATCATTTGTGAAATCTGAGTGGAAAGATATAAGGGAATTCTTTGTAGTATTTAGGCAACTTTTCTATAAATCTAAAACTTTCAAAATGAAGAGTTGAGAAAAATAACACATGCTTGTTAGAGAAACTAAAGCAGTATGACAATGTGTAAGTCTAATGTAAAAAACCTTAGTTCTCCTGTTCTGGAATGAGCACTGTGATATAATTTATAAGTATGGTTTATTCTTCGATCCATATAGATAAACAAGTATTTCTTAATAGAAATAGAGTTCTGTCTTATATACAAGTTTCTTGGTTTTCCTCCACAGTTAATCCTACCCATTGTTTTATACATGGAAATTTATCTATCTTTGAGTAGCAACACAACAGTGCATGTAGAACTCACTCTGTTTTCTCTGGTCTCCCTGCTTCCACTCCTGTGCTCTTTCAGCAGTGCCCTGCAGCCTGTTCTGTGTTCCTCAGGTTTCTTTTCTATTGAATGGCAATAACAGCCCTGCTTATGTGATAGTTGTAGGGATAAAAATGAGATAATTTTAATATGAAAGCTTTTGGAAGAGTTACACAGTGAAAGTGGAAGTCGCTCAGTCGTGTCCGACTCTGCGACCCCATGGACTATACAGTCCATGAAATTCTCTAGGCCAGAATACCAGAGTCGGTAGCCTTTCCCTTCTCTAGGGGATCTTCCCAACCCAGGGACTGAACCCAGGTCTCCCGCACTGCAGATGGATTCTTTACCAGCTGAGCCACCAGAGAAGCCCAAGAATACTGGAGTGGGTGGCCTATCCCTTCTCCAGCAAATCTTCCCAACCCAGGAATCAGACCAGGGTCCCCTGCATTGTAGGCGGATTCTTTTTCAACTGAGCATAAGGGCAATGTAAATGTTAAGTGTGATTAGGTAGATGATCTTTACTGTTGAAGATATGAAGCATAATACTTGATTCACTTATGAAATAAATCTCTGATGTTTATGCAATGTTAGCACAGGTTTTAGGGCCTCTGGCTTGTCTTCTTTCTCCTAATGTCTTCACCCATTTTCATCCCAAACCCTTAGCGTCCACACTATTGAAAGTGTTTTTGAAGCAGAAATTCTAAAACTTTAAACTTTCCAGTTGTGTTAGGTTAGAGTACCTGGCATTAAAGAAGGGAATAGCAGAGGATGAGATGGTTGGATAGCATCACCGACTCAATGGACATGATTTTGAACAAACTCTGAGAGATAGTGGAGTATGGTGGAGCCTGGCGTGTTACCAGGGGGTGGCAAGGAGTCGGACACAACTTGGTGACTGAACTACAACAAACCTGTCTTTGATATCTTGAGTCATAAAGTACTTTAGAAAAAGGCTATACAAACAATTCTTGAAAGCTTTTTTCAGTGATTTACATTCTAGAGTTTTTTCTTTTTAAATTGGATGTATTTCATCCTGTTAAGATTTGTCATTCCAATCTATGTGTGTGTGTGTGTGTGTGTGTGTGTGATTGACTTCAGCATGGTTTTCTTTGCAGCCTGCAGGAGGCCCAGAATAGAAAAGAAAAATACAGAACAGCTTAGGTCTTCTCAGGCTGCTCTCCTTTTTTGGATTTAATACAAGTATTGGTTGCAGAACATAGCAGTGATTCTAGTCTTGATGCTCATGCACGACTTTCTGTAGACCACCATTCCTCAAATATTTTCTCTCAGGACTTCTTTACACTCTTAAAAGTGATTGAGAGTCCAAAGAGCTTTTGTTTATATGGGTTATAGCTAAAATTTTTGCTGGATTAGAAATTAAGACAAGAATTTTGAAATACTAGTTCATATAAAAATAGTGATGATAAATCCATGAGAAGAGTGTTATGCTTTTACATTTTTACAGATTTATTTAATATTAGGCTTAATAGAAGATAACTTTGAGGGCCCTCACAGTAGTCAGAACCAGTGTCAGGTAGGCTAAATGGAGTGATGATCTGGCACCCAGAGCAAAGCTGATAAGATGCCTCTTTTCCTTACGGAAAAACTGGTGAGAACAGATTCGGAGCAGGCGCGTGGTCATCCTTCAGGAAGAAGCTGTGTTTGTCATCTTCATTGTTGTTGCTGTGTTCAGACCCCTTCCGAGGCACCTGTGCATCATCTCTCCCTCTCCCTTTATTGTAAGTGTGTGCTTTGATAAAAGCCCTACTCTTGGTCCTAAACACTCTTATGCACGGCAGGTCATTCATTCAAATATTTAAGTTTCTCTGGTGTGCAAGGTTCTGTGCTGGGCATTGAGAATAAAGCAGGGAACAAAATGGGCCTCCATTGTTCTCATGGACTTTGCATTTAAAGAGTCATACAAAATGTTATTTAACTATAATATGATTCTTATCGTACAGGAAACTCTGAGTGTATAATGGGGTACTAGTCTTTACTGTTGGGTCAAGGAGGCCTTTTTTGAATAAATATTCATGCTGCATGCTGAAGGATGAGTAGTAGTGGAAATGTTTCATTTAGTTTAAGTTGTATTTCTTTAAGGATCTTATCTGTGACTGAGAAAGAAATGTAGAAAAATTGACCCTGAACAGTTTGAATGTTCCCAGTTGAGGGATGGACAGCTAACAGTTTGGAGATAAGTACTGATTATCTGAGAAGATTGTTGTCTTCTTTCTGAGACATTGTGGAATTCAGTGGAAGTTCTTTGGCTATGAGACGTTTATACAGAAGCTAGTACTCTTCTCAAATTTTAATGTATGCACACTAGAGTTGAAAGAGTCTGGGCATCTGATTAAAACATAAGCTTAGACTGAGTAAGGGGTGGGCCCAGAAGTACTGCTTTTCTGAAAAGCTCGTACTTGATGCTGATGCTGCTGGTTCACGGACCACACTTTAGCAAGACTACAATTACATATAATAAGACTTTTAGCAGGATACTAGCTGAACAAGAGGCTGGGCAAATATTCTAGAGGTAATGTCCAATAGGAAGAAGTATTTGGTAACAGTAGAAGACAAAGCAGTTTGGTTCAAGAAGTATCATGCTGCATAGTGAAAGGCAAAAGGGATTCACTGTTGCTATTACAGAGAGGACAGGAAAGCTTGGCATTGCAGTAGATGATTACTAGCACAACCAGAGGGGCTTCCCTGGTGGCTCAGATGGTAAAGACTCCGCCTGCAGTGCAGGAGATCTGAGTTCCATCCCTGGGTTGGGAAGATCCCCTGGAGAAGGGAACGGCTACCCACTCCTGTATTCTGGCCTGGAGAATTCCATGAACAGAAGAGCCTGGTGGGCCACAGTCCATAGGGTCACAAAGAGTTGGACATGACTGAGTGACTTTCACTTCACTTTTCACTTTTAGCCCAGCCAGAGAAATATTTCACAGACTCATTTCTGTGGTGAGGACCAAGTGAACTAAATGGCCATTAGTCTGCCTAGGGAAAAGGTCAGGTACTGAGGATTTATGGCCACCCTATGGTAATTAATTGTGTGACTTCAGACAATGATCTAAGTGACAAGCTGCAAGAGATTCTAGAGAGAAAGTGCACTTTTAGTTGGGAAAAAAAAAAGAATGTTCAGTACTACCTCTCATTAATCATACGGGATTAATCCATAGATGGACTATTTCTAAATAGATTCAATTTTAAAAAATGGTTGTAAGTGGCAAGGGGAGAAAAACGAATCTTATGGTTAATATCTACTGTGAAAAGGTCACCAATAGTAAACCTAATATTTGCATATCTCTTCTGTATTTCACTGGCACCTAGAGTAGAAGTTATCAGACTATCAAAAGATATTATTGGTCTGCCCTTATTTCAGGATATTATTATGGAAAATATCTTTTTGTTGCAATTATGTTTTAAATTTTTGTTCAAGATAGTTTACAGTAATTAGTAAATTTGTTTGGATTAGAGAATTAAGGTAACAAGTTAGCCATAAGTCATATTATGAACTATTAAATCATGAAAAAATATGATTAAGTATAGCATATTTTTTCATGATTTAATAGAAATATTTTGGAATGTTATAATAATGGTTTAAAACTCTAAAATTTTCTCCCCCATAGAATGTCATCTCTTAGTCAGATTTTCTACACTGATGAGCAGTAGTTTTAAATTTCTTTTAACTTTTGTACCTGTACCTGTAGAAGGTTAATAGGCATAAATTACTGATATAGAAGGCTCAGTGAATACTGAATCAGGCAACTATCTTGAATATTCTAAAACTCTATTAGATTGAAGTGAATCTATAAAGTTTGAAACTACTCCTAGAGTAAAATCAACTGTTAAGATTGCCTCTTGATTTTAGAGGTAGGCCCACCTAGAAGGGGGAGCCTGAGGAAAGCTGAAGGTATAGCACATGTTTGTGAAAGATCAAGTTTCCTTTAATGTGTATACTTCTAAATGTGACTCCATAAGATATGAGTGTCAGGAAACATCAGAGTTACGAAAGCAGTTGTTTGAAAAGAAATGAAATAGATCAAAAGGAACCCCTTTGAGTTACAGAATTGAAAATGAGTAGTCACTACAACAAAGATAATCATTTTCTAATGCCTTATAGGTTTAAATGATTGAGTTATTAAAAAGTATTCAACAGGTTGCCATTCTTAAGATTTGTTGTTGTTTAGTTGCTAAGTCATGTCTGACTCTTTGTAACCCTGTGGACTATATGGCCTGCCAGGTTCTTCTGTCCATGGAATTTTCCAGGCAAGAATACTGGAGTGGTAGCCATTTACTTCTCCATGATGCTGTCTAAACAGTGAAATGGAATGTTGCCAGCAAGACTAGGCTCCTGCCATGCTTGGGAGCATTTGGGGCAGAGAGTAGATGGTAGAACTCTTACCTTCTCCACTTGGGGAGTAGTGACAACTAGCCTAAGGAAGTGCCCACCATGTCTTATTCAGCTACAAGGAAAAAGCCACTTAGTTTTAAAGCCAAACTTGGAAATCTAGTTTCAGACTAAATCTGTGCTCCTGAATGCCTGCATGACTCAGTTATTCCTTCTAACAAACTATCCCTTGCTCTTCACTGGATCAGCAGTGGGTTTAATGAATGAGAATGAGAGCTCTGTTCTCATCTGGCTAACGTAACTCCAGTGAAATGAAAGTAAAAGTTGGACTTGAGATTCAAACCTGTGTTCTAGTTTGCCTTGGGTTCCTTGATTCTACAGCAAACCTCTTCATCAGAACTTACTGTCATGCCTAAAGAAGTTCTACCAAGAATCAGTATTAGAAATTGACTCTAGTTGCAAATTATGTATCCTCATGATACTATAACCCAGGGGTCGAACCCACGTCTCCCAGATTGCAGGCAGACTCTTTCCTGTCTTAGCCACCAGGAAACCCCACTATATAACATTAAGGGTCATTTGTGTCTGTTTCTGACATTCTTTACCTGTGTGGCTTTACAGGGCATGGAAAGAATCCTCTATGCTGGATCCTGCTTTATTGATTTTACCCCCAAGAATATGTCTTTTTGTACCTTATTTTAATATATTTTAAAATTACTTATTAGAAGTCTTGATTTATTGTTCATGGTGTATATTCAAACAGCTGATTTAATCACAGCAGTATTGAAATGTTTCTGTTGCAGAACACCATGCAAAGCTATAGCCCAAGTCAAACTGAATTTAGGCATTTCCGACCTGAATATCTTGGAAAATCTTTTTTTTAAATACCTATATTTAACCTGCTCTAGAACTGACCAGACTAAAGACCTTAGACTTAAAGACCTTAGAGACTTATTAATAGGCATAGTTTGAAAGCTTCATTATCTTTAATACAACTAATGAATTCGAAGAATGGGATTTTAGATTATATGAAAAGTGTTTTTTTTTTAATCCAGGCCCTTACTTTGCTTTGCGATTCTACAGTGGTTAGATAGGTGTTCTGACTGGCTTATCAAAGTGTGTTCCTACTTCACAAAAGTCCAAAGGGAAGTGGGACACATCACTATCTCACCTAGGGCAGTGCTGGGATCCTTCATGGTTTTTCCTTTAGTGTACATTTTGATACCCTCATGGCCTTTAGAAGTGATTGGCATCTGCTTCCTAAGTTAATGTCTGTCTGTTTGGGGAAGTTATTTGGTTTTTGTTCGGTTAATGCAGATAGAGAGAGGCAAGAGGAGAAAGAGGGGGGAAAATACAGAATTCTTCAAGCATGTAGGGATGCGCATCAAGAATTTCAAAGACTTCAAACAGATGCAGAGGGGTGGGGAAACAGCAAATTTGAAGCTGCTCAACCATGGCATTTCTTCTAATGACGAACAGCTTGAAAGCTGTAATTTTGAGAGTGTTGCAGTATTTTGAAGTCAGACACTTAGCACATTTTAAAATAGTTGTGAAATTTAAATGGGCTTTTTCCATCTTAAATGGAATTAAGCATTTTGGGTCATCATCTTATTTTGATAGTTGTGGGTCTCAGAATGAACACCAGAGCTTTTAAAATTTACATGGGCCAGGGCAGCATCTCTTTTTGTCTTTTATCTCCATTGTTTTCATAGTATAGGAAGATATTTTTTCTCTTTTAAATAAAGTAGTGCATTTTCATTTTCTAGTTCTTCACCAATGACCTTGAATTCTTTATTTTTATATTTTGCAGTACATTTTTATACCTGAAGTTCCTGGTGGTGTGGGCACTTGTCCTCCTGGCAGATTTTGTCCTGGAATTCAGATTTGAGTACCTGTGGCCATTTTGGCTTTTCATCAGAAGCGTTTATGATTCCTTCAGATACCAGGGACTGGTATGTTTATTAATACATGTTTTTCAAGTATAAAGGATTTAATTACCCTTCTAAGAAAGTCTTCAATAACTGCTAGTGAAACTGTTTAAAGTAGATTTTATGAGCAACACTTAGGTGACTGTATTGAGCTAATAGGGTCTGTGGGCTGAAACTGCCCTTTCAGGCCACTTTGTCTAAATCCACTGATCAGATCATTACACTCCCTCCTCCTCGCCCATTCCAGTGAAAAGAAGGGGAGGGAGGCAGGCTTTCAGGAGGGAGAGGCAGAGTAGCAGGGGAAGCAGTAATTACCTGCCCAGCTCTACTCTGAAGTACCTCTGAAGCCTCTGGCTTAGGGATTGGGTTAGAGTTAGAACAGTGGTTCTCAAACTTTTTGTGCTCAAGACACTTTACACTCTTAACAGCTATTGAAGACTCCAGAAGGCTTTTATTTGTGTGGGTTACATTTATCCATATTTACTATATTAGAAATTAAGTCTAGGAAAAATTTTGATTCTTATTTAATTTAAAAATTTAAAATTTTATTTAAAATAAAATTTAAAATGAAAATTTAATACTTAAATTACTTAAAATAGCTGTAATAAACCCATTACATGTTAATACACATTAAAACTTAAAATGAAAGCCTAACTGTGGTGTTGGAGAAGACTCTTGAGAGTCCCTTGACCTGCAAGGAGATCCAACCAGTCCATTCTGAAGGAGATCAGCCCTGGGATTTCTTTGGAGGGAATGATGCTAAAGCTGAAACTCCAGTACTTTGGCCACCTCATGTGAAGAGTTGACTCATTGGAAAAGACTCTGATGCTGGGAGGGATTGGGGCCAGGAGGAGAAGGGGACGGCAGAGTATGAGATGGCTGGATGGCATCACTGACTCGATGAACATGAGTCTGAGTAAACTCCGGGAGATGGTGATGGACAGGGAGGCCTGGCGTGCTTCAATTCATGGGGTCACAAAGAGTCGGACACGACTGAGCGACTGAACTTAACTGAACTGAACTGAACTGTATTTTCCAAAACAAAAAAGAAATTAAAAGATTGACTACATTTTTGAAAACCTCTCTAATGTCTGGCTTAATAGAAGACAGCTGATTTTCATATCCACTTCTAAACTCAGTTATTACCAATATCATGTATCATGTAATCAATGATTTTAGTCAATGAATATCAATGTCATGTATTCTAGAAGATACCACCATACTCCTGAGTAAATGAGTGTTAAAGAGATAATGCCTTAGCATTATTATGAAATTATTTTACTTGGAAGACTTCTGAAAGGATCTCAGAAATCCCCAGGGATCCCCAGACCATGTTTTGAGAACTGCTGGATTAGAGCAAGGGCACAGGCCTGGACTTGCTCCCTTGATTGACCTGTAGTTGTGTTGTGTTCCAGAGTCACATCTTAAACCTGTAACTCTTCTACCCAGGCCTGGTACTCTGGTCAGAGCAGATCCATGCCTTGAAAAGATGGTTTCGGGCTGTGTCCTGTTAACAGTAGATAATGATGCGTCCAGAGGAAGCTGCACTGTTGGACATCCATGCTCTTCTTAACCACGGTTGTGTTTCATCTGTGCTCCAACAGCCTGTCCTTTAAGAATGAGGCTATTTAGTAATGTTTTGTGAGGAAAGAAGAGAATTTTCTGTGTTAAATTCTGTTTCTTTTAGGTAACCCACCTGTGGAGTCTAAATAAACTCATTGTGAATCAACCTCAATTTGTTCTGGTCCAATTCTTCATGATTTGAGGCCATAAATGGGATTATTCTTCAATGCTGAATTAACCACATCTTTTTATATGAGTGATTTTAAATATTTAAAATTTTCTATTGTAACTTGCTCTGTAGTTATTGCATAGCAGCTTCAGAGATTTTGTTCAACGTGGTTTTAATAATCTCTGTTTGAAATGAACAAGTTCTAATATGTGCTTTTTATTTTGTCTTTCCCTTTAGGCCTTCTCAGTATTTTTTGTTTGTGTAGCATTCACGTCAAATATAATATGTCTGCTATTTATACCCATTCAATGGCTTTTTTTTGCTGCTAGTACATATGTGTGGGTTCAATACGTATGGCACACAGGTAAGTCTTAATGGTTTCTTAGATGGATCGAAATCTTAGATTCAAACTTCTAAAATGTGATTTCCTTGAATAAATTATTTAGAATTGAGTTTAATGTGGACATTAAAGATCCCTTTTCATAATAGATTATAATATACCTTTAAAGTGTATTTCTTTTTTATTAAAAGTTTAAGCCTTAATGATTTGATATTTTGGTTGTAGGCATTTCAATTACCAACTCTCATTATGAAGTATCCATATTTTTTTAAAAATTGAAGCAATTATTATTTAGGTAGACTTGAAGACAGCCATGTGCCAAACAAGAAAAATGTTCCTGCAGCTTCAGCATTGAAAGGAATGTCAGAAGTCATTTAGTTGAACCCTTACTTAGTGTAAGAATCCCCACAGCATTGCTGGTACATGGTGTTTTAATCTCTGATTGAAAATCTACAGTGACAAGAAACTTACTAGTGTTGTTTTGGGGCAATTGGAATAGAAAATTCTTTCTCGTACTGAGCCAAATTTTCCTTCTTACCCTTTTGACCCAGGATATCTTGACTGTCTTGGGGTGCACTGATCACTTCGAGTTGGTAAAGTGCTTTCTCCAGAAAAATATATGGGAATATAGGGAATACATTTTTTTTTCAGTTTCAGCAGGCTTACAGACCATCCCTCTAATCCAAACATTAGACCCTTGTGTTAGAGCCACACTGAATAGGTGTCCTGTTCCATCCATGTTAACATTTCTTTAGACTAAAACACACTGTCATATCCTCTTGTGTTCTTTTCTGTAGACAAAGCGTCTCTGATTCCATCAGCTTTTCCTTGTATGTTATTTTAAGCACTTTCACCATTTTGGTCTCCCTAGTTCTTAGTGGCTCTCTAAACCACAATGTACATTTCAGGTGTGTTCTGGCTTGAGTGGAACTACATAGTCACCTCCCTTCTTAGAGCTATTCTTATGCTATTACAAACTAAGATGAGATGAAATGTTTTAATAACTCCAGTCCACTACAAAGCCTGTGCATAGGACACATGGGGATGTGAGGACTGGCTCACAGACATGTGGGGATGTCGCACTTGTCTGCAAAAGCTGCATGAAACTTGATTCCTAGGCCCAGCTGTAACCTGTAGCATTTTGACCACTGAAAGAGCACCAACTAGTAAAAGCTCTCTGGAGCAGCATTCATCCTCTTCTCTAAATGCTAGAAGGATGATGTTGTCCCATGTTAGGAGACACGATTCAGCTGTATTTTTAAAGTATCTGCTGTGAGCATGGTTTTCTCCGTCTTTAGCACTCCCTCATACCTGACTGAATTTATAAGCTAGCGTGCTTCTTCCTAGTCTGCTTTCCTCTAGTTAAAGTGATTTTTCTATATACCGGGTTTTACTTGTATTTTCTTGTCCTGGGCCTCAGTTTCGAGTGAGTTGCCATTTACACTTATTCTCTCTAGGTCTCAGCTTCTTTTCTGTCATATGAGGGTGGAGTGATCTAGATAATAATTAAGGGAACCTTCCAGCTCAAATAATCTGTGACTCTGATGAACTATAATGATTTTCTAAGTTGCTTTAATAGTGTCTTATTAGTTGAGAAAAAGCTACTCATGTAACTATTATTAGAACCTATTGGAATTCAGTGGGTGGCCCACAAGGCAGCAGTGAAGCTAATATAATAAATGATATTGGTCTCTCTTTAGCTCTAGGCTCAGAAATGCATGTTGGAATACCTAAGTTATGAAGCGCATTTTAATTCGGAGTGGTTAGCAAGCAAACAGAACAAACCCTGTGTTCTTATTAGGCCCAGTAAATATGAGTGCAGTTTTTATAGGTTGGGGTTAATTTCTCTTTCGTTGTTAAAATTTAACATTTTAAAAAAGAATGTTAGGAATGGTTGATGAAACTATGTATTGCCACAAGAGCATGAACATATTACGTCATTAATTTTTTCCTTGTTGTTAAGAGGGAGAAAACAGGATGTAAAACTGTATGTACAACATAACTATTAAACTAGTTTAGAAATATTTTCAGTGTGGTTTTATTTATTTAGATGTAGAAATATGAATAATTTGTCCACATTTTTCTATTTTTCCTGTAATATGCTTATTTTGTTTATGATAACTTCAGAAATTAATATAGAAATTAGATATTTACAGAATGTAAATTTTTTTAAATGTATTTTGAAATGAATTTGAAAATGGATAATTCTAAGGATTAACTTTTGTCTTCCTACCTTGCAAAAATACCCTTTGTTTGGTTTATTAAATCTATAAGAATGGTTGAAACCGTTAGCTGTTTTCACAGGACTTTGCTTGTCTTCTCATCTTATGGACTAGGTCTGTGGGGACTTGAATTCTCCTTGGAAGCAGATTCAGTATTGTGTCTGTGAATTTGGACACAGTTTATATAAACTCTGGGCCTCACTTTACTCTTCCATAAAATGAGGAAGTTGGACTAAGTGGAACTAATCTTTGGGACTAATTTTTCTGTAATTTTTCTTCTGTTTCATCCAATGCAAAGAGTCTTAGAAAAAAGCCATCTAGTTCTTCAGGTCACTGAGTTTTCCCTCCATTTGTCTCTTCTGTAACTGGCTTGCTGTATACACTTTCAAAGGGGATCTTTCCAGAGTTACAGATCTCATGTCTTTTGTTCCATCTTCATAAAATACCCACTACTAGTCGTGTCCTGACACAGGTGGACCCAGCCTATGGACTTTGATTCTAAAACCCAGTGAGAATTATCTGATTATTTGAGTCTTGTTTATTCTATTGCAAATTGCTTTTTCCTCTGTTGAAAATTGTTTTTAATTACAAAAGGAATATGAGCCTGTAGTTAAGAAAAAAGCTTTTTTGAATAATACTTGAATGTCAGAAACATTTCCTAGTGCTGTAATTCATTCTTTAAAAATTGTTTTTTTACATATCATTCTGTGGTAATACAGGTCTTCATCCTTTTGAAAAGCTGCATCATATTTCATTATATAGATTTATTATAATTCAGCAGTTCCTATTGATAGGCATTTAAGTTAATTCTAAATTCTAGTTTTTGCTATTGCAAATAATACATTGAACATTCTTATACATTTATCCCAGGGCTCTTTTATATGTCTATAGAGTAGATTCCTGGAATTGGAATTTCTGGGTCAAAGGTATAAGTATTTTTCATTATACTGCCAAATTGGCTTATAAGAAAGTTACCCCAATTTATATTCTTGCTAAGAATGAGAGGGAAGCCGTTCACACATCTTCCCTGTACTGTTACCCATCTTTAAAATTTTGGCTTTATCTGATAGGTTAAAATAATCGAGTCTCATTTAAAAATTTTTATCCCCCTAATCAGTAGGGAAGTTGACATGTTTTCACATGTTTTTTAACTGTCTGTAACTGAGTTACTGAGTGCACACACACACACTTTTTTTTCTTTTATAACTTCCAAATTTTTTTCTTCAGTTGCCTTTTTTATTGATTTGTAGGAGGTCTTTGTATGCTAGGGCTATGATTTCTTTGTTTTACGTATGTTGTAAATATTTTCTGCCAGAATACTAGTTTTTATTTTTGTCTATGATTCCATAGCATATTTTGTCATATGAAAGCTTTCAATTTGGATCAAATTGCGTTTTAATTAGTTTCAAAGTCTTAAATGAAAGTTACTGTAGTTGAACCAGTCTCCCAAACAACCCATCTGTTATATTAGTTAATGTTTCATTGATGCTTGTCTCTCTGCTGCTTTCCCACAGAAAGGGGAGTGTGTTTGCCCACAGTATCCCTCTGGATACTCTTTGTTTATATTGAAGCAGCAATTAGATTTAAAGATCTCAAAAATTTTCATGTAGACCTTTGTCGCCCATTTGCTGCTCACTGGTGAGTATTATGTATATTCTTAATCTGTAATCCAGTTCAGTGTTTTCAATGTCGAATGGTAAATTTAATTGTAAAGTTTTTCTTAGAGATACTATATGAATTCAGAAGACAACGTAACATGGTGTGGTAAAGAACATGAGCCCTCTAAGTAGGGAGATGAGTGTTGGAATCCCAGCTGTGGCCCTAACAGCTTTGTGCTTTGGACTTGTCACTCTCTCTCAGCCTTAGTTCTCTTACCTGTGTATTGGGAAGCTGTCTCATGGGGTGTCATGGGAAGGATGAAATGAGGTGATATATGTGAAGTGTTTAATTAGGTCCATGTACATAGGTGTCTGATACTTGTTATCTGTTTTTATTGTACTCAGATAATGATTCCAAAAAGCCTTGATGAAATATATGACTATTTCATGGAGCTTAAATGATTTTAAAATTTCCTTTGCATGTTTACAAAAGCAAGTTAATGTTATTAATAATTTTTAAGGACTATTATTTTTAACCTTAAACCATGAAACATTTTTTTAAAATAATCTTGATTTTTGTTTATATCTATTGTAGAAATCACCACTTAATGTACGTATCTTTTAAATATACCAATTTTTGCTAATATTTATGGCAGAAACCAAAACAAATAGGAATCAACAACCAAAAAATAGTTACCAATATGTTTAAAATCTTCACAAAAAAGTGAATTAAATAGACTTGGTCAATACACTTGTCACTATAAATTTGTGGTGTGATCACATTTAGACCAATTATAATTGATAAATTATGTTTTAATGTTAATGAGACTTCCCTGGTGGCCGTAAAGAATCCTCTTGCAATTCAGGAGATGCAGGAGACGCAGGTTCGATCCCTGGGTTGGGAAGAGCCCCTGGAGAAGAAAATAACAACCCACTCCAGTATTCTTGCTTAGGAAATCCCATGGACAGAGGAGCCTGGCAGGCTACATAGTCTGTGGGGTCTCAAGAGAGTCAGACATGACTTAGCAACTAAATAACAGCATTAATGAAGCTTAAGAAAAGTTTTGACAATGTTTTCAGAGGCTTTGAAACAATATTAGACTGATGGCTTGAATGAAAATATTTCAACTTTTTGTCCCAGAGATTAGAGTTGTAAGTACAGCTGGTTTAATTTGTTGGTGCAAACCAAACGTTGGCTCTGAAAATATCAGATACTTGGTTAAACGATTCTTAATTTATGTTTGATAGAGTGTTTATGAACTAATTTTCCAGGAATAGCTAGTGACAGACATTTCTCAGGCAGCAAGAAGATGAGTCACCTGAATTTGACCCTGCCTTCTAGTATTGAAAACCAAATGATGTGTTTAACGCTTGCAATGTTTACTTATGATCACTCATAAAATCTCTACCTTTTTAGTTCTTAAAAACATACAGATCCCTAAGTCCTAACCATGCATGAGGCAGGTTCCATGTTAATCAAAGACTTTAGCCACTGTATCCAGCTGTCCCTGTGGTAACTTCTTGAGTGTATTTGAAGATTGCCAGGGCCTAATGGGCAGCTTCTTATGGTCCAACGGTCCTGCTGTTCCACAGGGGTTTGTTCTGCGTGCTAGCTGCCTGATTTCCACAACAGACATATTTACATGTGTTTACTGAATGCTCAGCTATTATCATCATCTATAATGAGGAATCAGTCATAGGGTCCTCATGTGCTGGATGCATGTGTTGCTTGTTTTCTTAACTTACATTTACTGGCAGAATTGTCTTCTTTCTAGTATTGGATACCCTGTGGTGACTTTGGGCTTTGGCTTCAAAAGTTATGTAAGCTACAAAATGCGGTTGAGGAAGCAAAAAGAAGTGCAAAAAGAGAACGAATTTTACATGCAGCTTCTTCAACAAGCCCTCCCTCCAGAGCAACAGATGCTACAGAAGCAAGAAAAAGAGGCCGAGGAAGGTAGGTCTTTACTCTAAAGCTGTTGGCTCAGTAGGTTAGTTATTAGTTTGTTTGTCAGTAGTATTTTTTCAGAAAAGTTGCTAGGGCTTTGGGAAGTTACCATGGCTTTTAGTGTTTTCTGGTGTTCCTTTTTAGGACTGTTGCTTTACTTCGTCATGAAATATAGAATATGTATGATGTTTTCTGCCTAGTGTCTTAAGACCATGTGCTTTTAAATATGTTTATTTTTAAAATTTATTTCATTTCCTTTTACAGTTTATTTTCTATTTTAATATTTATTTGTTATGAAGATTTTAAAATATTTATTCTCAGTGACAATAGTATATGTAATTATGTGCATTTGTAATTGTAGCAAGCCAAGTATAAGCCAGATAGAGATGTAAACACAGAATTGTTTTACAAATCAGAATTCTTCTGAATAGAGCAAACATGGCTAGGTCTTATTTTAAATGGTTTGTATAATGCAACATGGATCTTAGAATGACCTTTTTCTAATACAGCCTCTTTAATAAATATGTAACCAATTCAATAAGTGAACAGACAGCAGTACCAGTTTTCTTTGGTTTTTGTTTTTAGTTGATACATGACAAAATCTTGTTCTCTGGTGTGGTGCAAAATTATCTCTTCAAGTGCGCTTTGTCGAGTTTGAATATGTAGACCTATACAGAAAATTCATTGTAAAGTGGCCTAGTAAATGATAACAGACTTCTTATTACTTTAACGATAGAAGCAAGACAAAGGATAGGTGCCCTGTATGCTAACATCACACCTGTTTGTTTCATTTAATCTATCTTTTCAGTAAAGTTATTAACTTTGTTTAATCCAAGCATTTTTTAAATGTGACCTTTAAGATTATGATCTGCCTATGTCCTGTCACCCCAGTGATAGACAAGTTTGATTTGATTGATAAATGAGGTATGACTTAGTTGTAAAATCCTCATATTCTTTTCAAGGTCAGAACTTTAATGACGTGGTGTTTTGAAATGATGATGATTTTCTAAATGTGCAGCTTATCAAATTTATTTGGCTTTGCTTCTTGAAGTTAGCACAGTGTGGTGTGGTTCTTGCTTCTGAATCTGTTGGCAGCTCAATGCAGTGCGCTTCTAAGTGTAGATGACACCATTTGTTGAATCCATCCATTTTGGTTTTTTACAACTAAATATTCCAGTGTGGGTTTTTTTTTTGCTTGTTGGTTTGTTTTTGGTATTGTAGCAGCCAAAGGATTACCTGATATGGATTCCTCAATCCTCATACACCACAACGGAGGTATCCCAGCCAACAAAAAACTCTCTACAACTTTGCCAGAGATAGAATACCGAGAAAAAGGGAAGGAAAAAGACAAAGATGCCAAAAAACACAACCTTGGAATAAATAACAACAATATTCTACAACCTGTAGACTCTAAAATACAAGAAATTGAGTATATGGAAAACCATATCAACAGTAAAAGATTAAATAATGATCTTGTGGGAAGTACAGAAAATCTCTTGAAAGAGGACTCCTGCACTGCTTCCTCAAAAAACTACAAAAATGCCAGTGGCGTGGTGAACTCCTCACCTCGAAGTCACAGCGCCACAAACGGGAGCATCCCTTCCTCATCTAGTAAAAATGAGAAGAAGCAGAAATGCACTAGCAAGAGCCCAAGTGCACACAAGGACTTAATGGAAAACTGTATTCCTAATAACCAGCTAAGCAAACCAGACGCACTGGTAAGGTAAGTGTGTGTGCTGTGTCCTTGCCTACACTTCCCACAAACTTGACTTGGGTCTTGAGAAGCGTATTTCTGAGTAGGCCTGTAGGCGTTGTTTGTGATCAGATTCTGTGACAGTTAACTCTGTGGTGTTGGACATTTAGTGTTTCTTTCCCACGGGTCTGTTGGTCACCCGCACCATCCAGAAGCACTGACTAAAGCTCTTTCCAGTGTGCTCAGTGTGAGGTGATAGTGGTTACTTCCCATATTTGACAAATTTACACATAACTTGATTCTTCTCGTGGTTTCGAGAGGCGTATCTTTAGTCTTTTTTCAATTTGCATATCCAAAGATCGTGTGGCATAGACACGAAAAGAATTTTGTGGCCTGTTCATGCAAATCTTTGTCAGGTACAAAAAATAATCTTCTTTCTAAAAATTCCATAGGTCAATGCAGTTAATCCTTGAATAACACGTGTTTGAACTGCGTGTGGGACCACTTATACATGTTTTTCATTAGTAAATGCGGCAGTACTACATAGCCCCTAGTTGGTTGAGTTTGTGGATGTGGAGGAACCATGGATATGGAGGGCCACCTATAAATTACACTGGGCTTAATCTGCATATTGTTCAAGGGTCAACTGTTCAGTGTTAGATTCAGATTTTAATTAGAAATGTTCCTTTTCCCATGTTTAAGTTAAAGATGAACATTGTTGTATTACCTTGATTGGCTCAGACTTAATTTTGCTGTGTTTTATATATTTTATAAAATACATATACATTCCTTTTACTTCATCAGTCAGTCAGTTCAGTTGCTCAGTTGTGTCCTGCTCTTTGCGACCCCATGGACTGCAGCAAGCCAGGCTTTCCTGTCCATCACCAACTCCCGGAGCTTGCTCAAACTCATGTCCATCGAGTCGGTGATGCCATCCAACCACCTCATCCTCTGCCATCTCCTTCTCCTCCTGCCCTCAATCTTTCCCAGCATCAGGGTCTTTTCTAATAAGTCATTTTTTTGCATCAGGTGGCCAGAGTATTGAAGCTTCAGCATCAGTCCTTCCAATGAATATTCAGGACTGATTCCTTTAGTATTGACTGGTTTGATCCCCTTGCAGTCCAAGGGACTCTCAAGAGTCTTGTACTTCATATCTTTCAATTTGGAAACTGAGATCTGAACTGGAGCTTTTTTATTTTTTTTTCTCTCTTTATTATTTTTTAAAATTGGAGTGTAATTGATTTATAGTGTTGTGTTAGGTTCTGGTGTACAGCAAAGTGATTTAGTTATACATATATCTCTACATTCTTTTTCATATTCTTTTCCATTATGGTTTATTATAGGGTATTGAATATAGTCCTCTGTGCTATACAGTAAAACTTTGTTGTTTATCTATTTATATGTAGTAGTTGGTGTCTGCTAATCCCAAACTCCTAATTTATCCCCTTACCCCCTTTCCTCTTTGATTACTGTAAGTTTGTTTTCTGTGTCTATGTGTCTTTTTCTATTTTGCAAATACATTCATTTTGCCATATTTTAGATTCCACATATAAATGAAATCATACGGTATTTGTCTTTCTCTGACTTCCTTCACTTAGTATAATAATCTCTATATCCATCCATATTATTGTAAATGGCATTATTTCATGGACCTTTCAAAAATACATAGCTCAAGAGGGCCGCTGTGACTCCCTCTCTCCACTAAGTTATCTCATGTTCCTGTTTGGCTTGTTTCAGAGCAGACAATTTATGAGGGAAAGTTTCTAGTATTATAAATTATATGAATTAGATTAATAATTTGTTTTAGTTCTCTGATTGACAGCTAGATAAAGGGAAGTACAGGTGGATTCTACTCCTTAAGGCTCTAGAGGTTTCATAACCCTTGGCCACTATTGGAAACATACCATGCTGCTGCTGTTACCAGGCTGACATTCACATGTGGTTTTTTTGACATTCTACCCCATCGTGCCCTGCGGAGAAAACACTCAGCAGACAGCTGTCTTTCATTTGCTCAGGGGAAAAAGACCAATTAGTTGACCTTCTATATCAAAGTGAATATCTCACAAATTTATTATATGCTATAAATGAAACATCTGCCACCAGCTTTTTAACATCCTCTCTCCTGCACAATTTTAATAATAGCAGTCAAGTCAAAACAATTTTCCTCTGTTGGGTGTTACAGAGAGAGCAATCAAGGCTCAGTTCTGTGATACCATCTTACTTGGGCCCCACTTGTCATGTCGGTTATCTCTACTACCTCATCTGCCTTTAATAAAGAATTTCAAGGACTCAGATGGCCTGTTTTCTAGTCGTGGGTCCAGTGCTCCTGAGCCCGCGCCTGGGGGATATACCTCTCCCTGTGGTCACTGATGTGTATTCTGATGTGCCTTGATCTGAAGGGCTCCAGAGTATAACTTTGTTTTAGGGAATCAGTTCAGTTCAGTCGCTCAGTTGTGTCCGACTCTTTGCGACCCCATGAATCACAGCACACCAGGCCTCCCTGTCCATCACCAACTCCCGGAGCTCACTCAAACTCATGTTCATCAAGTCGGTGATGCCTTCCAGCCATCTTCTCCTCTGTCGTCCCCTTCTCCTCCTGCCCCCAATCCCTCCGAGCATACCTGCTGTCAAATACATAAATATAAAATATTAAATAGTTTCATAAGCTTCCATGGGATTATTTTCAACTTTTCATGTAATAGTATAAAAAATAGATGATGTAAATATCCAACAGTAGGGGAGAAACTTAAATATTTATAGTCCATCTATTTGATGGATTTTTAATACATTAAAAATCATATTTTGAGACAGTTAATAATATAGGATAGTGCTTATAATATAATATTTCATGAAGAAAGTAGAGAGGAATCTTACTGAAAGCATTTTGTTTTTCTGATTTGACGGGAAAGGAGCCAAAACGATAATAGTAGTTATTTCTCCTTGATAGTATTGGGTCTTTTAGTTTTTATTTCATCTTTCATGCATTTTCAAGTTTTTCTGTGATAACAGTGAAAGTTTATGAAAGGAAAATATATCTTCCTTGACTTCATATATGTTTTGATGAATATTAAGACTCTAACAGATCCAAACCTGACATATTTGAGGTGTTAGCCAGAGAGTGGATTTGTTATCTTCAGATGGAAAAGGCTGGGCTTGAAGTCTCTTCAACAGTTTGTACATGAGTTCTTCGCTCTTGCAGGTACATCCAGGGCTGTGTACAGGTCCAGGCTGGCTAGAGGGATAAGACTGATTGCCCCTTTAATAAATTTTTAAAAAATCACTTGAAAACCAGTCTTGTATTATTAGTAAATGCAACACATTCCACATAGCTGTGTGTGTCTCAATATCATGGTTGAAAACTGCTATATTTGAGGAACCAATTCATTGACTTTGCAGGGGGGAATTCATTAATATACCACTTTGAAAGAGAAGTCTTAAAGATTGGTATGACTGTCAGAGTAAGATCTGATGGTCGTTCCCTGTGAAGGAGCAAGCAGTCCTTCGGGTCTTTTCGTTGTCTCTCCAAACTCCAAGGATGTTCTCTAGTGTGCGTATACCATAGACTGACAAATGACTGCACACAGGCCAAAGGTGGCCCACTGCCTGTTTTTGTAAAGTAAGTTTTATTGAAACGTAGCCACATTCATCCATTCATGTAGTGTCTGTGGCTGGTTTATGGTGGCAGAGTTGAGTAGTTGTGACAGAAACTCTTTTGCCTACAAAGCCAAAGATGTTCCTGCTGCTGCTGCTGCTAAGTCGCTTTAGTCATGTCTGACTTCTGTGCGACCCCATAGACGGCAGCCCACCAGGCTCCACCGTCCCTGGGATTTTCCAGGCAAGAACACGAGAGGGTTGCCATTTCCTTCTCCAGTGCATGAAAGTGAAGTCGCTCAGTCGTGTCCGACTCTTAGCAACCCCATGGACTGCAGCCCACCAGGCTCCTCTGTCCATGGGATTTCCTAGCCAGCAACTAAAAAGGATGCTGGTAGATTGCTAAGGTTGGGGAAGGTGAGGAACTTGGTAGTAAGCGTTGCTTGTAGGCCACTTTCCAGGAAAAGTTTGGAAACTTGCTAAAGCATCTTTTGGTTTGAGAAATAAGTATCTTACAAAATGACCCAATTTCTGCCAGCTTGATTTCTGAATTCTTTACCCAAGTTATTTAGAAACAGACTTATAATGTTGGTAGCCAAAAATATTTTTAATTTTGACATGGAAAAAATTCTATATATAAACAAAAAAGCAATGAGGAAGATCACTTATTTTAACTAAGTACTGGGTTAAAAGGAATCATGTAAATTAGACTGAGGTTTGCTCAATTTTTTCTCCAGTGGTCAGTTTTTAAATATTTTAAAGTGTGCAAAAAATTATAGAAAATTTAGGTGGAAAAAAGGAGATATATGACAAAATCACTTAAATTTTTCTTGTATTTTCATCAACTGAATTTTTATAGATGTGGCCATACCGTTTGTATAGTTTTTTTGTCCTGATTTTTCACCTAAATTATATTGAAATCATTTTCCCAACTTAGCCTCACCTGGTTTTCACTTGATATGGCATATTCCGTGGCAGTTCTGTGTGATCATTCAGTGATCTGTCTGAGGTCTAGTAGGTCAGGGTGTAACACCTGAGCTGCTTTCCTGTAGCTTCAGGGCCCGCAAGCAGAAGAGCCAGCACTTCTGTTTGTACTTGGCACAGTGCTTCCTCTCAAACACAGCCCAAGACTGTGGGGTTTCTTGTTTGGAATTTGTTACTTGTTTCAGTTTCTTGGTTAAGGGAGAGAATTTAAAACTGGGTACAAAACGTAAAGTAATCCATATTCTGTAGAAATGTTGAAGTAGAAGTCTCTTCTTTGTTTTATTTCCATCCCACTTTTTCTTTCTTTGTTTTTGTGTTCAAGACAGATTAATCTTTCTTGTTTCTCATGCTTACCCTTAGTAAGATATCAACTCTTTAATGTAGTTGAATAATGTTTAGTGTGAAGAGTCATAAAGGAAAAATATCCACACTTTGCCTAGAAGAGATGTATTTAATGAAACTGAGTAGAATTTAGAATGTTGCAGAGATATTTAGACCAGCCTCCCCAGCCCTGTCGTTTCATCAGGGAAGTAAACAAGCCCTGGAAGATTAAATGACTAGTCCTAGTAACCAGCTGGAGGGACAGTTACAAGGACCAGAACCAAAGTTTCTTGACTTCTGCCTTTGCTGTTAATAACCTGCTTTATTGTTCTGTTTTTTTTTTTTTTTTTTTTTTTTACAAATTCTTGTGTTTTTGTTTGTTTCAAATATATATACATCTAAAGTTGGCACAAGGATTGGCACTGGGGCTAAATTTTGTGCTCTTTTGGCTAAAATCTATAGAAGAAATGCTTAGAATTTTAAAATTTGTTTAATTTTCCTTTCTTCTAGAGAGATGCTGTTTTAAGAGTTTTAAAAATTCTTGCTTTTGCCAAAGACACAGGGGTGTATTTATTTCTGAACAGGAGGTGGCCATCCATTGGTACCCCTGAAAATTTATAGGATCTCTAAGAATGCAGCTCTCATTAGGACTCCATGGGAGTTAGTCTAGTTCAGACACCCTAGAGCCCCCTAGCAGGGAATTTGCTCTTTAGGAATAAACCTGGGATAGGCCTACGTTGACAGAGCAGACCCGAGAGCCTCAAATTGGAGAACTTAAGATAGGGGATGTAAACATCAACCCTGGGGCAAGGCCACTGGTGACTGCTTGAAAAGTCTGAGGCATGGGCATGGCCATCGTGGTAAGTTCTGAGGGCAGAGGGGGGGGTAGCTTTTGTTCAGGGGAAAATGGAAATCTGGGGAATGCTGTAATTTATTGAATAGTTACTCTTTTTTTTTTTTCTTCTCTAAATTCATTTGGCTGTTTCAGGCACACCAAAATGTTATAACTTACTTTGTTCATACAGTTCTGCATAGTTGGAGACTTAAGAGCCTTGGGGGAAAGGTAGAGAACGTTTATTAGGACTTTTCCAGTAATCACTAAGCAAGTATGGTAGCCCTGCCTCAGCAAAGGTTGGCAGGGGCGGGGGAGGGTAGGGGTTCAAAGGGGTAGAGAAGCTCTCTAAGAAATTCTAACCTATTCACTGACATAGGGGAGTGTTTAATTTACATTCATAGCCAGGAACTAACTTATATTACCACTTCTGGGTCTTAGGGAAATATTTTGGGAGCATATAGATTGATGACAACATAGTTGATAAATAGGCTTTATAATGTTCTGGTCCATCAGTGAATATATTGATTAGTATTGTGTTTTAGTAGGCTGTGATATGAGTATTTGTGACTCATCTCTTTCTAATTTAAGCTGGTGGGTGAGCAGAATGTCACTGGCCTTCATTCCACTTTCTAGCCACTATAAATCTTATGTTTATGTTTTGTGATTTTGTGTTTTTCTTATGAGGGACAAAGATAGCAAAAGCTAAGAACAGCCAACTTTCTTCCTTGATGGGACTTAGCTGGTGGCACAGATGGCCCAGGTGGTTTGACTAAGCAGTTCTCAGTCTTTGTACTTCTGAACTTAATCTTGTCTCCACATACCAGTGTTTTAAATTGTTGTGTAAACTCTGCCTTATAGAAGACTCCTTAGTGTGGTTTTGCTGTTTGGGGACAAATAACAGACAATTTACACTACTTCCAATTTTTCATTTCCCCACATTTTAAGATGTGTGTGTGCACGCTCAGTTGTGTCCAACTTTGCAAGTCCATGGAATGCAGCCTGCCAAGCAAGAATACTGGAGCAGGTTGCCATTTCCTTCTCCAGGGGATCTTCTGACCCAGGGATGGAATCCATATCTCCTGAGTCTCCTGCATCGGCAGGCGATTCTTTACCACTAGGCCACCTGGGAAGCCCCATTTTAAGACATCTACAGACAATTTAAAGTTAGATATCCACTGAAAGGAAAGGGTCATATTTTTAGATACTGATTTTTAATTATCAGCGGATTCAGTATGATTTTGGTGTGAGTAGCTGTAAAGAAAGAGCATAATAAAGAGAGAATCCAAGAAGCCTCTGTTTTGTCATCTTAGAGATTGTAGGCACAAAGCGAGGATAGAATCCAAAGCTGAGACCCAACTCTGGGGAGGAAACAAGACAGTGCAGTCAGTTCCAGAGGTAGAGCCTTTGTGCATTCACTGGGGTAAGTACCTGGGGAAGGTGGCCTTATATGGACTTTTCCAGCCTTATCTCAAGTCCCTAAAGAGTCCTACGTGGGGGATCACAATAGTTAAAGTGGGGAATGTTACAGAGGATTCTCTTGAAAGGTGGAAAAGTGAAAGTCACTCAGTTGTGTCCTACTCTTTGCGACCCCATGGACTATACAGTCCATGGAATTCATCAGGCCCAGAATACTGGAGTGGGTAGCCTTTCTCTTCTCCTGGGGATCTTCCCAACCCAGGGATCAAACCAGGTCTCCTGCATTGCAGGCGGATTCTTTACCAGCTGAGCCACAAGGGAAGCCCTGAAAGGTGGAAACGTATCTTAAAAAGAATGTAATGGAAAGACCTCAAGATGGATTGTTAAAGGGGAGGAAGTAGAAAAACTGATCAGATAGTATGACCCCATTACAAAATATGGGTAAGTATTCTTTTCATACGCAGAAGATTATTTGAAATAGTTTATACCAAATGGTCAATTATAGTTGAGTATAGTAGATGTTTACTTTCTACATTGTCTGTTTCTACATACTTTGAATTTTTACACAGGCTTATTATGCACATAATAGAATGTAAGCTCAATGAGATTAAAAGATGCTTACTCCTTGGAAGGAAAGTTATGACCAACCTAGACAGCATATTCGGAGAAGGCGATGGCAGCCCACTCCAGTACTCTTGCCTGGAAAATCCCATGGACGGAGGAGCTTGGTAGGCTGCAGTCCATGGGGTCGCAAAGAGTCAGACACGATGGAGTGACTTCACTTTTCACTTCGTGCATTGGAGAAGGAAATGGCAACCCACTCCAGTGTTCTTGCCTGGACAATCCCAGGGGCGGCGGAGCCTGGTGGGCTGCCGTCTATGGGGTCGCACGGAGTCGGACACGACTGAAGTGATTTAGCAGCAGCAGCAGACAGCATATTAAAAAGCAGAGATATTACTTTGTCAACAAAGGTCCGTCTAGTCAAGGCTGTGGTTTTTCCAGTAGTCATGTATGGATGTGAGAGTTGGACTATAAAGAAAGCTGAGCGCAGAAGAATTGATCCTTTTGAACTGTGATGTTGGAGAAGACTCTTGAGAGTCCCTTGGACTGCAGGGAGATCCACCCAGTCCATCCTAAAGGATATCAGTCCTGGGTGTTCATTGGAAGGACTGATGTTGAAGCTGAAGCTCCAATACTTTAGCCACCTGATGCGAAGAGCTGACTAATTTGCAAAGACACTGATACTGGGAAAGATTGAGGGCAGGAGGAGAAGGGGACGACAGAGGATGAGATGGTTGGATGGCATCACTGACTCAACAGACATGAATTTGGGTGAACTCCAGGAGTTGGTGATGGACAGGGAGGCCTGGTGTCCTGCAGTTCATGGAGTCGCAAAGAGTTGGACACGACTGAGCAACTGAACTGAACTGAAGCTCAATGAGGCCAGGGACCACCTTTGCTCTTCCCCTTTTTTCTTTTGCCACAATATATGGTGATTGGCACATGGTAGATGCTCAATAAATACTTACTGAACAAATGTTACCTTTGTCCAGGAAAAATAATAGGTAGGCGGCCGAGAGAAGAAAGACGGGCCTCAGTAATTGCAGTGCGGTGCCGCTGCCGTGTAATTCAAAGGCTTTTGAAGTTGGGAAACCTCAGTGTTACATTAGACCAAGCCAAGGACCTTCTGTCACACTGTTAGTTGTTCTTGAGTAAGTTGTTACTGACTTTATTTCTAAAAAATAAAAAGAGTTTCCACTCTTAAGCCCCCTTCCTTGCTGTGCAAGAGATTCAGGAATTTCTGGAAGTTACAAGGGCAAGGGAAGGAAACTCCAAGGGACAGCTGTTGGAAAAGCCACTTTTTCTGGCAGTGGGATGGTTATGCTGCAGGGCCAGGGAATCTAGGCACAAACCACATGTCAGCCAAGAACGCAGAGGAAATCTGTTTGCATTGCCTTATTCCTCTTTCCTGGTGGCTCTTGCCTTCTCTCTTCCTGCTTAGTCCTAGCCATTCTCTTTGTCTTTGTGGTAGCTAGAGAGAGAGAACTCAGATCCCACGTTTCAGTTCCAGAACCGTCCCTCCAAGGAAATCCCCTTGGTTAGAAAATGTGTTGACTGCCCTGTATATCATCTCAGGTGCCAGAGAGAAAGTGGTACATTGGCTTGTTTTCTTCTGAATACATTTCATTTGAATATATTTTGCTCTGTGTCAGGAATAGTTTGTGAAAGAAAATCTGATCTTGGGAGACAGTGATTGGGGCTTTGGACTTCACCCTGGCTACTTGCCGTCCGTGTGCCCCCTGTCGCCTGCACTGACAACCCGTGCTGCACGTGACGTGCCTAACACTATCCCTGTGAGTGGTGGCTGCCAAAGCAGGCCTTTCCATTTCTGCAGGTGCATTTGATCATTTATTCGTAGCAGTATCATATCCAGCCTCGAGGTAAAATTAGTAAAATAAGTGACATTTCAGAAAGAAGATTTTATCTAGACACTTAGAGGTTCTAGTTAGATTAGATTAGATATCTTGTATGTAGCTATTTAGTAGCTATTACTAAATTCTTTGGAAATGATAAAGTGGAAAAAAATAAGTAATGGAGTGTATTTCTATTAATATTTAGTAAGTTTAGTGTCTCTGTGGAAACACGTTTCTGATTTATATTAGTCTAGCATTGTTTCTGAGCCAACGTGTTGTCAGACCTGATTGTTTTCATTTTCTGCCTTGCTCGTAGTATTTAAGGCACCTAGGGGTTTTACTTGGTTAGCTTTGTTTATTATGTTAATTCATAATATAGTTTGAATTTGTTTTAATCATTGCAGTGATTTAAAACTATAATATTCTGGGATATAAATGTAGTCATAGAAGCATGATAATTTTAGACTTAGGCAGGCCTATTTTACAGCTTGAAAACCACCCACCACTTTAGAAGCTAGGCATTAATGAATTTAAGCCAGTGGTTTACTTAGTGTCTCCATATCCAGGTGATCAAAGGAAATAATTATCTGTGTTGCATAGATAAATTATGAAATAACATGTAAATTATTTGATAGGGTGAGTCCACATTAGAAACACTTTTATGTTGAGTACTGAGATTTTATTCCAACAATAGGAATTTCTGATTAGACAATTAGAAAGTTTGCTCCCTAGAATTCAGAAGGAACTGCTATAAAATTTTGTGTTAAATTCTGAGTCAGTATGCTCCATCGGCACATAATGAATTAAGATTACCAGCTAAGGATTAGGGGTGGATTCCCTGAAGGGGAGGAACTCCAACGAAAAGGAACTGTGGTCTTTAAATGTTACTCACGTTCTCATTTAGAAACTAGCTATTTGAATACTTTGACAGCCAGTGTGAGTATACTTCAGTCTGTGCAAATCTCTCGGGGATCTCTGAAACCTTTTTGCTAGCTAGCTGGGCCTCTCAGAATTAAAACAAGTTTTAGTTTCTTTTTTGTGAGAAGAATGACAGCTCCCTACTCTCAGGTCTCTTTCTCCTTTCTTGGTAGAGTGTTGAAACAGATTTGAAATAGAAATACAGTGCAGCAAACTGAGAAGGGCCCTTGTCCTTCCTCTCCCCTGACTCTAGAGATGGTAGAGCAGACTTAGACACATACAGGAATGAGGCAGGGCATAGGCATGAGCTGGGGGCCAGGGTTGGCATCATTCATAATCAGTACTATACGTGGCATCTGGGAGTTTGAAAGCACATGCCCTTCCAGACAGGACAGCCAGTTGTTGCTCTGCAGGATTGTAGGCTCAATGTTGCTAAATCTTCTGATATTTAGAAGAGATGCCAAAAACAGATATCTTTATGTGAAATGTCACAGTTAAGTATTTTTTTTACTTCATGTAGAAGAAGGTCAAACAAAACATGTTTATGGGCCAGATTGGTTCACTGGTTTATAACCTGTGCACCTGACCCTTCCTGTGATTCTTGTATTTTGTTCATCCCCTCCTGACCGCATCAGTCAAGACTGGACTTCTGTAGAAAGGACTTTTAATTAGGGACTATCTGGCAATCCCATGAGCTGATCTGCCATGTATTAATGGGGCTTTTTGCCTTCTCCTATCCTTGAGTTCCTTGTGCTCCTGGAAAACATACACCTGTTGACAGCACCCCTCCAGAGTCAAAAGACTGCTCCCTTTTTTGTTGCAGTCCTCAACACCTGACCATGAGGCTTTCCAACCACTTAGCAGGAAAGGGAGCAATCTCGCGATAAGAAGTGTAGTTTGAGTCTCTGCAAGTCGCTCAGTCATATCTGACTCTTTGTGACCCCATGGACTATACAGTCCATGGAATTCTCTAGGCCAGAATACTGGAATGGGTAGCCTTGCCCTTCTCCAGGGGGTCTTCCCAACCCAGGGATTGAACCCAGGTCTCCCACATTGCGGGTGGATTCTTTACCAGCTGAGCCGTAAAGGAGGCCCAAAAATACTGGAGTGGGAAGCCTATCCCTTCTCCAGGGGATCTTCCTGACCCAGGAATCAAACCAGGGTCTCCTGCATTGCAGACAGATTCTTTACCAACTGAGCTATCAGAGGTGTTCCTCAAATGATACAATATAGAGGCCTCCTATGCCTAAGGATGGTGACTTCTTCCACATCAGGGTGTTTTTCTGCCATATTCTTGGAGCAGACACCAAAACAGGGGACATGAGACTGGTTATTCACAGATTTCACAGACCAGCTGGATTTGAATCTCGACTTAGACTGTTGCTTTGATAGGGACTGATGGATGGGAAGTAATAGTTGATGTAGATTTAGGAACTGAGGCGTTTTCTACTTCAGAAAGTTAAGTTCCCCTTTTTTGGAGTGACCTAAAAAGTTTAAGAAGTAAAACAGTTGGGTTTTTCCTAAGGCTTTCACATTATTCTGAAACTGGCCTGTGATGTGGGCAAATCTGAGAGTAACAGTGAATGTTGAAAAACCATGCAGAGCAAATAAACAGCCTCCTCTTAAAAAAAAGAAAAAAAAAACCCAAAACTTTTCTCCCAATCAGAAAATAATAATTAAAATATTAAAAATAAGTTACAAATGTTGATTACTTCCAACTTTGAAAGTAGAGATGGCCGCTGTCTTACATACACATTCTCTCAGTCTTTTTTCTTTTGCATACATACTTCTTCTTTTCACAAAACGGAGCTCATATACTATGTATACTGTTTTATAATTATGTTTTCCCACTGATTCTGTCATGAGTATTCTCCCATGTCATTGAATATTCTTCCTCAGTGGTTTTTTAATAGTTGCGTGTCAGTCAGACACATGAATGTACAATTTATTTAGCCAATTTTCTGTTGAATATTTATTTAGCCAATTTATTTAGTCCATTTTCTGTTGAATACTGATTTTTTTTCTTAGTATAAATACTATTGCAACAAACACACTCTTACACAAATCTTTGTGTGTATCTCCAGCCTGGGAATGGGATGCTGTATCAGCAGATATGAACATTTTGAAGACTTTTGATACAAACTGTCATATCTGACCATATCCTTTAAGGACCTCATTAAAAATACTAGTTCATGGCACCCCTAGTTTTATGCTTGAGGGGCTTCAAGAATTCACTTCCCCATTTCCCTGAGTGGCCAGTGAAATCCTTTAGATTTCCTTTCCTGTCTCTTTTTGTTCTTTAATGAAAAGGACAGCTTAGGGAGCAGAGACCTAAGGTATTCTAATACGGTTTCACCTAGCAGTCAGGTCATCAGGTTATTACTTATTTTTGATACTTGTGCCTGGTAAGCAATTGTAGTAATCACAGTGAAACCTGAGGCAGCTTCATTTCCTTATTTCCAAAGTTGTGGTTCATTGGATATACTAAAACAGCTTCACTTGTTCAGTGTAGGCCTCATTTAAGTTGAGAGACATTCGTGTCTTTATGTGAATGACCCATGCTGCCTATCCTATCAGGGTGAATGACCTGGAGAGGGGGGAAAGGAAGGAGTTGGTGGAGAGGGCAAACAGTATTTCTTCTGGGGACAGAGCTTTGATTTATGAGCTCAGTTTCCTGCAGAGACAGCTGTGTGGTCCCCAAACAAGTCTTGTCTTGTATGATGAATGTATGCGGGGATCTCCTAATGGAATTAGGTACTTCCCGAGATGAACCAGTTGCTCTTCACTCGTTCTTTTCATGTGCACCTGCCTTCCTGATAAGCAAATGCCCCTTTACCCCTGTCTTCATCAGCCACTGTTTAAACTAAAAATCTGGCATCCTGCTCCAGATAGGTTGTTTCCAGAGCCTCTATAACATGACACTGACCCTGTTCTGTTCTAAGCACTGAGGAGATGCACACAGAGTGAGGGTTAGAGGCGTGGTCTTGGAAAGACTGAAAGAAACTTTAGAAACACACTTCCAGCTTCTAATTGTAGAGTGCTGTCAGTCCCTGGCTTCAGAGAATTCATACGCTTTTTAGAAATAAGATAACATGCACAGGAAACGATTAAAAACCCAAACAAGTTTAAACAGAGCACAGGGCAGTGGTTTAGTGCCAAGTGAGAGACAGCAACAGTAAGAGTTTTCAGATTTCCGAAGGATAGAGAACATTGGGCCCTTAGAAGTCAGCACCTCATCCTGGAGAGTTTTGTGGGTTTTTTTTAATTTATTAAAATTTATTTAATTTTTTATTGACGGATAACTGCTTTTTAGAGTTTTGTCGTTTTCTGTCAAACCTCAGCATGAGTCAGCCATAGGTATACATATATCCCCTCCCTTTTGAACCTCCCCGCCCCCCATCTCACTCCCCATCCCACCCCTGTAGGTTGATACAGAGCCCCTGTTTGAGTTTCCTGAGCCATACAGCAAATTCCCTTTGGCTGTCTATTTTACATATGGTAGTGTAAGTTTCCATGTTACTCTTTCCATGCATCTCACCCTCACTTCCCCTCTCCCCATGTCCATAAGTCTGTTCTCTGTTTCTCCATTAGATCAGATCAGATCAGATCAGTTGCTCAGTCGTGTCCGACTCTTTGCAACCCCATGAATCGCAGCACGCCAGGCCTCCCTGTCCATCACCAACTCCCGGAGTTCACTGAGACTCCATTGCTGCCCTGTAAATAAATTCTTCAGAACCATTCTTCTAGATTCCATATATATGTGTTAGAATATGATATTTATCTTTCTCTTTCTGACTTACTTCACTCTGTATAATAGGTTCTAAGTTCATCCACCTCATTACAACTGACTCAAATGTGTTCCTTTTTATGGCTGAGTAATATTCTATTGTGTATATGTACCACAGCTTCTTTATCCATTCATCTATCAATGGACATCTAAGTTGCTTCCACATTCTAGCTATTGTAAATAGTGCTGCAATGAACAATGGAATACATGTGTTTCTTTCAATTTTGGTTTCCTCAGGGTATATGCCTAGGAGTGGGATTGTTGGGCCATATGGTGGTTTTACTCCTAGTTTTTTAAGGAATCTCCATACCGTATTCCATAGTGGCTGTATCAATTTACATTCCCACAAACAGTGCAAAAGCGTTCCCTTTTCTCCACACCCTTCTCTAGCATTTATTGTTTGTAGACTTTTTGATGATGGCCATTCTGACCAGCATGAGGTGGTATCTCATTATAGTTTTGATTTGCATTTCTCTAATAATGAGTAATATTGAGCATCTTTTCATGTGTTTGTTAGCCATCTGTAGGTCTTCTTTGGAGAAATGTCTGTTTAGGTCTTTTCCCTACTTTTTGATTGGGGTGTTTGTTTTTCTGGTATTCAGTTGTATGAACTGCTTGTATATTTTGAAAATTAATCCTTTGTCAGTTGTTTTATTTGCTATTATTTTCTCCCATTCTGAGGGCTGTGTTTTCACCTTGCTTACTTTTGTTTTTATTTCCATTACTCCTGGAGGTGGGTCATAGAGAATCTTGTTTTGATTTATGTCATTGAGTGTTCTGCCTGTTTTCCTCTAAGACTTTTATAGTTTATGGTCTTATATTTAGGTCCTTAATCCATTTTGAGTTTATCTTTGTGTGTGTGGTGTTAGGAAGTGTTCTAATTTCATTCTTTTACATGTAGCTATCCAGTTTTCCCAGCACCATTTATTGAAGAGGCGGTCTTTGCCCCATTGTATGTATATTCTTGCCTCCTTTGTCAAAAATAAGGTACCCATAGGTGCATGGGTTTCTTTCTGGGCTTTCTATCTTGTTCATTGATCTGTGTTTCTGTTTCGTGCCAGTACCATACTCTCTTGATGACTGTAGCTTTGTAGTGTAATCTGAAGTCAGGAAGGTTGATTCCTCCAGCTCCATTCTTTCTCAAGACTGCTTTGGCTATTTGGGGTCTTTTGTGTTTCCATATGAACTGTGAAATTTTTTGTTCTAGTTCTGTGAAAAATGCCATTGGTACTTTGTACGGATCACATTGACTCTATAGATTGCATTTTGTATTTTCACAATATTGATTCTTCCTACTCAGGAACATGGAATCTCTCTCCATCTGTTTATGTCGTCTTTGATTTCTTTCATTAGTGTCTTATAATTTTCTGTGTACAGTTCTTTTGTCTCCTTTAGTTAAGTTCAGTTCAGTTTCTCAGTCATGTCTGACTTTGTGACCCCATGGACTGAAGCACTCCAGGCCTCCCTGTCCATCACCAACTCCCGGAGTTCACTCAGACTCACGTCCATCGAGTCAGTGATGCCATCCAGCCATCTCATCCTCTGTCATCCCCTTCTCCTCCTGCCCCCAATCCCTCCCAGTATCAGAGTCTTTTCCAATGAGTCAACTCTTCGCATGAGGTGGCCAAAGTATTGGAGCTTCAGCTTCAGCATCAGTCCTTCCAATGAACACCCAGGACTGATCTCCTTTAGGATGGACTGGTTGGATCTCCTTGTAGTCCAAGGGACTCTCAAGAGTCTTCTCCAACACCACAGTTCAAAAACATCAATTCTTTGGTGCTCAGCTTTCTTTATAGTCCAACTCTCACATCCATACATGACTACTGGATAAACCATAGCCTTGACTAGACGGACCTTTGTTGGCATAATAATGTCTCTACTTTTTAATATGCTGTCTAGGTTGATTGTAACTTTCCTTCCAAGGAGTAAGTGTCTTTTAATTTCATGGCTGCAGTCACCATCTGCAGTGATTTTGGAGCCCCCCAAAATAAAGTCTGACACTGTTTCCACTGTTTCCCCATCTATTTGCCATGAAGTGATGGGACTGGATGCCATGATCTTAGTTTTCTGAATGTTGAGCTTTAAGCCAACTTTTTCACTCTCCTCATTCACTTTCTTGGAGAAGTCAATGGCACCCCACTCCAGTACACTTGCCTGGAGAATCCCATGAATGGAGGAGCCTGGTAGGCTGCAGTCCCTGGGGTTGCTAAGAGTCAGACATGGCTGAGCGACTTCACTTTCCCTTTTCATTTTCATGCATTGGAGGAGGAAATGGCAACCCACTCCAGTATTCTTGCCTGGAGAATCCCAGGGACGGAGGAGCCTGGTGGGCTGCTGTCTATGGGGTCGCACAGAGTTGGCCACGACTGAAACGACTTAGCAGCAGCAGCAGCAGCATTCACTTTCATCAAGAGGCTCTTTAGTTCTTCACTTTCTGCCATAAGGGTGGTGTCATTTGTCTCCTTGGGTAAGTTTATTCCTAGATATTTAATTCTTTTTGTTGCAATGGTGAATGGGATTGATTCCTTAATTTCTCTTTCTGATATTTTATTGTTAGTATATATAAATGCAAATGATTTCTGTTTATTGATTTTGTATCCTGCAACTTCGCTAAATTCACTGCTTAGCTCTAGTAATTTTCTGATACTATCTTTAAGGTTTTCTATGTACAGTATCATGTCATCTGCAAACAATGAGAGCTTTACTTCTTCTCTTCCAATCTGGATTCCTTTTATTTCTTTTTCTTCTCTGATTGCTGTAGCTAGGACTTCCAGAACTATGTTGAATAATAGTGGTGAAAGTGGACACCCTTGTCTTGTTCCTGATCTTAGGGGGAATGCTTTCAGTTTTTAGCCATTGAGAATAATGTTTGCTGTAGGCTTATCATATATGGCCTTTACTATGTTGAGATAAGTTCCTTCTATGCCCATGTTTTGAAGAGTTTTAATCATAAATGGGTGCTGAATTGTGTCACAGACTTTTTCTGCATCTATTGAGATTATTATATGGTTTTTATTTTTCAGTTTGTTAATATGGTGTATCACATTGATTGATTTGCATGTATTGAAGAATCCTTGCATCCCTGGAATAAACCCAGCTTGATCGTGGTGTATGAGCTTTTTGATGTGTTGACGAATTCTATTTGCTAAAATTTTTTTGAGGATTTTTGCATCTATGTTCATCAGTAATATTGGTCTGTAGTTTTCTTTTTTTGTGTTGTCTTTGGTTTTGGTATCAGGGTAATGGTGGCCTCATAGAATGAGTGTGGAAGTGTTCCTTCCTCTGCAATTTTTTGAAAGAGTTTTAGAAGGATAGGCATTAGCTCTTCTCTAAATGTTTGATAGAATTCTCCTGTGAAGCCATCTGGTCCTGGGCTTTTGTTTTTTGGGAGATTTTTGATCACAGTTTCAATTTCAATGCTTGTAATTGGGTTGTTCATAATTTCTATTTCTTCTTGGTTCAATCATGGAAGATTGAATTTTTCTGAGAATCTGTCCATTTCTTCCAGATTACCCATTTTATTGCTGTATATTTGTTAATAATAGTCTGTTATAATCCTTTATATTTCTGCATTGTCTATTGTAACCTCTCCTTTTTCATTTCTCATTTTGTTGATTTGATTCTTCTCTTTTCTTTTCTTGATGAGTCTAGCTAAAGGTTTGTCGATTTTGTTTACCGTCTCAAAAAACCAGCTTTTAGTTTTAGTAATCTTTACTGTTGTTTTTTTTCATTTATTTCTGCTCAGAACTTTATGATTCTTTTCTTCTGCTAATTTTGGGGTTTTTTTTGTTCTTCTTTTTCCAGTTGTTTTAGGTATAAAGTTAGGTTGTCTATTTGATATTTTTCTTGTTTCTTAAGGTAGGATTGTATTGCTATAAACTTCCCTCTTAGGACTGCTTTTGCTGCATCCCATAGGTTTTGAGTTGTCATGTTTTCATTGTCATTTGTTTCTAGAAATTTCTTGATTTCCCTTTTGATTTTTTTCAGTAACCTTTAGTTAGTTATTTACTACTAGTTATTATTAGTAGTAATATTAATTATACCAATCAATTATAATATTGATGTTATTAATATTATAATTAATTATATTAATTAATGTTAATATATTATTAATAATATAACCAATAGTATAAATATTAACAATTATTACTATAATAATAACTAAGATTACTGGTTATTACTTACATAGTAAGTAACCTGTTAGCTATATAGAAATGTGTTGTTTACTGTCCATGTGTTTGTGTTTCTTACAGTTTTTTTCTTGTAATTGATATCTAATCTCATAGCGTTGTGTTTGGAGAAGACGCTTGATACAATTTTAATTTTCTTATATTTACTGAGATTTGATTTGTGACCCAAGATGTGGTCTATACTAGAGAATGAACACTTGAGAAGAAGGTGTATTCCTCTGCATTGGATGGAATGTCCTGAAGATATCAATGAGATCCATCTCATCTGATGTATCATTTAAGACTTGTGTTTCTTATTAATTTTCTGTTTTGATGATCTGTCCATTGGTGTGAGTGGGGTGTTAAAGCCTCCTCCTCTTATTGTGTTACTGTCAATTTCTCCTTTTATGCCTGTTAGTGTTTGTCTTATGTATTGAGGTGTTCCCGTGTTGGGTGCATAGATATTTACAATTGTTATGTCTTCCTCTTGGATTTATCCCTTGATCATTATGTAGTGTCCTTCCTTGTCTCTTGTAGTATTCTTTAAGGTCTGTTTTGTCTGATACGAAGATTGCTGCTCCAGCTTTCTTTTGCTTCCCATTTGCATGGAATATATTTTCCCATCTTCTCACTTTCAGTCTATATGTGTCTTGAGGTCTGTAGTGGGTTTCTTGTAGACAGCATATATATGGGCCTTGTTTTTGTATCCATTCAGCCAGTCTGTGTCTTCTGGTTGGAGCATTTAATCCATTTACATTTAAAGTAATTGTTGATGTATATGTTTCTATTGCCATTTTTGTTTTTATTGTTTAACTGGGCCTTGAATGAGTGAGGTTTGAAAATTAGAGGCCTTTCCTTCAGGAGGGATGGTATAATTAAAGACGAGATGTCTGGAAACGAGTGAATTGTTTTGGCTGGTATGATGGGTGTGTGTAAAAAAACTCATCTTTTAGTCACTTGGCTGTATAATTTGGAGATGAGCTTTGAAGCCCCTTTTCTTACAGAGCGAGCAGCATTGTAAATTCTGTGTTTTCTTGCAGGGCTTACAGCATCTCTGTCAGAGCTTCTTAGAATTCAGAGATAACCATCAGAGCCAAGGCTCCTTGTCTTCCTGATGGCCTCATGGGGTCGTTCTGGCGTACATACAGGTTGTTTTCTGGAATGGGTGTGGAGTGTGACTCAGAGTATGTGGGGAACCTAGTCCTTCCCAGGTGAAGTCCTGGCTAAGAAAAGTCTCCCTCTTTTTTGCAGAACTTGCTTCCCAGGTGGTGCTAGTGGTAAAGAACCCGCCTGCTAATGCAGGAGACATGAGACTCAGGTTCGATCCCTGAGTCAGGAAGATTCCCTGGAGGAAGGCATGGCAACCCACTCCAGTATTCTTGCCTGGAGAATCCCATGGACAGAGGAGCCTGGTGGGCTACAGCTCACGGGGTTGCAAAAAGTCGGACACAAGTGAAGTGACTTAGCACATACGCACACTTACTGGAGAAATTTATTGCCCCAGAGTGTTAAAGTTCTTGTGTATTCTCAATCAGGCCTCATAACACCTCAGGCTTTATTAAAATGTGAAGGTACTGGCTGTACACATTGGAGACTTTTATACTTTCAGTGAAGTCAGTACTGTGGCTGTAATTCAAGTGATTCACCAAAGATGAGGATTACAAACATTTAGACATAAATATCTTAGTTGTGTCGGACTCTCCAAGACCCCGTGGACTGCAGCCTACTAGGCTCCCCCGTCCATGGGATTTTCCAGGCAAGAGTACTGGAGTGGGTTGCCATTGCCTTCTCCAAAGAATACTGGAGTGGGTTGCCATTGCCTTCTCCAAAGAATACTGGAGTGGGTTGCCATTCCCTTCTCCAGGAGATCTTCCTGACCCAGGGATTGAACCCAGGTCTTCCACATTGTAGGCAGACGCTTTACTGTCTGAGCCACCAGGGAAGTCAGATATCTCCCTACCTTTTCATATACTTAAAAACAATACTTCTTTCAACTGAAAGCTGACACATGAATACTGTACTTTGTTTTACCAGCAAGTGTGCTTCAAGATACTCACAGATATTTTTTCTACCTAGCTTGCCTTGAAAGACTGAGGTTTGAGCTTCATACTTATTGGTAGGCTAGGAAATTACCCCTTATTAAACTGTAAAATCTCCCCTTAAAATTAAATAATTGTTAACCATTTACATTATAACTTACCTCAGTTGAGTGGGCTAAGGGAGAAGAGGAGCTAGAGGTGAGGTTTGGAGTGTCAGTTTTGCCCTTAAGTCAGCTGGGCCGGTAAGTGGAAGGGCTGTGAGTTAGGTGGTGTGCTGAAGTTCAGAGGTAGCTTCACAAGTTTAGAAGTTGAGTTTGAATTTATGAATAAACTGGCTCGGAAAGGTGCCTGGACCTCATAAGTGATGTTGTGAGTTGGTCAGACCCCTGGCTCGTCCCACGGGGCCCAAGTGGATGTATTTATTGGACACATAGACTCCAGCTTTGCCGTGTGCCCTGTCTCTATCCCAAGTGGCAGCACTCTGGGGCAGCCTTTGTAGGGATGACTGGTGCCACAGGAGTTGGGCAAGGAGGGAGTGCATTTATTCGCTGCCTAAGCCCTTTCCAAAGTGTGGTTAAGATCTGTGTGATCCTTTATTTCTCTTTTTTGGATGAGTTTGTAGCTCTGCTGGAGGAAAAGTTCTCTTTTATCCCTTAATCTTGTGCTGTGTAGGGAGGAAAATAGGAATTAGCTCTGATAAATGGGTTTAAGCTTGGAGATGAATGTTTTTGCCTCGTTTCTTTTTTTTAAAAACATTTATCTATCTTTGGCTGCCCTGGGTCTTCGCTGCTGCGTGCGGGCTTTCTCTAGCTGCGGCAAGTGGGGGATGCTCTCTGGTTGGGCGCCCTCACCGCGGTGGCTGCTTCTGCTGAGCTCAGGCTCTAGAGTGTGGGCTTCCGCAGTTGTGGCTCAGGGGCTGCAGAGCGTGCATCCTCCTTTCTTTTGACTCCTATTTACTGAAATTAGTTTTAAGGTTTATAAACTATTACTTCTGTCTCATTTTCTTCCTGACCACTTGCTTCAAATTTAGGTTGCAGCTATTGACATTTTAATACAATCCGATGAATACATTTGAAGATTTTGCATTAACCTCTTAATACCATTTAATTAGTACTTCTTGGTGCTTCTCACCAGTAAATTATATATCTGCATTTTACCTAGTAAGTACTGATCTTCAACACAAAAGGGTTAAATATACCATTATAACAGGTAGTTATCTTTCTAATAAATGCCCCTGGCATTTGACTGGCTCAATTCAGTTCAATTTACTAATGCACATAATTCTTTAAAAACTCATGTTTACATTTTTTGCAGGGATTGAGGTATATTTTTAAAAGTAGGATTTTACAGTACATCTGTGCAATGTAATATTATGCAGCAGTTGTTTGTGAAAAGTTTCTAATAGTGTGGAAAGGTGCTTAGATAAATAAACTATGCACGTGGTACTCTGTCAGCAATATTAATATTTATGTGTGTTAAGAAAGAGAAAAGAGAGACATGCAGACATGAAGTAAACCAGATACAAATAGTGGTTCTGTCTGGATGAAAGAATTATGAGTTATTTACATTTTTATTCTTTTCTGTTGTATGCAGTTTTTTACTTTGATTGGGTATCACTTTTCCAATAAAAACATAAATCCAGTAAAGGATTATAAATCATTTTACCACCTACCTCAGTAAAGATTTAAAATATAGTGAATATTCAACATTAAATTAATGCTTTCTGCAGAGAGAGAATGAAAAATTTCCCCTCATAAATTTAAAATTACTGAGAATTTACCATTTAGCACATTAAGTTATCTTACATGTTGTTATAGTTTCCTGTAGAGCAGTGTTTCTTAAACTGGGGAATGCTGGTGTTAAGTAACAGATTTGGAAAACAGTCATTCATAGTTTTACAGAACTAATGGCAGCAGTTACGAAAATCCTGAAGCATTTTAATTCTATACCTTGTGAGCTTAAGTTATTTAATTTTTGAAAATAAGTCTTTTATTGAAGTATAACACACATCCACAAAAATGCACAAATCTTAATTATACAGCTTATGAATTTTCACAAAGTAAACACACCCTTGTAACCATGTCACTTTATCTCTTATGTTGTACTGCTATATGTCTTTGACAAAATTTTCATAGCTCTCCACACAGAAGATATTGTTTAGCGTTCTGTGATCTCCAGAAGTTACACTCTTGATATTTCTGCTTGTTTTGCTCTCATAACTTCACTAACTCCCTTGTTTTTTTTTACATTTTTCAAGGAACTCTGAAAGTTTCATTCAGAATATTGTTATTCTTAGTTCATGGTGGGAAAGTTTGGCTTTTGTAGATTAAAAAATGCAAAAAAGTAATAACTTCAAAATTATCGACATCTGACATTTACGTTAGAGGCTTCCCAGGTGGCACAGTGGCAAGGAATATTCCTGCCAGTGAAGGAGACACAAGAGACATGGGTTTGATCCCTGGGTCAGGAAGATCCTGTGCAGGAGGAAATGGCAACCTACTCCAGTGTTCTTGTCTGGAAAACCGCATGAATAGATGAGCCTGGCGGTCTATAGTCTGTGGGGTCTCGGAGAGTCAGACAGAACTGAGAGCGCACGTGTGCACACACACACACACAGAGCCTTTGTGTATTTAATCTTTCTCTTGTTCCCAACTGTGGCACATGCTTTGCCCCAGTAACAGGTTGTGTGGAACTTGATTCCTGGGCCCTACATATGGTACAGCTTAGGTTGCTGATCTGAAGGAGCAGATCAGCAGCCAGTGGTAAGTGTGTCAGGCCTAGAAATCCTAGACCAAGTTGAGAGGAACTTTAGAGATCATTTTGCCTCAGATGGAGAAACTGAGTCCTGAAAGGTTACATGCCTTGGTCAGGGTCACAGAGTTGGCACCATAGCTGAGTCTAGAATCCTGATCCTCTATCCCATTTCTAAACCATGCTAAGTCCCTAGTCTCTTCTTAAAGCTCATCCTTTTTTGACTAAAAATGTACTCCTCAGGCAGTGAAACTGACTTCTCAAAAAGATAAATTAGCTAACACGTTTTTCACCCAGACTTCTTAATGGAGATAACCTGACGGCGTCGACCTGTTTTGGAAAATATCCCTTGGGTTACTTTGGGTGAACGAGGGATGGTGTGGGGATGGTATAAATGCCAGTTGGTGATTGTTTAGAGCCGTTTTGGGAGTACATTCAACTGGAATAACCCTGGTAATAGGGAAAGTGTGGCGTGATGTCCGTTCGTGACCTTTCCCTGGGGACCGAGCTGTGTCAGGAGACCCGGCAGTGCCTCTGGAACACGGGGTCTCTAGTCTGTGCTCTTTCGGCTCCTGCACCTGGAAATAACAATAGATGTTGCATGACTTTTTGATTTTGAGGTTTAGTTTCAGGTGGCTGAAGGGAAAAAAGTAAATAAAGCCGCTCTTTGGTTTTGTAAGGAATACCCGGCCACAGTGTATGCATTTAGTAAGTGTTGATCACAGTGATTCATGAGCCCTGGGGATTTAATGTTTTATGAAACATATCTGTAAGGCCCTAGGCTGTGGAGCGGGCAGTTCTAAGGAGCAATCACCATTACCCTCCAAAAATCTTGGTTCTGTTGCTATGTTGGATTAGTGAAATGCACAGGAATCTTGTCAGAGCAAACTGACATCTGCCTACCTGTAAGTTTGTAGGAACAGGTGTCTTCTGAATCTCTCCTGGCAGTCATCCTTGGCCTGACCTTCAGTGCCGGTCTCCACAGTCCAATCTCCAACCCCCTTCTATTCTTTCTCCCTCTATTACCAGAGTAGGTCCCTTCCTCAGAGGCCAGACTGATTGCCCTGTCCCTATATCTGTGGCTAGTGGTGCTTTTGAGAGTGTTTCCCCTTATTTAGAATGCCTCATCCTCCCCTTCTGCTTCTCCAAATCCTGCCCAACCTTTGAGGCCCAGCTCATTTCCCATCTTCTCTGCTCGGAACTCCTGTGGCACTTCTCCCCACGCCGTGCTATGGCTGATGGAGCCACAGTTTGGCCGGCGGGAGAAGAGAGTGGACTGTGGAGCTAGGTTGCCTGTGTGACCTTAGGCTGAAGACTTTTCTGAATCTAGGTTTCTTCATCTTTAAAAATGGACTAATAACCTGCCAAGGTTATTCAGCTTACCTCATAGTTGGACAGGTTAAATGAATCCGTGCCGTTAAAATCTACAGGATAGCATCTGACACATACATTCTCATGAGATACTAGCCATTCCTTTTAGCATGCATTTAACTGTGGCCTCCCTGTGTTATGGTCTAATCATTTCAGATGTCTGTTTATTGGCCTCTAGTGAACTCAGAAAGTCCTCTCATGAAGAAAGGGGCTTGACATGTACTTCTTGTCGACCCTGTTGAGTCCTGCACGTGCACATAATAGTTCCCCGGTGCATGTCACTTGGAGTGAAACTGTGACTGTTTTAAAGAAATAGATGAAATAGGAGTGAAGAATTGAAAAGATAAGCTTCATTTCACAGATGGAGTTTTCTTATGATTCGTAGATCATGTAATTTGTTCCTTTTTTCATTGTTGTTGAGTCTAATGAGCTCTTCTGTCACAGTCACCGCAAGTGTGAGCATCATTTAGCAAGGATGATAGCAGTTTCAGGAGCTTGTCTCAGACGCTTGTCTTCTTGGCCCATGGTGGGAGGGAATCTCAGAGAGTCGATTCTGACCTGTCAGGATGTCTCAAAGCAGATGGGTCCTGAGCTGGTTGCTATGAGCATATCTCCTGTGCTGAGGAGCATGGGGAATTCACCAGTGGGGAGGGGACCTTCCCCTTCAGCCACCCTCCCTCTGCCTCCCCCTCCTCCTTTGTTAGCAGCTCAGATACAAGTCACCATCTTCACCTGTCGGTGTTCACAAATGTTTGAGGAGAAGCAAAAGTTACCTTCTGGTGGGAAGGCATGGGGACCCAGGCAGAAGCACTCATTCAAAGGCTGATTGCGGACGGGAGTTGCAGTGATGGCGGGATGCTCCGCCGTCCAGCCAGCCCTCAAGGACTTCAGCCAGGGTCTCCCGCAGAGCCCCAGGGGTGCCCCTTCCGTGATGAAGATGCTGCTCTTTTCCTTCTCCTAGGCTGGAACAAGACATTAAAAAGTTAAAGGCCGACCTGCAGGCCAGCAGGCAAGTGGAGCAGGAGCTCCGGAGTCAGATCAGCTCTCTCTCAAGCACCGAGCGAGGGATCCGCTCAGAAATGGGCCAGCTCCGGCAGGAGAACGAGCTGCTGCAGAACAAGTACGTGCGCCTTGTGGGCCTTCGGCAGGGAGCCTAGCAGCCTCGTGTCACTTTTGTTTTCAGGGATTGGAGCGCAAGGTTCATGATGACAAAGAATCTAGCAGAGGGGTTTTTTAAAATAAAATGTTTAAAGTATTTAGCATGAGATATTCAGTGTGTTACAAAATCTATAAAAACATTTAATGTTAACAAAACAGTTTATTTTCTTTTTTTTAATTTTTTAAAAATTAATTTATTTTAATTAGAGGCTAATTACTTTACAATATTGTATTGGTTTTGCTATACATCAACATGAATCCGCCACGGGTGTACACGTGTTCCCAATCCTGAACCCCCCTCCCAACAAAACAGTTTAATAATACTATTTGTCTTCTCTCATTTAATAACTTCTGCTCTTAGTTTAAAATAGTCATTGAGCTTTTGTGACAATTTGAGTAAAATTGACCAGAAGTATTTCTGCCACAATTTGAAGCTCTTACTCCTTTGAGTGAAAGTTTCCAGAGGATTAGACTCTCTGTACTTTGATTTCTGGAACTAAAAGTGGCAGTGAACTTTGATTTTATTTGAAGAGGCAGACCAAAAGCCTGCTTTTCTTTTATGCTTTCCATTAATTCATTCTGGAATTACTTCTTGACTCAATGCGGGTCTATCTTTTTTTTTTTTTTTTTTAAATCTCTAAGCATTGGGTGTCTGGGCTAGTGATTGCTGTTGAAGGTGCTGAGCTGTCTGGGCTTTCCCTTGAAAGAGGATTCCTTCCTCATTTTCAGGGAATGTAACTCAAAAGCTAAAGCATTATAGACAAATAGCCTTTCCATTGTTTCATGTATGTGTGTGATGGCTCTAGCGTTGTTGATATAGTGAGAAAAACTCACCTTATATTGATACATAAAGCGAGGAGGAGGAGTAGCAAGGCAGAGAATGTGGCTGAAATTTCCATCTGAAATTAAGCATCCTGTGCTTCTAACTACGAGTTCTATTTTGGGATACTGGGAGAAAACTCCTCCCAGCTGGGAAGGAAGGGCTGCAGTGGGCTGTGGCACATTGTGTTCATGCAAGGAAAGACCTGCCCCTCCCACCCTGCCCTCCGCTTCAGTGGGGCTGGTTCCATCTGCTCTTCCTGGATCTCAGACTGAAGTTCTACGAGGCAGTAGAATTAGTTCTCCAGTTGTCTTTTCCTCTCTTAGAGACCTGTTTTATCCTGTTTTCTGGATTACCTTCTGTAGATCACTTGCAGAAGTGAAGTGAAAGTTGGTCAGTCGTGTCCAACTCGTCGTTACTCCATGAACTGTATCCATGGAATTCTCCAGGCCGGAATACTGAAATAGATACTCGTTCCCTCCTCCAGGGTATCTTCCCAACCCAGGTCTCCTGCATTGCAGGTGAATTCTTTACCATCTGAGCCACCAGAAAAGCCCCGTAAAGCAGAGGCTAGGTCCAATTCTGTATTTTGTAAAGTAGCTTGTTTATTTGTTTTTAGGAATTGTTAAATAATAATGATTGTATTTTCCCTGGGCCCTCTGGGAGTTGACATCTGTGATCTGCTATTCAAATCTCCTGTTTGGCTTTAAAATGATAAAGAGAAGCCATGTCTTTTCAGGGTTTTTGGTGAACACTTCTAATTGTAAAACTGTATGACAATCATTTCCATATAGATTACATAATGCTGTGCAAATGAAGCAGAAAGATAAGCAGAATATCAGCCAGTTGGAGAAAAAGCTAAAAGCTGAGCAGGAAGCCCGAAGTTTTGTAGAAAAGCAGTTAATGGAGGAGAAAAAAAGGAAGAAGTTAGAAGAAGCTACTGCTGCCCGGGCTGTCGCATTTGCTGCTGCATCAAGGTAGGTCCATGCCACCTGTATGGCTGTCCTTGGACTGAGAATGGGAATTTGATGCCTTGGGCAGGTCTGGAAATAGACAATCATGCACGGATGGATTGCTGTTAAGTACTGTTATGTTAACTGGTTTAAACTCCGTCTGTGCAGGCTCAAGCTCTCGTGACCACTTCATCCCTCATGACCTCTGTAAAGCAGGATGAGGGAATTACTGTGCCTTCCACACCTGGAAGGCAAAATGCTGCTCAAAAAGGGGTTCCAGTCACTTTCTGTAAGACTGATAATTACTACATACTTTGAGAGAGCCGATCTGGACTTTTGTTCCCTTGCAGAACTGTCATTACTAAGTTGTGTGTTTCTGGAGTTTTTATCTTAAAATGCAAGAAAGATAAAATCTCATTTCCCCAGACACTGTGTCCTGACTGCTCATGCCTTTTTGGACATCAGCAAACTGTCAAATGACCTTAAAAAAGATGGGGAAAGACTTAAGAGCCTCTTTTTCTCCCTCTCTGTCTCTCTTTAGCTTCTACTTCACTTTTTCACTTTTTCTTCATTTTTTCGACTGGTGAAGTTCTTCTGCATGGTGAGGGTCAGTTATGGGTTTACAGATGCAGCATGAGGGTAAATTATTATTTATTTCATTTAAATTTCTATCCCCAAATTTGTGTCTATGTGATATAGTTCTACTTTTTTCTCTTTTGTATTTGGCACGTTTCTAGCCTTCTTTTCAGTTCTGGCATTTGTAGAATACTTGGTAAACCATCATTTCATCTTTTAGAAGTATCAGTGGGATGGAGAAGTCTTTCTCCTGTGTGATCCTGCCTTACCCCAGCAGACTCTGGACTGCAGCTGGCTGAGCTGACTTGGCCCATCAGGATCTTTACAAATTCATAAGACCCTTTACTGACTTGCCTAGGATGTGATGAGTTTTGTTTGTCCATCATTTAAAGATTTGTAAACATTTCTGAGCGCTTGCATTGCAGGAGATTTTCCTGAACAGTTGTCTGGTGTGGCTTGTGCTCTCCTTAATTCATCTAACAGTTACTGTTTTTTAAAAAAATCCCTGAGGTGGATATGCCATTTTCTTAACGATATTGTTCAGTGGCTCTTACGCCTGAGAATCAGTATGTTGGTTTCAGTCTCTACCCTTAATCTCTTCTGCTTTCAGTTAAGCTTATTGCCTTTGCTCTTTTACCCTTGGATGGTTCTTGTTTGCCATCATTCATGTAGTAAAGTGAAAGTAGCTCAGTCGAGTCTGACTCTTTGCAACCCCGTGGACTATACAGTCCATGGGATTCTCCAGGCCAGAACACTGAAGTGGGTAGCCTTTCCCTTCTCCAGGGGATCTTCCCAACCCAGGGGTCGAACCCAGGTCTCCAGCATTGCAGGCGGATTCTTTACCAGTTGAGCCAATAGGGAAGCCCTCATTCATGTAGAGGCTGTTTTTATTCTTAAATAAATCTCAAACCTTGAAGAGTCTCTCTGGACCTTCCTTTTTGTGGGCAAAGGATACCTACTCCACCGGGCCTAAATGGCTCATCAGCTTTGAACTTGCTATTATCATCATCTTTTTAAGTTTTTCCTTATTATAACCCTGAGAAGCAACTCTAATGCTGCTTCCTTCTCTTTCTATTTACTTCAGGCTTGTCAAAATATCATGCCTAAAGAAAGGTGATGTTTGCAATGCGTATAGCCCGTCAAAAGTGAAAATGTTCCTAGCTCACTGCCCTCTGCTGGAGACAGAAGACATCTGGTTCTGTCTTGCTCAGCTTGTGTGCAGTGTTCCAGGTCATGTTGCCTGATGGGAAGCTTGGTGGATTGGCAAAGTGGAAAAACCTCAGTTCTCAGCCAGTTCTATGACCGACAAGTTGGCAACCTTGGGACTATGTTCGCTTTTTCAGGATTATATTATATCTAAATAGCTTCAGTTTTCTTCTCTGGAAAACGGAATAATAAACCCAACTCCAGTACAGGAGGCAGTATGGGTAAAAGTACTAGCTTGGCATCTGGCTCATCTAAGACTCCCAGTTAGTAATCATTTTAGATCACTTTTGAAATTATAAAAGTACAGAGAGAATGAGCAGACTGAGCCAAAAGCTGAAATCTGATTCTGTGAGTACAAGAAAAATATTGGTCCTGAAATATGATTAAACCTGTACTTGTTTGAATTCTTTTTCCTTTCTCTTCTTTTTAAAGGGGAGAGTGCACCGAAACCTTACGGAATCGGATCAGAGAATTAGAAGCAGAGGGCAAGAAGCTCACAATGGACATGAAGGTTAAAGAAGACCAGATCAGAGAATTAGAGCTGAAAGTTCAGGTAAGGGAGGACAGCCAACTTCATTGCACTTGAATTCCTCTTCTCTGTTAGATTTGTGCTCTGTGCTGCCATGCCTACTAATACAAGCCAAACCCCATCGCGTTTGAAAATCTCCATATGACCAAAAGAAGCTCTCCTCTTGTCGAGCTCATTCAAGCTATATTTAATTTAACTGGATTCTAAGACAAGCCAGAAATATTGATCCCTGACATGTTTTATACCAGAATTTGGTTCACCAGAGATTCATTTCACTTTTTCAGGTTACAGGCCAAATTAGTGTGCTGTGGAACTGATATACCTCTTCTTAGCCCTAACTCTGTATCGATTGCCAGGGAATTGACCATTCTGGGTGGCTCTGAGCCTCACAGATGGCCACTCGAGGCATGGAGTGGAGGAAAACTGCACGTGCATGGAGTAGGAAACTGCCGGTTCTTTGGACAGTGCCAGTTTGGGGATTGTGTATACCTTGACGAAGTATTTGATGTTGGGTCTTGAAAGGGACATTTAAAACTAATGTCTTAAGTTGTAAAGTTACAGTAATTTGAGTTATAGGGGACTCATAAAAAACCAGTGGCAGATAGAATAGATGACCCAGAATCAAAGCCTAAAGTGCAGGGAAGGTGGATCAGAAATGGATGAAACAGCAAGGGTTAATCAGTGAGGGCTGTGGGACAGGTGGACAACGGGAAAAAGAAAATCGACACTCATCTGATAGCACAGAAAAAGAAATGCCAGTTCAGTTCAGCTCAGTCGCTCAGTCGTGTCCAACTCTTTGCGACCCCATGAATCACAGCACGCCAGGCCTCCCTGTCCATCACCAACTCCCGGAGTTCACTCAGACTCACGTCCATCGAGTCAGTGATGCCATCCAGCCATCTCATCCTCTGTTGTCCCCTTCTCCTCCTGCCCCCAATCCCTCCCAGCATCAGAGTCTTTTCCAATGAGTCAACTCTTCGCATGAGGTGGCCGAAGTACTGGAGTTTCAGCTTTAACATCATTCCTTCCAAAGAACACCCAAGACTGATATCCTTTAGAATGGACCGGATGGATCTCCTTGCAGTCCAAGGGACTCTCAAGAGTCTTCTCCAGCACCACAGTTCAAAAGCATCAATTCTTCTGTGCTCAGCTTTCTTCACAGTCCAACTCTCACATCCGTACATGACCATTGGAAAAACCATAGCCTTGACTAGACGGACCTTTGTTGGCAAAGTAATGTCTCTGCTTTTCAGTATGCTATCTAGGTTGGTCATAACTTTTCTTCCAAGGAGTAAGTATCTTTTAATTTCATGGCTGCAGTCACCATCTGCAGCACTCATCTCATACGCTAGTAAAGTAATGCTCAAAATTCTCCAAGCCAGGCTTCAGCAATACGTGAACCGTGAACTTCCTGATGTTCAAGCTGGTTTTAGAAAAGGCAGAGGAACCAGACAGAGATCAAATTGCCAACATCCGCTGGATCATGGAAAAAGCAAGACAGTTCCAGAAAAACATCTATTTCTGCTTTATTGACTATGCCAAAGCCTTTGACTGTGTGGATCACAATCAACTGTGGAAAATTCTGAAAGAGATGGTAATACCAGACCACCTGACCTGCCTCTTGAGAAACCTATATGCAGGTCAGGAAGCAACAGTTAGAACTGGACATGGAACAACAGACTGGTTCCAAATAGGGAAAGGAGTACGTCAAGGCTATATATTGTCACCCTGCTTATTTAACTTATATGCAGAGTAGAAACGCTGGGCTGGAAGAAGCACAAGCTGGAATCAAGATTGCCGGGAGAAATATCAATAACCTCAGATATGCAGATGACACCACCCTTATGGCAGAAAGTGAAGAGGAACTAAAAAGCCTCTTGATGAAAGTGAAAGTGGAGAGTGAAAAAGTTGGCTTAAAGCTCAACATTCAGAAAATGAAGATCATGGCATCTGGTCCCATTACTTCATGGGAAATATATGGGAAACAGTGGAAATGCCAGAGAAAGAGTCAGAATTCCACAGGAAAAGAAACTCATTTTGTTTTAAATCGCAAAGTGGAAAAATAAAAGGAAAAAAATCACCTGGGACAGATACAGATATTGCAACAAATGTTATAAATAAGGGATTAATATTCTCAATATGTAAATAGCTCATAAATATTGCTAATAAAAGCTCAAATATACAGAAGATAGGCAAAGGATATGAATAAATAATTCACAAAAAATACAAATGACTGATAACAGTGTAAGAATATGTCCTTATCACCAAAGACAGATTAAAATTGAGTATCATTTATAGTCTGTGAAATTAGCAAACAATTTTTAAACAGTGATAACAGCCTGGGTAAGGGTGCAATGAAATAGGCCTTATATGTTGCTGGTGGAAGGATAATATTCTGGAAAGACCATGTATTTTCTAAAAATATTTTTCTCAGATTCCAGCCTAAGGTAAATATTTTAAAATCTCACCAGTGATTCATACACAAAGATGTACATCACAGTGGTATATATTAATAAATGCAAAAAAATTGAAAATAATCTTAATAGTGGAAATTTAATAAATTATGGTACATATACATTTAGGTCCATACCATTTCTGTCCTTTATTGTTCCCATCTTTGCATGAAATGTTCCCTTGGTATCTCTAATTTTCTTGAAGAGATCTCTAGTCTTTGCCATTCTATTATTTTCCTCTATTTCTTTGCATTGGTCACTGAGGAAGTCTTTCTTATCTCTCCTTGCTGTTCTTTGAAACTCTGCATTCAGATGAGTATATCTTTCCTTTTCTCCTTTGCCTTTCACTTTGCTTCGTTTCTCAGCTATGTGTAAGACCTCCTCAGACAACCATTTTGCCTTTTTGCATTTCTTTTTCTTGGGGATGGTCTTGATCACTGCCTCCTATACAATGTCACGAACCTCCATCCATAATTCTTAAGGTACTCTGTCTATCAAATGTAATCCCTTGAATCTGTTTGTCACTTCCACTGTATAGTCGTTCAGTCCGAATATTGCAATAAGGAGTTCATGATCTGAGCCACAGTCAGCTCCTGGTTTTGTTTTTGCTGACTGTAGAGCTTCTCCTCTTTGCCTGCAAAGAATATAATCAATCTGATTTTGGTATTGGCCATCTGGTGATGTCCATGTGCAGAGTCGTCTCTTGTGTTGTTGAAAGAGGATGTTTGCTATGACCAGTGATTTCTCTTAGTAAAACTCTGTTAGTCTTTGCCCTGCTTAATTTTATACTCCAAGGCCAAACTTGCCTGTTACTCCAGGTATTTTGTAACTTGCTACTTTTGTATTCCAGTCCCCTGTGATGAAAAGGACATCATTTTTTGATGTTAGTTTTAGAAGGTCTTGTAGGTCTTCATAGAACCATTCAACTTCAGCTTCTTCAGCATTAGTGGTTGGGGCATAGACTTGGATTACTGTGATATTGAATGGTTTGCCTTAGAAATGAACAGAGATCATTCTGTCATTTTTGAGATTGCACCTAAATACTGCATTTCAGACTCTTTTGTTGACTATGAGGGCTACTCCATTTCTTCTAACGGGTTCTTGCCCAGAGTAGTAGATATAATGGTCATCTGAGTTAAATTCGCCCATTCCGGTCCATTTTAGTTCACTGATTCCTAAAAATGTCATTGTTCACTCTTGCCTCCTCTTTCACTACTTCCAATTTACCTTGATTCATAGACGTAACATTCCAGGTTCCCATGCAATATTGTTCTTTACAGCATCTGACTTTACTTCTATCACCAGTCACATCCACAACTGGACATTGTTTTTGCTTTGGCTCTGTCTCTTCATTCTTTCTGGAGTTATTTCTCCACTCTTCTCCAGTAGCATGTTGGACACCTACGTACCTGGGGAGTTCATCTTTCAGTGTCGTATCTTTTTGCCTTCTCATACTGTTCATGGGGTTCTCAAGGCAAGAATATTGAAGTGGTTTGCCATTCCCTTCTCCAGTGGACCACGTTTGGTCAGAACTTTCCACCATGACCTGTTCATCTTGGGTGGCCCTACATGACATGGCTCATAGTTTCATTGAGTTAGACAAGGCTGTGGTCCATGTGGTCAGTTTGGTTAGTTTTCTGTGATTGTGGTTTCCATTCTGTCTGCCCTTTGATGGATAAGGATTAGAGGCTTATGGAAGCTTCCTGACAGGAGAGACTGACTGGTTGGGGGTTGGTGGGAAGGGGGGAAGCTGGGTCTTGTTCTGAAGAGTGGGACCATGGTCAGTAAATCTTTAATCCGATTTTTCTGTCGATGGGCGGGGCTGTGTTCCCTCCCTGTTGTTTGGCCTGAGGCCAAACTATGGTAAGGGTAATGGTGGCTTCCTTCAAAAGGACGTGTGCAGGCACTGTTGTATTCAGTGCCCTGACCCTGCAGCAGGCCACTGTCGACCCACACCTCGCCAGAGACTCCTGGACACTCACAGGCAAGTCTCAGTTGTTTGTGGATCACAACAAACTGTGGAAAATTCTTAAAGAGATGGGAATACCAGATCTCCTTACCTGTCTCCTGAGAAATCTGTATGCAGGTCAAGAAGCAACAGTTAGAACTGGACATTGAACAACGGACTGGTTCCAAATTGGGAAAGGAGTACGCCAAGGCTGTATATTGTCACATCTTGCGAAATGCTGGGCTGGGTAAAGCATAAGCTGGAATCAGGATTGCTTGGAGAAATATCAATAACCTCAGATATGCAGATGACACAACCCTTATGGCAGAAAGCATAGAGGAACTGAAGAGCCTTTTGATTGAAAGAGGAGAATGAAAAAGCTGCCTTAAAACTCAACATTCAAAAAATGAAGATCGTGGCATCTGGTCCCATCACTTCATGGCAAATAGATGGGAAAACAATGGAAACAGTGACAGACTTTATTTTCTTGGGCTCCAAAATCACTGCATGTGGTGACTACAGCCATCCTTGGAAGAAAAGCTATGACCAACCTAGACAGCATATTCAAAAGCAGAGGACCTTTGCCAACAAAGGTCCATCTAGTCAGAGCTATGGTTTTTCCAGTAATCATGTATGGATATGAGAGTTGGACCATAAAGAAAGCTGAGAGCCAAAGAATTGATGCTTGTGAACTGTGGTGTTGGAGAATACTCGTGAGAGTCCCTTGGACTACAAGGAGATCCAACCAATCCATCCTAAAGGAAATCAGTCCTAAATATTCATTGGAAGGACTGATGCTGAAGCTGAAGCTCCAATACTTTGGCCACCTGATACGAAGAACTAACTCACTGGAAAAGACCATGATGCTGGGAAACATTGAAGGCAGGAGAAGAAGGGGATGACAGAGTATGAGATGGTTGGATGGTATCACTGTCTCGATGAGTTTGAGCAAGCTCCGGGAGTTGGTGATGGACAGGGAAGCCTGGTATGCTGCAGTCCATGGGGTTGCAAAGAGTTGGACATGACTGAGCAGCTGAACTGAACTGATACATTTAGGAATATTATATAGTCAATAAAAATTGTATTTTTGAAGAAGTGTAGATTATATAAGTTTTTAGAAAATTGTACATTTAGTGTGATTTCAATTATGCTAAAAGATACATGGGCTTAAAAAAGACTAGAAGAAGATATATCAAATTTTTTGCAGCATTGGGATTTTGGGTGATTTTTATTTTCTTTGGACTTTTAAGTATTTTTTAATTCACTATATTTTCAGTTTCTCTTAAAATGAAAATATCAAAATATCAGTGTATATGTGTGTGTGTGTGCATGCGTCTGATGTTTTAAGTGGGTTTGTTTTGGAATATGCCCTATCAAAATAATTTAAGATTTTTACAGTTTTTAGTTTTAAGTTGAGAGTAGAGTTTTGGCTAATTTAACTAGAGCATTATAGCACCATTTGCAACTGGCAACAGGGTCTTTGTGGTTCTGAGTAAGGATTTTAAGAAAGTGTTTTATTTGGAGACGGAGTCCACTGTTACCTCGAAATAACCCAACGCAGTCACTGTCTGTATGTGCAAATCACTGTATATAAATACATTTTGCACTCCCTCTAAAGGGTAAGGTCTAAACCTGTGAAGCAGCAGAGTTCTATGTTCTAGGGGCCAGGTCAGTAATGGAGGGATTTTATTTGTGATTTCAAATTTGTAGGCATCAATGCCAAAACTGTGTTGTAACATTGCTGCTTTGATGATGTTGATAGGAGCTTCGGAAGTATAAGGAAAATGAGAAGGATACTGAGGTGTTAATGTCAGCCCTCTCGGCCATGCAAGATAAAACGCAGCACCTGGAGAACAGCCTGAGTGCAGAGACAAGAATCAAGCTGGACCTGTTTTCCGCACTGGGGGACGCAAAGCGGCAGCTCGAGATTGCCCAAGGTAGGCGAGCAGCGGGCCCAGGTCAGGGATGCCCGGGGGCACAGAGAGCAGCTTCCTTAGAGCTCTAACCAAAGGCATTTGCACTCGCCCTTCAAGTGGTCTGATAAGTGCCCATCATGAACGTGGGAATCATCACATTAATTCATTTTGCAGACGAATTTTGAGATGAGAACATGTCCAGCAGGGCACACAGGGAAAAGTATGTGTTTCTGTGCTCAAGGAGCTCAGAGTGTTACAGAAGTATGTAGAGAACTGCAGAGTCACCAAAAGGTGCCAGTGGAACAGGGTGTGTGGGTTCCCTGGGAACATCGGCAGATACTCAGCCGGTCTGGAGAGTTAGAGAGGGCCATTTCTCAGGGGAGCTGATGTCTGACCTGGGTCTTGAGTGATGAGAAGGGGTTAGCCCCAGTGAAGAAGCGGTGTAGTGAGCAGGAGGGGAAGAGAGGCGTCTAAACAGAAGAAACAGCTTGAGCGAGGTGGCTGCTGGCTCTGTTTGATTGGAGCAAAGGTTGCAGATGAGGGCATGGAAGGAGGAGGAGGGTCTGGAGGGCAGGCTGATCCTCAGCAGAAGTTACTGAGACTCGCTGTGTACCACACACTGTGAGCATCCCCTAGGGGACCGACAGTGACGGGCAGACATGTAACATGGAAGGAGGCGGTGAAGGAAAGAAAGCAGTGGCAAGGGAGCCTGTGCTGGGGTGGAGGGGCGCTGCCAGTTTGACATGGAGGACATGGAAGAGCCTTTGAGTAGGTAGCGTTTGAGCAGGGACTGGGAGAAGAGAGAGAGGGAGTAGGTGAGTGTCTAGAGGGAACTTGCGTCATGGCCAGTGGGGCTGCAGCCTGAGTGATGGGGAGAGTTTTTAGGATCAAAAGTAGCAGGAGCCACATTCTGCCAAGCTTCGCTGCCTATGGAAAGAACTTTATTCTGAATGCCATGGGAAGCTTTGGAAGGCTTCGGAATAGAGACCTGACATGACCTAATGAAAAGAAATTTAGATTTTGTTCAAGAAGTTGGTAAGCCACAAATAGATGACTGAAGAAAAATTTTTTCAAGCAGTTGACTTAGTAGAAGGAAAAGAATATCTCAACAGGTACTTGCAGAGCATTCACACTAGGTCTATGCAAACCATTTTACTAGAAGGTGAAAAGGAGACAAGATAAACAAGACATACTCTAGTGGAGGTTCCACTCAGGTAGTGGCACTCAGACTTTTTGGTCTTAGGGACCTCTTTACACTCTTGACACATTATTGACCAGGGGATTTTTGCAGGAACTAATGCCTGTGGTGTTAATATGTCTGGTCAATGGAGTGTTAAAACTGAGTGTCCCAGGGAGGTGTATTTCAGGTGTGTTTCTACATTCAGTATGTTGTGCTTTCATTTGCCATGTTGCTTCTGGAAGACTTTCACTTAGTTTCATGAGGGAACGCACGTGAAGAAGGCAGATAATGTCTTAGTACTAGGGCTAGGGTAGGGTGGATGCTGTGAGAAATGCCGCACCAGGGAAAGCCACACCTAAGGCCTGCCACCACACGGTAGAGGCAGGCGCCTTGAAAGGCCGGAGGAGAGGTCAAGGCAGCTTCCTACGGGAGGGGCCGTTGAATGGACTTTGAAGGGTGAATTCTTTTTTTTTTCATACGTCAAATTTTTTATCTTGTGTTGGGGTATAGCCAGTTAATACCAGTAGTCATGTATGGATGTGAGAGTTGGACTATAAAGAAAGCTGGGCACTGAAGAATTGATGCTTTTGAATTGTGGTGTTGGAGAAGACTCTTGAGAGTCCCTTGGACTGCAAGGAGATCAAATCAGTCCATTCTAAAGGAGACCAATCCTGGGTGTTCATTGGAAGGACTGATGTTGAAGCTGAAACTGCAATATTTTGGCCACCTGATGTGAAGAGCTGACTCATTTGAAGAGACCCTGATACTGGGAAAGATGGGGGCAGGAGGAGAAGGGGACAACAGAAGATGAGATGGTTGGATGGCATCACCAACACAGTGGACATGGATTTGAGTGGACTCCAGGAGTTGGCGATGGACAGGGAGGCCTGGCGTGCTGTGGTTCATGGGGTCGCAGAGAGAGCGACTGAACTGAACTAAGTGTGGTGGTGGTTTCAGGTGAACAGCGCAGGGACGCAGCCATACAGACACATGTATCCATTCTCCCCCAAACCCTTCTCCCATCCGGGCTGCCACATAAAATTGAGTAGAGCTCCATGTGCTATACAGTAGGTCCTCCTTGTTGGTTATCCATTTTGAATATAGCAGTGGGTACATGACCTCAAAGGGTGAATTCTGAAGGCGGAGAATGGCAGGGAAGACCATTGTTATCTGAGGGAACAGTGTAAGCAAAGGAAAGAAAGTGCTAAGTGCTGAGAACGTCCAGGGGAGCAGTCCAGTGACCCTTAGCTGGGGGATGTGGAAGAAGAGAGTGGATTAGGGGGACCGTGAATGAAACAATACTAGAGGATGTAACTCCTGGGTTTTCAGGAGAGAGGGTGACGTGTTCCAGCAGTGCTGCTAAAACCTTGGAAGAAGAGCGGAACAGATTTAAGGAATGAGAAGAAAAAGTGAGTTTGGTGTGGGATGCTTTGATCTCGAGTTGCCTCCCAAACACTGAGCTGAAGGTCTTCATCAGTCAGTGGGAATTTGGGGCCTACACCCAGAGAGAGGGCCAGAGACCCTGGGGCTGGTGGAATACCCCGTGAAAGGTCAGTGAAGCCATAGGCGTGGCTTGGGATGGCAGCGACAGAGCAGGAAGAGAAGAGGGTTGAGAATCAGGCCTATGAATCTGCGGACTCAAGGAAAGACATTTAAAAAGAAGCTTCCTGGGAATCCTGCTTTAGAGCCAGACTTCTGAGCACACACTGTATTTTTCTGCCTGGCTGGCTCAGCTCCCTGAGAAGTGGCCACCCTCTCTCTGCCTCCTCCTGTTTGCTTGGATTTGCAGACTCGAAAGAGGTTACCTCCTGGAGAGAAGCAGCACCTGGTCTCATTGTAGCCGAGGGGAGCTTGGCTTCTCAGCACGGATTATACTTCCTTGTTGGCCCAGAAATTCCTGCAAAGCCACAGAGAAGCAGAGAGAACTGTCTTTTCCAAAGCTCTGGGAATGTTTGTACGTTACTGATTAAAGAAACCAAGCTTAAATCTGCATGGAAAAGAAGATACAGTGGCTCGTGTATCAGATGCCACTATTTTATTTTATTCATCTGAGGCTTTCTTTGTTCAAAGAGAAGGAGGGTATTTGATGCTTACTGGAAGCTGAGGGGACGTGAAGGAAGCCGGGGGGAGCAGTTCCTTTCTGCAGCTCTTTGCCTCTGCCTTCCCCACTACTTCTCTCTTCTGTCATGCTCAGAATATTCTAATAGGAACCCAACTTTGTAATTTAAATCAAACCCCTTGTTGCCTTTCTCCTGCTTTCTCTATCATTTGATTCATCCTGGTTCCAAAATGGCTTTCATCTCTACTATATCATTGTTTAAAATCTGCCACCAGGCTCTCTTAGATTTCAAATACATTACCATCTTCTGTAGGACTCAAAATGAGTGCAACTCAAATGCAGCCTCTTACTTTTTTCAGCATTTAAATTTCAAAGGGGCTCCTCCTAAGTGTTCTTCCCCTGGTGGACCAGGGAGCATCAAAGCATGGTGGAGATTACGTGGGCTTTGGAACCAAGTGGTCCTGGGTTTAAATCCTGCTCAGCCATTGATAACTGAATGACTTTGGTAGGATATATACCTTGCAGGGTCTCAGCTTTGCACTGAGCCAGACACTAAGGTTTTGGCAAAGACGAAAAAGGGGGGACAGTCTTGGCCCTCACAGAGCTCGTGGGCCAGGGGAGAGATATGGGGCGCTGCTGCTGCTGTTATTGCTGCTAAGTCGCTTCAGTCATGTCCGACTCTGTGCGACCCCAGAGACGGCAGCCCACCAGGCTCCTCTGTCTATGGGATTCTCCAGGCAAGAGTACTGGAGTGGGGTGCCATTGCCTTCTCCAATGGGGCACTAACCATCACCCATTTCAACACTCATAGGAGACAGAATGCAGACTCTGGAGCCAGACTGCATTGTGTTCAATCCCAGCTCTGTCACTCCACCTCTCTGTGCTCCGGTTTCCTCATCTATAAAATGGATGATGATGATAATTCCCACCTTAGAGAGTTGCTTTGATAAGTAAATGAATTCGTCTGTGTAAGCACTCAGGACAGTGTCTGGCACATATGTGTTAGCCATAGTGATTATTAGCATTATCACAAAGAAGAAAGTGACAGAAAGGGAAGTTTAGGGTGTGTTGAGAATTGAGGAGTTGGGGACAAGGGGTAGGGTCTGATTTAGATGGAAGGAGCAGGGACAGCTTTGCGATGCAGTAGAAACAGAAACCTCCTGAGTTAACAACACAGAGCACAGGAGAAGCACAGGAAGAGAAGCGGCTGTGCAGCAGGCGGGAGCTGGTTGCATTGCTTGCCCTGATTCAGAGATGCTCCGTCCTCCCCAAGCAGTGTTTCAGCTCGAGAGGCAGAGCCGTAAGTTGAGAGCAGCTGCTGAGCTCAGCACATGGCTCCTGGTGCACAAGCTCTGTGCTTCATTACACCTGCCTAGACACAGTTGCTTTCCCCTCGCACACCATGGCCCATGGGCCACGTCTGGCCTGCCAGCTTTTCTTGTACCACTGGTGGGCTGTGAACAGTTCTTACATTTTAGTATGGTCTTGAAAAAAATGACAAGAACAGTATGTGGTTCGCAGTTTTTAAAATATTTCCTGGCCCATTACAGGAAAAGTGTCTCCCCTTGCAAACCATCAAAGCTGGAGTTGAACCCACTTGGGATTGATGGGCCCAAAAGGGCACTGTGTTGGGTGAGCCCTTCCTTCTCACTAATGGCGGGTCTTTGATCTTCCAGGACAAATTCTTCAGAAAGACCAGGAAATCAAGGACCTAAAACAGAAGATAGCTGAAGTCATGGCCGTCATGCCCAGCATAACGTACAGTGCTGCCGCCAGCCCCCTGAGCCCCGTGTCCCCCCACTACTCTTCCAAATTTGTGGAGACCAGCCCCTCTGGACTCGATCCCAATGCCTCTGTTTACCAGCCCCTGAAGAAATGAAGGCCAGCAGTGTGTTTTGTTCAGCCATTTGGTTATCAGAAGGCATCACAAAGGAGCGTCTCTGGCAGTCAAGATAAAACAAAAAAGTTGATACTGTATTTTGTGGGACTGTATATGTTGTCGTTTTTAAAAAGGGGGGAAAGATAACATCCAAGTCTGATTAGAACTGCCCATCGGTTTTTCTTGTAAATTTTTAGAAGACCTCACAGAACTTTGCAGTTTATTTTTCTCGGCCAATACATTAAAACCATTCTTGGATTTCAAGTAGCCAATTTTGCCTTTTATGTATTCTTACAGTTTCCTCTTGAAGAAAAAGAAAAAAAAGCAGAGGTTTTGCTTCTCAGCCCTTTATCTTTGTTTTGTTCTTAAGTCAGCAAGCAAAATCTGCTCATTGGGTTCACATGGGATGATAATGAAAATCTTAGTTTTTGGTGTGAAAAGGTTCAGTAACCTAACACAGCTTTGATCCCATAGCTGTATTGAAGATATTACAGAAAATAAAAATTGATGACCCCTCCAAGGACCAAACAAATTCAGGGAGTGCCATTTCAGCCGAGGGGAGGGACTCAGGCGATGAGGCTGTGAGAGTGTCACGGGGTTTGTGTCTCAGACGCGTGTGTCCCCATCGGTGTGTCCACCCTGGCGACCAGCTAGCAGCAGCCTGTCCACAGTGCCTTGGGAAAAGACATTCAAGAGGAAACTGGGTTTTAAACAATTTCCCCCTTTGCCATCATCTGTCTTCTCTCTCTATCAAGCTCACCACGGATCCTGCTGTGAAACTGGTGGGTAGCTGGGCTGTTTGTTGCCACCACAGACACCTTCTGTTTCCTTTCGTAGAAAGCACCACCCTGTTCTGAACTGGCCTCCAGGCAGGCACCCTGGGCGCGGGAGCAGGGTGGTGGTTGTGTTCGAGAGACTGCAATGCCGGCTAATAAAAGCTGCAGTTCTAGGTTTTGTTTTTGTTTTAACTTCCTTTACCTGTGCTTTCCAGTCTTCGTCATCTTCTGTTTGACGATTTAAAAAAAACTTGACAATTCCTCAGCTCTTGTGCCAAGGAGGGTTTTTTTTTTTTTTTCTTTAGGAGTTTAAAACTCAAAATTCTGCACAAAGATTTCAGTTTCAAGTGTGTATTATACATTGGTAGAAAAGTGTTTGCACTGGCAACCTTTGGAAGTGTTTTAAGAATCAGGGTGGGGGTGGAGGGAGGGTCTGGGAGAGGGAGGGGCAAAGCAAAAGTGTATTTGGAAACTAGGAAAATTCAGAAACCAAACAGATTGGCTCGGCTTCCTTGCCATGGATTCTGGAAGGACATAGTTCTACAATTTCCTGTTAATTGGCATGTACGTCTCATTTAAAGCAAATTAAGTAGGACAAGCAAGTCAGCAAAATAGAAGTATTAAAAAGAATCATCCTTTTAATCACAGATCTTATTTTGGGATTAAAAACTTCTAGCTTTAGCCAGGTGTGCATGTTGCTGCCATTTTGCATTTTTGAATCATCTTGTGTAATTGTCACCATGAAAGTGTTACTTGGAATTGTCATAGATTTTTTTCATCTTTGTGCAAAAACATGGAAAATTGTTACTGACTTTGTGTTGAGGTTTCCCCCATTTTGCTGCCTTTTGGGACACTACTTTGGTTAAATACTTGGTCTTGGCTGCATTCTTATTTTTTTTTCCTGTGGGGTTCAAAAGAATAAACACTTTCTTACAGATAAAAACTAGTTTTCTGCCTTTTTAACTTTTCAGGAGGGCACACAAGGTAGATTGTTCTGAATGAGCCTTAGATTTTCACTCTCCTGCCCTCGGTTCCACGCCCTGACAGCGGGGCTCAGGTGCAGGACATGGGATGAGCCCACCCCAGCTCTCAGGCGGTTTTCCTTCTGGTCTTACTTAGGATGCATCCATTCTTACCCCTCACCCTCCCTCTTCCTTCCCTCCTCCTCCCTCCCCGCCTTTTCCTTTCTCCATGGCATTAGAAACAAAGTTGACTTGTTTTCTGGTACAAAAAGCAAGTTAGGGGTGGAGTCGGAAGGTAGTTGGTGAGAAATTTTTAAGAGCAAATTCCATTTTCCACAGTCTTGTCGGGCCTCTCTGTGGCCAGTACCCTATCGGGTTTCCCTTCTGCTGCGTGTCCTGAGCTGATTTCCAGGGTAACCATGTCTGTAGTCCTGCCTTGTTTCTAGGGGCTTTGCCTGTTTTCATCCTCTGAGTAGCCAGCTGCCTGCCCCTCTGGGCCGCTCTTTTCCTCTCTTGGCCATTGTTACAATTGACCTTGGCTCCAGTTTTGGAAAATTCTGCTCTGGGCACCTCAGCCCTGGCCCTATAGCTGGACAGCCTTCCTGAGTCTCGGCCACCTAGGCTGCTGCAAACATACCACACTTAACTCTGGGAGCTGGGCTCCCCAGGGGAGACCCCTCCGCTTGGCTTTTGCCTTCACCCTCCCTCAAGGAATGTGTCTGCCCAGAGCCTCTCACTGTCGTGTTCTTTCCCACCAAGGAGATCCCCAGTTGTTGTCTTTGTTATTCTAGGGCCATCATGAAATGGTTCTGTGATAGTACAGTATCATTTATTGCAGGCCAGAAAATAATGTTTGCCATTCCGGATGATGATTTACAGAAAAAGCAGCCTGCATGCCTTTTGATTGGCTGATAACTTCTCTTTATTGACGTCTCCCAACATTACATCAGGAAATAGCTGTTGTGTGCCCATTCCCTCTCTGATCATCTTTCCAAGACCCCCTACAAAATGAGAATAAACAGTTCTTCATGGCTCCCAGCCTAAAAGGAAGGGGATAGTCCTTTCTCCTGCCATCCCAGTTGCCCAGGCTCACATGCCTGTTTCCACAGGGCTGTGGCAAGCCACCTGGAAGGCTGAACATTTTTAACAGCTGCTCTCAGATTGCTTCCTGCGAAATTCACATCATCCCAGAGGAAGACAAAACAGGAAACTGGAAACCCACCCCAGAGCCAGTTCAAGGAAGGCCAAAACTAGTCAACTGTGGCCTGCAGCAACTAGACCTGTTTAGGTTAAAGGCCCTTGAGCCCCATAAACACCGGGTTTTCTGTGACTCAGTGGTGTTTCGTGCTGAGCTGGCTTCACAGGCCTGCAGCATTGCCCTCTCTGAAGGCCCTAGTCTGCTCTGGGCTGGGCAGAGCCCTCTAGATGGGGAGGGCAGTCTGCTCTCGGCTTGCCGCCAGCACAACCTCTCGGGTGGGTGCTGTTTCCTTGCCTTTAAGAAGGTCGACTAAACGGCAGCAGCGTTGCTCCTGACTGCCCAGCCGCCCAGGAGGAGACACTGTGGGAATCAGGAGGAAGAGCGCTCCGTGCACTGGCCAGGGCCTCCGACGAGCTCCGGAGCTGGAGCTGCCGCAGGGTGTGGCCATTTGGCCGGCCTGGCTGGGAGTCGGCATCCTGGGCCGACTGGGCACGCTGGGGACTCTGTCCCCACAGCCTGACTTCCAAGGGAGCTCCTTAGCACGTGGCTTGCACCCGGGAGCTCTTCTCCAGGCCTCTGGTTAAACCCGCACTTGAACAATGTCTCCGGGTGATTCCGTTGCTTATGAATTGTTAAGAAGCCCTGCCTTAGCCGGTTTTCCCAACCCGAAGCCTCAACACTGTCCCTCTTCTAGTTCATCTTTGAAAATTCAGAATGAGAACTTAATCAATGAGGGGCAAGCTGGAGAGGAAGAACCCAAAGTGTAACACCTTTCGCTTATTTCGTGTATTACCTTTCCCTGCTCTTCATTAGAATGCAAACTCTGTGAGGACCCCTGTAATCCCAGCACCTAGAACAGTGAGTGCCACATAGCGGGTGCTCGATGAATCCTTACTGAATGAATAAAGCTAACTATTAGATGAGACATGTACCCTGAAATATGATGTCTTAACTAACTCAGAACATCTCCGGAATAGTATTTTCTGTTAGAATGACAGTATAAACAACTGTTTCTAGGAGAGGGGAAAATTTGAAGTGGCATATTTACCGTGACTTCTTCCATCTGCCTGCCTCTGGTTTTTGCTGAAACCTTGTTTTTCTTGTCACATTTTCTCTACAAACTCCTGCTTGAATTTTCCAGGTGCCAAGATTTCCTTAACCGCTGGATCCCCTGCAAACAGTCACTTCTCTGTCAGGAAAGCCTTGCTGCAGGGAACCTACTGGGGGCTTAGGTGTTTTTTACCCAGATCGAATTTCCCCAGGTGCCGGTTCAGCGGCATCTTGAGTCAACGTGGGGCTTTTTCATTTTGCCAGTAATCGAATTATGAAGCATTTCTTCCTGGAAGGTATCTGGTTAAAGATTGATCCATCTGCCAAAGGGGACCACACTTCCTGGTCTCCTCCTTCCTTGGGCTTACCTCATCTCTGCTTTATTCCTACCTCAATGTGTCTTTTCATTCCTCTGCTGAAGTTTAAGTCTTGCCCTCAGGAAGGGCTTGCTAGAGAGTTCTGGAATCATCCTGCCCTTATACCTCTGATCTCTGTCCTAAGAATCCCAGGTTTAGCGTCATACAACATGGTGTGGTCTTTTGAGCTGTGTCCAAGAAGCCAGGATGGGTTTACTCTGGGCAGTGATCCATTCCGCCCGTTCCCCAGCTCTGCAGCCTCCAGACACCTGAGGGCCGAGAGGGAGGTGGGGCTGAGGAGGTGTGTTAACCCAGCACCAGCACCTTCGGCACGGTCATTGCCTTTTGCCTCAGAGCCTGGGCCGTTTCAACACAGTATCTGGTACCAGGCCTGAGGTTATTTAGAACCGTAGTTCTCAAACTTGGAAGTTTCATCATAAGTGCCTAAATGGCTTGTTAAAACACAGATTGCTGGGCCCCACCCTCAAGAGTTTCTATGCAGAAGAACTGAGGTTTAGGGCCTGAAAATTTGTGTTTGTAACAGGTTCCCAGGTGATCCTGGGTCCCAAGACCCCACTTTGAGAACCACCGACTTGAGAGCAGCAAGGGCGGGCGCTGGAGCCCAGCCCTGTGACACCATCCCTCCAGCTGCCACCAGGGGGCACATGCGAGCCTAGCGAGAGGGCTTCTTTGCCCTCCAGAGCCAGTGCCATCGGACAGCAGAAGTTCTGCCCTAAAGATTTCTTTCTAAATCTAATTTTTATTATGTATCAAGAAGAAGAAATATTGATCTAAAGAGCAGGGGATGTTCTCCAAGTCTGTCTCTGACAAGCATCAATGGTCTGAGGGGCCAGCTTTTAAGGTGTTGCATGTCCAGGCTTTCAAGAAATGGAACTCCGTTTCCATAGGAAAAGACTTCCGGGGGCCCCCGCTCCCCCAGCACACTGACATAGGGACTCTCTTTCAGAATGTTCTGAATCACTGCCTATGCCTATTCAGAACCTAAGAGGCACTTAAGATTATAAGTGAATTTCATTTTCGTCTTTATGTGTGTGTGTTAAGTTGCTTCAGTCTTGTCCGACTCTTTGCGACCCATGGACCATAGCCTGCCAGGCTCCTCTGTCCATGGGATTTCCCAGGCAAGAATACTGGAGTGGGTAGCCATTCCCTTCTCCAGGGGAATCTTCCTAATCCAGGGATCGAGCCCACATCTCTTATGTCTCCTGCCCTGGCAGAGAGGGGGTTCTTTACCACGGTCCTGCCTGGGAAGCCCTTTCTTCTTTGTATCTCACTCTATATATTCCCAATTTTCCACAATAAACCTACTATTACTTTTATAATAAAATGTTTTTTAAAACATACTTTCATTGGAATTAAAAGCCAAAACAACAACTCAACATTTGAGAATTGAGAGATTTCACACTGTCCAGATTTTTGTTTGTTTTTTTTCGAAAATCTGCAGATCTGGCGTCCCAGGGGGCTGGCGTTCCTCTCCAGGCACTGCAGTGTCTGGCGGCAGGGGGTGGTGGGAAGCAGGCCTCAAGAGTCAGTCCCTCACTTGTTAGAACCACCGGGGAAGCTCTTAAAATTGCTCATCCCCAGGGCCCACCCCCTAAGAGCCGTATCTCACCAGGCTGGGAGGAACCTGGGCTTTGTTTTGTTTTAACTCCACAGGGGTTTCTAATGTACAACCAGGGCTGAGAACTAGAGGGTAATGGCTGGGGCCTGGGGCCTCAGACAGGTCTTATGGGCATTTGTGGGTCTGGGGCTGGACCAGGACCGAAGGGGCTTTTAGCTGGCCACACAGCTGTCCGGGGCTTCTCAGGTGGCTCAGTGGTAAAGAGTGCCTGCCAATGCAGGAGACGAAGGAGACTTGGGTTCAATCCCTGGGTCGGGAAGATGCCCTGGAGGAGGGCATGGCAGCCCACTCCAGTATTCTTGCCTGGAGAATCCCATGGACACAGGAGCCTGGCGGGGGCTACAGTCCATGGGGTCGCACAGAGTTGAACACAACTGAAGTGACTTGGCCCAGCATGGCATGGCACCAATATCATATCAGTCCAGGAGGTAACTGCTCAGAGAACTTCTGATCCACTGCAGGGCCAGTGGAGCTGAAAAGCCAGAGAATTCTACCTTTCAAGTCACCTGTGCAGCCTTTCTGAAACATCAAAAGTAGCTTTGAGAGCACATGTTACAGCTTCCCAGGCATCTATAAAGCTGGGCCCCCAGGGGAACTGACAACTTGACGTGCTCATTGTCCTGAGAGCGTTGTTGTTCCAGCAGCTGCACCAGAAGCCAAGTGTCCTGAGAACCAGAGGAATTCGCCCAGCAGGCGGCGCTCGTGGCAGGTGGTGCAGCAGTTACGCTGCGCTCGGTCTCTCTGGGACTCCGGTGAACTGTAGCAGATACCTTGGGCCTTTGTCGGGGAGGCCCTGTCTATCTGCCCACTGATCAGCCCTGACTCGGAATCAACTGAACCCCTTGGGAAGGCAGAGAGGGATAGGACCCCCACCTCCCAGGATGGTTTTCACTGTCAGACAGAGCTTGCACCAAGTCCCCTAAACTCTGTGTGCCTCACTTTCCTCATCTGTCAGATGGGGATGATGAAAACTGTCCCCAGGTCACACTGGTGCTGTGAGAACTCAGTGAATCAGCACCAGCCAGGCACTGGGCTTATCTGCACTTCACCTCGCCCATCAGGTCACTAATCCTCTCAGCTGTTTTAGGAGGAACACACAAGAAGTGGGCTGGAGAGTTTGTTGCCAGGATGATATGAGCTAAAGCATGGAAGCTTCTAAACTCATTTATTTGATTTATTATTATAAGTATTTAAAAAAAATTTTACTTGGCTGTGTCGGGTCTGAGTCGCAGCATGTGGGATCTAGTCCCCTGACCAGGGATCCAACCTGTGCCCCCTGCATTGGGAGCACAGAATCTTAACCACTAGAGAAGTCCCTCTAAGCTCTTTTTTTCTTTTAATTTATTTTTTTACTGAAGGATAATTGCTTTACATAAGCTCATTTAAACGGCCGTGCTCATAAATCGTGTGTGTGTGTGTTTATCTCCACACCTCAGCATTCACCCTCCCTTCTCCCGAGGGGATCTTGCCTCCCCGGCTTTGAGAATTTGCAATTTTCTTTCTTTGCTGCTGACTCCCACGTTCATAGTCTTCAGTTTAGGGCTCACTCCTCAACTCCAGACTTGTATTTCCAGATGCCACTTGACAGCTCCTCTGGGGTGTCTCACGGGCCCTCTGACTCAGTCTTTTTAAACTGAGTACCTAATTGCCTCCCAAACCTGTCTTCCTCCATCCTTCCAGTGGCTCGGGCGGCCCCTGGATTTTCCTCTTCTCTCATGCTGCACGTCTCATCCGTCTGCAGATCTGGTCAACTCTACCCCTGGAAATACAACATATTTCCAGAACTTGACCCGTTCTCCCCTCCCCCACTGCTACCATTCTGGTCTGACCAACCATCCTCTGTCACCCGGACATCTGCAGGAGCCTCCTCACTGGCCTTCCTGCTTCAGCCCTTGCCTCACACTGTCTGGTTCCAACAAAGCAACCAGAGAGCTGCTGTTAGACCACAAATCAGGTGATGTCAGACTTCCAGTGAATCTACATAATCCTTGGAGCAAAGAAAAGAGTCCTCATAACGTCCTGCCAGCCTGTACACAATTCATCTTCCACTTGTCTCTCTGATTGCCTCTCCTCCCACTCTCCATCAAGCAGTGCCAGGACTTGCTAATCCTGCTGGGCATGCTCCTGCCTCAGGGCCTTCGCACTTGCTGTCTCCCTCACTGTTGATAAGCATTTTATTTTAGAACAGTTTTAGGTGTAAATCAATTTTAGAAAAAAATGATTAGATAGTATAGAAATTCCTGTACTCATCACCCAACTTCCCCGTATGATTAGCATCTTACGTGAACTTGGTACCTTTGTTATAATTAATGAACCAATATTGATACACTGTTATTTACTAGACTCCACACTTCATTCGGATTTCCTCAGTTTTTACCTAACGCCCCTTTTCTGTTTGAGGACCCCATGAGGACATTGCATTACATTCAGTCATCATATCTCTTAGGCTGCTCTTGGCTGTGACAGTTTTATTCCTTGTTTTTCAAATGTCTGATTCATTCTGACCGGCTAAAACCAAATACTCTCTATGCCTCTTCTCTGCTTGCTTCTTCTCAGTGTTAATTACTATCTTTCACATTTAAAAGTTTCTATTTATCTTGTGGCTTGTCTGTCTCCCCTGATGGAAAATGTCGCTTCCATGAAGCCAGGGATTTTTGTCTGTTTGGCTCACTGCTGTATCCCTGGCGCCCAGTAGCATGCCTGGCACATAGTAGAAGATGCTCCATAAGTGTCTGCTGGATGAGAGAATAAGTACTGGAATCGGACTGTGAGCCAGCCGTCTTCTGCATTCCCTTACCCCCGCCCTCCTGCCCCAGGAAACAGGAGAAAAGTCTCTCTGAGCGCTCCCCTCCTATGGGCCCTGGGGTCACCTACCCTTATGTGTTCCAACAACCCCGAGAGGTTGGTTGTTGTACTCACAGGTTAGGAAACTCAGGCTCAGAGAGGCAGCGTCACACAGGCAGGGAATGAAGCCTCTGGCCGCCTCACGTCTATTGGGTTGGCCAAAAGTTTCATCTGGTTAATGAATAAGGTGTTCAATAAAGTTCTTGGTGAAAATGAAAAAAAAAAGTGCCTTCTAATTTTACTGAAAACCGAACGAACTTTTTGGCCTGCCCAAGCCGAGCCTCCCTGAGACACACGTCTCTTGCAGCCTGGGATTCCTCTAGCAGTTAGAGGGAGGGCTCTTTCCCCCATGATGGCTTATCGCGGGATACTGAATATAGTTCCCTGTGCTGTACAGGAGGACCTTGTTTATCCGTTCTATATATAATGGATAAGAAGATTGCGTCTGCTAATCCCAGACTCCGGATCCATCCCTCCCCTCCCCCTTCCCCCTTGGCAACTGCAAGTCTGTTCTCTGTGCCTGTGAGCCTTTTTCTGTTTTGTAGATAAGTTCCTTTGTGTCATATTTTAGATTCCACATGTACATTATACGGTGTTTGTCTTTCTCTTCCTTACTTCTCTTAGCATGATAACCTCCAGGTCCGCCCACGTTGCTGCGAATGGCATGATTTCATTCCTTTTATGGCTGAGTAGTATTCCATTGTATATATGTTCGCATCCTTTTTATCCATTCATCTATCCATTGACATTTAGGTGGCTTCCATGCCTTGCCTATTGTCAATAGTGCTGCTATGAACCTGCTGCTGCTGCTGCTGCTGCTGCTAAGTCGCTTCAGTTGTGTCCAACTTTGCGACCCCATAGATGGCAGCCCACCAGGCTCCCCCGTCCCTGGGATTCTCAGGCAAGAACACTGGAGTGGGTTGCCATTTCCTTCTCCAATGCAGGAAAGTGAAAAGTGAAAGGGAAGTTGCTCAGTTGTGTCGGACTCTTCGCGACCCCATGGACTGCAGCCTACCAGGCTCCTCTGTCCATGGGATTTTCCAGGCAAGAGTACTGGAGTGGGGTGCCATTGCCTTGTGAACCTAGGGGTGCATAAATCATTTCAAATGACAGTGTTCTTGGGATATATGCCCAAGAGTGGTATTGCTGGATCATAGACAACTCTATTTCTAGTTTTTTGAGGGACCTCCAGGACTTTCTCCATAGTGGCTGGACCGACTTACATTTCCACCAACAGTGAGTGAGGCTTTGAGGGAGGGGCTTTGTGGCTGGGGTGTGCAGAGAGAGAGACAGACAGGAATTCAGCCCAGTCGAGACATCACAGAGTCAGAGAAGGTCTAGTGGGCAAGCGCTTTCATGGGCCCTGCCTGGGTCAGGCCCAGGGCTCTGTGTGGGTGAGCAGACAGGCCCTGTCCAAGCTCGCAGTCAGCCAGAGCAAGGGTGGCCGGGAGGCTGGCCTCCTCGATTTGGGGGTGGGGGCGGCCAGCAGCTCCTCTGGTGAGGTCGGGGTTGGTCTGTGCCCTCTCAACTTCAGGCAACAGCAGCAAGTGTGGCCACGTCAGGGCACCTCACCTTTTTCCACCCAACCCTGCTTTTTTCTTTAGCAGGTCCAGTGCTCTCACCTTCCTAACTTGGACTTGGCTGGAATTGATGACACTCTCTTTTGGGGGTGGAGTCAGACACCCTGATTGGCTCAGGAAAAACCTCAACCCCCTGAGGACCAATGAGATGCAAGGAGACTCATTTGCCTTCCTCAAGAGGCTGTCCCTCCTCTCCCACCCAAACTGCCAGGCAGAATGAGGATGTGGCCTTCAAGGTGGCCTGTCATGGGTTGTCCAGGAGGCGCTGGCTGAAGAACCCCACTCACAGGCTGATTGTGAAAAAGGGAGACCAGGCAGCGCTCACCCACAGACCATAGGGCCCACCATGCCCTAGGGATCCCCTAGAATACCAGGCAGCTGGCAATAATAAACTTTTCCTGAATAAATGAATGGATGGATGGATGATGCCTGCCCTCAGCTCCCTCTTCCCAAATGAACTGCTGAACTGGACTTTTTTTTTTTTTAATCTCTCCTTCAGTTGTTCTCCCATCCCAACCGTTTCCAGGCTCAGCTCCCTAATCTGTATAATGAGTGTAATAATAGTATCTACTTCCTAGAATTATTGTGGGAACTAAATGAATTTAATATATATGGCACATAGTAGATACATGTGGGTGTGCTCAGTCACTCAGTCCTGTCTGACTCTTTGTGGCCCAATGGACTGTAGCTCACCAGACTCCTCTGTCCATGGGATTTTCCAGGCAAGAACACTGGAGTGGGTTGCCATTTCCTTCTCCAGGGGATCTTCCCGACCAGGGGCTGAACCTGCATTTCTTACATCTCCTTATTGGCAGGCAGATTGTTTATCACTAGCACCACCTGGGAAGTGCTGGCAGGTACATTACAAATGTCAGTTACTGTTCAGATCAGTATTATCATTTCCCCCTAGGATCGTCAGTTTTCTCATCTGTGAAATGGGAATTCATCTGTTCATTCAACAAACTACTAATCATCATCCATGTGCCAGGCATTTTTGTTAAGATCTGGGGCAGTTACAGAGATGAATGGGCCAAAGTCTGTGTCTGGAGGAATTAACCTTCTGGTGTGGCAGGCAGTCAGAGTTAAAACCCAGTGGGGGAAATGTCAGGGCATTTGGAAAGTCTACTGTACAGATGTGGGGTGACCTGGGGTAATGAGAAGCTACCTCCAAAACTGGACTAATTGAGGTGAGAGATGGCACTGAATCTGTATCCCCTGCTCTTTCCAGCATGCTGAGTTGGCTTGAAAACATCTGGGATAGGCTCCAGTCATGAACCAGACAGAAATGAAGTTAGATTTCCAGTTCAGTTCAGTTCAGTCGCTCAGTCATGTCCGACTCTTTGCAACCCCATGGACTGCAGCACGCCAGGCCTCCCTATCCATTACCAACACGCGGAATTTACTCAAACTCATGTCCATTGAGTCTGTGATGCCATCCAACCATCTCAACCTCTGTCATCCCCTTCTCCTCCCGCCTTCAATCTTTCCCAGCATCAGACTACCAAAGAACCCAAAGTTTACAGCTGGAAGATAGATACAATTAAGAGTCAGGGAAGGACTTGCCAACTTATATCGCAGGGATCTTTCTTCTAAAATACTATCTCAGTTTTTAAAAATTATGTGAAATAATGTATACATCTAATTCTTTAGACTTTTGTCTGTTTTGAAAAATGAGTGAAATTTTTTTTTTGTGGTTTCCTATCTGATAGGAACAGCCCCATTACACCGCCACCTGATGGCAGCATACTAAAGTCACGGGCGTTGTTGGGTTTATTTTGCTTGAGATGAAGAAGACAGCAAGCTCAATTTGGGGGTATGACCAGAGATAATCAAAGCCATTCCCCCAACTCCCCTTCTCTCCACCCCTTTACTAAAACCCAGCTTCTATAGTTGATGTTCCCAAGTTCCCAGCTTTTTGCCCAAGCCATGCCTACTCCAGTTTCCCAGCAGACAAGCCAGCCAGCTCCTCCTCCCTAGCTCTTGCAGGCACTTAAGAAAGGGAGAGCTTTCAGACCTGGACTTCCCCCAACCTTGGCAATCCCCAAAGCCCTGTCCCGAAGCCCAGGAAACCCACCTTCTGGCCCAATGGAGATGCTGCCTGGATCTTGTCATGTGGCCCTGTATTCATTTGAACCTCATATTCCCCATCCGTAAAAGGGAGCTTCCCAATCTAGTTCAGCCCCAACAACATGGCTGTTGGGGGTGAAAAAGTGGGGGCAGGGTGGAGGCGTCCTATCCCTTCCCCTGCCTCCTCGGGGAGCCCCAGGACCCTGCTCAGAGGAGGGAGGAAGCCCTGCTTCCCCTGGGGAAGTTGGTCCCAGGGGACTCTGTGATCCTCCCCATGCTCACTGTGGGCGGGCAGCCAGCACTAAGAGCTGTATTAATTATTACCACCTCCCCCTTGGGAAGTGAATTCAAAATGAGGTCACCATGGTAACCCAAATGGTTACAATGTGACCAAATTTTTAAAGTGTTCAACATGTTCTGGGCAAATCACCTCTCAGTGGAAAAGAAAAGATTGGGGCGTCAGTGGCACACCCCAGTGGCCTGGGGAGTCCGGGAGCTCTCCTTCACCAAGAGAGGGTGAGCAGGGGCAGGGCAGAGCAGAGGAGAGGCCCAAGTGGCAACGACATCCGGGTCCCGCAGGGCCCCCCCCCCCGCCCCGCCCCCCGGCCCTCGGCATCCGGGTCCCGCAGGGGGCCCTGGGTTTAGTCCCGGCTCTAGCATCATCTTGCCTGCGGCTCCTGGCGGGTGCCTTGCCCGCTCTGGGCCTCCAGTCACCCTTCACTCAGCAGTATCTCTTCCAAGAGCAAACAGATGGGACTTCCTCGGTGGTCCAGTGGTGGAGAGTCCGCTTGCCAATGCAAGGGACACAGGTTCAACCCCTGGTCCAGGAAGATCCCACGTGCTGCGGGGCAACAAAGCCCGTGTGTGACAAGTGAGACCTGCGTGCTCTAGAGCCCATGCTTCACAGCAAGAGAAGGCACCACCGTGAGAAGCCCGCGCACTGCAGCTAGAGAGTAACCCCCGTTAGCTGCAAGTAGCCGCTACTTTAAAGCCCACGCGCAGCAACAAAGACCAAAAATAATAAATAATCTAAAATCCAGCTTGAAAAAAAGAAAAAGATCAAACAGATAGATGAGCCAGTGGGTTGTTAAGCTCACGTGTCGGGTGGAGGGTGATGGGGAAGGCCAGGGAGTTTTTGGCCGATCACGCCTCCAAGGCAGAGAGAGCACCTGGATTCAGATCCCCGCCTCCACTGCCAGCAGCTATGGTGACCTTGGGCCTGGGTCTTCACCCCTCTGAGCTTTGGCTTCCCTACCTATAAGACAGGGGGCTACCAGTAGTCCCTTCCCTTCGGGGTGGTTGTGAAGTTTAAGCAAGATAACCCATGGAAAGTGCTTAGCATGGCGCCTGCATGTGGTAGGTCTGACATCATCCTGCCGCTGTGCCCTGTGGACCAGCCCTGAGTGGAGCGAGTTACAAGTGATCTTGCAGTGGATCTTCACTATGTTCTTCCCATGAGATGGTTGCTATCGTTAAGCCCGTTTTACAGATGTGGAAACTGAGGTTAGCAAGGTGAAACAGCTCACTGAGGCACACAGAGCACCGAGGAGGGGGGCCTGGATGGAGAGCCAGGTCTGTCAGCCTTGAGTCTGAGCTCGAGCTCCTAAAACCACTCCCTGTACAGCCTGAGGATGGTGAAATGAAGCATGGATTGAGTCCCCAAGCTTCTTAGTGCATGGCACATGGTTGGTACTCATTAGACAGTGGCAGTCATAGGTGCATCCAGGTTCTGTGTCATAGCTGCTGTACTGCCCCTGACCCCTGTCTTCTGGAGCTCGGGTACCAGGTCTGGGGGGTTCAGAACGAACATGGCTCAGGCAGTGATGGGCGAATGGGCAGGCCCTCTTTAGGTCACTGCGTCATAATGGCCCTGGCTGTCCCCAGGGCCCTGGCTGTCCTCACACTGTGGGGACACAGACAGCCAGGAGCTGCCTCTAACCTCACCCTGCCCTGGTTACTCTCTGGACTTCATGGCCCCCACCTACCCCTTCCTGCTGGGTCAGCCTCCCACCCCACCCTCCCCTTCCGGCCACCCCCAGGCAAAGCCCGGCTTTCCCAGGACAGAATGGGGTCAAACCTGCTGGATGATAGATGGATTTAATAACCAGCTATTCCTACCTCCAGCCCATTTGCCCTCCACTGTCCCAGGCCCACAACAGGGGCCGGAGTCAGCCTCATCCGTCAGGGGAGAGAAGTCGGAGGGGTGGAGACCACCCTCCCAGCTTGTTCAGGGCTCTCCAGGAGTCCAGAGCAGCTCAAAGCTGAAAACCTGGGATTTGGATCCCCCAGTTTTAGCCCTTCTTCCTGTTGGTGGGATGACCTGGAGCAAATCATTGCTATTCTCAGACCCTCACTTTCTCCATCTACAAAATGCAGCGGATAATCCCCGGGGTTGCTGTGGGCCTGAGCCAGTAGCAGATGTGTTCTTGCTTTGTGAATCTCCGTGTACACATAAAATGATCCTGGTTATTGATCATCTTTGGCTGCTCTCTGGGTTGGGTCCCCCTAGAAGAAGACCCTGAGTCAAGGATGAGGGAGGTTCCCTTGGAACTTCTTGGGCAGTGATGCCCTGGTGGGGAAGCGGGGAAGAGAGGTAGGGGAGGGAGAATCCGGTTCAGGCTGTGCTAATCGGCAGGCTATGAGGGAACCGGCTACAGGGGATTAGCCCTTCTAGAGACTTCTGCAAGATAGGGCAGTATGGACCTCAGATTTGTCCTAATCGAGAGGTGAGGAACTGGGTTATTTTCCACCAGCTCTCATCCACCTTTGGTTGAGGATTGCTCCCTAAGACACATCATTGCTTCCAAGCACTTCCAGACCACCCTGTGAGGGGGCCGAGCAGGCCCTCTGGGCAGAGAGAGTCCTGGGAGAGTTGCAGGTACTTACATCAGAGGCTGTCATATGCCTGGGAATGGTGATGCTGATGAGATGTAGACAGAGTTCCACATGCACCATCTCAATTTATTTATCCCTCAGCCATATAAGGGAGGTTCTATTATTAGCCCCATTTTGCAGATGAGGTATATGAGGCTCAGGGAGGTAACGTTCACTTGCCCAAGAACACACAGCTCAGAAGGAGCGAAGTAAGGATTAGAATGGGCTGCAGGATCTTTGGTCTTTCCGCTGCCTTTCAAATTGGCAGGACTCTTTTGTATGTGGGTTGCAGCCAGCAGTGTGCTGCTAAATGTTTAAACACGGGAGAAAAAAGCCCTGACTTATAGTGTTTACTGGTTGCCATGGTATAAATACACCCACCATGCCCAATTTCAAGCTACCAAAGTGATGTCTGTCACTGAACACAAAGTTGGGAAAAGATGCTAACAATTGGCTCTTAAAAGCTGGTATGAGCTAGCTCCAGCACATCACTGTTGGAATATTTTTGGTCTCATCTCCAACCAGCAGAGCTCTCTGTACTGAGCAAACTGAATTCCTCTGAAGGGTACAAACACATCACACCTGTTCTAGCTCCCACCTCTCTGTTCCTACTATCCTTCCCTCGGGAATGCCTTTTTCTTTCTCTCCGTGTTTCCAAATCTTATTCATCTGTTAAGAGCCTGCTCTGACCCCACTTCCTCTAGTTTGTGTTAGTTGGAATAAGTACCATTAGCTGCTGTGACAAACAGCCCCATAATCTTAGTGTGTAATTTTAGTGTGTAAATCACTAATTTTACACAATCTAAATGTATTGCCCCTTTGTCCTATAGGCCAAGAGAGGTTCTTCTCAGCCTGGAACCCAGATTCCTTCCATTTTAAAGTGCTACCATCATCAACACTTTGTGTCCAAATTCACCACAGAACAGGGAGAGAGCAGAAAGGATCCCACAGGAGTTTTATGGCCAGCCGTGGAACTGGTGCTTATCATTTCTACACATTTTGTTGGCCAGAACTGTCCCTCTGGACTGCAAGGGGCCCACGAAGCATGGCTTAACTGGAAATGTGATTTTCTTCCAAGGAGAAAATGAAACCACGAAAACAAAATCCAGCCAGCTTCTGCTTCTCCTTCCCCAACTTCCACAGTCCAACCAACTTCTTTCTTTTCTAGATTCTCCCAGAACATACTGTGCAGAATTGTTTTCTTTGGTCTTTGACTCAGACTGGCAGGCATGGTTACTGGCTTGGTCTTCTCTGACTCCACAGACTCACAGAGGCCGAGCTGTGGAAGGGCCCTAGAAGCAGGTTTCCCAATGCTTGCTTCAGGTATGAATCACCTGTAGAGTCAGGGTTCCCAGGCCTGATATTATAGGTCTGGGGAATAGCCCAGCAATCAGTATTTTTAACCAGACCATTAGGTAGTCCAGAGGTGCAGCTAACATTGGTGCCACTGATCTAGTCCAAAGGTCTCATTTCATGGATGTGGACACTGAGGCCCAGATAGCAGGAGTGGGAATTTGCCCTAAGCCATGGAATAAGTTAGAGCTGGATCTGAAACTCAAACCCAGACCTCCTGACTTTTAACCCTGGGCTGTCTACACACCATGCTGTTACTCATAAAGAAAGCCTGATCATAAACTCCAGCACAAGACCCTGGTTGATGCTGAATCTGTTATGGGCTATCAAGATGACCTTCGAGTTGAACATGAACTCTATAGAGGTAAGCAGACCTCGGTTCAAATTCTACCTCTTCCACCTGCTTGTTTTGGAATCTTGGACAAGTCTTTCTACCTCTCTGAGCTTTGGTCTCCTCCCCTGGAAAATGGGGATGATAAAAATATCCATCCCACAGGTTAGGGGGAGAAAAATGTATGGAAAATTGCTCAGCACAGCAGCTGATAAATTCTCGATAAATACTTGTTGTTGGCTCTGGTTATCTGCTGAGGTGAGTGATTGTTCTCAAGGAGCATGAGGGGCATCTGGAAGCAACCTCAAGGCTGAGGCTAATCCCCAAGAGAGCCTCCACCAGCTTAAGTTTCAGTCATGTGCAGCTGTTTCATGAACATCAGCTCCCAAAGTGTACCTGCATAACCCTCGGGAACTCAAGCAGTACAACTTGATCTTGGTTTTTATCCAGTTGGGTGCATAGCTATTTGCTTCGAAAATATACCCAAGCTGTGTGTGTGTGCCTGTGCGAGCCTGGGCCGTGCTTCTGTGCACTGAGGCTGCGTGGTCTCAGGCCACAGGAGGACCATGTCAGTCAGGGCAGTAGCGAACACCCCACAGCTTAGAACTACAGAGCTTGCTTTCGGTCACTCTGCGTGTGCATCATGGCTCGGCTGGGACTCTCCTCCTGGTAGGCACTCAGGCACATGGCTGAGGGAGCAGCCGCCAACCCAACTGCTGCTGTTCCCTGTGCCCAGAAAGCAGAGGACGCTGCAAAGTTTTATTCAGGCAATGAAGTGCTCCTCACTGAGGCAAACCCATCAACCTATCTCTTTCCCAATTTGCATAAAGAGAACAACAGTACTTAGATCACTGGTGAGAGGGGCTACCTGACATGATACTGTGGAATTGTTAGAACAGGATGGAGACAGAACTCGGTAAGTGATGGGTTATAATAGCCAAATAGTGGAAACAGCCCACCTGTCCATCAACAGATGGATGGATAAGCAAGCACCTACGATGGGATGCTATTCAGTCGTAAAAAGGAATGAAGTCCTGATACGCGTTACACCACGGAGGAACCTTAAAAACACTTAGGCTAAAAACAAAACAAAACAAAACGCTTAAGGCTAGAGACTTCCCTGGCGGTCCAGGGAATACTCCATGCTCCCACTGCAAGGGGCACAGTTTCAGTCCCTGGTCAGGAACTAAGATCCCACATGCTGTGTGGCATGTCCCCACCACCCCTCCGCCAAAAAAAACCCCTAACAACAAACAAAAAACACTTAGGCTAAGTGAAAAAGACAGTTATAAAAGGTCTTATAGTATATGATTCTATTGACATGGAGTGTCCAGAATAGGCAGATTCACAGAGACCAAAAGTAGCCTAGTGGTTGCCAGGGGCTGGGGATAGGAAGGAATTAGGAGCGACTGCCAATGGGTGCAAGGTTTCATTTTGGGCTGTTGGGAATGTTCTGGAATTAGACAGTGGAGGTGGTTGCACAACAATGTGACTGTACTGCAACCCACTTGAAAATGAAGTTTATGCCATGTGAATTATACATAAAAAATGAAATATAAAAACAATAATATAAAATGAAATAATATAAAACGAATAATATGAATAATGTAAAATATAAATAGTATAAAACATGCAAATAAGTAACTAATCATAATAATAAGTGAAGGATAGAAGTACTCCCGTCCCCCTACAGAGTCGTGTTCTTCAGCCCCACCCCAAACTGTGAGCCCCACCCTTGTAATCCTTATCTTTGCGCTGTCCTTTCTGTGGACTGGCCTGTCTCCCCTCCCCCAGGAATCCTTCAAAGCCGTGGTAGAGCCTGGCTATTTTTGTTCCTCTCGGTGGCCCCTGCTCCAGGCAGGTAGGATCAGGTGTAGAAACTGCTCTCACTCACAAAGCTGTGCTCATGCCCTGTGTGTGCATGTGTGTGCACACAGCTTATGCACACGTGTGCGTGTGTGTGCATGTGCACGTGTGTGTGTGCACATGTGCACACACAGCTTGGTCCTGGAGCTGTTCATACACCAGCTGCTGTGGCAAGGGTTGCTTCCTATCTCCAGTCTACCCGGGCCCTTCTCCCGCTGCCCCCAGCATCCTGGAGGGTGCCTGCCTGGGAGGGAAGCGCCATCAGGCAGCCTTCCAGCCCCTTCTATTTGTCATAAGGAAGCTGGTCCACGGAAGGAAGCCTTGCCACAGGCTGACGTGGGAGCAGAGCTGGACCAAGCCTCCAGGCACCCCACATCTGGCCCAGTGCCCACACCCCGACCCCCAGCGAAGCCTCCAGGCACCCCACAGCCAGCCCGGTGCCCCCAACCCCGACCACCGGCGATGGAGGTGGGTCAGAGGGCGGGCCACGGGGCGGGCAAGCGCTGAGAGATCCTGGGCCTTCTCGGAGCCCCTCCCACCGGACAAGTGACCAGCCTGTTGTACAGGGATATCGAGGGGCCAGCGGGCTGGTGGGGTCAGGGAAGGCTGAAGTCAGGCGGAGAAGGGCCCGGTCGCTCAGTACTTCCTGTTTTTATCATTGCTCTAGTCATGAGAGACAGTTGCCGCCACAAAACCACAGCACCAAACCTGCTGGCTTCCCTTCGCCTGTGCCCCTCCGTCCCAACGCCCTCTCTCTGGCACTGTGTCTCCCTTCAGGCCTGCAGAGGTGGGCCCACCATGGCAGGGATGAGATTGGACCCTGAGACGAACCAGCCCACAGGGCTGCAGTTGGACCCACAGGCTCACTGAGGTTGGAGCCATCCTCTATTCCAAGGGCTCTGTATTTGTGCATTTATTGAGCACCTACTGTGTGCCATGCCAGCTCCTACACCACATACTGAAGTTAAAGGCCATCAACACCAGCTTGTCTAAGACTCATTTGAGACATTAGTAGCCTGGCTGAGACTGGGGTACAGCTCCGGGCCCAGCCTGTCCCCAGAGACAGGGACCTCAGCTCCCCCAACCCCAACTACAAGAGGTCACTCTTGCTCTCTTATATTCAGGACTCCTGGGGACAGTTTATCACAAGGAGGGGACACATGCATGAGATGGGGTATGTGGGCACATGAAATATGGCCTCACAGAGGGAGAAAGTGATTCCATTTCTGAGGAGGAAGGAGAGTCTTGGGTGGGTGCATTCCATCTTTAACACTTTTCTGACCTCCACTGCCCTACTTTGAACACAGAGTGTGTGCATGCTCAATCATGTCTGACTCTCTGCGACCCCATGGTCTGTAGCCCGCCAGGCTCCTCTGTCCATGGAATTTTCCAAGCAAGAATACTGGAATGGATTGCCATTTCCTACTCTAGGGGATCTTGCTGACCCAGGAATCGAACCCATGTCTCCTGCATTGGCAGGTGGATTCTCTACCACCACGCCACCTGGGAACCCCCTCCTTGAGCATAGAGACTGGCCTTCAAATCCAGAACCCTGGGGACACCAGGGAACCCATCAGGACACAGCTTGATTAACATCTTACTCATGCCATGGCTTAGCTTCTATTTATGGCAATCAAGAAGGTTTTCATTTATTAATACAGTTTCCTTGAAAATAAATTATTTAAGTAAAGATGAGTTTTGAGAAGACACCAAAGAACTGTTAGGACCGGCAGGAGGGAAAGTGGTTTTGAATGTTTGGGTGGTTTGGGAAACAGGGTTTCATGGATCTGGGAGGTGGGGTGGTTTAATCCTGGTTTCCTCCTGCCGCAAGGACCCTGCCCTGGACATGTCATCGTTGGACTCCCGGTGGCCAGAGTCCTTGTCTTCAGAGCATCTGGGTGTCAGGCTCCTTGTCTCCAGGGCAACAGTGGGGAGGGCACTGGTGGCCCTCCTGGGTGGAGACCACCCTCTCTCCGACATGCATCAGCTCAGCCACCCTGGCCTGGGGCTGCTGTGTCACCCATGCCTCAGGAGCCAAACCAGCGTCCTCCTTTCTCCTCACCCTCCCGCACACAGCTCTCCTACAAAGTCCTCAGATGACAAGCAAGGGGTTTGACTACCTGGCCCTCCCCTTCCTTCCCTATCTCCCCAGGTGAATCTGGGGTTCCTGGCACAGAGCCTCTCCTGGCACCCATTCTCTGGACCATGGTCCTTCCACCCTATGCCATCTTAAATAATTTATTTTCAAGGAAACTGTATTAATAAATGAAAACCTTCTTGATTGCCATAAATAGAAGCTAAGCCATGGCATGAGTAAGATGTTAATCAAGCTGTGCCTCCCCTCCCAGGTTCAGCCCCTCCATGGCTCCTGGGTGTCACTCCCCACCACTGAGAAGCTGCCCTCAGGGAGTCTGAGGTAGTCTCCAGGCACGTTCCTTTAAAGCACCACCACTGATGTCTGCGGGAATCACGTGGGGCAGAGTCAGGACTAGGGGAGGCTGGCGAGGTACCTGGGGCACAGAGTTCATGGAGGCACCCATTCTCAATGGTCACCCTGAAAATGAGTGCCTTCTGTGCACCCTGGAGACCTCACTCCTCTCCGTTAGTCCCAGCCAGGCTGCAGAAAATGAGGGACAGAAAGTCTGCTGGTTGGAAGGCTGTGTGGGGGGTTACTGGGGTTGAGTCACTCTCACAGCACTTGCTGTGACAGTGTCCCAGGGAGGCTGATCGGCAAGGTAGCTGCCTGAACACGGTTGTGTGTGGTGTGCACTGCACAAGGGTGTGAGGCCAAGGGGCAAGTGTGGCTGAAATCCAGCCTGTCCCCACTCTGTGTGTCTGAGCACATGGGCTGCGTCAGCCTGGAGAAGGGGGCACCTTTCAGTACTTTGCCCACTGGTGGGGGTTCCTTTCAGTACTTCCTAAGAGTTAGTCACTCAGGCGTGTCCAACTCCTTGCGACCCCATGGACCCGCCGTAGCCCACTAGGTTCCTCTGTCCATGGGATTCTCCAGGCAAGAATACTGGAATAGGTAGCCATTTCCTTCTGCAGGGGATCTTCTCAACCCAGGGATCAAACCCATGTTTCTTAAGTCTTCTGCACTGCGGGCAGATTCTTTACCATAGGAGCCACCAGGGAAGCCCTAGTACTTCCTCAGTTCAGTTCAGTTCAGTCGCTCAGTGGTGTCCAACTCTTTGTGACTCCATGAACTGCAGCACACCAGCCTTCGCTGTCCATCACCAACTCCCGGAGCTTACTCATATTCATGTCCATTGAGTCGGTAATGCCATCCAATCATCTCATCCTCTGTCGTCCCCTTCTCCTCCTGCCTTCAATCTTTCCCAGCTTCAGGGTCTTTTCCAGTCAGTCAGCTCTCCACATCAGGTGACCAAAGTATTGGAGTTTCAGCTTCAGCATCAGTCCTTCCAATGATATTCAGAAATTCAGCTGATTTCCTTTAGGATGGACTGGGTGGATCTCCTTGCAGTCCAAGGGACTCTCAAGAGTCTTCTCCAACACTACAGTTCAAAAGCATCAATTCTTTGGTGCTCAGCTTTCTTTATAGTCCAACTCTCACATCCATACATGACTACTGGAAAAACCAAAGCCTTGACTAGACGGACCTTTGTTAGGAAAGTAATGTCTCTGCTTTTTAATATGCTGTCTAGTTCAGTCATGACTTTTCTTCCAAGGAGCCAGCATCTTTTAATTTTGTGGCTGCAGGCACTATCTGCAGTGATTTTGGAGCCCCAAAAAAAATAGTCTGTCACTGTTTCCATTGTTTCCCCATCTATTTGCCATGAAGTGATGGGACCGGATGCCATGATCTTAGTTTTCTGAATGTTGAGTTTTAAGCCAACTTTTTCACTCTCCTCTTTCATTAAGAGTCTCTTTAGTTCTTCACTTACTGCCATAAGTGTGGTATCATCTGCATATCTGAGGTTATCGATATTTCTCCCAGAAATCTTGATTCCAGTTTGAGCTTCATCCAGTCCAGCATTTCTCATGACATACTCTGCATATAAGTTAAATAAGCAAGGTGACAATACACAGCCTTGACATTCTCCTTTCCCAATTTGGAACCAGTCTGTTGTTCCATGTCCAGTTCTAACTGTTGCTTCTTGACCTACATACAGATTTCTCAGGAGGTAGGTCAGGTGGTCTGGTATTCCCATCTCTTTCAGAATTTTCCACAGTTTGTTGTGATCCACACAGTCGAAGGCTTGGGCGTAGTCAATAAAGCAGAAATAGATGTTTTTCTGGAACTCTCTTGCTTTTTCCATGATCCAGCAGATGTTGGCAATTTGATCTCTGGTTCCTCTGCCTTTTCTAAATCCAGCTTGAACATCTGGAAGTTCACGGTTCACATATTGCTGAAGCCTGGCTTGGGGAATTTTGAGCATTTCTTTACTAGCATGTGAGATGAGTGCAATTGTGCGGTAGTTTGAGCATTCTTTGGCATTGCCTTTCTTTGGGATTGGAATGAAAACTGACCTTTTCCAGTCCTGTGGCCACTGCTGAGTTTTCCACATTTGCTGGCACATTGAGTGCAGCGCTTTCACAGCATCCTTCACCAGTGCTCCCTGGGAGGGTATCAGATGTGCTCCCGGTGGCCTTGCAGACAGTGGGAGAGAAGGCGATTACAGAGGGGCGGGGACTTGCTCTAGAACACAGAGCAGCAGGCCAGGACCCAAGTTTCTTGATTCTTCACTTGATCTTCTTCCGTTTACCTTTTATGACTCCTCTAGGATTGAATAAAAAATGTTAAGAGGGCTGAGTATTTCCCACAGACAGAGGTAAACCCAGAATGTGAGGTCCCAGTTACTCTCTTTCTTGTCTGCTCCTCCCCAACCCTGCCACGGCCGAGGTAATTCCCACCTTGACATGTTTTCAGCAGCTTGGACTCGCCTCTAATCCTGCGTCTGTCTCCCCCATTGGCCTGTGAATGCCTGAAGGGCAGAGACCGGCTCTCGTCATAGCCTCGGTCTCAGTACCGGGTTTGGTAAATTGTAAGCCGGCGTGCATGGTGATCCATGTATCCTGAGACCCCAGGAGGCCTCATCTTGGCTCTGGGCGGGCAGAGACACCGACCATTAACCAAAAGTAATTTAAAAACAACTCCAACTGTGACTCGTGTCTAATACTCTTAAAAGCTGTTTCCCTCCCTGTTTTCTCTCTCTCCCTTTCCCCTTCAGGCTCTCTCCTCCCATTTTCTGCGTTCTGTGACACAAAACTGAGAAAGCAGTTTGTCCAAGACTGAGATTCTCTTTTTAGAGAGAGGGTAGGTGCTGTAAACCCGCTGGTCGTCCTCTCAAACTGTCCTCCTCCTCCTGAGCACGTGGCCATGAAGCTGGACGACATTTCCCGGCCTCCCTTGCAGCACTGGCCGCAGGACTGCATCCTGGCCATTGGAACATGAATGGCGGTGACAGAGGCCGCATTCGGGCCTTGGCCTTCAGTCACCGGGTGCCCTCTCTCTCCTCCCTGCTGGCCGAGACCAGAAGCGGTGACAATAAACCTGACGGAAGTCATTGCGTGGAAGGAACCTGTCTCTGCATGCTTGTGTGGAGCAGACATGCCTTCCTGGCCTGGAACATTCACCAGGGAGGGTTAATGAGAGAGAAAGACACTTCCGTGCTCTTTTTTTTAAAAAAAAAAAAAATTAATTTGGCTGCTCTGGGTCTTAGTTTCATCTACGTTGCATCTTAGTTGCATCTGGTCTTGGTAGGTTCTAGTTCCCTGTTGGTGTTCAGTCGCTCAGTCCTGTCTGACTCTTTGCAACCCCACGGACTGCAGCACACCAGGCTTCCCTGTCCTTCACCATCTCCCAGAGTTTGCTCAAACTCATGTCCATTGAGTCAGTGATGCCGTCCAACCATCTCATCCTCTGTTGCCCCTTTTCCCTCCTGTCCTCAATCTTTCCCAGCATCAGGGTCTTTTCCAATGAATCAGCTATTCACATCAGGTGGCCAAAGTATTGGAGCTTCAGCTTCAGCCTCAGTCCTGCCAGTGAATATTCAGGGTTGATTTTCTTTAGGATGGACTGGTTTGATCTCCTTGCAGTCCAAGGGACTCTCAAGAGTTTTCTCCAGCAGCACAGTTCAAAAGCATCAGTTCTTAGCTGCTCAGCCTTCTTTATGGTCCAATTTCACATCCATACCTGAGGGAATCAAACCTGCATTGGGAGCATGAAGTCTTAGCTCCTGGACCAGAGAAGTCCCCTCTGTGCTGTTTAAGCTTTTTTTTTTTTTTTGGCTCAGGAAAGACGTGTTGAGTCTTATACCTCAACAACAGAATAGTGAAGGGGGAGAAATGGCTGAATATAAAAATCAGAGTTCTTTTTAGGAGAAGTGGGGACAGAGCCTGGAGTATACCCACGTAGTGAGCTTTGTCCCCTCCCACATGTGAGAAGGATTGAATGGCCAGGAGGTGGTGGCAACTGCAGTGAAAGATGGCTGTTTCTTGTGTAACTAAAGTGGAAGAGAGAGTGGGATCATGAAGCACCCAGTTGCAAGACTGACGGTGGCTCAAATGAAAGAGAAGTAACCTTCACTGTCATCATTATTCCTCAAAGGACACAGGCCTCTGCTGCCCTTCCCTGGGAGGTGGGCAAAGGCAGCCCCTCCCCCCTTATTTCACAAGGATCTCCCCAGAAAAGAGTAGCTGGCTTGCCCAAAGTCACCCTGGCCGTCAGAGGCAGAAGAGACCAAGGAAACCCCAAGAGAGGATTTGGAGCCAAAAAGGATTTGAACCTGGCAGCAGATGGGGAACCCAGCAAGGGAATCCTCCCGTGCTGGAAAGATCAGCTCAAGAAGCTGCACCCAAAGACAATGGATGGAAGTGACCTAAGGAATTCCAGGAAGGAGAGAAGCCTGTGGTGCAGGCGTCTGGGGAGCTCTTACTGCAGCCGTCAGGGCAGCTGCCATTCACACCGACAATGCTGTGGAGGGCAGGAGGCAGAAAGGCTGAAGCACTGAGGTCTGAAAAGGAAGTGCCAGAACCACAAAGGTTCTAATGTGAGTTGTTTGCGTGAAAATGGACAGGGGGAGGGCCTGGAGCCCAGATGGCCAGGAAGTGGAAAGGCTGATGGGCCCCAGCCTTCACAGGTCATAGCCATTCATGCAACATCCCCTGAACATTCACTGGGCACTGGCAATGTACCCAGCATCTCTGTACCTGGGACATCAGCTGTGACCCACGCGGACCAAAGCCCCATCTTCCGGGAGCCCACATTCTAGTGGGAGAAACAGACCATACGTGATAATTGTGAGAAATAAGTCACTCTGTAACATCAGGATGCAAGGAGACGGACTTCCCTGGTGGTCCAGTGGTTAAGCATCCACCTTGTAATGCCAGGGTCTCAGGTTCAATCGCTGGTCAGGGGAGATTCCACATGCCTCGGAGCAACTAAGCCAGTGCCCCAGAACCACTGAGCCCGTGTGCAGCAACTACTGAAGCCCTAGCACCTAGATCCTGTGCTCCGTAACAACAGGAGCCACCACAATGAGAAGCCCACACACCACACCGCAACTAGAGAGTAGCCCCTATTATTGTTTCCCTCTTTGTTTTGACTGCTAAGAAGCTCTGAGCTTTTTTTAAATATGAACATTTTATTTCTGTATTTAATTTTTTTTATTTATTTGTTTCTGTGTGCGGGCTTTCTCTAGTTTCAGAAGCAGCTTCGAAGTCTCTAGCTTCGGTGTATGGGCCTCTCATTGAAGGGGCTTCTCTGTTGCAGAGCACACGCTCTGAGGCACTCGGGCTTCAGTAATTGTGGCACACAGGTTCAGTAGTTGTAGCGCACCAGCTTAGTTGCCCTAAACAGTGAAACTGAAAACAGGGACTCTTCCTAGACCAGGGATTGAACATTCGTTCCTTGCGTTGCAAGTTCAGTTAAATTCAGTTCAGTCGCTCAGTTGTATCCGACTCTCTGTGACCCCATGGACTGCAGCATGCCAGGCCTCCCTGTCCATCAGCAGCTCTGGGAGTTTACTCAAACTCATGTCCATTGAGTTGGTGATGCCGTCCCACCATCTCATCCTCTGTCATCCCCTTCTCCTCCCGCCTTCAGTCTTTCCCAGCATCAGGGTCTTTTCAAATTGCAAGGCAGATTTTTGCAGTCTGGGACCAGGGAAGTCCCAGGAATTTGCATTTTAAACCAGCACCCCAAGAAAACCACAGCTGTAGGAAGAGGGAGCAAGGCAGGTGGGCAAGCAGCTGAAAAAGGGGCTCCCAGGGAGACGTGCCACCCACCACGTGTGGAGAGTGGCTTTCGCTGGCCTGGGAGGTATATAACTCAATGACTTGGGCTGGGCACTGAAGGGGGAAGGATGCCCCAGGGTGGAGAACGGGAAGGGAAGGGGAGGGCATGGCAAGAGGTGCGAGCTGCCTGGACAAAGACTAAAGGACAGAAGGGAAGGAGGTGAGAGGAGGTTTGCACAAGCTTTCTCAGGTCCCTCTGTGACCAAGGGACACTGGGGCCAGGGTGGGCTTCATCAGCCTGCAACAACTGGGGGGACAGGATTCTTGAGAATTGGTCACTGTTAGCTGCAGAGGTAGCCCCCTCCTTGATTCGACCCCCAAGAGTCATGAGTCATGAGTCATGATGGATGGGTCAGTGGGCTCACTACCTCAGCTTCTCTTCTTCCTCCTGAGGGAGGTTAAGAGTTTTATCCCAGAGAACAAAGGGGCTGGAGGCTCGGAGAAAGGGGATGAGTGAGGAAGACCTCTTGAGGGGCATGACCAACCTCACGGCCCCTCCCTGGGTGGCCCTCAAGGCGCTGGCTGGGTGGCAGGCAGAGGAGGCACCCTGTCTCTCAAACTGAGGACCCAAGCCTGTTGGTGGCTGCTCTTCTGCTCAGAGCAGTCAGACCTGGAGGTGCCCTGGAGCTAAGTCTCACAGAGCAGATTGTTAAATATTCAAGAAATTGGCAAGCTGGTTGGTTGTTAAACTTTTGGTAACAAAGTTGGCCATGGTGGGTTGAGCTGACTGATCACCTCTCCACTGACAAGGGAACCACAGCCACTGGCACCACGGGGCAGGGAGCAGACAGAGACCCTGGCCAACACACAGCCTCTGTGCGTGCCCTGCCCTGGGCACAGGAAACATCCAGGTACACCAGATGCTCTCAGGCATCCTACTCTCGGGAAACAAGCAGTCTAGTAGGGAGACAGACAACCTGGGGGTTAGGAGGGCTAACACTAACGACGCTGCCATATCTTGATTCTCTCCCAAGTGTTACGCTGCTGGGAACTTTTCACATATCATCTCTACTCCTCACAGTATGGGAAAAATGAAGCCCAATAGTATCAAATCATCTGCCCAGGATCACACAGCTGGCAAAAAGTAAAGTTGCTCAGTTGCGTCCAACTCTTTGCGACCCCATGGACTGTAGCCTACCAGGCTTCTCTGTTACGGGATTTTCCAGGCAAGAATACTGGAGTGGGTTTCCATTTCCTTCTCCAGGAGATCTTCCCAACCCAGGGATTGAACCCAGGTCTCCCGCATTGTAGGCAGACGCAAAGTCAAGTCTGAAATCCACTTGATTCTGTTGGCAGCCTAACCACTGCAACGTCCTGCCCCCACCTTTCAAGTTGCACCGTGGAGCACAGAGCAGGGAGCACCTAACCCTGCCTGGGGCAGGTGCAGGGGTGGCATGGGAAAAGTCTTCCTAAAGTGGACATTTGGTCTGGGTACTGAAGGATGAATAGGAGTTTGCCAGTTTTAGGGCAATGTGGAGAAGGGCATTCCAGGTGGAAAGAAAAGCACAGGAAAAGGCACAGAGTTATAAACAGGCATAGGAAATTTGAGGGAAGAGAGAACACGGTGGTTTGATGAGGGTGTGTAGTGGGGAAGGAGGCAAGATGGGAAAAAGAGATTGGGAGTTTGGTGAGAAGGGCCTCAGAAGTCAGGAAAAGAGACTGGGTCTTTGTCCTGTAGGCTTTAGGAGCCAAGGAGTTGAAAGTTCCTAGAACTCTGAAAATATTATGGTGAGTTGCTATGATGTCTGCTGGGATTTACAAAGTCCCCTGAAGCAGTGCTTCTCAAACCATCTGCGGTGAAGAACTGTTTTTTACATTTTTCTAATCTGTCACAGACCAATACTTCCATTCAATACAAGGAAAATGAATTACTAGAAAAATAAAATTTAAAAAATGTGAACCTATTTTCCTCATGATGAGATTCAAGACATAAAATAACTCTATCAAATTGCTCTACGAGTTCTCAACCCTTAATTTCTGAGCTCACTTTGAAAGAGATGAGCTTGTCCGGGGATCGCTGTTACAGGCACAGGTTGAAGACAATACAGGTTCTCCTCGTAAGAGGTAAGTGCTCTCAAACAAATCCCATTTTGGAGCTGAGGAATCTGTTGCTCAGAGATGGCAAGTAGGCTGCCCTAGATCACGCAGCTGGCAAGGGGCAGGGCTGGGATTCATGCCTGGAGCTCTCTGCCTCGCTATGTGGTAAGGTGCAGTCCAGTCCCTCAGCCTTGCCAACCACTTAACACAGAGGTCCAGAGCCCTGCAGATAGGGAAATGGAGCCAGGGTGAGGAGTGAACTTCCTTGCTCAGGGTCCCACTGCAAGAGGATGGCAGAGGTGGCCAGCCTCCAGGTCTCCTGACATCAGCCTGGGCTCAGTTTCGCCACTCCGCCTGCCTCCAAGTCTGTGCAGTGACCTCCAGGCCAGACAGTGCCAAGGAGGGCAAGGGTAGGAGAGCCATGAAGAGGCAGGGAACTCATTGATTGCTGGCAATTACGTGGTGCCTTGTCATTCTTAATTAGCTCAGCAGCTCCATAACCAGAGACAGCCTTATGGATGCCCAGGCTAAGGGGGAGACAGCTGCTGGTCTCACCTAGGAGAGAGGTCTGGGTCAGTAGAGGCCCCTCAGGAGCACCTCCCCCAGCCCCTTTAGGTGCTGCTGCTTCTCCAGCTGCAGAGGGTCACCTACTTGCTGGGTGCACTCTGAGAACCGGAGCACAGAGCTGAAGTCCGGCTCTTGGGTGTGTATTGAGTGCCTCGCCTGGGCCAGACACTGGTCAGTGGCTCCTGAGGACCCTGAGGTGAATGATGGTTTCCAGTCCCGTACTTGGGGCATGCCCAGCTGCTGGGGAAGGCAAACAGGTTCACCAAAAATACATTTAAAAATGAATGCTAATCAGTGTTACCATTTACTGAGCACTTGTCACATGCCAGGCACGGGGCTAAGTACTTCCCTCATATTATCTCACAAAAGCCTTGCAAAGCCCTTTAAAGCAGGTAATGCCCTCAGTGTACAGGTGAAGAAACTGAGGCCCAGCTAGCTGAGGTTGTATATATAATAGGTGGAGGTTTTAGAGCCCAGGTATAACCCACTCCAGTATTCTTGCCAGGAGAATTCCATGGACAGAGGAGCCTGGCGGGCTGCAGTCCATGGGGTCACGAAGAGTCAGACACGACTGAGTGACTAACACTTTCACTTTCATAAAGAACTCCAAAATCAAACGGCCGTCCAGGAGTGTGTGTGTGTGTGTGTGTGTGTGTGTGTGTGTGTGTTGGGAGGGAAGATAGGTGTGTGGGTAGCTGCATCTGTGGATGCTGGGGAAGAAGCCAACCAGATGTTCTGGGGAAAGGTGAGGAGGCTGGGAAAGTTAAGGAGGCTATCTGGCTGGATGTTTCTTTTTCTTTTCTATTATTTATTTGTTTGTTTGTTTGACTGCACTGGGTCTTAGCTGCAGTATGCGGGATCTGGCTGGGTCACGAGGGATCTTTTCATGGTGGCACATGGACTCAGTTGTGGCATGTGGGATTTAGTGCCCTGACCAGGGATTGAACCTGGAGCCCTGCACTGGGAGCCTGGAGTCTTAGCCACTAACCACCAGGGAAGTCCCTGGCTGCACATTTCTGCACGAGGAAGCAGCATGGAAAGGTTCTGCGGAGGGAAAGGTTCAGAGGTGATTGATTGATTGGGGACTGGGACCGTGGAACACCGCAGGCAGGAGAGGCCTTGTGGGGTGGGTGAAAGCAAGTCAAAGCAGAAATCCCTGGGCAGTAACCCAGGTACCCTCAGATTCCAGGGATAAAAGGCTGTGTCAGACCTGGGTCTGAGGGGAGTGGGGGACAGGCGGCTCTGGGGAGAGGGCAAACTACCTACAGCTCAGGCTGGTTCCAGTCCCAAGAGAGCTCCCATCTCTGGGAGCCAGTCAAGAACTAGGATAATAATAACTACTCCATCTTCACTGTCCACGTTCACCTTCACATGAGGAACAAGATTTGAGTTTTATTAAAATATGTGACATAAATCACACTTATTATACGCAGGCATAATTCTAAAGATGTCCCAAACATTAATTCTTTTAATCCTCACAGCCACCCATTTTTTTTGAAGTTTGTTTATTTTTAATTGAAGGATAATTGCTTTACCATATTGTGTTGGTTTCTGCCATACATCAACATGAATCAGCTATAGGTATACATATGTGCCCGCCCTCCTGAACCTCCCTCCCACCTCCCACTCCTCTAGGTTGTCACAGAGCCCTGATTTGAAATCCCTGAGTCATACAGCAAATTCCCACTGGCTATCTGTTTTACATATGGTAGTGTATATGTTTCCAGGCTACTCTCTCCATTCGTCCAACCTGCTCTTTCCTGCCCCTGTGTTCACAAACCTCTTCTCTATGTCTGTATCTCCACTGCCACCCTGCAAATAGGTTCATCAGCAACATCTTTCTAGCTTCCACATATATGCGTTAATACATGATATTTGTTTTTCTCTTTCTGATTTATTTCCCTCTGTATAATAGACAGCCACCCATTTTTACAGATGAGGAAACGGAGGCCTGTGGAATATAAATGACTTGCCTAAAGTCATAGAGTAAAGAAGAGGGGGAGATGGAATCCCAGACTCCAGTGCCCATGGGTTTTACCACTGTGCTCTGCTAGTGGAGGGTAGAGGGCCAGAATACATACTGTACTGTAAAAACTCCCATTTTACAGATGGAAAAACTGAGACCTGGTCAGGAGGAAATCAGGGCTGGTCAGGAGGAAATCAGGGCTCCTGATCCCAGCCTAAGGCTTTGGTCTTGATCCCACTGCAAGCCCAAGTGGCAGCAGGAGAGAAACTGAGAGCCCTACCAGCTCCCTGGCAGCCACTGTCTCACTGGGCTCCCAAGAGGGCCCAGTGGGGGAGGGGACAGTAAGATTACAATTCTGATACCATTTTCCTAAAGACAAAAGCCACTTACTCCCATAGGTAGCTTTTCCCTCCGTTTTATTGTGTTTTCCTTTCTGATTATTAAAGATCATCGTAAAAATTTTTACGAAGTTAGATCAGATAAGCAAAAAGAAAAACTACCTTAAAACTCCTTGAATACTAGTGTATTTTCCAGATTTCTTTGCTCTCTCTCTGTTTTCATTAGCATCCAAACTAGGAGGCAAGAGACTTGGCTTCTGGTCTTGCCTGGCTGTGTGACCTTGGGCGAGTCTCTGCCCTTTTCTGGGCCTCAGGCTCCTCACTTATGAAATGAGGGTTTGGACATGGTGACCTTAGAGGAGGCCCCTCGCAGCTCTGACCTTCTGTTTCTGCTTCTGTTTCTGGGGCTGGCAGAAGGGGCACAAGCAGGCTGCCCCTCTGCAGGGGATGCACGGCTGACTGCTCCCAGCAAGCCACCTCCGGGAGGATGTGATGGCCCTGGAAACAGCCTCACCGCGGCATAGAGTGCCCAGGCTTGCCTGCTTACCGGGCCCATATGGTGCCCCCTGCCAGCCGGACACCACCAGCTGCCCTTCACCAGCCAGGCCTAGGTGATTACTTTTCCTTCAAGCTCCAGAATCTTCTCTCTTCCCCAGGGCCTACCTGGCTCAGGGCTGGGACGCTCACCCCTGGGGACCTACCTACACATCACCAAAGCCCTTTGCAGGAGAAGTTAGTCTGCTGTGGTGAAAAGCTGGAGAGAGGGAGGAAGGGAGGGAAGAAGGAAAGAAACGGTGTGTTCCAACTCCATTTGGACCCCTTGCTAGGCATTTGGGCTTCAGAAGTAAATCAGAAAAACCTACTGCCCTTGAAGGACACAAAGTCTGGTGGAGGCAAATAGAGTAGAAACGGGAAGCCGCGACTGCCAAAAGCTCAGGCCTGTGGCATCCCGCAGGGAAAAGTCTAACTGATGGATGGCAGCCTGGAAAGCTTCCTGGAAGCGGCAACTTTATAGGTGAGTTCTTAAGGAGAGGATTCAGCTTTTCCAACTCATGTTATTTATTCCTTACAACAGCCTGTGGAATAGGTATTGTTGCCTCTTACACAGCTGCGGCTCAGAAAGGTGAATTCACAACCACTAAAAGAAGGAAAGCTGGTTTCAGACCCCTGACATTCTACTCTGGCCTAAGGGACTGGCTTTGAACTCCATCCTGGCTTCTCTCCCAGGCCTCGGGCTCTTATCTGTAAGTGGGTCTACTGCTGGCTGCAGTGTTGTTGGAGCAAAGGACAGAATGGCCGAAAAAGCACTTAGTTTATAAACTGAGAGAGGAATGTCAGCCTCCCTGTTCCACTGGGGACAGCACAGATCTCTCTTTCCCCCATCATGAGAACAGGACTCCTGCCTTCTGAGCCAGAAAAATCCCAGAGGCTGCAGTCACCTTGCTGAGGCAACACACCCACCTCCTCCAAGAAGAAACTGGGCGGTGGCCTGGATATGTGGTTCTCCTCCTAACTCCCTTTGGTAAAGCTTGAGAGCCAGGCACAGGATTCTAGAGAGAATTCTAGACTTAGAACATCTGTGCTTGAGGAATTCTAGAATCCAGTAAAGTGTTAGTTGTTTAGTTGTGTCTGACTCTTTGTGATCCCATGGACTGTAGCCTGCCAGGCTACTCTGTCCGTGGGATTCTCCAGGCAAGAGTACTGGAGTGGGTAGCCCTTCCCTTCTCCAGGGGATCTTCCCAACCCAGGGATCAAACCCTGGTCTCCTGCATTGCAGGCAGATTCTTTACTGCCTGAGCCATCAGTGAAGCCCCAAGTCTAAAATCCAGACGCCCCTGGAATTGCCTCCTCGAAAGGATGGCAGGGTCTGGGTCAAGGTCTGACACATTGGAAGGGTCGCTAGACAGGATCTCATCCGACTTCGCAAGTAACGAATAAGGCCCAGACGGGAAGGAATTGCCTGAGGTCACATAGCAAGTCATTTTTAGAGCTGAGGCTCCTTTTCCCATACCTCAGAGCATCACATCAAGACCACACCACATCTGAGGCTACCTGGGGAGTAAGATGGGCAGGGGGCAGCCCAGAGGGTCCAAGTGGAGTAAGGGAACAGGCTGAGTCTGTCGGGTGAGTCAAGTGTCCAGTGAGTCTTGCTCAGGCCAACCTTATATTCCTGCCCTGTTTCCAGCAAAGTTCTACCACCAACAGCTCTCTTTCCAAGCTCCCCCCTGCCCCCACCCCCCACTGCTGTGGTCATCACATTTCTCTTGGACAAGCTTCCTGTCTCCTGCCCTCAGTCTCCCCATCTGTAAAATGGTCTCCAAGTACTTTTTAGTGGTCTTTAAATTCTAGGCCCTCGCCTCCCACACCTCCTTACTTTGCCAACAAAGGTCTCTCTAGTCAAGGCTATGGTTTTTCCAGTGGTCATGTATGGATGTGAGAGTTGGACTATAAAGAAAGCTGAGTGGCAAAGAATTGATGCTTTTGAACTATGGTGTTGGACAGGACTCTTGAGAGTCCCTTGGACTGCAAGGAGATCCAACCAGTCCATCCTAAAGGAAATCAGTCCTGAATATCATTGGAAAGACTGATGCTGAAGCTGAAACTCCAATACTTTGGCCACCTGATGCGAAGAACTGACTCATTGGAAAAGACCCTGACGTTGGGAAAGATTGAAGGCGAGGGGAGAAGCGGACGACAGAGGATGAGATGGTTGGATGACATCACGGACTCAATGGACATGAGTTTGAGTAGGCTCCGGTAGTTGGTGATGGACAGGGAGGCCTGGCGTGCTGCAGTCCATGGGGTCGCAAAGAGTCGGACACCACTGAGCGATTGGACTGACTGACTGACTGACTGACTCCTGAGGCGGGGCGGCGGCTCTCGGACTCTCAGCCCCCTACCAGGTGGGAAATAAGGGGCTTGGGGAGAGAGACAGAGAGTAAGAGACAGGGCGTCTACGGCTCTGCTCGAGGCCTCGGGGGCGCCCTTTGTCTAGACAGCCTTGGGGAGCTGGGCAGAGGCAGGGCGGGGCGAGAGGAGGGGCGGGGGCGGGGGCGGGGGCGGGGCCTGGCCGGCCTTCGCCCCGCCCCGTCGGACGTCGGCGCGGAGCTCGCGCGGGGAGGGGAGGAGCGCGGAGTCCGCGCGCCGCCTGGCCCCGGCGGAAAGTTTTCCCTGACGGAGTTTTTGGCTGCGGCGGAGGCGGCAGCGCGGCGGCCCGGAGAGGCCATGGACGCGCTCAAGTCTGCCGGGCGGGCGCTGATCCGGAGCCCCAGCCTCGCCAAGCAGAGCTGGGGGTGCGGCGGCGGCCGGCACCGGAGTGAGTGTGTGCGCGTCCGCCGGGGGCCCGGGCTGGGGGTCGCGGCGCACGGACCTCGCCTCCTGAGGGGCCCCGGAGTGGGGAGAGAGGCAGGGCCTGACCCCGCTGCCTGTGGCCCGGGAGCGACTTTTCCCGGCCCTGCGTGGTTGAGGGTCTCCGAAGGTCACGTCCCCACTCCCGCCCCCATTCTTTTCGGCTGTGGAGGAGGGGCAGGAGCTGGGGGAAGAAACGGGAGCTCGGGGTCCCCAGGTGCGGGCTGCAGGTCGGAGGAGGCGCCTTGCGCGACCCTGGCACCTCCCCTCTTTGGACAGCCTGGGGAGGCGGGAGCTCGGCGTCTGTACCCGGGAGGTGTTGGGGGGAAGGGACGTGGGGCCGGGGGCGATTTGGGAATACACCCCCACCCCGGCCCCTGCATTCTGGCGCGCGGTCGGCGGCCGGCGGGCGCCCACCTTGTCCGCTTCCCCCAGTCCAACCCACGAAGTCGTCTTTTAACTCCCTCGGGCGCCCGGAAACCGACGCAGGTGCGAGCCCGGGCTTCGCCGGTACCTGCTGGAAGTTGGGGGCGGGGCTCAACCTGGGGTCTCAGGAGGTGCTTCCCACCCGCGCCGTCTAGATCCCTCCTCTGGCGGGGTTCAGGTGGCCCGGCCGGCGTCCTGGCTGTGTTGGAAACCTGTTTTTATTTCTCGCACCTCGCCGCTTGAGCTCCCGAAGTCCCTGGGCCCCCGGGCGAAAGGCAGACTCTGCCGCCGCCTCCCCCAGGGGCGTCCGGGAGTCTGCGAGGAACCTCACCGGGCTCCCCCCTTCTCTCCCTGTCTCCAGTTACTCTCAGGGAACCAACCAGTCACCTGGCACCTTCCCCCGCGAGGCCTGAGAAACCCAGCCCAGGTCCCTCCTTTTTCAGGAGGAGTGGCTTGCCTGGGGTCACGCAGCGCGTTACTGGGAGATACAGAGCCAAAGCCAGGACTGCTGCACCCTCCCGCCTCCCCTGCCGACAGCCTGGGACCCTGGCCTCTCCCGCACCAGGAAGCCCGCTCTCAGTACACTCCACCCGCTTCGGTCTTGGCCTTCCAGGGCTCCACCAGGGGAGCCCGAGTTCCCTAGGCTCAGGAGAGGCCCCGGAGTGCCAGCGTGTCTGGGCCTAGGGAGTCTGCCCTGCCCCACCTCTTGCCCCATTCTGCGGTTCCAGCGGTGCCTGCCTCCTAAACCAAGAAAGACTAGCATTGAGAACATGGGCTGGTGCCTGCTGGCGGGGCTGGGGTCAGGCCATTAGGACTGGAGGAGGCCAGGGATGCACCCATCTCCCACATTTATGGACTCCCAAAATAGCTCCTTCAAATATTTGTGGGATTTGATCAGAACTTCTGAGAATGATGGCCTGTTCCAATGGGGAAACCCTGTCGTTTTCTCTAGGGATAAGGGAGGAGCGAGGACAGGGAAGGAAACTTAGGAACACCCCCTCCCTCTTCCCCCACTCAGTATGGGGAAAGGGGAGAAGTAGCCACCTTAAGTGGCAGAAGAGTTTCTCCTGCCTGCTCTGATCTTGGACAAGTCACTTGTCCTTTCTGATCCTCAGTTTTCTCATTTGCAAAATCAGGATAAAAACTCTAACCTGGCAAGGGATGTGGTTTGTTAGTTTGTTTTTATTTTTTAATTACTTTTATTTATTTGGCTGCCTTGGGTCTGCTGCCAGGGGACCGACTTTGTGGCATCTTTCCCTGCAGTGCAGCGGCCTTCTTTTTAGTTGTGGCTTGAGGGCTCCAGAGCGTGCCAGCTCAGTAGTTGTGGCGCGCGGACTTAGTCTCCCCCCTTTCCCCTCCCCACCCCCCCCCCACATGCGGGAGTCTTTACCATCTGAGCCACAAGGGAAGCCCTTTTTTTAAGCTTACTTTTAAAAATGTATTTGTTTTTGGCTGCGCTGGGTCTTCATTGCTGCGAGTGGGCTTTCTTCAGTTGCGGCAAGTAGGGGCTGCTCTTCCTCGTGGAGGCCAGGCTTCTCATTGCAGCGGCTGCTCTTGTTGCGGAGCACAGCCTTCACTAGTCGCAGCTCTTGTGGGCTCAGTCGTGGTGCATGGGCGTAGTTGCTCTGCGGCATGTGGAATCTCCTTAGACTGGGGATAGAACCTGTGTCTCCTGCCTTGGCAGGCGGATTCCTATCCACTGCACCACCAGGGAGAGGGCAATGGCAACCCACTCCAGTACTCTTGCCTGGCAAATCCCATGGCCGGAGGAGCCTGGTGGGCTGCAGTCCATGGGGTCGCTAAGAGTCGGACATGACTGAGCGACTTCACTTTCACTTTTCACTTTCATGCATTGGAGAAGGCAATGGCAACCCACTCCAGTGTTCTTGCCTGGAGAATCCCAGGGACGGGGGAGCCTGGTGGGCTGCCGTCTCTGGGGTCGCACAGAGTTGGACACGACTGAATCGACTTAGCAGCAGCAGGGAAGTCCACAAGGTATAATAGATTCTTAACCACGGAACCACCAGGGAAGTCTCTCTGGCAGAGGTGTTGAGAAGGTTGTTGACAATAACACTTCCTTCTGGCACCTAACTGGTGGTTTCCTTCTCCCCCACTCCCCTTTCCCCTACTTGTCATGTGGGCCTTCACCATGACTCTTAATGTGGTGGAACAAGTTTGGAGGGGCTCAGAGCCTGTCTACAACTGCGTAGGAAAGGAGAGGAGAGCCCCGTTCCTCTTAGGCAGACCCCAGTAAGCCAAGAGTGCCGTCCTGGAGCCTTCTGACCCAGATGAGCCGGGGTGAATCCCCACCTGTCCCTGCTTAAGTCAGTTTTTGATGTGTAAATTGTCAGTAGCAGTAGCACGCAGTCCAGTCTTGTCGTCTGACGCGGGTGGGCTGACGTGGGTGGGCTGAAAGCGTGTGTGGCCTGGCGGGAAGAGCCCAGCGAATGGGCTGGGCTTTTGTCACCTACCTTTTAGGTAGGGTTTTGCTCCCATTATCGTGTTTGCTCCTGTGAGGTGTCAGAGCAGGGATTCTTATCAGATTCATTTTTCAGATAAAGGAACCTGAGGCTTGGGGAAGTAGAGTCAGTGGCTCCAACATGGAGCTTCCAAGAGCTGGCTCCAAATCCGTAGCCCAGGGGTCGTATCAGTGTGGCCTCATGGACTCTGACCCTGGGAGTGACTGAGGCAGGGCTGGCTGCCCCTGAGGACAGCGGTGGCCACAAGCAGAGGGGGAGGCAGTAGGGTGTGTCTCGGGTAGGAGTGCTGAGGCAGCCTGACGTGGGGTGGTGTCCCAGCCAGGCCTTGGATCCAGCCCTCAAGGTCTGAGCCCTATGCTTGCGTTTGGGGACCAAACTGAAGCCAGTGGAGTTAAGGTTAGACCTGATACCCGCTGTCCGGCTGTGACTTGCTCCTCACCCCTCAAGGTCCTCAGCTGGGATTAGTGTGATCATTGTTTTATCTGCATAGAAACTGAAGCCCGGAGTGGGGCTTGCCTGAGGTCACAGAGCAAAGCCAGCAGCAGACAAGCTTCTTTGTCCTGACCCTCACCGCCCCCTGTCTCCTAGTTACTGCCGACTTCCAAGGGGGACTCTCTCCTTCTCCCACACATGGCTTCCCCCCCTCCCCATGCCATCTCTTTGGGAACCATAAATATTCTATTTCAGTCCCTGGCCATGGGTTTTCCTTTCTTCCAGTTGCCTGGAAGGCTGACTCACCCCATCCCCTCGATACCCTTATTTCCACAAGGAGTCCCTCTGACCCTCAGGTTCCTCCAGGGGTTGTCAGAGAACTCAGAGAGAGAGAGAGAGACCAAGTAAAGAAATCTGAGGTGCAGGTTTCAGCAAAGCTGGTTCATGGTAGTGTAGGGGGTGGGATGGAGGATCTAGTCCTACTTATTTATAATGTTAACTTTGAAAGATAGAAATAAACCCCAAACCACAGTATACTGAGCACCGACTGTGTGTCGGGCACTGATAGAGGTATCAGGGAGGCTGGTGAGTGAGTTCATCTCTGCCCTCTGGGGTAGGAAGGGTGACTGGCGCACCAGTGGGTGGTGTGCTTGTGGGTAGTGGTGACTCCGAGAGGAAAGATAAAGCAGGTGAGGAAATGATAGGCGGTGTCTTTGGGTTCTTCTAGAAGCAGATGCCGAGACGGGTCTGAGTACAAGTCGCTTATTTGGGAAGAGATCCCAGGAAGTATTCTTAGGAGAAGCAAGAAGAGAAAGTCCAAAGACTGGACACCATGAAGCCACTTTTCATTGTAGGCAACTGAGAGGCTCCCCCAGGGGGAGCTCCAGAGCAGTTACAGTTCACCTGAGGGGCAGTTCCTCTTGATGGCTGCAGGGCTGCTGGAGACGGGAGCTCTTACTGCCCCAGGCTGAGTGGGCATCCAGGCCTCCAGCAGCCAGAGAGAGTGGCGTGTCAGGTGGCCTGGGTGGAAATGGTACCCACCTTGGGCTTCCCAGGTGGCACTAGTGGTAAAGAACCAGCCTTCCACTGTAGGAGATGAGGGTTCAACCCCTGGGTTGGGAAGATCCGCTGGAGAAGGAAAGGGCAACCCACTCCAGTATTCTTGTCTGGAGAATCCTTTGGACAGAGGAGCCCAGTGGGCTACAGTCCATAGGGTCACGATGAGTAGGTCATGACTGAGGGACTTAGCATGGCACGAGGAGCTAAAGGTGGGGCAATGAGAGTGTCAGTGCAGGGGGTCAGGGAAGGCTTCTCAGAAGGTGACACAGAACACAGGTATGAATACAAGGAGGGAGGAATCTGGGAACAGCATGTGCAAGGGACATTTAACTGGTGGCTGGGATTTCTTCTCACGGCCTGGTGGCTGAGGGAGAGGTATGTGGCATGATGGAGTCCAGTCACCCACGGCCCACTGAAAGTGAGCCACATGTTCCTTTCAGGCGGCATGCGGGGCAGGTTACCTGTTCTTCCTGGGTGATCCTGAGCCTGGCCCAGCTCATGGGAAGGGGCTCGGCAGACTGCAGGAGAGAGTCACAAGCACAGCTGTGAAAGTCAAGGCTCAGCATTGTGGATTCTGAGTCATGCCCAGACACTGCTGAGCATCTTCATCTGCCAATGGGAGTCCTGATATATCCTTGACTCTTCTCTAAAGTACCACACATGGCTGTGTACACCTTTGCATTTGACCCCTGGAGTGCGGGAGACCCGGGTTCGATCCCTGGGTCGGGAAGATCCCCTGGAGAAGGAAATGGCGACCCACTCCAGTACTCTTTCCTGGAGAATCCCATGGAGGGAGGAGCCAGGTAGGCTACAGTCTATGGGGTTGCAAAGAGTCAGACACGACTGAGTGACTTCACTTCACTTTTTCACTTCAGTGACCCAACCAGTTCATTCTAAAGGAGATCAGTCCTGGGTGTTCATTGGAAGGACTGATGCTGAAGCTGAAACTCCAATACTTTGGCTACCTGATGCAAAGAGCTGATTCATTTGAAAAGACCCTGATGCTGGGAGGGATTGAGGGCAAGAGGAGAAGGGGACGGCAGAGGATGAGATGGCTGGATGGCATCACTGACTCAATGGACATGGGTTTGGGTGAACTCTGGGAGTTGGTGATGGACAGGGAGGCCTGGCATGCTGTGGTTCATGGGGTCACAAAGAGTCAGACACGACTGAGTGACTGAACTGAACTGAACTGAATGACACAGCACTCACACTTGTGATCTGCCAGGCATGGTTCTAAGCCCAGCTCGTGTGTGTACTGATTGCATCCTCACCACATTCCCACCCACACAGTCCCGTGGGACTGATACTATTGTTGATACCGTTTTAAAATGTGGAAGCCAAGGACCAGGGCAGTAGAGTGACCATGAACCCCACTGCTGCTGTTATTATTTTGAGGGGGTTGGCAGCTTACAGGATCTTAGTTCCCCAACAAGGGATTGAACCCAGGCCCCTGCAGTGAAAGCACCGAGTCTTAACTACTCGATCACCTTTTTAAAAAAATCATGACTACTTTCTTTTGATAATCTCAATAACTTCTGAAATTTGCTTAGCACGTTTCACACGCTGAACCTTTTTTCTGCTGACACTCCTGCAGGACTGAGCCCATTTGTCAGATAAGGAGACTGTGGCCTGGAGAAGCAGCCCCACTCCAGGTCACGGCAGAACTTGGGTCCTCTTCTTGAGGTACCACTCTGTGGCTCCTGAGGCCATCTCCCCAGCAGGCGGGAGGGGACTGGAGGCCAGGAGCCCGGTTGGAGGTTCCCTCCTAGCCCACGGATTTGGCCGTAGCCCTGATGTTCCAGCCATCAACCAGGCTGGAAGGGGCACGGGGGCTCCCTGCCCAGCCCTGACTCCCGGGCAGGGGTCCCTTAGTGAGGAAAGAGTACCATGTTTGCAGCTACAAGTCAGACTGGGCATATGGTCCATCCGTCCCCAGCTAATTCTAACAGCAGGTCATCTGTAAAAATCACAAGTTAAAATAGCACAGTTATTACACACTACAGGGCCAAAAATAACCAGGACCGGAACAGGGCTGTGGACTGAGGCCTGTATTTGCCTAGGGGCCTCTGGGAGCACTTCCTGATGCCTTGGGTTCCTCCTGGAAAGGAACCCGTGGCCTCCAGCGTGAGGTGGCTGGGTGGTGAGCGGGGCGGTTGTGGTGGCGAGCCTTGCCTCTGTCTTTCCTGAGTGCTCCCAGGTGCTGCTTTCTTCCGGGAGGGCGTGGGGCCTGAGAGAGCTGACACCTCATCAAAGAGATGATTCATGCCCAGAAGTACAGGAGGGGAGGCAGGGTTTACTGGAGGGGAAGAAAGTTCCTTCTTGGGCCTGGGAGGCCAGGGTGATAGGGGCGGGCAGGGAGAAGCAGAATGAGGCCCGACAGTGTCACTGAGCAGGCGTGCACCTCCTCCCCGCTAGATCGTGGAGGAGGCAGACGTGCACGGAAGTCCTTGAAGAGAACACACGAGCAGGCAGCTGCTTGGTGGTGGGGATATGGCTACGGGAGGAAGAGGAGGAAATCCATACCCAGAACAGAGTAGCCCCCTGCCAGGGCAGAAGAGGCCCCAGAAGGCAGAACCATGGGTGGGGCCGTGTGCTAATAAGCACATTACACTTTATTATCTCATTATCTCATTTTATTATCTCATCAAAGGGTCAGAACAGCCCTGGGAGCTGGAGACTTTTGCTTCTCCTGTTGTATAGAGGTCTTCCCTGGTGGCTCAGTTGGTAAAGAATCTGCCTGTGGTGAGGAGACCCAGGTTCGTTTCCTGGGTTAGGAAGATCCCCTGGAGAAGAGAAGGGCAACCCATTCCAGTATTCTTGCCTGGAGAATCCCATGGGCAGAGGAGCCTAGCGGGCTATAGTCCACGGGGTTGCAAGAGTCAGACACGACTTGGCAACTAAACCACCACCATTTTAGTAGAAGAGACAGCTGAGGCTCAGGGAAAGTTAATTGACGTACTCAAGCTCAGTGGATTCTAGGATTAAGGCCTTTGCTCTTAACTACTAGGATATACCCTGTCAAAGTAAGGCTTTCTGGAGGAGACTGGATGGAGGGGGTTCGGTTTATCAAAAGTGAAAGGGAAAGTGAAATCGCTCAGTCGTGTCGGACTCTTTGTGACCCCATGGACTGTAGCCTACCAGGCTCCTCCATCCATGGGATTTTCCAGGCAAAGGTACTGGAGTGGGTTGCCATTTCCTTCTCCAGAGGATCTTCCTGACCCAGGGTTTGAACCCAGGTCTACCTTGATTGCAGGCAGACGCTTTACCCTCTGAGCCACTAGGGAAGCTCCTTGGTCTAGCAAAGGGAGGGGCATTTCTGGTAGAGGGAGCTACTTGTGAGCAAAGACACAGAAGTGGGAAAGTAAGTGTTACATCATGGGGGAAGCTCTGCATGATTGGAACCTCTGTTGTGTGTACGCGCGCCTGCGTGTGTGTGTCTGTGTGTGTATGTGTGCACGCACGTATAGGAGGAGAGGAGGCTGGGCAGCCTGTAACTCCCAACAGTGCTTGTGGGCGTTACCTGTAGTGGATTGGGAGCTGGGGTCCCTCTGACTTGCTGTGTGACCTTGCACAAGTCCCATCGTTCTCTGGGCCTCCGTTTTGTCATCTGTTAAGTAAGGGGGTTGGGGTGAGGGTCTCTGAGGCTTGGTGAGTGGCCACCAGTCTACCAGGGCCCTCTTCCAGGAGCCCACAGAAGAAGGGACGGGTCAGGCCAGAGTAGGAGGATTGCAGAAAAATGCCAAGCATTTCAGAAGTCGGGGGGAACTGGGGAATATCTTGACAACAAAGAGGTCGTCCGTGACCTTGGCAGGCTCTGGCCCTTGGAATGGAGGGAGCGGAAGTGGCTTTGGAGAGGGGCCAGGAAAGGGCAGAGCCGGCGGAAATGAGAGCGGACATGAAAATGCGAGGATGTTTGCCGAGGGGCAGGGGTGGATGACAATGGCACCCACTCCAGTACTCTTGCCTGGAAAATCCCATGGATCGAGGAGCCTGGTGGGCTGCAGTCCGTGGGGTCGCTGAGGGTCGGACACGACTGAGCGACTTCACTTTCACTTTTCACTTATGCATTGGAGAAGGAAATGGCAACCCACTCCAGTGTTCTTGCCTGGAGAATCCCAGGGACGGGGGAGCCTGGTGGGCTGCCGTCTATGGGGTTGCCACGACTGAAGTGACTTAGCAGTAGCAGGGGTGGATGAAGAGACGAACAAGGCCATGCCTGAGGGACTGGGATTACCTGCCTGCAGCCTTGTACTGAGAAACAGTTCAAAGCTTTTAATTCAGAGGGAATAGAGCTGCAGTGGATTAGCAATGTCTGCCGAGGACACAGGCGACAGGCCTGGCCGTACCTGGTTTGCCATCCTTGCTCAGAGGGGTCTCAGGTTGAAAGTGGTGGTCTGGGCAGATTCCTACAGAGAGGAAGCCTCAGGAATTAAGCACTGTGGAGGGAAATACCTCTGGCTGTAGGAACTTCTCCCTGACATTTTGCTAAAGGAAGGGTAGTTTGCCTCGTGGTAAGATAGTATCACCTAGTGGTTAGGAACTTGGGCTTTAAGTGTGACTTAGACAACTGATTGGACCAATTCCTTGTTCTTTGAGCCTGAGTTTCCTCATCTGTGAGATGGGAATGAGAGAATGCTAGCTTGTAAGGTAGTCATGAGTGTTAGAGTGCTGTTTTGCACTGGGGGTGGTAATGTTCTTGGTTTCTTTGAGGGGAAGGCCCATTTTCTGAGTTCTCATCACCAAACCAGGACTGGAGCACCTCAGGGACTTTCTGATTCTCTTTGGAGGATCAAATGAAATAGACTCCTGGTTGATGGACAGAGGACGGGATCCCTTTGGGAGTCTTCTCAGTGGGGCCTGGCCTTCTTTCAGGGTAGAGGCTTAAAGGCCAGGGTCCAGAGCTGAGGATGGCGTTGGGGGCATCTCGGGCCTGAAAGCATCCTTGGGGTTGTCTGGGTCGTTCCTTCATTCGGGCATGCCAGCTTGCATGCACTAGATTCCTGTTCACCTGGGTCTCTGCAGAGCGGGGACTAGGAGCTCCTGTGAGTTCCTGTATGACCCGTACCCCAGCGAACACCACACTTCTCCTCTTGTCCCTCTGCTTGTTCAGGGCCTCTCACGTGGGTGGGGCCAAACAGGGCCTCTTTCCAGCTCTCCTTCCTTGTCTGTTTCATTACCCAGTGAGCCAGGCTCCTCGCCTCTTTCCAACCTTCCTTCCTTCAGTCATGGTCAGAGCTTGCACAGGGTCCTTCCCCTGGGTGCTGCTGTGTGCTGTTGCTGCAGCCCAGGCATTATTAGTCTCAAAGAGGAGAGAGGCCTTCCCCAAGGCCATGCAGGTGGAAGGAAGCAGAGCTGGGATTTGAACCCCAGTCTTCTGGAGTCAGGTGACCTTCATGTCATGTCTTTTGAGCAGTCACCTCCCTGTTTCCCCACTAAGCCTTACCTCACCCCTGCTCTCCTTGGACTGCTGTCTCTTTCCTGGTCTCCCCTCCTCCCTACTTCCTGGGGGTCTGCGGCTATGCAGAGAGAGGAAAACAGGCCAGGCTGGGGCCATGGAAATCACCTAATCTTGAATTCTGACTCCAATCCTTTACTCATTGGCCTTTGTCTGCCAACTTCATCTTTCTTAGCCTCAGTTTCCTAATCTGTAAAGTGGGAATAATATCCATCTCACCAGATTGCACTGAAGATTCAATAAGAAAGCGGCATGGTTTGCCCTCAGAAAATATTAACACTGAAATCAAGAGTTTGGGCTTGAAAATAAGAGTTTGATTCTGGGCTGTTGTACTTGCTGGCTCTGTGGTCTTGGTCATGGGATTTCGCCTCCCTGGGTCTCAGTGTCTTTGTCTCTAAATGGGTATGACAAAAGTGTCTGCCTCACAGGTTCTCATGAGGGTTAATGAGAAGATTTTATGTAAAGCTTCCTACCACGGTGCCTGGGATATGCTAGAAAACGTTAACCCTTCATTAAAGATAAAAATGATAGATAGGGGGACCCCATTGTCCCTTGCTGGGTCTTCCTAGGAGATGGGGGCTGCAGATGCTGGCCTTATCCATCAGGGTCTGAGGGCCTGTCCTCCTCTGCCCAGAGCTGCCTGAAAACTGGACAGACACGCGGGAGACACTGCTCGAGGGTATGCTCTTCAGTCTCAAGTACCTGGGCATGACGCTGGTGGAGCAGCCCAAGGGTGAGGAGCTGTCAGCTGCCGCCGTCAAGAGGATCGTAGCCACGGTGAGCCCAGTCAGGGCGGGTTGTGGGAGCTCCAGGCGGGGGGCTAGCTCCTGCGGGGGCGGGTGGCACCCACTGCCTGCCTTATGACCTGAGAGACAGGGTAGCCCTCTAGGACTGATCGCCTCCCCAGCTCTCGAGTGAGCACGTGCCCTCGGAGTCCGCCTCTCCTGGTGGTCTAGGCCCCCCTCAGCTCAGACCCCGGCAGGTATAGCGGGTGGAGTGTGGAGTCCCCACCCTGCTGGACTCTAATAGCCCATTCAGTCCTTAGAGTCTGACACACCTGGCTGTGTGTCCTCGGGCCAGTGCCTTAACCTCTCTGAGTCTGTTTCCTCCCGAGGCGAAACCCTGCCACCTGTGAGGATGACTCGAGGTGCCGTGCTTGGCAGACGGCAGGTACTTCGTGAGCGACCCGTGTCTCTGTTTTTATCAGAAGAGGGTGTTGACCGAATTATCTTCCCCATCGCGTCTCTTCCCTCACCCGAACTGAGGCCTTCCGAGGGCCTCGCATCAGGGGCTCAGAATGGTGGGGAGCCACCCACGAGGGTGGGTCCCAAGTGCGGGCAGGTAAGGCTCCTCTGACCCATGTCTGCCCCAAGGCCAAGGCCAGCGGGAAGAAGCTGCAGAAGGTGACTCTCAAGGTGTCGCCCCGGGGGATCATCCTGACGGACAACATCACCAACCAGCTCATTGAGAACGTGTCCATTTACAGGTACGCTGAGCGTCGCCCGGCTTCCCTCTGCCCCTCAGGGTGGTGGGTGGAGTGCTTTGTCTGAGCCCGGCTCTACCACTGCCTGTCTGCGCGACCCTGGGGCCTCAGTTTCCTCATCTGCATCTGTCGGGGTGGAAACAGATCCCGCCCCAGGGGCTGCTGTGAAGCGCCGAGCGCCTGGCTCACAGCGAGTGCCTGGCTGCATGGCCGCTGCTGCCGTCACTGGTTGCAGCCACCCTGGGACACCCCGCGCCTCCCCCCTTGTGCTGCTGAGTCAGGCTTGGAGCAGACAGCAGCGCCGTCACTGCCTTTTTCGCTGGGATTACAGCAGCTCAGCTCTGGACATCTGGCCAGGCGTCCAGGGAGGCCTCCGGCGCATCTGAGGCCAGAGCGTAGACAATTTCGGTAGTGGGTGGGGGCTGGTCACAGGGCGACAGGCCCAGCCCTTGGAGCCTCAGGCCATCCCCACCTCTCTCTCAGCTGGTCAGTTGTAGGACTTTAGAGCTGGAAGAGACAGACAACTCAGGTCCATTTTCCACCTGGGTAGCTGAGGCCCAGGGAGGGAATTGCCCTCATGGTGAGGTCATGACCGAGTTGAGCCCAGGACACCGAGGGCAGAGTTGTGTCAGGCCTCGCGTCGCTACACCCTCTTGCTTCATCTCCAAGCAGTGGCTCAGCCAGCTAGAGCACAGACCAGCCTGGGGTTGGGGTTGGAGTGTGTAAAGGGATGGATGTAAGCTATGGGGTTGTTGTAGAGTTTCTAGCTTGTGTCTTCCTCTTCCCTTCCTAATTCTGCCTGCCTCCTTCACCCAGCGTTTACCTGCTCTGCTGAGGTCTGTGCCAGGTGAGGGGATAAGACCCAGCCTGCCTTCAGGGAGCTTCTAGTTGAGGAGGAGATGGAAGGGAGGAACGAGACAGAAGTGTTTCCCAAGAGGCCAGAGAAGGAGAGGCCTGCCTGGGGTTACCTGGGAAAGCCTCTCCTTGCTGAGGCGTGAAGAATAGCAGGATCTATTTGATTGATACCAAAGACCCAGGGCATTAAGGAGACCAGCTCCCCAGAGTTGGAGAAGAGGCAGCTGGGAACCTGGCGCCCCCTCCCTCTGCCCACTTGGGGGTTTTAAATGGTCCTGATTGATCCCTTTGTAGATGCCTGTGATTGAAGCTGGGGCCACGTGAGTCAGGGAGTCTGCAGAGCTCCTGTCCCACCTCTGGGCCCACAGCTCCTCTCCCGACAGGGATTCCCAGAATGACTAGAGGCCGCACAGAGGGATCAAATGGGGTGAGGGGGTGTTTCAGGTTGGGGGAGCTGCCTCGTAGGCCCCCATCTTGCTCCCAGCTCCTTTTCCCCTGGCCTGAGCCCCAGGAGCTCGGTTATCAGTCTCGGTCATCCTGGGAGCGATGGGCCTGGGACTCCTCTGACCTGTGATCAGAGGGAGGGCAGTTGGGGAGCCTTCAGGTGAAGGGCATCCTTCTCCCGCTTCCAGCCGGTCAGCACAAACTTCCGTGAGGCAGCATGGCAGTGGCTATGGCCCCCGGCCCACTAGCTTGGTGGTCTGTTAGCCTTAGTTTTCTCACCAGAAAAGTGGGGGTGGTACTAGAACCCATCTCAGAGGGCAGTTCTGAGAATTCAGTGAGATGCCGTCTAGAAAGCTGCCTGGTGTGCAGTAAGGGTTCAGCTACCATTGTTTGGGGATGTGGGTTTCCTCCAGTCTTTCCCATCACTCCTTCCTGCCGAGCCTGGGTTCCCTCCCCTCACCTGTCCCACCACAGCTGGCCCAGGACACCAGGCCCAGAGTCCTGCCCTGGTGGAATGGGATGGCAGGCTGTCTGGACCTCAGGGGATACGCTCTAAGGGGCGTCCTGGATGTGGTCAGGCCCCTGTCCCAGAGGCTGGTGACACTTCCCCCTTGCCTTTCAGAATCTCCTACTGCACGGCAGACAAGATGCACGACAAAGTGTTTGCCTACATCGCGCAGAGCCAGCACAACGAGAACCTCGAGTGCCACGCCTTCCTCTGCACCAAGCGGAAGATGGTCAGTTGGGGGAGGCTGGGCTCGGGCAGCGGGAGCCTCAGCTTGGGGGCCCTGATGCAGGGGAGGCAGGACCCAAAGCGGGTATCAGTTAAAAGTCTGAAATCCCTGGGAACCTCAAGTGGTTGCTCAGCTGAGAGCTGAGGGCACCCATGCAGGGCTGCAGGTCACCCGGCAGGGTGGACTGCCCGCAGCTGTCCCAGTGAGTACCTGGGGCCCCTTCTGCTCTGTCATATGATTTGATGGATTTGAAGTCTAGGAGAGGTGGTCTGTCCCTGGTATGGTCTGGGGATGCAGGGCCTTACAGAAATTAGTGTTTGGAGACTGGCGATCAGAGGGGCCCGGGGTGAAAGGCAGAGGTAAGGGCCCCCATAGGCCCTCACTGGCTGTGGCCAGAGCAGCGAGAGAAATGGCCCTATGTTGGTACCTACTCTGCTTGTTTCAACGGTCATCTCTAAGGTATCATCTCGTTTGCTCCTCAGAACAACTCTGCGCGATGGGTGCTGTAACTGTTGTTTTTATTTTTAATGAGGAAACAGCCTCACAGAGGTTGGCTGTCTTGCTCGAGATAACATAGCCAGCCAGGCAGAGGGAGGGTCTAAACCCACGTTTCTTCCCTCCCTGTGTGACTAAGGAGCCTGGAGCCCCTTACCCTTTTCCAGGCCACCCTGATCACATCTGGCTCGGGCGGGTGGGACCTCGGTGGTCTCTGGGCTTTTGTCTTGAACTTCGTGGCAAGCCGCTGGAGTGAGTCAGCCTTTGGCATTGAAGTTTTTGTTTCTGAGGCCCCCGAGGTCTGAGCATCCACCCTGTAAGGAGGTTCCTGATATTTATTGATTTAGTATTGTCCTCAGTTGATCTTTGTGTCCGAAGCCCAGAGCCCCAGTTCCTGTATCCTAGGATGCTTAAAGCCAAGGAGACAGGATCTGTTCAGCTCCCCCCGTCATCAGGGACACATCCAGGACGTTCCGACATTGAAGTGGCCCACAGGCTTTCTGCCGCCCCTCAGGGCCAGGAGTGGCGTGCCGTCCAGTCTCCCTCTCTGCTTCTGTAGCCACTTTGCTGTTCTGACTTTCGCCCTCCTGCCTCGCTCTCAAGGCCTTTTGTGATTGGGCCTGCTGGGTAATCCAGGATAATCCCCACCTCAGAGTCTTTAACTTAATCACACCTGCCAAGTTCCTCTTGGCATGTAAGGTTCACAGGTTCTAGGATTAGATTGTGGACATCTGGGCTGGGGAGGGGTGGGCAGGCGGGCTTCGCTTGTAACTCAGCTGATAAAGAATCCACCTACAATGTGGGAGACCTGGGTTTGACCCCTGGGTTGGGAAGATCCCCTGGAGAAGGGAACAGCTACCCACTCCAGTATTCTGGCCTGGAGGATCCCATGGACTGTGTAGTCCATGGGCACGCAATGAGTCGGACGCGACTGAGCGACTTTCCCTTTTGTGGAAGGAGGGGTGCGGTTCAGCCTGCCTCAGGTCCTGTGGAAGGAGCACTGTCGGGGAAGCCAGGCGGGGGGCCTGATCCCAGCCTGCGGCTGCGGGTGAGGCCCTGCCCTCCCCTGGGCTGCGTGGCCGGTGGCGGGATGCGGGGCCGCCCCCATGGCCTCCTGGATCTCTCGCTCAGGTCCCAGTCTCCTTGTGCACCTAGTTTCTTCGCTGCAGACTCAGTGTCGCCAGCCGCTTGCCTGGGCCTCGTGATGCCCTGGGTCCCTGAGCTGCAGTGGCTTCTCCCGTGACAGCCTTGTTCCCCACAGAACAAGCTTATTGTGTCCCCATTGTTTGTCTCTTCCTCCGCACTGAGCAGAGCAGGCGCTGGGCAGGGGCACCTGGCCCTCGGCCATTGCTGCAGAGCAGGGGCTCCCAGCATGCAGGGACTTCCTCTGGGGTGGGGAGGTCGGGGGTGAAAGAGAGCGAATGCTGGCCCAGGGGCTACGGGAGCCTGGCCTGGGGCCAGAGGACTTTAGACGAGCTTGAATGAAGCCAGTCTGCCCCAGGCTGAGAGGTCAGGTTTACTGGGGAAAACAGCCGGCCACTGCTCAGTGCTGACAGCAGAGCCAGCGGCAGAGGGCCGGCTCCTGCTGGACGCCCAGCCCCCAGGCTCTTTGCTTTTCTCGGCCCATTCTCATCTGCATCAGGAGCGGCTGGGTCTCGGCTTGTCCTTCTCCAGCCTTTCCCACCTGGTCTCTCCGATTCCGGCAGGCCCCTCGGAGAGACAGCCCAGCCCAGGGCAGTGTAAATAGACCATCTGACACGCGGGCGGTGCCCTTGTGGCTCCCAAGGCCTCAGCCAAGGCCGGACTTCCAGTGTGTTATGGCCTCGTGGTCTGGTCGCGTTGGAGATCCCGAGACTCTCAGGGCAGAGAGGATGTGGCTGACGAGGAGGAGGCAGAAGGTGAAATGGGTGCCCCGGTTTCTGCATCCCTGCTGCCGGCAGGTCCCTCCACAGACGCATGCTGCTCCCTGTCCTGCGCAAAGCTCTGTGCCAGGCCCTGGGGACCCAGGGGAGGGAGGCCACAGAGAGGAGAGCCAGGAATCAGGTACTGGCACACAGGGAGCTTGGTTCTCGGGTGGTGGTCACTGTCATGCTGGAGGTCATGAAGACTTCTCGGAGAAGGAGACATTTTGAATTGGGCTGTGAGGGATGAGTAATAAGTGGGAGGAGTTTCCCAGGCCAAGAAAAAGGGGACAGGGTGGTGAGAGGGTGGGTCACTCCAGCCCAGGAGTCATCAGCACGTGCAGAGGCACGAGGTGCACACTTGAGTGATACATTTTGGTGGGGGGACTCAGATGCCGCTGGAGCCTGGGTGGGTGGCACCTCAGGGGAACCTTGAATTTGGATGTTGACGCAGCCCTCAGTCCTTTTGGCCAGCAGCCCAGAGTCTCCACATCCCCACCCTTCCTCGCTGGGCTGCCTGAATCAGCAAGAAGCCAAGACCCACCCAGATGGAGGGGCAAAGGGGTCCCTTTCTGGGTCGCCCACCAGTTCAGCTCAACATGGGCGGCACAACCACCAGGCCTCTCTTCCCCGGAGGCACCTCTTGCTCGTGGCCAGGATAAGATTCTCTACAAAGAGACGTTTTTATCTGCCCACCTGGGAGCCCTCAGCCTGCACCTCAGCCTCCAGGCTCGGACGTGAAGGTGCCATCGCAGCGTCAGTGGGGAGCCCAGGGTCGCAGTACAGGTAGACCCCCTAATCCTACCTGGCTCAGGCGGGCAGGGCTCCTCTCCCTCTCAGGACAGTGGCATCCCCCAGGTAATCCTTTGGTGCAGCAGTTAATGCTTCTGGGCAGCAGGGCTGTGCAGGCACCCGGCCCCATTTGGTTTGAGTACCCAGCTGGGATCCTGGATTCCGCAGTCCTGGCCCAGGTCTGCAGCCCTAAGCCCGACGGTTCCCTGTGAGAAGCTGACCGCCCGGTTATCCGGAACAAGACAGGGACATGAAAAACTGGGCAGGTAGTACTAGGTCAGGTAATAAGACAGACCCACAAGCCAGAGGCATTCAGGAGGGGCGGACACCTGGCATGTGGAATCAGGGAAGGCTTTTCTGTGGGCAGACGTGAACAGTCCTTCCATCTCATGCTGGTGCCCAGATTCCTGCAGTCGCCCAGGAAAATGGGGCCTGTCCCCCCTCCCAGTCGCTGTCCAGCCTGGGCTTGCAGCCACCTGCAGGCATCTGAATCTTGAGTTATACTTGGTTTAACTTGCAGCTCAGGACTTCAGGGCGAAAGGGTGGGGATGTATGCAAATGAGCAGGCAGATTTATGCAAAAACAGCATCAGGCCTGTGTCCCCAGATTTCCTGGAGGCAAAAATAATGGCGTTCCCATCTCGCTGCCACACTGGGTGACCAGCCCTTGCTTGGGTGTATAGTGATCTGACTCTGGCTGGTAATTAGCCCATATTTTTAGTTCATGGGCAATTCTCAATGGTAACTGGGTCTATTAAACTTGATTCAGACGTGACAGCTTAAATTGTAAACAGCTGTGAAGAGTTTCATACTTAATTACCATATTTAAGTTTTGCCATAAAGCACCCGTACTTCTATCAAAAATGTAAATGACTGAGACATTCAAATGAGATTTTATACTTCGTGAAGTTTAATTGGCAGGGATCAGTCAGCTTGTTTAGGGATTTTAAATTTTAAAGAAGAGTTTTAAAGGCAGTAGCCACAGATTCATTTCTCAATTAAATTGAGTTGTCTGGCTGAGGGGAAGGGAGTAGGGCTGAGACTGGTTAGGCCTGAACTTGTTGTGTACTTGAAAGAGTCTGGCACTTTCTTCCCCAGGCCGGGCCTGCAGAGGAAGCTGCATGTTGCTTCCGGCTACAGCTGCAAGTTCTAGGACTTTCACTCCCAGAAGTCGAGCTGGTTAACCCTGAGCTGAAATCAGAGAGGAAGGAGCTGAGATGAAAGTGGGCTGAGGGTCGGTCCTGGCTGGAGTGTGAGGCCTCAGAGACCTGTCCCCAGGCAAATGCAATCCAGCCAGCATCCTAAGCACCCCTGGAGGGCTCTGGAGATCAGGGGTGTTCAGAGTTGATGCTTGCCTTTAGGGAGCACCCAGTTGGGGTGACATAGGCAGGCAAGCATGGGCTTTGCTGGTGTCTCAGCGGTAAAGAATCTGCCTGCAATGCAGGAGACACAGGTTCAGTCTCTGGGTCAGGAAGATCCCCTGGAGGAGAGCATGGCAACCCACTCCAGTATTCTTCCCTGGAGAATCCCCATGGACAGAGGAGCCTGGCAGGCTGTAGGGTCGCAAAGAGTCAGACACGACTGAAGCGACTTGGCAGGCAGGCACGCAAACTGCTACTACTTTCGTATGATGTCACTAGAGAGAGGGGGCAAGGCTGTGGGGGCCCAGTGCCTGATGTCATGTGGCGTGGCCTGGCGTAGCATGGCATGACCTAAGAGGTGACGACATTTCAGTTGGGCTTAAAGGGGTGGATGGGAATCCTCCAGGGGTTGAGGGCCAACGTGTGGCCTTTCTTTATAAGTAGGTGATGGCACTGGATGGTTTTAGTCTTCTGCCGTGGGCCCTTATTGACATCTTGCTCCTGCCAGGAAATGACTTCCCTGGTGCAGATGGTAAAGCGTCTGCCTACAGTGCAGGAGACCCAGGTTCGATCCCTGGATTGGGAAGATCCTCTGGGGAAGGAAATGGCAACCCATTCCAGTACTCTTGCCTGGAAAATCCCACGGACAGAGAAGTGTGGTAGGCTACAGTCCATGGGGTCGCAAAGAGTTGGACACAACTGAACGACTTCACTTTCACTATCCTGCCAGGAAATAAAGAGCCTTTCTGGCATTCAGTTGCAAGCCCCTTTGTCCTGCCATAGTCCTGACCAGAGTCTAACCTGTGGCTCATTCAGGCAGTGGCGGGAGCCCTTTCCCAACTCTGGCTTTTCTGTTCTATAATTCTAAGGGGTAAGTAACTATGTGAAGTCCTCAGGTCATTAGGGAGGATTTCTTGGAGTAAGTAAGCCTCACGGTTAATTAATTGCATTTAGGGAAACTCAAGGGGGAAGGAAAAAACATGGCGGTGAATAGCCATTGCCAAGGTGAGGGGTTGAAGTACCGGTGGGAACCTTGGCTGGGCTCCAGGTAGTGATGATGGGGCCTCAGCTGCCTGGGGAAGGTGTGGCCCCTTTCCTTACAGGCTGCTTTGGTGATGGGGAGGGGCTGGGGTTCCACCTCCACCCATCAGACATTCCAGAGCCAGGGTGGGCCTGGCCTGGAGTCCCAGGGCCTCCAGTGGAGACTTGCTATTACCTGCCTAACACTGTACCCCTCCCCCGACTCCACTTCCTGTTTTTTAGGCCCAGGCTGTCACCCTCACAGTAGCCCAAGCCTTCAAAGTTGCCTTTGAGTTGTGGCAGGTATCCAAGGAAGGTGAGTCTGGTTTGTGGATGTAGCAAGTGGGTGGGGGGGGTGGGGGTGTTGAAGAAGACCAGTTGAGCAGTAGGGGCAGGGCATATGGTAAAAGGCTCTGGAGTCAACTTCATCTTCATCACGTACGTGGTTTGTGGCTTTGGCCAAGTCCCTGCACCTCCGAGCCTCAGTTTCTCCATCTGAAGAATTGGGAACAGCTGTCTCCCTCCCCCAGGGTTCTTGAGTAAATGAAATATGCCAAGTTTCTTTCCTCCCTTCTGGAGACATGACACCTGGCTCCCCTGAGATGGGCCACAGCCTGCCCCTGCCCAGAGGTGGCTAGGGCTGGAGTGCCGGGCTCAGGGACTCCCAACACGCTGTGCTTGGTCCCACAGAGAAGGAGAAGAGGGAGAAAGCCAACCAAGAGGGAGCAGACGTCCTGGGCGGGAGCCCCCAAGACAGCGCCCCTTCGTTGAAGAGCCGTGAGTCTTGAACTGGGGAAGGGGCCTGCCCTTCATCCAGAGCACCGCCCCCCTACCCTGGCCACCTCCGTCCTGGGCCGGGGTCAACTCCTAGGTTCTAATTTTTATTTTTTTGTTAAACTAATAATAATTATAGATAAATTAGCAAATGTAGGTAAAGGGAAAAAGTGACTTGCTGAGGTGCATGTCCAGACGTCTGCAGATACAGAGATCTGGGTATGCGTCTCTCCCTCCACACTTTACAGAACCTCAATGCCTGTTGTGAACATGGGTTCCAGCCTGAATCACGAGTGGGACAGAGCTTCCCACCCCGTGGGCGGCTGTGCAGCTGCCTCAGGAGGTTCCAGGGTGGGTCTCGGTGGTCTGGGTGATGGGCCTGGAAAGGCCATGCCCTAGGAGGGAGTCAGGACCAGACCAGCCCAGGAGACACCAGGGTGGGGCCCAGAGGCTGGGCTGAGGACAGGAGCCTCCCCTCCCCCTGATGCACCTGACCTCTCATAGTGGTCGTCACTGGGAACCTGCTGGACTTTGAAGAGACGGCCAAGGCCCCGCTGTCCACGGTCAGCGCCAACACCACCAAAGCGGACGAGCCACCGCGGCCTCAAGCCTTAAACAGCAGCAGTGTTATCTGGGTGAGTGGTCATGGGGCCTGGGGATCCCCCACAGATCCAGCGAGCCTCGGCCTGGTCCTCGGTTCTACGGCAGCTCCTGGGCAGGCCCTGACACCCACTTCTTGCAGGCCTCTAGAAGGTCCTGACCCTAGCAGCACCCAGGCACCGGGTAGGAGATGAACAATGTCCCTCTGAACCTAGGGCTGTGTCGCTAACAGGCTTGGCTCCCAGCAGCACTGTCTCCTCACAATGCCTGGCCTCTTGGCCCGAGCATCCAGCTCTGCCCACTGCAGGACCAGCCAAAGGCCCCCTTGTTCTCACTGTGGGCCGTCCTCTCCTGACGCCCCCTCCCCCTCGGCCATCTGAGTGAGGAGCCTGAAACTCAGGCAGGCAGCCTGGCCCTTGACTGGCTCTGTGACCCAGGGCAAGCCCCTGACCTTTCTGTCTCAGCTCTTTCACTTCCTCAGTGATGATCATGACCTCTGCCTGAAGAATTTTCCCGAGGAACCTGATTTTTTTTTTTAATAAAAAAATTTTTAATTCATTTATTGATAATTTCAGACATGAAGTATTACAAAAACAGTACACAGAATTCCTGTTCCCCTTCATATAGATTCCCCAATTGTTAACATCTTACATAACCGCATTACAAAGATCAAAATCATTAACATTGACACAGCACTGTTATGTAAGCTACCAGCTTTGATTCCCTTTTCTCCACTTGTCCCTCCAGTGTCCTTTCTCTGGTCCAGGATCCACTGCAGAAGGACGTGTTACTTTACTTGTAACATCCCTTTAATTTTTAAAAATGTGGACCGTCGAGGGACTTGAATAACTGCCAAATCCCACTGCCTGTTGGGGGCCACCCAGAGTCCCCGGAGCGGGCACCGTGAACTGGTCCGGGAGCCAGCCTTGCCACCTGCCTGTCCCTCAGGAGGCTGCAGAGGGAGTCTTGCCCAGTTTTGTTTTGTTTTTTTTTTTCCCACCTAGGCTGTGGGATTCCTGCCACCAGCTATCCCTCATGAGCTTAGAATCCTGGCTCAGCTTTTGAAAGTGGGTAAAAGCAAGAAAACCTCCCCCCACTTTCTCCCTCTCGGATCCGGAAAGCCGCAGAGATCATTCAGTCCAGTCTCCTCATTTTATAGAAGGAAAAGCTGAGTCTCAAAGAGCAGCGGTGACTTGCCTCACTAAGGTGTCGCCGAGTTGTGGCAGAGCTGGGAACTGAACCCCCAGGCCTCTGGGCACCCAGGGGCCCTCTCTCCCATCCCAGATTTGGATCCCTGTGCTGAGCTGCTGATGGCAATAGCCAGGGGGAGGCCTTCCTGTGTCCGTTCCCCCAGGGCCCCGCCAGACTCCGCCCGTCCTCCTGCGTGTTCGGTCCCCGTAGCCTCCCAGGGCTGTGGGCAGGTGCTCCCGCTCTGAGGGCTCTCATCTCCTGCTTTGTTTTCCCCAAGGAGCTGGATGACGGCCTGGATGAAGCATTTTCAAGGTAACATTAGCTGGGCTCTTGATGCTGGGGAAGGAGGCCTGGCGCTTGTGGGGGTGGGGTGGGGAGCTGGCTTCCAGGGCTCTTTGCTGTCTGAGAACATGAATTCTGACCTTCTCCAGAGGGAAAATCTCAACTTGAATACGTCCAGGGGCGGGGAGCTTACTGCTCAGCCAGGCCTGCTAAAGTGTCCTTGCTGGTGAAATCCGAAACTATTTTTGCTCATGGCTGCTTGAGCCCAGTCTGAGCTGAATTGAGCGCAGTGCAGCTCAGGTTGGCTTGCTTTTCCTGTGCCTGGTGTGGCCTTCAAAAATGGGCTTTTGGTGCAGGTTTTCTCTGCTCCCAAGGTTTTGCCTCTATGGAAAGGGGCAGGCAGGGAGAAGGCAAGGTTAAATTAAATCCACTGCAGACCATGGGGTCGCTAAGAGTCAGGCACGACTGAGCGACTTCACTTTCACTTTTCACTTTCATGCATTGGAGAAGGAAATGACAACCCACTCCAGTGTTCTTGCCTGGAGAATCCCAGGGACGGGGGAGCCTGGTGGGCTGCCGTCTATGGGGTCGCACAGAGTCGGACACGACTGAAGTGACTTAGCAGCAGCAGCAGCAGCAGCGTTGACTTGAGGTGGGAATGAAGCCCATCAGGAGATAGGTGGTCTAGCCGGAGGCTGGTGCATTTCCCCTTTTTACCAGGATTCATCTCGGTCCATGGCTACCTTCAGCTCGGGGACACACCACCATAAAGGTGGGCTGAGGAGAGGCCTGGGCAGCTCAGGGTCCCAAGTCAGGCCTTCCTTTCTCCCTTGGGACCCCAGCAGCCCCCTACAGCCGTCTCCCCGTTCCCCATCACCTTCCTGCCAGAGCCAGTGGGAAGCTCGGCCCAGCACTGGTGGGGGTAGGGAGCGGCAGGTGTGGCCCCTTCATTATTCTTGTGGCCATCTCTCCTGCTTCCCTGGCTGACTGCAACCCTCCTGTCTGAAGGAAATCTTTCATTTGCTTTTTCCAGATTACTGAAGTGTCATATGCCCTTAATTAACAACTTTGAAAATCAGCAAAGCATTAAACAGGAAATAACACCATCCCATAATCCCACAGCCCAGACTTTGGGGCTTAACTCATGCTGATCCTATACATATGCATTTTTTTTTTTGCCTTGATCAGCTCATGATATTTGTATTTGGGGATCCTGATTTTTCACTCTACGCTGGTATATATCGGGAGCATTCCTCCAGGCTATTAAAAACTCCTTGTAAACACCTCATTCATCGACTGCCTCACATTCTTTTAAGGATGTGGGCTGTAATTAACTCTCCGGATTTTTTTGACATTTAATTGTGCCCCTTTTTGAATATACTTTGTGAACGGCGCTGTGTTACACGTAGTTAGAGCCAGTGGTCTTCCATGGTTGCCACAGGCCCCCTCTCACGCAAGCCCCTCTCTGCCCTGGCACAGCTGCCCTTTCTTCTCTTTCCTGGGCACTTCCTGATAGAGCCGTGGGTGCCCTGGCCTCTCTGTGGTGGGAATGCCACTGCCTGCCCCACAGTTTCCTGAGCAACTTGACCCTCAGGGGTAGACTCCGGTGAGAGGTTCCACCTCTCCCGGCATCTGGGGCTTTCTTTCTTTTCTCTAAAAAAATAATTTTATTTATCATTTTTGGCGCGGTGGGTCTTCGTTGCTGCAGGAGCTCTTTCTCTAGTCGTGGTGTGCAGGCTTCTCACTGTAGTGACTTCTTTCGTTGCCGGGCATGGGCTCAGTAGTTGAGGCACGTGGGCTCAGTTGCCCACGTGTGGGATCTTAGTTCCCTGACTAGGGGTCAGACCTGTGTACCCAGGTGAATTCTAACCCCTGGACCACCAGGGAAATCCTGGGTCTTTCTTCTTTGTCCCCGAGTCCTGCCGTTTGCCCACCCATGCTTTCTCGCTTCTGACCCTGGTGTTGGACTGTCTCCTCGGGCCCCCACCAGTCCTTTGCCTGGGCCCCCAGCTTACACAGCTCTGCCTTGCAGGCTGGCCCAGTCTCGGACGAACCCTCAGGTCCTGGACACTGGACTGACGGCACAGGACATTCATTACGCCCAGTGCCTCTCGCCTGTCGACTGGGACAAGCCTGACAGCGGTGGCGCCGAGCCGGACGACCTCTTCAACTTCTGAGGCCTGGGGCTGGCGGGACACGTGACGAACCAAAGCTCCCCACGTTTGGGATGGGGGCCAGCTGCTGGACCGCTCCCCCCACCGGCCACCCTTCTCCAGTCGGCAGCGCTGTCAGCCTGAAGATCAAAGCTGCAGCCAGTCAAGCAGAGGGAAGGAGATATTTTTTTTTTTAACCCCATTCTTTCTTTAAGAACTAAAAGATGCCTTGAATATTTATTCAGTGACTCCTGGTTCCAGAAGCCGGTTTGGCATCAGGCACGAGCAGTGTGTTAACCAGCTTCCCGCCCTCTCTTGTGTGAGCGCTGCTCGCTGTGGGTGTCAGGATGGTGACCAAAGCATTTCTCGTCCCTTCTCTCTGAAGGCCCAGATTTCCCTGAAGGCGCCCCTGCTCCTTACTGAAAGGAGCTGGGTCCTTCGTTTCTGCCACCCTTTGAGCATGGGAGGGCCCCGCAGCCTCGGGAGAAGACGCTTCGTCCCGCTCGCCTTCCCAGCAGGCCCCAGCAGGCTGGGGCTTGAGCTCTTGGCCCCGGGGGCGCTCAGAGAGACAGGGGCAACCCCTGACCAAAGACAGCATGTGGCAGGCACTTTAGAGCAGTTACCACAGGTGCGGGCCCTGCTCCTCGATGGTGCTGTGTTGTGTAGAGCTTTCTTTCTGCCCTTCTTCCAAGAGAAGGGGCCCAAAGTCCCCGTGGAGGGTCCCCACCAGTGCTGGGAACCAGTGTAACTGGCTGCTCACGGACTCCTAGAGTCTGCCTGCGACAGTGGGGTCATCTGTGTGGCCGCCCCCACCCTGCCCTTCCCCCTCCGTGTGCTGCTGCTGGGTCTGAGCCCCACCTCCCCGTACTTCCTGAGATGACACGCAAAACCTGACACCTAGATTTGTTCTGTGACTCCTTGGTTGCAAGTTTCAGATGAGGAAACTTGAGACCACATGTGTGGAAGAAGTAAGAGTCAAGAGTAGAACCCAGATCTGGTGCCAAAGCTGCCTTCTCACCCCCACCTCTCACAACTCGCACCTCCTTTTTTTTTTTTTTCCTCTAGCTTTGTTGTCCTCCCAGGAACCAAAAAGCCCTAGCTATTTTCTGACCAAAATGTGTTTCATAACAAACCATCTGGTGCCTTTACACACAGAACTGGCATGAGCCTGTGTGCCCTGCTAACTGTCTTTCTGTTGATTTCCGTGAAAATGGAAGTGTTTGAAGTCTGCTAATTCAGAGGGTGAAACAAAACCAAACTTCGTAAGCATCACGAAGTTCCTTCCTGACGCTCCAACCCCAGGTCGGTGCCAGCAGCCGCCTGTCTTCAAAGTCTGCCCCCCTCCCCTCTCCCACAGGGCTCCCGGCAAAGCCACCAGCACACCCTCCATCCTCAGGTGCCTACCAGGCCTGGCTTTACCAAGCTTGAAGTCCTGGTGGTAGTCGGAGCAAGTTACACCAGCCTAGGAAACCCCATTTTTTTAGATTTTGCGTATCTAAGCATTGGAATCAGAGCACAGACAGAAATGCCTGGGTGAGCCGTGGATGGGGTTGTCTATCAGAATGTGGCCCTGGCCCAGCTCCCGCACCCCCCGCCCCGCTACCCAGCCCACACCTCCTTGGTGTCAGCCCGTGTGTGTGTCATGAGGCAGCAGGGATTGGGCCTGACACAGGCCGCCCTTGGCACGAGGGTCCAGGATCCCGGAGAAAGGCCGTGCTGTGTTTGCGTGACTCGCAGTGGGGTCTTCATCTGGTCCCCAGCCAACAGCAGTCAGTGTGCTCCCTGTGTGTCTGCAGATAAGTTTGTGCTTTACTTGGTGTTGCTGTAAAGGAATTCTAAAAAGGAAAAAAAAAAGTAATAAATGTTCTCTTTTTGAAATACAAAGAGCACTGGGCCGAAGCGGCCTCTGGCGGACCCTGCCCTGGGGTGGTTGGAGCGGTGGTGACCACAGGCCCAGACGTGGGCAACGGTGGTCTGTGGTCCCGCAGATGAAACCGGCAGGCCTCTTTTCATTGGCCGATGGGCTGTGCAAAGTCATCTCTGGATAGCGTAGTGAGCTCAGCCCTGGAGAGGTCTCTGAAGGTATAGGTCAAGGCCCCTAACCAGGGTCTGTGACCCCTTGAAACATACATGGCCACACATATATTTTTCTTGGGAAGGATGTCAGTCGTTTTTCTTGCCCTCTCAAATGAGGCCATGATATTTATTCGTTTGGCAGACTTTGTGCTAAACTCAAACCAGGCGTGGGCCTTAGTGCTGGGGACTAAGCGGTCCAGACACCTTGTCCATGTGGACTCAGGACACTGTGGCTTGGGTGATTGGGGTTGGTGGAAAGTGTGTTTTGGTGACTTAGGAGACCCAAGGTCTAGCTCTGGCTTGCTGCCTGGGGCTATGACTCTGGATCCGTGACTTCTTTCCTTGAGCCTCAGTTTCCCCATCTGGGAAAAGGGTACAACCATCACCACCCTTTTCTGCCTCTCTGGGTTTTGTGGGACTTGAGTGACAGTTACCATATTGTTGGTGATGGGCATAGATGGCTCAGAGGTCATCTCAGAGCACAAGCCAGTTTGGACCAAATATATTTAAGGAAGTCAAAGTAGAAGTGATAACGGTGGCCACCATTAACTGAGCTGTCTTTCTCAGTGCCCGTGGCTGTGCCAGGCTCTCAGCTCTACCTCATCACACTGCTTCTCTTGAGCCCAGGTGGTTCTCGCTCCCTTTCCTGCTACAGGCACTGAGGCTGTGGGCCATGCCGCCAGAACTCGCAGAGACACACAGCCTCAGGTCTGTGTGACCCTCCCCTCTGTCGTACCCTGGTCCCCCCAGCAGGCACGTCTGTGGTCATATCCCCTGTGGCCTCCCTTCAAGCCGCACAGAAAGGCCACCGTCTTCAGGCTCCGGGGGGGGGGGGGTTCTCCTTGGACGTTTATCTCTTTGTCCCTTTTAAACGGTGATAATAAAAGTCTCTAGAATGCAGGGCGGAGCCCTCTGATGTCAGCTCTCAGGCAGAGCGGCTGTGAATTCTGAGCGGATGGGAGATGACGGAGAAATTCTCTCCTTTCTTCCTCTCCCATAATCTGAAAAGACACCCAACAAGTTCATCTTTCGGTTTAAATTTGGCCAGTGCCTTTAGTCTCCGGATGTCTCAAATCATGAATCCTGAGCACCCGCCATCTGCTCTTTCATGCATAACGGATGAAGCCACGGAGAACAAAGTCGCCTTTCAGATTTGATGTGACCTTCAGCTTCACTGGGTGGATGTTGGGGTCTCCTCTCCCCAGAGAAGAGACCATCCCAATTAAAATCTCTCCAATGACTTGCTAACAAATCCAGAGAAGGAATCTGGGTAAATTTCTGTGTCCTCGGTTCCCGTCTGGGGTCTGTTCACCTGGCCTTCCTCCCTCTGCTCCTCCCTGTTCTTGGAACACCCAGGCAGCCTCGCCATTGTCAGGGAGTGAGCTTTTCTCCAAGGCTCACATGTCAGGCCCTGTCAGTCCTTTACACCTAACATCAGAGTTATTAGTGCCCCCCCCGCCCCCCCCACCCAGCCGTGCCAGGAGCTGGATGGTCCTAGTACCACTTTGAAGATGGGACAATTGACCAGAGACTCCCAGCCAGTAAGGAATGGACCTCGGATTTGAAACCTAGTCTGACTGATGCTAAAGCTTGTGTGTTTCCATGGTACTACCTACCCCATGGAGTACCTACCTACCTACCTAGTCCAAGCCAAGCTGCCTGTTCTCTGTTCTGGGGAGCCTCTCTCTCCGCACAGAACGGAGTGGTAGGGCCCCAGCTGGGCTCAGTACCTAGGGCAGTAGGGGCTGACTTCCCAGGCCGGGGGGGAACCTCTTTCCCACTGTGCAGGGGTGCCCTTGGGCCTGCTTCCCTGCACGTGTCCAGTTGAGGACTCGGAAGAACGTGTCTCACCACATTCGGGCCCTGTCTGGCCCCTGGTCAGCGTCACCCTGCCTTGGTGGAGCAGGGAGGTGGGGAGAGGTCCAGAGTGAGTTTTGGTGTCCCTCAGAGTGGGGGCAGCATCCTCTGGGAGCAGACTCAGGGTGTCAGGTGGTGAATACCAGCCTCAGAGGAGCCGAGAAGGAGGGGAACACATCTCTGGAACCCTGGCAGCATCTGAACCCAGTAGCTAGTTTAGGCTGCTCTGCAGTGACTGTGCTAGTAGGCATTATTCAATTCACTTCAGTCGCTCAGTCGTGTCCGACTCTTTGCGACCCCATGAATCGCAGCACGCCAGGCCTCCCTGTCCATCACCAACTCCCAGAGTTCACTCAAACCCACGTCCATCGAGTCAGTGATGCCATCCAGCCATCTCATCCTCTGTCGTCCCCTTCTCCTCCTGCCCCCAATCCCTCCCAGCATCAGAGTCTTTTCCAATGAGTCTTCGCATGAGGTGGCCAAAGTACTGGAGTTTCAGCTTTAGCATCAGTCCTTCCAAAGAAATCCCAGGGCTGATCTCCTTCAGAATGGACTGGTTGGATCTCCTTGCAGTCCAAGGGACTCTGAAGAGTCTTCTCCAACACCACAGTTCAAAAGCATCAATTCTTTGGCGCTCAGTTTTCTTCACAGTCCAACTCTCACATCCATACATGACCACAGGAAAAACCATAGCCTTGAGTAGACCGACCTTTGTTGACAAAGTAATGTCTCTGCTTTTGAATATGCTATCTAGGTTGGTCATAACTTTTCTTCCAAGGAGTGTCTTAATTTCATGGCTGCAGTCACCATCTGCAGTGATTTTGGAGCCCAAATAAATAAAGTCTGACACTGTTTCCCCATCTATTTGCCATGCAGTGATGGGACCAGATGCCATGATCTTCGTTTTCTGAATGTTGAGCTTTAAGCCAACTTTTTCACTCTCCACTTTCACTTTCATCAAGAGGCTTTTTAGTTCCTCTTCACTTTCTGCCATAAGGGTGGTGTCATCTGAATATCTGAGGTTATTGATATTTCTTTCAGCAATCTTGATTCCAGCTTGTGCTTCTTCCAGCCCAGCATTTCTCATGATGTACTCTGCATATAAGTTAAATAAGCCGGGTAACGATATACAGCCTTGACCTACTCCTTTTCCTATTTGGAGCCAGGCTGTTGTTCCATGTCCAGTTCTAACTGTTGCTTCCTGACCTGCATACAGGTTTCTCAAGAGGCAAGTCAGGTGGTCTGGTATTCCCATCTCTTTCAGAATTTTCCACAGTTGATTGTGATCCACACAGTCAAAGGCTTTGGCATAGTCAATAAAGCAGAAATAGATGTTTTTCTGGAGCTCTCTTGCTTTTTCGATGATCCAGTGGATGTTGGCAATTTGATCTCTGGTACCTCTGCCTTTTCTAAAACCAGCTTCAACATCTGGCAGTTCACGGTTCACGCAGGCATTATTAGCCCATTTTAAAGATCATTACACTGAGACCCACAGAACTGCCACCTGCCAGCCTCACACAGCTGGGAAGAGGCGGGCCTGGGGTTCAGAGCCTGTGTTCCCACTGTCCTGAGGTGGCCTCGCCTCCCTACCAGTCTCTTGGAACATTGGGACAATACCATATCCTCTCTTCCTTAGAAGCTTCGGAGCCCAGCACAGAGTAATCTTAGCCAAGTGCCCAGTACGTGGATGCTGGCTTAGACTGGGGCCTTCACTTCCAGCCAGGACAGATGTGAGCTGTGTCACAAGTCCTTGCTGACCAGCTGACCACATCTGCTGAGCCCCAGCATGGGGTCAGGCTGCTGGGATCTGTCCAGGGATTGTGGGTCGTGGTGCCCTAGAAAGCTCCTGGGCGTGGGCTAGGTCTGTACCACACCAGGGGGACATGAGATGTCAGAGCTGGAAGCCAGCGGGGATTCTGGAAGAGGATTCCAGAAGCTGGGCCTCGAAGGAGGGGAGCAGTGTTCAGACAGCCTTCACTAGCCTGGGAGCTCCGGGAGGCCAGGGCCTGGGTCTGATCCACCCAGCATAGCTCCCAGCACAGAGTGGCTGTCAGTGGCTAGAGTCAGATGATGAAAAGGGAACACAACCAGCTGGACTTCCTGTGAGAACCTTCGCGAGCAGGGGCAGCCTCGGATTGGCAGGCAAGGCTGGGAGTTAGCAGCCCAGAGGTCAACTTTGTAGGTTATCTGTTCTGGAGGCAAAACCGCCCGGTGGTCGGCTTCCCATTCCCCCTGGGCTTTGACTTTCTGGGTCTCCATCGTGGAGCCAGTGGCCTCACACATCCAGTCCAGCCAGGTTTGGTAAAGCGTGTGGTCCACTCCTCTGTGCTGACCCAAAGCTTTTGATTTTCAGAACGTCTTTAAAGCAGAGAAAGTGAGAGCTGGGGGAGCCACAGCAGTCCTACGGTCCGCCTTCTTGGCTTTCACTTGGGTCCTGTCCCCAGGGAGGGACAGGACCTCCCCAGGCCAATGGGGCAGTGGAGAAGCAGAGCTGAGATTGGAGCTTTATTCTTTTCCGGGGTCCCCACGACCTGTCCCCCACCCCATAAGGAGGAGAGAGGTCCCTTCCCCACGTGTGCTGGAAGGGGCCACGTGCTTGTGGGGAAGTGGGAATGATGATGACAAGGAGAGGCTGGAGGAAGGGCCTTGGTGAGTTCTCAAGCACGTAATGAGCATCGGTTCATCACCCGTCTCTTCATCCCCCCTCCTCGAGGGCTCTGAGGTCTCATCTGCTGCTCGAGATGCTGGCACGGATGCCTGGAAGAGAGAGCAGAGGGCTGTAATTATGAGCAAGCCCCTGGAGCCAGGCTGGATTTGACTCTCAGATTTGCCACTTATTAGCCATGTAAATGACTGAAGAGCAGATGACTTAATAGTCTGGCTCTCAGTTTACTCGTATATAAAACAGTGAGAGTCCCTTGTACGGCAAGGAGATCAAACCAGTCAATCCTAAAGGAAAGCAACCCTGAATATTCACTGGAAGGACTGATGCTAAAGCTCTGATACTTTGGCTACCTGATGTGAAGAACCCACTCGTTGTAAAAAAATAAAGATCCTGATGCTGGGAGAGATTGAGGGCAGGAGGGGAAAGGGGGCAACAGAAGATGAGATGGTTGGGTGACATTGTCAACACAGTGGACGTGAGTTGGAAGGACAGGGAAGCCTGGTGTGCTGCAGTCCGTGGGGTTACAGAGAGTCAGGCACGACAGGAACTGAACAACAAACAGCAGAGATAGGGAGGTAACAGCCCCGTCCACGCAGAGACATTGTGCGGAGTAAACGAGTTAGTACTGGCAGGGTGCTGAGAACTGTCCACCGTGGCCGTCACTTGTTTTTATTGTCGCTGTGAGGGCTTCTGGGGGAGGGGAGGGAGTGCAGGCTGGTCCAGCCCCACCTGCGATGGCAAAGGTGGAGGAGACAAGTCACATGCCACCAGCATGCACCCAGTGTAGGCTCTGGCCCCTCCCCATCAAAGCGTGCCCCCAGGGAAAACTCCAGAAACTCCGGGAGCCAGTCAGGAGGCAGGCAAGAAAACCGTGCATTCTAGCTGTTTCATGTAGGAAATAAATCTCTTGATAAAGAGATTCAGCCCTCAGAACCACTGGGAGCGCTTGGGGGTGTGAAGGAAGGCCCGCAAGTTTTAGGGAATCCGGAGAGGCTGGAGTTGAACTCCTACTGTGGCCTGGCTGCCCTCTGCTCCAGCCCTTGTCCTGTGGGATCTTATTGCGCAGCCAGAAACCTATACAAAGCCGGCTGGCCAAGGGAGGTGGGGAGAGTGGTTCCCTGCGTCCAGCCCTTGAGATGCAGTGGGGCACGTTGGAAGGAAGGGAAATGGTGCTGAGACCACCTGGCCACCCTTCCTTCCCTGACACTCATGAGGGAGGCAGGGAGAAGGGAATTGGGAGGGGGGTGGTGGGCCAGAGGAAACCTCACCACCGTGCGGTCCTGTCAGTGCTGTGTCGAGAGCCGACAACATGTCTTCAATCCTCGCAAGAGCCGAGACTAAGAGGTGGCGTGACCGGCCCAGGCTGGACCGCAGGTCTGTCTGCACATCAGCTCGGGCCCTGCCTCTGGGTGCTCTCTGAGCCAGGCTGGGTGTCAGGAGTCATCCACTCGGCACCCACTGATTGAGCACCCACCATCTACCACCAAATTGGGTTCCGGGTGCTTGGAACACGGCAGCAAGCAACACATGACAAAGACCCCATCCCATGGAGTTGCGTTCCACTGGAGGAGGGGGGTCTGACCCTCCCTCTTCTGCGGAGATGTAGAATTAATCTGTGTGGTAAGGATGGAAACCCAGCAGTGGAGATGAGGGGCAGGGCTGCTTTATACAGGGGCGGTGGGGCAGGGGGTTCAGGGACGATTGAGCACGGACCTGAAGGTGGAGGGAAGGAGCACTTAAGAGAGAGGAGACAGCAAGTGCACCCCGGCTCCCTGCCACCCTAGGAAGAGTGGGATGTGAGCGAATAGAAGCAGGAGGAGGTCAGTGTGGCCGGAAGCAGAGAGCCTGGAGACAAGGTCAGAGAGCAGGTCAGCGCCACGTACCTTTGGCTTGCTTGAGATAGAGCAGGAGGTTCTGTGCAGAGAGAGACAAGATCACAGAGGCCTCAGATGCCTCAGGGCTGCGGCAGTCATCCAGGGTTAGACTCAAAAGAGCGGGCTCAGGGCTAGAAACAGGGCAGGTGGGAGCTTGTCATCGGGACACACTTCCGACTGTTTCCCGCAGAGGGTGGTCTGTGGTGTCCTGGAGTCTGTGGTTCTGCGTCTCTTTAAGTCCCTGCCCGCGTCAGGCTGTGGTGTGAGGGTCGCCAGGCACATGTGACATCCCGATGGGCATGTGCAGCCAGCACGTGTCGCCTCCAGGGTCTGTGTTGTGCTGCAGGTGTGGGTGTCTGAACGTGAGTGTGTGGACAGGTGATCTGGGCGGGAGCCCGCAGGTGTATTTCTTTGTGCCTGTGTGGGCGCCTCGCTGGTCTGTAGGGGGCAGCATTGGGGAAGGTCTTTGATTTTGGTCCCTTCACTGTCTGGTCCCCCTGCTGGCTTGACCTTCTGCAGCACTCGGCTCTAATTTTCACAGCAAATCCGAACAGAGGTCCCTGGGGCCCAGGGGGATTGGCATATGCTCCCTGGGGACTTGGGTTGAGGGTCTGCCTTTTGGGGGCATCGGACAACTGAAGTAGGGAAGACACCCACCCCCTGGTTCCCACATCACAGTGTTTAAACCCAGAGACCTCCTCCTTCTCCAGGGACCCAGTTGGACCAGGGCTTTCAGCACCCAGTTCGGAAGGCTGTCTGAAGTTTGAGTCCTGCCAGCCCACAGTAAGAGTCATATTCCCAAGCCTGGAGGCCTTGGACTTCAGCACTGTGGGAAAAACAAACAAACAACAAAAAGTAGGGTTAGGAGTCAGAGGAAGCTGGGTACACGTCCCACTCCTGTCATTTACTAGACGTAGTTCGTAACTGTGGTTGAATGATGGCTTGGTTTCCTCTCTGTAAAGTGGGGACCCACCTCATGGTGTCGTTATAAAGATTAAATGAGAACGTCCTACGTGCCAGGCCCTGTGCTAAGGGGCTTTGCGTGAGTCACCCCGTTAAATCCTCTACGGTGGATGCTGTCCCCATTTTACTGAAGAAGAAGCAGGTCCAGAGAGGTAAAGTTAGCTGCCTGGAGTCACTCAGCTAGGAGTGGGAAAACCTGGGTTTGAACTAGGCAGTCTGACTTCAAAAGCAGCAGCGTGACACAGTGAATATAAAGCCAAGTGCCTGACTTCTGGTAGGTGATTGGTCAATTGTAATTACTGATGCGAGATGGCCATTCAGGGTCAAACTCCTGACCCCAAAGGATAGCTCTGGACTCTCCTTTCCCCTTTTAAATTTTAAAGAAGGCAGTGGAAAAACATCAGACTTGGGAGACTTGAAGTTCCGATCCTGGCTCTGCGTCTCATTCACTATGTGCCTTTGTACTCAACGTCCCAACCCCCAGCTCCATTTTTCCCCATCTGTACAATGGGCTCACTCCTTTCCGGCCTGCCTGTAAGGATCCAGTGTGTGCAGAAGAGCTTGCAGCCTGTTGACTTGTGTCCTCCCCAAAACGTGTCCACAAACCCCAGTACATCAGAAGTGACCGTGTTTGGAAAGGGAGTCTTTACAGAAGTAATCAAGTTAAAACAAAGTCATTTGGGTGGTGCCCTTATAAAAAGGGAGAGATTTGGACAGAGGGACAGACAGACGCAGAGGGAAGGCTGTGTGAAGAGACACAGGGAGAAGGCAGTGTGAAGGCTGGAGTGATGCTGCCATGAGCCAAGGAACACTCGGCGCAATCAGAAGCTGGAGGAGGTGAGGCAGGGTCTCCTGCGGGTGAGGGGTGGAGGGGGAGCACGACCCTGCTGACACTTGGACTTTGGCCTTCTGGCCTCCAGAACTGTGAGATAGTCCATTTCTGGTATTCTAAGCTACCCACTTTGTGGTATAGGTTTCCCCGTTATTCCAAAGTTCCTGTGAAACCTTTCATAAGCTGAGCTGGTATAAAGCGAAGAAGCAATTCCACAGGACACACCTCGCTAACAGATGCGCGAAGGAAATCCTGTGAAAGTGCAGATGCTCACAGACGCGGTTCAGAGCTGAGGTGGCTTGAGCTGCCGAGATGCAGAAGGTATTTTCAGGAAGGGAGCCCGGCGGTGCCGCTCTCTGCTCGGTGCGCGTTGCCTCTATGACGGCTGCTGCAAACCAGACGCTGAGCGCTAGTTTCGCTCTTTGCCTTTTTCATGAAAGAGACAGTCCTCCTGGATGTCTTTCGGTTAGTGAAAGCAGAGACTAATGTTGCTCTTCCGTAGCACAAAGTGGCATAAAGCGGACTGGGTTGTTTTTTTTTTTTTAAGACTTTTTTTTTTTATTTCATGTGGAACATTTTCAAACTCTTTATTAAATTTGTTATAATATTGCTTCTGTTTCACGTTTTGGTTTTATCGGCCCTGAGGCATGTGGGATCTTAGATCCCTGGCCAGGGATTGAACCCACACCCCTGCGTTGGAGGGTGAAGTTCCAACCACTGGACCGCTGGGGAAATCCCAAAACAAACTTTCCAAAAGCGGGGATACCTGTTTCTTGTTCTGCAGCCCCAGGAATGTAAAATGGGCCTGTGACATAAGATCCATGATGCCCACTGTTTTTTTTTTCTGGGGATACAAGCATGCATCCCATTGATGCTGTGAAGAGTCTGAGGCTTAGAGAGGTGAAGTCATCAGCCCATCACACACAGGTGAGCACAGTGCCAGGACTAAACCAGGGTCCTTCCGACCCCAGAGTCTGTGCTGCTTTGCTCAGGAGCAGGGGCTGTGGCTGGAGGCCAGGTGACCCTGCGACCCTGGAGCAGCCCAGGAACCAGGACCCAGATCTTCAACTTTGCTCTGCAGCCCTTCCCCATCCGCTTCTGTACTCTGGGGCAGTTGCCCTGCCTGCCTGCCTCCAGAGCTGGGTCTCATGGCCTGAATCACCAAAACCCATAAAATATCTCTGGCCATATATACTTGCAGAGGGAGGTGGCAGTTAGTGGCTCCTTGGTGTCAGAGCCAGAGAACCAGTTTCAAGTCCTGACTCCATCACTGCCTGGTTGACTTGAGTGTGTTAACACCCTGCGGTCTGAGCCCCAGTTTCTTTGTCTGTGAAGTGGGACCATGAACCAGACGCTACCTTCCCCGAGAGCTGATATGCGGGTTCAGCGAGGTCAGGTGTGGGCAGAAGCTCAGAGGCTGCTGTAACGGGCCTGTTGCCCAGGTAGGGCGGGTGAGTGGAGGATATAAGTCCCGCCTGGGGTCCCCAGGGCGCTGTGTCCTCCCTCCATGCTGGCTGGTGGGAAGGAAGGTGGGCCAGGTTTGGAAAGATTCTAAAAGCTCTGTCTCCCCTCCTCAACTCCCCTTGACCAGGGTCCTCTCTCAGCCCCCTAGGGTTGCTGTGGGCAAGGGGTGTTGGATTAGGATGATTTACGGTTGTAATTTATGAAGCACTTAGTCTGTGCCTGAATGTTGTTTTATAGTAATTTTATAACAGCTCATTTTATAACAGTCCCATTTTACAGATGAGGAAACTGAGGCTCAGAGAGATGATGTAACTTGCCTCAGGACCCACAGCCCAAAAGGGGCAGGTCAGGATTTGAGGCCTGGCCTCCCTTAACACATCATATCGGCCTGCCATCTGGTGGAAACTCGGGTGGGGCCCAAAGAGAGGATGGACCTTGACTAAGGACACGCAGAAGGGCAGGGTCAGACCTCAGGTCCAGGCCTTTCTTGCTCTCCAGAAAGCCGGGCTGAAGGGAAGAGGCAGGCACCCAGTGGTTAATGAACCCCAGTTACAGGTCTGGAGGCTTTGCCTGCCCCTCCTGGTGTGGAGGAGGCCATGTGTTGTCAGGGCCGGCTGGAAGCACAGACCAGAAGCAAGCCAGTGTGGCCTGGGCCAGTGTTTTTGCTCTCAGAACAGACTGACTTCTGCCTAAAATCTGGCTGCAGGGTAGCTGGGTCAGGGGAGGCCTCAGCTGGGCCTTGGGTGCCCCTGGTGATGCCCTGTGAGTGTAGCCTTCAGTCCCAGCCCTGCTGAGTCACCCCCAGGCAGAAAAGGCCCAGTGCTATCTCAATTCCACTGGCTGGGAAAGATCAGGAGAGAGGATGTCTTGAATGCTGCTTTATTGCAATAAGTTTGTCGATTCAGCTCATTACATTTAATTAGAAATATTTAATTAGAATCTTAATAAAAGAGTAAAACAGGAAGGAGGCTAAGAAGCGGAAGTAAGGAGATCCGTGCTGAGCGTATGAAGTAGATCCAGCCAGGCAGTGGAGAGGCGGAAGGGCTAGCAGAACATTTGCCCGGAAGGTGGGGGATAGCACGTCTGCACGTGCTGAGACCAACCGGGCCCAGGGATCTGGTACTGGGGAGAAGGGAGCTGAGGGCCTGGCGCTGGGCTCTCACCACCCGTTCCGCGTGCCAGGTCCTGGGCTGAGGACACTGGACCTGTGGAGATGAACAGGACCTATTTCCTGCCCTCAAGGGAAATAGACAAGAAGCCAGTTACAAGGCCCAGTGCTCTGGGAGAGACAGTGGTCACTGCGGCAGCTACAGATGGGTGTCTGACCTGGGCTGGGGTTGGAAAGCTTTCTAGAGTATTGACGCCATCCTGTGGGGACACCTGAATCTTGAGTTGCAGTTAAGATGAGGAAGAGGAGAGCTTCAAGCAGGTCTGGGGGAAGGCAGGGAGGAGAGGAGGTTCAGAGCAAGGGCCTGGAGCCAGGTGGCTGGCTCCCCACCCCAGCACCACCTCTGTGGGCTCTAGCAAGTTACACCACCCCTCGGAGCCTCAGTTTCCTCATCTGTGAATGAGAGCAACAACAGATCCGGCTCCTAGGGCTGTTGTGTAGTGAGATGAACTGATACACGGACAGCATTGGAACGGCAGCTGGCACACGGTCGGTACTGTGTGCATTGGCTCTTCGGAGTCTTCCTCTTCTCCTCCAAGGGGAGATGTCCAGGAGTGGTCAGTTACACGTGCCTGGGTGGGGATCTAGCTCTGCTGCTCATCAGAGAAGTCGCCACTGCCACTCATTACCACCACTTCTTCTTTCCTCATTCCCTGAAGGACTTGGTTTGTTCAGAGGTCTGCCCACCACAGGGCCCTGGCTCTTCAGGGCTGCTGACCCCACACTGCAGCTCCAGAGGGGGATCTGGAGAGACTCAGCCCGGTCTGGTCATGACATTCCCCTGGTGCTAGGTCCCAGTGAGGCTGGAGAGCCGGCCTGGTTCCACAGTCAGGGGAGATTCTTCCTCTCCCCTCTTCCCTCTCCCTCTGCCTCTCCCATCTCTCCCCTTCCCCTCACCTTGCCCGCTCCTCTTCTCTGGTTTCCCTCTTCCTTTACCTCCTGGGCACGTACACACAGAAGCAGGTGGCTCCATTGCCACCCCTTAGGGAACCAGAGCTAGGATGAAGCCAGTGATGTGCTGGTGTACCACCTCTCCAAATTGAAAAGAAACAAAAAAAAACCCTGATATGTGCTGCTGGCTGATTTCCAAGGTGTAAATACTCCCTCCATGGTCAATTTCAGACTGCCAACATGAGGCCAGTGAACACAGAGTCAAGATACACGCAATCACCTCTTGCAAGCCAGCATGAGCCGGCTGCACTGAATGAAGCCAATCCAGGGGATGGCGGAGCTGAGTGAAAAGCACTGGCACCTCTGAGAGCCCTGGGTGCTGCTGGCAGCTGTGCATTCCAGGAGTTTGCCTGCCCTGGACTGCCGCTACTGCAGAGCTTTCTGTTCTTTGTAGTCAAAGGCATCCCACGTGCTGCAGGGATACAGAGCAAGAAGAGAAGACCCAGGGTCAGCCTCAAGGAACCACCAGCATGAATGCGGCAGGCCGAGGAAGAGAAGGCTGTGAACTCAACAGCCACTGGAGTTTGGCAAAGCAAAGGATCACGCTCTGCAGTTGGTTTTCCACAAACTTCATCCTGATGCAGTAAAAGATAAGCGATTCTTTAGTCCAGTTATAGAAAGGTTCTGGGCTCCAATTTATGCCTTGAGCCAAGAATTTAGAGATTGTAGTTTGTGATTCTTTCTCTTTGAATTGTCTAGTGTCATTGAAGCAGCCAGGCCATCTTTGAAATCGTGCCATTCCCATCCTATTCCATGGCAGCGGCGACTCAGGCCCGCACAGCTTTGCCTTCAGTGGCACTTTTTTCCAGATGGCCACCGGCCATAATGTAATTAATGAATTTAACTGCATTAGCTATTTCATCACCACATACCACAGGCTATTGGGTTCTCGTCCCTGGACACTAACTGGATTTTTACCACCTTCAGCCCAGCTAGAATAGATTATTATTTCCTCCCTTTCCCTAGCGGTGTTGTTGTCTGAAACCCACCCCTTCAGACCAGTTTCCAAGCCAGTCAAGTTTCTTGGTTGAAAATGAAAACTGACTCTCATTAATTTAAACAGGACAGGAATTTATTGGAAGGACACCAAGCAGCTCACAGAATCGATTGGAGAACCAGGCTCAGGGAAAGGACAGATGTGAAGGGGGCTGGCAGCTCAGGACACAGGCAGGGCCCTGGAGGAATTGTCTTATGTCTGGGGGTGCTTCCCAAGCCACTGTCACTGGGCGCCGTGGGCCTGGGCATGGCCTCTGGCCCCTAGGAATGAACCCCCGATTGTCCTCTGCAGCACCTTAGCGGTCCCCAAATTCAGGGTGGGCTCCTGAGTGATGGAGTCAGGTCATGTGTCTGCTCCTTCTGACCGAAGGCGTGTCAGCCTCTGCACTGGGAGGACAGAGTGCCTTCCTATGAGGATCAACCTAGGAGGGTGGTCCCCTAAACAAGAAAAGGTTTTGAATGCCAAGCAGGAGAAAAAAACAAAATCATGAAACAATATGCTTTCACCTTGGCCAGGTACCGTGCTAACAGGTTTCCAGCATCATCTCAGTTTAAGCTTCACAATTATGTTTTGAGAGCTGTTACTTCTATCGAGCTCATTTTACAACTGGGGAAACAAGCTCTGAGTTTCTTCATCAGGAAGCCCCAGACTCTGGGGTCACTGTGAGGACCAGACTGGACAGCTCAGAGCCAGGCTTCTGGAGGGCTTGCCCTGAATTTAGGCCAACCTTGGCCTTCGGGCCTCAGAGAAGGGGGAGGAGCCTGTCCAGTCTGAGCACTTCCTAATTCTAGATGCTGCAGCTGTTGGCCTGCTGGGAATAGGTCATGGGCCGACGGGGCAGCAGCCCAGGGACAGTGGCAGACACAGCCGAGCCACCGAGAGCAAACGCGTCAGGAGCGTGTGTTTTCTGGCGGGCCTCCGCATGTGGGCCATCTGTCGCGGAGCTGACTGCGACCAACAGCCTAAAGGTGGTGCCCAGTGCTACGTGAACAGAGAGATGCTGGGTTCTGAGAAACAGAGGTGTCAGAGCCCTCTTGTCTCCCAGCTGGGAAGAGGAAGGGGCATCCGAAAGAGAGAGAGAGAAGCCAGCCAAAGCCCAGGCAGGGCCCCGGGAGCCTCCTGCTGGTGGCCCAGGCCTCCCCCATCAGCCTAAGGCTCTCCCTCCTTAGACAAGGCTCCTATGAGCAGAGTGCCATCTTGTCCAGCATATCAGGGGTCCTGTGTCAGGGCTACGTCTCCAGTCTCCGACTGGGGGCTTTTAGAGGAGGGGTGTCTTCCTCAGACTAGGGGCCCTGAAGGCAGGGCTGCCTTAGAACATGGTGTTCTAAGAAGACTCTGTCAGCAAGAGCCACGCAGTTTGAAGGAGCAGAGCCAGATGGAACCAGATTACCCTGAAGTGGGGCTGAGACCCAAAGACCAGCAGGGGCCTGCAGGGTATTTCCCCCAGGGAGAAGCTGACCAAAACAGTATTCCAGGACCCTTGCCTCCCCATCAGGAGGAGTTGGGGTGACAGGGTGAGGTGTGGCTTTAGGAATGCAACCCCCAGAGCCAGTCAGGAGGCAGCCCTGCGGGGACCCAGGCTTGGCGCTGGGCCGCCGACCCCACCCCTTGGAAACGCCTCCGGTTGTTCTGTCCTGGATGTTTGCGTCCTTGGCCAGGTTCCTGGGCGATTGCCTCATCCCACAGAGGCCAGCAGATGTGCACAGCTGGAGGAGGGGCTCCGGGTGGGATCCGGCCCTGCCTGGTGCTGGCCTGAGCCAGGGGAGCTGGGGCTTTGGGTCCTGGTCCCCGCCCCCACCTCTATTTAATGGTGTGGCCCTGGGTAGGGCCGTGGGCCCCTGGGGCCTCGGTTTCTTCTGTGTCTCATGATGGAGGCTCTCCTTTCTTTCATCAGACATCGACCAAAGACCCATGATGTGACCAGCTCGGTATCAAGCCCCGGGCACGAGCCAGACCCAGCAGTCCCTGCCATCTAGGAGTTTGTGCTCCTTGGGGAGCTGATGTTGAGCCTCTGCAGTGGTTTGTGGGGCTCTGGGAGAACAGGGGGCTTCACAGGAAGCAGTTGCAATTTTCCCCAACCTCTGGCCACAGCTGTGTGGTGGCAGATCCTGGCATGCTGTGGTCACTGTGTCATTACAAGGCCGTCTGTTTGAAATCCCAGTCCTAGAGGCGATTCAAAGCTTTTCTGTCCTTTGTCCCCAGCACCAGGCTTATTGGACTTGGAGTGTCATATGTGGGTGTGTGTGTGTGTGTGTGTGTGTTACCCCACGTTGGGGGGTGAGGTGGGGAGGCTGCTTCTTTCCTGGTGTTCTGACGCCAGTATCTTGGAGTATCTAGGGGTCCATGGTCTTCTTCTGGGATACTTCCCCTCTCCATCTTTTTAAAATGAAACTTTTTTAGTTTAAAAAAATTGTGGTAAAATATACATCACATAAAATCTACTGTTTTAACCATTTTTATGTATACAGCTCAGTGGCATGAGGTGCCTCCACATTGTTGGGCAGCCATCACCACTGTCCGTCTCCAAAACGTCTTTCTGATCCCAAATGAAATGCCCCTCATTTTATTATTATTATTATTTAGATATTAACCCAACATGTTCAGTAATCACTTTATTTTTTGTTGCACTTTCTCGATGGCTTTTATTTTTTTTAACTTTTTATTTTGTATTGGGATATAGTCGGTTAATAGTGTGGTGATAGTTTTGGGTGAACAGGGAGGGGACGCAGCCATACACACACATGCATCCATTCTCTCCCAAACACCCCTCCCAGCCAGGCCGCCACCTAACACTTAGCACAGCTCCCCGCGCTCTTGTTGGCTATCCATTTTAAATAGAGCAGTGTGTACATGTCCTCCAAACTATCTACCCCTTCCCCCCAGCCTTCCGCCTCTCCATTTTAAAATGACAGCTGTATTGAGATGTGACTTACATAACATACCGTTCATCCATTTAGAGTGTACACACAGTCGTCTTGAGTCCATTCACAGGGTTGTACCACCAGTATTACAATCCAAGTGAAAACATTTCATCACCCTGAAAGGAAGCTCCTTTCCGTGAAACACCCCCTACTCCATGCTCCGCAGCCAGCCCTCCATCCACCAATCTGTGTTCTGTCTCCATGGATCTGCCTCCTCCCGACGTGCCGTATAAATGGAATCTTACGCTGTGTGGCTTTCTGTGTCTGGCTTTTTTTCGCTGAGCATAATGGTTTCAACGTCCGTCCGTGTGCCAGAGGTGTCAGTGTTCCAGTTCTCCTCCTCTGTTCTTAAGATGTAGCCTCTCTGGTGTACGGGCTGAGGGAATCGGGGCTCAGCAGGCAACAGTTAGGCACCCAAGTTACCCACCCTCGGTTGGGCTCCTCTCTGTGGATCGATGCTGACGGCCGCCGATGCCCTCAGCCGTGGCAGGCATCTGAATGCTGGCCCTCCACTGGGCACTCGTGTGTGTGCACTCTTCATGGGTCCCCAGGGAGCCCCGGCCTCTGCAGTCCCCGCTCTTCCACAACCTCTTCCAACCTCCCCTTTCCAGTTCCCGCCTGCCCCGTGGTTCCTGTTGTGGGGCCCCTGGGTGTGGTGGGGTGCCTTCCTGGATGGGTACCAAAGATGGCACAGTTCAACTCTCCTGTGATGCCTGCTGACCCTTAGCCAATGGCAAGCCTGCAGGCTGCCCCAAGCCCCGTCCCTCCCCTCATGCCACTTCTCTCTATTTGACCCCACCCTGCCCAGAAGGGCCAGGCTGGAACAAATCTGCCCCTGCAGTGCAAGTTCCCAACCTCGCCTCCCGGCAGGAGCCTCCCTGCTTTCATCATAACATGTGATTTTCTTGGTGCCTCTCCCATGGGCTTGGTTGGGTAAAAAGGAAAATCCCCAACGCCCGTAGGAAATTGCAGCTGCCCATCCCTGTGGAATCCTTCTCCCAAGTCCAACCTCCTGGAAACAGAGGGGTGACTCTGTGGGAGGGCCAGTCGCATCCCCTGAGCAAGTCCTGAAGAGGTTACTGAGGTCCCTCTTCAGAACACGGGGCGCTCGGCAATTATTCACCCCAGGTCTGCACCCCGGGTGTCAATTCTGGGGCAAATGAAGACGTCCCTTCCAATGTCCTGTCACACGTATAATCCCGCCCCCATTTGCTGACAGGTGCTGCAGAGGAAGTGTGGCGAATGCGCTGGTCCCACCTGGGGTGCCCCGAGGAAGTGACTTTCACAGGCCACATCAAGAGAGCATCCTGAGCCAAGGTTGTGAAGCAGGAGGGAGTGTGGCACGCTGGGGAGATGGAAAGGCCTGTGTGTTTGGGGCAGCGAGACTGAGCGAAAGGTTACAGGGACGAGTCTGGGATGGTGGCAGCAACCGTGGCAGCAGCACCGATATTTATAGCTCGCTTGCCTTTTACAGCACTTCTTGCCTAACAATCACAAGAGGAAATGATTATTATCTCTCTTTTAGGGAAGGAAATGGCAACCCATTCCAGTATTCTTGCCTGGAGAATTCCATGGACAGAGGAGCATGGTGGGCTACAGTCCACGGGGTCACAAAGAGTCAGACACGACTGAGCGACTCACACTTCCACTTGCATCTTGCTCAGAGAAGTGAGGCAACTTTCCTGAGATCACACAACAGGTATTCAGGGAAGCTGGATTGACTCTGGGCCCAGAGCTGGACACACAGAACACAGGGTGGGCATGGCCTCTGGATCTCTTCTGTGCCCCACAACCCCAGTGGACCCAAGCTGGGTGGCTGTCCCATCCCCTGGGTGTCTGTCCTGTTTCCTGCCCACCCCTTCTCTTCTCGGGCCTTTCCCTGGGAGCCCACATGGGGTGGATATAGCCAGTATGTGGTCGTGTCACGGATGAAAGAAGCCTGATTGGCAAGAGAGATGAGGGCTTTGGTGCTAGCAGGCCTGAGATCCCCACGCTCCTCCTCACTGACCCGGGGTCAGTCCCTCCCCCTCTGATTATCAGTTTCCTCACTTGTCAAATGTCTTTCTTAACTTATATCATTCCCATTTTATAGGACTTCCCTGGTGGCTCAAACAGTAAAGTGTCTGCCTACAATGTGGGAGACCTGGGTTCGATCCCTAGGTCGGGAAGATCCTCTGGAGAAGGAAATGGCAACCCACTCCAGTACTCTTGCCTGGAGAATCCCGTGGACAGAGGAGCCTTGTGGCTACAATCCAGGGGGTCACAAAGAGTCGGACACAACTGAGCGACTAAACTTTCACTTTCTTTCACACAGAGACAGAGGCAAGGTGGGGCGCCCAGGCCCCCAACACCCAAGCTGAGGCTCTTTCCTCTACCCCTGGCCAGTGTCCTCTCAGGGGTTTGGGCAGAGCCAGTCCCAGCAGACTCAGGGTGGGCAGTCGATACAGAGGCCCAGTTTTCTGAAGACCAGTGGCACTGGGGCTCTCATGATAGTCTTGCTGGGGCACCACAGTTCAAGCCAGCTCCCCTCCCCGCACCCATCTCTGGGCCTGCCTGGGAGCTGTCTTTGACTTCCCTGGGGGCCTTGTCTGATCTGTGCAGACCCTTCCTCACAAACACCAGGCTCCAGCAGTGCACAGCATCCCTAAGGGGCTTGGACCAGATTCCTGTGTCCCAGACACAGTGTGGTGGGATATGGTACCCAGCATGGCAGCGGGGATGGAGTTTGGCTGAGTCTGTGCTCATAGGCTTCTCCTGTCCACTACTGGGTTTGGCTCTGACTCCAGACCCCAGGAGCAGGAAGGCAGAGCCCTGATGGTCCTCAGTCCAGGCTCAGACACACGTTCACATCCCTGAACCCCAATCCAAGGCTTAGCCTTGACTCTGGTTCCAGGCTAAGACCCCAAACCTGTCCCTAGACTGAGTCTTGCCCCCAACTCCGTTCCAAGCCCTGAACATAGTCCCAGGCTGAGACCTGCCCCTGGTTCTAGGCTGAGCTCTTTCAAAGGATTAAGCTCAAAACCTTGCCCCCAGCTGATTTGACCCTGGTCAGAAGTTCAAGCAGGATCCAGCTCTAATTTCAGTCCGGACCTCAGTCTTTGACTGAACTGTGATTGTGGCCGCGGACTGACTCTAATTTCCAAACAACAGAACAACACTTGACCTGAAATGTAACCCAAGTGGGAGCTCTTCAAATGGCAGAATTTGTGCTGAGTCTAGAAGGAATGTTAGTGCTTCACTGGGCAGATTTGTGGGGACTGTGTGCCCGGGGTCTCAAAGGGGAGAGGGGAGAAGGAAACAGCATCTCAAAGAGGAGACGGGAGGGGCCGGAGGGGGTGACAGCTGTCCCAGGGGAGGGGCTGGAAGGACTCTGGACTCAGAACCCACAGCTGTGGCTCTAAGCTCGTTTACTGTAAACTTATTTTGGAGAAGTCCACTGGCCTCCCAAAGGCTGTTTCTTCATCTTAAAAGGGATCCACCTGCTTTCCTCTCGGGTCCTGTAGTTCCCTGAGAGTGTGGTCTCTGCCTTGCCTTTGGGTCTTTTTACATTCTGACCCTTTGCCTGGACCACACTCTTCTTTCCTTGCCCGCTCCTACATCCCCCAAGTGAAATCCCCCTTCTTCCAGCAAGTCTTCCTGAAGGGCCTTGTGGTGGACATAACATGTGTCCAGATCACCCTTCAGTGAAAGACTTGGTGTTCCGGGTCTGGAAGGCTGTCTGCAGGTGGCCTTTTACTCCAGTCATCATTCACTTCAGGGCTGCCCGCATCCAGAGACTGATCAGGGACTGGTGGCAGGAGGAGAATCAAAGACCTCCTTGCGGCCATCTCCGACCAACTCCAGACAGCGCCCTTGCTACCCCTCCCTTTCCCAGCTGTTGCTCTCAGAACACTCCCCACTAAGCACCTGTGTGCTGACCTCCAGAGAACCCAGCCTCCGACACCCCTAGTCCAAGTCCCAAATGATACCGACGGCACTTGGTCATCTCCTCTCGAACACTCATGAGGGTGTCGGGCGCTTCCTCTATCCTGTCTCCTTGCCCTGAATTGTCGTGCGAGAGGGGATGAACGCAGCACTAGCAGCACAGGGCACAGATGGAGATGCTGGGGGGAACTCAAGAGGCAGAGAAATAGCAGCATCCGCAGGGCCTTGAACTCTCATCCTCTTCATCATGGGTTCTCAGCTGGCACGTCCTCTGTGTGGCCAGGGCTCCTGTAGAGAGGCCTGACCCAGCCAGCCAGCTGGACATGCAACCATCACCAAGAGAAAGGACCCACTCCAGACTGCTGGCCAGAGAGGTAAGAGGGAATGTGTAAATTCTCTAAGTAACAAGAAATCTATCAAGGGCTGTCTGGGCATTAGTGATGACTAGGCAGTGTGCTTGCCAAGGCCCAGGGCTGCAGTCCCAGGACACGGAAGAGCCTTGGAGGTTGTCAGCCCACAGGAACGTGGATACCCAACAAAGCCAGGGTGGGCTGTGGCCCACAGACTGGCCTGGTCCAGCCCAGCCACCTCTCTGCCAAGCTAACTATGGTAGGAAGAAAATGGGCCTCCAGGGCCCTCCAGACTTGTCTCTCATCAAAACTGTGTGCTTCTCGAGGGTGGGAGCTGAGTCTGTGTTCCCCGCTCAACAACTCAGATATGTGTTATGGATGAATAAATTAATGGATCAAGAGAGAAGGGATGGAAAAGCAATTTACATATCTGAAACATCATACAAGGCAGGGGATAATGGGCAAGAAATGCTTTTTCTAGAAGTTATTCCTTAGGAAGGGTCCAAAAAAGTCTATTAATAGACTCGATTAATAAACATCAGCCAAGGTAAATGTTAACAGGAAACACCTCTGCAAATGTTGGAGTTCTCTCAGGCCGGGCTCGGGGTTGGCTGGCACGCAGGCACAGAGGGCACCCTCCCTCCTGTTTGCTCAGAGCACCGTCTCAGCCCGGGGGGAGCCTCCTCCCTGGGAGCCTTCTCCCTGCCTCCCCGAGTGGGGGTGCAGCCCAGCTGCTTCCTGGAAGCTCGCCCCACTCCAGCCCCTGCGGCCCCTTCTGTGTTCTGTAAACAGCCCAAGCCTGTTTGTACCTCGGAGTCTTCCCCCTTGCTGTTCCCATTGGCCCTCTTCCCCTCACTTCCTTCAAGTTTACGTGTGAACGTCGCCTCCTCAGAGAGGCTTTGTCTGACCCCAATCTAAAAGAGCAGCCACCGTCCCCATCACTGCCCATCTTTAAAAAAAAAAAAAAAGCTCTATTAGCTAATTAATTTACTTTTGGCTGTGCTGGGTCTTCGTCGCTGCTCAAGGACTTTCTCTGGTCGCGCAGGTGGGGTTTCCTTTTTGTTGTGATGTGCAGGCATCTCATTAGGGTGGCCTATCTCGTGATGCGGGCTCTAGGGCGCGTGGGCTTCAGCAGCTGCAGCTCTCGGGCCCTATGGTGTGGGCTCGGCAGTTGTGGCACGTGGGCCCAGTTGCCCCTCGGCATGTGGAATCTTCCTGGACCGGGGATCGGACCCTTGTCTCCTGAGTTGGCAGGCAGATTCTTATCCCCTGGACCACCAGGGCAGTGCTCCCTTACCCAGTTGTAATTTATCGAAAGGACTTGTGACAGCCTGAAATTGTGTATAGAATATATATGGCTTTTAAAGCATTATCTGTCTATTTTTGTCCAACTCTCCCCTCCAGAATGAAGACGGCGCTCTTCTGTGCTGGTTACTGCTGTGTCCCCTAGAACAGCACCTGGCCCCTTAACTAGGCACTCAGCACACTGCTGAATGAGTAAGTGGGGCTGAATTGGACGGACTCTGTTCTCGAGGGGCTCCCCTTCCAACAGGCAGCACTGGCAGCTAACCAGGCAGTTGTGCGTCCTGGGCTGAGTGAGGTGATGAAGACATGGGGGGTGCTGGGGGCAGGGCAGCGAGGAAAGGCAAAGAACCCTGCCGGCAGGATGACGGAAGGCTTCTTGGATGAGGTCGCATCTAACCAAGACCTGAGTCCTGAGCAGGAATTCTCCATCTAGGAGGGAGGAGGACAGAGTTCTGGGCAGAGGGAAGTAGAGGGTTAAAGTCCTGAAGGCAAGAGAGAGCCTGGAAAGTTGATAGAATGTAAAAAAGTTTTGTGTGTCTGGATCAGAGTCGGGAGGGGGACAGGCACAGACGAGAGTGGGTGGTGGGCAGGGGTCCGCTTAGGAAGGATTCGTGCAGACGTTAAGCCAGGAAGTGAAATGACCGGATCATATTTCTGCATTCTGGTGTTTTCTAAACATTCATAATCTCTGGATCTTTGCCATACCCAGCATCTCTTGTCCCCGTGATAAATACTATTCACTTAATACTTTACCTGTGACTGAGTCACTTTAATTAAACACACTCATTCAAAAGGGAAACCCTTTGTAAACTATCCTAATTTGTGTCATACACACAAACTCAGTGTAAAACTAAGCCTAATGAAAATGAAATAATGTTCCATTTTACCACCTGCTATGGGCTGATCCCAAGTCTATCTTCTCTTATTAAAAAGGAGGATTAACCTGTTGGCAAGATTTTAAAGATGAGATAGCACCAAAAATGACTTTCTCCTTAACTAGATCACCAGAAAGATTTGAAGAGGATTCAAAGAAAACAGCTTTCTTACCATGAAAGGCAGTGTTACTTCAAACTGTATCTGGGTTTCTTCTAAGATTATTTCATAACAACAAAATAACCCTATACATGACCAGTGATACAATTTCCACAGAGTCTCACTATAAACCTTTCAGATATCTTTGAACGGAAGTAGGGTATAGAAGAGGAAATGGGGTGGATGGCTAAGAAAACTGAACAAGCCAATCAATCAAATTTTATCCCCTCTCTCCTCTTACACTGTAAAACCTACCCATCCATGGTAAGCGTGTCTTTTTCCTTTGCTGAGCATCTGCTGGCTTTAGAGGGACCTGAGTTTTGGTGGCCAAGGAAGAGGTAAAGCTATGATGCTATCCCAGGAATTCCCAGACCCAGCTTAGGAAGGGCAAATGATCTCAATCATTGCTAATGGACTGAGGACATATTTCATTAAAAAAAAATCAACTGCGGTCCTCTGGATTCCTTGGCTCCTTCACTGGGATCTGGCTGCCAAGAGGAGGCAGGTGGGGGTACCAATTATACCCCTAGCCCCTCCTTGATGATGGTCCCCTTTCCTTGGCAGCGTCTCCTTGTTCTACAAAATCCTGCCTGTTAAGGTTATGGGTGCTGAGCACACTTTGTCCACTGTGACTGTGGGCCTTGTCTCTGAAAGTGATAATCCCTCTTGGGACAGACACGAGGTGCTGCCCTTCCCCGACACACGGTGCACGCTGCTCTCTGCTCCCTGGTGGAGGGTGGCAGTGCCAGGGCTCTGTGGACTCCTCTAGCTCAGCTGTATTTGAAAGGCCGCCTGTTGACATTCTCCGGGAGCCGGGGGCCAAGCTCCACAGCACCAACCAACCTCGTCCTGAGACCTTTCACTGGCACCTTCCGTCAATCTCAGAGTTTTCTGGGCTCGTCAACATTTGTTGAAGCATCATCCTTGCCTATTTGCAGGTCAGCTTTATGCCCTGCCCCCAGCCTTTTAATGCAGGTAAACTCTGTTTGCATAACATCATCATCTGTTAAGAACAGGCTCTGGAGTCAGGCCACTCGAGTCCAGATGCCTTCTGCCTTGCTTACTGGTTAAGTGTGCTCAGTCACTCAGTTGTGTCCAACTCTGCAACCCCACGGAATGTAGCCAGCATATTAAAAAGCAGAGACATGACTTTGCCGACAAAAGTCCATCTTGTCAAAGCTATGGTTTTTCCAGTAGTCATGTATGGATGTGAGAGTTGGACCATAAAACTGAGAGCCAAAGAATTGATGCTTTTCAACTGTGGTGTTGGAGAAGACTCTAGAGAGTCCCTTGGACTGCAAGGAGATCCAACCAGTCCCTCCTAAAGGAAATCAGTCCTGAATATTCATTGGAAGGACTGATGCTGAAGCTGAAGCTCCAATACTTTGGCCACCTGATGTGAAGAACTGACTCATTGGAAAAGACCCTGATGCTGGGAAAGACTGAAGGCGGGAGGAGAAGCGGACAACAGAAGATGAGATGGTTGGATGGTACCACTGACTCGATGGACATGACTTTGAGCAAGTGCCAGGAGTTGCTGATGGACAGGGAAGCCTGGCGTGCTTCAGTCCATGGGGTTGCAGAGTCAGACATGACTGAGCAACTGAACTGAACTGAGAGTTGAACTCCCATGCAACAGCCAGCATCAACTTCTAGACATGTGAGTGTGCATCTTGGAAGCCCACCCCAGTCATGCCTCCAGATGGCTCCAGCCCCAGAAGAACCACACAGCTGAGCCTAGCCAAATGCAAGAATCACGAGAGAACTACGGTTTGGGGTGATTTTCCGTGCAGCAATAGATAACCCAACTACTGACTTGTACAAGCAGATGGAGTAAGAGGAAGTGAGATGAAGCTGGAGAAGTCATCAGGAGTAGATTATGTGGAGCCTGGTAAGCCATGGTCAGGAGTTTTGTTATCATTCCTAAGAGCAGTGGGAAACTGTAGAAAGATTTTGGGTAGAAAGGGGACACTGTTGCATTGACGAGCTTCCCTGGCAGTTCGGCTGGTAAAGAATCCTCTGTCCATGGACAGAGGAGCCTGGCGGGTTACAGTCCATGGGGTCACAAAGAGCTGGACAGGACTGAGCGACTAGGCACAGCATATCGCGTTTATATTTCACCCAGATCATCTGCCTGCTGTGTGGAAAACAGCCTGGAGGGGGAGCCAGAGAGGTGAGCAAGCCCGGAGATGAAGGATGCTATTGAGGCAGGAAGCTGAAAGGTGGGTTGGACTGGGGACTGGAGTGGGGAGTGGGGTTTAGTGATTGAAAGGGAGCAAAGTGGATGGTCAGTGATACTTAGGAGATTAAATTATGATGGCTCGGGGACTGCTGGTAATCTATGTGGCCCTTACCTAACCAGTTCCTTCTGTTCTCTGTTCCCCCCATACCTCTACAGCATCACACGTGGAGAGAGCAAGGACTCAGGTACCAGATACATTAATCCCAGTTCTCTACTTATCTGCTGTGTTACCTCGGGAAAGTCACCTAACTTCTCTGGACTTCAGTTTTCCTCTGCTATCAAACAGAGGCAATACAAAGAATAATCATAGTAATTAATTCTCCTTGTTTACTGAACAGTGCCTGGCACATAGCAGGCACTCAATCAATATTTGTTGAATGAATGAATTTAGTGGGCTAGAATTGAGGAGGTACAAAGAAGAAATGATCTTATTTTTCTCCTCCTCCTGAAAATTTCTTCTGTCAAAGGTGGTTTCCCTCTCTTGACTCCTGATGATAATCAGGCAGATCCATGACTTCTTGGTCCCTTTGGGGCAAAATAACAGTTTCATTTTGGTAATTAAAACTCACTTCCAGTCATTAGAAAGTCCACTTTGACCCAGTGAAATAAAATATTTTGATTTCTCATCCAGTTCAAAGCTCAAACAAATCTCTCCTTCACTGAGTATCTAGTATGTACCAGACCCTGGGCTGGGGACATGTCGAACTCCCAGGTACAACACAGGACTTGAATTCCAGATAACTCAGCAAACAATCTGTTGGTATATGCAAGTCCAAAATGATTCTGTGGGACATATTTATAGTAAAAATCATTTGTCGTTTATCTGAAATTCAAATGTAATGGGACCGCCTGTGTTTTTATTTGGTAAATCATGACACTGAAATACCCTGGCTCTTGTCCCATGAGAGCACGAACTTTTCATGCTTCTGCCAAGGACAGTTGACTCCAGGAGAGCAGACAGGTCCAGGAAGACCTTTTCCCACCCGCTGCCTTCAGCACATTTGACATTTTCTATGTGGGGGGAACACTGACCATCTGCAGGTGAGAGCTAGCAGCACTCCCTTGTCCAGGTGATTGGCCCACTGCTGAGGCTCCCCTGTTACAGCTGCAGTCCTTTGATCCTTGGAGCCTTGTTTCTTTTCAGATACTTCGGGAAGTACATTTGCCTCTGCAAGGGTTGGAGCCGCATAAGCTAGCACGTTTTTTGACATCCAGTTGGGAGGAGGACTTTCTGAGAACGGAATTCAGTGGTGATTTCCTGGAAAGGGGCGTAGTGCTCCCAGGGGGTGGGGGATGGCCTGATGGGGGAGCGGGAGGGTCCCAAACTGGGGATCCTGGGCCCACCTCCGGGCTGAGCAGGGCACCCCCAACCTGGAGCGGAGCTGGGGAGGCCACTGTCCACCTGGGTGGAGAAAGGGAAGCACGGAGAGAGCAGGGGCCAGGAAGGTGACAGGGACAGGCTAAAGCATATGGGTTTGGGGCCAGGCTCTGTCTTCTCAGGCCTCAGGGCCCCCATCTTTAAATTTTTCTGGCCATGCTGTGCAGCATATGGGATCTTAGTTCCCGGGCCAGGGACAAAACCTGGACCCTCTGCACTGGAAGCACAGAGTCCTAACCACTGGAAGGGAGATCCCTCAGGGCCCCTGTCTTAAGCTGGGTGGTCGGAGCATATGTTCTGGCCACCAGCCCTTCCTGCTCCAGGCTCCTTGCTCCTCCTAACTCTCCACGGCCACCTGACCTTTCTACTGCCTCCTGCAGAGTCCCCAGGACAGATGGCTTCTGCTAGGTGTCTGTGCCCGCCACCCTCCCCTCACTATGGGCACTGGGAACCTGGCATCAAGTGGGCTGTGTTTGTCCATGAGGGGGACAGGCTCTCTCCCATCCACCTCAGGCTCTGAGAAGCAGTAACTGGGTGCAGGGGAAGGCAAGAAAGAGAAGGAGCCACTCTCCTGTTTCAGCCCCTCCTCTCCTCAGCCCCTGTAGGTAATCACAGCCTTGTGGGGGTTAAGGTTCAAGGTTTTTGGCTGCCCCAAGTTATAAGGCACTAATCTGGTTTTTCTGCCTCCCAAATATTGTTACTGTAATCTCTTCTTCTATGCTAATTATCCTTGTGGTTTCACACCTTCAAAGAAAAAAAAATCCCTTTGCCTTTGTGTTAGTGGAGGGTCAGGATGGAGCAGGGCTGTGTGTGTGCGCTCAATCTGCCTTATTTAGCCAGAACTCATAGTGTCATTTAATCTTCACACCACCACCAAAGGGCCAGTATTATTGTTCTCATTCTCAGAGGCTCGGAGAAGAGGTCCCCAGAACTCATAAATGGCAGGACCTGGTGTCACCCACAGTCTCTGTCTCCAACATTCTTTACACCTCACACAGCTCTCCTGGAAGTGCTCAGAGAAGGCTGTGCCCTCCCCGCTGCCACCAGAAGCTGGCATCTTATGTGGCAAAACCCCCGTTTGCCGGAAGGACGCCATGGAGTGATCACACCTTCCTCCATCTAAACATGTCCTCTGACCGTACCTTCTGGAGGAGCTGAGGGATGGTAAGGATTACAAACATAGTTAACAACTGGAATGACCTTACTGTCCAGCAGATTGGGTAAATTATGGTCTACCCATTTAAAAAATAAATGGGCTTCCCTTGTGGCTCAGCTGGTAAAGAATCCGCCTGCAATGTGGGAGACCTGGGTTCGATTCCTGGGTTGGGAAGATCCCCTGGAGAAGGGAAAGGCTTCCCACTCCAGTATTCTGGCCTGGAGAACTCCCAGTTCATGGGGTCACAAAGAGTTGGACACAGCTGAGCGACTTTCACTTGAAAATTTAAAAAATCATATCTGGCTGTCAGAATGATGAGGTTGAAGAACATTTAATTTCATGGGAAAATGCTCCTGACATATTGGGAAACTGAAGGAGCCAATTTTCTAAGCAATGGGTGCAGTATTACAGCAACACACACATAATAATAAATTAATTAAAAAAAAAGAATTAACATTTACCCTCGATTGTTGAGTATATGTCCCAAGTCAATATCCAGAGTCAAAAGGGATCCTGTCTACCCCGGGGTATGAGATCAAGTTCTAATGCCTGAGTCTCACCAGCCTCCCACTCACCCTGACTCCCGCAATTCCTCTTGACCTTGAAGCCTCCATGTCACCTCCTGTGGAAAAGAAAAAAGTGCATCAGCTGCTCCTCTACCTCACCTCCACCTGGGGTTTAGTGAGTCTACTCTTAGAGTACTGTGGGTGCTGAGAACATTTCAAAAAGCTGTACTGTTCTCTTTCCTTTTAACCTGGGCCACTGGAAAGCCCTTCCCCCCCTTTTTTTAATTTGAAGAAGAATAAGAGGGAATGAATTAGCTAATGGGAATCAAATGGCATTAGTTATCCTGGAAGGAAAAGTCCCCCCGACTGCAGGCTAAATGAAGGAAAAGGGATCTAATTTTTTTTTACAATCTATTGTATTTTTTTTTTTTTTACAATCTATTTTACGAGACACTGGATTTCCTTTTCCAAAGATCGTCTGAACTGGGATAAAGATTTATGTGCTCAGGCACCTTAGAACAGTGTGCTTCAAAATGAGGGTCATTAGCCATTACGGCTGTGCTGTCCATTCCAGTAGCTACTAGCCACGTGGGGCTTGTGGCCGTGCCTGAAATGTGGCTCGTCTGAATGGAGACGGGCCATAAAGGTAAAACGCACTCTGGGTCATGAAGACTTGGCATGTTAAAAGGAATGTAGCCTATTTCATGACTGATGTTTAAAATAATAACAGAAATGATACTATTTTGGATATATGGGATTACATAAAATATATTGTGGAAGCTAACCTGAAACATTTCTTGAAGTTAAAAATGTTTTCAAAGCCCTGTGGTCTCAGCAGCTCAACACAACACCTATCAATTCCTCATCTTAGCTCCATGCCAGGGCAGCCAAAGCAGATGTGCAGAAGGTTCTGCACATTATAGTCACACGGGGACTCTGGCTGATGGAGCAGCTGCCGCCTTGATCCCTGTCAGTCACCTTGCTAGAGGGAAAGCCAGCGCTCTGGAGGGCATGGCGCTGACAATTAAGCCTCCTGGCCTAGAAGTGACACCTGTTGCTTCTGCTCACAGCTCATTGGCCAGAACCAGTCACATGGCTTTACTTAACCACAAGGGGGCAGGGCGAGCCTACCCTGTGCCCAGAGGCAGAGCTCCAGCAATCCTTGGTGGACGTGATAAGCTTGTTTCTACCAGCTTTTTTTCTTTCTTTAGAACATACAGAATTAAATGATAGTAAAAAAGTAGAATGGAATAGAAAAGTTCAGACAGCCTCACAGATTTTTAAAAATTATGATTGAGGCTCAGTAAATATTAATGAGATGGCGAAAATTCTTTCTCAAAATGGGTCATAACCACAACGAACATGTCCTTTCTGCTTTGTCACTAACAAAGTGCTTGCCCACTGGTTATCTCATGTAGGGTATTATGTGTGTGTGCTAAGTCACTTCAGTCATGTCTTGACTCTGCGACCCCATGGACTGTAGCCAGCTAGGCTCCTCTGTCCATGGGATTCTCCAGGCAAGAATACTGGAGTCGGTCACCATTTCCTCCTCCAGGGGATCTTCCTGACCCAGGGATCAAACCCAGGTCTCCTGTGTCTCCTACATTGGCAGGCAGATTCTCTACCACTGAGCCACCTGGGAACCCCATGGGGGTTTCATGGGCCCCCCTTTAATGGATGAAGAAACTGGCTCAGAGAGGTGAGTGGTCTGCCCAGGTCTCACAGTCAAATGGCAGAGGTGGGACTTGGGACAAGTAAGATAATTAATGGAACTTCTGCATCAAACCCCAATCTTTCTTCTCTTTCACTTATCAACCCTGCTAACTTGCAGTCCCATCACTTCATGGTAAATAGATGGGGAAACGGTGGAAACAGTGGCTGACTTTATGTTTCTGGGCTCCAAAATCACTGTAGATGATGATTGCAGCCATGAAATTAAAAGACGCTTACTCCTTGGAAAGAAAGTTATGACCAAACTAGACAGCATATTAAAAAGCAGAGACATTACTTTGCCAACAAAGGTCCGTCTAATCAAGGCTATGGTTTTTCCAGTAGTCATGTATGGATTTGAGATTTGGACTATAAAGAAAGCTGAGCGCCAAAGAATTGATGCTTTTGAACTGTGGTGTTGGAGAAGACTCTTGAGAGTCCCTTGGACTGCAAGGAGATCCAACCAGTCCATTCTGAAGGAGATCAGTCCTGGGTGTTCATTGGCAGGACTGATGCTAAAGCTGAAACTCCAATACTTGGGCCACCTGAAGAGCTGACTCATTGGAAAAGTCCCTGATGCTGGGAAAAATTGAGGGCAGGAGGAGAAGGGGATGATAGAGAATGAGATGGTTCAATGGCATCACCGACTTGATGGACATGGGTTTGGGTGGACTCTGGGAGTTGGTGAAGGACAGGGAGGCCTGGTGTGCTGGGGTTCATGGGGTCGCAAAGAGTTGGACACGACTGAGTGACTGGACTGAACTGAACTTGCTTTTCTTTATTTCTTTTAATACTAACATTTAACATATACTGAATTTGTACTATTTTCATGGCTATTTTATAGCCAAGGAATCTGAGGCTCAAACAGATGAGATGACCACTCAAAGTTACATAGCCCCTGGTAACCTTGGCAGGACTTGGGTTCGTGTGCAGGTCTGTGAGAGTCAAGGCTGTAATTATGATGTTGTTGTGCCTCTCTGGCTTACTGGCCTGGTGCTCGGAATCATTTGAATGACATAATGGATAAGGTTGTGAGGGAACTCCCCATGGTTGTTTGTTTGATTCCTGTGGTCCCAACAATCCCTGCTTACATTCCTAATCCCAGAGGGACAGATAGTTTGACACCCTGCATAGAATCTGGAAACTCAGTCACCTGGGGACATTGAGAAACAGATACACACACACATTAAACAAGATAAAGGTTCCCTGATATTAGTAAGTAGAACCAGATGACCAAATTATGCCAGGGTTGCATTTTAAAGATTGTGTTTCTAGTTTTGTGGGGTTTAGGAGTGTAAGCTTAATGAGATTCAAAGATATTTATTTTACCTTCCCTTTAAAAGTGCCAGAACCATAAATAAGGATAACTAACATTTAGATCCTGCGATATGTCAGGCATTCTGCTAAGACATTAATGTGGATTATTTCATTTAACCCTCACAACATCAGTGAGGTAAATGTAACCCAGGGCTGTGAAAGTGAGAAGAACCCTTATTATATGTGTGGAAGTGGCCTCAACTGGGATTCTCAAGTACTGACAAGAGCCAACCTCTGCTCTGCCTCTAACAGCAAATTACTTACAGGCATCTTGATCCTTAGATTTCACGCGTGCAGCATTCTTCCTTTGAGCTGGGTGATCTAGAAACTCCTGGAGAGGAGGGGGTGGCCTGAGCAGTGCTTAGTGCAAGAGGACTGCATCAATAGCACTATTATTTTAATCCGGGTAGAGGCCATATTTTTTGAAATGAACATTGGTGTGTACAGTCTGACAAATGAGATCCTCATAGGGACCATGGACAGAGTATTTGGAATTGGAACTTCCCTGGAAACTTGGACTTACAAAGTTTCAGTTTGCTCCCTAGCTTGTTTGCTACTGGGAAATGCAGCAGCCCTAATTCTTCCATAACATTGGTTCCCATTTATCCAGTGCTCACTATGTACCAGACTCTGTACTAAGATATGTACAACAATTAGCTCCGTTAGTCCCCATAACCACCCTGTGTGATCATCCGCATTTCACAGATGAGGAAACGGGTGCTTCAAGAGATGAGCAATTTCCCCAGCGTCTTGCTACTGGTGGGAGATGGAGTCCAGACTGGTGCTCTGATTCCAGGGTCCTTGTTCTTTTTACTTTTTCTTTTTTAAATTATTTTGGCTGCACTGGTCTTCGTTTTGGTGTGTGGGCTGCTCATTGCAGTGCACGAACTCACGAGGGTACAGGTTCAGCAGTTGTGGCATGTGGGCTTCTCTAGCTAAGCACGTGGGCTTGGCTGCCCCACAGCATGTGGGGTCTTAGTTCCCTGACCAGGGATTGAATCCATGTCCTCTGTATTGGACGGCAGATTCTTAACCACTGGCCCACCAGGGAAGTCCCAGGGTCCGCGTTCCTCCAACCCTGCTTTCCCTTGTCTAGCGTACCAAGGACTTAGTTTGGGAGGTAGATCAGAAATAAATTCAACCTGGACTCTGCTCATGAGCGTAACATTTGCTTCAGGCTCTTTTTGACCAGTTATCTCAAGTAATCCTCACATCATCTTTCTGAGGTCTGTGTTACTATTCACCCCACTTGACAGATGGAGAACTTGAGGCTCAGAGAGGCCAGATAAGTTGTTGTCCAAGAAAAACCAGCTAATATGCGGCAAAACTAGGATTCAAGCCCAGGCATCTCTGACTTCAAAGCCTTGGTTTTAAGCCAAGGTTTCTCACCCTTGGCACAGCTGACACTGGGACTGGGCAACCTGCGGGGAGGGGGGCGCTGTCCTGTGCACTGGAAGATGTCTGATGGCATCCTTGACTTTGATCCACCAGATTCCAGCAGCACGCCTCCCCCAGTTGTGACAACCACAATTATCTCCAAACATGGTCAGTGTTCCCTGGGTGCAAAACTGCTCCCCATTGAGAGCCCTTGCTTCTGACTGGCTGACTGGGCCACCTCAGGACTGGGGACTCAAGAAAGAAGAGTTGAAAGAGAAACTTCATGAGCGTGAGAGCAGATATTCTGGCTCTGTGACCCCGAAATTGGCCACCCCCTGCACAGAGAGGTATCTGCAGCCTGCAGGAGAGAACCTGAGACAGCTGCAGGCACTTTTATCTCTGGACCAGCCTAATGTGCTCTCACCCGATACCCAGCAGCCCCTCAGACACCAGTCCCTGTCTTGCTCGTGTTGAATTTGTCTGGCGGCCATTAAAAAAGCTGCCCGACGGTTGTTTCTTGGCTCAACTTAGCTTTATCTCTAAGAATCTGCCTGCAATGCGGGAGACCCAGGTTGGGTCTCCTGACTCAATCCCTGGGTCGGGAACATCTCCTGGAGAAGGAAATGGCAACCCTCTCCAGTGTTCTTGCCTGGAGAATTCCACAGACAGGGGAGCCTGGTGGGTTCTAACCCATGGAATTGAAGAGTGGAACACGACTGAGTGACTAACACATACAATGACCGCGTGAGATTCAGATCCTGCACCAACTTCATAGGAGCTTCTCAATGAGCAGGTGCAAAGCCTCTTACAGCAAAATTCACTGCTCCCGGCTCAGCAAGTTCCTCTGTCCCCTGGCAAGTTAGAGACCCGGGAATCCTTGCAGCCATCTCCCTACCTATCCAAGCCCAATCTCAAGCCTTCACCCAGTCCTCTCAGTTCTGGATTCTGAGCATGATTTGGATCCTGTGGGCCGGTCCATCTCCCACTTCCCCAATCCAAGTCACCATAGGCTATTGCAATACCCTCTGAAAGGCACCCACTTCATTCACTCCTGCCTTCCACTCTGTTTTCAATGAGCTACAATAGCCTTTTAAAAATGTTAATCAGAATCCACCCACCCACCCACCCCTACACACACATTCCTGCTCCTGCCCTAAATCATTCAGTGATGCTTCCTGTCTTTCCCTTCCACTTGCTCTGCTCCAGACGTACTGACTAGTCTGTTCTCAAAAGTTAGCATATTCTCTCCCCACCAAGACTTGTGCGTATGTTGTCTCCTCAGCTTCGGTGTTCTCACCGCCACTCTTGGCTTAGGCAATCCCACTTAGAGGATGTCTTCCCTGACCTCTTCTTCCTCAACCCCCGTCTAGGTCCAGATCCATCATTCTGAGAGCAACATCGCTCACTTTTATCTCAGCTTGCAGATTTATTGGGGAGATTATTTATTTAGACTCCTCTTCCCCTTAAGACTGTAATCTCCATGATGGGAACAATGTATCCATCTTTGCTCCTCATTATTTCGCTAAAGCCTAGTATATTGCCTGGAACATAGCAGGTACCCAATACATACTTACTGAATGGCTGAGTGAACTCATATAATCCTCCCAGCAAGCCTGTGAAAATTCTGCCTGAGGCCAATGTTCCTTCCCAGCTCTGACTTCCTACAGCATCTGCTCTCTTGGCATTGTAAAAGGGGAACAATAGACTCAAAGACTTAAGGGCTCTGGAGGCTGACCAACTGGGTTCAAATCTCTCTACTGCCACTTCCCAGCTGTGTGACACTGGGTAAGATCCTTAAAATCTCTGTGCCATTGTAAGGGTTTGGCACATAGTATGTGCCCCATTAAGCTTAGTTACTATTGGTATTATTAACAGAAAAGAGCATAGATCCCAGCATGGATGAGTCTGGTTTTCTCTTATATTTGCCATTTTTTCCCCGTGTGATCAAGTCGTTTCACACCCCTGAGCCTGAGTTTCCCCATCTCGGTACCTGGGATCTTTCAGAGACAGTCACTGTGAGAGCAGACAGGATGAGAGCAGAGCAGCACAGGACGCAGTGCACGGTGATTCTCTTCCTGGTGCTGAACTAGTTCCTGTTGCCTCTTAGACGAGAAGCTCCCTGAAGTCAGGCTTCACACACCTGCCTTATTTAGGGCTGTTTTCCCCAACCCCCGGCACATAGTAGGTGTTCAGTAAATAGCTCTTTACTGAGAATGAATCCATACTAGCCGGGATCATGCTTTGCTCATCTTTGACCAACCTGAGACTAGGCCAATACCTAGTATCTAATTTCAATAAATATTTGTTGACAGAATAGATTTTAAAATGCTATTTATTTCTGTTCCCAGTCCCACTTGAGTTTCTGAACTGAACTGAGAAAGATACTTTTTAACTTATCCTAAATCTCTATCTAGCCTTAGTATTCTTATTTGTAAAATGAGCCTGTTAATAATATCTACCTCATTAGAATGTTCTGAAAGTAAATGAAGCAACATGTTTTCAGCACATTGAAAATGTTGGTCCATTATTATTCTCTTCCCTCAGCGTTAGTTTCCTCATCTGTGAAATGGGCATCCACTCCCACACCTCTGCATTCATTACTCAACAAACACAGCACTCACGTGCCAGATATTGTAGTTAAGACTTAGGGCAGTTAGAGAGGTGAACAAGCCATGCATGGTTCCCGCTGTGAGGAACTAAGTCTGCTGTGGGACAGCCTATCAATAGTAAAAATCCAGTGAGAGAAGAGCCATAATGTGTGTGAGGTCTACAGAGGGATATGGAGGTGGAAAGGGACCTCCAGATGGGCCCTCAGCCAGCTTGTTCAGTTCAGTCGCTCAGTCGTGTCCAACTTTTTGCCACCCCATGAATCGCAGCACGCCAGGCCTCCCTGTCCATCACCAACTCCCGGAGTTCACCCAAACTCATGTGCATCAAGTCGGTGATGCCATCCAGCCATCTCATTCTCTGTCGTCCCCTTCTCCTCCTGCCCCCAATCCCTCCCAGCATCAGAGTCTTTTCCAATGAGTCAACTCTTCGCATGAGGTGGCCAAAGTACTGGAGTTTCAGCTTTAGCATCAGTCCTTCCAAAGCTTGCTAGGAAGATTATAGAAGGTTATGGGATCACCAACGTCATGAAATCACCAATATGACATCGGTTTGAAATGGAGTTGTCCCCCCAGGCTCTGTTGTTGTTGTTGTTTTTGTAGGCTGTCTGTGGAATCCTGCTGCAGCCTCACTTTCTACGCCAGCTCACCAGCATACCAGAGATTGGTCACTGTGTCACAATCACAGTGAGGATCTAGTTCAAATAGCCTTCTGAGACTCTGCCGACCCTCCTCCCCTTCTCCTGGGTCCTCCCTTCTCAGGGGACTGAACAGTGACTTCCCCTGTCCTCTCAACGTGATATGCTGTGGGGTACCTCCAGTGCCTGCTGCCTTCCTGTCTGGTTCTCCAAAGACAAGCCTCCCTCTGCCCAAGGTGGGTCCCAGTAGGGAGACGCTTGGGCATTGGAGATTGGCAAAAGCCTGGCCAGATCTCTGGGCTCCTGCATCCAAGTGGACCACATGCTTGTCTCTGATGTTCACAGCTGGTTCCAGGCACCTGACTCCTGACAGTCAAACTCATGAGAGACTGAAACACCTCAACTGGCCTTTCACATTTTTAAGTTGGGTGTGCTTGTAGGGTGGGGAGAAACTATGTATCTCCAGTGACCAAAATATTTGCACCTGTTACCCAGAGCAATCTTTTATTTTCAACGGAAAGAAACTGACATGCCAAAGGCATTTAAACATCAGGGGAGGGTCTGTTGTCAGTGGCCTGGCCAGAGGCAGAAGGATGTCAGAGTCCCACCAGGCCTCAGGGAAGAAGCAAGATTTATGAGGTGAGAGCCCGCCTGGGCCGCTTCTGTTGGAAAGGCCTCCCTGCAGTATTTTCTGTCTCATCAACGCTGCATTTCATTTTAAATTGCAGCTGAAAGCGGATATTTTCCCTCTTGCCTATTACACCTCTTAATTTGTCTCTCCCTCTGCTGTTATTTGTCTCTATAAAGTGTTTTGCATGAAAGACCCACACAGCATAGTGTTTCTTTGCCTTGAGTTAGGTTTAATAGGAGGAGAAGAAGGGAGGAAAGGGTGAGGGCCTTGGGGTGGAGACCCCGGTGTCTCTACGTCTGGTAGTGTGTACACGTGTGTGTTTCTTGGACCTGTTGTGTAAGTATCATGTGGGTATGTGTGTACGTGTCACTATTTATACTAATACGTAAATTAGTACATGTATAATATGCATATACATCTACATGCGCTTTGGTAAATCAGTTCTACCTAAATTAAGCGTAAGTTTGTGTGCATGTACACACCCACGTGTTATCTCCGAGTGCATCTGCATCTAGGCGTAGAAGCACACACGTGCACATAAACACACGCAGGCCTCTGGGTACGCGTGTCACATGATGTGTGTGGTCTTCTACGCAGACGACCAAGGTTCTTTCTCCTTCCTTGCCCTACACTCCGCTGCGGTTAGCGTCTCTCCCTGCCCCACCCAGGGGCCCCGGCCTGGTTTCGGGCCATAGGAAAAGGAAGGCAGAGTTGTGGTCTGCCGGTGCGGGGGCGGGGGGGAGGGGGGCGTCCGGTGGAAACCCTGCCTGAACTCAGCCCAACCGTGGCCACAGCTCCCTGGCCGGGGGCTTCAGCCAGCCCTTCCTCACAGCCGGCCACAGCAGCACCTCCACGGCTCCCGCGGAAGCTCTGGGACCCCCGGGCAAGCTCCCGGCTCCCTGCCAATTCTGGACTGGCACTGAGGGGGTGAGTGAGGTTACCGAACGGCCGCCAGGGTCCTAGCAGACTGGCTGGGTCCCCTGCCCGCTCCAGGGGACCAGCAACCTGAGCCGCGCGGGTGGGGGCAAAAAGCGGGGCGGAGGTGGGGGGTGTCTCTGTCGCTCACAGTCCGGCGAATGCTGGGCACTAACCAATGGGGGACCGCAGCCCAACGGGGATCCCTGCGAGGCAGCCAATGACCTCGCGCCGCTCTCCACCCCCCGCCCTCGCCAACCCCGCGCAGCTGGACCATTGGTGCTGGTGGGCTGGGGGGGGGCGTGTGCGCGGCGGCGCCGGCCCTTGGAGGAAGGGGGCGTGGCTTGGAGTCCCGGGCCCTCTCCTGGACTCGGGCTTAGGCCCCTGCACACTCCCCACCCCGGGTCGCCAGGCCAACTGGCCCGGCTGCGGCGCCGTGGCGGCGGTGGACGGCGAGGCGCGCGCAGTGGGCGTGGCCCGAGGGCGTGGCCCGGCGGGAGGCGGGGCCGCGGGCGCTGCCTCCGTGAAAGCCCGAGCTGCGGCGGCGGGGGCGTCCGGACGGTGTGTGCGCGCGTGTTGGGGCGCAGGCTCGGCAGCGGCGGCGGCTCAGTCTGCGGCGGCGGCAGCGGCCCGTCTGGAGCGGCCGCGGCGAGGAAGCCAGCTGCAGCGGGGGAGGCGCAGCCGGGACTACGCGCTCAGCGGAGCCGGCGGGCACCGAGAACAGGTGATCCCAGCGGGAACCCGGAGCCCTACGGAGAGTTGGAGGGGCGGGAGCCCGCACTCCCCCCCCACCCACCCCATCCCCAGCGCAGCTGCAGCCGCCCCCGCCGCGGCTGGTCGCGAACGGCACTACGCCCCGGACCCGGCTCAGGCATCCCTCCGCTCCCGGGAGCCCCCCCAGGCCCCTGCCTCGCCTGGCTCAGAAGTGCCTGACCACCACCACCCCCAGCTCCCCGGCGCCCGCCCCGCGGCGGAGCAAAGTTGTGGACGTGTCCCGATAGCCAAAGCCCCCAGCGCTGTCGCGACCCGGCCGCTCCAGCGCTCTCTCGGAGCGCCACTGACAGCCCGGCCGCGTCGCCCCCCCGCCCCCGGGAGTCGACCCCTTCGGGAAACTGCTTCTGAGGCTCAAACTTTGGGCCGGGGTGGTTGGGGGTTGCTGAGGGCGGCTCAGCTCGGGGACGAGGCCTGCGGGCGCCCCTCCTCGTGGACAAGCCTGGGCGCCTCGGACGGCATGTGACGGGCTCCGGCGGCGGCCGCAGCGCGGGAAGGGGCGCGGGCCCCGCGGACTCCGGCCGCGGCGAGGAGGGGCGGCGCGGCGGCCGGAGGGAAGGCTGCGGTGCGCGGTCGACCCTCGCGGGCCCGGGCCCCGAGCCTTCCTGCCTCGCTCGCCCGGGCCCCGCCGAGGCCGCCGCCGCCGCCGCCGCCGCAGCTCCCCCTGTCCCGGCGCGGGAGGACTCTCTCCAAACTCCCTGAACTCCGGGAACAAGCCCCCCGAAAGGGCGAAACTCTCAGGGACCCCCACCCCGGGCGGCGCGCCCTCGACGACCTCCGCTCGCCGAGCCCAGCTGCTGACAAGTGCCTGGACTCCGAAGACCTCAGGAGCTCGGCCGGAGCTGAGCGTGCCCCAGGCCCGTGCCCGGTCAAGATGCTCGTGAGGAAAGTGCCCGGCTTCGTCCCGGCTTCCCCGTGGGGGCTGCGGCTGCCGCAGAAGTTCGTCTTCCTCCTCTTCCTCTCCGGCCTGGTCACCCTGTGCTTCGGGGCCCTGTTCCTGCTGCCCAACTCCTCTCGCCTCAAGCGCCTCTTCCTGGCCCCTCGGACCCAGCAGCCCGGCCTGGAGGCGGTGGCCCAAGTCGCCAGCCACCCGCGGGCCCGCGGACAGGAGTCGCCTCCCAACCCGGCCCCCGCGGCTCCAGCCCCGGGCAAGGATGACCCCGGCAGCCAAGCCAGTTTTCGGCGCAGAAAAGGGTGGCTGCGCCGCACGCACCCCACTGGACCCCGGGAGGAGGCCACGGCGGCCCGGGGCGGCGGCGCCACGGCCCTCAGACCCCAGGAGGGGAGCGTTCCCTCTGGCTTTGACTTCAAGGCATTCCGGAGCCGCCTCCGCCACCCGGTCCTGGGGACTAGGACCGACAGGAGTAAGGAGCCCCAGAGCCTAGTTCATACCCAGCGGGAGAAAATCAAGGAGGTAAGGACTCTCCTCCTCCTTCCACAGAATATTTTAAAAGACGGCTCTTGTGCTTCCATCCATCCTCCCTCACCCCCAGTCACTCCCCGGCTCCCTGACCTGCTCGAGGCCCTCCTCCCAAACTTCCCACCTTCACTCCTTCCTGCACACTTTTCCAGTGCTGGGTTCAGTTAACCATCCACATTCCTGATAGATGGTAGCTAAAGCCCCAGACCAACTTTCCCTCACCCCCAGCTTCTGGTCTTTTCAGTCTAGTTCTGAGCCCAGGTGGGCCCTGCTCCCTCCCTTTTGGAGATGCTAATAGGATTTCTGTGGAGTGCTGCATGCATGCATGCGTGCTCAGTCGCTTCAGGCGTCAACACTTTGAGACCTCATGGACTGTAGCCCACCAGGCCCCTCTGTCCAGGGCCGCCTCGAGGCAAGAATACGGGAGTAGGGTTCATTAATGGGCACCCTTTCTGTTCCAAGGGGCCAAGGGCCATGTTCTTTCTCACTGTGAGTCCTTAAGTCATGACATCTCCTAAATCCCTTTAGGATCTGCTACCTGGAAATCCAGAATTTGGGGGATACTTGATGTTCTCCAAGTATTTTGTAATCTAGCCAGCAACCCACAAGCCAGAAGATGTCCTACATTCTTACTAACTGTTTCTATTGAGCTTTGGAACAATTGTACATAATTGCATGTGATACAAGGAGCAGTGATCAATAAGGTAGTGGTAATGATACAGAAGTTCTGAGGTTATTGGCTTAATGAAGCAGGTCTTGGACTGGTTTCCTGTAGGGATTGTACCAGAGAGGGGTTAGATGGATCACTTTGAGTCTGAATCTGAGTCCTAGTTTAACACACCAAAAACAAATGCAGCCTCACCATGGCTTGGAGACAGTTGCCAAGCCGCCACTGATAACTAAATGTTCTGCTCAACCACTGTTAGAGCTGCCTGCTGTTGGAGCCGCCTGTGTGAGGATTTTGCCCAGCACTGCGGAGGGGGCTGCAGTGACACCCCTGGACCACGAGGGGGCTGTGGGGAAGCGGTGGGCCAGGGTCTCCTCCCTAGAATCGAGAAGATCTTCCTCAGTCCCCGTGGACCCAGAAGGAAAGGACTGCTTCTCTCTGGACCTCTTGGTTTGCTGCAGAGCAGTCAGCAAGTCTGCTGTGATTTCCAGGGAGAGCAGGCAGCAAGGGTCAGGACCTGTCCTGCCAAGATCTGCTCAGAGCCAGCTGAGAGCTGAGCTTCCCTCCTCCCCTTGTCCAGTCCACCCTCTCTCCCAGCACCCACCTCTCCCCTAGTTATCTCTGCTGTTGTAACTCAGCTTTCTATGCTAAGCCCTGTGGAGACTCTATCTTACTGAATAACTGGCAATCGCTGGACATTTTGTGATGTCAGGATCGGAAATCACAAAGAGGAGTCCTTGTTTCTTGTGTGCAAGTGTGCGCTGTCAGTTTCCAAATCCTTACGGAAATCCCAAAGGTTAACTGAAGCTTAGAACTTGCAGTAGCTAAGAAAGGGGCATCATTTCTCCCCCATTGGTTAAGGAGCTGTGTTGTTGAATACTCACCTGAACCACTCCAGCTCCCTTTCCTGAAACTGCCTCTGAGCACATTAACCCTTTCACACCTCCTCGGAAGGCAGTGACTCCCAGTGAAATCACATATAAAGTGCGTGCATGCAGTTTTTCATGGGGTGTGGAGCTGCCATTAGATTTTCCAAAAGATCCCCCAAAGGATTAGGAATTAACTACTGTCCTCTTTGGAAGCAGTTCGTTCTGCATTTGCATCTAAGACTGTGACCCATTTCTGAAAGCCTGTGGTTGGGAGCCGTGGTAGGAAGAGTGGGCTGGTCAGTGGGGAACCAAGTTCTGCCCCTCTATACCAAGAGAACCTCCCTTGAGGGCAGAGGCTGTGGGCAGTGACTTGCTGCAGTGGCTGGAGATGGTGGGAGGTGTAGAGATTCTGCTTTGCCAGTGAGTATAAAGTAACACAATGGTTGGAGGTCTGTGTCAGTTGCCAGGTGTCTGGATCTTTCTGTCTGGCGTCTCTGTACACCCCTGGTAGTAGGTAGAAGCCTGCTTGTCTGTACCTTTGGTTGTTCAGTGAACCCTCTCTTACAGTCTTGAAGACCGTAAGCTCCTCAGAATGGAGGGGACAGGACTACTATATATGCTATTATGTTTTGAAGCCTATTGTCTTTTCACATGTCTTGAGTTTGGACCCCTCCCTTTCCCACCTCCCCAAATAACCACCCCCCAAAGAAATGTGGGCAGTGTCTGGTTTAGCTGTTAACACAGAGTTAACTTCCCTGGTGTCCCACCTGATGAGGAATGCGTTTGACTGTTGCTGGAGGATGTCTTTATTTCCTTCTCATTTAAATTGCTATCCGTGCCAAGCCCAGGGGTAGATCATTTTAGAAAGGTGCCTGTTTTCGGAAAAGGGACTCCTGCTTTCCTCTCTGGCTTGTTTATTTCCAGACATGGATTGATTAGACCCCAGGAGCAGAGGGGGAGCTAGCATCAGATAAGAAGGGCTCTGTTCTTATAAGATGAGGTTTTTAAAGCAAAAGTAAGCATCAGGAGCGATTCAGAGAGGGTGATAAATGAGAGTGAATGACGACTGGACACTCAGGCTCTAGATCAACGAAGTATACTTATGAACATTCTGGTGTGAGAGATGGACGTGGACACAAGGTCTCTGCTGATAAGATGAGTTGAGGCTACCTGTTCTAGTTGTTCACACATCAGGAAACCATCTGTCACTGGAACCAACGATTTCTCCTCACTTGTAATTTTGGAACCTTGGAGGAGGCAGTGTGGTGAAAAGGGGAACCCAGAGAACATAGATTCAAGTGTCCACTCAATCATCAGCTGTCTGACTTTGGACAAGCCACTTCCTCTCCTTCCTGGACCTTGTTTTTCCTCCTGTAAAGTGGGATGAGAGAGAGGGAAAGAGACTGGTTACATAAACGCTTGCTTCCAGACCCGGCCCCTAAGTAGACTGCCAGTCTGGCCACGGGCTCCTTAGCAGTTGGGCTTTTCCCAGCCCTGTTTTCAGCATGTCTCAGTTCCTTGAAGTTAGGGACAGTGTCATGCCTTGTTGATGATGGTCATGTGTTCACTGTTGTGTCCCTAGCACCACATAGCTAAGTATTCCTGTTACACGTATTGAACTTCAGAGATGGGACTGAACAGTGACAGAGCCTCATCTTGGGCTCATCTTGGAGAGCAAAGAGGTCGGTAAGAACGAGAAACGGCTTACTGACTGCCTTCCCTTACAGATCTGATGATAATGTAGGAAATTATTGTTATAATTATGTTAGGGTCATAGGTAGGCTGCTATTGAAGTTCAATAGACCTTTCTCACATATGACAAGAATTGATGCTTTTGAACTGCGGTGTTGAAGAAGACTCTTGAGAGTCCCTTGGACTGCAAGGAAATCCAACCAGTCCCTCCTAAAGGAAATCAGTCCTGAATATTCATTGGAAGGACTGATGCTGAAGCTCTAATACTTTAGCCTCCTGATGCAAAGAGCTGACTCTGATGCTGGGAAAGATTGAAGGCAGGAGGAGAAGAGGATGACAGAGGATGAGATGGTTGGATGGCATCACCAACTCAATGGACATGAGTTTGAGTAGGCTCCAGGAGTTGGTGATGGACAGGGAAGCCTGGCGTGCTGCAGTCCATGGGGTCGCAAAGAGTCAGACACAACTGAGCGACTGGACTGAACTGAACACATGACAAGGGTTGGGAGTGAATAGCTTGCCAGGCTTACATCCCGATGAAAGGTTTCAGACAGTGTTGGGTCCTACTAATGATGGCTGGTTGCTAATCTAAAGAACCTCAATTGTCTCTTCCGGTGAAGGGGGCTTTTGTTAGAGGGAATTGGTCAGTGAGAGTGGGGCACCCATATAAAGAATGTGCTCTTCTGCACCACTGTATGTGACAGTCTTCTTGGGTGTCCTGCTTGGGTTCAGGCCCTAGCCAAGCCATCAACCCTGACCTCAGGTGAAAATTTCTGTTTGTCATTGGGCCTCAGTTTTCACAGTAAAATGAAGGGATTGGCGTTTAGGGAAGTCTTCTCTCCCATCTGTTCCCACTTGCTTTATTTATGGATCTGCCCAAGCACCTAGGATAGGATCTGACACTTCACTGGAGCCCAGATACTTGAATGAGTGGCTGCAGTAAAGATCTTTAACTAACAGTTAAGATTGCTGGTGGCAGAAGCCAGGTCTTCTTCCTGAGGGTACCTGGAATTCCAGGAGTTGCAGAGCAGAGACCACAGCAAGGTTTGGGGGCTCAGCAGCTCTGTGACCCAAGAAGCCTTTTAGAAGTTGCAGGAATTTTCCAAGTGCAACTTGAAGGGACTGGGGAGGGGGCAGCCATGAGTAAAATCTTTCATGCCTGGATAGCAGGCATCTGGAAGATGCCCGAGTTACCTTGGAGTCCTGAGACTTGGCAGAGAGTGCCCCAGCTCTTGCCTTCCATGCCTGCTGTCTTAAGCCTCCAGGACATTGCTGGTTATGATGTGTGACTATGTCCAGATAAGTCATCTTGGCAGATGATCTTTGCTCCCCACTAATGGGCTGGTTTGTTAGTCACATGTGGTTTCTCTGTATATCTGATTTATCACTGCTAGTCTCAGGGACAGGTAGGAAAATTAAAGGGCTTTGTGTTCGTAGCATGTGAATCTGAGCCTGTGAGATGTTCAGGATAATTAATATTAGGAACATCTTCAGATTTAAATAGCTTTCCTTCGAAGAGCTCTATTTGAGTTGAAAATCCACCAAAGATTTTTACCCCCTTGTCCTTCAGTTTCTCTCCTGATGTATTTTCTGCTCTATGGTACATTTAATATAGACAAGAAGACTGGCCGATAAGAACTGGACAGGTCCCTTGGGAGACCCTCACATTGTATGCCCAGTCACACACTTCATCCTTTTTAAGTGCTGCTTAGAACTAAGAGGACTGCACGTAGAGCAAAGCTTAGACCTTGTCCCCACCGGGTCTACGACTTAACAACCGCAGGTTGGGTGAGTCTCTCCTTTCGTCGTGAGCTGCACCATTATTCTGGGGACTTGGTGCAGGCGTTCCGGAAGCAGTCATTCCTCAGGCCTCTCACCTTTAACTCTGTCCTTAGTGTTAGGTTTAGAAACACGTTGTGCAATGACTTTTAAAAGTCAGCTGCTTATTTCACACTGTTGTTAGCAGGTGGGGCAAGAATATAGATTCCCTGCAGTTTTCAGAGTGACTGATTTACATCCGAGCTCAAGAAATGCCTTTTCTCTAGCTCTCCCCGAAGACTGATCCATTACTCTACCAAAAATAAATATTGTGATATATATCACGCATAGTTTGCTCAAAGGGACTTACATCTTTTCTCTTATTGAAAAAAATAAATCAGGCTCACAGATTGGAAAGCCCCATGCAGGGAAGCTATTTGGTAATCTAGGTGGGCAGCCGGCCTATGGGTACTGCCTCTGGCGTGGGGAAGGCGATTGCCTCTGCACCCTAAGTCGAATCTGCACCAAGAGAGGTGGCGAGGGCTTCGGGAAATTCTCTCCCTGCCTTGCTTTCATTGGCCAAGTCAGGAAAGCTTTCACAAGAGCGTGATGGACAGGATTCGAGAGAGAGTGGTGGGCACTTGTTATGTTAACTTTAAAAGATGTGCCATACATGGAGCAGGCTTCCGTGATAGCTCAGCTGGTAAAGAATCTGCCTGCAATGCAGGAGACCCCAGTTTGATTTCTGGATCGGGCAGATCCCCTGGAGAAGGGATAGGCTATCCACTCCAGTTTTCTGGCCTGGAGAATTCCATGGACTGTATTGTCCATGGGGTCGCAAAGAGTCAGACACGACTGAGTGACTTTCACATACATGGAGCAGGAATGAGTGTCCTGAACTAAGAATGATTATTATTCTAGTTCTGTACAACTGCAGCCCCAAAAAGACCAGGCTCATTGAAACAATAAGCTCTGGTTCTTCATTTTCCACTGTCTCAGCACCAAGGCCTTATGAACCAGTGCTTGCATACTCTGGGGAAAAAAACAGATTTTTTTTTTTAAGCTCTGAATTCTCAAGGCACATGATGGTAAGGAAAAGAAACTGGAGATTCCTTAAGAAGTTCTGAGGACCCAAGGATCCAAGTCCCCCTTCCCTCCTTCACCCCCACTCAGCTCTGGTGGCTGGTTAATAGCCAAGGCAGTATGGTTTTGGTTCTCTTAAACGCAGGGTGTGGCTGAGATAGCTGGAAGTCAGGCCTACCTTTTGGTTTCTCCATCCCCAAAGAAAACCAAAACCATGGAGACCACAGCTATAGGCTGTGGCCCAGTGTGGTGGCCCAGCTGTACATGTTTCTTCCCTTGAGAAGGCTGTTTTCTAAGATCTGGGTTGAGGTCTCCCCACACTTGACAGGCAGGTGGTCAGAAGAGCCCTTATTCACAAGAGAGTCTGGATATGTCTCTTAACTCTGAATTTTCATTAATTAAAAGCTGAGGCTAGGGCGGTTGTCCATCTGTTTTAGTGCAGTATTGCAGTGGTACAGAAGAAGGGCATACTGATTAGTGTCCTTAACTGATAAGCAATAATTATGCTTTTCCCTGGCATGCTCTGGGAGTCAGCTGCTCTGTAGATGAAACTTCTAGGTAAATAGCTTTCACTGAATAACAACCATTTTCAGTGGCTGATAGATTTTTCTCCCCTCATTTCACCTCTCCTGTGACTTGGGGGTCACCATAAAATCCACTGTGCAATACAGTACATCCCATTAGGCCCTGATGAATCATTTAGGTAAGACTGTTGGTCTCTCACTGCCTTATTTTTTTTTGCAACAACCCTGTGAAGGAGGTGGTGGTGGTGGTTGTTTAGTTGCTAAGTCATGTCTGACTCTTTGCAGTCTCATGGACTGAAGCACACCAGGCTCTTCTGTCCTCTACTATCTCCTGGAGTTTGCTAAAATTCATGTCCATTGAGTCAGTGATGCTATACAACCGTCTTATCCTCTGATGTCCCATTTTCTTTTTGCCTTCAATCTTTCCCAGAATCAGGGTCTTTTCCAATGAGTCAGTTCTTCACATCAGGTGGCCAAAGTATTGGCGCTTCAGCAACAGTCCTTCCAAAGAATCAGGGTTGATTTCCTCTAGGATGGACTGGTTGGATCTCCTTGCAGTCCAAGGGACTCTCAAGAGTCTTCTCTAACACCACAGTTCAAAAGCATCAACTCTTGAGTGCTCAGCCTTCTTTATGGCCCAACTCCCACATCCATACATGACTACTGAAAAAACCATAGCTTTGCCTCTACAGACCTTTGTTGGCAAAGTGATGTCTCTACTTTTTAATATGCTGTCTAGGTTTGTCATAGCTTTCCTTCCAAGGAGCAAGCATTTTTCACTTTCATGGCTGCAGTCACTGTCTGCAGTGATTTTGGCCAAGGAAACTAGTTATTTATTTAAGTGTAACTTACATATAGGCAAATGCACGGATCTTAAATATACAGTTTGCTAAATTTTAACAACTGCAGAAAACCGTGTAAACCACACCCCTAGGAAGATATAGAACATTTCCATCACCCAGACAGTCCCATCTGCTCCTTCTCAATCAGTCCCCCATCATCCATACCCAAACACTGTTTTGATTTGTCGCCAGAGATTAGTCTCACCTGTTCTAGAACTTCAACTAAATGGAGTAGTACAATACATGCCGTTCTTTGCAAAACTTTATTTCACCGAGGCTAATGCTTCTGAAACTCATTCATGTTGTGTGTAGCAGTATTTCGTTTCTTTTTGCTGAGATGTATTTCACTGTATGAATATCCCACGATTTGTTTATTCATTCACATGTGGTTGGACCTTTGGTTGTTTCCAGTGTTTGGCTATTATGAATAAAGCTGTTACGAACATTTTACGCACAAGTCTTTATGTAGGTATATTTTCATTTCTTTTGTGTCAACATCTAGGAATATAATTGCTGGCTCACAGAGTAAATGTTTGTTTAACTTTGTAGGGAAGTGGAAACACTTCTCCCAAATAGTTAGACCGTTATATACTCCCACCAGCAGTGTGTGAGAGTTCTGCATCGTCGCCTACACTTGCTACTGTCCACCTTTTTGGTTTAGCCATTCTATTTGATGTATAGTACTGAGCGCCGAAGAATCAATGCTTTTGAACTGTGGTGTTGGAGAAGACTCTTGAGAGTCCCTTGGACTGCAAGGAGATCCAACCAGTCCATTCTAGAGGAGATCAGTCCTGGGTGTTCATTGGAAGGACTGATGCTGAAGCTGAAACTCCAATACTTTGGCCACCTCACGCGAAGAGTTGACTCATTGGAAAAGACTCTATGCTGGGAAGGATTGGGGGCAGGAGGAAAAGGGGACGATGGAGGATGAGATGGCTGGATGGCATCACCGACTTGATGGACATGAGTTTGGGTAGACTCCGGGAGTTGGTGATGGACAGGGAGGCCTGGCGTGCTGCGATTCATGGTCAGAAAGAGTCAGACATGACTGAGCAACTGAACTGAACTGAATATTAAGTTGAAGTTTTAATTTTCGTTTTCCTGTTAGCCATTGTTATTGAATATCTTTTCATATGTTTATCTGCCATTTCTTTATCTTCCTTTTAAGGGTATGTTCAGATCTTTTGCCCCACCCCCCCTTAAAATTTTTTTTTTAATTTGTACCATTTATCATCTTCTTATTGAATTCTAGAATCCTTTGCATATTCTGGATATATGTCATTTCTCAGATGTATATATGCATGGGCTTCCCAGGTGGCTCAGCAGTAAAGAATCCACCTGCCAATGCAGGAGATGTAAGTTTGATACCTGGGTCAGGAAGATACCCTGGAAAAGGAAATAGCAACCCACTCCAGTATTTTTGCCTGGGAAATCCCATGGACAGAGGAGCCTGGTGGGCTACAGTCCATGAGTTTGCAAAAGAATCAGACGTGACCAAGTGGCTAAGCAATAACACATATTCCTATATTCATACTCTATGATTTATTTTTTAATTTTCTTAATGTGTCATTCAGACAGCAGAAATTTTAAATTTTGATGAAATCTGGTGTGTCAATATTTTCTTTTATGGTGGTACTCTTGTGTGGATTAAAAATTTTATTTTCTTTACCCCAAAGTTCATGAAGATAATCTCCTTTTAATTCTAGCAGCTTGGTCATTTTAGTTTTTACATTTGGGTCTTTCCTGTACTTCAAATTAACTTTTATATATGGTTGAGGTTCTTTATTTCCATTTAAATGTCTAGTTGTTTAGTGCCATTTGTTGAAAAAGCTTTCTTTTCCCCTTGAAATTGCTTTGATACCTTGTTAGATTAATTTATCATAAGTATGTGGTTCTGTTTCTGGACTCTTCTGTTCTATTGATTTGTCTTTATGCCAGTTTATACTATCTTTTTTTGAGTGTGATTGGCTTTAATCAAACCATCTTGCTGTTTGTTTCCTGGAATTTTTTTGGCTTTTTTTTTTCAAGTTTTTTTTTTTTTTTTAAATTGAAGTATAGTTGATTTACAGTGCTGCATTAATTTCAGTTGTACAGCAAAGTGATTCAGTTTTTTATATATCTTCGTTTTCAGTTTCTTTTCGATTACAGATTGTTGTATTGAGTATAGTTCCCTGGGCTATAGAGCAGGTCCTTGTTGTCAGTTCACACTATACTGATGCTGGAGCTCTGTAGTAAGTCTTAAAAACAGGTAGTGTGATTTCTCCATCTTTGAACTTTTTTTTTTTTTTAATGGCTTCAGTTACTATAAGTCCTTTACATTTCTGAAGTACATTTGAGAATAAGTACACCCGTTTCTATGAAAAATCATGCTGGGATTTTTATTGGATTTGCCTTGAACCTATACATCAAATTCCTCTGAACATTTTTTTTAAGTGTAGGTCTACTGTTGACTGATTCTTACAGCTTTTGTTTTCTAAAAATGCCTCTATTTGCTCTCCTCTTAAAAGAATATATTTGTTGGATATAAAATTTTAAGTTGATCCCCTCCACGCCGACCACCCTTTTTCTTTGTATGAACCAACCATTGTCTTGTAACTTGTGTTGCTTCTGATGAAAGATCAGAGTATATTCCCCTGTGTATAATGTCTTTGTCTTCCCTTTGGATGCTATTAAGATTTTCTCTTTAAGTCATCTGACGATGTACCTAAATGTGGATGTAATTGTTTATCCTTCTTGGGGTTTGTTGAGCTTCTTGTGTCTATGGGTTGATATTTTTATCAAGTTAGGAAAAAATTTGGCCCTTAGGTCTTTAATATTTTTCCTACCCCAATATACCTCCTTTTGTTTTAGAACTTAACTTACATATAAGTTAAATTGTTTGATATTTTCCTAGAAGTCACTGAATCTATGCTCATTTTCTTTTCAATCTTTACCTCTGCACTTTGGTATGGATACTTTATGTTAATCCATCTTCAATTTCATTGAAATTTTCTTCTGTAGTGTCCAATCTGTTGTTAAGCCCACCCAGTGAATTTTTAATTTTCAGATTTTTTTTTAACCTCTCAGTTCAGTTCAGTTGCTCAGTCGTGTCCGACTCTTTGCGACTGCATAGACTGCAGCATGCCAGGCCTCCCTGTCCATCACCAATTCCTGGAGTTTACTCTAATTCAACTCCAGTGAGTTGGTGATACCATCCAACCATCTCATCCTCTGTTGTCCCCTTCTCTTCCCGCCTTCAATCTTTCCCAGCATCAGAGTCTTTTCCAGTGAGTCAGCTCTTCACATCAGGTGGCCAAAGTATTAGAGTTTCAGCTTCAACATCAGTCCTTTCAATGAACACTCAGGACTGATCTCCTTTAGGATGGACTGGTTGGATCTCCTTGCAGTCCAAGGGACTCTCCAACACCACAGTTCAAAAGCATCAATTCTTTGGCACTCAGCTTTCTTTATAGTCCAACTCTCAAATCCATACACGACTACTGGAAAAACCATAGCCTTGACTAGACGGACGTTTGTTGACAAAGTAATGTCTCTGCTTTTTAATATGCTGTCTAGGTTGGTCATAGCTTTTCTTCCAAGAAGCAAGCGTCTTTTAATTTCATGGCTGCAGTCACCATCTGCAGTGACTTCGGAGCCCCCCAAAACAAAATCTGCCACTGTTTCCACTGTTTCCCCATCTATTTGCCATGAAGTGATGGGACCGGATGCCATGATCTTAATTTCTGAATGTTGAGCTTTAAGCCAACTTTTTCACTCTCTTCTTTCACTTTCATCAAGAGGCTTTTTAGTTCCTCTTCACTTTCTGCCATAAGGGTGGTGTCATATGCATATCTGAGGTTATTGGTATTTCTCCCAGCAATTTTGATTCCAGCTTGTGCTTCGTCCAGCCCAGCGTTTCTCATGATGTACTCTGCATATAAGCAGGATGACAATATACAGCCTTGACCTACTCCTTTTCCTATTTGGAACCAGTCTGTTGTTCCATGTCCAGTTCTAACTATTGCTTCCTGACCTGCATACAGATTTCTCAGGAGGCAGGTCAGGTGGTCTGGTGTTTCCATCTTCTTGAAGAATTTTCCACAGTTTGTTGTGATTTTAACCTCTAGAATTTCCATTTGGACCTTTTTCATTGTTTTGAGCTCTCCAGTGTTTCACACGTGTTCACTCATTGTTTTCATCTTGTCCTTTAAATCCTAAGGCACATCTATAATAGCTTTTCAAAAAGTCTTCTTTGTCATTATTGGGTCTATCCTTGTTGACTGTTTTATCTCTTGGTTATGGGTCACATTTTCCTACATCTTCATGTGACTACTGATTGGTAAACATTTTCTGCCAAACACTGTGAATGTACTCTTTTGAGATTCTAGATTCATCTTTTTTTGTTAGTTTTTTTTTTTTTTAATCTGCTTTTAAGTAGTTTTTATCCCCTTTTCCTGTTACGCTGACAGCTGTTACATCTCTGGGCTGTCAAGATGCCTGCTTCTGGCCAGTTTATTCTCTACTCTTCCTATTTTGCTATTTTCTAATCTATAGATGGGTAGGAAACATTCAATCTATCTTGTTAGCATTATATATAAAGTACAAATAAATAGACCTTGAGTAGGTCTCAGAAGACTCCTGAATGACGTATATAAACTTGACATATTTTGGTACAGCTTAGATATTTAAAGATTCTTATTTACTTTTGGTAGTTGGTATGAGATGCATGAAATATAATTTTGTGTTGAAATTATATCCTCAAATAGAGTAGTTCTCAAAGGCGTGTCTAATTTCTGGTTGATGTCATCTGAAATTATTTGTGCATTTTTTGCTCATCTGCTTTGAAGTGTTAGAAGAAATACTTGTTGCTATCTGTGACATTCTAGCAGTCTCTATTAGTGTGACTTTCCTCTCAGAATTTTTTAATCTGTCAAATATTTTCTCTAGCCTCTCGACCTTAACTCTAATGATGACATTTTAGAAACTTGGTTTGTAAATCCCCACATAAAAAAAGCTATTCGTATAGGCCAAATTGCTGATTATTGATCAGAAGGAAGCTAAATATACATGGCTGAAGGATTTTTACGTGGCTGTGGGTCTGATCTCTTATCTCCCCTCAATCAGCAAAGTTCAGTAGAAAATAAATGTAGTGTATTATTGCAAAGGCTGTCTTTAATTTCATTCGTCTCATTTGGGGTCGGGGCAGGGGAGTGTTGAATTAAAGTTACAGGTCTCTTATTTAAGATCTCTTTCCTCCACTTTCATTCCTGGAATGAGCTTTTCAGAGGTTAAAGCTAAACTTTGCCAAGTAAATGCCGATCTCCTGGAAAGACATTGGCACCTTTTTTTTTTCCTGTACTTGTGTTCTTGACCTAAATCAGCAAAACTTCCTCTTTTCCAGCTCTCCCAGAAGCCATTCTCCGTCTGTCACATACTTTACAGAGCTCTGGAGTAGTCTTGGTTTTTAATGATAAGAATCAGTGGGGAAAGAAGACTTAAATTTCTTGCTTTCAGAACTGGACCTTTTAGAGAGCAACCTATAAATATAATCAATTTTCCTGCTTTAGACTATAAGGAAACCTTTTATAGAGAAAGGTTCATGTTTTGACAGAGAAATAGCAGCTCAGTCTAGAGGCTTCTTTAGCAGTTTCAGAGGCAGGTCTTTTGGGGTGTATACTTTCACAGAAGGCAGAGACTTCACACCGATGCAGTCTCAGAGGTGGTCTGGTGTAATAGCGGCCCTGTAATCATGGTAGGAGCTCTGATTATCAATCCTTGAGTAATAAGAATGGTACCAGAGTGGCGTCGGTCCAGATGGGGTTGAGGGAGACAAACAGCCTTAGCCTTTCCTGTGATTAGGCGCTGGATTAGATTAAAGCGTAATCAGATTCTCTGTGATCTGAGTAAAGTGCTCTCAAATTTGGCACCGTGGGAGCAGTTTGTCAGCCCTGGAATTTGAAGTTTTCTTGCATGTCAGAGAAGAGGCTTCTGACTCTCTGCTCCGTGTACCATCCATTGTCTTTAACTGCTCCCCGGAGGAGTTTCCAGGGGGCCTGCTTTAACTGCTCCCCGGAGGAGTTTCCAGGGGGTAGAGGCTGGACCGAGCTGATACCTAACCTCATGGACAGATGAGATCAAAGATTCCTTGTGTGTGTGATAGTCTTAGTAGAGCCCTTGCATCCCATTAAGAGTTTAGCTTATCCCCACAGCAGCCTTGTGGCATACATGGCAGGGCGATAATCCCTTTTTATAGCTCAGGGAATGAACACCCTGCAAAGGCTGTAAGTGACCAACTCCAGGCCCTGCCAGTTTAAATGGTGATGCACTGACTCAGACCTCCTCTCCTGTCTCTGGTTAACATTCTTTCTATTACGTTATCTGAAGGATCAAGGTTGATCATTTAGAGGAAGAGTTTTCACTTTGGGGTGAAATAAAGTAGAAATTGTCATAGTCTTGGTTGACATTGAACAGAACGGTTCTGACAAATCCTTAGAACAGGGATTCTAACCTTGATTGCAGTCTGGAACTCCCCAGGGGTCTCTTAGTAAATACTGATACCCAAGTGCCTACCCTAGAGGTTCTGGTTTAATTGGTCCAGAATACAGCACAAGCACTGGGATTTTTAAACATTCCCAGATGGTTTTAATGTATAGCTATGCTTCAGGACTCATTTCGCCTAAGCTGTATCTCCTTTCTGACTATATTTCCCTTTTACCCACTTATGGAAGAGGTTGGAAATTTTCTATATTTATTAAGACCATGATCGGATCAGATGTGCTGGAGAAAAGACTCAATTAAAACTGAGGTTTCCAGTGTTAAGAGCATAAACTATTAACATCAAGAGAAGCCATAAATTTATTTAAAGAAAAAGATCTTGGAAACAGAAATTGTTATACACACCACAGGCTATATGAGCTAAAGAAAATTAGAGATGAATCTCTGGCTTTAAGGAATTTCATTGTGTAATGGTGTTGTGTGTCGGAATCATTTCCCACTGTATACAGATGCATGGAAGAAAGGAAACCTAGGTTAACTGCATAAATACTTGCCTGTCCCACATAAATCTTTTTGGGGGGAAGCAGGCAGAACATAAATATCTGGAATGAAAATATTTGCTTGTCCAGAAGTTGGTTTCTCACCCCCACCACTGTGACTGCCTCTGCCCCTTTCCAGTTAGGAGAGCAGTCTTTTGTTGCTGCTTGGGCCCTAAAATCAAATCACAGATGCTCAGGAAAAAGATACTGAAGTAAAAGAGCTGAACCCGGTCCCAGGTGTTCAGGCTCAGGGCAGGAGTGCTGCAATTTCATATCATCCCTGCCTTGCCAGGTGTTGGATGTGACTGAATCTGAGAATTGCTGTCCTGGGTTGATCAGATCACATCTACCCAGGCCCCTTCCGCGTGGAAGCCGCAGGAGGTGATAATACGCCAGAGATGAGTGTGAGCCTCCTTCCCACAGCTTAGTGACAGGCCCCCCGAGAGCTCTGTTTCCATGTAAGAAACCTTTGAATTTTCAACCTGTGCCAAGTTGCGATCTTTCGTCAATCTGCCCCAACTATTTCTAGCAAATTCTTTGGCTGACGTGGCACATAGAACAAAGTCCTATTAATGCCAAACTTATTTCATTCCAGCTTCAAGCGGTGGACATTTAGCGTAGGAGCATTAATGGAGAGGCAGACTTCAGAGAAGAAATTTCCTTCTGCTGTTAAATCTTATATTAAACCATGCTTACTCAGAGGCCTCTGGCTGCGGGAAGCAGTGACGAGGGTGGAACTTGGCAGATGGCTGTAGCTGTGGCTTCCTGGAGGCCTGTGCGGAGAGACAATTGTTTATATATTGGTTTTCATTTATGTATTGGTCTTATTTTCATCTTCCTGAGGTGCCCAGATGCTACGGTGATAGATTGGTTGGAAACGACTCATTTGTCAGGGTTCCGTGGGGGACGCAGGTTTCCTTCTCGTGTGCAGTGGAATCTAAAATGTTTAATTAGATGCCGAGGCATTTCTGCGTGGGTCCCCCTCTGCCACCCCCCACCCCCACCCCAGGTGGATGCCATTCCGCAGTTTGGAGAGGATCTGGGCTTTTCTGGGCCTGACCTCCTCTCCTTTCATTTTCTCTTGATGCAGCCCTCATTGCTTCCTTCTCTGAGCTGCTGTTTTTTTTTCTCTCCCTGTCGTTCTTGTTCTAGAAACCGCCTTCATGTGACTGTTAGAATTTGCAGAGCTGATTCGTGTTGGAAACCTAGTTGTCAAACAGGTCCAAACCAGACCTTATGAAATAACGTAGTTGAGCTGATACGCAGTGAGAGGAATATTAACTACCTGCCGCTTATCTGTTTTATTCCAGCTCAACTTTTCCAGAAAACTTACCTTGTTCTTACCACCTGCCAGGCAGTGCCCTAGATGCTGAGGATGCAAACGTGAGGCTTCACATCCAGGCAGACATGTGTGCACACAACTGTGATACCATGGAGCCCCAGTCACGGGGTGAAAAAGGCCTGGGGGTCGCAGCAGCTTTGATGTGAGCTTAGGGGAAAGGTCGGTGTTTCAGGCAAACATGGAGAATGAACACCAGGTGGGGTGGACTTGTCAGATAGCAAGAGGCTCCATGTGCTGGACCTAGGGGTGTGACACAGGTATGGACGTGGGAGGTGAAGTTTGGAGTGACCAAGGTTCCTACCCTGGGTGTGTATGCTAAGTCGCTTCAATCGTTTCCAACCCTTTGCAACCTTATAGGCTGTAGCCCACCAGGATCCTCTGTCCATGGGATTCTTCAGACAAGAATACTGAAGTCTGTTGCCATTTCCTTCTGCAGGGGAATCTTTGAGATCGAACCTGTGTCTCCAGCATCTCCTGCATTTCAGGCCGATTCTTTACTGCTGAGCCACTGGGGAGCCCCTTCTACCTGGGGGTAGATAAGAACATCAAGAAGTGGGGACAGTGAGAAATCCTGGGAGGGGGAGATGAGTTGAATTCTAGACATGATTAAACAAAAATTCCAGACATCTGTGAATTCTAGGTGGTTGGAAATATGGGTTTAGGACTGGTTGGGGGCAATGGCACAGGAGATGCGGATTCAGAAGGATGTCCTGCTGGGGGCTCAAGGCTGGAGTGTGAAGCTATTTGAGGAAAACCTGGACCAAGAGGCGCAGGGGTCAGAGCCTTCAGGAACCTAAGCATTCCAGAGAAAGAACAGAGATTTGGGAAGCAGACAGAGGCAGGTGGCCGAGAGACCAGGGGAACCTTGTCCAGCCTCCTTTTTCCTTCCTCTGACTGGTTCTGCCACACTTGGGGGCCCCCTGAGCCCCATGCACAGCTCTCAGTCTCACGCAGGCTTGCAGTCCAGCACCTTGTCCTGAGCTGCCTGCCCTTTGTCTCATCTCTTCCTCAACCACCTCCCAGCTTCAGAGCACTGTCTTTACCAGCCACAGACCCCACGACTTTCCTTCCCTGCTGGCATCAAGAATCAGAGCATCCGTTTCTTCCCTTTGTTTTCTGATTGTGTATCCGGACCTCTGCTCTGAAGAGCTGGTGCTCTGAGCCGTCTGCTCTTTGATTTTCAACTAAGAAATGAAGAGCCAACCTGAACCTGGGGTATGGCTCTTCCCTGGCCTGAGGCTGGAGGAGCTCAGCCTTGTAGCAGAACAGGGGGAGCCCTTCTTTCCCCTGCTTTCTGGAAGTCGGGTGTGTATGTCCTCCGGCCTGACCACGCACTAAAGATTGGCAGGCCAGCTCCATTCCTCTTCAGTGAAAAGAGGAGGCCATGTGTTGGGGGAGAAGGCAGGGTTCAGTCTTTGCTGCTGTTGAGGAAAGGGAGACTTTGCGCAGTGGTAATGGTGGGTTTTGTCTTTTCCCCGTGACCACAAGCAGTGACCGGATAGATCCTGCCACACTCAGCTTCTGGCTATCATCTCTGCTCTGGTGGGGCATGTTCTCTTGAAACCATGCCCCTGACCACTGAAGGGAGGATCATGTGGCCAAGTCCCTGCGATCCTGCCATCTAAGGTGTGTTTAGGGGGCATTCGCACCCTGGCCGCCCTTCCAGATTGTCTCCCTGATATCTGAGCTCCACCAGTGCTGCGTAAGCCACCCTGGGTCCTGGCCTCAGCTTGGGATGGAAAACGGGCTGGACTGAACACCTGGAAGACATCCTGGAAGCTCTGGTTCAAAGCGGTCCCTGTGTGGTGGCAGCCTGGTAGTCCTGGCTCTTGCCGTCTTGCCCCGACGCTTCCTGTAGTGGTTTGCGCATCTTATAGTCTGAATATTTAGGTCTGTTCTTCCCCCAGGGTAACAGGTGCTACGTGCCCAGCGCTGGTTTATCATCCTTGTTGTAGCAGGACTGAAATGTGTGTGGTGTCTTTCTCCCCCGGGGTCACAGTGTTTTTAGCAGCAGCCTGTGTTGAGCTGTTCAGCTTCCGCACAGGGCGCTGAAAGCTGAAATGCATTCCTGTTCCTTCGTCCATGCCTGCCCTCCTAGGGTGTATTTATGTCCCCAGCGGCCCTGTAGCAGCCCCACCAGTTTAGCTGGGAAGTGTCTGATGCTTGCAGTATTGCCTCCTGAGCCAGCACCCCCTCCTCCAGTCTTGGAGTGCCAGAGACCCCAAGGTCTCACCTTAGCAAGGCTGCAGAGGCTGCTGGGGGAGGCACCAAGGAAGTGCATAGACTGCCCTGTGAGATGGTGACTTTTAAAAAATAATTGCAGGTAAAATACACATAACGTTTATCATTTTAACAGTTTTAAAGTGGACCATTCTGTAGCATTAAGTACACTCCCAGTGTTGTGTGGTCATCACCACTGTCCCGCTCCAGAACTTCCTCATCCCTCCAGATGGGAACCCCATACCCCGACTCCCACCTCAGCCCCTGGCAACCACCAGTCCGCTTTCTGTCTCTACATGGTTTTCTATTCTGGACCTTTTACACAAAGGGAATCATGCAATACGTGACCTTTATGATGTTTGCAGGGTTCTTCCATGTTGCAGCACACGTCAGCTTTATTTCTTTTTTCCTTTGTATGGATATACTGCATTTTGTTTATCCATTCACTTGTTGATGGACATTTGGGGTGCTTTACTTTGGGCCATTATTATGAATAATGCTGCTTTGAACATTCATGTACTTGTTATTGGGTGGACACGTGTTTCAGTCCTTTTGGGGACGTACGTTAAGAGGTTGCTCTTATGTGTATATGGTCATTCTGTGTTTACCTTGTTGCAGAATGCCAGCTTTCCACAGCGGGAAACTGGAAATGTTTGTGTTCTGATCAGCAGTGTGAGGGGAGGCGGTGACTTTTGGAGCCAAGTGTGCCAGCCCCTCTGGCATAAACCAGAGTGGTTCTCTGGGGTGTGCCTCAGTGGAGGGTGGACCAGTGGTGTCGGGAGTGGATAGGGCGGGCTGCAGGGCCTGGGGAACTTGGAGTTCACAAGTGCAAGTGGGCAGGCCGGGGCCTAGCCCTCAGGGGTGGTTGAGCTGCTCCAGTTTGGTGGGAGTGTGTGATGGGGAGTGTGTGGTGGGAGTGTGTGTTGGGGAGTATGTGATGGGAGCGTGTGTGGTGGGGAGCGTGTGTGGTAGGGAGCGTGTAATGGGGAGTGTGTGTGGTAGGGAGTGTGTGCAGTGGGGAGTGTGCGATGGGGAGTATGTGATGGGAGCGTGTGTGTGGTGGGTAGCGTGTGACAGGGAGTGTGTGTGGTGGGAGTGTGCACGGTAGGGAATGTGTGATGGGAGTGTGTGATGGGAGTGTGTGACGGGGAGTGTGCCATGGGGAGTGTGTGGTGGGTGTGCGCGGTGGGGAGTGTGCGATGGGGAGTGTGTGGTGGGGGTGTGTGTGATGGAGGGTGTGTGTGATGAGAGTGTGTGATGAGAGTGTGTGGTTGGGAGTGTGCGATGGGGAGTGTGTGGTGGGGGGTATGTGTGGTGGAGGGGTGTTTGATGGGGAGTGTGCGATGAGAGTGTGTGATGAGAGTATGTGGTGGGGAGTGTGCCATGGGGAGTGTGTGGTGGGAGTATGGTGGAGGGGTGTGTGGTGGGGTGTGTGCGATGTGGAGTGTGTGTGATGTGGAGTGTGTGTGATGGGAGTGTGTGTGATGGGAGTGTGTGTGATGTGGAGTGTGTGTGGTGGGAGTGTGTGTGGTGGGAGTGTGTGTGGTGGGGGTGTAGTGGGAGGTGTATGTGATGGGCGTGTGTGGCGGGGCAGTGGAAGGGCCACGTAGTCAGGAGGGCTGATGCAGGTGGTGTCTGGGCCCTGAGCCTGGGATGCTGGCAGGTGGTGGCCCCCAGGGAGACAGGTTGCCCTGAGGCAGGCCCAGCCCAGCTCCCAGATAAGGCTGATGGGAGGAGGAGGGGGAGCGGTGATGGGAAGGGGGTGCTTCACTGGGCTTCAGAGTGGAGGTGTTGGCTCTTACCCCAAAGCAGAGTGCTCTCTGAGACAGAGGTGAAGTTCTGAATCAAGTGTGTCAGGGGAATCCAAGGTCTTCAAAACTGTTCTTGAAAACCTCTCATTGCCAGGACCTAGGCCCTTGGAAGCTCAAAAGCCAAAATTGAGCTTCTTTTGTTTACTTTCCAGTGGTGGCTTTTCTTTCCTGGAAGCAGTGGAGGCCAAGGTCTAGTCTGAGTGGGAAGGGTAATGGGAAGAATAAAGAGATTAGGGGAGGGGTGGCAGGTGGGTAGAATTGAATATTTGAGGCCCTCTGGCGGCTGTGCTGATGGGCTCAGGACTTAGGGTACTTAGCACTTAGGTGGGGGCAGGGGGGCCAGAAAGGCTGACGTCAGAGGCTCTGGGACTGGGCAGGTGCTTCAGGGCTGTCCCAGCTCCCGAAGAGACCCAGGGTCAGGCCACCATAAATCCACAGCAGCCCCAAAGGGTGCAGACAGAGTTGAGGTGGCCCCTTCGCCACACGCATGCCCTGGGAGCCCAGCCCATCTGGCTAGAGGCCCCCTTCAGGGTACATGGGCCAAGCCAGTGCCACCTTATAAACAGTGTCCTAGTTTGGCAGCGTTGCGGTTTAATAGTGATGCTTCTGTGTCTGCCGCCTCCTTGAAGCACCTGGTAATCAGAAAGCATATTCCCAGTTTACAGATTGAAGCTGAGAAAAAGAATGGCTTTCGAATTTCCGTGATTAGGAAGAGCCAGAACTAGGACACACACCTGGGACTTCTGGCTCTGGATTCAGCGCTCTTTTTAGTTTGTTTTCCTTCTGGGGGAATCTATCTGATATTGGTGCTGATCTTTTCCTGCACTCTCTTTGTTAGAACAGATGATAGTCTTGGGGTCGTGAGATGCTGGGGAAGGATCAGGATCATGTCTGATTCGCGTGCAGGGAGCTTGCTCTGTCTCTGGGCTCTGGTCAAGTAGGTGGATCTTCTTTCCCTGACTCTGCTGAGACCATCCCGGCCCCCCCACAGGTATCTAAACCCCTTTCTGGGCAGCAGTGTTCTAAAGAGCCAGCCCACACCTAAAGTCTGCTTTTTTGAGATTTTTGGGTCAAGCCTCAATTCTGTCGAGGCAGAGTTTTGCATCTCTGGCTGCAACCTCGGCTTTCAGCAAATGCTAAACTCTACTTGAGGGCAACATTCAATTATGAAAATCTATTTCTCTTGCCACATTCAAAAAGTCTCCTAATGTGCCTTTGTGCACTCACAAATTTAGTGACACATCACTAAATGTGTATATGGTTGCCATGGAAATGTCTCTCTTCTGACATGGCATTCCAAGAGCAAAGAGAAGGGAAGTTTTCTTTGTAAAGAGAAGCAGAGCAGAACTTGGCTAATTGTCATCACACGAATCCCCAAACTGTCATTCTTCCCTGACTACCTGTCTCCTGCTTCCTGTCAACGATATAATGGTGGAAGCCAGATCAGCTGCTGTGTTTCCTGAGGAATTTCACGAGCACTGTTCGTAACCTTCATGCCAGGCACGTACCGGGAAGGACCCCAGGACTCTTGATTTGAGTTTTCATCTAGCTCGGAAAGGGTACCTTCCGGACTGTCTAGCACTCGCCGCTAGTAAGCACTTAATTCGCATAAGAACCCTTGGCACCAATTTCTGTGCAGCACTTGCAGGCTGAGCAGGTCTCCTGAAGACAGTGTGTGTTTTGCACCAGAGACTCTGAGCTTCAGCTTTTGTCATCGTGACCAATGCACCGTGTGACAGCACACAGAGCGTGCTAATACTTAGTACTAAAAGTGAAAAGGAAAGTGTTAGTGGCTCCGTCGTGTCTGACTCTGCGACCCCATGGACTGTAGCCCGCCAGGCTCCTCGGACTGTGGGGATTCTCCAGGCAAGAATACTGGAGTGGGTTGTCATTCCCTTCTCCAGGAGATCTTCCTGACCCAGGGATGGAACCTGGGTCTCCTGCACTGCAGGCAGATTCTTTACCATCTGAGCCACCAGGGAAGCCCAGTGTTTAATACTTAGGCACCTTTTCAATGTCAGAAATCCCAGTAATTTCCTAGTAGTGATGTGAATCCGCAGAGCATGGGGAGAGGTGGAGAAGTACCCGGGGACCTAGGTCTGGCTGGTGCCTTCCTGTCTGTGGCTCACCCTGGCCCTGTTTTCACCTCTCTTGCTGTAGACTTTCTTGACTGAGTCTCTCAATGGGCAAAGAATTCCTTGTATTTCTGGACTTTACCGGCAGCTGAGGGGATCCTTGGTCCATACTGGCTGACCCTTTGACTGCACTTGCTTTCCCAGTCTTGGGGCTGGGGAGCCATTCTTAATGGTTCTGAAGTTCAAGCTGATGGGTCTTCTTGCTGTTAGAGTTTCCCCATGCTGAGCTCTGAGATGGGAACCTCCGCCTCTTGTCCTGAACGCCAGCCCAGGAACCTAGCTCTCCTTTCGATTCTCAGCTGCTCCCCATTTCTCTGTGGGCCCCCTTGTCCTGTGAGGCTCTGCTGCCATTTCCCAGGTAAGAGATGTTTTCGGGGTTTCAGAGGCCATCGGCCCACACATGTGTTTCTCTTTCTGGCATCCAGCGTGGTTTCTGGGCTGGAAGGTCCTAGAGTGCTGGCCTCCCTGCCCCACGGGGACCTCGGGGTTCCTGGGGTTCTGAGAGCCTGCCTGCTGCACTTCTCCAGCTGACCTGCCTCTGATGGAAGGAGCTGGCTCCTGACAGCATACCAGGGTGAACCAAGAAGTTGAGTATATTTCAGCCTTGTTACTTCTGATGTTGAAGATGCCAGGGTGCTCCATCTCGCCCGTAACTGTGCTGGCTCCCAAGAAGACCTTCAGTCACCAGCCAGGCTGAGGTGCCAAAGTGAGGGGATAGAACCTCTGCTTCTGAGTCAAAAAGCAGAGGGTATAAATGCTGGCAGCCCCACGGACACGGGCGTGCGCCCCCAGTGCAGCTGGGCTCCTGTGCGTCTCTGCCTTACCCTGAACAGAGGCAGCTCTCCTCTGCCGCAAGACAGCGTCCTCTTCGCCTTTGTAAATCAGGTCCTCAGCATCGTTTCTTCCCAACATTTATTTCTCCTGCCCTCAAGGGATGGATGGATGAGGAGGCATCTGGTTCATTGCTGAGCTGTGACCTTGGTGAGTACGTTTGACCCAGAGCTGAAGGATCTAATGAGGAACTCCGTAGGAGTCTGGAGCCTTTTGTTCCCAAATCAGTGCCTGGTGCTCGCCATGCCGAGGCTCTAAGAAACCCGTCAGCCTCGGCGACGACCACAGCTCCAGGCTGCTCCTGTGTAGCTGCTTCTGAGCTGGTTCTGAGCTAGTCTGGGGGCAGTACTAGAGTTCCTGAGAGAGACCAGGTCAGACATTTTTCTCTTGACTCTGTGGCCTAACCAGCTCTCTCCTCGAGCGAAGGACAGGGCCTTCTACCCACAGGATGCTCTCTTCAGCACAACACAGAACTCATCTCTGACATTTCACATCCTGAGTTCTCTTTCTGCCATTTTAGACTCTGATAAATCTACCACACTTGGATGTATAAATGGCTGTTAGGAGAGCTGGTTGCCCCGTTTTCCTTTTGGCCTGTGCACGTAAATATCAATTTAGTCCTTACAGAAGAGAAATAAAGAAGGCTTGGTTGCCTCCCTAATCCACACACCCTGTAATTCTCACCCAGACAACCTGGCTCTCCTGTTTCAAATCAGTATTATGGCAAAGGCTAAAGGCAGGCTGTATTGCTCTTAGCTGGGTTTATTTTTAAAGTTATTTTCTTCACTTGTCCATTGAGTAAATAAGAACCCCTCAAAGGAGAACTGGAGGAGCTTGGCTTGGGAGAAAGGGAGGAAATGATCACAGCAGGAGTCGGGGAGGGAAGCTTGGTTCTAGAGAGATCCCACCTGCTGAACACTTGACAGGGGTCCACCGACTAAGAGCAAACATTCTAGAAATCAGTGGACGCCAAGAACCGGGGCTAGCCACCACTGGGTTCTGAAGTGTTGGTTAGAAACCCGATCCCATCCTTTCTCCTGTCCCAGAGGGGGACCTGCAGGCCTACCCTTGCCGAGGTTCCTTTTGTAATCAGGCCCAGCTGGTCGGAAAGACAAACGGGCCAGCTTGAGAGGCAAGAGGGTTCTTGGTTCTTCCAGGCCTGGACTCTGAGGTCGCTTGGCTGTTCAGCTGTGCTTTAATCCTCTGTCCCAGCTCACTGCCTTGTTTGGAGGCCGGGAGGGTTGCTCTTGGCTGCCCGTTGCCCGGCAAGTAGCAGAAGTGGACAGACCTCTGTCCCCATTCTGCCCTTGGCATTTGTGAGCCGCCTCCTGGCAGGTGGGAAGGACACCCACACTCAGCTCTGCAGCCAAGACTCCTCAGGGCAGGCAGTGTCCGTCTCTTCTGTGTCTGGGGCTGTGACCCAGGGCGAAAGAAGCTCCGTTTCTTCAAGGCAGATGCTCTCTGCAGGGAGAGACTAACGTGTGCCCTTCTGCCTCTTGTCGCTGAGCAGGCCTCACAGAATTAACCCACTTGTCCTTTAACCGCAGACGGTCCTCTGGCCTGTTAGCAAGTGAGTGAGTGAATAATAGTCGCTCCGCTGCGTCCAGCTCTGGCCTGCTAGAGGGCATTCTGATCCCCACCCCAGCCAGGACCCGAGTTCAGCTGTTGGAAAGAAAGGAGGAGGTGCCCTGTGGGGAGAATCTCTGCCTCGGGGTTTAGGAGGCTTATCTCCAGTGTCCTCCCCTCCTGAGTGGTGGGATTTAGAAAAGCGACGGTCTTGTTCCATCTGAGGCGTGTTAGCAGTAGGGGGAGGGGCAGGGGGCGAGACCCTGCCGTCCGCCTGCAGTGGCGGAGGCCAGCCTGAGCTGGGATCGCTGAGTTCTCCGCGGACCCAGACAGCCGGTCTCGCTCCCCAGCACTGGCCACCCGGAGCCAGATGCTCTATCTTTCCAATGTTGCCGTTTTTTAGTCGCTCAGTCGTGTCCGACTCTGTGCAACCCCGTGAACTGCAGCATGCCAGGCTTCCCTGTCCTTCAGCATGTCAGCCCCTTCATAGCAGCTCCTGGCTCCTAAGAGTCTGCCTAGCTGACCCTGAAGACCCTGGGAGACCCCGTACCCCCGGCTCTGCCCTGCGGAACTTGCACCTCATTACGGGGCTGGGAGGACTGAGCAGTTCCCAGCAGAGGCCTCCCCGACTCCCACCGGAGGGCCAGTGCCGCCTTCCCGGGTTGCTGTTGGGAAACAAAGGGCTCCTCTGAGTGACACCGGGACTCTGTGAGTCCTTCTTGCTGCCAAAGAAGTCTGCTCAGCGTGGCGGAGTAGCGTTCTCCTGGGAAGTGAGACTCTGCTAATGTGTTCTCAGGTTCTGTTCCAGCTGGCGTCCGCCGTTCCCGCTCCCCGGGCTGGAAGGCCCCCAGCACCCGCTCAGGCATGGGGCCGAGCCGCTGGCAGCACTTGGCTCAAGGCTGTTTAGCAGAGACTGAAGCCTGCTGCAGGCCCTCGAGTCAGACCGTCTTTTCCTCTGGCTGGACAACGGGTCTTGCGAGCTGGGACCAGAGCCTTGCGAGGCGCACTGCGTGAGGGTGGCTTGGTCCTGAGCAGAGCTTGGCTGCCCTCCCACCAACAGGGGCCTCAAAGCAAGGTGCTGAACGACTGCCTCTGTTTCCTCTTCTGTACAATGGGACTGTCCTCAGGGTTGGAGACTATATCAAGTGCTTAGCAGAGTTCCTGGCACATCAATCTTAGCTTCCTACTGCATCTCCTCTGCTGAGACCCCTGAATATTCCCCCAGCCCTGCTTGTCACGGCCCCAGCTCTGCGAGGGACTTACAGGATGCCATCTTTTTGTGCTGCAGTGTGGCTGCTGTGCACAGCTCATCCAGTTGCGTGCTAATTAGATGTCTGTCACCCTGCCCCGGCTGCAGTCCAGGTGGGGAGCTCCATGGACTCCCTGAGTTTCCAGTAGTTGCCAATGTCTGAGCCGAGGGGCCATGTCAGAGTGGGTATTGGTCTTAAGCTGCTTTCTCCAGGACCAGAGTGCCGTGGCTGGCCTCAGTGTTCCTCTAGTCTGGCTCCTACAGGAAATTGGCTGAGTGGCCAGGCTCTTTTCTAGGGCACAGGAGGTGAGGCATGTTTCAGTTCAGTTCAGTCGCTCAGTCGTCCAACTCTTTGTGACCCCATGGACTGCAGCACACCAGGCCTCCTGGTCCATCACCAACTCCCGGAGTTCACCCAAACTCATGTCCATTGAGTCGGTGATGCCATCCAACCATCTCATCCTCTGCCGTCCTCTTCTCCTTCCACCTTCAGTCTTTCCCAGCATCAGTTCAGTTCAGTCGCTCAGTCGTGTCCGACTCTTTGTGACCCCATGAATCGCAGCACGCCAGGCCTCCCTGTCCATCACCAACTCCCGGAGTCTACCCAAACCCATGTCCATTGAGTTGGTGATGCCATCCAGCCATCTCATCCTCTGTTGTCCCCTTCTCCTCTTGCTCCCAATCCTTCCCAGCATTAGGGTCTTTTCCAATGAGACAACTCTTTGTATCAGGTGGCCAAAGTATTGGAGTTTCAGCTTCAGCATCAGTCCTTTCAATGAACACCCAGGACTGATCTCCTTTAGGATGGACTGGCTGGATCTCCTTGCAGTCCAAGGGACTCTCAAGAGTCTTCCTCAACACCACAGTTCAAAAGCATCAATTCTTCAGCCCTCAGCTTTCTTTATAGTCCAACTCTCACATCCATACATGACTGCTGCAAAAACCATAGCTTTGACTAGACGGACCTTTGCTGGCTTTTTAGTATGCTATCTAGGTTGGTCATAACTTTCCTTCCAAGGAGTAAGCATGTTTTTATTTCATGGCTACAGTCACTATTTGCAGTGATTTTGGAGCCCCCAAAAAAGTCATCCACTGTTTCCCCATCTATTTTCCATGAAGTGATGGGACTGGATGCATGTTTGGGAGGACAGTACTGGGGAACTGCTCTCTCTCTCTCTCTCTGAAACCTGTTGTCCATCTCTTCCAGTGCTTCTCAACTGGGGTAGTTTTGCCCCACCTCCCCGAACCTTTGGCACTGTCTGGAGACGTTTTTAGATGTTATAACTGGGAATGCTGTTGGCGTCCAGTGGGTAGAGGCCAGGGATGTTGATAAATGTCAACACTGTATAGAACAGTCTCCCGCAACAGAGAAGTATCCAGCCCAAAATGTCAGTCATGCCAAGGTTGAGAAACCCTGATCTATTTCTGGCTGGACAGAGAGAGAACCCTGGGAGCTCTGAGGATTGTTGAGCAGCAGCCTTCAGCAGCCTTGGCCCGAGTCCTCCATTCCTTTCCATCCCCCAGCCCCAGATGGAATAATTTTCTCTTATTGATGGGTTGTGCACCCGTGGATAAATTAAACCCTCCGAGCCTTAGTTTCCCTTCCTGTACTCGGGGATCCTGGAGGTTGCCTTTCCAGATGATTATCTGTCAGAGACATCTCATCTGGTATAGAGCTTCTTGTCTTAAGGGACCCCAGGCTGCTGTACAGATTCACAAGGCACCTGACTCTTTCCAGAGGGATAGGCTTTGTAAAAGGAAAGTGGTTCTGACTTGTATTTGGAGGGGCACTGCTGGGCTGGATCTAGGCTCTGAGTTAAGGAAGCACCATCCCATGGGGTGGGTGGGAGCCCACCCAGGTCCCAGGACTGTGCTGGTGCCAAAGCAGTTCTTCTCTCCTGCAAATAATTGTCCTTTCTTTATGCGCCGTGAGTTTTCTGCTTTAATCTGTGTGTGGCCACATTGGGAAGCCTGACTTGACAGCTAATGCCAGGGGATGTAATCTTCTCACGTGTAGGCTGTAAATTTTCTATGGTTCCAAAGTGCCGTGGAGTTCACCGGAACACATGCTGTCCTCTGATCATTGAAGTGGCTTAAAACAAAGCTAGGCCTTATTGGTTTGAAATAAACCATCTTGTGAACTAGGCTGTCTTAAAATGAAAAGAAAACTCAGAGCCTGTCTGTGATTGAGGATTCCAGCCTATTTCATCCCCAAAGGTCACGGATTAAGAGATTCATTTACCATAGGATCTTGGGCAAGGCTTTTAACTTCTCCAGGTCCGAGTTTCATCTCAGAAATGGGGACCCAGACTGGGTCTTGGAGTCTGCTTCCGGCTTGCAGCCTCTTGCTCAGATCCTGGATTTCATGGAACTTAGGCAACATGTGCTTGATTCCTGCTCCTCCAGGGCTAAAATCACCCCTTCTGAAAGGTGAGAATGAGCTGAAGAAATGACCCCCTCTCCTCGCCTCATCATCATGATTCTCAGAGGCTCTCAAAATACCAGATGCCTGGTTTCGTTACACAGAACCGACCGACACGCATAGTTTAAATCTCTTTCCTTGGCTTCATGGGAGTGAGCTGAGTTTGACAAATACCAACAGAAGACTCTTCTCTGGCTCTTTCCCCAGCCCTTGGGGACAGAGGTGATTGATGTGTGGGGCAGCATGAGGCTGGTTCGAAGGCAGGCTCTCCCTCCCACACCCCTTTTCAACTCCTGGTTTCTCTGCTCGGTTCTGCTGTCAGCTTCAGATCAGGAGTGCTGACTTCCAGTCTATTGGTTGAAATCTCTTCCTTGTTTAAAACCCTCTGGAAAATGCCAATTTTCCCTCAGGGACCGTTTCAGTGGTTAATAAGACAACAGAAAGAAATTCAGTCTCACCAAAACCTCAGTTCTCCTGCTGCAGTTTGACTTCAAGAAAAAAAAATCTTATCCTTGAACCTGGCAGTGTGAGATAGCTCCCCTGTGGGGTGGGAGAACAGCCCAGGGCCTGGACTGGGGATCCCCAGGAGCTGCTTTCTCTTCTAGGGGTGGTGGGGTGATGAAACCGGTTAGGCTACAAACCCAATGCGGGCGGGGGGTGGGGGGCGGGGTGGTCATAGGTTGGAATGATCCTGTCCTTTTAAAAGACATCATTTCATCATACAGCTACAGGTCCATCTGGCACCTCCTCCAGGATGAGCGATCTCGTTTTAGCTGTGCTTTGGCAAAGTATTAGCTGAAACCCGTTCCTCAGGTCTGCGGGGTCAACTTTGTATTTGAAATAAATAAGCCTGTGTGTTAAATTTCTTCCAGGTCTCTACTTAGTGCAGGGAATTCGTGTGTGTTTCTCTGCTGTATGTCAGGCTGTGCTTGTATCTGCTTAATTGTAGTGATTCCTCTGAAGCTGCTGTTAGAAGTGGAAAATGAAGACACGTGTTTGATCACAGCCACACTGGCATCTTGCTGTTTAGGTCCCTTGATCATGCGGGAGTGCCAGAGGAGAGAGAGCGGGAGTGATAGGGCAGCCTGGGTCATAACCAGGCACAGGAAAGGTCTCGTGTGGGATCTGGTCAGAAGATGGATCCCAGGGCCTTCAACCTTCAAAACAAGAGCCCGTCATGGCCATGCTCACCATCACCCAGGGAACAGTTCTGTGTCCAGAAAGCCTTTCCTAGGAGTGAAGGAACTTTTTGACGGAGAAAGTGGCCCTCCACACGTGCGTCTGTCCAGAGGCTGAGGAGGAGGGACAAGGGCTATGAGGGCAGAGGAAGGGGGTGGGTAGGGTTGCTGGAAGTGGAGGAACGAAGTGGTGAAATTGGGCCCTGAGGCTTGAAGTGGTGGCACCTTCCTTTTTCAGTGGGAGATGCTTACCTTCTAGTGAATCATCCATACACACAGCAATTTATGGTCTTCATTATTCTTCAGCAAGAAATAATTTCCTGCTCATCTGTCACTTTAAGACTAAGGGCCTTCCACTCCCAGTGCTGAGAATATAGTAGCTTGTTGTACATCAGTTCTATTTATGTCCCATTGGGGAGCTCTGGGGGCTGCCCTTTGACAAACACACAAAAAAGAGATTGATACAGCAGGAGCCACAGAGAAATGAGAAGGCAGGACCGGGGAAGTTGGTGACCTCGTGTTAGGCCCTGTTCCCCACGGGGGCTTTGGCCTCAGTAAGTAACTGGTGGCTACCAGTGCCTTCCCATCATATGTCATCCTTACTATAGAGTAAGAACCCCATGTAACTTGCACCCCAAGTCACTTGTCCTGTAGTGTGGTTGGAGGAATTGAACCCTAGGCTGTGGCCTGCCTCTGGATGGAAGGATGGCCGCACACAGAGCCTGGCCTGCCACCTGGACACCTGCCCACTTTGAGGACTCACCCACTTAAGGAGCATGTACAGCCAGGCCCCTTTTGTGCTCTTCTCTGTTCCCATGCCCACTTCCCTGCCCCCGGGCCTTGATCGGTCTAAGCAAGACCACATCCCCTGCTCTGCAAGAACACCTGGTCTCACTCTCGGTGGCCCAGCCGATGTCAGTCGATCAAAACCAAAACTCAGTAACTACTGCCAGGAAGTGGGCCTTTCCCATTGGTTGTTAATCTCCATCATGGTTCTAGCCAACAGAGATGGCTCTCCTTGTGATATAGTTGAGGAAGCTGAGGCTCAGAGATGTTAGGTGACAGGCCCAGACTCACACAGCTAGAAAATGGCAGAACCAGAGAGGGAGCCGAGGGAGCCTTGGTTATTCCATTTTGCCCATGATCGTAAAATGCACAAACTATAGACTCTACGAGTCTGGCATGAGTGCAGAGGGGGCTGGCAGCTTCCTGGGAATGAAGAGCAGTGGTCCCGGGATTGGAATGAGCCTGGTAAGGAGACAACTCACTGTCCCTGCCCCCCTCGACCCAGCCTGCCTCCTGATGTCCTGTCCCATCTGCTTAGTCCATTTGCTGTCATATAGCGTTTCTTCTTTCTCTTTTATAGTCTTTAAAATAGTCTTCAAGGGACTTCCCTGGTAGTTCAGTGACTGAGATCGCACTCCCAGTGCAGGGGGCCTGGGTTCGATCCCTGGTCGGGACTGGCTCCCACACGCTACAACTAAGAGTTCTCATGCTGCAACAAAAGATCCTGCGCGCTGCAGCGAAGACCGGAGACGCCACGTGCTGCAACTAAGACGTGGTGCAGCCAATAAGTGAGCTTTTACAACTTTTTAAAATAAAACAGTCCTCAAAAGTGGTCTCTTCTTTCCAGATGAGGAAACTGAGACTCGTGGGTAGGGCCTTGTCCAGGAGGGTGTAGCAAACAGTAGAGTGAGCAGGACTTTGGGGTCATGAGTCGTGTTCTCACCATTTTCTCTCTCCCACCCTTATCCCAACCCCCAACCCCACCCCACCATAGTTAGGGTTTCCCATGTCCCCAAAATCTCAGCTCGACTATTATTTGAGAGGGACCCCATCTCCCCTGCACACCCCACCTCGCTCCTGAGCCTAAGGCTCAGGGAAGATGCGTTAGGAAGGGCAAGAGCCGTTGTAGAGCTGAGGGTGCTTATTCATTCCCATCGTCTGCCAGAGGACTTAGGTGTGGAGTCACCTGCTTGCCTGACTACGCCTGGTGTCACACACATGCACCCAGCTGGGACGCGAGAGTGACTCGGAGCCTCCGAGTCGACAGGGCTGGGGGGTTTGTCTTGTTGCTGAGATGGCACCTGGGCAGCCTGCCAAGTCAGGGCCCCTTTGTTCTAGATCGCTGTCTCCTGGGCCATTTTCCCCTCCTTGTGCCCCATGGAGCCAGCTCGGCTTGTGGTTCAACCTCTGTAGCTCCCCTGGCTCCATCCTCCCAACCGCGCCCCAGATCTAGAATCCCTCTCACCTGGCTGACTTGGGGAACTCTGATTTGGCCCTCAGGCTACAGTTTTCTACAGGTTGTGCTTCACAACCTAAAAAGCACAGAGCTGGTTATGTCCTTCTCAAGCCCTCCAAAAGGCAGCGCCAGTCCCGCTGGGGAATAGCCTGGCATATACCCTTCTTCCTTAGGGGGAGGGGATGCTGGGGCTCGGCTTTTAGAAACCCTAAATCCTGAAATGTAGTTTAGAAGAAATCCTTTTCTTTAATCATAAAAGTCACATGTTGTATGAACACTGATACAGCGGCTTTCTAGCTTTTCTGATTGTATGGTCCTGGGTGAGTCCATTGACGCTCGATCTCCTGTGACCCCAAAGCAGGGCTAGGTCTGCCAGTGGGATGTGCCCAGTGATGTGCTGGAGCTGAGTCATGAGAGCCGTTGTTAAATTTTCAGAAGTTTTGTGAGCTGATTGTTAAAGTAGCCATTATTTTTAAATATGTAAGTTTACAATTAAAGAAATTATACTAAAAGCAAAGGTAGCAAATACTGAAATCTCATTACCCCCTAACTTACTCCACTTTTTATTATTTATCTATAATAAATAGATAACCTCTTGAGGTTACCTATGTCTATTGTGTCTGTATATAATGGTGTGCTACTGTTTATGTCTACCCATCATAGGTTTGGTATGGGAATATTTACACCACAGAAATTAGCCAACCCTATAAATCAGGGTTGTATTTATTGTTTTGATGATTATCTAGACTTAAGAAAGTGGTGGAGAAAATGTTAATAGTGCAGAGTAGGCGTTAAACATGTATTGTAAAAAGTGGGAGGAGTTGAAAATTAACATTTTTCTGGCTTTCAAAAACTACTGCTACCAGAAATTCAGCAGAGAACCCACTCATATCACTGACAAGCAAATGAAATTCTGGTGTGCTTTTATTTCATTTTTGTCTTACTATTTAAGGTAAACAAAAAGATTGACCAGTGCTTGTGTGGGAACTACACCTCGTGTCAGCACATCGCGGGGTTTGCTGTTGGTCCCAGTGTTCCACCAGCTCCACGCCTTTGACTGGCATGCTTCAGTCCCCTTTCATTCACTGGCTCATTAACAAATACATATTGTGTACTGTGTGCCAGACGCCAGAGACACGGCAGTGAACAAAACCGGCAATCGACAGAATACTCCATTTTCAGACCCTTACCTCCTTCAAGGCACGAAAGCGCCCTCTCTGAGTCTTGATCTCCTTTACCCAGGGTGAGCTCTGCCTCCATGCCGGTCCTGTCTTTCAACTTTGAGCTGCTGGGAACGAGCCTCAGCTCGAGGAGGACAGAATCTGAGCAGAGTCATGCGGGAAAGGCTTGGAACTTGAATGAAGGCCGGGGATTGAATATTGAAGCAGCTTTTGGGACGGAGCCAGGAAGAGGGAAGCAAAATCAGTTTCTTTGAAGTTTGTGAAAATGGGATACATCCTCCCTGCCTCAAGAATGGTTAGCTGTTCTCTGTGCTTCGGGAATGAAGGAGATCTAAAATGAGACCTTTGCACCTGAAAGGGCTTAAAATATTTAATATAAGAAATATCACAGGATAGCCTGCTGATTCACACCTCTGTTTGTTCAGCAAATACAAATGCCTACCCAGCCAGGTGCTCGCAAGCTCTGTGAGCTGCCAAGCCTGTGATCCGAGGCCTCTCCCCTTAAGGGATTTTCAAACTTGTGGGGCAGTTTATAATCCAGATCGATGGCCAGTGAGCACAGCGGTCAGAATGCCTCCCCACCCAGCCCCCACCCCAAGCCTTCTTCCTCTTTCTGGAATCAGGCCCCCCCACCCACGGGCATCCAGTTGGTTCTTTCTCTCTTCTCCCCCTACTTAGCATTGATCTCATTTTGCAGTAATTAAGTATCTGAGTGCGTGTTTGATGGATGTCTTGTCTCTCTCATAAGAATGTCAACTCTAGGAGGGCAGGCAAGCAGGCACCTGTGTCTGTTTTGCTCATGGGGCCTGGCATCAGAAGGCAATCAGAAAGAACTTGTTGAATAAGTGAATGGAGGGGGGAATAAGCTTGGAGGAGGGAGATTCATGCAGGTGAGAGGCCCAGAGGGCATCTGGAGGGAGTGGCTTGAGCTGAAAGAAGGAAGCCTTCCTTCTTCCACTTGCTGCACGTGAAGCCAAACGCTTGCATTTGTCAAGGTCCTGCCCAAACTTTACCTCCATGGCATAGCTTTTTCTTATGTTTTCTTATGCCTCTGGAGAGACATCTATGACAGAAAACAGCAATTTGCATTATAACTTTTATGTGATTCTTAACCTTTCTTGACTTTCCTGGTGGCTCAGACCGTAAATCGTAAGCCTATAATGCAGGAGACCCGGGCTCGATTTCTGGGTCAGGAAGATCGCCTGGAGAAGGCAATGGCAACCCACTCCAGTACTCTTGCCTGGAAAATCCCATGGATGGAGGAGCCTGGTAGGCTACAGTCTGTGGGGTCACAAAGAGTTGGACACGACTGAGCGACTTCACTTTCACTTTCTTTACTCTTTTGTAGGTCACAGACCTCTATGCTAATCTGATAAATACTGTAAACCTTCCTCCCCATAATGCCCCTGGCATGCGCGCGCGTACACACACACACACACACACACACACACACACGAACACAGTTTTATGTTGTTTCAAGGAGTTCACAAGCTTCCATTTCAAATCAAGAACCTGCTTTAAAAAGTAAGATTCCCCACTGTAGGCCAGTCCTGTCCCTCTGCGGCCCCAATAGCTCATACAGTTCTTGACATTCAGGCCTTCGTGTGGAGATAATAGGATTGAATAAGTAGGTGGGTATGTTAAAAACTGTCCTGATTTGCCATGACCTGTGTAGAGTCAAGCTAAAAATTTCATTGATGTCGTCAGGGTAGAGGGTCAGCTTGAGCAGAGAATGGTAGTGTTCTCCATATCACTGACCTGTCCTGGCCCTAGGAGTGTGGTTCTGCCCATAACTGGAAGGCCACCATTCCATAAGATCAGTTTCCAAATAAAAACTTATAACATGGTGTCTGACATGTTGTCTGATAATGGGGTAGAAATTGGGCCTGTCTCAGAAAATCGGTGAAAGTGAAAAGTGAAAGTGTTTGTCTCTTCAGTTCAGTTCAGTTGCTCAGTCAACTCTGCAACCCCTGTGAACTGCTGCATGCCAGGCATCCCTGTCCATCACCAACTCCCGGAGTCCACCCAAACCCATGTCCATTGAGTCAGTGATTCCATCCAACCATCTCATCCTCTGTCATCCCCTTCTCCTCCTGCCTTCAGTCTTTCCCAGCATCAGGGTCTTTTCAAATGAGTCAGCTCTTCACATCAGGAGGCCAAAGTACTGGAGTCTCAGCTTCAACATCAGTCCTGCCAGTGAACACCTAGGAGTGATCTCCTTTAGGATGGACTGGTTGGATCTCCTTGCAGTCCAAGAGTCTCAAGAGTCTTCTCCAGCACCACAGTTCAAAAGCATTAATTCTTCAGCACTCAGCTTTTTTTACAGTCCAACTCTCACATCCATCCATGACCACTGGAAAAACCATAGCCTTGACTAGACGGACCTTTGTGGACAAAGTAATGTCTCTGCTTTTTAATATGCTGTCTAGGTTGGTCATACGGAGAAGGCAATGGCACCCCACTCCAGTACTCTTGCCTGGAAAATCCCATGGATGGAGGAGCCTGGTTGGCTGCAGTCCATGGGGTTGCTAAGAGTCAGACACGACTGAGCGACTTCACTTTCACTTTTCACTTTCATGCATTGGAGGAGGAAATGGCAACCCACTCCAGTGTTCTTGCATGGAGAATCCCAGGGATGGGGGAGCCTGGTGGGCTGCCGTCTATGGGGTCACACAGAGTTGGACACAACTTAAGTGACTTAGCAGCAGCAGTTGGTCATAACTTTCCTTCCAAGGAGTAAGCGTCTTTTAATTTCATGACTGCAATCACCATCTGCAGTGATTTTGGAGCCCAGAAAAATAAAGTCAGCCACTGTTTCCACTGTTTCCCCATCTATTTGCCATGAAGTGATGGGACCGGATGCCATGATCTTCGTTTTCTGAATGTTGAGCTTTAAGCCAACTTTTTCACTCTCTTCTTTCACTTTCATCAAGAGGCTCTTTAGTACTTATTCACTTTCTCTGATAAGGGTGGTGTCATCTGCATATCGGAGGTTATTGAGATTTCTCCTGGCAATCTTGATTCCAGCTCGTGCTTCCTCCAGCCCAGAGTTTCTCATGATGCACTCTGCATATAAGCTAAATAATAGTTTTAATTTTAAGGTTAGTCCCTTAGTTGTGTCCAGTTCTTTGCAACCCCGTGGACTGTGGTCCTCTAGGCTCTTCTGTCCCCCTGTCCATTTTCCAGGCAAGAATATTGGAGTGGGTTGCTACTTCTTTCTCTAGGGGAATCTTCCTGACCCAAGGATCAAACCCCAGTGTCCTCCATTGCAGGCAGATTCTTTAGTGTCTCAGCCACCAGGGAAGCCCCAGAAAATCAGAGATTGTGTAATTTTAAGGAACTTAACTTAGACCTGAGGCTGATGGGTTTGTTTCTGGAGTTTCCTTAAACCTTAGAAGGGGTCTAGGCTGTATTCCGCATAGAGACTAGGTTAGTCCTCCAATTCTGGATAGAGGGGCCCAGCATGGCAGCCCGTTTGTCCTCCACATTCTTCTCCATGATCACCGATGTCACTAATTCCTAGTGTGGTTACCACTAAATACTGCCCGTGTTCTGCTCATTACCACCCTTTCTTCCCCAAATCTTATGGTACATGTGAATCCCTACCTTTTAAAATGTTCAACTCTAGAATTAAAAAAAAAAATTTTTTTCTTTTATTTAAATCCCTATTTTTCACATTAGGTCATTTGACAATGTTGATTTTTAGACACCAGAATAGTTTAAAATCACTGGGGGGAAAATCTGCAGTACTAGCTTTTGCTTGGAAAACAGTTGTCAAGGAAATAGATTTTTGCAAAACATTGCTTCCCAGGAGAGCTCTCTCTTTCCATGTATCCCCACACTGAACATTATTCTCCTGTGCAATGCAGTAGGCAAAGGTACCATTGGCAGGTAATTTGTCTAGTCAACATCTAATTATGAATTAAAACCCTTGCTGTCACATTCTGAGGTCGGCAGCCAATGGTGGACCAAGTTCAAATTCAGTTTATAGTCCATCTGCAATGTTCTTGGACTTACAGAAACGACAGAAGATTTCTTGGCCCTGGCCCTAGACAGGGAATAGGATTCTGTAAACTCTATTAGTAGACAATAAGAGGCACCTGATAGATGGAGCTGAAATTGCAAAACATTGTTCCATTAAAAGAAAAGGTGAAGGCTCCCGGGGCAGAGGCTGTGACTCAAGGCGCTCACATAAGGAGATACTTATCTCATGATTAGAGTGCTGGCGGCCCAGACGCCAGCCAGGGGTACTTGGAGAATCTGTCACTGGTAGACATGCTAGTGTATGTATGATCTGCTCAGTTGTGAGCAGACCTCCTAAGTGAGGCTGGGGGATTTAATTATCACTTGTGAGAACTTGGGCAAGAAAGTGCTGGCCCAGTTAGAGTTATGGCCAGTGACACTGGCAGGTGGTTAATTAGAGACCTCTCCAGTCCATGCGGGTGCAGGGCCACGTGTAGACAGGAGGAGAGTTGGTGACAGAGAAGCAGAGAAATGATCACGTCTCCATTATACCCGTTTGTGTCGGGATCTGTTGCACTTGCAGTCATCTATAATTACAAAAGCTGAGATACTGTGGGATGGTTATTGATACTATTCATTTTTGTCATGTTGCCTGGTAATGTCCCTTTGTGCCCAAGACATGCATGTTTCTATAGTTACGGGCTGAAGAAGTGAAAGCTTCCTTGCTCTTAGCCATTTTGCAATCACAGTATTCTAAAAAGCTATTTTGAGAGATAGTCAAGCCCAGTCTGTGGGGTGAAAAATGGACCCATTGTGACGAGAGCCTGAGTCATTGAAAAGACTTCATTTAACCAGAGTTCATGATGCCACATTCCCGGGTAGCAAGACAGAAAAGCGCTCCTCAACAGTTAACTGCGCTCTCCTCTCTTTCAAGTTATGTTCAATCCCATTATAGGTCAATCTCTAGTTCAGGTCCCATTTTGCATGTCCCATCTGACTGCATGAGAAGCCAGAAGTTGTGAATCTTTAAGCTTTTGATGAGTTTCAACCTAAGAAATGGTCACTGATGGGGAAAGTGGCAATTTAGGTATTGCAGGTAGAGTCTGATTGCACCTCCGTGAAGTCAGTTATCTCCACCACCCTGCTGCTTCTGAAACTGCCCCATTAGTGGAAGAAATGGTGGCAGAGTTATCACCAGAAGTACTCCAAATCATTCTCTTTAAAGGTCACACTGGTGGAATTTTCAGATAACATCTGGGATTGCTCTTTTTTTTAAGTGGGAAAGCAGCTGCTCCAGGCATGAGGCGAGGTCATCTTTTGGGTTTCAGATCTCTAGTTAAGGCTGTAACCCCGCCAAAGTGGTGATCGCTTAAGGATAATTAAATTCTACATTGTTCACGCTAAACTCTTGAGATGGGCTGATTGGCATATTTAAATCTCATCTCCCAGGCATTTGCTAATTATCATAGTCTAGTTGGATAAAAACCTCATCAAATAGCTGTTTAGAGATGCTTTGCATTTTAAAACGTACCTCTGATTTTCCACTGGTTCTTTCCCTGACCTCAAGAGGGTTTAGACTTTTAAATGGTTTAAATAGCCACAGCAAATCACTCAGGAAACTTCATGCATTTTCATTTTCTCCTGTGCGTCATTTCCATCCTTGACCCCCTTTCCTCACCCTTGAATGAAGCTTTCTCACTCAGTGACTTCTCATCCACGAGGGGCCTGTTGAATCCCAGCTAATGAGGCTCATCTCTTCATTTTAAGTGGTACCAACCAGGCCCAGAGCCAGATCTGAGAGTGAATGGTTGTCACATCTTTCTCGGGTCCACAAATGTAATACCAACTCCATGGTGAAACTAAGGAGAATTTCCTTCTCCTCTTGCTCAGAAAAAGAAAAACAGAAAGAGCAGTTTCTTGGGCCAGCATGTTGAGTCGAAGCCACCCTTCCTAGAAAAGGCACCCAAGACTGGGTTTTTATTTTATTAACAGCAGCTGGAGAAGACCCTGACCCTGGCCCCACCCTCACCCTGGGCCCAAGCCTGCCAGCTGAACTGAGATTGTTTTAGGTAATGTTTTTTTTTTTTTTCTCAGCCACTGTGCTCAAAATTGGGAAAACATGACGGTTTTCTCCTTTAACAGAATATATGGCTGTCAGTGACAGAAGTCTCACCAAGGGCTTTCCTTTGTAGGCAGCGTCTAAAAGGGCCTGTCTTTGAGATTTATGAAAGAGCCCCCATGAGCCACCGTCACCCGTAGCTGTGCCTCAACAGCAAATACGGGGAAGAGGAATCTTGTGAAGGTTTTATCAAATCACCTGTCACTGGCCGTCAGCCCATTTGTCTCCTTTCTGTGAAAGGGTCTGTTTTGCCGGCTCTGTGGGAACTGCCACCTCCCTTCAGCCGGTGTACAGGCCCTAGCAGGAAGCCCAGATCTGGGGGCCGCTGAGAGCAAGTCTTCTCTTTCTTACTAGAAGCCAGAACGGCAGAGCTGGGGCAGGCGCACTTGGTTACTTGAAAGTGTGCGTGGAGGGGTGGGGACTTGAGGGGGTGGGAGGAGAAAGCTCACACACAAGCCAACTGAAAGCCTGCGGGAGCCCTGATTCTGATCACTCAAACCATTCAAGGATCTGTGAAGCTCGAAGATCTAAGTTTTCTGTCTTTCCTGGTCGTCCCACTAGTTCATCAAGATTAGAGCCTTCTGGTTTTCGTAGTTAATTATTCTTTGGTCTTCTATTTCAGGGTTTTGAAATCAAATTGCTTGATGTTTTACTCTCTCCCGTGTGATTAGGTTATCTTTTATAATAGGGCTGCAATCATCCTTTCAAGAACACAGCACTTTAGCTCAGCACTGTCAAGGAAGATATCCTAAATGTCCCACGAAGTTTAGTCTTGTAGGAGTGAGAAAACACCACCACCCCCTGATTATGGATCCAGAAGTGCCGCCACACATCATCCATCATCACAGACCTAGAAAAATGAAAAGGAAACCTTCTTCGAGCTGTCTGATTAATGCAGACTCAAGGAGTGCTTATGGGGTGGCAGCTCCTTGGCTTCGTAGGACAAATGAGCCCCAGGACCTGTCTTTATATGGTGTTTGTAAGGCTGAGCAGGTCTGTTTACCACTTTGAAATTCTCTCTCCTGGTGTGAACAGGTAACCTTATCAGTGGGTTTCACAAGGCATTCTAGCCCAAAAATGAAAGTATGTACTTTGGAATCTCTGCTGATGGGGGACTAGAGGGGATAAAGAGAAAAGTCAAATGCATGTCTCAGGCTACACGTAGGAAACAGGAGGAATTTGGTGGGGTTTTTTTGGATACTAATTAAGATCTCAGCTCAATTATCGTCTGGAGACCTTCCTCGGCCACCTCCACTCATTCAGTCATCCTCTCCCCCAATCCCTTGCTTGATTTTTCTCCACAGTGCTTATCACTATTCAGAATTACCTTGCTTATCTGTCTCCTTCTTATTGTCCATCTCCCTACACTAGGGTATCCAGGCCATAAAGGTGGGAACCTTGCCTGTCTTCTTCACTGCTGCATGTACCAGAACATGGGGTACATTAGTAAAATGCTCAGTACACATTTTTTTAAATAAAGGTGAAGGGAGGTTGAGACAGGAACAGGAAGAGGCAAAGATTGGAATCAGACCTAGGTTTGAATCCAAACCCTCCACTTATTGGCTGTGTGCCCTTGGAATAGTTGCCAAACCTCTGTGAGCCTGAGTTTTCTATTCTGTAAAATGGGCAGGTATTAACCTGCTTCCCAGAATAGCAGTGGAGGATTACATGAGATAAAGTATATGGTAACTTCTGGCAAAGGGGCTGGTACAGGGAGGTGCTCAATAAATACTGGCTCATTCTCCAAGCCTTGATTAAAACAATTTTACCAGACAACAAATAGGGCCCTTTACTGTCTAAGAGTGTCCAGTGGTCCTCAAGCCTCCTTCTTGTGTCTAGGAATGGTATCTCCAGGGGAAATAGTACTAATCCTTTTTTGGCTCCAAGGAGAACCACTGTAAATGTAGGCAGTCTCACACGGTTCTAGATGCAGGAGTCAAGGATGGGGTCCTAAGGGTTCTGTACTCAGACCTGGTTCCTCAAGAGATGGCAGCACTGCCTGGAAAACAAGACTGCTGTTCTCCTGAAGTCTTTTGTTCTCATCCGAGGCTGAAGGTCTCCATGCACACCCCAAAGACCCTGAAACAGGTCACCGAGGCCCCTTGCTGTCACAGAGGTGCCACTAACAGCCTTTAGAAACTGGTTTTCAAGGCTTATCTTCCAGATTTCAAATGGCATTACCTCCCTAAACAACCTGTCAACAGAGATGACTTCTCTCTGCATTTCCGTCACGATCTCTCTACAGCTCCCTTTGGTATGTTCCTTGTTTTCACATAAACCTGTTTTTTTCCTCTTTCTTTTTAAAAATTCTTAACATTTAGACAAAGAACTGGTTCTGCCTCTCTCACGTTTCCAGAGGCCGCAGCCTCTGTTGGGGCAGCTTTAAAGCAGGTCATCCCCTCCCTTTTAGCAGACTGAGCCTTCGGGAACTAGAAATGTGGACGGTGCTTGTTTTCAAAAAGAAACAGTCCTCAGGATGGGCCGTGTGGCACTAGTTAGCAGCCAGTCCTCATTTTGATTCTGTGTGCCACATGCCATCCAGAGGTGCTGGGTTGATGTTTTGTTCATTCGCTCATTGGACAGTGAAGCAGCCTGGTGAGATGGAAAGGGACACAGCCTTTTGAATCAGTCAGACCCCAGCTTCAAACAGTGGCTCTGCCACTTGCCAGCTGCTGCTGCTGCTAAGTCGCTTCAGTCGTGTCTGACTCTGTGCGACCCCATAGTCAGCAGCTCATCAGGTTCCCCCATCCCTGGGATTCTAGAGACAAGAACACTGGAGTGGGTTGCCATTTCCTTCTCCCATGCATGAAAGTGAAAAGTGAAAAGGAAGTCGCTCAGTCTGTCCAACTCTAGCGACAGGGTCCCAAATGTTGGGAACAGGAGACGCTCATCTTGCCTGGGAAGGCTGTAGAGAGGGAAGCAGTGTGCTGTTGTGATTAAGTGTGCAGATTCCCAAGCGGTCTTCTTGGATCCATTGCCTGGCCCTGCCTCTGTTTGTTCTGCATCCTTGGGCAAGTCAGTTAACCCTTCAGGGCTCAGCTGCTTCCTTCACCCTATAAAATAGGGAGAACAATGGTAACCCACCCTGCAGGGTTGGTGTAGGATGAAGTGCTTCTGAAAGGCTTAGCCCAGGGCTCCGCCCCGGCTCGGGGCTCAGTGCGTGTCCACCTCTGGATAACAGAGGTAACACACGCAGTCATTATTATTACAAATGTGCTTTGTTGACTTCCTCTGTTGGGACAGCCTTGTGCTAGGAGGTTGAGGCTGCGTTGGTGAATAGGCCACAGTTCAAGGGCAGGGGAGGCAGACATGAAAGAAATCATTATCCTGCAGAAGTCTGCAGCACTGTCACGGATGGAAGACAGGAGGCTGTAGGACAGTGAATTCCAGAATGCGGGTACTATGCTCCAGAACCTTAGAATTCCTTTTGCAGAAAAAGGGCTGTGATGGGGTGGAAAGTGGTTTGGAGGCTGAGCGGGGCTTGTTCATTCAGTTTTCATTGGGAAATGCTAAGGCGCTGAAGTAGTATATTAGTTTCCTATTGTTGTAGTCACAAATTACATAAGTTTAATGACTTAAAACCACAAATTTACTTTTTTATGCTTCTGGAGATCAGAAATCTAACAGGAGTGGCTTTCTGGGCTAGAATCAAGGTGTTGGCCAGGTTGCATTCCTCTCTGGAGGCTCCAGGGGAAAATCCATTCCCTGGCCTTTTCCAGCTCCTGGAGGTTCCCTAGATTCGTTGGCTTATGGCCCCTTCCTCCATCCTCAAAGCCAGCGATAGCCAGTGGAGTCCTTTTCACATCTCACCATGTTGACGCTCTTGCCTCCCTCTGTCACTTCTAAGGACCGCATGAATCCACTGGGCTTACCTGGATAACCCAAGCTAATGTCCCCCTCTCAAGATCAGCTGATTACTAATCTTAATTCTATCTGAAAACTTAGTTCCATTTTACCATACATACGCAAAAGTTCAAGGGATTAGGACATGGTCACCTTTGGGGGGCCATTATTCTGCCAGACCTAGGTGGGAAGGTGCTGTACGTATTTGAGATATTATCCAAAGGCTGAAACTTGGAGAATGGAAGGGGCCTGGGAAGTGATCAGAGACAAGCCGTTCAAGCATGTTGCCTTGGAAAGCTCTTGGAAGCTCTTACACACAAACGACATTTAATGGCTTGGAAGCCTGGCGTGCTATAGTCCATGGGGTCGCAGAAAGTCGGACATGACTGAGCAACTGAACAAAAACAACAACAATTTTTATTTTTATTCAATTTTAAATGATTTTTTTCTTTTATTTATTTGGCAGCACCAGGTGTTAGTTGTGGTACATAGTATCTTTACTTTTTTTTTTTTTTTAGTTACAGCTTGAAAACTCTTGGTTGCAGCACATGGGATCTAGTTCCCTGACCAGGGATTGAACCTGGGCTCCCTGCATTGGGAGCACAGAGTCTTAGCCACTGGACCACCAGGGAATTCCCTAATGGCTTGCATTTTTAAAGGGCTTACTCTGGTGGATATATAGACCAAGGATGCAGGAGCAGGGTCAAGAAAGAATGCAGGGAGACTGTGCTGAGGTTAAGGGGCAGTGGTAGGCTGGGAGGCAGCTGGGAAAGAGAGAATGAGAGAGATCGTTGACAGACTTGCTGGAGAGTGAACATGAGGTGTGGAGTTGAAGGAGACTCCAGAGGACTCGGAGGTTTCAGATGTACAGTGCTGCCTTTTCCAGTCTTGGAAAGATAATGAATGTGGAGCCCACGGTCGCAGCTACCAGTGCTGCCACTCACAGCAGGGTTTTCTCTCTGCGGGGAGCTGTGCTGAATGCCTAGCCTTGTAATTACAATCGGCCCTCCGTATCCATGGGTTTTCCATATGGATTTGACCAACTGAAATTCAGTCTGAGGTTGGTGAATCCATGGATGCAGAACCCGAAGATAAGGAGGACCAACTGTACCAAGTCATTTTACTTAAGGGGTTGGAGCATCTGTGGATATTGATATCTGCGGGAGGTCCTAGCTACCAAGGGACGACTGCAATCCTTACAGCCCTGTTGGAGGCAGGCATGGTAATCACTCCATTCTGTGAGAGGCATGGGCTGCCCTGGTAGCTCAGCTGGTAAAGAATCCACCTGTAATGCAGGAGACCCCAGTTCGATTCTTGGGTTGGAAAGATTGCCTGGAGAAGGCATAGGCTACCCACTCCAGTATTCTTGGGCTTCCGTGATGGCTCAGTTAGTAAAGAATCCATTTACAATGCGGGAGACCTGGGTTGGGAAGATCCCCTGGAGGAGGGCATGGCAACCCACTCCAGTGTTCTTGCCTGGAGAATTTCATGGGCAGAAGAACCTGGCAGACTGTGGTCCATGGAGTCGCAGAGTCGGACACGACTTAGCGACTAAGCACAGCACATGAGAGGCAGAGGGTATTGTGACCAAGAGTGTAGACTGTCTGGGTTTGAATCCCGGCTCTGCCACTTACTTGATGTGACACTTGGGCCTGTGCCTCAGTTTCCTCGTATGAGAATGGGAGTAATGATATACTAACCTTAAGGCAGAAAGTGAAGAGGAACTAAAAGCCTCTTGATGAAAGTGAAAGTGGAGAGTGAAAAAGTTGGCTTAAAGCTCAACATTCAGAAAACGAAGATCATGGCATCCAGTCCCATCACTTCATGGGAAATAGATGGGGAAACAGTGGAAACAGTGTCAGACTTTATTTTTCTGGGCTCCAAAATCACTGCAGATGGTGATTGCAGCCATGAAATTAAAATACGCTTACTCCTTGGAAGGAAAGTTATGACCAACCTAGATAGCATATTCAAAAGCAGAGACATTACTTTGCCAACAAAGGTTCGTCTAGTCAAGGCTATGGTTTTTCCTGTGGTCATGTATGGATGTGAGAGTTGGACTGTGAAGAAAGCTGAGCGCCGAAGAATTGAACTGTGGTGTTGGAGAAGACTCTTGAGAGTCCCTTGGACTGCAAGGAGATCCAGCCAGTCCATTCTGAAGGAGATCAGCCCTGGGATTTCTTTGGAAGGAATGATGCTAAAGCTGAAACTCCAGTACTTTGGCCACCTCATGTGAAGAGTTGACTCATTGGAAAAGACTCTGATGCTGGGAGGGATTGAGGGCAGGAGGAGAAGGGGACGACAGAGGATGAGATGGCTGGATGGCATCACCAACTTGATGGACGTGACTTTGAGTGAACTCTGGGAGATGGTGGTGGACAGGGAGGCCTGGCGTGCTGCAATTCATGGGGTCGCAAAGAGTCGGACATGACTGAGCAACTGAACTGAACTGAAACTTATAAAATTAGTGTGAAGATTAAAAGAGTTGACATATATGTGAAACACTGATGACCGACTTAACATATATATATATTAAGCATAATATAACAGTATCATTGTCTTTAAACAAATGAGATCACTGAGGCACAGTGAGGTTAAGTGTCTTGTCTAAAGGCACACAGCTAGGGAAATCTGGGACTCAAAGCCAGGCTCTTATCCTCCATGCCTTAGCTCCCCCTTGAGAAGGCCTCTCAGAACTGTGGCAAGAACTATATGTTCTAGTAGGTACAAGCGCCCTTATCATGGTGCTTGGCACATGCGTGTGTGTGTAAGTGTAGTTTATTTTTCTGTAGAATGAGAGTGATGATGACACCCACCCTGCCTCACCCACAGAATCGTAAGACTCAAATCAGAAAGGCAAAGCACAGTGGAAATGGTAGAGCTAGCTGCACATGGGTGGTTTTTATACTCAGTTTCTTCCAAATGGCCTCGTTGAATGATTTCCCCTTGGAATTTCCCTCACAGATGTGCTGCGGTCTTTCCAGTTGTCAGTCATCCTTGTCCCCATCTACTGCCTCCACCCTGATGCCCCGTCTTTGATAGACTAGAGTGGGGAGGACCCTTCACTGTACAGTTGGGGAGCCAACCCCAGTGCAGTGGCAGAGCTCAGAGTCTCTGTGACCTTCTCCATGAGCATCTTTTGTCTGCCTGCAGACCCTGCACCAAGAGCGTACATGTGCGTAGGGAAGTGTCTCACCCACTCTTGCTCCACCTGTGGGCCTCACAGGGAGTGTTGGAAATCTTGAAGTGTGTGTGGGGGGTGGAGTAGAGATGTGAATACATTTGCACTTTGAATAATCACTGTGTAAGAGGCCAAAGAGGATCCTCTAGGCCAGTTTGGAGGCTGCTGCAGGAGTCCCCCAGAGGGCTGGGAGGGACATAGATTCAAGAGGTGGTGCGGAGAGAAGTGAATGGAGAGAGACGTGGTAGATAGATTAAAAGGGAGCAGTCATCCTATGGCTGCTTTTGACTGAGCACGTATTATGTACCAGCTGCTGTGCTAAGCACTCTGTGTGTGTTATCTTATTTACTCCCAGGGTCATCATAAGGATTAAATGTTCCTGTCCTTTTACAGATGAGGAAACTGAGACTCAGAGAGGTCAAGTCATTCACTCAAGACCACACAGCCAGTAGGTGGCAGAGCCCTAGAACAGCTTCTCAAATTTTAATGTGCGTTTGGATCACCTGGTTCAGTTCAGTTCAGTTGCTCAGTCGTGTCCAAGTCTTTGCAACCCCATGAACCGCAGCATGCCAGGCCTCCCTGTCCATCACCAACTCCCGGAGTCCACCCAAACCCATGTCCACTGAGTCGGTGATGCCATCCAACCATCTCATCCTCTGTCCTCCCCTTCTCCTCCTGCCCTCAATCTTTCCCAGCATCTGGGTCTTTCCAGATGAGTCAGCTCTTCACATCAGGTGGCCTAATTATTGGAGTCTCAGCTTCAACATCAGTCCTTCCAATGAACACCTAGGACTGATCTCCTTTAGGATGGACTGGTTGGATCTCCTTGCAGTCCAAGGGACTCTCAAGAGTCTTCTTCAACACCACGGATCAAAAGCATCAATTCTTTAGCACTCAGGTTTCTTTATAGTCCAACTCTCACATCCATACATGACCACTGAAAAAACCATAGCCTTGACTAGACAGACCTTTGTTGACAAATTAATGTCTCTGCTTTTCAATATGCTGTCTAGGTTGGTCATAACTTTCCTTCCAAGGAGTAAGCATCTTTTAATTTCATGGCTGCAATCACCATCTGCAGTGATTTTGGAGCCCAGAAAAATAAAGTCAGCCACTGTTTCCACTTTTTCCCCATCTGTTTGCCATGAAGTGATGGGACCTTGTCTAACTCAATGAAACTAAGCCATGCCATGTGCAGTCACCCAAGATGGATGGGTCATGATGGAGAGGTCTGACAGAATGTGGTCCACTAGAGAAGGGAATGGCAAACCACTTCAGTATTCTTGCCTTGAGAACCCCAAGAACAGTATGAAAAGGCAAAAAGATAGGACACTGAAAGATGAACTCCCCAGGTTGGTAGGTCCCCAGTATGCTACTGGAGATCAGTGGAGAAATAACTCCAGAAAGAATGAAGGGATGGAGCCAAAGCAAAAACAACACCCAGTTGTGGATGGGACTGGTGATGGAAGCAAGGTTCGATGCTGTAAAGAGCAATATTGCATAGGAGCCTGGGATGTTAAGTCCATGAATCAAAGCAAATTGGAAGTGGTCAAACAGGAGATGACAGAGTGAACATCGACATTGTAGGAATCAGCGAACTAAGATGGACTGGAATGGGTGAATTTAACTCAGATGACCATTATATCTACTACTGTGGGCAGGAATCCCTTAGAAGAAATGGAGTAGCCATCATAGTCAACAAAAGAGTCCAAAATGCAGTACTTGGATGCAGTCTCAAAAACGACAGAATGATCTCTCTTCATTTCCAAGGCAAACCATTCAATATCATGGTAATTCAAGTCTATGCCCTGACCAATAACACTGAAGAAGCTGAAGTTGAACAGTTCTATGAAGACCTACAAGACCTTCCAGAACTAACAGCCAAAAAAGATGTCCTTTTCATTATAGGGGACTGGATCCTTTTCATTAGAGGGGGCTGGAATGCAAAAGTAGGAAGTCAGGAAACACCTGGAGTAACAGGCAAATTTGGCCTTGGAGTACAGAATGAAGCAGGGCAAAGGCTAATAGAGTTCTGCCAAGAGAATGCACTGGTCATAGCAAACACTCTCTTCCAACAACACAAGAGAAGTCTCTTCACATGGACATCAGCAGATGGTCGACATCAAAATCAGATTGATTATATTCTTTGCAGCCAAAGATGGTGAAGCTCTATACAGTCAGCAAAAACAAGACCAGGAGCTGACTGTGGCTTAGATCATGAACTCCTTATTGGCAAATTCAGACTGAAATTGAAGAAAGTGGATCACCTGGAGATCTTGTTAAATGCTGGCTTTGGTTCAGCCGGTCTGGGATGGGCCCCAAGATGCTGCATTCCTAACATGCTCCCCGGATTTGCCCCACTGCTGGTCCCTGGACCACACTGAATAACAGAGGTCTGTCTGCCTCCAGGACTCACATTCTCAGCCATGGTGCCTTAGAACAGCTGCAGATGGCGGGAGATTTCTGAAGCTACTCAAATCTGAATCCCACCCTGGGCAGGATGTGGGAGAGCTTTCTGGACCTCAGATAGGTCGGAAGTTGTTTCACATTTTCACTTCCTCCCTTTGCCCAATAGCTCAAGCAAACCCAGAAGTGAGAGGGTTGGAGGTAGCACCTCTCAGTCTATTCCCCACCCACCCCTCCACCCCTCAGCACAACCAGACCCCATCCTGCGTCTGCTTCTGAACCAGGGACCAGGGGTCACATACATTCACAGATGTCTCCACAGTTGTCAATCAGGTCATTTTGTGGGGGACCCATTGATGGGGGTGAATTGAGAAATCTAATATGAATGGTTGTTAGTACCAAGCTGTCAGCTGTTTCCCTGGGCTGTACTGAAAATGAAGGGGAACAAAATCAACCCAACGTTCTAATCTCTTAATCTGTGTGATCATTAGCTCCTGGGATGATTGGAGACCAAGCCCTTTCCCATTCAGCCCCTGCAGATGGGCCAGGTGTCACTGCTGGGAGATGCCAATAAGGCTGCAAGTCACTGTGTGAGCACTTTAATGACTGGGAAAATCCATTTCCCTTCTTGGCAGCTTTGTGATGTTGCAACTGTGCTTCTGGGTCATCGCCAGCCCTGATCTGTCTGTGCGCATGCTTTATATTAAAAAGGGGAGGATGTCTCACTTGTTTCGGTGATCGCTCCTTTCTCCCTAGTTGCCACCAAAGAACTTTCTGAGGCAAACTTTCTGTCCAGTTTTGCACTCTCCAGACAGTCTTCCAGTATTCCCATTTCTTTGTCTCCTCAAACACATCCTTTCTGTCTTGGCTCTGTTGTTTGGGGGCTTCTTAGGCTGGGGTGGGTGTCTGTGCAGGGGCGATAGCCGTGGATTCTAGTTTCCTGCAGGACAGAATTCTAGAACTCTGAGACAGGGAGAAAGAACATCTTAAGCAAAATAATAATGTCTGCCTCAAACTTGTAAATATTTTTCATTATAAGATTTCATGTCATTGCAATTTGTTCAGGTGGACAAGAACAGCTTTTGTTTGAGAGAGAACTGAAGAGGTGTCTTAGGATTTGGCTCCAATTGCTCTGCCTGTCTCTCCATCACTGGAGCTTTGTCGCCTGCCTCTGCAGAGCTTGGCAAGGGAATGCTTTGTGGTCTATTGTTAGGTGTTCTTTGAAACTATAAATCATAGGCTGCTGGAAGGGAGGGGCTTCCAGAGACCATCCAGAGCTCCCTCTGTCTCTAGCATGGACGTGCATGGATGCACACACACACAAACACACATGTGCGCACACACAGACACGTAGATACATACACATACAGATGATGACCGCCTGGTGTGTATTTCCAGATCCCAGTGGGGGCAGAGGTGTTTAGTTCTCCTGTCTGTTGATTCTTACAGCCACATTTTGAGTCTGTCCCAGATTTCTCTTGCTGTAGCTCAGGCTGCCCCTGCCTACATCAGCTGCTTCACTGTCCTGGCCCATCTTTTTGGAAACACGACCATCCCTGCACTATTAACTTACGCATCTAGGCGATGAAAAGTCATTTTCCTTGTCTGGTCTCACATGGTTCTTGTAAAATGTGGCTTGGCAAATAGGTAATGTTTCTGGCATTAAATCCTATTTGACGGTGAGGTTCTGGCTCTCTGCTTCTATTTATGTTGTTTCTCTTGCTGGTTGGGCCCTTTCTGACTCCTGGCTGTAAAGGCCTTCTACTCTGTCAAAACCCACTCCTTCCCATCCACCCCATGGCTAATCAGCCATGCACTCCCTTTGACTTAGGAGTAGCATTGTATCATTTTTCTTTGCTTTTCATTTAACAGTCTTTCATTTTCACCTTACAAACATTTATAGATATTCGTTGTAGAAAACCCAGAAAATATAGATCAATAGGAAGAAAAAATGACCACTAAACCACTCACTATCTGATATAACCACTGTCAACATTTTTGTGCATATCCTTCCTGTCTTTCTCCTTTGAAATACTAATAATAATCCAGTGATCTTCATGCCATATAACCTGGTGTCCTGCTTTTCCAACTAATATTATATAACAAGCATCTTTGTGTGTCTCTCTCTATATATAGTGATATTTAGCTTATATCACTAAATATTTAGAAGCATAAATTTTTTTGTCTGTTTGGCTTGTGGGATCTTAGTTCCCCAATCAGGGAACAAACCCAGGCCCCCTGCAGTGGAAGCACAGAGGCCTTAACCACTGGACCCCTAGGGAATACCCAGGAAACACAGTTTTTTTCAATTTATTTTTAATTGAAGGATGCTTGCTTGACCATATTGGTTTGTTTGCTGCCATACATCAACATGAATTAGCCATAGGTGTATATGTGTCCCCTCCCTCTTGAAACCTTGTTTACCCCCTCCCATCCTTTTGCACCCCTTCAGGTTGTCACAGAGTCCCAGTTTGGGTTCCCCGTGTCACACAGCAAACTTCCATTGGCTATCTGTTTTACATATGGTAGTGTATATGTTTCCATGCTACTCTCTCCATTCATCTCACCCTCTCCTTCCTTGGAAACATGATTTTTAACACTTGTTTCATACTTTACATCTCATACTTTATCCCTTGCATGATTATTTTTAACTGGGAACAATACCTGTCAAGCCCACTGAACTGTCCAGTCAAATTAAGGAAGTGTGCAAAGAGCTGAACAAACATGAGCAACGATCATGAGTACTGTTAGCTTTATCTTCCCGATCAAGTACTTCATGTATTCACAAAATACTTTATGTATTCACAAAATTGTTGTATACTTTCCTATTCGTGAGGGCTTCCCTGATAGCCCAGTTGGTAAAGAATCCGTCTGCAATGCAGGAGACCCTGGTTCAATTCCTGGGTCAGGAAGATCTGCTGGAGAAGAGATAGGCCACCCACTCCGGTATTCTTGGGTGTCCCTTGTGGCTCAGCTGGTAAAGAATCTGCCTGCAATGCAGGAGACCTCAGTTTGATCTCTGGGTTGGGAAGAGCCCCTAGAGAAGGGAAAGGCTACCCACTCCAGTATTCGGGCCTGGAGAGTTCCATGGACTGTATAATAGTCCATGGGGTTGCAAAGAGTCGGACACGACTCAGCGACTTTCACTTTCCTGTTCATGAAGTTTTGCCCAGTGGTGGGTAAAACAAGCTGTCTGGGTTTAATCTTTAAAAGAGAATGTGCTTATTAATAAGTTTTTATTTTTTCCTGGTAATTTCTTAGAGGCTCTGTCTTAAGGAATTTACCTGAAATATAGAGAAGGGAGTATGTACAAAGATGTCTATGAAGGCAGTATTTACAATAGCCCCAAAGTAGAAAACACTGCCATGTCCAATTATATGGGAGGAAGGTTAAGTAACTGATGCTGAACCTACTTGCCAGACTATTATATAGCTAGCTAAAATGATGTTTACAAAGGTTTTGTAATAAAATGGAAGATGTTTATGTCACCATCATGGGAAAAAGCGAAGATGAATGAAAAAGAGCGAAAAGAAAGACTACCCAATGGGAATGGTGGTTATAATGTTGAAGTGATGGGTGATTGTTTTCTTTCTCTCTGCTTTTCTGCAATGAGCTTGCATAGATTAGTTTCATGAGAAGACAGGTAGGTAGGTAGGTAGACAGATAGCTAGATCAACCTTGTGTTTTAAACCGTTGGAAAGGATGTATGTGGAAGAAGGAAGTACGGGGCACAGAACTGAGCTCACGTGAAAGGAGTGACCCAGAGGTGCGAGAAAAGGGCCTGGGGTTGCTGAGCCCAAACTGACCTGGAACTTTTAGGAAAATGCTTTGTACCACAAAAGGTGCATTTTAGTTTAGCTTTGGAGCAGGAAGAATAGAGTGAGGATGGGCACCTCATTTGAATATAGTAAGATAATGATAAAACAGAGAAACCAAAATTATGGGTTCCTCATTTGCTCCATCTTCTGACCAGCGTGGACAGGCCAGGGTTGGTGAAGGGGATGTGAAAGCCCAGCAGGGCTTTTGAGGAACCGAGGGGTAAGAGGAGCCACAGGAGACTAGCAACAACATTTTATCATAATTTATAAAAGTGGAGGAAAACAGAATGCCGTAATGTATGTATTTGGGCGAAAATGACATCAGTCAGTTCAGTTCAGTCGCTCAGTCGTGACCGACTCTTTGCGACCCCGTGAACCGCAGCACGCCAGGCCTCCCTGTCCATCACCAGCTCCCGGCGTCCACCCAAACCCATGTCCATTGAGTCAGGGATGCCATCCAACCATCACATCCTCTGACATCCCCTTCTCCTCCTGCCCTCAATCTTTCCCAGCATCAGGGTCTTTTTCAATGAGTCAGCTCTTCGCATCAGGTGGCCAAAGGATTGGAGTCTCAGCTTCAACATCAGTCCTTCCAGTGAACATTCAGGACTGATTTCCTTTAGGATGGACTGGTTGGATTTCTTTGCAGTCCAAAGGACTCTCAAGAGTCTTCTCCAACACCACAGTTCAAAAGCATCAAGTCTTCGGCGCTCAGGTTTCTTTATAGTCCAACTCTCACATCCATACATGACCACTGGAAAAACCATAGCCTTGACTAGACGGACCTTTGTTGACAAAGTAATGTCTCTGCTTTTCAGTATGTTGTCTAGATTGGTCATAACTTTCCTTCCAAGGAGTAAGCGTCTTTTAATTTCATGGCTGCAATCACCATCTGCAGTGATTTTGGAGCCCAGAAAAATAAAGTCAGCCACTGTTTCCACTGTTTGCCCATCTATCTGCCATGCAGTGATGGGACCAGATGCCATGATCTTAGTTTTCTGAATGTTGAGCTTTAAGCCAACTTTTTCACTCTCCTCTTTCACTTTATCAAGAGGCTTTTTAGTTCCTCTTCACTTTCTGCCATAAGGGTGGTGTCATCTGCATATCTGGGGTTACTGATATTTCTCCCAGCAATCTTGATTCCAGCTTGTGCTTCCTCCAGCCCAGTGTTTCTCATGATGTACTCTGCATAGAAGTTAAATAAGCAGGGTGACAATATACAGCCTTGACATACTCCTTTTCCTATTTGGAACCAGTCCATTGTTCCATGTCCAGCTCTAACTGTTGCTTCCTGACCTGCATACAGGTTTCTCAAGAGGCAGGTCAGGTGGTCTGGTATGCCCAACTCTTTCAAAATTTTCCACAGTTGATTGTGATCCACACAGTCAAAGGCTTTGGCATAGTCAGTAAAGCAGAAATAGGTGTTTTTATGGAACTCTCTTGCTTTTTCGATGATCCAACAGACATTGGCATTTTGATCTCTGGTTCCTCTGCCTTTTCTAAAACCAGCTTGAACATCTGGAAGTTCATGGTTCACGTATTGCTGGAACCTGGCTTGGAGAATTTTGAGCATTACTTTACTAGCGTGTGAGATGAGTGCAATTATGTGGTAGTTTGAGCATTCTTTGGCATTGCCTTTCTTTGGGATTGGAATGAAAACTGACCTTTTCCAGTCCTGTGGCCACTGCTGAGTTTTCCAAATTTGCTGACATATTGAGTGCAACACTTTCACAGCATCATCTTTCAGGATTTGAAATAGCTCAACTGCCATCACCTCCACTAGCTTTGTTCATAGTGATGCTTTCTAAGGCCCACTTGACTTCACATTCCAGGATGTCTGGCTGTAGGTGAGTGATCACACTATCGTGATTATCTGGGTCGTGAAGATATTTTTTGTACAGTTCTTCTGTATATTCTTGCCACCTCTTCTTAATATCTTCTGCTTCTGTTAGGTCCATACCATTTCTGTCCTTTATCGAGCCCATCTTTGCATGAAATGTTCCCTTGGTATCTCTAATTTTCTTGAAGAGATCTCTAGTCTTTCCCAATCTATTGTTTTCCTCTATTTCTTTGCATTGATCACTGAGGAAGGCTTTCTTACCTCTCCTTGCTATTCTTTGAAAATGACATCAACATCCTGCAAAGTTCCCCAATATTTTTTAGAGAGAACATCAGGAACTTCCCTGGTGGTCCAGTGGTTAAGACTGTGTTTCCATTGCAGGGAGCATGGGTTTGATCCCTGGTCAGGGAGCTAAGATCCTGCATGCCACACAGTGTGGCCAAACGATAAAAAATAAAGTTATGGGAAAAAGTTGCAGACTTTTAGAAAAGTTGCAAAAAATACTACAAAGATTCATATTTATCCTTCACCCAGATTCCTCTGAGTTCAGTTCAGTTCAGTTTAGTCTCTCAGTCATGTCCAACTCTTTGCGACCCCATGGACTGCAGCACACCAGGCTTCCCTGTCCATCACCAACTCCTGGAGCTTGCTCAAACTCATGTCCATCGAGTCAGTGATGTCCTCAACCATCTCATCCTCTGTCGTCCACTTCTCCTCTTGCCTTCAGTCTTTCCCAGCATCAGGGTCTTTTCCAATGAGTCAGTTCTTTGTGTCAGGTGAGCAAAGTATTGGAGCTTCAGCATAATGTTAGTGTTTCACCCTGTTCACTTGGTGTGTACTCTCTCCACACACACACACACGCACGTGCATGCAGGTTTCAGAACTATTTGGGAATAAGTTGCAAGCATAATGCCACTTACTCCTAAGTACTTAACTGTGTGTCTCCGAAAGGTCAATTCTACTTTTCTCCATAACCACAGTAAAACCAGAAAATTAACATTGATACAATACTATCTGATTGTATCATTCACATTTTGTCAATTATCTTGACAAGTGTCCTTTAAAGTAGCAATGATAATAATAATAGTAGTAGTTGTTACTTCTGCTCTAGCATCACACCCAAGATCATGTATTGCATTTAGTTCATGTCACTTTAGTCTCCTTTAGCTGGAACAATTCCTCAGTCTTGTCTTTTCTTTCATGACCTTGATTTTTTGAAGAGTAAAGGCCATTTATGTTGTAATGGTGGTGGTGGTTTAGTCACTAAGTCATGTCCAACTCCTACAACCCCATGGACTGTAGCCCGCCAGGCTCCTCTGTCAGTGGGATTTCCCAAGCAAGAATACTGGGATGGATTGTCATTTCCTCCTCCAGGGTATCTTCTCAATCCAGGAATCGAACCTGCATCTCTTGCTTGGCAGACAGACTCTTTACCGCTGCACCACCAGGCTTCCCTTTATGTTGTGAGTTGTCCCTCAATTTGAGTCTGTCTGATCTTTCCTCATGATTCAGTTCAGGTTTGCTTTCTTGGCAAGATTACCACTGAAACGGCATAGTAAACGGCATGTGATATCTGTTTGTCCACATTAATAGTTTTTAAAATTATATATTAATAACAGTGTTATTGAGTTATAATTCACATATAATAAAAGTCACTGTTTTAAAGTGTAAAATCCAGTGGATTTTAGTGTATTCCCAGAGTTGTACAGTCATTATCACAATCAATTTTAAAACATTTCATCACCCCCAAAAGACCCCATCCCCATTACTAATCATTCTCTGTGTCCTTTTCCCCAGTCCATCTAACCAGTAATCTACTTTCTGTTGGCATGAATTTGCCTATCCTGGATATTTCATGTAAATAAAACCTGTGCAGCTTTTTGTATCTGGCTTCTTCCACTCAACACAGTGTTTGCAAGGTTCATCCATGCTGGAGCAGGTATCAGCACCGCATCCCTTTTTATGGCCAAATAATATTCCATTGCATGATGTCTATTTACACATTCTGTTGATTCATTCATCAGTCAAAGAGCCTCTTGATGAAGGTGAAAGAAGAGAGTGAAAAAGCTGACTTAAAACTCAACATTCAGAAAACTAAGATCATGGCATCTGGTCCCATCACTTCATGGCAAATAGATGAAGAAACAATGGAAACAGTAACAGACTTTATTTTTCTGGGCTCCAAAATCACTGCAGATGGTGACTGCAGCCATGAAATTAAAAGATGCTTGCTCCTTGGAAGAAAAGCTATGACCAACCTAGACAGCGTATTAAAAAGCAGAGACGTTACTTTGCTGACAAAGGTCTATCTAGTCAAAGCTATGGTTTTTCCAGTAATCATGTATGGATGTGAGAGTTGGACCATAATGAAGGCTAGCACCAAAGAATTGATGCTTTTGAACCCTGGTGTTGGAGAAGACTCTTGAGAGTCTGTTGGACTGCAAGGAGATCAAACCAGTCAGTCCTAAAGGAAATCAGTCCTGAATATTCATTGGAAGGACTGATACTGAAGCTGAAATTCCAATATTGGCCACCTGATGAGAAGAACTGACTCATTAGAAAAGACCCTGATGCTGGGCAAGATTAAAGGCAGGAGGAGAAGGGGACAACAGAGGATGAGATGGTTGGATGGCATCACCGACTCAATGGACGTGAGTTTGAGCAAACTCCGGGAATTGGTGATGGACAGGAAGGCCTGGCATGTGGCAGTCCATGGGGTCGCCAAGAGTCAGACACAACTGAGTGACTAAACAACAACACATTTTGTTGCTTCATTCATCAGTCAGTGGACATTTGGGTTGTTTGCGCTTCGGGGCTATTACAAATAGTGGTGCTATGCACTTGCGTGTACAACTTTCTGTGGACACATGTCTTTAATTTCCAGGGTATGTGTCAGGGTTCCCAATACCATGGCTAGTTGCAGTGATTCACCAGGATGGCTCCGAGGACCTGGCACATAGTCCTACCACTGGCTGATTTTCTGCACTGAAAGGACACAGAGCAAAATCAGCGAAGAGGAAATGTGCGCGGGGAAAGCCCAGAAGGAAACCGGGCCCAGCGTGCAAGAGTGCTCTCTGGGTGGAGCCAAACAGAACACACTTCATTTATCTGAATTGGGACGACAGGTGTGAGACGCTGTTCACCAGGGAAGCTCATTAGAGACTTAATGCCCAAAGTTTTACTGGGGGCTGATCACGGAAGAACCCCCTGCCTAACATGTACCAAAATTCCACACTCCCGGAAGGGAAGCTGGTGTTCAGCATACACCAGGTTGTTGTGCCGCCCGGGTGCAGTAAACCACCCTTACCCATCAGAGAATGGTCAGAACACTCACTGAACTCAAGTTCCCAGACACCAGCCAAGGGCCCAGTGTGCAAGCAGGGCCTTTCTAGGGGTAGAGTCTGAGGCCTGCTGTGTTGTCTCTGTTCTGTGCAGGTCTGCCCCGAGGAGTGCAATCTCTAGGTCACATGACACTCTGTATTTAACTTTTTATGCTAAACTGTTTTCCAAAGCAATTGCAGCCATCTTCATTTCTACCAGCAATTGATGAGGGTTCCAATTTTTTCACAGCCTGGCCAACACTTGTTATTGTCCATCTTGTTGATTACAGCCATCCTAGTGGAACTGATGGGTTTTTAAGTTGGTGAGTTGCAAGCATTTAGGACCGAAAAAGGAGGACCCATAGGGGCCAAAATGGGTTCTCTAAGAGCAGATCATACCAGTCTAACCCCTGATTTCTCTTTAAAAGAAAAAAACCCATCTATTTTCTCTGTACTGGGACAGAGTGTTTTTTGTGTTTCAGTTCTGTCCTTCACAATATCTTTGTACAGAAAATGGAGACACGGAGCTTGGACTGATTGTCTGGCAGATTCCTCCCGTGTTGACAGATGACACTCAGAGAGCAAGGCTGGAGTCAGGTGAAGGGCCCCTGCTGCTGTTTCCCTGATTCTGTGTTCAGCCCAGCCATTGAATATTTCTGTCCAAAACTTGGGGGAGATGCAGATGGCAGAGCCATCAAAGCAGGCAAAATACCCCAAACAGGCAGACACACGCACATTGAATGATAAGATCTGGTTCCAGAAAGATCCTGACAGAACGGAATGGTATGCAGAGTCCAACGACATGCAGTTATTAAGCACAAATCGCAAATCCACACCCACAAAGTCTGGTCCAGATACATCTGGACCAGGGACAGTTTGCACTTTGGTTTCTGTTTGTTACCAAAAACCAACCTTTACAAATGGGTAATAAAGTCTGGGCACCCTAGAAAAATGTTATGATCTATGCCTGCAGTTTCAGGGGATTCAGAGCTCTGCCATCAGGGGAACTGTTGAAGGAGCTGGTCTGTTCCACGGCCAGTCAGCAGCCTACAGTGGCTTGAGAGTTGGCTGCTCCTGCATGAAGATCTGTGGTCGGAGCATATGAGCTGTCTTCCACAAGGCCCGCAGGGAAAAGCAGATTTGGATTGATTAAGAACTTTGTGAAACTCAGCAGTTGAATGAGCTGCCTGGTAAGATGGTGAGCACCCCATCACTCACAGTGTTCAAAGAGAGGTTACTTAGCCTTTTATTAAGGAGTTTGCACAGGGCAAGAGGTGGCCAGGTCACCTTTCAGGCCTTAGTTCAGTTCAGTCACTCAGTCGTGTCCGACTCTTTGAAACCCCATGAATCGCAGCACACCAGGCCTCCCTGTCCATCATAAACTCCCGGAGTTCACTCAGACTCAAGTCCATCGAGTCAGTGATGCCATCCAGCCATCTCATCCTCTGGCATCCCCTTCTTCTCTTGCCCCCAATCCCTCCCAGCATCAGAGTCTTTTCCAATGAGTCAACTCTTCGCATGAGGTGGCCAAAGTACTGGAGTTCCAGCTTTAGCATCATTCCCTCCAAAGAAATCCCAGGGCTGACCTACTTCAGAATGGACTGGTTGGATCTCCTTGCAGTCCAAGGGACTCTCAAGAGTCTTCTCCAACACCACAGTTCAAAAGCATCAATTCTTCGGCACTCAGCCTTCTTCACAGTCCAACTCTCACATCCATCCATGACCACAGGAAAAACAATAGCCTTGACTAGACGGACCTTTGTTGGCAAAGTAATGTCTCTGCTTTTGAATATGCTGTCTAGGTTGGTCATAACTTTCCTTCCAAGGAGTAAGCGTCTTTTAATTTCATGGCTGCAATCACCATCTGCAGTAATTTTGAAGCCCAGAAAAATAAAGTCTGACACTGTTTCCATTGCTTCCCCATCTATTTCCCATGAAGTGATGGGACCAGATGACATGATCTTAGTTTTCTGAATGTTGAGCTTTAAGCCAACTTTTTCACTCTCCACTTTCACTTTCATCAAGAGGCTTTTTAGTTCCTCTTCACTTTCTGCCATAAGGGTGGTGTCATCTGCATATCTGAGGTTATTGATATTTCTCCTGGCAATCTTGATTCCAGCTTGTGTTTCTTCCAGTCCAGCGTTTCTCATGATGTACTCTGCATATAAGTTAAATAAACAGGGTGACAATATACAGCCTTGACATACTCCTTTTCCTGTTTGGAACCAGTCTGTTGTTCCATGTCCAGTTCTAACTGTTGCTTCCTGAACTGCATACAGATTTCTCAAGAGGCAAATCAGGTGGTCTGGTATTCCCATCTCTTTCAGAATTTTCCACAGTTGATTGCGATCCACACAGTCAAAGGCTTTGGCATAGTCAATAAAGCAGAAATAGGTGTTTTTCTGGAACTCTCTTGCTTTTTCCATGATCCAGCGGATGTTGGCAATTTGATCTCTTCTGCCTTTTCTAAAACCAGCTTGAACATCAGGAAGTTCATGGTTCATGTATTGCTGAAGCCTGGGCTTGGAGAATTTTGAGCATTACTTTACTAGCATGTGAGATGAGTGCAGTTGTGCGGTAGTTTGAGCATTCTTTGGCATTGCCTTTCTTTGGGATTGGAATGAAAACTGACCTTTTCCAGTCCTGTGGCCACTGCTGAGTTTTCCAAATTTGCTGACATATTGAGTGCAACACTTTCACAGCATCATCTTTCAGGATTTGAAATAGCTCAACTGGAATTCCATCACTTCCACTAGCTTTGTTCGTAGTGATGCTTTCTAAGGCCCAACGGACTTCACATTCCAGGATGTCTGGCTCTAGGTCAGTGATCACACCATTGTGATTTATCTGGGTCATGAAGATCTTTTTTGTACAGTTTTTCTGTGTATTCTTGCCACCTCTTCTTAATATCTTCTGCTTCTGTTAGGTCCATACCATTTCTGTCCTTTATCGAGCCCATCTTTGCATGAAATGTTCCCTTGGTATCTCTAATTTTCTTGAAGAGATCTCTAGTCTTTCCCAATCTATTGTTTTCCTCTATTTCTTTGCATTGATCACTGAGGAAGGCTTTTTTATCTCTTCTTGCTATTCTTTGGAACTCTGCATTCAGATGCTTATATTTTTCCTTTTCTCCTTTGCTTTTCGCTTCTCTTCTTTTCACAGCTATTTGTAAGGCCTCCCCAGACAGCTATTAGAACTGCCTAAACCAGAAGCCAGGGACAGTCCATCTCTAAAGCCAAGCCCAGGGGTTGCCCAAGGCACACAGCACCAGTTCCAGGGTCATCCTCTTGCGTCCTCACGATCCTACTTGTCCATCAGGATGTTTGGGTGCCCGTGAAGCTCCCCTTGGGGCTTCCCTGGTGGCTCACGTGATAAAGAATCCACCTGCAGTGTGGGAGACCTGGGTTCGATCCCTGGGTTGGGAAGATCCCCTGGAGGAGGGCATGGCAACCCACTCCAGTATTCTTGCCTGGAGAATCCCCACGGACAGAGGAGCCTGGCAGGCTGCAGTCCATGCGATCGCAAAGAGTCGGACACGACTGAGCGACCAAGCGCAGCATGCACCCAGAAGCTCCCCTTGAGACACATGCCTTCTCCCGAGCTCTTCTGTTACTCCGAAGACACACCCCCTTTCAAATTTCCACTGAGACTTGAAAGATGAGCAGTTGGCAGGGAAGCGGAGGGAGGGGACTGGGGAGCACTCCCATAATGACTGCACCCCAAACTGCGGTGAGCACAGGACAGGCCACCTGGTAGGTTAGGGCGGGTGGGGAAGAGAAGTAAAGACTGCCTGGCTGTGACCTTTCCCGTCACCCCTGCTCATCCAGCGCCTGGGCTGGCGACCCAAGGTGCAGGCGCTAGGCTGAGCTTTCAAGGGTCTGTGTGCCCCTGGGCACATGTGCGTGTGACCGAGCAGCTTGATTGCCTTCCGAGTCCTGTCCCAGTGACGCAGGGATTGTGTGTGCCTTCCTTCCCCTCCATTGATTGAGAGGACTGTGAGAATGGGCCATGATCCAAACATCCCCACGTCCCTGCAGTGACAGCTCCTTTGAGAACACGTGGATACCTATGGTTCTCTTAATTACTCCTGCACACCCACTTCCCTCTGTCTCTAGTAGGTGGGGCTTGGGGTGGGGCTCGGTCCTCGCCCTCCCGACCACCGACCTCCACTCCTGCTACTGCCATCTATGTTGGAACCGCCTCCTGCTGCTCCCCTACCCAGCCACCTCCCCCACGACTTAATTGAGGGCCTCCCCCCCAGAATAAGAGAGCCTGAGGGAGGAGGCTGGTCTCCCTTAAGTGCTCGTACCCGGCAATTAGTTTCCCTTATTGCCAATTCAAGATAAGTAGAAAATAACAGAGGAATGGAACCAGGACCCAAAGCCTGTGCCAAGTGCTTGGCATGCATTACCATGACATTCACATGTGTGTCTCATGGGAAGCCACAGAGCAGGCCAGGCACGGAGGTGGAATTTGCCGGCCTGGGAGTTGAAAGGGCTGTACACCACCAGTCCTGCTGACTGTGCCTCCCTGACCACCTTCCATCTCGGAGCCTCAGTTTCATCATCCCTGAAGTGGAGAGATAATACTAGATTATGCTAGTATATGATTTTATGGAGAGCGCAGGTCATAGCCCTGGCAGGTCTGCCCTCTGGGCCTGTGTGTTTGGGCCCCAGTGGTGAGCGTGGCAGTAGTTACTGTCTAGGTGTGCCTGGAAGACGTGGCTTGGCACCAGGAGTGGAAGAGCATGGAGAGTGCAGAGGGCATTGTCCAGAAAGACAGAGCTGAAGCAGGAAGGTGGGCCGGGAGGCCGAAGGAGAAAAGCAGACGGGTGCCGGACAGTGTCTGGAAGTGAGCTGAGAAGTAGGAATAACACACACAGTAGACCCGTGGTTCTCAGGTGTGGCCCATGGACCATGGGGAGTCTCTTAGCCAAAAATCGCAGGTCCCACCCCAGACGTGCTGGATCAGAAACTCAAGGATGGGGCCCAACAGCCTGTTTTAACAAGCTCCCCAGGCGACATGGATGCAGTCCAGGTCAGAGAACTAATAAGGTGGATGAGAGGAGGGGAGGATGGATAAGGCTTGGAGAACTCAGTGGGCATTTTAAAGGCTGAGCAGGAAGGAGGACTTGTGTTTATTGATCGCTTGCTGTGTCAGGTCGAAAACTGGGCATTTCCAGCTACTTGCTTTCATTTAAACCTTTCAGGATTGTGGCAGAGCAGGCCTTGGTATTCCCATCTCAGAGATGAGACAGCTGAGGCTTAGAGACTTTTAGTCACTTGCCAAAATCAAAGAGAGAGTGGCGGAGAGAGAATTAGAAGCCAGGCCTCTCTGGCCCGGAAGCCTGACTTCCTTCCACTAGCCCAGGCTGCCTCCCACCTCCCTGTCCCTCAGGAGTGCCTCCACTACCTGGCCTGGCCCCTTCCTCAACCCCATGGTCACCCCAGAGCTCTGCTCAGCTGTCCTCCTCCTCCAGCCTGCCATCAAAGGCAAAAGGCAGACCTGGGGAGGGGCGGGGTAGCAGGGCTGGGGACAAATGTCGCCTTGCATCCCTCCAGCCTCCAGTGCTAAGCGCAGTTAGGGGACAAAGGTTCTTCTGTGATGCTCCCAAGGGGCTGACATAATTGACCCAATGGTGGTGTTCATGGTAAAGAACCCGCCTGCCAATGCAGGAGATGTAAGAGATGCGGATTCGATCCCTGGGTCAAGAAGATCCCCCGGAGAAAGGAATGGCAACCCACTCCAGTGTTCTTGCCTGGAAAATCCCATGGACAGAGGAGCCTGGCGGGCTACAGTTCATAGGGTCACAAAGAGTCGGTCATAACTGGAGTGACTTAGCACAGTAGGAACTCATGCACGCACTGGGAGACAAAGCTGACAGATACTCGTTGCCAAGACCTGTGCAGGGTGCTTTGGGGAAACTGAGGCAAAGAAAGTATAGTTTAATGGCTTTCAAGAGTTCATGGTCCAGAGCCAGTGAAGCAAAAACCAACAGTGACCCCCTGGGGTGCTTGGAGGCCTGAGATAGCCAAGCGCAGTGTTGGAGGAGTTCAAGGAGACTCCTACAGTGACATCAGGGAACAGACTTAAGACTTCGGGCCACAGGGCATGCTCTCAAGTCCTGGCATTCTCACTGACTCACTGGATAACCCCAGGCAGGTTACCTCCTGTCTTGACCTGTCTCCTTATCTACAAAATGGGAGTTAATCCTTCCCGCAGGGGATGGTTCTATTAGATTCTAACAGACATCCCTCAGGGAGTTTCATTTCCTTCCCTTCAAAGGGTCACCTTAAGTCCAAGAAGGCTTCACGGAGGAGCTGTCTTTCCATGATGGCACTCACATCCGGATGGCCAGAAGGAACTTAGTATCGTTTGTGTCATCTCTGCGGAATCTGTGGGCAGACGCAGCATGCGTGGGGTGGTCTAAGGAGAACGGTCTTCCAGGTGTAACTATGAAAATGATGGGGAGAGGAAGCTGTCTTTCTCAGTGTGGAAGATTGTTTTCGTAATGTGGTTTCAAATCCCACTGCAGGAGGCGAGGCCGTGCGGCCAGCCCGTGCTGCCGCGACTCTCCACGCTCAACCTCTGTCTCTGCTCTTCCTTACAGATGATGCAGTTCGCCTGGCAGAGCTACAAGCGCTACGCGATGGGGAAAAATGAGCTCCGGCCCCTTACGAGAGATGGCTACGAGGGGAACATGTTCGGTGAGCTGACCTAGGGAGAAGCCCTGCCCCTGGGGGCCGAGCAGTATCCCTGCTCGGGGACAGTTTTATTGTTGGCATTTTCGCCTCCTGAGTGGTGTCCCTCTTTCTCCAGACCTGGAGGCTCCTAAGTGTGCGTTCCCTTCGGGGTTGTCTAGGTTGCTGAGCCTTCTAGGTTTGAGGAAAACCCACATGCTTCTCCCTCACCTCAAACTCTTCTTTCTATGCACCTGTTGTTAATTTTCAGAGCAGACAGACTTGGAAATGTGAGTGGGGACAGTGAGTGGTGGACACGTGTTTCCACAGAGAAGGCAGGCAGATCTGAAGGACACAGAGGATGGGGTTTAAATCCGCTCCTTCAGGCGGCTGTAAAATGATCTGCGATGTTTGCCTAGAGAAACCAGACACGCCTCTGATAAAGTGGGCATGCACACTGCCTTGAGGGTCTTGGGGGCGTGTCTGTCGCCGGCCGGCTTGGTGAACACACAGTCACGTTAGGGAGCCCCCCAGGTGCCGCTGCATGTTGGCAGCTTGAGTTTGACCTGCAGCCTCACTGTGCGACCTCTCTGCCCTTTGCCACCACGAGATCTCCTCACCCAGAGCCTCGAAAGCCCCTCTCAGCTGGAGAGTCTACAGAGTGCCTCATTGTCAGCACGGCTTCAGGTTTCAAATGTAATTCCTGGACAAACTGCCAGCTCCCTTGTCTACAGGCCTTTCACGTGAGAAGATGCTGGAGGCACCGGGCTTTCTTCTTCCCTGAGAGACAGGAGCTATTTGGGCAGAGCGGGGCTGGAGACAGAAATTCCTCACCTGTATTTCCCAATCCTCAGAAGCACAGACTCCTGACACTGAGACCCAAAGACCTAAGTCAGATGAAATTCTCCAGAAAAATTTCAAAGGCAGGTTTACAAAGAGAAGCCTCCCATGCGTATTTGTGTTATGTGAAAAGAGACCCAGGATCTACACCAGGCAGCATCCTGACCCTTCTGGCTGTTCAGACAGTTCACTTCCCTTGGGTAGGAGGATGGGATTTGGGTGAATCTTGCTTTTTTCCCCTAATTATGATAGGCATGTAGGGGATAAGAGAAAGTATCAAAAGTGTAACGCTGGCAAAAAATAACTCATTCTACCACATAGACGCAGCCTCTGTGGACATCTTGGCTTTGTTGTTGTTCGGTTGCTCAGTTGTGTGACTCTTTGTGACCCCATGGACTGCAGCATGCCAGGCTTCCTTCCCAGAGCTTGCGCAAACTCATGTCCATCAAGTCAGTGATGCCATCCAACCACCTCATCCTTTGTCGTCCCCTTCTCCTCCTGCCTTCAGTCTTTCCCAGCATTCAGGGTCTTTTCTAATTTGTCAGCTCTTCGCATCAGGTGGCCAAAGTATTGGAGCTTCAGCTTCAGCATAAGTCCTTCCAATGAATATTCAGGATTGAATTCCTTTAGGGTGGACTGGTTTGATCTCCTTGCAGTCCAGGGGACTCTCAAGAGTCTTCTCCAACACCACAGTTCAAAAGCATCAGTTCTTTGGCACTCAGCCTTCTTTATGGTCCAACCCTCACATCCATTCACGACTACTGGAAAAACCATAGCTTTGACCAGACAGACCTTTATTAGCAAAGTAATGCCTCTGCTTTTTAACATGCTGTGGCTTATTTCCTTTCAATCTTTTCTTCAGTATTCTCTTCCTTCTTCTCTATATAATATTATGTTCCTTCTTTTTTAATGTTACATCATGTGTTTCATTAATTCATGTAAAATTTTTCATAAAGAATATTTTTAATGGGGAGACTTCTCTGGTGGTCCAGTGGTTAAGACTCTGCCATGGCAGGGGGCACAGGTTCGATCTCTGGTTGGGCAACTAAGATATCCTACATGCCATGTGGTATGGCCAAAAAAAGAAGAATATTTTTATTGGATACAGTTATTGCATTGATGTGCCATAATTCATTTGACCATTCCACTGATGTTGGACAAATGTTCTTTCCAATTTTTCACCAATAGAGATAGCACATTGTTAACCATCTTTGTGTACAAAATGTTGTCTTAGGACAGGTTTGGAGAGAGGACTCCTGAGTTGGAAGGAGGAAGGCAGATATTTCTTTAACCTCAAGTATGAAATGTGTGGATTCCAGTTTTGGAGGCTCACTGCCCTCCCTGCCCAGATCATGGAGCTTCCCCAGTACCCGCATCAGCCCTGGGGAAAGATGGCCAGTGTGGCTCTCATCAGAGTTGTTAGAGCTTTGGTTACTAGTGTCATCGAGGGAGGTAATCCTTTCCTCTCTGCACAGGGTGCAAATATTCAGGAAACTGGTGGAGGTGGATGGGGGGCTGTTGATTTCTGAAACTGCAGAGAGTGGGCTTAGCTACTGCTGTGACCACTCATGGCGATAGAGGGAGCACCCATGGGGAGCATACTGGGAGGAACTGGGCTGAACCAAGTCCCATTTTATGAAATTCCTCAGGGCCTGTGATGTACATCTCAACCCTCCAACCCCTTTCCCATCACGGAGCCTGAGGGAGAGAGGACAGCTGGGAATGATGCAAAGAAACTTGGATCTTGAACCAGGAGACCTGGGTGCAAGTCCTCACTGCCCTGAACTATCTGTGTGTCCAAGTCCAGGTCACTTGACCTCTCTGGGCTCCTGTTCATTCATCTTTCACACTTGGGTTGCTACGAGAGGGTGCAAGAACACCCTGAACAAAGGGCCAAGTGTGTAGGAGTGATTTAAGACTTCCACTGTAGTACATGTGGTTGGCAGTTGCCCAGGTGAGCCCACGGGGGGTGCTGATGCCCCTGTCTCCCATGAGCAGCCTTGGCAAGGCCCTGGGTGCCCCGTCACCCCATGCCCGCAGCAGTCCTGGCAGTGAAGTGAGGCCTGCCTTCTGCAGCCAGCAGTTGAGCCGCAGTGGGCGGCTGTCTCCTGGGAAAAGAGGACACGCAGGGCCCCAGGCACTGGGCAAGGGGAAACTAGCCTTGGTTTCTTGCTCTTTCACTCAGCAGCTGCTTGTTTAGCGCCACGTCTGGCGCTGACTGCTGGGGACGCAGGGGTAAATGGTACAGCGATAACTCCACCAGCTCTGCCAAGATGTACACTGGGAACCCTTCCTTGGGGCCCCTCTGGGGTCATCTAGGTGCTCTCAGAATGAAGGACAACTAGAGGGGATCAACAGACCTTGTCTGGCTTGTGGTTCTGGGCCCCTGGAGCCCAGCAAGTTCAGATTGACTTCACTATTTCCTATCTGAGTGACCCTGGGCAAGGCGTTTCTCCCTGAGCCTGAGTTTTCTGTAAAGTGGAACTAATGAAAACATTATCCCAGGGCCTTCCCCAGTGGTCCAGTGGTTAAGAATCTGCCTGCCAATGCAGGGGACATGGGTTCGATCCCTGGTCTGAGAAGATCCCACACGCCATGGAGCAACTAAGCCCATGTGCCTACTGAGGCCACGCTGTAGAGCCCATGAGCCCCAGCTACTGAAGCCCACATACCTAGAGCCCATGCTTTGAAACAGGAGATGCCCCTGTTCTCTGCAACTAGGGAAAGCCTGTATGCAGCAATGAAGACCCAGCACAACCCCCAACCCCCAACAAAAAAAAGTAAATAAATCAATCTTTAAAAAAAAAAAAAAAGGAACACATTACCCCAGCCCAGCCCAGGGCTTCCCGACAGAACTGTCTTAATAGGTGGTAGTTATGCTTATCATTGCCACAAATGGATCTGATGATACAGAGGCTTATGGGAACACCCCCGGAGGAGGAGGGTTTCGGGGCATTTGAGGAGCCTGGAGGAGGTTCTAGTTTGGGTTGGACCCGTGAGGGACTTGGAAGCCAGACTATTCTAGAAGGTAGGAGATGAACTGGCCTGAATTAAGCTGCTTGTCACACCACTGCTGCTTTTGCTGGACTCATACGGGCTTATGGGTGGCATCATTCCTGGGCTCTGGCAGCCTCTGTCATCAGTCACCTCACTGGAAGCTGAGCCCTGCAGGGCATGGTCAGCTGTCAGCCATCCCCACCCTGCTCTGCCCAGCTGGGTGGATGTTTGGGGTCCCTGAGCTGCGTGCTGGTGCGTGTTGGTCTGGCGTGGGCTCTGACATCCTCCTCCCCGGGCCTGCAGGACCAGGAGAATTGCATACGGGGAGGAGTGACAGGTTCACGCCAGTGCCTGGCTCTGCAGGATTTACAGGGGCTGCAGCCAGGACATCGGACGTGGAGCCTGGGCTCCACGTGGGGCTGTTCACCTAACCGAATCTCTCCTCCCTGCCGCCCGTGTGTCCCTTCCTGAATCTGTTCTCACTTGGAGAGTCAGACCTCTGGGTGAGGCACCTCTCAAGCTAGCTTTTGTGTCCTGAGCAATTGAGTGTTAAAGTGGCTTTCAATTCACCGCAGTCCTGCTCTGCAGATCCTGCCAGAAAATGCCCTCAAGACCCTAGTGCTGGCTGCCAGCAGGGAGGACATGGCCTGCTCCTCACGGGCACAACCGACACGCAGTGGCGATGCTCTCATCACTGTGAAGTCACAGAGGTGAGCCCGCCACTTGAAGAACATATTCGAGGAGGAGAGTGTAGAGGACCTGCCTTAAAGCCGCTGCTGGGGATGCAGTTCGCTCAGTACTCAGAGGCCCAGCCTCCTTACCTGTAAAAGGGGCTGCTGCTAGAACCTGGGGCAAGCTGAAGAGCACGGACTCTTAAGACCGGACAGCTTGGGCTTGCATGCTACCCTGCCACTTCCCAGCTCTGTGACCTTAGGCAAGTTCCTTAACCTTTCTGGGCCTCAGTTTCCAGCTATGAAGTGGGGACAGTCATGTCGACTCCCAGGATTGTTTTGAGAACTGAATGAGTTAATACGTGAGAAGTGCTTGTATCCACGCCTGGCACATAGGAAGCATCCTTCAGTTCAGCCACTATGAGGATGGTGTAAGACCCGTAGGACAGCGTGCGCTTCTCCCACTTTGACTGGGCTGTGACCAAGTGTCTAGGACTCAGGGACCCACACAAGGACTCCAGGGCTTTCCCAGCCCTGATCCCTCCTACCCTGTTCCCCGCAGCCCTCAAGTGCCCATGGCAGATCATGAGTGGGCAGGCCACTGGTAGGCAGTGTACCTCTCACCCTTTCAGTTAAGCAGCTTACAGTAGAATTTTTAACAGGGAAAAGTCAAGGGAAGGTTAGGGTTCAAGGCTGTGGAATAAATTGGCCTCCTGCCAGCAGAAGGGCTTCCAAGAGAGTAATGAGACCTCGCACTCAGTGCCAGCTGCCAGCCTTGAACCACTTAGCATTAAAACTCCCAAGAAGAGCAGTCGTAAAACCTTCATTCTCCCTCAGCAGTGGGGGAAAACAGTACTGGATACAGAGTCTTGGGAGGTCTCCACCAGAGAGGCCCTTTGATGACAAGTCCAACTCCTTCATCTTAGATGTGGGGAAACCAAGCCCAGAGCAGGGAAGGCACTCGCCCAGGGTGACGCAGCATGCTAATTGTAGGTCTGGAATTTGAACTCTGGAGGCCAAAGTCCCAGCCCTGGGCTCTTTGCACCACCCACTCTGAGATTAGCCCAATTGACAAAGCAAAGCCTGTGGTCCTGGGCAGATCACCGCCAGGAGCTGGACTTTCTCAGAACTCTAACAAGAGTAAATTGTCTTTCAGGAGGTGTATGATTTAGGGGCCAAGAGCCCACCTGCTTCCTGTACATATATCACACCTGGCACTATAGCTGCTTTCTCTCATGTCCTCCTCACAGCTCTGCTAAGATAGGAATTATCCACTTATCCCCATTTCACAGATGAGGAAACTGAGGCCTGAAAAGTTTTAGGACTTGCTTAGTCATACAGTAATCAAACAGAGACTTGATCACAGCTCCGTCAGATTCCACAAACCACCAACACTGTCCTGTCTCCCAGTGACTGCATGGGCATCTGTAGAGAAGGGAGTGGAGCCAGGGGATGGTCTCCGGGTGGGTGGTATTGCTGCTTCTGCTCCACTAACCTCAGGGAAGCCCAGACTGTATTTCAGGTCAGGGTCTGCAGCCACCCATCCGAAGGCATCATGACTTATTAGATATCAGTTGACTATACAGGGCCTGGGAAAAACATCCCTCTTTTCTGCCACCATAGGCAAATATTTTATCTCTGCCCAACAGTCTAAAAACACCTACTTGCAAAACACCGTTGGCTGTCAGCATGATGGATTTGATGAACCATGGATTTGAGAACCAGGCCAGCCTGAGTTTGAATCCCAGATCTGCCTCTTACTAGTCATGTGACCTTGGGCCAGATTCTTAAACTCTTTGCACCTCAGTTTCTCCATCTGTACCATGAGGATAATACCTACTTCACTCAGCAGTGGCGAGGAATAGGTAAAAGTTGATGTGTGGAAAACCTGCCCATATGCTTAAATATACTTGCCCATATGCACTCATTAACAGTAAGCTACTGCCGTTATTACTGTGTCTATTGTAAAATAATTGTGAGAATAATTACATCCCAAGGAAAACAGCAGTGCCTGGCACACAGTAGGCTCTTGATAAATATTGTCGAATGAATGAATTGCCCCCTGCAGTCTCTGCCTGCCCTGTTTTCCCTGAGGCCCTTCTTCCTGGCCCTGCTCTGCTCGCATCTTCTGCAGCTGGCTTGACCTCCCCCATCGCAAGGTGCATTAGGAGTCAGCAGGCTGACCCTGAAAGAGCAGCAGTCCTGCTTAGTCAGCGGCTCTGATCTCGGGCATTTTCTCTTTGGAGGATAGAGGTGCTTGTGTGGCCAGAATATCTGAGCCAGCCCCAGGTGACCCTGAGAGCCCCAGATTGGATTTTGCCTCCACCTGCTGAATTCCTGATAGAACTCCCCAACCAGAGCCCCATTTCGAGGGATGATTTATGGCCTTGGGTGAGTCAAGAGCTAAAATGAACACAGCACGATTTTCAGATCACAGCCCGGGAATGTTTGGCCTTGGCAGAGAGGGGGGAAAAAATCATCTTTGCCTTGTAAACGGAGCAACTATGATGTTGAAGAGGGAATCAATCTAGGCCCCAAGATGTCATTTTTACAATTGTGCTGTGGTGTTTGACTTAGCAGTGCCTTCCACAAAATGTTCACAGTCTCTCTCTCTCTCTCTCTCTCTCTCTCTCTCTCTCTCTCTCTCTCGCGCGCGCGCGCGCGCGCACACACACACACACACGCACACACACTGCAGTGTGGCTGCCAGGGGAACTGCACGCTTTGCAGACCATTCGGGGAAATCAGTCATTTCCCCGTTTTCCACGGATCTCCACGTTGTTTCCATGGGTCTCTGAGTCTGTTTCTGGGTGGCAGCAGTTTTGACTTTGGAGATGTGCCCAGGCTCAAATCCCTGGTTCAGATTTACCTGCTGATTTAAACTGGACAAGAGACAGAGTTCTCTGAACCTCAGTTTACTCACCTGTAAAGGGGCCAGCAGGCCTTGGTCCTCCCAGTACAGGGCCTGCACTTAGTAACTCCTCATGAAACAGTAGATTTTTCTTCCCCAAGTACATATACACCCTTCCCAGTCCTTTTCCTGTCTCCTGTCTTATCACAGGGCACTTGGACTTCTCTGGTTGAAAATGCCATATCCGCTCGTACAAGTTTTGTTTTTCAGAGGTTTGGGTTTTGTTTTGTTTTTCTGAAAAACAAAACAAAACACCAAGTGTTCTTGGAAAATTGATGTCAGGCCATGCCGCTCCCTGATTTTGGCCGGCCGTGGTGCACATTCCTGGCCCAAGCTTGGAGTTTGTTTTGAGAAAGAGCTGTCATCAGCCTCAGCGGAGGTGATGATGTCGCAATTCCTTGGGTAGACTGGGTCAGGCTTCAGGGCAGCGAACAGACCTTCCCAGCAGTCACGTGTCTGAGGAGCCCAGGCTGCTCCATCCGGAGGCCAGAGGCTGTCAAAGCTCAGAGGAAATGGATTAGAAGCAGTGGTCACTGGCAAATGGCCTTTAGTGCAAGGAGGGAAGTAGGATGAAAGTATGTACCCCACGCGTGTGAAGGACAGATAGGACTGGCAACTGCTGGTCGGGTTCTGCCCCCCGTGGTGGCCTCCCTGTGGCCTCGAATGACAGATCCACAGTTCCCTGCCACCTTCTAAAGACCAGAATGTCCATCTGGGTGGTTAGCAAAGCAACAGGCTTACCTCTAAATCAGCCTGCTGGACTTTCAGGCTCTTGGGCAGCTGACCGTTCAGAGCCTGCTGCTCTGCACCCTCCTCCCCGCAAAGATTTTGTTTTTTTTCCCCAAGCAGTTTCTAATTAGGATGCATCTTGGCTGTTTTCTTTTTCTTTTCATTTAAAAGGCTTCCCACCAGCACAGAGCATAATTTATTTCTTTAGAAAATATAGCAGCAGGTTGTTGTAAAAAGAAAACTCAAGGCTCAGAGCTTTGGGTCCCCATCCCAGCCCTGGCGCCAGCAGCCAAGAGAGCCGGCGACCTCCTCTGGGCCCCGTCTCTGCTTTAGGACAAAGAGGTTTGCACCCTGGACTCTCGGTGTCCTCTCTGTGACTCTTGGTTGGTTACTAGGCTGATTCCTTTTTTTTTTTTTTTTGCCTCAGAGAAGCTATTTGGGATATACTGATTCTCTTGAAATCTGAAATTTTAGTGACAAGTCTTGCTCCTGTTGGGCAGGAGTGAGTCAGGGTATCTATTCCCAGAGGAAGTTACTGGCGATGCATAAGATGATTCATATTGAAACTGACATTGCCTCCTGAGAGTGATGTGTTCCTGCCCAATTTCCAAAGACCTTCCCTTCCTTGGAAACAAGGCAGAGCCCACAGCAGACAGCCAGCCTTCTTTTCTTCGCACCACATTGATGGCAAGTACTTGCCAAATTTCCCAGCAAACTCAGTGACAAATAGGTATGTGAATTCACAGAATCTCAAGACTGTCCGTGCCAGCTGGAGTCTTTGAAACCATCTGGTCCAGTGTCTAAAGATGGGGAAAGAGGCACAGCAGGACAGGGGCTCTCGGGAAGGCCTGACAGCCAGGACTTGAACTCTGGTCCTGTGACTTGAGCCATCATCTTTTTAATTAAATACTTAAAAAAAACTGAGATGTAACTTAGAATAAAACGCCCAAATCGTAAGTGCGCAGTCCAGTGAGCTTTACATGTAGATACACTCCCATAACCACCCCCACAGATCAAGACAGGGAGCATTTCTGTTATCCCTAGAATGTTCCCCCAGTACTTCCTGGTCAGCGGTCCCCAAGGGCCACAACTGTTCTGATTTCTATCACCTTACATTTGTTTTGTCTGCTTTAAAAGTTCCTATCATGGACTTCCCCGGTTGTCCAGTGGAAGTGGAGTCCAGGCTCCACGCTTCCAGTGCAGGCGGGGCAGGTTCCATCCCTTGTCAGGGAACTAAGATCCCACATACCTCAAGGTGCAGCCATAAAAAAATAAGTTCATATCACTCTGTATGTACTTTTATGGTTTACTTTCTTTCACTCATAATTGTATCATGAAGGGTTCATTCTTTTTCAAATTTACCCATTCTACTGTTCCTGGACATCTTTGTTCCCAGTATTTGGTAATTATGAGAAAGCTGCTATAAACACTTTTTGTTTATTTGTTTGTTGAAAATTTAGTGATTGATTATATTTGCAATTATCACCACAATTAGTTTTAAAACATTTTCGCTGTCCCACAAGGAAACTCTGCACCCTTTAGCTGTCACTCCCCATTTCCCCCCAACCCTCCCTCCCCAACAGCCCTAAGCCACCACTAATCTGCTTTCTATCCCTTTATAGATTAGTCGATGTTTTTGTTGTTGTTGAATATTTATTTATTCCTGTGGCCGCACCAGGTCTTGGTTGCAGGCTTCAGGATCTTTAGTTGCAGTGTGCGAACTGTTAGCTCTGGTATGTGGGATCTAGTTCCCTGACCAGGTATTGAACCTGGGCCCCTTGAATTTAGACCATGGAATCTTAGCCACCGGACCACCAGGGAAGTCCCCAGATTTGTCTATTCTGAACACTTCCTATAAAAGGAACCATACAAAACTGGCCTTTTGTGAATAGCTTCTTTCACTAAGCATAATGTTTCAAGGTTCATCCAGACAGTAGCAGATATCACTACTTTATCCCTTTTTATTGGCAAGTAATATTCCTTTGTATGGGCATGCCACATTTTATTTATCCATTTAGCTGCCAGTCGATGTTTGGATTGTGTCCACTTTTCTTTGGATGTTACGAATGATACTGCTATGAACATTCATGTGTAAGTTTTTGTATATGAAATGTTTTTATTTCTTTTGGTATATGCCCAGGAATGGAATTGCTGAGTCATATGGTAACTGTATGTGCAAATTTTTGAGGAACTGCTACTGTTTTCCACAGTGGCTGCACCATTTACATTCCTATGAAGAGTATTTGAAGTTAATGAACACTTTGATATGTGCTTTTTGCTGGAAACAAGCAGTCATCTATGTTGAGATCTACCCAGGGTTTGAATTGCTGGGTACTTCTGTGTTCATATGTTGAGCTTTAGTTGAATGCTGCCAGCTTGCCAGAGAGGATAAGCCAGCAGTCCGCCAGCTGTATGTGAGGTTCTGGCTCTACGATCCTCACTGGTGCTTGCTGTCCTCTGTGTGCTCAGTATTAGCCTCCTGCTGAATGCTGCCTCCCTTCGAATCAAGATCCCACCACACCCCACGTTCAAAGCGTCAGCTTCCTGGGCCTATGCTCCTCAAGGCAGAGCCACCCTGTGCTGCTGGCCCAGCCCTGGTGTGGAGCTAGCCCAGGCCTGGTGTGGAGCTGGCCCCTGCCTCTCCTGCCTGGACTTACTGGTAGATGGAGGCTCTCAGGCCAGCCGGCCTCAAGTGCCTCCTTGCAGTGCAAGGAGCGGCCAGCAGTGGCTTCCTTCACTCTCCACTCCCCACAGTGTCTCCCCAGCACCATGGGTGGCCTCTCCACTTCCCAGCCCACTTGGCTATGACACACGAGCCAAGACGGTATGAACTGAAATTTCTCTAGTTCAGTTACTGGCTAGGAAAGGGGTCTTAACAGAGAAAATGCTGACTTTGGAGTCAGGAGACTTGAGTTGTCCAAACCCCAGCTCTTCTGCTAACTCACTGGGTAAGTGGAAGTTTCCTTTCTGAACTCAGTTTCCTCTTCTGTGGACTGGGGGTGACAGCACCTTCCTGGATCACAGGAGACCATTTCTTTATCTGCCAGTGATCATTCTGTGCCTACTGTGTGCCACTAGACCCCGCTGTAGACACAGGGCAAGTGCCAGGGAGCAAGATGGATGCCCACATGGATGTCCCAGGCTAGCAGGGAGATGCATGCATGAACTTGTAGTTTCAGTTAAGGCAATATGAGTGCTGTGAGGTATAAGCTCATACCAAGGGCTCCTTAACTTACCCTTGGAGGCATGGGCTTCAGAAGGATTTCCTGAGTGGGGAGGGGATGTGGCCTCTACTGAGGCCTGAAACATGAATGGAGCATAAGAGCAGGGTCATGGGTACAGAAACACACGTGCAAAGACTTCAAAGGGGAGGTTGAGCAAGACTACGGCCCTGCTGCTGCTGCTAAGTCGCTTCAGGCATGTCCGACTCTGTGCGACCCCATAGACGGCAGCCCACCAGGCTCCCCTGTCGCTGGGATTCTCCAGACGAGAACACTGGAGTGGGTTGCCATTTCCTTCTCCAATGCATGAAGTGAAAAGTGAAAGCGAAGTCGCTCATTCGTGTCCAACTCTTAGCGACCCCATGGACTGCAGCCTACCAGGCTCCTCTGTCCATGGGATTTTCCAGGCAAGAATGCTGGAGTGGGGTGCCATTGCCTTCTCCGAGACTATGGCCCCTTGGGGTCTAAAAGGTGTTCTTTGTGGATTGAGAGGGTGAGGGCATGGTGAGAGACCCTCTGTGGGCAGCTGGAATATTAAGGGAGTCCTATGAATGCTTCCCAGTGTATTTTCCCCACCCCAGACCCCAAAAGCCAGGAGACCTGGCTTCTTAGGGCTTCTCAGCCACCAATCTGCTGTGTGACCCAGGCCAAGCTCCTTCCCTCTCTGGGCTCATCTCCCCACCATACACCTTGGACCTCTGGCATACGGGCTCTCGTGTTACTTCTAGGTCCTAAAAGAGTAGGGTGATTGGACCACTTTGAAGTGTGTTTCAGCCTGGCTGATCAGCTACAGGGGGAGAGGGGCTGCACGGGCCGTGGTGGCCACTCCTCTGGAGGGTGGGGGCCGGACTTCACATCCCCCCACCTCCCCGCAGGGGCCTCTGAGGCCGGTGGAACGGTTCCCTGCTCTGCAGAGGGGGCATAAATGGTCAGCATGAGAACCATGCAGGGATCAATAGGAATTGTTGAAAAATTCTGAAAAGAGCCTGGAGGAGGACAAAAGGATCCGGAAGTGTGTTGTCAGCACAATTTGAAGCTAATACTCAAGTTTGTTTTTCTTTTCATCAAGTCTGAAAGGCGGTTTGAAATCCACTGCTCTTATTTTGTTGTTGTTTTTTTTTAATGACTGGATAAAGCACAATTGTATTTTCTCCCCCAGTAACTTTGAATTCTGGGAATAGACCATGTGGGATAATTGCTGTTGTCTAATCCCACCGATGACCAAGCAAATGATTGGGACAGGGAGGAAGGGAGCCATCATGCCCCAGGCCGTCTGCCTGCTTCCTACATCTAGCAGCCAGGGCTCCACTCCCTAAACAACCCATTCCCAAAATAGCAGCTGCCCAGAAATGTGTCTGGATGTTATTTTGCAACAAGCAACTGAGAACACAGGGGGACGTGGAGAGTTTTCATTCAGCTCTGCAGATTTGCATTGAGTACCTACTACGTGCTGGGCTCTGAGCCAGGTCTGGAGCAGGGAAGAGGGTGCAAAGAACAGTATGATGAGCTCATTGGAGAAAAGACAAATGATGTCTGCTTGTACAGCCGAACAGAACGTGGGCGCCTGAATGACGCAGCTGCAAGAGAGGACTTCAGTTTTGACTGAGGGCTGCTGAGCAAGTTCTTGAGACTATGTGAAAAGTTTTCATCACATTCCCCACGTTTCATTGCTGGGGAGTCACAGAGACAGTGGCACTTAGGAGGAGTCATACGGAAGGAGGCAGCACCTACCCCAGAGTTGCTCAGGGTTTTGAGAGACACCCGTGAAATCTCTGTTACAGGCTGGGGAGCAGCTCAGACCAAGGTCAAGGGGTCCTGCTGGGTAGAATGTTGGTGCTCAGACACAAGGGTGGTTGGTGGGAGTGGAGATGGAGGGGTGCAGGCTTGAAGGGAAGAGATCTTGTCTGAGCATCCCATATCCAGCCAGGCATTCCCTGCACAGGGCCTAACCTCTCCCTGACATGCAGTGCCTGGGGCTTACAAAAGTATTTTCATTTTAATTTCTTTTCAAATCAGAATAAAATGCAAATATAAAATAATGAATCCAGCTTCTTTTTACCAATGCAACCGTAAAAGATTATTTTGAGTTGTTTGTTTATTTATTTTACCAAGGTTGGACCTGTGAAAGTCGGGTTGGGAAAGCCTGCAGCTGCTCACTGTCCACGGGAAGGTCTTCCTGACAAGAACTGTTGTCAGGAATGCTGGCAGTACACCTGCCAAGAGCCCAGGGTTTTTTGTCTCTGTTAGAACTGGGCTGGCAGGAGTCGCTGCAGGTGCCCACCTGCCAGCACAGGAACCTTCTCGTGAGTTTCATTTTTTCCTGATGGTGCCTCTTTGAGGTGTGGGTGTAGCGAGGAAGCCAAGGCTCTGAAAAGAACTAACCCACCCAGGCCTGCAAAGAGGCAGAGCCGCGGTTCCAAGCCAGGCTTCTCTGCCTCCGAAGCTCCCCCGTCCTCTTTCTTCTGCCTCAGGGACTGAGCCCCCCGTGGGCCAGGAGTCCCTGCGTCACCTGCCCTGTGTGACACCAGCGTGTCATCAGGTCCAGATGGTGCTTTGGGGTGTCAGGGGACTAGTGAAGGGCAAAGACGGGCCCGTGTGTGTTTATTGATTAAAAGGAGATTGCCGCGGAGATTCTGTTGACACAGCTTGGCCTTGGTCCATGGTGTCCCTCTGCCCTGCCTTGGGCTGAAAAAGTGAAGCCAGAGTAGTTACTTGTTTTCCCCAAACCAAGGAGGACAAAATCTCAAACACTTCAGACGAGGCTATTACTGCATGACGCTCGCCACTGTCTGAGATGATGTCACAGGGGCTGTCCGGGGGAACCGCCTCTTCTGTTCTTGCCCTAATCCACAGCGAGGGGCCTTCTTTCCACTGGGGTTGTGCTTCATCTGTTGGTGTTGTTCAGTTGCTCAGTCATGTCCGACTCTTTGTGACCCCATGGACTGTAGCACGCCAGGCTTCCCTGTCCTCCGCCATCTCTCAGAGCTTGCCAAACTCATGTCCATTGAGTCGGTGATGCCATCCAACCATCTCTTCCTCTGTTGTTCCCTTCTCCTCCTGCCTTCAGTCTTTCCCAGCATCAGGATCTTTTCTAATGAGTCAACTCTTCGTCTGAAGGGACTTGAATACATACTCAGACCCAGATGGAAATGCAAAAGCAGGTCCCTCGGCAAGCAAGACCCTCTCTCTGGGCTCCCCCGGCTCCCTGGATCAGAGCTGGGGCTCTGTCTTCCCCCTCCAGGGTGCAAAGCTGGGCAGCTCCGCAGAGACTGGACCCCAGAGCATCCCAGAGTCTGCAATTTTGCACACTGGGGAGGAAGCAAAATCCAAGGGAGGCTCCTGGTGATTGAAGGCAGTTATACCAATAGGTTTGTCATCAGGTTGCCTAGTCACCATTGGCACCATTTTCTGGCTGTGTGACCTTGGGTGATTAAATGAACCTCTCTGCCAGTTTTCTCTCCTGGAAAAAACAAGAATAATAATGTGTGCCTCATAGAGTGGCAGTTGTGAGCATTCAGTTGGTTAATACACGTGAAGGGCTTAGAGCCCCAAATAGTAGTAGCTGATAAACAGTAGCTGCTATTATCATCGTCAGTTTTTACCAGTAATATTGTCAGAGCTGCCAGGGGAAGCAGGAGGACTAGGTCCCCTCCCTGTTCTGCCTGTGTGACCTTGGACAACACACTTTCTCCCCTCTCTCTGGCATAGTCTTGCTGTCTATGAAATGAGCAGTATGGACCAATTTGTAGCTCTTACCAGGGAAAAGCATCAGAATTACCCATAGGCTTTTGCAAATGCAGACTTTTGTGGTCTATCCCCAGAAATTCTGATTCAGCAGGTCTGGATCTGGCCTAGGAACCTGTGTTAAAGGTAGAATCTCCCCACCGGTGGTTCTGATACACAGGCTGGGTTAGGAACCATTGGACCCTTCTGGGCCTAAAGGATGTGGTTTCTGAAGTGATCAGTCCCTTTCTCGCAGACCCGTCAGCCCAGGTGGTGCCTTTGGCCAGGGTGAGCCCCCTGCCCCACTATGGATGCTGTGTCTGCCACCTGGGTGAGATGAGGGGGGTCACACTTTACTGGATGTGGAAGGCCAGTCTCCAGTTCAGCAGGAAGGCTGTGGTGGTCTGGAGAGCAGCCTTGTGGGTGAGCGGTCCAGCCCATCTAAGGGCTCATTCAGCAGATGTTCAGTGAGCATGGCCTGTGCAAATGGCAGGCAGAGCAATCATGAAAAGGCAGTGCCTTCCAGCCACATGGTGCTTGGGAACTAACCCTACCCCCGGGTAACAGGGTGTTCACAGTGTAACTGTGAGCTCTTTCTAAAGTGTGGTTGAGAAGGGGCTGGGGGTGTGGATGTATGTTAGCCCCACTTCCTGTGGGGTCAAGGAGAGGATTTTGGATGCTTTTGATAAGAGAAACCTCAAAGGAGCTGTATTATCACAAATGGTCCATCTCCTTGGGCACTGGTGGGGCCCCACCTTCCCCCTGTTAGTGCCCATCCCACTGCCCGCCTCCTGCAGACCCCCGCCTGGCCCACTGACCTGGCTCCTTACACCTTCAGCACATCTCCACTCCTGTCTCTGATTGTAGGAACCGGTCAGGAACCTAGGAAGCCTTGGCCCCCATCTCTCTCCCAGGGTTGAGTTGTCGGACAGCCTCTCTCTCCATCTACCCCCTTTCTCTTCCTTGCTGCCTCCAAGCTCCGATGTTCCCTTTGTGAGGGAACACAAACTGAATTTGTGTTTTTCTCTTGGGAGAACGTGCTCTGTAGTATAATCTGCTTCCTGAAGGCAGGCACAGCTTCTGACTGACCCTACCTCCAGTGCCAGCCCCAGGCCACAGCTCAGATGCTGGAAACGGGCCGGTGGCTGAGCCAGTGGCTGCTGTCCTGTGACCCATTCTTGGGCAGTCTGACTGTGCCGCTCCTGGTATGGAGAGAAGAGGCAGGCAGGCTTGCTAAAGGGCACAGGCTTACGAAATCTTTGCAGTGGTTATTATAGCTTACACATTTAACCACTTCAATTGGGCATATGACTTGAGATGCTGGGTAAGCATCTTGTCAACTTCAACACAGCTGACAAAGTTATGACACGAAGAATGTTTAGACTTTGCAGTTTTCCCCGACCTCCAGCTGATCCTGTGAAAATGTCTCCTCTTTCCAGAGGGCTGATTTGTGCCCCAAATTCCCCCATCTCAGCAGGAAGGGTCTCTTTGCGAGGTAAAGTAGAAATTTGTTGTCACTGTGATACTCTGATTTTGTGTTCCTCGTAAGAAAGACACCTTCTGTGTCTGGTTTATTGCTGACTTTCAAGGTTGGTGTCCCGGGGGATGGAGCGACAGGAAAGGATGCATCGGGATGGCCTGAGACACTCAATTTTTAAGCTACTCTTCTCAGACACTAAACCTTGAAATGTGAGATTTTCTCTTTTAAGGTTGCCATTCTTCATGCCTCTTCTCAGTTGAAGAGTGATGAAGTTTGAACAGATCCTTTTATCTGTGTTGGAATTATCTGGGTGTGAAAATCCTTTTCTACCCTTAAAGTTACTCCATCTCTTTTTTCCTTAAAAAAAAAAAAAAAGGTAAATGTAGTATATGCCCTTTGTAGAGAAATTAGAAATTCCAAATAAGAGCCAGAAAGAAAGGCTCCTGAAGTTCCATCACTCAGAGGTGACCCATGGTTTCATGTGTCTCTCCAGATATGTCTTCTTTCATGGAAAATGCATACATATGAATATGTATTTCTACATAAATGGAATAATATAAAAAGTTCTGTCTCGTAATCTGCCTTATACACTTAACACTTAAAGTGTTTTTCTGATCACCTTTTCAAGCTGTTAAACACTAGCAACTATATTGTCATGTTTATGGCACTGTATCATCTGTTGTATGACATGTACATATATGTGTGTGGTTGGATACTCAGTCGTGTCCTCCTCTTTGCAATCCCATGGACTTAGCCCTTCAGACTCCTCTGTCCATGGGGTTTTTATTCAAGCAAGGATACTGGAGTGGGCTGCCATAGCCTCCTCCAGGGGTCTTCCCGACTTAGGGATCAAACGCATGTCTCTTCTGTCTCCTGCATTGCAAGTGGATTCTTTACCTGCTGAGCCATCTGGGAAGTAACATATACACACACACACATATATACAATGTGTATATTCACACATGTTTATATATATACATCAGTTCAGTTCACTCAGTCGTGTCCAACTGTTTGTGACCCCACGGACTGCAGCACAGTATGTATGTATATGTATATACATTTTATATATTTTTTTCTTATCTTTCTACTTGGACATTTAGGTTATTTCTGATTTTTTTTTTTTTTTGCCATTCTTTCTAATTCAGTTCACTAATCTTGGCATACATGTCCTAATATTTTCTTAAGATAGATTTTTAGAACAGGGCTAGCTAACATGTGCAAGCATTTACCACATGGCACTCTCCTGACTGCTTTAAATATATTATTTGTTGAATCTGAGTCTTACAAATAATTCTATATAGAAATATATACATTTTACAGATGAGGACACTGAAGTCCAGAGAGGGTATGTACTTTGGCCAGGGTCAGACAGCCAGCAAATTGCAGAGCCACAGTTGGAACCCAAACTCTCTGATCCTCTAAGCTTTGATGGAAAGGGTTAGGCCTGTATAGCCTTCCACTGCATGGTTTAATGGTACCTGTCCCCTGCTTCGTCTCCTCCAGCTCTTTACTCTGTGACCACCTCACCGAGGCCTGGTCTTCTCAGAGTCCCGTCACTGCCACCATCGCATAATAGGAACAGGAAAGGAAGAATCGGTGGGTGTTGGGATGCCATTCTGCTATGACGTAGGTGTGGTCCTCAGTCCCTGGGACGTGCCTTCTTGGGAATGTTCCAGAGAGAGGAAGAGTTGACCGGAGGCCCACTTTTGGGGAGCCGTGAGGTCTCTGACAGCTCAGCGGGGTTGGGCTACAGGCTGGGCTGCGGTATGGCCAAGCAGAGTGTGCACTGTGCTCAGAGGCTCTGTGACTCCTTCTAGAACTCTTCCTTGTGGGAGCCCGGCTCTGGCTGGGGGAACCCTTGCAGGCCACTCTGGGGGAGTTGGGCATGTGGCAGGGCTGTTAGAGATTTGCTTGGATAATGCTGCTGGACTGGGCTAATCTAAGGCTGACGCCCAGAAGCTCAGGCTTGTTTTGCAGGAGCTCACCAGGAGCACTAGGAGGACAGGCTTGTGGCCCCAGGGTGAGGCCCCCTCTTCACGTGTCCCTCACGAGGCCGGGCTCATCCTCAGGGGATCTGCCCTTGGGGACTAAGCAGAGGTCCAGTTGCCTCCAAACTTGAAACGGCCTTGGAGCTGGGGCTCGGGGTGTGGCTGGTCAAGCGGAGGCTCAAGGATTCCCGCCTGGGCCACCTTGCAGGGAAAGTGTGTCTTGGCCCGGCAGAAGAGCTCGATGAGACTTACAGAAGAGACTTGCCCTCCACTGGGCCCAGCTAGCTTATCCTGATTTATCCATAGATTGAGCTTGATGATCTGACTCATATTCATTCAACTAATCAGGCGAGTTATTTCTGCAATTTAGGTCTTCAAATAAGTGCCTTTGGCTGCTGAATATGTGATCAGCCACAGATTTCTCATTCTTCAAAACCCAGGGAGCGGAAATGCCAATGTCGAAAGCCATCCCACGCAGCAGAGATTACCAGAGAGCTAAAATCAGGCCATTCAAAGCTCTGGCCTCTCGACCTCCCATCACGCGGCCACTTGGCCTGTCAGTGCTGCATGCAGAGTCCAGGTAGGGGGTCTTTATCCATAAAACCTGGAAGGATGGCAATCAATAGATAATCTGCTCACATTCTTTTCACTTAACCAGAGAATTGGTTTGCCTCTGCAGTGACTTGATCTGGGGGAGAAAATGCATCTGAGGGCTTCAAAAAGGCGTGGGCCAACAGGAAAAGCTACTGCAAGCTTTGAGGTTGGGAAGGTCAGCTTCTGTTCTCCCTGCCCGGAACTTTGCTATAACCTTGAACAACAAACTTCACCTCTTCTTCCTTATCGTTAGCCTCAGAGTCGTCACCAGCCGCCAGGCCCCTGGTACCGGGAAGCAGTCATAGTCGGACAGAACTCAGTCATTCGTTCATTCATTCGTTTATTCCACGAACAATAGTGGTGGGACTCCTACAGAGTTCCAAATATTGGATTAGATGCTGGAGATTTCAGAGAGAAACTAGCCCTGGGTCCTGGCCTGACACAGCTCGCGTCTCACGGGGAAGATGGCTGCTCGCTGTTAAGATGCAGATGTTAGGAAGCAAGTGCGGGGAGTGGAAAGGAAAAGGCCTCCAGCCCCTGCCCCCAGGGCAGCCCCTCAGCTTTCCTTTCGTGTCTGCGGGTGATTGCAATGGACCACATCAGAAATCTCAGATCAACTAGTAAAGAGAAGCTGCTTCTGTTCATTTCTCTGTGAAGCGTTGTGTATGTGCTCAGTCACTAAGCTGTGTCCGACTCTTTATGACCCCGTGGTAGCCCACCAGGCTCCTCTGTCCATGGGATTTTTCAGGCAAGCATACTGGAGCGGGTTGCTGTTTCCTCCTCCACAGGATCATCCTGACCCAGGGATCGAACCCACATCTCCTGCTCAGCAGGCAGATTCTTTACCACTGAGAAGCCTCAGATGTTGCAGATGGGTGGGCCAGAGCTTGACTGATGGAAAAGGTGTCCAGGCGTTGTTGACAGCTACGCTGCAGACCTCAGATTCTTCCTGTTTCCCAGGGCCAGGAACAGATTTGCCCCAGAGCACAGAAGAGATGAGGGTGTACAGCCAGAATAAGTATTTTGGGGCAGAATCCTAAGAGCACGGCCTGAGATAACAAGACATACTGGAGCTGAAACTCTAGACAGCCTTTCATCCTTCCAGGCTGATGGTCTTATTTTATTTGACCTCAAAACTTACATGTTTTTAAAAAACAAATCTACTAGAATAACATAAGTGACTCATTTCTTTCCAGGTGGTTCCTTTGAGAGGCCAGCTCATATTCCCAATACTGCCCAGCCTCAAGCAGTTCTAACCTACCACCTGAGAGCTGCTTTTAGAAGTCAGTGCCTGAACCATGAATTATCACGTCCTGCTAATTTGTCACTCACCAGACTGGGAACCCAATAAACTCTGTTTCTAGAAAGTAGGCCTCTGCCTGCCGCTGCACAGATTCAAAACCCGGGTTTGGATTTTGCTTTGGCGTTTGTTGCTGTCATTACTTTGGGCAAATCAGTCAGCTTTCCTGAATTTGTTTCCTCATCTGTAAAATGGGAACAATATCACCTCACCGGGTTGTGGTGATAACACACAAAAACACCTAACGTAGTAAAAACAGCAGAGCTGTAATACTTTGCCCCCCTCTCCCCACCTCTCTGCTCCCCACCCTACCTTACTTATGAGATATATAGTAGAAGGAACACTAGATTGAGTCAGGCAGGAAGCCTGTGTGATCCTTGGCCAGGAATTTACTTCTTAGATCCCAGTGTCCTCATCTGTAAAAAGGGGAGTGCTGTGCCATGCTTAGTTGCTCAGTCGTGTCTGACCCTTTGCAACCCCATGTAGCCCACAGGCAAGGATACTAGAGTGGGTTGACATGCCCTCCTCCAGGGGATCTTCCCAACCCAGGGATCAAACCAGGTCTCTCGCATTGCAGGCGGATTCTGTACCACCTGAGCCACCAGGGAAGCCCAAGAATCCTGGAGTGGGTAGCCTATCCCTTCTCCAAGGCATCTTCCTGACCCAGGAATCACATCGGGCTCTCCTGCATTGCAGGCAGATTCTTTACCAGCTGAGCTACCAGGGAAGCCCATCAAATGGGGAGACTATTTCCTAACCCTGACCATCCTTAAAGGGTTAGGGTTATACAGTTAGTGCCTTCTCCCCCGTTGAGTTCAATTCCACTTATGTTTTAAGTCAAGGAAGCCCAACCCCCCGGGGGCTGTGGACTGATACTGGTCTGTGGCCTGTTAGGAAGCAGGCCATACCGCAGGAGGTGAGCAGCAGGCGAGTGAGAAACTTCATCTGTATTTACAGCCACTCCCCATCACTCACATTACTGCCTAAGCTCCGTCTCCTGTCAGATCATCGACAGCATTAGACTCTCATAGGAGCATGAACCCTTGTCAGCTGCACGTGTGAGGGGTCTAGGTTGCGCGCTTCTTATGAGAATCATCCAGAAACCATCCCCCCTGCCCACAGTCCATGGAAAAATTGTCTTCCACATAACCTATCCCTGCTGCTGCCACAAGGGTTGGAGACTGCTGTTAGGAGTGACATACTCCCGCCATAAGGTTTAGCAACCAAGTACTGCAGAGTACATCATGCGAAATGCCAGGCTGGTTGAATCACAAGCTGGAATCAAGATTGCTGGCAGAAATATCAACAACCTCAGATTTGCAGATGACACCACTCTAATGGCAGAAAGCTAAGAGGAACTAAAGAGCCTCTTGGTGAGGGTGAAAGAGGAGAGTGAAAAAGCTGGACTAAAACTCAACATTCAGAAAACTAAGACCATGGCATCTGGTCTCATCACTGCATGGCAAAGAGATGGGCAGAAAGTGAAAGCAGTGACAGATTTTATTTTCTTTGGCTCCAAAATCGCTGCAGACTGCAGTGAATGCAGCCATGAAATTAAAAGATGCTTGCTCCTTGGAAGGAAAGCTGTGGCAAACCTAGACAGCATGTTAAAAAGCAGAGACATCACTTGGCCAACAAAGGTCCGTATAGTCAAAGCTATGGTTTTCCCAGTAGTCATGTATGGATGTGAGAGTTGGACTGTAAAGAAGGCTGAGTGTCAAAGAACTGATGCTTTCAAATTGTGGTGCTGGAGAAGACTCTTGAGAGTCCCTTGGAGTACAAGGAGATCAAGCCAGTCAATTCTAAAGGAAATCAGTCCTAAATATTCATTGGAAGGCCTGATACTGAAGCTGAAGCTCCAATACTTTGGCCACCTGATGTGAAGAGTTTACTCATTGGAAAAGACCCTGATGCTGGGAAAGATTGAAGGGAAAAGGAAAAGGGGTGGCAGAGGATAAGATGGTTATATAGCATCACTGACTCAATGGACATGAATTTGAGCAAACTCCGGGAGATAGTGGAGGACAGGGGAGCCTGGCATGCTGCAGTCCATGGGATCACAAAGAGTCAGACACGACTTAGCGACTGAACAACAAGTAATTTTGTTAGACAGTATAGTTAACAAAATAATGGTAAAACAGTATTAAAACAAAGACAATTCTTCTCAAATCTTATGTAATTACATTATGCTTAGCAGATCGATAATACTTTCTTAATTAGAAAAAAAGGATTAGAGTTAGAAGGATTAAACAAGAAGAATCATATGACAGTTTTTTCTTGGGGGAGAGGATAATTGTTTAACAATGTTGTGCTGGTTTCTGCCACACAACAGCATGAACCAACCATAAGTATACATGTGCCCCCTCCCCCTTGAACCCCCTTCCCACCCCCACCCCATCCCACCCCTCTAGGTTGTCACAGAGCACCAGGTTGAGCTCCCAGTGTTATATAGCAACTTCCTACTAGCTACCTATGTTCCATATGGTAATGTGTAGGTTTCAGTGCTAAACTCTCAATTCATCCTACCCTCTCTTTCCCCTACTGTGTCCACAAGCTGTTCTCCATGTCTGAGTCTCTATTCCAATAGAGATCCTATAGACATTATTTATTTTTTTCTTTCTGACTTACTTCACTCTGTATAACAAGCTCTAGGTTCATCCACCTCACTAGAACTGACTCAGATTTGTTGTTTTTTATGGCTGAGTAGTATTCCATTGTTGGAGAAGGCAATGACGCCCCCAGTCAAGTACTCTTGCCTGGAAAATCCCATGGACGGAGGAGCCTGGTGGGCTGCAGTCCATGGGGTCGCTAAAAGTCAGACACGACTGAGCCACTTCACTTTCACTTTTCACTTTCATGCACTGGAGAAGGAAATGGCAACCCACTCCAGTGTTCTTGCCTGGAGAATCCGAGGGATGGGGGAGCCTGGTGGGCTGCTGTCAATGGGGTCACACAGAGTTGGACAGGACTGAAGTGACTTAGCAGCAGTAGCAGCAGTATTCCGTTGTATATATGTACACAACTTCTTTATCTGTTCATCTGTCAGTGGGCATCTAGGTTGTGTTCACAACTGTATATGTGATCTCAGGACCTAGGGGGTGGGGAGTTCAATCCCAAGACAGTACCAAAGAGCCACTGTCTTGGAAAGTATCTGAGAAAGTCCCTAATGGATTTCTTACTCAGTCAGCATCACCTGGAATTTGGACACTTGCATTTTCCTGAGCTTAGGAACTTGGAAATCCACAGATCTTCCCAGATGTGACATAGCCAGTGTGCATTGCCACGCAGGAATCCAGGACCTGCTGAACTGAGTTGTCATGCAGCACTAAGCAGGGGCGGGCTGGTGGGGTGCAAGGTCATGCTGCCCCCACAAAATAGCACCCATCTTGGTCAACTATAACAAAGTTACTACAGAGTGGGTGGCTTAAAGAACGAACCTTACTTTTGCACGATTCTGGGGGCTGGAAAGTCCACGATCAAGGTGCTGGCAGATTAATTGTCTCCTTGAGGGTTGGCTGCCTGTTCATAAACGACTGTCTTCTCACCGTGTCTTCACAGGGTGAAAGGGGCAAGAGAGCTCTCTGGAGTCCCTTTTATAAGTCTCCAATCCCATTTATGAGGGCTCCACCCTCTTTACCTAAAAACCTCCTCCCAAAGGCCTAACCTCCTAATACCATCATGCTGGGCATTAGAATTTCAACATATGATATTCGGGGAGGCACAAACATTCAGTCCATTGCAGCACCCTTGAACAGAGAAAATCCTAGGCTTCCATGTTCCAGGGAGGGTACAGTTTTCCTGAGTTGAGAAATGAAAGGCCAGTATAGATGGTATCCCTGCTGCTTTGGTTATTTCTAAGATGGAGAGGCTTGGATTAGAGGTGTTTTTTCTCCTCTCAAAGAGGAAGGACACTTAGGGACCCGATGCAGCATGTAGAGGAGGTAACCAAAGATCAAGCAGGCTGGTTGAATTTAGCAAAGTCCTGTAATAGGGCCACCTTTCTATATTGTGAGCATAACAGTAGCAGCCTCAAGGTCTCTGTGTTGGCACATAGTAGGTGCTCAATAAAGTATGAAGACGCGATGAGTGAGTCCCATGGAAAGGAACAGTGTTGGATCCAGCTTAATGCTCTAGGGGCTCACAGATAGTTCTTGTCCACCCTACCCGTCCAGATCTGAAGCCCATGCTCTTCACCACAGCTCTGGAGGGCCGTTTAACTGTGTTGGTCAATCAGACATGGTTGCTGCCCTGCCCTCTCGGTTTCAAGTATGAGAGCCTGAGATTTGGTGGGGGAGGAGGGAGTGTGGGGAGGTGGTGGAGAAACAGTGTGTGAGAGTTCCAGTTGCTTCACACCCTCACCAGTACTTTAACATTGTCTATCTCTCTCTTTCTCTGTTTTTGTTTTTTTTGCTGCACTGGGCTTCATTGCTGAGTGCAAGTTTTCTCTAGTTGCTGCGAGTGAAGGCTACTCTCTAGTTGCGGGGTGCGAGCTCCTCATCTTGATGGTTTCTCTTGTTGCAGAGAATGGGCCCTAGAGCCACAGGCTTCAGTAGTCGCAGCCCATGTGCTCAGCAGTTGTGGCAGAGGGCTCTAGAGCTTGGGCTCAGTAGTTACGGCACACAGGCTTAGTTGCCCCATGGCATGTGGAATCTTCCTGGACCCCAGAGTCAAACCTGTGTCCCCTGCATTGGCAGGTGGAGTCTTAACCACTGGGCCACAAGGAAAGTCCCTTGTCAATCTTTTTATTTTCAGCCCTTCTTGGGATGGGGCAGAGAGACATTTTTGTCTTTGAATTCTTGAAATATATTTATTCATTCTGTACTTTTGTTCAGTCTCTCCTCTAGGCTGAGCACAAGAGAAAATAAAGAATAATCATGTCATGATCTATGCTGCCCCAAGCTTGCGTCAGAAAACTGAGGTGTGAGTCTAGCCACTTTCTAGCTTTATTAACCTTGGATGAATTCATCTCCCTGAACCTCAGTTTCCTCATCTGTAAAAGGGGGTTGGTATCTCAAAGAAGGGTGAAGAGTAACATCATGACATGCAGAAGGGCTGCAGGGTGCTCAAAAAATGTTAGCTGTGGGTATTGTCATCCATGCATTTTGCCTGTTGGTTGACACATGGTAGCAGGTGCCAGAGGTTTAAGAAGAAATATGAGAGGAGAATTTAACAATAATAACAACTTACATTTATTGAACACTTACTGTGTGCCAAATGCTGTTCTAAGTTCCTTTTATAAATGACTTGACATTAAAAGTCCTATTGATTTCCGTAATTTTTTACGAATTGGGGAAGGGCCACTGTGGTTGATTTTCACTCAGTACACATGGTTACAATGTGTGGGAACCTAATGGCTTCCTGGGAGTATGATTCTAGAACCTCAGAGGTAGTGAGATGGAAACTGATAACATGTACTTGGCCTCTTCATGGCTGCTGGGTGATCTTCATGTGCCTGCCCCTGCCCTTTGTTCAGAACCCAAGGGCTGATGACTTAGAAAGGTGAAAAGAAATGGGTGCTTAAAGAAAGACCAGTGTTCGGTGTAGTTGGAAGGGCCGAGTGAGTGGTTCCCATTCATGGATTCTTGTCACTGGCATTCGTGGTTTTTGGAAAGTTCTCTCCCCTTTCTGGGCTTCAGGGTGCCCTCTTGTTTGGAATGCTGAGCTCCATGTACCAGTCAGCTATTGCTGCATAACAAACCATCCTGAAACTTAGTGATCTATAACAAAACTATTTATTATTTCTCACCAGTCTATGGGTCTTGGCTAGGCTAACTCATGAATCTGTAGTCAGTTGCTAAGTCACTTGGGAGCCCTTTGGTCTCGGATGGACTTGGTTGGATTACCTAACTTGGCTGCATATGGACCTGGACTTCTTCTCTTGACAGTGACAGACGTCCAAAAGAAAGGTGGAAGCATGCATATCGTCTTAAGACCCAGGCTTAGAAGGTACACCGTTACTTTCTTCATATTCTGTTGGCTAAGCAGGTTAAAAGGCTAGCCTGGACAAAGGGGTGAGGAGATGGACTGAAATCATCTGCTAAATCACATCACCAAAGACAAGGGTGCAGGGAAGGGTTAAGAACTGGGAATGTTTTTGCAGTTGACCACACTCAGATTCCTCCCTGTTCTAAAATCTCTAAAATCAAATAGTGCATGAATCAGAGTGAGAGGAGGAAGGTTAGTTCCCATCATCGCAGGCCAAGGACTGGACAGGCCTTTCCTGGATTTGGGATGAATTGCCCAGGTACCCAGTCAGTGTTGGTGCTGAGCTCAGCTCCAACTGGACAGACCTAAAGGACATGTTCTTAGTCACTCACTGCAGTTAGTGAGCCCCACTGTGTGCCAGGTACTGAGCTAAGCCCTGAGGAGGTAGACTAGCCCCTGTTTTCAAGGCACCCACCCTCAGTCCCTTAGGGTAACAGATGCATGGAACATTATAACATAGCACGCAGGTGTTTATAGGGTCATGGAGAAGGTACCCCCGGGCTTCTTTTAATACAATACCAGCGACCTCCATACAGTCTGGGCTTCCTTCAGCAGATCCAGGGGCTTGTTTTCAGACCACATATGAGTCAGGAAGCCTTAGGGCTGACAGTTCCATTTAAACTCCATGGCTCCAGAGTTAGACAGCCCCACTGAAACCCCTCTGGCATTGGGCAGCCAGGAAACGGAAAATAGAACAAGGTGTTCAGAGCGAGCATGGGAATTCGATTAGTCTCCTCCTGTGCTCTAGGACTGTCTCTGTCTGCTATTTGCAGCCACAGAACAAAGCTACAGGTTACCCATGCACGTGCGAGCAGCTGGGGCTTCAGAGGGAGTTATGTAAACCTTCACGTTTCCTACAAGCCCCTCCTCAAATAGACACCCAGCTGGCATTTTTCCTTAAATATCACTCATTATTTTTAAAGGGGGGAAATGTTGGTGGCATTGAAATAGATCACACTTTAAAATGCAGAGTAGCAGAGAGACCGTTCAAATTATTCTCTTAATAGAGTTCTTCAGAGTGAGGAAGTGACGGGGGAATGTAATCGCTCCTTTTGTCGTTTGAGCAAAATCTAAGAACTGCAATCCATTTGTCTACAAATGTGTCTCTTTGGTACAAATTGCAGCAAGCAATCCATTCCCAAGGTAAATGGTCTTTAATTAAAGTCAGTCTCGGTGAGGGTGAGGGGTAGGGGAGGGTTGTTTGAAGCCCAAACTAATATAAATCTCCTCCTCTTCAAAAACATATTTAAAAAAAAAGAATTATTTTTTAAAATTACATTTTCCCCTTTACTTGATAATTAGGGAAAAGCTTTGTTTATAAGTGAGACTATTCTGGCTCTTATTCATGAATAAAAATTTTGGTAGGGCTCTGAAAAGCAACAGGAAAAATTTCTGTAGCAATTCTGGTAAAAAACACATCCTCAAGCATTGATTTTTGTAGCTGAAGTACATTATGTGTTTTGCATGAGCTTTTGAAAGCTTAGATAAATGAGGTGGCTCAGAAAGCAGGTAAAAAAAAAAAAATGGGAGGAAATTATACCGATCCAAAAGAAGATGAATGTCCACTAATTCCCAGATAAACATTTTAGACCCCTGTGTTTTTATAGGGGGATTTTTGCAATGCTGATAACGTGAGATTGGTTTACAATGTCACATACCAGGTAGAATCAACAAGGCCTTGTTGGGGTTCTCGGAGTCAGCTATGCTTGAGAGGAAGTAGAGTTCATGCAACAGCCTGGTAGTGCCCTGGCCCCCTTTTTAGATGGCAGCACTGCTCCCAAGATGACATATTTTGAAGGTGACATTGACCCTTGAGGTCAGTTTTCAGTATGTACTCTCTGGGTTGTAAGAGATAAAGACCGAAGCCCGTTTGGTTTAACCCCCAAGGACATTTACTAGATCACTTAGTTTAAATCACTAGGATTGAATGGACTTCAGGCACGGCTGGATCCAGGCATCAAATGAAGTCACCAAGGCTCCATTCCCCCTCTGTCTCTGTGTGCTACTTTCTCTCAGTTGGCTTTAGCCTCCGATTGGCTGTTCCTTAATGATAGCAATTTGGCTACAGCTACTTTATCTTCCATCCACTGAATTTGTGTGTGGTATAAAAGACCCACTTTTTTGATTGTTCATTTGAAGTCCCAAGATTAGCTCTAACAAGCTTTAATGGGGCCCATGGCTCTGTCTGTCCCTAACATATCCTTAGGTCCAAAGAGATGAAAGGTATGGGTTGGGGTCTAGATCACTCATTCCCATTGCTGGGGGTCTAGACAGTCCCACTCCATGAAGAAGGACATGAACTAGGAGTGAGAGAGAAGAGGAGGCACCCTTGAAAGCAACTTGGGGACCTGTTAACCAAAAAGATGGGCAGATTCTGGCTGTGAAACCTCAGGTTTCTGCAACATCAACCTTTCATTCTTTGCTTCAGCAAATACCTGAGATCCCACAACAAGTCTTCTGCAGCTAGGTGCAAGGGTTATGGGGGTGTTGAGGGGGGCTCGGGCCTGTCCTCAGGAAGCAAACACATAGTCTGTCTTGTGTGTATTAGTCTACTCGAGGTGCTGAAACAAAATACCACGGGCCGGATGGCTTAAGCAACAGAAACTTATTTCTCAATGCTCTGGAGGCTGGGAAGTCCAGGATCACAGTGCTGCCAAGGTGGGTTTCATTCTGAGGCATCTTCTCTTGGTTTGTAGGCAGCCACCATCTTGCTGTGTGCTTACATCTCAAATGACTTCTGTGTGGACTTACGGAGCAGGAACAGGAGCAAGAGAGGGTTGGTAGGGGAGAGAGAGAATGCACAAGCTCTCTATAGGAGCTCTAATCCCACCAGACAGTTCCACCCTCATGACCTCATCGAACCCTAATTACTTCCTGAAAGCCTCATCTCCAAATGCCATCACCTTGAGCGTTAGGGTTTTGACATGAATTTTGGAGACACACGAGCATTCAGTCCAGTGTTTTCCAGGGTAGCTGCTCTGGCTCTGGTCATCATGTCCACATCTCAGCCAGCAGTAAGAGAAAAGGGGGGAGAGACGGAACGTCCCTTCACTTGAAACATACTCTCCAGAAGTTGCACACCCCGCTTCTACTTACATCCCCAAGTTACTTCCACTTATATCCCCAAGTTACAATACAAGTTGGAACTTGTGTGCATGCCTACACCTGGGTGCAAGGGAGGCTGGGGAACGTGGTCTTTATTCTTATGGCCATGTGCTCAGATAAAGATGCGGTTTCTGTTTCTATAGACATTAGGGGAGAATGCACTTCAGGGGAGCACTAGCAATTTCAGTAGGCTGCAGTCCATGGGGTCTTGAGGAGTCGGACACGACTGAGCGACTTCACTTTCACTTTTCACTTTCATGCATTGGAGAGGGAAATGGCAGCCCACTCCAGTGTTCTTGCCTGGAGAGTCCCAGGGACGGGGGAGCCTGGTGGGCTGCCGTCTATGGGGTCGCACAGAGTCGGACACAACTGAAGCGACTTAGCAGCAGCAGCTGTTTCAGCCATACCTACACGATTTGCTCTCCTTGACAGGTCACTCCTCTTTTCTTCCATATGTCTCTCAAGTTCACTTTTAAAAAAACCAAGCTTATACTCTGCCTTCTCCATGAAATCTCCTTGATTTAAACCCCAATTGAATCAGTAACTCTCTTTTTTTACTTTCAAATCAACTATATTGATGTATAATTTTTTACAATAAAATACACCCAGTTTTAAGTGTACTTAAAAATTAAACTGTTAAGTGAAAGAACATGACACAAGAGTATGCACTCTATGATTCTATTTATAAGAGAATAAGAAAAATTCTCAAAATTCAATGCATCTTGAGAAGTGCTTTTAACCATCACCAAAATGACGATCCTCAACCATTCCATCCTAAAGGAAATCAGTCCTGAATATTTATTGGAACGACTGATGCTGAAGCTGTAGCTCCAATACTTTGGCCACCTGATGCAAAGAACTGATGCATTGGAAAAGACCCTGGTGCTGGGAAAGACTGAAGGCAGGAGAAGGGGACAACAGAGGACGAGATGGTTGGATGGCATCACCGACTCAATGGACATGAGTTTAAGCAAGCTCCAGGAGTTGGTGATGGACAGGGAGGCCTGGCATGTTGCAGTCCATGGGGTCACAAAGAGTTGGGCACTACTGAGCAACTAAACTGAACCGAACTGAAAATCACGGTACAGAATATTTTGTCCTCTGAAAGTTCTCTCATGCCCCTCCTTCAACTTCTGGCCCAGACAATCACTGATCTGCTTCCTGTCACTCTAGTTTAGTGTGAACCTTCTAGAGTCTCTTATAAATAGAACCATAGAGTGTGTAGTCTTGTGTCATGTTCTTTGACTTCATGTTATGTTTTTAAGGTTCTTCCACATTGTTGTATGTATAGCGGTTTGCATTTCTTTATTGCTGAGTAGTATTCCATTGTGGAGAAGGCACTGGCAACCCACTCCACTACTCTTGCCTGGAAAATCCCATGGACGGAGGAGCCTGGTAGCCTGCATTCCATGGGGTCGCTAAGAGTCGGACATGACTGAGTGACTTCACTTTCCCTTTTCACTTCATGTATTGGAGAAGGAAATGGCAACCCACTCCAGTGTTCTTGCCTGGAGAATCCCAGGGACGGGAGAGCCTGGTGGGCTGCCGTCTATGGGGTCGCACGGAGTCGGACACGACTGAAGCGACTTAGCAGCAGCAGCAGCAGCAGCAGTGTTCCATTGTATGACTATTCCATAGTTGGTTCTTTCCATTCACCAATTGATGAATATTTGGGTTGTTTCCAATTTGGGGATATTACAAATAATGCTGTTTTGCATATCATGTACAAGTTTTTGTGTAGATGTGTGTATACCCAGGAGTGGAACTGTTGGGTCATGTATTAAGTGTATGGTTAACTTTGTAAGGAGCTGCCAAGCTGTTTTTCTCAAAGTGAATGTACCTTTTTTCATCCCCACCAGCAGTGTTTGAGACTTCCAGTTGTTCCCCATCCTAGTCTCTCTTTGGTTCTACTCTGGGAAATTTCCTCAAGTTTATCATCCAACTCTTCTGTAGGGTTTTATTTCTTCGGTCAGACTATGTGTTAATTTCCAAGAGTTGTTTTGCTTTGTGAATGTTCTTTTTCGAGCATCCTGTTCTTATCTCATGGGTGCAACATTTCCTTTTGTCTCTCTGAGGATATGATTTTTCTTTTTTTGTAGTTTCCTCCTTCCTGCAGAGTCTGTGTCCTCTAAATATACTTTTCCTGTTCATTTGAGTGTATGTATGTCTATTGCACATGTGAGTTTTCCCTAAAATGTTTAGGTACCCTTGGCTGTGTGCGTGTTAAATGGGGGCCAGGAAAGAAGGTGGTTGGGGCTCCGATGTGGTGAGTGGGTTTTGTTGGCTGATACCTCACTGCAGCGTGAGGCAACAGGGAACTCTAGATAGAGGTCTTTGCCTTCTGTGGCTGCTCAGCGTCCGCTGAGATGTTTCCATTCTCCTCTCTGAGAGTGGACTCTGGGCTTCTGTTTGCTGAGAACCAGGCAGGCAGAAGGGCTAGGGGACAAAGTGGGGCAGTCCCAAGCCCCCATGCTCTCAGGATGGTGTCCCCACCTCTGCCAGGTCTCCCACAGTCCAGAGACCCTCTAGCTTACCACCTCTCAAGACTCAACCCCTAGTTTTCTGCTGGGATGAGAAGGAGACGTTTTCTTGGCTGGGTAGATGTAGGAGAAAAGGGGTCTTAGTGCCTTTTAAGATGACTGTCGATAAATCCTTCCAGAGATGCCTGGTCTTGCCACCAATTCCAGACCCTGTGAGGGTCTCTGGTATAGACCTGATGCATGTGCTTTCAGCATCTTGGCATAGATTCTGCTTTCCCGGCTTTGCTAATTCAGTGTTACACATCTCTCTCTTTAGCAGAGGCCAAGATTGTTGCTGTTGCCTCTCCTCTGTTTTGTCCTTCTAAATTGATATCTTTAAAAAAAAAAATTTATACTGTTGTTTTAGTGGAGTTTCAGGGTAGGGATAGAAATAGAGGCTAATGTATTCATCCAACCCACTCTCCGTAACCATAATCCCTTGCTCTTATAATTGCTTGGAGCCTTCACACCGTCATCTATAAAATGGGGCAAATGATCCCTGTCCTGACAACCACCCAGGAGCCTTTGTAAAGATCAGATGAGTTTTTGTGTAAATATTGGGTCTGCCAAAAAGTTCATTCAGTTTAAAGTAAAAATAAAAGACATTTTTCATTTTCACCAAGAACTTAATTGAACAGTGTATTCACTAACTGAATGAACTTTTTGCCCAACCCAATATTTACTGGTCACCTACCAGGGTTCTAAATGATGCTGAACTGAGGGTAGAGAGGACCTTCTAAAGGTTGGGGCTGGAGAAGAGATCATCCCAGGCTGAGGGATAATCTAGCCCTCCAATGACACTGCATAACACACACTCACAGACCTCACTGGTATGTAACACTAAGCTTTCATTTAGCCTGGGAGCCTTCAGGGTTTAGCAGCTCCAGATTGGGTCAGCTAAGTGACTCTGCTGATCTCAAGTAGGACAGCTGACTGTGAACTATCCTAGGAAACCCTTGGCTGGGACAACTGGTCAACTCAGCTCTGCTCCACATGTCTTTCCTTTTCAGGGTCTAGTCCCAGAATGTTCACACAGTGATGGCCATGCAAGTGTTTCTTCAAGCCTCTGCCTACATCACATTGGCTATCACTGGCTAAAGTTAGCCACATGCCTGCGTGCCGAATAAGAGGACAGGGCAGGAAAGCCTGCTCAGAGGGCAGAGGGCATGGATAAACTAAGGCCAGCAATGCAACCCTTGTGCCACGAGTGTCCAGGTATGGTTCTGAAACAGAGCACCCCTCCCTGCTTGAAGCTTTCTTTCCCTAAACCCAGAATACTTTACCTAAACCAGGAAGCTGGGGTCCTGCCACTCTGATTTTGCATTCGGTTGAAGGAGTCAGTCCTTTACATACTACTCAGAAGAAAGGTTCTCCATCTCTAAAACAATCAGAAATAATCTCTCCGATAGAGAAATGCACTCCCCAGGCTTGGGCTGGGCTGTAGATCACAAACAGCCGATTTAATCTAGTTAATTATTTGATTAAATCAGAAGTTAGCTTAATTATTTTCTTGCTTCTCACCTCCTTTGAATCCATTCTGGAAACTGATTATGTCTTTAACATCAGCCCAGAGATAAGCATTTCAATTGGGAAATGTAATTAGCCAAGGAAAATGAACGTGGGTGCTGCCTTTTGTCAAAGCGCCATTAAAACCCAACTCTGGTCAATACCAACGTGGTATGAAGACAAAGGGCAGTTTGTTCCTCTCATGACTGGAGAAGAAGGCCCAGCAGGAAGAGGGGAATTAGGCCTCTTGAGGTCTTAGAGAAGGAGGTTCATTCGTTCACTCATGAGACATTTCCAGGCCAATTCTGGGCTGATAAAAGAGATGCAAAGATGAGTTGGCCAAGTCCCTTATCCCTAAAGAGTTCTCCTCGAGGAAAGGACCCACATGTCATTGTGACATACGCAGTGCAGAAAATAGAGAGGAAGGAGCCTACTTCTGTAGCATGGCAGAGTGTGTAGTATCCAGCTGGGCCCTGAGACAGGAGCTGGGGCTGCTCGGATAGAGAAGAGTAGAATTCCCTTCTGGGTGGAGGGTACAGCACATGCAAAGGCACAGCAGCGTGAGAGCCCAGGAGCTGTTGCAGAGGCAGCTTACAGCTAGGCTGCAGCAGAGTCGGCAGCGCACGGGTGTGCCAGGTACCCTCGGGCCACCTCCCCTCCCCTTTCGGGAGCCCTCTCCCCTTCCCCACCCTCCTTCTCCACCCCACCTTGCCTTCCAGCAGGAGTTCTGGAAGGATTCTCCTGAAGTGTTTGCTTGAACAGAAGTTTAAGATGTGTAGCAGTCTGAAAGCTGGAGGGTGGATTCAGGGCAACTGAGAACAACAGAGCTGTGTTCCAGAGCTGCAGAATAGGCAGGCGGAGGTGAGGGGCATTCTGGGCGGAAAGGACAGCCTGGGAGGAGGTTTGGCAGTCCTGTGTGCTGCCCTGAGAGTGACTGGAGCATGAAAGGAGAGGTGGGTAATGAGCTGCCCAGAGGGCAGAGGCTACATCACGGAGGGCCTCTTCGAAGGTAATTGGAGACCAGCTCGTTGGCCTTGGCCTCCGGGATGGGGGACCACAGACACGCACTGCCTGGGCTGTCGCAGCTGCTCGGCCCCTCTTCTGCAAGTCTGGCTGTTTCAAAAGCTCCACATGCTCAGCGCAGTGGGCGCTGGTTTGCTGGGATCTCTGCCTGAGACTGAAGGCTGTCTGGCATGCGGTGAGGTGGAGAGGTTACCTGGCCAGGTGGCTCCTGCACCTGGGAGAGGGAGGGAGGACCCCCTGCTGCCGGGGCCAAGGAGCCGAGGAGCCACCACACCTGTGTCCACCTAGCCCCTCTTCACTTTGACCCTCAGCCATCCTTACAAGGAAAACTCAGCTAAGGGAGACCGTGAGCTAACAGAAGTTGCCAGGCCCTGCTTCACTCTGAGACAGCCACCCAACTGTCTACCAGATCCCACCCTATCCAATCCATGCCCCCTCGGGGTTTTAATGGAGTGGTGATCAGCATGTGTGCAATTTTGTCTGCTGCTTTTTAGCCTGGTAGGATCTGGTAGCCTCCCTCTTTTGCTGCCCTCCCCAGGTGGAACCCTTCTCGCTGGTGAGCCAGCTGGTATAGGGAGAGAGCACCACCATAGCCATTAAGACTGTGGTTACTGCTTGCTTGCTGTGTGACCTTGGACAAGTTGCTTAACCTCTCTGAGCCTCCATAGATCACCTGGAAATGGAGATCATATGACGTCAGCTGGAGAACTGACCAAATGCTTGGTCTAGGACTTGGTATGTAGGACCTTCTAAGCAAGTGACTGTGGTTATTATGAGATGTTCACAGGGTGCAGCTCAGATTACTGCCTGGTGCGTTAGCTGGGTTACCTTGAGCACCAGTCATTGAATCTCTGTGAGCTTCAGTTTCCTCCTCAGTGGAATAAGGGTAATGGTATTTCTCAGAGAGGATATAAGGCTCAGACAGGTTCATTATTGTGTGAAAAGACTGTGGAGATGGATGCACTTTGTCCTTGTCATTGCTTCTTCTCTGTCTCTCCTTAGAGCCGAGTCCAGGGTGTTGATGGTCTTTACTCCATCAGGTGATCTGAGAGCTCTTCACATGCCTTCCACTAGCGCTGGCCAGTGGGCAGCGGGCAAAGGTGAGGGCACAGAAGGTGGAGAAGGTCAATGTCTGCACCCACCCACCTAAGCATGGGGCCATGGGGCCATGTGTACAGGATGAGGTGGCCCTGCCCCGACTTCGGGCTCCAGAGGCTGGGGGTGGGGCATTCTCCATCCCTACTTCCAGTCCATGGGAGAGGAAACCCAGTCCGCAAAAGGACACGTAATGACCGGGATCCTGTTAAAGTTGTCTCTGGCCGGATCCAGCTCAGCACATCACAGACCACTCAGGCCTTTCTTCTGTCTCCTCTGCGGGTCTCAGCATCAGTCCTGGGCTGGGGGTGCAGGATGGCTTAGAGGCAGGGTGGAGTGTGAGCCTCGGCCACCGACACGGGCTTCCGTCCCGAGCCCCTGCTCCTTGCAAGCTGGCTGGTGGAATCCTCAACTGAATAAGGCTCTTCAATCTCCCAAGATAGCAAGCATGTGCCCTGAGCACAGAGCCTGCCAGGAGGACCTCAGAGAAGGATGCGGGGCTGTGCAGAGACATGACAAGGTTTTGATAACAGTGTCTACCTGACATGTCTGAAAAATCAGACGTGCATCTTCCTGGCAGGGCATGCAATTTCCTGCTAATGAGTTGTGAGAGGCTGGAACAAGTTATCATCAGGGAGGCTGGGCTGACTGCTTCCCAGGGGAGCAGAAGCCAAGAGACAGAGCCAGGCCCCAGCCCCCTCCCTCAGCCATATTGGGGAGTTCTGCCAAGGGGCAGAACTAAAGCCCGGAGTGAGGGTCTCCAGTCCAGGTCAGGATCTGCTGCTGGATCTGGACCCCTTGCCCGGAGCATCTCCAAGCCCTTAGCTGCGTGCACTCCCCCTGCCGCAGCAGGAGTCCTACAAAGTGCCCTCCCCTGCAAGCTCTCGGAGAGATTTGAAGCCACAACACCAGCAATGTGTTCCCTCACATCTCATCTTATTAGCCCTTCATGACACTCCGCATTAGAGAAACTGAGGCTCAGAGAGGCAAAATAACATGCCCACAGTCATGCTGTAATGGGTGTATTTATTTAAGGTAATGCGAGCTGCTGTAACAGATAAACCCAGAGATTATTGTATGGATTGGGAACAGACATTTATTTCTTGCTTGTGTAAAGTCAAATGGCAGGAGGAGGGAGCCCCACCCATCACGGTCCCTCAGGGACAGGGTAACAGAGGCTCCGTCATCTTCAGATTGTGACTCCCAAGGTCACCTCAGCCTCGGAGGATCCCACAGCAGGTTTCACGGACCAGGGCTCAGTCTGTATGTAACTTACACCCATATTCCACTGGCCAGAACTGGGTCAGAGGGCCCCACCTAAAGATAAGGGAGGTGGGAAAAGTGGGAAGCGCAGTGTCTGACTGGATGGTGGTTCCCCCCCAACGGCTCTGCCCTGAGGAGGGGAAGCATGACCACTACTGGGCCTAATAGAGGGTGTTTTTCTTACACAAAGGCCTGGATCGAGTTTGATGAGAGGCGATCCCTGAGAATTCAACAAGTAACCAACACGCAGTAAGACCTGGAAGAAAACACAGGATGTCCCTGACCCTCTGAGGTCGTAAAGGCTGCCCCCGCCTTCAATAAAGCCTGAACGCCTCAGCCTGGCAGTCACTGACCTTCATAGGAGGACTCCCTTGCAGCACTCCCTCCCTCATCCTGCTCCCCACACGCCCTGTGCTCCTCCCTGGCCAACCTCTCACCTCAGGGCCTTTGCATGTGCTGTGCCTTCTGCCTGGAACATCCTTCCTCCACCCCTCATCCCTGCAGACTCCCACTTATCCTTCCTGATCCCAATCAGAGGTCACCTGGGAGGCTTCCTAGTTAGGAGTTAGCTGCTTTGCCAGCATTGACCAGAGAGCTCAGTACCAGGCACCACGTGAAAGGATTTATAGGAATGAGCTCAGTCGTAACCTCCTGAGCCTATGAGCTGGCTATCCTTTTTTATAGATGAGGAACCCAAGACTGAGAGGTTCAGGAACCTGCGTGAGGTCACAGAATGGGTGGCAAAGACGAATCCCAAACCCAGGTCTGTACACTCACAGCTGCGACTTAACCACTGGATCAACTTCCGCCTTTTATTAGCCCCTGTCAGAATGCATCACAATTATTTGCTTACTTAATAGTTTGCTCTGAACTTGCTGTCTTTCTGAGAAGGCAGCTGCAGACTCCCTGAGGGCAGAGGTCACGGGTGATCCATCCTGGACTCTTCCTCACCGTTGCCATCATGCTGAGGTCTGGGTGGCAATTTTTTCTCAAATAAATCCCTCATCCTCTGAGAACCAGGACCAGAAATTCTTCAGATTATCATCTGTCATAATCCCCTGCCTGCTTGCCTGTCAGTTTTTGAAAGTTAACCTGAAACCATTTGAAAATGATCTGAGAGTCACAGCCCAGCCTTCTCCATGCATGATTAAGTACGATGGCTTTTTAATGATTTGAGCTGCGCCTTCCGTGGATTGACAAAAATGGATTACCATACATTTCTGAAAACTGTGCCGCTGAAATCAGATTTTTTTTTTTTCATTTTCTCACTCATCCTCGCAAACCTTTGCTGAGAATGACAAATACTTGGGCTTTAATTGTTTAGTCGCATGAGGGTGGCGCCTGAGAATTCCGAGAACTGCTCTCACTGGGAAAGCCTTGAAAGGCTCCCAGGTTCGATCTTTGGGAAATTGAACTGTGTGTTTTCTCTGAAGCAGAGGGAGTTGTCTTCTGGGCCACGGCACGTCTGCTGCATTTGTGAATTGCGTTGGGCTCCAGATCTAAAACAGAAGCAGTTCTCACCCAGGAAGCGTGCTCAGGGCTGTCGCACCAGGAATGAGAAGTGGGTACACATGGGCAGGTGGGTGAGGAGCTCTCCCTGTTTCATTCATGCACGGACCCTTCCCCTCCTGCTCCCTCTTTCTACCAGACTCTGTGCCACATCAAGCCACCCACATTTTCAAGGGGGATGTTATTAGTCCCTTTTGATAAATGCAGACTCGTGGCTCAGAGAGGTTAAGGAATCTGGTTGTGGTCACATAGCTGGTAATACACAGAGCCAAGGCTCAAACATTTTGACTAGAAGCCTATGCTTTTTCCATTATTACTGTTGCCTATTAAAAGAAATCAAATAAAATCAAGTGAAAGGTGATTCAGAGGCAATTACTGCAGCTGATTTTCTTATTTCTTATTTAAAGGAAAAACAAACTTCCCTGTCCACCTATTAATGCACTCTTTCTAATAATGTGCATTACCTGACATTATCCCCATTTCACAGAAGAGGATGTTAAGGTTTATGTGGGTAAACCAGCTAACCAGAGATCACACAGCTAGAAATAGTAAGGTAGGATTTGTTTCTACATCTCCCTGACTCCAAAATAAATTCCTCACCTCATCTTTGTAGGAAATGAAAATCTGCCCAGAGGGTCCCCCATCTCACTTAGGTGGTCAACCCAGATAGGTCTGCCAGTGGGAAGCCTGTGCTACTTTCTGTGTAAAATGCATACAAATGTCCATTTAGTAAAGGGGAGGGGTTGGGGTGGCTTCTAGCAGATTCTGAAAGGGGTCTATGGATTAAGGAAAGGGAAGGTCTCAGGTATCTGTGGAGGAGGGGGAGCCGGCCCCCTCCTCTTCCCTGGATGCTGAGGGTGAATCAGGGGGGGCCATCATGGACCTGATGGGAAGAGGGCCAGCTGGTCTGGCCTCTGCCCCTGCCTGCTGGGCTCCTCAGTTCTCTCTCCAGGTTAATTCTGTTTATGTTGACTCAGACCCTACTGCGCACACCTGGTGTGAGAGTGTGAGTGTGAGTGTGTGTGTGTGAGTGTGTGTGTGTGTGTGTTAGTCGCTCAGTCATGTCTGACTCTTTGTGACCTCATGGACTGTAGCCTCTGTCCATGGGATTCTCCAGGCAAGAATACTGGAGTGGGTTGCCATTTCCTTCTCCAGGGAATCTTCCCAACCCAGGGATTGATACCAGGTCTCCTGCATTGCAGGCAGATTCTTTACCATCTGAGCCACCAGGGAAGCCATCGTAGATGGTCTCAAGATGAATATGGCAGGATCTCTGCCTTCCAGGCTCCTGCTTGTTAGAGAGACAGACCAGCAGGGACACTCCCAGAGTTGGCCTGGCCAGGTGATCAGCAGTGGGACCCAGAATGGTGCAGGGAGAAAGCATCACTACCTCGAGGACATCTGGGAAGGCTTTGTGGAGGCTTGTCTGCGCATCAAGGCAGGACTTCTACCGGGAGGTACCAGCTGCTTTCACACAGGCACTGCTCCCTCCCACAGGTGGCAGGTGCCGCCACGCCCTGAGGAGTTGGCCTGGGGGTCTTGTGGCTGTGGGCACCTCTCTGGGACCCTCTCAGGCCCTCTGAACCTGGCCAAGTTTCCAGAAATTGCACAGAAGCAAGATGACCCACCAATGAAATGCAGAGTCTCTGAGGCAGACAGACTGAGTTGAATCCTGGCTCCCCATTCATCAACCTTGGGAACCTTCCATGACCTGTCTCAGCCTCAGTTTCCCCACTTGATAAAGAGCGACACAATTGCACCCTCCTCAGAGGGTTGTTGGGAGGCTGTTTAAAGAGTGCCCGCATCTGCCTCCACACAGGTTCAGTCGAGGCTGGCCGTGGACAGGAAGTGGTATGATCTCTGACCCTCAGGGTGGTTCTGCAGGGTGGAGGTGTGGTTGCTCCATTGTACAGATGAGGAAACTGAGGCAGCTAGTGAGTGGGGCTCCAGGGCTTGGCCCGTCCCCTGCAGCTCAGCCGTCCAAGCGACGGGAGGGGCCTTCGGCCGGGGCACAGCTCTGTGCCAGGCTCTCCCGGCACTGCCTCTGCCGCCTCTTTATGCTTCTTGGGGTGAATGGGGCCTCTCTGATCTCCTTGCTTCTCCCCTTTCCGGGAGGCGTCGTTCATCTTGTTATCACAGCCTTGCATCTGTGCCTCTTGGTTCTGGCCTGCAGGCTGTGTTTGCCACGGTCAGTGCGTAGCTCTGTGTGCCCACCATGTATATACAAGATGACATTGTGACCTTGCGTCCATGGGCCTGGGAGGCCCTGGCACTTTCAGAGGGCAGCTAAGGGCTCCCCTCAACGGGGCTGAAGTGAGGTGACGGGCTGATGTTGCCGTGTGCTCTTGGTTAATTCTCCTTACCCTGGACTGATAAATAGCCTCCCACCAGCTGGAGGGTGTCTCCAGCTGCCTTCAGGGGATCTCAAAGCACAGGCCCAGGTGCTCCCTGCCTCCCTCCTACTCACCCTAAGTGACTAGAGGGCACTCCCCAGCCAAGATGGGCCGCTCCCGGGATTATTCTACCTGGAGTCTCCACTGGGTCCCCCTCAAGGACACTCTTCACACAACCGCTTATGTGTCGCTTTAAAACACCAGGCAGCTGGGGTCCCTAAGCCATCCACACGAAGCTTCCTGAGCCCCCAAGGCCCTGTGTGGTCCGGCCCACCACCCCTCACCACCCACTATGTTCCCTCTTTCTCACCAACCCAACCCACACCTGCTCTCTGCTGCACAAGCAGACCAAGACTTCCCCGCTCCGTTCTACTTGCTGTGTATCTGTCTGGCCTGCCCTGACCCCCTCTTCCCTCCCGTGCCTCCTTCAGGCCTCAACTCAAAGGCTTGGCCATGCCCCTGTTCGCTTTCCCTCTACCGCACGCGGTCCTTTGTAACTCGGTGCCATCGTGTGATACCTGGCTGGTGTCTTTCTCCCCAACCAGACCTTCAGCGCCTTGAGGGTGGGGACCGGGACTGTCCACTCCCCACTGTGCTCAGCACCAGGCCCAGCCTGACTCCACAGTGTGTTTTCGGGTAAATGAATGAACCTGGGGCAAGTGACTTAATTCTTGAAGTTTCCATCTTTACCTGTAAAAGAGGGACAATGATAGAGTTTTCACAAGGCTTAAAAAAGATGTGTGTAAACATATAAGGCTGTGCCCAGCACGGAGCGCTGTCTACAGCTGTTCTCGTTAACCTCTGTGGTTGGCATTTAGGAGAATCCCACATCCCACAAGTGAACTTCAGTTGGGTGTCCTCCCTGGGCCAGGATTTCAGAGATTCATGGACTTGGGGTCTGCCCTCCCCATCCAACCCCCTCCACACCTGCCACCATGTTAGGAACAGCCTCTGGTAGGGGCCCTGGCTCTCCAGAGTCTTCATCATCCAGATGGGAGGCAGTGGGTGGAGGGCATCATTCAGGAGATCTCAGTGACACCTTTACTCTCCAGGGCCTGTGCCAGCTTCAGTTAAACAGGCTTAGATTCTGCCCTGAAGACACTCACTGCCTGGGAGGGACTTGAGAAAAGGACACAGATTTCTGTAATGAAAGCTGAAAAGCAGTTCTTTTAATAAAAATTCAGAGGAGGATGACTTAATAAAAATTCAGAGGAGGATGACCTCAGGTCCAGGTGGGGGCAATCAGGGATGTCTTCATGTAGGAAGCAGCATTTTCTCTAGGACTTAAAGTAGACATTGGATTTGGCCATCTGTGGAGACACTTTGGGTTAGAGGAGGCACGTCCAAGCAGACAGAATAAAGGTCTGGAAGGTAAGAAAAGGTGGACCTCATAGAGTCTGTAGTCTAGCTAGAGTACAGAAAACATGCCAAGACTATTAAGAAATAGGACTGAAAGGGCGTTATATCAGTCATCTATTTCCAAAATAATGCCATGTAAAAAATTACTCCACAGTGAGTGGCAGACAACAGCCAGCATTTATTTTTTGTTCACGTGGCTGCAAATAGGCTGGGGTTTGGTTTATCTAGGCTGCGCTCAGCTGGCTCAGGTCTGCTCCATCCATCTGTCATCCTTCATGGACCAGTGACTGTTTGAGACTTGTTCTTCTCCTGGTGAAAGGTGGGCACGCAGGAGGGCAAATCCTCCCATGCTAGCTTATTTCAAACCTCTGTTCAAGTCATGTCCACTAATCCCACTGGCAAGTCTCAGGGCCAAGCCTAAAGTCAGAGCCGATTTTAATTCCCTTCCCACCATGATGCCAAAAAAGGTTACATGGATAAGACCAAGGCTGATGGAATAAGGATGTTTACCCTTCCCATGGAGGTGAAGGGACAGTACTGAGCAATCGTCTAATTTGCAGGGGGAAGCCAGACCATGGAGGGACTCTGGGTCTGCCCTCAGGAGCTACACAGAGCAGCGGTTGGGTTTAAGGTGTCTTGGGGTGAGCAGCCAGGACTCCGGCTTTTGCCAAGAAGTGTGTTAAAAATGCCAGAGTGCCTGGCCAGCTTGGTCCTGCCTTCCTGAGAGCCCGCAGCTCCTGCCTGCTTGGCACGTAGGCTGTGCCATCCTTTCCTGCTGGGCCAAGGGTATGCCTTCCTCTGCCAGAACTGAGCCTTATGATAACAGCCCTGTGCACAGAGCACCTACTGTGTGCTGGGGGTATCAGATTCTCTGGTACTGAGCGCCTGCTGAGTGCTCTGGTATACATCCATCTCAACTGGCCACTCTGTCCTCAAAAGGAGGCCCCATTGTCCCATTTTTTCTGAGCCCCAGGGAGGTTAAGTCAGTTGCCCATGATCACACAGCTGGGAAAGGATGAAGCTGGGTTAAAACCAAGTCTGTAAAGTCACGTGGTCTGAAAAGTCTGGTTACAGCTGTGAGCGCCCTGAGTTCCAGCTTCTCCATCTGCCTTTCTTCTCTTTGAGGTGTTCTGAGATGAAGGCAGTTCAGAGCTTGTTACACAGCACTGTTGCAGGGAATTGTCTGAATGCCAGTTTCCAGGTCAGCCTGCACCCCCAGCTCTTATTTAAAAACAAACGAAACATTAACATTTTTAAACACACCCTGTTTTCCAATAAGGAACCCTGTCCAGCAGGCTGCTTCAGTGAACCGTGTCTGGCCATTCGTCGCAGTAAACGTCATCCGGCGGTCAGCCACAGCAAGCATTCTCCAGCCGGCTGTGGCTGCAAAGCGTGGCATGTGTTTGGGAAGGATGCAGGAAGCCATTAGTTCCACCAGGGCCCTAATGTCAGCAGCTGCCCATCATGTCCCTCTGACAGTGCTTTCCTTGGATAACTGGCTGCTGCTATGAGCACTGTGTTTTCTCTGAGGCCGAAAGAGCTTGTGAAATGTTTGGAAATCCCTAAGAAAGTGCTGTGGGTATTGCCACCAGCCATTTATTCATGCAGCAGCCATTTGTTCTTGCCTTCTTGGTGCCTGGCCTAAGGATGGATGCTGGGGCTCCTGGGAAGAGTCAGACCCAGCCACTGCCCTCCAGGATTCACGGGCAAAGATGATTCATGGGCAGAGATGATTCACGGGCAAAGATGTCAGATGCAGGGTGGACCGTGCTGTGACGGAGGCGCCTGCTGCAGAGCGAGTTGGGCTTGCAAAGGAGGGGGCGGTCAGCTCTGCTTCGTGGTTCTGGAACATCCTGAGAAAAGACAGTGCTCGCATCAGCAGACACTGCAGGGTGTTTGGGGAGCTGCTAGTGGTCTGCTCTGGGCCGAGCATCACGTGCAAAGAGAGCAAAAGGGAGGTGAGACTAGGGAGGGTGCCAAGCCTGGACCACAGGCACCCTGCACACTGTGCCCAGGACTTTGAACTTAGAGAACAGGAGGCTTTGAGAGCTTTTTAAAAGGGCAGTGATACAGTCAGATCTGATCACCTTTTATTAATCAGCTTCTCGTAAGAACATTCTGTTGGATTCCAAGAATATTTCCTTAAAAATATCTTTAGTCCTTCCGGAGGCACCAAGAAACCTTTTCCTGGAAATACTCAGCCCCTGAACACAACTTTATGTAATCCAGGAACTAATCATTATGGAAAGCTTCAAGGAAAAAATTCCTCCCGGAGGAAAACAAATAACCCAGACCTGATAAAAATGGGGAAGTCCTCATCCCTAAAATATTTTATGCAGCCAGAAGACCTCAGTTCCGTTCAGTCGCTCAGCCATGTCCGACTCTTTGTGACCCCATGGACTGCAGCACCCCAGGCTTCCCTGTCCATCACCAACTCTTGGAGTTTACTCAAACTCATGTCCATCCAACCACCTCATCTTCTGTTGTCTCCTTCTCCTCCTGCCTTCAATCTTTTGCAAAATCAGGGTCTTGTCTAATGAGTTAGTTCTTCGCATCAGGTGGCCAAAGGATTGGAGTTTCAGCTTCAGCATCAGTCCTTCCAATGAATATTCAGGACTGATTTCCTTTAGGGTGAACTGGCTGGATCTCCTTGGAGTCTTCTCCAACACCACAGTTCAAAAGCATCAGTTCTTTGGTGCTCAGCTTTCTTTATAGTCCAACTCTGACATCCATACATGACTACTGGAAAAGCAATAGCTTTGACTAGACAGACCTTTGTCAGCAAAGTAATATCTCTGCTTTTTAATATGCTGTCTAGGTTGGTCATAGCTTTTCTTCCAAGGAGCAAGGGTCTTTTAATTTCATGTCTGAAGTCACCATCTGCAGTGATTTTGGAGCCCAAGAAAATAAAGTCTGTCACTGTTTCCATTGTTTCTCCATCTATTTGCCATGGAACAATGGGACCAGATACCATCATCTTAGTTTTTTGAATGTTGAGTTTTAAGCCAGCTTTTTCACTCTCCTTTTTCACTCTTTCACAGAAGACCTCAGGTAGTTTTAAACAATGTGCTTTGGGGTAGTGGGGATATCGCTTTAATTCATCCGCATAGAAACCCATGTGGCAGAACATTCCAGCTGCTACTGCTGCATAGCAAATTACTCCAAAATTTACAGCTTAAAACAGTGGTTTTATTATGCTCACAGATCCAGTGGGCTAAGAATTCAGAAAGGGCACAATGGGGACAGCTTATCTCCCTGCCAGGATATCCAGCCCCTAATCTGGGAAAGCTTGAAGGCTGAAGGTAACTTGATAGCTGGAACCTTCTGGAAGATTTTTCATTCCCATGTCTGGAATGGATGCAGACTGTTGACTGGAAGCTCAGATGGGCTGTCCATCAGATAGCGTACGTATGGCTTCTCCACATGTTCTCTCCTTGTGGGCTCTCTTGGGCTTCCTTACAATATGGTGGCTGGTCCCAAGAGCCAGCATTCCAAGAGACAGGAAGTCGAAACTGCCTATTCCTTAAAGTCTGGCCCTGAAAACTAGCACATCATCCATTTTGCTTTGTTCTGTTATTCCAGGTAGTCACAAAGTTGCAGCCAGGTTCAAGGAGAGGAGCTGTGGGCAGAGGTTCTCTTGTGGGATAGGATGTCCTATGGCATCCATCTTTGGGAACTCAACCTGCCCCACAGCCACGTTGGTTTCTTTGGAAGCTGAGAAAGACATTTGTGTTGTTGCTTTACAGATTAAGAAAAGTCTCTGGATTGTATCATCAAATTAAATGCAACCATTAGTATTTGGCTCTGGGGATATTGTGGTAATAGGCTACGCCTTGGGTGATTTTTTTTTTTTCTATCCAAATGTTCTTTCTGGAGCTTATGTTGCCCAGCCTGACCCATTTCTCTTTGCTAATACAATGTCACATAAAAACCTCATCATCATTAATATGGCAGAGTTGGAGAAGTGATACAAACCACAGTCCAGCAGGGCAGGGTGGTTCATGGCCAGGCAGCCCTCAGGGGAGGAGGCCGTGGGGTCCCAGGGTCCTTCCCTTGTAGAGCCTGACATAGAGTGAGATAGATAGCTCTGTGCAGGGCAGTGGTGTGACCCGCTCAACCATTCTGGCCAATCTGGCCACAGCCTGCTGGGAGGGTCTCCTCTGTCGATTGGCACCAGAACCTAGAGCACAGAGTTAAGCTTCCCTGGACGTGGCCACCGAAGATGCCCACGTGATAGGTTCAGTCTGTTCAACCCACACATTTACCTTTAATGCCTCTGGGTGCCAGACTGTAGCCGAACATGGAAAGATATGAATGAGCCACAGCCCTTTCGAAGCCTTCCCTGCCCCGGGAAGGGGCCCCGTTATTCCTAAATACTCATCAGGCACCTGTGATGGGCAGGAATTGTTCTAGGCAGTGGAGGACTGCAGTGCACAAAACAGAGCCTCCCCTCCAGCAGTTTACGCTCTGTTGGGGAAGACGGTAAACAGGGAGGCAGACCCCTGTGTGACGTTGCCAGGGATTAAGGTGCTGAAGATAGAGAGAGGGAAGAGCTATCACAAGTGCCAAGGCCAAGGCTCTAGGGCTTGGAGGGCTCCAGGAGCAACAAACAGCTGGCATGAAGATAGGGAGGCCAAGCGGAGAGAGGAAGCCAGGGCAGGATCACAGCCCTCCAGGCAGGTGGGGAGCCCTGGGGGTTTTGAGCAGAGGAAAGGCATGACACGACTTGCATTTCTGTAGTGGAAGGCCGGAGGGGGTGAGGAGGGGGTAGAGGCTGGACCTCTTATGAAGACAGAGCCGCCAAAATCTGCTGCGGGACAAGATGTGGGGGTGAGAGATGAAGAGTCAAGGGCTTGGGGCCACAGCTCTTGGGAGGAGGGGGTTGGCATTCACCGAGGGGAGAAGACTGTGGGAGGGACAGGTTGGGAGGGAGGGGCAGGATTTGCCTTCAGACAAGTTATAGGCGAGATGTCTCTAGATCTCCAAGTGGAAGTGTGAGTAAGGCCTTGTTGAATAGTGCGTCTGGGCCGGAGCTTGAGGTCCTGGGTGGATATTTAAATCTGGGAGTCATCAGCACCACGTGGATGGTATTTAAGCCGTGAGGCCAGATTGAGTCACTAAGAAAAGGAAGTAGAACAGACGAGAGGCCCAAGGACAGAGCCCCACGCTTTCAAGGCCTGGCGATGAGGAAGAACCAGCAAAGAAGCTAGAAAGAAGCAACCACAGGGTGAGAAGGAGAAGCAAGAGGAAGAGGAGCGTCCTGAAGGCCGAGACCCAGCCCAGAGCCAGAGCAAGGCCAGGGAGTCCATGCAGGAGATGGGCCAGCCGGGTCTCCTCCCTCCTGTCTGCCCACTCCACTGGCAGCTGTCTCTTGAGCCTGGAGGCGACCCTGCTGCAGGCTGAGCCCCTGCTGTTACAGAGGACAGGGCAGTAAATTGACAGCTCCATTATGGTGGTGAGAGTGGAGCACTTGTGGAGATGAGAGTGCACAAGCCTCGAGGGTGGGCCCCGAGGGGCTGGTGAGGACGTCTCAGGGAGGGTGAGACCTCATGCAGATTGTGGGGGGTAGGATCACTGTGGCTTCCTGGCCGAGGAGGCCCTGGGTAGGCTCTAGATCCTGCAGGAGAAGTGGGGATGGGCAAGGCAATTCTTAGCAGAGTTTGCAGAAGTATCACAGAAGTCAGGGCAGGTGCTGAGGCTGCAGGGAATGGTGGATGGCATTGGGGTTTGGGCCTCTGGCCTTTGGGGTAGCAGGGAAGGGGTGTGAGAGAAGCCCTGGGAGCATTTGGCCTCAAGGAACTCACAGAAGGTCACCTGAATGGGAGGTCTGGGAAAGTTCTATGGAGGCTTTCTGGGCAGGAAGAGGTTGGCTGGGTGCAATCAGAGAAGGCTGCCAGTGGGAGGTGACCTTGAAGAAGGTGAAGGCTTTGCGTATGCCCAGATGCACAGAGAAGCTCTCTTGTCAGAGGAGACCACACATGCAAATGTAGGGAGGGCAGAGCACGCAGCCTGTGTCCAGGAAGCGGAGCTGGATGGGAGATGATATTAGCCAGATCCTCTGGACTCAGACCCAAAAGGCCTCACCCCCTGTCCCTGATTGTTGCATGGGTACTGCAAAGCCTTTGCAGGTTCCTGAGCTGGGGAGGGGCACAGTAGATCTGGTTTTAGGAAGACAGGTAAGGTGACAATGTACAGGGTGAATCAGAGAGGCCTGGGAGGCAGGTAGACCTTTTCGGAGGCAGGTGTGCAGCCAAGTCCGGAGAAGGCAGTGGCACCCCACGCCAGGACTCTTGCCTGGAAAATCCCATGGACGGAGGAGCCTGGTAGGCTGCAGTCCATGCGGTCGCTAAGAGTCGGACACGACTGAGTGACTTCACTTTCACTTTTCACTGTCATGCATTGGAGGAGACAATGGCACCCCACTCCAGTACTCTTGCCTGGAAAATCCCATGGACGGAGGAGCCTGGTAGGCTGCAGTCCATGGGGTCGCTAAGAGATGGACACGACTGAGCGACTTCACTTTCACTTTTTACTTTCACGCATCGGGGAAGGAAATGGCAACCCACTCCAGTGTTCTTGCCTGGAGAATCCCAGGGATGGGGGAACCTGGTGAGCTGCCATCTATGGGGTCGCACAGAGTCGGACACAACTGAAGCAACTTAGCAGCAGCACAGCCAAGTCAGGGGTGGGAAGCAGTGGACACAGGTGGGACCCATGTGACGCTTTTCCTTTAAGTTGAGGTCAAGACTTTTACAAGCTGTGTCTAGTGCCCCACAGGGTGGTGAGAGACCAGTAAATGCAAGAGTATCACAAGGCCTCAGTGACCCTAGAAGACTTGGTAGAGGGGCTGCCCAGGGCCAGCTGGGGACAGAGAGGGTCACATTTTTGCTTGTAGGGGCAAGCTCACGTGTACCCATCATCGTGCCAGCTCCTTTTCATCCACCGCCCCACTTAACCCTCCCAGCAGCCTTATCAGGTTGGTCCTACTGTATTCATCTTGCAGATAAGAAAAATGAGGCTCAGCGAGGTACAGTGACTTGCCCTGTCACACAGCTAGTACCTAATGGAGCCAGAATGTGAACCCATGCCTCCCTGGGCCAGGCCAGAATTTCAAGGTGAGCTAAGGGACCCCAGAAATAAGAGCAGTAAACTGATTTGTTAAGCGCTTACTCCAGGCCAGACATGTACACGTGCATTTAGGCTGGGCATTATATGATACCCTCGTCCCAGGTCAGGAACCTTCAGTGGCTCCCCAGTACCCCGGCCCAGGGGCCTTTACCTCATTTTACACATGAGAACTTTGGCACTTAGAGGGGATATGTTGCTGCCCCAGCCTGGAATTTGAACCCAGAGCTGTGGTTTGTTTCTTTGTTTTTTAACAGACCCCACTGCCTCTATTCCTGGAGGAGGAAATGGCAACCCACTGCAGTATTCTTGCCTGGAGAATCCCATGGATAGGGCGAGCCTGGCAGGCTACAGCCCATGGGGTCACAAGAGTCAGACACCACTTAGCGACTGAACCACCACCACCACTGCCTCCTGCCCCGGCAGAAACAGGAGCCAGCGGTGTCCTTTGTGAACAAGAGTTCAGAGCTAGAGCTGGGGGCGTGGGCTGCTGCAGCCCAGGGAAGCTGCCGAGCCAGCTGCCTGACTCTCTGCGCCCCTCTGGCTCTTTCCCGACAGTCTGTGGGCCTGTTGACTGAACAGACAGACCTCTTTTTCCATGGGGGAGCTACCCCAGACGGGCCACAGGTGCAGATACAGAGAAGGTATCACGCCTTCTCTCCTGCCTAGCAGCCGGGCCACCAGGTAACCTCTGGCCTGAAACGAAAAGCTTTCCAATAAGTGACTTGCTGGCCTGCGGCCCAGCAGGGTGGTGGCTGGGGGCGGGGTGAGAGGAAGCTGAGAGCCAGGGCAGAACCCTGCCAACAGATCTCTTAGTGAGCGGCCTCGGGAGTGTTTGGGAGGACAGCTGATCACGAGGCTCCCTGGCTGCCCTCCCGGCCCAGCTGAGGTCCCGAGGCCTCTGGGCTCAGGGTCAGACCAGGAGATGGAGGGCCCACGGGGTGAAAACACCCAGCAGCTGGGGGACAGGATCCAGAAATCAGATACTCTGGGCTGCCTCACCCTTGGCCCTGAAGGACACGCAGCTTGGGCTTCTCTTCTCCTCACTGACCAGAGCAGCTTCCTGGCCCCATCAGGAAGAAGGCTCAGCTAGCAGATCTGAAATTGTTTCCCAGCGAATCGAGACGCCCTCATACAGAAAACACATTACATGTGGCCCAGCCTTGGGCTCCTCTCCTCCCTTGGCCTAAACTTGAAGGGGATCTCTCTGGGGTCCTCGTCTATGAAATCCTGGGGTGAGGCAAGGCGGGGATCTCAGGAATTCCTCCAGGCCCTTAAGAACTCAGGTTTGAGGCCCTGTGGTGAAGGGAAGGCATCAGAGCCCAGAGCGTGGATGCCAGGCCAGCACCCTGGGGTCTGGGCATGTCTCGTCCGTGTGTGGCCCATCTGTGTCTCAAGGCCTGAACACCTCAGGAGGGTCCAGAGCTCCCACGAACTGTGTTCGGCCTTGGACACCTGCCTGGAAGCAGCCGGGATAAACCAGGAAAAGATCGACTTTGTTTGGCTTCGAGTGTGTTTTCCTATTAATGCTTAAGTGTGGGAGGGGTTGATAGTCTGGAAATTCAGTTCAACCCAAATAGCAAAGCCATCCCAGGACACATGTCTCTGGACTGGGAAGTGAGTCGTTTTACCCCACCCCCTGCCAGCCCTCCCCACCCTCTACTTTTCCTTGCAAAACCCTTCCTCCTGGAAATGGCTCTTTAACCTCCAGACTTAACTTTCTGCCAACTTCTCCTGGGTCTACCTCCCATCCTTTTCCAGGGCATGCCTTTTATCTGACCTTGCCCAGCTTAGAGAGGTGGTTAAGTGTTTGAGTTTCATAGGCATTACTCTGCAAAGTCAACACAAGTGAGCAGTCAGGGAAGCACTAATTAAGGAGATCAGACATTAGCTCTGAATGCAGGAGGGCCCGCAGAGCCGTGCTTCAAACTCAAGTGGGGCTCCGCACCCGTTGGCCAGCTCTGGCAGCATCTGGGGGAAGGAGTACTCTGAAGGAACAATACTCCTCTTAAGTTACCCACTAGTCCCTGAAGGAAATTGCTGCTGCCTGTGATGGCTGTAGTACAGAGTTGATGGGAGCCTGCCATCTCTTCCAGGAAGCCCTCCAGGTGGCACCAAGCACATCTCTTTCTCCCTCCTTTCCTCCTTCACCATCCTCTACAAGCCATGCTCTGTTGTCCCACATGGGGAGGTCTTCCTCGTTGCTTTTTTGTCCGGCTTGTGAGGGGGAAACGGTACAGTGTTCTCTGCCTTTACTTCCAAGACAGGAGTCTGAAGCCCAGGGGTGGCCATGGACTCTTTAGTGTGTGTATGTGTTTGGTTTCTTTGCTCAAACTGTCTTTCCTTTTTTTTTTAGGCAGAAATAAATTTCTGGTTATAAAAATAATCCATGAGCTAGAAGCAATCAAAAAGCACCTGTAATCTTCACCCTCAGAGATAACCACTGAATCACTTCCTGCCAGACTTAATTCTGTACCAGCTTGTCCATACTGGCAAACAGTAAAGAAATTATACTCTGCTTTTTTGTGGGGTTTTTTTGCAATTTAATTTTTTTAGCTTATCAGATCCTATGGCTATCTCCCCAACTAATAGTCTTTCTCACTTGTGTGAATGTATGCATAATGTCCTAGTTTGTACATAAACCACAATTTGTATAACTGATCCCCTATTATTGGAGTTGGAGCTTTTTTTCCCCCAACTTTTACCCATTATATTTGGGGCTTTCCTGGTGGCTCAGATGGTAAAGAATCTTCCTTCAAGGTCTGCCTACGAGGCCTGGGTTCTATCCCTGGGTTGGGAAGATCCACTGGAGAAGGGAATGGCTACCCACTGCAGTATTCCTGCCTGGAGAATTCCATGGACAGGAACTTGGTGGGCTACAACGGGGTCACAAACAGTCAGACACGATTGAGCAACTAACACTTTCACTTTCACTTTTTCACCCATTATATGTTACTGCAATAAATACCTCCCTGGGTAAATATTTAGGAACATCTATTTTCTTAGCATAAAATAAAGAGTGGAATTGAGTCAGAAGACTAGCACATTTTTTAAGATTTTGTCGACCAAATGCCAGTTCACCCTCCCCTCCCCTCACCCTCCAGCATCACAGAAAAGTGGTAGGTACCGCCTGGTGCTGATAGCTGGCTTGCTGGCGGACATAAAAGTGAACCAAGGTCTGGGAAGCGGCTCAGCCCTTGGACTTGTCTCCCCGACCCACCACCCCCTCTTTGCTGCCCTGAGGAGGAAGCAAAGGGAGGACTCTGGATCCCAGATGTGCCTTTAAAGGCTGGTGACCCTGGAGTCTCCCTGAGTTGTGCCTGGGAGCCTGCCCAGGTATTTAGAGGAGGCCTGGCGAATGATGGCTTATGGTTGGGGTGGAAAGGATGAGAACGACCCTGGGTCACGCCCTGCATCCTCTGTGCCTGCAGGAGGCCTCAGCGGGGCCACGGTCATCGACTCCCTCGACACCCTCTACCTCATGGAGCTGAAGGAGGAGTTCCAGGAGGCCAAGGCCTGGGTCGAAGAGAGCTTCCACCTGAACGTGGTGAGTCCGAGACCTCCTGGGCTACTAGGGCTGGAAGGGGCCTGAGAGGTCAGCCACCCGCTCGCCTCCCATCTCTGAGACCCAGGCTGCCCAGCAGGGCATTCTCAGAGCCAGGGCTCCCAACACTCTGTGCCAAGTGCCCTCCCCTGTGACCAGCCTTAAGGTGGGGATGTCCCACAGCCCATGAGTATCTACCAGCCTGAACTGCAGGCACGTTGCTCCCACCCAGGAAGCTCCTTCTGGGAGTAAGTCTGTCAGACAGAACAGCTGCAACAGGGGAAGCGACTCTAGAAAGGGAGAAGTGGCCATCCGCTTGGACCTGCCCTGAGCCGGAGTGCCCATCTATGTGTCCCCACGCTGCCCTCTTGAGACAGGTGAGGGGGCACGGAGGCCATCTGGTGTGAGGCCCAAGGCCAGGTCTGGGGCCCTCTTGGTCTCCAGCCTTTGCAGGCAACCCTGCTCAGGACCTCAAGGACCAGACCCTTGGGGAGGGAATGCTCATGCGTATGGATGGTACAGAAGCCTTAAGTGCCAGACGCCTGCCTCTCCCAGTGATCTCCCAGCCTGGGCTAAAGTGACAGATCCATCCTGGCAGTCTCAGCTCCCCTCAGGGAGAGGCCGTTTAGGTGGTCTGGGGAGCAGGACATGGAGACAGATGGTGGGGTCACGTCAAAGCCCACCGTCAGGCTCCAGCCGGGGCTCCATGAGTGACAGGTCCTGCTGTGAACTGAGACAGCTCCTGTAGCTCCTGGCAGAGTGGACGCCTCTGCTCTTAGAGGGGCCCACGTCACCGCGGAGCAGGGCAGAGAGACAGGGTGGAAGAGGTCTGGCAGAGCGACACTACAGGGGACGGCTCGGCCCGCAGGCTGGGAAAAGTCATGCGACCTTCCTGGACCTGAGTTTCCCACCCGAAAGATGGGGCGATGCTGGTGCCTAATGCACAGGCTTGTAAGGATGGATGACCATGGAGGGTTGTAAAAAGCATTTGATAACACACTGTAAAGTCCACTGGTGATAAAGTGATGCCATCATCCCTGTGGTGATTTTGAAGCTTGTTGTGACTTCTGCCCAGTCTGCGTGAGGTGAAGACGTGCAGAATCCTGCCATTTCCTACGGGAGCAGAGGCGGGAGAAGGCAGGAGTGGCTCCATAGCCCATCTGGCCCCTTAGCAGATGGTGGGAAGAGAGTGGGCCTCAGGCAGCTGCCGGAGGGGCCGGGTGGTGGCAGGGCTGGGGAGCCTAGGGGCATTCAGGCAGCCCGGGGACAGTTAGGGAGTGTCCCTGGAAGAAAGCCAGGTGGGGGCTCTTCACCTCTCTGAGTCTGGGCTTTCTCATCTGAAAGGTGGGTGTGATGACTTCACCAAGGACTGGAAGGCAAAAGAGAGGACCAGCTTTGCAAGTGCTCTGTTAGTGGACAAGCTCTCCCAGATAAAAGGATGGCCGTCATTGTCATCAATAACCAAAGACTGCAGTGTGGGAAGCGTGCAAAGGGAACCCTCGGGAGCAAGGGGGGGATGATAACAGGTACCTTTTTGGAGCCACACCCAGCCCTGGGCAGGCACTGGGCAGGCCTCTCCCCTGCCCCAGTCAGCATCTGCTGTCCACCCGCTCAGGAAGAGGAAACTCGGAGCGGGAAAGGCTGAGTATCTTGCCCAAAGTCCCAAAGCCAAGTGAGTGGCTCAGGTGGGATATTAAGCCAGATCTGGTCCTTAGCGTGATGCCCCAATACCCCTGCTTCGCTGTCCAGGCTTCAGAAAGAAGACGACAATGTTGAAGGCGAGTGTGGGTGTACCCTGAGGGCTGCGGAGCGGAGGCTAAGAAAGTGCTGATTGCCTGTCAGAATCTGCCTGGCAGCCCTCCTTTTGCCCCAGAACCTCCTCTGAGAACCTTCTGCTTGCCCTGTCAGCCCGGAGAAGGGCCACACCAGCCTCCTGCAAAGCCAAGGGGGCTCCCTCAGAGAGGGGAGGGGGCCAGACTGGGAGAGGATTTGCCGGTCCTCCGGCTAAGCTTCAGCCGGCAGCTCCCCCGGCGCGTTCTCAAGCTCCTTGGAGAGCAGCCAGGCATAACTTTGCTCCGATGGCCTCTGGCAAGGGCCAGGGAAGGAAGCCAAGCCCAGTGTTTATTTGGAACTCTGTAAATGTGCGGTAGCTGCCGCCGGGCAGGTGCTGATCCCTCTCGCCTTTTGCTCTGAAAACCCTCACCGTGGGGAGCCTGACCTGCTGGGCAAGGGCTTGGAGCCTGGCCCAAGTGTGGCTAGGCCCGTGGGGCAGAGGCAGTGGGTGGCAGGTGTGACCTGTCTCTAGGGCCCAGCAGGCCCTAGGGAACCCTGCAGGGATCTCATGAATATCCCCTCTGCCCTCCCCATCTTTCTGCCCTACAGAGTGGAGAAGCATCCTTGTTTGAAGTGAACATCCGGTACATCGGAGGACTCCTCTCAGCCTTCTACCTGACGGGAGAGGAGGTGAGTTGGCCTCTTGAGGCCCCTGGGTCATCCTGGCTGAAGAGGGCTTGGGAGAACACCAACCCCACCCCCTCATTTTATGAAGAAACAGGGGTTTCAGGGGATCCACATCCCATCTCCATAGGGCCACCTACAGATTCTTCCTCCTCTTCTGTCCGGCGCGTCCACTCTGCTGCTCAGAAGTGGCTCCCAAGTGGTGGTAAATCTTTAAGGGCAGCTGCTCCTGGGCCAGACACCAGCTCCAGGTCTCAAGGGTGTGACCAGGGAGGTGGGCAGCCACTGCTGGCCACTCAGCCCAGGCTAGCTGCGTTGGCTTCCAGAAGGAGAGCCTTGAAATGAGGCGAGAAGGTGGAGCCCTGGGCACGGAGTAGAAAAACCTGCCTGTCACCCACACGGGGCACCTGCCTGTGGCTTTGAGCAAGTTCCTTCTCCCGCTCCTGGGCCTCCTGCCTTCCCCTCCGTGGGGTGATCCCAAGCCCATGGAGTCAGAGAGCTCTTGTGAAATGGGACGAGAGGGAAAGGGTTCAAACCCAGGGCTGAAAGAATCCAGAGCCCATGTTCTCCGCACTGTAAGGAACCCTGAGATCACAGAGCGGGGACTTCATCCCTTGGGAGTGTCCGAGGATTGAGGGGCAAGCTGGCTGAGTCCCCAGCACATGGGTCACCCATCAGTCATGTCTCCATTACCCAGAGGGCTGCACTGCTCTGCACATCACTGCTGTGTCCACTTAGAGACAAACAATGGTCCTGCTCCCTGCCGGCGGGGAGCCTCTGCCGCCGCTGTCAGAGGAAGTCACTGGGTTGCCCTGGATGCCAAGGGTGTGGAGGCAGCAGTGAGCCCTCGATCTCTGGTCGCTCAGAGCCCCTCTCCCTCAAGCCTGATCTCCTCAGCAGAGGTTCCTGCTTGTACCAATTTGTCCCCAAATGATGGATGTGAGAGTTGGACTATAAAGAAAGCTGAGGGCCAAAGAACTGATGCTTCTGAACTGTGGTGTTGGAGAAGACTCTTGAGAGTCCCTTGGACTGCAAGGAGATGCAACCAATCCATCCTAAAGAAAATCAGTCCTGAATATTCACTGGAAGGACTGATGCAGAAGCTGAAACTCCAATACTTTGGCCACCTGATGCAAAGAACTGACTCATTGGAAAAGACCCTGATGCTGGGAAAGATTGAAGGCAGGAGGAGAAGGGGACAACAGAGAATGAGATGGTTGGATGGCATCACCGATTCAATGGACTTGAGTTTGAGTAAACTCCGGGAGTTGGTGATGGACAGGGAGGCCTGGCGTGCTGCAGTCCATGGGGTCGCCAAGAGTCGGACATGACTGAGCAACTGAACTGAACTGAACCAATGGCCCATGGGAACCCTGCGAGCCACCTGAGGCCTGAATGTCATTTGAAAAACCCCAAGACAGGAAAATGACATGGAGTCGAAGAAGGCACCAGGCTCTGCCCAGGCACTCCCCAGCCTCCTGTCCAGGATTGGGGAGGAGCAATACAGCTCAGGGCCCACCGTGGGTATAGGACCAATGATTTCTGGGGGGCAGAGCAGGCAGTGGGGTGTGGTGTGAGCGCCGTGGTCCAGGAGGCCCCAGGAGAGTCCGATCAGCACAGAGCCCCTGAGCAGGCAGGCTCCTGGGTGGTCAGCACTGCCCCGTGCCCCCAGACACGCCTCACTGACCCCTCCCTCCACGTGGCATAGACCAGGCTGCCCTAGCAGGTATGCAGACCAAGAGCTAGAGAGCCATCTGGTGCAGGTCACACAGGCTCCTGTGGCCTTCCTCCCGCGGCCTGGGTCCTAGCTCTTGCTCAGCCTGGCCCAGCATCACTGCTTGTAACCAACCGGGACTTGGCCACACGAGGGTGAGGACGCCCTCCTCTCTCCTCCTCCGTCTTGCCCACAGTGGGTATCCATGGGGTGGGCTGTTCCTATGAGTGTTTGTGGAATGGACGGTGAAGGAGCCCCCACATCCCTTCCGGTGCTGAGGTCTTTCTTGCCACAGAGGGAACCTGCAGGAGGTGGAGCCCCTGAGACTCCGCTCCCAGGAGAAAGACAAGTACAGCCACAGCCGCACCGAGTGACATGCGGAGCTCACTTTACAGCTTGTATAGCACATTCACTTACGTACATCCTCTCATCTGATTTCCAAAGGACTCTCTCTGAAGCAGCCAGGGCACGCATCACTGTTGCTTTGTGCAGAGGAGGCTCAGAGACAGCACATGGCTCACCCAAGGTCACGCAGCTGCCCAGACGGGAGATCTGAACCTGGGCTTTGACTCCCAGTCCAGAGCCCTTTCCGCTCTGCAGCACGTAATCACCCCTGTTCTGGAACTAGGAGGCCACTGCCCGTTGTTTACCGTGACTGTCTGAGGCCAACTCTCTCTGTGTTGGTTAGCGTGTGGCCTGGAAAAGAGCCACATAACATAGCTCCACAACCTCGGGCAAATTACTTCTCTGAGACTCAGTTTTGTCTTCCCCAAGGCTGTTGCAAGGATTGAAGTTCACGTAGATAAGACGCATCATTTCCAAACGATAAGGAGGACGGGCTTTCTATTCCCCATGGTACTACTCCTATCTACACAGTCCCCCAGCATCCTGCCTGGGATGGTTGAGACCCTGCTGAACCAGTCGGCAGGAGGGCCTTCCAAAGGAGGAGATGTGGTTTGCTGGGAGAGAGGAGCATTTCAGAGCAGTTAGCTTGGAGTCCTTGAGCAGAGGGCAGCCTGGAGCCCCAGCCTTGCGTGAGGGTCCCCATGGGTTCCTTTGTGCCTCTGTGCTCAGCCCCCCTGGGGGTCAAATGAAGATATCAGGACCTTCAAACAAGAGCCCCTTGTTACTGAACCGGTGGCTTCTGGGATGATTCGAGGCTTTGGAATCTGGTGTCTAGACAAACTCCCTTGGGATTCTGCTGTGCTGCCCCTGTCCGCACTTCTAGGACCCACTGTCTGGCACTGGACATTATCATCTCGCACCCATCACAGCCAGTCCCCAGGTGCAATTCGTCTGTCTCCCTCCCTCCCTCCCACCCTCCTTCCTAAACAAGAACCACACCTGCTCCACAGAGCCCTCTAATCCAATCCCAGGTGGTGTTCACAAACTCCTTCTCCACTGTGGTCCCCAGACGGCTGTCTGAGAGGCTATAAATTGCATCTGTTAGACGGAGAGGCCTCAGGAACGCTTCGTCTTGCAGCAACACGCAGTGGGCTCCAGCGCACTGAGACCCCCTTGGAGCCCCGAAGGGAAAGGAGATGCTTGTTGTCTCACCAGGAGTGGTTGCCTGGGGACTTGCATCTCATCTTTTTAAAAAATAAATAACCTTTTTGTGGGTTTGCTTTTATTGTAAATAGCACAGAAAATAGAGATAAACCAAAAGAAGAAAATAAAAATCCTCCATGAGCCTAGTCCTTTGGGAAGACCATTGTTAATATGTCGGTGTTTTCCCAACCTCTCCTCATGCGAAAGTTGAATTACACCATTGTGAAATATTGTCTCTTAATAGATCATAACCCCCTTTTTTACTATAAAACAACCATCTGCAACATCACTTGAGTGGTTGCACTTAAAAGCCATAATTTCACCATTTCCCTGTTACGTGATATCTAGTGTATTTGCCCTTTTTCTACTATTGTAAACAACACTGGAATAAGTAGCCATAAAGTTAAGTTGTTGGAAATTCCTTGATGATTTATTTCCTCAGAGGGTCACAGGTGATTTTGAATTAATCAGAACAGTTGGGCAGGGCCCCTGACACCTGGGCTCCCTAGTCGTCATATCCCTGGGTTAGCCACTCACCTTTGCTGCTGCAAAACAGAAAGGGTGCGCAGAATGTCAGGGGGAAAGGCCCTTCCGCTGGGTTTATGGCGTGGGCGAAGGCAGAGGTTTGCTGAGAAGCGCACGGAAGCCAAGTTGGGGAGCAAGGCCTGGAGCCCCCAGTCCAGTGCTCCTTACGTTCTGTCTGAAGGTGCTTCCCGTGTGCCCAGCCTGGGCAGCACTGACATTGGTGACCCGCTGCCCTGATCGCTCCGTCTTCCCGACAGTCACCCTAATCACAGCATAGTCACTGAGCCTTCCTCCTGGTCCTGACACCACAGTAGGTACTTTACAAACGTTATCTGATTTTCCTACTCCAGCAACCCTCTGAGGAAGGTAGTAGGGTCCTTAATTTATAAACGCGGAGGGGAATTGAGCCAGGAAGTCATGGAGTCAGGTTCACGTCCAGGCCTGTCTGACCCCAGAGCCTCATAAACCTCCCACTCTGGGTGTTTACAGGTATTCCGGATAAAGGCCATCAAGCTGGGAGAGAAACTCCTGCCAGCCTTCGACACCCCCACAGGAATCCCAAAAGGCGTGGTGAACTTCAAAAGGTAGGATGCCTTCTCGTTTCCCCTTTGTGGCTTTGGCTGCATCTGCATGGAAACTGAGGCACAGGGTGGCAGGTGGGGGGCGGGGTGGGGTGATTCTGGTGCGGGAATCACAGGGAGTGGGTGGCATAGTGAAAGCCAGCCTTAGCCAAGGGCTCACCTGATCTTCGTGGTGTGGAGAGCAGGGTCGCCGAGCCTCTGGGACCCTCCTGTAATGCTGCCATGACTCACAGCCCCACAGCTGTGCCCCAACCACCCGCCTCCTCAGCTGAGATGCCTGGCCAGGAGGGTCATCACACCTCCCACCACAGGCAGGAACCCGCAGCCACTGGGGAGTCAGGACCATGGACAGAGGGACCTTGGTTTGCTGACCCTCACCCTCAACCCCTTTCAGAGTTAAGTCTCAGGAGCCCTGAGGGGCTTCTTGAAACATCGACCCCATGGAGGCTCAGACTCCAAGGAGGAAAGACCTTGGCTGAGGTCACATAAGCCAGTAAAAGGCCACCTAGGATATGAGCCCAGGACTTCCAACTCAATTTTCAATAATATTTATTGTGAGTCCCCCCTATAAAACAAATTCTTCTCGCAAAAAAAATGTGGATTATACCAGAAGTGTTGGATAAGACCCAAAATATCACATGTGACTCCACTAAGCACGAAACCACTGGTATGCTTCTTTACTGGCCATTGATTTTCACTGGCTGCTTCCATCATTTTCCCTCCCGATGGGTTGCGTAATTCAGCATGGGAGCTAGCGTCTTCCTGGACGTTCACCAAGTCCCAGAGCCAGAGTGGATGGGACCTTGGGGAATGTGGCTGGAGCAGGTGGAGCCAGGCTGCAGCTCCAGCCCGCTCCAAAGCCTTCGGGGACTTACCTGCGTCCCGCTGCTTCCCAGAGGGGAAGGGCAGGGTGAAAGTCAAGGGGACAGCAGCCAGCAGGCCTTAAGATCCACTGAGGACCATGCAGCTTGCTCCTGGGGACCCCTGTGCACCCCACTGCTTTGCCTGCTCTCCATCTTTTTGTCCCCTGGGCTTCTCACCGCTTCTCTGGCCATTAGAGCCCAGCTCAGATGCCACCTTCTCCAGAAGCCAAAAGCATCCTCGCCTCGCCGGCCACCAGGCACTCTCTCTGCTTCGTTTGGCCCTCGTTACCCTTGTTCCCCACGTTCCCCCACCAGCCCTGGAGCTTCTTGAGGGCAGGACACACGTCCCCTTCTTTTTTCTCTCCTTCCACACGTGTTCACTCAAGGCGCCGTGTATGGGACGGGAGGCCAACTCTGATGATTGCTGATTCCTACGTTTATTGAGTGGTCACTCTGTGCCTGGCATCATGCCGAGGGTTTCGCTCATCGCCTCACCTATCACACTCCACACAGAAGTCCTTTAGGGTCAGTATTTATGTTATGGCTGCTGCCCAAGGTCTTCTTGCTCACAGGTAAGGGGCCAACTATTAAATCATTTTGTTATGGATCAAGAGCTGTGCTCCTGATGCCCACCTGGCCCTCCCTCAGGCAGGAACCCTGCAGCCCATCGCTGCGTGGAACAGATCCAAGAGTCTTAGTAGAAGGCACGAGCCGTTCCCCAGCACCCAGGGAGCACTCTGGGGCTGTGCTTTAGGCCCTGCTACAGCCTGACCCTGGGGAAAGAGCTGCAATATTTCCATCACACTGAACTTCTTGTCCCATCACCTGAAGCAGTTTCTTATCTCAGGAATCTCAGCCCCACAGGGGAGGGTAGGCAGAGTCTCTGGGCTCAGGTAGAGTTCCCACTGCCCCTGTCCATCCGGAGGAGTTCCCACCCTCTAGGGCCTTGCAAAGAAGAGGGGACTCGGCCTGCTCGGCATCTTGACTTACCATCTCTGGTCTGAAAGGATTCCTGGGGAGTGATGTCACTTCAGTCTTTGTAACAGACCAGCGAGGAACCTTAGGGACCCACTGAAACACCATCTCAGTGCCAGGCTTGACTCCTCAGAGTTGGACAGTTGGATCTCTTTTCAGGCTCCTTTCCCACAAACACTGATCCTGGAGAAACTTGGCCAGATGTCTCGGAGCCAAGACATAAGCACCCTGTGATTCTGACTCTGTGTCCCAGGTCTAGCTTCTCGGGCCTCCCTGCCCCGGGTCAGAATAAGACCTTAGCTCAGGCACCCCTCCCTCCTCCCTACATGGCATCCCCCTCCTCTGACCCCCAGCAAGCCCCACATGCTGCAGCCCTGGCCGCCTGCCTTTCCTGGGTCCCTCAGAGACCAGACCTGATCTCACACAGATCCTGACATTTCTGATTAAGAAAGCGCATTTATTTCTAGGCTGTTTGCATGCTGCCAGTGCTGTATACATATGTATGTAAATGCATATTTCCTGGCAACACCTCCCTCTCATTTTCTGGGTAAGAGAGTCTGTTGCTAAAAATGCCTCCTGGTTCCACCAGGGAAAGCATCAGGGATGTATACAGCCCTGGGGGCGTGGTGCTGAGTGTTGCCTTTGGAGAGGGCCTGCTGGTGGAGTGGGGTCCACGCTGCTGCCCCTGCCCAGCTCGGGGGGGAGGCAGGGGGCAGCCATGACCTGTGACCTGCAGGACCACTGGGCTCTGGGAGAGGGGAGGTGTCCAGTCACAGGGCCTCTGCAGGTAAATCAGCCTCTCCAGGTAGCTTTCACACACTCAGGCCACACACACGCATGCACCCCACTGCCACTACCCTAATCATGAAGGCTCAGACATCCAACCTCACCTTTGCCACACACACTGGTCCCATCCCTATGTGCACAGATTCACACCCAAATACGTGTTTACAAGTGCACCCTTCTGCCACACACATGCATCCAGGTGGTAATAATTATGCAGGTTTGTCGAATGGTCACCATGTCCCAGGCACGACGTTATGGATTCTCTCTCTTCATCACACAGCAACCACATGGACCCCACTTTAAAGGGAAGAAACAGACTCAGAGAGTTGAGGTAACTTACCCAAGGTCACACAGCAGCAAAGTTAGAAATTAGAATCCAGTCTCTGCCTGGTTCCAGAATTAACGATTGTGTTGATACCATACACGTGTGTACACACACAGAAGCTTCTGCCAGGCTAGGGAGGGGGATTATGGTTCTCTCACACGAGGGGAGAGAACGCAGGCTGCAGGCCCACTTGCCGGCTGAAAAGGCAGGGAGGGGAGCAGACCCGCTGCCGTCAGCCCAGCAGTCACAAGGCTGATCAGAAGCCCTCCTGGTTTTCGAATGGACGCTGCCCAGAACGGATGCATTCGGGGCACAGAGGACCGAGGGTGTGGGTTTGGTTGCAGCTCAGCTAACACTGTCAGGTTACTGTGTGACCTTGCAGAAGTGTCTTCCCCTCTCTGAGTCGGACTGCCCTAACCTGTGAAATAAGAATCTTGCTGTCTACCCCTGCAGTTGGATGTGAAGGTAGAATAAGATACCGCTGCTGCCTGGCACATATCAAGAACTTAACTCTAACAGACAACATAATCTAATGTGCATTATTACATAGTGGTTACAATGACAGTCATCGCATGCGTAATTTATAACTTACAATGACTCTATGAGGTGTGTAGATAAGGAGACCGGGGTCTGCAGGAATTCCCTGACCCGCCTGAGGTCCCCTAGCTGAGAACTGGGGGAGCCAGTTTGTGAGGCCAAGTCAGAGAGGGGAAAGCGCCTGGCCCACCGCCTGCCCCTGCCCAGGGGCGACTCCACCACTGAAGGTCCACTTGGGAGGGTGAGCACTGGGAGGGAGGGGAAGGAAGGAGAGGCTCCTGTAAGGAAAAGGAGAACAAAAGACTGCTGATCATGGCTGGGGCTTTTTTTTTGTTTGTTTACTTTGAATTTCTCTGCCAGGGCAGGAAGCATCAATTATTCAGGAAGACCTCTCTGGGTGCCTGAGGCTCCCACTGAGGTCACAGGCTGGAGAGAGAGGTCTCCTGGCCTGGAGGGAAGAGGGACACAGAGGGATCAGCTTCCCCTTCTCTCAGGGTGGATATGGGGCCATCTGGGGGACCCCTGAGGGTCGTACTCTCTGAGGCCGAGGCCAACAGATCTCACTTCAAATCCTGCCTCCACCACCTACTGGTTCTGAGCTTCTAAAGACAGCTCACTTCCCTCTCTATTTTCCTCAGGGATTAACGGTGCTTAACTTTGTGGGCTTTAAATGCAGTCATGATGTGGACGGCCCGCCCCAGTGCCTGCATCTGGAAGCTGTTTTATTTACTACCTAAAACTCAAATTTCCCCTCTGTGCAACCCCTCCCTCCCCACCTGCCCAGAGTCAGAGTAATACCAAGGAAACGGGTGTGTTTATTGAGGTCATTGCTCCAAATATCCTTGAACTCGATTCCATCTGTTTCTACAAGAGTTTCTTGAAACCACATCAGAGAGGAGAAAGGCAACCTCGGGGGAGCCCCAGCCCACCCGGATAAAGCAGGGCCCCTCAGCTGGCAAACTGTGGGCCCACACTTGCCCTCCTAGGTCCTGTCCTTGGGAGGCAGAGGGCGGACAGAGGCCAGCCGCCGGGGAGCCAGGGTCCCAGCTGCTCCACTTAACTGTGCGATCTCGGGCGGTGACATCACCATTCTGTGCCTTGTTTTCCCCATCTGTGAAAGGGGCAGATGGGAGGATTACCTGAGGCCCTGCCTCTGCACTCTTCCTCCTTGAAAGCACCCAGTACTTTCCAGGAAAGGGAGGAGGCAGTTAGCTGACAGCCTTCTCCGGCGGGGCCGCCGAGTCATGCTGGTGACCCATCTAAGGTGTTCAGGAGACGCCTGCATCTCTGCGGCGAGGAGACCTTTGCTCAGAGAGCCCCGGCTGCTTTCATCCCTAACCTCGGACTTCCCAGGATCTGGGTGGTCCCTGGTGGGTGGTCTTAGAAGAGCCAGCCACCCTTCAGGTGTGGGTTCCATGGAGTTCCAGGTGGGGGCTGTGTAAGTCCATGGGCAGCAGTGACTGCGGAGGGAAGGAAAGGGCCAAGCGGGGTCCCTCTCGTCGTCCCCCACTTTGGACCCCGGCCATGCACTCTCCACACACAGCAGCAATGATTGTGAGCAATCAGTTGCCCTTGAACAAGTGGATGGAGATAGAATGTTCTAGGGGGTCTTTGTGGTCCCTGACTGCATTATCCCTATCGCCTGTAAATTTAGCATCATGTCTGTGCCAGGTCTTGGCCACCAAGGCAGCTCTGCCCACATCCTTTGAGAGCCCACACATCTTACAGGAGCTGCTTGACCATAGAAACGAAGACTACTGCCTGTCAGACAGCCCTGGGTTTAAATGACCTGTAGGCGAGTTTCTCACCAACCTGAACATCCTCATCAGATAAACAGGGGGTACGAACAGTATCAACCCCCAGGGAGGATTCACTGCGATTGTATGGTGAAGCTCCTAGTCCAGTGCCCAGCACACAGTAGGTGCTCCCCCACGAAGCAGAGGAGCCAGCCCCGCCGGCAGGGGGTGACCCGACTGCTTCTGTCTTTTCAGCGGCTCCAACAGGAGCTGGGGCTGGGCCATGGCAGGGAGCAGCAGCATCCTGGCGGAGTTTGGATCCCTGCACTTGGAGTTCTTACACCTCACCCAGCTCTCTGGCAACCAGGTCTTCGCAGAAAAGGCAAGTCTTCTCTCTGCTCCCTCTTTCCCTTGTGGAGAGCAGAGGGTGAGCACTCAGCTTGTGACGGGGAGATGGAGCACGGGCCAGCTGAGAGTGGGGGGCGCCCGCAGCCAGGGCCAGTGTAGCAAATAGTTGCCTAATTGTACCTGATGGCAGGCGGCAGGGAAGGTGAGGACAAGGAGTAAGCAGGGAAGAGACATGGCTGCCAGCGAGAAGGTTTTCCCTGGTATACGTGTGAGCTTGGTGGCAACCACACACGTGTGAAATCCGGAGTAAGTGCAACCAGGGAAATCTAGGCACCAGCTTGCATTGGCAGGAACTGGCCACCCGGCACCGAAGTCCCCTTTCCAGAGACATTTAACTTCTTCGGGTGAGATCTGCCTGCCTTAGCGCTTCCAGACGCCCATCTAGCTCATGCTGTCAGCAGGCTGGCAAAGTGATTTCCCTCCGCGGCAGAGGCTCACGTCTGTTCCTTCTCAGTTACCCGGCTGGCTAGGACTGCAGGGGTGCAGAGAGCTAGTGTCCAGGCCTTTGTCCCTCCTGACAGCCACCCCTGCCCTGTGAAGCCCTCCAGAAAGAGCGGTTTCTCAGGGTCACAGCCCGGGGCAGTCCCATCTGGAAGGGTCCCCGTAGATCCAACTCTAAACCCAAAGAAGGAAAGTGGACACACACCACCCGCCGATGGTGCTTGAGCCTTCCCGAGTCCTGGCCCTGCAGGGAGATAAAGCCCTGCCCTCCAGGAAGCAGGAGACCACCGCCCCCCACCCCCACCACCCCCCCTGCCGCCAAAGTCTTCTCTTCCCCGGTCCTGGATTAGTCTCTTAGAATGCCAAGGGAGCCCAGGGGTCACAGAGTCACACCACTACAGTGGCTCCCAGGCTTACGTCAGCCAGCCAGCCTCAAACCATCACCTAGCACGCTGGCTGGCGAAGAAGCCATCTCAAGCCCAGGAATGTGCATTTTAAACAAGCCCCGTACAGGACTCCCTGGAGGCCCAGTGGCTGAGGTTTTGTCTTCTGGTGCAGGGTGGCGGGGTGTGGGTTTGATCCCTGGTCGGGGACCTAAGATTCCACATGCCCAAAAAACCAAAACATAAAAGCAATATTGTAGCAAATTCAATAAAGATTTTTTAAATGGTCCACATCAAAAAAAAAAGTCTTTAAAAAAAAGACACCCATGTGTTTTTTGATGTCAGGTTGAGGACCACCGCTTACTCAATGTGGGAATCCACCCAAGCTTTCTCAAGAATCTCAAGAAGGGTTTTTCAACCCCTTGATCACTTCCTCAGCACTGGGGCTCACCATCACCCTTAAACAGCTCCTCATGTTGTCAGATCTCCCTTCAGAAGCCCCTCCTTATATTGAGAGGACTCTGCCTCCCCAGGACACCCCACCTCCAGAGCTCATGGAGTAAAGTCAATCCCACTTCTGATGAATCTTATATTCTGGTCTCTGGTCCTTTTGCCCGACTCCAGGCTGACTTTGCCCCCAGCCTCCCTTCTCCACTGCTCTTGAGCCAGACCCCTCTAGGAATACCACGGCTGGCTCAGAGAGGAGTGAGGCAAGGAGTTGCTCTAGTTCTGCTAGGCTGGAGCTGCCGCTGCCTGAGCACCTAGGATGTGCTGGGCCCTGTGTAGTGGCTCTGATTTTCCCACCAAGCCTGTGAGGTGTGTCTTCTTTTATCCCCATTTGACAGAGGAGGAAACTGATACTCGGAGAGGTTCAATCACCTGTCCTGAGTCATCCATCTGGTAAGTGATTAAGCTGAGACTCAAACCCAGGGACTTTCTGGCCCTGAAACCCATGCTGTTTCAAGACCAGATCACTACAGCAGGCTTCCAGCTTTTTCACAAGAGTCCCTCCACCTCTCTGTCACTACATTTACATTCTCTAGCTCCTTTGATTCCCGCAGTCATGCCTCTCACACAGGCGATTATTGGCAGTCAACAAATTGGCCCTGATTCTGGAAGCACCCACACCCTCCAGGGGAGCTCATTTAGCTCGCTTCACTGCTCACCACCAGGACAATCAAGACTAACTCAGGTGCAAGCACAGTCCTGTCCCCCATAATGGACTATTAGTATAAATGGATATGAGATCTGATGTGGCAGAGCCAAGTGCGAGCGAGCTTCTGTGCCCGGAAAGAAAGGTCTGACAGCTAAAACACTGCTCCTCGGCTTGCAGATAAATCTGTGAGCATGCTACAGCTCGGTCCCCAAGGGCCTTTCTGTCCTGCGGAGTCTGCACCGTAAGATTTCATGTTCTGCCAGACAGCAGCCCCTGATGGATAAAGCCTTGCTGAATCCCATGTCATGCCCTTCGCAGCCCCAAAGGTTGCAGACCTGGCCTCCTGCTCCAGCGGGGGCAGCCTCTGTTGCACGGTCCCTGCCCTGATCCCTGTTGGACCCAGGGCCACTCTGTGTGGGCGGACAGACCAGACTCACGCCCTGGTTTCTGCCACTACAAGCCCCATGACCATGGGCAAGTGACTGCACCTCTCCGATATCCTGGTTCCTGAGATGATAATCCCGTATGGATTGTTAGGAGGGTTGGCGATCGTGTATCTGCTGCGTCTGTCTCAGAGCAACTGAGAAACATTAACGGCTGTTGCAGTTGTTATTAAAACCCCGAGATGCCTATTAGGGCACAAGAATGCTAAGGATCCTCCCTTCTGGAATGGTTCCTACTGTGTCAGATAAAACAACATATTACCAGGCTGAGTGATGTGAAATTGCCAATATTTAACCATTTCTGACTGTTAAAAAGACAGTTTTGTCTAGCACTTACAAATGAGCGACTATCACTTATACGAAGCCCCTAGTAAAAAGACTCATCCCCACAATCCACACACAGTGAGGAAGGGGTAAGGTGGGGAAGGGGAGACTGGCAGGGCCCCTGGCAGATCAGTCAGAGGTGGGAGGTCAGGCCCCACTGTGGCCACATCCTGCTGCACCCCACTCTTGAGCATAAGGGCCCCTCTCTTGACCTCCAGATTGGAGCCAACTGCTGGTTACCCAGCTCTCCTTTCCTTGTTGGAATGTTTTCCTCTCTGGACTGGAATCAGCCACCCTGGTCCTCAGTGGGCTGGGAATTAGCTGGCTCCTTGGAGAAAGTAAAAATGTGCGTGGTGTCCATCTCTTGGCAGGTCAGGAACATCCGAAAGGTCCTTCGGGAAATTGACAAACCCTTCGGCCTCTACCCCAACTTCCTCAGCCCGGTGAGCGGGAATTGGATGCAACGTGAGTACAGGTGCCCCTGGTCCACTGGATTTCTGCCCGGCTTCCCCGCCCGCCAGGCTGTGTGAGGCACCTGGGCCCAGTGAGGGGTGATGCATTTGTACAGGGCTCCTGGGTACCACCCTCCTGCCAGGAGCCGTGGGGAGTGCTCATTACCAAGGCCCGCCCTGTGCATCGCCCACGTGCTAGCCATCCCCAGCCTTCCATCTCTTCTGATGCCCACCGAAACCTCCTTCATCCTCCCCCAAACTTGCAAGAGTGCTCCAGTTAGAGGTTTATGCCAAACGTGGCTCCAAGAAAAGCCATGCAATCCCCTCCCACCCCGCTTCGTCTGGTTCCCTTCCTCCAACTGTAATTTCTTCAAAAAACATTTAAGCAGATCCTGCCTATTCAGCAATATAAAAATCATGAGTTCCTCACTCATATCTTACACCTATAAGAATCGGTGCTAGGATTTCCAGCTGTTTATGTTCAGAGGCTTTTTTTTTCAACCAAACCGTTGTGGGTCACCTCTGGAGCCTCATTCACAGCCCCCAGCTCCACCCACTGAAACAGAATGGGGTTTGTGAAACTCTCAGGCAGGGGAGTGTTGAAGTCTCCCAGCCTCCAGCATTGCCCCGCTGTCGGGAAGCCCGGCTCTGCCTTGCCTTTTTTGACCAAGGCCCTAGTCGTGTGCTCACAGTCAGCGCAAATTGGTTCCATGCGCCCTGCCTCTCAGGGCTTCCCAAGACTCGCCCAGAAGCCCCACCTTCACTGCCTCTACCCAGACAAGGACCCTTTCCCTTTTTACCCTTCCTTTTTTTTTTTTGCCCCCTTACCCCTTTCCCTGCCTCCAACCCCAGTTGTAATGTCATCAGCAAAGGCTCAGGGACAAGGTAAACCTGAGTCTTAATTCCTGCCCACCCTGGGGGAACGTCACTTCTTCTTTTCCAGCCCTGGTTTCCTCTCTCGCAAAATGGAAGAGCTAGAGATATGATCTTTGTGTACTACAGAAGGGTGTGGGAGCACTGGTCAAAAGCTGCAGTAAACAGATTTCAGTTCATTCTCCAAGGATGACACGGGTTGTGATTTCCTTGGCGGTCCAGTTGTTAAGACGTTGCCTTCCAATGCAGAGGGTGTGGGTTGGATCCCTGGTGGGGAGCTAAGCTCTCACATGCCTCAAGGCCAAAAAACCAAAACATAAAACAGAAGCGATATTGTAATAAATTCAAAAAAAGACTTAAAAAAAAAAAAAAAAAAGATGGCATGGGTTGTCCTAACGGGTAATAAGCACCCATCACCAAAAGTATACAAGCAGGGCCTGGAGGGCCAGCTGGCCAGCCAGCAGGGATACTGTGAGGAAACTGCAGAGGCCTGCCCTTCCAAGCCAGAGCCTCTAAGATCTGCTGGTCCAGGAGGCCCAGAAAATTCGACCCGGGAATTTTCCTTGGTGATGACCTCATTCCCAAGGAGCCTCCTGCAAAAACTGCTTGGAGAAACGCAAAGTATTTATAACCAAAACACAGTACCAAATTCAGAAGTTCCAGGGGAAAATGAAGGTTTGAATTACAGATTATGGCCACGGGAAGAGACAGTTCGATAACTGTTACTGCCTTTAATTGCAAGGCCTGACTGGGTGAAGAGATAAACTGTGCAGCTGCCGGCCCTAGCTGCTCCAGGACAATGCGGCAAAACCCATTACCAGGGGGCAAGGGGCATGGCTTCCCAACCTGAAGGGCCACCTTGGCAAATTACAGGGGAGCCTCCGCGCCTTCCCCCGCCCTGCTGAGAAGCATAATTTTCTTTGCAGGCTGCACTCAGGGTCGCAGGGCTGGGCAGACTCAGTCACATATGGAAAAATGTTTCCTATTAATAAAATATGAAGCCAAGGCCCACTGGATTGCAGAGGGAAGGTTATAAAGAAAGCCCTGCTCCTCTGGGCGCCTGCCTTCCTCCTCCCCTGGCTTTGGTGCCAGGGGTCATCTCGGGTTTTCTGTGGTTTTCACTGGGTTCATTTGGTTTTGTTTTCTGGATGACTGTGTGATTTTCCAGCAGGTGATACCATTCCCATCTTGCATAAGCCAAGTTCACGTTCTTATCTCTCCTTGAATCCTCTGTGTAGCCCACTTGCAGCCACAGACATTGCAGCTTCAGGAGGCGAAGAACTAACTGAGGCTACCTCCCAGCCCAGACCCATGCTCTTGCCCAGTCCCCACTCCTGCCTGAAGCTGGATGTCAGGGTAGTGAGAGGCCGAGACCCTCCAGCCCCTAGGACGTCGCAGCCAGGATAAGTCCACCAGGCTGCTGCTGGCACCAAGCACCAAGATGAGACCGGCCCCAGCAGAGCTTGAAGAGCTGCCAGCCCTCCGGCTTGGCCCCTGGAGTAGCTTGGCCGCCTTGTCCACTGCCTGAATCCCACACCGTCCTTGGTGAGAGGGACGTGGCGAGCCCAGATTCTCCCCCGTGGGCGGCGTAGGAGCGTAAGCGGCCCGCCAGCTGCAGCCTGGCCGCCTCCCCAGCTTCACTCTACTTTCCTGCCGGCGATTCCCAGGCATGTAGGGTGGCCGCCTCCTGCTGCCGAGTGTGATGGGAGTGTTGTTGACACGGTCAGGAAGCAGAAGAATCCAGCTCCACTCAAGCACACAAACTCTTGCTCCCATCTGCATTTGACAAATCAGGAGACGGAGGCCCCCCAGGGCAGGGGTCTGACTTGTCCTGAGCTAATGTTTCTAATTCCCACTCCTGTACTTTTCCCCTGTGCCCCTTGCTGTGGGAAGACACCACACACACACACATCACCCACACACATTACACACACATCACACACACACATCGCCCCCACACACACACGTCACACACATCACACACAGAGGCTAGAAAGTGGCAGGACCTCCAGATGAGAACTGTGCACTGCAGCCGAGGCCCTGTGAAACTCTACGCACACCCCAAGGGGGGGTCCTGTCTCAAACAACTGTGGGACACCTGCTGACCTGGCTCCCCTCTCCCACACACACCTGCCAGGTGAAGCCCTGGACCTCGTCACTCACCACGCTCTGCAGTCACATGATGAAGTCCAGCCTCGCTGGCGTGGCCTTCAAGGTCCTTCCCAGCACGGCCCAAATCTGCTCACCTTTCTCTCATTCAGGGCCCACTGGGGCGTCCGCTGTGTGCCGTGGAGGTATTGGGCACAGCTGCGAATCTCCCATGGTCCCTCCCCATACAGCCCACAGCCGAGCTGGGGAGGCAGACCCACAGACAGGTCCTGACGATACAGCACCCAGCAACGGTGCGGGGCCGCTGTCACCTAGCGCCTACTGCAGGAGGGCACCGGGCCAGAGGGCACAGCTGCCTTATCTCCTTCCTTCCTCATGGTCCCCCTGTGGGGACACGGAGGAGAGCCTTTCTAGGTGGAGCAAAGCAGGGAGAGGGCCTGAGCCATGCCAGGGGGAAAGGTCTTCCCGGCAGAGGGGTCATCACAGGTGAGACAGAGTGTGTGGGGGTGGGCTGCAGCGTTTGGGGCGGCAGAGAGGAGGCAGGCCCAGCAGATGGCCGTGGAGGTCACCGCGCCCCTCCTGTGAGCCACCAGCCCCTTCTGCGGAGGCTGACCCGGTCCAACCTCTAGCCTCCCCCCACCTCTGCTCTGCATGGGTCTCCTGCCAGGGCTGTGGACACACCGTCCATCTATCAGGCCTGGCACAGTCCTGCCACCTCTGTGCTTGTCCAGCTGTGTCCTTCCCCAGGGAGCGGGACCGAGGGGGACACTAGGCTGGTCCCGTCTTTCCGGGTAACAAAGTCCAGCCCACGCTGGCCCCTTCCCATGCCTCCCTAAGCCCCAGGCTTTATCTGGTCTGTTCCCATTTTCCCAAGTGCTTGTCCCCTTCCTGAACTCTTGCTGAACCAGGATTTGTTTAAGGAGGGGCTGGAGGGGGCTGGCAGGGCTGGTTTACCATGGGGCCTCCTATAAGCCCCCTCTCCTGGTTCTGTCTTTTCCTCCCATTTCTGGGCTCTCCCTCTTCACACCTGTCCTTTGTTTCTCAGTCTTTGCCTCCTTCTCTTGGTTGACTGTGTGAAGCTGCAGAAAGTGAGCGCTCTACTGGCTTGGTGGCTGAGCTATTTAGGCTCACTCTCAGTTTTCCCATCTGGGAAATGGGGTTTGTCGTGCTTACTCTACAGGGTTCTTAGGAAGACTGTTACACATAATACAGCAAAGCTTCCAGCCCACAGTAGACCCTCGAAAGAGGGTAGCCGTTGCCATAGTCTCTGTTTCTTTCTCTTGCCTCTACCCCCTTCCTTCCCTTCTCTCTTTCAGCCCCCTCTTTCTCCAGAGGAGCTGAAAATTCTCTTCCCGTTTCCCATGCCCTGGCTTCATCCAGCCCCTTTCCTTCCTCTCTGTCTCCCTGTTTAACCAGGAACCTCAGTTCACTCCTTGCTGTATCTACTGAATGCCTTGATGTTGCCTGTTAATGGGAGTGAAGTGAGCTCTTGCTTCTTTATTGAAGTGCTCCTCTGTAAGCTGTCACTCTCTCGGAGCTGCCCTGCATGGGGCACCTGCTTGTCCAGCCACGCCTGGAGGTCCTGCTCCCCCAGGGCAGACGGAGGGGTCCTCCAACCCAGTTTCCCTCCCCCTGCTCCTTTGAACTCCGTTCATCCCAATTGGCTACATTTAAACCTGGCTTTTTCAGAATAGCTCTGCACTCTGACCAACTAAATTAAGCCTCTCATTCCTCCTTCCCGTGGCCTTTTATGAACCTGCCCAACATTAATTACCATGTTTGGCACAGGGTAATAAAAAATCCCTGAACTCCCTGCCACCAGATTATCTTTTTAAAGAAATGCAACTCATTTACAGTTAATAACCAGCGGCCCTGCCGTCCTCTGCCTGCTAAACGACATGATTTATGGCAGCCAGAGGAGCCCCTGCACTTTTGTGTGGGACCATCGAGCTCAAGCGGCCCCGGTGGCCCCCAGTCGCAAGCCACACCTTTCTCCCAGCACCCCTGAACCGTTCTGCTGGGGTGTCTGAGGCCGGGGATTTAATGCGCGCTCCCCACCGAGCTTACTGGGTGAGTCTTGCCGGCAGCCGGTAGAGATAATATTCCTGTCCTCTCTCCCCTCACAGACCACGTCTCGGTTGGAGGACTCGGGGACAGTTTTTATGAATATTTGATCAAGTCCTGGCTGATGTCAGCCAAGACAGATATGGAAGCTAAAGATATGTACTACGAAGCCTTGGAGGTAAGACAGGCGCCTGACGCTGCATGGGCGGTTTGGTCACTCGCCGCCAGTTCCCCAAGGGTCCCTGAGAGCTGGGAGCCTAGCCCCCACCTACTTCTGCCCACCCGTGCCCCCCACAGCGAGCGGGCCCAAAGGAACCCCGAGACTGTCCCCTCCCCAGCCTGTCGCTCTGCACACCCTGTCTGTGACTCTTCTCAAACACCTTGAAATCAGGGTCATGTCAGCCCCCTCGTTTTACAAATGCAGAACCCAGGCTGAAGATGGTGAAGTCATTTGTCCAGGGCCTCAGGGGAAGCAGCAGGCAGCCTGATTCAGAAACTCAGGGTCTGTGCTCCTGCTGTGTCAGAACCCAGAACACAGGGGCCCCCAAGGGAGGCTGCCAAAGCAAGACCCTCACATCTTCCAGCTGAACCAGAGGGGACGTAATTAGCACATCCAAGCTGAGAGGGGCCTCCCTCAGCGGGGCACCCCATCCTGTGGGCCCAGAGAGGGGAAGGCACTGGCTCAAAGACACACAGCACAGAACGGGCAGAACTCCAGCTAAAACCAGGTCTCCAAAGCCAGCTGTCAGGCTCTCCCCACTGTCCCTCAGCTGGTCTGTTCACGTGGCATGGAGTGAACAAGGATGCTAGGCTCAGATGGGCCAAAGGGGCAGAGACTGTGGGACTGATGGGCAGCCAGTTAGCCTGGGCTATTCTCAAGGGGGGTTGGAACCCAGCAGCCCACTGGTAAGATACCTTTGAGCCCAGCGAAACAAAAGGCAGGCTCCGGGCCTCAGTTTCCTCATGAAGTACATTGAGCAGGTTGGATCTATTCTGCTCCCTCCTTGGTCGAAGCTAACTGGATTCCTTGCTCACCCCTCCCCACTCTAAGTCAGTTCTTCCACCGCAGCCCGAATAGTTGTAAGTGCTTGTCCCTCCCCACACAGCTGCTCAGCACTTGGAACAAACCAGACTTCTCGCCTTTGCCCACAGTCCCTGACCTGGGCCTGCCAGTCACCCTGACCTCTCTCTCTCCCCCTTGCCCTCTGAGCTCTGGCCCCCAGCCTCCCTCAGGCACACCGGCTCATTCCCACCTCAGAGCTTTGATATCTGCTGCCTTCCTACCTGGAATATCATTCACGTGGCTGGGTCCTGCCTGTTGGTCAACTCAAAGGCCACAGAATTAGCCTTCCCCGGCTTCTCTCTCAGAGGGAGGGTGGGAAGGAAATACAGATGGATGACTGAATGGGTGGATAGGTGGGTGGAAGGATGGAAGTAAAGGAAGTGGGGAGGAAGGCAGGGAGGAGAAGTGTGTGAGTGGGTGGATGGATGGGTGGATGGGTGAATGTAAGGATGGGTGGGTGGGTGGATATAGGTGGATGAATGGGTGTGAGCAGCAACTGGATGGATGAATGACATCTAACTACGCTCTGATCACTTGAATCTGGCCAGGAATGGTAGTCCTTCAAGGAAACACACTGGAACAGCCCTCCAGAGCCGTGGACTCCTTAAAACTGTGGGCTCAGTGATGAATTTCCCCTGCCCAGCTCCGCAGCGCCAAGACCTCAGTCATGAAGCAGGTCCTGGGACTCCAGTCCCAGCTCTGTCTGGCTCAGCCCCATCCACTCCAAGTTTCTGGGCTGAGCTGCAGCTGCAGCCTGCAGCGTCTGTCAAGGACTAGCGGTCGGGCCCAGCGGTGCTGCCGGGGGAGGCCCTTTCTGCCTTCCTTGCAGAATAAACAGAAAAGTTAACGAGCAGCCTGGTTCCCAGCCCTCAGGGCACACTGTAGCTGAGGCTTCAAGGGAAGAAATGGCCATGAATTATTTAAGCAAACGGGGAGCTTTATAGAAACACTTGATTGAACAGGAGAGAACTCAGCTTTGCTCTGGCATTTGATCTCCCCAATGAAGAGCCTGCAATGTCTCTGACCCCAGGTAAAGGCTGGGCCTCTGGCGAGTTTGGGGCTTTGAAGAATATTCTGGTGGTTGTCAACCTTGTTGGCATGTTAAAAATCACCTGGGGAGCTGCAAAATCCCGGTGCCCAGGCTGCACCCCAACAAGGTTACTTTACAGCCTCTGGGTTGGGGCCCAGGCGACCACTGTGAAAGCTGCCTCAGGGCCTCCAACGTGTAAGTCAGACCAATTTCCTGCTAGGGTGGGCATGGGGGGCGGGGGTTCAGACAGGCGGGCAGGAACACCCCTGGGGGTCAAGAGGAGGCACAACAGGAAGAGCAGGGAGTTTCTGTCCTTGTGGTCTCCTCCAGGCAGCTGTGCTGGGTGCCTGACCTTATTTAGTGCCCTTCTTACAGGTGATGAAACAGGCTTAGAAAGGCCCAAGGTCTGGAGGAGGAAGGAGAGGGTGAAATGTATGGGAAGAGTAACGTTCAGTTCGGTCAGTCGTGTCTGACCCTTTGCAACCCCATGGACTGCAGCATACCAGGCTTCCCTGTCCATCACCAACTCCCGGAGCCTACTCAAACTCATGTCCATCGAGTCGGTGATGCCATCCAACCATCTCATCCTCTATTGTCCCCTTCTCCTGCCTTCAATCTTTTCCAACATCAGGGTCTTTTCCAATGAGTCAGTTCTTCGCATCAGGTGGCCAAAGTATTGGAGTTTCAGCTTCAGCATCAGTCGTTCCAGTGAATATTCAGGACTGATCTCCTTTAGGATGGGCTGGTTGGATCTCCTTGCAGTCCAAGGGACTCTCAAGAGTCTTCTCCAACACCACAGTTCAAAAGCATCAGTTCTTCAACGCTCAGACTTCTTTATAGTCCAACTCTTACGTCCATACATAACTACTAGAAAAACCATAGTTCTGACTAGATGGACCTTTGTTGACAAAGTAATGTCTCTTATTTTTAATATGCTGTCTAGGATGGTCATAACTTTCCTTCCAAAGAGCAAGCGTCTTTTAATTTCATGGCTGCAGTCACCATCTGCAGTGATTTTGGAGCCCCAAAAAATAGTCTGCCACTGTTTCCACTGTTTCCCCATCTATTTGCCATGAAGTGATGGGACCAGATGCCATGATCTTAGTTTTCTGAATGTTTAGGCCAACTTTTTCACGCTTCTCTTTCACTTTCATCAAGAGGCTCTTTAGTTCTTCGCCTTCTGCCATAAGTGTGGTGTCATCTGCACATCTGAGGTTATTGATATTTCTCCCAGAAATCTTGATTCCAGCTTGTGCTTCTTCCAGCCCAGCGTTTCTCATGATGTACTCTGCATGTAAGTTAAATAAGCAGGGTGACAATATACAGCCTTGACGTCCTCCTTTTCCTATTTGGAACCAGTCTGTTGTTCCACGTCCAGTTCTAACTGTTGCTTCCTGACCTGCATATGGATTTCCCAAGAGGCAGGTCAGGTGGTCTGGTAATGCCCATCTCTTGCAGAATTTTCCAGTTTGTTGTGAGCCACACAGTCAAAGGCTTTGGCATAGTCAATAAAGCAAAAATAGATGTTTTTCTGCAACTCTCTTGCATCTTCAAAGATCCAGTGAATGTTGGCAATTTGATCTCTGGTTCCTCTGCCTTTTCTAAATCCAGCTTGAACATCTGGAATTTCACAGTTCACATACTGTTGAAGCCTGGCTTGGAGAATTTTGAGCATTACTTTGCTAGCTCAATTTTTTTCTAAATTTTACTTTTTTACCAAATTAAATTTTACTTTACTTTACTTAGCAAAATTTTACTTTGCTAGCTCGATTTTGCTGGCTCAAAATTTGAGCATTACTTTATATTACGATATGTAAAATGGATAGCCAATGGGAACTTGCTGTATGACTCAGGGTACTCAAACAGGGGCTCTGTAACGACCTAGAGGGGAGGGAGATGGGAGGTTCAAGAGGGATGGCACATATGTATACCTATGGCTGATTCATGTTGGTATTTGGCAGAAAACAACAAAATTCTGTAAAGCAGTTATCCTTCAATTAAAAAATAAATTAATTAAAGAGAAAGGCCCAAGGCCGCCAGCAGCAAGTGTCACATCCAGAGCTCAAACGCAGGTCTCACTGACTTCAGATCCTCCACTTAGCAGCTGCCAAATCACAGAGGATCCTGGCTGGTCTGACAGCCCCCTCAGGAGGGTGCAGATAGGGTGCCCTCTAGGAGGCAAAGGAAGGAACCGTCAGTGCCAGTGCTTAGCCAGAGTCTTTGAACGGCTTCGTAACCATCCAGGAAGTATTGTTCCCATTTTACAGAAGATGAAAGAGAGTCATCAGAAAAGTAAAGCAATTTGCCCAAAGTCATGCAACTCTCAAACTGCAGAGCTGGGGTTCAAACTCAGCTCTCCGCTCTGTCTCTTGCTGTGATTTTAGCCTTTCTACTGGTCAGTTGCCAGACTGTGCTGTCTCTTGTCTTGCTTAGGGTTTTAGAAAGCTTTGGGGTTTGCTTTTTCACCTTTACACTTGCTTGTCTCAGTTGTATCCTCAGAGAGAGACCAGCCTATCTTTTCACTCTTTACCACACTTACATAGCGTGCTGAAAGTGAAAGTGTTAGTCTCTCCATCATGTCCAACTCTCTATGATCCCACAGACTGTAGCCTGCCAGGCTCCTCTGTCCATGAAGTTCTCCAGGCCAGAATACTGGAGTGGATAACTATTCCCTTCTCCAGGGGATTTTCACAACCCAGGGATCGATCCCAGGTCTCCCACATTGCAGGCAGATTCTTCACCCTCTGAGCCACCAGGGAAGCCCCATTAACCCCAAAGAGAAGTTAACTGATGCGAGACAATCTTAAAGGTACCGATTTCCAGCTGCAGTGCGAAGCTTCCTAGGATCTCCCTGGATGTCTGGGTTCTCTCCCAATTGTTGACAGTGGGTAACTGAACCAGGGATCTGCACTCAGGACTAGCCCTGCCACCCCTCCCCGCTCCAACATGCTTAGTGCCGCAGAGCAGCTGCGGTGGACCCAGCTCTGCCGGGTCAGGGCCCCACAGCCCTGCAGGTCACTCCAATACTCCTCCCAAGGAGAGCAGTGCCCTGGCACATCAGTCACATCATCAAAGCGTCCCCATCTGCTGCTCAGCGAGGGTCCTGGTGCCAGCCCACCAGCCTGGGCCTGACAGCTGAGGGCAAAAGAAAAACAGATCAAGGAACAAATGTTGTCTGAGCACCTCCCCTGTGCCAGCCACTGGCTGGTGGTTGATGGTGGTGGCTTCTGCCATCACCCGGCACTCAGAGTCCTGGGATGGAGGCAGATGTCCCAAAGAAACATATACAAATAGGAGCAGGCACGTGGGGCCAGCACCGCATAGAGAGATAACAGGGTCGTAGAGTAACGGGGCCGCTGTGGTCTCACCAAGGAAGCGGCAGAGCTGGAGGTAGCAAGTTGGGGCTGGAGCTTAGGGGGGAAACAGCAGTTGCAACAAAGCCTGAGGCAGGAAAAAAAGGTCTCAGTGGGGGTCACCAGCATTGAAACCATCTCTGACCTCGCTCTGCAGCGTAGGACCACCCCCCTCCCCAAGCTTTTTTCTGTCTCATCCCCTTAACTTGTTTTATTCAAATGTTGATCACAAGTCATGGTTCTCAGGCGTATTTGCTTTTGTTGGGAAGCCTCTGTGCCCACCGGTGAGCTCCCTGGGGCCCAGGCCCATCTTCTGGGCTGTATCCCCTGCATGGAGCACAGCGCCGGCACTGAGGGCGCTCACAAAATGTCCTGGGGGCTGGGAAGGGGCACAGGTGTGGCCAGGGCCAGGGAGGGGGAGGATGGGAGGGAGTCGGGGAGGCTGGAGGGCAGACTGGAGAGGAGTCATAATTGCCAGCCTCTCTGCTTTTTCTGGCAAGGAAAAACAGATCAAGGAACAAATGTTGTCTGAGCACCTCCCCAGTGCCAGCCACTGGCTGGTGGTTGACGATGGTGGCTTCTGCCATCACCTGGCACTCAGGGTCCTGGGATGGAAGCAGATATCCCATAAATCATATACAAACAGGAGCAGGCACGTGGGGCCAGAACTGCATAGAGAGATAACAGGGTCATAGAGTGATGGGGCCGCCGTGGTTTCGACGGGGGTATTCTCACCAAGGAAGCAGCAGAGCTGGAGGTAGCAAGTTGCCAGAGGCCTCTTTATTAAGGCCGCTCTGCACAAAGAAACATGCTAAGCTCCACAGACACATCACATTGGACCCTCATAACCCTGTGAAGTGACTCGTGCTCTCACCCTGGTTTTATACATGAGGAAGTTGAGGCACAGAGAGAACAGAGAACCTGCCCAATGTCACACAACTTGGGGCTGGTGGACGTGCGGTTTGACCCAGAGTCTACACCTGGGAGCCATGTCCCTGGCGTTGGGTTAAACCTCAGGGTGCAGATCACGGAGTCTGGACTTTCGTCTGAGGGCACCTGGAAACCATGGGAGGGCATTACAGAGGCCCAAGATGCAGGCACGTGTGCTACTTACAGAGTACAGAGACCCCCACATCCCACCCCAGAGAATAGAGCAGAGGGGACCCATTGAGTGCAGCCCTGTGCTGTTTGGGTGGCTGCCACCATCACCTCTGTCTCCAGGGCTCCTGGATTCCCAGGGACTAATTGCAGGAAGTCAGGGGTGTGATGGCCTGACACCTACACCCCCCACCCAATATCCTGGGAGTCTTTCCCCAACAGCATCACCTCTTGGGGGAGGAGGGAGGGACTCTGAACGCCTCTTGTCACCAAGAGGAGCAGCTGTCAGGTCATGGAAGGAATCAGATGTGGGCATGTGGGCGTCCTTGTCCTGATCCTGGTGTGGTGGGAGACCTGGGACAAGCCACTCGACCGCTGTGCCTGGCTTATTACGGGCATTAAGTGAGGAAGCCTCTGATAAGGGCTTGTAGTGGGTAGCTCGTATTGTCTGTGGTCCCTTTTGAAAATCTGATCAAATATAACTGATCCTCTTCCCTTGAAAATGCTCTAAAGTGTCACATACAATATTAGGGGAACTCTGGACCCACTCGAACCCACCCGCAGGCCATCCAGGCTTCAGGTTAAGATTCCTTAACAGAGATATGGGCTTCCCTTGTGGCTCAGCTGGTAAAGAATCCGCCTGCAATGTGGGAGACAGAGGATATAATGGAGAACGATAATAATTTTTAAAGATTTTTTTCTAAAAATGTTTGAACGTAAAGGATTTTTAAAAATCTGATTAAGAGACTCACCCTGGGGAAGCTGCCTTGTGGTCAAAGCCCCCCACCCCGCCCCAGCAAGCAGCAGGCCTCAGCTGGGTAAGTGGCAGAAACTCTTGCCAGCCCCGCCTGGGACCACCCCAAGCCAAGGTCAGCAGGCCCCCTTTGTCTGGGATGGAGGACTTGCGTGTGCTGCATCTCCAGAATGTTCACTTTCCATCCCCCCCTTCCCTTCTCTGTGCCCCTCTTGCCCTCCCTCCCTGCCCCAATTCCCACCTTGCTCCCAGGCGATAGAGACCCACTTGGTGAATGTCTCTCCCGGGGGGCTGACCTACATCGCCGAGTGGCGAGGGGGGATCCTGGACCACAAGATGGGGCACCTGGCCTGTTTCTCCGGGGGCATGATCGCCCTCGGCGCTGAGGATGCCAAGGAAGAAAAGAGGGCCCACTACCGAGAGCTCGCAGCCCAGATCACCAAGACGTGCCACGAGTCGTACGCCCGCTCAGGTAACCCTGCAAAGGGAAGGGGCAGCAGGAGAGACTGGAAAGACCAGCAGAGCGGCAGTGAGTGAAGGAACACGTGGACTTAGCGATGCCTTGCCTTAGGGGTTACGCAGAATTTGAATGAGGGGTGTGCTAGCCACGTACCCAAACTGTCCTCAGTTACAGGGAACACGGTGTTGTGTTAAGCACTTTGCCTGTGCTGGGTATCATTCAACACTCGACACCCATTGCTGACCCTCACAGCACAGATGAGGAAACTGAGGCTCAGAGGTGACCCAGCCAGGCTCCCACATGAGGGGCACAGAGCTGGAAACGTTTGCTTCCTGAGCCTAGCAAATTCCTTCTCCCTGAGCCCCTACCTTGCAACGTACCCTGTCTTTCCTCCCTGGAATCCTCCTATTTAGAGGGTCTTACCACCTCCTGGCACCACCCCCATAATCACTTTCTGATCCAAGACCCCCCGGGAAGCTCAAGAGCTTCTGCACCATCCCCGCCAGCCCTCACGGCAGAACTGCCAAACGTTAGACTCAGAAGCCGCCGTTGATGATCATGAACCCACCTCCTCATTTTACAGGTGGGGAAACGGTGGCTAAGCCAAAGCCACACTGCACCTGAGTAGCTCAGTGGGGCTGGAGCCCAGGTCTTCTGATGCCCAGCCCCACCTTGTCTGCTGCCTCTCTAAACAGTGCCCCTCAGAAAAAGCCCCAGGCCACCCCACCCCGGGACCCCAAAAGGGGCCCACTGCTCTGAGTTGTAATCCCAGCCTTGGTTGGAGGAGAGGACCCACGCAAGATTTGCAGTGAAAAAAAAAAATTGCTGGCTTGAGTACCACTCTGCCACTCACCCAGCTGGTGGCCTCTGTTTTCTCATCTGTTCAATGGGAACATAACACAGGTCTCCTAGGCCCCATGGGAAGTATTCAGCCTGCACCTTCAGCCAGCATTGTGGGAGGCGTTTGTTAACGGTCCACTGAAGATGAGTCTGTGAGCGCAACAGTGGAATCCATAGCTCCTGGAGCTGTATTTAGGAGGCCAGCGATTCGCAGTGGGTCCTTAAAACTGGTCTTCAGCTCTCTTCAAAGAGCTGTCTCTGCCAGCACCATAAACAAACAGGAAATCTCAGCAATGATAAAAAGCTTGCTATTTGTTGGGGACAATCAGCCCAGACCGTAAAAGTCCGCTTAACAGAGCATGTTGTTGCAGCCAGCCTGGCTCCGCCACGGATGGCTGCCACGGCCACTCTCACCCTCGCCCCGTTAGCAGCCTGGCGAAACGGCTGGGTTCTGATGGCCACGAGCGGCTCCGCCACTTGAGAGGATTGAAGGGGCCAGGGTCTGCCTAACTCGCCTTCCGTGAAGCCCTCCATATGAATGAGTAGGATGTCCTACAAAGCTCCAATCTGTCCCTGAGAAAAAGCAGCCCAGAGCATCTAGGGGTCCTGAGCCCTCAGGGGAGGTGGGGAGGGCCACATTAGGACCAGAGCTGGGCCCTCCGCTGACTGGACCAGATGGGCAGGCATTAAAGGAAAGACGATCTGACCTACATCCCCTAGATGTTGGACCCAGAAGAGAAAGAGAAAGGATGGCCTGGGGAAAGGGCATCAGACGGACCCAGGGTCACACCCCAGCGCAGCCACAGCTTGCTGTGTTACCTGGGACAAATCACATAGCCTCTCTGATCCTCAGTTTCCACATGCCTGAGAGGCAGATAATATCTGCCTTAACCAAAGCAACATTTCTTTTAAGAATTGAAATAAATGGATGTAAAGCACCCAGCCCAGCCTTTAAACTCATCCGTGATAGCTGCAGTGGTGGTTATAAGAAAGTGGGAACCCCAGCAAACTGACCAAAAACGGACAAGGACAGCAAAACCCAGAGCTCAGCAGGCCTTCTTTATTTGGCTCCCTCTGCCTGTGTGTGCCTTCTGGGCAAATCTTCCCTGTCTCCACCTCAGCAGTCTCCCAAACTGTCAGCTCTGGAAAGGCGGTTCAGGAAAGTGTCAGAAGAGGTTCCCAGGGAAGGTGGGGTGGGGTGGGGAGTGGGGGGCAGGCAATGGAGAAGCGTCATTGCATCAGCAAGTTAAAGAAGGGTCCACAGACAAGAGACTTTTCCTTGGGTTTAACCCACTGTTCCCCAAATGCGCTTAAAGCCCTTTCTTGGCTGAGCTCCGGTTAACATCTTAGCAGGACTAAGGTCTCAAATACACAGTGAGGGGCACACCACCCAAACCTTTGTCTCCCTGAACTGCTGGGACGTTTGTCTGGATTCTCAGGGTCTAAAACTGCCAGCGTTTCGAGGCCTTAGGGTCTTGCTTTGGCCAGCTTGGGCCAGGAGGGGAGCTATACCTCTGCCAGGCAGCTTATCGGGCAAATCAGACAGGCCAGCCCATGCCAATCCATCACCAACCAGTCCCGGCCAGGGCTTCCAGAGGTTTCCATCTGTCCTAGGGCAGCAGGATCCTGAAGAGCAAGGAGATGGGAGGTCTGACCCAGGCTCCCTGGTTGGTCATTTCCCCACAGATACCAAACTGGGGCCCGAGGCCTTCTGGTTTAACTCGGGCAGAGAGGCCGTGGCCACGCAGACGAGCGAGAGCTACTACATCCTGCGGCCGGAGGTGGTGGAGAGCTACATGTACCTATGGCGGCAGACCCACGACCCCATCTACAGGGAGTGGGGCTGGGAAGCGGTGATGGTGAGTGGCGGGGGCCGCTGGCCACTCCCAGACAGGGTCCAAAGCCCAGAGGAAGGGCCAGCCAGGCTGGCACCTGGCTAAGGCTGAGAGTGCAAAGGGTCAAGGTTGAGTTGCAGGGCCAAGAGTCCCCGGCTGGGCAGAAGCAGGCCCCAAGCTTGTGAAGAGGGTTGAGTGCCCACTAGTGTCAGCAACTTGGAGGGGCGAACGCAGGGCGGCAGCCAGAGGCGGCCCAGCGTGCACAGGGTCACCGCCTTCTGACCCTGAAGCCTGGGCGGGTGGCTGTCGATCGCTCCTCTCAAATGGGAGCAGGCTGCCAGCTCACCTGCCTCCTCTCCCTAAACCAGCCCAGCCCTGGACTCCCCCTCTCTGGTTTCTGCTCCTCCAATCCTTCCCTTCTTTGGGGCAGGTGTCAGAGGAAGGGGTGGGGACTCCAGAAGATTCCTGGATGGATGCAGAGCTCCCTCTGTTGTTCTGCCCTGGCCCACTGCCCTGGGGGGCCCAGACCACCCAGAGCACATGTTCTGCCAGGGGTCAGGGCCTGCTCAGACTCACGGACACACTGCACTGGCCAGAGTCCCCCTCCTTTTCTGAGAACCCTAGTTCTTGACCATTGAAGGTCACTTGTTTTGTCCCCCTGGGCCCCACCCATAGATGCTAAGTGGGTAAAAATTGCATTTCTGTGCAGAAGGCGGACACAGTCTGGCCCAAGGACCACATATCTACAGGGAATCCCTGGGGCGAGCCATGTCCAATCCCCACATTGCAGGCCAGGAACATCACCCGCCCCTTCCCTGCCCTCTGTCTGCCACTGTGAGGGAGTCTGCCAGGCCAGTCTAGTTCTCCAAGAGGCAGAAAAGCTTCCTGTGAGTTCCCACCAGGTGAAGAGCTCAGGCAGGGCTCAGGGAGCCTGCTCACGTAGGGTGGCTGAACCCTGGAGAGGAGTTTGGCCTGCTGCCCCCACCAATGCTGGAGTCGCCAGCCGAAGCAGGGGGCGCATACCTGTTAAAGAGCTGGGCAGGCGTGGGTCTTGGGGAGACCTCTCCTCTCCCCACATCATGTCTGCCTTCCATTCCTTCAGGCCTTGGAGAAATACTGTCGGACGGAAGCTGGGTTCTCCGGGATCCAGGATGTATACAGTAAGGTTCCCAACCACGACAACAGGCAGCAGACATTCTTCCTGGCAGAGACTCTAAAGTGAGTTGGGGGCTTGGCCCATGTTCTTTCCAGAAGGCAGGCAGGGAAGCAGGCAGGAGGGGCAGGCTCCACCATCACCATCAGTCAGGTTCTGCCATCCCAAGAGGGCGCCCAAAAGGGATGGGAGCTTGGGAACCAGGAGGTTATCCCACTCGGGGTGGGGGCCCTGGGCCAGGCCAGTTTCTCCACGCAGAGTGAGGTGGGCCAGACTCCACGCACCTGAGCATTAGCTGTGTGAGAAGTGAACTTCTTCAGCTTGTTACTTAAGTTCTGTGTAAAACGGGCAGAGTAATCACCATGATGGCGTTGGTACCGTCCCCACAGCAGTTCAGCTGCTGCGCCGTCCTCTCCTCTCCAGGGTGGAAGTTGGCCTCTATCTCCTCGCGGTTTCCTCAAGTAGGTCCCTTGTGCTTTAGCCCTTCAGGATGGATGGGAACGGTCTGCTCCTTGCGTTAGGGGAAGCTGGTTTTGGGGGAGGTGCAGAGTGGGGGCTGGGGGCAGAGGCAGGATGAAGCAGCTCCATCTGGCCTGAAGCTCGATGTGCCCCCCGGCGTCCACAGCTCCTTCCCAGGGCTGGGCCCTCTGGACGAACTCAGGGTCTGCGACCTCTCTGCCCCCTTGGGCACAGGCCTGTCCCAGAGGCCGCCCCCACCCCAGGCTCTGAGCTCTGTTCCCAGTAGATCCCCCTTCCCTGGGGCACTGACAGGCTGTCTTGCTCCCTCCCCGCTGTGCACAGGTATCTCTATCTTCTGTTCTCTGAAGATGACATGCTCTCCCTGGAAGACTGGGTGTTCAACACAGAGGCCCACCCGCTCCCCGTGAACCACTCAGACAGCTCTGGCCGGGGCGGGGGCTGACGCCCACCCGGACCCCTGCTGCTCCCCGGTCACCTCTTCTGGATTTGGGGGTTTTCTCAAACGGATTGGGAACGTGGGCCCCTGCCCGGCAGACCCAGCCAATGTGTCGGACGAGCAACTTCTTTTCCTCTGTGAGGAGACAGGACTTGGAGACGCAGAGATGTCACACCAGGCCCAGACATTCCTTTCCACGGAGAAATTCTGTGACACCTGCTCTCTCGCCGTTCCAGGGCCAAAGCACCAGAGGTTTGCGTTGCAGCCCCGTGGATTCGATTTACTTCCTTTCGTTTAGGCGGTTTATTGGGTTTTGCTTGATTTTGCCTTTTCTCTACAGTTGTGTTTTATCACAGATTATAAATATAGTTTCCAAACTCATGTGCTTTCAAAAATGCTATCATCCTGATAAACCCAACCTTAAAGTGTTTGCACTCACACACACAAAATCTTGACCCCATTTTCTGTATTTTGAATTCCTTTTGCCCAACATTTACTATATGTTCAATTATGTGTCATTCACCTTATAATTTGAGGTAGAGTTCCCCTTTGATTTGGGCCAGTTATGAATCACTAGTCCTGTTTTCATTACTGTAATGGAAAAATCTGTAAAGTTACAATAAAAGAGTTTATTGAATAAGAAATACAATTGGGTTCATTGCACATCAGTGACTCCTGGGGAAACCACGGCAATGTTATCATCAGAAAGAAAAATCAACCAGCAGTTGATTTAAGGTATAATTTAGTAAAGATGCCAACTTCTGTTACCTTCCCTTACATCGGTCCTAAGATACTCAGCAAGGGTGAGGCCAACCTTTTCAATGGGGTTGGATATTTATACATGAAGTTAAACATAGTGGCTTGGAAGAGACCCAGAGCGGGGCAGTAACATGCCTGCGGTCACACAGCCAATGAAGGCAGAGGGGAGACCAGCCCCTATGGTTTGCTCACCAACCCCGTCCAGCCTTCATCTATTCCATCGTTCTGCAGCTACTTGGTGAGTGTCTGCAGGGGGCCAGACATGGGCACACAACTGTGAGTGGAACAGTCAGAAGCCTCTCCCTCAGGGAGCATGTAGTCAAGCAGGGAGACACAGACCATGGAGCAGAATGACTGCAAAAGTTCCATGAAATGCTCCAGAGGAGACAAGCAGGCCGAGACCTACCTTAGAGGAGCAGTCAAGGAGAGCCTCTGTGAGCAGATGACCTTCAAGCTGAGACCTGGAAGGGAAGATGCTGCTGCTGCTCAGTTGCTTCAGTCGTGTCCGACTCTGTGTGACCCCATAGACGGCAGCCCACAAGTCTGCTCTCCCCCTGACCTCCACCCTTGGGAGGCCACCATTCTGCAGGGCAAAGAGTTCAGGCCCCAGCAGCTTGGGGAGAGCGTCTCCTCACTCACCCTCACCCCTCGGCAGCGTGTCTACCCAGCTGACTTCACAGGATGATTCTGAGTCCGTCTCCAGGCTCAGCCACTTCATTCTGGCTGTTAGTGAACTTGAGTAGCACCCTGGGATGCTGAGGCCCTGGGCCAGGTGACTTGGCTTTAAACCCCCATTGGGGGGACCTGGGCAGGTCTCCTGTCTCTCTGAACCTCTCTTTTCCACCAAGTGGAGGGTGGACCCTCCACCTCATAAGGTTCTCCTTAGCAGAATGTGGCTGGTGCCCTGAGGCTGTGGGAGATGCTGCTTCCTGTTGTGGAAACTCAGACATTTCCAGCATCTTCTTAACAGTAGTCAGAGCTACAAGGAAGCTGTGGCTGTAGCAGGAGCCCTGGCACTTGGTAAATAAGTTGCTGCCTAAACCCAGCAAATCACTCTTGACAGGCACCAAGAAAGTGTAACCTGCTTGGGCCCATTTTTTTTAAAGCAAAAAGGAAGAGTCATTACACAAATATCATAGAACAGTTAGGAATATCTTTATGGTAAGCTGAAAGAAAAACCATTCCCCTTCCTACCCTCCAGAATAAATGTTGTCATTCAGTTACTAAGTCATGTACCTTTGAGAGCCCACGGACTGCAGCATGCCAGGCTCCCCTGTCCTCCACTATCTCCTGGAGTTTGCTCAAATTCATGTCCATTGAGTCAGTGATGCTATCTAACCATCTCATCCTCTGCTGCCCCCTTCTTTTTGCTGTCAGTATTTCCCAGCATCAGGGAAATACTCAATATGTCAGCACCAGAATAAATACTGTTATATTTTTTTCCAGACCTTTTTCTATGATGGTACAGAGTGTATTTTGCAAGCATTGTATCATACCATGGCATCCTGTTTTATTAGAATCTGCTCTGCACTAAACTATATGTTGTAAGCATCTTTTCTGTGCCTGTGTCTCGTTGCTGTACCTGGTGTATAGTACTCCATCGTGAGCTGTATCATGCTTTTAAGCCCTGATTGCTGGGCATTTGGGTTTGTGTCAGTTCCGATTCTTACCTACAAATAATAGAAACCAACACTTTCTAACTTAAGCAAGAAAAATTAATAATAACAATACAGTATTAGAATGCCTCGGAGTGGCTCAGGAGAGAACAGCCAGACCTCAAGAAGGACAGGAAAGAAGATGTTGCCAGGGGTCCAGGTTGCAAGAATCAGGGGGCAAGCCTCCCCAGGCACCACCACCACTATGGGTGAATCCAAATGTTAGCTCCAGATTCTACTGTGTCTCCCTTCAAGGACGCGAGCTTCCAAACAGCCTGACCTGGGTCACGTGCCCCTAGCCAAGGGGAAGGCAAGGCATCTTGACCACCCCATGCAATGGGCAACGGGCTGTTCCCTGGAGAAAAAATGAGGTTTGCTACCAAAACGACACATCTGTCTGCTGACAAGGCAAAAACAGCAGGACTATTCTTAGGTCTGGCTTTGATTCTTCTCAGCATTATAAAGAGAGTTATGAAAGCACACTGACCCCTTCCCCTTTTCCCAGGTCCAACCCCTTGGAGTCAGTTCCTGGGGTGTCTCTCATGGCAGAGCCACTTAGCAGTTCCCCAAGGCCCCAGGCTTCCCTGCTGGGCCCATGTCGCTGCCCCCCTCTCCTCCCCACAGCATTCTTATCTTCTGCATTATCGCTGGGAGCAAGTTGTAAAAATGAATATTTTAAAATTCATCCTCCAGGAGGGCCCTTGCAGGTGGAGAAATATCATCCCTTTGGCAACTTAACTCCATTCTGGGGATAAAAATAAGTAAGACCCAAGGTAGGCTGAGAGGAGAGGGGAATAAAAGGGTGAGTCATCTGCAATGAAGGAAGAATCTGAGCTCTGGAACCATTCCGGAAGCAGACCTCTCCGTCCCCAGCTCGAGGGGTGGCGGGGAGGCAGGCAGCGTGCTGCCAGGCTCATTTTAAGCCTCGTCTTTGCCCTCATAGTGGATGGAACCACCTGTTTTCTTCATGGATTGGTTTGTTGCTGGTTCCTTCCCAGAAAGCTTCGTTAGCACCTGGCTCCAGGCACTGGGGCCTGCGGGGCATCACGTCCCCGGGAAGAGGGGACACAGTCTTTTGCCAGGTGCTTCCCTTTACAGGACTGTGTGTTTGTTCAGGCTGACTTTATACAGTGCATTGTGTCTTTGGCAATTTACAAAGTTCAAAGCCAGACGCATTGGAAAGAAAAGGCAAAAATAGAAAATCTGATATAAAGGCAGCATCCCTGAGACCCAGGATGTGAGTCTTCGCTCTCTTCTCTTTGCTTTGGAGAGGTGACCTCATCTTGGTCTAAGAAGGTACTAGGGATGGGAAATGGGCCAGCTCCCCCCAGCTCCTCCCGAGGGGCCTAACCTAGGAAATATGCTGATTAATCACGTGGTGCAGAGATGCTCAGCCCTCTGTGACTCATGTTTAATCACACACTACTGGGGGAACAGGGTGCTGATGCTATTTTTTTGTGTGTCTAAAAATATCTGATTGGTTTCCTATATTTGGGACAGTATTTTGATCCCGCTCAGCCTATCTCTTAAGTCACAGCTTCTCAAATTTAAATGTGCTCCTGAATCACCTGGGGGTCTTGTTAAAACACAGGTTCTTATTCAGAGAGTCTGGCATGGAGCGTCCTAACGAGCTCCCAGGAGATGCTGAAGCTGCCAGTCCTTGGGCCGCACTTTGAGTAGCATGGCCTCAGTTAACGGCCAGTCCTTCGGTTTTTGGCCTTTGTCTGCTTCCCTTGTGCTGTCGCCTCTCCAGAGTAAAGTAGAGGGACTTGGGGTGTTGGGATGGCAGCTATAGGTACCTCGACTACAGAGGAACCTGCCTTAGAATAGACGTCTGTCCCTGCGCTGCGGCTCCCCTCCTCCAGGACAGCCAGGGTAAGACAGGAGCAGGCTCAGTGGGGGCTTAGAACAATGCTATACAGTAGAACTTTCTGTGATGATGCAAATGGTCTAGATCCCTGCTGTCCAAAAGGGCAGCCACATATGGATATTGAGCTCTTAAAATGTGGCAAGTGCGACTGAAGAACTAAATTTTTTGCTTAATTTTAATTAAATTTCAATAGCTGTGTGTGGTTCCTGGCCACTGTTTGGACAGTGCAGTCCTCACACTTAGAAAGTCAGTCCTCTGCTCGCTGACCACCTGCCCCACTGGACCCTCGACCACCTGCATCGTTACAGAAAGAATCTTACACAAAACATATTGTTTGGGGACCTGAGGGTTCCCTTGAACCTACGTGTTTATTTTTGTATGCATTCCAGCCTCTGTTTTCTGCAAAAGCCTCTGGCTTTTGATTTGTTTTGTGTTTTTTCTCACTCAGTTTTTCTGCGGATTGGAATGCATTCCGTCAGGCTGAAGGAAAGAAGGACAAAGGAGAGGAGGAACGCAGGCTGAAACCAAATGAACCTGGGTTCAGCTCCACCCTGTCCTTTCCCTGGGCTGTGTGACCTCAGGCAAGTCCCTTAAGCTCTCTGGGCCTCTGCTTTTCTGTCTGTGGAAAGGGAGAGTGGTTTCCAGGGTTAACTGAGCTCCCCGGTGTTGGAACTCAGTACCTATAGTGATTATCGTTATTACGTGAACACTCTTCGTAAACTATAAACCTTGAGTAAACGTGAGGAAAACACTACTGTCAAAAATTCTTCTTTTAACAAAATGCTATGAAACTTGGAGAAACTGCATCAACCAGGCCCAAGAGACAGACCGAACTCTCCAAGCAATACATCTGAACATTTTCTGCTTTTCGCATGGAACGAGCATATTGCCGTTAGCCCTGAATCTGCGAAAACTGGGAAATGGGGATGAAGATTTGTAGGTTGTCCACAGGCTTCCAAGGCCCAGTGAGTTTGTGAAGGATGCTCGGGCAGGAGTGGCCGGCTGGAGGAAGAGGCTGAGAGCTTGTCCAGGATGCTGGCAGAGAGGCGTCTCTGCTTTGGAAGGTGTTTGAGATCCTATTTGTCTTTCCTCTTCCTGGAGACCTTGAATCCCTCCTTGGAAGGGAGGCGAGGCTGGCAGTTATTTACACAGGAGAAGACCGACTAGATCAGCCCAGCCCTTGTCCCACCGAGAGAGTGAGGACACAGGCCCGACCTGTTTGTCACTCTCCAGTCTGGGGGCTGAGATGAGAGCATGCTGAGGAAAAGGTTTCACACACACACTCACATACATGCACATGCACTCACATGCACACACACACATACATGCACAGTTATGTGTGCACAAACATACACACAGGTACAAGCACACAAATACACACTCATGTGCACACACAAACACACCCGTTGACTTCCCTCTCCTAAGCCCTAGGATTTATTGGCCAGCCTTGCAGTCATCAGGGGTTGGCTGTCTCCCTGGCGGTGGCGGGGGAGCACACCCAGACGGTCCTGACCCCACTGGGAGCCCCTTGCCCCCAGTCACTGTTCCTTCTGGAGCTCCCCTGAGACCTGAAAAGGGGGTTTTGTGTTGAGACCTGAAAAGGGCCACAGAATGATTCAGAGCTGAAGCATCCTTAGGTCACGCTCCCAGAGTGTTGAACCGAGCCCCAGGCACCAGCAGCACACGGGAGCTTGTTAGAAATGCAAGTTCTCAGGCACCCCCCACCCCCCGCCTGCCCCGATCGACTGAATCAGCAGCTCTGGGGGCACCAGCAGTCTTTTTGTAACAAGCCCTCAGGTGACCCTGGCACAGGTAGATATGGGAGAACCGATGCTGACTGATCCCCAAAGCCACCCCACACCCCAGAATAAAACCCATGCCTAGCCTGTCTCCATTCCATATCCCTCTGCCTCAACTCTGTGTGTGCTCATCAGAGGTCCTGCCATAAACCAAATAAGAAGTGCCCCCCCGCCCCCGTTTTGAACAATACAAACACCCTCCAAACAATGAATTCTCTCCTCAAAAAATAAATAAAATTCACAATGAAACCTCCTTTATGATGAAAACTGAAATCCAAACAAATTGAAGTCAAAACTCCTCCTTTTCCATTTTTTTGTTCTGCTCAGTCTTGACCAGAATAAAAATTCTGCTCTCAATTGTTTTCCTTAGATGTCAGGGTCTCTTGGATGTTAGGGTTCCTACAGCCCCACCTGCCTCTTGAGCCATCTCCTACATCCCTGTCACCACCCCCAATGTTGACCTAATCTGACCCCAAGTTTCTGGAACATCTTGCTTTTCTGGGGTCAGACTCAACAGGACGTGAAGAATCCCAGCACCAGCTGGAGGTTAGCATCGACGAGCAAACTCCACTCCCTCTGGCCATTATCCCTGAAAGTGATGCTCCAGGTCCATCCCCTACCAGGCTGACTGTGCTTTCTCCCATCCAGTTAGTTCTTGAGGTTGGGTTATGGGGCTCAGGGCTGCTGCCCCAGCCTCGGTTCCAGAATCCTCCAGGCTTTTGTAATTCAACAAGTAGCCTTTACCATCCCTGCCCCATGAAGAGTGAAGAGCGAGGTGCTAAAACTGCAGCTGAGAACAGGACAGATACGGTGGCTGCTCCCACAGGACTTCCGGGCTAGTGACCAAACCTCAGATACATCCGCAAGCTGAATGCAGGCGGAGAAACCACAGACAAGGGACATGTGAGAGGAACGGGGGAGGTCAGGGACTCCCCGGGGAGCTGACACGTGTGACGGAGCATCGCAGGCAGAGGGGACAGCCAGCCCCTGGCGCAAAGCTCAGCAGAGGAAGTTCTGATCTGTTTGAGGGGCGGGAAGTCAGCAAGCCAGGGGGAGGCGTGGTCCTACCGGCTGGAAGAGACTGACCGGGCTCCAACCTGCAGGGCCTCCAGAACTGGGCGGGGTTTGCTCTTCATCTGAGAGCAGCAAGAAGCTAGGTGGGGTTTTAAGCTGGGGCCTGAGATAATCTCCTTTACATTTTTGAAAGCCTCCTCTCCCTTCTGAGTGGAGATGCCTAAGAATTCTTTTTTTCTCCCCTTATATCAGTCTCAGTGGAAAACCATTCTTGGGTTCCTAAGCAGAAGCTTCTGGAACCAGTGCCCCCAGGAGTGCAGAGAGAGCCCAGCGCCCTCTGCCGGATGTTCCACGGCCTGTCCTCGGTCTCTGGGTTCCTCTGGTCCCAGACCGGGTGACTTCAAGCCACCCCAGCTTTCCTTTGACCTTTGTTCCTGCAGCTTCCACTTCCCTCTCTGCCCGCGCCCCCCGCCCCCCCTCCGCCTTTCAACAAGCCCAGCTGGGTGTTTTAAAAATAGAAGTTGCTTCCAATAATGGCCCTTCTCCTTCCCTTGTATGTGCAGAATCAAGGCTGTTTGTGGGGCCCAGGCAGGCAGGAAGTCAGTGAGTTCCAGGTCTCAGACACAGTACTGTCCACCTTCACGCCCTCCCCTCATGGGGAATGCTAACCAGGAGACGATGGCCTTCCAGAAGTGTCCCCCACAGGCCTGGATTCCACATACATGCCCGGAGCACCCCCTCCCTTTCTGCCCTGTGGTCTGCCTGGCACCTCCTGGAGGGTCTTGACTCTGCACCTCTCCAGGGCTTTCCCTCCGGTATGTGGCTCCTCACCTACAATCTCCATATGACCTCCACACTTTTCCCTGCTCACCCACTGGCCAAGGGGCCTGCCCTGACAGCCGCTGCCCATCATGGCTTTAAGGGCTCCCCGTAAGGGTGCCCTGCCTTAGCCCCGCGGGAAAACATCAGACCTGCTGTCTGAGATCCTGCCTCCATCTCTGTTAAGTCTCTCTGGGTTCCCTCCTGTTGAGGAACAATTCATTACCTCCAACCTCCTTCGAGACTGTCCGCCTCCTCCTCCCTTTCATCTTTGTCTCCGAGCTCAACCTGCCCTTAAGGAAATCCCTCCCTTTCTCCCCCTCCAATCCCATGTCCTCCCTTCAATCTACTTTCATTTCCCATGTTTTTAATTAGTCCTGTTTCTCCATGAGGTTTTAAATGAAACTTTTCTTTAAAAGATTGGAAGGGGGTTTTCTTATTTTATATTCAGCCCTGCCCCGAACTAAAAGTAGAGTGAAAGACAGTTGAAAACTGAAGGTGCCTAATGTCATAGGAATATTTACTTTAAAAAAAAAAAACAAACCTTTTAGGTTTAATGCAGATTCAGCAACAAATGTAAAGGATAGTAATCTTAAACATACAGCTGAAGAAATGTTGACCCGTATGTACACAGACCTTAAAACCACCTCCCTCATCAAGACACAACATTTCCAGTCCCCAGAAAATCTTCCTGCTGCTTCCTATCAATACCTGCCCTCTCCAGAGTGAATCCTCTGCTGACCTCGTCCATCACTAATTTCAGCACAAAATTTAATTCCTTTCTTAGTCTTTGAATTATAAAAACTCCACTGAGTTTTCCTCTGTCTCAATTGATAAGAGACAACCTATAACGACTTATCTCTTATATAAGAAGGACCTTTATGCTTTTTTGTCTGGCTGTCACAAAGCCCTTTTCTATCCTTTGTGGCTCAAACCTCTGAAGCACACAACTAAGATCAGAGCTTATGAAATAAAACACCCTGGAGGCACCTGAGACATGCTCCTCCCTCCCTTGTAGGGCGGCTGGCTCAGCGCAGCCCGCCCTGGCCTTTGCAGCTTTTCATACTGGGTGGCCCTCAGTCCCGGGCAAACCAGGAGATTGACCCCAGTCTCTGCCCTCTCCTTGGCCACAGTTCAAAACAGACGCTAGGGGCAGAGGGTGGGGCTCTTAACTCCACACCTCTTCCTGAGCCTGACCCTGTTTAAAGGCCCCCAAATGTCAGATTCGCTGTTTTTTGTGGCTTGTTTGGAAGATCGCTGTTTCTGCATTTGAAACTCTCAGCCTCCAGTCCTGAATGAGCAACAGGAGTGCGGGGAGGATGGTTTTATAAAAAGGAAAAATTCTTCCGGATTTGGCATTCAATGCTTAGCACTCCAGAAACCCCACACAGGAAAACTCGGTGGTGCTCGCGCCGGCCCAGTGATTCCCAACCCTGACTGTGTCTCAGAGTCGCAGGTGCCCTTGGGGAAAAGCTCCCCACTTCCTTGGACCAACGAGGGTAGGGGTGGGGCCTGGTCTCTGTTCAGAGGCCCCAGGCCACGCTGGTGGCAGCCAGGCTAATGCTGCTGAGAATAAAGCAGTTTGTGTGGGCCCTCCTGACCCCAGGAAACCAATCTCTCTGCCTGGACAGTCTGAGAGTCTAGCCAAAAGCTGTCATGACCCCTCCAATTAATCTATTTTCTGGCTAATCATAGTCCCAGCCCCATGCCTGTGAATCCAGCCAAAGCCACTCAGACTCCAAGGCTTGGCCACGTCTGGGACCACGTTCAGCTGCTGAGGCCACACAGGCTGAAGGCCTCTTCACCCTCCTTTGAGATCTCACTGAATCTGGGGGCTTTAGATGTCATCTGGAGACTGGCAACTTCCAAGTCTGCAGTCCAGCAGCTCACAGCTCCAGACTCCCACACCCGCGGCCTCTCTGGCAGCTCAGGGCATCTCCACACAGCAGACCTGACCCAGCTGCCCCCAGCCTGGGCCTCTCAGACTTCCAGAAATGGCCTTACCATCTACCCCTGTTGTAGCCATGAGTCCCGGGAAACAAACGCACTCAGGACAATGCAGACAGTGGAGTGCAGTTCACTACACCGGTGGGTGCAAGGCAGAGTCCCCTCTTAGGCAAGGACCCCGACCAGGTTTTGTGAAAACCTATAACCCTAAGTGTACAAGGTTCCCAGAAACTAGTCTGAACAAAGGAAAAAGAAAGATACAAAGTTAACCCGTGATTCATATGCCTTAAGCCTAGGTAGTTAACAGTGGACAATTATCAACAGACCTGTGGTCATATCCCAACAAGCATAATAGAATGTATGATTCTATCCGGTTACACAGATAATTAGGGTATTCTTTTAGGCGAGGAGAGTCTAGGTATGAGCCCTGGGGCTCTTCCTTCCAGGGCCCTGGTTTTCCAGTTGGTCTGTTTCCATAGATACTGGGCATATAACTCAAAGTGCACAGTCCGGCCCAAGATGGAGTCCTGCTTTCAAGGTAGAGCCTGGTCTGTTTCCTCCTTCACCCGAGCTCAAGCCCTAATCGATGCTTGTCTTTGGTCTCACCGCCCTCCCCTAAGCCATCAGCAAGCCCTGTCTCCACCACCACGTGGCTGACTGCATCTTCCCACCTCTTTCCAGCTCCTCACCAGCCCAGCAAGGGGACTAAATGAGCCTCTTGGCTCCCTCCTTCCACTCCTGCTCTCCTCAGTCTCTTCTCTACCCAGAAAACACTTTATTGAATTCTAATTCATACGCCATAAAATTCACCCACTTAGAGCATACGATTCATGTTTCTTAGTATATTCACAGAGTTGTACAAGCATCACCACAATCTAATTTTAGAACATTCAATACCCCCCAAAAGAACGCTGTATCCATTAGCACATCCTTTCTCCTCCCCGTTCCCCACTCCCGCCCCAGGCAACCACTAATGTACTTAACGTCTCCGTAGATCTGCCCGTTCTGGACATTTCATATAAATGGACTCACACAATATGTGGTCTCTGTGTCTGGCTTCTTTCATTCAATGTAATGTTTCTGAGGTTTGTTCACGCTGTAACACACATCAGCGCTTCACTCCTTTTAATTGCTGAATAACACCCAGTGTTTGGCTATACCACATTTTGTTTATCCACTCATCAATAGAAATCTGGGTTATTTCTCTTTTTTGGCTATTAAAAAAAGGTCTTTTCAAAAACAAATCACAGAGACTTCTCTAGGGCGTCCAGTGGCTAAGACTCTGCTCTCCCAATGCAGTGGGGTGTGGAGTCGATCCCTGACCGGGGAACTAGATCCCACATGCCACAACTAAGAATTTGAAATGCTCCAACTAAAGATTCCACGTGCTGCAAGGGAGATGGAAGATTCCCACGAGCTGGGACCCAGCACAGATGCATAAATGAATAAAATAAAATCACATGTCACTCCCCCTGCTTAATACCTGAAAGGATTTCCCATCATATCTAACTGAAACGTGTTGCCACAGCCTGCAAGATTCTCAATGACATGGCCCTAGCCTCTGTCACCAACCGTTTCCCCTGTCACTCTCTCGATGACGCGCTCTGCCTTCTTCACGTTTCTTGAACACACCAAGCTTATTTCTACCTCCGGGCCTTTGCACTTGCCGGTTCTTCTTCTCTCGGCCTGGGATGTCCTTGCCTCCATTCTCCAAAGAATGGCCTCTTCTTCTCCCTCAGGCTGCAGTGTAAACATGAGCTGCTAGCTGAAGCCACGCACCGCTGCCTGCATCACCCCACGCCACATTGTCTTACCTCTTCGTGTCCACTATTATCTGAAACCATCTTCTCTGGGTGTTCATCATCTCTCTCCCCTTGCTAGAATATTTAGGTCCAGGGAGGAAGTACCCAGTCTGTCTTCTTCCCTGCTGTGCTCCTGGACCGTCACAGAGTAGGTACTTATTTGCTGAGAGGCCCATGGGGTCCAGGCAGGTAAAGCCACTCCTGCAATGCCAACAGAAGCCTCGGTTTTCCCAAGCGACAATTTGCTCCCATGTGGAACACTGGACTGATTACTGGCTGCCAAGATGCTAGTGTTGGGTGTGAGGCAAATCACCCCTCTGACTTTCCAAGGTCCTAGATGATAGAAGACCTTATAAATAGCTGAGAAAAGAAGAGAAGCTAAAGGCAAAGGAGAAGAGGAAAGATATACCCATCTGAATGCAGAGTTCCAAAGAATAGCAAGGAGAGATAAGAAAGCCTTCCTCAGTGATCAATGCAGAGAAATAGAGGAAAACAATAGAATGGAAAAGACTAGAGATCTCTTCAAGAAAATTAGAGATACCAAGGGAACATTTCATGCAAAGATGGGCTCAATAAAGGACACAAATGGTATGGACCTAACAGAAGCAGAAGATATTAAGAAGAGGAGGCAAGAATACACAGAAGAACTACACAAAAAAGATCTTCATGACCCAGATAACCACGATGGTGTGATTCCCTCACCTAAAGCCAGATATCCTGGAATGTGAAGTCAAGTGGGCCTTAGGAAGCATCACTACAAACAAAACTAGTGGAGGTGATGGAATTCCAGTTGAGCTATTTCAAATCCTAAAAGATGATGCTGTGAAAGTGCTGCCCTCAATATGCCAGCAAATTTGGAAAACTCAGCAGTGGCCACAGGACTGGAAAAGGTGTTTTCATTCTAATCCCAAAGAAAGGCAATGCCAAAGAATGTTCAAACTACCACACAATTGCACTCATCTCACACACTAGAAAAGTAATGCTCAAAATTCTCCAAGCCAGGCTTCAACAGTGTATAAACTGTGAATTTCCAGGTGTTCAAGCTGGATTCAGAAAAGGCAGAGGAACCAGATATCAAATGGCCAACATTTGTTGAATTATCGAAAAAGCAAGAGAATTCCAGGAAAACATCTACTTCTGCTTTATTAACTACGCCAAAGCCTTTGACTGTGTGGATCACAACAAACCATGGAAAATTCTTAAAGAGATGGGAATACCGGACCACCTGACCTGCCTCCTGAGAAACCTGTAAGCAGCTCAAGAAGCAACAATTAGAACTGAACATGGAACAACAGACTGGTTCCAAATAGGAAAAGGAATACACCAAGGCTGTATATTGTCACCCTGCTTATTTAACTTACATGCAGAGTACATCGTGTGAAATGCTGGGCTGGATGAAGCACAAGCTGGAATCAAGATTACTGGAAGAAATATCAATAACCTCAGATATGCAGATGACACTACCCTTATGGCAGAAAGTGAAGAAGAACTAAAAAGCCTCTTGATGAAAGTGAAAAAGGAGAGTGAAAAAGTTGGTTTAAAACTCAACATTGAGAAAACTAAGATCGTGGCATCCGGTCCCATCACTTCAAGGCAAATAGATGGGGAAACAATGGAAACAGCAGGAGTTTATTTTCTTGGGCTCCAAAATCACTGCAGATGGTGACTGCAGCCATGAAATTAAAAGACGCTTACTCCTTGGAAGGAAAGTTATGACCAACCTAGACAGCATATTAAAAAGCAGAGACATTACTTTGCCAACAAAGGTCTGTCTAGTCAAGACTATGGTGTTTCCAGTGGTCATGTATGGATGTGAGAGTTGGACTGTGAAGAAAGCTGAGTGCCAAAGAATTGATGCTTTTGAACTGTGGTGTTGGAGAAGACTTTTGAGAGTCCCTTGAACTTGTAAGGAGATCCAAACAGTCCATCCTAAAGGAGATCAGTCCTGAATATTCATTGGATGGATTGATGCTGAAGCTGAAACTGCAATACTTTGGCCACCTGATGCGAAGAACTGACTCATTGGAAAAGACCCTGATGCTGGGAAAGATTGAAGGTGGGAGGAGAAGGGGACGACAGAGGATGAGACGGTTGGATGGCATCACCGACTTGATGGACATGAGTTTGAGTAAGCTCCAGGAGTTGGTGATGGACAGGGAAGCCTGGCACGCTGCAGTCCATGGGGTCGCCAAGAGTCAGACATGACTGAGCGACTGAACTGAACTAAACTGAACTGAGACGATAGAGGAGAAACACAAGAAAACAGAGCCAAATGGCTCTCACTACCCGCTCACCCCACCCCCACCCCCACCAGGTCTGTTATCCCAGTAGCCAATGTGCGTGCATGTTCAACTGCTAAGTAGTGTCCAGCTCTTTGCGACCCCCAAGGACTATGCCCCGCCAGGCTCCTCTGTCCATGGAATTTCTCAGTCAAGAATACAGGAGCTGGTTGCCATTTCCTTCTCTAGGTAGGCTTCCCTGGTGGCTCAGCTGGTAAAAAATCCGCCTGCAATGTGGGACACCTGGGTTCGATCCCTGGGTTGGAAAGATCCCCTGGAGAACGGAACGGCTACCCACTCCAGTAGTCTAGCCTAGAGAATTCCATGGACCGTATAGTCCACGGTGTCGCAAAGAGTCAGACATGACTGAACAACATTCACTTCACTTCACTTCTACAAGGAATCTTCCTGATCTAGAGACTGAACCCGCGTCTCCTGTGTTACAGGTGGATTCTTTCCCACTGAGCCAACTTTACACTAGCCACCTAGAACTACCGTAGAAAAATCATTTGGTTTTACTCCTTGGAGAGCGCCAGAACCCCCTGCAGGAGAGAGACTTTTTCCTGGCGCCTGTACCCCAGAGACACAGGGAGCAGAAGAAAAGAGGAAGCTTCCAGAAGGCAGGCAGGTGTGGACGTGGGTGTGTGTGAGAGAGAGAGCCACAGCTGGGGTATGAGGCCATGACCCGGCACCAAGGCCATTTGCCTCCTCTTCCAGGGGAGCAGTGGGAGTGTCTGCACGGACACCTGGGGTGTGGACATGGAACTCCTGTACCTCCATGTCCTCCAGAAGCCAGGACACGGGATCAGGGATGGGTCCCCAGCATCTGAAGGTGCCTCAGTGGCGGAAGGTCCTGGCCTACTGTGACTGCACTGCCCCAGCGTGAAGTCCAAGCTTTTCACAAGCTGGGTGGAGCTCAGCCTGTCTTTCCTGCTGCCTCTCCCTTCACAGCACCCCACCTCTGCCCTGAATCCCCCTCTGCCCAGACCCACGGGACTACATCCTCACAAAGCCATAGACGTGCCCTGGGGCCTCTGCCTCTGTTCTGCCTGCCCCTGGAATGTTCTTCCCAGTGCTCCACCAGTGAGCTCCCGCATTCGGACCCGGCTGGACATCGGCTCTGTGAAGCTTCTCTTAACCCCTCCTGACAGCCAAGGGGACCCTCCTCTGCATGCATCCCTCTCGCCAGGCACTCACTTCCCGGGAGTCAGAGTTTTCGCTGATTTGCCCAGAAGACCAGAGACTCTGGCCCTTGGATCCCCCATTGCATTGAGGAGCGAGCCCGGAAACTCCACCCTGGCGGGCATGGAGTGGGAACCACCCCCCCACACACCAGCTGCGGCCAGACAGCTCAAGCCAGAGCAGAACAGGGTTCCAAGTCAGTGGGAGACAGAACCTTGTGCCGGCCTGCCCACCCCACTCCCTGACCCTGCTAGTCTCTCGGGGTCCAAGACACTGACCTTCCCTGCTCAGCTAAGGGCTCCGAGGACTCTACTTGCTCTAGACCTGTCCAGCTGAGTATACTCAGGGTGTTTTTACACCTGAGGGGAGTGAGGAGGGGGCAGTCTGGGCATCAGAGCAAGAATCCTCTGGGGCCCCAGGCAGATCGGTCAACCCGGAACCATCAGGGAATGTGAGGGAATTTGGGACAAACCAGGCTGCTGCATGGTAGAGAAACCTGAGCTGAACAAGAGGAGCCGGATTGACTGGGCTGTAGTTGGGGAACCAATGAACTTTGTCCACCTGATTCACATCGGCCCTGGAGATATGCGGGCTGGAGATGGACTTGCCACGACAGGCGCATCTCAGGGGCAGCTGAGACCAAGGGAAGCCAAGACAGGCCGGGGAGCAATTCTTGGGGCTGGTAGCTGCAATAGGAACAGATCTGCTGTGTGTCCAGCCTCCACTCTGTCCAGCCCAGGAGAGATGCTGCCCACACCAGTTTCACTCCTAGAATCAGTGAGCCCAGGGTCCTTCTTTTCGCTATCTAACTGTGCCTCCAAAGGCTTGGAGGCTAGACTCGCCCTACTCCCTCTGATTGTAGCCCTTCCCAGAGATAGGGTCAAGGCCACAGGACTAACCAAGTAACTGCTGGTTGGCCTGAAAAGCTCAGCTGAAACCCTGGACACTCTCAGATCTGAGATAGGAGATTTCTGGAAACCTGGAATGACTTCCCTTCTCCTGAGTGACGGACTAGGTGCCTTACGTTCTGAAACTCTTAACCTGGAGCTCCTTAAATGCAGTGGGTAGGTGAGATGACCAGAGCTGAAGCCAGCTTTGCTGAGACGCTCCCTACCTCCCTGCCCTTCTCTGTCCTCCTGGAATGAACTGAAACGAATGTCAAGTGGCAGCTGGGAGGGTAACCACTGGCTAGTCTACTCTTTTTCTTTAGACCTGAGATCATAGACCCTCAGTGTCTCACTGCCAATACCAGGATCCTTCTCAAGATCTTCCTTTTTTTAAATTAATTAAAATTTTAATTCAATAAAAAAAGATCAGAGATTCGCTTTATCCTCTGATGGCTCTCCAGTGCCCAGAACAGACGATAGAAGACCCTCAGTAACTGTTCGTTGAGTAGGTGAATGAGTGATCTCCCTGCTAATGGGTGAGAAGGATATGGCCAACATGCCACTTACCTTGGTGCTACTACCAAATATCACCGTGCCCACATGGGAGGTGCCAAAGACCTCCAGCAGGGCTGCCCCTGGCTACAGCCACCCTGCTGGCCCAATCTCTCAAGGCTCTGTCCTGCTGTGCCCCGGTCCTTGGCTTGGAGGCAAGCCCTCGTGGGAAGGGTGCCCACCAGCGGGACACTGCCAAGGCCAGAGCTGATGTCTCCCCAGAGCTGGATCCCAAGATTGACCCTTTTTCCAGAGTTTCACTGACTTGAGTCAAATCTTGTAAGTCCACCCCTCTCCGCTCCCCCTCTGCCCAGAAACCCCACAGCTTTGAGAGACATGCCCCCTCCCAATCTCAGTCACATCTCTCCAGCCCTGGGCCACCGAGACCAGTGGGGTCCTGTGTCTTTAACAAAAAGCAAGTGTAATAAGTAAAAGTGATCTGGTGAAGAAAACGCCCCTCATTTATTTTCCAGGGGACTTGACTCATCAATCTTCCCCCAACCTGCTTTGTGCTCTGTTAGCTTTGCTTCCTGAAAGAACGGAATTTGGTTTTCTAATAGCATCTGTCGTATGCAGGGTGTCCCTAAACATCAGCAATAATGAGTTGGAAGTGGCACAGTGGGACGCCTTCAGAAGCCAACACCAGATGTCAGGCCTCTGTGGGTCCCTCGGAGAATGGGGGGCCAGAAAGCTGGGCAAGGGCTGGGTCCAGGGTCCACAACTCTTGGTCCCTGGGTGTCAGTCATTCAAAAGACATGAGAGTGCCCACTATGTGCCAGGTCATTTATGGGCACTAGGAAGGCAGGACCCTGCTCACATGGCACTGTCATGGCTGGTTACCCATGAAGGACAGAAGTGGTGGTAGAGACCAGTGCCACCCCCACCACTCAGTCAGCTGGATCATCCCGAGAGGCAGCATGGCAAGAGATTTGGACTCAGATAGACCTGGGTGTCAGGGCTCAGGCTCCTCAATTTTAATTTATTATTATTTCTATGAGGGCACTGCCTTGTGGCTTGCAGAATCTTAGTTATTGGCCCAGGAAGCAAACCTGGGCCCCAGCAGGGAACACACAGAGTCCTAAGCACTGGTGTGCGTGCCTGTGCGCTCAGTTGCACCCGACTCTTTGCGACCCCATGGACTGTAGCCCACCAGGCTCCTCTATCCATGAAATTTTCCAGGCAAGAATACTGGAGTGGGTTGTCATTTCCCACTCCAGGGGATCTTCTTGACTCACATCTCTTGCATCTCCTGCATTGGCAGGAGGATTCTTTACACTGAGCCACCTGGGAAGCCCCCTAACCACTGGACCTCTAAGGAATTCCCAGGTTCCTCAATTTTAAAATGAGTCAAACAAGCCTCATTGGGTGGCTTGAGGATGAAATAGGATGGCATGAATTTCATGGCACCAAGTCCAGCACACATTGGGTGCTAAGTACCCGCTAAATTCCCCCTGACATCCCAGACCTGGGCGGTGCCCTGCCCTGAGGCTGGCAGTCATCTCCAAGGACTGCGCGGCTGCTCCCCAGACTCTGGGTTCCTGTCCAGAGGCTTTGGCAGCTGCTGCCCTCTCGTGGGAAAGTGCAGGCACAGCCACCCCTGGGATCCCAGGGCCCTTGATATAACGGAAAAGAGACCCAGTGGAACCAAGATTTCTGAGGACTTGAAAGTACTTCCTCAAACTCCACCCATCTCCACGCCCAAGGCCCTCCCCTAAGTGTTGTTCTCCAGAAAAACCATTCTAGTGTCCAGGCCAGGTCTAGCAGGGGAGAGGGTAACTCACAGCCGGCCTTGCCCTGTGCCTGGGGGCTGCCACCCCCACCCGCCTGGGCATTTCCCTATAGTCAAAGTTATGGTTTTTCCAGTAGTCATTTATGGATGTGAGAGTTGGACCATAAAAAAGGCTGGGCACCGAATGATCAATGCTTTTGAACTATGGTGTTGGAGAAGACTCTTGAGGGTCCCTTGGACAGCAAGGAGATCCAACCAGTCCATCCTAAAGGAAATCAGTCCTGAATATTCATTGGAAGGACTGATGCTGAAGCTGAAGCTCCAACACTTTGGCCACCTGATGCGAAGAACTGACTCATTTGAAAAGACCCTGATGCTGGGAAAGATTGAAGGTGGGAGAAGGGGAGGACAGAGGATGAGATGATTGTATGACATCACCGACTCAATGGACATGAGTTTGAGCAAGTTCTGGGAGATGGTGAAGGACACGGAAGCCTGGCGTGCTGCAGTTCATGGGATCGCCAAGAGTCGGACACAACTGAGCGACTGAACGACACCAACCAACCCACAGAAGAGCCTCTCTGAATCCTCCTTACAGGTGAAGAAACTTGGGCCCCGCAGGTGAGGGTTCAGCGCTGCACCTGCCTGTGTCCTTACAGGTAGCTCCTGTCCCTAATGAATTTGCAGAGGTGGCCTTCCAGCAAGACCATGAAAGAAACAGGGAGGGCTGAACTTGGGTAGTTTTCTGTTTCGCGATGACTACAGAGACATTTCAAAAAGCAGGTCGGATAAGAGGCAGGGTGGGATGCGGGGAGAGTGGGTACCCGACCCGCCTCTGGCTTCCCTCGCATCTCCTCCCGGTGCTCAGCCTGGAAGTGCTCCCGGGCTCCTCCAGGCTAGGCGGGACGCGGAGGCCCGGTTTCATTCGCGGAGAGGAAAGAGAAGGAAGGAGACACCGCCGGACGGCAGGGAGGTGTGTGTGGAGCAGGGGCCCCGGCGCGCCTCCCTCCCTGCACTCGCGAGTCAGCAGCGCCGCCGTGCGCCGGACCGAGGGCCCCAGCCCGTCCCGCCCCGGCGCCCAGGCCCGGCCCCGGCCCCGCCCGCGCCCGCGCCGCCGCGGCTCCGCGTCCGCGGCCACCCCGCCCGGAGCCGCCGCCATGGGCCGGACCCGGCCGGGCGAGCGCGGGCCTCCGGGCTCCGGCCCCGCCGCGCCGCCCGCGCCCCCGCCGCGCCGCGCCCGCGCCCTGGCGCTGCTGGGGGCCCTGCTCGCCGCCGCCGCGGCCGCCGCCGCCGCCCGGGCCTTCGCCCGCTACAGCGAGGCCCAGGCGGCCGCGAGGCAGGTCCGAGTCGGCGGGGAGGGCGCGGTGGCCGGCCGGGGACACTCGAGTGGGCCCGGGCGGCGGGGCTCACCGACGGGCAGGGCTCCGAGGGGCCGGGGGCGGTGGGGGACGGGGCGGGGATGGGAGGGCAGCCTGACCGGAGGGGGACGGGGCCGGAGGGCCGGGAGGGCGGCCAGGAAGGAAAAGGGGGGCTCCAGAAAGCGGGCGGGCTATGAAGGACTGATGCGGGGGTGAGCAGACTGGCCCCGAGCGAGGCCGGGGCTGGGACGGCTCCTAGGGGAGCGGGCGGATGGGCGCTAGAACAGTTCACCGCAGACAAAGCACTGAGAGAGGCTGGGACCCGAGCATCCGGGCGGGCGGGGCCGGGGGCGCTGGGACAGCGGGGAGGGGAGTCCAGGGAGGACGATGGGTGGACCAAGAGGGTGACTCTAGATGGATCCGGATACGAATCGGGCACTCGGAGAGTGGACAGTGGACGAAGGCTGGGAGTGTAACAGGGACCCAGAGGGATGGGAACGGGGGACCTGGGCTCTGGGGCGTGCAGAAGTGGCATTTGGACAGATGTTTGGGAGATGGATGGGCTGAAAGAACTCAGGAAGGTGGTGGCGAAAGCGGTTTGGGATACCAGTGGGTATCCGGTTGCTCAACCCAGCGCCTCCTCCCAAGCAGGATTCAGCACTGAAAACCCTGGGGACAGAAGGCCTCTTCCTCTTCTCCTCCCTGGACACTGACCGGGACATGTACATCAGCCCCGAGGAGTTCAAGCCCATCGCTGAGAAGCTGACAGGTACCAGGAGGGGCTGGGGACCCAGGAGGAGGGACCTGGGGCACCGCCCTCTGGTTCTTGCCCTGTGTCTGCTCTGAGCAGGAGGACTGCCTGGAGTAGGAGGAAGCTGCCCTGGGCTTCAGAGATACTTTCTAGTGGGTGGTTTGGGCAAGCTGCCTCACCATGAGTACATACAGACAAACACACACACACACAGACACACACACAGATACAGATACATACACAGACACACACACAGAGACACACAGACACACACACACACACACACACAATAGACACACACACACACACCCAAGCCTGTTCTCCTCACAGGTGAATATTACAAGCTAACATTCTCGGACCGCTTTCCCAGGACCAGACTCACTTTAAGCACCTTCTGAGTTATCTCTTAGCAGTGCCTGTGAGATGGATGCTGACCTGATCCTAATGTGTATAGTTTGAGAGACTGGGGAGCAGGAAGCCTCTCCAGCCTGCCCAGGAGGGAAAGGAGGGTGCGAGGAGGGTATAGGGCGAGGTTTAGGGAGCTTCTGTCTTCAGGTCCTGCACTAGCTGATTTGAGGATTAGAGAAAACGTCTGCAAAGTGCCCAGTATGCAGTGGATAGTCAATGGCATGGTATGTGTGCTCTGTCGTGTCTGACTCTTTGCGACCCTGTGGATTGTAGCCTGGGGAAGGCGATAGCACCCCACTCCAGTACTCTTGCCTGGAAAATCCCATGGATGGAGGACCCCGGTAGGCTGCAGTCCATGGGGTCACGAAGAGTCAGACACGACTGAGCGACTTCACTTTCACTTTTCACTTTCATGCATTGGAGACGGAAATGGCAACCCACTCCAGTGTTCTTGCCTGGAGAATCCCAGGGACGGGGGAGCCTGGTGGGCTGCCGTCTATGGGGTCACACAGAGTCGGACACGACTGAAGTGACTTAGCAGCAGCAGCAGCAGACTGTAGCCTGCCAGGTTCCTCTGTCCATGGAATTTTCCAGGCAAGCATACTAGAGTGGGTTGCCGTTTCCTACTCCAAGGGATCTTCCCAGCCTGGGGATTGAACTCGAGTCTCCTTCATCTCCTGCATTGGCAGGCAGATTCTTTACCACTGCACCACCCGGGAAACCTGGATAATCAATAGACAGGAGCTATTGCTATTACTACTAAATATTAAACCTTCCTGGGGAACTGTCAGATTCCTATCCTACTTTGTCACCTGTTTTTGCCTGGATGTAATTTTATTTCGGTTGTAAAGATGAGCTAAAGCATTCTAATGAATTATAAAATGTCTCTCCCACCGCTCCATCACCACCCTAACCTCTGTGTCCATATCTTGTGATGTTTCTTGAACTTCTGATCTTGGGCATCTACTTGTTACCCAGATCACCTGGTATAAGTAGGTCAATAGATGGAAAAGACAGAGACGCCAGCTGCTCTCAGGCAAGTAAGCGCCCGAGGTCTGAGATGGGCTTTCTGTGTCTCAGGATGGGGTTGGGTAGGTCAGCTTAGTCCCGGCCCGGTGGCCTGCAGTCCCTGTCAGAGGAGAAGAGTCAGATGAAAAATGCTAATTGGTGGAGCAGACGTGTCAGTGCCTCCCGGGGCAGTCAGGTTCTGTCATGAAAGCAGATGGGCAAGTACACAGGTCAGTCCCGGGCAGGTTTGCTTTGACTTCGTATTTTGCACGCACTTCTCCAAGCAGCCACACAGCCACATCCTTGTCCTTTTCTGCACCTAGAGAGCCAGAGTTCCCTCATAATGACATGTTGGCCAAGCTTGCTGAGCTTGGGGATGCTTTAGTTTTTTTACACAAATCTTTTTCTCCATCGGGGAAAATAATCTCTCCCTCCGTTACCACCTGAGCCACTGCGAGTACAAAACTGGACCAAGTTGTCAGATGAACAAAAAATAAAACCAAAAAGAAACACCAAATCTAAGTAGGAAATAGAGGCAAACAGTCCTCTCTAGGTAGTACAGTCATGTATGCCGAATTTTCTGCTTCGTAGCTTAACATTTTTACAAGTTGTCTATAGTGAGCAAAGTTTACGTATAAGTCAGGAAATATAACTTTTATTTAAAAACCAAAGAGCCACAAAATGCATGGCATTATTATTCAGAATTACCTGTGATGACAGTAATATGATTGGATAAGCAAGCTGACCAGTAACCCTACATATTCCTGTTGCTCTGTTCCTCTGAGGTTTCCAGATTGCTGTTTGGAAATTTTGTTGCCTTGACTTAGAAATGCAGAAGTAACTGGGATGCTTTAGAACAGGGGTTTCCATCAGAAGCCACTGGGGGTAGGGGGTGGGGGGCTAATCAAAAGCACATTTTCTCCAGGTTCTAGCCCCTGAAGACTGACCCAGTAGGTCTGACTCAGGGGGTTCTGGGCATCTGTAGTTTAAAAAGGCATCCTGGTGATTCCAGTGATTCCTGGGTAAGCACTCCTTTGAATGTACCCATCCAGTCTGTCCGTCCATCAACAAATGCCAAGCAATGGTCTCTGCCCCCAAGAGAGCAGTCATGGCGAGACCCACCCATGCTTCATTCCATTATCTGCGTCATGGGGCCCCTCCCTGCTATTAGCCACCCCCCTAAGCCTTCATCCTGACTCCCTCCACCCTTGAAGGACTACAGACTTGGCAGGTCTCTGAGCAGGAAGAGATCCAATGAATCAAGTTCAGCTCCTGTCAGTCCAGCCCCTCCTTATACCCATGGGGAAACGGGCCACCCAGGAAATCAGGGAGAAGCGGGTCTCCTGACTTCAGGACCAGCGCTCTTTCTGTGACACCAAAGATTGCCTGATTCCACGTTGCCTGACCTCCCCGAGCAGCCCTTGCTTCTCCATGAGGCCCCCAAGACCAGACATGCATAGTAGCATGGGTTCCATCTCTCATGTAGGAAACCGAGAAGGGCTGAGGGATTTGCCCCAAATGGTCCAGGAAATAGAGCTGACCTCACCCCAGAGATGGGCTGAGGGAAGGGGACCAGCCAGCCTGGCCTGGCTGTGTGTCCTTGGGAAGTGACTTCAACCCTCTGAGCCTCCAGTTTCTCATCTGTAACATGGACTTAATAATATTGCTCACAGGACTACTGTGAAGCCAAAATGTGATATATACAAGAGAGATTGTATATGCGGGATATACTATGTTGTATACATTATACGTACACTTTGTATATCAAATTGCTGCTGCTGCTGCTGAGTCACTTCGGTCGTGTCTGACTCTGTGCAACCCCATAGATGGCAGCCCACCAGGCTCCCCCGTCCCTGGGATTCTCCAGGCAAGAACACTGGAGTGGGTTGCCACTTCCTTCTCCAATGCATGAAAGTGAAAAGTGAAAGTGAAGCCACTCAGTCGTGTCCAACTCTTATCGACCCCATAGACTGCAGCCCACCAGGCTCCTCCGTCCATGGGATTTTCCAGGCAAGAGTACTGGAGTGGGGTGCCATTGCCTTCTCCGGTATATCATATTGGGTTGGCCCAAAAGTTCGTTAAAGTTTTCCTGTAAGATGTTATAAGTGTTAGTCACTCAGTCATGCCCAACTCTTTGCGACCCCATGGACTGCAGCTCTCCAGGCTCCTCTGTCCATGAGATTTTCCAGGCAAGGATACTGGAGTGGGTTGCCATTTCCTTCTCCAGGGGATCTTCCCAACCCAGGGATTGAACCCGGGTCTCCTGCACTGCAGGCAGATTCTTTACCAACTGAGCTAAAAGGGAAGCCTTGTAAGATGTTATGGGAGAATCAAATAACTTTTGGGCTAGCCCAATACATATACAATTTATTTGTATATGTTTGATAAACGATGTAATCTATATTGTTACTTTGGTGATTGTTACCTGTTACAACCTCCCACCCCATCCCTCCCAAGCATGGCTTCCTTAATCACTGGCCCATGCGGACATCCTAGGAAGTAAGGCCCTGCCGTCTAAGGGAGGACCCCTCTCTGGTGGCCTGTGTCTCATAGGGTCTACTCCTACGGCCAACTACGAGGAGGAGGAGCTGCCCCCTGACCCCAGCGAGGAGACTCTCACCATAGAAGCCCGATTCCAGCCTCTGCTCCCAGAGTCCATGACCAAGAGCAAAGATGGGTTCCTAGGGGTAAGTTGGGGCAGGAGGGGCAGGGGACCTCCCAGAGACAGGACCAGAGATGGGGGGACCATCTGTGTGTACTCGCCTCCTGAGAATGGTCTGTGCTCTGCTCGTCTTTCCTCCCTTCCTGCCTTCCTTTATCCAGTGCCCTCTGTGCACCCAGCATGCCAGGCCCTGTGCCCACCGTCCAGGCCCCCGGTCTGGTAGGGGAGCTAGGAGGGATGAGCATGAACCTGTGACCCAGATGGCTCCCTAGAGGGAATGACTTCTGACAGCAACTGCAGGGGAGGAGGGCTCAGGCCGGTGTCCACAGGGTAGGGAGGATCTGGCTGGAGGAAATAGCTGGTATGCTAGAGACCATGCTGATGCAGCCACCTTGCTTATGATCATTACTTTCTACAGGTCAGTCTTCCACTCCAAGGCTGCGATTTCCTCAGGGCAAGGCCTGTGACACACATCTATGAATCCCCAGGCCCCTAGCACAGTACTTGGCCCCTGACAGGTGCTCTCTTGAGCTCCGATGAACTGGATCTGAAGTTTAGGCCCTGGTAGGGGCTCTGGGGTGGGGAATGACCCTGACAAGTGCCATCCTAACTAGCCCCACCTGAACCCAAGGCCCTGTGGACAAGGTCTCAAGCCTTCCCAGGATCTGGCATCCCCAGGCCCTGCTGCCTTTCCTGCTCGCTCCCCTGCCCTCTCCTCTCAGCTGTCCACGGCTCCAGGTGTCCAGACTTCCCTCCACCTGTGAGCCAGCTCACATGCTGGTCCCTCGACCAAGAACACCTTTTCTCTTTGTCTTGCCCACACCTGCTCAGCCTTTGTGTCTCAGCTGAACCATCACTTCAGCACAGACAAAGGCCTAAAGGCAGGAGATGCCTGGCAGGACCCCAAGGGCAGAGAGAGGGGGTGACTGGACCCCAGGTAGGGGCATCCCCATCAGTGGGACTGGAAGAGAAGTTGCCTGATGGCCCAGGGGCTCAGTTGCCTGACTTTGGCCTTCATTCTGCAGCAGCCAAATACCATAGTGTGTTTTGAAATAGGAGACATCCCTCATCAGATCTAGGCTTTCCAGGCTGGCAGCTGGGGAGAAATGGAAGAGAAGAAGACCAGTTCCCAGGAGGGACGGGAAGACAGGAAGGGGGAAGGGGAGGCCTTGGTGATGGAAAAGAAGGACCGCCCGAGGGATGCTGGGAGGACAGAAAGGCAGCGCAGGGCTCCTAAAGGAAGGGGGTGGGAGGGGTGGTTGGGGTATCTCAGGCTTCTGGCTGGTGGCCAGGTGCGTGGGGAACCCATCTCCTGATGGGGGCTGGAGGAGGGGCGCGGGTCTGGTAGGGAGGGTGTGGGGTCAGTCTGGACTGCTGGAGTTGAGGTCCTTGAGGACGTCCAAGGGAGAATCCAGCACGGTCTGGGTGGAGAAGGTCCGCCATTGACGGGCTGGAGTGCTGTCTAAGCGGATGAGTCCCTCCCACCGAGTGGGGAGAATAGGTGCAGGGGCCCACCTGCACTGACAGGGGAGGTGGGGTCTGGAAGACCCCAGCCCTGCCTCCCTAGCTCAGGCCCCACCTTGCAGGCTGCTCCCCAAGAGCTCCACAGCCTGTGAGCAGGACCAGCAGGCAGACAGGCTCCGCCTGGCCCCACTCAGCCAGCCCTGCTTTGAGAACCTGCCTGTGAGCTGCTTTGAGAACTCTCCTCCATCATCTCAGCTTGTGCCTAAGCCAGCAGACCATAAGCCCAGTGCCCCTGCCGCACCCTGGGCTTCCTTACCCTCTCTGCCTGCCCTGTTTTCTGCTCCCTAAGCCCCACCTCTCAAGTCTCCTTGAGCCCAGGGCCCCTCACCAGGGAGGTGGAGGAGGGGACTTGTTACTGTCAAAGGTGGGACAGCTCTCTGGCGGCTGGGATCCCTGAGTGGGGCCAGGCACTCACTGCCGTGGCAGCTGCTTTTGGTGACCCATAAGGGCAGGGAAGAGCCACTGAAGGTGGGGCTCTGACCAGGGGACCTGCATGGTCCATGGCCGCCTCCTGCTCTAGGCCTGCATAGTCTGACCTGCCTCCTCTCCTGCCCGTCACTTATCCGACAGCACTGGGGTGGATTACTGATGAGGAAACGGTTCAGGGAGGCCTTGTGCCCGGGGTGCCCAGCCAGCATGGCCCAGACTACACTTGAAGTAGTGGTGCCCTTCCTCCCCCTCCTCTGTGGTCTCATCCTGCCCCTGCCCCTAGAGATTTCACCCAAAGGTGGCTGCTGCTCCCCCGACAGACTCCTGAATTCTTGTCACCCAGGACGTTAGCTGCAGGGAGGAGACTTGGAGAGGGAGCTTAGAGAGCAGAAAGCAGGGCAGGTGGAGGGGTGAGGAAGCCCGGGGTGGGGTGGGGGCACCTGGGGTTGGTCTGCTGGCTTATGCACAAGGGAAGTGGGACCTGGGCTTGGAAGGCGGGAAGAGGCGGTCAGGGCCTACACACAGAGCCCCCCCAGAGCCCCCCATTCCAGTCCTAGGTGACCCTGCTGCTGCCTCGATTCCCCTGTCCTCGCAAGAGGTGTCTGGCCTGGGCTGGACCCGAGGGGCCGCAGGGGCACCGCTTCCCAGGCTAGGGGCTGGGGGAGGCGAAGTGAGCCTCAGCTCTGGCAGGACGGTACCCGCCAGACTCACCCCGTCCTGACCAGAGCAGGAGCCTCCCAGAGCCTCTGTTTCTGGGTTTGGGGGTTGGCTCAGGGCTCGAGGAGACCTCCAGGCGGCCTGGGAGGTTCTCAGTGCCCCAGCGCGCTGACGGTCTCCCTGCCCCAGGTCTCCCGCCTGGCCCTGTCTGGCCTCCGCAACTGGACCGCGGCAGCCTCGCCGAGTGCCGTGTTTGCCGCCCGCCACTTCCGGCCCTTCCTCCCGCCCCAGGGCCACGTGGAGCTAGGCGAGCCCTGGTGGATCATCCCCAGTGAGCTGAGTGTCTTCACTGGCTACCTGTCCAACAACCGCTTCTACCCACCGCCACCCAAGGGCAAGGAGGTGAGGGCGGCCCCGTGACCCCGGCCCCGCACCTGGACCCAAGGCCGCCGGCCTGCCCCGCGTCCTGCACTCCTGCCTCCGTCTGGCCCCACCCCTGGTCCAGGGCCGACACTCACCCAGGGGAGCCGGGTCCCCGCAAGCCAACCCCGGGACCCACTGCCTTCCCCGCAGGTCATCATCCACCGGCTCCTGAGCATGTTCCACCCACGGCCCTTCGTGAAGACCCGTTTTGCCCCTCAGGGGGCCGTGGCCTGCCTGACCGCCATCAGCGACTTCTATTACACCGTGATGTTCCGGTGAGGGGTCCTGGCAGCCCCATCCCTGTTTTCACCTGGGCCTGGGACTCCAGGGCAGCACGGAAGGGTACAGCCCCGGGAGCCAGGGCCAGACCCCACCACCCCATCACCACCACTTACTGCCCTGCGGGCCTGGCCAAGCAGCTTTGCTCTCTGAGCCTCACATTCCTCCTCATGCACCAGGGAAGGGGTGACTTCCTCCAGGAGGAAGGGAAAAGTGCTGAGTGTGCTTTAGCATGGGGCTGATGGCCGTCACTGTCATCCACATGGAAGGGGGTGCGTAAGAGCTGTGACACCAGGTCACACAGCCCCTGGAGAGGCTGTGAGAGCTCAGAGGAGGGTCAGCTAGGCTTCCAGGGAAGGTGCGGGGAAACTGGGCCCTGAAGGTAGGGCAGCACCTTGAGGGCCTCCCCTCTCCCTGCCCCACACACTCCTCCGCCCCCTGCCCAGCCCTCTGCCCCACCCAGAGTCTGGCCATCCCTGCGTGGGTTCCAGGCTTTGGGGCAGAAGGGGGTGGGCAGGCAAGCTCTGCTCGGCCAGGGGACCCACTCCCAGCCAGGTCTTTTCCCTCCAGCATCCATGCCGAGTTCCAGCTCAGCGAGCCCCCCGACTTCCCCTTCTGGTTCTCCCCCGGCCAGTTCACCGGCCACGTCGTCCTCTCCAAAGATGCCACCCACGTCCGTGACTTCCGGCTCTTCGTGCCCAACCACAGGTGAGAGCTTCCATCCCACCCTAGCATCCTGCTCACGTGTGCCCCCGCCAGCTCCCAGAGTTCAGCCCCCCTCAGTCTCTCCCCAGAGCCCTTCCTCTTGGGAGGCACCTGGAGCTGACCTCGGAGGAGGCAGTATGAGGTGGTCGGGGGCAGGGAGGTGGTCATTCCGTCATCCCAGGCAGCACCTGGGACATGCTTTTGGGATGATGGAGTGACCAGCCAGCTCTGTGCTGGAACCCAAGGCAGCAGCCTGCAGCCCCTCCCTGAAGCTGGAGCCCCCCCACCCCTGCTCATTCTGCTGACAAACCCGTGACCACACCTTGCCCTGGCACCCTAGGGAAAGGCTGGCAGGTGGGCAGGGACCTGACTGGTGGGGGTGCAGGAAGCCTTCCCAAAGGAAGGGACATCTGTGCAGCGACCTGGGGGCTGAGGAGGGTTTAGCCAGGCAGAGGGAACAGCACACGCAGAGACCTAAGGGGCAGGCCCTCCTTGCCTGCAGTTGCTACCCTAGACCCTGGGTGGGGACTGGGGGTGGCTTCTGGAAGGGCTCAATGCCAGCCACCTGCCTGCCTGCCTGCTCCACCTGCCTGCCTGCCTGCTCCACCTGCTTCACCTGCTCAGGGTCAGCCTCTTGTTGGGGGGATGCAGAGAGCCTTTCCAGCTTTATCCCAGATGGCAAGCTCAGGGGGGCCTGAGTGACTCTGTACCAGGACGGTACCCGGGCTGGGAGCCGAATGGCCCAGAGCTAAGTCTCAGCTGTAACACCAGTGGCTGTGGGCAAGACCCTGGGCCCCTCCAGGCCTCAGTTTCCTCATCTTTTAGATGGGCGGCTGGGTCCTAGACAGGAGTGAGAGGGTCACCGGGACAGCCTGGGAAGAGAACCCAGGACCAGGAGCGACTTGCCATCCTCATTCAGGGTTACCAAGGGCAACGAGGGGCCCATGGGAAAATGATGAGGAAAGACCGGCCCTCCTCTCCCTTGCTCAGCAAGCAAGTCCCTGTGCTGCGGGGGCTCAGCCCAGGGCACGTCTGCCCCCAGCCCAGGGGTGGAGGTGGGGTCCTGGATTGGATGAAACAAGGAGCAGAAGGGGGCGGTGGAGTGCCTGCTTCACCGGCCCAAGGTGGTTGGTAGCCTGTCCTGGGGCGCCCTCATGTGGTGAATCTGCAGGTTGCACATGATCAGGCCAGACTTCCCACTGGAGACAGTGGAGGAGGCCTGCAGCGAGAGGACAGTACCCGTTTTTCACTCCTGCCCAACTTGAGGTGCTGGGGGAGGCACTGATGACCGCTGCCTCTAAGAGTCATGGGTCGCGGGCAGTGCCTGAGCCGTGGATGTAGAAGCCCTTTGTACACTACAGGCCTGGGTTGGTGGAGGGTGGTGTGGTCCTAGTGCCTTTAGAAGAGGCAGCCTGGAAAGAAAAGGTCCCAGGCTCTGCCGTCAGCATCCCAGTGGCTCTGAGACCTTGGGTTCACCCTGCTGAGTCTCAGCGTCCTCATCTATAAAATGGGGCCAGCGTCAGGCTTTCGGTGAGATCAAGTCTGACGTCTGATGGGCTTTGATGATGGCGTTGTGCCCTGGGCGCCCTCTCCCGTCTCCAGGTCTCTGAATGTGGACATGGAGTGGCTGTACGGGGCCAGTGAGAACAGCAACATGGAGGTGGACATCGGCTACATACCCCAGGTGAGCGCACAGGTGGTCCCTTCACGTGGTTAGTCGTAGTCGCGTCCGACTCTTTGCGACCCCATAGACTGTAGCCTGGTGGCTCCTCTGTCTATGGGATTTCCCAGGCAAGAATACTGGAGTGGGTTGCCATTCCTCTTCCAGGAGATCTTCCAGACCCAGGAATCGAACCTGGGTCTCCTGCATCTCCTGAGTTGGCAGGCGGGTTCTTTACCACTGAGCCACCCAGGAAGCCTCAGGTTGGAAGGTGGGGCTTGGAGGCAGAACCCTGCCACAGGGTCTCTCAGCCTGGCTGCAGGGATACCCAGCTGGCTAGGAGCCTCAGGACAGGGAGTGACAGAGCTCCTGGCAGGCAAAGCAGGATCCTGGGAGGACACGTATTCCTGCACGCGGAGTCCAGCAGCTGCCATGGGCCCCAGCCGGCTTCCCACGGTGGAGCCCTGGCTGGACAGTGGGCTCTGTACACAGCCTTGACCGGACCCTGCCCTTCCCTGGGCCTGTCTCCCCGCCTCTACAATGAATGGCATGTCTCTGAGGGTCTCTCGGGGCCCCTGGAGGACTCTTGCCCCTCACTGAGACATCCCTCACTGACCCCTGGCCCAGATGGAGCTGGAGGCGCTGGGCCCCTCGGTGCCCTCTGTGATCCTGGACGAGGATGGCAACCTGATCGACAGCCGCCTGCCCTCAGGGGAGCCCCTCCAGTTTGTGTTTGAGGAGATCCAGTGGCAGCAGGAGCTGAGCTGGGAGGAGGCAGCCCGGCGCCTGGAGGTGGCCATGTACCCCTTCAAGAAGGTGAGGCAGGACAGTGGGCACAGGCAGGGGCGGGCTTCCTGGGGCTGGGAGGAGAGCTGAGGAGCGGCAGGTGGGCCCTGGGCACCGAGTGCCAGGCAGGGCTTGTGGCTCAGGCTGCCTCCCTGTGGGGCTCAGCCTGGGCCGGGGAGCCACCCCTTTGTCTTTCAGAACTTGGCGGAGCCATGCTCTGGCTCAGCATCTCACACACACAACAAACGTCCATGCATATGTACACATATCCATACATGTGCATACGTGCACATACACGTATATCCACTACAAACACACACACACCTACATGCACATCACACTCAGCCCCTGCAGTGGGGCCCTGCCGCACACAAGAGCTTCTCTCTGTCCCCACTTGGCCCCAGGTCACCTACCTGCCGTTCACCGAGGCCTTTGACCAAGCCAAGGCCAAGAACAAGCTGGTGCACTCAATCCTGCTGTGGGGGGCCCTGGACGACCAGTCCTGCTGAGGTGAGGAGACCCCGCCAGTCTGCGGGTAGAGGGGGCGGCATCACTCCTTGTGGGCGCAGGGGGCTCTGAGACCACGGGACTCTGCTCTCAGAGCCCGAGGTTGCTTGAGGACCGCATGGGGCAGGGAGGTGCGTTGAGGGCTCTGGGGTGCTGTGCTGAGCTCCGAGGAAGCTGCTGGACTCTGGAGAAGGAGTCCAGCTCTGCCATCTTCAGCCAGGAGGCTTTGGCCAAGTGATTTTCCTTCCCAGACCTCAGTTTTCTCAGCAATAAGAGGATAACATACTTTACCTCCCACCATTGTGAAAACAGATGTGAAAGTGTCCGTGCTCTGGAAAGTGTTGCACACAAGTCAGAGAAAAATAGTGCCAAAGCCTGGACACTTTTCACTTAATCAGAAAAATACTCCAAAGACCCCCTGGTGCAGAATTCTCTGGGTGCCTGATGGGGGTTACAAAGAGGAGCAAACAGTGCCCCAGCCCTTGTCCAGCCAATCGACAAACATCCCGGATACCTCCTGTGCCTAGCCCTAGGCTAGGTGCTGGGCATCCTGCATCGAGGAAGTCAGAAGCGGTCCCTGGGCTCAGGGAGCACGCAGTGCGTGCAGAAGGCAGACGCTACAAGTGTGGCAAGTTTACACAAGGCAAGGTCCAGAGTGGCCCAAGAGTGTGTAACTGGGGGTCAGGGAAGGCTTACTTGAAAGAGTGACACAAGCTGAGACTCTGAAGGATGAGTAAGGGTTTGTCGAGTGACAGGAGGAAGTGTTTTAGATAAATAGAAGGATAGTCTGTGCAAAGGCCCTGGGGCAGTATTTAGTGGATTTAAGAAGCTGTCTGCAAGCCCCTGGGCCAGGTGGGGCCCAACACCAAGTCTCAGCCCAGGATTCCAGTATGTTACTGATGTTAATTACAGCTACCAGGAATTCAGTACCTCTTCTGTGGCGCTGTTTGAATCACTGTCATCTCACCTGGGTGCACAGAGTGTTCTGTAGTCCCTGAGGTTTCCTGCTGATTGAGATCCCAGTGAGACATGCGGGGTCCTGACCTTGCTTATACCTGAACAGGTTCGGGGCGGACTCTCCGGGAGACCGTCCTGGAAAGTTCGCCCATCCTCGCCCTCCTCAATGAGAGCTTCATCAGCACCTGGTCCCTGGTGAAGGAGCTGGAGGACCTGCAGGTGAGCAGCAGGTGGGTGGGAAGAGCCCCATGGGAGCCCCTGGGACAGTGGAGCCCAGGCAGCAGGAACATACCCAACTGTCCCTGCAGAACAACCAGGAGAACCCATCCCACCAGAAGCTGGCCGGCCTGCACCTGGAGAAGTACAGCTTCCCCGTGGAGATGATGATCTGCTTGCCCAATGGCACTGTGGTAGGTCCCCGCCACCCGGCCTCGGCCGCAGGCAGAAGCAGCAGCGAGCCAGGGCTGTGGCTTACAGACCTCATCATCCTGGTCTGGCTCTGCCACCTCCTGGCTGGTCTCTTAGCCAGTCCGAGCCTCAGTTATCCCCTGATGTCCCCTCGGCCTGCCTGCAGGTGTCGGACCTTCCCTCAGAATGGGGACCTCAGCAGCACTCTGGGGCACAGTGGGCAGCAGAGTAGACAGGAATGTGACCCAGAAGGGAAGTCTCACCTCAGACCATTGCAGCCAGCCCTGGCGTGGCAGGGATGAGGGGTGGCAGGTGGCAGGCCTGGTGGCAGCAGAAAGGATCTGACACCACCCAGGCAGAGGCAAGACCCCCGCTCTTCCTAAGGGCCCCTGACACAGCACTCACTCACGTCCTCAAGCAGGAGTCTCACAGAAGCTTTGCGAGACCGATGATCACAAATGGTGATTTTTACAAACTGAGGCTCAGAAAGGTTCAGAGACATGGCAAAAGCCACACAAGAAAGAAGCATAGCTGGCTCTGAAAACAGGCGCCCACCTGTGAGCCTCAGCATCGCTTGCTCTTCTGAGCAAAGCAGCTCCTTCTCCTTTCAGTCCTGGGGGATGGGCAGGGTGGGAGGTCAGCAGGTGGGGAGCAGCAGAGGAGCAGGAGCTGGGTTGGCCCTGAGCATCAGTCCCTCAGTCGTGACCGACTCTGTGACCCCACGGACAGTAGCCCACCAGTCTCCTCTGTCCATGGGATCCTCCAGGCAAGGAGTGGGTTTCCACTCCGTTCTCCAGGGGATCTTCCTGACCCAGGGATCAGACCAGGATCTTCTGCATTGTAGGCAGATTCTTTACCAGCTGAGCCACCAGGGAAGCTTCTGTCTCAGGCTCAGGGAAGGGAAGGCCTCAGGGAATCAGCCAGCTCACACCGGTCCATGGACGACCCCCTCAGTGGACCCAGCCTAGCAGAGCCCCGGGTGGTGGAGCTGGGCAGACAGGACTTCGCCTGGGCGGTGGGTCGCCTGCACTCTCCCGTTCGTTTACCGGGTACCTGCCCTTAAGGCGCTCACTAGCTGGAGTGAGAAGCTGATGGGGACACAGGCCTGGGCATGCAAGTATTTTGACAGAAGTGAATGTGGATTTCAGGGGTTGTAGGATCAGAGATGAGAGGGTCAAAGGGCACAGAGGCGGGGTTAGGGGGCGGGGTGATATTGAAAGGCCTTAGGTTTTGCCTGGTGGGCGAGGTGCGGAGCCCTGGAGGCTAAGAGCCCTGTGAGCGGAGGAGGAGGGGAACGGTTGCAGCAGTGCTCACGGCTGCCCAGCCTGCCCGTCATCAGCCCAGACGAGGAAAGTCGAGGCTGCAGGGGGCACTGGGCCCCCCACCCCGCTCTCCTCACCCAGCTCTTCCCCCAGGTCCACCACATCAACGCCAACTACTTCTTGGACATCACGTCCATGAAGCCCGAGGACATTGAGAACCACGTCTTCAGCTTCTCGTCCACCTTTGAAGACCCGTCCACAGCCACCTACATGCAGTTCCTGAAGGAGGGCCTCCGGCGCGGCCTGCCCCTCCTCCAGCCCTAGTGAGCCTGCCGGCCGGTGAGACCCCAACTGGACAGGGAGCTGGATTGGCCTCTCCTCCCGGGAGCTCCAGAGCAGCCTTCCCATGTGTCACACACCAAGCCTTTCGCTCCACCTCTCAGGCTGCCCGTGGGGACCGGGGTCAGCTAATGGCGGCCATCCAAGGTTTGCCTCGGAGGTGGGTGGACAGGGCGTCCTTGGCTGACCTTGAGCGCTGGCTGCCACCACAGTCTTTAACTACATTCCTGGCTCTGGTAGCTGCTTGAGACCCCAAAAGAGATGGCCTGGGGTCATCTCCTTGGACCTACCCCACTCAGGCAAATAGTCCCGGCCCTTGCAGGGCAAACAATAGGGAAGAATGGGTGCTAAAAAGACAGGCCCCCCCCCTCCTTACCTTCACCCCTTCCAAAAGAGACATCCAGAAGCCTTGGCCTGCGGTGGGGGGTGCCAAGGAAGCACTCCTGTTTGTCTGGAGCCTTCTTCCAGGCCAGAGGCCTGCCTGGCTGCCCTCCTGTGCCTGGGGTCCCCTGCCCAGGTGACGTCAGCCTTCCGGAAGCTCTGGGCAGAACCCTCCTTCAGAAGGGGAAGTCATACTGTACCCTGCTGCTCTCCAGACCACTCAATCCAATCTTACGACAGGACCCCAGAACCTGTTTCAGGACTTCCTGGAGGCCTGCTCTCTGGGAGGTTTACTGTGAAGGAAGCTTCTGCCCTTGACAAGGAGTCCACTGAGGCCAAGGGCCTCAGCTTCCCCTACGGCCTACCCCAGCACAGGTCACAGCGAGACTCATGGAGCCACTGTCTCCGTAACAGCCCCCACCCGCCTCCCACCCCAGACCTCAGCTCCACAGAAACGTCTTCCAGAGAATGCAGCCTCCCCCAGAGCAGGCGCTGTCCCAGCTGTCAGGCCACCCAAACCAGGTTATCTACCGCTGGGCGGCCACCAGCTCTCCTTGGCCGCTGAGTCCATATCCCAAGCCACTGACCATGGCCAGTCTTTTTTTTATACATGCAGAAAGCATTTTTATGTGAACTTTCTCACAGTTTATATGTATTTTTGATAGCTCCGGCACTGAGGAGAAAGAAGGGGACGATGGTGTCCCCCCAGCAGCCGCCCCATGATGGCTGGATCTGAAAGCTTAGGTGGATCCAGCTTGATGTCTTTGCAGTTGCTCCTGTGGGAAGAAACATCCCCCTTCTCTTCCTTCTTCTTGACCAACTTTTTAAAAATAGTCCCCAGAGGATCCGTATACCCCCAACTGTATCCTTATCTTCCACTTGGGCCCATGAGGAGCCCTGGGGCTTTCACGAAGACCCCTCCCCACCCCTACGTATGCCCCTCCCCAGCCCCACTGGGGTTGGGGTGGGGGGGCTCCCTCTTCAGCCTGAAAGGGGAAGGAAGGCAAACATCTCCTCAGATGCACTCCCCGGCCTCCCACCTGAGTCCCCCTGCCCGCCACTAGAGTTTCCACACTGAGCCTTCTTCACAGTCTTGTTCTCAATGTTGCATTGCGTATCACGATAATAGCTAGTTACTGAGTCTTCACAGTTTTGTTCTCAATGTTGCATTGCGTATCACGATAATAGCTAGTTACTGAGCGCTTTCTCCGTCTAAGGCACTGTGTCAAGATGACATGTGTTTTCTCATTTATTCCTCACAACAAAGGACGCAAGGCGGATAGCCGTCATTCTCGTCTTGTAGATGAAGGAACTGAGTCTCAGGAAAGCGAAGTGACTTGCGCAAGGTGACTCAGTGGTGGGCTTGACATTCAGCCTGTGTCTTAATGTTGGCAGTGTTTTGTCTCGTCCCTCCCACCTCTCTCCCCTGCCTGTTTTCACCAAGGCGAAAAAGAAAGCCTTTCAAACCAATATGTCAGGTTCCCCTGTCTTCTCTAGAGCAAATGAGGTGCGAGCCAGCAAGCTCGGCCAGGTTCTTTGTGTCCCTCCTGGGAGGCAGCGCTTTCATGCCGCTTACAGGGAGGGGGCGGCGCTAAGCCTGTCTCAGTGCTTCCAGGCATGGGTGGCAGTAACCCGTCCCACTAGCCACCTGGTGTCTGCAGACATTCAGCCCTCCCACCCAGCAGGCTCCTCCCCTCATGCTGGGCTAAGAAGGCCAACGCCATGATGAGGGATCCTTGTCCCATGGAAGGTGATGCTTGCACTTCCTGCATCCTCCCCTGCTGCCTCTGCCTGATCCCCTACTAGGTTCAAAGGCTCGTGGTGGGGGAGGCCCCCAGCTACCCTCTTGTCATCGCTCCTCCACTTCCCTCCTCTGTCCCCAGTGTGTCCTACAATAAAATTGAAGAGATTAGGGTGGTTCTAAGTGCCTTTCCTTTGACCCGATGTTGTTCTCTTCTGTTCTCCATCTCACTCCTCTGCTGGAGAATTGATAACTTTTGAATTGAGAGGCCCTTGGACCACAAGGAGATCAAACCACTCAATCCTAAAGGAAACCAACCCTGAATATACATTGGAAGGACTGATACTGAAGGTGAAGCTTCAATACTTTGGCCACCTGATGCAAAGAATGGACTCATGGGAAGAGACCCTGATGCTGGGAAAGATTGAAGGCAAAAAGAGAAGGGGGCAGCAGAGGGTGAGATAGCATCACTGACTCCATGGACATGAATCACTAGAAAGACAGAGGAGGCTGGCGTGCTATAGTCTGTGGGGTTGCAAGGAGCCAAATTAGTGACTGAACAGCCACCTGTGCGGGAGCTGGCAGATGGACGAGGGAGCGTGGCTGGAGTCCCTTTGGGGACTAGTTTATTTGTCACCAGAAGGCTTGAGTAACTTGCTTAAAATAAATTTGTGATAGACCTAGAGAACTTACTATTTTTAGAATCTGGTGTTCTGTGTTGAGAAAGATTCTGAAGTTAAATCCATCATCTTAGAACCTGAGATAAACATTAGGTAATTTTTTTTTTTTTTTGAGGGTGTGAACTTAAGGAAAAACCTGTAAAAGAAGGATTGAACAAGTTAGTTCAGCCGCTCAGTCGTGTCCGTCTCTTTGAGACCCCATGAACTACAGCACCCCAGGCCTCCCTGTCCATCACAAACTCCTGGGGTCCACCCAAACCCATGTCCATTGAGTCGGTGATGCCATCCAACCATCTCATCCTCTGCTGTCCCCTTCTCCTCCTGCCCTCAATCTTTCCCAGCATCAGGGTCTTTTCAAATGAGTCAGCCCTTCACATCAGGTGGCCAAAGTATTGGAGTTTCAGCTTCAGCATCAGTCCTACCAAAGAACACCCAGGACTGATCTCCTTTAGGATGAATTGGTTGGATCTCCTTGCAGTCCAAGGGACTCGCAAGAGTCTTCTCCAACACCATGGTTCAAAAGCATCAATTCTTCGGCGCTCAGCATTCTTCACAGTCCAACTCTCACATCCATACATGACTACTGGAAAAACCATAGCCTTGACTAGACAGACCTTTGTTGACAAAGTAATGTCTCTCCTTTTTAATATGCTGTCTAGGTTGGTTATAACTTTCCTTCCAAGGAGTAAGCATCTTTTAATTTCATGGCTATTGAAGAAGAAAGGGGGAAAGAAAGAACCTTGAGCAGGAATAGAATCTGAAAGCCAAACCTTGGCCAGATCACAGGAGAAAGGCTCTAGAGCCTAAACCATACCACCAAATTGAACTGGCCTCTTGTACCTTGTATCAGTCGCTCCTAGGCTTAGAGGTAGAGTAACTTATTAGGTTAGGGCTTCCATTCTGAGAATGGGGCAGCTGTGAGCAGCCAGCACAGCTGCTGGGGGATAGAGTCATGTGCTGGGTAAAAGTGATCTTCAGGAAAAAGAGAGACTGCACTACCACATCCAAGGAAAGGCAGCTAGAATGGATTTGCAAGATCTGCCATTGCCCAGGATGGGAAAGTGATGATTAAAGCAACAATTTCTCATCCTGGAAAGAGGGCTGGACCTGGAAGTCAAATTTCATCATTTGCAGTATGGTGGGAATCAGGGTGGACACCGTCTCTGACTAGGACCAGCTACATAGTTTGCAGGGTCCAGTGCAAAATGAAAATGCAGGGCCTTTGTTGAAAAAAAATTTTAATTTCAAGAGAGCAACAATAGGGCATTAAAGTAAGGCATTTGTTTGACCAGAAGGCCTGTATGACAGCACAGATTCTCCCCACCATGAAGCCCATCTGTCCCTGGCAGCTAGGACTTTCAAGCTTTGAGACCAAAGAACAGCAGCCTGGGAGCCAGGCACAGTCACCCTGAAGTCAGAGGAGGGCATGTGACCCAGGCCTGGATGCCATGGTGACCAAGTCATGTGACCAAGACTGGGGCGGGGGGCGTTGAGCACAATAAGGGAGTGGGTGAGTGAGCCTGGAAGGAATGTGGGTCTCTCTTGCAATGCCTCTGGTGTCTTGCTTCTCAGTCTACCCATCTGATCAACCAACTCACGATATACCGTGGTGGGTATGAGTGTGTGATACACAACAGCTAAAATAGAAGAAAGCTACAAAGCACTGGAGGGCAAGAGTCAAGAGGAGAAAGAGGCTCATTTCTTGGTGCAGAGAAGACTGTAGAGGGTCTTGGCTGGGAAGCATAAACTGAAGGAACCAGAGGGAGGTGGGAGAGGGGTTCACGATGGGGGACACATGTACACCCATGGCTGATTCATGTGAATGTATGGCAAAAACCAATACAATATTGTAACTAGCCTCCAATTAAATAAATTAATTTGCAAAAAATAAACTGAAGGAACCAGAGTGAGATGAGGTGGGGCAAGCACTAAGCCTGGAGCCTCGAACGCCGGCGCGAAGCTTCGGAAGTTTATAGTCGAGGTGGGGACAGCAGACACCGATCAATTTGGAGGCCGAATAGCAACACAGATCCCTTCCAAAGGTTGGATTGGGACTAAGCGTGGAGAGCAGGAAAGGGCCGGCTGACCTCAGGGGTTTCCGGGTGCCACCAACTTTTCCCCCAGGGGGGCGTGGCCTATGGCAGGCGTTTACCCTCTACCGCCCCGCCTCGGCCGCAGGATCCTCTCTCGCCCCACCCCCAGCAGAGCCCACTTCCGGAAGACGCGCGCGGCCGCGGCTCGGCGCGCAGCTGCAAGGGATCGCTTCCGGGGGGTGGGTCAGCGGAAGTGAGGGCGAGTGAGGCTGGGCGGCCCGCTGTGGTAGGAGGGGCCGTGAGGTGAGTGAATCCGGAGCCGCAGTCTGAGGTGAGACTAGGTCCGAGTGCCGCCCCGGAGCGGGAATGCGAGCGGGAGCGCGGCCCTCCGGCCCGGCGTGTCGCGCGGCCGAGTGCCGGGCGCCGTGCGCTGCCCGCGGCTGCTGGGCCCGCGCCGGTTCTCGCGGGAACTCGTGTTGTCCGCCACACTCGGCTGAGGGGAAACTGAGTCCCCGGGGGGCAGTTGCGCGCCCGAGTCACCCAGCCGCACCAGAGGCTTCTCGTTTCTGCCGCCTCCTCGCTTCCTCCGAGACCCGGCGCCGGGCCTTTGAGTTCATGGGTGCTCCACCACCCCCGAGCCGAGGCGAGAACTTGGCCGACCTTGACCTCGTCTGGTCGGGCTGTTGAGGGGGGAAGGGAGGCGTGTCCTGGACGAAGCTCCCCGCGGCTGCTCCCCCTCCCCCGGCACAGAACGGCGCTGAGCGCGGCGGCCTCGGCGGGGACCGGGATGATGCGGCCAGGCCCCGCTCGGGAGGCGCTGGGGGACCGTGTGTAAAAACACCAGGACAGCAGACCCGGAAAGGGCAGTGCGGGCTCGGAGGCGGTGGGAACCAGGCGCGCGGCCAGCGAGCCGTGGGGAGTCTTCTAGGCAGACACTTGTTCAGGGTTCAAGGCTAAGTCGGCGTTCTTGTTGGTTCGTTTCTTGACAAATGCTCGAGTGCCTGCCGGGTACGGAGCGGGCTTAGGGCTGTACCTGGAAGTCCCGCCCTTCGGACAAACTGCACAAGCTACACCGTTATCTAGTTACTGCTGCTCCGGAGGAAACGCGGGACGCCCGTCCGGGAAGGGCAGGCAATGCTTCAGCTGAGCTCCAGGAGTAATTGAGGATGAGCTTGGGGAAGAGGCTGGTAGGCTGGTAGGGTTTCAAGCAGAGGGAATAGAGTAAACAAGGCCATTGAGGGGCTGCAAGGCCAATGTGGGTGGAGGGCAGGGGAAGGCGGGTGTGGCGGTGAAGCGTGCAGGGACCAGAGTGGAGAGGCCTTGTCGGCTGGGAGAGAAAGACAGGGAGGGCCTGCTGGCCATGCTGAAGAGTCTTGGTGTTATCTTCTTGGCTCTAGCAAGCATGAGGGGTTGAAGCTTGGCAGAGATCTATTCCCAATGTGTTCTAAAAAGAGGCCTCTGGCTGCCACGTGAGGATTAGGCCCAACCGAGTTTGGAGATAAGTTTGGAGAGGTAGTGGCTGCAGTGACTAAAGTGAGAAACACAGGGAAGCACTGTTGTGTGGAGCTTGTGGCAGGCACTGACAGCACAGAGCCTGGCACACCGAAGGACTTTTATAAAAAGTCTTGAACTTTGCTGAGAAGATGGAACCCAGGTTGGAGGCAGGAGGATCTGGACCGGACTCCGGTGCTTTCTACTGCCGTGGCCACTAAGTGACCTTAAAGCCGTCCCTTCCTCTTTTCTAGCTTCCTTTCCTCATGTGTCGCGGAGTAATACCTCCTCTCCTAGAGGTGAAGAGAGACCGTCCAAGGGAGGTTTCTGGAAAGAGCTGGTTAGTCCAGCCCACCCCTCTTCAGAGGCTGCCCTTGGCTCTGCACTGACTCCTTACCTAGAACATTCCCAGCCCTCGAGACCTGACCATTACCTGACATGCACCCCACCTCCCCTACCTTTATGGCCTTACCATACTCTGCTCTTTATACATCTCTTCACCTTTTCCTGCTGCTGCTGCTGCTAAGTCACTTCAGTCGTGTCCAACTCTGTGCGACCCCATAGACGGCAGCTCACCAGGCTCCCCCATCCCTGGGATTCTCCAGGCAAGAACACTGGAGTGGGTTGCCATTTCCTTCTCCAGTGCATGAAAGTGAAAAGTGAAAGTGAAGTCGCTCAGTCGTGTCCGACCCTCAGCGACCCCATGGACTCCAGCCTACCAGGCTCCTCCGTCCATGGGATTGTCCAGGCAAGAGTACTGGAGTGGGGTGCCATTGCCTTCTCTGCTTCTTTTCCTAAACCTGTGTTATTGTTGCTGTTTTCTTTCCCTTCTTAGCCCCTCTGAACTCACTATGGGGCCTTGGGGCCAGGGAGCTGAACTCACCTGGCCAGCTGCACGATGTGCCTTTCTTAGACAGTGATATTCAGCCTCTGGTAGAATTAGGTATTCGAGTCCTGTCTCTCTTCTAGATTGTGAGTTCCTTGAGAGCATGGCTGTGTCTTACTCTTTCCATAGCCCCTACAGTGCCCAGCATAGGTCCTGGCACAGAGCGAGTATTAAGTGTTTGATGAACAAGGGACTGAATGAGTTCATTGACTGCAGCTGCTCACCATGCAAGGGCAGCTATGAGGAATCCGCCCATCTGTGTCTTGTTTCAACAGTTCATTAAGTACTTTAAAATCTTATTTCACTGATTGACCCTCTCGGTATCCCTGAGTGGCAGCTCTTACAGCTCTTACAGGTCTTCTTACAGATAGAGAAACTGCATTCTGAAAGATTAAGTAACTTGCCTAAGGCTACTAAGCCAGTTGAAGGCTGAGCCAGGATAAAAAGTTTTGGCTCTTCCCCAGTAGCCCGGTAGAGTGACTTTGGCCAAACTGGCTTCTTTCTCCTGTTGTCTGTTTTACATCTGCCCGGTGTAGTGGTCCAGCAGTGCTAGGCTGGGTGGCACATGCTGGACTTTTTTTTTATATCTTATCCTCAGGAATGAATGTTGGACTTGGATGGCACCTACACTCTGCTTTTCCCATGAGCTTTTTTATCTACCAAAGGATTCTATTTACATTGAAGTTTGTTTTTAGTCTTACCGACTTAAAAACATTTTTTAATTGAAGTATAGTTCATTTATAACATCATGTTTATTTTGGGTATACAGCACAGTGATTCAATTATACATATATATTCTTTAGAAGTTTTGCCTCAGGAAACCTAAGGACTCAGGAAGGCTCCCAGCATGGTGCATCTGAAATAGAACCTCTAAGGGTCTGGATTTGTAGAAGCCATGGTTGGGTGAGCACAGCCTCTTTGGCTGGTTTTCTTCCCCTGTGAAACGTCAGAGAAGCCTCATTGTTAGTCATGGGCTTCTCTGGTGGCTCAGATGGTAAAGAATCTGCTTGCAATGTGGGAGACCTAGGTTTGAACCCTGGATTGGGAAGATCCTTGGAGAAGGGAATGGCTACCCACTCCAGTATTCTTGCCTGGAGAATCCCATGGACAGAGGAGCCTGGTGGGCTACAGTCCATGGGGTCGCAAAGAGTTGAACACGACTGAGCGATTAACACTGTAGGGCCTGGTTTTGTGGGGCTTGTGTGGTAGCCACTGAGTCTCCTGTGGGGATTGTTTCACAGGAAGAGAAGTCTGGTGTTCCTTAAGATGGCCTGATATGAAGGCATCACACTCCCTGCCTCCTCAAGCCTCTAGCGCTGCCCGGTGGCTGCCTTGTCCTTCAAGTGCAGGAGCCAGTTGAAACGTCAGGAATGGAAGCCAATGTGGTAAGGGGCATTCCCAAGGCAAGGGTGTAATGGGGAAGATTAAGCACTAGACCTGCTAAAAGTTCTATAGGAAGTTCTGAGATCCTCAAGTTAACTCTTCCCCCACCCAGGCTTGGAATTGAAGGGTCCTGCCTTCCATCCCCTCCTTCCAGGCAGAACCAACTGATACTGGGGCAGTTAGGGGGTCAGTGTGTCTCTGTCACTCTGTGTAGTGGGAAGGGAGGGCCGCTAATTCCTCACCCTTTTCTCTGGATCCTCCCAGCATTTACTGTGCCTCAGCAACAGCAGGTGTCCTCTTATGTATCTGGCCAAGGTGAAGGTTGCTGCTAAAGGGAAGGTAGGGGAGAGGATGGGGACAGGAGTTGGATTTTTTTCTGAGGTTGTGGCTGTCTCTCTGTGCTTTAGACCATCCCAATCTGGCAAAATAAGCCGCATGGCGCTGCTCGAAGTGTAGTGAGACGAATTGGGACCAACTTGCCCCTGAAGCCATGTCCCCGGGCATCCTTTGAGGTAAGTGAGCTGGAAAATAGTGGCCCAGAGTGTATGGGAGAGTGGTGCTGCTTCTGTGGCCCAGACTCGGCGTTGCAAGACAGGTTGCTTTCCTGATCATCTTCATTTTTCAAAAAATATTTAACTGCCTTTAATGTGTACTGGTCACTGTGGCTTCCTGATTGCACACAAACCTGTGACCACAAGTCAAGCTCCCAATCTGCTCATAAATTAATCATATTGCATCTTTGATGCCTCTGTAAGCAACTCAATTTCATCAGGCTCCAGCAATCCAGTGTATCAGAGTAGGCCAAAGGCCCCTGCTGAACTGGATCTCTAGACTAGCCATGTCTGTGCTCTAAGGTGTGTGCCTGCAACCCTGGCAGGTCCCCTCACAGAACACTGAGTGCTGTGTGTGATTTTGAGATGAACTCTGCTTTTCTTTTAATATGGTGTTGTCACTCAGGGCTTCCCTGGTGGCTCAGACAGTAAAGAATCTAATCTACCTGCACCGTGAGGGACCCAAGTTTGATCCCTGGGTCAGGAAGATCCCTGGAGAAGGAAATGGCACCCAGTATTCTTGCATGGGAAATCCCATGGACAGAGGAGCCTGGTGGGCTACAGTCCATGGGATCGCAAAAAGTCGGACACAGCTGAGCGACTAACAATTAAATTGCTTTTCTTCACTAGCCTAAGGCTTGCCCTGCTTAGCTACCTATTTACAGTATTTCCCTTATGTCTTTATTCCTCATCCTCTCTTTTCTAGCCAAGTTTAGCCATTCCTTTACTGGGCTATTTCAGTCTCACCTCTGTGCCCAAAGGGCCTTTAGCATTCACTATAGCACAGACTTGTCTGACCCAGGTGAGTAAGACTCCCTTGTGCAGTGGAAAGCTAAGTAGCATTTGTTAGTCCTAGTTGCCTCCCTGTAAGAACTAATGATTAAGCATCAGCTCCAAGTTAGATGCTTAAGGTCTGTGCCTTTGGGGAGCTGGAACACAAAAGAACTACTTCAGCTTTCTGCCTACACAAAGGAGACAGAAATATGTGCCTGAAAATGAAGGAGCTGAGTTTGTATATCAGATGCTGAGCTGCAAACTGTGTAGGAGCTTATCTGGAGTCTGAATTGGAATGGGTTTGGGGTTTGGTGCAGGGTGTTGTCTCTTGACCCAGTTATTGCCTAGGGCTGAATGTGGCCCTGGCTGCCTCAAGCCTCAGGAACACAGGGAAGGACAGCTTGGAAGCATGAATCAGTTATGGTTGCCCCCACATTTGACTATAGCCTCTCTAGTCCTTTGGCTGGATGCTCCTGGGCAGATAATCAAGGGCACAGGCTCCCACAGAGCAGAAGTAGTATTAGTAATACCAGTAATAAATAGCTACATTTATTGAGCCCACACTATGTGCCAGGCACTGTGCTAAGTACTTTTATTTGTTAATTCATTTAATTGCCAATAGCAGAGGAGCCTTCTGGCTAATCAAGGAAAGCCAATGGAGGCGTTCCCTAAATGGCCCATCCTAGCATTAACGCCTGCGTCATTAGCTCGTTTGTAACCTTGGAGCATCACTTCACTTCTGTGAGACCCAGATTTCCCTATCAAAACGTCAGAGCTATCAGTTCTGGATCTACCTACTGAACAGTCTATAGCAGAAACATCTGAATTTAACTCATATACAGGTGGATTTTTGAGAAACTGTGTTGTAAATTGATTACCTTAAATATTTTTAAGGGAATCTTATTGATTTATTTTTTAATTTATCCATATGAAAATATTAAATTATGAAAAAAGGGAAACAAGTTGCCTGTAATCACATAGTCATGACACACATTTTAGTTCTTTTTTGTCTTTTTCTAACCATGTATTTTCTTTGTTGTAAACAGTCAGAATATAATTGAACCTTCCTAATTTTTCATTTAACATGGTGTCACGCAATCTCCCTGTTCCCTAGTTGTTCATTTGGGTGGAGGAGCTATTTTAAGGAACTACATTACAATTCCTTTTGTCTAATTAGCCATTTTTTAAAATTTAAATCTAAATAGTCAAATTATCAACTTTGTTTCTGACTGTGTTGCTATAACATGTAGATCCCAATATGCTACAAAGGTGTTGTAAAGAGCTTGCCAGGAGAAATCTCCTGTTGATACAACAGATTGTCCATGTCCTTGCACCTGTATTCTCACAACCAGAAAGCTAGACAGTGGGCATCTCTGTTAAAAAAGTAACTCTTGCCAGTCCCACTGAAGACTTCTTTGCTCTAGCCAGGGGTCAGCAGAGGACCAGATAGTAAATATTTTAGGCTCTGGGCCATACCGGTCTCCATTACAGCTACTTACTTCTGCAGTTATAGCTTAAAAGCCATGACAGGTAAGACTTAAACAAATGAGTGTGACTCTTTTTTTCCGGTAAAATCTTATGATTGCTCTCCACCTTCCCATCCATGCTCCAAACCGTAGCCAGAGTAATCTTTTAAAAGCTCACATCTAATCCTTACTTACTTGACCTTTCAATGGCTCATTATTTCAAAGCTCCTAATTCACTTCCCAATCTCTCCCAACTCCCCACCACTCTATCCTTCCTGTTCCAGCCATGCTGAATTATTTGTAATCTCATAGACTCTTACTTCTGGCCTCTTATTCAAACTGCTTCCAACTGGACATCCTTTAGGAAGTCTTCCTACACCCAGTGCTGGATTAGGTGTTCCCCTATGTATTTTGCCCAGTTTCCAGTTGTCTCATCACGATGGCAGTAAATGTTAATGAATTTTCCTTCCCCACAGACCCTGCCCAACATCTCTGACCTGTGTCTGAGGGATGTGCCCCCAGTTCCTACCCTGGCTGACATCGCCTGGATTGCTGCAGATGAAGAGGAGACTTACGCCCGGGTCAGGTAGCTGAGGCAGTAGCCTGCCAACTGGGGAATGAAAAGCTTCTTCACAGATGAGGTGGTAGGCAGAAGAAGAGTGAGATGGAGGGCAACAGGAGTGAGAGCTAGGAGTGGGAGTAGAACCTGGCTGTGTTACTTTTATTTTTTAAGAGCAAGGAAGTTAATCTCCTTTATTTGTTTAATTTTTGGCTGCACTTGGTCTTAGTTGCTATGCACAGGCTTCTCATTGCAGTGGCTTCTCTTATTGTGGAGCATTGGCTCTAGGGGCATGGACTTCAGTAGCTGTGGCACACAGTCCAGTTGTCCTGCAGCATGAGAAATCTTCCCAGATCGGGGTGAAACCCTGTTCCCTGCATTGGCAGGCAGATTCTTAATCCCTGGACCACCAGGGAAGTCTAGCTATGTAACTCTTGAAGGAGTGTATGAAGGAAGTTTGGAAGCAGTGCAGTGGCCCATGTCTCTGACACTTCTCTCCCTGGTCCAGGAGCGATACACGCCCCCTGAGGCACACCTGGAAGCCCAGCCCTCTGATTGTCATGCAGCGCAATGCCTCAGTGCCCAACCTGCGTGGGTCAGAGGAGAGGCTCCTGGCCCTGAAGAAGCCAGCCCTGCCAGCCCTCAGCCGTACCACCGAGTTGCAGGATGAGCTGAGCCACCTGCGCAGCCAGATTGCCAAAATAGTGGCAGCTGATGCAGGTAGGAGCCCCTGAGCCAGGACCAAATAGCAGGCTGTTTGTTTTTGTTTAGCTTTTGGACAGGATAAGGATAAGAATGGTCCTTGATTTGGGGGTACTGGAGTCTAGGGCTCTGGGACTGCCCTAAAGCCTGGCTAGCCTATATAATCTTTGGATGGTTTCTGTCAGCCATTTGGGGCAGACTGGTTGGGTTAGGAACAAAATCTTCACTTAATCTGGGGCCCCAGGCAGATTCCCTCCCTCAGCCACAAAAACCACCTCTCTTCCAAATGTCTTTTAAGATCATGTCTTCCATGAGTGCTCAGTGGCTTTCCTTTTCAATATGAGAAATAAGTTTTCCCCACCACTGAGAGATATCTCCCTTTATAAGCATATTTTCCTTTTCCTTGCACTCTGACTTTCTACCAGAGACCACCTCTCCATCCCTCAGCCTTTCTGTCTGCAGTTAAGGGAGAATCACTGGGAATGGATGGGCTGACCAGATGTAGGAAATACCAACGGGTGGATCTTTCCCAGGATGCTCAGTGTTTAACCCTCATATTCCTCCCATTCTCACTTTTTTGCTACTCATTGATTCAAAGTTATAGCTCCCAAACCTTGTCAGTTGGTAGAACATGTGAAAATCATGGTTCTCTCTTTGAAAATTTTTATGTATTTAATTCTCTCATGTGGCAGTTTTATAGAGAAAATGGACTTGAATTTTCCATTTATATTTGTTCGCTACATTTTTTTTTAATCATCCAAGAGACATGCTGAAGTAGTTTAGGAAAAATCCAAAAATATTCCCTAGAAACTTAGAAATTGAGGAAATTCTCTCCATTAAAATTTGGGAACTGGGAGAACTATCACCATTCTGGTTTTTGTCTGTAGAACGGTTCTTCCAGTCACAGATAGCTGCATTTAAAGGAGCACAGTCAGAAGCACTGGCCTAGTTAGAGAAAAGGACAAAATCAGGCCATGGTTCTACACTATTGCTTCAGTCTAAAGAATGCTGTCATTCCATTGCCCGCTGCAAAATGGGAGCTTTTAGGAAGCAAGGCCTTTATGGGGTGGGTTTTTCTGCCCTTCTGAACACTGGAAAAGCATAATACTGCTACATCTTCTTGAGATCCTGAGAGGGGAAGGTAGTGGAGGAACCCAGAATGTCATGGTGTCAGCCCAGGAAATGAATATTTGGTAGGCAGTGCTTGTGGGGAGATGTAACTGCTGTATTTTAGCCCCAATGTCCATCCATGCCTATTGTTTTCTCTTTCAGCTTCGGCTTCATTAACGCCAGATTTCTTATCTCCAGGAAGTTCAAATGTCTCTTCTCCCTTACCTTGTTTTGGATCCTCATTCCACTCTACAACTTCCTTTGTCATTAGTGACATCACCGAGGAGACCGAGATAGAGGTCCCTGAGCTTCCATCAGTCCCCCTGCTTTGTTCTGCCAGCCCTGAATGTTGCAAACCAGAACACAAAGCTACCTGCAGCTCATCTGAAGAGGATGACTGCGTCTCTCTGTCCAAGGCCAGCAGCTTTGCAGATATGATGGGTATCCTAAAGGACTTCCACCGGATGAAGCAGAGCCAAGACCTGTAAGTATACCTTAAGGAGCTTATGATGATCATTTTGGGGGGCGGGAAAGGGGGCTGTGCTGGGTCTTCATTATGCCACTCGGGATATGGGATCTTCACTGTGGTATGTGGGATCTAGTTCCCTGACCAGGGATTGAACCCAGGCCCCCTGCATTGGGACCTCAGAGTCTTAGCCACTGAATCCCCTACTGTTTAAGTTGCCTGTGGCCAATTATCTAATAGAAAGTAAATACTTACATAGTAAATCCTCATTAGTAGCAATGTGTAATTTCATTCACAAAGCTTGCTGCCCACTTGCTAGTGCCTGGGGACCCCAGTTTGAAAAAAGAGCAGCACTTTACATTTGGTTGGGATGATCTAACCCAACCAAATGTTACTAAACAGAGGTTTAATAAGAAGGCTCATCTAATCCAGCTTCTGTCCTCCAGCAAGGCTTCACCACTCCAGTTCTCATACTGGTAGTAATAACTGTCCCTGTGCCCCATCCTTCAAAGTACAGTTGCATAATAGTTATTTTAGTATCTCAAAAAGTAGACTTGGTGGAAGGAGAATTCCCTTTAAATAGTGGTCCATTATTCAAACCAACCCTGGAAACACAGATTTACGAACAAAGCTTTTGAGATGCCTAGTGCCTAACTCTGGCTGCCGATCAGAATTGCTTGGGTTTGTTCAAAATACACCTTAAACTTACCAAAGCAGAACACCCAAGGAGTAGAACTCTAGGTGTTTCTGATGGGAGTGTGAGGGGATTTGGGAAATACCTACCATGAGAAACTCATCTAGCAGAGAAGCCCTGGAGCTCCAGCCTGAGAGTCATCTGCCTGCAGTGTTTCTCTACTGCATGGGACATACCAGAAGTGTTTATTTAAATGTAGATTCTGGGCATTGAAATATTTGACATCTTAACCTCAAAGTCCAGAGGCCAGGTGTGCAGCTGTATTTTTTAATGCAGTTAAAAAGCTGTTTTCAGCCTCTTCAATAAATGATGCTGGGAAAACTGGACAGCTACATGTAAAAGAATGAAATTAGAACACCTCCTAACACCACACACAAAGATAAACTCAAAATAGATTAAAGACCTAAATGTAAGACTAGAAACTATAAAACTCTTATTAGAGGAAAACAAGCAGAACACTCGATGACAGAAATCAAAGCAAGATTCTCTTAGGACCCACCTCCTAGAGTAATGGAAATAAAAGTAAACAAGTGGGACGTGATTAAAAGCTTTTGCACAGCAAAGGAGACTCTAAGCAAGGTGAAAAGACAACCCTCAGAATGGGAGAAAATAATAGCAAATGAAACAACTGACAAAGGATCAATTTCCAAAATATACAAACAGCTCTTACAACTCAATGCCAGAAAAACAAACAACCCAATAAGAAAGTGGGGGGAAGCCCTAAACAGACATTTCTCCAAAGAAGACATACAGATGGCTAACAAACACATGAAAAGATGCTCAAAATTGCTCATTATGAGAGAAATGCAAATCAAAAATACAAGATATCACCTCACACCAGTCAGAATGGCCTTCATCAGAAAGTCTACAAACAAACAATGCTGGAGAGGGCGTGGGGAAAAGGGAACACTCTTGCACTGTTGGTGGGAATGTAAATTGATACAGCCACTATGGAAGACAGTATGGAGATTCCTTAAAAAACTAGGAATAAAACTACCATATGACCCAGCAATCCCACTCCTAGGCATGTACCCCGAGGAAACTAAAATTGAAAGAGACATGTATCATACACCATTGTTCAGTTCAGTTCAGTCACTCAGTCGTGTCCGACTCCTTGACGCCATGAATCACAGCACGCCAGGCCTCCCTGTCCATCAAAGACGCTTACTTCTTGGAAGGAAAGTTATAACCAACCTAGATAGCATATTCAAAAGCAGAGACATTACTTTGCCAACAAAGGTCCATCTAGTCAAAGGCTATGGTTTTTCCTGTGGTCATGTATGGATGTGAGAGTTGGACTGTGAAGAAAGCTGAGCGCCGAAGAATTGATGCTTTTGAACTGTGGTGTTGGAGAAGACTCTTGAGAGTCCCTTGGACTGCAAGGAGATCAGCCGTGGGATTTCTTTGGAGGGAATGATGCTAAAGCTGAAACTCCAGTACTTTGGCCACCTCATGCAAAGAGTTGACTCATTGGAAAAGAGTCTGATGCTGGGAGGGATTGGGGGCAGGAGGAGAAGGGGACAACAGAGGAGGAGATGGCTGGATGGCATCACTGACTCGATGGACATGAGTCTGAGTGAACTCCGGGAGTTAGTGATCACTGCAGCACTATTTACAATAGATAAAACATGGAAGCAACCTAGATGTCCATCGAAGATGAATGGATAAAGTAGTTGTGGTGCATATACACAATGGAATATTAGCCATAAAAGAACACATTTGAGTCAGTTGTAATGAGGTGGATAAACCTAGAACCTATTATACAGAGTGAAGTGAGTCAGAAAGAGATAAATACCGTATTCTAACACATATATATGGAATCTAGAAAAATGGTTCTGAAGAATTATCTATAGGGCAGCAGTGGAGAAACAGAATAGACTTACAGACATGGGGAGAGGGTGAGATGTATGGAAGGAGTAACATGGAAACTTACATTGCCATATGTAAAATAGATAGCCAATGGGAATTTGCTGTATGGCTGTATGCTGTATGGCTCAGGAAACTCGACAGGGGCTGTATATCAACCTAGAGGGGTGGGGTGGGGAGATAGATGGGGGAGCTTCAGAAGAGAGGGGATATATGTATACCTATGGCTGATTCATGTTGAGGTTTGACAGAAAACAGCAAAATTGTGTAAAGCAATTATCCTTCAATAAAAAATAAAGAAAAATTGTTCGGTGGATGCAAATAAGCCAGTATCTGCTGCTGCTGCTGCTGCTAAGTCACTTCAGTCGTGTCCGACTCTGTGTGACCCCATAGACGGCAGCCACCAGGCTCCCCCGTCCCTGGGATTCTCCAGGCAAGAACAGTGGAGTGTGTTGCCATTTCCTTCTCCAATGCATGAAAGTGAAAAGTGAAAGTGAAGTCGCTCAGTCGTGTCCGACTCTTAGCGACCCCATGAACTGCAGCCTACCAGGCTCCTCCGTCCATGGGATTTTCCAAGCAAGAGTACTGGAGTGGGGTGCCATTGCCTTCTCCGAAGCCAGTATCTGCAGACGTGTAAATCTTACGTTTCAGAATTATCCTTTGTTAAGCGTCCTAGTTACAGAACCCATCTGTGAACCTACAAACAGATAAATCAATCTGTAGCTACACATGAGTTAACTAGGGCTCAGACGTTGTACATTGTTTGCTTATTCATTTATGCCATTAAAAATTATTTTGCCTTTAAAAAAAAAGCTGTTTTCAGGGCTGGGGAGGTGAGGGCTGCCTCCTGAAATGATAAAGTTACTTTTAAAGGGACAGTGACTCACCTCACACAAGATCCCTTTTTGTTTTCTGGTCCCATTTTCTTCTGAAAACTAGACAAGGGTGCTGGTAGTGGATCCTACTACCTGTCCCTAGTCAGGCTGGTCATACAGACCCCCCCAGTTCTTTGATCTCCAGCATTCCCAAATTCAGTTGCTGCTGCTTTCTTCTGATCAGTATTTTATAGACTGACTCTCCAACTTTCTTACACTTGCCTCTTGTACCAGTTAGATCTATGATCCCCTACTGCTAAGCCTTTTCTCTCACTCATGCCCTGGGATCTTTTCTCCTTTGTTGATAGGAGGAGCTGGGTTGATGAGTAAGAATGGGAAAGTAGTCCTGTCCTCAAGGTTCAGAAATGTGACAGACTGAAGGCAGTTCCTCTTGGTTTGGTTTTCGAGGTTTAATAATAATCTTAGCCCTTATATCTAGCATAATGACCAATAAAATGCCTTCATGAGGATTATATGTAAGTTCACTAGGATTTCAAGCAACTACTTTCCAGGAAGATACCTGAGGTTATCAGGTAATTGAACCTACCCTAATCTGGAACTGGTTTTGCTCCCATGGGTCTTAAAATGTGAACATTTAACTGTAAATTCTGGATTGCTTATAAGATAGAGCTAGAAGGTGGGATCAGAAGCTTAGCCATGACAGGCCAATACCAACAGGTTAATGGTCCTTTGCCCACATTTTATAGCCATTGCAGGAAATAGTAAAACCATGTCTAATTAAAAGATGAGATCTGCAAGCTTGGTTTTAAACTCTGGACTCAATCGCTTACTGACTAATGACTTTGGGCGTAGTCATAACATTGCTGTGCTTCAATCTCCTCATTGGTAAAAAAGGATTGTAATAGCTTCTACCTCATAAGAGTGTTGTGAGGATTAAATAAGATTGTATTCCAACACACAAAACACTGCTCAGGACAGAATAAGTACTAAATCAGTTCAGTCGCTCAGTCATGTCCGACTCTTTGCAACCGCGTGGACTGCAGCATGCCAGGCCTCCCTGTCCATCACCAACTCCCAGAGTTTACCCAAACTCATGTCCATTGAGTCGCTGATGCCATCCAACCATCTCATCCTCTGCCCTCAATCTTCTCCTCCTGCCCTCAGTCTTTCCCAGCATCAGGGTCTTTTCAAATGAGTCAGCTCTTCACATCAGGTGGCCAGAGTATTGGAGTTTCAGCTTCAGCATCAGTCCTTCCAGTGAACACTCAGGACTGATCTCCTTTAGGATGGACTGGTTGGATCTCCTTGCAGTCCAAGGGACTCTCAAGAGTCTTCTCCAACACCACAGTTCAAAAGCTTCAATTCAGCACTCAGATTTCTTTATAGTCCAACTCTCACATCCATACATGACTACTGGAAAAACCAAAGTACTCAATAAACATAAGCTATTATTCTATTTCTAGGAGCCGGAGTTCACTGAAGGAGGAAGATCCTGCTGTTCTTATCTCTGAGGTCCTAAGGAGGAAGTTTGCTCTGAAGGAAGAAGATATCAGTAGAAAAGGGAACTGATATCACTCAGCTCTACAACTCAGTCTCACGCTCCTGGAATTCCTTCAGTGCTGCCTCCCTCACCGCAGATGTTTCTGCCTATCAGTTAGAAATCTGCAACAGTCTTGGCGAAAGCTAGAGCTTGGACTAAGAAGAGCTGCATTATATGTTTTCCATACTCAAACCTTAGAAGCTAAAGGACTGCTTTGAGCTGAGACACAGGTAATTATATGCGTTGGAATCTCTCAATTTAAAGGGTGAGATAGAACTTTCTGGTTTTTCCTTTCTCCTGTGTGAAAGTAGGTCCTAAATGAAAGACTGACTTCACTGCACTAGACCCCATAACTGGTCTCACTGAACACTTTGTGCCCAGCTGTCAATCACTCTCAGCCGCTTCCTTGCAGCAGAGCAGGGCTGAGGGGAGGGGGCTATAAATGTATGTGCACATTCACAGGGCAGGGAAAATCTTATGCTGCTCCATCATGAACTGACACCAATGCCCAGCAATCATTCTCTCCCCCTTCCCTGTCTTAACACTTACATGTAGAGGTTGGGCCACTGGACCAGCTGAGGCTTGGGATACTGCTGGGAGGCCTGGGCTGTTTTTTTTCTTAAATATATTTTGTAATACTGTACAACCAAATCTACCCTCCAAGGCCCTGATGCCTCATTGGTTCCACTGATTGAAAGCTCTTTCTCTTCCATGGACTTTAAGCCGAGCAGGAAAGAGAAATGAAGAGTGAATCTTCCAGGCCCTTGACAGCTCCTTTGCTTGGTGCCGAGGTTTGTACTTACTATACCATGCATGACTCAGATGCCCTCAGGTCCTTTTCACTACAGTATGTATACTGTGTGTTTGGGTTGAAGTATTACCTGACATTAAAGGAAGGATGTGGAGAGATACTGCATTGGTTGTGTCCATCTCTTGAGTTGTGACCACCCAGTATCCCCTACAGGTATAGAATTCCTATTAATTTCAAGGTATATGAGCTTTTGTAAACAGGTTCCTGCCTTTATAGGAGGAAGCTTCTTACCTAGGGAGCTTCTTGTTCCCTTTAGAAACACTTAACTTCTTAAAGCCAGTCCATCCTATAACTTGCACGCTTGCCCCCTAGAGGCTTATTTTTAAGCCTCCTACGTACCACACCTGCAACATGGGAAACTGCTGCCCGGTGGATGATGTCTTGAATAGAACACAAATCAGATTGGATTTGTGTTCAGATCAGACCCATGGCAGTGACGGAACATTGCTTTTTCAAAAAAACGAAATTGGTAATGTTTTAGTTACCATCAGAGCCAGCTTTGTAAACAGTCATTTATTTGGATTCATAGTTTTCAAAGGGGGTTCTCTCCCGTTTAGATCATTATAAGTCAGCCCTTTTCAGGGAGATGTTTAAACATATATAATCCTAAAGTACTGTAAAGTTACCACAAAAATAAAATAACAAAACTACCTAATCATTCTACTTCTCTGTCTATCCTCCCTGTCCTTGTATGCCTGGTCTGGGAGAATTGCCTCATCACTCAAAAAAGTCAAGAATAATGGTGACAAGCTTAGGTTGAATGGGTAAAATTACAGCCAAAGATTAGAAAAACACATATCCATAAGAAGCAGCTTCCAAGTCAGAAGCATCTAAAAGGGCAAAGAGGTCCCTCTGTGCAGGCTGCGTAGTGGGCTCTAGTGGAGGGATGAGTACCTGCCCTGTCCCTTCCGTGCTCACCTTCCGTGCTTCCGAACTCACGCAGGGAATTCACCAGCCACCTCATCCTCAGAGCAAGACATGAAGCCAGTCACACTGTCTCAACAAGTGGTACCACCTGCTTTATTGACACAAAATGCTCAATAACGACAGCCTCATCCCATGCTTCCCTCCCACCAAAGATCATTCTCCTGAAAGACCTTTCTAAAACGAAAATCTTACATTCCCCTCCTCAAACATACTCACCCCCTGAAGATGTTTTCTTATATGTCATTTCTAGGTACTTTTAGAACCAAACACCCAAACCCTCACAAAGACATTTAGGCTTGGTGCCTGATAACTTGATTACCTTCAGAGTCCTGGGTAAAGAGCGAATCAGGCTGCAGATTGAACTGGGTGGTCCTGTCCTGGCACTGAGCCCAAAGGCTATTAGGGACCCGCCCATAGCCCTGATTTTGGTCGTTGGTTATATCTCGGAAAGGAGCTCTAGAGTTGTGGGCAATGACCCGCTGGCCCTGAGAATCCTCAGTGAAAAGCTGACTCCAGGAGTCCTTGTCATTCCTTTCACTGTCCCAGGAAAACCCAGGAATAGGGCAAGAGCTTTGTTTTACTGCTTTCATGTTTGCTCCACGCCGGGAATCCTTGTATGTTTGAAGGACAGGGGCCTGCCTGCTTCTTTTGGCAGACACATTTTCCAAGTTAGTCTTATCCAAGAGCTGATGGCCCTTGTGCCCAGTTGTTTTACTGTGTCTCTCCACACTCTGATAATTATTTTTCTTAGATCCTTGAAGCCATTCCCTTTCACAGGAAGAATCCTCTCCCTCTTTTTGGTCCAGCAAGCAAGAACTCTCCAGGTCGTGGGCGAAGGAGCAGGCCAGTGAGGCCTTACTCGCTCCAGCACAGACTGAGGTATCAGGCCGGAACAAACATGGCACAGTCAAGTATGGGGTTCCTATTCCATGCTGGCAAGAAGCCTTGAGAGACTGAGGAGAAAGTCTAGCTTCCTGGATGTCTGCAGGGGTTGAAGTGGCTAAAGGGGGTGCCATGAAGTCAGCCCGCAAGCCCTGGGTCAGATGTTCCAACTGGGTTGCGTCTTCCTTAGACTCTTTGTTGGTCTGACTTTCTGTATGAGATGAAACACTCCTCTGGTCAGCACCATTTGTCTTTCCTAGTAAAACAGATGAACAAATATTATTCTGCAGGAAAACTCCACCTGAGTAGGATTCAGGTGGCTTTTTCTGTAATCAGTATCAGCTACCATACTACCTTTGACCTTCCTGCTTTCAATCTCTAGTCTAAAACACAGTTCTTATATTCCCCTTCTCAAAATATATGGGTGCTTGCTTTGACCTACCTAATAAACATGGCATATAATCAGACCACAACCTACTCTTCACATTTTAGTGTTATGGGTTTGTTTAACACAATAGGGAAGATCAGTTTTGCTTTTGTTTTTTATTTAACATGTAGTTTCTTCTGAATAGTGATGCTGGCCAAATATTACTCCTGGATATTATCCTTTGAGAAACATGTTCAGTATATACCATTTTTGTAAAGTCTCAGAGATCACATTAACCAGCCAACTCAGAAATCTTCTGACAGAATGTAAGTCTCCCGCTCCCCAAATATTCATGGAAAATGGAATAAAGATACAATTATTTGCTAAGTCAATCAGTAGAAAGGACAATTAAAAAAACTATTAGTGTCCAGCCTGTATGTTTTATCAGGTGTGGAATGGATCCTGTCTGCCTTAAGGATAAATGTAACATGAAATTCCTACTCCCCCACAAATGAGGCCAAGATCTAATTATAAACAAAGCTGATAACTCTTCTTTCTCCAAGAAATATACTACAGAAATTATTTTTTAAAAGCGTTCTCAACTTTTTCTAAGATTTCAATACAGACTATATAGAATATACAAGAATTTCGAATTGGAAAGTGGTTTTGAAAAAATCTGCACTCGTTGCTTAAAGCAAAAGATCATTTTAAGTTTTTGTTTCTGGTAGGGAGAAAGCATTTTGAAGGCTTAGGCAAAGCAGTCCTGGGAATGGCACCAAGAATTAGAACTCTTCCCAGCACACTTCAACTGACAAGAATCCTGCTCTGTAAGCCCCAGCCTGCTCTGAGGCAGCTGGTCCCCAAAGAGGAACATGTGAACAAAGAATTGCCAAGGAATGATGAGACACAAGCCAACTTTATGCCAAGCTAAGAAAAAAACACCTTTGAACTTTGATTAATTTGAGAAGCTTCATATAGACATATAAATTATCAATTAATCTTATACAGACTATTAACTGTGGCCAATCCAAGACATATACCTTACTAATACATATACCTTACTAATGGCTCCCCCCCCCAACCCTCAAGTATACCTTTCCTCACTGCTCTGTCAAAGAATACCAATATTTTAATTTTAGACTGTGATAAACAGAACCAGAAAAGCATGTTTGTAAAAGCACGTATATATTGCTTTCCAAAAGACGATGTTTTCTTGTGCTTTATAACTTGTCTAATAAGTCAGCTAAGTTTAACACAAAGCACTGGTGACACCACTTCTCGTAAATGTTCCAGCTTGGAAGAATGCGTGCACTCCCTTTCGCACCCTGATTGCTTTCAGTGTGCTCACCATACCTTGCTGCGAGGTGAGGAAGGAAGCAATGCTGGTCTGCCGAGTGCCTGCAGATGGACAGCTTCTTTGAGTAAAAGAAATTTTAGCCTTTCTCTCTCCAGGAAGGAGTGTTAACATTTTGGTGCTTGACTTGATTAACTGTGTCTTAAGGAAGGGGAGAAAAAGAATAATAGAAACGATTAATATCAAGACAGCTCAGACAGGAAAGACTCAATAAACAGCAGTTGCCCTCTTGGAACCACACTAGATCTTTTGGACTCCACATATACGCTTCTCTAGTTTTGGCTGTACCTCTCCTTCCACCGTTTTCTGCCATACTGATGGTATCTGTTTTTCCTCAAGAATCATATATTCCAATTCTAGCCCATTCTTTGTGCTTCCCCGTGGAAATCAGCAGGCTGACTAAACAAACAGGATCTGTTGAAGGGATTCCACAGAAGATATTCTCTCCTTTATACTTAAAGATAATTTATGATTCTACAGCAGCAGCAATTGATTCATTTTCAATAGTTTTCAAATAGTCACATAGTGGTTTAACAGCATGGCTCCCAAGTCACACAGCTTCTGCTCAAATCAACACCAGTTTTGCCACAGCCTATTAACTGCATGACCCTCTAGAAGTTGTTCCATCTCTGTATCATTCTCATCTGTGAAATGGAGACAAGAACAGTACCAAGCCCACAGGGCAGTTAGGAGGATTTGGTGAGTTGATTGATATAAAAAAGGCTTACACAATTCTCAGACAACAATAATAGTTGGCTGTTAATAAGAGGAGGAGCAAAGCAGCAGCACAAATCTCACTACACTTAACACTCATCCCATGCTCCTTTATTTGTGACTTGGTTTTGTTTCCATTTGCTTGTTGTGGAATGCCCAAACAGTAGGGAAAGTAGGATTATATTCAGTTTGGCTGTGAAAGTCAAAGAATGAGATTTGCCAATATCCATGTACCAGTTTCATGTACTTTTGAAGTGTAGCTTGAAGGATTTTGAGCATTATCTTGCTAGCATGCAAAACAAGCACATTTGAACAGTAGTTTGAACATTCTTTGTCATTGCCTTTGGGACTGGAATGAAAACTAACCTTTTCCAGTCCTGTGGCCACTGCTGAGTTTTCCAAGTTTGCTGGCATAATTGAGTGCAGCAGCTTAACAGCATCATCTTTTAGGATTTGAAATAGTTCAGCTGGAATTTCATCACCTCCACTAGTTTTGTTTGTAGTAATTCTTCCTAAGGCCCACTTGACAAGGAGACACTTGTTCCTTGGATGAAAAGCTATGACTAACCTAGACAGCATATTAAAAAGCAGAGACACCACTTTGCCAACAAAGGTCCATATAGTCAAAGCTATGGTTTTTCCAGTAGTCATGTATGGATGTAAGAGTTGGACCACAAAGAAGGCTGAGTGCCAAAGAAATGATGCTTTCAAACTGTGGTGCTGGAGAATACTCTTGAGAGTCCCTTGGACTGCAAGGAGATCAAACCAGTCAATCCTAAAGGAAATCAACCCTGAATATTCATTGGAAGGATAGATGCTGAAGCTCCAATACTTTGGCCACCTGATGCAAAGAGCCGACTCATTGGAAAAGACCCTGGCTGGGAAAGATTAAGGCAGGAGGAGAAGGGGATGGCAGAGGATGAGATGGTTGGACATAAGTTGGATGGCAACACCAACTCAATAGACATGAGTTTCAGCAAACTCCAGGAGACAGTGAAGGACAGGAAAGCCTGGCCTGCTGCAGTCCATGGGGTCACAAAGCCAGACACAACTTAGCAAATGAACAACAACAATGTACCAATTTGGAAGTAGGCCTGAAATTTGAACCAAATTATTAATTCTAGCCCAAAGTTGACTTCATTTTAACATTTGGAAAATCCTGGGCATAAAATTCATAGACTTGTAGTATTAGTATGGAGTATTTCCTTCCACCATACAAAACTAGAAAACTGAATCAGATATAGAAACAACTGATTTTGGATGATGGATAACAGGCAGTGCAGGACTGATCCCCGAAAGCAGGAAAAATAAGGTGAACCCTGGGTCGCCCTAGGTAGCACCTGTCAGACTGCATTGTATGTAGAGAGATACCCAGGCAGAGCACTGCCATCTTGATGAATTGAGCAGGCTGAGACTGGAATTTGGGGAAAGATGAGGTGGCTGGGATTTGCAGCACAGAGAAGCACATCCAGAAATCTACATAGAGAGCCCTTCAGTTCATTACTGAAAACAAACCCACCTGTGTGGTAGGCAAAACCCCATGAGGTCAGACAAAAAATGCCAGGAAGCACAAGATGAACAATTCTAGAGCTCACACAGGGCTGGGAGGGTTCTCACTAGCCAACGTAGAAACACTTTTTTTAAATTGGAGTATAACTGCTTTCCAGTGTTGTTAGTTTCTGCCGCACAACTAAGTGAGAAGTGAAGGTGGTAGTTGCTCAGCTGGGTCTGACTCTTCGTGACCCCGTTTACCGTAGCCCACCAGGCTCCTTTGTCCATGGAATTCTCCAGACAAGAATACTGGAGTGGGTGGCCATTTCCTTCTCCAGGGAATCTGCCTAACCCAGGAACCAAACCCAGGTCTCCTGCACTGCAGGCAGATTCTTTACTGTTTGAGCCATAGAACTCCTCCCTCTTGGACCTCCTTCCCACCCACACCCCTATGCCCCCATCTAGGTCATCACAGCACCACGCTGATTTCCCTGTAGTATATAGAAGGTTCCCATCAGCTACCTGGTTTACACATGGTAGTGTATGTATGTCAATCCTAATCTCCCAGTTCATCCCACCTCACCTTATCCCTGTGTCCACACATCCATTCTGTACATCTGCATCGCTATTCCTGCCCTGGAAATAAGTTCATCTGTACCATTTTTCTAGATTCTACATATATGTGTTAATATATGATACTTGGATTAAAGACCTAAATGTAAGACCGGACACTATAAAACTCTTAGAGGAAAACATAGGAAATATACTCTGACATAAACCACAGCAAGATCTTTTTCAACCCATCTCCTAGAGTAATGAAAACAAAAATAAACAAATGGAACCTAATTAAATTTAAAAGCTTTTGCACAGCAAAGGAAACCATAAATAAGATGAAAAGACAATTCTCAGAATGGGAGAAAACATTTGCAAACAAAGCAACAGACAAAAGACCAATCTCCAAAATACACAAACAGCTTATGGAGCTCAATATAAAAAAAAAAACCCCAATCAAAAAATGGATGGAAGACCTAAAGACACATTTCTTCCTAGAAAGAACTTTTTAACATCAGGGACATTTAGCAGAATTAGAAGGATCACCCCTTAAGCAATTCTAAACTGGCCCCAGAACAAAAACTATTCCAAACCTGTCCTGCTATTTTTTCAGTCACCAAGTCATGTCTGACTCTTAGCAACCCCATGGACTGCAGCACAGCAGGTTGCCTTGTCCCTCACCATCACCCAGAGTCTCCCCAAGTTCATGTTTGTTGAATCAACCAGTCCTAACAAAGCTTAAAAACAAGCTGACTGGGATTTCCCTGGTGGCTCAGTGGTAAAGAATCCACCTGCCAATGCAGGAGACATGGATTCGATTCCTGATTCAGGAAGATACCACATGCCAAGGAACAACTAAGCCCATGCGCCACAAGTACTGATTGAGCCTGTGCTCTAGAGCCCAGGAGCCGCAACTACTGTAGCCTGTGCACCCCAGAACCCTTGCTCCACAAGAGAAACCACAGCAAGGAGAAGCCCTCACACCGCAACTAGAGTAGCCTCCACTCTGCAACTAGAGGAAAAGTCAATGCATCAATGAAGACTCGCATAGCCAAAAATAAATATAAATGAATACTTTTTAGAAAAAAAAAAGAGCAGTGTGATTAGCAAGTAACTACCTGCCAAAACAAATTTCAATATTCTTTAAAGACAACAAAATCCAGACCCCCAGCAATGTAGAACCATGGTCAAGTCCCAACAAAACATTGCTAGATATGTGAAATGCAGGAAAATAACCCATAATGGGGAGGTGGGGGTGGAGTGGGGGATCAGTTAATGGAAACAGACTCAGAAAAACCAGGGATGACTGGGAACTCCCTGGCAATTTAGTGGTTAGGACTTCACCCTTTCACTGCTGAGGACCTGGGTTCACTCCCTGGTCAGGGAACTAAGATCCAGGGAACTGCAAGCTGACCTGTTAGGCCCGTATGTATGTATGTGTGTGTGTGTGTGTACATATAAAGGATGACAGAATTAGCAAACTTTAAATATGCTCAAGCATTTACAGGAAAATGTGAAAATAATGAAAGAAATAGAAGTTATGAAACATTCAGTAGATGGGCTTAATAGATTATAGAGACTACAGGAAAAAAAAACAGTGGGACCTGAAGTTGTAACAATATAAACAATCCAAAACGAAGCAGAGTGAGAAACTGAAAAGAATAAATTCTTAATGGTCTGTGGAATATGGAGCACACATATAACAAGAATTCCAAAAAACAAGGTGAAAGACAGCAGAAAATATACTTAGAAATAATAGCCCCAATTTTTTCGAATTTGCTGAAAACTACAAAAAACTGTAATTGTCTTTTTTCAAAGATGGCCAATAAAAAGTACCCAAGTACTGCATTTTGGACCCAGATAACCATGATGGTGTGATCACTCACCTAGAGCCAGACATCCTGGAATGTGAAGTCAAGCGGGCCTTAGGAAGCCTCACTATGAACAAAGCTGTGGAGGTGAAGGAATTCCAGCTGAGCTATTTCAAATCCTAAAAGATGATGCTGTGAAAGTGCTGCACTTAATATGTCAGCAAATTTGGAAAACTCAGCAGTGGCCACAGGACTGGAAAAGGTCAGTTTTCATTCCAATCCCTAAGAAAGGCAATGCCAAAGATTGTTCAAACTACCACACACTTGTATTCATTTCACATGCTAGTAAAGTAATGCTCAAAATTCTCCAAGCTAGGCTTCAAGAGTAAGTGAATTATTAACTTCCAGATGTTCAAGCTGGATTTAGAAAAGGGAGAGGAATCAAAGACCAAATTGCCAACAACTGTTGGATTATCGAAAAAGCAAGAGAGTTCCAGAAAAACATCTGCTTCATTGACTACGCTAAAGCCTTTTACTGTGCGGATCACAACAAACTGTGGAGAGTTCTTCAAGAGATGGAAGTACCAGACTACCTTTCCTCCGTCCTGAGAAACCCGTATGCTGGTCAGGAAGCAACAGTTAGAACCAGACATGGAACAACGGACTTGTTCCAAATTGGGAAAGGAGTACGTCAAGGCTGTATACTGTCCCCCTGCTTATTTAACTTCTATGCAGAGTACATCATGCGAAATGCCAGGCTGGATGAAGCACAAGCTGGAATCAAGATTGCAGGGAGAAATATCCATAACCTCAGATATTCAGATGACACCATCCTTATGGCAGAAAGTGAAGAACTAAAGAGCCTCTTGATGAAGGTGAAAGAGAAAAGTGAAAAAGTTGGCATAAAACTCAACATTAAAAAAATGAAGATCAAGGCATCCGGTCCCATCACTTTATGGCAAATAGATAGGGAAACAATAGAAACAGTGACAGATTTTATTTCCTTGGACTCCAAAATCACTGCAGATGGTGGCTGCAGCCATGAAATTAAAAGACACTTGCTCCTTGGAAGAAAAGCTATGACAGGAATGGGCAAATTCAGTTCAGATGACCATTATATCTACTACTGTGGAAAAGAATCCCTTAGAAGAAATGGAGTAGCCCCCATAGTCAACGAAAGAGTCCGAAATGCAGTACTTGGGTACAATCTCAAAAACGACAGTATGATCTCTGTTCATTTCCAAGGCAAACCATTCAATATCACAGTAATCCAAGTCTATGGCCCAACCACTAATGCCGAAGAAGCTGAACGGTTCTATGAAGATCTACAAGACCTTCTAGAACTAACACCAAAAAAAGATGTTCTTTTCATAATCAGTTCAGTTGCTCAGTCGTATCCGACTCTACAACCCCATGAGGTGCAGCACACTAGGCTTCCCTGTCCATCACCAACTCCTGGAGCTTGCTCAAACTCATGTCCATTGAGTCAGTGATGCTATCCAACCATCTCATCCTCTGTCGTCCCCTTCTCCTCCTGCCTATGTAAATTCAATTTATTACTTTGCATATATAATCATTTATCTCAAAAACTAATATAACCTTGCCTTGACCTCTATAGGAGGAATAGTCCTCAGAGCTTTCTGAAAAACTGTCTCCCAGATTATAATCCTCAAGCTGGCCCAAATAAAATTTTCCCTTTCTTTCTTAAATTGACTATTAATTTTTCATTGACACTTGACATTAAAACTCATTCAGGCCTATTGTATAGCTAATCTAGGAAGAAGCAGGATTCTACATCCTGTAAAAGGGAATCTTTAGGACTTTGCTTTGGGCTGGAAATCTTAACATCAGAGGAACAGGAACTAGTGGAAGAACAAATGTTTATAAAAGTATCTTTGGGAATAATGGCGTCAGTGACTACAGTCATAAGGTCCAGGCCTCCAGAAATCAGAGGAAAGGGCCTAGAGATCCTGGAGAGAGGACTCCTGCCATGTACCAGATCAACAGACAAATGTTTTCATCATAACATCATCAAAGGAAAAGGTGTGACTTGGAGTGTCAGAGTTACAGATATAGAAATAAATATTGATTCTCCTCTTCCCTGAGGGGTAATCCCTTTTTCTCTCTTAGCTCTCTTCTGCTTCTCTTTCTAAATTAAACTGGTACACAGATTTCCCATCCATCTCACATCAATCAAGAATGTATTTATTCTAAAAGTATAAAAGGCTCATTCCTAACTCCAGAAGTAAAAAACACCCATTGCATATTTTGGTCATTTTTGATAAATACGTTTATTTCCCTACCACCCATTAATTAGCCGTTTCCCCTATATGTGGGGGAAAAGGTCACCATTCTATCTATAATATGATAAAACTCCTATTTTTGGAGCATACTCATTCACATACTAGAGAAGAACAAAAAAGTTGACAAGGAAGCAAGATGACTTTACTAATTCAACAAAAATGCTGCTGCTGCTGCTGCTGCTGCTAAGTCGCTTCAGTTGTGTCCGACTCTGTGCGACCCCGGAGACGGCAGCCCACCAGGCTCCCACGTCCCTGGGATTCTCCAAGCAAGAACACTGGAGTGGGTTGCCATTGCCTTCTCCAATGCATGAAAGTGAAAAGTCAAAGTGAAGTCTCTCAGTCGTGTCCGACTCTTAGTGACCCCATGGACTGCAGCCTACCAGGCTCGACAAACATAGTCAACAAAAAATATAAGGCTTGACACAGACTCTCTCTGGAGAACTCCTGTGCTACAGGAAATATGTTTCAGATTTCTGAAGTGATATATATTTTAACCACTGGATAGAAGAAAGAGACTTTTGTATTTACTAAACAAGGTTACATGTTTCATGTTCTTAATTTTAAAAATATACATTCTTTAACGAGTTATCTCATTTCTAGAAATTGATCCTGCAGATGATTTATTTGCATATGTACAAAAGGATGTGTGTATAAAACTCTTCATTTCATAAGTGTTTTTAATAGCAAAAGATTAGAGACAGCTTCTGGAGAAGGCAATGGCACCCCACTCCAGTACTCTTGCCTGGAAAATCCCACGGACGAAGGAGCCTGGTGGGCTGCAGTCCATGGGGTCGCTAAGAGTCGGACACGACTGAGCAACTTCACTCTCACTTTTCACTTTCCTGCATTGGAGAAGGAAATGGCAACCCACCCCAGTGTTCTTGCCTGGAGAATCCCAGGGACGGGGGAGCCTTGTGGGCTGATGTCTCTGGGGTCACAGAGTCGGACATGACTGAAGTGACTTAGCAGCAGTAGCAGAGACAGCTTCTTATCAAGAAAAGACTGGTAAACATAAATACTATATATACTTGCGGGCTTCCCTATGACACAGAGGGTAAAGAATCTGCCTGCAATGCGGGAGACCTGGGTTTGATCCCTGGGTTGGGAAGATTCCCTGAAGGAGAGCATGGCAATCCACTCCAGTATTCTTGCCTGGAGAATCCTTATGGACAGAGAAGCCTGGCAGGCTACATTCCATGGGGTCACAAAGAGTCGGACGTGACTGACCAACTAAACACAGCACATATATACTTGCGATGGCTGAATCGTGTACTCCAAAATTCGTATGTGAGGCTGTAATACCGACATGACATTATTTGGCCACCTATGCTCTCCACACTCTTTAGATCTCATCTACTCCTGTTTGCCTCACTCTGCTTCAGCAACACTAGCCTTCTTGTGGCCTCAGGTCAAGTACACACATATATCTCTGTCTCTCTCTACACACACACATACACACCAAGAAAAGACCAGTTGAGGATACAAGAATAAGGCAACTGTTTTCAAGCCAGGAAGTCCTCACCAGAATCCAACCATACTGGCACCCTGATCTCAGACTTCCAGCCTCCAGAACAATGAAAAAATTAATTCTGTTGGTTTAAGCCACCCAGTCTATGGTATTCTGTTATGGTAGCCCAGCTGACTAAGACATTATTATTGCTTATAATGGATACTATTTCATAACAGAATGCTATGTAGTCCTTAAAATGAATGAAGCAGCTTTCTGTGAGCCATATGAAATAATCCTTAAGATACAGTGAGTGAAATAAGCAAGCTGCAGAACAACATGTATGATGCTACTATTTAAAAGAATAGTTATGCATTTGCTTGTAGATGCACAGACTATCTCTAGAAGGATACCCAAGAAAGCTGTGGCCTCTGAGACAGGGAAAGGTTATAAATGTTAGATATTTCACTGCATATGTTAAACATATTACTACATACATTACATATATTACTACTACATAGAACTGTACCAAACAAAATAACTCGTTGGAAATATTCAGCACAATGTCCGGCTTAAAATGCTCAATAAACAGTAAATATTATTATCTCATACTTTTGTTTCTTTGTAATGACTAACAGAATCTTGCATATGTGCCAAACCTGTGTTTGATTTCCAATTCTCCTAGTTGGTTGAACCTGGCTTAATTAACCTCCCCTCCCCTCCAGTGTTCTTGCCTGGAGAATCCCAGGGACGGGGGAGCCTGGTGGGCTGCCGTCTCCGGGGTCGCACAGAGTCGGACACGACTGAAGCGACTTAGCGGCGGCGGCAGTCTCCTTACTCTCATAAAGATGATGATACACATAATACATATTAAATACTTAATACAGTATGTGACATCAGTGGATGCTCACTATTTTTCTGTTTTTCCTTTCTTCTATTTTTTTTCCCCCCTGAAGTTACCAGTTCTGGGCAGCGGACCCTCCCGGCGAGAACTTCTACGCACCCACCCCTCCGCGTACTTGAGCCTCTGCTACCTTCTCGCAGGGATTCTACATTAAGGAGTCTGTCTGCTCCATTACGCTCCTCAAGCAGATTTTCTCTCCAAACTCTCTCTCACCTCGAAACCTCGCTGTCCCAGCCTCTTCACATGCCGCCCCACACAGCCTGCCTGTCAGCCTTCCTACCCCATTTTCTTCTCTCCACCCTTCCCAAATCCCATTCTTCAGCCTTTTTCAGACTCCGGCCCCTCTCTCCCCTCAACTGCTAAATATGTTCGTTCTCGCCCCCCGACTCTATCTCCATCATCTCCAGGTTCACCCAAACGCTTCTCTTCACACGCCTTTGGGCCCCTAGGCCCTCCTGAACCACCCTCTCTCCCCTGCAACGACCCACCTGCGTTTTCCGCCTCTTCAGCGCCGCAGCGTCCAGCCACACGCCGCAGGCCTCCTCCTCCTTCTCCGGGCCTCTGCGCCTCATAGCCGCTGAGAAGACCAAGCCAACGGGACACCCGCTGGAAGCTCGAACCACCTCACGCAACCGCCATCAGAGACTCTGCAGACGTTCGGATCTCCCGCCAACGATGGGGGCGGAGCTACGCCGCGACCTCCCCGGCGCAGGCACCGCCCTCAGCGTCAGCTCCGCCCCGGACCAAGCCCCGCCCCCTTTCCCCAGCTCTGCGGTCTTACGCCTTAACCAGGACAATTGTGAGGCGAGGAGCGAATTACCAAGGCCAAGTTCATTCTGGCTTTCTGATCCAAAAGTTGTATTCCGGAACTGTGTTGTGTGAACGCGTTCGCGACGCTGTACAAGGAATATGCATTTTCTTTTTCTTGAGTTAGTTGCACTCTCTTACTCATAACCATCAGAGCTTTTCCTTGTCTCATCGCTGAGTTCTTATGCATACTTAGTCACTTCAGTCGTATCTGACTCTTTGCGACCCTATGGACCGTACCCAACCAGGCTCCTCTGTCCATGGAATTCTCCAGACAAGAATACTGGAGTGGGTTGCCATTTCCTCCTCTAGGGGATCTTCCTGACCCAGGGATCGAACCTGTGTCTCTTGTGGCCTACCTGCATTGGCAGGTGAGTTTACCACTAGCGCCACCTGGGAAGCCAAGGAACATCTAGGAAACCTAGGAAAACCTAGGAACACCTCAAAAAGAGGAGAGGAGGTTCTGGTCTGCCAACTCCATAGCTGGGGTCCTCAGCACTACCTTAAACGGATTACGTTTGTAATTCAAAACAAAAAACTAAGTGTAACTAGGAAACCTCATGGGAAAGGATTTAGAAAACGTTAAGTAGAATGAAAACTAAAACTCTGGAGTCAAGAACTAGCTTTCAGTACTCACTGTGTGGCCTTGAATTTTAAAGAGGATCAAGCAAGGTTTGTGAAAGTACTTTGCAAATTCTGAAAGCCCCTCAGAAATGCACCTGGACTTCCCAGTTGGTGCAGTTGGTAAAGAACCTGCCTGCCAATGCAGGAGACACAAGAGATGGGGGTTCAATCCCTGGGTCAGGAAGATCCCCTGGAGAAAGAAATGGCAACCCAGTCCAGTATTCTTGCCTGGAAATCCAATGGACAGAGGAGCCTGGTGGGGTACAGTCCATGGGGTCACAAAGAGTAGGACACGACTGAGCAGCACGTGCGCACACACACACACACATGCCTAGCATTGTTCTAAGTCCTCAGAAATATAAAAATGCTCGCACACATAACCACAATCTCCACAGATAAAATATATGCACGACAGGATATTTTAGCAGTGGAGTGATATTCCTTATTCATTCAAGATTTTTTGCTTTTCTTACCTGTACTTCCTAATTTTCCTTCACTGTACATATATTGCCATTTATTGCTTATGTACTGGGGAAAAGGCAATACATAAAGATCTTCCTTGATTAAAAGACCAAGAAATGAAATATTTGTCAAATTATATATTTTAAACATATTCTTTTAACGTCTAATATTTATTTAGTGATAAAACTACCTCACCTTTCCTATCAAAACAAAGTTCCCATATACAGTAAATAAGGCCCACCCCCAGGCAAAGATAAAACAGGATCTCCTCCCTTTGCCCACCCCCAAGCTCCCCCTGAAAACCTCCTCCAACACAATGAGCAGGCCCAAGGGGTGCACCGGGGCCCTCTCTCCAGGATAGGAGACAAGAAGGAAGCAACTGTTGGCACAGTCATTTTATTGCATCCAGGACATCAGAGTCCAGACCACCCCTGATTTCAGCTCCAGTGACTCCTCCTTCCATCCCTCTTGGCCTTTGAACAGGTTTTTCCCTCTGCCTGGAATACATTTCCTCTTCTCCATCTGCAAACTCCTATTCACCCTTCTCAACCCAAGATCCTGAGGGTCCCAGGCAGCACTAATTATTCCCTCCTCAGTGTTTCCCCTGACAGTTCATTCGATAGTAAAGCCTTTAATCCTGCATTAATCCACAGGGCCCCATCAATAGCCTGTCTCTGAGTAGAGGCCCAAGAAACACTGAATGGATAAACACTGAGCTGTGAATGAGGGACCCAGGAAAGATGGGAACAGGATGAGTGGGACACAGAGTCCAGTGATAGGAGGGTGGAGCTCACTGGGACAGTGACTGAGAGCTGTGGGGCACTGGATGGGATCCATTTCCACCCGGCACAATCTTTGACCTTTGGGGGTTCTCTGGAACACCCAAACTCCAAGCTGGAGTTCAAGGAACCTTAAAGTCCTGCACACAACAGAGGGCTGTCCTTTCCCAAGGGGATCTGGGTAGAGGGCACTGCTGATGCTTTCCCTGTCCCTCAGCTCAGATCTGACTCTAACCTAAATCCCAACTTCACCCCCTCCCAGATAATCTGGAAGCCCCAAGTCAGGGTCTTGGCCCCAGCTGATCCCCCATCCTCACCCCTAAGTGAGAGAGGCAGTGAGGGGAGGCAAAACCAGGGTGGCCCACATCTTTCTCTTTCTCTTTCCCTCTCCCAGGGCAGGCAGCTGGGGCAGGCCCAAGAGTAGACCCCAGCAGCTCCAGCCAATCCTCAATCCAAGGACTGGCCAGTGCTGCCCTTGGCAGCCGAGGAATGCACAGAGAATCACCGCGGGCCAGACAAAAACACCTTTACCAGGACTTGTTCCCACCTGGAGCCAAAGTTCCCATCTATTCCCATCTGTTCCCATCCGGACCTTTGGGCCCCCACTATACTTCCCTCCCTACCAGCTGCCACCCCCTTCACTGAGTCTTCCGATGAAGATCAAGTTTGCGCCGTACCAGCTGGCTCAGGAGGAATGCAGTGAGGATGCTGCTGCCTACTGTGAGCAAGAAGAGGCCAGAGAAGTTGTGGGGCCAGCGGGTGTGCAGAGGCTCATAGATGGACCGCCGGGCCTCATAGTCCAGCGCCACGGCCTCCAGCTGGGCCAGCGTGCACAGTACCAAAAAGACATGGAAGAGCTGGTGGCCCTGCCCAAAGACATGGCAGCTGCCAGGGAACCAGCGCTCAGGCATGAAGGCAGAGAAGAAAGCCGCAGCCAACAGAAAGAAGACCACCTGGCATTTGTGGTAGAGAAGAGCCGGGTCATCTGTGGCAGGGTCGGGGGACACAAGGATGCGGTGAGCCACGGGGCTGATGTCCAGTGCGTAGGCCAGCGCGGAGGGTACCTCCTGGCAAGTGCGGCCCAGCAGGCCAGGCTTCTGGATGTACTTGTTGTAGCAGGAGCCAGTGCAGGAAAGCCAAGCAAGAAAGGCAGCCATGGGCAGGAAGATGGTCTGCACTTGGGCATGCCAGGCAGGCTCAATGGCATAGTAGAAGTGTGCCAGGGCGCTGCCAAACTGGTACACGGCCACACCCACATAGTCCAGGAAGAAGAAGCTGTAATGCCAGAACTCGGACTTGGCCTGCAGGAGGTGAGCCAAGGCACTGAGGGAGAGGTAGGTGAAGGAGGCGAGGACGATGATGAAGAGAGGCAGGGCATGTGGGTCTCCCCAGAAGTCCACGGTGCCCACAAAGATGGCAAGCCGCAGCAGCAGCACCAGGGCGGCCAGCAGGTGGGTCCAGACGTTCACCGCCTCGTTGTGCTGCTGGAACAGCGTGCGGAAGTAGAAGCGCCAGGTCCGATGCAGCGGCCGGTAGCCCACGTAGATGTACGGCTTCCAGAAGAGGGGCGGCACCTCAGCTCGATCCACGGTGAACACAGGCTCTGATGGCACAGACGGCTGAGGCTCCTGGTGGACCTGCCGCAGACTGGGCAGGAGGTGGCTGAGCTTCTGGGCCACGATTGTGGCCATGGCTGTGGGCTGGGCAGGGGGCTGGAAGAGAGAGGCCCGAGCAAAGTTAGGGAGCTGGTGTCCTCACCCTCCTGCCCCATGAGCAGCAACTGGGGGGGCTTTGCTGCCCAGTTCTTTCTCCATCTTCCCTACCCCCTTATCCCTACACTGAGTTAAAAAGGAGCAGAGTTGTCCTCAGAGAGAGCTCAGCTCTGACTCACGATTCTTTTGCTCCTTGATCTATCCCAAGGGCCTAGGATAGTGCCTGGCATATAGAAGGTGCTCAATAAATGTTTGAGGCAGGCGTTACTTAGAGGCCACTACGTCAGCCAACTCCTTTCCAGTCCAGGCTCCATGCAGCAGCCCCCGTTGTTTTCTTCCCGTGTTCATGCTGCCGTCAGTGCTCACATGGTGGTGACAATGTCCTTGCTAAGAACAGATTTGCTACCTCTACGTTTAGCTTCTTCCAAATGGCCTGGGTTTCCCACTAACCCTCATTACCCTACATGATCTGGTCCCTACTGCCTTTCCCAGCTTTAGTACTCAACCACAGCACACATCACACCCAGCCACAGCCTCATCAAGCCCCTGGACCTGCTGTTTCACATGTCTGTAGCTCTGGGTAAGCTGTTCCCTCCATCTGAGACATTTACCTCATCTTGCCTGTCTGGCAAGCTCCTAGTCATTCCTCAAAACCCATTTCTTCTGTGATATTTTCCCAGGCTTCCCTGGCCCCCCAGTCCTCTGATGCTGACCCTTCTACTCGAATGCCCACTGTCCTTTGACCATTATAACATTTCTCATAGGCATTAAGTTGTTAATGCAAGCTCCTCCAGGGTAGGCTTATTTGTCTTATTATTTTATGAACCCCTGGTGCTTCGCAGGTAGCTGGTGCTCATTTTCATTCATTTCATGCTTGTGGAATGAAAAATCAGCATAATAGCATCCTGATAATACTTCGTAGCCTTGAAGGCCCAACTCAAAAAGCCACTTTTCTCCCTGCAAGTCCCTAGTAACAACTGATCCTATAAAAACAGCCCTAGCCACACCCCTGCTGAAAAGTTCCTGCCTCTAGACCTTCCACACTGCTAACTGCAAATAAATCCAATCTAACCCCTCACCCTGCATTCAAGACCCCATGACCTGCTCCCACCCTCATTTCCACCTAACCCAAATGTGAGACCCTGTGCCAACTTCCTTTCCCTCTACTGAAGTCCTTTAAGACCAGTACAAGCTGCCACCTCCTTAATGCCCCCTCACTTTCCCCTGTGGAAGATCTATAATGGATTATACAAGTTATCATTTAAAACATATTCATTCATTTATTCATTTAGCAAACACTTACTGAGCTCCTTCTCTGCCTCATGTCCTGTGCTGGGTTCCAGAGTGTAGGGTGGGAGGAGAGTGGAAAAGAATTTGATCCTTGCCTTCAGGAACTTCATAATATGGTAGAGGTTATAGAGAGGAAACCAAAGCATAGCAAATGCTTACACAGCATGTGCTATGTGCCAGACAGTGTCTTAAGCAATTTATGCATATTTGATTCATTTAATCAACACAACACCCTATGAGATAGGTACTATCATATGCCCATTTTTCAGACAAGGAAACTGAAGCACAGAGAAGTTGAGTACCCTGCCTAAGAAGCAGTAAAGGCATGATATAAATTCAGTTTGCAGTCTTTTTATTATTATTACTATTATTTTATTTTTTGACAGCACTGCACAGCATGTAGGATTTTAGTTCCCTAACGAGGGATCGAACCTGCAGCCCCTGCATTGGAAACATGGAGTCTTAACCACTGGGCCACCAGAGAAGTCTCTCAGTTTGTAATTTTAACCACGTCCCAAAACTGCCCTCTGCAGTCAAGGTGGCAAGTACTATTAATAATTTAATAATTATATACTGTTTTTGCCTGATACTAGTTGCTTAATTCAGGCTTATCATTACTCACCGTGCCGTTCATTAAATCAAATATGTATTGATAAACTATCCAGACAACTAGCTAGACAGACAACTCCCCTCCCTCAAATTCTCCCCAAGAAGCTTAATGGACTTAGCAACCAAACTTACTGTTTTTCATTCATCAGATATTTACTGCAACTTCCTTTGCACCAGTCATTCTAAAATGCAAGAAATCTGGGCAAGATAAAGCACTCAAGTTCTCCGCCATCAGCAGCACCATGATCACCCCCAAAGCCCCAGTAATTCGCACATAGTCCAAGCAAACACAGGGTGCTTGTTGTGCAAAGGCAACATCAAGCCACCCCCAGCCCACACTCCACCTCACCCCCAGCCTGATCTGCATCCCTTAGTTCCTCCTGCATTACATTATGGAGTCAGCTCTGGCCTCTGACCTTTCCCAGCCTGGTAGCGAAGTAGGAGTTAAATAAGTCATTACACCACTGCATGGGAGGTGCTACAACAGGGGAGTACAAGAGTCTTCTACTTCATATTCCAAGATGGCCTGGCAGGTTTAGGAATCAGACCCTGCTGATGAACCAATTCATCAGCAAGACCTTGCTAATGACCGTAGTGGGGCCACTTCTGTGCAGAGCACAAGAACCCCCCCCCAGCCCACTTGCTGGTTGAATCCACTTGCCAGAATTGGATTTCTTCTCTTCCCCGAGAGACAGGTCTTTAACCTCAACAGTCTGGCCTCCACCCTTGTCTATAGCTTTGTCTTCCCAACTCAGAACCTCAGGGAACCAAGAAAAGGCCTCTGAAAGCATCTCATGCAGTTCCTTTGTTTTACCTTGAGAAAACAGGAGCCCAGAGACAGGAAGGCTTTCCCAAGAGTTGCCCAATTCGGCTAGCTTTCCATTCCACCATGAGGACAAAGGCCTGGGAATGATGACATGCAGCAGTGCCTTAGTTCCTGGCTCCCTAAAATCTGTCCCATCCAGTTCAGTGCTCCATCCCCACTCTTGGAACTTCCCAAGTCCTAAGAGCATATTAAAAGATCAGAGAAGGCCTGCACCAAAGAGCCTGCTTCACTTTGTTGAACCTATTGGATTGGCCAAAAACTTCGTTCAGGTTTTTCCGTACGATGTTAATGGGAAAACCCAAATACTTTTTGAACAGCTCAATACATTTGCCAAGCTTACATGACCAAGGATTTCCTTTCCCAGTAATGATTATAAAGCTAGCTGAAATGTAGTAAGAGTTTACGATATGCTCACTCATAGCCTGGTGGCTCAGCTGGTAAAGAATCTGCCTGTATTGCAGGAGACCTGGGTTCGATCCCTGGGTTGGAAAGATCCCCTGGAGAAGGGAACAGCTACCCACTCCAGTATTCTGGCTTGGAGAATTCCATGGATTGTATAGTCCATGGGGTCACAAAGAGTCAGACACGACTGAGCGACTTTCACTTTCACTTTCTCACTCATAGCCTTGTTGCAACTCTCATAACTAGCCTGTGAGGTAGATAGAGAGAGGTGAAGCCAGGATCCGGACCCAGCTCTGTGACTGCAGAGCCCAGATACTCTCAGCCACTCCTGTTGCCTTGCTTCCTGTCACAGCCAACCGCATCCCGAAGAACCACTTTGGAAAACTCTGTTCTAAAGCAGGTGACTAGGTCCTTTCCTGCAAATTGCTTCCTTAGGCTTCTAGCAACTGACTTGCATCCAAGGACCTCAGTCTCACCCAGTTACCAGCTCCCTACTCTCTGTTCCAGTGAAGCCTGGCTCACAGCCACCTCCTCAGCAGGGGATAGCTCACTCACTGTCCTCCTCCTCCCCCACACACAGTGGACTTTGAGCGCAGAACCCAGACACCAGATCCTGGGATGACAGAGGTCTAGTCGCCCTGTTTCCTTTAGACCTCAGCCAGCAGCCCAGTTCCATGTGAACAGCTCTATTTTCAGAATTGGTTCCCATCTCCTGACTCCATGAAAGTGGCCCTGGATCCAGGGGAAAGAAGCAGGGGCAGGAGTTTAGCATGACCAGAAGGATGAGGGCGGACACCCAGAGGGCAGGCTCAAGGCATCCTCTGAGCAGTTTGCCCACCCCAGTCTTGTTCCAGGCATCCCACCCCGTCCAGTACACCTTCATGGCCCTCCTCCACACTCAGTCGCTTCAGCATGTCCAGCTCTTTTCAACCCCATGGATTGTAGCCCGCCAGGGTCCTCTGTCCATGGGATTCTCCAGGCAAGAATGCTGGAGTGGGTTGCCATGCCTTCTCCAGGGGACCTTCCCAACCCAGAGATCGAACATTGGAAAGCAGGTTCTTTACCACTAACACCACCTGGGAAGCCCCAGGGCCCCCCTCCAAGTCTCCCTAATTGCACTAGTTACCTAAGGGTTTCTCTTGAACACTAGGGCTGATGACTTCTGCTATAGAACAGAAAAAATTCGCCAGATGCCAGGCACTGGATGGCACTTCCATACGTGAGGGTCACTAGGGGTGGGGCTTCCAGGGACTGTAGGTGTCTTGTGTGATGTCACCAGAGGGTGGGGCTAAAGACCACCTCCACCCTCCACCCTCCCCTCTATTACCACTACTACCTTGGTCAACTCCAGGCTAAACTCTGCCCCCACTAGCCAGGCCTCAGCTATAGAAGGAAGCTCGTGGTTAACCTCTGCATGAAATATTTGGGGAGACTGAGAGCTAGCTGAAATGTTGTGACTTACCCAAGATCACACGGCAAGGCAGGCAAAGCTGGGCTGAGACCAAATGTCCAGGGCCTGGTTGATGGATATCAGGCAAACTTGACTGGCTTCTGTCCCCTACTCAGTAGGAAGCAGAATGGAAGGAAGTTAGGAATCAAGGAGAAAACAGACACTATAAAGGCTCATGAAGCAGATGGACTTCAGATTCAGACAAACCAAGTTGACTTCTGCTTCCATAACACACTAGCTGTGTGACCTAAGACAAGTGACTTACCGTCTCTAATCCTCAGCCCCCTCATGGGAATTTTAACATTATCTACCTCATAGACTGCTACAAATATGAAATCTATGAGAACAGTTTTAGCACAGTTTAGGGATTCAGTAAATTATTCCTATTATTAGTATCAATTATTAATAGTAGTAGTATTTGAAATATTCTTAGCCTGAATATTAGTATTTAAAACATTCCCAAGTTGAAAAGTTTGCTTTGGGTTCTCTAAAAAAAAATCTCAGTGCTCTTTTAGGCCTCAATATCTGGTTCCACTGGGTTTGGAGGCCTTACAAAATTATCTGTATCTCTTTAAACATTTACCTTCCTCTGAGGGTACATTTAGGGACCAGGACAATATGGCTGGAGTTTGGACTTCTGGGGACACTGACCTTATTTAATAATTAAAGTGTTCTTAGCAAAGGCCATTCAGAATAACCTCTCTGGATTCACAGAGCCCTGAAGACTTGCACTTGCCCATTGACCCAAGAGAAGTGAAATCCCCAGAGAAAAGGGGCCTCAGCCCCAGCTGCCCCAGAAGCCCCATCCCTGAGCAGGAGGGTAAAGGTGGAAGACTGTGCTAGCCGGTAATATGTGGCCTGTCTTGCAGGTTCGGGAGCCTTCTGGTTTGACTGAACTTCAGAACTGGGATCTCCATGGCCCAAGTGGGATGTCTTTTTTTCTTTAGTTTACTTATTTTTGACTCTGCTGGATCTTCCTTGCTGCTTGCAGACTTTAGTTGCTGTGAATGGTGGCTACTCTCCAACGCGGGGTGCAGGCTTCTCATTTCAGTGGCTTCTCTTGCTGCGGAACACAGGCTCTGGGGCACCTGGGCTCAGTGGTTGTGGTGCGTGGGCTTAATTACACTGCAGCATGTGGTAATTTCCCCGACCAGGGATTGAACCTGTGTCCCCTGCACTGGCAGGTGGATTCTTAACCACTGGACCACCAGTGGGGAGTCTTCTGTCAGCCTGAGCATCATCTTCTTCTTCTCCCCTCCCACCTCCTCAGCTCTTCCAATTCACATTTCCCTTTTCTAAACTTAAGGTCAACCTCCTCACCTGCTTCCTCAACCAAAGCTTGCCACCCCCCAAGTTCCCCTGGTTTCCCCCTGATACACACTGTCAGAGAGAGGCTCCTTAATATCTCTGGGGGCAAAACAGCAGGCCAGTTTGTGGGGATTAGGTGGTGAATGGGCTTCGGAGTGGGAGAGCCCTGGGTTGTACCAATCTCACAGATTTTACTCAATGAGTACTATACGCGGGGCATAGGGGTGCCGGGCTGGGGGCATATGGTGAACGAAGCAGACAGGCTGCCTGATGGGGCTCACCCACACAACTGAAATACCCCTGAGCCCAGGAAAATAAATAAATAAAGCCCAGAGAGAAGCCCCCTGGCTGGTAATCACGGAGAACTGCAGAGAGCTGCTGCTCCCAGGGAGGGCATCTGCTCATCTGTTTCCTCGGGCAGTTATTTCAAGACAAGCCAGGTCCTTGTTTTCATGTGAGGATGGGATTTCAGGTTTGGAACTTACCAGTTGTGTGACTTTACTTCACCTCTCTGTACCTATCCATTTAAAATCTGAGAATAATAATAGCTACCTCAAGAAAAACAAAGTCACAGATGCTGGATGTTGGCTCTGGCACGGCTTTGGCTCCACCAGCTTTGTTGATTCTAGTCCTGACTCAGCTACTCAATCCTTGTGTGGCCCTGACAAGTCCCTTCTGTTCTTGGCCCTGTTTCTCCAAATGTCAAAGGACAGAATGCATTCTCCGGTGACTTCAAAGGGCCCTTTAGGCCCTGAGACATTCCAACAGTATTTGTTTTAGGCTTCAGTTCAGTTCAGTTCTTACTCAGTGTCAGAAGCTGGAACTTCAGCTGTGAACAACACAGTTAAAACACCACCCTCAGGGAACTAATAGCCCAGTTAATTAACAGCTAAAGGGTAACACCTAAGGGTATTCATACCGTGCCCTCTTGGAGCTTAACAGCCTTGTGTGTGTGTTAATCGCTCAGTTGTCTCTGACTCTTTGGGACCCCAAAGGAGCCCACCAGGCTCCTTTGTCCGTGGGATTCTCCAGGCAAGAATACTGGAGTGGGTTGCCATTTCCTTCTCCATAACAGTCTTACTAAATAGCATCTATTATAAGTATATTTGATTATAATTCTACTTCTTTTGCCTCCTTCCTGTCAAGCAAAATATTCATCTTTGCTTCTCTGGGCCCTGACAGTTCAGTACACTCTCTTAAAGACAACTTCATCTTGCCATGGAAGGCTGTTTAACCTCATCAGACAAAAACAATTAAGGCTAGGCCAGTGTTAACAATGCGGCTGTCAGAAGTAAACCCTCTTGAGAGGTCCTGACAAGGATAACACAATATGGCAGAACCTGAAATATTATTACTAAGACTAGGCACTAACAGTCATCGTTTACAATGGCTTTACACACATTTCACCTCTCCCTCTCAGCAACTCTTTGAACCTGTGACTACGCTGGTGTCACAGCCCGGGAGGGAGGCAGGATGACAGAGCATGCCTATCTTACTCCAAAACCAGTGCTCTTGCCCTTCATCCACTGCGGTCAACTCCCAGGCACCCAGTGAGTGGCCACAGATTATACAAGCAAAGTTTTCATCCCTGGCTGGCTTCTTGATATCTCAGCAACTAGGTCACCTCCCTCAATGCAAACCAATTCGCCAGTTCCTCCCACTGAGTTTAAAGAAAAAGCTCCTCCATGTGTTCCAAAACTGAACAGAAACCTCTTTTGTTTTTTGTAACTGCACTTTGGGCCTCCATTTGTACTGAACCGTGTGATCAGAATGAAATAAATCACTCTTAAAGGAATTCCTCTGCGGGTCTCAGACTCACAACTGCTCTGAGGACAGGGAAACACCTGCTGGAGGAAAGCAGGCCCAGGTGAGCTAGCTACAATTGCCCAGGACATGGGGACAGAAAAGGGACCTGGGTTTATCACTGACCAGTTTCCCTACTGACCTCTTGGCAGGGGAACTAAGCTGGGGAAAAGCAGCCTGTCACTAAGGGGCCCCGCGGTGGTATAAGCCCCAAGATGGGAGGCTGGGTCCCTCTGCAATGTCACGGACATCCCCCTAGGAGCAGCCAGGCCCTGAAAATATATCACACTCAACTCCCCAGTCTTGGTCTGACCGGACCTCTCACTCCTGCCAGGCTTAGTTGGGTAATGGTGGGCGGATGCTCCAGGGAAACCTCTGGTTTCCCTATAGGTCCTCAAAGCCTATAGTCTCGAGACAAGTGCGTCCCTCAACGAGTGGGGGGAATCCCTTATAGTCTCCTGACACCAAAGGAGCCCCGATCTCAACGGACCTGCGCTCCTTTGGAGTGAGAGCCCCTCTGAGCCCCATGCCGTGCTCTTCCACTGTTTCCGATTTTCCAACTGGGAGTCCGTCACACCACCCAGTTCCAGGTACTCACACCCCCTTTCACCCCCAGAATCTCCCTAGATTCCCCCTTCCGTGGGAGGAGCATGGTCCGTGCCCATCGTCCTCCGACACTGCGGTCCTCCCCGGGGCCAGCTCGCCCCACCGCCCGCCTCCTCTCCTCCTTGCGGCTCTGATCGCCCCGGGCCTCCAGCCTCCTCCTGCTGCTCCCCGAGAGGCTCCCCCTCCAGCTCCGCTCCTCCTAATCCAGTCTCTCCGCAGCGGCGCCCCCTCCAGCTGATTCACAGTCAGCCTCCCGCTCCAGCGGGAGATGCTCCCTCTCTGCCGGCGCGGTCCTGTGGGTCTTCCCTCCCTCCCCACATGCCTCTCCCCGCCCGCCACCCCCCCAAACCAAGACACCCAACCCCGAGTCTCGGATGCACCCTGCGCCCCGCCCGGCCCCGCTGCCCAACACCGCCAGCTCTCGGGCAGCCGGGTACCTGAGGCCGAGCCGATCTGCGAGAGGCTGCCCTCGGCATCCAGGCATCCGGAGCGCAGATAAAAGGGGGCGGCCGGGTGGAGGCCCCGCCCCGAGTCGGGGGAGAACTGGTCGCAGACTCTGGGTTCGGGGCTCAGGACCCTGCCACCGCCGCCGCCTGCCCAGGCCTGGATGATCCCGCCCGCCCACCGAGCCGGCCTGGCCGGGCGCCAGCAGCACCTCCACCGCCCCCCACCCCCGCGCCCACGTGTTGCACACGGGGGCAAGAGGGGTCATCCACACCGGCGACGACAGCCTGGCGAGGTCCTGCGTCTTTGGGGCCGAGGGAGACTAGGAGGCCGAGAAAGCAGAAGTTGCTGCTCAGCTGAGGAGTCGCTCCCACTTCCGGCGACTTGAGCCGCAAGCTCCGGAGTCTGGACCTGGCTAACCCGAGAGGGAGGCGGCGAGTTGGAGCTGGAGCACCCGAATTTTCCAGTGAGAGCCCGCAGCCCAGCCCTGAAGCCACGTAAACCCACACAGCCCACCTCACTAGGCTGCTTCTGGTCAGATACGCCTGACCTTCCCCCATCTTCACCTCGCTGCCTGGGGAGCTCCACCCCAACCCTGCACCTCAGTCTTATTCAAGTCCCCACCTAAAGCGCTGTCTTCCGGCAGCTTTTCCTAACCTACCCTGCCCAGCCCAAGACACACTATTTAGACTTCCGTTAAAACACCTGCTTTGGAATTCCCTCGTGGTCCAGTGGTTAGGTCTCAGCGCTTTCACTGCTGAGGCCACGAGTTCAATTCCTGGTCACGGATCCAAGTTTCCACAGGCCTTTCCATGTGGCCAAACAAAAGCCCTCTTTCTACTCCCTGGTGTAACATCTCCCGGCAGGAGAGGGAGTACCTGAAGGGTAGGCCCTTAGAAGATACTGGACCAACATTGGTAGGGCTTGTCTGCTCCTCGGGTATGTAAAGATCTGGACCAGGCAGAGTGGGGAGAAACCCGGACCTGTCTTGGAAGCATCAGCCTGATGGATGGAACTGAGGGGAGACTGCCTCAGGGGGACACCCCCTGCCCTCAGGAGCTCTGAGCCTATTCAGAGGGACAGTTGTAGGGCAAAGGCATGATACAGGATCCAAGTTCTAGCGCTACCCCAACTAACCATGTGATCTTGGGCAAGTTTCCTTGTTCTCAGTGGGCCTTAGTTTATTACCTGTAAAACAGAGCTAATAATACCAACCTGACAGGGGTGTTAGGAGAAGTAAGTAAAACTAAAGTAGATAGGAAGGTTGTTTGTCAGCTGCAATGTACTAGAGGAATGTACACTTCTCTTTTATAACAAAACCTGTATAATCATAATGTAATAGGATGAAATAAGTCTTTACTTCTACAGGTTCAGACAAGCACACAAGAATTACGTGAATCTCCATTGCTCTTATAGCTAGGAAGAGTGGCATAGAAAATCTGATCATTTAGAACAGGTAGGGTATAGCAAATGAAAATAAGTAAGGACATTACGGAGATTATATTCTACATGATGAAACATATTCTACCATAGTGAATAAGAACTTGAAAGGTGATTTGGATTCAGTTTCCGTTTGTGGAACACCTGCTCTGTCCTGGACTTGTTTGTTTTGTGCTGTTTTTAGTATCTCTTTATTTATCTATTTGGCTGCACCAGGTCTTAACTGTGGCGTGCTGGCTCTTCGATCTTCTTTGCAGCATGCAGGTTCTTTAAGTTGTGGCATGTGGACTCTTTTTGTTGCGTCCTGTAGGATCTTTAGGTGCAGCATGTCAGGTCTAGATTCCTGACCAGGGATCGAACCCTGGCCCCCTGCATTGGGAGCAATGAGTCTTCACCACTGGACCAGTAGGGAAGTCCCTGGACTTGTTTTTAAAGCTATAGTTTATTAAGCTCTTGCCATGGGCAAAACTACCTCCTTTGATCCAGATAATCCTATTTACTCATTTCACAAATTGGGAAATTGAGGCTCAGAAAGGAGACATGAGACTGTTAAATTCTCTCATTTGGCCTCATGCATTCCTGCACATTGAATGTGTTGTTCCCCATTTTATGGCTAGAAAACATGAAGCCCAGTGAAGAGAAATGACATATCCCAGGTCTCATAACTCACGGTGTATTTAGGGTCTGGGCAGGAGATGCAGGAGACGTGGGTTCGATCCCTGGGTCAAGAAGATCCCCTGGAGGACGGCATGGCAACCCACTCCAGTATTCTTGCCAGGAAAATCCCATGGACTGAGAAGCCTGGCGGGCTACAGTCCATGGGGTCGCAAAGAGTCAGACACGACTGAGTGACTGAGCACGCACACACGCACACGTGTGTCAGTGAACCTGTATTTGTGCTTGGGGGAGAAAAAGCACTTAACCAGGAAACTTGGCTTGGATACTTGACAGCTGAATGATAAAAGTAATACAAGTAGAAACAGTGATCAGTCGTGACGCACTTGCCATGTGCAAAGCCCGCTAGACACGCTGTAAGCCCGTGACGGGGTGCTGTCGTTATCTCTGTTTGCAGATGAGGAAGCAGACTCGAGAGGATCCTTCTTGCCCTAGGTCACCCAGTTGCCTAGTGGCAGACTTGGATCCAAATCCAGCTCTTAGCTGCTACACAGTACTGGTATCAAATGGTGGAGCTGTGGGGCCAGCACGCATCTTTCCCTGCCCTCTGCTCTGACTCCTTCCAGCCCAGGGAGGGTGAGAGCAGCCCCAGGGCAGCCAAGGGCACCTCCCTTCCCTGTCCTCCCCTGGCTCAGGCCACCTGGTTGAGTCCCAGTGACTCCACTGCTCCAGGATCCCAGAGCCCCTATAAGCCTTTGAGTCCTGTCCCTGGAAAGGGGAACAGGTTATTCTATAACCTGTGCAACATCCACCTGCCCTCCCAGGTGCCGGGCTCGGCCCTTGAAGGAACAGGGAGACTGAATTTTGGGGCAGGCCTAAGGAACCAAAGGCCTCAGAGGTCGGGCTCTGAGTGGGGAGGCCATCTGGAAGGGCTTCAGTGGACTCGAAGTAAGAGAAAGGATGAAGGGGGCGCCTGAGCTGTCTGAAACACAATCTCTCTCTTTTTTTTTTTTTTTGGTATTTATTTATTTACTTGGCTGTACTGGGTTTTAGTCGTGACATGCAGGATCTAGTTCCTTGACCAGGGGTCGAACCTAGGCCCCCTGCATTGGGAGCACAGAGTCTTAGCCAATGGACCACGAGGGAAGTCCCTGGAACACATTCTTGTCTTTTCCCCCAAGCAAGTGCTTCCGTCCTCTGGAGGCAGCAAAGCCGTGAGGCACATGAGTGTGTTCTACCTGGGTTCACATCTTAGTTCTACCACTTACCAGCAAGTTATGTATCTCCTTCACTCTAAAACAGGCTAATGATACCCACCATATAGGGTTGGCATGAGGATTAAATGAAATAATACATGTGACATGTTCACAGAGCCTGGCACAGAGGGACTGCTTGATAAAGGCCAACTATCAGTCTGTTTCAATTCTTTACTCCATCCCCTTGCAAATAGGTGAGAAAAATAAAAGAAAGTAAAGAAAAATTTGTGGTAAGCCCCCAAATTTTGAAATGGTTTGTTACACAGCATGGTTGAAGCTATTCCTGACTCGTACACATAGCAAAGCCAGAGTTGGAACCTAGGGAATCTGACTCAAGACCATAACCTCAACCATGCTTGGTGCATGGGGAGTGCAATGCAGGAGGGACTGGCTTCCTACAAAGATTCTCTGTGTCAAGGCCACTTGGGGCGACTCTTACAGTATGAGGAGTTTCTCCTCAAGCCCTGGGGAGGAGGAAGAACTTTCAAGGCAGCGGGAACAATATGTGCAAAGGCGCAGAGGTGTGAGTGGCAGGGTAAGTTTAGGGGATGAAAAACTTTAAACATAGGGGACCCGGTGGCAGCAGAGGACATTGGAAAGGTTGGTGATGCTAGCGTTGGTGATGCTAAAATGTAGGGAGTCAAGGCGGGACAGCTTCAACCCTGAGGGCAGTGGGGAGATGAGTTAGAGAGAGGGTTTTTTTCTGGCGAGAGTTAGGTGGGATGGGATAGCTTTCTTCTCATTTCAAGCCTAGTGAGGTGGCTTCAGGGAGACCAGTCAGAAAGGTAGTGGGCTGGACTCTGTGGCTGGTCTCTAACTCTTACCTAAGGATCCCAAGGTGTGAGTAGCAGCAGAGGAGGAGGCAGTGGGAGGAGGGAACTGCACTCATACGTGAGCAGGTCATGGGTCTGTGCTGCCCCCGACCAGAACTGGGTCATAGGAGAGAGTCAGCCTGGGGCAGCCTTAGATCCCGCCCACAGAGGTCTCCAGAAATGGCCCAGTGCCTCAGCAGAAGGAGGCTGCAGGTGTCCTGAGATGTTGGGAACAGGGCAGGTTCACTGTAAGCAGCTGGCTGGTGGATGCACTTTGTTCTCAGCAAGGGAAGCAAGGGATCGCCAGGTGGGAGGCCCCGCAGTGACCATTCCGTGTGGCAAACACAGGAGTGGCCCAGGCCATATCTTCTTGGCCCACCAAGATTTCAGCCTCAGCAGTGGCGGACTGTTCGGAACGTGAGGACCCCAGCCCCACTCCAAGCACCCGCCAAGCCTGCCTCTCCTTTCTGGCCTCAGGGCGTTCTTGGAAGCTCTAGCTCAGCCTGCCAGCTGAGCTGCAGACTAGAAATGCAGACAGCCAACACCCTGGGAGCAGCCCTCACCCACAGTGTGTCAGAGCTGTTGGAGAAAGCCCCAGCCTCCTGTCCAAGAGAAGACAGCTCCAAAGGGCACTGTCTGCAGGGCAGACCGGCAGACACCTCCTCCTTTGTGCTCTGCGTCCTTTCTGGTCTGTCTGCCCACTCCCTCCCTTCACTTCCAGCGATCACCTCCCAAATAAACTATCTGCACTTAAGTCTCTGTTTCAGGCTCTGATTTGGGGGAAAACCAGAGCAGGACTTCCAGGAAAGCAGACCCACCCACAGGAAGAAAGAGTCAGTTTTAAATCTCTGCCAAGCCTGGGGTTTTCCCTCTGGCTCAGCTGTTAAAGAATTCACTTGCTGGCAACCCACTCCACTATTCTTGCCTGGAAAATCTAATGGACAGATGAGCCTGGTGGGCTAGTCTATGGCATCGCAGAGTTGTACACAACCTAGCAACTGAGCAACAACAACACACAATCAGGCAGATTGTGATTTGGGGAAATAGTTCTTGATGGAAATGTGACATAAAATGAAGAGTGAAGTGACCTAGCAATATGGAATACAGAGTTTTGTAAGAAATTAACGTTTGTGTATAGAATAATAATTGCAAATATTCAAACAATAAAGTCCATGGCTAAAAAAAAAAAAAAAGAATTCACTTGCCAACGCAGGAGACTCCAGTTCAATCCCTGAGTCAGGAAGATCCCCCGGAGAAGAAAATGTCAACCCAACTCCAGAATTCTTGCCTGGGAAATCCCATGAACAGAGGAGCCTGGCGGACCCCAGTCTGTGTGGTCCCTAAAAAGTCAGATGCAACCCAACGACTATATAACAACAACAATAACAACAACAAACCTGAAAATGAAAGTGTTAGTTGCTCAGTCTTGTCAGCTCTTCGCGACCTCATGGACTGTAGCCCGCCAGGCTCCCCTGTCCATGGAATTCTCCAGACAAAAATATTAGAGTGGGTAGCCTTTCCCTTCTCCAGGGGATCTGCCCAACCCAGGGATTGAATCCAAGTCTCTTACATCTCCTGCCTTGCAGGCAGATTCTTTACCATCTGAGCCACCAGGGAAGCCCAACAAAACTGGAAAGCAAGAAAACTAGCTCAAATCAGAGGGTTAAGTCAGACACTTCCTGATCCTATAACTTGCTGCGGGAAGGGGTGCAGCCTCATACGGCAGGCATCAAGGAGCCAGTCCTGGTGCCACCCTGGCTCCTTTCCTACTCCAGACTCAAGCTGCCAACACATCCCCATCTCTTTGCCTTTGCACCGGATGTTCCTTCTGTCTGAAGCTCACTTTGCCCCAGACAGGACCTATTACTTAATTTCTGGGGCCCTGTATAAACAAAAATGCAGGGCTTTGTTCAAAACTTAAAAATTTCAAGACAGCAATAGCAGAGTATTAAATCAAGCATGGGACCCTTCAGAACACAGAGCCCCATGTGACTACGTGGGTTCCATGGCCATGAATCTGGGCCTGGCTCCAAAAAGCTGAATGTCTGGCTGCCCCTTCCTTCACATCTCTACTTAAACGTCACCTTAGCAGCAGAGGCTTTCCCTGACCACTTATATCAACTGGCACCGAATCCTCAACGGCACCCCTATCCCACCCAGTACCTCTGATAATCCATCCCAGTCTCATTTTCCTTCTGGACACTCAGCATGCCTGCGGAAAATGCTATGTGGCATTTCAGGGAGCTCCAAGAAACTCTGGTCCTTTATGTCTCAGCACAGAAAGAATTCCACGAAAGGCAAAGCGGTAGATCAGTGGTTTATTAGAACAGGATGCTTATGAGGCTTACAAGTGGGCAAGTGCTGCACATGGAGCATTTGGTGGGCTACTGTTTTACAATCAAAGGACAAGTGGGGAGGGGAAAGACCACCTTCTTCCTCATTCTTGAATAGAGATCACCCTTCCATCATCAGCACCTTCTCCAGGTTGGGCAGGGGAATTTTCTTGGCCCTACAGGGTCAAGCCAGGGCTGTCATGGCACAATGGAAAAGTAGTTCCAGGTCTCAGTACAGTGAGAGTCTTTGCTTTGAAATGTCACCTTTCCATAGTTATTGTGTGTGTGTGTGTGTGTGTGTACAGAGCATGTCCGAGGGGTCATTAACTCAGCTGAGCTCACTGGGCAGGATGTGGGTCTCATGCCGCCATCTTTATTGTCTGGGGGCATGTCTCGTGCTTCCGCTGCACGCGCTTTATGCCAAGTAACCTGCTTGGTTTTGTGGTTAAGTAATCATTAACTTCTGCAATTGATTTCCTATTTTATTGTTGTCTTTTCCATTAGACTGTAAGCTCCAGGGACTTTGAATTTGAGTAAGCTCTGGGAGTTGGTGATGGACAGGAAAGCCTGGGGTGCTGCAGTCCGTGGGGTCACAAAAAGTCAGACATGACTGAGCGACTGAACTGAACTGAATCATTAACTTTCTTTCTTGAGTAATCATTAACTTACAGGGGTCTCCCACACCTTCTTCTTCTTTTTTTTCACTTACAATTCTCTAGTGGGATTAACTATTTCATTACCTACTTTGTCCCTTTACTCTGTCCCTATCATTGCCATACTGATGACCCCAGGGTCACCCGTCCTTCCTGGTCCCTGCTATTTCCAAACTGGAAGAGTTCCTAACACATAGTAGGTGCTCAACAGAGGTTAATGGAGTGGAGGGAGGGAGGAAAAGAGGGAGGAAGGGGAAAGGAAAGATGTCTTCATTGTGGAGCAAGCCTGGCCTGGGAGAGAGGCCTGAAGTTGTGACTCAACTCTTTCAAATTACTGAAACTATTTCATGACTTACATGATCGGAAACTTTTAAAATCTGAGCACGTCCAGTGAAGTCATGGAATCTGCTCTTGGCTTCAACCAAGGGACAAGACGACCCAGCTGCAGAAAGTATCTTCACAGGCAGTGGGGGCAAAAGACAAAGATGTTTTCTTCAGTACAACATTTGCCTGTGTGCAAGGATTTTTGTAAGTTGAAGTTCCTAGAAGCAGAATTATCAGATCAAGGGGGATTGTGATAGTTATCACTAAAGTACACTTTTTCACATTGGACTAATTTACACTTCCACCAACTGAGTGTGAGTCAAATCTTTTGATGTTTGCCAAAGTGCTACGTGCAAATGGAATCTCGGTTTTCTTTTGCTTCACATTTCTCCTTTTATGAGTGAGGCTGAATATCCATTAAAACACACTGTGATACTGTGATTTATTAAAAGAAATGCATTTGATCTTTGGCCCCGTTTCTGACATAGAGCTTCTGAAACCCTTGTCCTGTCCTAAGTGATGCGGGCACAAGAGCATCTCTTGTTCTAATATTTGTCTTTGACCCTGTTCCTGACACAGGGTTTCTAAAACCCTGTAGCAAGTTAATCAGACCCAAGGAAGGGGTTATTGGAACCTCTGACCCATAGCTGGTTGGTCAGAAGCACAGGTGCTAACCTAAGCTTGTGACTGGCATCTGAAATGGGAGAGAGGGGTTGTCTCATGGGACTGAGTTCTTAAACCTGTGGGATCTGATGCTGTTTCTGGGTAGAGAGTATCAGAACTGAGTTGAATTCTCAGAAGCCTTGCTGTGCCTGAGAATCGTCCAGTGTTGTGTGGGAGTTCGCCCTTCCCCCAACTCACATACACATTGGGTTGGGTCCAGGAATCCAAAAGACACTTTTAATTTTTTTTATTTATTTATTTTTGGCTGTGCTGGGTCTTCATTGCTGTGCGAGGGCTTTCTCTTGTTGCAGCCAGTGGGGGCTGCTCTCTAGTTGCGGTGCATGGACTTCTCATCGTGGTGGCTTCTCTTGTTTCAGGGCACAGGCTCCAGGCACGTGGGCTTCAGTAGTAGCACGCTGGCTCTATAGTTTCGGCACACAGCCTCAGTCGCCCCAAGGCACGGAGGATCTTCCTGGACCAGGGATCAAACGTGTGTCCCCTGTATAAGCAAATGGATTCCTAACCACTGGACCATCGGAGAAGTCCCAAAAGACACTTTTGAAAGAGAAACAATTCACCCCAAATCCCCTCCTTTAACACTCTGACTTTAACTTCCTGAAGTTTACAGCCGATTTTCTGACATCTTTTTCATAGTTTTAGACAAGACAGAATTCAATGTTCTACTTTTTAGTTTCATTTATCTTTTTCAACAAATATCTATCCTAGTTATAAATATTTACACTAGTCAGGATGAGTTAGGTTTGCTGCAGTAACAACAACACTACCTTAGTAGTTTAAAGCAGGTTGTATTTCTTGCTCATTCTACATGTCCATTGTCAGTGTCTCTAGTCCTTGTCATCCTCACTCCAGGGCCAGGCTGATGGAGCAGCTTTGAGGTGCATCCAGCCACCTCTGCAGAGGTTAAAGTATGGAAGGTTGCACACTGGCTATTAAAGTTTCTGCTCAGGAGTGACATATAGCACATTCTTTCATGTTTCATTGGTTAAAGCAAGTCACATGGCCACAACTAACTCCAAGGGGTAAGGAAGTGCAGTAGGAGAAGAAACAAATATTTGGTGGTCAGCATGAGTTGCTACCACATGCAGCATCTAGTCTGTGTCGGGCTATCCGCTCAGTCTCGGGAAAAGGGAGATGAATTCCGTGTTGTTCCTATACTCAACATTCTCCATGGTCAGAGTGATATTTCTGGGGGAAACACACAACAACCACTTTTAATAATCCCAGAATATCTCATTGGTAGAACAGTCCATAATGGGCTTAATCATTTATCAAAAGCCTACTCAGGATAATTGTATTTTCCTTTCTTTCTCCTTTGCTTTCAGCATTAAAATAACAACCTAAGTATCGATGGATGAATGGATAAAGAAAATGTGGCATATGTCTATATACAGACACACATACACACACAGCATGGAATGCTATTTAGCCATAAAAAGGAATGAAATCTTGCCATTTGCAACAATATAAACGGACCTTAAGGCGTTATGCTCAGTAAAATAAGTCAGACAGAGAAAGACAAATACTGTATGATCTCACTTATGTGAACAACAGCAAACAACAACAACCAAAAAAAAAAAAAAAACAAGCTCATAGACACAGAGAAAAGAGTGGGAGTTGTCAGAAATAGGCATAGGGAATGGATGAAATGGGTGAATCAGGTCAAAAGGTACAACATCTGGGTACAAAATAAATTACTCATAGGGATATAATATATCCCGGCGCGCTGCAGTCCATGGGGTCACAAAGAGTCAGACACAACTGAGCAACTGAACATGACTGAAGTGATATAATATAGAGCATGGTGACTATAGTTAGTAATAATGTATTGCCTATTTGAAAGTTGCCAAAAGAAAAAATCTTTAAAGTTTTCATCATAAGAAAAAAAAAAATGTATGCTATGTATTGTGACAGATGTTAACTAGACTTGTGATGATCAGTTTACAATATATGCAAATGTTGAACCATTATGTTGTATGCCTAAAACTAATATAATGTTAGATGTCAATAATATCTCAATAAAAAATAAATAAAGTAACATTGCACATAATCACATCAAAAATAAGTAAACACTGAGGAATAAAAATAGTTCAAGCTTGAAAATATGTGGGTTATTTTCAAATATCTTTTGATATTCATATCTAACATAATTCCATAGTGATAAGAGGACAGACTCTGTATGATTTCAATACTTTTAGACCATGAAATTTTTGCACCTTATTTTATGTCCCTGGAATGTTCCAGTGTCTCCTAGTTTATAATCTATGGGAACTTTGTATCCTACTGTTATGTGAAAATTGTATAAATCTTAATTATGTTGAATAGGTTCATAGTGCTTTTCAGGTCTACTATATCCTTCTACTTCTCTGTATACTCATTCTATTAATGAATGTTAAGAGTTTTTGAGAATCTGATGTTGAAACTCCAACTAAAAATCTTAATTTATCTACTTAAAAAATAATTGCAGTATATAGTGGAACTATAGGTAATCTTGTTCTGTAAAAATAAAATAAAAAGATCTGTTCAGATTCTCCAAAAAAGAAAAAAGAATATTTTAAAGGAGAGTCTAAATAAAACCATATTTTCTGTTCTCAACAATAAATAGAAATTATCATGAAAAAAATAGTGCAAGACTTGTACAATGAAATCTATAAAATGTTGCTGAAAGAGATTTTAAAAGATATGAATATATGGAAAGACAATCTATGTTCATGGATTGGAAAACTAAGTATTGTTAAGACAGTAGTTCTCCCCAAATTGATCTATATATTCACTTCAATCTCTGTGAAACTCCCAGAAAACTTTTTTTTTTTTCTTTTTCAGAAATTGGCAAGCTGGATCCAAGTTGGATCCTCATCCAACCTCCAAAGCTGTTCCTAAAATATGAAAATACATTGAATGCAAAATAAGTGAAACAATTCTGAAAAAGAAGAATGAAGTAGAGGATTTATACTTCATGATTTCAAAATATAGTATCAAACCACATAACCAAAACACCGTGGTGCTGGCATAACAACAGATATACAGATCAATAGAATAGCATTGAGAGTTCCGAAATAAACTCTTACATTTATGATAACTAACTACAAAGAAGATAAGTCAAGACTGGGAGAAAAATATTCCTAAATATTATGTATCTGCTCAAGAACTTGTATCTAGGATATATAAAGGACTCTTAAAACTAATAAAACAATAGATAATTCAATTTTTAAATGGGCAAAGTGTTTGAATAGATATTTCACCAAAGAGGATTTACCAATGGCCAGTAAGCACTTGAGAAAACGCTCAGGATCTTTAGTCATTGTAGGAATGCAAATCCAAACCACAGTGAGTTATCACTTCACACCCACTAGAACGGCTATAATTTAAAAGAAAGAAAACAAGTGTCAAGGATGAGAAGTAATTGGAACACTGTTCATACACTACTGATGGGAATGTAGAAACGATCCAGCCACTTTGGTAAACAATGTGGCAGTTCCTCAAAGAATTTCACGTGGAGCCATCTACATATGACCTAGCAATTCCATTCCTAGGAGTCTGCCTGAAAGAACCGAAAACACACGTCCGCACAAGGACTTGGTGCTCAGGACACGTTTAATTTTCCTACTTGGAACTAAAAGACCTCAGGTATCTTTTACAAACTAGCAAAGTCTGGCAGGGCCCTTCAGAAACAGGAGCATTTCACAGCTAGAGAAACAGGCTATGTCCAAAAGAACTGAAAACACACATCCACACAAAGACTTATGTGGAAATGGGAATTTCCAAAGACAAATGGGAATTACCTGGTGGCCCAGTGCTCAAGACTCAGCGCTTTCACTGCTGAGGGTAAGGGTTCAATCCCTGGTCAGTGAAGTAAGATCCTGCAAGCCCTACAGCCTGGCCAAGAGAAGGAAAGAAAAGAGAAGAGAGAGAGAGAGAGAAAGAAAAAAAAAAAGACTTATAGATAAATGTTCAAAGAAGCATTTTCCCAAAGTGGAAACAACCCAAACATCTATTGATGATGAGATAAGTAAAATGTGGTATATCCATACAATAGAATATCATTTGGCCATAAAAAAGAATGAAGGCCTGATACACAGTACAACATGGATGAAGCTCAGAAATGCTGCGCTCAGTCAAAGAAGCCAGATACCAAAAACACACACTGCATGGTTCCATTTGCATGACGTGTCCAGATAAGGCAAATCTCTAGACAGAAAGCAGATTAGTGGTTTCCAGGGCTGAGGGTGGGAACTGGCATGAGAGATCTCTTTAGGATGATTGAATATCCTAAAATTAGATTGTGATGGTGGTTGTACGACTCTGTAAACTCGCTAAGCCATTGAATTATATGCTTAAAAGAGGTACATTTTATGGGATGTAAATTATGTCTCAATAAAACTGTTAGAAATAATGTCTCAATTAACCTCTAAACAACAAATTAATTTTTTCTTTAATTTTCTCAGTGTGAGAGATCATTTTTCAGCTTGCAACCTGACCTCCTGAGGTTGTTTCAGACTTTGTGCTCAGGACATATTTAATTTTCCTGCTTGGAAATAAGACAACTCAGGTCTTTTACACAAACTGGCAAAGTCTTGCAGGGCCCTTAAAATCAGGGGCATTTCACAGCTAGAGAAACTGAGGTTCAGAGAAATAAAGGCTCTTCCCACGGCAGCATAGAAACTTGGCAACAACTCCATCAATGACCAGCAGAAGACTGATTTCATAATACAAACACCAGTCACTGAACAACCGATCTGGCTTCAGCCTGGCACAGGCAGCCCCATCGTGTGTTCTTGCCAGCGCCCCTTTAATCTTTCTGAAGATCTTGCCCCAGCCTGAGATGCTTCTCTAGCCTTTTCCTCTCGGGTGTACAAGAACAGTCCCAACTTATGGGTCCCCCAAAGTCCAGTCCTGTTGTCCATTAACGTTATCATGTTCTTTTGGGCCCAAAGCATCCCCTCTCTGATAAGTCAGAGGAGGAGATAGAAGTAGAAGAGGTATTCTTTGTCTAGTGTGGCTGTGATTGGGGTTTAGTGCTTCCGGGCAGCTGGTACCCAAATGCAGATTCTGTCCTTACGGGGTGGTTTTGTGGGTTCCCAAGAGACAGCCCTACCAAAGCTTCATGCTGCATCCCAGGCAGGGTGGTGGCCCTGTCCAGTGGATCCCTTCGAACCCCCCGCTTCTGTTTCTGCACCCCCTGCACCTCTCCACTGTGGGTGCCTCGCCCTGGGAGGAAGCGCCCCTGGGCAGGGTCACAGCCACCTTCCTTTCCACTTCCCACCCACAGAAACCATTATGCTTCCCTACCATCTGGGCAAGAGCAGCCTAGCCCCAGAGGAACTGGGATGCGGAGCTGCTGGGCCCTCTCCATATATCAGGCAGGATCTTTGAGCTTTACAGAAACGACACGGTAGGCATTTCACACCCCCCGCTCAGCCTCATAGCTAAGTAAACTAAGACGGAGAAAGAGCGAACAGATCCAGAATTAGAACCCAAGTTTGCCTGACACCAAAATCATTTTCTTTCTTCCACACCAAAGTTCCTATTGGCCAGACTGAGGTCACTGCCATCATTAACAGTAAATATTTAATGAGTACTTGGTGGTGAGACAAGTCAGACCACACGGTTTAGTCAGACTGGAAGCCCAGAGTAGGGCAAAGAACAGGAGCAGGAGGGGGAGAGGTTTGCTCAGCTGAAATCTGGCCTGAGGCCCAGGTCCATGCACCCAGAGTAGATCTGGATCGAAAAAATAAATATCACCGTGTAATCTGCAACCTAGGGACCCAGGGACAGGAGGGGAAGGTGATATTAATCAAGGCTGAAACAGTGGTTTCCAAACTTTGCTGCAATGGAATCACCCAGGGACTAAAAAAAAAAATTCTGATGACTGGACCCCACCCCCAGACATTCTAATTGAATTGATATGAGAAGCAATCAGGGCAACAGGATGTTCAAAAGGGTTGTAAAGTTGGTGGCAGGGACAGGATATGTGGGGTGGAGGGGCAGGGGCAACTGGAGGTCTCTCCGGAGGAAGTGGCAATATTATGGCCTCAAGGCCTGGGGTTCTAGGGGAGGGAGTTCAGGGCCCAGGGCACTGGGGTGACCCAAAGTGGCCCTTGGGAAAGATTAGCTGGAGGACTCTGGGAGGGAGGAGAGGGACAAAAGAGAAAAGAAGCAAAAATGCAGTCAGAGAACTGAGTTTGAGTCCATGAACTTTCTGTGTGACCTCAGACAAATTGCTTCCCCTCTCTGGGCCTCAGTGTCTCCGTCTTGAAAAGGTGGGGATTGAACTTGATGATGGCTAAGGGTCCCTCTGGCTCCAGGGTTGGAGGACGCTCCAGACCCTGGCAGGCTGGAGCTAGTGTGAGATAAGCCCGGATAGAGTCCCAATCTGCAGATCTTAGAGGATGCTGCTGCATACTAGGTTGGGCCTGGGCAGGTACAAGGTCCATGAGAGAGGTCCTCCACGGCCCCTCCCTGGACTCCCTGACCACTCCATCAGGCTGCTAGAGGTGGTTCATGGAAATTTCCTCTCAGCCCCTCTAGCTCAGGGAACGTGGCTCAGTGTCAAATGGAAATTTCCACTCTCCCTCTGACAGCTGGTGGGAGACATGTGCATTGGAGCTGGAGACACACAGAGGTCATGGCAATGACGGTGGGGGGAGGGACACATCTGGTTATAGGCCACGAGGGCTTCGTCAGTGGCCCAGGCGTCTTCCGTCAACTAGTGTTTATGGAGTAACTCACCTACAGCATTCACCATACTGCCAAAGAATGTTCAAACTCCCACACAACTGCACTCATCTCACACGCTAGCAAAGTAGTGCTCAAAATTCTCCAAACTAGGCTTCAACAGTATGTGAACCAAGAATTTCCAGATGTTCGAGCTGGATTTAGAAAAGGCAGAGAAACCAGAGAGCAAATCACCAACATCCATTCAATCATAGAAAAAGCTAGAGAATTCCAGAAAAACATCTACTGCTGCTTCATTGACTATGTTAAAGCCTTTGACTGTGTGAATCACAACAAACTGTGGAAAATTCTTAAAGAGATGGGAATACCAGACCACCTTACCTGCCTCCTGAGAAACCTGTATGCAGGTCAAGAAGCAACAGTTAGAACTAGACACGGAACAATGAACTGGTTCCAAATTGGGAAAGGAGTATGTCAAGGCTGTATATTGTCACCCTGCTTCAGTTCAGTCAGTTCAGTCGCTCAGTCATATCCGACTCTTTGCTACCCCGTGGACTGCAGCATGCCAGGCTTCCTTATCTATCACCAACTCCCGGAGCTTGCTCGAACTCATGTCCATCGAGTCGGCAATGCCATCCAACCATATTATCCTCTGTCGTCCCCTTTTCCCCTGCCTTCAATCACCCTACTTATTTAACTTATATGTAGAGTACATCATGTGAAATGCTGGGCTGTATGAAGGACAAGCTGGAATCAAGATTTCTAGGAGAAATATCAATAACCTTATATATGCAGATGACACCACCATGGCAGAAAGTGGAGACAAACCAAAGATCCTCTTGATGAAGGTGCGAGAGGAGAGCAAAAAAGCTGGCTTAAAACTTGACATTAAAAAAATGAAGATCATGGCATCCAGTCCCATCACTCCATGGCAAATGGATGGGGAAACAATGGAAACAGTGACAGACTTTATTTCCTTGGGCTCCAAAATCACTGCAGATGGTGACTGCAGCCATGAAATTAAAAAAATGCTTGCTCCTTAGAGGAAAAGCTATGACAAACCTAGACAGAATATTATAAAGCAGAAACATTACTTTGCCAACAAAGGTCCATATAATCAAAGCTACGGTTTTCCCAGTAGTCATGTATGGATGTGAGAGCTGGACCATAAAGAAGGTTGATCGCCAAAGAATCGATGCTTTTGAACTGTGGTGTTGGAGAAAACTCTTGAGAGTCCCTTGGACAGCAAGGAGGTCAAACCAGTCAATCCTAAAGGAAATCAGTGCTGAATATTCATTGGAAGGACTGATGCTGAAGCTGAAACTCCAATACTTCGGCCACCTGATGTGAAGACTGACTCACTGAAAAAGACCCTGATGCTGGGAAAGACTGAAGGCAGAGGAGGATGACAGAAGACGAGGTGGTTGGATGGCATCATCGACTCAATGGACATGAGTTTGAGCAAGCTCCAGGAGATAGTGAAGAATGGGGAAGCCTGGTGTGCTGTACTCCATGGGGTCACAAAAAGTTGTTACATGACTGAGTGACTGAAGAGCAAAACCTACTATGTTCTGGGCCCTATTCCAGGAGCCAGGGACTTAGGACAGGACAGACACCTGTCTCCTAACAGGGGGACAATAATAAGCATGAGTGTTGTGAATACAATGAGGGAAGGTAAAGAAAAGACTGTGGTGCTGGGGGCAGGGAGGCAGCTGTTTTAGGGAGGGTGACAGAGAAGGCCTTGCTGTGGGTGAAGCAACATTTGTGAGATTACCAAGGGAACAGCAAGTACAACAGTTGCCAATTATCCACGGTTTCCCTTTCCTGTTTCAGTTACCCATCACAACCACGACCAACCAGATAAATTTGTAAATAATTTTTTTTAATAACAAATTACAAAAATAAACAACTCATACGTTTTAAATCATGTGAGGTTCTGGGTCACATGACGAAATCCTCGTGCGGTCCAGTTTGGTCCTGGCCAGGCCTAGAATCATCCCTTTGTCCAGCACATCCTGCCAGTTACTCACTCAGTAGCCATTTGGGTTATAGAAAGATTGTTGGGTGATGCAGTGTTTGTGTTCAAGTCACCATTATTTTACGTAGTAATGGCCCCAAAGCGCAAGAGTAGTGATGCTGACAATTCAGATATGCCAGAGAGACAAGTGCTTCCTTTAACTGAAAGGGTAAAAGTTGTGGGCTTAAGGAAAGAAAAAAAAATTCTATGCTGAGGCTGACTGGATCTTCTCTCCATGAAATTGTGAAGAAGGTGAAGAAATGTGTGCTAGTTCTGCCATCGTGCCTCAAATTGCAAACGTTACGGGTACTGGGCATGATAAATGCTTAATTAATAGGAAAAAGGCATGGGACTTGCCTGGCAGCCCAGAGGTTAAGACTCTGCACTTTCAGTGCAAGGGGCACAGGTTTGATCCCTTGTCGGGGAACTGAGATCCTACATACCCCATGGCACAGCCACAAAACATGGAAAAGGCATTGAATTTGTACAAAAGGAACTTTTGAGACAGAGAAACAACATTCACATAACTTATTACCATATATTGTTACAATTGTTCTTGTTATTGTTTAGAAGCTAAGTCATGTCTGACTCTTTGGGACCCCATGGACTGTAGCCCGCCAAGCTCCCCTCTCCATGGGATTTCCCAGGCCAGAATATTAGGATAGGTTGCCATTTCCTCCTCCGGTGGATATTCCTCACCCAGGGAGCAAACTGGGTGCTCTTATTTTGGCATGCGGATTGTTCACCACTAAGCCCCCCAGGAAGCCCATAATTGTTCTATTTTATTTTTATTGTTGTTAATCTCTTACGATGCCTAACTGATAAGTTATACTTTATCATATGTCTGTATGTATATGTAGGATAAAAGATAAAACATCAACTGTGTAGATAGGGTTCCATACTGAGATTTCAAGCATCCACTGGGGGTCTTGGGACATTTCCCCCACAGATAAGAGGGGACTTTGGTACAAAAGCCCTGAAGCAGGGCCTTGGCTGGCATGTTGAGGACAGCAGGAGAAGAGTAGGTGACGGGATCAGAGGGTTTCCTGCTAAGCAACTGGACCTCGCGTTACCAAGGGCGACCTCCTTTCCATCAGAAGCTCAGCCCTTCTCCAGGAAGGAGGTTGAGGACACAGCAGGCCTTCTCCTGCCCCGGGTCCAACTCAGTGCCCCCACCCCCTGCTCCCCGCAACATCAAGCACCAGTTCCCTCCCAGCTGAGGGAGTGAAGTCGTAGCCTCTTCTTGTCGAACCTCTATGAGGTGTCTCCCGAGTCACTGCCAATCAAGCCCAGACACTGGCGGGGGCGGGACTAGCTCTCACTCTGGGCCCCATGTGGTTGGCACTGCTCCGGAGCCCGCGGCCATCCTGGTGGCCTGGACAGAGGCTCCTGGCAGGGCACCACCTGGGCAGTAGCACCTGCGAGGGGATGTTGGACATCTCATGCCTGACCTGGGTCATTTTCTCTCTTGGTCTCAGAGCTTGAAAACAATGTGAAGCCACGGGACAGGGGATGATGCCGGATCTTCCTCTTTGTCAGCCCAGGTCGAGGGAGCCCTTCAGGGTCAGGACGATTCTCCTGCTCTGAGTTCATCGCTCATATATCCGTTCTGTCCCATGTTCATCGCAACACTCTGGGGCATCATTCCTGCTAAAGCCAGCTTTGCATGTGAGGGTGAAGGGCCAGAGAGCAGTGGCTTCTTCCATGTGGATGCAACTGAGGTGGCAAAGGTGCCGGGATGAAGCATCTGACTCCAGGGATCATGGGGCTGCCCTGGAGGGCGCTCTGTAGAGGGGCTGGGGCAGTAGTTGTAGGGGGCTGGTGTGGAGGCTCCCCGAAGGATCCTGGAGACTGATGGTGCTGGTCTGGTCAGGGAGTCGTGGAAGAGGAGGTGAGAGAAGTGGTGGTCTGGCATCCAGGTGTCTGCCTGGCTTGTCCTTCCGCTGTCAGGCCATTCAACCGCTCCCTCCCTGCATGGAAGCCCACAGTCGTCATTCCTTCTTCCCCTGGTTCATTCCATCAACAAGTGTTTATGGGGTGCCCAGACAAGTCTGACCTGGACCCACCCTACTTGCCATCCATCGGTGGCTCCCCAGTCAAGCCCAAAGCCCATGTCCCGACTGACAACACCTTGCACAGCCTCCCAGACCCCTGCCTCCCTAGTGCCCCTCCATCTACAGTCCAATCACCCTCACATTGCCATCTCACTCAGTCCTCCATGTGCTGCTCCTTTGTCTGAAACACTCATTGCTGCTTTTTTTTTTTTTACCCTGCCCAACTCCTACTTCTCTGATCCTCAGCTCAGATGTGAACTCTTCCAGGAAGCCCTCCCTGACTGATCCCCAGACAGATTACACCAGTCTGACTTGGTTCCCTTTTCTGTGCTTCTGTTGACTCCTCGGATAACTAACATCCATCACACTGTGATGCATATTAATTACCTGTCCTCCTCCTGGGCTGGGTGTGTTCAAACTCAACATGACTCCATTAGCTCTAGTTGTATTCAGTGACACACAGTGAAAAGCCACAAAACAGTGGCTTGAACTAGTAAAAGGATTAACTTATTTCACAGAATAAGAACTCGGGGGCGGACAGTCCAAAACTGGTATGTCAGCTCATGAGTATAACCACAGACTCGGGCTCCATCTACCACTTGGCTCCAGCCATCTTATCATGTGGCTTTTACCCTCATGGTCACAAGGTGGATATTTTATCTCTAGTGTGATGTTTCCATTCCAGGCAGGAAGGAGGAGGATGGGAAAAGGGCAAAAGATCGGTACTTAAAGAAAAGTTCATCAGGTTTCTGTTACAAGGAAAGAGAGAATGGGTACTGACAGGCAGTCAGCAAGGTCTGCTGTGATGGCTAGACGGAATCGTTGGTTCTTCCCAGCCCACAGCCCCCACGTATGTTCCATCTCCAGACTTCTTCACTGGAGTAGATGACACCTCCACTCAGCTGCCCAGGTGAAAATCTCAGGGGCCATCCCTTACTCCACAGCCCGCATCCAGCCCATCAGGGTTCTGCTGTCTCCACTGTGACACGGATCCTGAATCCAACTTTGCCTCTCTCCAGCCTGTTGACCCCACCTTAGGCCAAACTTCCCTCCTCTCTCTCTCCTGCACTCCTGATCATTCTACATCCATTCTCTTCTTCACAGTGGTTCAAGGCTCTTTTACAGACATAACCCCATCACATCCCTAGAGCCCCTAGAGGCTTCACATTATGCAGAATATATATACTGCACCCCTACACCCTGGCCCACAGGCTTGCATGGCTGGGCCCTGACTGCCTCCCTGCAGCAGACCCTCTTGCTCACCCCTCTTGCTCACCCTATCTAGCTGAGCAGGCCTTTTGCACGCCCTTTCCTCACACCTGCGGGCTCTTGCCTTTGGACCTTTGCACGAGCTGTTTCATGTGCCAGGAATGCACTATCCCCTGCCCATCCATACGAGGAGGCTCCTCACCCTCTGCCACGGGTCACTGCCTATGACATCACCCCTTTCATTTTCTCTATGCACTCCTCATAAGCTCTCCTATTGTCTTTCTCCTCCACCAGAATGTAAGCTCTTGAGGGCAGGGACCCCGTCTGCCTTCTGCACAGCCATATCCCTAAGGCCTAAGACTGCCTGGCATGGCAGAGGATTCAGTATTTGTTCAGTGAATAAATGAATGAATAAATGGAGAGGTTTGTTTGGGTGTTCCCTTAGAGGACATTTCGGCTCTTAGACATCTAAAGAATAAGGAGAGGAAGGAGATTGAGGGTAGGGAACGTGATAACCTGAGATTCAAGTCAGAAACAGGAACCAATGAGTGACCATCTTTCCACCAACATCCAAACCCTTCCCGCTGACTTCCAACCTAGACAGCATATTAAAAAGCAGAGACATTACTTTCCTAACAAAGGTCCGTCTAGTCAAGGCTATGATTTTCCAGTAGTCATATACAGATGTGAGAGTTGGACTATAAAGAAAGCTGAGCACCAAAGAATTGATGCTTTTGAACTGTGGTGTTGGAGAAGACTCTTGAGAATCTCTTGGACTGCAAGGAGATCCCAGTCTAACCTAAAGGAAATCAGTCCTGAATATTCATTGGAAGGACTGATGTTGAAGCTGAAACTCCAATACTTTGGCCACTTGTTACAAAGAACTGACTCACTGGAAAAGACCCTGATGCTGGGAAAGATTGAGGGCAGGAGGAAAAGGGAATGACAGAGGATGAGATGGCTGGATGGCATCACCGACTCAATGGACATGAGTTTGAGTAAACTCCAGGAGTTGGCGATGGACAGGGAAGCTTGACGTGCTACAGTCCATGGGGTTGCAAAGAGTTGGACACGACTGAGCGATTGAACTGAACTGACTGCCCAAGTGATCCTGCCAGGCAGTGTCTCTGGGGTGGGAGTGAGAGCCTGTTTGGGGAAAACGGGAGGGAGGAGATGAGCACAAAAGGAAATGGCAACCCACTCCAGTGTTCTTGCCTGGAGAATCCCAGGGACGGGGGAGCCTGGTGGGCTGCCGTCTATGGGGTCGCACAGAGTCAGACATGACTGAAGCGACTTAGCAGCAGCAGCAGCAGACACCATGTGGAGCCTGCTCTATTCTGGCCAGATGACCTCACCATCTGGGGAATAATGTTGAGAGCGCCCCCTGCTGGCTCAGCCACTAACCAGCTCTTGGGTCGGTGACTGGAAGCCCCCTGAACCTCAGTTTCCTCCCATGGAAATGGAATAATAATATTTATTATTAAGGATTCAGTAAAATGGAAAATGCAAAACGCTTATACAGTGTGGAGCAAATAGTACGCGCTCAAAACTCCTTAACCACAAAAGGAGGAAAGAGAGATAGTAAAGAGTCAGAAAGGGTCAGAAAATCCAAAAAGAAAGAGATGACAATCAAAAGAGGCAGGCAGCTGTAAACCAGGGGCAGCCCAATCTGGCCCGCTGGGAGTTTGACTCTCCCACAAAAGATACAGAAATATAAAGCACCCAAAACTGGAGTACCCACTCCCCGAAACTGACTTGAGTTCTTCTGGTTCAACACTCTCCTTTTACAAATGTTCTGAGCCCCAGAAGGAACAAAAATGTCTCTAAGATGCCCAGAGAGTCAGCAGAAGAGCCCTGCGCGGAGGGACAGCAAGCTGGGGAGGAGTTGCGCAGGGGGGCCGGGGCAGTGGTTTATGTTTCCTGTTCTCCGACGTCCAGAGGGAGAGCGCCAGCCCTCCTCTGTCCCCTCGGCCACAGCGAGAGAAAATGGCAGACTGAGAAGAGGGTCACTGGGCAAGAAGGGACGGGGAGGGGCAGGGGACTGACTTGATCCTGCCCATGCCCTGCGCTAGGCGCTTCACTTAACCCAGCACAGACTCAATACTCATCCATCCTGCGAGGGATTACCCTCATTTCACAGGTGAGGGCACAGAAGCCCCCGGCTCCTGAAGAGCTAACAGGGCTCCATACTGTGTGATTCCAAAAAGCTGCACAGCGCTTCTGCCTGGGATGTGGGACCAAAACTAAGGCTGTAACCTTGGGCAATCCTTTCTCTTCAGCCTCAAGCTCTTCCTCTAAACAAGGAGGGTAGGCACTGGTCACTGAGGGCCCTTCCAGCTGGAGGTGACATTCTTAGAATTCTGAACAACAGCCTCCCCCGGCTGAGGCAGGAGGAAGGCCTGCCACACACCCCGCAGCTCTCCTCTGGCCTTCCTGCCCCGGAGCACTGGGCAGCCCTACCCAGGGAGAGCCCCTCGTCCTGCCCTGGCCCGGGCAGCACAATGCCGCCTCCTCTCCCTCCCAGGGTGGCGCCCATCCCCCCCACCTCCAGCCCAGGGAGCCTGGGCCTCAGCCCCCATCACTCTCCGGGGCAAATCTCAACGGTCTGGGGAAACAAAACCAAACAATGAATTAAGCCCTTCAATTTGCCCCAAATCTTCAAGGCTTTGGGGAGCCCACAGGTCGAGATTTAGATCAGGGCTTCTCCAACTAAAAAAAAAAGGTTTTTAATCTAAGAACTTAGATTTTTTATAAAATTAAATATACTCAATAGTGGTAATGGTTACAGAACATTGTGAATGTTCTTAATGATTAAAATGATTAATATGGTACATTTTATGTTATGTATATTTTACAATAAACATTTTTTGATGAAATAAAAAAAAAAAATGCTGGCCTCAACTTGGATAGTCTTCAACAGACCTTGTAAGGCTGTTATAAAAGTTCCTAAATGCTTACTTTCAATTTCTGTTCTTATCTCATTGCAGACCAGTAACGTTTTATGGACTGGTAGCAGTCCCAGGGCTGCTCTTTGATAGACTGATTCAGGCTGCTCAGAGGTGGACTCTGGTTTTGCAGTCTCTCAGGAGACCTTCCAGAAGGAACATTTCTGTACACGCTGCTTCTCAAGCAGAAACTTCTGGATACCAAGCCAGCCAACCCCAAGCAGCCCCAGGCCACTGATCTGACTCATGCCTGGACCCCTCCTTCCACCCTAGTCTGTCTCACAAGGTCTTCTTGATGTGCATTACAAATAAAGTGCCCCTGTTGGGGGCCCCTGATAGGCATAGGGAGTTGTGAGGTAGGGGAAGGAGTGGGGTGAACTACACGAGAGAAGTAAAGTTGGCCTTCTTTGCTTCTAACTCCTACAGCCAACTTGGCCCAAGCATCACCTGCTACAGGAAGTCATCCTGGGCTCACAGCAGAACTGAGGAGCCCCCATCTGTGTCCCTGCACAGTCTTCCTGCACGTATTCTCATTGAATGGTTGACATGGAAAATCTGAAAGTAGTGCCTGCTCCTCTGGGGTGGGGTGGGGTGGGGTGGGCCTTAGTTTGAGGGCTTGGCTAGATTTCAGGTCTTGGTTAGGTGCTCCTGTGCACAGGGTATAGTCTGCACAGCTCTGAGAAGCTGCCTTGATGGCTGGGACTCTGGGCACATCTCCACCAGGCTGTGGGGACTGCAGAGTGGGACTTGTGTTTGTGTCAGAATACAGTGGTCTCTGCTTGGCAGAGCAAAAGAAAACATGGTGGGTTTTTGAAACATCTGGACACCTGGGCTCCAGTTTAGAAAGTCTACCTGCAAAGGTCTGATGAGCCTCCTGAGTCTCTGTATTTTGAAAAAGTGCCGTGTGACTCTGATGCCCAGTTGGTGTCTGGCCCGTGAGAGGTACCAGTGAGTGGTTTGGTGGCCGTGATGCAGCACGCCTGAAGAAGGGAACACAGGGACCTCCAGCCTGGAGGACGTTAGAAGGGAGTGTCACTTTTATCTATCCTTTTGTGCCAATTGGACTTTTGACTTAAAAAAAAAATCTGATGGACTGATAAAATGGCTATCATTTATGTCAAGAACTGCAGGGACTTCCCGGGCTGTCCATTGGTTAAGATTCTGTGCTTCCAATGCGCGGGGCACAGGTTCAATCCCTGGTTGGGGAACAAAGCTCCCACATGCCACGGTGGCCAAAAAAAACCCCTGCGAACTCTGGCCTGTATTTGTATCTGGGGCCTGCATCGTAAGGACAGAAGTGGGTGGGCCAGAGGCACAGAAGCGCTGCAGTGTGCAAGCACCACCTCACGGGGGCAGCAGCTGCTCAGAGCTTGCTGATCGCCTCTGGGTGGGACTGAGCACAGGCTTGCAGGATTTTCTGGGTTTGAAGATAAGACTGAAATCACATTTTCAACTGTAATTAATTGTCAACTAATTTTAAAAAATTTAAAGCAGGGCACAGAGTGAAGCCAACAAGCCTGTGGACTGACTCTGGCTGCAGGCCAGCAGTTGGTGCGTTCGAATCTTGAATCTGAGAATGATGTTAAGGACTGCATACCTTCAAGGCCCGTCTGCAAAGCCAGGACAGAGCCAGCCTTTGCTTCTAGAAAATCGGGTTGACTCCCCACGGGTCCACACAGGACAGGAACAACTCAGGTGCCCAGAGGAGTCACCACCCACTCATAGTCATATAATTCAGCACATATTAAGCTCCCACTATGTGCCAGGCTCAGTGCTGGAGACCCAGTGACATGACAGGCACAGCTCCTGCTCTGGGGGAACACTTCCTTCTAACTGGAGACACACGGTTGAAACAAATAATCACGACAATAAATTCACTGTGAAACATGAGGAGCTGCGGTATAGCACAAGGTTGGGGTTGGATTCCTGATTCCACCCTTGGTCAGCTATGTCACTTCTGGCAAATACCCTAATCTGTCTTAGTGGCCTCCTTTCCTACCTGTGAAATGGGCATGATAATGTCACAGGGTTGTCTTGGGGAATCCCATGAGATCATGCAAATAATTATTAGTCATGGCCACAAAGTAGAGAGAGCTGTAAAGAGCATTAAGAGGGAGCATAGGCTTCTCAGAGAACCCCATCAGGCCCCTCCCCAATCCCAGAAGCTTCTCCCCTGATAGGTGTGAGGCCACAGGTTGGAAGTCTGAGCCCAGGGGCTGCTGCACCCCTAGGGCTTAGTCGCCCGTGTGCTCTCCATTCTGCTGTGGCAGCCATGGGCATCTGGGTAATCTCCCGCACTTGCCCCTAGTAGGATTTGGTGCCCAAGGAAGGTACTGCCCTTGGTCTCACTGGGAGAAGGCTAGGCCTTTCCCACCATTGGCCAGAGCCCCTCCCACTGAGACTGCCGCATCTCAGAGCTCATCAAATTCTACAATTAAGTATTACAAATTTGGGTGCCTGTATAAAATGAGGTAGAAAACCTTCCTTGTGCCACCAAAGTGCAGAATGCTAGCTTCCACTGGCAGGGACCTCAGTCACTGGGACACTGTGGACCTTATACTTGACCTGGGCAAAGAGGAAGGCAGATGGCAAGAGACTTAAGTGCCAGTAATGCCTCTGGTGCCTTCAAGTTCAGCTCAGTGGAGGAACCCTCAATGGCCAAGATAGGATCCCTGATCTAATCGGGTAGAGAAGACCTGGAATTAGGCTTGAACGTGGACGGTAATTTCCAGGGTACCTATTCCAACCTCCCATTCAAAGCGGGAAGCTCCTCTCTAAGGAGCCTGGCCTTATCTTCTTGTTCACAAGCAAATCACTTTCAACAGTGATTCAGAAACCCAACTAACAGTAAGGGGGCCAAGCGGTTATCTGGGAGGGCAAAGCAGTGCTAACACGTTGCTGGAAATCCGAACTCTTCATGGGGAAGAAAACACAGAAGCAAGCAACACCCTAAAGGCCTGGCAGCGGGGGTGAGATCTTTCTTCCTTAGAGTAACAGAAGATGGTCACTCGTGGCCTTTTTGAGGGCGGCAGCACTGGCTGAATCTGGGGCAGAGGGGATGCCGAAATGCCAGAGCAGCCGCCTTCCCAGGAAGCGCTTGGACTCAGTGCCCGTTAGACCCTGACCAGCTGAGACCTGTGGCCGTTCCCTCACCTTCCTAGACCTGTTTACTTCTCTGTCCTGTAGCAGCACCCACCTCACACGTTTGGACCCGAGGAGACGTCACAATGCCCGAAAGGAACTGCTCACCCCACAGTGGCCTCAGATGGGCAGCACCACTCCCCAGCCAGCCCTGGAGTGGTTTATTTCTCTTCCCGTTGCCCACTGTCAGTAGTCTCCCAGTTCCTTGGTACGGTGTCTCCAGAGCCCAGTGGCCCCATCCAGCTCAGAGGCTCATCACCTCACCCCCGTGGTGCTTCCACAGCCTCACACTGTGGTCTCGGTCACCTTCTCTCCAATTCACCCTGCCCCACGCCTCCATTCTCTCCCTCAGAATGGCTTTGTTCACAGAACACGCCTGTTCCATGTTCTGAAGCCCCCACTGCTCAGGATAAAGGGAATGGAGAGGGCATCTCTATGAGAGCCTGCCGTGATCCAGTAACCATGAAAGGTCCTCATTAAGTACATGTTAACAACCTACTCACCAGAGACATATTAATGTCCTTTGTTACCCGAACGTTATTGACCAGTTTAAAAATTCACTCATATAACAAATCGCAGATTAGTTTCTGCAAAAGCCTCCCAGTGAAGTGTTATCAAGTCCATATCTGATTTCTCAGAGGACTGGCTCAAGTCTTCTCTCCGCTGTTAAGCTTCCCAGACCACTGAATCCTGTGGTTACACCCTCCACCGAAACACACTTGGCCGAGTACAAGCATGGGGTTGAGGCCATATTCTCACCAAGGCGTTCCACAACCCCCCGCCTGCTTCAGGCATAAACACAAGATGCGCGGGGACCCCATTTCATCTTTGCGTCCCTAGCACATAGCTCAAAGTTGGGCACGTTCTAGCTGTTTGTTAAATGTGGATTTAAGGGCTTTCTTCCCATCCCTCAAGCCCCTCCTTTCTGCCGAGGCCAATCACCATGTCCAAGTACAAAAGCCTCAAGAGGAAGGGATGCACCTCATTTTCCACTCAAGTCAAAGGAAAGAGTGTGTTCTATGGCGACAGCCCCCAGGCTGCAGTCAAACCACTTCTGACCTCTGACAGAAGAGCTGCCAGGAGAGGCTGACCTGGCTCACTCAAGACAGGACCGAGTCCTTCGGCCCAGGGCTCTGACAATCCCCAGGAGCTCCTGGACACCCACTCTTCCTTTCCTCCAAGCTGTGCACATGTGTGTATGCTCAGTTGCTCAGTCATGCCCAACTCTTTGAGACCCCCAGAGGACAGGTTCCTCTGTCCATGGGATTCTCCAGGCGGGCATACTGGAGTGGGTTACCATTTCCTCCTCCAGGGGATCAAACCTGAGTCTCCTGCATTGGCAGGTGGATTCTTTACCACTAAGCCATCTGGGAAGCCCTCCTTCCAAGTCATAGGCAAAGAATTTAAGTGGCAATTATTTAACCTAATTCAATCTTCTCTTTTTATGTTTGAGAAAACTGAGGCCCAGGACTAGTACCTCTCCGAAGGTCAGAGGTAAAATAGAAAAGCCAGGGCGTCTGATTTTATGGGCAAGATGGATCTCCTTCAGTTCCCTGTGACAACTGCTATCACAAGGCGGGAACTTTTGACACTGTCAGGGCCACCATGGGGTTGGCTGTAACCAACTGGGGGATCCCTCCTCAGGCGTATCTTAGACCCTCTTCTTTTTCCTGATCTCTGTTCCGTTCCCCACATGTCCCACAGGAACAAAAACCTACTGCTCTCTGTAGGACATCTAGTATCGTAACTCTGATGAATTTCTACTTTCAGGCCATCTTTATATCCAAGCTACTCACAACTGGTGCTTTAAAGGTTCCCATGGGTACCATCTCACCCACGCAAACCTCTAATACCTACTATAGGACAGATCAAAGATGGACAGTGGTGCATTTCTGCACACAAGCTTCACTTCGGCCTATGTGTTTAGGTATTGCCATCATTATATTGAACTACACTTGATCTTTTTCCTGTTTGCCCTATACAGCCATGACTCTTTAAATTCGATCTTCTTTCAGAACCCCTACAATTGATCACCTTATAAATTTCTAAGTCAGTTCAAGCCACTGAAAAGCTGCAGTCATTTGCAACTCAATATAAACTTATTAGCTCCCTCACTAGCCTTTGGTTAAAAACGGTTATCATTATTAGTGACATATATATATACTAAATAGTTTTAAGTGTGCTCTACTGTACAGACACACACACACACACATATTCCTTTAATCCTAGCAACATAGGAAGGTTGATAGGCTATCCTTATAAGTTTGATAAAACCCAAATCAAGAGCTGCAGAGGCATAAGTGTGGCAACATGCTGACCCCACTGCAGTATTAGCAGTCATCCTGGAAACTCTTTCACTGAAGTGTGTGGCTTCCAAGAGCTTTTCTGCAGATAGTCTGAGAAGCAAATAATCATATGTAATTAAGGCTATTTCCCAAATAGCCTAGGAGAGCTGCCAAAGGCTTTCCCGGAATTCAGAGGCAAGCCGGTGAAAACCGTAACCCTGTAGCCTCTGGACGCGAGACGAAGCAACCACAACCTTCACCGCCCAAGTCAGTGCTGCTCCAGAGAATGGGTTCCCTCCATCAGTTACAGGGCTTGCTAGAGGGGTACAGAAAGTTTTACTAATCTTTTGATTCTTGAGAAACGGTTCCTAAGGCAGGCAAGTGTTAGGATTCACCCCCAACCCCAGCCTGTAACGTAAAGCAAATAAAGCATCCGATATCTCTAACTAGGATCTTAAGGTTTCTCTAAACTATTCTCTAGAAACAGCATTTGCGCCTTTCAGTCTGCCTTTTTAATGGGGACACAGAAAACAAAAAATGCTTGTTTGCAAATAAACATCTGAAAGACTATCATAACAGCTGATCTGGGCTGAGGCATCACAACAAAGTGAGGATTGTGGAAGAGGACAATGCAAACAACTCCGGAGCAAGAAACTCCAGGGCAGAGAACTCCAGTGGTGTGTGTGCGCGGGGTGTTTCCACCAGCCTCGAGGCCCCATCTGGAGCAAATACAAACTAGAGGGTCTCTATTACTGGACAACTTATCACCTGGACAGAAAGAAGTCACTGCCACCAACAGCACTGTGCAGTTTTATTAACCATTCAAGTACAGTAGCGTCTGTAAGATCGGGACAGAATTGGGATTTAAAAGTGAACATATTCAGCATCTAACAATTTGAAAGAAGCCACTACATACTCTTTTCACAGACATGTTTCCACGGAGCCAATACAGTACTAGCCATTAACCCAGCACACCAGGTGTACTGAAGTAGAAAAGATGCAACAAGAAAAATAGCTACATTAGAAAGACTTCAACACTTTAGAAAAAGAGTAAAACACTTTTCGTTTCTCCCCTTCAGCCCCTAAAACAACATCATACCGTCTGGATCTACCTATACAGTCCTACATCAGCTTCTAGAATATTTGTCAGGAGGGCAAAAGTAAAATGACACTGGCCAGTACAGTCTTTGGATATTTAGGAAGGGGAGGGGGAGAAAGTCAGTTCTCAGAGCAAATTAGTCGGCTTCAGTCTCATCAGCAGGATCTTTGGATTCTTTGTTCTTCCGCACTTCTTCAATGTGCTTGTCCTGTAAAGAAATAGTATATCCACCAGTCAAGTGAAAAAGCCTACAAGGTCATGCCCCCAAGAGGCCCAAATCAGCATTAGTACATACATTATATGACATGTGTAATAATATACTATTATTATATATATTATGGGAATCACGTAATTAGAGTTCTAAGTCATCATCTTCAAACTTCCTAGGTCACTCATTGAACCTAAAGATTCAGCCTTCTACTGCTCTTCCCAAGAACATGCAACTGTGCTGCAAATTAGTGAATATTCCTTACTTAAAAATAAGACATCTCTGATTTAACTTGTTAACCACAAAATGAATGACAAAGACACCAAGCACGCGTGATCAAGGCAGAGCTCACGCCGTCTCAGTGGCGCATCACACCCCGGCTCCCGCGCCTCCCGGGCCGGGGCACCGACCTTCTCCCGCAAGCGCTCCAGCTTGGCGGCCATCTGCGCCTCTCGGTTCTCTTTGTTGGCCTCCATCTTGTGGGTCAGCTTCTCTTCCGCCATCTTACTGAAGTTGTTGTTCTCCTCTATCGCCTTCTGAAGCACTTCTTTCTCGTGCTCCCGTTTCTCAGCAAGCTGCTTCAAGACCTCAGCTTCATGGGACTGGAAAAAAGTTTAATAGACTAGGCTCTCTGAAATGTTATACAGAATTAGGTCAAATCACAGAAGAAATTATTGAGAGGACTGAAGATAGAAAGTTAGATCCCTTTAAATAATACTGAAGTCAGGACCTGAATTATCCGTATCAGAATACTGTAAAAATTATATTTTCTAGTGTTTTTATTTACTTTGGAAAACTGCTCATATTTGTTCAGAGATTCTTGCCCAATTACTCCTTAAGGAAATCTTTGTAAGATTTACCGCATAATGGTATCAAGATGATTTGAGTGATATATACTTAGAAATGGCACTTTATTGTAAAGAATTTTGATTTTTTAACTTCAAAGGCTACCTAAAGAAAATGAGTTCCTTGTAAAAAATGTAACCGTATTGATAAAAAGAAAATCCACAGATATCATAGAAAATTTAAGATTAAACCTCCAGATTACTATTTAAGCCAAAGGATTTGTTTTAAGGAAAAGCTTATTAGCGTTTTTCTATGGACACTGCGTTAACTTCGAGACCAGTGGAGCTCTGTTACCATGGTGTGCCTCCTTCAACAGACTCAGAATAGCTTATTACCAGATTCCGATGTCTTTGGAAGCATCAACTTGCAGGAAAACTTCAGAGCATCTGCCATTGGTTCTGTTAATTCTCTTCTTCAAAATCCCAGTCATGATAAGAGTTTCACTATATTTAGCCAATAACTATGTAAAGCTCTGGCTAATGACTACAGGGCCAGTGTTGATTCCTTAAAAAAAAATTCTGTCCTGCCTTCAGCTGCATCTCTTCCACAAACTCAAACTACATGGAATGCATCAACTTGGACTAAATAGAAGAGCAGGTAGCAGATGAAAAACTGTTGCAAATACAGCCACTCTTCCTGGGGAGGTAATTCACTGTTGACAGTGGGTCAGCGCACACACAGAACACTCGTGGCACTGAAACGTGCCCAGCACACGCTACGGCAGCTCAACAGGGCCCCAAAATGCATGTGTGGGGTTAAAGGTACCAGACTTCAAAGCACCAAACTGCGCTGGTTGCAGGCAGGTTGACCACTTCACCTTTTTGTGCCTTCATTTCTCTAATTTTAAAATTAGACCCATGCACCCCAATCAAGAGTTGCTAGAAAGAGGGACTAAATGAGAATTTATGTATCATTCTTAACAACTAGAAGGACGCTGAAGAGAGAAATACACCAAAATATTACCAATAGTTATTTCTGCGAAGTAGGATATGAATTTTCTAATTTATTTATAAACTTCTGTGGTTCTCAGTTTTTCTATAACAAGCATATTAATATTTGCTGACTTTTCTGATTAGTTCTTTTTAAAGATACCTACTTCAATATAGAAGTACTAGATAAAAGCTACCATAATACCAGTATGACAGCTGAGCAACACAATCATGTCACTAGCAATTTAAAATGTTTTTATTGTACCGCTCTCAAAAAACAAAACAAAAACTAAAAAACCACAGACTTACACACAAACTTAAAAAACCAAACCCCAAAACCTTAAGAGACAAAAAAATGAATCAACAACAATCTATTTTCCAAAGAGAAAGCATGAAAAGTATGAATTTTGGTTTCAGACAGAACTGGGCTTAAATTCTAGCTCCAGTACTCACTAACTGTATGACTCAGGAAAATGATTTAACTTTCCTGAGAACATTTTCTAATCCAGTATCTCAGACAACACCTACCCTCTAGGGTCAAAGTAGAAAGGAGAACTATGTAAGTTAAAGGAGATGGTACACAATAGGAGCTCAATAAATGATGGCTGGTATTCTCTCCCCGCCACTGGCGCTGTAATTTTCATAGTTATAGTCACCACCTAGCTACAATTCTGTTTTCCTCCTCTTACAAAGCAGACTGGCCATGTTACATTAATAAATATCTGGTTTTCTGTAAATTGGTGTTTACCTTGCGTCTTTCTTCTGCAGCTTCTAATTTCTTCTGAATTTCCTCCAGGGAAAGATCCTTCTTCTTAGGAGGGGAAAGGGGAAATTCTGGGACAGATTCTTTTGATCGAGGGCTGAGAATCAGCTCAAAAGCCTGGCCTGAGGCACGCTTCTCCAGTTCCTTCACCTGGATATCTGGATTTGATCATATTTATAATATATTCAGAAAAATGGAGTTTTTCCTATTCTAATAAACTGTTCTATCGTTTTCTAAAAACCAAATCAATTTAATGAATAGAATGAGGGCTGGTGAAGCAGCTGTGTTTACAGGCAAGAAATTATTATCTAAATACCATGTCCCAGAAAAGCAAAGCTCAACATTTTTGGATTGATAAATACCATTCTGAGACATCAGTATTTGACAATCATTTCCCTGAACAGAACAAAAACATGCAAAACTCCACATTTTGCTTTAGACCAAACCAAATCGTCTAATAATGAAACAATTAACTATGTACTCTCAGTACATTCAAGTGTTAATTTTTCTGCTTTAGTTGCTCTCCAATTTATAAAGTAAGATTTTTTTTGGTAAGACCAAAACACAAGTGCCAAATTAAGATGGCTTAAGACCTGAGCCATCTCCTATTCTAAAATTAGAAGCCCGTCACAATTTCAGCTTTTCCACATAGATCACCTACCAGAAGAAGCCATGGTGAAGAGAAGACAAGAGACTGGCAGTGTACTCTACACGATTCACTGGCAAGGAAAACCCTGAAAACGATTTTCAAAAGCATGCAATCAATTTCTTTGCATTTCCATGTCACTGATTCAAAGGGATCTCAAATCACATCCATATAAATCAATGTCAAAAAAACCCCACTACTGTGGAATTAAATATGACATCATTAGTTAGAAAATTATTTAAAAATCATAAAATACTCAAACACTGGGAAACCTGAATTGAATAGAATGTTGGTTGTAGAAGAGGTTAAGTGAGCTTGCCCGTTCAAAATATACTTAAGATTTTTAAAATTAGACAGGGATTTAAATCACAAGGTCCCCGCCCCTCAGTATATTCTCCTCCTGGTGAGAAGATAGTGCAGATTCAACGCCTAGTGAGACCGGAGCCATCTTAACACTGCCTACCACTCATTGTGCAAACGAGAAATACCCACCCCTGCTTTGTCTGTGTCTGCCATGTGGAAAACAAAACGCCCAAACTAGTATTAACCAATAATGTCTCACTCCTATTGTTCCTGTGGTTTAAGGTCCTCATTCAACAGCGGGTTAACATGAATTATCAACAATTTTATGAAGCTTTAGGTCTTAGGTTACACCTATTTGCTACCTTGTGCAGTATTTTTCCACGAAAAAAAAACTACATTCCTTGATCTTTTCAAAGGTCATGATTCCTGCAGACCCAAGTCTAGTGTCAAACACGTAGGAATACAAGTTCTCAACAGCGGGAACTTAAAATCGGAAACAGGGAAACTGTCTAAGCCCGTCGGACGAGCATGAGACTCCCCGCACCAGAACCAGGATGGGCGTGGCCCTGGTCCGGGCGAGGAATAGCGGCAGGCCGCCCCCCGGCCAATCAGAGCCCGCCCTGCACTCCGGCCCCGGGCCCCGCCCCTTCCTCCCCGCGCCTTTTCGAATCTCCCCGAACTCTCAACACCCCGGAGCCCGCGCGCGTGGGAAGGGGAGGGGTGGGCGGGGCTAACGGTCCCATCCGGGTAACTCCGCCCACCCCGGGCTCTCCCCGCGCGGAGTAGCCCCCCATCAACTCCCGCCAAAAACACCTTGAGGCGGGCCCCCGCCCCCCTCGCCCCCAGCCCCGCCGCAGCTGGCCGGGAGGCGCTAGTACTCGGGAGGAAACCGTGGGGTACCCGCCATCGGCTCGCCACCTCTTTCCTTCGCTCCCAGTCTTCCGCCACCCAAAGCCGTCCGCGCCCCTGAGCCGAGAGGACTGGACAGCTCTCGTGGGGGTGTCAGCCTTCCGTGGGCAGCCTCACGAACACTGAGCGGGGGCGCTGCCCTTTCCGGCCCCGCAGTCTGGCCCTCAGGTCGCTCCCTGGGGGCGCCGCCCCGCCCCTTCAAACAATGGGGACCCCAGCGGGGGCCGCGCCTGCAGGGAGGCGGGGGAGGGTGGGCCTACGCCCCCTATTGTCTCCTCGAAGGTATCTCGGGGCTACCTCGGCGGGCTCGCCCAGCTGGCCGCACCCCCTCCCCACCACAGCCGCGCCCCCAGGGAGCCAGGGACAAAGCCAGGCTCCGCCCGAGCCACACACAAAGCGGAGCGACCCCCCACCCCGCCCTCCAGCCCCTTTACGGCCCGCGGCCCCGCCCGCCGACCTCCAGCAGGGGGTCGCTGTCCCAGGGCCGGCCCCTCCCGCTCGCGTCCCTCTCACTGCCCCCGGCCGACCGCCGCCGCCTCCTCCCGAGAGTCCCACACCCACCTGCTCCGTCCGAGCCGCCTGGCCACACTCTGAGCACCAACAGACCCGGGCGCGCACAAAAGCGCCAAACAGCGACACGTGACCTCCCCGCCGGGCTCCGCATTGGCTGGGAGCGGCGGCACGTGCCGACCCCTTCCCACCCCCCCCAACCACAGCCCAAGTGGACCCCGCCTCTGGGGACCCCGGAGCACCTCGGGAAGTGTAGTTCAGGCTGGTGGGACCAGCGGACAATGCCAGGGGTGAGGGCTGATTTGGGGCGGGGGGTTCTCCAGGTATGAGCCGGGGGCCCGGGACGGTCATCTGGCAGGGGAAGGGGGTGATGCGGTGAGCCCCCGCCTGGGCTTGAACCAGTTCTCCCCTTCTTAGGAAAAGGGTGGGGCAAGGTCCCTTTCCACCTCTCAAGACAGTGGTCCCCCTGGACTCCACCTCTGTGGAGCCCCTTGCCCCACATCACACCCCAAGGGCAGCCCTCCCTTGGGACAGCGCATTGCCCTTCCGGAGCCCCCTCGGTGCAGCCACCTAAGACGCCCAAGCCCTTGTGACGGGACAATGCCACTTCATGCCTCCACCTGTCACCTGTATTGTGACATCATCATAATCTAACCCATTCTGCCCAACAGGGCACGGGCGTGGCCCTTAACTCATTGTGTGCGTTCTCCCTACCGTCTTAGGGTCCCCCAGCTGGTGACCCTCTATAGAGACCTGTGGGGGAAAAGCAAAAGGATCTGGAATTTGATCTCCTCTGGTCTAACAAAGTCACTGGGCTTAAATGCAGACTCCATCTGTTCTGCCAAGCCTTTTACCGGACGTTAGGGAAGGAAGCTCAATTGCAGTTCTAGACTACACAGACTGCAGTTAAGTGTTGCTTTTGTTCTTGAAGCACGTGCTCCCACATCGGTGCTGGGTCATTATAAAGAATCAAAACAAAAGAAGCCACAAGGTCACGGTTCCCCCTGCCCTGGATAGATGGGATGCACAGCAGAAACACAAAGAAAATTGCTCTGACCCTGGCTATCTTAGAACAGCTGGCCTCATTCTTAAACACAGAAAGGCCAGAGGAAAAATAAATAAAATGAACATGGTTCCCAAGCCCCTTCTCCCATTCCCCCAGTCAAAGCTCTGTCCTTGGTGGTGGTCATTACACCAAAGCACCTGCCTTGAGATACTGACAAGGTAGAAGGACACGGTCATTTTACTGCTCGATGGGCTCCACCTCCCCAAAACCAAGAAACAAACATGACCTTCTTTGATGGAGCAGGAGTCCTCATTTAAAGACTCCCCATGTTCTGCTATTTACTATGGATATGCAGGAGTTAAATATAATTCATAGGTGCTTGAGACAAGGAAAACTGGATTATACAGGCAGCAGACACACCACACAAAGCAAACAATTAGCAATACACTGTTGCCTGAGATATGCTTGTTGCAGCATTTTCTCCAACAATTGCCCTTGTGTGGGGTCGGCCTCTCCCCCGCCCCCAATCTAAGTGGTTTTCCCTTAGCATGTGAGCGGGACCAGCAATAATTCAGATTCTGAGCCCTGAGAACCTTCTCCTTCTCAGACCAAACTTAGCCACCAAACAATCCGGTGTTTCCATCTGTCAGTTTTCTGAGCGAAATCTCAGAATTCGTCAGGAAGACTGGAGGGGAGTCGGGATAAGACCTCACTGAAAAGTGACAGATTAATAGGCAACACACACGAGCAAGAAACTCAAGGCTGAGAAGTCTGTTATACCCTGAACCATGCTTTATCTAGAAGTCTTTGTACTTGATCTGGAGGTTTGCAGAGGAAGGTCCCACCCATTTGATGCATTTTTTTTTTTTAATACAAGAAATTGCCACAAAAATCTCACCTTTCTGACTATTAATGTTATGACAGAAAAAAAAAATAAATCTTTCAAAACACTGATTATTTTAAAGCACTTATACCGCTTCCCACCGCACCCACCCCCCCCACCTTTTCTTTCTCCCTAGAGCAGATGTCTATTTCCATGGAAACCATGGCTACGAACGAAGATGTTAGAACTCATGTAGATTTTTCATCTTTTTTAACGATGCCACTTGGCTTCTGGGTTTGTTGTTAGATGCTTGGTCCTGACAGTCTCTGTGACGAGGATTTCCTGAGATCCCCACTGCTGCTTGAGGACTGAGGAGACTGGAGTCGGGTTTCCCCAAGAATGATCCTATGAATAAAAAAGGGTTTGGTGGGGCTTTGGGGTGGGGCTGCCTTTCTGAGAGCTAGACCACAGCTATGTATTGTCAGTTCTTCTGAGTGTTCATGAATGAGCTTTGGAATCGGAATGGCTTTCAACTGTGAGAGAGAAAACAGCTTTGCCATCTCACTTTGGAAAGGGGCAGAAGCTCCTTTCTTGGAAGGTTCCAAGAACTAACTTCAAAATCCACTCCCTCCTGAAGTGGCAGCAAGGAGTTAACATTTGCATCTTGGGATTATCTGTCTTTGCCGATGAGAATTATTTTTGCCTCTGCTCAGATGGTTTGGTCGAATTGCTGGGGAGCTGGCTGTGACTATGGATTAACACAAAGTGAAGTTGAGATATGGCAGCCATCCAGCTTATTTGATCTGTGTAGACAGCTAAAGGAGAGCCCTTCAGGCTTCAAAGTCCAAAAGGATGTCTACGCTGATCAAACAAGTCGGGCTGTTGTCAGATCTGCTCTGTTCTTACAGAGCACCGGCTGCCTTTGTTCATTGTTGGTTCTGAGGCTGCAGGGTTGTCTCCCACAGAGGCGCCACTGAGTTCCACTGCTGTTTACAGGGCCTGTCCTTGGCCGAAGGTGTCGTGGGAGAGGTTTTCTCCTTGTCCCCAGCCTCGCTGTTCCCTTTGTCCCCTAATCCTTAGGCATCATGCTCTAACACTCCCTTCCCTGTTCAAAACCTCTCTGTGAATCTGCTATTTTACTTGCTTGTCTCCCTCACTAGACAACTAAGCCTAAGAAGGCAGGGGTTGTGTCTCTGGTATCCGTTGTACCTGCCCAGAACGGAAGCTGGCCCTGGAGGGTGGGGCCTGGTTGGTTGCAGATGACTTTAGGCAAGAACCACCTCACCCATCCTCAGCTTCCACTTCTGTGATGCTCGACACCTGCACTAGCAGAGGTGGTGAGGATTAAGTCAGATAATGTATGTGAAAGTGCTTAGCACGATGCCTAGCCCCTCTCAGTGCTGATTTGTTAACCATTATTGCTAGAGAAGTTTCTTGATTGCTATAGGTTACTGAATAAATGAATGAATGATGACTAGTAGACTTTCTCCTTTGGGTGGAAATCATAGTCTCTGGGTTAACTCTTTTCCCATGGAGTATTTTTTAAAATTCAATAAATTTAACATTTTGAATAAATAAACACATTCACACAGTTGAGAAATAAAGTATGAAAATTCCTTCTCCTTCCCTCCCTCATCTATCCCCATCTGCCAAATCCTCTACTTACCCTTCCCCTACTTTAACCTTTGTTACTAGTTTCTTGTGTGTCTAGGGTTTTCTTCACGTAAGCAGTTTTGCTTACATGTATGGTAGCAAATTTGTGGCCACATAGTCTTAATCCCCCTTCATAAGAAAATGTCAGTCTACTGTAACTGTTCTGCACTTAGCGTTTTTTCACTTCAGAACACATATCAGGGATCTTTTCCGTATTCATATATCAAGCATTTCTTGGATCTGGGATCCAATGTACGAACGCTCCATAATCCAGTTAACCAGTGCCCTGTCCATGGCCCTTAGGTTAATATTTGCTATTTCAAACAATGCTGTAATGAACAAGCTAATATAGATGGTGTTTTCCATCTGGGTAAGTATATCCGAGGGGTAAGTATAGCTGAAACTCCAACACTGTGGCCACCTGATGCGAAGAACTGACTCATTGGAAAAGACCCTGATGCTGGGAAAGATTGAAGGTGGGAGGAGAAGGGGACGACAGAGGATGAGATGGTTGGATGGCATCACCAGCTCAGTGGACATGAATTTGAGTAAGCTCTGGGAGTTGGTGATGAACAGGGAAGTCTGATGAGCCACAGTCCATGGGGTCACAAAGAGTTGGACACGATTGAGCAACTGAAGTATATCTGAAAGATATATTCCTAGAGTAGTATTGCTAAGTCAAAGGACAAACACATTTGTAATTTGGATAGTGCCAAACTGCCTTTCATAGGAGTTGTACCAGTTCAACACCTACCATGTGGTATTTTAGTTCATTATCTCAGTTCATTCAAAAATGATTTGAAAGGTTTTGTCCCCAGAAATTTCAGGCATTAGGGAAAAGGAGGGGGAGGACTAGAAATTCCGAGAAAGACACGCTGTCAGTTTTGTCTGTGTTAATAATGCCTATAAACACTTGATAAGCAGCACCTGATCTTAGAGCAGCTCGGTGCCTACACTGTATCAGTGTCTCAGTCTTGTGGGAGAAGTATCTGCAAGTGTCATCATGAGATTGGAAGCTTTTTGAAGGCAGAGTCTTTTTCATAGCTGTATCCCACTCCCCCCTCCATGATGCCTGACACAGTGGCTGGCACATATCGTATTTAATCAGTTCTAAGATGTATGTTGTCCCCGGATTTGTGTGTCTTTAAAATCAGTGTGCTCAAGTCCATGAATACCATTTCATAATTGCCAACAGCATATTTTCTTAGTGGCACATAAAATAACATCTTAAAAATAAATGGGATTTCTGACTCAACAAAATATGGTAAAGTACATACATATTGACTACGCCAAAGCCTTTGACTGTGTGGATCACAATCAACTGGGGAAAATTCTGAAAGACATGGGAATACCAGACCACCTGACCTGCCTCTTGAGAGACCTGCATGCAGGTCAGGAAGCAACAGTTAGAACTGGACATGGAACAACAGACTTGTGCCAAATACGAAAAGGAGTACATCAAGGCTGTATATTGTCACCCTGCTTATTTAACTTATATGCAGAGTACATCATGAGAAACGCTGGACTGGAAGAAACACAAACTGGAATCAAGATTGCTGGGAGAAATATCAATAACCTCAGATATGCAGATGACACCACCCTTATGGCAGAAAGTGAAGAGGAACTCAAAAGCCTCTTGATGAAAGTGAAAGTGGAGAGTGAAAAAGTTGGCTTAAAGCTCAACATTCAGAAAACGAAGATCGTGGCATCTGGTCCCATCACTTCATGGGAAATAGATGGGGAAACAGTGTCAGACTTTATTATTCTGGGCTCCAAAATCACTGCAAATGGTGACTGCAGCCATGAAATTAAAAGACGCTTACTCCTTGGAAGGAAAGTTATGACCAACCTAGATAGCATATTCAAAAGCAGAGACATTACTTTGCCAACAAAGATCCATCTAGTCAAGGCTATGGTTTTTCCAGTGGTCATGTATGGATGTGAGAGTTGGACTGTGAAGAAAGCTGAGCGCTGAAGAATTGATGCTTTTGAACTGTGGTTTTGGAGAAGACTCTTGAGAGTCCCTTGGACTGCAAGGAGATCCAACCAGTCCATTCTAAAGGAGATCAGCCCTGGGTGTTCTTTGGAAGGAATGATGCTAAAGCTGAAACTCCAGTACTTTGGCCACCTCATGCGAAGAGTCGACTCATTGGAAAAGACTCTAATGCTGGGAGGGATTGGGGGCAAGAGGAGAAGGGGACGACAGAGGAGGAGATGGCTGGATGGCATCACCAACTCGATGGACGTGAGTTTGAGTGAACTCTGGGAGTTGGTGATGGACAGGGAGGCCTGGCATGCTGCGATTCATGGGTATGCAAAGAGTCGGACACGACTGAGATACTGAACTAAACTGAACACACATTAAATGTGAGTGGAATGGGGCCAAGATGTCACTGCCCCTGCCATCTTCTCACTCTGTGTTCTAACCTTCATCCCTCTTATCTAAGTCCATGCCGTCTTCTAATGATTCCTTTTTATGGGGATGCCTTCTTGAGCTGCCATCTCTCCCCTGAACTCTAAAAAAACATTTCCAGCTACCTAAAGGACACCTCCTCATGGATGCTCCATAAAGCCCTCAAATTTGATATGACCCCCACACTGAACTAACATCTTCCCATCACCCATATCTCATTTCTCCATTCTGTTAGAGGCTTTGGTAGGCTCTCACCCTTCAGGCCTAAAACTTCAGTCAAATTCAACTCTTCCAGAACTTCCCTGATGGTCCATTAAGAATTCGCCTCCCAATGCAGGGGATGGAGGTTTGAACCCTGGTCAAAGAATTAAGATCCCACATGCAGCAGAGCAACTAAGCCTACACACTGCAACTAAAGAGAAGCTCCCAGATGCCACCACTAGAGAAAGCCCATGTACCACAATAAAGACCCAGCACAACCAAAATTTTTTAAAAACAGACACACAAATGGACTTCCCTGGTGGTTCAGTGGTTGGGAATCCACCTACCAATGCAAGGGACAAGGATTTGATCCCTGGTCCGGGAAGATCCCACGTGCCTCGAGGCAGTAAAGCCTGTGCACCACAACTACTGAAGCCCCTGCACACAGAGCCCAAGCTCTGCAACAGGAGACGCCAGCACAGTGAGAAGCCCACACACTAACTAGAGAGTAGCCCCTGCTTTCCCCAACTATAGAAAGCCTGTGCACAGCAATGAAACCCAGGGCCCTCAAAAAGACAGTCAACTCTTCCCTCGTTCTGTAAGCTTCCACTTATAGAAACAGCATTTTCTAATACAATGGAACATTTAAAATGATAGTAACTAAAAGAATGGAGCTGGAGGACTCATACTTCTTGATTTTGAAACTTGCAGCAAAGTTACAGGAATCAAAACGTGTGGTACTGGCATAATAGTTGTGTCTGACTCTTTGTGACCCCCTGGACCATGGAACTCCCCAGGCCAGATTACTGGAGTGGGTAGCCTTTCCCTTCTCCAGGGGATCTTCCCAACCCAGGGATTGAACCCAGGTCTCCCTCATTGCAGGCAGATTGTTTACCCAGTTGAGCCACAAGAGAAGCCCTTCTAATACAATGGAACATTTAAAATGATAGTAACTAAAAGAATGTAGCTTGATTTTGAAACTTGCCGCAAAGTTACAGGAGTCAGCACAATGAGGTACTGGCATAAAGATAGACATACAGACCAATAGAACAGAGTGTCGAGCCTAGAAATAAACACTTGCATATATGGTCAAATGATTTTTGACAAGAGCGCTAAGATCCATTCAGTGGGGGAAAGGACAGTCTTTTCAAATGATAGTGCTGGGAAGCTGGATGGCCTCATGCAAAGAAATGAAGCTGAACTCTTACCTCACACCATATACAAAAAAATTAACTCAAAATCAATCAAAGATCTAAATATAAAAACTAAAACTATAAAACTCTTAGAAGAAAACATAGGAAAAAAGCTTCATAACACTGGATTTAGCAATGATTTCTTAGATGTGACACCAGCCAGCAAAAGGAAAACACAGACAAATTGAACTTCGGGAAAATTAAAAATTTTGTGTGTCAAAATACATTATCAACAGAGTAAAAAGGCAACCCATAGAATGTAAGAAAATATTTTCAAATTATATATCTGATAAGGCATTAATATCACACTGAGGGCATTATGCTAAGTGAAATAAGTCAGACAAAGAAAGACAAATTCCCTACTTGTATGTAGAATCTAAAACAACCACTCCCCCCAAAAAAGAAACAAGCTCATAGATACAGAAAAAGCCTGGTAGTTGCTGGAGTAGAGGGGGTGGGGTGAGTGGGTGAAACGGGTGAAAGGGGTCAAAAGATATAAACTTTCAGTCCTAAAATAAATGAGTCATGGAGATGTAATGTACGGCATGGAGCCTAGAGTTACTAATATTGCATTGCACACTTGAAAGTTGCTAAGAAAGTAAATCTTAAAAAGTCTTCACTACAAGAAGACAAAATTTTGTGACATACAGAGTGACAGATATTAATTAGATGTTATTCTGGTAATGATTTTGCTACATCAGATCAGATCAGAGATCAGTCGCTCAGTCGTGTCCGACTCTTTGTGACCCCATGAATCGCAGCACGCCAGGCCTGTCCATCACCAACTCCCAGAGTTCACCCAGACTCACGTCCATCGAGTCAGTGATGCCATCCAGCCATCTCATCCTCTGTCGTCCCCTTCTCCTCCTGCCCCCAATCCCTCCCAGCATCAGACTCTTTTCCAGTGAGTCAACTCTTCGCATGAGGTGGCCAAAGTACTGGAGTTTCAGCTTTAGCATCATTCCCTCCAAAGAAATCCCAGGGCTGATCTCCTTCAGAATGGACTGGTTGGATCTCCTTGCAGTCCAAGGGACTCTCAAGAGTCTTCTCCAAAACCACAGTTCAAAAGCATCAATTCTTCGGCGCTCAGCCTTCTTCACAGTCCAACTCTCACATCCATACATGACCACAGGAAAAACCATAGCCTTGACTAGATGGACCTTTGTTGGCAAAGTAATGTCTCTGCTTTTGAATATGCTATCTAGGTTGGTCATAACTTTCCTTCCAAGGAGTAAGTGTCTTTTAATTTCATGGCTGCAGTCACCATCTGCAGTGATTTTGGAGCCCAGAATAATAAAGTCTGACACTGTTTCCACTGTTTCCCCATCTATTTCCCATGAAGTGGTGGGACTGGATGCCATGATCTTCGTTTTCTGAATGTTGAGCTTTAAGCCAACTTTTTCACTCTCCACTTTCACTTTCATCAAGAGGCTTTTGAGTTCCTCTTCACTTTCTGCCATAAGGGTGGTGTCATCTGCATATCTGAGGTTATTGATATTTCTCCCGGCAATCTTGATTCCAGTTTGTGTTTCTTCCAGTCCAGCGTTTCTCATGATGTACTCTGCATATAAGTTAAATAAACAGGGTGACAATATACAGCCTTGACGAACTCCTTTTCCTATTTGGAACCAGTCTGTTCCATGTCCAGTTCTAACTGTTGCTTCCTGACCTGCATACAAATTTCTCAAGAGGCAGATCAGGTGGTCTGGTATTCCCATCTCTTTCAGAATTTTCCACAGTTTATTGTGATCCACACAGTCAAAGGCTTTGGCATAGTCAATAAAGCAGAAATAGATGTTTTTCTGGAACTCTCTTGCTTTTTCTATGATCCAGCGGATGCTGGCAAATTGATCTCTGGTTCCTCTGCCTTTTCTAAAACCAGCTTGAACATCAGGAAGTTCACGGTTTACTAGTCATTGGGTAAATGCAAATCAAAATGAGGATGACTACTATCAAAAATCCAGTACATAGCAAGTGTTGGTTAGGGTGTAGAGAAATTGAAGCCTTTGTGCACTGTTGGTGAGAATGTAAGATGGCACAGTTGCTGTGGAAAACAGTATGGAGGTTCACCCTAAAATTAAAAAGGGAACTATCATGGACTGGTGGTACAGCGGATAGGAATCCGCCTGCCAGCGCAGAGGACGCAGGTCTGATCCCTGGTCCAGGAAGATTCCATGTGCCGCAGAGCAACGAAAGCCCATGCTCCACAACTACTGAGCCCATTTGCAGCAACTACTGAAGCTTGTGCTTTAGAGCCTGTGCTCCACAAGAGAAACCACCTCAGTGAGAAGCCTGTGCACTGCAATGAAGAATAACCCCTGCTCACAGCAACTAGAGAAAGCCCATGCTCAGCAACGAAGACCCAGCACAGCCAAAAACCAAAAACAAAAGCAGACATATTCTATGTTCCAGCAAGTACAGTTCTGGGAATACCTCTGCCAGGAGCTGGTGGAGAAGAGCGAATGAGGGATACTGTTTAATGAGGATAGAGTTTCAGTCTCCTAAGATGAAAAGAGTTATGGAGATGGATGGTGGTGATGGTTGCACAACATTATGAATGTATTTAATATCACTGAACTGTATAAAATGGTCATGATGGTACTTTTTATGTTATGTATGTTTTACTACAATAAAAAAATTTGAAAAAATATGTTCATAGCCTTAACATAGTCATAGACCACTGACCACATGGCAGGTACTGGTCTGAACACTCCAAGTTTGTTAACTCATGCTAACCCCACAACAATCTTATGAGATTTATTAGCTTGCATTGTAAAGATGAGGAAGTGAGGGTAACCAGTCGTCCCAGTTTGCCTGGGACTAAGGGTTTTTCCTAGAATTCAGGACTTTCGGTGCCACAACCATGAAAGCCTTGGGTAAACCCTAGTGAGTGGGTCCCTCTAAAAATAACTTAGGCCCAAAGAGACAGCATCTTCCTAGACATGTCAACAGGGTCCTTGTCCTAGGCTCTGCACTTCCAAGGGATTCACTCTGACCCATTTCCTGCTGTGCACATTTTCATAGGCAAGGAGTCCCCTGGGTCCAAGGAGCCATGCCCACCCTGAGAATGGGTCTAGACTACACTGTGAGAACCAGGACTCCAGAACGCCCTGTCCAAATAGCCAGGGTCCACTTTCAGCAACTGTACCAACCTCTTCCCTGGCTCTGTCCTCCCAAGGGCAAACTTCCCTGCCATTGAGTACACCCTATACCCAGGGCTGGCTACTCATAACGGGTGTGGATACACTCTGGCCATGAGGTCTGGGGTGTGGAAGGTACATACAGGAGCCATAAATAGGAAGAGAAAGGATCTAGCTCAGCCACATTCTGACCTGGAACTCCAAGGAACTCAAGGATTCTCAACTCAAAACCCGGTTTCTAGGTTACTTTGCAAGTATATTTGTCAAAGTATTGGGTTGGCCAAAAAGTTCGGTTGGGTCTTTCCATACCACCTTATGGGAAAACTCGAATGAAATTTTTGGCCAACTCAGTTCAGTTCAGTTGAATCACTCAGTCGTGTCTGACTCTTTTAGACCCCATGAACTGCAGCACACCAGGCCTCCCTGTCCATCGCCAACTCCTGGAGTTTACTCAAACTCATGTCCATTGAGTTGGTGATGTTATCCAACCATCTCATCCTCTGTCGTCCCCTTCTCCTCCTGCCTTCCATCTTTCCCAGTATCAGGGTGTTTTCCAATGAGTCAGCTCTTTGCATCAGGTGGCCAAAGATTGGAGTTTCAGCTTCAGCATCAATCCTTCCAATGAATATTCAGGACTTATTTCCTTTAGGATGGACTGGTTGGATCTCCTTGCAGTCCAAGGGACTCTCAAGAGTCTTCTCCAACACCACAGTTCAAAAGCATCAATTCTTTGGTGCTCAGCTTTCTTTATAGTCCAACTCTCACATCCATACAAGACTACTGGAAAAGCCATAGCTTTGACTAGATGGACCTTTGTTGGCAAAGTAATGCCTCTGTTTTTTAATATGCTGTCTAGGTTGGTCATAACTTTCCTTCCAAGGAGTAAGCGTCTTTTAATTTCATGGCTGCAGTCACCATCTGCAGTGATTTTGGAGCCATTTAAAAAAATGAAGTCTGCCACTGTTTCCCCATCTATTTGCCATGAAGTGATGGGACCAGATGCCATGATCTTTGTTTTCTGAATGTTGAGTTTTAAGCCAACTCTTTCACTCTCCTCTTTCACTTTCATCAAGAGTCTCTTTAGTTCTTCTTCACTTTCTGCCATAAAGGTGGTGTCATCTGCATATCTGAGGTTATTGATATTTCTCCCAGCAATCTTCATCCAGCCCAGCATTTCTCATGATGTACTCTGCATATAAGTCAAATGAGCAGGGTGACAATATACAGCCTTGACGAACTCCTTTTACTATTTGGAACTAGTCTGTTGTTCCATGTCCAGTTCTAACTGCTCTAACTGTTGTTTCCTGACCTGCATACAGATTTCTCAAGTTGCAGGTCAGGTGGTCTGGTATTCCCATCTCTTTCAGAATTTTCCATAGTTTTTTGTGATCCACACAGTCAAAGGCTTTGGCATAGTCAACAAAGCAGAAATAAATGTTTTTCTGGAACTCTCTTGCTTTTTCGATGATCCAACGGATGTTGGCAATTTGATCTCTGGTTCCTCTCTTTTCTAAAACCAGCTTGAACATCTGGAAGTTAACAATTCACTTACTCTTGAAGCCTGGCTTGGAGAATTTTGAACGTTACTTTACTAGCGTGTGAGATGAGTGTAATTGTGCAGTAGTTTGAGCATTCTTTGGCATTGCCTTTCTTTGGGATTGGAATGAAAACTGACCTTTTCCAGTCCTGTGGCCACTGCTGAGTTTTCTAAATTTGCTGGCATATTGAGTGCAGCACTTTCATAGCATCATCTTTCAGGATTTGAAACAGCTCAGCTGGAATTCCATCACCTCCACTAGCTTTGTTCATAGTGATGCTTCCTAAGGCCTACTTGACTTCACATTCCAGGATGTCTGGCTCTAGGTGAGTGATCACACCATCATGGTTATATGGGTTGTGAAGATCTTTTTTTGTATAGTTCTTCTGTATATTCTTGCCACCTCTTCTTAATATCTTCTGCTTCTGTTAGGTCCATACCATTTCTGTCCTTTATTGAGCCCATCTTTGCATGAAATGTTCCCTTGGTATCCCTAATTTTCTTGAAGAGATCCCTAGTCTTTCCCATTCTATTGTTTTCCTCTATTTCTTTGCATTGATCACTGAGGAAGGCTTTTTTAAATCTCTTCTTGCTCTTCTTTGGAACTCTGCATTCAGATGGGTATATCTTTCCTTTTTTCCTTTGCTTTTCGCTTCTCTTCTTTTCACAGCTATTTGTAAAGGCTCCTCAGACAGCCATTTTGCTGTTTTCCATTTCTTTGTCTTGGGGATGGTCTTGATCCCTGTCTCATAATGTCACAAACCTCCATCCATAGTTCATCAGGCACTCTGTCTATCAGATCTAGTCCCTTAAATCTATTTCTCACTTCCACTGTATAATCAATCATAAGACATTTGATTTAGGTCATACCTGAATGGTCTAGTGGTTTTCCCTACTTTCTTCAATTTAAGTCTGAATTTGGCAATAAAGAGTTCATGATCTGAACCACAGTCAGCTCCTGGTCTTGTTTTTGCTGACTGTAGAGCTTCTCCACCTTTGGCTGCAAAGAATATAATCAGTCTGGTTTCAGTGTTGACCATCTGGTGATGTCCATGTGTAGAGTCTTCTCTTGTGTTGTTGGAAGAGGGTGTTGGCTATGACCAGTGTGTTCTCTTGGCAGAACTCTATTAGCCTCTGCCCTGCTTCATCCTGTACTCCAAGGCCACATTTGCCTGTTACACCAGGCAATTGTGCTATACCGAATTGTACTGGCCAACTCAGTACAAGGGTAAAACACGTATTTTTTAAAAAACTGTTTGTTAGCTTGACTTATAACTCTTAAATACTTAGACATAAGATATGTGGGCTTCCCTTTTATACTCCTGCCTTAGGTCTAACAAATGCTAGCAGCAGGCCCGAAAAGAGATTTAAGTCATGTGAGTAACCATGCCACAGGGGAGCACAGAGGTTTTGCAGTCTGGTTCCAAGTCTAGGCTTTTAGCTATCACTCTAAACTGTTTTATTAGCCTAACCCTATTATTTTACAATGGGGGAGAAAAGCCATACAGAGAACTTTAGACATTTGTCCAAGATCACACAACTAACTCAAGTCACAGCAAAAATCTGAAGCTGTGCTTTACTTTTTAAAAATATTTATTTTTTGCTTCACTGGGTCTTTGCGACTGTGCGTGGATTTTCTCCAGTCGCGGGGGTGGGGGGTAGGTGGGGGAGGGTTAGTCCTAGATGGGGTTCTCATTGTTGTGGTCTCTCTTGTTGTAGGGCTCCCCTGGTGGCTCAGACAGTAAAGAATCTGCCTGTAATGCAGGACACCCAGATTCAATCCCTGGGTCAGGAAGATCCCCTGGAGAAGGGAATGGCAACCCACTCCAGTATTCTTGCCTGGAGAATCCCACGGACAGAGGGGCCTGGCAGGTTACAGTCCATGGAGTCACTTCCTAAAAAGTCACACTCCTGTGTGTTTTGCTGACAGCAACTCTCAGCCTTGAGCCCTTGGTTTTTGTGTATACTGAAATTCTTTCCACCTTCAAGGTCTTGATCAATCTTTCTGATCCCCATCCACTGTCCTGTATTGTAGCTATCCATAAGTATGTTTGTTCTCCTCAGTAGAGAGTAAGCGTCTTCAGGGCAGGATTCTATGTGGTTTTGTCTTTGTATCCCTACAGTGCCATGAACTCACCAAATGTTAACCATCTGGTTGATGTCTTTTTGGCCATTAAACCACACTTAGGGCTGAGGGATAAACAGCATAAATCTAAGTATATATATATATATACATTCTGCACCAACTATCACAGAGACATTTAAATATATTTATAAAATATATATATTTAACTTCTTTTTAAACTTTTAAATTTGAAATCATTTTAGATTTCCAGAGAGTTGCAAAGGTAGTACACCTAGTTCCCACAGACCTTTCAGCCAGCTCCCTGCTAGGCTAACATCTTACATAATCATGGTGCATTTATCCACACCAAAAGATTAAATCTGGCACAATACTATTAACTAAGTGACTGGCTTTACCTGGATTCCCCAGTTGCCTATTGGGGTTCTTTCTGTGTTCCAGGATCCTATTCAGGATACCACCTTGCATGTAGCATCTTATTTCCTTAGGGAGAAGGCGATGGCACCCCACTCCAATACTCTTGCCTGGAAAACCCCATGGACGGAGGAGCCTGGTAGGCTGTAGTCCATGGGGTCGCTTATTTCCTTGGCCATTGACATTTCTTTTACTGGTGAGGCTGGGGCCGGGGGGATGGGAGGGTTGGATTGCTTTCTATGTTTCTTTGAATCCTTTTCCAAATAATCAAAATGTGAGCATGGGGATGGTGAGGTAGCAGCACTTGCCCTCTGTTGGGCTGCTGGGGTTTTGAACAGGGAAGGATGATTTTCATCTGAGACCTAGTCTTTTTCTTGAATGGACACACGTGAGCCTAAAAACAGCATTACTTTTAATTCATTAAATTTCTGGGCCATTCCATAGCCCATTTTCCCGTGGACTGGCACAAAACATGTTCCCAGTTAATTATAAAAACTTCCAAGCAGTTGGCACTTATCAGCAATCTTAGCAATTCAGTGAGAACAGAGGTCACAGCTGTCACAGGAAGTTGAGACCAAGGCTGCTGAACCGCACCCCCCCAACCCCGGAGGCCAGGAGGACGTGTTCACGGAGTAGCATTCAAGCCTGGAAGAGGAGGGTGTGGCTGGGGTGTCAGATGGAGGAGGATGCTGTGTAAGAGAAAAGACACGAGCGAAAGAAAAGCCCGTGTCTCTGGAACTCAGAGCTGATTTCCAGCCCTTCTGGGCTTCTTGCTAAGCCCTTACATCAGTCGGTGAGCACCAGCACCACGGTGCGCTCATGACTGCCCCCTTCCCACCACTTGACTGGGTCACCACAGACCACCGCCTAGATGGGCTTCAGTCTGCCCCCTACCTCGAATCCATTCCCAACAAGGGCATCAACTCAAATTTAACAACTCAAACCACTGGAGGATGGGGGCCCCATCTAAGGGGGAGGAATGGGGTGTACTACTTTCGTGGGGTTGCCTTAACAAGGTGCCATAAATCGGGTGGCCCAAACAACAGAAATGTTTCTCTCATGGTTCCAGGGCCCAGAAACCCAAAATCTAGATGACAGCAGGTTACTTCAGAGGGATGGGAGGGAGAATCCGCCACGCTCTCTTCTAGCTTCTGGCAGCCTCAGCTGTTGCTTGGCTTATAGATAGCAACCCCCTCCCCGAGCCCACATCCTCATATCTTCTTCTCTGTGCATTTATCTGTCCAAACTTCCCCTTTATATAAGGACGGCAGTTGTACTGGCTTAAGGACTCCCCTGGGGGCTTCCCTGGTGGTCCAGTGGTTAAGAATCTGCCTTCCAATGCAGGGGATAGGGGTTCCTTCCCTGGTCTGGGGACTAAGATCCCATGTGCTGCAGGGCAACCAAGGCCAGGTGCCACAATGACTGAAGCCTGAGCCTCTTGCTCTGCAACAAGAGATGCCCCGGCAACAAAAGAAAGCCAGAGCTATGCACTAAAGAACCAGTGCAGCCAAAAAAAAAGAGGGCCTACCCTGATGACCTTATCTTCTCCTGGTTATCTGAACAGACCCAATTTACAAATAAGGTCACGTTCAAGGTTACAGGTAGGACTTCAACATTTCAGTGGGAGGCGGGGATCCAATTCAATTCATAACAGCTTCCATTAACAGATAGCTTTGGCTGAAGTCTATCCTAGAACAATGTGTGGCTCAAGAAGCTGGAATTTAGGTTTTCTTGTGAAATTTCCTGATTTTAAAATATCAGCACCTAATTAAATATAAGTAAACTGTTTCTATGGGCTTCCTAGGTAAAGAACCCGCCTGCCAACACAGGAGAGGTAAGAGACATGAATTTGATCCCTGGGTCAGGCAGATCCCCTGGAGGAGGGCATGGCAACCGACTTCTTGCCTGGAGAATCCCATGAACAGAGGAGCCTGGGTTGCAAAGAGTCAGACATGACTAAAGCAATTTAGCATGCACACAGGCACAAACTGTTTCTAGGGTTTCCCAGGTGGTGCTAGGGATAAAAGAAAAAACCCATCTACCAATGCAGGAGATGTAAGAGATGCCGGTTGGATTCCTGGGTCAAGGAAGATCCCCTGGAGGAGGGCGTGGCAACCCACCCCAGTTATTCTTGCCTAGAGAATCCCATAGTCAGAGGAACCTGTAGGGCTACAGTCCATAGGGTCACAAAAAATCGGACACCACTGAAGCGACTTAGCTCACACTCAAACTGTTTCTAAAACCATGACTGCCAAAAGCAAGTGAGCCTCTAGTCCACTGTCACCGCAGGGTTCTCTCTAAAGTCTGATCCCGTCCTTCCCCTTAACCCTGGGTGTACGGCCAAGTTCCCTAGCCTGGCACACGCGGCTCTCCCCAGTCCACTCTTTCCCGTCTCTCCAGGATCTTCTCCTACCATTGTTTTCCCCACCCACCGTACCGCCACATCAAAAGACCTGCCCTTCTCCAAACACGCGTGCTGTTCCACACCTCTGCGACTCTGCGTCCTCCCTCTGCTGATGCCTTCTCTCCTCCAGTCCAGCGGAAAACTCCTGGCCGTCTTTCAAGTGCTCTGTCATTGCCACCCACTCCCATTTCCCCAGCAAAAGCTTCCCTGTTCATTCCCAAGGAGTTAACCTCTTCCTTCTCTAAGCCTCCACTGCACCCTACATTTCTCTAGTACAGCACTTGACATTTGATTTGCTATTATTTGATTACCCGTTTGCCTCCTGTCTGGACCACAAACTCTTTGAAGGTAGGGACTGTTGATCTGGATCACCTTGCACAGATCCCAGCCCACAGCAAGTACTCAGTAAATAAGGAGTAAATGAATACTCTGCACAGCCAATCAGTATCATGGGGGACCCGAAGAAACATCATGTGGAGTCCCTATCCTTAAGGTTCTTACAGTCCAGCTGGGTTCATAAGATACACACCAAAGAAAAGACAAACCATACTGGTGGTATTGACAACTAGCAGAAGAAGAGGCTACTGGGGCCTATTGTTATTGTTGCTGTTCAGTCACTAAGTCATGTGACCCCATGGACTGCATCACGTCAGGCTTCTCTGTCCTTCACCATCTCCCAGACCTTGCTCAAACTCACGTCCATTGAGTCGGTGATGCCATCCAACCATCTCATCCTCTGTCATCCCCTTCTCCTCCTGCCTTCAATCTTTCCCATCATCAGGGTCTTTTCCAATGAGTCAGTCGGCTCTTCACATTAGGAGGCCAAAGTTTGGAGCTTCAGCTTCAGTGTCAGTCCTTCAAGTGAATATTCAGGGTTGATTTCCTTTAGGATTGACTGGTTTGATCTCCTTGCAGTCCAAGGGACTGTCAAGAGTCTTCTTGAGTCAACAAATCCTCATCCGGGACAGAAAAGATCCCATTTTAATGGCCTGAAGGACTGCTTTATATGAAGAAAGGTCAGGATAACTTGGCAAATCTTTGCAGGAAGAGCAAATTGCTGTGCTGCATGCTCACAGAGATAAGGTTGACTATGTTGCTGTTCAGTTGCTCAGTCGTGGCCAACTCTTTGTGACCCCAAGGGCTGCAGCATGCCAGGCTTCCCCATCCTTCACTATCTCTCAGAGTTTGTTCAAACTCATGTCCATTGAATCAGTGATGCCATCCAACCATCTCATCCTCTGTCACCCCCTTCTCCTCCTGCCTTCAATCTTGCCCAACATCAGGGTCTTTTCCAGTGAATCGGCTCTTCGCATCAGGTGGCCAAAGTATTGAAGCTTCAGCTTCAGCATCAGTCCTTCCAATGAATATTCAGGGTTGATAATCTTAAGGTTGATTATAATGGCTCATTACAAGAAGAGAGAGTGGGGTAAGGAGAAGAAAGTCAGGGAAAACCCGGGGAAACAAAGCCGGAGAAAGAGGAGGGGTAGGGGTACAAAAAAGAGGACCTGGGACCCACGCTTGTGTCACATCTCTCTCCTGCATCAGTCTTCCCTTCGTTAGTATGTTTCCAGGCTGCAATTCATTCTGCCTTAAACTGTCTGATGACTCCTTCCAGAATCCCCTATTTCTCTGCTCACCCCTATAACAAGGCTCTCCAAAAAGGCTGTTTTTGTTGCTTTCTCTGACTCTTCAAATCCTCCTCATGCAGACTCACGCTCCACCTCTGTCTACAGACACTGTTCTTGCCAGGATCTCCAATGACATCTACATTACCACACCCACTGGGCAACTCCACTTTCTCATCATCCCTGCCACGGCTGACCTTGGGGATTTCATGGGTCACACAGTCACTCTTGGGCTTCCCAGGTGGCACTAGTGGTAAAGAACCCATCTGCCAATTCAGGGAGATATAAGAGACATTGGTTCAATCCCTGGGTTGGGAAGATCCCCTGGAGAAGGGCATGGCAACTCAACTTCAGTATTCTTGCCTGGAGAATCCCATGAACAGAGGAGCCTGGAGAGCTGCAGTCCATAGGGTAGCAAAGAGTGGGACACAACTGAAGCCACTTAGCATGAACCCGCGCGCGCGCACATACACACACACACACACACACACACACACACACAGTCACTCTTGAACCCCACTGCTGCTTTTTTTTTTTCTCTTTTTTAGGTAGACAAATCACCATTTATTTGTCTGAGATGATATGCAAACACAATCTGTTAAAAAAACAAAGGACAGGTGTGCTACAATTAAAAACCAATCTGGGGATTTCCCTCTTGGTTAAGCGGTTAAGACTAGATCCCACACACAACAACTAAGACCCAGCACAACCAAATGGAAGAAAAAACAACCAATCTGAACTTTGCGGGTGGATTTTAAAGGTGATCATTTAGTGTATAAACTGCTTACCATATTCTTTTGAATCTAAAAAATTACCATCTTTGGAATAGAACGTGTCTTTTAATCAGTTGATATCAGAGTTTAATTGGTACCAGTTTTTCTTTCTTGGTATTACATAAAATAATGGTGCATTCTGCAGTCGTCATCTTATATTTGGTGATGTATGGTACTAGATTGATGGACTGTCTAATAGCAGGGTTTTGTTAAATAGGATCGTCTCCTACTATATTTTTTTTTACAATTTTTTATTCTGTTAAAATACACATAACATAAAATTTACCATTTAACCCATTTTAAGTGTACAGTTCAGTGGTACTAAACACGTGTATTTGGAATTCCCTGGCAGTCCAGTGTTTAGGACCAAGTGCTTTCACTGCCATGGCTCTGGGTTGAATCCCTGGTCAGGGAACGAAGACCCTGCAAGCCTTGTGGCACAGCCGATAAATAAATAAATACAGGTAAACTGTTCCGCAAGCATCGGCCCCATTTGTTGCTGTTGTTTAGTTGCTCAGTCGTGTCCAACTCTTTTGTGACCCCATGGACTGTAGCCCACCAGGCTCCTCTGTCCATGGGATTTTCCAGGAAAGAACACTGCAGTGGGTTGCTGTTTCCTCCTCCAGGGGATCTTCCCCCCTCCCAGGGATCAAACCTGCCTCTCCTGCATTGCAGGCAGATTCTTTACCACAGAGCCACCTGGGAAACCATCATCAGCACCATCCATGCTCAAAACTCTTGTACATCTGAAACTCTACCCCTATTAAACAATACCTCTCTCCTCTCCCCCAGCCCCTGGCAACCATCATTCTATTTTCTGTTTCTGTGATTTTGACTACCTGGTACCTCACATAAGCAAAATCATACACTATTTGTCTTTTTGTGGCTGCATGATTTCACTAAGCATAATGTCCTCAAGGCTCATCCATGTTGTAGCATATGTCAGCAATTACTTCCTTTTTAAGGCAGAGTTAAATATTCCATTGCAACATTTTGTTTATCCATTCATCCATTGATGGACATTTGGACTGCTTCCACCTTTTGGCTATTGTGAATAATGGTGCTATGGACACTTGTGTACAAATATCCCTGCATTAAAAAAAAAAAAAAAACACGAAAGTAAACCCCCAAAAGTACAAAGAAGAAAATAACGGTTACTCATATTTCCCATCACCTAGAATTAATCATCATTTACATTTTGACATTTGTTTCCAGTGTTTTCTTTATGACTGTGCAGTTTAAAATTCCTTAAGGTAGTAATGCAGTGTCATTTTTTTTTTAAAGAAAAAATTAGGAGTTACAAAGAAAGTTGAAGTTCCTGTTCACCTCTACTCACTCTCCCAACTCCCTGCCCCTCCTCCCCAGAGAAAGTCACTCTTGAGCCAAGAGTATATCTTACAGTCCTTTCACTAAAAAAAAAATTTTTTTTACATATGTTTGAAGATATCCTAGAAAATCCACAGTTCTGATATGTTGCAAAAACTGCATTATATGCATTATCCTATAACTTTGCTTTTATTTAATAGATTTTGAGCTCTATCCATGTCTCTGCATGTATGGATCTAAGTTATTCCTTCTAACTGCAATATAGTTACTCATTATGAATACGGGCCCTATTTTATTTGTACTTTCCCTATTGACGGCCATTGAGCTGTTTCACTGGTTTCTTACTAGGTATGATCCTGCAATGGACAGCCTTCTTGAATACATGTGCAAGTATTTCTCCAGGGTAGAAACCAAGAAAGAGAATCGTCAGGGCACAAGGCATGAATATTTTCAGTTTTACTAGATAAGGGCAAATCGAGAGAATGCATTTCCCCACAACCTCACCAGTCCTTGATATGGTCTGCTTTTATTCCTTCTCTGCATTTTTTAAAATGAGAAGAATGAAGTCTGGGGCTGTACTGCTTTCTCGCAATCACGGAGCAGGTTAAGGACAGGGCCAAGCTTAGACCCCACTTCAACTGGCACCCAAGACACACGTTTTGCATCACTTTGCGTTGCCCCTTGTCAGCTCTCCATGGAAAATTCAGAAAAGCTCCCAGTGTAAGGGGGTGGGGGTGGGGGGGCAGGATGACTAAAATTCTCAACATGGTGATTAGACCGCGAGTAGAAATGACTGCAAATTCCTCCCAGAAAATGGCTTCACCCCGCAGATCCGCGCTCCCACCCAAAGCAGCTGCAACCTGCGGCTTTCAGAGCTGCACCCAGGGTGGTGATTGGCTCTTCCTCGGCCGACTCAGGGTGGGACCAGAAATGGCGCCTCCGGCAGCTGATTTTTCAAGGCAGCGGCTCTGTTCTGGGAGGAGGGGGCGGCCGAGCCTCGCTGGGAGTGGGGGTCCCCCCGTGGCCGCCCTGCATCCGAGCTGGACCGCAGCATCCAGCACCAGCCCTGGCGACACCTCCCAGCCCCTTGCAGCACCTCCAGCCGGCGCCCGGAGGGGCTGGAAGGGGGCGAGAGCGGCACGACGATTTCTCGCGGACCTCCCAGCCGCGCCCACCGGGACTGCTCCGAAAGGGTCCATCCCGGAGCACAGGCAGCCGCCGCCCGCCGTTAGCTTTGCGGGAGACGAGGAAGGCTGGACCTACACTTCTCTCTAACCAGTCTCCTCCGATCAGGGTGTCAGCTCTGCAGCAGGGACCTCCAGGGAGGGCGACGACTAAGCTCTGCCTGGGCCCCTCCGAGTGGAGTCCGGTGAAGCTGGGTGAGGTCCCAGACCCCAAGCCTTTCCTAAGGGTCAGTCCTGGTGTGGGGTTGTGTCTCCCCAGGACCTGGTGGCCTGGTTTCCTTTTTCCTCCCCAAGGCAGGAAAGAGCAGTGGGACAATTTGAGGAAAAGAACAAAGCTGGCACCGCCCAGGTCACTTCAAAAGCCTGGAAGGCTCCCTTCCTCTCCCGGTTGGGATTACTTAGAGGGCTGGCATTTTCTTTTTTTTTCCCCTTTAAAATTTTCTTCTTAGCTACCACCTTTTGAGACCTTGCTATGTGCCAAGCACTGTACTAAGTGTATTAGCTCATTTCCTCCCCATGACAACTCTTAGGACAGGTTCAAAGGGGATGAGGAATTTCCCCGGGGTCACACCTATAGAGGGGCAACACTGGGATTCGAAATTTCTTCCATATCCTGTGTTTTTATTTAAAAAAGTAATTATTTGCTCACTTTTGATGATCTTACACAGATCCTTTTGGGAAAAAAAAAAAATGAGAACACTGCAAACATCACCATACTCTTTCTACTGAGTGGGAGGAATGAACAGGGCACCGTATTGCTGGTGAGAGTAGAAACAGGTAACACTTTTCCGGAAAGCAGTTTGGCCATTTGAATCAAGAGCTTTAAAAAACTGTCCACACCCTTCAGGGAAGAAATGGTCACCCTCTATAGAGATAGCCATAGCTATCAAGATGTAAAATGCATATTCCCTGGGACCCAGCAGTTCCACCCAAAGGCCTCTATTCTACAGATGGATTCAGTAACACATGGACAAAACGGCATATATGTGAGGACATTCATTACTGCACTGCTCGAATAGCAACAGATGGGAGACATCTAAAAATGTACCAATAGAATTGATTCGTTTAACCACGGCACACCCATTTAAGGCAATTCTATGCACTATTTCTAGAAAATAAGGCAGTTTTCTATTTTACATGTGGAACAATCATCAAGAAATTTTAAGTGAAAAGAGAAAAAAGTATGTATATGATGTACTACTGTTTTTATATGAAAAAAGAGTGTATATATATATATATATATATACATGTACATATATTTTTTTCCCTAGGAAAGATACACAAAAAGACAGGTGATATTGTTGCTTGTAAGAAGGAAAACCACAACTGAGGGACACATTTTTTTTTCCCACTGTGTAATCTTTAGTACTTTTGGAATTTTGTATCATGTGCACATATTAGCAATTCAAAATTCAACTTAAAAAAAACAGATTCAGCAAAATTTCTATCTCTAGACCCAGTAATTCTCCTTCTCAGAATCTAGCTTAAGGAAATTATCAGATTTCAGACAGATTTATGCAGAAAGATATTCACTGGTTATCATAGTGAAAAAATGTAGGCAACTTAGAAGTCCAACAGTGGAGAAAAAATTATGGTGTGTACATGTAATACTATCGTGAAATCATAAAAAGGATGTCTACAAAAATATCTTCGTGACGTAGGAAGATGCTTATACTGTTAAGTTTTTTTTAAAAAGCCAGGTAGAAAATTATCTATGCAGTATGCTCTGATCGTTGTAACAATAGCAGGCATAGACAATAATTGCCAAAAAGTGAACAGTCAGGACTGCTGTGTGGAGGGACTGTAAGTGATTTTGTTTCCCCAGATAGCTTTTTATACCTTTCCAGTTTTTTGCAGTGGGCATTTATGCCTTGAATGGCATTTAAAAAACAAAACAAAAACTTAAGAATAAAACCTCCTAGTACTTAGAAAAATTAAAGACATACACAGTAACCCACAAATTCTACTTCTAGAAATAAACCCTGCATAAATCGATGAACAAGTTTGCAAAGTGTTATTAATCACAAAAGATGGTAGACAACTCAAGTGTTTATGGAAGGAGACGACTTCAACAAGTACAGAACATCCATCGTGCAGAATATGAAGTAGCAGTTATGGAGAATGGGGTAGGTAAACCAACATGCAAAAATCTGCAGAGTAACTAACATATTATCATAGCAGGGAAAGCAACTTGCAGAACAACATGGATGCTGTGGCTGCATTTATGCACAAAAAAGAAAAGCTGAAGCTCTGTGTTTGGACATTAATGTATGAAGGGCATTAAATTGTTAACAATAGCTCTCTCTGGCAAAAGGAATACACTAAAAGACTATCTTTGCTTTTGACTTGACGTATATCTGTGGTATTTGCATCTTTTATAAATGTGTTATATCATTTGTGTAGTTAAAAAACAGTAATAACATAGGAGGATAAGTACAAGCATAAAGTCGGAAAAGATACACAACAAAATTATCAGTACTTTCCAGCAGGCATGAGGGACTGGGATTTAAGGTGATGGGTCATTTTCTCAATTTACTCTATATACAGTGAGTTTTTTTCTGTAATTACGCCCACATGTGAACTACCTTCATAATTATAGCAGCAACATCAAAAGCCTGTCTGTTCGGCAGTAGCCTGTGCATTTCTCCCGCTCTCTGTTCTTCCTCCACGCTAAGGCTGTGTTCTCAGGTGACCTCCTTGTTGACATGCGACGCCCAGTAGCCCAAAGCCCCGGATGACACCAGGACCTCAGCCTCGTTTCTCCTCTTACCAGAGAGGAGGAACCCGAGATGCTGAGCCACAGCCTTCTGGCAGCTCGGCTGCGAAAGGGGACTCGGGCAACCTGGATTCCAGGCCCCTTCTCTCCCACCTTCAGTCTCCAGAGATAACCCACAGGAGCCAGGCAAGGGAGGACAGGGCTTGAAGCCACAAATTAATGATATCAGTGTAGCATCAAATGCGGGAACAATAAACCCCATCATTTACCGCGTTGTCTCTGGGCTCAGCTTCAAGCTCCCTTCCCAGACAATGGCTGGTCAGAGCCCCTGCCAGGTTTTCCGGAGAGACCGCGACAGAGCACGGGGCCAAATTGGCCTCCGGTGGCCAACACTCTGGGATTCACCTCCAGTGACTTATCACCTCCAAGGCGGGAGCTTGGGAACCCTCCCGGGGCCCAGGAGCTCCGGAAGATCTGTTTGCTCCAAAAGCTGAACAGGGCAGCGGGAGGGCGCTGGCCTGGAAGCAGAAAATCGAGGCTTGAGGCGCCAGAACTGCCACGTCTCCCTTTGTGACCCTGGCAACTCACCAGATCCTGGGAGTCTCGGACGTTGGGGGGCAGACAGGAGCCTCTGTATCTGGGGGAGAAAGGGCGGTGCCGAGCCCCTCCCCCACCAGGGCTGTCTCAATCCTGGATGTCGGCGAAGCTGCTGTTCCCTCTTCCCGCGCAGCTGCTGCCTGTCTGTCTCCATGGCAACCAGGCCAAAAGACTGATTTGCCAGTGTCCAGGCTCTAGAGCTTACCTCGGAGCTGGGTTTTAATGCGTCTTTCTGGAAGCCGGTCCATTGACACTCCCAGGAGCCTCCAACAGCATCCTCTAGCCATTGCGTGGGAGGCACCCTGGGCCAGCTAGAAAAAGCGCACCACTTATCCTTTATAAACCTCATCCCCTTGGAGAGAGGAAAAGCAGCCTTAGGCCCAATGGCCTTGTAATCGCTGGTAATTTGTCATTCAAACGCCCCGGTCCCTCTCCCTAGTTGCCCTGGGCTGCTAGTAGGGATTCGCAACAGATGGCTTAGGGGGCCAGGTCACTTGCACTGAGGTTCCCCCATCCTCAGTTCAGTTCAGTCACTCAGTTCAGTCTGATTCTTTCCCACCCCATGGACTGCAGCATGCCAGGCCTCCCTGTCCATCACCAACTCCCAGAGTTTACTCAAACTCATATCCATTGAGTCGGTGATGCCATCCAACCATTTCATCCTCTGTTGTCCCCTTCTCTCCTGCCTTGAATCTTTCCCAGTATCAGGGTCTTTTCAAATAAGTCAGTTCTTTGCATCAGGTGGCCAAAATATTGGAGCTTCAGCTTCAGCATCAGTCCTTCCAATGAATATTCAGGACTGATTTCCTTTAGGATGGACTGGTTGGATCTCCTTGCAGTCCAAGAGACTTTAAAAACTTCTCCAACACCACAGTAAAAGCACCAATTTTTCGGTGCTTAGCTTTCTTTATAGTCCAACTCTCACATCCATACATGACTACTGGAAAAACCATAGCTTTGACTAGACAGACCTTTGTTGGCAAAGTAACATCTCTGCTTTTTAATATGCTGTCTAGGTTGGTCATAACTTTTCTTCCAAGGAGTAAGCGTCTTTTAATTTCATGGCTGCAGTCACCATGGCTGCATTGCATGGCTGCAGTGATTTTGGAGCCCCCAAAAATAAAGTCTCTCATTGTTTCCACTGTTTCCCCATCTATTTGCCATGAAGTGATGGGACCAGATGCCATGATCTTAGTTTTCTGAATGTTGAGTTTTAAGCCAACGTTTTCACTCTCCTCTTTCACTTTCATCAAGAGGCTCTTTAGTTCTTCTTCACTTTCTGCCATAAGAGTGGTGTCATCTGCATATCTGAGGTTATTGATATTTCTCCCAGCAATCTTGATTCCAGCTTGGGCTTCTTCCAGCCCAGTGTTTCTTATGATGTACTCTGCATATAAGTCAAATAAGCAGGGTGATAATATACAGCCTTGATGTACTCCTTTCCCTATTTGGAACCAGTCTGCTGTTCTATGTCCAATCCTAACTGCTGCTTCCTGACCTGCATAAAGATTTCTCAAGAAACAGGTCAGGTGGTCCGGTGTTCCCATCTCTTTCAGAATTTTCCAGTTTTTTGTGATCCACACAAAGGTTTTGGCATAGTCAACAAAGCAGAAAATAAATGTTTTTCTGGAACTCTCTTGCTTTTTCCATGATCCAACAGATGTTGGCAATTTGATATCTGGTTCCTCTCTTTTCTAAAACCAGCTTGAACATCTGGAAGTTAACAATTCACTTACTCTTGAAGCCTGGCTTGGAGAATTTTGAACATTACTTTGCTAGCATGTGAGATGAGTGCTATTGTGCAGTAGTTTGAACATTCTTTGGCATTGCCTTTCTTTGGGATTGGAATGAAAACTGCCCTTTTCCAGTCCTGTGGCCACTGCTGAGTTTTCCAAATTTGCTGACATATTGAGTGCAGCACTTTCATAGCATCATCTTTTAGGATTTGAAACAGCTCAGCTGGAATTCCATCACCTCCACTAGCTTTGTTCATAGTGATGCTTCCTAAGGCCTACTTGACTTCACATTCCAGGATGTCTGGCTCTAGGTGAGTGATCACACCATCATGGTTATCTGTGTTGTGAAGATCTTTTTTGTATAGTTCTTCTGTGTATTTTTGCCACCTCTTCTTATCTTCTGCTTCTGTTAGTCCATACCATTTCTGTCCTTTATCGAGCCCATCTTTGCATGAAATGTTCCCTTGGTATCTCTAATTTTCTTGAAGAATTTGCTTGTCTTTCCCATTCTGTTGTTTTCCCCCATCCTACTCCTTTCCATTCCCTCAGGCTCCTCACTGCTCTTTGCTGACCTGTGGCTGGATCCAGGAGTCCTACTATGGCCTTTCCAGTTCTAACAATACTGAAATATAAAATATCTTGATGATACCCTTTCTCAGAAGGTCACAGAGGGTCAGGCAGGTGTTCAGAGCTTTATAGACCTCTCCCTTTGACATAGATCTGCTGAAGAAGGGATAGGCTACCCACTCCAATATTCTTGGGCTTCCCTTGTGGCTCAGCTGGTAAAGAATCCGCCTGCAATCCAGGAGACCTGGGTTCGATCCATAGGTTGGGAAAATCCCCTGGAGAAGGGAAAGGCTACCCACTACAGTATTCTGGCCTGGAGAAGTCCATGGACTCTATAGTCCACGGGGTTGCAAAGAGTTGGACACGACTGAGCAACTTTCACTTTGACATAGTAGTATTTGCCTAACTTCCTAATTTGCCTGGCTTCCCCCAAGGCCATGTTTAATTAGATATCTTTTCCTATCTGTGCTCTGATACCCTGGCTATAAGCTTCCTAGAGGACAGGAATCTGCCTGCCAATGCAGGAGACTCCAGAGATGCAGGTTCCATCCCTGGGTCTAGAAGATCCCCTGGAGTAGGAAGCGCTAAACTACTCACATACGCCCGCATGCCTTGTGCATCTGGTTTCCCCTGCACATCCCCCTCCACCCCTGACTCTAGTAGCTTCCTTTTCATCTTCCCACTGGGGGAACTTCTCTAGCTCTAATTGTTGCTCATGGTACCCCTCTCTAAACTTCATAGCACTTCCGGACAGCTGAGTAAACGGTCTCCCCAATTGTGGTCATCTCTTTAAAAGCCCTCACATCTATGTGCTAATTATTTTTTTAGATCTGTCTTTCCTCACTTCAAATTCCTCAAAGCCTGGGGATTTCCTTGGGTCCCCGTACTCACCACAGTATCTGGCAAAAAGGAAGTATTCAACAGACACTTTTCCATCACTGAGTGAATGAATGAAAGAAACAGTCTGAAGGCCACCAGTCCTCATTTTTGTATGAAGAAGTTTAGAATCATACTTTGCATTTGTCACCATGTTTTTAATGCCCTCAAAGCATTTCTGACATCACTCATTACTTTGATTCTCATCATACCCAAGAATCAGGCAGGGGGAGGAATAGGATGCCCTCTGGTAAACAAGGACCCCAAGATGCTGAGAGATACAGCAATTTGCTCAAGGTCATGGGTTGGCTTCCTCATGTTCCTGTGACCTCCCACATGAAAAGGGACATCAGGAAAAGAAAGAGCACTTGAGGCCAAGGATCCTTTGGTCCTCTGAGGGAAGCCTTCCTTCTTAGCCAAAGCCCAAATCCACAGCCCAAGGAAAGAGGCATCTGAAACAGTGAAAGCGCTGGGCTCAGAGCCAGCAGAGCTGGGTCCAGTCTTGGGGTTTCCACTTACTAGCTATTTGATCTTGGATATGTCATTTACTTTCTCTGAGCCCCAGTTTCCTAAGAAGTGGCATGTGTCTGCTTCACAGGGCGATTATAGGAAAAGCCACACTAACTTCTTCAGTTACTCAACTGTTTAAGGCCTTGCTGAGGATAAAATGAAATATCTGGCCACTGTGACATTGTATACCCTCTTCCTGGAAATGGCTAGTTGCTATCTGCTATTAAATGCTTCAGTCGCGTCCTACTCTTTGTGACCCTGTGGGCATAGCCTGCCAGGCTCCTCTGTCCATGGAATTCTCCAGGCAAGAATACTAGAGTGGGTTGCCATCTCCTTTTCCGGGGAATTTTCCCAACCGGGGCATTGAACCCACATCTCCTGCATTGCAGGCAGATTCTTAACCCACTGGGCCACCTGGGAAGCCCATCTGCTATTATTGTTATTATTATTTATGTGCCTATTAAGGTCATGAGTTCAGCCTCTGTTCTCATACAATCAACTTCACCTAGAGACAAGGAGATTTATCCCAAAGCTATAGACACTGCCATTCCTTTGCACTGTTTGATAAATATTCACTTGCCTGTTCTACCCACAAAATAAACTCCTCGGAGGTGAAGAATCTGCCTTTCTCAACTATTTCCAGGAACTGGTACAGTACCTAGCACACTGTAAACATTTAATAATCATAGCTGTTGTTTACTGTACACTGTGCTAGTCACTTTCTTATGTGTCAGCTCATGTAATCCTTACAACTCTACAAGGTAAAAATATCATCATTCCCATTTTACAGATGTAGAAACTGAGGCTCAGAGAGCAAAATAACTTATCCAGGGTAAGAAGGCTGGGAAATATTAGAATCAGGATTGGATAGAGGCTGACTAGCTTCAGAGTCTGTCTTCTTGCCATTCTTGTAGTTGACTCACTGCCTTCCACCTCCACTGCTGGAAACCCCTTCCTTCATACAGCCATTTCTCTAGCTGAGAGGCAAAGGCTGGCTCTGATTCTCTTTCCTGTACTATCTGGGGATCTTACTCCTGGTTTTCCCAGTAGCAGGATGAGCCATTTTCCTTTTCCTTTTCCTTTCTTTATACCTGATGTCTGCATGGTGGGGGCAAGGATTTCTTATCACAAGTACATGGAGGCTGATGGAAAAGAAAAGCTTCATCGTGATTAAAATGATGAGGAAGTCAAGGGACACTTCAGGCTCCCGTCTGTCCTCAGGGAGCCCTTGCATCCTAATCTGGACCAAGTCACTGACTCCCTCCCCGGGGGACTGATGTGATTGTCTGTAAAATGATGACAATCACACTGACCCTTCTGGGAAGGAGGAGAGGAGGTAGGTGGGAGGAATTAAAGCTTGGACGTGAGGAGGTTAGAGATGAAAAAGCAAGAGTTTCAGGCTGAATTTAGAGCATGATATCATTCTTTTTAGAAGTCAAGAGTCTCTTTTAACTCATGTTTATGAAACTGCTTTTTGGAGTTTCTTGAATTTCTCATTTTGTTGATTTCCTATCTCTTATAACAAGAGTCAAAAGGGGGGAGACTTAAGTCCAGAGGGTACTTATGATGTAAGCCTTCGCAGGGAAACAAGAGACTCAAAAGGCTCACAAAGCCCTCCTACTGCCACCAAGGAGTGAAAAAGATGGTGACCATAGAAGGAGGAAGTGGTGACAGCTTGGAAGGTGGCTTTGGCTAGCTGCAGGTATAGAAGAATTTTCAGTGAGAGACAAACAGGTCTTGGGTACTTAACAGAAGAGAGAAAAATGCATTAAACATTCAACCCAGTTATGATTTAGATGCAGCCGTGGGCAGAATAGCAATGAGCTCCTTATTTTAAGCAAGTGATAAAGAGATGAAAATAGATCAAGTGTGTTGAATCAACCCAGGTTTTTGCAATCAGTGAACTGGATCGACCACACCCTTCTCAGAGAGAGAAGAGAGAAATATGAGGAGTCTTTCTTGAAAAGGAAGAGCCTCTCTTTTCAGAGTGGAGTGTTCCAATTGCTGCCGAGTGACTTTCACCTAAATCTTCACTGGAGAAGGTGTAGACCCCATGCTGGTGCTGAACTCAGAAAGGGAAGGAGATTCTGGTCCCTCCCCTTGGGCCTCTGGATCCAAGTAACACAGTCCAAAAATAAGAGAATCCTGGACTGGATGGACCCTCCAGGTCATGCAGCAAAGCTACGACAGTGTTTCCCATGTATGGTTTTGATGCCAGATACTTTATATATATTATCGCATTCCAACATCCTCATAAAGTAGGTATTTTACTTGCATTGCCGTAAATGGAGAGACTAAAGCTCAGGGTAAGGGTCTAGCCCAAGGTCACACAATTGAAAGTATAGAGCCAAGATCTGAACTTAGCTTAACAGGGGTCTGACCCCCAAACCCCTGTTTTCTCTACTACACCACAGAGATCTCTATTCAACTGCGACTTCTCAGTGAGACCTTCCCTGACTCCTGAAGTAGACATGTGCTGCCTTCTCCCTGGCGCTCTCTATGTCCTGCCCCTATTTTTATTTCTCATCTCAGCACTTGAAAGCATCTGGCTTGTGTTAGTCATTCAGTCGTGACCAACTCTTTGCAACCTCGTGAACTGTAGCCTGCCAGGGGCCTGTGTCCATGGGATTCTCCAGGCAAGAACACTGGAGTGGGTTGCCATTTCCTTCTCCAATGCATGAAAGTGAAAGGTGAAAGTGAAGTCGATCAGTCGTGCGGGACTCTTAACGACCCCATGGACTGCAGCCCACCAGGCTCCTCCGTCCATGGGATTCTCCAGGCAAGAAAACTGGAGTGGGGTGCCTTTTCCTTTTCTAGGGCATCTTCCCAACCCAGGGATGGAACCCAGGTCTTCTGCATTGCAGGCAGATTCTTTACCGTCTGAGCCATCAGCACTTAAAAGCATCTGGCTTACTATAACTTTACTTGTTTGTTTGTTTACTGTCTGTGTTCTTCCCCTTACAACCTGGGCTCTATGAAGGCAAGGACTTTTACCCATAGTCCCAGTGTGTCAAGGAACAGCGTCTGGAAAAATGAATGAATTAGTCAGTGAATAAGTGAATGTGGAATAACCTCTTGCCTGACTTTCTACTGGAATGCTGGCACCAATGCCCTCCACTTTTGATAAAAAGCAACCCAATGGTCCTTTAGAAAACCTGAAGGTTCTAGATTCTGACAGACTAAAAGGGAGAATAAACAGACAGCAGGCCTGCATTTTAAAAGAAAGGGCATTTATATGAGGAGCTGACATCCAAGCTGTCAAAGTGGGTGAGATGCAGATACGAGGTGCTAGTTCACAAGTTAATTTGAGTGCACACAGGGATCTGTGTATGAGAAAATAAAACAGGTAATTAGAGATGCTGGGCAGACAACGGAGCTCAGTCTCTAGGAAGAATTAACAAAGCCATTCCACAGCTTTGTTTGGCATGGATCATGTGTATGCTCATTCGTTGCCAATAACTTTCTTCTTCATTTAGGAAGATAAAATGGCGGTGGGGGGTGGGGGGTGCACACAAGACTTCCCTGCAGCACAGACATTGACTGTAACAGAGAAGAGATTTACAAAGTCACTTTTTTTTTTCCACCATGCCACATGGCTTGCAGGATCTTAGCTCCCCAGCCAGGAATCCAAGCCAGGCCGCAGCAGTGAAAGCTCTGAGTCCTAACTTCTGGACCACCAGGCAATTCAGTGAAGTCACTTTAAAGCAGTAGTTCTTTAACCTGACAAAACTGATAACTTGGGGAAAAATTTCTTAACCTCAGAGGGGATTATATGAAATAATGTATGTAAAACCCTCAGTACAAAGCCTGGACCCTGGGGGCCACCTGATATTTACTATTAAATTAATATAATTTCTTGATAATCTAATAAACACAGAAAACTCTCCCCCCAGAAGAATGTACATTTGACCATACACTCAAAACTTTGCATATACTTTCAGAGGGGATGGGCACCTTCCAGAGGACCACTGAATCAGGAGTTAAGGACAAGTGCCTTAAAGAAACAGATGGACTCCCAGGCCAGCAACATTTGGCTGTAACTTGCTAGAATATATTCACACACTTAAACAGACAATGTAGTATATAGGACAGGGTTAGTAAACCTCAGGAGCACAGAAATGGAGAGTTACAAAGGCAAATACAGGCTGGCCCCATTCAAGCAGTACTAAGTGAAGGTGCCCTGGTCCAAAAACCCATTTGTGGGGCTTCCCTGGTGGTCCAGGGGCTAAGAATCTGTGCTCCCACTGTAGGGGGCATGGGTTCAATCTCTAGTTGGGAAACTAAGATCCTGCATGTCACATGGTGCAGCAAAAAAAAAAAAAAAAAGAAAACCATTTGTCTGTCCCTGGTGGCAATGGTTTAGCCCTTACTATGGAGATGTGTGCGGCAGTCCTTGTGCCTGATATCTTTAACATTTGCATCATGTCACCTAATTCCCCTTGCTCTAACTGCATCCAATCACTAATCAATCTTCTAACTAGAACATGGCTTTACCCCGGGAGGGCCTACAGGGAGAGAGAGGGAGGGCCTGGTCCCTTCCACTCACATTTCTCACTGTAAATAGTGAAGAGGCATTCAGGATTTGTACAACAGTCCATGAGTATGGCTAAGCCACTCCTCCTCTGCTAACGTAAAGATCAATTTTCTATGCCCACAAGGCTTCTTGGGTGGTAGCCAATAAACCCCAGGGTGCTGTGATTGAGAGCTCTGAATTTTCTTAAGGGTAATTTCTCTCTTAGGAATCTACCCGAAGGAAATAACTAGGAGTTGTGATATATACATGAACATACAAAAGAGGTCCACCATAGTGGATTTAGAGAAACTTTTTATTACGAGTTAATTTTTTAACTTGACATGCAGTTTTAAGAAATAACATTAAGAGATTCCATATAGCCCTATGTGTAACTGTGTCAGTCTGTCTGGGCTGCTAGAACAAAAATACCATAGACTTGGGTGGTTTAAACAATGAACACTTGGGACTTCCCTGGTGGTCCAGTGGCTAAGATGCTGAACTGCACTCATGGACATCAGCAAATGGCCAATACCGAAATCAAACTGATTACATTCTTTGTAGCTGAAGATGGAGAAACTGTGGTGGTGGTTTAGTCGCTCAGTCATGTTCAACTCTTGCAACCCCATGGACTGTAGCCTGCCAGGCTCCTTTGTCCATGGGATTCTCCAGGCAAGAATACTGGAGTGGATTGCCATTTCCTTCTCCAGGGGATCTTCCTGGTCCAGGGATTGAACCCAGGTCTCCTGCATTGCAGGCAGATTCTTTACTGACTGAGCTACGAGGGAAGCCTGAGGAGAAGCTGTATACAGTCAGCAAAAACAAGACCTGGAGCTGACTGTGGTTCAGATCATCAGCTTCACTAGCAAAATTCAGGCTTAAAGAAAGAGGAGAAAACCACTAGGCCAGTCTGGTACGGATTAAACCAAATCCCCTATGAATATGCAGTGGAGGTAACAAATAGATTCAAGGAATTAGATCTGATAGACAGAGTGCCTGAAGAACTATGGATGGAGGTCCATAATATTGTACAGGAGGCCACAAACAAAACCATCCCAAAGAAAAAGAAAAGCAAGAAGGCAAAGTGGTTATCTGAGGAGGCCTTACAAATAGCTCAAGAAAGAAGAGAAGTGAAAAGCAAGGGAGAAAGGGAAAGGTATATCCAACTAAATGCAGGTTTCCAGAGAACAGCACGGAGACACAAGAAGGCCTTCTTCAAATGAACAGTGTGTAAAACTAGAAGGAATCAACAGAAGGGGAAAGGCTAGAGATCTCTTCAGGAAAATTGGAGATATCAAGGGAACATATTGCCCAAGGATGGGCACAATAAAAGACATAAATGGTAGAGACCTAGTATATGCTGAAGAGATCAAGAAGAGATGGAAAGAATACAAGGAAAAACTGTACAAAAAAAGATCCAAATAAGCCGGATTGCTATGATGGTGTGGTCAGTCATCCAGAGCCAGACATTCTAGAGAGCAAAGTCAAGTGGGCCTTAGGAAGCACTGCTGTTAATAAAGCTAGTGGATGCAACAGAATTCCAGTAGAACTATTCAAAACCCTAAAGGATGATGCCATCAAGGTGTTGTATCCAATATGCCAGCACATCTGGAAGACCCAGCAGTGGCCACAGGACTGGAAAAGGTCACTCCTCATCCCAATTCCCAAGAAGGGTAATACTAAAGAATGTGCTAGCCATCAGACAATCATACTCATCTCCCATGCTAGTAAGGTCATGCTTAAAATCTTGCATGCTAGGCTTCAGCGTTATGCAACCAAGAACTTCCAGATGTCAAAGCTGGGTTTAGAACAGGAAGAGAAACAAGAGATCAAATTGCCAACATTTTCTGGGTCACAGAGAAACCTAGGGAATTCCAGAAAAACATCTACCTCTGTTTCATCCATTAAGCTAAAGCCTTTGACGTGTGGATCATGACAAACTATGGAAAGCTGTTAGTGATGTGAACACCAGACCACTTTACCTGTCTCCTGAGAAACCTGTGCATGGGTCAAGAAACAGCAGTTAGGGCACTGTATGGAACAGGTTGGTTCAAGATTGAGAGAGGGGCATGGCAGGGCTGTCTGCTGTCACCCTACTTGTTTTTGTATACCCTAGGGTGTTTGTATCTATGCATTGAGCACATCATGAGAAACGCTGGGCTAGATGAGTTATAAGCTGGAATCAAGATAGGCGCAAGAAACCTCAGATATGTTTGGATATTAGAATGGATGAATACCATTCTAATGGCAGAAAGTGAAGAAGAACTAAAGAGCCTCTTGATGAGGGTGAAGGAGAGTGAAAGAGCTGGCTTAAAACTAAATATTAAAAAAACTAAGATCATGGCATCCAGCCCCAGGGCAAATATTTACTGCATGGCAAATAGAAGGGGAAAAGGTGGAAGTGGTGACAGATTTCCTCTTCTTGGGCTCTAAGATCACTGTGGAAGGTGACTGCTGCCATGAAATCAGAAGACATTTGCTTCTTGGCAGGAAAGCTATGACAAACCTAGACAGTGTGTTGAAAAGCAGAGACATTACTCTTCCAACAAAGGTCTGTATAATCAAGGCTATGGTCTTCCCAGTGGTCACATATGGTTGTGAGAGCTGGACCATAAAGAAGGTGGACAGCCAAAAAATTGGTGCCTTCAAACTGTGGTGCTGGAAAAGACTTCTGAGAGTCCCTTGGACAGCAAGGAGATCAAATCAATCAATCTTAAAGGAAATCAACCCTGAATACTCATTGGAAGGACTATGCTGAAGCTGAAACTCCAGTAATTTGGTCATCTGATGTGAACAACTGACTCACTGGAAAAGTCCCTGATGCTGGGAAAGATTGAGGGCAGGAGAAGAGGGTGTCAGAGGATGAAATGTCTGGATGGCATCACTGATGCAATGGACATGAACTTCAGCAAACTTCAGGAGGTGGTGAGGGACAGGGAGGCCTGGTGTGCTGCAGTCCACGGGGTCACAAAGAGCTGGACACGACTGGGTGACTGAACAACAACAACTGTGCCAGTCTGTTCAGGCTGCCAGAACAAAAATACCACAGACTTGGGTCATTTAAAAAACAAACACTTGGGACTTCCCTTGTGGTCCAGTGGCTAAGACACCGCACTCCCAATGCAGGGGACCAGGGTTCGATCCTGATCAGGGAACTAGATCCCACACGCTGCAACTAAAGACTCTGCCTGTCACAGTGAAGATCAAAGATCCCACATGCTGCAGCTAAGACCTGGGGTGGTGGAACACATAAATATTTTCTTAAAACCACATTTCTCACAGTTCTGGAGACTGGGAAGTCCAAGATCAAGGCCTTTTTCTTGATTCATAGACAGCTGTTTTCTCACTGTGCTCTCACAGAGTGGAAGAGGGGGAAGAACTCTCCCGTATCCTTTTTATAAGGGTGCTAATCCCCATCATGAGGGCCCCACCCTCCTGAATATCCTCTTAATCATCTCCCAAAAGCCCCACCTCCAAACACCATCATACTGGGGATTAGATTCAATATATGACTTTTGAGGAGACACAAACATCCTGTCTATGGCAATAATATCTTGTGTAACCACAATCAAGGAATTATTCAAAGAATCCACACACTTTATTCAGATTTCAGTATTTTGTGTGCACTCATTTGTGTTTATGGAAGTTTATCACATGTAGATCTGTGGGATCACCACCATAGTCAAGACATAAAATAGTTCCATCATAAGAAATTACATTAATTTTTACAGTAAAAAAGTAAAAACTTCAGCACCCAGCATTAAGGATAGCTTATGCAAATTGTGGTACAGTTATAAACTATTATTCAGTCATTTAAGATGGTGAGTACATAAATATTATAAAATGTTTGTAAAGATTATTTAGTATGGGAAAATGCTTATAGGGCTTCCCAGGTGGCGCTAGTGGTAAAGAACCCACCTGCCAATGCAGGAGACTTAAGCGTCGTGGGTTGGATCCCTGGGTCAGGGAAGATCCCTTGGAGGAGGGCATGGCAACCCACTCCAGTGTTCTTGCCTGGAGAATCCCATGGACAGAGGAGGGTGATGGGCTACAGTCCAAAGAGTCGGACATGACTGAAGCGACTTAGCACTTAACACAAAGTTATAAGACACAAAGTTTTATGTATGATATATATTTTGTTTATTTATTTATTTATTTTCAGACGTTAAAGCGTCTGCCTGCAATGCGGGAGACCCGGGTTCGATTCTTGGTTCGGGAAGATCCCCTGGAGAAGGAAATGGCGATCCACTCCAGCACTCTTGCCTGGAAAATCCCACGGACAGAGGAGCCTGATAGGCTACAGTCCATGGGGTTGCAAAGAGTCCGACACGACTGAGCGACTTCACTTCACTTATATGTATATTTTAAACTAAGTGTTGAGGAATACTTGATGGAAATATATCATAAGTTTCCAAAAGTATTTGCCTTTTGATGGTAGACTAGGTTATGCTTTTCTTGCTTTATTTCTGTGTATTTTTCAAGTAGTTCTATAAGCCCTATTGTGGGTTGAATGTGTTCAGTCGTTGTCATGAGCGATTCTTCATAACCCCATGGACTGCAGCACCAGGCTCCTCTGTCCCTCACTATTTCCCAGAGTTTGCTCAAATTCATGTCCATTGAATAGGGTAAGATGTTAGAAAAACCATGGAGGAAAATTTAAAAGGAAAATCAAAGCAAAAAAAAAACAAAAAAACTTGATAAAAATAGTGACTCAAGGTTGAGACTCTATCATGAAGACGGACTGCTCCCAGGGGAGGCAATTGCTCTGTTTACACCAGGGGTCCAGGGATCCAGGGGGCTGCAGCCTCTTTTCCCAGCCACCCAGAGCGGTTTAGAGGAAGTCTTCCAGGCTCTGCAGCTAAACTGGGTCCAGCATTAGTGATGCTATCTAGCCATATCATCCTCTGTCGCCCTCTTCTCCTTTTGCCTTCAATCTTTCCTAGCATCAGGGTCTTTTCTAATGAGTCAGTTCTTCGCATCAGGTGGCCAAAGTATTGTAGCTTCAGCTCTAGTGTCTGTCCATCCAATGAATATTCAAGGCTGATTTCCTTTAGGATTGATTGGATTCAATGTATCCTCCCTCCAAATTCACATGTCGAAGCCTTAACTCCCAACGTGCTAGTAGTTGGAAATACTGCCTTTGGAAGTTAATCAGGTTTATGTGGGGCCATGAGTGTGGGGTCCTCATGATGGGATTAGTGGCTTTATGGAAGAAGGACAGAGAGAACACAGTGAGAAAGCAACTGTCTGCAAGACAGGAAGGGTCCCTCATCCAGAATCAAACCAGCTGCCACCTTTTTCTTGGACTTTCAGCCTCCAGAACTGTGAGAAATACATGTTTGTTGTTTAAGCCTTTCAGTCTATAGTACTTTATTACAGCAGCCTGAGCTAACTAAGACAGCATCATTTAATCAGGAATAGGGTGGGAGGTGGAGTGGGATGTGGGAAAAAAAACATGGGGGGAAAAACAAAGGAAAATCAAAGCAAAAAATAACCTGATAAAAATAGCAACTCAAGGTTGAGACTGTATGGTGAAGAGGGACTGCTCCGAGGGGAGGCAACTGCTCTGTTTACATCAGGGGTCCGGGGATCCAGGGGGCTGTAGCCTCTTTTCCCAGCCACCCAGGGCAGTTTAGAGGAAGTCTTACAGGCTCTGCAGCTCCCAAGCTTAAACTGGGTCCAGCAGGAAAATGAGAAAGTGAGGGCATCCTCATATCTTATAAGAATGTGGGTGTTTATCAAAGACAAAAGAGGCTAAGAGACTGAGTGGCAGGGCTGAGACTGGGGGCTGGGGTGGAAGCAGCCCAGTCCATACTCACCTTCCAGATCTGCAACCCTGGAGGGAGAGGAAGGGAGTGTGGAAAGTGAGACAAAGGATGGGTGGAGCCTCTGTCTGGCCAACTGCTCAGGCAGTGACCTGTGGGAGACAAATGAGGGCAGAGCCTGGAATCTGTCCGGCCCTGGCCCACACCCAGTTGGCCAGGACACCGTGCCCTATCTGATAAGAGTATTGGCCTGGGAGTCAGCCATCTGAGTCTCAGGCCAACTGTGCTTCAAAGCAGGGTAGTTTGGCAAAGCCAATTTGATACGGGAGATATTCTGATAGAAATGAGTCAAAATATAAAATTACCATTTAGAAAGTTATCAAGTGGCTTATAAAAGACAAATCCAATCCTTCCTTTCTCTCTGATGCTCACCCTACCCCTGACTTTCATTCCTTCATTAACCTTGACTCCATTCCTAATTCCTATCATGTCACTGAGCCCCTTCCCATCCCGGATTTCCAGAGGCAAAAGCTGGCACTGGGTGGGGCTCAGAGTGGAACTGAGGATGTCTGCTTAGCATGTACCACTTGAAAGTAAAATATACATATAAAATTAATGGTTTAATTTTAGGGTAAATTTCCTCATACGAATATAGGGCTGCATCAAAGCATCACAGTTGAATGGCTGCTGGAAAATCTGCCAAAGGGACTGGAAGTACTTTCTAAATAAAGTGAGAGATCTTAGGGAGGATTTCCAATTTAAAAAGCCAGAGGTCCTAGAAGAGAAAGAAAGAGATGATGCCATCTGGGAATGAAATACCCTGGAATTCTTATGAGGATATGGGTGGTCTGTCTGCCTGGAACTTTGCCCTTAGAGGGTTCCCGGCCCTTCTGCCATCCCACATGGTTCTGTAAACAGTCACAGTGCCATGCCTGCCCTGGGCATCAGAGGGGGCCATGGCTCAGGCCTGGCCAACTTCAGTACCTAACTCCTGTCCACAGTGACTGGTCCAAGAACAGGTTACAGAATCCAAGCAGAGGCAACCTCCTTCCACGGGGTCTAACAATAAGGTGCCTGGAGAGGACATCTCCAGGGTCTCCCTCTGGGATCATGGACTATAAAGATGAGCAGATTCTGGGCTGCTGGCAGCCATCTTGCCACCATGCAGTCAGCAACCCCACTTCAAACTTCCTAAGTTGAGAAATTCTTTTTGCTTAAACTGGATCAAGTCTGTTTTCTGTCAGTGGCAACAAACAGACCCCTAACACTTTCCACTCTTTATTTTGGCACTTACGGAGATCCCAAGACTGCTAAAGAGAAGCCTGCTTATTGATAAGCCCAGGCCACTTATCAGAGCCCACAATCAGGAAAGAGATCGTCCGTGAAACGAAAACTTAGATGCCTCAGAAGAAACCTAGGTTTAGGTTTGATTAGGGTTGATTAACCAAGTCCTTCATTCATAAATGTCTTTCGATCAAAAAGAGATGCACAACTAGATACGTATTAGTGAAGTATCTGACTTTGGAGGATAAAGGTCAGCCTCCAAAGGTTTTAGAAATAAAGGATCAAGAGGTAGATTGACATCAGATCTCTTAGCCACAAGATTAAATGCTGGAAGACAAAAGAGTGAGGTCTTCAAAGTTCTGAGGGAAAAAATGAATTGGAACCTAGAATTCAAATTCATTTAGCATACATAAGATTGAGGTCCTAGAAGTCTCCCTCTCATGCTATGCTATGCTAAGTCACTTCAGTCGTGTCTGACTCTGTGAGACCCCATAGACGGCAGCCCACCAGGCTCCCCCATCCCTGGGATTCTCCAGGCAAGAACACTGGAGTGGGCTGCCATTTCCTTCTCCAATGCATGAAAGTGAAAAGTGAAAGTGAAGTCGCTCAGTCGTGTCTGACTCTTAGCGACCCCATGGATTGCAGCCTAACAGGCTCCTCCGTCCATGGGATTTTCCAAGCAAGAGTACTGGAGTGGGGTGCCATTGCCTTCTCCGCTCCCTCTCATGCTTCATTTCAAAAAAGTATTCATACTCTAGCAAAATGAAAAGGGAATCCCCAAACAAAATGGACCTGAGTGGGAGACAGGAAACAGGGGAACTAACCTTAGAGACCTATGAAGGTGGCATTTCATAAACTGCATAAAGAGCCTCCAAATTATTAAACCCAGGTGGTGAATCTGCAGGTGTTCCTTGTATTATTATTTTAACTTTTCCCTCCATTTAAATTTTTTCATAATTTAAAAGTTGGAAAAAATAAAAGAAAAAAGGTTAGAGAGAAAAAATGATACATATCTATTATGTCAACAGGAAAAAAGAGGCAGTTAAATGCTAAGATGAATTAAAATATTAGTTACTTAATGTTTCCTAACATAAGTTTCTGCCATCTAGATATTTAAACATATGCTCATTAAAAAACATGTGATTTTAGGGTTGTACAACCAAAAAGTACTTAATAGCATAGAACTGTACACATAAAAATGGTTAAAATGGTAAGTTTTATGTTACATATATTTTACCACAATACAAAATTTCATGAAGTGTGATTTTAAACCATTCAATATTTTCATTATTCTTAAAAACTCTAGCTGGAACTTTCTGGGAAACAATAGCTTTAGCTGTGAGGAAATATTTCTGCACTGCAGGAAACATTTTTGTGTGTGTTTCCTTGCACATGTGCATGAGTGAGCAAGGGTTTCTTTAGGCGTACGCCTAGGGGTCGACTTCTTGGTTGGAGGATATGACCATTTGGGGCTCTGTATTCCAACTCACCAACTCATGGCTATCCCACAGCAGGGTGTGAGTGGTCCAGTGCTCCGGCACTCATGTTTTCAGGCTTGTACACTTTGGGTGTGAAAGCTGAGTCCCATTTTTTAAAATCTCTCATTTATTTATTTACTTATGGCTGTGCTGGGTCTTCCTTGTAGCACAAGGGGTTTCTCTAGTTGTGGTACACGGGCTTCTTTGTGGCTTCTCTCTAGGGCATGTGGGCTTCAGTAGTTGTGGCACAGTTGAGATTAGATGTCCCACAGAATGTGGGATCTTAGCTTCCAGACCAGGGATCGAACTCAAGTCCCCTGCATTGGAAGTGGATTCCTAACCACTGGGTCACCAGGGAAGTCCCCTGAGTCTCATTTTTATGGAGCAGGAGTAAGTGGTGTGTGATTGGTCAGCCTGGCTTCAAGGGTCAGGATAGCACCCAGCACCTGATCCAGGAGGGACACAAGCAGGTATGATGCTGGTTGAACTGCATTTGTCAGGGACACTTGTCCCTTGGGAAGTGTTTCGTGTTAAGGAGGAACCAGAGTGCACCCCAAGCTCCTGGATCGGAGATACACACCGAGGGAAGTAAAACTAACAAATGGAGATTCCCACCAAGAAAAGTAAAACGAACAAACAAGAGAAATAGATCTAGAGCTGACAGCAGACAGAGAGAAGGTGCTGGGCTAGCTGATGTCAGGTTTGCAGGGTAGGATTCTTGAAGGAGGAGAGCATGGAGCAATGCTAGAAAGAGAGGAGGAACAGAGTGCAGTGAAGAGAAGGGGGAAAGGGTTATTTCAGAGATTAAAGCCTGTTACAAAGCTCAAAAGCAGGAGAAAATTCTTAGGCACTGAGGAAGAGAAGAGGGGTGTGTTTGGCAGAAAAGAATTCAAACTAAAGAATAATCAAAATAAATTGATTCATGTCTCAGTATCTTCATTGATAAAATCTGGATATTGATGTTACCTATATCAAAAAACTGTTGGGAAAGTTACATGAAATAATGTATCTAAGGCATTTGGCATATTGCCTGGAACAAGAAAATTCAGTAAGTACTAGCTCTTGTTAATTAAGATCTTGTTAGGACTTCCCTGGTGGTCCAGTGGCTAAGAATCCATCTGCCAGGGCAGGGGACATGGGTTTGATCCCTGGTCTGGGAAGATCCACAACAGGAGAAGCCTCTGCAATGAGAAGCCAACACACCACAAAACAGTCGCCTCCACTTGCGGCGACTAGAGAAAGCCTTCGCACAGCAACAAAGACCAAAAGCCAAAAGCAAATTAATTTAAAAAAAGATCTCATTAAACCAAGTCATCCAAGATCACACAGCTTACAAGTGTGTATCTAGGATGTGAATCAGTTCAATTCAGTTCAGTCGCTGAGTCCTACTCTTTGCGACCCCATGGACTGCAGCATGCCGGGCTTCCCTATCCATCACAGAGATTCTCTGATTCCAAAGCCCAAACTCTAAACCACTCTCTACCTAATAACTACCATTTACTGAGCACAGTGCTCTATACTCTGCATTCCTTATCTCATTTAAACTTTGTAACATCCCCAAGCTGGGTGTGGCTATTTTACAGAAAAGGAAATTGAGGATCATTTTAACCTACTTGCCCAAGCTCACACAGTTGGGACTCACACCCAGGCCTGCCCAGCTTAACCTGGTATCACTGAGCCTGTTTCCTCATTTTTTTCAAATAACAGAAGCTAGGTTAGAGAACGGTCCCTCTGGTCCCTTTAAGCTCTACTGTTCTGGGAAGGTGGATTTAATGAAGTCAGAGAGCGGTCCAGGAAGGAGGGAGGGGTGTGTCTGGGCCAGACAGGATCCCCATCCCCAGCTGACAGCACAACATCCACCAACAGAGATCCAGAGGCATCAAGGGACAAGGCCAGGTCTCCAAAGCATTCGTCATCGTCTGCTCCCACTTCCCAGGGGACCAGCTGGGAAGCTGCTCCAATTATACTGGGATGATGAGGGATCTCTAGGATGATGAAAGGGCAGGAGAGGAGATGTCAAAATGCACAATGGGAGATCTGACTTATTCAGCTTGGAGAAGGGAAGCCAAGAAGGGCCAGTTTTCAGGTCTCCAGTGAGGATGGGGGCTGGGTAGAAAGGTTAAGTCTTGGGGTGTCCGAGACCTGGGCCCTAGTCCTGGCTCAGCCACCAACAAGCAGTATGACTTCTGTTTGACAAGTTACTTCACCACCCAATCTTCAATTTACATACTAATAAGTTAGGGAAATAACTTTAAAAAACACTCCACCAATTTATACCAAAAAAAAGTATAATATTATAGCCAAAAACAACTAGAAATGCTCAAATACCCTGGCAACGGAGAACACTTGTTAAGCAGGCCTGGAGGTGGGAGAGGTGTTGATGCAACAGAATGTTAAAATGCCATTTGAGACACTGAATAATAACAAACATTGATTGAACACTATTTGCTAGGTGCTAGGCAAAGGCCCTGAGACACATGACCTCATCTAACTAACATCCTCAAGCATCTTCTGAGGAAGGCGTTATCACCATCTTTCAGATGAGTTAGCTGAAGCCCCGAGAGGTTAAGTCACCCAACAAGTTAATAAATGAGGTCCGCAGGACTTCAGTCCAGAGGTCCACCTGATTCAGAGGGCCGAGACCCTAACCTTTACACTCACTGCCTCAGACTTGGGTATGAAAACCATGCAGATATAGAGAAATGTATATAGAAGGGTTAAGTGAAGGGGAAAAAAACCCTCCAGGGTGATTATGTTAATATAAGAATGTTATCATCAATGTTAGGTTCGGAAGTTTATAAAAATGGGCAATTTAGGATGCTGAGAACTTATTTAGGACTGCTCAAGTTTAGCTATTTCTGCTTAATTTTTGGTCAGAGACGATGAAACATATAATACCTGACAGAGGGGGCGAGCACTGATGATAGGGTCTTTCTAGTTTTAATATTTCATTTCCGAGGTGATCAGAGGAGGAAAGTACAGCTACATTTCCTCATCACTGAGAAGACACTGGAAATCTGAGAACGTGACTCCCCTGTAACAAGCTTCTCCATTACTTCACATTGCCTATCACATTGCCTATCGCACTGCTTCTCGGCCTTGACTGCATATTGGAAGCACGTGAGAATTTTAGGAACTGCTGGTGTCCAGGTCCACTCTCAGAGATTCTTACTGAATTGATATGGGTACAGCTTGGGCAATGGAAGTTTTAAAATTTCCTCACAATATTCCGGTATGCAGAAATATGTGAAAACCCCTGGCCTACCCAGTAAAGGCCTAACTCCTTCACGTGGCATAGAAGGCTTTCTCTGATTTCTTCAGTAAGCTTCCCTATATCCCTACTTTTCACCTGTTTTCTCCAAGCCAATTAGAATGTCCTGAACATGCTCTGCTCTCCTATTTACATTTCTGTGCCTTTACGTGTTACTTCCTCTGACCGAAATAATTTCCTCTGTTTCTTCTCCCTTGTCTATCTGGGAAAATTCGTTCTTCAGTAGAAAGGCAGTCAGCCTCCAAGATGGCCCCCAATTATCCCCACCTTGTATTCCTGCCCTTGTGTGGTTCCCCTGCCACGCTGAACAGTCCTGACCTGTGTGATACTGATATTGTGGATAATGATGGAGTATGACTTCCAAGGGTGGGTCATCCAAGACATCACAACTTCCCCCTACCCCTCTCTTGGATCACTTGCTCTCAGAGAAGCCAGCTACCGTGTCTTCAGCAGCCCTATGGAGAGCTCCACGTGGTAGGGAACTGAAGCCTCCCGCCAGCAGCCATGTGAGTGAGCCAGCTTGGATTCTTCGATCCCAGTCAAGCCTTCAGATGACGGAAATCCCAGCTGACATCTTGACTACAACCTCATGAAAGATCTTAAGCTCGAACCACCCAGCTAAGCCATTCCGGAATCCCTGAGTCCTAAATTGTGAGATAATGTTTGTTGTTTTAAGCTGCTAAATTTGGGGATAATTTATTATACAGCAATAGACAACTTATTCAAACACCAAGCTCAGGTATATGACCCTCTGTGAAGTCTTTTTAGCTTCTCTGCGGAAGTTGAATTGAACCCCGTGTGCTGCTGCTGAGTCCGACACCCTCTCCGTCCCCAGCCCCATCAGGCACTCAGCACACAGGGCCTACCAGTGACTTGCCTTTCTGCCCACTGCATTCCACTCCAGGAGGAAAGGGGCAGTCACAGTGCAGGCTTCAGTAAGCACGTACAGAATGAATGAACACACGTGAGAACGGCTACCCGAGTTTAGCCCAGGATTCTTCCCTACAGAAACTCCAAGGTACGCTGACCGGAAATCATGGAGGTCATGGCAGATGGGTCCTGATGATTTTCTGAAAAATTCAACAAAACTCTGGCACCCATGGGTGTATCTAAAGCACTAGACTGGAAGTCAGAAAATATGAATTTTAATTCTAGTCTGTCAACTACCTGCTGAACTCTGAGTTTCTGTTTCCTCCTGGACCAAGAGATATAAGGGCTCTTCCAATTCTAAAATTTAACAATGCTTATTTTCAGTTAACTATTACTTCTGATCCACAAAAGAAAATAGGCTAACAGTGTTAAACCATAGCCAGGGTTTTCAAAACTCTTGTGTATCAGAAATAACCCTGAAGTTACTTTCTCTAACATACACACACACACACACCCCAGTTCCCACCTTAGACCTTCTGAATCAGCTTCTCTGGGTCTCTGGACCAGGGCATCTGTATTTTTATATAGTTCCAAGTGATTCTGATGTGCACCTACAGCTGAAAAATGAAGCTACAAAGTGAGGGTGAGAGACTTAAAAAAATTTTTTTTTCTGCCAGCTGGTTGGCTCCATTGTTTACAGAGCACAGTACTAATAAATTTGTTCCCTGAGCTGTGAACTTTATATGAGGTGGATGGATGGATGGATGGATGCATAGAACCCAGCTACTGCTACTGCTAGAAAAGCAATTCAAGATGTATTGTTAGGACTCAGCTAGGTCTTCAACAGAAATGACTCTTTGTATGACCCAACTGCTTAAAGACATTTACTGGAGATCAAATTATGGGGTATTTTAGCTTCCATAGGGTAAAGAACTGCTTTCTTTTTGTTAGATAGGAATGAACAGATATTAAGAGCACAGACTTTGGAAGCCAAGGCTTTAGGTTCCTGGCTCTTGCACTTAACTTACAGGCTGGGTGGGTTGGGTTTGTGGCTGGGTTAGCAAATTTTTCTGAACTTCATTTTCCTGATCTGTTGCATGGGATGACATGCACTTCATTATAGGAATCCTGTTAGGATTAAATGATACAATGTATGGAAAACACTTAGCACAATATCCGGCACAAAACAAGTGCTCCTTAAAAAGTAGCACACTTTGGCAAAAACGAAATATGGCCCTTTTATTATTAATGGCAACATACACTTGTCTAGTGCTTTATAAGTTACAGAGTGCTCTTACGCCAAAACCCTCTCACCCCCCAAATCCTGAGGTGGGCAAGGCAGACACTAGTGACCCCATTTTACAGAAAAAGAAAGGCTCTGAAGGGTTCCCTGGCTCTAGATCATATGGCAAAAAAACGTGTCAGTGTCTGAATTCAGACTTGGGTGTGATTCCATGAAAATGAATAATTATACATGCACACTTGGCAGGCTGAGCATCTAGGGACCATCTGGCTCCGCACGCTGAGGAGGGCTGCATTTCTGAGCAGCTTCTTTTTTTAGATGAAAGCAAGATGGAAAAATAAGCTGTCAAACTACTTTCCCTCATTTTCCACATCAGTGAGATGAGTGCTCAGTTTTGCCCTCTTTTCTAACTCTCAAATGCTACATGTCCGTGTATCTCAGTTCACTCCACCTGTCTTTGGCTACTCTGTCACTGACTCTGCCCTGGGCCCCACAGCTGGGACCTGGGAAACCCCTCTCCTCCTCAAAAAAGGAAGCAGGGGCAGCTGGAGACATCTGAGGGTGGGCGCGCACCAGCTGTTCCCGTCTGGATGGGGAACAAGAAGCCTGCTGATGGGGGGATTCTGAGGGGAGACAGTGATTCCTGCTCCCCGTGTCAATCAACAGGCAGATGCTTTTCCATCCAACAGATGGGTCCTGCTCCGGGAATAATGTAGTAAAGTGTAATACTAACTGTGGCCCAGAATCTGTGTCTTCTGGGGAGCAGGAGGCCAAGAGATCAGATGTTAACCGAATCTAATCAAGAAGGCTCTTGCAGGCAAAGTGGACTCGAAATGAGCCTCAAGGAAGAGCGGGCGTTTGGATATACAGATGGGAGACTAGGAAGGCCCTGCAAGCAAGAAGACATTGTGAGAAAGGGCACACGTGTTTGTTTGGGGGATGGGTAGGCGTATTAAGGGAACTGAGGAAAAAGAAGGCACAGCAAGAGGCAGAGAACCGAAGAGGTGGGGCAAGAATAGTGAGGGGAGGAGACGCAATTCTACAGAGAAAAAGGAGTCCCAAAGATTCTTGGCAACTCAAGTGATGGAGACTCGACCACCAGCCCATATTCCAACTGACAGGGAAACTGAAGTCATGAAAGGAAAGCATGCACAGCGGTCAGAGTGAGGGAGAGAGGGGGACAAGAACCTGGGGTGCTGAGCAATCAGTTTCGTCATCTTTCTGTCAGACCACCCTTGCAGGCTGGTGTTGTTACACAAGTGGGGTTTCAGGCAGATCTGGCCGCAGAATGCAAAGGGAGAGAGAGGTTTGAGTCCGGGAGACTGTAAAAGTGATTCCAGGGTGAGTTGATGGAAGGACTAGACTCAAGTGAAGTGGGGAAGATGTGCTGGGTGTGAGGATCATGGCAAAGGGAGGAACAAGAGGCCCTGGCAGGAACCAGACCTGGCTGTAAGGGTGAGAGCTGTGGACAGGTCATTCGCAGGACATCCTCAGGCCTGGGAGTTCCTCCTGAGGAGGTCACAGGACACTTTAACTCCCTGACCTCAGTCTCAAAGCCAGCAGACAAAAATTCACCAACTAGCCTCTACAACCAGCTCCCTATCCCCAGGTCCTTTTCCCTTTCCCACCCTTTACACAGACTTCTTTCTGAGTCTCCCAGACCTTCGGTTTTCATCTGCTGCTTAGGTGTCTGTGCTTGGATGATTAGGTATGAAACTAAAACTCAAACCAGAACCTAAGAGTGTAAACTCTCCCTAGTGGTGAAGAAAACTGCAAAACTAGAACTGTGGTATGAATTTTTATTTTTGAGGTGAGGAGCAGGGAGATCAGAGCGGAGAGAATGGAAAAACTCTCTTCTTCTAGCTCCACCCTCCCATGACTGTGGGGCCGTTAGCAGGGAGCTCACTGAAACTGAAGGAGCTGGAATGAGAATTAGACCAAGACCATCTTGGGCCATTCAGCACAAGGACAGATTCTCCCTAAACTTACAGGTATGTAAGAAGGACCAAATAAATAATAGTTATGATAGCTAACTTAAAAAAATCATTTCTTTGGCTGTGCAGGGTCTTAGTTGTGCCATGCACTCTTAGTGTGGCATGTGGGATCTAGTTCCCTGACCAGGGATCAAACCTGGGGCCCCTGCATTGGGAGCGTGGAGTCTTAGCCACTGGACCATCAGGGAAGTCCTCATGGCTAATGTTATTAAGCCCTTAGTACAGACATTGTGCTAAGCACTTAACATACATTATTTAACTATTATGACAACCCTAAGATATAAATACTATTGGAATTCTCATTTTACAAATGAGGAAGTTGAAGCTCGTAAAAGTTAACAGATTAGCATAAAGTCCCAGGACTAATAGTGTTGGTGCCATCTGATTTCAAACCATGTTCTTCGACCCTGCACTGCTTTCCTCATCTGTCAGATCAACAGAGCACCTGGCCCACAGTTCTGGGCAAAGCTCAGTTCTCTCCCAAATCTGCTTCTCAGTAACACTAAGGATGTCATTAAATCTCAATGCAAGTCACATAGAAATTGCTGGGGAGTTTCACCTTCTTGATTCAATCTCATTAAATTACATTCCTTATAACCTGAGAGTTTAAGGAGAAGGTGGGTGTGTGTGTCTGTGCTTAGTTATGTCTGACTCTATTCGACCCCACAGACTGTAGCCTGCCAAGCTCCTCTGTCCATGGAATTTTCCGGGCATGAATATTGGAATGGATTGCCATTTCCTACTCCAGAGGATCTTCCTGACCCAGGGAATCAAATCTGTGTCTCCTGCATTGGCAGGAAGATTCTTTACCACTGCCCTACCTGGGAAGTCCTTTTCAAGAGAACGGTTATTTATGAGCCAAAACCAAGGTTACCTATTAGGCCATAGGGCCTGGTGATTAAAAGTTTGGATTCTGATGCCTGAATTCCAGTTTTGTCAAATTCTTTCTGTGAGAGCTGGATCAAATAATTTCTCTAAGACCCTGTTTCCTCATACATAAACTGACGCTAACACCATCTGACCTCTTGGGCTTACTGTGAACAGCAGATGAGATGCTGCATGGAAAGCCCTGGTCACAGTCTGGGACACACAGTAAGGGCCCAGTGAGTGCTGGCTATCATGATGGTGATCGTCAGCATCGGTGCCATCAGTTTCCATGCAGCTACGGCCAGCAACACTTGGCTTTTGCATCCTGCTGTGATGGGACAGAAAGCGAGCTTCCTACGAGGCTAGGTCCCAAGTACAGAGTAGGGCCTCTCCTGTCCCTCCATCACTTTGCAGGCCCAGGGATAAGTGGTGACCCAGAAGGAAAAGGGGACAAACGTTCCCACAAGGCCAAGACATAGAGTTGGAGTCCATCAATTGACATTACAAGAGCCCAGTGGTCTTCTTGAAGGAGGGCAAGCAGGACACACACTGGAAAAGGGCTTGGGGACCGTTGAGAGCGTAACAAGAACCTGGCCAATCTTAGTCTGACACGTCCAGGAATTGGGAGGGATGGGGCATCTCGTTCCATCCAGTATTTACTTACTGTCCTTCCCGATGCACCACTCTGTACACAGCAATGTCACGATATACCTTACCACTAGGATGCCTCCACAGGTGCGGTCCAACGACGGGATGGGGAAGAAGAATATGCAGAAGAAACCCAGGACATCTTTGCTTTTGGAAAGGATTCACTAGAATGGGATTTACGAGCACATACCAGTTACTTTGCAGGATTTCTTTACCTTATCTAAAAGGCCATTTAACTGGTGCCCTTCAATTTGCTGGAAGCTAACAAAAAACCAGGACAAAAGACCAAAGACCTGTGGTACCCACTCCGAGCAGTTAAAGGAATGATTACAAAGTCGAAGCACTAACGGCCGTGCATTCTAGTTGCAGGGGTGTCCCTAAAGCACTCTCTCAGTGACTACTTGGTTTTACTTTGTTGTTATTGCTGTCCAGTCGCTAAATCATGTCTGACTTTGGGACCCCAGGGACGGTAGCACGGCAGGCTCCTCTGTCCTCCACTCTCTCAGGGAGCTTGCTCAAACTCATGTCCATGGAATCATGCCACTCAACCACCTCATCCTCTGTCACCCCTTCTCCTCCTGCCTTCAATCTTTCCCAACATCAGGATCTTTTCCAATGAGTCGGCTCTTCACATCAGGCGGCCAAAGTATTAGAGCTTCAGCAACAGTCATTCCAATGAATAGTCAGGGTTGATTTCCTTGGACTGACTGGTTTGATCTTCCTGCAGTCCAAGGGACTCTCAAGTCTTCCCCACCACCACAATTCAAAAGCATCAATTCTTCAGCATGCAGCCTTCTTTATGCACCGACTCACACTTACTTTAGATGGTTGACAAGCAATGAAAAGAACTAAGAGGTTGGCAGCTGGAAAGGTGCAAACAGCTCTCCACACCCTCACAGACCAGAGGGCGCCATTGCGCTGATAATAGGTCTGGACACAGGTAGTTTGTTCTCTGGGGACTGAGTGGAATGTTAGCCACAGCCGGATGACTAGCTTTGACCGATGAACTGTGAATGGAAATGCTGATGGTCACTCGTGGGCAGCTTTAAGGACGTAGTGCTTCTCCACTCTCTTCCGCTCCACCACAGCCAATGGGGACACCTCCAGAGACAGGCAGCTCGGCCGGCCTGGGTCCCCAGGTGAGGATAAAAATGATAAAAAGGACACCAAGGAGAGCCTTGAGCCAATACACAGGACGAGTAGCGTGGGCAAGAAGTAAACTTTTATCCCTTTGGGGTCTGTTTGTTCCTACGATACCATATAGTCTATCCTGATGGAAACATCCTAAGAGGTCAGATCACAGTAAGAAGTATGTGCGTTATCTTTTTGGCAAATTACTGTTCCAAATAGTCAATACGACATTTTGTGACTTAAAGGATCATTTTCAGTGGGGAAGATTCCTCTAGTCCAGTGACACTGGATCAATGAGTCATTGTCAGAACACAAACTGAATGGAGGAGATGGGGCCAGGTTCTAAACAACTTCCTTCTTTAGGAAGTTTCAGGTCTTCATAAGATATACCCATCGTTATTATGGGTCTAAGGTGGACGCTGGGTCTCACACGGACTTCTCAGCATCTGCGCCGCCATCCCCTGGCACAGGGATGACTTCTGCTGGTTCTGTGAGTGCGGATGGGCTCTGGCCCCTGTCTAGGGCTTGGGAGACACTTGTATTCGCTCTCACAGAAGGAAATCCACAATGTATGCCTGAGTAAAACAGCAAGCCAAAAACCTCAGAATGTACAGTGTTACTAAGCAGACATGGAACATTTACAAAATGGACCTCACACTGGGTCAACACGCAAGTCTCAGGATAAAAAAACCATGTGGGTCATTTTCTCTGGCCAAAAGCAGTTCAGGTAGAAAACAGCTATAGGGTAACGACAAAAATCTCCCAAGTTTGGAAAGTAGGAAACATACTTTAAATAACACATGGGTTACACACCCTATCACTTAATCCTAAGTATGCATAATGCAGATCCTCATTTTAGAAATGCAGGAACTGAGACTAAAAAGACACTGTAATTTGCTCAAATGTATGCAGAGAGCAGTGGTGGAGCCTGGCGATAGGAAACCAGGTTATAGAAATCTAGAGCCTGGGGCTTTCATGACGTCCTCCTTACGCTACATCTCACTGGAATCCAGAGGCTTCCCAGGTAGGTCCACAGCCTCCGTGGACGTGGTGCTTCACCTCTGTGAAAGAACAGCTACTGACAGACGGGGGACACTGTCCCAGCTCGCTCTGGTGACGCTGACCTTGGACCTGTCGTAGAGAGTCGCACTTCCCTCTTTCTCTTGCCTCCTCTGGGGTCTCCCACTTGGACTGAAGTGAGAGGTCTAGAGTAGCAGAGAGGGGTGTCTGAGGTTGATACTCCCAGAGAGCTTTGAATTAGATCCCTAGGAAGACTTCCTTTCCTTTTAAAGATCGTTTTCCACACTGGCATACGCGGTAAGCAATCAAAGAAAGACAGAAGGAAAAGTTACTTCCAGATGGCTTCCCATCTTGCTGTAATGAAGATTAAATATAGAAAATACTCCAACAGATCATTAGGCAAACATGGGTATTAATATCATTCACATTACAAATGGGACAAAACGGAAATTCAGTCTACAGCTTGACTTCACTCTGAGGCTAGGACTTCAGAGCCAGAAGACAGACCACTAGAGCACCCTGATTCTGAGCAAGTTGGAGGCTCACAGTACCTGAGGTAAGAGACGAAACCGAAATGTTTCTAGACTTCTCTCTAGAGATGGCTTCCTGCGTTAGAACTGACCAAACTCTCTCCCTTTCACGGTGAGGGCCTGCTCAAATGGCTACTTAGCACTGTTATTCTACTTTCTCCATCAACCTACTTGTGTTGTTTCCTGTCAAGCGAGATTTTCAGCAAAACTCTAAGACATCCAGAGCTTATGGGGTACCCCTTGTCCCTCAGCCTCTCTCCCCGTGCTCTCATGACAATGCTATCTGCCCCTTCTATAGGCTAACAAGTATACCTTCTCCTGACTAAATGCCCCAGGACTATGCTTCATGCGATGAGAAGGCTTGAAAATAAACAGAAAAATCTGATGGTGGTCCAGATCCTAGAAAGCCACCCAAAGTGCTCAGAACTCACCAAGCAGCCCTGGGGAGGAGGGAAAGGCAGAGAAGGAGGAAGAGAGTGCTAAGTTGGGCTAGAGGCCCGGATGGTGGGGAATTTTCCCTCCGTCCTTTGGCTTCATTTCTTCCACTGCAGAAGCCATACTGGCCCAAGGTGAGGGTGTTGGCTGGCTGGGTTAATAGGGCTCATAGTGCCCAGCTTAGGGCTTAGGTCTTCCCCAGCCCCATCCCACTGCTTGTTCCCCATACCATTAAGGCTCAGTCCTCAGAATGCCCGTTTGCCCATCAGTAAGTGACCCAAATCCCAACATGAGTTTAAAATCGACAAGTCTGAGATTCAAGTACCCCGTTACCAATCAGCAGTGTGATTATACCCTCTCAATCAACACAGAAGGGTCATGGCAATCACTTCCTGATAGGAGGCCAAGGGTATCCCTGGGCAGGCCCCACACGGGAACTCAGCTCAGGGACCTTCCACAGATGACCAGTTGTGCCTACAGGCTGGACAGATGGTGTGGGGCCCCTGGGGTTAGTGATGGGCCAATGCCTTCAATGAAGTTGTTCCACTGGTCATAGTCCTCTTTCAGGTCTGAATGGGGAAAAAAAAACACAGAAAGGTTAGGTAAACTTGTAAAGGTAGATCAAAGAGTAGCTACCATGGATTTAGTGGGTCATCCCAGAGACAGGAGCATCTGGGATACTACAGTGACTGGTTATAGTGGTTGCGATGGTGGAAGCCATAATGATAACTACTGTTCTTTCAGCGCTTTTTTACACGTGCTTCTTAAACAACTTGCTTAACCCATAACAACTCAGTAACGACAATAATAACAGAAGGGAGCATTGACTGAAGGGCAATTCATTCCAGGAACTTTGCTAAACATGCATTGTTTCATTTAATTTTCATAATATCACTATGTGTCAAGTACTGCATACATGCTAAGTTGCTTCAGTCATGTCCAACTCTTTGCGACCCCATGGACTGTAGCCTACAGGCTCCTCTGCCCATGGGATTCTCCAGGCAAGAATACTAGAGTGGGCTGCCATGCCCTCCTCCAGGGCATCTTCCCAACCCAGGAAAGGAACTTGCATCTCTTAAGTCTCCTGCATTGTAGGCAGGTCCTTTACCACTAGCGCCACCTGGGGAGCCCTGTGTCTTGACCCAATTTTACAGCTGAGGAAACAGGCTCAGCAAAGCCACCAGATTCATCCTATGTCAATAAAACTGGTTAAGTGGCAGAGACAGAATTCAAACCCGGGTGAGAACAGGTGAGAAAGGGGAAAAACCACTTGCAGCCTCATGGATATTGTTGAGCAAGAGACCCTCCACAAGCCAGCCAGTGAATATGAAGCCATGGCCACCTCAGCGAAGGGCAGAAAGAACAGGACAGGAACATCGTGAAGCAGCATAAAGTAGGTATGACTCCAGAGAGGGCCCTGGGACCATAGGCAGACGGAGCTAATGACACGGTGAGAACAGTCAGGCAGGGCCCAAGGCCCAGGCTGAGGGAGCAGGACACAGCTGAGCAGGCAAATGGTGTTTCTGTTCAAAACAAACAAAAACCTGGGACATGGGCAGCAACCACTCTCCTTCATCTTCAGATCCCCAAGGCCCTGCCAAGGCCCTGGCAGGGAATAGGTCCTCGATGAACAGTGCGCCATATCATCACTTAACAAAATGCAGAGCACACTGCTGTGTGCCACAGTTTGTTCCTGATGCCAGAAATACAGCCACAGACAAATAGAAACCCTCATCCTCACAGAGTTCACATTCTAGGAGGCAGAGACAACAATAAACAAAAGAACCTACATAGGATATGAAAAGGTGAGCAGTGCTGTGGCAAAAAAGCGAGCCAGACAGAGGCAGTGCTGGTGGCCGGGGACCAGGGCTGAGGGGAGGAAGGGATGGTACAATGTTTTTAAAGAGGGTTGTCAACGTAAGCCTCCCTAGGAAGGTGAGATATGAGCGAAAAAGTGAAGGAGGTGAGAGTGAGCCACGAGATTACACAGGAAGAACATTCGAAGAAGCAGGAACAGCAGGGTAAAGGCCTGAAGCGGGACTGTGCCTGGGACGTGGAGGCTTGTGGAGCGAGAGGGAAGCAGGCCCGGGGAAGAGCCGCAGGAGGGACACTGGGCATTGACTTTGCCTCTCAGAGAAATAGGAGCCACTGTAGGATCCTGAGCAGTGGAGTGACAAGATATGGCTTCCTTTCTAAAAGGGGGCTTTCCTGGTGGCTCAGCTGGTAAAGAATCCGCCTATAACACGGGAGACCTGGGTTGGTTCCCTGGGTGGGGAAGATCTCCTGGAGAAGGAAATGGCTACCCACTCCAGTGTTCTGGCCTGGAGAATTCCATGGCCTGTATAGTCCAGGGATTGCAAAGTGTTGGACACGACCAAGCGACTTTCGCTTTCTTTCTAAAAGGATCACTCTGAAGGCTTGATAAAGAAAGGAGTGTGGAGACTTCCCTGGTGGTCTAGTGCTTAAGAATCTTCCTTCCAGGCTTCCTTGGTGGCTCAGCGGTAAAGAATCCGCCTGCCAAGGTAGGAGGCATGGGTTTGATCCCTGATCTAGGAAAACCCCACATGCCGTGGAGCAACTAAGCCTGGGCACCACAACTACTGAGCCTGTGCTCCAAGAGCCCAGAGTACCGCAACCGCTGAAACCTGAGAGCCCTAGACTCCGGGCTCTGCAACAAGAGAAGCCACCGCAAAGAGAAGCCCATACAGTGCAACTAGACAGTAGCCTGCATAGCAAAGACCCAGCAGAGTCAAAAATAAATTGTAAACATTTTTTAAAATGTGTAGGACTTCCCTGGTGGTACAGTGAACAAGAATCCACCTGGCAAGGCAGGGGCATGGGTTCGATCCCTGGTCCAGGAAGATTCTACATGCCTCAGAACCACTAAGCCCGTGCGTGCACCACAGCTACTGAGGCCGTGCTCTAGAGCCCGCAACCACTGGGCTTGCAGGCCACAACTCCCAAAGCCCATGCACCTAGAGACCATGCTCTGCAGCGAGAGAAGCCACCACCACGAGAAGCCCGAGTACTGCATGCACCTAGGGCCCATGCTCTGCAGCGAGAGAAGCCACCACCACGAGAAGCCCAAGAACTGCATGCACCTAGGGCCCATGCTCTGCAGTGAGAGAAGCCACCGCCATGAGAAGCCCGAGAACTGCAACCAGAGGAGCCCCTGCTCACTGAACTAGAGAAAGCCTGCACACAGCAATGAAGACCAAGGTCAGCCCAGAATAAAATACATGATTTTTTTCAGGTGCAAAATCTCAAAGCACAAAATACAAAATATTATTAGAGGGGGAAAAAAAATTCCCACATTCCAATGCAGAGGACATGGGTTCGATTCCTGGTTAGGAACCAGGATCCCACATACCATGGGGCAACTAAGCCAGAGCACCATAGCTTGGAGGCCCATGCACTGCAGTGAAGACCCCACATACCACAGCTAAGACCCGATGCAGCCAAATAAATAAATAAGTTTAAAAAAGAAAGAAAGGACTGTGTGGGGACACAGGGGTGGCAATAGGAAGTGGGTAGCCTATCCCTTCTCCCCCGGATCTTCCCGACCCAGGAATCAAACTGGGGTCTCCTGCATTGCAGGTGGATTTTTTACCAGCTGAGCTAACAGGGAAGCCCTTAAAAAAGAAAGGACTGTGTGGAGAGGCAGGGGAGGCAATAGGGAGACCGGTTAGGAAACTCTTAAGTGACAGACAAGTTGGACAGGATGGTAGCTGTGGGGGTGGTGACAAATGATGACTTTCTATTTGTATTCTGAAGGTAGGGCCAATAGGATTTTCTGAGGGACTAGATGGGAGGTGTAAGAGAAGAGGCAAGAATGGGACTTTGGCTTGAGTAACTCGAAGGAAGGAGTTACTATTAACTGAGAAAGGAAAGACTGCAGTTGAAAGCTGTTATTATGTGTGATTCCCCTTAGAAGGCCAAGTAGAGATGTTGAATTAATAAATCTGATGCTCATGGGCAAGACTGAACTGGAGACAAACTGGAGAGTTTTCAGCATGGGGATGGCATTTAAAGCCAGAAGACCAGACAGCATTGGGGGATACAGGTAGAGAAGAGGTCCAAGCACTGAGCCTGGAGGCAGCAAGGCAGACGGAGGAGGAGCAGACACTGAGGTGGGAGAAAATTTGCAGTGAGGCGTCCTGGAAGTAAAGACAGGGCTTCACAGAAGAGGGCCTCATCAACTCTCCTAGAAGCTGCTGAGAGTTCCAGTGACATGAAGCACGAGAGGCGGCCGCTGGATTTAGTACTGTGAAGGTTTCACGGAGGAGTGGGATGCAAAAGCCTGAGACAGAAAGTGAAGACACTCTCGTGAGGAGTTCTGCTATCATGAGGGTCAGGGAAACAGGGTGGTAACTGGGGGCCAAAGTGTGGGGTCAAGACAGAATTTTTTAAAAGAGAAATTTCAGCATGAAATGAGCCCGCAGACAGGGAAAAATTGATGATCTAATGTAAAGAGAAAGAAAATTGTTGACAACAGCTCTCTTGAGCAGACCAGAGGGTGAAATCCAGTGCACAAGTGGAGGGGTTGGCCTAGTAAGATGACTGAGTAGGAATCTCTATGAACCAGATGGAAGGCTGAGTCTCTGCAAGAAGGAGGGAGATGCGGTATTGGGATTCGAAGATGGACTGATGGCTTCCATTTTCTGAGTGAAGTGGAAGACAGAGTTAATCAGCTGAGAGACCAGATAGGGGAGGAAGGTAACAGAGGTTTCAAGGGAAAGACGAAGGTGTGAAATTGTCTTCCAGGAGCGAGGCAGGGAGGATAAGCAGGTGGAAACAGGAGCTGCATGACACATCAAATCTTGTTAACAGAAGGTAACACAACCCCTGTGTCAGCAGAACGCTGCTCTCAGAGGTAATTTTTAGGATCAAAGGTAATTTTAAGTTTTCTATTTTATTTTATTTTTTTAATTTAAGCTTAATCGCTTCACAATTTTGCATTGGTTTCTGCTGTACAACAACGTGAATCGGCTCTAAGTATACACATATTCCCTCCCTCTTGAGACTCCCTCCCACCCACCACCCCTCTGGTTTATCACAGAGCACTGAGCTGAGCTCCCAGGATCAGAGAGATTTTTTAGGAATGGTGAGAGGTTCAGCTGAGCCACTTACAACCTATTTTAGTTTCCCACACGACACGTACTGGATGGCCATCATAACAGCAGTGGCCTTTCAGAGAAAGGCTTTTCTCTCTTTGCAAAGCTAAGTACCCCAAGCTGAGAGCCTTCGCCTTTTTCTACCGTCTTATCTCTTATCAAGTGGATACTGCAAGAGCCTCCTACCTGGGCTTTTTCCCTCTCAACCTGTCCCATCTCGCCTATCCTCCATGATGTAGTCAGACTACAAACACAAGTCTAATGATGACAATCCCCTGCTTATCCAAGAAAGGCATTCACAGTCCATGGAATAAAATTCAAACTTATTTCAGGCATACATGGGTTTCTGGATCTGGCTTCTGCCCACTTCTCTACCTTTATTTTCCAACAATTCCACTATCCTGAATGCCAGATACATGAAACACAGCTTCGCAAAACTGACCAGGCCCACACCAGCCTTTGTGCCTTCTGTCTAGAAGACTCTTGCCTGCTGAGCCTTCCTCATCTCTGACATTAAAGACAAGTATCATTTTGTCTAGACAGGCTCCTCTTCTGGCTGTCCTTTCCCTCCCGTCAGGGTTAGGATCTGTCTTCTGGGTCTCCTGAAGACTGAGAGTATCCTGGGAGCCACTGGCAAAACAGTGCAGCCATGAAGCACCGGGGCTTTCCAATCAGACAGTCTAGCGGGCATTCTGGCTTTGTTGTTGCTTAGTCGCTAAGTCGTGTCCGACTCTTTTGCGACCCCATGGCCCAGCCTCCTCTGTCCATGGGATTTTCCAGGCAAGAATCCTTAAGTGGGTTGCCATTTCTTTCTCCAGGGGAATCTTCCTGGCCCAGGGATCAAACCCACACCCCCTGAATTGGCAAGCAGATTCTTTACCGCTGAGCCACCTGGAAAGTCCCAATTCTTGCTTTCCACTTACTAACCAGATAACCTTGACAAATTACTTAAATTCTCTAAGCTTTATTATCCTCATCTGTAAAACGAAGTTAATAACACAAGCACTCATTGGAAAGGGCCATCTTCAGGATTATACATGCTGAAGTAACTAAAGTAGTTTAGCAGAAGGACTGGCATCAAGCCTGTCCTCAACTATCTTCCTCAGTCTAAGACTCTCCTAATCATCAGATGGTCTCCAGTAATGAGTATCTTAGTTCAGAGGACATGGCTACTCAATGGAATCCAATCATGCCATGGAGAGGGCCCCTGTCATTTTTAATTTTTTTTTTTTTTAATTTTTATTGGTCTCATCATGAGTCACATGGGATCTGTTTCCAGACCAGAGATTGAAACCATGCCCCCTGCACTGGAAGCACAGCATCTTAAGCTCTGGACCACCAGGGAAATCCCTCCTCTGTCATCTTTAGCTCTTCCCTAATGATACAGTTTTCAGTCTGTCTGCCCTCTGATGGAGAAAGATCATTTCCAGTAGTCATGTATGGATGTGAGAATTGGACTATAAAGAAAGCTGAGTGCCAAAGAATTGATGCTTTTGAATTGTGGTATTGGAGAAGACTCTTGAGAGTCCCTTGGACTGCAAGGAGATCCAACCAGTCCATCCTAAAGGAGATCAGTCCTGGGTGTTCATTGGAAGGACTGATGTTGAAGCTGAAACTTCAATACTTTGGCCACCTGATGAGAAGAGCTGACTCATTTGAAAAGACCCTGATGCTGAGAAAAATTGAAGGCAGGAGGAGAAGGGGACTACAGACGATGAGATGGTTAGATGGCATCACTGACCCAATGGACATGAGTTTGGGTAAACTCCAGGAATTGGTGATGGACACAGAGGCCTAGTGTGCTGTAGTCCATGGGGTCGCAAAGAGTCAGACACGACTGAGTGACTGAACTGAACTGAACTGAATGATACGGTGCCTAAGAGGAAACAGGGAAAGTGAGTAGCAGACCATGTAGTCAGGGCCCATTAAAGTCTTGAGACAGATCCATTATTCTCTTGCCAGGTGATAAGAATGATGCTCTAAGGTCTCTGCTGCTGCTGCTGCTGCTGCTAAGTCGCTTCAGTAGTGTCCGACTCTGTGCGACCCCATAGAAAGCAGCTCACCAGGCTCCCCTGTCCCTGGGATTCTCCAGGCAAGAACACTGGAGTGGGTTGCCATTTCCTTCTCCAATGCATGAAAGTAAAAAGTGAAAGTGAAGTCGCTCAGTCGTGTCCAACTCTTAGCGACCCCATGGACTGCAGCCCACCAGGCTCCTCCATGGGATTTTCCAGGCAAGAGTACTGGAGTGGGTGCCATTGCCATCTCTACTAACCCTAAAGGCTCTAAACTCATGCTAGTATAATGGCTCACGATGAGCAAGATGAAACAAACAGGCAGAAACACTGAAACACAAATTTAGATTTAAAAAGTCAGTACATTCAAAACAGGACAGATTCAGAGACTTCCCTGGTGGTCCAGTGGGTCAGACTCCACACTCCCAAAGCAGGGGGCCTGGGTTCGATCCTTGGTCGGGGAACTAGATACCACATGCTGCAACTAAGAGTTCGCATGCTGCAACTAAGGTTCAGCCAAAGAAAGAAATAACAAAATAAGATAGAGGCATTTTTAAAGGAAACTCAATCCAAATCCAATTTTTTTAGCATTTGGTGGAAAGGTTAATACACTCAGGCCATCCAGCTGGAAGTCTAGCGTCCAGAACACAGAGGCAACAGTCCCACGGTACCAGGCACTGGCCAGACCATACCTGGCATGTTGTATTCAAGTCAGGGCAGCACACATTCAAAGGCACACCAACGAACAGCCCACTCAAAGGGGGAAATTTCACAGGGAACGGATGGAGGCACCAGGAACATTTCGCTTAATGAACAGAGAGGACACCAGAGGTGACTTCAAATATCTAAAGAGCTGTCATGTGCAAGGGGTCTGAGGCTTCTCAGGGTGATACCCAGGGCAAGTGGGGTGGATTTACAAAGACTCAGGTCTTGGTCTTAGGTTAGAGTTAGGTCAAGCCTTAGTATCCCAGGCCAGCATGGCTCCCTTCTGAAGGACGCTGCCCTCTGCACAGCACCTGCTGAGGGGTCAGCCTGGCACAGTAAGGTAGCCTCCTCCATTCTGACTGGATCAAAAAGAGACATCTGATCGAAAGAGCTCCGGGCCCAGGCTGGGCAGGGGCCTACAGTATGTTTTGGCGGGTAAAGATGGGCTGGTACCACCAAGCTGTCTCTCTTGGGAATCTGGTCTAAGAAATTTCTGAAAATGTGGTGGTGACCAGCAGGAGCTGAAGATGAAAGGGATACCATGAGGGAGAGAACAAGATGCAAGTGGTTCAAGCCGACCAAAGTGATGAGGAAGTAGAAACTACAAATAAGTAGATGTTATCAGCAAGAGGAAAAGCACAGCGGAAAGTACAGAGGAAACCGGAGTAAAGAGAAACAGAAATACCATGGGAGGAAGAGACAGAGAGACTGAGCCCAAGAGACAGAAGTCAGTCCTACAAGCTACCTCCGTTCCTAGAAATTTTCCCTTCCCATCTGGCCAGCGGTACTCTCATAAACAAACTCCCCTTTTTCCTCAAGGTAAATTAGTGAATCTCTAGTCCTTGTAACCAAAAAGCAGCTAACTAGAATATCAGTTCTTCAAACTATTAAAAGTCTCTAGGGACGGAGCAGGCTGACCCTTGAAGCAGTGTACTCCCCAGCTGCCCCATAAGCTCCAGTTCTCTGCTTACCAAGATGCTTCTGCAGGAAGGCCAACATGGCCCGCACCACGGTCTCCTGACCTTCATAGGGGTCCAAGCTTCCACGGGTGTGACTGGAGAAGAATTTACTAATCCAGTTACCAGCCACGAAAACAAAGTCGGTTAGACTCCGATGAACAGAACCACTAGAGGAAAAGAAAAATGAATATCTAGTAGGGGTCTAGAAGCCAAGGCACACAAATATTTAAGCACCCACAATGTGCAAGGTGCTTTACATGCATTATCTCACTTAATTCTCACAACAATCTAGTAAGGGAAGTATTTTCCTCTTTGAAACAACCAAAGGAGAGAAATGGTCTACCCAAGTTCACACAGTTAGTAAGAGACAGAGCTAAGGTTTGAAAGCAGGTGAGCCTGGCTGCAAAGCTGCCTCAACTCTGAGACCACAAGGCCTGGCTGTGCAGGGAGAAGGCAGAGTCAGCTGGAGAGGGGTCAGGGCAAGGAGGTGAGGTCTGGGGGCCCTGCCACTCCCATGTTATTATGAACTATCACCCCTTGGCTCTTACCCCATGACTTCTGAACATTCACAAAACATATCAGCTCTTTCTTTAGCTCAGAACTGCACCACAAAGCAAACCAGAAAAAAAATAATAACTTGCCTTTAAATAATCAGGAAAGTTAGGGCAAGTGCTTATAAAAGAGGGTTTCTGGACTACAATTTGTCATTTGACATCAAATGCACTTAATTTGAAGGTGAAATTCTCACAAGGTTCATTTTGAGCTAAATTACTCAGAACTAATTTACTAGTCAATTCAATGAGGGAAGGAAGATCTAAATGCCAAACTCTGTTTGATATGCTGAAGAAAAGCTGACTTTAAAATGTATTATTTAAGGCACATGGGAAAGTATAAAGAAAAATATAATGGATACTTTGAGTATCCAGCACTCAGTTTAAGAAATAATACGTTGCCACGAGTTAAATCTACAGTCCCTGCATACCTTTTTCCAACTGCCCTCACCCCCGCTTCCCTCTAGAGGTCACAATTATCCTGAATCTCAATGACTTGGGGAAACTCTTCAGCAGTTTTCTGCTGCCATGAAATCAAAATGTAAGGGGAGAGGCTGGCCCCATGGAAGACAGCATGGGCCAATGCGGGCAAGGGAAGAAGCCATGGTTTACTGAGCAGGCCTCTAGCAGTCCGGCCCTCGGATCTGACATTTCAACCACCTGAATGAGTACAGAGGTCCATGACACGTAGTTACTTGTTGTTTTGCTGATTCGGGCTCCTTGAAGCACATGTGTTATTTGGCTCAAGTACAGGGCAGGATCAAGTCAGAGATTTATCAGTGAGACTTTAGCCCTTCAACTGTAGCTGTAGGCCACTTCTTAGGTAAAGTTCATTTCTTAAAGTCACTCAAAATCTTCTGTCTGTGAAAAACGGCTCCTAAAATCAAACCATCTGATGGTGCTAATGATGGACGTGAAAAGAATGTGGTTTTTCTAAGGCAGAAAATAGATGGTTTATGGAAGATACCTGAATTTAGGTTTTCACGAAGGTCTCTAAAAATCTGTCTTGTGAATGTCACAGGTCTGCTATCTCCCCACTCTCCAAAAGACTCAATAAAATTCCCAAAGGAGATTAGAGATTCCTGGAGTCCACCCAGACCCACACCTCTTCCTCTGCAATGCACAATCCCACGATTTCCTTTTCCAGAAAGCAAAAGGTAAATCCTGCCATAAAGTCATACCGACTAGTGAAGAAATCACTGCAGGTAGAGCTAAGTGGAGAAGGACAGATATGAAATTTGAAAGGCATGAAGATTCTGAGATACAGGAGGTATTTAGACATTCTATCCATGGGTAGAACTTCCAGATAATTTAGAGGGAGCCACACAGCTGAGAAGAAAATGGAGCAGACCCTGGAGATTAGGCATGACCTTGGGGCTTACTCACAGGACAGTTATGATCCTGGATTGGTGGTGCTGGTCACAAATCTTCTTCATCAAGTTGACAGTCTCCACTGTCTGGAACTTCTCAGCATTGATAAAGAAGATAGGGCCTCGGGCCGTGGGGTAAAAGTCATGCTCCAGAGGAAACATCCAAGCGTCCAAAGCCACAGCACACCTGGAACAAGACCAGACACGTGGGACTGCCATGGAGAAACCCAAGCAAGGACAGTTAGGGTAGTGAGGGGAGAGTGCAGTTCTCCCTTTAGTGAGGCAAAGGCTCAGAAAGCCAGGAAGGGGAACCAGGGCCCACATCCTTCGGTGAGGATCTTTTTTAGAGATCACTTTTCAGTTCAGTTCAGTAGCTCAGTCGTGTCTGATTCTTTGCGACCCCGTGGACTGCAGCACGCCAGGCTTCCCTGTCCATCACCAACTCCTGGGGCTTACTCAAACTCATGTCCATTGAGCCAGCGATGCCATCCAACCATCTCATCCTCTGTCGTCCCCTTCTCCTCCGCCTTCAATCTTTCCCAGCATCAGGGTCTTTTCAAATGAGTCAGTTCTTCGAATCAGGTGGCCAAAGTATTGGAGTTTCAGCTTCAGCATCAGTCTTTCCAATGAATATTCAGGACTGATTTCCTTTAGGATGGCTTAGTTAGATCTCCTTGCTGTCCAAGGGATTCTCAAGAGTCTTCTCCAACACCACAGTTCAAAAGCATCAATTCTTCAGCACTCAGCTTTCTTTATAAGCCACCAAAAATCCTTCTAGATTTTTAAATTCTCTGAAAGCAAGGATCTGATCTCCTTCTTCTCTTGGGTCTACTTTCAGGCAGCAGACTTGTGTCACACAGAATGACACTTCATTCATTACTCATTCATTCCACTCATCCGGTACCTACTCTGTGCTTAAGCCTTGTGTTGTGGATCCAGAGATTAATGACACAGTTCTGGGAGCTCTGGGAGCAGTGTAGACAGAACACATAAGGCAGCAAAATATAGCTTAGTGCCCTGATAATACAAGCTGCTAAGTCAGCCCAGAGCATACACGGTAGGGTGGTCAGGGAAAGCCGCCCTAGGGCCACAACTCGAAGTCATGGCCAGTTTGTCAAGCAGCAATCTCTGTCACCAAGGGCAAAACTAAGGTCCTAAGGTTAGCATCCTACCCCCCCACCCCCGATCTCTTCCATCTCAATAAAGGACGATCATCTTCCCTTCAAATGATGGGCACACAAATGAAAAACCTCGATTCCTCTCTTTCCTTTTCTCATACATCACTAAGTCTGGAAAATTCTAAAACCGATCCTGACTCCATCACTTCTCTCCAGCCCACTTCCTCCATCCTAATGCAAATCCCTCATCTCTCACCTTGACTCTAAAATCACCTCCCTCTAACCAGACTCCTTGTTTCCAGTCTTGTCCTACAGCCGACTCTTCACACGTATGCGTGCGTGCTAAGTTGATTCAGTTGTGTCAGACTCTTTGAGACCCCATGGACTGCAGCCTGCCAGGCTCCTCTGTCCATGGTATTCTCCAGGCAAGAATACTGGAGTGGGTTGCCATGCCCTCCTCCATAGGATCTTCCCAACTCAGGAATCGAACCTGCATCTCCTGCATAATAGGCTCTTTCTTTACTGCTGAACCACTAGAGAAACCCCCATTCTTCACAGAGTGGTTTTTAAATGTAAGTAAGATTTTTCTATACTTAAAAATTTTCAGTGGTTTCCCATCACACTTAGAATAAAATCTAACTTCCTTACTCTGGCCAAAAGGCCCTGTGATCTGGCCGGTTTATCTCCCTAATCACATAGTTCCCCATCCTGCGCGACTCCCCCCATACGCCCCGCCCCTGTCCCCGCTGTGCTCCTCCTACACTAACACAGCAAACTTCTTTCTACCTCAGGGCCTTTAGCTGTTCCTTCTGCCTAGACTGATCTTCTAGACCTTTACGTAGGTTGACTTCTTTTCCTTAAAGTCTCAGCTTTCGTCACTTTCTCAAGGAAGCCTCCGGAAAAGGCAATGGCACCCCACTCCAGTACTCTTGCCTGGAAAATCCCATGGATGGAGGAGCCTGGTAGGCTGCAGTCCACGGGGTCCCTAAGAGTCGGACACGACTGAGCAACTTCACTTTCACTTTTCACTTTCATGCATTGGAGGAGGAAATGGCAACCCACTCCAGTGTTCTTGCCTGGAGAATCCCAAGGATGGGGGAGCCTGGCAGGCTGCTGTCTATGGGGTCACACAGAGTCGGACACGACTGAAGCAACACAGCAGCAGCAGCAGCAGCAGCAGCAAGGAAGCCTCCAGATACTCTAGCTTATCAGCCTGTTTCCTTCTCTTCCTTGCACTTGCCTGCTGGGGATCTGATTACTTGTTACTTTGTTTACCTTGCTTTCTTCTTCACCACTGAACCCCCACCTCCCAAAACAGTGCAGGGTACATAATACTTGCTGAATGGTCGCATGGCATGTGGAGCTAACAGCAGCATCACTGGGAAACTCACCTAAATTGCGTCTCCTTGGCCAAGGCCAGAATAGCTGTGGCCCCTCCAAATGAATGTCCCATTACAGCCACACGGCTCATGTCAATGCCGCCCTGAAGGAAGCCAAGTCAGAAAGGCAGGGGTGCTCTTTTAGTGACTCTTCGGGGCAAGAGGAAGAAACAGGGAGGCGATGACACAGAAGCACAATACAGTGGGCGAGCCCTCCAAAACCACGTTATTAAGCACCTCTTGCCCACTGGAGAGCAGCCACTCAGGCCATCCATGGACTGAGCAGCCTCCTGTAGGCAGGAATTCTGAAAACCACGTCTTTCACCTTTATGTTTATAATCTTACCACCTGTAATATCTGGACCAGGTAGATACTCAAATATCTATTAATAAATGAATAAACTGAAGTTATGTGACCAGTCAGTAGAAGAACACATTAAGGATGAGAACTCTCAGGAATTCCCTGATAGTCCAGTGGTTAGGACTCAGCACTTTCACTGCAGGGGCCTGGGTTCAACCCCCAGTCAGGGACCTAAGATCTTGGAAGCCACAGAGCACAGCCAAGAAAAAAAGAATAAGAATTCTCTTCATCTAGATCCTTGCCTTACAACAGGAGGGATGATATTTGCACCAAATCAAGGGCAGAATGGGGTGCTCCTGCTGCCCCTCTACTTCGCTCTGAAGGAAGGACTGCTTGTACCGAAAGCATCTCAGGTTCTACTTCCTCTGATATCTGTCCTGACTTTTATCCAGCAGAGTGAGTCTGCTCACTCTAACAAGCTCTGCACTCATCTATTTCCGGTTGTCCCCAGAAGCCTTCAGGACATGGTTATATAAACAGCCACTGCAGCTGCCTGCTAAAGGGCTCAGGAAATCTCTCTAGGATTCACTGTCCAGCCTCTGCCCTGAACCTGTGCCTTCCTTTGCTCTCAGTAAAATCTAGCCCAAGATTTTGTATCTAAATTCTCCCCTTCATGGGACTTTCTTGGAGATCCAGTGGTTAAGACTTTGCCTTCCAGTGGTTAAGACTTTGCCTTCCAATGCCTGGGGTGCAGAATCCTGGTCGGGGAGCTAAGATTCCCACATGCTTCCAGGTAAGAAAACCAAAACATAAAACAGAAACAATGTTGTAACAAATTCAACAGAGACTTTGAAAGTGGTCCACATTAAAAAAAATTTTTTTTTTCTCCCCACTTTGCTAAATTCCTTCAGATTGGTCCAGGCCTCTTCAGCTTTTTTAATGGTAATATATTCACATAACTCTAAAATCAGGAGCATACAGAAGTCTTCCCCTTCCACACAGTTGCCCACTCCCTACCCAGACAGGTGAGTTTCTTGTGTCTTTGCAGAGCTTACTTATGGTATACAGGTAAACATGAATACATACGTTCTCGCTTTTACATAAGTGATACTGTACCTTACTTTTTTACACAAATATGACTACATCAAGAGCTTCCTTATCCTGTTTTACAGCCACATTTGATTTCACCATGCTACAGACCACTAGTGATCACCAAAACTGTTCTTCCTGCACACACAGCTAGACTCTATTTCCCAGTAGTTAGATGTGGCCTTGTGATTGATGTGAGTGGTAGTGGTTTTGTGATAGAATGTGAAAGTGATTATCTCCATTTCCAGTCCTGGATACTATAAACACTCTTCCATACCAACCTCCACACCCTTTCCCATTCCTGGCTTAATGTATATGGTGAAGGTAGGTTTCATAAGTGGAAGAGAGTAGAGCAATTAGAGGAAGGTAGCCCGGTTCCCTGAGTCAGTCCTTGCACAGAAGCACCCATTTTAGACTTCATGTGGGAAAGAAATAAATCTCTCCTCAATAAGCCACTGAGATTTGGGGCTTACATGTCATAGCAATTGCTTCCAAGTGGCTCAGTGGTAAAGAATCCACCTGCCAGTGCAGGAGTTGTAGGAAACTCGGGTTTGATCTCTGGGACAGGAAGATTCCCTGGAGGTGGAAATGTCAACCCACTCCAGTATTCTTGCCTGAAAAAAATCTCATGGACAGAGGAGCCTGGCAGGATACGGTCCATGGGGTCGCAAAGACTTGAACACAACTGAGCGACTGGGCACGGACGTTACAGCAATTAGCATTATCCAAAATAATACATCCATTGTTCCATAATCTATTAAGCCAGTTGTGCTCACTTATGGGTGAACATTTAGGATACTATCAATCTGCTGTTACAACAAACAACACTGGGATGAGTAACCTTGTACATACATCATGTCGCAAGTATGCAGGGATATGTAAAATCAATTCCCAGCACTGGAAATGGCTGGGTCCAACACAGCGTGCATCTGTGCTGTTGACAGCTATTGCCAAACTGCCCTGCAAGGGACAAGCTGCACTCACACCAGTAACAGAGCGGCGCTTATTTCCCCACAGCTTTGCCAACAGGGTAAGTCATCAATTTTTGGATCTTGCCCAATCTGACAGGTGAAAATTTACTTAGCTTTTAAAAAAAAACATTTATTTTATTTACTGGGCTGCACCAGGTCTTAGTTGCAACATGCAGGACGTTCTGGTTGGGGCATGTGACTCTCAGTTGCGACACCTGGGATCTAGTTTCTGGACCAGGGATCGAATCTGGGCCCCTTGCATTGGGAGCACGGAGCCGCAGTCACTGAGCCATTAGGGAATCCCCTTCTTAGCTTTTTTTTTTTTTTTAATTCTCTATTTCCTCAAAAGGCTGCCTCTGGAACTAATCCAGCTATACGTAGCCTGCCATCCCCCGATGCCTGTTTCAGGCCCACAGGCCTGAACTGCAGTGCCTGGGGCCCGCTTCTCCAGTGGGAATTGACAACACATGCTGGGAAAGTTCTCTGGATTTCAGGTCCTGCCTGATGCTGATGCTTCTTCCTGGAAGACTTTACCAGAACCTTTAAAAGATATTGTCTAAAGAGACTCTGGGGCACAGAGGACAGGTTTTGGAGTCAAAAAGCCCCAGCATAAAGTTTGACTCTACCACTTACTTAGCTATGCAACCTGGGGCAGTTACTTGGACTATTGGATCCTTGGTTTCTTCCTATGTAAAGAGATAACAATGTGTATGTATGTATGAAAAGAGCTCTTATCATAGAAAGTACTCATAAAGGACTCACTGTTATTTTATATATATATACATACCATTTTATAAATTTACCATTCTCATTCATACAATGGAATGTTACATGGCTATTAAAAAAAAAAATCACACCACAGGAAAATATTAACTGGCATAAAAAGACATTCATACTGTTTTGCTAAATGAAAAAAAGGCCACAAAATAGCTTATATTAAATAATAACATTATTGTTTTTTAAAATGCATTTTTAAAAGACCTAGAAGGACAAACATCAAAAAATTCTGTTTCGTTTTCTTTCATGCTTTTATGTGCTTTCTTGGTTCTCTAAATAAAGGCTCAGCTACTTTTCAGATTATGGGGAAAAGGATAGGATGGGGGAGGAAAATATACTTTTATAGGCACCAAATTTCATAGCGGGGACAGTTTCTCTCCTCCCAGGGGTTCTTAGGATTCCCTTAAAAGAAGGAACAAGCCCGCAGTAGACAACAGAGCTTGTCTGCAGCTCCACAGCCCTTCCTTTGTGAATGAACCATCTCTCCCTCATCCATGTGGCCCTGAGGGACTGTCAGTCCTGGTGCTCAGGTTCCCCTAATGCAGAAGTGGGTATATATCCTAGGCAGGCCAACCAGAATGCCCTATCCCTCTGACACAGAGATTGACTCAGAATGTGAATATGACCCAAATAGAGCCATGGCCTTTCCAGACATTGGAAGCTAAAAATGCTCTTTTCCTTTTAAATCTACAGCTGAGTTGAAATGCAGGTTCCGAATGCCAGCAACCACCCTTCTATGCCTGATGGAGAAAGTCTGGTGAGAATAAAGCCCATATACACAGAATGGAGCTGAGCCAGGAGAAGGGAGACAGTGCCAAGAGCTTTGATGACAATGCTGGAGACCCTGGCTCTAGCTACACTGGCCTAAAGCCAATCTGCCTCTGGTCTTCCTACTTATTTGAGCCAATAAATTATCTTTTGGTTGAAGCTAGTGAGTTAGGTTTCTGTTATTTGTAACCAAGAAAGTCTTGGTGAATAAAATATGTTCCCGGTCATACCAAGTGCTGCCATACCTTCAAGGTCATCAGATCCAATCCACCAGGCAAGATGTTGAGAACGGTCTGCCCAGCAGTGACCTCTTGTAGGATCTTCAACACCCTCACACACTCGCTCACCCTCTGATGCACCTGCAACGGAGACAGTCCTGGTGGGAGTGGAATACCACGCAACCACCCAGTGGGAATCTCCGTCTCCCTCAGAGCCAAGGAAGAGTGCAGGGATGCTGTGCCCACCCCCATCTCAGCAAGCACTGTGGGCCCCACATCCTGAGAAAGCCTCAGCTCCCTCACAGCCACTTACGTCAGCCCCACCTCACAGCGCAATGGAGTCAACCCAGCTGTTCACTCTACCCACCTACCCATGGCAAACAGAGGTATAATATGGGTATACTGTGTGGCATATGAAAGCATCTCGAAAACAAAAGGACATAAAAGTGTTCCTATTATCAACCCTGTACTGGATTCTGCTTGCCCATTTATAGCATATGTCTACTGCTTTTGTCTGCTAGTACTCAATCCACCCCTACTTCTATTAACCTTGACTTCTGAGGATTATCCCTCACCAAAAATATCTAGCAATGCATTTCTGATGGGAACTTCATATTTTGGTACTTCTCCGCAGCCTGAGTCTCTATCCAGGATTTTTTATATTACATCTTGGGGAAGAAACCGGGGACAACCCCCAAACAGCCCTCTTCTCTTAGATGGTGAGGGCGGACATGCGCAACCTCATACAGTAAGCCAGTTAGTAGATGAGACCAACCAGCAAGGGGACAGAAATGACGGTGATTCCAGTGGTCCTGTCCTTCCTACAGTCTGCTATGTAAACCAACCAATTCTCCTTTTTGTGGAACAAGCTTGAGTTGGGTTTCTGTCACTTGCAATTGTTAAGAGTTTTGATTAAGAGCTCATTTCTCAGCTGTGACAAGCTCAGGACCACTCTGAGTGAGATTTCAAAAGAAGTGAGTTCAGACTCTTCTTAGTGAGTGTCTTATACAGAAGACAGGCTTAGTAACTCTCCCTCCCTATTGGCATAAGCCTACCTGGTAGTTCCGAACATAGAATTCCTTCTCCCCTTCCTCAATTTGACGGTGGGGGATCCATTCCTCCTCCAGGGCCTCATTGTCAGGCTGGTTCTCCTCTGGGGTCTGCTTGCAGAAACAGGTGGCCGCAGCTGACCCATCCCTGCAATACACATGCCCCCAGGGACTTATTTTCCCCTTTACCAAATCCTCCTTAAAATCAGCCAAGCCATTCTAGCTTATCCTCTAGCTAAATGGGGAAAAGACAGGGGGCATACTTAGGAGAGTAGAAAAACATGGGGATTTGGGGGACTGACCTGGGTTTGAACCCCAATTTAGCTGTGTCACTTTCAGCAAAGTTAGTCAGTATCTTTGAACCCTGGTGTCCTCACGTTTTAAAACGAATACAATCCCTACCTTGCCTAACACTAGGACTGGAAATAATATATCCAGAGGAAACTAGCCTATACCCAAGCCCAGGATGGCAGACACCCGACCCATGATGGTTCGTTTAGACTATCATCCTCACCTGTGCTCTGGTACAGCAACCACAAAGCCACGAGAAGCCAGCTCCATGCAGAAGGCTGAATACACTGTCCTAGAGATCCAGGAAGGAACCGAGAGAAGTGATCAAAGAATGGCCTGCCCTTAGCCTCCCGTCCAACCATGCTCTGCTAGTAGCCATCACAAAAGATGGAATGGAGGAAGCTTCATTTGCAGCAGCCCTTCTTCAGGAGCTTTCCCCAGCCAGCATACCCCAACTCTCACCAAAAATCCAAGTGTTCTCCTCCAGGGAGCATGTGCAGATTGATCCACGATGTTTTGCAACCCCAAACACTGACTCATCTTCCCCATCCCAACCCCAATACAATTTGGCTACTCCACACAGTTGCTTTTTTATTGTGTATATATTGTGCGTGCTGCGTGCCAAGTCGCTTCAGTTGCGTCTTAACTCTTTGCAACACTATGTACCACACCCTGCCAGGCTCCTCTATCCACGGGGTTCTCCAGGCAAGAGTACAGGAGTGGGTTGCCATGCCCTCTGTATACCGTACATCTCCCAAATTAGTTGGTGAGCTCCCTGAGGACAAGCACTCTGGCTACTTTTTAACATGCAAATATGCATCTGTGATTTAGCATGTGGGTTCCTTTGGTCTGTCCTCCAACATTAAAAAAAAATATGGCAGACACTGCTAATTGCCTACTCCAAACACCTATTTTTCCCTTCCTCCTTAATAATAGAATCTAATTTTCAGCTGAAGACACTCTCATAGATCAAAATGACACTTCCCAGCCTCTCTGTAGCCAGGTTTGTCTATGTGACTAAGTTCTAGTCCAGCAACAGGAATGTAATGCTACTCTAAGCGATTTAAAATTTTCTAGTAGATATATTTTAAATAGTGAAAAGAAACAGAATTTTTTGGCTATTTTGATGTTTGTCCTTCCAGTTCTTTTAAAAATGCATTAAAAAATAATATTATTTAATATAAGCTATTTTGTGGCCTTTTTTTTCATTTAGCAAACAGTATGAATGTCTTCTTATGCCAGTTCATATTTTCCTGTGGTGTGATTTTTTTTTTAAAAGCCATGTAACATTCCATTGTATGAATGAGAATGGTAAATTTATAAAATGGTGTATGTATGTATATATATATATATATATATACACACACACATAAAATAACAGTGAGTCCTTTATGAGTACTTTCTATGATAAGAGCTCTTTTCACAATAGGCCAAGTATCTGCCCCAGGTTACACAACTAAGCAAGTGGTAGAGTCAAACTTTACGCTGGGGCTTTTTGACTCCAAAACCTGTGCTCTGTGCCCCAGAGACTCTTTAGACAATATCTTTTAAAGGCTCTGGTAAAGTCTTCCAGGAAGAAGCATCAGCCTGGATGGTTAATAACCCAATATAGCTAAAACATTATCATTTCAACATATAATCAAGATTTTTAAATTAACAAAATATTTTATTGCACTATCTTTTTTTTTTTTCATATGAAGTCTTTGAAACCCAGTGTGTGTTTTATGCTTATAGCATATCTCAGTTTGGACCAGTCATACTTCAAATATTCAATAGACACATGTGGCCAGAAGTTACCAAAATGGACAGGGCAGCTCTAGTCAATGGTATGTAAGCAGCTGTGTTATATAGAACTTTCAGGGGAGTTTTCCCTTCCTACAGCATGGACTGTGGATGTATTGGCTAGAGCTAAGCAACCTCCCTGGGTCATGAGATATTCTTAGAAGCAGAAGCCACACACACAGAGCAAGATTATAAAAGAAGTCTGGTTTTTTACTTTATAGAACTACCATATTAGCTCTGTCTAGTTTTACTTTATCTGAGCTAAAAATAAACTTTATATTATTTAGGTCACTATTGTTTGAGTTTTTCTATTAAATACAACTTGCCTGTACCCTAACTGATTCAGGAAGGTCAGTTACTTAAATTTCTTTTCACCTTCTCTCACTTCTCTTGGGGAGGCAATGAACAGGATTTAAGAGCTAGAGATTTCTGATCCCTCCCCAGTTCAGGCTGTAATCTTGAGCAAGTCCGCCTTTCAGAGTTGGTTTGCTCATCTGTAAGATATTCTTCCACCCACCTACCTCACAAGACCAAACATGTAATGTTAGACAGGGGCACATTACAAATGGTTTGGTAATATTTAAAAATACACACGTCTCCCTGGGATGGAAAGTCACAAGTCTGTGACCCATGAGAAGGATTTCAGATCCTGAATTAACCACAGATACAATGAGAGGAAACCATGTCTCTTTACCTCCCTGCCTTTTTTTCTTGGAATTTCACTACAGTTAATGAAGAGTATTTATAATTGATTCACCCAAGTCTATTTAGATGTGAAGCCTCAAGACAGAGTCTTAGACCAAAAAGACCACGCTAAAGTCATGCGCTCACCTGTTCTCTGTGAGCTTAGGAAAGAGTATTTCTCAGCTCCTTTTCTCCACTAGACTACAATCTGAAAGCAGGGCTCTATCTTATTCACTACTGAACACCCAGCCACAGCATAGGCCCTCACACATGGCAGGTACTAAATTTACTGAATAAGAAAGCAACATTGAAAACCATCTTGCCGTCCTTCTCATCTCTACATCTGCTCTCCACTTCCTGCCATGGACTATAATTATGTACATCTAGATGCAGTCTCCTCTAGTGGATGAAAATTCCTTGATTTGTTTTATTTCTATATGTCCCACCTTTTTTTCATGCCAAGAAACTGGCACAGAGCAGGTGCTCAACAGAAATCTGCTGAATGTATGGAAGCTAGCAAAACATAAATATTTATTGGGAAACTACTGTTTTCCAGGTACTGCCCTAGACATCGGGAAAGATAGAAGACAGACATGGTCTCTGCCTTCATGGAGCTTACAATCTAGTAAAAAAGACATATGTTAAAGAATAATCACATAAATAATTAATTCATTACAATTATGTTAAGTACTGAGAAGTACAGATTGTCTTATGAAAGCATGTCAGGGTGGGTGTCCCTAAGAAGGTGACACCAAAACTAAAGACCCTGAAGGTAATTTGGAATTAGCCAGGCAAAAGACTAAAGGTGGGGAGAAGAGAGGAACAGAACAGGAAATATTCCAAGCAAAGGGAACAGCCACAGAGCACAGCACAGATGAAAACCCTAGGGCAGACATTTGCAGCATCATGGACGGACTGAGTGAAGTAAGGAGAGGTTGTTGCTGAGCCGTGAACGACACCAGGATTCTTGGCCTCTGGAGGAGAAGAGTTCAATCCGGGGCCAGTGACAAGGCCTGATCGCTCAAAGCTTTTGTGTAATAAAGTTTTATTAAAGTTAAAAGAGATAGAGAAAGCTTCGGACACAGACATTAGAAGGGGGCAGAAAGAGTGCCCCCCTGCTAGTCTTTAGCCGGAAGTTATATAGCTACTAGCAGTCTGCTAATTAGAGAAAGGAAATGTCTCAAAACTCAGAGAATGTCACCAGGCCCCTCACCGACAACATGCATTTTGAGATAACATCACCACAGGGTGAGTTGTCGGGGCCATAACATGACTGACAGGAATCTTGAAGAAAGGCAGGTTTCCAAGCAAACACAGCCTCATGAACATAACTTAAGAGAATATTTGCATGAGTAAAACAAACTGGTTCTGAGTCTTAGGTGGTACCAACTAGAAGACAGAGTCTAGAGTAAATACATAGTCATTAACATAGCTTAAGACAAACATTTCCACAAGAAAAAAGCATGGGTTAGCTCAAGGTTTGAAAAATGTTAAGTTCTGTGAGAGATGGACTATAAAGAAAGCTGAGCGCTGAAGAACTGATGCTTTTGAACTGTGGTGTTGGAGAGGACTCTTGAGAGTCCCTTGGACTGCAAGGAGATCCAACCAGTCCATTCTAAACGAGATCAGTCCTGAATATTCATTGGAAGGACTGATGCTGAAGCTGAAACTCCAATACTTTGGCCACCTCATGTGAAGAGTTGACTCATTAGAAAAGACCCTGATGCTAGAAAGATTGAAGGCAGAGGAGACGGGGACGACAGAAGATGAGATGCTTGGATGGCATCACCGACTCAATGGACATGAGTTTGAATAAACTCCAGGAGTCGGCGATGGACAGGGAGGCCTGGCATGCTGCAGTCCATGGGGTTACAAAGAGTTGGACATGACTGAGTGACTGAACTGAACTGAAGTTCTGGTGTAACCAGGTGTCCTCATGGCAACACAGAATTTTAACAGATACTGAAGGAGAAAACAGACATAGCTGGATTCCATCTTAGGCCAGGCTGTGAACATTAGGCTACACACACAGTCACCCTCCCAATGGACTCTGAACTTTGTGCCTGGTGTCTATAGAAATGGCATACCAATGGAAAACCAGACCCGCGGATAAAAGAGCCTCAGGACTCGTACTTGGACTCTTGTTGCCTAAAAGAATATGCTAATTATCTCTGTAACAGAACAAAGTGGTAAATTCTATTATGTTTACAGGGATATGACCACAGGCTTATTGATAAATATCCACTGTTTATCAAGTCTTGTGACACATGAATCATGGGTTAACTTTGATCCTACCTCTCTTTACCTTGTCCAGACTAATTTCAAGGAATTTGGGGAGGTGGGTTTGAGCAAGTACACTTAGGGTTTATAAGGTTTTCACAAAAACTGGTCGGGGTCCTTGGCTAAGAGGAGACTCTGCCTTGGGCCCGCTGGTGTAATACACTGCACTCCACTATCTGCATTGTCCTTCTGAGTGAGTTTGTTTCCCGGAAAGTGTGGCTACAACAATACCTCTTTTTAAATTTGTATAGAGAAGGGGAAAAAATCTAACACTTGTAGTTTCCTCCTGTCGCTTAAGAGAGAGATAAATGTCTGACACTTGCTGCCTATTTCCTCCATTTGGAGACCCATGGCCTTCCTGCCTGTTACCCTCTCAGTAAGACAAATAAACACTGTTAATTATATGTGGAATCTTAAAGCCAAAAAAAAAAAAAAGATACAAATGAACTTATTTACAAAACAGACTCACAGACGTCAGAAACAAAGTTATGGTTACCAGGGGGAAAGGGACAGTTAGGGAGTTTGGGATGGACATGTATCTAAAATGGGTAAGCAACAAGGACCTACTGCATAGCACAGGGAAATCTGCTCAATGTAATGTAACAACCTAAATGAGAAAAGAATTTGAAAAAGAATAGATACATGTATATGTACAACTGAATTGCTTTGTTATAAACCTCAAACTAATGCTATATTGTTAATCAACTGTACTCTAATATAAAAAATAGAATTTTTATAATTAAAAATTTATAATTTATTTTATTTATAGCATCTATTTTATTAAATACTTTATTTTATTAAATAAAAATATTATAATCTAATTTCTAAAATAGAGCATGTCTCAAGGACAAAAAAATAAAAAAAACTCCAGTATCTTCAAACAAAGAAAAAAACTCAAAAACTCTGAGGCAGAAACTAACATAGTACCTTTAGGGCTGTTTGTCTGGAAACCTGGAGGTGGGCAAGTTGCAAGGAACTAGGCTGGAAACTTTGCCCTGTACCTGCCTTCAGATAAGATCATGACAAGAGCTGAATGAAGTTCAAAGGGCTCCCAAATATAAAAAGGAATGCATCTGAGTTGGTTCCAATGAGGTAGATGAACCTAGAGCCTATTATACAAAGTGAAGTAAGTCAGAAAGAGAAAGACAAATATCATATACTAACATATATATTGGAGAAGGCAATGGCACCCCACTCCAGTACTGTTGCCTGGAAAATCCCATGGACAGAGGAGCCTGGTAGGCTGCAGTCCATGGGGTCGCTAAGAGTCGGACACGACTGAGCGACTTCACTTTCACTTTTCCCTTTCCTGCATTGGAGAAGGAAATGGCAACCCACTCCAGGGTTGTTGCCTGGAGAATCCCAGGGACGGGGGAGCCTGGTGGGCTGCCGTCTATGGGGTCGCACAGAGTCGGACATGACTGAAGCGACTTAGAGCAGCATATATATGGAATCTAGCAGGATGGTACTGATGAACCTGTCTACAGGGCAACGATGGAGACGCAGACATGGAGAACAGACTTTGGGACACAGTGGGGGAGGGACGTGGGATGGTTTGAGAAAGTAGCACTGAAACATATACAAGACCACAAGCAAAAGAGATAGCCAGTGGGAATTTGCTGAATGACACAGGAACCCAAAGCTCATGCTCTGACAACCTAGAGGGGTGGGGTAGGGAGGGAGTTGGGAGGGAGGCTTAAGAGGGAGGGGACATTTGTATACCTACGGCTGATTTATGTTGATGTATGGCGAAAGCCAACAAAATATTTTAAAGCAACTATCCTTCAATTAAAAATAATTTTTTAAATAAATAAAAAGAACTTACTGATGTTCCTCAGAGCAGGAATATGCCAAAGCAAACAATAATAATAATAAAATAAAATAGACCTCCCTGGCTACAGTGTAAACAATCGTTCCAGTGGAAGTGGGATGTGTAAAGGCAAAAATAGATGACTTTGTGTAACACTCTTGGACATAAACTAGACTTATATGTTGATGAATGAACATACAGTGCGAATATTCACAAGCTTAAACAGGAACCACGTGCACAGTAGTTAATACGTAACTACATAACTACATAACACACCAAGGTGCAGAAATAAGAATTCATGGGGAGAATTCTGAATGGATATTGACTTGTAAGGGCTTCCCTGAGATCTCAGTTGGGAAAGAATCCACCTGCAATTCCGCCTGCAATGCAGGAGACCCTGGTTCAATTCCTGAGTCAGAAAGATCAGCTGGAGAAGGAATAGACTACCAACACCAGTATTCCTGGGCTTCCCTCGTAGCTCAGCTGGTAGAGAATCCATCCACAATGGGAGACCTGGGTTCGAACCCTGGGTTGGGAAGATCCCCTGGAGAAGGGAAAGGCTATCCACTCCAGTATTCTGGCCTGGAGAATTCCATGGACTGTATAGTCTATAGGGTCACAAAGAGTCGGTCACAACTGAGTGACTTTCACTTTCACAGTTTCACTGACTCGTAAAACAGGCCAGCATTCCCTGAAGTTGATGACGAAGGGGCTCTTACAGTTCATCGCCCCACAATCCTCCATGTAGAGAGATGGAGAGGAGTATGGGCTTAAGTGCACACCTACTCGGTGTCTCATCTGAGTCCATTTGACAGATGAGGAAATACAGGCTCAGAGACGCCTACCATGGTCCTAGCTCACACAGCACAGTGGTGAGGCTGAGATTAACAGCTGAGGCTGCAAGCTCCACGGAGCAGGGAGCCAGAATGTCTTCATCACTGCTGTCCCCGATGCATGTTGAATAATTGACTCTCTGAACATAAAGCTCAAGCTCCTTCTAGTACTTCTGGGCTGTTATAGAGGAAGAAGGCTAAAACAGTATTTATATAAATGCTAGAACATGAGAAGGGAAAGATATGAAGGTTGCTGAAAGGCTCCACCAGGTGAAAGGGGCTTGAGGAAGGCCTTCTAAAGAAGGTGGACCCAGTGCTTTGGGATGAAGCGGATGATAGATAAGAGAGCTGACAGATGGAAATATGGGTTTCTTTGTCTTTTGAGAACATGCTGAGAGTCAGCGGCTGCAACCAGGCAAGGAATGTGACAAGATCTGGGGGAGAGCAACTCTTACCTGAAGGCTCCCATGCCATGAGAGAAGATGATCAAGGGGTATCCAGAGTCCTTTGTTTTAAAGGGGCCATTCCAGCTAACAGGCAGGCGACAAGATCCTAGCAGAGACATGGGATAAGAATCTCCGGCTGCCCCCCAAGGGCAGCCTGAGCACAAGCATGGTGGGGACCCAGTGGCCCTCCTCTCAAGAGATCCACCTTTCACCCGAGCAGCCCAGGACAATCAATCATTTATTCTTTCCCTGTTTCTCCCCTTGGGAGCATGAACACAACAGAAAGTGGGAAAAGAAATCCAAAGGGGAAGTACTGAACAACCTACGGGGTAAATCCCTGAGATGCTAAGGCAGTCGGTAGAGTTCCTAATGGTGAGGTCTTTGGGGGAAGTGGATGACTCAGTGTGATCTGACCCAGAAGAGGGAGGAGCTAGAGGGGCAACTGCAGGAGATGGTATGCTCCTTGGCAGTCAAGAGTGCTTCTTTAATCTACGCTATAGCTGACACAGAGTAGAAATAATGCATGCTGGATACATAAGTAATAGTTGCCACCTATGGAACACATTCTACATCCCAAGCACAGCACTAGAGTGCATCTTTTATATACGTCTGACATTACAATCCTGCAAAGGTAGATGTTCAGACACATTAAGTAACTGGCCCAAGCCCCACAGCTAGTAAATGATAAGGACTGGATTCGAATCCAGGGCAGTCTAACTCTATAACTAAAGCTCTTCAAAAACAAACAAACAAACAAATAAATAAAGTTCTTATGTTTGTAATTCTCTCCACTCTCCATACCACACTGACTAACAGATGCCCCACTACAAAGGGCTGGACAACACAAACTACAAGGTACTGTGTCTGCCTGGAGATCCCCAAGGGACATAACTACAGCTGGGAGAGTACCCAGGGGTGACGCCAGCTCTTACCCACACCCAGGTTGAACAGTAACCCCCCCCAGCGCTTATTAAACTTTAGGTATTCGGCCAGGCCAGCACAGTACTCATAGCGGGGAATCCACAGGGGCTGCTCCGAGGTCTCCTCTGCCTCTTGGCATGGGTAGAACAGTCGAAAGAAGCTGCCCTGTAAGAGAAAAAAGACAGCAGCTGCTCGGAGCAAGAAGCCCAAGCATGGCTACATTTCCCAACAGACACGTTCAGCAGTTGTTTGCGGGTACCAGCCAAGTACTGAAACAGGGAAACTTTACCTTCAATTCATATACCTGAATTTTGCCTTCAGAAAAACCAAAAAGAAGCAATTTTATGTTCGGCATTCACGTAAGGCTTATGTTATTTCAAACAGCCAACTGTATTTTGAATTACATTGGAGGAGTACTAAAATATTTCCAGTGCTTGGGCTATCAAAAGATTTCAATTTGGCTGGAAGCCCAGGTCTGGAGGAGCCCCAGAAGTGAAGCCGTAGCTCTCTTGTTGAATGGGGTGACATTGGTGGCACCCAGGGCAACCCTGGAGCCTGGCCCCTGGGAAGCAGCAGCAGCACATTCACTCTACATGGGGGTATGTGCCTCTCACAAGGGAGAGGGGAGAGTTCAAGGGCCAGCAGAGAATGACCTAGGAACTGAAGGAGGGAAAGTCCCAGACTAAAGTAGGAGGGGGAACAGACGAGAGCAGAAGAGGAGAAAAAGGAGACTGTTTTCCTACTCGGGGCCGGGGCGTCAAAGGTCAATGGCACATAGCCCACCGCTCTTCCTCTCATACACTCAGATTAGGGCGAGATCCAAAACCTTCCCAGGATCAGGCACCTGCTCTCAAGACATCAGATAGCTACCTTTGAACTTAGAGGCCCCAGTTCCTCCAAGTTGGGAAAAAGAACCCATCATCTCTTTCTGTTGAGATGTCTCTAATTGAAAAGAGGAGAAAAGTTCAGGGGAAAGAGACCTGGGTGCTCGGCAATCAAATCCAAACCAGCTCTAACTCAGGTTTCCCCTAGCTGGAATGACACCATCAGACGTGCAGACAGAAGCAGTGGAGACATGCTGGAGACACTTACCTGGAGGCTCTGCCCCTCCATCACATCCCCACAGCCTACGAGGTGGGGTCCCGTGACGGGTGGGAAGCTCACAGACTGGTTGACCCCCATCTCATAACCAGCTGAACTGAACGACGACTTGGGCAGTGGCTGAACTTGACGGCTGCAGGGTGGAACACAGAACCGCCTCTTGCTGGTTTCCTCTCAGCTTCCTGTTGCTTATTCGTATCATCAGCCACCCCTCTCTTACCCCTCCTATTACCCCTCCTCCCTGCCGGTGACGCAGCCAATCTTCCACATCATCCACCTTGCTACATTGCCTTTACTAAGGTTTGCTGTGCTGTGCTTAGTCACTCAGTCGTGTCCGCCTCTTTGCAATCCCATGGACTGTAGCCAGGCTCCTCTGTCCATGGGGATTCCCTAGTCAAGAATACTGGAGTGGGATCCTCCTGGGGGTCTTCCCAACCCAGGGATCAAACCCAGGTCTAGGGGGCTGCTTTTTCTGTTGCTATTGGTGGAGAGGTGAGAAGATCATGGAAAGGAAACAGAGCCTCTGTACTCCTCAAAACCCACTAACAAATGCTCATTTAGCACTGACTATGTGCCCAACACAGCAGCAATTGCTGCAGAGAACATGCCACAGACCTTGTCGTCAGCTTAGCAGCAGCAGCAGCAGCAGGAAGCTAAGAATAACAAACACAATCACTAACATCTATTATTTACTATGTGTCAGCGCTGACCTAAGATTTTTACATACTCTACGTCATTTCATCCTCTCAACAACCATCTGAGGAAGGTACTATTTAGACCCTGTTTTACAACCGAGGAGACTAGGGCATGAAGAGGTTGAATAACTTTCCCAAGTCACACAGCTTCTAGGTGGCAAACTCAGGTCTAATCCAGACCTGAGCTCTTAACCCGCACTGATTCTGCTAGTGGGGAGACCCGATGACATACATTCAAAATCACTGACCTAAACTATAAACTATAAAAGGCACTTATCTGGGTCTTAAATATGAGGAAGATTTTAGAGGCAGGGGAGAGGGGAGCATTTTTATAAAGGACATAATGTAAGAGTAGAAAGGGCCAGAAATAGGTTAGAGTATAATGTGGGCAGGAGATCAAACAGGAGCCTTCCACGTGGCAGGCTTGCACACTCTGACTAGAAAGCATCCCTATAACTTGGTTGCTTCTTGTTTGTTTTTTTTAAAACAAGGATGTCCTTTTTTTTTTTTGACTGTGCCAGGTCTCAGCTGCAGCGTGTGAGATGTAGTTCCCCTGACCAGGCCCCTGCATTGGGGAGTCTTAACCACTGGACCACCAGGGAAGTTGAGGTTACTTTTTAAATCGGGACTAACGCCACTGCTCTCCCTCCCTCTTCAGTTACATCACCGCCAGCACCACAGCTTACTCTGTGCCAGGAACTACACCAAGGGCTTCACATACATATATTATTTAATGAAATCCTTACAATAATCCCCTGGGATATGAATTGCTAGCTCATCTTACAGATGAGGAAGCTGATGCTTAATAAAGTGAGGCAATTTACGCAAGAACAGTGAACAGAGCCAGAATTTGATCATGGGCAATGTGGCTGTGACAGTAGAGAATGTGGTCCAATTTCCTAACATTCATCCTGTCCTTCCCTCCTACAAAGATCCCTTGTGATCTGGGTGGGGTTGACACCTCTCTAACCTCTAGAGTTGGACCTATCAGCCCTACATATCCCCCATCAGTATCTGGAGAAGAGTGGGCTCATGACATACACTAGGCCAACCAGGGCAAAGCCCAGGATTTTGGTTTGATGGTCGAGTGTGGACAAGTTCTTTCTTGTTTTGAACTAGCATGATGTGTGGATGTGAAGCCTTGAACTGTCGCAGCCAATTTGTTACCTTATGAATGAAAGTACCCGTGGAGGATGCAGAGATGAGAGAATCATAGAGAAATGGAGTTATTTGTGAAGACATTAAGAATCTCCAGATTCGACTATACCTGAAACTTGGCCCACTCCTAGACCTCTAGTTACAAGAGCCAATAAATCCCTTTTTATTGTTTAAACCATCTGGGTTTAGATTTCTACTGCTTGAACCAAAAGCATCTAAACTGATCCACTGAGTCCTGGGCCACATTTTCAGTCATTGCATTACTCTGCTTTCTTTAAGATGCTCTGGGAAGGATTAGGTAGTTTGAGTCTAAACATGCCTGGGCAAGAAGAGACCTTAGGGATCACTTCTCCCCACAGTCATCCCCTGCACCACCACCGCAACTCAGCTCACTTCAGAAATGTGCTTTACTGATGAAGAGATCAAGGTTCTAAGAGGTTAAGTGAAATGCTCAAGGTTACCAGAATTATTATTACACATAGATCTCCTCACTGCCAACTTCCAATTGTCTGGCCTAATGGAAAACTCCAGACGAGCAATAATCTTAATGCCATACTACTTAACTTTGGAAGACAATAAGTGATATTCTTTCTACTATAGAATTGCTTCATCTTGTTTCTCTGAAGCAAATTTAAAAACCGAATTCTTTTTAAAAAGAGGCTAAGCTCCTGACGTAGTGAGTGGGCTATTTAGCCAAAGGAAAGTTGAACATGTGCTGCTTAGTCTCAGACCCTGACCTTTTCCGCTTGAGGGCAAAGGCACAGAGGACCCACAGCAGGAGAGGAGGAGGCACAGGATAGGTCACCCACAAGACAGTGAAGCAGCTGAAGTTTCATTAATATTTGCTGATTGAGTGAAAAGGAGAAGCAATAGGATTTGGGCAACTAAGTGGATTTGGGGAGTTATGCAAGAAGGGAGAGCCAAAGATGAGTCAGATTTCAGGACTGGGTGACCAGAATGATATTAGCTTATAGCAAGAGATGCTAGTCTTAATCCAAAAACAGAACACTGCATGAGATAGGCATCAGGACAAGGGCACTCAAAAATGCCTGTAACAGAAGGGGAGCAGAACTCTCTGGTAATCCTGGAAAGTTTCTGGGAAGGCCATCAACTAAATTGAATTAGGAAATAAATAAAAACTAAAGAAGCTAACTGGACAGAGTGAGGCTAACGTGAAAATCTCTGCATTCTCTGGGCTCATATTGACTGATGCCCAAGTAGAACGGAGAGATGGGAAAATCCAGTCTAACTTGCAAATTTTTGCCTAAGAAACATCCACAGAGCATCCAGTGTCATATCTAATAAATGCCAAGGAATTCTCCAAGGAACTCAGTCCAGGTATCTCTACCTACTTTGGCTCACCTTATCTAAACAATTTGAGGTGATGTCTACCTAAAAGCCTCTCTACCCACCCAAACCTGCCCCATCCATCAAAGCCTAGTGAAATCTCTGGTACTCTGTGAAGCTTCCCAAGTCCTTCCAATCTTCCCTCTTCTCCACTCGAGTATGTCTGCATCACTCACTTGATAACCAATCACAGGCTGCCTCAGGACAGCTCTTGAATTAGTACCTACTCTAGCAGTGGAAACAGTGACCAATTTTATTTTCTTGGGCTCCAAAATCACTTCAGATGGTGACTGCAGTCATGGAATTAAAAGACACTTGCTCCTCAGAAGAAAGCTATGACAAACCTAGATAGTGTATTAAAAAGCAGAGGCATCACTTTGCCAACAGAGGTCCATATAGTCAAAGCTATGGTTTTCCTGGTAGTCATGTACGGATGTGCGAGTTGGACCATAAAAAAGGCTAAGCACCAAAGAATTGATGCTTTCAAATTGTGGAGCTGGAGAAGATTCTTGAGAGTCCCTTGGACTGCAAGAAGATTAAACTATTCAATCTAAAGGAAATCCACCCTGAATATCCATTGGAAGGATTGATGCTGAAGCTCTAATACTTTGGCCACCTGATGTAAAAAGCTGATTCACTGGAAAAGACTCTGATGCTGGGAAAGATTTGAGGGCAGGAGAAGGGGGTGACAGAGGATGAGATGGTTGGATGGCATCACCGACTCAATGGACATGAGTTTGTGCAAACTCCAGGAAGTAGTGAAGGACAGGGAAGACTGGCATGTTTCAGTCCATGGGGTTGCAGAGTCAGACACGACTGAGCGACTGAGCAACAACAACGAGCAGTTTTCAATCAGTGACTTGCCTCCCAGAAGTGGTCCAAGTAGAATCTGGATCAGAGGTTCCTGAATCTATTATTTCACAATCACCTGGAAAACTTTTCAGAAACAAAGCTTTTAGGGCCCCCATTGCCAGAGATCAATTAGTTTATAAAGCTTCCCAAGCTTTCTGATCCCCAAGGTGCAAGAACCTCTGGTCCAGATGGTACCCAGGATTTTTCTTTTTTTCAGATGTGTGCATACAATAAACATTTACTGAGTGGATATGGTATTCCAGTCCACCATTTTCATATTAACGAAAAGATAATGATTATGATATCACTTGGTTTAATCCCCATGGCCACCTAGAAGCATGTTCCTGCCAGTTCCTGGCTTAATGTAGTAATTTGCAATCAACTGATCCAATGAATGCTATTTAAGTTTACACACTTATGCCTTATCTCTTCAGATATGCTACAGAGGTAGAATGTGTTTTACATTTCTTTGGAGGATAAACCATCTATCCTCATGCTTTCCCCACACTGAGGGACCCCATAAATGCTTCTTTTATTTGGCTTTGATTTACACCCTCTTAATTCTTTAATCGATGTCTTTTTGATCTAAAGATTAGACTACATGGTATAGTGGGAAAAGAAAGGCTTTGGTGACCGAATTCCACCTCTACCATTTAACTGGCTGTTTAACCTTGAGCAAGTTCCTTCAATTCTAAGCCTCTTATAATTTTTCCACATGATAGAAATAACAGTCACTCATGAAATTGCTGATGAGGATTAAATGAAAGTATGTAAAACACCTAACATATAGAGGGCACAAAAACCATAACTAGCTACATGATCTCTTAGCCTAAGTTCCTTGTGAGTAAAATGAGGACATTTCATAAGTGAAATTTAGTAACAAATGTGATATTGCCTAGGGTCTGGGACATTTTAAGTGCTCATAAAAATGTTAGGAATTAATTAACAATGTTATGTCTCTCTTTCATTATACCCAGCCAAGCTTTTTTCTTTTGCGGGGGTGGGGGAGTGATTTGTGGTTTTCTGAATTAAATCCTTGGACAAAATGGTTTCTTTCCTTCCAGTCTTATCAGGTCTGAGACACCTATTCCAAAATCAGTCCCGGGTCTCCTGCATTGCAGGCAGATTCTTTATCGTCTGACAGGGAAGCCCTTATATAGGCCCAGAAGAGCCCAAAGGGAACAGAGAGGGCTTACATTGCAGCTGTCCATCTCCTGCTGGGGCCCTGATTCCAGTGAGCAGGGACCACCCTTCTGCCAGCTGTGTGGACTTTTCATCCCTGGCTATTTCAGGACATAGTCCAAGATAAGCACTTCTCTGGGGCTTCCTTTCAGACAAAGCTCTCATTAGTCTGTGGTCTCTGGGGAAGTGAGGAAATATCATCCTGTTCTTAGAGAATGGAGACACCAAGCACTCAAGGGGCAGGTTTGAGCAACAAAGGGGCAGAGCTGTAAAAGGAGCCAAGATGAGAGTATTTCAGAGCATTAATAATTACAGTAAAAATAATCTCTCTCGCTTGTGGAGGCTTTACAGTTTACAAAGTACTTTCACACATATTAGCTTATTGGCTCCAGAACATAGCCTCAAGCTAAGACTGAGAGCAACTGTTATCTCCACTTTGTAGATGAAGAGAGTGAGTCCCAGAGACGGGGTATGATCTGCCCAAGGTCACACAGCAAAGGATTTGCAGAGCTGCGATAATAAAACCCAGCTCTGCTGAATTCCAGTTCTGAGCAACTCCGTGGATTGGGAAGAAGGAATGGTGACCCTTGTTCCATTAGCATGAAAACCAAGAAAGTGAGAGTAAGAGTGAAGCACATAAAAGATGCAGAGCACAAAGAAGCCCGAGTTTCAGAGGGGGTATGTTGAGAGCTCACGGTGGGGCTCCAGGGGCGCCGAGTGACAATGCAAGATGACTGGGAGAATAAAGGGTGCGGGTGGATACTGGAGGTGTCTCAGGAAACAGAAAAGGTGAAAGGCTAATGGGGAGCTCCTGGGATTGAGACGAGGCGCCCCCAAACAGGGCTGGAATGTGACAAAATCCGCAGACACCTCAGTTCGGAAAAGAGGTTTTCTCCAAACTTACCGAGTCACGTTGACCCTCAGAAACAGCCCAGACGGTCAACTCGACGGAAGCAAGAAACTGCCCTGGAGCTGGTGGCCCCTTGGTAATTGTAGTTTCCAGAACTCGACATTAGCGCTTAAAAGCATTTCCCACCTCTGTCCAGAACTATAATTCCCGAGGTGCACCGCGAAGATTGCCCATACGATCCGAAGACTACAATTCCCAGAGTTCTACACGGCCCCTCTTCGTTGTGTGAAACCTTCCGAAGTTCGGGATGAAGTACGATTCCTCCCCCTGGTGGTCGAGGAGCCGCCACCAGGACGACAAAGCCCGAGCGGAGGGTTACTGTTTATAGTTCCGGTTAGTAACCCTCCGCCTCACCGTTCCTCAAATAATTCCTGGGTGTGCCTGGAGATAGACAGGGATCAGCTTTATTCACAGGGGAGCTAAGGAGGCGGTCTGAGCTTGTTTTGTGCCCTTTACGAACCTGTACCTGTTGACACGTACCTGTTGACACGTGTGATATTCAATTGTCCTTCAGAAACTCCTGGCCAAGAACTGAGATGAAACAGAGATTCCTCCCTGTCCCTCTGCTCTAGCCCCTCCTCCATCTACCCTCACTTTGCCGGCCCTGTGCTGGTTCTCAGAGACACGCTGGTGAACAAGTTAGTGTTGCTAACCTCAGAAGAATTCACAGTCTAGCGGAGGATCCCAACAAACGAAGAATTACACAGCGATAGTTGCTCTAATGGGGAAAGCGCAAGGGGTTATGGGAGCCTTCTTGAAAGGGCGAAGCTGCCCAGGCTTGGGGTAAATAGGACGGTGTCTTCAAGGCTTCATAAAGATCTTAGAGAAATGTTAAAATTGAGAACTGAAGGAAGAGGACTTGGCCAGGAATACAGAGAGTATGAAGAATATTTAACACTCTGGCTGGAGCACACAATGTGAGGAATGGAATCGCGAGGCACGCCTGATGGGGGAAGCGGGGCCACGTCCTCAGGAGTCTGGTAAACTTTATAAGAACATTGGATCATCCAGGCAACTTAGAAACTTTCAAAGACTTCCTACTCTTTGCTGAATGAGGTCCCAGCTTCTTAGCTTGACATTCTAGGTCCTCCGCAACCTGCCCCAAACCACCACTTACTCCGAAGTATTGCTCATGGTTTTTTGTTTTGTTTTGTTTTGTTTTTCCTGACAGGAATCGCCCTTCTTCTGCCTTGCCCCCAGCTACGTTCATCCAGTCTCAAGATGTTGTAGGTTCTCATTGTTTCCTCCACACTTTTATTCACGCTCTTCTCTCCACCACTCTGCCCTGCTTTGTGGCTGTCTAATCCAGTTCTTCCTTAATAATTCCTCTTGATCCTCCCTCTCCAAAGCCTCCCTGATTCCCCTCCAGTCCAAACGACCTCTGCCCCCTCTCAGTTGCTGGGATATTTGTGGGCACCTCTCATTTGGGGGCTTACCTCACACTGCCCTGTGCCATCTCTTCAGTGGGAGGTCTTAACTCTCCAGTAAACTGTGAGTTCTTTGAGGTCAGGCGATGAGTCCTACAGCTGATCCCTCCTCCCTCCCAACCACATACCCTCAAATTGCCAGTGTCCAGATTCCATGCTTCAGGCTTCTTTAGACCATCCTCTCCTGACATACTGTCACCACCACCATCCTTCCAGGAACCAAAATAAAGTCACCAGGGGAGAGTGATTGTAGCACCACACTGTGGTAATCAAGCCCAGATTTAATTAAAGCTGTGGTTGGTGGCGGTGATGGCAGAACATGAAAAGCTTAGTGCACGTCAGAGATGGTTCTCTTTAGCTAATTAATTAGTGCTCTGCAGCTGGCACAGAACATATGACTAATCAGAGTCCCTAGTTAGGACAGGGGCCACTGCAGTTGGTTTCTCTGTCTCCCACTCCCAGACTAGGCCATGCTGGGGACATCTGCTGGCCAACTAAGTTTTAAACTTCTCAGGAAGAGGAATGTCACAGCCTCCTTTGTCAATGTTAGGAAGATCTACCTTGGGCCCAAACTCCTGTTGCAAAATAAAATACTTGAGTTCAAATGCATTTCCTTCCAGTCTAGTCTTTTTGGAGATAAACAACCCAAATGCTTTAAGTTTTTAACAAGTGGTTAATTTCCCAGGCTTTCACTATAGATCCCATCTTCCAGTTGTCCAAGGATCTCCTCTGGTTGACTACCATCCCACTCCAGCCTTTACCTTGTTGCTGAATTACTTTATTCATTTTTAAAAACTTGTTTGTTTATTTGGCTGTTCCAGGTCTTAGTTGCAGCACTCGGGATCTTTGATCTTCATTGCAGCGTGCTGATTCTTTGGTTGTGGCATATTTAGTTGCAGTGTGCAAACTCTTAGTTGAGGCATGTGGGATCTAGTTCCCTGACCAGGGATTGAACCCAGGCCCCCTGCATTGGGAGCTCGTACTCTTTACCACTGGACCACCAGGGAAGTCCCTAAGTTACTGTAAGTTGGCATCTGAGTGACCAGTTTTGGGTTTTCTCTTCTCCTCCCTACCTGCTGAAGTTGATGGACAATGCTTTTCAAAATCAAACTATAACATGTATACAATAAAGTGTGTGAAGTGCACTAACTGTACAGCTCAACCTTTAAACAAAAATTGAATGTAACCATCACCCAGTTTGATATGTAGAACATTCTCAATACCCCCAAAATGTTGTCTCTGTCCCTTCCCAGTTTACAATCACTCATCCCCTCAAGAGCCATCACTTTTTGTCTCTATCATCTCTGGACCCATTTGGAGTCTGGATGAATCCTCTTTTAACGTCTTGTTAACAGGGGGAGTGTATACGTTTACTAAAAATCAACATGACTTAGCAACTGAACAACAACAAACAAGTAGAGTGTATATGCTTAATAAAGATCAAGAACAGTAACTGTCCTTCTCTATTATTGTTGCCATAATAACAATAGGATCCATTACTGTTACTGTAGTAACAAAATTAAGTGCTGAAAATAGGGCAGCAGTATTGTCACCCTGCTTATGTAACTTATGTGAAGAGTACATCATGAGAAACCCTGGGCTGGAAGAAGCACAAGCTGGAATCAAGATTGCCAGGAGAAATATCAATAACCTCAGATATGCAGATGACACCACTCTTACGGCAGAAAGTGAAGAGGAACTAAAAAGCCTCTTGATGAAAGTAAAGAGGAGAGTGAAAAAGTTGGCTTAAAGCTCAACATTCACAAAACTAAGCTCATGGCATCCGGTCCCATCTCTTCATGGCAAATAGATAGGGAAACAGTGTCAGACTTTATTTTTGGGGGCTCTAAAATCACTGCAGATGGTGACAGCAGCCATGAAATTAAAAGACGCTTACTCCTTGGAAGGAAAGTTATGACCAACCTAGACAGCATATTAAAAAGCAGAGACATTACTTTGTCAACAAAGGTCTGTCTAGTCAAGGCTATGGTTTTTCCAGTAGTCATTTAGGGATGTGAGAGTTGGACTCTAAAGAAAGCTGAGCACCATAGAATTGATGCTTTTGAACTGTGGTGTTGGAGAAGACCCTTGAGAGTCCCTTGGACTGCAAGGAGATCCAACCAGTCCATCCTAAAGGAGATCGGTCCTGGGTATTCATTGGAAGGACTGATGTTGAAGCTGAAACTCCAATACTTTGGCCACCTGATGCGAAGAGTTGACTCATTGGAAAAGACCCTGATGCTGGGAAGGAATGGGAGCAGGAGGAGAAGGCGACGACAGAGGATAGATGGTTGGATGGCATCACTGACTCGATGGACATGAGTTTGGGTAAACTCCGGGAGTTGGTGATGGACAGGGAGGCCTGGCATGCTGTGGTTCATGGGGTAGCAAAGAGTCGGACACGACTGAGCGACTGAACTGAACTGAAATAGATTAATTCCCTACCCACATGGTACTTTCATTCTATTGAGGGGAGACAGATAATAAACAGATAGCCAAGGTAATTGCATACTCTTTAAATTTAATGTATTTATTTTTGGCAGTGCTGCATCTTGATTGCTGTGTGTGGGCTTTCTCTAGTTGCGGTGAGCAGGGGCTACTCCCCGGTTACAGTGTGCAGGTTTTTCATTGTGGTGGCTTCTCTTGTTGAGAAACACTAGCTCCAGGCTCTCAGTCTTCAGTGTTTTCTGTCTGAGGGCTCAGTAGTTGTGGAGCATAGGCTTAGGGGCCCTGCAGCATATGGGATCTTCCTGGACCAGGGATTGAACTGGTGCTCCCTTCATTGCAAGGTGGATTCTTAACCACTGGACGACCAGGGAAGCCCTATTGCACACTCTTAAATGTTCTAAAGGAAATAAGATGCTTTGATGGGGAATAAAAGGAGTGGCTATTCTCAATAGGATGATCAGGGAAGGATTCTCTGAGGACCTGGCCTCAGAGCTGAGCCTAACCATACCTTCCATTTCTTTTACCTACTACGTGTCAGACATGTCATTAGGAACTTTCAAATCCTTTAGGTCGTTTAGTCTTCCTGGGAAGTATGTCATAGTTTATTTTTCAGACAAGAAAACAGAGGCTCAAAGAGGTAGTCGCAGACAACATTGATCCCTCTGTCCTATCCCCTCATCCCTTCTGAGCCCCCATGCCAGTGTGGTGGTCTCCAGCAACTGGGAGCTCCTCCACTCTGAGTCCCTTTTCTCTCTGCTTCCTTGATTGGGGGCTTTCTTAGGCATCTATGAACGAGGAAGGGAGAGGCACATGGCCCCCACCTCCAGGGCAACCTTCAGCCATCACAGAAGGTGATGACTCCCCATCCTTAGATAGGATGATTCTGAGATGCAGTTCACACTGTCTGTTAGAATTTTCAGGGAGCTGAACCCGGCTGCTCACAGCAGTAAGCTGCATATGTATGCTCCCCATCTTATTTTCTCCCCTCCTTGCCTCACTTTCCCCATGCTATCCCTTCTGCTTCTTGAAATCACCTTCCAGAGCACCCAAATCTCAGGGTCTGCTTTTGGGGGAACTCAAGCCACCCCTGCTCCAGCACAGCAAAGTAATTGGGTACATAACATTCTCTAATTGTGCCATGTGCTTTCACCCTCCATGCCTTTGCAAGTGCTATCTCCTCTGCCAAAACATGTGTTGAATCCATTGTGATCCATCTAACATCCATTTCACTCCGTCCCTGCCACCCTACACCAGATCATCTCCAGCTTCCAGTGTTCAGAACTGATAAGAATTGTGTTTGTGCCAAGTGCTTGGTGCACCCTATCTCATTCAGTTGGCACGGAGATTCTGAGGCATCAGTAGTACCATTCCTGGTTTGCAGGTCAGGAAACTGAGATTCACAGGAGACTTGCCCAAGTTTTGCAGTTAATAACTGGCAAAGCCAGGGACCTAAATGCAGGTCTACTTATTAACTCTGGGCTAGAGGGAAAGGACAGAGAAGGCAATGGCACCCCACTCCAGTACTCTTGCCTGGAAAATCCTATGGATGGAGGAGCCTGGTAGGCTGGAGTTCATGGCGTCGCTGAGGGTCAGACACGACTGAGCGACTTCACTTTCCCTTTTCATTTTCATGCATTGGAGAAGGAAATGGCAACCCACTCCAGTGTTCTTGCCTGGAGAATCCCAAGGATGGAGGAGCCTGGTGGGCTGCCGTCTATGGGGTTGCACAGAGTCGGACACGACTGAAGTGACTTAGCAGCAGCAGCAGAGGGAAAGGGTAGGAATCGGGGTCTCTGAAGTTGTTTCAGCATTCCCTGCCCATCAGATTCACTCCTCCTTCTCATCCACAGTGACAAGCTGGTCCGTGGACAGGCATGCACTCAGCCACCCACATGTGTTTGTTTGTGCTCTTTCCATTTGCTGGTGCTATGTCTTTCCCATCTGCTCTTTGTCCAGTCTTTCAAACTGAGCAGAGATGTCAATTTCTCTGGGAAATCCTTCCTGGCTGAATCCCCCTGTGTTGGGGGCCAGAGTGAGGTACTCCGCCCGTGGCAAAAGTCATGAGTAAGGAGGCTCCGACATACGCAAAGGCGGGATCCAGCCTCAGGAGTCCCCCTGGAAATCCTCGAGCATCTACCCCCATAACCAGAGCCTGCCTACTTTACTACTTTGTGCTCTCACCTACACCTCTGACTTTACAGGGGACTGTCCCCCACCACCTCTTTCGGAGAAGGAGTTAACTTAGAGCTCCAGTTAATAAAAACTCCTGGACGTGACAAGAGTGTTTTAACCTACAAACTCCTCTGAAGGTTCTCTAGCCTGCCTGACGGGCTTGTCCGGCCACATGTGATTGCTCACTGCCTCCCAACCGTGAGAGGCACGAGATGCTTTAAACCTTCCAAAAACAGGTTCCTTAGAAAAGTTAGAAAACTATTAGTATAAGTATAATGGGCTGATTAGAAATTGTATTGGTGAAGGGTTTTTCATTTGTTGAGCCAATGTTTGTTGCTAAGTCTCCACATCCCCTGCCCTTACACACATTAATGAATATATAGAAGAAATAACTATTAACCTTTGATATTAATCATGTTAGACCTTAGGCTAAGTAAATTCTTTCCTTAACTAAAACTCACTATACCCTCACCCTATAGGAATGTAACTTTATTTGGGTGGCGTCTGTTTTAAGAATAATCACCCCTGGAGAAATAAGTGTTGACTGACCGCTGTCACAAGGAGAGGGTCGTAAATTGTCAGCAGGCCCCCTGGCCAGAAGATGATGTAACACCCCTAAGACCTCTGTATACATTTGTGTGAAGCACCTGACTTTAATAAAAGTCAGGACTGCTGTCCCCACGTGACTTTTGTATAACATCTCAGTGTATAAAAACAGACTCTGGAAAATAAAGAATTGGGATCAGTTCCTCGAAATACTGGTCTCCCCATGTCTTTCTCCCTCTCAAACTCTGGTTGAGTCTCCATCTGGAGCGCGGAACCCACCAAGCTTACTAATTTTGCCTGGGCTTCTAAGATCCGACTGGGGAGGCCTCAGTGTCTCCTCTCCTTCGGGAGAAAGGAAGGACGCCTGCGGCCTACGTAAGTGGTACGAGCTTCTTGTCTTGAAGTTTTATTGGTCTCCCGCGTAAACCAAGCTACTCAGCCTCTTTTCTCCACTGAATTTTCCTACTGAGCTATCCCCATTCTATTACTCTGTACATCTTTAATTAATATCTAATTGAAGCTACTGTATCCTGATCCTCGCCAACGCCATCCCCGCTTCGAACTCCCTGGATCAGCCGAGGCTGGACCCCGGCACCCCTGGGTTTCCCTGACACTCACTGGCATCCCCATGACAGTACACATCACAAGGCAGTGAGGTGCCCTGTGTGCCCGTCTCCTCTGAACACAGCCTTGGGCTCTGGAGGGCATGGATGCCATGTTATTCATCTCTGTGGGTCTGGCACTGTACCTGGCACAGTGGGTGTTGGTTAAAAGATTGAGTGAAAAACTTCCCTGGCAGTCCAGTGGTTAAGACTCCGCTCTTCCAATGCAGGGGGAACAGGTTCTATCACCGGTCAGGGGACTAAGATCTCACGTGCCCTGAGGCATGGCGCATATATATATATATGTATATAGGTATATAAAGAGTGAATGAGTAAGAGGCACCCAGTAGAGATTGCAAACATGAATGCCTTCAGGGTCCAAGCAAGTCAGGTAAATTGGTGCAAGACAATAGGAAGCAGGAGGGGCTACAGCAAAGTGGACAGCCAGTGGCTCCCCTGAAGTATTCATATTCAATTAAAGAACATGGGTGGGTGAAATTCAGCCTTTGTTCAAAACGATAGTAATAATAATAGTTATAGTAAACATACTCTGCACCAGGAGATAAGGTGCATGGTTCAGAGTGTGGGTTCTGAAAACTGGCTGCGGGATTTGAATCCCAGCTGTCCTACCTGTTAGCTGTGAGACTTTGGTCAAGTCACTTAATCTCTCTGAGCTACAGTTTCCTCTCTTGCACACGGAAATAATTATACCTACCTTACAGAGTTGTTGTGAGGATTCAAAGAGTAAGTACATGGAAAGTACAGAAAATGGTGCCCAGCACATGGAAAACGCTTGGGACGACAGGCTATTGCCATTCCTTGACAGCGAGTGCTCAGAGAAGGCCTCCCTGCAGAGGTGACATGTAAACTGAGCCCTGCGTGTCGATAAGGAGCCACCCATGATGAGCTCTGGGAGAAGAACATTCCAGGCAGAGGGAACAGACGGGTGAAAGGTCCTATGGCAGAAATGGCTGTGCTGGGTCTGGAGCACAGTGGCCAGAGAGGGGGGCTGGAGACAAGGTCTTGAGAGCAGACAGAGCCCAGATCACGGAGGGTCTTCTAAGCTGTGAAAAGAATATTCTTGTGTGATGGAAGCCACTGGGGCAAGTTTGTTTCAAAACATAGGTTTTATTATTATTTAGGTGCTGTGAGGCTGACAGACCAGGAAACAACTATCATTGAGAAAACAGTTTGGGACTTCCTTGGCAGTCCAGTGGTTAAGACTCCAAGCTTCTACCACAGAGGCCACGGGTTCCATCTCTGATCTGGGAACTAAGATCCCACATGCCAGGCAATGCAGCCAAAAAACAAGAAAAAAGAGTTTGTTATACACACAGACAGCAAGAGGAGCGGGCACACCATGCCACAGAGGGGCCACGTGGGAAAGCACCAGGGTCAGTCAGGAGGAAGAGGGAGGGAGGGGAGAGCACAGGCAAGGGCCTTTATTGTGGTTTCCATGGGAGGAGGTGGTGAGAGAGCAGGCAGGCTGAGAATTGGCTGGTATGGATAATTTCAGTGGACTCTGAGGCATGGGGACTGTCTCCAGTTGTTTCTGGTCCCTGACCCTGGAGTGCATAGGGCAGTGGAATCGTGGTACTGAGTGTGAAAGCCCAACAGAGGATGTGATGGATTCAGTTCAGTTCAGTTCAGTTGCTCAGTCGTGTCTGACTCTTTGCGACCCCATGGACTGCAGCACGCCAGGCTTCCCTGTCCATCACCTACTCCCGGACCTTGCTCAAACTCATGTCCATCAAGTCCATGATGCCATCCAACCATCTCATCCTCTGTCGTCCCCTTCTCCTCCCACCTTCAATCTTTCCCAGCATCAGGGTCTTTTCAAATGAGTCGGTTCTTCGCATCAGGTGGCCAAAGTATTGAAGCTTCAGCTTTAGCATCAGTCCTTTCAATGAATATTCAGGACTGATTTCCTTTAGGATGGACTGGTTGGATCTCCTTGCAGTCCAAAGAACTCTCAAGAGTCTTCTCCAACACTACAGTTCAAAAGCATCAATTCTTTGGTGCTCAGCTTTCTTTACAGTCCAACTTTCACTTCCATACATGACTACTGGAAAAACCATAGCCTTGACTAGACAGACCTTTGTTGGCAGTGGTTGGTTTTGCCTCGATTGGTTGGGTTGTTTTTTTTTTTTTTGCATTGGCTTTGTCTGAATTGGTTGGTTTGCATTTGAAAAACAGGCTCAGGGATGAGCTGTTTACTATCTGTAGGAACTAGCTACCCTAGAAGGGGGAGTCCCTCCCGGGTCAGCAAGGCCCTGATGTCAAACATCAAAACACAGCAACTAAAAACACAGGGTTAATATGGAATTGCAGCCGAGGTGGCATGGGGTTTACATTTTATCAAATCCCCCTGGCTGCTGTGAGGACACAGTGAGCAAGAGAAAAGCAGAGCCCAGAGCCCAGTGCAATGATCCAGGTGTGAGATAATGGTGGCCTGGACTGCAGAGGATGCAGGGGACGTGGGAGCTGGCTAGCATCAGGGTCTGGATGAGGTGGGGCCACAGGACCTGATGGACATCCAATGAGGACACCTTTGGATTACAAGAGGAGATCTAAAACCCATCTTGTTCTTATTTCTGGGGTTCACACCTGTGTTTCCTTCCCCGGTTATGAACTGTACTATCTCACTTTTTTGATGTTGATGGTGTAGCAAAGGGATTCTAGGAAATAATTAGAGATTGAAATAAGATGTTCAACATAGTGCCTGACACATAGTAGGTACTCAACAAATCAGTAGCCTTTTGTCCCATGAGGGAGAGTAGAAAGCCCAGCAGATCTGAAGTCAAAGAGATTGTGGTTTGGCCCCAGTTCTACCGCCCACTGGCTGAATGGTCCTGGACAAGTGATTTCACCTCTGCATTTCCTGTCCCTAATCCGGAAGCAGAAGTAAGAGTCCCTCACCCTTCTGGTGCTTGTAAGAATTAAATGAAGTGATGTACAATATGTCAGGGTCTCCATCAATAACAGTAATAATGATTGCATCTTTAGGAATGTCAGTCTAAGCCAGACTCCCGAGGTAGGGCCCAGAGTCCAGAAAAAGGGGACTGAACCCCTTTCAACTCCATCTCAGAGCACCTCTAGGCTTGATCCCTGCCCCCAGCTCCCACCCCTCTGCTGAACATCTCCTCAAAGAGCCAACAGAAAGCTGTGTTTACTCTGCCAAGCAGCATCCCTGGGGAGGGAGGTGAGGACAAATAAATTTTCCTGCCTCAGCTCTGGAAAGCAGGCTGTTAGTTACCTGTGGTTCCAGGCAGCCTGCCTGCTAGGTAAACACTTGCTAAGCTGGCCCCAGTGCTTAACCCCTTGGCACCCAGGGCTGAGGTGGAGATGTCCAGGCGTGGACAGCTCTGGGAGACTCCAGGAACTAGAGGAGGCTGGGCGTGGCTTCTGGAGCCTACAGAGAAGGTCTAATTCAGGTGAAATATTCAGGAGGATGGCACAGAATGACTTCAGAACTAGGGTTTAAATTGGCTTTACTTGGTCTGTCCAGATTGGCCATCCCCCAGTCCCCACTCTCAACTCCTGTCCCAGGAATGCAGGCTCCAAAGGAGCAGCAGGAGCTGAGAGCTCAGCCTATGGTTTTCAGCAGGTGTTCTGGTTTGTGAGGGGCTGGACCAGAGATGCCCGCACACCTCAATCTCCTCTGGCTTTCTCCAGATAGCAGAAAACCGCCATGCAGGAAGCAGAGGACTGCCTTCCTGGGAAGAGGAGCCAGACCCTGGGCCACAACTGGGTGGGCCAGTTAGAAGGCAGTCTTGGGCTGACTATCATTATTCACGTATGTGCATCCCTGTAAAGTTTGCCAAGCATTTTCCCACGTGTTGTCTAATTTAAGGAGCCCCATAATGAACCTGTGAAGCAGAAATTAGCCCCCACCCTGTGATGTAGTGATTCAAAACCAGGCTCTATTACTCACTAGCTGTGATGCCTTGGAGCAATCACTTCACCTCTCTGAACCTCACTAACCTCACCTGTAGAATGGGGCTGAGAGCTGCCCTGGAAGTTTTGCTGCAAGGCTTAAATGAAACCATGGATCCAGAGAGCTCAACAGCAGCTGGCACGTGGTCAGCAAATCTGTAAGCCCTTCCTTCAGATTCCTCATTTTATAAAAGAGGAAAATGAGGCTCAGTGAACTGTCAACTCATAATCTTCAAAATGTTTTTAAAAAAATTATTTGAATGTATAGTGAGAGGCTTCCCTGGTGGTTCAGTGGTAAAGAATCCACCTGCCAATGCAGGAGACTCTGGTTTATATCCTGATGGGGAAGATCCCACATGCCGTGGAGCAGCTAAGGCTGTGTGCCACAAGTGTTGAGCCTGTGCTGAAGAGCCCAGGAGCCACGACTACTGAAGCCCTCGCGCCCTAGAGCCCTGCTTCTCCACAACAAGCCACTGCAGTGAGAAGCCCGAGCGCCACAGCTGGGAAGCAGCCCCCACTCACCACAGCTAGAGAAAAGCCCACGCAACAACAAAGACCCAGCACAGCCGTATGTAAATATGTTTTTAGAAAATGCATCATGAGCACCTGTCAAAGTTGTATTTCACTCATTCATGAGGAATCTCTCTGGATGACAAAGCTGGCTCAGAGTGGTGCGTGCTAATCCACTTCGGTAGTGTTAGACTCTTTGCAACCCCTATGGACTGTAGCCCTCCAGACTCCTCTGTCCGTGGAATCCTTCAGTCAGACTACTGGAGTGGGTTGCCATGCCCTCCTCCAGGGGATCTTCCTGACCAGAGATTGAACCCACGTCTCTTGTCTCCTGCATTGGCAAGCGGCTTCTTTACCACTAGCACCATCTGGGAAGCCCCTGGTTCAGAGGGCTCATTGATCAGCAAAGCACAGAGAAGGCTGAAAGAAGATTGCTAGTCAGAGTCCCAGCTGGCAAATGCCCTACAGCAGAGGTCCCCAGCCTCCAGGCCGAGGATGGTACCTCCTTGTCAGATCAGTGGCAGCATGAGATTGAAGACAAAGTGCACAGTAAGTCTGGATGGGAGGGGAGTTTGGAGAGTGGATACATGTGTATGTATGGCTGAGTCCCTTTGCTGTTCATCTGAAACTATCCCAGCATCGTTAATCAGCTATCTACAATTGTTGTTGTCATTAACCCAAGGACTGTAGCCCATGAGGCTCCTCTGTCCATGGGATTTCCCAGGCAAAAATACTGGAGTGGGTTGCCGTTTCCTGCTCCAGAGGATCTTCCCGACCCACGGCTCAAACCCATCTCCTGTGTTGGCAGGCGGACTCTTCACCACTGAGCCACCGGGAAAGCCCATACCCCAAAACAAAAGTTTAAAAATAAAGTGCACAATAAATGCAAGGCACTTGAATCACCCCAAACCATGCCCACCATCCTGGTCCATGGAAAAATTGTCTTCCATGAAACTGGTCCCTGGTGCCAAAAAGGTTGGGGACTGCCACCCTACAGCACATGACTGTAACCTTTGGGGTGATCGCTGCTGGTCAGAAATCATTTGTATCGCCATTGGACAGAAGTCCTTTCTATCTTATCTGTTTTCTGTAAGTTAGCATCTTAGTCTCAGGCTTATAAAACATCTGGACCCTAATACATAGGGAGTCACGTGACCCTCAGGGCTGCTAGATGATGCCCCAGTGGACAGATGAAGGTCAAGCACTATCCCCATTGCCTCACTTCCAAGTTCGTACACTCTTCCTTAATAAAGTCAAGTGTTGACAGGATGGGAAAGGGAAGGACTGACCTGCAACCTATATTAAGATTACTTCTGACTGAGAATTCCAGATCTTGTTGCTCTGGAAAGCCTAGTCCTGCTACTATATTAGGCTGATGGTGAGAAATTGAAGGCCCAGGAAGAAAGGGTGTGACTTGTCCAAGGTCACAAGGCATGCCTGGGGGAGAAGCAGAGGGCAGACCTGCTTTTCCCAACTCCCCTCCCAGAGTCCCTTGGGCTGCTCCCCTGGCCCTCGCCCAGGTATGAATTATCTGCTGTGGGCTTAGTGGGACAGACACATTTTAGCAGGAACTGGATCAATACTGCAGGGCCCTGTAAGTCTTCACCACGGTTTGGGGTTATCTGTGCTCCAGCAAGTGAAAGCTGAGACCCCAGAGCCTTCCAAAGCCTTCAGCCCCCGCTCCTGTTAATACTGCAGTGAGACACCCAGATGGTTCCAAGCAGGAGGAAAAAACACCAGCAGATAAGAAGCGGCAGATGGGTTTCCACGGTGATAGCTCCAAGTGTCTTTCTTCTGGAACAGAGATGGGCTTGCAGGAGGAAAAACACAGGGGAGGGAAGGAAAACCCAAATCCTGGCCACAATCTACCCAGATGGACAGCTTGGATATCTTTTGTGCAAATCATCTCCCTGCCCTGGGACCTGAGTGTGAACAGAGGACTTCATTTGTTGGGTGCCTGAGGGTCAGGCATGGTGTTCTGAATGCCAAACATTCATGATCTCATCTAATTCTCTTCCCAGCAAGCCTTTGAGGAAGGAGGTATTAGCAGCATTTTATGATGAAGAAGCAGAAGCACAGAGAGATGAAGCCGCTTGCATAGAAACACAAGCTTGCTCAGTACTCTTGACCACAGCACTCTACAGGGTGCCAAGCCCCTCTCCCCTGGGAGACTAGATATAATCTTTCTGAAAATTTCAGCCCAACCCAGAGAAGGAAGGCCTGGAGGGAGGCAGACTCAGGGTGCAAAGAGGGAACACTTCAAATCAAATACAAAGATGTTAGTGCCCATTTTCTACCTGGGCACCTTGGCCAATGTGACCCCTGGCACCTCAGGTAAGAAGAAACCCCATGCTTAGGCAGCCCCCAGGCAGCGTGATGCCACTATAGAAATGAAACCAACACAGTAGCGCTCAGAGCTCCCGGATGCCAGCGAGAGCACCTCCTTGTCCCCAAATCCGAATAAAAGGCCTGCTACAAACTTACCCTACAGAAAACAAGACTTCTGCCTCCTCCCAGAAGCTTCCAGGCAGGAGCCAGACCCCAGGCCTCTGTCCTCCTCTCCTTGCTTGTCTTCCTCCTCCTATTCACTGCTCTCCACTCCTTCCTGCCCTCTCCCACGCCCTTCTCCCTGAAGTGTGACTTCTCTCCCACTGATCAGAGCCCAGGTACGGGACTGGAACCCCTGGAAGCTTCTATGAACCCTGAAGAGCCTGATGGAGGCCCCAGAGCACTTGGCAGAGCCCAGAGGTATATTTTTAGGATGAGCCCAGGGCAGTCCTGCCTGGCAGGATGCCCTGCTTTCTCTTCCTCCATCCAAGCCCCAGAGCAACTGTGTGATTTGCTTCTGGACAAGTCCAGGCCCCAGCTGGCCTGAGAGCCCCGCTGCAGAGATGGAAGTAGGAGAGGCCTTGTGTGCGGATGCAAGTGTGGGTGTGGGCACGAGCCAGTGTGCCCAGGGCTGGGGCCAGGGGAGCTGGAACAGGATCCATATCCCCACAAACCCCTGACCAGCTGGCTTTGGCCTCCTACCCTCCCAACGTTGTCCATCATCCATTCATTCACTCATTCAACAAGCATGTGTTGGCCATTTATTATACTAATGCTGGGGATGAGAAAGATGAATGTGATATGACTCCTAGCCTCAGAACTGAAATCCTGACCTTCTCCCCCTAATCGGCTCCCCACTCAGTTCATCTCAGTTGACAGCAGCTCCATCCTGCCTGCGGCTCAGGCTCAGGCCAAACCTCACATCCGATCCATCAGCACATTTGTTGTTTTGCCCTGGCTCAAAATAGATCCAGGATCTAACTGCTTCTTATTCCTTTCATCCATGTCACCCTGGTCCAAACCACCATCACAGCTCACCCACCTGACTCACCTGGCCCCACGGGTCTCCCTGCTTCTGTCTCTGCTGCCAAATCAGCCTCTTACCAGAGTCTCAGTGGTGCTGGGAAAACAAGGTCAGACCAGGCATACGGCAGGCAGAGTCCCCACCCAGAACCTGCGCCCGGGCGGGGATGACCTTCCCCTAGAAACACCTTCCACTTACTCCCTCACCTCAAAGCTCAGCTTTTCCTGCTTTTTCTTTTTTTTTTAAATATGTATATATTTGACTCCATCACACCTCACTTGCGGCACATGGAATCTCTTACTTGCGACATGGGAACACTTTAGTTGCGGCATGTGAAATCTAGTTCCCCGACCAGGAATTGAACCCAGGCCCCCTGCATGGGGAGCGCAGAGTCTTAGCCACTGAACCACCAGGGAAGGCCCCATGGAGGCCTGCCTGTAACATTTAACAGTGCAGGCCCTCCCTTTCTCCAGACCACTATTGCCAACTATCTCATGGGGTATGTTACTTGTCTGTTTTGTTTATTGCTGATTTTCCCTCTCAGGAAAGCAAACTCCACCAGAGCAAGATTCTGTTTGCTTGGTTCACTCCCTGAGGGCCTGCCTGGCCCAGAGTAGGGGCTCATTAAGTAGCTGTAGAATGAGTGAGTGACTTGTGGGGTGACCCAGAAAAAAACTGTCCCTGCCTCCACTTCTACCATTTCCTGTCTGTCCCCACACACGCAACCACAGTGACGTCACTGCCTCAGACAGCTTTTCTGGCCCCGTGGGTTAGGCAGCCCCTCTGGGCCCTTCCATAGTCCCCTTCCCTCATCCTGTAATTGCCTGGTAGCTGACCTCTCTTTCCCTAGGACAGTGAATTTCGGGGGAGGGAGTGCATAATGTTTGTCTCACTCAGGAGCTAGAATGGTTCAGAGGTGAAAGGAATGGACAGCCTGGGTCTAAGTCCAGGCTGAGGTGTGGAAATTGAGTCCGGTCACCTAAGCTGGGGCTTCCCTGGCTGTCCAGTGGTTAAGGTCCTTGCTTCCAACACAGGAGGCGCGGGTTCAGTCACTGATCTGGGAACTCAGATCCCATATACCAAGGGGCAAGGCCCAAAAAAGGAAGTTACCTCAGCTCTCTGGGTCCATTTCCTCACCTGGAAAATGGGGATAATAATAGTATCTCCCTCAAAGCCCCCTCAGGAGAGGATTAAATAAACAAATACGCTGGCACTTAGAGCCACAGATGGCACCAAGTATGTTACGAATGTTAGCTATTATTGTTCTTCAGAATTGTATCTCCAGAGCCTGGCACAAAACCTAGCCTGTACTTAGTACTTATTAAGTGTTTGCTGGATGAGGGACTTCCCTGGTAGTTCGGTGGTTAAGAACCCACCTTCCAATGCAGCAGACACAAATTCAACCCCTGGTCAGAGAACTAAGATCCCACATGCCGAGGGGCAACTACTGAGCCCGTGCTCTCTGGAGACCAAACACCACAAATCCCGTGTGCTGTGACTACGACCAGAAGTAGCCAAAATAAATAAATATATATATTTTGTTAAAAAAAAAAAGTATTTGGTGGATGAATGAATGAGTTTGTACAGGCACAGAGGAGAAGGAGCGGCATGAGAACCTAAAGGAGAGCCTAACCCAGCCGGAGAAGAGTCAGGGAAGCTTCGTGTAGGAAGGGAGCTTTGCACCAGTCCCTGGAGGAGGAGGAGTTAGTGCAGGAAGGTGAGAGGCAGCAGCAGCCCCTTTCTCTTGCTGCAGGAGAGAGCCTGATGCCTGTGGAAAGTCAGCGCCTCCCTTAGTGACTGACCCTGTAGTGTGAAGAGGCCAGAGCCCCCCTGTGTGGGCCATTTTGAGGACATTCTTGAGTGTGTGAATGGTGCCCCACCCCAGGCTGGCTGCCCCCTGAGGCCCTAACATTCCTGTGGTGGCTCCCTCATCATGTCAGCAGCCTTCTGAGATCAGGGGAAGGCAAGAAGGCAGGAGGCTAGGACTTCCCTGGTAGTCCAGGGGTTTAGAATCCACCTTCCAATGTGGGGGAAGCGGGGCCAGTCCCTTGTTGGGGAACTAGGATCCCACTTGCCTTGTGGCAACTAAACCCACATAGCAACTACTTGGCCCTCATGCCACCCTACACCACAACAGAGAACCCATGTGTTGCAACCAAGATCTGATGCAGTCAAATAAATAAGTAAATATTTTTAAATTAAAAAAAAGAAAGAAGCCAGGAGACTGTTACTTGTTCAGGGACCCCCCCCGCCCCCGATAGGGTAGGCCTGGCTTTTAACTAGGCTATAGTCTTAAAATGGATATTATTACTCCCTCCCTAGAGAAGCAGGGACAGAGGCCCAACATTGTCCAGCCAGTAAGAGATAGAAACAGAGGCCACTCCAGGTCAGACTGGAGCTCCTGGAAGCCAGTCTGTCTTTCTATCACTTCAGTAACTCCTCATGGGTGACATCACCCATTCCTGACTCCCCACCACAGAGCACAGACCCAAGAACTGAGAGGTAGGGGGTGGCTGGGGGGGACCCTCAGTGGGGTGTGGATTAATGGAGAGTCAGGAAATGGAGCCTTCAGGAAAAAGAAAGGGCTGGTTACTCAGTCATGTCAGACTGTTTGTGGCTCCTCTGTCCATGGAATTCTCCAGGCAAGAATCCTGGAGTGGGCTGCCATTTCCTTTCTCAGGGATCTAACCCAGCTCTCCTGCACTGCAGGCAGATTCTTTACCATCTGAGCCACAGGGAAGCCCTTCACCCTCAGGAAGAACTCCACATATGGACTGGAACAAGGATCCAGTACTACAGACCCTTCCGACAGAGCTCCAGGCAAGGGCTAACCCATGGGCCTGAGTGTAAGGTGTCAGGAAAGGTGCTGAAAAAGCTGGAGCTAGAGTTGGATTGGCAGAGGGTAAGGGTGGAGGGCTGAAGGAAGAGAGACCAATCCTGGGAATAGTTGGAAGCACCTTATCCATTATCACACACCCACACCGCAGCCACTTGATGCCTCATTATCTCATCTGTTGATGGAAGGGGTTAAAATGTGGAGAGCCTGTATCCCAGCCAGGAGCAAGTCCCCCAGCTACAGTGACCAGTGGGAAGCTCTAAGGACTCTAGTCAGGAGCTCAAGGTTCAAATCCCACCCTGCCACTCCTTAGCAGGGTCTCCTTAGAAGATACCATCCCCTCTCTGAGTTTCATTTTGCTCATCCATAGGAAATGGCAGTGATTCTCATCCCTTCATGGGAAATAGATGGGGAAACAGTGGAAACAGTGTCAGACTTTATTTTTTTTGGGGCTCCAAAATCACTGCAGATGGTGACTGCAGCCACGAAATTAAAAGACGCTTACTCCTTGGAAGGAAAGTTATGTCCAACCTAGATAGCGTATTCAAAAGCAGAGACATTACTTTGCCAACAAAGGTCCGTCTAGTCAAGGCTATGGTTTTTCCAGTGGTCATGTATGGATGTGAGAGTTGGACTGTGAAGAAGGCTGAGCACCGAAGAATTGATGCTTTTGAACTGTTGGTGTTGGAGAAGACTCTTGAGAGTCCCTTGGACTGCAAGGAGATCCAACCAGTCCGTTCTAAAGGAGATCAGCCCTGGGATTTCTTTGGAAGGAATGATGCTAAAGCTGAAACTCCAGTACTTTGGCCACCTCATGCAAAGAGTTGACTCCTTGGAAAAGACTCTGATGCTGGGAGGGATTGGGGGCAAGAGGAGAAGGGGACGACAGAGGATGAGATGGCTGGATGGCATCACTGACTCAATGGACGTGAGTCTGAGTGAACTCCAGGAGTTGGTGATGGACAGGGAGGCCTGGTGTGCTGCAATTCGTGGGGTCGGAAAGAGCTGGACACGACTGAACGACTGAACGGAACTGAACTGAAACCTTGGCCTTGGAAGGCTGATGTGAGATAGAGGTTGGAATAGCTCAAGGCCAATCATGAGCTGTGGGCCCTGCTGGTTATCATTATTAGCAATCCAGAAAACTGGTTTGGAAGGGGTTAAGTGGAAAGCTTGCCTCCCAGACAGGAGCCAATCAGAGCTGGCAGGGGAGGAGTCAGGCTGCCGCTGGGAAAGAGATCTAGATTGACCAAACGCTGCCCTGAGAAGGGAGGCGAGACACAGCAGAGCTTGGGAGCCATGGGGCAGGGGCTTGGCAGGGGGTCCCCGGGCTCTGCACCCTGATAGCTCCAAGCCAGAGGGTGCAGGACCAGCTGCTAGAGGTGGAGGGAGGAGGGACTGAGCTGCCTGGACTGGGACAGCGGCAGGGTGGGAGAAGACCAGAACTTAGAGCCCTCCCAGCCCCCCAGGCAGGGGCCACCGGCTGCACTCAGGCCTTGCCCTCAGCTGACCCTGAGAGCCCACATGGGATGTAGGGTCTAATTTTAGCTCCAGCCGCAGGGCCCTCAGCCCAGGAGTGCTTGCCAGTGGACACAGGGTGGCCGGGCTGCTCAGGGGCTGCTCAGAAAGGGGGAGGATTGGGGAAACCAGCCCTGCTTCTGTCCAGCCCTGCACCCTGGCCAGACCGCCTCGTGTGGGAGTCCTGACAGGTCCCCCATGGCCTGGCAGACCGCCCTCCTCTCCCTCAAGGCTAAGGTCAGGGTGTGCAGCCAGGAGGGCAGAAGGACACTGGCTTGCAGTCTGCACAGGGGTTGCATCAGCCTGAGCAGCGCCCAGGGGCAGGGGGCCCTGCTGGGAAGGGCAAAAACTGGCTTGGTTGTCCAAAGGCCGAGGAAGCAGAGTCCGGACCACAAGAAGGCAGGGCCAGAGAGCGGGGTCGTCCCTGGCCTGTGACTTGTGACTTGCTGTTGGATCTTGCCCTCCACAGGCCTCAGTCTTCCCATCTGTACAATGAGGGCACTGACCTAGAAAGTGGATCCCCATCCCAGAGACGCCCCCTCTGAACCCCTGGCTTCCTCTGCTTCCTGCAGCTCTGGCTGTGGGTGGCCACATGCAGTCATGGAGAAGAAAGTCCCTCTGGCTGGCCCTGTCGGCCTCCTGGCTCCTCATCCTGCTAAGAGTCTTCCCAGTTCTCCGCCTGGCAGAGCCTGCCAGACGCCAGGCAGGGGCCCCCAAAGGCTGGCCCCGCTGGCTGGACGCAGAGCTCCTGCAGAGTTTCTCCCAGCCTGGGGAGCTCCTAGAAGATGGCCCTCAACCTCCTCAAGCCCCCCGTGGTGGCAGCTGCTACCAGGGAGCTTGCTTTGATGCCTCGAGGTGCAGAGGTGGTGGCCTCAAGGTGTTCGTGTACCCAGCGGTCGGACCCATCTCTGAGACTCCGCGCAAGGTCCTGACTTCCATCGAGGGCTCCCGCTACCACACAGCCAGCGCTGCGGAGGCTTGCCTCCTCATCCTCGTCCTCAGCCCCGACACCCCTGCTGGAGAGTGCCACCCGGTGCTCCCGCAGTGGGATGGGGGCAAGAACCATCTGGTCCTCAGTCTCCACCCCGCCCCTTGCCTCCGGATCTTCCAGCTGGGACAGGCGATGGTGGCCGAGGCCAGCCCCACGATGGACACCTTCCGGCCCGGCTTTGACGTGGCCCTCCCGCTTCTCCCCGAAGCCCACCCTTTGCGAGGGGGGGCTCTTGGCCAGCTGCAGCAGCACAGCCCCCTCCCTGGGGTGGCCCTGATAGCCATGGCAGAAGAGAGGGGCGGGTGGCGTACGGTGGGCACCAACTTCTCTGCCTGCCCCTGGGATGAGCGCTGTGAGCAGGACCATGGACCCAAGCAGTAAGTGGACCTCTCCCCTTGGGGGCTGGATGGGAGGGGTCTGTGGTGGGAGTGAGCCCAGGAGCCCGGGTAGGATTGAGATAGGCAAATTTAGACCTCAGCTGTAGCAGGAGGGAATCGGGTTAGACAACAGAGAACACGACCAGCAAGATGATAATCTGCTGCAAGAAGTGTTCAAGGCAGATTTTGGAATATTTTCTTGGGGATCTTTAAAAGCATAAAATGTGATTCACTCCTATTTACTCTTCTTTTATGCCAATCCTTCCTTCCCTAACATTTTAGTTAACATACAAGTCTATAGTGCTTACTGTGTGCTTGTGCTAGTCACTCAGTTGTGTCCAACTCTTGGCAACCCCATGGACTGTAGCCCACCAGGCTCCTCTGTCCATGGAATTCTGCAGGCAAAAATACTGGAGTGGGTAGTCATTCCCTTCTCCAGGGGATCTTCCTGACCCAGGGATTGAACCCGGGTCTCTTGCCTTGCAGGCAGATTCTTTACGAGCCACCGGGGAAGTCCCACTATGTGCTAAGCACTTTTTATAAATGATTATCATAAAATAATACTAATCTATATCTTTTAAGTATTGGTGTACCAGACACTAAAGCCCAGAGAGGTTAAATAACTTCCCTGAGGCCACCCAGCCAGAAAGAGTACAGCTAGTATTTTAATCTAGGATTGCGTGGCTCCAAAGCCTTCAGCATTAGAGTTCTGGGTTTTAAGCAGGAGTTTATGATCAATTCTGAGACATGCCTCTGAGCCATGATCACAGATGGAAGCTGCTCCTATGTCTCATTTTGGGGATTAACCTCTAGCCTTTGGCTATAGCAAATATGGATAAAGTCAGACCTGCAAAAGCATTCCCACCAGTGAGAGTGTCTGAATACATACAAGGGACATGGGGACCCATGGGGACATGGAGAACTCATTCAAAAATGTCTCTGTCTGGGCTGGTTGGGGTGATACATCTCAGGTGGTAAAGCAGTTAACCCCTAAGCACCCTAATCCCTCTGCACCCCCAGGAAGCCAGCAATATCCTAGGCTGGCTGGGCAGACTGGAGTTGGAACCTGTCACTCTAGAATCCTTCTCTTGTCCCCTGTGTCAGATATCTCCCTGTTCTTTGCTAGAACAACATGGCTTATTCTGAGCTCCACTTCCCTCCCAGGAATTCTTCACGTGGCCAAGCTCCATTTTTGCCTCTGCCTGGGGCTTCTGGGGCTTCTCTCAGCCACAGGGCTCTTGTGGGAATGGAATCTCTCTACCTCCCAAAGGCATGTGGCCTCCAGGGAGCCCCGCAGCCAGGTTAGGAACAGCAGACCTGTCCCTCAGTCCCCATGGCCCTTCTGCCAGGACCCATCCCTAGCAGGCATCTTCTGGACCGCACCTGAAATGCTGGGGATCCCCCCAGGCACCTCAAGCTCCAAATTCAGATGGAGCTGACCTTTGGTGACAAGGTTCTCCACTCACTTGCCCAGCCTTATGTCTGATTAGACACTTAGCCATTCTTAGTTACAGGAAGTTCTTCTTTCAGCTGACTTTAGTGACTGCTAAATGCTATTGGTTACTGGTGAATCTGAAAGGTATTTTAGCCTGAACTTTGAGAAACTGAAACTTGGGGAGTGCACACGGTAGGTAGGAGCTCACTAAATGTTTACTGATTGAATCCAAACTGGCAGAATTGGCCAGGGTTTTCTAATTGCTGTGGGCCACCGTCTGAGTTGCCTTTTTGATAAGTTTATTTCCAAGGTGTCATGCATGGCAGCGTCTAACTGTCCCCCGAACTTCAAGCAGTTCTGTGTTTGGTCTCCACCTACTTGCAGGCGTCAGGACTTGTAATCTCTGGAGTAGCTGGAGCCTCAGTTTCCCTGTAGTGACAGGCAGCTGTCTGAACAGCTGTCAAGTATAGGGACAGAGAGAGGGAGGCCCACAGCCATGGGCCGGCCCCGGAAGGTAGCCTGAATAAACAAGTACTGGCCAGAGAAAGAGGCAATTCACGGCCCTACCACTGGCCCACATTTACTCCGCCGGGCGTAGGGGGAAGGGTGAAAAGGAGCATTGGGGAGAGCCCGCTCTCCGGGGCGGGTGCTGTGCCAGCCATGGCTAATCCTCTCAAGCACCTTTCAAGGGAGGTGTTACTATCCCCATTTCAGGGAACAGGAAACTGAGGCTCAGAGAGGTGGAGGGAGCCCGCCAAGGGCCTTTGGTGCCAAGCTCCTTGGTTCACCAGGGCCTCCCTCACTGCTCTGATCTGGCACTTACGAGCTGCAGAGCTTGAGATTAAACCGCACATTTCTGGCTCCAAAGCCCATATTTTTCCACCTTCGTTGAACAGTCTCCTGTTGCTCTGGAATAAGCCTCTAACAGTTTAAATTGTTATTTATTTACTTTTATGAATAGGGGATTCATTCACATGGTACAGAATCCCAAAGGCACAGAAGGGTGTGCAGTAATAACTCCCTGCCATTCCTGCCTCCGGCCACCCAGTTTTCCTTCCTGGAGCCAAACACCGTTGCTAGTCTCTCTTGTGTCTTTTCTGAAGTACTCTGTGTGGATATAAACGTGCATAGGTTCTTCCCTGCTTTTTTTTTAAATATAAATTTAATGCACGTTTTAAGATCCCCTGCCCTGTCGCCACTGTGCCCAGGAGGTGCAGTGCCTAGGGCCCATGATATTGTAGGAGCCCATGAAACTGTTTTCATTTCTTTGAAAATCAGAAGGAAAAAAGAAATGAACTTTTAAATAGAAGAAAATGCTTTAATATATTCGTATGTTCATTTTTATACCAACACAGTTGTCGAATATAATTTTTATAATATTTTTATGGTTGAGGGGCTGCAAAGGCCAGAGCCTAGGGCTTTGCAAATTGCAATGTGGCCCTGCCTGGGGCCATGGGTGGAGTCACCTCATCAGCAGTCTTGGGCACTGAGGCCCCAGGTCCATGGCAAACACTTTACAGAGTCACAGATGATCAGCAGTCACCATGACATCCCTTCTACAACACACACACACACACACACGTGCACACACACACACACACATGCCGTGCAGTGCTCAACCAGCCTCTGATAGGGAACTCGACACCTCCCGAGGCCACTCACTGACTACTCTCAGCCAGCTCCATTACTAGAATTTGTGCCAAAACTGACCTTTCAGACATTTGGCCCATTGGTGCTGAGTCTCTCCTCTGTTGCACACTGAGCTTTCATTTGTCTAGCACCACTGAGCGCCCATTCTCTGCTGGGTGCTCTGCTTGGCCCTGGGGATACTGGCTGAAGGAGGCACAGCCCCAACCCTCAAGTAGCTCAGTCTTATTAGAGAGACAGACAAGTCCCTGGTTATGACAGACATTGTTAAGCAGAGAGAGGCTGGGCAAGCTGCCTGCCTGGCTCCTCTACTTCTGAGCTGTGCAACCTCTTTAGGTCTCAGTTTCCTCATCTGTAAAATGGAGCATACACATACCTCTCATCTCCTAGGGCTGCTGTGAGAATGAAGTGAGTCTAAGTACTTAATCCACTTAGAACAAAGGACATGCTCAGTGAAGGTTCAGTTCAGTTCAGTTCAGTCACTCAGCCATGTCCGACTCTTTGTGACCCCATGAATCGCAGCATGCCAGGCCTCCCTGTCCATCACCAACTCCCGGAGTTCACTCAGACTCACGTCCATTGAGTCAGTGATGCCATCCAGACATCTCATCCTCTGTCGTCCCCTTCTCCTCTTGCCCCCAATCCCTCCCAGCATCAGAGTCTTTTCCAATGAGTCAACTCTTCGCATGAGGTGGCCAAAGTACTGGAGTTTCAGCTTTAGCATCATTCCTTCCAAAGAAATCCCAGGGCTGATCTCCTTCAGAATGAACTGGTTGGATATCCTTGCAGTCCAAGGGATTCTCAAGAGTCTTCTCCAACACCACAGCTCAAAAGCATCAATTCTTTGGTGCTCAGCTTTCTTCACAGTCCAAATCTCACATCCATACATGACCACTGGAAAAACCATAGCCTTGACTAGCCGGACCTTTGTTGGCAAAGTAATGTCTCTGCTTTTGAATATGCTATCTAGGTTGGACATAACTTCCCTTCCAAGGAGTAAGCATCTTTTAATTTCATGGCTGCAGTCATCATCTGCAGTGATTTTGGAGCCTAAAAAAATAAAGTCTGACACTGTTTTCACTGTTTCCCCATCTATTTCCCATGAAGGGATGGGACCAGATGCCATGATCTTAGTTTTCTGAATGTTGAGCTTTAAGCCAACTTTTTCACTCTCCTCTTTCACTTTCATCAAGAGGCTTTTGAGTTCCTCTTCACTTTCTGCCATAAGGGTGGTGTCATCTGCATATCTGAGGTTATTGATATTTCTCCCAGCAATCTTGATTCCAGCTTGTGTTTCTTCCAGCCCAGCGTTTCTCATGATGTACTCTGCATATAAGTTAAATAAGCAAGGTGACACACAGCCCTGACGTAATCCTTTTCCTTTTTGGAACCAGTCTGTTGTTCCATGTCCAGTTCTAACTGTTGCTTCCTGACCTGCATACAGGTTTCTCGAGAGGCAGGTCAGGTGGTCTGGTATTCCCATCTCTTTCAGAATTTTCCACAGTTTATTGTGATCCACACAGTCAAAGGCTTTGGTATAGTCAATAAAGCAGAAATAGATGTTTTTCTGGAACTCTCTTGCTTTTTCGATGATCCAGCGGATGTTGGCAATTTGATCTCTGGTAAGGTTAACTCAGTTCATTACTACTTCAGGGCACGGAGAGGCTGTGGGAGCAGAGGAAGGCGCCATCTCTGGAGAGACCATGGAGGGCTTCCCAGAGGAGGTGATATTTGAACTTTAGACATTAAGACAGAGCAAGGGGAGCTCTTCAGGCTGCAAGGCAGGGAAGGGTGCTTCAGGCTGAAGAAGGATGTGCAAACACACAGAGGGGGCAGTGGAGGTTAACGAGGACTGACTGGTACAGTTTATTCAGTAAGTTCTCTGGCTCTGGTTTCTCTGTAGCCTTCAACTTAGGAGTTTTCAGTCCTTTAGGGGTTTACTGTGGCTTTTAGTGAGATGGAGGGTGTCCTGTTTTTAACTTGCAGCTTCTCCCAGGAGAAGCCTGATGGACACCTGAGTATCAGACAAAGAATGCTGGGTCCGCTGGGAGACCCCTGGGCAGCAGCTCCAGGGGGCCCAGATAACCCAGGGTCAGGGGCCAGCACACCTTGGTTCTAGTTCCAGCAGAGCCCCCACCCTTTTCTGAGACCCTGAGCCAGTCCTCGGGCTCTCTGAGACTCAGTCTCCCCATCTGTTCAAGGAAGGTTGGTCCAGAGGCTAACTACTCCTAGGATTGCTTCCTGAAAGTTCAGACTCAGGACCAGGCAGGCTGTAGGTGAGAAGGGTCCTGGGATCCCCTCGGCCTTACTCCTCAGTCCCACTCAGAGCAGGCCTATGGGCCCCAGAGTCCTGTGCACACCCATGTTTGCACATACACACACACCACACCACACACACACACACACCACACACACACACACCACACACACACACCACACCACACACACACACACACACACACACACCACACACACACACCACACACACACACACACCACACCACACACACCACACACACATCACACACACCACACCACACACACACACACACACACCACACCACACCACACACACACCACACCACACACACACACACCACACCATACACACACCACACACACATACCACACCACACACACACCACACCACACACACACACACCACACCACACACACACCACACACACACACACCACACACACACACCACACCACACACACACACACACACCACACCACACACACACACCACACCACACACACACACACACACACACCACACACCACACACACACACACACACACACACACACCACACCACACACACACACACACCACACCACACCACACACACACCACACCACACACACACACCACACCACACACACACACCACACCACACACACACACCACACCACACACACACACACCACACCACACACACACCACACACACATACACCACACACACACACACACCACACCACACACACACCACACACACACACACCACACCATACACACACACACCACACACACACACCACACACCACACACACACACACACCACAAACACACCCCATAGCCTGGAGTCCTGTGCACATCCATGCGTGCGTGCGCACACGCACATACATGCACACACACACACACCACAAACACACCCCATAGCCTGGAGTCCTGTGCACACCCATGTGTGCATGCGCACACACACACACACACATATACACACACCCCGTAGCCCGGAGTCCTGTACACACCCATGCATGTGTGTGCACACACACACACCACAAACACTCCCCCACACACACAGACACACCCGCAGCTCGGAGTCTTGTGCACACCCATGCATGCGTGTGCACGCGCACACACACACACACACACACACACCCCTGCAGCTCAGAGTCTTGTGCACACCCATGCGTGCGTGTGCGCACACACACATGCACACACACACCCGTGCGAGCGCACACACACACACACACACACCCCGTAGCCAGGTCATGGCACTTCTTCCCTGGCCAAGCAGTCCCAGGGTAGGCAGTGGCTCTGAGGAGGCTGTGACTTCTACCCTGCCCCCTACAGACACGCGGCCTGAGGGTGGCCCTGGGCCTGGGGGGAGGGGAGGGGGAGGAACAGAGGAGGCCTGTCCTCTGGGCGAGGGCCCTCTCTGGGCAGCTGCTTCCTGTGTGGTTCCAGGCTGGGGGCCCAGCCCACCTTCGGACAGAAGAGCCTTTCACGGGCCTGGGCTCTGAGGATTGGGGGAGGGCAGGGCATGGAGGCCACTCAGGTGAGGGGTGCCCAGAAGTCTGCGTGTGGCGAGTGGTGGGAGGGCAAACACATATGTACGTGCCCAAGTCAGCGGAAACAGCAGCTCAGCTGCCTCCCATTTTGCAAATGTGCAAACCATGGTCCAGAGAAGAGAAGGGAGGTGCCTAATCCTGAGGGCAGCGGCGGAGCTTGAGCTCGGGGTTCCTGCCTGCTGCCTTAGCAGTGGGACAGGGACAGTGTGTGGCTGTGCGTGTGCAAGAATGTTAAAATATGGGAACATGATGGTGGGCTTGCACACTGTGAATTTGGGAGTGTTAGTGTGGAGAGCTGGGGGGGCATCCAGGGAGCTGGGTGGGGGCAGCTGTCTTAGGCTTTCTATGTGCAGGACCTCTTCCTGTGCCTCTTCAGGACCCACCCCAGGGCGACGCTACCCAACGCCACCTTCTGCCTCATCCCTGGCCGCGATCCTGATGCTTTGCACTTCCTTCAAGCCCTGCAGGTACAACCCTGATGGGGGCACCCCCCAGCCATCTCCCCCCACACTCCTGAACTGGAAGGGTAGTCTAAGCCCAAACCAATGGGAAGGGGTGGTGAGCTGCCCACTCCTTTACTCTGAGACTCAGGTGTGTCTCCAGCCATATTCACTACACCCCGTGCAAAATAACACCCCATCCCCAGAAAAAATCCCACTTTTCTATCTTCTTTACCCCTTGCCCCCAGTGCAGCAGAGAGGAGGGGTGAGTGTGTGCAGGGTGGGACTGGGCTCCCCAGTGACCCCCCTACCCCCCAGGCTGGCTGCATTCCTGTGCTTCTCAGCCCTCGCTGGGAGCTGCCCTTCTCAGAAGTCATCGATTGGACCAAGGCGGCCGTTGTAGCTGACGAGAGGCTCCCACTTCAGGTAGCTCAGGGCCCTGCCCGTGGGGTGGGGACTGGACTCGGGACATGGGGGGACCCTGGGATCCTAGCCCTCACTCCTATCCTCCATTTATGTATATTGATGACTTTACCCCCCAGCCCTAAGCCTCTGGGGTTCTGAGAGCAAGTCCTCAGCCTCTTTCAGCCTCAGTTCCCCCATCTGTACAATGGGATAAGTTAGACTAGATGATTTCCATGGGCCCAATCCCACCGGTCCATGACTGCTTAAGTACTTAGCTTAAGGAAAAGTCACACAAAAATCCAAAATCTGAGCGCCTACATGGAGCTTGGAGTGGGAAAGCAAAATGCTCAGTGATTTTCCCGTCTGATGAAACTAACTTTGCCCATCTCTGAAAAATAGAAACGTAAGCCTCGAATCTCCTGAGAAGTGGAGAACAGGGCAAGAAGCTAACAGGAATAGCTTCCTTTCACTGAGCCTCTACAATGTGCTAAACACTTAATATATATCAGCTAATTTAATCCTTGCAACCACCCTATGAGGCCAGTACTATCTGTCCACTTTACAGATGAGGAAACAGACTCAAAGAGGTTAAGTGCTTTGTCCACAGTCACACAGTTACTAAGTGGGATTTAAACCCAGCTCTGTGTGACCCTTGAACACTTGATTGCTAAATTACCTGGGATTTTGCCAAGGATGACAGCTGCCAACCCATGTAGAGAACCACAGGGAGCCGACTTCTGGTTCCAGACCCCCACCCTAGGTTGTCCCCACACCAGGTGAGTCAGAGCCTGCCAGGGCCGCATGCCTCTTTCTTTTCTCCCTCTGGCCCCAGGTCCTGGCTGCCCTCCAGGAGATGCCCCTCACACGGGTCCTTGCCCTGCGTCAGCAGGCCCAGTTTCTGTGGGATGCGTACTTCTCCTCCGTGGAGAAAGTCATCCACACCACTCTGGAGGTGAGGGGGACTCACCCGAGGGGGGCTCGGATGCCTGGCTCCACCCCATCCCTGTCCCCTCGCCATGCCCCTCTCTTCTAACACCTCCTCTGCCCTGGTGCTTAGGCGTCCCCTTTGAAGATGCTTCTGGGAAGAATCTGAGACTTGGCTCCGAGCTCTTGAATGAGCTCCTTCTCCGGTCTTGGCCCAGTTTCCCCCTCTCTAGAGCGACATCTGTAGCAAACAGATTGCTAAGCATCCGACAGCTCCAGCTGATGGGCGCTGGTTGCCTGGGGCTTGTGTTGGGAGGGATTCTGGTTCCGGAAAGAACGTCATGGCCTGTTCGTGGTGTCTGCCACGAGTGCAGACAGCATCAGGCAGTGACCCCTACTCTGGACTCTGAACCCTGCTGTCCCCAGACATCTGGTGATGCCGATGCTGCCTTCCCCGATTCCTGGAGGGGGAGGTGTGGGGCTGCACCGGGTCCTCGCTTCCTCAGGCCCCGCCCACCACCACACTAGCCACGCCCTCTGCCCAGCCTTCTCTCCTTTCCCAGATTATTCAGGACCGAGTCTCTGGAGCATCTGCTCACCCCTCGCTGCTGTGGAACAGCCCCCCAGGGGCACTCCTGGCCCTGTCCACTTTCTCCACAAGCCCCTCAGACTTCCCTTTCTACCACCTACAACAGGGTGAGTGCCCTAGGGATGGGACAACTTGAAGTCCCCTCATCAACTCGCCCCAAGTCTGCCCCAGCCTCAGCCCTAAGGTCCTACCAAACCCCTCTCCAAATCCCCCACCCCTCCCGGCTCCCCAGGTTCCCAGCTCAGGTCATTCTCCAGGGGGTTCTGTTCCCTCCCACACTAACAGCCTGTGTCTCATTCCTCCAGGCTCTCGTCCTCTGGGCAGGTTCAGTGCCCTGATTTGGGTGGGGGCTCTAGGCCAGCCTCCCCTGAAGCTCATCCAGGCGGTGGCAGGCGCCCAGCACTGTGCCCAGGTCAGTCCCCTTGCCAGCTGGGGTGCTTGGATACAGAGTTGGGGCAAGGAACAGGGCGGGGCCCTTGAAGACATCTGGACACCAAGGATAACCACACATTGTGGGAGAGCCATGGGAAGGATTTTCAAGTACCATTGCTGCCTTCCTCTTTCAGTTCCAAGTTCCTCCCTAGGTCCTTTCCCCCACCTCCATCCCCTCTTCCCTCATGGAAACTGATGAAGCCCCCTGAAAAACAGGCACCTCTTGGGAGGTTGAAGTAAACGTACATGCATTCATTTGCTCATCCGGCATTTTCTGAGCACCCTGGGCTTGATGCTGAGGATGCAGAGAAAAAGCAGGAAAGGAGTCTGCCCCAGATTCATATTTAGTTAGCATCTCCCAGCACACAGACTGTCAAATGTCACTTCCAGAGAAACCAGATAGGCTCTCGAGAGTACTTGGAAAGGAAATAAGCAGTTTGTTCAGCCAGAGCACAGATGGAGCAGCTTCAAAGATGGGACACTTGAGCTGGGCTGGGAATGATAAAAGAGCAAGAGGAAGAGAATTAAAACCTTCGAGAAAAGATGGGGATGGGGTCAGGGTCCAGGGTAGGTGTGACCTGAGCTCTAACGCTACAGGTAGCGTGTGTGTTACTGGACTTCATGCCTTCCAGAAGCCCAGAGGCAAAAACAGGGCAGCCATAAATGCACCTTGGATCCAACTAAATTCCTTCCAAAGTCACATACAACAGTGGCTCCCCTAAACTTTTTCCACCCTGAGAAAGAGTACTCCTGGGACACCTCCACCACCACCTTCTGCCCCAGACTTCAGGACATCCTCCCCCGTCTTTCCTTCTAGATCTTGGTTCTCTGGAGCAGTAAGAAGCCACCCCCACCCAGGTGGCCTGAGACAGCAGTGCCCTTGACAGTCCTTGATGGGCACAGGAAGGTGAGGATGGGGAGGGGCACAGGAAGGGCAGAAGGCTGGGATCTGGGGAACACACACACAGCAGGGTTGACTTGGGCCTGAGCCACAGCTGGACTTCAAGTTGGGCCTGGAGAAATCAGACCGTGGGTTTCAGCTGCAGGCCTAATAGAAATGATTCTCTTCCGTCCTTGTGAATTGTACCACCAGAGAACCAGGTTTTGTGTGATGAGGGAAGGCAGAGGGACTACCTTGCTGTCTCAGGTAAGGGAGAGAGGGGAAACTTGGGCAGGTGGCAGCATTTGGGGCGGGGGTGGGGATGGTGCAGGTGGCTTCTGAGAATCTGGGATGGTGTGACACAACCGCTCACTGTGCCATCCTGGGCAAGCCCATCTCTCCGAACCTGTCTCTTTGAAACAAAGGATGTTTAACAACCCCTTCCAGGGTTGAGGTGGGCATCTGATGTGACACTAGAGGAATCCTGAAATGTCAAACCTGGAAGGAACCTAGACACCAATGGCCCCATTTAATCAAAGGGCGAACTGAAATCCACAGAGGGAAAGCGAGGTCCTTGGGTCCGAGTTCCTTGCAGACTTGTTTTCATGGCTCTTCTTTTTACACCATGCCTGCGGGGGGTGGCGGGGCGGGGGGGATCCTGCTTAGCAGATTTTCAGATTCTCACCATGGGAGCCTGGGGAGGGGTCCCACAGCTGAGTTGCCCTCCACCCCGTCCCCCTGCAGGCCAGTGACCGCTTCCTCCCGTACAGCGCCATCAGCACCGATGCCATCCTGAGCCTGGACGCCCACAGCAGTCTTTCCACAAGTGAGGTGAGTACCCCCCAAGAGGACCCCTGTGTGGGTCCTGGCAGCCCCTCAGAGTCCGGGAGCTGGGATGATCAAAGATCAAGAGGTCTAGCCTCCTGCTTTAGAAATCACCCAGGTGAGCCATCAGCCTCCTCCTTAGAAATCTAACAGAAGCTTTCCACAGATTCTTTGGTCTTCCCTGGTGGCTCAAATGGTAAAGAATCTGCCTGCAATGCAGGAGACCCCGGTTCAAGCCCTGGCTCAGGAAGATCTCCTGGAGAAGGGAATGGCTACCCACTCCAGTATTCTTGCCTGGAGAATTCCATGGACAGAGGAGCCTGGCGGGCTAAGTCCATGGGGTTGCAAAGGATCGGACACAACTGAGCGACTTTCACTTCACAGACTCTCTGAAAACATTTTCAGTTTCCAGCTGCAAAAGCACTGTTTCTATTTCCCAGTTGGGGAGTTCCTAAGCAATCCCCGGGCATTTTCAGGCTGCCATCTCCTCTCCCCCGAGTCCCCTCAGCCGGGCTGGCCTTGACTCCGTGTCTCCGATGTTCCTGGCTCAGCAGAAAGTCCTTCCTCACACCTCACTTAAATATCTCCCCAGGTGGACTTCGCTTTCATGGTATGGCAGAGCTTCCCGGAGCGGATGGTCGGCTTTCTCACATGGAGCCACTTCTGGGATGAGACCCAGGGGGGCTGGGGCTACACCGGAGAGAGGGCCAATGAATTCTCCATGGTTCTCACCTCAGCTGCCTTCTACCACAGGTACCGATGGTAACGCGGGCACTGGACTCAGAGGGCCACAGAGACCCCCCTCTTTGAACCAGGAGCAGGGTGGTATGGGAGTGGACACATACAGCCAGCATATCGCCCCGAGATCCAGGTTCAAGGCCACTTCCCAGTGCTGTGATGGGCAAGTCTCCCCACCTCTCTTGAGGTTCAGTTTCCTCATTTGTAAGTGTATTCACCTCACAGGGCTGGTGTGACCATCACCTAAGAAAAGTACATGACGTCCTTCGCACACAGAGAGTCAACCAAAGGCAGCTAGTGGTATTTTAAGTAGAGCCATGCAGAGGCCATGGACAGGGTTTGGATTTGGGGGAGGTGTGGTAAATCCACAGCCTCCCTGAAGCTACTCTTTGGGCTTCCACCTTTGAAGGCCTGGGATCCAGCTGATCCTTTCCTCCTGCCTGAATTCAGACTCAGAGCCCAGGTGAGGGCCCCCAAGGAGCCTAAGGGAGAGGAGAGTTCAGTCGGTTCAGTCGCTCAGTCATGTCCGACTCTTTGTGACCCCATGGACTGCAGCACAGCAGGCTTCTCTGTCCATCACCATCTCCCAAAGTTTGCTCAAACTCATGTCCATTGAGTCGGTGATGCCATCCAACCATCTCATCATCTGTCGTCCCCTTCTCCTACTGCCTTCAATCTTTCCCAGCATCAGGGTCTTTTCCAGTGAGTCAGTTCTTCACATCAGGTGGCCTAAGTATTGGAGTTTCAGCTTCAACATCAGTCCTTCCAATGAATATTCAGGCCTGATTTCCTTTAGGATGGACTGGTTGGATCTCCTTGCAGTCCAAGGGACTCTCAAGAGTCTTCTCCAATACCAGAGTTCAAAAGCATCAATTCTTTGGTGCTCAGCTTTCTTTATAGTCCAACTCTCACATCCATACATGACTACTGGAAAAACCATAGCTTCAACTGGATGGACCTTTGTTGGCAAAGTAATGTCTCTGCTTTTTAATATGCTGTCTAGGTTGGTCATAAGTTTTCTTCCAAGGAGAAAGCACCTTTCAATTTCATGGCTGCAGTCACCATCTGCAGTGATTTTGGAGCCAAGGAAAATAGTCTCTCACTGTTTCCATTGTTTCCCCATCTATTTGCCATGAAGTGATGGGACTGGATGCCATGATCTCTGTTTTCTGAATGTTGAGTTTTAAGCCAGCTTTTTCACTCTCCTCTTTCACTTTCAAGAGGCCCTTTAGTTCTTCTTTGCTTTCTGCCATAAGGGTAGTGTCATCTGCATATCTAAGGTTATTGATATTTCTCCCGGCAATCTTGATTCCAGCTTGTGCTTCTTCCAGCCTGGCATTTTGCATGAAGTACTCTGCATATAAGTTAAATAAGCAGGGTAACAATATACAGCCTCGACATACTCCTTTCCCAATTTGGAACCAATCTGTTGTTCCATGTCCAGTTCTAACTATTGCTTCTTGACCTGGAAACCTCCTGAGGTTTCTCAAGAGGCAGGTCAGGTGGTCTGGTATTCCCATCTTTTTCAGAATTTTCCACAGTTTGTTGTGATCCACACAGTCAAAGTCTTTAACATAGTCAATAAAGCAGAAGTAGATGTTTTTCTGTAACTCTCTTGCTTTTTCTATGATCCAATGGATGTTGGCAATTTGATCTCTGGTTCCTCTGCCTTTTCTAAATCTAGTTTGAACATCTGGAAATTTGAAACCTGGCTTGGAGAATTTGAGGCATTACTTTGCTAGTGTATGAGATGAGTGCAATTGTGCGGTAGTTTGAACATTCTTTGGCATTGCCTTTCTTTGGGATTGGAATGAAAACTGCCCTTTTCCAGTCCTGTGGCCACTGCTGAGTTTTCCAAATTTGCTGGCATATTGAGTGCAGCACTTTCACAGCATCATCTTTTAGGATTTGAAATAGCTCAATTGGAATTCCATCACCTCCACTAGCTTTGTTCATAGTGATGATTCCTAAGCCCAACTTCACTTTGGACCCCAGGATGTCTGGCTTTAGGTGAGTGATCACACCATCATGGTCATCTGGGTCGTTAAAATCTTTTTTGTATAGTTCTGCTGTATATTCTTGCCACCTTTTCTTAATACCTTCTGTTTCTGTTAGGTCCATACCATTTCTGTCCTTTATTGTGGCCATCTTTGCATGAAATGTTCCCTTGGTATCTCTAATTTTCTTGAAGAGATCTCTACCCTTTCCCATTCTATTGTTTTCTCTATTTCTTTGCACTGATCACTGAGGAAGTCTTTCTTATCTCTCCTTGCTATTCTTTGGAACTCTGCATTCAAGATGGGTATAGTTTCCCCTTTCTCCTGTGCTTTTAGCTTCTCTTTTTTCTCAGCTATTTGTAAGGCCTCCTCAGACAACCATTTTGCCGTTTTGCATTTCTTTTCTCTTTTGCATTTCATTTCACTATTGGCTGCAGAGAAGCCACAGGGCACAGAGTAGTGGAGAGCAGAGCATACACGGGATGGGAGCTCCTGGAGGCGGCCAGGGCTCAGAAAAGGGTGCAGGACTTTCACAGGAAGCTTAGGAATTGGAATCAATGGGAGAGTGAGGCCAGGAGGGAGAAGAATTCGGCCTTGGGGGGGAATGGGGCTGCACCCTCTCCTGTTCCTCTCCTCTCACCCAGGTATTACCACACCCTCTTCACCCACTCCCTGCCCAAGGCTCTGAGGACCCTGGCAGATGAGTCACCCCCCTGCGTGGATGTCCTGATGAACTTTCTAGTAGCAGCCGTCACCAAGTTGCCGCCTATCAAGGTGCCCTATGGGCCGTGGCATCAGGAGGCCAAACCTCCACTGGTGAGGACCCATGGGCGTGGTCGGCACTGGGAGGGCCCTGGCTAGGGAAGCCACGCTCTGTCTAACCCAAATCCTTTGTGCTGCACGGGACGGGCGGGGGGGAGGGGCGGCAGGGCGGGGTTCCAAGTAAGAGAAGCCACCCCTCCCCAGCGCATTCTCCGCCCCCCCTCTTAGGTGCCTGGGAGTCCGCGGCTCAGATCGGAGCCTCGGCCGGCCGCCCAGGACTGCATCAACCAGATGGCCGCAGGGTTCGGCCACATGCCCCTCGTGTCCTCGCGCCTCCGTCTAGACCCAGTGCTCTTCAAAGACCCGGTGTCCGTGTTGCGTAAGAAGTATCGCAGCCTGGAGAAGCCCTAGGAGGAACCAACCAGCTGAGACCCTAGCCCGGCTCCCAGGGGGCGCTGCAACCTGCCCGCGATTGGGGGCGGGGATGGAGCCGCAGCCCCCTCCCCTGGGATATCTAGAGACCCAATCCAGGCTGCCGGAGAGCCCAACACGGCCGATCCCGATTGGCCAGCAACCGCCTCGCCCCACCCTCCAGCCCAGGGGCAGTTCTCTCGTGCTCTGCACTACCTCTGCCGCCTGCCCTCTGCCTTCGCAGACCCTTTACCTGGAATGCCTTTCTCGGCTTCTCTGCCGAGCTAACATCTGCTTCTCTTTCAGGTTCTCGCCTCCTCCACGAACCTGCCCGACCCCCACCCCCGCCCCGATCCTCTGCGCTTTCACAGCCGGTGTGTCCCGTAGTCCCCTTATTCATGCTGCCTTGCACAGGTACAGTCAGGCCCCCAGGACTGACCCGGGAGCCCCAGGAGGGCAGGGCCGTGGCCTCTTCTCTCTGGCCTGGCAGGTACGCCACAAATATTTGACGACCAGATAGACATCAGCTACGTGCCTGGGCCCTGTGCCCACAGTGGGCGGGGCGTGGACAAGGTGTGCCGAATGAACTCCACGCCTACACCCAGGGAGGCATCTTTGCCGCAGGTTCCTGGCTTGCCGGGCACGATCCTGGAGCCCCAGGGATGGAGCAAAGACGCGCCGAGGAGCCAGTTTCAGGGCTTCCTTCTCGACCGGGCGGAGCAGAGTTGGGAGGGGAGGAGATGGAAACGCCGGTGGCCCCTCAGGCCCGGGCGGCTCAGGCACTGCCGTCGTCCCGCACTACCAGCCTCGTCCATTAGAGGTCAGCACCGAGCCGCGCTTCCTATTCCGGGACCGAGAGTGAAAGTCGCTCAGTCTTGTCCGACTCTTTGCGATCTCATGGGCTATACAATCCATGGAATTCTCCAGGTCAGAATACTGGAGTGGGTAGCCTTTCCCTTCTCCAGGGGATCTTCCCAACCCAGGGATCGAGCCCAGGTCTCCCGCATTGCAGGCGGATCCAGGACTGAGAATGGAGTTCTAAACGCCTGCCGTGTGCGGGGTCTTGGAGGTTGGTTGGTGGTGCCCAGTTTGACGTCTGAAAACTGGTTTGGCCCACACACTTGGGACTAAGAAGGGGGCCGTTTCTAGGTGGGCTGAGTGGTAGCAGGGGCGGTCCCCAGGGCCCTGGTAGTGAGAGTAGAGAAGGGGAGGGGACGCTGGGTCCTCCTGGGCTCACCCACCCGGAATTGGAATTATCACTTCCGAAATAAAAGCGCGTGTCCTTGCCGCCTCACGCTCAGGCTATAAATACCTCCAAAGCAGCTGCACGGGGGAGGGGGACTCAGGTCTCTCCTGGGATCTGGGGCCATTCCGAGAGAGAGGGACGAGAGAGAGGGACGGGGATGGTGGGTCCAAACCAGGTCCAGGGTATCGGGTGTTTTTCTGCTTTGATGGCCTCACAGCTCTGGAAACTCCCGTGACTAGTGACTAACTTACTGGCCAGAACATGCTGTCCCCAAGGCCACTCCAAGGCCTCCCACCTCCATCCTCCAGTTTGACCTCTGGCCCCTGGATGACTCAAGTCATCCCTGGAGCTGCTTACAGTGTGGGGTGCTGAGAAGGCTCTCTCTCTGGGGAGGCATGGGGCTGCTAGATTCTTGAGGTGGAGGGGGCACTGGGAGTTAAAGGGGAGGGGAGATAGTCTGGCCCTGAGTCAAGGACAGTGGGTGAGGAAGCACACAGCTGCAGCCCAGGCAGTCTTCCCACGGTGGGGAGGACTCCAAGTGCCAGGCCCAGATGGGGAAAGAGGCACCTTTTCCCTCCCCACTCCTAGCTGCTGCACCCAGAACGCTGAACTACCTTGGCAAGGCCTCGCCTGTGGGCTGCCAAGCCAAAAGGCTCATACTGTACCAACATGCAACCCAGAGCAGGTCCCCAGTCCCTGCTGTAGGGGGAGGCCTAGGGGAACGAGGCAGAAATCCCAGACCTGCCTCACACCGGCTGTGTGACATTGGGCAAGTGACTCAACCTCTCTGAGCCTCAGTTTTCTCATCTGCAAAAAGGGAGGACACCAATGGCTGTCTCTTGAGAGGGGTGTGCAGACTTGGCATACAGCACAGCCTAGAATCTGGGTTCTTGTGGCCTGTGATGGCTGGGGGGAGGAAGACTGGGGTGGATTGGAGCTCCGTCAATCAGAAGTCTATCTCTCTCACACACACATATCCAAGCCAAAACAGCCTCCCACCGATTTTAACGGGCTGAAGAACCTGCAGATAGACTGAGATCACAGGCAACCCTGGATGTGAGTGCTGAAAAGGCACAAAGAGGTCATTTCACTGACGGGAAGAGAGAGGCTCAGAGGAGAAGGCGAGAGGGACCAGCCCCTCCTGCTCCCACCATCGGTCAGGACAGGGTCAAGACAAACCCAGTGCTGCCCCAGGAGGCTGGGAGCCCACCTGGCTCCTCTGGCCATCCTTCCAGAATGATGAGAAAAGGAACCACTCTTCCACAACCACCATGTGCTTGGCCCGCTTTGGCTCCAAGCCTCACAACAACCCTGTGAGGTGGGTGTCCGCGTTCTCAGCCCACAGATGAGACAGGCCCTGACCCACCTGAGGGCAGAGACAGACCATTAGATCAGGGCCACCTGCCGACTGGGCGCACTGCCTCCTCTGCGACACGGACTGGGGACAGGTCCCTCCACTTCATCGCGGAAGCATGAGCCACCTCCTGATGCAGGAAGCCAGGGGCTCCTGTTTGGGTTGTGCCCGCTTTGTCATCCATCCCCAAGTTCTGAGCAGGCCAGGACATGCTGGCAACAGAGCCGGCCCAACCATATCTGACGTCAGGCTCCTTGACCCCAGGACACAATCAGAGCAAGAGAGGTGGCCGGGGAGCTCTGGGGCTCCTGGGGGCAGAACCCAAGCTGAAATCCCCGCCAACCTCTACCTCTCCTGCCAGGGCACCTTTGCATTGGCACAGCTTCCTGGGTGAGGGAGGGATAAGGAAAGAGGAACCCAGCAGGTCCTTACCTAGTCAGAAGCCCCCTCCCTCCGGGAAAAGGAAACATGAAATGAAATCATAGTGAAATGATTCAGGCACAGATCAACCTCAGGTGCCCCCTGGATCCTGATTTCTGGGGCCCATGGCCTCCTTAAAGCATATTGTCAGAGGCAGAGGAAGGGGGCTCAGTTCGCAGAGCTGCTTCGCAGATGCATAAGGCAGAGGCCAGACAGACCAAAAATGGGAAATTAGGCAGGCAGGTGAGGAGACAATGAGGCCGGTCTCCCCTCTGTCACCTTTCTCTGTGCCGCACTGCCTTTCCAGAGGCTGGTGGTTGGGTGGCATTAGCTGAGGACTAGGCCCGAACTCTGCCCCGCTGGGAGCTGGAGGAGCGCGGTCACACCAGCTCCATACCTGCCGGGTTCCCCTCCTGGGGCTGGCAGTAGTCAGATGAGGGAGGCAAGGGAGGAGCCTGTTCCTGGACAAGGCCCCTCGTCACTGAACATGGAGCAGCGGTCAGGAGAAGAACCTGGTTCATAACCCAGCCAGGGCAGGCAGAGACCTGGCTGAGCCTGGGGGTGGGGGTGGGGGACACTCAATCCAGCCATCGGCAGGCCTGTCCCCACCCCGTTGATGCCTGGTCAGGTGGTCAGTCCGAGGGGCCCCGGCATGACTGACAGTCCTTCATGTCCTCAGAGTAGTCCTCGATCTGGATGGTCATGGTGTGGAAATGGAACATCTCCTGCAGGCGGTCGCTGACTGCCTTCAGCACAGCCTGGGCGTCTGCATTCTCAGCTGGGGGCCGAGAAGACACGTGGGGGGAGAGGGGAGGCACCAGAGAACCAATTACTCACTCTTGGGCCCTTAGGAGCAAGTAGGAGGCAAGTCTCGAGTCCTAGCCCCAGCAGAACAAGATAGGGGGCCATGAACATCAAGAACCCCCCAGACTCACTCCTGTACCAGGCAACCGTCTGCTTCCCACACCTGGCACACAACCCTAAAAGGGCCGGAAAAGCTCTGGCTTAAAGGTTCAGCGTCTCTCCTCTGCCACTTACTGGCTGGAAAAGCCTAGGTGAGTGCCTTTACCACCTCCCACCCCTATAGTTTCTTCATCTATAAATGGGACCTTGATGATCAAATAAATAACAGATGCCCAGTACTCGGCATGGGGTCAGATCCAAAGCGCCAGCACCGTGAGCGCCCGGCATCATCTGGGCCAGTCGGGCAGGGATGGCCCCGGGGTCCCTGGCTGCCTCTCTCGCACGAGTGCTCCACCACTCACCGATGGCGATGTGGACAGACAGTATAGGCTGGGCCACGGTCAGCGCCCAGATGTGCAGGCTGTGCAAGGCTTCCACGCCCTCCACGGACAGCAGCAGATTCCGCACGGCTGTGAAGTCCACACCCTTGGGGGTCCCTGAGGACGACAGGGACAGGGGCTGAAGGACAGGGCTCCCTCCCACCCATGCTGCTTCCTGCTCCTCACACGGCACCTCATGCAGACCTCCTTGGCCAGCAGAGCTGAGATTGCCCCTGCCCCCCGAAACATGCCCCTGCCCCCCGAGCCCCGTCATGTCGCCCTGCTGTATTTTCCTCTTCACACTTGACACTGTCAGAAATGATCTTATTTGTTAGTTTCTTGCTATCTCCCTGTCTCCGATGGAAACTCTATATGTGAGCAGAACAACTGTGGTTTATCACCCTATTAGTGCCTCTTCCCCTAGTATATGTTTGATATAAAAATTTTTTTAAGATAAAGAAGGCAACCCGGGGCTCCCTGCACCCCCATGTGGCATCCTTGTCATCACTTTTATCTGGGTCTGTCACATTCTTGGAGAAAATGCTCTGACCTGCAGCTGAACACTCAGGCTGACCCCAAACCAGGATCCAGACTGATTCCAACTACAGAGACATACGGCCCCAGACCCCAAGCGCCAGAAAGCCAGGTAAGTAGGTGTGGTAACTCGGGGCAGACCATTTGCTACCACTAAGCACCCCTCAAAGCCCTGCCACGTCTTCCTGAGGCGGGAGCGCCTCAGGAAAGAAGGCCTGAGCTGGAGTGGATTCAATAGTGTTTCTTGTCCAACTCCGACTGTCTTTTTCTCATCCTCAATCTGCAACCCCCCAACACTGTGCAATGAGAAGCATAATCCTCACCCCAAAAGGGAAGGCAAGTGGAGACTCAGGAAGCATATGAGGAAGGGCAGGAGGGCCAGGTGCTAGACACACCTGGAAGCCCCCAGACTTGGCAGGGAGGACACATCCCAGCAGGGAGGAGGCACCCTTGGTGGTAGGGGGACGGAAAGGACGATCCAAAGGACATTTCTAGAATAACCACACCTGAGGACCCTGCTCAATGTCAAGATTAGCCTGGGCCCCAGGAGGTTCTCCAGACCTTGCCCCCCCACCGTGTGCTGTGATGCACTCCCACACCCAACACACACACACACACACACACACACACTGCATGCTCAGTCGTGTCTGACTCTTTGTGATCCCATTGACTGTAGCCCGCCAGCCTCCTCTGTCCGTGGGATTTCCCAGGCAAGAATACTGGAATGGGTTGCCAGTTCCTCCTCCAGGGGAATCTTCCCAACCCAGGGATCAAACTGGTGTCTGCTCGATTTGCAGGCAGATGCTTTGCCCCTGAGCCACAGACTCGAACTTATCTTTGCACTGGAAAGTAAAGAGCAAAAAGGGCGCTCCGAGCTCGGGCTACCTTCCATCAGCACCAGGATCACATCTCTCAGGATGGTCAAGGTTGTCCCCAGGACGAGGATGGAGAACAGGAAGGTGCAGATGGGGTCTATAAACTTGTACTCTGGCTACAAGGAAAAAGGAGAGGCAGAGCTGGGCGGTCACGCCAACACCTCAGCCTTCCTTCTCCCCTCCCACCCAGCAGTGAGTCGGGGAGAAGGGCTTTTTCTGCGGGGTGGGAACAAGCTTCACCCTGACCCTGCCTCCCAGTTCTCTACCTTTTATCCTGTCCGGAAGGACAGGCAGGATGTACCACAGTTCAGGATAAGATACCATGCCTTCCCACCCCTCCCTGCCCAAGGGGCTAAGCCACAGACAAAGCTAAATGGAATCTTAGGCACCATCTGGCCCAACATCCCAGCTTTATAGGTGGGGTAACAGAGGCTCAAGTAGAGCAAGGGACTCCTTTACATCATGCAGCTAGCAAGCGGTGATCTAGGCTTCAAGCCCAACACTGGGCTCTTTCCATTACACCCCACTGCCTCTATGTAATGGGCAATGCCCAGGCTTCAGCAGCCTACAGTCTTGGATTTGAATCTGACTCTACAACTTACCAGCTAAGTGATGCTGTGCAAGTCACTGAACCTTTCTGGGCTGCAAAAAACACCACCACCTCCCTTCAGGATTCTCATCAAGATCAGAAGTGCTAATGCTTGGTGGGTGTTGGGTAAATGTTTCTTCCCTCTCCCACCCTTCTGCCCAGAGCTGGGAGGGAGCTAGAAACTGGAAAGGGTCCTGTGCAGAGAGAAGCCCCCAGGTGACCTACATTCCCTCCCCTACTTCCCCCTGTCCCCAGCTCTAACCTTGAAGTATAAAATAAAGGCTGCCACCAAAACGCCCAAGCTCTGCAGAAAGTCTCCAATGACGTGGATAAAGGCAGCTCGGACACTGGGGCTTCCCTGCTCCTGGCTGGCGTTGTGGCTGTGCTCGGGGTTACGGCTGTGTCCATGGCCAGACTGGTGAAGAATCAACCCCATTCTATGGGAGTGGAGACAAAGTCCAGGGGCTCGCTGAGGGAGCAGATGGAAGCTTCAAATTCGGCTAGGCAGAGGCCCCCATCAGGACTGACCTCCCTGTGGGGGTCAAAATCCCAACCCCCACCCAAGACTGCATGATCCCTTTGGCCACGGAAGGAGCCCAACGAACGTGGCCTTGGTTTAGAGTTTTGCCAACAGGAGGAGGGGCTCAACTCCATCCAATGCCAGGCTGAACCTGGGCACAAAGCTGCCCCAGTGCCAAAGCTCAGAGCAAAAGGGTACCACAGAGGAGATCGAGATCCCCCCAGCATGTCAGAGGGTGAAGCTGAGGCCCAGAGAGGGAACTGGCTTGCCCAAGGCCACTGGGCAAGGGGGAGAGAACCCAAAATAGACACCCCCGCTCTACACAACTTACATCTCGATGAGACCAACTTCAGGCACATCAGATTGAAAAGGGCTTTGAGATTCTGTCCCTAGGGACCCCTGCTCCTGTAAGCACTGGACTCACCCCGCCCCACAACAGGAAGGAAGCCTGTCTCTGGTTACTCACTGACACGTCTGGGGTGGGGACCTGATGCTGCCCCAGGTGTACAGTTCCTGATGGCCTGGCCCCAGGCCCCAGGCAGGGCCCAGGTGTTCCAGGTGCCAGAGCTCAGACCACAAGGGAGATTCTGATCCTGCAGCCATCCTGGTGTGGGGCATGCCCTCCGCCCCCAGCAAGAGCAGGCCGGCAGGTATGCTGTGAGGAGGGGGAGGGTTCGCAGGGACCCCAGGCCACACTCACATGATGTTCACGACCACAGCACAGCCCGACGTGATCAACATGGTCTCCTCCTTGATCTCATAGTCTCCAGAGATCAGCCTTTCCGCCGCCAAGTACACCAGCACCCCCGTCACGACCCAGATAGACAGCACAGAGAGCAGGGCACCCAGGATCTCTGAGGAAGAGCCCGGCCCCCAATACCAATCTTAGCATGGGGCCCTGAGGCTAAGGAGCCCCCTCTCCCTCCCCACAAAATCTGAGCCTGGGTCCGATTGGAGGTATGGCTCTGCTGGAGGTGCTATGGCTGGCACCTCACCCCACCACTCGTACATCTGAAAAGGTCGGAGCCAGAAGAAGCTCAAGACATCATCTGGGACAACCTTTTCAACTGAAGCTGACTCATTAAATATATACCCATTGCTCAGCTGGCAAACTGAGGCTCTGAGGAACAGAGGCTGGGCCATCTCCCACCAAGAAGAGAATGACAATGCAGCCCAGAGATGAACTTCAGAAGGCTTTGCTGACCTCTCCCTCCCCCATAGAGCCAATCCATGGCATTATGTGCAAAGTGAACACCAACGTCGTTTATTCTTAAATAAATACAGCTTGCCCTCTTAGGAAGGTAGACTCTCCTTTCCTGCAGGAAACTCCCAGAGGACAGGGGACTAGGGCTCCCCCATCAGACTGGGAGCTTCTAAAGGACAAAAGTCATGGTTGACATCCTTTTCTCCCACCCAAGTCACCCTCCTGGCTTTACTCAGGGACCCAATGCACTCACCTAAGAACTTATATCTTAACCCACCCCCTCCCCCAACTCCACCCCCATCCCAACCAGGGCCCTCACCAGCTCGATGCCAACCGAAGTTCATGGTCTTGGTGGCTGGCCGGGAAGACACCCACAGGGAGAAGAGGCTGATAAGCATGCTGGCAAAGTCAGTGAGCAGGTGGGCTGCGTCTGTCATGATCGCCAAGCTATGTGCCAGGTACCCACCTGCAGGGCCAAGAGGAGGGAGGATCCTTATCGGCTCCCCAAGGAGCCAGTTTCCCAGAGTGTGTGTGCAGCAGGGAAACCACAAGCTCTGGAGAAAGACAAGGGATTCCAGACCTCTCCACCATTAGCTGTGTAACCATGAACAAGTGACTTCCTTTCTCTGAGCCTCGACTTCTAGCATCTGTGAAATGGGATTAGCAAAATCTACTTAGAGGATGAATGTGAAAATTAAGTTCAAATTGGGCCTGGAGGGGAATACCACTGTGGTCCAGTGGTTCAGACTCCCCACTTTCATGGCACCCTCAGTTCGGGTTCAATCTCTGGTCAGGGAACTAAGATTCCACAAGCCATGCAGCGCAGCCAAAACAACCAAAAACAAAAACAAAAACAAAAAAGGGCTTGGAAAGCACAGTAGGTACTCAATAAATGCTGTTTTCTTCTAGCATTCAGGTCTTTCCTGACCTACTAGTTTTGTGCGATCTCTGGCAAGTTACTTAACCTTATGATGCCTCAGTTTCATCATAAAAATGACACTATCAGGACCCATGACAGCATGAGGTTGTTGTGAGGACTGCATGAGACAGTGTGCGTGTGAGAGGTTTAGCACAGTGTGAGTGAGTGACAGTCGCTCAGTCATGTCTGACTCTTTGCAATCCCATGGACTGTAGTCTGCTAGGCTCCTCTGTCCATGGGATTCTCAGCAAGAATACTGGAGTGGGTTACCGTTTCCTTCTCCAGGGGATCTTCCCCACCCAGAGATGGAACCCTGGTCTCCCGCACTGCAGGCAGCCTCTTTACCCTCTGAGCCACCAGGGAAGCCTACTATTAGCATGGCAAGCATACAGTAAATGTGCTTGTTAGTATTAATCCTACAGGAACATTCAGGAGAAAAGCCTTTTGGATCATCCATGTGCCAATTTCATTGAATTAGCCCAGAGTTCTTACCGATGACTTCCCCAATCATGAACAACAGGCAGAAGGCAGAAGCCACACAGAGCTGGCGCCAGGCCCTCTTCTTGGGGTCACCGTGACTGCCAGGACCCTTCTGGGAATGGCAGTAGTGGCTGCTCTGGGGAGCCAGCTCAGTGGGCTGCAAGGCCAGGCCAGGTGAAGACGGAGGGATGCTGCTGGTCCCATCCTGCCACAGAGTTGTGTAAGTCCTGTCCAGAGAGGGAAGGTGAGGGGAGACTCAGCTGAGATGGGAGCAAAGAGGGCTGGCTCTAGTCTTACCTCTCTACGGGGTCTGCGCGTTCCCCTGTGCCCGTTTGGAAAAAGAGTTAGGATATACTCCAAGCTGGACAGACTCTAAGGAGTGACCAGAAGCCCCTCCTTGCAGGAGGGTGCTGGAGAATGACCAGTCCTCGAGTCTTGGCTCCGTGTCCCAGGGCTTGGAGGAGGTAAAGACCTTGGGAACTAGCCGGGCGGGGGGCGGAGTGGGGGAAGGGTGGGGGTGGGGCGTGGGCTAGGCTGGGCGGGTCCAGTGGAGCGCGGAGAAGGATCAGAGCTCAAGCTCAGGGAAGACAGCAGCTCGCCCCTTCGCAAGGACTTGGAGACACCGGGCTTCCCAGGGCGGGGCGGTCCTCGGGCTAAGTGCCAGCCCCGGGGCGGAGCTCCAGGCACGCACTCCCCCACGAATCCTCAGGGGGTCAGGATCTGTGCTCTGCGGCGAGGAAGGACTGGTCCCTGTGCTCAGCCTCAATTTCCCCTTTCCTCCACCTCCCCACGAACCCTCCTGTCGGGGTGGGGGCGGGGGTCCCAGATCTAGCCGTCGCCAAAACCAACCACTGCCAGGATGGCAGACGGGGTGGTGGGGCTGAGGTCACTGAAATTCCCGCCCCTCCCCAGGTTCTCCTTACCCGACTGCAAGCTTGGCGTCCAACAGATGCATCCTCTCGCCCGCTTTCATGAGGCCCCGCGCGCCCTGCCACGTGCTCCCTGGAGTCACGCGCTGGGCTCTCCAGCGGCGAGCGCTCACCCGCCACCAGAGCGGTGCGCGCAGCTCCGGCCGCACGCCCTGCCGCGAGTCCGCTCCCGCCTAGACCGCGCCTGGGCCGCCGAGGGGTCTTCCAGCTGTCGCTACCGCTGCTGCCCCCACGACGCCGGCAGCTTCGCCCCGCGCCCGCTGGCTTTATCAAGTCTCTGCTTCCCCGTGTGAAGCGGCGCGTCGTGCGCAAAAGCCCGCAGGGAAGGGGGAGGGTGTAGCTGGCTGCAAAGGGCCCGGGCGCTGACCCCAGCACCCGGTCCCCGGAGCCCGAGGAGCCCACCTGGCCTGCGTCGGAAAGGCTAACCGCCTCCGCCCAGCCCTGCTGCTGCTTGCTTTTTCTGCCTCCACGGCGCCCACTTGCCCCCCGCGCGAGGCTGGCTGCCTCCGGCCGGGAAGTTCTCGGGACACCAGCTTGTTGAAATCGGCTTTGAGTCGCCTGAGAGCAGGAATGTGGCTCCTAGACTCAGAATAAAGGGCTCCTGAGGCTGGGGTTGTTGTCTTCCTCCTCGGGAAACCCGTGATCGGTTTCCACCCACCGGCTGCAGATGTCCGAGGCCCCCCAAGTTTTTCTGCGCAGGCTAGGGGGCTCCCGGGGGCGGGGTGTGCCTGCACTCAGTCAGAGACAGTAGCCTTCCTGACTGACCCATCCTCGTCGCTCTAGCAGCACCAGTTCCTCCCTTTCTGGGCTCCGATTAAAATCTGGGGTGACCGGCTGTATCTCCACCTCTACATGGAGCAGGGTCGCACTTCAGCCCCAGTCGCCATCTGGACTGAGCTGACACCGCCGCCAGCACACCAGCTATTCTCCACTGCCCCGCGGCAGTTCCCAAGAGCCACGCTGGTCTTCCGCCGAGAAAAGCCAGCTAGCTCTTCCTGCCGGGATCCACTGGGGTTGGATGTGTGCTTTGTGCAGCTCTCAGCTTATCGATCCAGTCGAAGTTTCAAACTGCCCCAGGCTCAGCTCAGATTAATCTTATAATTTATTTGAGGGCAAAGTGAAGTGAAGTTGCTCAGTCGAGTTCGACTCTTTGCGGCCCCATGGACTGTAGCCTACCAGGCTCCTCTGTCCATGGGATTTTCCAGGCAATAGTCCTGGAAATCCTGGAGTGGATTGCCATTTCCTTCTCCAGGGGATCTTCCCAACCCAAGGATGGAACCGGGTCTCCCTCATTGTAGACAGACGCTTTACCGTCTGAGCCAAATGCAAAGTTCATTGTAAATTCTCAGTATATGAAGATTTACAAATTGGATCCAGACACATTTATTCATTTTATATATAAAAAAAACTTTTATGCCAGATTTCCCGTAAATTAATACTTCGTGCTACTGCTAAGTCACTTCAGTCGTGTCCGACTCTGTGCGACCCCATAGATGGCAGCCCACGAGGCTCCCCCGTCCCTGGGATTCTCCAGGCAAGAACACTGGAGTGGGTTGCCATTTCCTTCTCCAATGCATGAAAGTGAAAAGTGAAAGTGAAGTCACTCAGTCGTGTCCGACCCTCAGGGACCCCATGGACTGCAGCCTACCAGGCTCCTCCGTCCATAGGATTTTCCAGGCTAGAGTACTGGAGTAGGGTGCCATTGCCTTCTCCATTAATACTTCCTTGTACTCATTTTAATTGATTTGCAAGAGTTTAACTAATTAGTTAAGACTGTGATACACTGAAAAGCTGCTTCATTTGTGTTCTGTACCTGTCTCCTTCAGAGATCCCCAGAAGTCCTATGCAAATAACCTAGCAGTTCGGACACCTCAGCAATTTTATTCTAAAAATGTTGATATCCCTATAAAGAAGGCTTCCCAGGTGGTGCTAGAGGTAAACCACCTGTCTGCCAATGCAGGAGAGAGAAGAGATTTAGGTTTGATCCCTGGGTGGGGAAGAGCCCCTGGAGGTGGTCATGGCAACCCACTCCAGTATTCTTGCCTGGAGAGTCTCATGGAGAGGGAAGTCTGGTGGGCCATAGTCCATGGGATTGCAAAGAGTCAAACACGACTGAAGCGACTTAGCACAGCACAGGTTGTTAAAATACACATGTAATGAAAATTTACTAATGACCGGAGTTGGTGATGGACAGGGAGGCCTGGCGTGCTGTGTTTCACGGGGTCACAAGGAGTCGGACACGACTGAGCGACTGATCTGATCAGATTCTTGGGTCTTGTTTTTCCCAGCAAAAAAATAGCTCATATATATTCTGGCTCCTCCCTCACCTCTTCGGAGCAGTTCCTTTATAAGGTCACCAAATAAAACTTAACTCACACCTTTTCTGTCAACACCTATGTGTGTGTGTGTTAGTCACTCAGTCGTGTCTGACTCTTTGCGACCCATGGACTGTATTCTACCAGGCTCCTCTGTCCTCAGAATTCTCCAGGCAAGCATACTGGAGTGGGTGGCCATTTCCTCCTCCAGGGGATCTTACCAACCCAGGGATCGAACCTGGGTCTCCTGCATTGGGGGCAGATGCTTTACCATCTAAGCCACCAGGGAAGCCCATCAACATTCCACAAGGAATCTGATTCTGTAGGTCTGGGAAGGGGGAATCTATATTTTTAAACTCCTGTGTTTAATTCTATCATGAAATTATTGTTCTTTTTAATGACATGTTCTTGTTGTTCAGTTGCCCAGTCGTGTCCAACTCTTTGTGACTCCATGGACTGCAGCACACCAGGCCTCCCTGTCCCTCACCATCTCCCGAAGTTTGCCCAAGTTCATGTCCATTGCATCAGTGATGCCATCCAGCCTTATCATCCTCTGATGCCCTCTTCTCCTTCTGCCCTCAATCTTTCCCAGAATCAGGGACTTTTCCAATGTTCACATCAGATGAACAAAATACTGGAGCTTCAGCTTCAGTCCTTCCAATGAATATTCAGGGTTGATTTCCCTTAAGAGTGACTGATTTGATCTCCTTGCTGTCCAGGGGATTTTCAGGAGCCTTCTCCAATGCCACAGTTCAAAGGCATCAATTCTTTGGCACTCTGCCTTCTTTACGGGTCCAGCTCTTACAACTATATGTGACCACTGGGAAGACCATAGCCTTGACTATACAGACCTTTGTCGGCAGAGTAATGTCTCTGCTTTTCAGCACAGTCTAAGTTTGTCGTAGCTTTCCTGCCAACAAACAATCGTCTTCTGACTTCATGGCTGCAGTGATCTTAGAGCCCAAGAAGAGGAAATCTGTCACTACTTCCACCTTTTCCTCTTCTATTTGCCATGAAGTAATGGGGCCAGATGCCACGATCTTAGTTTTTTTTAATATTTAATTTTAAGCCAGCTCTTTCACTCTCCTTCACCCTCAGCAAGAGGCTCTTTAGTTCCTCTTTGATATCTGTCATTAGAGTGGTATTATGCACGTATCTGAGGTTGTTGATGTTTCTCCCCCATCTTGAGTCCAGCTTGTAACTCATCTATCCCAGCATTTCTCATGATGTTCTCAGCGTACAGATTAAACAAACAGGGTGACAGCAGACAGCCCTGTCATACCCCTTTCTCAATCTTGAACCAATCAGTTGTTCCATACAGGATTCTAACTGTTGCTTCTTGACCTGCATACAGGTTTCTTGGGAAACAGATGAGATGGTCTAGTATTCCCATCACTCGAACAGCTTTCCACAGTTTATTATGATACACACAGTCAAAGGCTTTAGCATAACTGATGAAACAGAGGTAGATGTTTTCCTGGTATTCCCTAGCTTTCTCTGTGATCCAGTGAATGTTGGCAATTTGACCTCTAGTTCCTCTTCCTTTTCTAAAGCCGGCTTGGACATCTGGAAGTTGTTGGTTCGCGTAATGCTGAAGCCTAGCGTGCAAGATTTTAAGCGTGACCTTACTAGCATGGGAGATGAGTATGATTGTCTGATGGCTAGCACATTCTTTTGTACTAAGCTTCTTGGGAATTGGGGTGAGGTTTGACCTTTTCTAGTCCTGAGGCCACTGCTGGGTCTTCCAGATTTGCTGACATATTGGATGCAACACCTTGATGACCTTTTCCTTTAGAGTTTTGAATAGTTCTCCTGGAATTCTGTTGCATCCACTAGCTTTATTAACAGCAGTGTTTCCTAAGGCCCACTTGACTTTGCTATCCAGAATGTCTGGCTCTGGATGACTGACCACACCATCGTAGAAATCCAGTTCATTAAGATCTTTTTTGCACAGCTCTTCTGTGTATTCTTTCCATCTCTTCTTGATCTCTTCAGTGTCTACCAGGTCTCTATCGTTTCTGTCCTTTATTGTGCCCATCTTGAGCGAAATATTCCTTGAAATCTCCAATCACTTCTTTCTTTAGCTATTTGTATGGTATATTTTTAATGGTATAATGATTATGATTTTGAAAAGAACCTTTATCTAACGGGTTACATGATACCTGGAATTTGCCTTAAAATAATCACAGTGAGGAGAAGGAATAATGATAGAGAAGGAACAAGTATGTCAAAACTACTGAAACTGAGCAGTGAGCAAGGAAGGTATGTTATACTTCCCTGCGCTTTTCTGTACATTTGAAATTTCCCAGAATTAAGGGTTTAGAGATAAACAAACCTCTGGTGATTCTAATGCAGCCACCAAAACTGTGTTCAAGATTTATGGAGTAACCCCTCTGAAGCCAATTTCTTTGCAGCATGATCTTACAAGAAACTTGTTGATCAGGAAGACTTCATACCACCTTTGGGTGTTCTGGTTTGCAAGTGCCTTTTGTGTGGCAACTACAGATTCCTTTGTTTGCAATATCAGATATCTCCCTGGAATTCACATTTCTGATTACAGAGCCTTGACTGCCCTCCCTGCTCCCTCTGATAAGTGACAAGGTAGTGGATAGATATACTTACCTCACACATGATCTGTGTGAGAACTGTGGGGAACTCTGGAGGTAGAATGTGGACTGGTTGTAACACTGATTTTTGTAATTTCAAGGAGACGAAAACTTCTCTCCGTCTGGCCTCAAATTCCTTCAGGCTTCTATAGGAGGATATTTTAGGACTATGAAAAAAAAAGTGTGGGATTGTCAAAAAAAGGGTAGTAGCTATATCCAAGCAGGAAGAGGCAGACACATGAAGAGTCCCTAGAGGTTGGTAACTTTTTTTTCTTTTATTCTATTTTTTTTCTTTAATTGAAGTGCAATTGATTTACGGTGTTTCAGACATATAGCAAAGTGATTCAGTTAAACATATAATATTCTTTTTCCTGATCTGCTAAGTAGCAGCACCGGATTTCAGTATATAATAGTTTACATAACTCTGAAATTAGTTCTGTGCACTTGTGTGTGGTTTTGTTGTTGTTGTTGTTAAGCATTTTATTTTTTTATTTGGTAGTGCCAGGTCTTAGCTGTGGAACACGGGATCTTCAGTAGAGTGTGGGATATAGTTCCCCAACCAGGGATTGAACCATGGTCCCCTGCGTTGGAAACGCAGAGTCTTAGCCACTGGACCACCAGGGAATCCCTTTTGTATGTAATATGTTACACTTTTTTTTTTTTTAACTCTTGCTTCAGAACTTGAAAAAGGACTGGAAATGAAAGCAAAATTTGATTCCCTGAAATTCACAGGGATCAAGTTAGCCTTGGAAAAAGTCCCAGAAGTGAAAATGGGCAGAGGTGTGAGGGTTTAAAGCATTTTCACAAGGTTGAATTACACAGAAGGGCTAGTTCTGGAGGATGTCACATGAATGAGTAAGTTGGGAAATGCTGGGTTCAATGTTCAGTCCACCAAAAAACATTCAGATCAGTTCAGTTCAGTTCAGTCGCTCAGTTCTGTCCGACCCTTTGACACCCCATGGACTGCAGCACGCGAGGCCTCCCTGTCCATCACCAACTCCCAGACTTTACTCAAACTAATGTCTATCGAGTCGGTGCTGCCATCCAACCATCTCATCCTCCGTCATCCCCTTCTCCTCCTGCCCTCAATCTTTCCCAGCATCAGGGTCTTTTCAAATGAGTCAGTTCTTCGCATCAGGTGGCCAAAGTGTTGGAGTTTCAGCATCAACATCAGTCCTTCCAATGAACATTCAGGACTGATTTCCTTTAGGATGGAACATCCTAAAACATAAGAGCTTTAAAGATCAGGTGGTATTCCAAACACTATCAACTTTTTGGCAGGACTACACAGAGCCCTTAAGTTGCTACTGAGTTCTGAATGTCAAAAAGGGTGGGATGGACTCTGCAGCGTTCCTAAAATTCCTAAATCTTAAGGGTCTCAGACCCAGTTGACGCACCTCCATCAAACTGACTCAGCCTCACCTCTCTCCCAGCCCCTTGTTCCTGGAGAGCCTGATGTTGCTTCAGCCACGGTCATCATTGCATGCCCTAGCATAGGTGGCTGGCGTGGCCTTCCCTGGAGTAAGTGTGGGCTCCAGCAGAGCCTCCGTGGTGACCACCGTGGTGGGGGCAGCAGCGGCTCTAGCCTTCTAACCATAAGCCCTGTCAGATTTTATTTTCTTTTTTGTAAAGCGAGTGCCTGACTTAAGCTCTAATTGCCATCCATTTTAAAAGAGGCAACCACTTTAAGGGGCCTGTGTCTAGCAAACACCTTGGGCGCCTGTCCCCACTGAGATTCCTCTGTTTTCGCAATCTTAGTTGATTTGGCTGACTGACAATTTGGGTCACTTGCTTTTTTTTTCTCTCTTCCCACGCTTTAAAATCCCATGCTTATGCTTTAAATTCATCAATAAAGAGTGAGCCTTCAAAACTCTAGGCCCCCACCCTCAGTCCCAATAGAAGCAGAAGACAGGCCCATGCTTTATCCCTCCCTCTCTCCACCTGTGAACTCACTGCGTGGTATGCTGTGTAACATCCAGATCTTGTAAGTAATAAACCTTTATTTTTTAAACTTTCCTGTTGCTTAGTACTTAATGGCATCTTGAAATTAACAAGAATTACAAGGGCCGGTCTAACCACATTAGTCATTAATAAGCTGAGACCAGCACAAAAACTAGGTCCAACCCCACAAGACCTGGAGGCTCCTCTCACCACCTGCAGAGTCAGCTGACAGCCCCTGAGCATCCCCCAGAGCTGCCCAAAGGGTCGCGTGACATAAGGGACGCTCGGGCATTGACACTGTGGGAGGCAGACTCCGATCCTAAGAGATGGGAGGTGAAAGAAGCCAGTAGGCAAGTCTCCCCCTTCTTCCTACTGATGAACTGTTCAAGGCACATTATTCCTTCTGCCCTGCTAGAAGCATCTCCCATGCTTGAGCAAGCAGCCAGTCTCTTGGTGAAGCTGTGGCCAGCTCGGTAACGTGATACTTTATATATTTGCTTTCCTCCCTAGTGGCTCAGCTGGTGAAGAATCCACCTGCAATGCGGGAGACCTGGGTTCAATCCCTGGGTTGGGAAGATCCCCTGGAGAAGGGAAAGGCTACCCACGCCAGTATTCTGGCCTGGAGAATATAGCCCATGGGGTCGCAAAGAGTCGGAAGTGACTGAGCGACTTTCACTTCACTTGTTTCCTGCCTGGCTTCCACTTCCCTTCACTCTGACTGTCCTGGGAATGTAGCTGAACTATTCACTCTTTGCCTCAGGCTGTGTTTTCTAGAGAACCAGAGAACAAGGCATTGAATGAAATCTTTTCTGAAGGGTCCTGTCAGGGCCAGTTTCCCAAGGAGCTCTCCTTGGGAAATGCCAGTTTGAAGGACAACTTGTTTGGTGGGATAGAAACCTGGGTTTTTGCCATTACTGTCTATTTCCTGCCCTACACTTCCTAGCAGGCCTTCTGTCCGTCTGCCCTGAACTCTCCTCACTGGAAAAAAAAAAAAAAAAGGCTGAATGAAACCCCAGCTTGGAAGAAAGCGCTGTGCATTTATTAAAACAACATATAACACAAACTCGGTCACCGTCCCTTATGTGGGGTATAGACACTGAAATACAGTACATTATCCTTTCCTGGACCTGTGAGTGCTAACCCACCAAGGAGAGGAAGTGGGCAGCTGTATCAACCTGGCTTCCTTCCCTTCTTTATAACAATCGCCAGTCACACAATGACCAGGCATTATCATACAAAAGTTCCTTTACAAAAAGCACCAAATTGGCATACATATACAAGTATACAAAAATCACATTTAAAAAATGTACAAAATGTTCCATTTTGCACCAACGTAGAAAAGAATCCAGTGTGGTTGTTTCAAGCACGTTTCCAATTCTGGTTCGCAACGCTGGACACAGCGGTGGGGTCCTACTCCTAGTTCCTGCTCTCTGAGCAGAGAGAAGACACACCTCCCCGTTGCCCCGCCAGGGGCCCTGACCCCTCCCACCCTGGGCCTGTCACTAAGGCAGCTGGGCCCATCCCCACCCTCCCCGGTCTCTCTGCATCTAGAGGGTCTCTCCCTCATCATCGCCTTACTGGTGTCCTGAAAGAAAAAGACAAAGAAAATCAAGGTGAGATGGGAACGCAGGAGGACGCAGGGCTTACCAAGCTGCGGGGAAAAAATTATCAAACCCCAATTCCTGTCTGGGCTTCCCTGGTGGCTCAGACGGTAAAGCGTCTGCCTACAATGGGGGAGACCTAGGTTCGATCCCTGGGTTGGGAAGATCCTCTGGAGAAGGAAATGGCAACCCACTCCAGTACTCTTGCCTGGAAAATCCCATGGACAGAGAAGCCTGGTAGGCTTCAGTCCATGGGGTCACAAAGAGTCAGACATGACTGCTGCTGCTGCTGCTGCCGCTAAATTGCTTCAGTTGTGTCTGACTCTGTGCGAGCCCATAGACGGCAGCCCACCAGGTTCCCCCGTCCCTGGGATTCTCCAGGCAAGAACACTGGAGTGGGTTGCCATTTCCTTCTCCAATGCATGAAAGTGAAAAGTGAAAGTGAAGTCGCTCAGTCGAGTCCGACTCTTCGCGACCCCATGGACTGCAGGCTACCAGGCTCCTCCGCCCATGGGATTTTCCAGGCAAGAGTACTGGAGTGGGGTGCCATTGTCTTCTCCAAGACATGACTGAGTGACTGCTAATTCCTGCCTGACCTCTTCCTTTTAAAATCAAAATGGAATTTAGCTGCCTGAATGCTATGGATTGCAGATCCAATGCAAAAAAGTATAGACGGCTGACAAATGAAAGTGTTAGTTGCTCAGTTATGTCCAACTCTTTTGTGACCTCATGGACTATAGCTCAGCAGACTCTGCTGTCCATGGTATTATCCAGGTAAGAATGCTGGAGTGGGTTGCCATTTCCTTCTCCAGGGGATCTTCCCAACCCAGGGATCAAACCCATGTCTCCTGCATTACAGGCGGATTCTTTACCACTGAGCCACCAGGGAAGCCCCAGCACTGTTCACTCTTTCCAAATTTTCACAAGATGAAAATCCAAATTCTTTATTGAAATCTTCTTTTAAAAAACAAAAGCTCCTTTTTAAAAAAGACAACTAATTAAAAAAAATGCTGACAACTAATTTTTAAAATTTTAAATATTGAGCCAAGCCTGAGTGCTCTCTATGACTTCTGTTATACTGTGTCACTTTCCATTTGGGAAGGTCATTTAGAGGTAAAGTGAGAACTCTTTATTATGAATAGTTGGAGGGACTTCTCTAAGAGAAAAGGGAACGGGATTTTACCTTAAAATCTCTTTTTAATTTTGCCTTAAAAACTCTTAAAAAGGGTAGAAACATCATCCCAGTGTCACTCAGTAGGGCTCTCAAGTTGTCACTGAATGAATGAAAAAGTGGAGGTAGATGGGTATCTCACCTTCTTCCTTCCCCTCTGTGGACTCTTCCTCTTCATGATCTTCTTCTTCTTCAATGAACTCCTCCTCTTCCTCATCTGTGTGTGACAAAGAACAATTGCCTTAGGTTTGGGCTGGTGTCTCAGAGGAGAGGTTCAAAGGAGATCCAGGCTGGAGACACCCAGTTCAGTTCAGTGTCTCCATCGTGTCTGACTTTTTGCAACCCCATGGACGGCAGCACACCAGACTTCCCTGTCCATCACCAACCCCAGAGTCAGTTCAAACTCATGTCCATTGAGTCGGTGATGCCATCCAACCATCTACTCCTCTGTTGGCCCCTTCTCCTCCTGCCTCCAATCTTTCCCAGCATCAGGGTCTTTTCCAGAGTCAGTTCTTCACATCAGGTGGCCAAAGTATTAGAGTTTCAGCTTCAACATCAGTCCTTCCAATGAATATTCAGGACTGATTTCCTTTAGGATGGACTGGTTGGATCTTCCTGCTGTCCAAGGGACTCTCAAGAGTTTTCTCCAACACCAGAGTTCAAAAGCATCAATTCTTTGCCGCTCAGCTTTCTCTATAGTCCAACTCTCACGTCCATACACGACTACTGGAAAAACCATAGCTTTAACTGGACAGACCTTTGTCAGCAAAGTAATGTCTCTACTTTTTAATATGCTGTCTATGTTGGTCATAGCTTTTCTTCCAAGGAGCAAGCATCTTTTAATTTCATGGCTGTAGTCACTATCTGCAGTGATTTTGGAGCCCCCCAAAATAAAATCTCTCACTGTCCAGTCAGGATCAAAGGGCCATGTTGGTGCCTCAGGGGCCCAGGAGGTGATGGGTTTGGTCCTCTTTCCCCCAACACGCTCCAAGGCAGGGAGGCTCAAGACCTCCTTTGTTCCAGTAGCAGCAGCATCTCCTCCCTGGTCTGCCTGTGACCAGAGGAGACCCTGGGAATGCATACGCAGACTGTCTGCCTCTGCACACAGAGCATCCTTACCTGGGAAACAGGCAAATGCCTTGGTCCTCAGGAGTCAAAGTCCTTATCCTGAAGGAATCTGCTCAGTCTTTGAAATCTGCTTGCCTCACACTCCTTGTCCAGTTTTCCCGCATTCCTTAGCCTACAGGGCCATGGATACAGGGTGGGAAGCCCTTCAGGGGCCATCTGCTCGTTAGTTGCCTGAAACTGAGCCCCAGATGGTGACTATGGTGCAAGCTCTGTGCTCACTTTCCCGTCCTGGGGTCTCGCCTTCAAGCTCTACTCACAGGGGACAGGCCCCTTCCCCACCCCCTCTCTCAAGCCCCTTCTTTGAGCCTTTGGGTGCCCTGAAGGGGTCAGTACAGACTCAGAGTATTTGTCAAGAGTATCTGGAGAAGGGCTTGAAAGAGTTAATTCCTCCAAACTGACAACTGGGATCTGTGTATAACCCGAGGTATTTTTTTTTTTTCTTGTGGTGGTGGTTTAAACCATTATTACAATTAACTACTTATAGCAGCATTTGCTAAGAATTTACTATGGGCCAAGTGCTAACTTGTGCTAAGGACTGTACACTCATTGCCTCATACAATCCCCAGATGACCCTTGGTGGAACCTGCACTTACTGCCCATGTGGCCCCTGCAAGTCACTCACCTTTCCTTGGATTTTTTTTTTAATTTTTTATTTTATATTGGAGTATAGCCGATTAACAACACTGTGATAGTTTCAGGTGGACAGCAAAGGGACTCAGTCGTACGTGGTCATGGATCCATTCTCCCACCTTTCCTTGGTTTTATTGCCTTGACTACAAAACGGAGATGACAAAAGAACTACGTCTTAAAGTTGTTGTATTAAACAACAGAGTTCATGTCCAGGGCTCAGTGGCCAGGCCACAGAAAGTTCTCAAGGAATGGTATCCATGGGTACGCTCTCCATTTACCCGTGAGGACACAGAGAGGCTCAGGGAGATTACTGAAGGCAGTGCAGGTATTCAGTGTCAGACTGCTCACACAGTATGATCCACTCTTGAATATCTTAGTTTAGGGAGGGTGACGCCAGGGGATCTTCCCAACCCAGGGATCGAACCGGCATCTCTTACATCTCCTGTATCAGCAGCCGAGTCTTTCACACCACGTGGGAAGCCCAGATGATCACAGCCATGGATTTACCCAAGTCCACTGACACCTCCCTGGTGACTGGCAACTTCCCTGGTGGTTCAGACAGTAGAGAATCTGTCTGCAATGCCAGAGACCCAGGTTTGATCCCCAGGTCGGGAAGATCCCCTGGAGAAGAAAATGGCAACCCACTCCAGTATTCTTGCCTGGATAATCCCATGGACAGAGGAGCCTGGTGGGCTACAGTCCCTGGAGTCGCAAAGAGTCAGACATGACTGAGCGACTAACACTTTCATTGACACCTCAGCTTTGGGATGTATGTCGTCCTTACCCAAGAATAGAGTATATTTGGGCTTCTGAGAATGGATTTAGCACTCCGGATTCTGAAAGCTTGCAGGCGAGCAGACGCAGGAGGTGCCAAGAAGCTTTTCTTTCTCTTGCAAGCCCATTCACAGCTCTTCCCTGCCCCTACACGACCCCTACCCCTCTTTCTTACTCTCAGCAGACCACCGGAGCATCACCTCTCACACAAAGGCAACATTCAACAGAACTGGATCTGCCCTCCCTCTCCTTGTTGCTAACTAGCTACCTTTCAACTGTGAAACCTTGAGCGAACTATCAACATCTTTGTTCTCCATCTGGTTCCTCGTGCTTTCTTATTATTTTTCCTTTATTATTGTTATGGCTATATTGTTACAATTATTATAGGTACTCTGTGGAAAAGTAACCACAGACAGAAGCAAGGACAGAATATAGATAAATTAAGGTGCCTGAGTATCCAAGTTTACAGCAGTAGGAAGCTGAAGCTAAGACTAGATTTAGGCAATAACTAGTAAGGCAATGGCACCCCACTCCAGTACTCTTGCCTGGAAAATCCCATGGACGGAGGAGCCTGGTGCACTGCAGTCCATGGGGTCGCTAAGAGTCGGACATGACTGAGTGACTTCACTTTCACTTTTCACTTTGATACACTGGAGAAGGAAATGGCAACCCACTCCAGTGTTCTTGCCTGGAGAATCCCAGGTACGGGGGAGCCTGGTGGGCCGCCGTCTATGGGGTCGCACAGAGTCGGACTCGACTGAAGTGACTTAGCAGCAGCAGTATATGTCTAGTACCTTACAGAGGCCTCTGAATCAATGTCTTATTTGCTGCACAGCATCATTCGGTGGTCATTATCAGTAGGCCTATTTGTAACCTAAGTTTAAAGTGAGGAAATGAAGCTCAGTGAGGTGGAGGGAACCATCAAAATGCCACGAAAGATAAGAAATGGCAGAACTGGGTGGTTCCGTAGTTAAGAATCCACCTGCCAATGCATGGAACATGGGTTCCATTCCTGGTCTGGAAAGAGCCCACCTGCGGGAGGATAACTAAGCCTGTGCTCCAAAACAAGAAAAGTTCATGCACTATAACTAGAGAAAGCCAGCACACAGCAACGAAGACCCAGTGAAGCCAAAAATAAATTTAAAAAAAATAGAAGTAGCCGAACCAGATTTGATCTTAGGTCTGCCTGATTTTATGAAGTTAAAAGATGCTTGCTCCTTGGAAGAAAAGCTATGACCAACCTAGACAGCATATTAAAAAGCAGAGACATTACTTTACCAACAAAAGTCTGTCTAAAAGCTATGGTTTTTCTGGTAGTCATGTATGGATGTGAGAGTTGGACCAGAAAGAAGGCTGAGTGCCGAAGAATTGATGCTTTTGAACCGTGGTGTTGGAGAGAACTCTTCAGAGTCCCTTGGACAGCAAGGAGATCAAACCAGGCAATCCTAAAGGAAATCCACCCTGAATATTAATTGGAAGGACTGATGCTGAAGCTGAAGCTCCAATACTTTGGCCACCTGATGTGAAGAAATGACTCATTGGAAAAGACCCTGATGCTGGGAAAGACTGAAGGCAGGAGGAGAAGGGGCTGACAGAGGATGAGATGGTTGGATGGCATCACCAACCTGATGGACATGAGTTTGAACAAGCTCCGGGATTTGGTAATGGTCAGGGAAGCATGGTGTGCTGCAGTCCATGGGGTTGCAAAGAGTCAGACATGACTTGGTGACTGAACTGAACTGAACTGAACTGAACTGCCTGATTCCAAGTTGCCTTGCTGTTTTTATCACCCCAAGTTCCTCCCTATAGCAGATCCATACATAATTTACTGAGCTGGGCTTACCCAGAAGTTGACTGTACAAGTCTGATGGATATCTGGGTATGTTTGGCAGTGTATCTGCCTCCATGTGGGGCTCAGTGGGAGGGAAGCTGACTTGCAGGGGAAATAATCCCTTACCTGTCCCAAAGTCGATGGTCCTCAGGGTGTCAGCTACGTGCTCTAAGTCCAAAGTAAAGTAGTCCATGTTTTCAAAGCCCTGCTCTATCTTCCCCAGCTGGCAACCCTTGGAAGCTTCCACGATGCTGTGGGGCAGAGAGAAAAGGGGAGAAGGGCACAGTGAGATCTCTGTTCCCAGAGAAGGAAGGAGGCGTTTTAGCTCCAACTTACACCAGGGCACATGCTTGTGTCCACACCCAGGCCTTGCACCCAGAGGCTTCCCTGGAGGGTGGAGTGTTTTCCCTTGGGTCACAAGCAGAATAGATGTCTAAGACAGCAGGGATGTAAAGGCTAGGAAAGGTAGCCTGGGGGAAGACCCTCCCAGCAGAACTAATGCAAAGGAGGAGGCCTTCTGAACATGTCAGAGGCCCTGAGGGGAACTGGAGCCTTGACTCATAGCCCTGGGGAGACACTGACCTTCTGATGAGCTGCTTGGCACTCTGTGGGGGGAGAGAAAGAGCAAAGGGTTAGAACTGCAGAAAGGGGAGCCCCAGGAAATCAGCAAAACAGGTGACCAGGCACTGCGGATGCACATTTGGTGCCATCCCCTTGCCCAGCTTTGACCTGTTCATCGGCTTCAGCCAGACAGAACTTGGATTTTCCCTCTGTCCATGGTCTGCGCAGGCCTTGGTCATTATCCTAGGACCCTCCCGTTGTGGCCGGAAGCTTGGATTCTAGGAGTATTCATCTAAGCACTCTTAAACACGGAAATCCCCAAGATGAGAATCATATTCTAATCACCTTTTTATACCCTATGTCTAGCACAAAGCCTGGCCCACAGTATGTGCTTAGGAAATTTTTATTGAACTTAACTCTTCCTTACAAAATCTTACAGCTGATCCCTTCATGTTTCCCCCAACCAGCTCTTCTAGGGTAGGGCTGTCTCTTTCATCTGTCTCTCCATCTCAGCGACTGGCCTACAGCAGGTGCTCAGTTAATAGTCTCCACATGGGCACTGTATTTTGTAGCTTGCAAAGCCATTTCACAAGCATCCTTTTATTTGATCCTCATAAAATCAGTTGAGAGGAAGGGAGGGAGAAATTGTTACATGCTCACTATGCAGACAGGGGCTTCCTGAGTAGCTCAGCTGGTAAAGAATCTGCCTGCAATGCAGGAGACCCCGGTTAGATTCCTGGGTCAGGAAGTTCCCCTGGCGAAAGGATAGGCTACCCACTCCAGTATTCTTGGGCTTCCCTGGTGGCTCAGATAGTAAAGAATCCACCTGCAAAGCAGGAGGCCTGGGTTCAATCCCTGGGTTGTGAAAATCCCTTGGAGGAGGGCATGGCAATCCACTCCAGTATTCTTGCCTGGAGAATCCCCATGGACAGAAGAGCCTGGCGGGCTACAGTCCATGGGGTCACAAAGAGTTGGACACGACTGAGAAACTAAGCACAGCACAACACATACAGATGAGGAGACTGAGTCTTTAAATATGAATGAGCTTGAAATAACTTCCCCAAAGGCATAGTCTTTGGTGATCAGTGATGGAGCCCAACTTGCCCCTTGGAGCTGCTGAGTTGAAGTGCCCACCCCCTCCCAGGACTGCTCACCAAGAGGAAGATGGCGCCACCGGGCTCGTCCAGAGACTGGATGGCTGTCTCCACCAGCTTGGTGGACTTGTCCAGTTGCTCCCGGTACTGCTGGATGAGGGCCTCAAGGAAGCTGAGCTTCTCCTCCTGCTCGCGCGTGATCCGCTGCAGCAGCTCGCTCTTCTTCTCGTCCAGGATGGCGTACAGCGTGTCAAACTTCTGGCTCAGTTCTTCTTTCACCTGGTGACTGTTCTCCTGGTGACAGAGATCTCTGAGTCACATCCTGCAGGTCCTCCTTCCTATCCCCTACCCTTCCTTCCTGGGATGGGTGTGCTAGGAATGAAGAGTCTAGAGCTGGGAGAGATTTACTGCACCCCCATTTTGCAGAACACGAAACAAAGCCTTAGCCAGAAGAAAGCATTTGCTAGGGTTTGCCAGCAATGTTTGGAGGCTGGCGTCGTAGAGAAAACTACACCTTTCCTCAAAAATGGAGACTCTAGGGTCAGGTGGGATGACATATGTGGGCCTCCTGTGTGCCCCCAGTCACACTCTTTCTCCACTTTAGGACCAAGACCAGATTTGGGAAATTCTGCATCATTTGGTCCCCAGAGAAGTGGAGAAGCAGCCCCACCCCACCCCTGGCAATGGTATCCACATTGAGACTCCCTGCTGTCCAACACTGACGCTACATTTTCGTTTTCTTACCTGTAAACTGGGTATAATAGTAGCATCTCATTAGACTGGGGGCCCCTCATGGATAATAACAACATCCTTCTTCCTTCTCTGAACCTATACTCACACAACTCTATCCATCAGAAATACACTGATCACTCCCAACCCCCCATGTCATTCCCAGGTCCCCACCTCAAGGGTATATGAAAAATCATGGATGCTTTTGCAGGAATAGAAAAGAGTCCTCTACCTCTACAGTCTTGCTCCTCAGAGTGTGGTCCATGGACAAGCAACTTGGGCAAATCCTGGGAGCTTGTTAAAAAAGCACAATCTCATGCCTCCTTCTAGACCTACTGAATCAGAACTTGAATTCTAACAAAATCTCAGGGTGATTTCAAGTTTCCCATTAAAGCCTGAGAAGCTTTAGTGTATAGCACACTGGAGAACAATGCTCTAAGAACTACTAGCTTCCTGGATAAATGCTGGGAATGATTGAAGGGGACACTGCCTGAAGTCAGGGACCTGGTCTGTCTTCCTCGCCACCCCATCCTCAGCATCTTTGGCAGAGCCTGGTACCCAGTGATCCTCAAGAAGCTTTTGTGAGTGAATAAATAAATGGACTAGTCATTCCCTCCCCAACCATCCCTGTGTGAACACTCCAGGCCCAGGCTCGACGGGGAAGCCACCCCAGAGACCAGGTTGCCCTGGGAAGCTTCGAATGCCCAGGCCCAGCTATGCTTCCCCTCACCTTGGTCACTCGACAGGAGTCCTCTAGCTGAGTGATGATGGTCTGCACACGGTCATTCCCTGCCACCAGCATGGAGATACAGTTACTCAGCTCGGTCTAGATGGGAGGGATGGTGGGGGAACAGGAGAGGACAGACAAAAATAGTCTCAGGGCCCACCCTCATGGGAGTGGCAGCAACACAACACCCTCACTCCCCTCTCTGCTAGAAAGAGCCTCTTTCTGGGGTGCAGCTCAGGTCCAGAGCAGAGAACACCAGAAAGACACTGCATCCCTCACATCACAGTGGAGGCACAGAGAGGGGAAGTGAGTTGCCCCAAATGCACAGCAATGTGCTGGCCAAGGAGGGGCTTGTTTCTAGGAATGAAGGGATCCAGAAAAAAAAAAAAAATAGGTTGGAGAATTCTAGAAGAGAAAGATCAAGATAAGAGAGGAAGGAGGGGAGGAAAGAGTACAGAAAGGGGTTGTTGTTGTTGCTTAGTCAAAAAAGTCATGTCCGACTCTTTTGCGATGCTATGGACTGTAACTCACCAGGCTCCTCTGTCCATGGGATTTGCCAGGCAAGAATACTGGAGTGGGTTGCCATTCCCTTCTCCAGGAGATCTTCCCAGCCCAGGGTTTGAATCTGTGTGTCCTGCATTGGTAGGTGAATTCTTTACCACTGAGTCACCTGGGAAGCCGCAGCTTATCGCATGTACAGGGTGGTGGGGCTCTCACAGGCCCAGGGACCCAGGGAGAAGGCTGCCTCTTGCTGCAGGGGGATCTGGGGACGGGTGACCAGCACAGAAAGAGGCAGCAGGGGCCCAAACCACACTGGGTTATAGAAGTCATGGCCTGAGAGGACCCGGGTGACCTGGCCCTGGGATCTGGTCTCTCCCTTGCGGCCGCACCCAGGTGCCCTCAAGCTGCTCTAAGTATAACTCATGAGCTCAGCCATCTCCCCAAGGAAGGCAAGGGCAGTTCTCCCTGCGGCCCGGGACGTCCCTCCGGGGGACTATTCCTGAAAGGCCGGCTCAGCAGATCTACGGGGATCAAGTCCACATCCTGAATCATCTGTCCAGCGGGCTCGGGCTGGGGGTGGGAGTCGCTCAGGCCAGTACCTTCTGTCCCTGGAAGACACTCTGCAGTGGGGCCACCTCGCAGGCCTTGTGGGCTCCGAACACCTTGCACATGGAGCACGTGGGCACCTCGCACGTGAGGCAGTAGATGTTGATTTTCTCATCTTCGTGCTCCTTGCACATGGGGTGGCTGCCCTTCTGCAGCGGCCGGCTGAAGTGGAGAAGAGTCATCAGTCATGAGGTGTGGTTTCAAATCCCTGTCTTCCCCTGCAGCCCCAGGAGCCCCCCACCCCACCCCACATCTACAACCCGAGCTCTCAGAGGTTGTCTGTCCTGAATCCTTTTCTTTTCATTCTCTGAGGGCCCAGAACCAGGGCAGCCAATGACACCAAGACTAGGATTCAAACTCCAGTGATGGAGTTGGCCCAGGCCTGGCCAATGCAGGACCTGGAAAAAGTTGTAGGATCCCAGAGTCATTTTGAGACGTTCTGGAAAAGAGGAAACTGGGTCCCAGAACGGTGAATGGACTTGCCCAAGGTCGCCCAGCAAGTCAGGGCAGGGGAGGCTAAGGTTCATTTGTTCTAATTATAGTCCCCAGGCTCTTGGTTACAGCAGGTTGGGCTTCCAACAAAGCAATTTATACTCATGGCCTCACTGAATTCTATATTTAATCCACCAGACTGTAATCTCCGTCGAAGCAGGGAAACTTGCCTGTTGTCTTCAGCCCTAAATCTGCAATGTACAGTGCCTGACATAGAGAAGGTGGTGATTGAATACGGGAGAGAATACATCAGTAAGCAAGGTGTACCAAGGCTCTGAGAAGGAGGTGGTATGTGTGCCCCAAGTCACTCAGCAAAAGCAGAGGCAGCCCAGGGCCATCCAATGGCCCAGCACAAGCCTTAATTTCCAACCTGAGAGTCTTTCCAGGATCCAGAGTTGCTTCTTTCTCTTTCTTCCCAAACACATACTCTTAGGATGACTCTCTCCCTTTGTCTCTCTCCTCTTAGGGCCTCTGGCATTTTATCTATGGTTCTCTCATGGTTACTTCCTCCCTGAGATTCAATTTTTTGAGTCTAGGTTTTACCGCCCGGCTAACTCTACACTCATCTAGAGTCAACAGCATGCCTACATCATCTCTGATTTCCAAGCCCCTAACACAGCAGTGTGTGTGTGTGCTCAGTCACTTAGTCGTGTCTGACTCTTTGCGACCCCATGGACTGTAGCCCACCAGGCTCCGCTGTCCGTGGATTTCTCCAGTCAAGAATACCGGAGTGGCAAGCCTATTACTGTTCTTAACATTTCATTGTTTCCTCTGAGTTTGAGGATAATTACTGAAACATGATAAATGTTTTTCATTTAAAATGCTCTTTCTTCCATTGAAAACATGTCCTTGTAACTATAGTATAGGAGATAGAAAATCATTATAATGTAACTAATAAATATTGAACTTGAGGCATAATCAAATGAAAGATTAGTCTAATTTGGAGAAAGGGGTTAGAAAAAGGAAGACATGGTTTCAAATCCTGGCTTCCACTTACATTAGCTATAAAAAAAAAATAATAAAATAAAAAAAAATAATAATAAATAAACTTTAACAATCAGAGTGTTCAAAGTGGATAACCAATACGTTCCTACTGTATAGCACAGGGAACTCTACTCAGTGTTACATAGCAGCTTGAATGGGAGGGGAGTTTGGGGGAGTATGCCTCCATGTAAATGTATGTTTGAGTGGCTGAGTCCCTTTACTTTCCACCTGAAATTATCACAGCATTGTTAATCCACGATACTCAATATAAAATAAAGAAAAAAAAAAAAAAGAATACCGGAGTGGGTTCCCATTTCCTTCTCCAGGAGATCTTTCCAACCCAGGGATAGAACCCATACCTCCTGTGTCTCCTGCATTGACAAGCAGATTCTTTACCACTGAGCGATGGCAGGCAGCGCATAAATGGTGACTATCCCCCAACATGTCAGTGCCTCAACTCCAAACAGCCCTGCATGATTGATCACACCCAGGGCATTACTGTCCCGTCAAGAGCTTAAATAAGCTCCTTTTCAGACTTGTTTTCCCAGGGTCCCCCATGCCAGCAGGGCTCTCCCTTTACTACCTGTCTCTGCCCTCTGGGAAGGGAGCTCTGGGGTGACTGCAGGTGCAGAGGTGAGGCATGATCCTGCGGTCTGGTGCCTGTGTTCCCTGTCATCCCGGATGTCCATCCTCCCAACCCCAGGCACCAGCATCGGGGTTCAAGTCCACACTGTTCTGCCGCTTACTCATGGTGACCTTGGACAAGTGATTTCACCTCTCTGGGCCCTGGTTTCACCCCCAAGCTACTGAGATCATGACAGGAGTTCTCCGTGATGAATGTGCAGTGCTTGGCATGGGGCAGAACCTCAATAACTATTGTCATCATTCAGTTCTGGGGAAAGGCCTGGGAGGGTTCAAACACAACTTCCTCTTCCTAGGTTGACTCTATTATTTTGGTGCAATATTGATTTTATTATGATCATGATCAACAACATAATCGCATTTTTGTAGTGTTGAACTCTGGCAACATGAGAGGTAGTAGCAGTTAAGAATGTTCACCATGGAGTCAGTCAGACAGGCTCCCTCTCAGCTTCACCACTCGCTAGCTGAGTGGCCTAGGACAAACCTCTGAGTCTCCATTTTCTCATCAGAAAATGAGGGTAAAAATGGCTCAAAGGATTACTGTGAGAATTAAAACGGGGATAATGCATGGAAAATGCTTAGTGCAGCGCTGCACACAGTGGATGCTCAGTAAATACTTGCCATCTTGAGCACTTCCCATCAACATCCTATTTGATAGTCATGATAGCAAATCTTACTGTCCGTTTCTGGAGACAGAGGAAATAGAGGCCCAGAGACTCACCCAAGACCCTACCGTGCATGAGTAACAGAGTCAGAGTAGCAGACACAGTGCTCTGGTTAGAGCTTTCTCAAACAAGGACTAGTCTGTCGACTTTTGGGGGCACAGGACGCTGCCCACAAGCACGTATTTGGTGAGGCCTTGGGACTGCAAGGGCCATGAGGTCAGCAGCCTCTTGTCAGGACATGCTGATCAGTAAAGATCTGCTTGGTAGCTTTATCTTTCCCCAACACAGCACAACCTCCACTAGGCACAAATTCTGCCCAAGAATGAGTGGCTATTTCACAAACAGGGAGAGTTGGAGCTAGATGGGTTGGGCTGGGTCCCAGCAATTCTTCTCAGCTGCGAAACTCTGGGTAAGTGATTTTACCTCTTTGAGCCTCAGCTTCCTCCTCCATGAAACAGGGATGATGAAAGCCATGCTAATCCATAAAAAACTGCTGTGAAGCAGCAGCAGGAAGCATTCCTGGTGTTTGGCACTGCTGTTATCATTATAGAGAAACTGGCTTTGTTCTCACTGGGCGCTTTCTCTGCTCATCAGGGCCACTTAACTGGCCCCAGTGGCTCCCTCTCCCTCACTCTCCCTCTCACATCTCATCTGTCCCCTGATTTTGGTCTCAGTATCTTCCAGGAGGATAGCCTAATGTCTGGGTCCCCTGCCATTCACTGGATCACACCGAAAGCCAGGGCTGGGTGGACTAACTGGCATATCTCTTCCAGCTAGGGGACTGGATCCAGAGTAGGTGAAGGAGGATGGGACCCTGAAGCGCTGGACGCCCAGGATGGGCAGGGGCAGGGGGATGGCCTCCCCGCGGAGGGAGCACTGACCTGGAGCACTCCTGTTTGTAGATGTCAATGATGTTCTCCACCAGCAGATTCCGCTGCAGGCCGTACACTCCGTGGCGGTCCATGATCACCTCGTGGCGGCAGGAAGGGCAGCGGAAACGGCCTCCAGACATGGCCGCGGAGCCAACCCGGCCAGTCCAATAGGGATTGGCAGCCTGCTGGCGACAGGGGCGGAGGTGAGGCCTGGGCTCCCTCCTTGGCTCCTTCCCTTTCTGACCTCCGACTGTCTTCCCCATTGATCACCACCACCATTCTCATCAAACCACATGACTTAAACCTTCCCCTTGGCTCAGACCGGTAAAGCGTCTGCCTGTAGCGCGGGAGACCCGGGTTCGATCCCTGAGTTGGGAAGATCCCCTGGAGAAGGAATGGCAACCCACTCCAGTACTCTTGCCTGGAAAATCCCATGGATGGAGGAGCCTGGCAGGCTACCGTCCATGGGGTTGCAAAGAGTCGGTCACAACTGAGCGACTTCACGTTCTTTCCTAATATGAGAGAGCCAGCCCACTTACACAGGGAGCACCTGAGAATCAACTAAGGAATCAACAGGTTTGGAGGTCAGCAGACCAAGGGTCAAGTCACAGTAATTCTTGGAATGACTTCGGGTGAGCAACCTTTTCTCACCAAGCCTCCGTTTGTCCATTCATGAAATGGGCATGTAATTACAGCCAGCTCCTAGAGTTGCGTTTTAAAGAAAAGATAGAGACTATTCTGTAAAGTGCTTCTGGGGAACTTTGAGGCCTGTCTCCCAGCCAGGATGGACACCCACTCCCATTCTTTTCTTAAGGAGATGAAGCCCCTCCTGCTCCCCATTATAGCAAACAGTTTCAAGGGGAAGATGCTGAGAGGGTGCCTCTCAGCCACCCTCCTCCTAAAGATCTGGGCCCCCTGCCACTGCGGACGGAGCTGGCTCCAGCCCCTGGGGTCTGGTTTCTCTCTCCTTTCTGCCTGCCTCTCCCACTTATCACTTGAAGCATTTGACTCCTGATTGGAGAGTCAACTGTGGTGCTCAGGACCGGGTGGGGTAGCTGCAGGCAGGGTGGGGAGGGGAGAAGTGCGTCATGGAGAAGGAATGGGTCAGCCAGAGCCGCCTCCCCAGCCCCGTCGACCCCTTCCAGAGACTTCGGCAGGGGTTCACTTCAGAGGGGGAAAAAAACAAGTCCAGTTTGGAAGGGTTCTGGACTAAGAGAGAAGTTTTCTTTTACCTTTCATCACAGGAAGACTGAGTAGCTGCCTGGAGCCCCAGTCCTATGCCATGCCCAGCACTGACCTGGAAGATGTCGTTGGCACACTTTCGGCAGAGGTTGTGCTGGCACGGCAAGATGACCACCGGCTTGGTAAACATCTCCAGGCAGATGGGGCAGATCAGCTGCTTCTCCAGGTTCTCCATGGGGTTTCCATCCTGGATCAGGCTCGACTTATAATCCATGTTGTCCTGGGGACAGACGTGGGGACCCACCTGGCTGCCTCCTTCACCTGCCTTGCTCTAAGCAGACCTGGGGGTCTTTGTTACAGAATACCCGCCCAGAGCCTCTTTGCCTTCCTCTCCTGGTGCCCAAACTCTGCCTTGGTCTGAGGCCCCTCTGATATTTATAGCTGGGCCCTGGTCACATGAGCCCCAGGAGGAGACCAGCTGAGCATTCCGGTGCCAAGTGGCTGGCGAAGCTTGAGTTTCCTCCAGGCCTGAAAGACCAACCCTCTCAGATCACATGTAAGGATGAGCAGTCACTGTTCCCTTGGGACGGGGGTCGTAAACAAGAACAGCTTGTTCGTGGGCAGGCTTGGGGCAGGACTGGTACCCAGAGTTTCCTCCAAAAATTAGTCTCCTCCTACAGCGGGCTGGTAAGGAGTGAGGGGGCCACTGGGATTTGTGGGGTTAACAGCCAGTGCCCTCTCACTGACCAAAATAAATCCATCCCCTCCTCTGGAGTCCTGGGCAACTCCCCAGATAAGGCCTACCCCCGAGCACAGCACGTTGCTAAAGACCCTGAGATGTCCCCAACCAGGGCTAGCCCATCCCTCCATCCCTTGGCCACTAATTCCATTTTTTTTTTTCTTTCTGGATCACATGTAGGGTCTTAGTTCCTCAACCAGGGATCGAACCCACACCCCTTGCAGTGGAAGTGTAGAGTCTTAACCACTGGACCTCCAGGGAAGTCCCTAATTCCATTTTAATACAAGGGTTCCTTCCCTTGATACAGAGTCTGTTTCCTCACTTTATAGATTTTGACACTGAGGTTTAAGAAGGAAAGGATCTTATTCAAAGTAATCTGGGAAGTAAGTGGCAAAGCCACAAATCTTATTCATTCATCAGACACTGAGCGACTAAACAGCAGTGACAATCTATACATCAGGCAATAAGTGAGTGAAGTCGCTCAGTCGTGTCTGATTCTTTGCAACCCCATGAACTGTAGCCTACCAAGCTCCTCTGTCCATGGGATTTTCCAGGCAATAGTACTGGAGTGGATTGCCATTTCCTTCTCCAGGGGATCTTCCCAACCCAGGGATCAAACCTGGGTCTCCCGCATTGTAGACAGACGCTTTACCATCTGAGCCACCATGGGAGTCCTATACATCAGGCAACAAAATGAGAGATAAATGAATAATCCTTTTCCCTGCCCTGGGAAACTCCCAGGCTAGGAAGGGAGACAGACACAAATAACTGTCAAGTAGGGCCCCGAAGCACTATGTATCCACTTAGACATTATCCAGATGTTCCCCTCTGCTTTCTGCACGAATTTAAATTTTTCTCCACATCCTTCTGGACCATCTTCCATGTTGGCTGGTAGAAGTCATTGTTGTTCAGTGACAAAGTCGAGTCTGACTCTTTGCCATCCCATGCACTGCAGCACGTCAGGCTTCCCTGTCCTTTACTATCTCCCAGAATTTGCTCAAACTCATGTCCATTGAGTCAGTGATACCATCCAACCATCTCATCCTCTGTCACCCACTTCTTCTCCTGCCCTCAATCTTTCCCAGCATCAGGGTCTTTTCCAATGAGTCAGTTCTTCGCATCAGGTGGCCAAAGTATTGGAGCTTTGGCATCAGTCCTTCCAATGAATATTCAGGACTGATTTCCTTTAGGATGGACTGGTTTGATCTCCTTGCAGTCCTAGGGACTCTCAAGAGTCTTCTCCAACACCACAGTTTGAAGTTATTAGAGCAGCTCTAATGTCTTTAAGGTAGAATGTCATGCAAAGGGATATGGGTATCAGGTGCTGGTATGAGAGTGGGAACACTATCACTGGGCCCCAGGATGAGCCTAAAAGTCTGTAGAACCTACAGGAGGAGTGTCCAGGATCTCACAAAGAAGGGGCAGCAGGAGAACAAGTTTGATGACCTCAGCCTAGAGAGGAGTGGATGGTTGAAGCCCTGAGATAAGGCCTAGTGAGTAGTAAGGACAGAGAAGCCAACCTTGTGATGGGGAGGGAATGGGAAGGAGAAGAAGAGGGGCAATCTCTCACAGAAAGAGCAGGAGTCTTAGAGGACAAGGAGTGGGCAATTTTTTTTCAATCCTTTTTTAACATTTGTTTATTTATTTGGCTGTGCCAAGTCACAGTTGCAGCATGCAGGATCTTTAGTTGTCACACATGGGATCTAGGTCCCTGATTAGGGATCAAACCTGCGCCCCCTGCATTTGGAGTGTGGAACCCCAGCCACCGGACCACCAGGCAAGTCCCAGGAGTGGGCAGTTTCAAGGAGAAGGTGGTCCCTCCCAAATGTCAATGGTTAGTTTTTTGCTGAGCATCTACTATGTGTTGGGCACTGGGTTAAGCAGTTCATGATCATTATTTTATTTCATCATCTCAACAGCCAACAGGTACAACGATGTAAGAACTATTGTACCCCATTCCTCAGATGAGGACACTCAGGCACAGAGAAGTCAAATAATTTGTATGAAGTCACACAGCCTGGACCTAGGACAAAACCCAGATATGTTTGACTTAGGCGCCCAAGCTCCTCATTTCTCTACTTGAACTGCAGGTCAATCCTGCCAGGCCAGCCAGGAAGAGGATGAGAGTTGAAAAGAATCTGTCCTTTCCTCCTTACTTGGTTTTGTTCAGACTTAAGGCAGCACAGTTCTCTGGGAAGGAGGGCCTTTTCACGGCCATAGAGACAAAGGCTTCAGGCTGTCATGGCATCCCATTCTCCTTTGTCTAAGTGACTTGGTTATGGCCAGGGAGACCCGAAGGCTGGTGGAGGTGGGTTAAAGATAAAGGATTTCCGCCCTGATAAAAAGTGCAAGAAGATAGCTTCGTGCTTAGCTTTGAATGAGGTTATAAAGGGACAAGTCTGAGAAGGAAATCAACCCCCTGAGTATGGCAGAGAGGAACTGCAGAAAGCACTGGGGTCATTGATGCCATCATTGTGCTGCTAGTTTACCTGCCCTTGGAACTGCCCTCTAAGATGTGAGAGAACGAACGTCATGACAGTGTAATTAATCTGTTACTTACAGCACAGAGCACTCTGTATCCATTCAGGATTCCAACTCCCATATGTCAATGATTCTCAAATCTCTAATTCAAGTTCAGATCCTTCTCTTCTTTAAGCTGAAGATCTGCTGGAAATCTTTACTGGGATGTCCCAATAGCCTCTCCAACTCACCATATCCCAAACAGAACGCATCATCTCTGCACCACCACCACTCCCCACCAAGCTTCTTCTTCTATATTCCTTTGTCTCATGTCTCAGTAAATAGCACTCCCATCCAGCCATTTGCACAGACCAGAAGGCTAAGAGCCATCCTAAGGCTCCTCTTTCCTCCCCATTGCACACCCAGTCAATCTCTGTATCAAACACAGGTCCACCTTCACATCTCACTTGTCATCTTGCCATCTGGTTTTCCCTCTGGACTTAGAAGACTCTGAGAGCAAAGACTGTTTCTATTCATCCCTGTACCTCCAGCACCTGACACACAGTAGGCACAAAGGAAATGCTGCTTAAGGGAGTGGATGAGTGCATGAATTAAACAGAGGCAGCGGGGTTACTGCTGACTGACTTTGGGGAGATTGGGGTGCTTGAGCAAATTTTTCTTGGCTGAGATGGGGCAGACCGTGGAAATGGGGGATGGAGTTGATGGAGTAAATTCTAAAGTCTTTGAAAGGCACTTCCTTGGTAGTCCAGTGGTTAAAAATCCACCTGCCAATGCAGGGGACACTGGTTCGATCCCTGGTCTGAGAAGATCCCACGTGCCTCAGAGTAAGCCCCTGCACCACAAGTACTGAGCCCATGCTCTAGAACCCATGAGCCGCAACTGCTGAAGTCTGCACGCTCTAGAGAGCCCGTGCTCTGCGACAGGATGAGCCACCTCAAAGAGAAGCCTGCTCGCCACAACTAGGGAACGCCCACGCGCAGCGACAAAGCCCCAGTGCAGCCAAAAATTTAAAAATCATTAAGAAAATAAAGTCTTGGGAAGGAGAGGGACACGCCAACCTTTGAGTTGGGAGGATAGGAGAGAAGAAAGGATGGAGGTTAAAATCAGAGATGTTGGGAGATGGAGAGAAATGTGCTCATATTGATGACCTCCGTCAGTCGAAAGACAGTTGAGGTCACCTTCTGAGGCTGAGGCAGGGGGACGAGTAGCATGAGTGAGTGGTGGACAAAGTCTGGACCAGCCGTTGTGAAACACAGGAGGAAGTGCCCTAGAGAGGGGTGGGAGGACTCTCTGGGAGCAGAAGAGCCTCACTGATGTTTCCCAACAGATTTGCCATTTGAGAGGAGCCATTCACGTGGCTCTGTTGACTTTCACCAGCCGCACTTGGCAGTCCAGGTGCAAAAGCCACACAGATGGACAGTGGGATCGACTCCAGCCTGGGAGCTGGCGAGACCAGTACTGCTGAAAGTCAAGGGCTGAGAAAAGGAAATGCCCGCGTGGGCCACGCTGGGCTGCGACACATGTCTCGTCATTTAATCCTCACAACAGCTCTGCAAGGGAGATATTTTGGTCTTTGTTTTTCCCAGGAAGAAAGGAGACTCAGAGAAGTAACTGGCTTGGCCAAAGTCACACAGCCCTGAGGAAGAGAGCTGAGCTGGGGTTCACATCCAAGGTAGCCTGACTCCCAAACCTGTGCTCCTCATATTGAAACATTTATCTAGTGCTTATTGCATGCCAAACACTGTGCTATGCCCTTTTTCATCCATCCCTCCCTCTTGTTCAGTCTTCAAAATAACTCAGTGAGGCAACCCCCTCATGGTCCAGTGGTTAGGACTCTGAGCTTTCACTGCCAGGGCCCAGGTTCGATCCCTGGTAGGGGAACGAAGAGCCCACACATGGTGCTGTGCAGCCAAATAAAAAATAGTCTTTTTAAAAATAGCTCAGTGAGGCCGGGATCAGGATTTTCCCTGTTTTGCAGCTGAGTTACAGAGGAGGACTAAGCCGTTTGGCCAAAGTCTCCCAGCCAATGAGTGGCAGAGCCGGCATCCGAAAAAGGAAGTCATAAACCAGTATCGTTACCAGTTATTTGAACATGCTTGAAGCTGCAGACTGACAGGCAAAGACAAACGTGTAATATCAGTGGTGCATCTGAGCCTAGAGCTCTTAACTGCTACACTGTACTGCTTCTCTCTTTGCAAGTCTCTGCACATCTTCATTTTTATACCGTTTTTAAATGAAAATTCCAACCATACAAAAGTAGAGAGAATTTAGTGTTAAGAATTCATGTGACCAAACCCAGATTCAGTTCTTTCCCACTTTTTCCCATTCTTACTTCATCTCTATCCCGACACACTTCTTTTTTCTAGAATATTTCAAAAACAATCTTAGGCATCAAGTCATTTCATCCATAAATACTTTGGTAAGCATTTCTAATGAGGATTCTTTTTTTTTTTTTTTTTACATAATCACAAGCCATTATTTTAACAAAAATAACAAAAATTTCTTAATATTATTAAATCCCAGGCCATTTTAAGAGGCTACTGATTGTCTCAAACGTCTTTTTAGTTAGTCAAATCAAATCCCAAAAAAAGGATCCAAATAAGGTCTTACACGTGGGATTTTGTTGTTTTTGTCCCATTAACCTCTTTTCATCTGTAACAATCACCTCCGCTACCATTCTTTGTGCCACTGATTTGTCTTTTTGACATATCAGGAACTGAAGTTCAGAGAGGTTAAGTGACTTATGGAAGGCCACCCAGCTAAGAGCTAGACTTCTTATCTGGGACTGCCCCCGGAGTCTGTGTTACTACTAGGAGGAGCTTTAGTGCCAGAGGCGGTCCCAGCTTTAGTGCCAGAGGAGTCAGGCAAAGCAGCAGGGAGAAGGTAGATAGAGATGTCACCTGGGCCTGACAAGGAGAAGGTAGATAGAGATGAAAGCGATAGCAGTAACAACACTGTTTTTGCTTTTTGACTGATTCAGTGCTTGCGAGGGGCTGGACATCTACTCAAAGCTCCATGGCACTATTTCATTCAGTCCTAACTACAACCACAGGTAGGTCATACTTAACCCCATTTTACAGATGAGGAAACTGAGGCACAGCTTGGCATATGGGGTTACCCTAAGTCCCACAGCTAGGGGAATAGGTCAAGTTAACCTCAGAGTCTGTGCTCTTCTTGATTGTCACTGAGAGGGGACTTTTCAGAAAACTGAGATTTTGAGGCCTCTGGGTTGGGGGAGAGAATGCTGGCCCGGGAGCCAGACACCTGGGCTCAGGCTCCGGGTCTGCCAGAGACAAGCAATGTGATGCCCAGTAAGCCACACCCATCTCCAGTGTCTTCATCTGCCAAATGGAGTGACCCTAAGAGATGATCCCTGAAGGTGCTTGCCCCTCCCCAGGGGCAGGGTTCTCAGAGGACCTCTTCCCCGGGATGGATGGCGCAGGCCTGGGCACAGTGATGCCGGAAAGGAAACCACCCTCCACCTCTCCTTTCATTTCCACACGGCTCGGGCTTGCTTAGATGTTTTCTTGGTGCATCATAGTGCAGACCCTTTCCACGTGTGCGGAGTGTGCCATTCTTCCTGCAGTCCCCATGACCTCCCTGGAGGGTGGGGTCTGCCTGCCTCTTCCTCTGGAATTCCCCTCGAGCCTCTGTGGCACCTGGAGTACCCTCAGAAAGGATGTGGCGAGGGTGACTGTTTTTCTTATGGTTTGAGATGGCTGTCACATGCTTCGATGTCATCCTCGTTGAAGAATCATTCTGAATCACAGGATCAGACAAATAAGTCATTGGCTCAGAGGCTGAAGCCAGAGTAGTTGCCAGAGGCAGGTCCATGGGGTCTAGGGTGTGATGCAGTGCCCCAGATGCCAGGGCAAAGCCCGCTGGGCCTGGCTGCATGCCATGGAAAGGCCGTAGAGCATCAGGATCTTGCCACTCAGGGCTGGAAGCCCTCTAGACACCTTACTTCTGTCCCTAGATCCAGATGACCATGTGGGCAGCTACAAGGCCTCTCAGGAGTAGGCGGTGTTTAGAGAAAGGGCTGCCCCAGGGAACATGGGGAGCCAATAAGGTCTGAATGGACGTCTACAAAAATGATCCTGAACTCAAGTATCAAAAGTGCTTTACAAACAGTGAGCTACAATAAACCCTGACTATAAGGTCCTGAGATTGCAGAGCAACAAGTAAGAGACTGCCAGGCACTAACAGATCTGGGTTCAAGTTTAGGCTCCTCTACGTATCAGTTCTGTTATTTTGAGCAGGTTACTTAACCTCTGTGTCTTAGTTATCTCAACTGTAAAATGAGTCAGGTAGGGTAGCGGTATCTCTGGGTCTTTTCAGCCTGGAAAGTCTAGGGTTCTAGGTGATTGCTTCCAACACTCTACCCCTTGCTGAAAATTCATGGTGAGAGAAGGGACTCCATTTGCCCAGGCATATGGCACATACCTGGCAAGTGACAGACGTTCAGCAATGTTGTTGTTAATATTTTCTGTCAGGGGACTAATACTGGCTGTCATTTACTGAACAGTGACTATGGATGACCCCCATGGTCTATGTGTTATCTATCGCTGCACAACTTATTTTCACAAAACTCAGCAACTTAAAACAATAATAAACATTTATTTTTTTCACACAGTTTATGTGGGTCAGGAATTCAAGAGCAGCTCTTTATTAACTCATGAAGTCAATACTATTATCGCAGTGGTTCCAGTTTAGTGTCTCTAAGGAAGTTCTAGTGAAGATGTTGGTGCTGGGAGTATAGTTCGGTTTATCTTAAGGCTTGCTGGAGCTGGAGGAGCCACTTCCAAGATGGCTCATTCACATGGTTGATGAGTTGGTTCCCCAGCAAGTGCACCTCTCCACAGGGCTGCTTGAGCATCCTCATGACGTGGTGGGTGACTTTCCCAGGGAGAGTGATCTGAAAGAGCAAGACAGAGGCTGCCATGGGCAAAGTCCACTGACGATTCCCAGAAAGTACAAACAGAATCTGGGTAATAAAAAGGCTAACCTTTTTATCCCCTTTGAGTTTACCCGGGTTTCACTTTCTTCTAGGGTACCATGTGCAGAGGCCTTGCAGCTGGCACTTCAGACCAGAGTTCCCTGAGAAATGGCTGCACCTGACGCTTCAGCTTGGCGGGCCATGTGCAGAAGTACCGCCCACGACACAGCCATTCAAGATGGCGGTGGCGGGCCTTGTGCAGAGATGCTGCTCCCAGCAATGCAATCTGAAGCCAAGAATGGCACAGCTACGTCTGACCCACAAGAGCTCTGGCCCTACTCTGTGCTGACGGGAACCCTATAAAGTGGCCCTGCTAATGGCCTTTTGAAGAGAGCATGTACTCCAGAGTGAGAACTAGCACCTCTCTATTCTTTGATTAAAGAATATAGCTTTCATTTGCTTTTCAACCAAGCTCAGCCTTAGAACTCGATCTTGTTCTAATAGCTCAAACAACACTGGGACTGAAAGATCCTTGTCAGGGACCACCTTGAGAGGATCGTTGACAACATTCTGGCAACCTGAATGGGATGCACGGTGCCTTTTTCATCCTAGCTCCAGCAAGACAATGGTGGAGGCTTTGGGAGGTTGGCCTGAGAATGTCTGACTCTGATCTTTGAGCTCACTCTGATGGAGTAGGACTGCAGCAGCCCTTGGTCAAAGTCAGTGCAACTTCGCCCAGCAATCTGATACCAGGTGTGGCATACACACAGCGTAGCCCTGTGTGTGCAGGGCTGTGCCCCTTGAGAGGATCACACTGTGGCATCGCTGGGATCAGAGACTGAAGCTCATGCACGTCTGCCTGCTGCCTCAGACTGGCCTCTTCTTGGTACCAGACACCCAGGAATGATGGGGGCCATGGACAAAAGGGAGCGGCAGCAGTCTTGCCCTCTGTCTCGCCAGGAGTGCTGTCTTCTTGACCCCTGTACAAGGCAGTGTGTTGGCACCAGGAACTTTTGGTCTCCTCACCAACCTCCAGGGAATGGCAACATTCTTCATAGTCACTTTCAGTTTGGTAAAGGAAAGTGACTAGCCCTGTGAGCTAAGAGGTGAGACTAAGGAAAGACCCAGGTAATGAGGATGCCTGACAAAAACAGAATGGGGGCATTTGATCCAAGTTCAGAAAAAGGCTCCCAACGTAGGTAACAACCTGTGACTTGACCTCTTCCGGTCAGTGCTAATTTCTCTGAAATGGGCTGGGGAGCCCTGTGAACCACTCCCCCCAAATAACAGTGATATAGAGGAGGAAAGGTCAGAGGATAAAAAGGCCCAGAGGCAAGCCCACCTACTACTGGCTATTACCCTCCAAAGTCAACTGGTTGGTACAGGAATTTGGACTAACTGCACCCAGAGACATTCAACTCTGCTAAGTACCCTGGCTCCACTGGGGGGTAGCATGCCAGGACACTGGGACCTCATCAGTGTGCGCCATGCATAAACAAGAGGGCCGCTGAAGATAAACATGTCTTTGTCGCCCCTGAAGAGAGGCAGATTCTGGCCACTACCCTCATAGGTAGATGGTCCAAATAGATGAAGAAAGACAGGCCAGGGGGCTCCTACGCTGCCATTCCAACTGACCCCTGAGGAGACCCAGCTGAAATTGCACAGAGGAAGGAAACCTACTGGATTCTTAGTAGAAAGCAGTGCCACTGTCTCAGTTCTGAACACCAGATCAGGCAGACCCAGGCACGAGAGATGTAACATGATGAAACTTCAGGGAAGGCATTCATAAGCCACTAGAATGTAAATTGGGTGAACATACGCTCATGACTTCCCAAAAGTGAAAGTTGCTCAGTCGTGTCCGACTCTTTGCAACCCCTCCAGGCCAGAATACTGGAGCGGGTAGCCTTTCCCTTCTCCAGGGGATCATCCCAACCCAGGGATTGAACCCAGGTCTCCTGAATTGCAGGCAGATTCTTTACCAGCTGAGCCACAAGGGAAGCCCAAGAATACTGGAGTGGGTAGCCTATCCCTTCTCCAGGGGATCTTCCCAACCTGGGAATTGAACAGGGGTCTCCTGCATTGCAGGCAGATTCTTACCAACTGAGCTATCTGGGAAGCTCCATTCCTTCCTATATGTCCCCAAAGGCCTTGTACCCTTGCTTGGAAGAGATATCTTACATGAATTGAGGGTTACCACCCACCTAATGGGAGAGATTGGGGGCAGGAGGAGAAGGGGACGACAGAGGATGAGATGCCTGGATGGCAACACCAAGTCCATGCACATGAGTTTGGCTGAACTCCGGGAGTTGGTGATGGACAGGGAGGCCTGGCGTGCTGTGATTCATAGGGTCGCAAAGAGTCAGACACGACTGAGCAACTGAACTGAACTAATGGGAAACAAATTGGGGACTGGCATTCCCTTAGACAAAGGACACAAGATGACAGTGTTAATGGCTGAGAATAAACCTCCACAGGTAGAGCAAGTCGATCTCCCCAGAGTAAATCCCAAGGTCTGAGTACAGGAACTAGTGGACGAGCCGTAGAAGCCGATCCCGTGATAGTCCATCTAAAACCTGGGCATACGTGGCCCCTAGAAAACAGTACACTGTCTATCAGGAGCTGTTGCTGAGCACTGCCCCTGTCAGACAGGGCCTAATTGACCAGAGCATCATTAGACTTTGCCAGTCACCTTGTAATACTCTCATTCTCCCTGAAAAGTTCAACGGGGAAAACCAGAGGGTACAGGACCTCAGGGCAGTCAGAGAAGCCACCAAGCCTATATACCAGCAGTCACTATTCCTTACACATTGCTGGCCACTCTGTGGCCCACCAGGGCCTGGTGTTCTGTATTAGACTTAAAAGATGCCTTCTTCTGAGTCCATTGGCCTAGAGTCACAAGAAATTTTGCTTTTGAGTGGCAGGATCCAAACACGCAACAAAAACAACACTGCTGGACATTCCTGCCACAAATGTTCAAAAATCCTATCGTCTTTGGGGAAACTTTAGCTAAAGACCTAAAAGATCTATGTCTAGAGGAGTGAATCCTTCTCCGGTAGGTAGGCGGCATTCTGACCAGCAACCCTACTAAGGAGACCTCTGACAAAAATACCGTAACCGCCCTGAACTACCCAGCCAATAAAGGATATGAGGTGTCCGAGTGCGTGCTCAGTCGCTCAGTTGTGTCCAACTCTTTCATACCCCATACCCTGTAGCCTGCCAGGCTCCTCTGTCAATGGGATTTCCCAGCCAAGAATACTGGAGTGGATTGCCATTCTCTTCTCCAGCGTATCTTCCCAACCTAGGGATCGAACCTGCATCTCCTACATCTCCTGCATTGGCAGGTGGATTCTTTACCACTGAGCCACCTGGGAAGCCCCATGAGGTGTCCAAGAAAAAAGGCTCAAAATCACAAGCTAGGATGACCTATCTAAGCCTCATTCTCACAGGAGGTCAGAGAAGCCTAACCTGGACAAGCTATCTGTAGCCTTGACCCTCCTAAAACTAGAAGATAGTTTTGGCGCTTCCTGGGGATGGCCTGATTTTGCAGCATCTGGATCAGTCGCTCAGTCATGTCCGACTCTTTCAGACCCCATGGACTGTAGCCTACGAGGCTCTTCCATCCATGGAATTTTCCAGACAAGAGTAATGGAGTGGGTTGCCATTTGCTTCTCCAGGGGATCTTCCCGACCCGGGGATCAAGCCCAGGTCTCCCACATTGCAGGCAGACGCTTTTACTATCTGAGCCACCAAGGAAGCTCCTATCTGGATCCTTAACTATGGTCTAATAACCCTCTATATGAAAAATTGAAAGGAAAGGTTGATAATCCTTTGGAATTTAGAATGTGGAGGGGTCTTTGAAGAATTTTAAAAAGCAACTACTTCAGGCCCCTGCTCTGGCCCCCCCAGACTTAGCTAAACACTTCCACTTTTATATTCATGAGAGATGGGGAATAACCCTTGGGGTATTAGCTCAAAAATTGGGACCTCCTTACCTGGGTGCTTGTTTATTTCTCTAAACTATTAGATAAACCCCCTAAGGGATGGCCTCTTTGCCTATAGGCTGTAGCAGCTACCACAGTTCTGCTATAAAAAAAAAAAGGCTGAAAAGTTAACATTTGGTCAGCCAGTCACGAGATAGACACCACACTAGGTTTAGGCTTTAGTAAGTTCTCAGGGAACAGAACTTACTCTAGCTATGACAAACCTAGACAGTGTATTAAAAAGCAGAAACATCCCTTTGCTGACAAAGGTCTGCATAGTCAAAGCCATGGTTTTTCTGGTAGTCATGTACGGATGTGAGAGTTGGACCATAGAGAAAGCTGAGCGCCAAAGAATTGATGCTTTTGAACTGTGGTGTTGGAGAAGACTCTTGAGAGTCCCTTGGACAGCAAGGAGATCAAACCAGTCAATCCTAAAGGAAATCAACCCTGTATATTCCCTGGAAGGACTGATGCTGAAGCTGAAGCTCTAATACTTTGGCTACCTAATGTGAAGAGCTGACTCATAGAAAAAGACCCTGATGCGGGGAAAGATTGAGGGCAGGAAGAGAAGGGAATGACAGAGGATGAGACTGTTGGATGGCATCACCGACTCAATGGACATGAGTTCGAGCAAACTCCGGGAGATAGTGAAGGACAGGGAAGCCTGGCGTGCTGCAGCCCATGGGATTGCAAAGAATCGGACACGACTTAGCAACTGAGCAACAACAACAAGGGAGCAGAATGACTGCCTCCCAGAAGGTTAATTCAAGTTCAGCCTATTCTTTTAGACAACACAGTGGCTACCGAAAAAACCTGTCACATGCTAAATCCTGCCAGCCTGCTACCCACAGAAATAGGGCCCCTGACACATGGTTATACAATGCCATAGACATAATCTGTAACAGTTGCCCCAACCTAGGAAGTGAGTCTCTCCCAAATGCTGAAGAGGAATGGTTCACAGATAGGAACAGCTTTATGAGAGAGTGAAGAAGCCCGGTGGGCTACACACTAACCTAGACCCAGTCATAGAGGCATGAAGCCTACCCCTAGGGGCTTCTGCCCAGAAGGCCCTCACCTAGGCCTTGGAACTTGAGACAGTGAAGATCTTAAAGGCTGATACAGCTTCCAGGTATGCGTATGCCATCCTCTACACACACAGAGCTATTTGGAAGAGCAGAAGTATGTGGAGAATAAATAGGTGACACATGGTTTAAGCATATTGAAACTCATCAAAGTAGTACAGCTTCCATAAAAGGTGGTAGTGATTCACTGTAGGGGTCACCAAAGAAGGATGTCAATAAAGAGAAACAGGATCTCCCTGGTGGTCTAGTGGGTAGAACTCTCTTGCTCTCAATGCAGGGGGCCTGGGTTTAATCTCTGGTCAGGGAGCTAGATCCCTCATGCCACTGTTAAGAGTTTCCATCCTGTAACTAAGACTCAGCACAGCCAAATATATATATATATATATATTTATATGTTATATATATATATATGTGTATATATATGTGTGTGTTATATATATGTTATATATATATGCTCTCTATATATATATGTTATATATATATGTTGTTCAGTTCAGTTTAGTTGCTCAGTCGTGTCCGACTCTTTGCGACCCCATGAACCGCAGCACTCCAGGCCTCCCTGTCCATCGCCAACTCCTGGAGTCCACCCAAACCCATGTCCATTGTGTTGGTGATGCCATCTAACCATCTCATCCTCTGTTGTCCCCTTCTCCTCCTGCCCTCAATCCTGCCCAGCATCAGGGTCTTTTCAAATGAGTCAGCTCTTCACATCAGATGGCCAAAGTTTTGGAGTTTCAGCTTCAGCATCAGTCCTTCCAATGAACATCCAGGACTGATCTCCTTTAGGATGGACTTGTTGGATCTCCTTGCAGTCCAAGGGACTCTCAAGAGTCTTCTCCAACACCACAGTTCAAAAGCATCAATTCTTCGGTGCTCAGCTTTCTTTATAGTCCAACGCTCACATCCATACATGACCACTGGAAAAACCATAGCCTTGACTAGATGGATCTTTGTTGACAAAGTAATGTCTCTGCTTTTTAACATGCTGTCTAGGTTGGTCATAACTTTCCTTCCAAGGAGTAAGTGTCTTTTAATTTCATGGCTGCAGTCTCCATCTGCAGTGATTTTGGAGCCTAGAAAAATAAAGTCAGCCACTGTTTCCATTGTTTCCCCATCTATTTGCCATGAAGTGACAGGACCAGATGCCATGATCTCCGTTTTCTGAATGTTGAGCTTTAAGCCAATTTTTTCACTCTCCTCTTTCACTTTCATCAAGAGGCTTTTTAGTTCCTCTTCACTTTCTGCCATAAGGGTGGTGTCATCCGCATATCTGAGGTTATTGATATTTCTCCTGGCAATCTTGACTCCAGCTTGTGCTTCCTCCAGCCCAGCATTTCTCATGATGTACTCTGCATATAAGTTAAATAAGCAGGGAGACAATATGCAGCCTTGATGTACTCTTTTTCCTATTTGGAACCAGTCTGTTGTTCCATGTCCAGTTCTAACTGTTGCTTCCTGACCTGCATACAGGTTTCTCAAGAGGCAGGTCATATGTTGTGTGTGTGTGTATATATATATATATATATACACACACATTTGACAGGGAAACCTGGCATGCTGCAATCCATGGGGTCGCAAAGACTTGGACACCACTTAGCGACTAAACATACACAAATATATATTAATATATAAAGAGAAACAACAAGACAGACACAAATGCCAAGAACCGGTAACTTGGGAATTACCCCTCATACCTTCAGATCCACCCAATTTTTTCCCAATATACACAAAGGAAGAATTTGACAAAGTGGCATGAGTGGCTAGTTAATGAATGTGCAGCTTGTCAAGCCATCAGGGAGTCTCATCAAGGAACTCACCGCGGGAGAGAAGCCCTTTACTGAGCTGAAGTCATGGTACCCCATGGCACAAAAAGTAAAATCAGTCAGCTAGTTGAGACATACCTCACTTGCCCAATAAACTTCAACAGCAGATCCTGCAGAGGCCCCCAGATAAGACCCATTCAGACCAGAAGAACATATCCTGGGGAAGACTGTCAGATTACTTTCACTGTCATGCCAAGAGGACTGGGCAACTTCAGCTATCTCTTTGGTGCTAGTACACATATATTCTGGGTGGACAGAAGCATGCTCTGATAGAACTGAAGTGGCAGCTGAAGTGGCTAACACATTACTAGTAGAAATAATCCCTAGGTTCAGGTTCCCAGAATCCCTACAAAACAATAATAGTCCAGCATTTGTGTCTCAAGTGATGAAGAGAATAACCAGTTTGTGTCTTGGGTTTTGCAATCAGCCTGAAGACCCCAGTGACCAGGGAAAGTAGAGAGTTCCAAGCAAACCTTGAAATGGGCCTTAGCCAAGCTTGGTCAGGGAACTCAAGAAAGCTGAAACAAGTTGCTTCCAATTGTCCTGCTCTGCATGTGATTAGCCCCAAGAGTTAAGTTCATTTGAACTCATGTATGATAGACCCATTCCCCTAGCCCAAGAGAAAGGACACCTCAGCCCCCTTGAAATGGAACAACTCAAGTATGTCCTCCAGGTAGGAGAAACCATGAAAGCTGTCAATGAATATGGTAACCAGGTACTGCGCACACCCACTGACCTGACCCTACAATAACTTCCCACCAGGACACTAGGTGTACCTAAAAACCTGGAAAACCAGCAGCCCACAAGAGACCCTGGTCATCATTGCCTTTGCCCCTCCTCCCTGGACACACTTATCTCAGTGCTTGCAAAATGACGGCCTTTTATTTCCAATTTATACTTCCCATTTTCGGAATTAAAACATGCTCCCTACTATTACTCCATGGTGAACAAATTTCTTCTATAATGTGACCAGAGATATTCAGGAAGGACAGAACCCCACTGATTGTTAGACCTGTCTCGTCCAACTTGAAACAAGAAAGGACCATCAGACGTATTTAAGAGGAACCCCAATAACCAAGGAGGAGACACTAAATAGCACCCTCCTCCCAACTGGTAATAAACTGTAAACAAGTTGAAGGCACAGCTGGTCGCACTTACGGACCAACAGCATCAACAGTTATGTAAATCAGGCCATCCAACTCAACGGAGTCGAGTTTGGTACCTGGGTGCCCCAACAGGGTCCTGGATATACTCACATGGATGAAAAACTAGAGCTCTGATTCTTCAAGGATTCAAGCAAGTGACACAGGGTCAGTGTGCTTATGAAGAGAATATGCGTTCTTGGGTAAGCCTCCAAACTCAACGAGGGGCTGGGTATCTGAAATCTTAGAGGGGATACATCACCATAAGTACTGGGACCAGATCCAAACTTCTTTTTTTAAAATCTAATTCAGTGGCTGATTTTTTAAAGAATCTGTGTGTGTGTGTGTGTATGTGTCTTGTTTTGTTTGTTTGTTTTCAATTTTGGCTCTGCTGGGTCTTCGTTGCCACACAGGAGCTCTTTGTTGCGGCACTCAGGTTTCTCCAGTTGCAGTATGTGGAATCTTAGTTCTCTGATCAGGGATCGAACCCAGGCCTCTTGCATTGGGAGTGCAGAGTCCTATCCACTAGACCACCAGGGAAGTTTACTACAAATTAGGAGCGCAATGGTTATTGCACTCATTATGGTGTTGGTGATCCTGACCAGGGGAACCACATATAACACTATCAATGCAAAAATCTTAAGTCACAGTGTGACAGTGACCAATGAGACTGGCCTTGACTTCAAGCTATTACAAACATTTAACATGTGAAGTAGGCCAAACCCTTAAACCCCATACAAAAATCTGTTGGCTCACTGGCCAGTATGGCCCTACAGAACCAAACTGCCCTAGATTACCTGTCAGCTGACTGAGGAGGGGTCTATGCACTAGCCCATTGGTCAAGCTGCCCTCATGTCAATGCAAGTGGCCTGACTGAAGGAAGTGCACACAGGCTACCGAGAAAAGCAATTTGGCAGACCAAGGCCAGTGTCATCTGGCTGAACAAATGTGGAGCTGGTGAAACAGGCCCTCCCCAGGGCCACTTGGTGGCTACCTTTCCAGGGCTCCTTAATAACTGTTGTCCTCCTACTGATATTTGAGCCACATATCTTAAATTGTCTGGCATCCTTAGTCTCCAAAGGTTAAAATCTATAAAACTTTAAATGGTGGTCACTCAGGCATATGAACAATCATGGCTAAGGCTTGATGAGAACATAAAGCAACTGGGGAGTTCTGCTCCTCTCTCGAGGTTATGATGATGCCCAAACTCAGCAAGAAGCAGCTGCAGAAGAAGGACCTCTTTGACCCTCGGTGCCCCTCAAGAATGAGGAGCAAGACAGCAGAAGACAGAAGAGGGACTTGTCACCAGCAAAACCCATGAACAATTCCCAGGGAATAAAAATAGAATCCGATTAATAAAGTAAAATAAAGTAAATAAACACCACTGCGACTTCCCTGGTGGTCCAGTGGTCCGTCTTCCAGGGCAGGGGGTGCAGGTTTGATCCCTGGTCAGGGAGCTAGGATCAGGCATGCCTTGGCAGCCAGGAAACCGAAACATAAAACAGAAGAAATATTGTAACAAATTCAAGAAAGACTTTAAAAATGGCCCACATCAAAACAATCTTTAAAAAAATAAAGCCTACCCTTTCTTTTTCCTTTGTGCAGTTAGTGTCCTTGGCGTAGTTTTACTTGCTCACAGGACGTCACCCGCAAAGGCCTCGCACTCGAGGTTTCAGACCAGAGTTCCTAGTGGGGAATGGCAGCGCCAGCACCTCCGCTCTGCAGGGCTGTGTGCAGAAGCACCGTGCGTGACACTCAGTCCATGCAGCGCGCAGAGATGCTGTACCCAGCTCTGCGACCTGGAGCTCCCCCCGACCCGCAAGACCTCCACCCCACCCCCACTGACAAGATTCCCATAAAGCAGCCCCGCCCCTGGCTTTTGCAGGAGCTGGCACCTCTCCATTCTTTGATCAAAGAGTAAAGCTTTCCTTTGCTTCTGAACTGATCTTGGTCTCATTCTGTTGGTTGAACACCACCAAACAGACGGACTCATGCTGGGAACCACATTGGGAGGGTCTGTAAAAGTGGTAAAATCTTTGATGAGCTAGACTCAGACATCTCACCCTATCATTTCCCTTGTATTCTATTGGTCACATAGATTAACCCTGATACAGGGTGGGGAGGAGAGAGCCTGTGTACTGGGAGGCAAGAATTATTGAGGACTATCTTGGAGGCTGAATACCACAGTCTGTTCTTAATGTTTTGCTTTCTTTTTAACTTTTTAAAATGTATTTATTATCTTGACTGTGCTGGGTCTTCGTTGCTGTGGGTGTGCTTCCTGTAGTTGCAGCCATCAGGGCCTATTCTCTAGTTGCAGTGCATGAGCTTTTCATTGCAGTGGCCTCTCTCGTTGCAGATCACAGGCTCCAGGGCACATGCTGTTCAGTAGTTGCGGCTCATGGCTTAGTTGCCCTGCGGCATGTGGAATCTTCCGGGACCAGGAATCGAACCCACGTCCCTTGCATTGGCAGGTGGATTCTTATCTACTGGACCACCAGGGAAGTCCTCTGCTAAGTGTTTGAAAGCTATTCATTAATCTATTACTTCATGAAGTTGATACTGTTATCATCTTCATTTTACAGATAAAGAAATTGAGTCACAGAGAAATGAGGAAAGTTGCCTAAGGTTACACGTCTAGGAAATAGTCTGGAGCAATTGCTATGGACTTAATGTCTGTGTCTGCCTGAAATTCATATGTTGAAGCTCTTACCCGCAATGTGATGGTATTTAGAGATGAGGTCTTTGGAAGGTAACTAGGGTGAGATAAGGTCATGAGTTGGAGTCCTAGCCCAATGGGATCAGTGTCCTTAGAGACAGGAGAGCTTGCTTCCTCTCTCTCTTCATGCACACACATGAGGAAAGGCCAGGCAAGCACACAGCAAGGTGGTAGCCGTCAACAAGCCAAGAAACCTCAGAATGAAACCTACCTCGCCAGCACCTCAGTCTGTAACTTCCCAACCTCCAGAACTGTGAGAAATAAACTTCTGCTGTTTAAGCCACCCAACCTGTGGTATTTTGTTATGGCACCTCGAGAAGACTAAGACAGGCCTCAAACTCATAGTTCAGGATTTGGACTCGGAGCTTTAGGCTGCTTTAGCCCCTGTTCTTAAACTTTGCCTCCCTCTGCTGCTGCTGCTGCTGCTAAGTCGCTTCAGTCGTGTCTGACTCTGTGCGACCCCATAGACGGCAGCCTACCAGGCCCCACCGTCCCTGGGATTCTCCAGGCAAGAACACTGGAGTGGGTTGCCATTTCCTCCTCCAGTGCATGAAAGTGAAAAGTGAAAGTGAAGTCGCCCAGTCGTGTCTGACTCTTAGCGACCCCATGGACTGCAGCCTACCAGGCTCCTCCATCCATGGGATTTTCCAGGCAAGAGTACTGGAGTGGGGTGCCATTGCCTACTCCATTGCCTCCCTCTACTGCCCCATTAAAACTGGTCTTGACTCGCCCTGACCCTTGTCTGCCCCCTGGGCTGTGCAGAGAGACTCTCTTCTCTGATAAAGGGGCTGGAATAGCACGGAGAAGATCTGGGAAGGAGCTGGAGGAAGCCTCATGACAGACTCAAGGCCCAGGCTCAGTGCTGACCGTGGTGCTCTAGTCCTAATACCCCAGAGAGTCTCGGGGGCCAGCTCTGCCCACCCCACTCGGCCTGCTGCTCCCCACCCCCACCAGCTTGAACCTAGGGTTTGCCACACACACCCTCGGGTGATCCAGATCGTAAACAGTAAGCGGGCGGAAAACAAACTATATTTAAACCTGCAGTTGCTCCATAAACAAAAGCTTAAGAGACAAGTGATGATTGGGAGAAAACAGTAGAAACACACTTAAAGACCAAGTGTCAATATCTGTAAAATGTTAATATTCTGAAATAAACAAAGGCTGCCAAAAAAAAGCAATTTACAAAAGAATAAAAGCCAATGTCCCCTCCGCTCCCAAGCCAAATCAAAACAAGGCCCTGTTTCTAAAAATGGTTTTAATTTCTAAAATCTCGTTAAAACTACAATAAAATCTGATGTTTCCTCTGATATTCAGCCTCCAAGATAGTCCTCAATAATTCTTGCCTCCCAGTACACAGGCCCTCTCCTCCCTGCACTGTATTAGTGTTGATCTATGTGACCAGTAGAATACAAGGGAAATGATAGTGTGAGATGTCTGAGTCTAGCTCATCAAAGATATTTAAGATTAATAGTATCCAAGGTTGGTGAAGTTAGAGGGCAATCGACATTCCCACTACTCTTGACCTTGGGGGAGGGGGTGCAATATTTATACATGTATTCAGCAGTTGTAATCTGAAGAATCTATTTTATAAACTAGAAAAATGATGTCTGAAAGTTATAGTTAGCTCTTAATAAATAGGTATAGATACTCAAATCTATAGATCTATTTAAATACAAGGATATTTTCTGCAGTATTGTTTGTAGCAGCAAAATCTTGGAAACAACCCCAATGTCTGTCAATGAAACAAATAAATAAATTGTTATGTGGTTGCTTAGTGAATGTGTGTGGGTATGTGTGTGTGTGCGCTCACTTGTGTCCGACTCTTTGTGACCAATGGACTGTAGCCTGCCAGGCTCCTCTGTCCATGGGATTTTATGGGCAAGAATACTGGAGTGGGCTGCCATTTCCTCCTCCAGGAGATCTTCCCAACCCAGGGATCGGACACTTGTCTCCTGGGACTCCTGTGTTGACAGGCGGATTCTTTACCACTGAGCCACCTGGGAAGCACCTGCTTGGTGGAGAGTATGCAGCAATGAGAATGAACACACATTGTCACGTTCAAAGACACAGATGAATCTCACAAAGAATGGTGAACAAAAGAGAACATACTGTGTGATTCTATCTTCATAAAGTTCGAAACAACCCGAACTACTTTCAGCTTTTAAGAGTCACGGGACTTTTCTGGTGGTCCAGTGGCTAAGACTGCATTCCCAATGCAAGGGGCCTGGGTTCAATCCCTGGTCAAGGAACTAGTTCCCACAGGCCGTAACTAAGACCTGGCACAGCCAAATAAATAAATTAGTAAAATTAATTAATAAAAATGTCAAGATAGCGTTGCCCTCAGTGGGTAGGCTGGAAGGCGGTGGAAGAAGGCTCCAGGAAGACTGGTACTGATCCTGTCCCTGGGTGCAGTTATACAGGTACACTCATTTTATGAAAATGCCTTGAACTGTACAGTTATGGACTGTGCCCTTTTCTGAACACATATTATACTTAAAGAAACAATTTCCTAAAAAGTAAAGCAGAAACATACCCCAATAAGCATTCCAACTGTCTGTAGACTGAAAATAAATATACCTAAAATGACATGGAGCTTTTTATATAGAATATCAACAGGAAAAGATGTCAGCAATATATCATTAGGCACAAACAGAAAAATACATGCCACATATATGTAATCCAATTTTTCTCTATTAAAAATAATATATGTGTTATGAAAATAAACGTATACATCAAAAGTGTTGTACAGTCATAGAAAATGGCTGGACAGAAATCTTGACAGTTAAAAAAAGTCACTGTTCCTATGGATTAAAACTCAAGGACCTGGGGCTCCTTACTGAGGCCTCTAATGGGATCTATCAGGAAATCTGAGCTACAGCTGAGTGAGCTGGGCTCTCACCTCAGTCAGAGCTGGGCCCTGGCCAGGAGGTCAGAGGGGACTTAGGATCAAGGTTTCTGGAAGCACTGTGAGACCCCAGAACCACCAAGTCAAGGCCTGGGGAGTGCATTTTAAGGCCCCTCTGGGTAGGGGGAGGACAAGAGAACTGCCCTCATGGGCCCCACTGGTGGTGGGAAAAGGGGGGAAACAGAGGGGCATCCCAGCCCTACCCAGGGACCCCACTTAATCAACACAGCCCTGAGAGGTAGGCATGACTGTTTTCATTTCTAAATCAGATGGCGAGGTATTAAGTACCTTGCCCAAGGTCACCCAGGTAGTAAACGGAACAGCTGGGCCTTGAACCCAAATCTGTCTGAAACTCAAGAAGTGTTCTGTCGCAGGCTGCAGAGGAAGGGGATGAAGACAGCAGGAAGGAACAACCTGCCCTTGACAAAGACTTAGTAACCCACCCTGGCAGGTAGTTGCAGGGCTCAGAGCCTCCAGAGCCCCCCCACCTACCAGGAATCACAAAAGCAGGTTCTGCCCAGTGTCTGCAGCCATGCCACCCATCTGGGGTCATGGCTCAACCACTAAACCTGGCCCCAGGGGCCGCTCTGTTAACACAGCACTGACAACTCTGCTGGCAGCCCAGAGGCTGGCACCATCCAAAACAGATCCCGGGAGGGAGAGCCTGCCCAGTCCACTGCTCCTCTGCACACAGCCACCCCCCACACCCCAACTCCCTCCACCCCTCCTTTCCTTGTCCCCTGCTCCTGGGTCCTGAGCCCCTCCGACTGTTGTCTGTTGGGAAGAAACAAAGGATGGGGCCATGGGGGCTAGAACAGTCTGGGTCCTAGATTCAAGTCCTTGAAGTTTGAGCCAGATGTGACCTGGATGATTGTCCTAAGCAGCTTAAGAGAAGTTAATTTAGTCAATGTTACTCAAGGTGGGGGCAGGAGTTAGGGGTTGGGAGCCTACTATGTACCAGTTTTATTCAGTTCTTACAGCTGTGAGAGGTGAGTATTTGTGTCTCCATGTTACAGATAAAGAAACTGAGGTTCGGAGGGGAAGTTACTTGCCCAAAGTCACCCACAGCTTGGAGTCTGGAACCAAGAAAGACCTAGAGTTTGAGCCTGGCCCTGCTACTTACTGGCTGTGTGGTCTTGGGGAAGTTACTTTACCTCTCTGAGCCTCTATTCCCTCATCTATAAAGATGATATTAAATATCTATAAAAATGAAACAGAAGTCACTTGGTCATGTCCAACTTTTTGCAACCCCATGGACTGTAGCCTGCCAGGCTCCTCTTCCATGGGATTCCCCAGGCAAGAATACTGGAGTGGGTTACCTTTCCCTTCTCCAAGGGATCCTCCAGACCCAGGGATCGAACCTGGGTCTCCTGCACTGCAGGCAGACTACTGTCTGAGCCACCAGGGACGCCCACTAAATTTATGTCTAACTTATTCTGAGGATTTGAAAAAGGTATTGTTAACACTCTTAGCATGAGGGAATCCCCTGGCAGTCCAGTAGGTACGACTCAGTGCTCGCACTGCCACGTGTCTGATCCCTGGTCAGGGAACTAAGCTCCCACAAGCTGCACAGCAAAACAAGCAAACAAAAACCCCAGCAAACGCCTAGCATGGTATCTGGCACAGAGAAGGTCCTCGGTCAGTTTTCTTATGATTAATTTAATTATCTGACCAATGAGAGGGTTCACTCCCAGGAGCAGTGAGGCCAGGGGAAGTTTTTAATCCTCCCAGATCAATCCAAGAGGTCCTCCTGAGAGAAGCAACACCTGTCACTTTTTTAACTCAAGACTATGAGCTCACTCTGTGTGTGTGTGTGTGTGTGTGTGTGGTTGAGGTGGGGCCGGAGCAGGGGGTATTTGGTAGAAGGCAGCACCATGCAGGGAGCAGGGGAGAGTTGCATCAGTCTGCTGTCGGGGGGTCAGATCAGGTCTAAACACGGGCAGACCTCCAGGACTCGTTCTCGGAGGAGGTCCCAACAGCCTGCTATGGCACCTTGGATGATAAACAGGTTGTCACCCTCCAAGCCCCAAGTGAACTTGACAAATCCTTGGCAAAGCTGAGAAGAGGCCCGTCTATAAATACTCCATGACTCAGGCACAGTGTCCTGTTGAAAGGACTGCTGGTGTTTATGGTTCTGCTGCTCTGTGGACTCATTCCAGCTCATGGACGAAGGTCTGGGCCACGCTGAGGTCTCAGACCACCCAGTCTGCTCTGCTGGGGCAAGTCTGGGGCCCAGGCCTGGCTCACCAACCAACACCCAGCTTAAAGTCCAGTCCATCGTGAGAGTGAGAAAATCTCTCATCTCTCCAGGTCTCCTGTCATCCAGGAAATGAAACACGTTGGCTCCCCATGCTTTTGCAGATGGGCTATAAGGCAGGGTTGCCTACTGGTTGGGCACACAGGTTTGTTTTCTTTCGGGGTTTTTGGATGCTGGAAAAACATAGACTCAAGGCCCAATTTCATGCTTTAACTAGCAATGTGACTTTAAGTCAGTCACTTCACTTTTCTGAATCTTGGTTTCCTGGACTATAAAATTGGGACAATAATGGAAATTCCTTTGCAGGATTGTCATGAGGATGAAAAGACAATCTGTAATGCACTTAGCACAGTAACCAGCATAGAGTAAACCTTCAGTTAATGACAGACACTAAGATTACAAAGTAAGCTGTTTAAAATATTTTGAGGGACTTCCCTGGTGGTCCAGTGGCTAAGACTCTCCACTCGAAATGCAGGGGCCCTGGGTTCCATCCCTGGTCAGGGAACTAGATCGCACATGCCGTAACTAAAGAGCCCAAATGCTGCTATGAAGATCAAAGATCCCATGCTCCCGTGTGCTGCAAAGACCCAGGGAATAACTAAGTATATATTTTTAAAATTTTGAAAATGGGGTACTTTAGGATTTGGTTCTTCCAGAGAGATCTTCAGGGAGTCATTAGATGGCCCAGATCTTCACCATCTCTCTGCTTTGTAATTGTGACAAGCCAAGGTATGAAGAAAACAAAGCGGTTTCCAAGATTGGTAGGAAAGGGCCGGGACTGTCATTCATTCGACATCTACTGTGTCAGCTGCTGTCACTAACATCATCATCTCACGGGACTCCCCAGCCAACAGCAAGGTGTAACTCCCAGAAGACCAAGGTCCCGTGAACCTCACCGGATGGCAGAGCTGGCATCTGCACCCTGGCCTATGTCCTGCCAAAGTCCTTGCTGTGTGTGACCCATCCCACCACACAGCCTGGCTGCCTCCATGGTCTAGAACGGTGGCCACAGAAGGGGTGGAAGCCAGAGAACGAGGAAGAGTCAAGAGTTTGGCTAGAGTCTGGGAGAACTTAGAGAACTGGAAACACAACTGAAGATAGGCAGCTGACTGGGGAAGACACACAACTTTAGGGCCACTGCTTTCTGAGGTCAACCAGTGGACAGACGGGAAAGTACAGCTGAAGTCAGAGGAAAGATCAGCCTGGGATGGAGGGGAAGGTTCTTCGCTCAAGACTGTCTGAAATGCCTTCTGAACTTACAACCCCCACAAGACCCTCTTCTTCATGGCTTTGAGGGCCCTTTCTGAAGACCTACCTCAGGGCCTTTGCATGTGCTGTGTGCTCTGCCTAAAATAATCCCTCCCCTTTCTCAACTGAGATGTTACCTGTCCAAAGAGGCCTTCATGAACCATTCTATTTAAATAGGTCCCCATCCTATTACTCCTGGATTCAGCACCTGTTCTTTCCTAAAATTTATCACAGTCTTTAATTGTTTTACTCAGTTTCCTTGTCAATTTTGTCCCCACCTCCACCCAATAAAGTATCTGTTCCATGAGTACAGGGATTGGATGTGGTTGTTCACTGATATATCCACAATCCTTGGCATATAGTAGGAGCCTAGAGAGCATTTGTGGAATGAATGAAAGATCCAGCCCTAATCTCCTAATTTCCCCCTTTTTCTGATTCTCCACTCCTTTGAGAGGGGTTTCCCACTATTTCCCCAACATACCCGCCTCACCCTCCCCACTTCTGTGTCTTCACTTGGAGGGTCCTCACTCCTCTGTCCACTCAAACCCTGTCCAGGGCTTGGCTCCTCTTGGACCTCCTTTGGGAAGTCCACTGACCTCTGGATCCAGGGCCCTGGGAAGTGAACCACAAGTGAACACTTGAAGTGAATGGTGGCCCTGCTTGAAGTATCACTATGTATGTGAACTTGCGCAAGTCACTTCAGGGTGTTCATTATATCCTTGGGATTGTACCTAAGGGAAATAATGCAGAAGCAGAGAAAAGTCATACATGCCAAAGGTATACTTTGAAACATTTAAAATAGAAGGAAACTTTTTATTTTTAAAAAGCACGTTTAAATTTTTATTTTTATTTATTTATTTATTAGTATTTGGCTGCACCAGGTTTTATTTGCGGCACACGGCATCTTCAGTCTTTGTTGTAGCATGTGGGATCATTTTAGTTGTGGTATGTGAACTCTTAGTTGCGGCACATGGAGTCCAGTTCCCTGACCAGGGATGGACACCGGGCCCCCTGCACTGGGAGTTCAGAGTCTTAGCCACTGGACCACCAGGGAAGTCCCGGATAAAAATTTTAAACAACAATAATGTTCAGTATAATAATAATAAAAGCTACTTTTTATTGAGTGCTTGAACAAGCCAGGTAGCGAGTAGGACATTAAGAGCTGTGGTTAAGAGTATAGGTTTCACAGCTTCAAGAGCCTCACCACTTCCTCTCTGTGATTTTTTTTTTCTCTCTGTGATCTTGAACCAGTGGCTTTACCTCTTTGAGCCTCAGTTTCCTCCTCTGTAAGATGGAGACGATAAAGATCCCTGTTCCTAGGGCTTTTGTTGTTATTGTTGTTAAGTAAATGTTTTATTGACTATAATCCAAATAGGGAAAAGCTACAAATAAGTGTACTGCTGCTGCTGCTGCTGCTAAGTCGCTTCAGTCGTGTCCGACTCTGTGCGACCCCGTAGATGGCAGCCCACCAGGCTCCCCTGCCTCCAGGATTCTCCAGGCAAGAACACTGGAGTGGGTTGCCATTTCCTTCTCTAATGCATGAAACTGAAAAGTGAAAGTGAAGTTGCTCAGTCGTGTCTGACTCTTAGCAACCCCATGGACTGCAGCCTACCAGGCTCCTCCATCCAGGCAAGAGTACTGGAGTGGGGTGCCATTGCCTTCTCCGAAATAAGTGTACAGCTGAGTGAACTGTCACAAAATAAGCAGGGCTGTGTAACCAGCAGTAGGGCAGCTTTGAGGATTGCATGAACAAACACCCAAAAGTACCAGAGCACTGGTAACAGCTGGCTAATAATGCCTGCTCTGATTTCATGGGCATCTTGCTAAGTACTTTCTTTATGTGCATTATTTTTATTCAGTCTTCACAATAACTCTATGAGGTAGGCACTAATATTACCCTCATTTCAAATAAGGAAATCTAGATTCAGAGAAGTTAAATATACTGGCCAGTGTCACGAAGTTAGTAAATGACACAGGTTAAGCGAGGAACCCAAGTCTTTTGCCAAAACCTTCCTCCCAAAACCCCTGATATACTGATTTCCTGAGACATCTGTCACAGCATCAACTAATTAAGGAAACAAAATAGAAAATCAATGACCAACTTGAAAAACTATGAAATGAGTCGATTAAATAAATATTTATTGAATAACTACTATGTTCCAGGCACTGTTGTAAGCACTAGAGATACAGATCAAGCAAGATAGAAAAGTTTCCTGTCCTCATGGAATTTATATTCTGGTGAGAGAAGACAGACACAGATGTAAATAAAGAATTTCTGATAGTATAAGTGCTATCAAGAAAATAAAACAGGATAATAAGATGGAGTGAGTGAGTGAAAGTTGTTCAGTCGTGTCTGACTCTTTGCTACCCCATGGACTTATACAGTCCATGGAATTCTCCAGAACAGAATGCTGGAGTGGGTAGCCTTTCCCTTCTCCAGGGGATCTTCCCAACTTGTGAAGCTTTAGATAAGGTGTTCGAGGAAGACCCCAAAGAGGGGACCTGAATGGCGTGGAGGAGCCGCCACATGGCGACCCTGGGGAAGTTCAATCCGGAGGCGCCACGAGCTTGGGTGTTTAAGGAATAGATGGAATATGAGGCAACTATTCTAAAATATCATTTTGAAAACTAAAACCTGAAGCAAGTAAAATTTTTAAAGTACAAGATACACTAAGATGCTATCTCATCCCAACCTTTCCTAGATAGACAGAATTCTCAGAAAAGTGAAATGGTTGATTTATTGAGGTGTGATTATGGGTTTTTTTTTTTTTTTTTAACATTTTCTGTTTTGGAAATATCTTCTGTCTCTACTGTTGTCATATTATGGTTTCTGCAATTTTTTTAAGTCAAGGAAAAAAAAAAGGAACATTCTAGGAGTCTCACACAGAGACTCCTAGAACTGAGTCAACTAAAAAAATATCTATTGAAAAAAAAATCTGTTGAATAGCTAAGTCAGTTGTCTGGTTACTGTGAAGATTATGCACGTGAGATGGACATATCTTCTTCATGAACATGCTGTGCCATCTCCAGCCGGTCACACTCCTTCTCCAGACCACAATATAGAACAGGGAGGATGCCACACTTCCTGGAACACCGACCAAAAGTGAGATCCCTCATAGAAGAAGACACTGGCAAAGTCAAGCCTTCCTGCTGCTATTCATGTGACACACAATTATAAGCATACCTTTTTTAATATTAAGAAAAAACACATTGAATCATTAATAAAAATCAATCAGAAGAATGAAACAACAAGCCATGGACTGGGAGAAATTTGCAAAAGACATTTGATAAAGAACTGCTATCCAACATACACAAAGAAGTCTTAAAACAATGATAAGAAAATTAACAAATGAATTAAAACATGGGCAAAAGATCTGAACAGCTCACTAAAGAAGATATATCGATGGCCAGTAAGCATAAAAAGGACATGCAACATATATGTCATTAGAGAATTGCTAATTAAAACAGTGAGAGAGATTTCCCTGGTGGTCTAGTGGCTAAAACTCCATGTTCCCAATGCAGGGAGCCTGATTTGATCCCTGGTCAGGGAACTAGATCCCACTTGCCACAGTGAAGAGTTCCCATGCTGCAAGAAAGATCAAAGATCCTGTGTGCCGCAACTAAGACTCAGCACAGCCAAAAAAAAAAAAACAACTAATGAGATACCACTACATCAGTTCAGTTCAGTCGCTCAATCGTGTCCAACTCTTTGCAACCTCATGAATTGCAGCATGCCAGGCCTCACTGTCCATCACCAGCTCCTGGAGTTCACTCAAACTCATGTCCACTGAGTCGGTGATGCCATCAAGCTATCTCATCCTCTGTCATCCCCTTCTCCTCCTGCCCCCAATCCCTCCCAGCATCAGAGTCTTTTCCAATGAGTCAACTCTTCGCATGAGATGGCCAAAGTACTGGAGTTTCAGCTTTAGCATCATTCCTTCCAAAGAAATCCCAGGGCTGATCTCCTTCAGAATGGACTGGTTGGATCTCCTTGCAGTCCAAGGGACTCTCAAGAGTCTTCTCCAACACCACAGTTCAAAAACATCAATTCTTCGGCACTCAGCTTTCTTCACAGTCCAACTCTTACATCCATACATAACCATTGGAAAAACCATAGCCTTGACTAGATGGACTTTTGTTGGCAAAGTAATGTCTCTGCTTTTTAATATGCTATCTAGGTTGGCCATAAGTTTTCTTCCAAGGAGTAAGCATCTTTTAATGTCATGGCTGCAGTCACCATCTGCAGTGATTTTGGAGCCCAAAAAAATAAAGTCTGATGCTGTTTCCACTGTTTCCCCATGTATTTGCCATGAAGTGATGGGACCAGATGCCATGATCTTAGTTTTCTGAACGTTGAGTTGTAAGCCAACTTTTTCACTCTCCTCTTTGACTTTCATCAAGAGGCTTTTTAGTTCCTCTTCACTTTCTGCCATAAGGGTGGTGTCATCTACACATCCATGCTGCTGCTGCTGCTAAGTCGCTTCAGTCGTGTCCGACTCTGTGCGACCCCAGAGACGGCAGCCCACCAGGCTCCCCTGTCCCTGGGATTCTCCAGGCAAGAACACTGGAATGGGTTGCCATTTCCTTCTCCAATGCATGAGAGTGAAAAGTGAAAGTGAAGTCGTTCAGTCGTGTCCGACTCTTCGAGACCCCATGGACTGCAGCCTACCAGGCTCCTCTGTCCATGGGATTTTCCAGGCAAGAGTGCTGGAGTGGGGTGCCATCGCCTTCTCCACACATCCATAAGAATGGCCAAATCCAAAACACTGAGTGTACCAAATGCTGGGGAGGCTGGGGGGCAGTGCTGGTGGTTTAGTCACTAAGTTGCATCCGACTCTTGTGACCCTGTGGACTGTAGCCTGCCAGGCTCTTCTGTCCATGGGATTGTCCAGACAAGAATACTGGAGTGGGTTGCCATTTCCTCCTCCAGGGGATCTTCCCGACCCAGGAATCAAACCCGGGTCTCCTGCACTGCAGGCAGATTCTTTACCAACTGAGCTATGGGGGAAGCCTGAGGAGCAGTAGCAAGTCTCATTCATTGCTATTTGGAATGCGACATGATACAGCCACTTTGGAAGGACAGCGTGACAATTTTTTACAAAGCTAAACATACTCTCACCATGTTATCTAGCAATCATACACTTTGCCATTTATCCAAAAGAGCTGAAAATGTGTGTCCATATGGAAAGGAAAGGAAAGTGAAGTCGCTCAGTCGTGTCCGACTCTTTGTGACTCCATGGACTGTAGCCTACCCGGTTTCTCTGTCCATGGGATTTTCCAGGCAAGAATACTGGAGTGGGTTGCCATTTCCTTCTCCAGGAGATCTTCCCGACCTGGGATTGAACCTGAGTCTCCAGCACTGTTGGCAGACGCTTTACCATCTGAGCCACCAGGGAAGCACACAAAAACCTGCATGTGAATGTTTATAGCAGCTTTATTCATCATTGCCAAAACTTGGAAGCAACCAAGATGTCCTTCAATGAGTGAATGAATAAATAAACTGCAGCATGACCCATTATATTATACAATGGAATATTATTTAGCACACACACCAAAAAAGAGCTCTCAAACCACATACAAACATGGAGAAGGGACTTCCTTGCTTCAGTGCTTAAGACTCCCAACTTCTGCTGCAGGGGGCAAGAGTTCAGTCCCTGGTCAGGGAACTAAGATCCTGTGTGCAATGAGGTGCACCCCTCCCACCACCAAAAATATGGAGAAAATGTAAAGGCATATTACTAAGTGAAAAAAGTCAATCTGAGAAGACTGTATGATTCTAACCATATGACATTCTGAAAAAGGCAAGAGTATAGAGAGAGTAATAATTTCAGTGATTGCTGGGAGTCTGGGGAGAGAGAGTAATCCATAAAGCATGGGGAATTTTTAGGGCAATAAAAATGGTGCTAGAATGGTAAACATATATCATTACACACTTGTCAAAACTCATACACAGAGTGATGTCAATTACAGACTTTGGGTGATAGTGATATGTCAATACCAGTTTATTGTAACAAGTGTAACGCCAAGGTGCACAACGTTGATGGAAGGGGAGGCTCAGGGTGGGGAGGACAGGGCTATATGAGGACTCTACATTCTGCTCACTTTTACTGTGAACCTAAAAACACTCTAAATACAGTAAAGTTGTTTTTTTTTTTTTAAGTCATTTAAGAAAACAAAGAAACACTGTCTGATAAAATTATTAACTCAGGTGGAAGAAAGGGAAATTCCTGGAAGAACTTTTTTCCTTGAGGTCTGTCTCTCACACAGGAAGGAGCGAGAAGTCACGCATGACAGAAGAGGTTAGGCTACTCTTTTCCAGACAGTGCACACTAAGCCCTGTGCTTATATGAGTTATTTCATTTGTTCCTGCAGTGACCAAATGAAATGTTTATAGTACACAAAAGACTTGGGAGTCATTATTATTCCCAGTTAACAGTGGAAGGAACTAAGGGTTACAGATACTCCCGGTCACCCCGGTCTATCTGAGCCCAGAGGCTGAGTTCTAAGCCACTAAGGCAGGTTGGGGGGCTCTCTGAGCCCTCTTCCACCTTCAATATTCCATCCATGAGTTGATTTGTCTCTTCCAGAGGCATCACTGGGGGGCCTTGCCTCACTTGGGCATTGCATTCCTGGAAGGACAGTGCTGTGTCCTTAGGAGACTGAGAATTTGACCGCCTAGAGCTCACTTCATGCAGGAATTTCACACCTTCCCAGACCCTAGACTGCAGGTGGAGGGTGTCTGGCAGGAGAAGGGGCCAACTGCTCCCACAGAGAGCTCCACCTCCAGACCTCGGCCACCTGTTCCACAGCCCCGCCCCGCCAACCTCCACCTCAGCATTGGAATGCTAAATCCAAGAGCTGGTGGGGCTGGTGGGGTATTAATAACTGGACGCTGACGCTTGTGCTGATTAGAAAGGCATTCCCTCCTGGCAGCTGAGACATCTGAGTGCCTTTTGAGCTCATCTCTCCAGCCCTTCCGTGGCCCTGAAGACAATGGAGGGTGGCAGGATGATAAGAACAATAGCCACCCTGTTTGAGGTGCTGGAGAGTGCCAGGCCGCAGTGCCAAATGCGTCATCCACAGGGCTGCCTTCAGTCCCTTCAGGTGCTTTTCATATCCCCTTTATGTGCATGGCGAAACTGAAGCTCCTGGGAGCTCAAGGAACACGCCGCAGGCCACACAGCAGGTGAGCCTCTGGGCAGGGACTCAGATGCTTTCTGCCAGCAGCATTGAGCTTTGCCGTGGGTGGTGTGAGCCAAAGACCGGTGTACTGCTCAGGCCGCATAAACACTGCAGCCCAGTTCCTGTAACTTCCAGGAACAGAGTGACAGGGACGGTATGGGGTGTGGGGGTGGGGCGACTTCCGGGAAGTGGGTGGCAGAACCCGGCCTGTTGACCAGACCTCATGACCACCCAGTCTGGGAGAGTGGCCCTCTCTGGCTTCCGGGTGGGGAACTGGGTGACAGAAACCTCTGCCCCTACTGTGTGGGATGGGCAGCCTTGACTCTCCTGCTTACTTCCTGGTGCTAGTTCTCCACCCCGCACTGTCCTCTTCATCCCCTTGAGTACCTTGATGTACCCGACTAGCTGGGGCCTCCCAGAAGACAGGGTCAACTCCTCTGAGAGGAGAGCAAAGGGCTCATTGCCCAGGGCTAGAGTTTTCTAACTTTAGTTTTTGAGGAGTAATACAGCATAGTGGTTAAGCCAGCAGCCTCTGGAGCCGGACTACTGCTGGGTTTCCCTTCTAGATCTGCTACTTAGGGCTGTGTAGCTTTGGTCAGATTCTTTAATCTCTCTATGCGTCAGTTTCCCCATCCGTAAAATGGGGGAGAAAAACCTATCTCATAGGGTTGTCGTGAAAATTAAATCAGCTAATAAATGTAAAGTGTACATTTCCATAATCATAAAGCCTGGCACAGAATAAGCACTCAATCAATGTTAGCTGCTATTTTCAAACAGTGTTACATAAAGAATCACAAACAGGATGGAGAGAATTCCCTGGGGAACCAGTGGTTAAGACTCTGCACTTCCAATGCAGAGGGCACCGGTTTAATCCCTGGTCAAAAAGAAAAAGAATCACGAAGAGAATGGAAAAGGGAAGAGGTTCACCAAGCAAAAAATAATCTTATCTTCACTCGCATGTTCATAACAGCCCTATTTACAATAGACAAGATATGGAAACAACTCAAGTGCCCATCCATGGATGAACAGATAAAGGAGATATGGTGTATATACTATGAAATGGAATGGAATACTAATCAACCATTGGAACACTTTTGTTGTTGTCGTTTAGCTGTTTAGTCGTGTCTGACGCTTTTGTGACCCCATGGACTATAACTCACCAAGCTCCTCTGTCCACAGGATTTCCAGGCAAGGATACTGTAATGGGTTGCCATTTCTTTCTCCAGGGGACCTTCCCAACCCAGGGATTGAACTGTGTCTCCGACATTGGTAGGCAGATTTTTTTTTTTTTTACCACTGAGCCACCAGAGAAGGCTATTGAAATATTCATCAACCATTTAAAAAGATGAGCTCTTGCAATTTGCAATGGCATGGATGGACCTTGATGGTACTAACTGACATGAGTCAGGGAAAGACAAATTCTGTATGAATTTCATTCATATGTGGAATGTAAGAAACTAATAAACAAATGGACAAAAACAAAATAAATGAATAAGTCAAACAAAAAGAAACATGTAGATACAGAGAATAGACTATCAGGTTACCAGAGGGAAAGGGGTATTGGGGAGGGGATGTTTAAAGGATATCAACTGTGTGATGATGGGTGGGAACTAAATTTTTGGTAATGAGCACATTGTAGGGTATGCTGAGTAGAAATATTAGGTGGTACACTTGAAACTTGCATAGTGTTTTAAATCAATGTCATCTCAATGAAAATAAAAAATAATCTGTAAGCCCACCATTCAACACAACCACTGACACTGTTTCACTCCATTTCCTTCCAATATTTTTTTCCTGTTCATCATTTTCACAACATTACAATCATAATGTACTCAAAAGTTGTACAACTTTGGGACTTTTTTCATTTAACATTTTATCCTAAGTCTTTTCAATAATTATTCAATAGGTTCTTATTGAGGGTCTATCGGAGAAGGCAATGGCAACCCTCTCCAGTACTCTTACCTGGAAAATCCCACGGACAGAGGAGCCTGGTAGGCTGCAGTCCATGGGGTTGCTAGGAGTCGGACACGACTGAGCGACTTCGCTTTCACTTTTCACTTTCATTGGAAGTGAAATGCATTGGAGAAGGAAATGGCAACCCACTCCAGTGTTCTTGCCTGGAGAATCCCAGGGACGGTTGAGCCTGGTGGGCTGCCATCTGGGGTCGCACAGAATCGGACACGACTGAAGCAACTTAGCAGCAGCAGCAGAGGGTCTATTACATATCTTATTCTAGACTCTGGGAAAACAGCTGCCAGCAAAACAGACAAGCTCCTTGTCTCCAGGAACTTATAGTCTAATGGGCCTTGCTACATTGTCTTCAGAACTCATGCTTTTACATTGCAGTCTCATCTACATACCACAGAGAACGCTAATGTGAAGCATAGAGTTCCATTAATTTTTACATATATATTTACCCATGTAACTGCCACCCAGATCAAATCACAGAATATTTCCATCACCCCAGAATTTTTCGCCTTCCCTATCAATAACCACCCCTCTTCTGTACAGATCAGTTTCACCTGTTTAGTACAGGATCTGCTCTTTCGAGAAAGCCCATTTTTTTCTTTTATAAATTATGAAAATATAGCACATTTACAGGACGCCCAGAAAATACAGGACAAAGTTACATATTGTTCCACATTACAATTGTTTAAGTAGATAAATTAAGATTTTTCAGTTTAGTTCAGTTGCTCAGTTGTGTCCAACTCTTTGCTACCCCATGGACTGCAGCACACCAGGCCTCCCTGTCCATCACCAACTCCCGGAGCCTGCTCACACTCATGTCCATCGAGTCAGTGATGCCATCCAGCCATCTCATCCTCTGTCATCCCCTTCTCCTCCCGCCTTCAATCTTTCCCAGCATCAGGGTCTTTTCCAATGAGTCAGTTCTTTGTGTCAGGTGGCCAAAATAGTGAAGTTTCAGCTTCAGCATCAGTCCTTCCAATGAATATCCAGAACTGATTTCCTTTAGGATGGACTGGTTTGATCTCCTTGCCGTCCAAGGGACTCTCAAGAATCTTCTCCAACACCACAGTTCAAAAGCATCAATTCTTCGACGTTCAGCTTTCTTTATAGTCCAACTCTCACATCTATACATGACTACTGGAAAAACCATAGCTTTGACTAGACGGACCTTTGTTGGCATAGTAATGTCTCTGCTTTTCAATATGCTATCTAGGTTGGTCATAACTTTCCTTCTAAGGAGTAAGTGTCTTTTAATTTCACGGTTGCAGTCACCATCTGCAGTGATTTTGGAGCCCCCAAAAATAAAGTTTCTCACTGTTTCCATTGTTTTCCCATCTCTTTGCCATGAAGTGATGGGACCAGATGCCATGATCTTAATAGTCTGAATGCTGAGCTGTAAGCCAACTTTTTCACTCTCCTCTTTCACTTTCACCAAGAGGCTCTTTAGTTCTTTTTCACTTTCTGTCATAAGGGTAGTATCATCTGCATATCTGAGGTTATTGATTTTTGAGGTTATAATCTTATAATCTGAAGTTATAAGATTTTTAGTCAGAGTTTCAATATCAAACTCTCAGAAATTAATAGAATGAATGTACAGAGAAGTAGAAGAATATAGTAGGCCTGAAAAGCATTATGAAACAAGTCAACATAATTAATATTTATACAATTTTCTCACAACAGTAGGATATAAATTCTATTCAAGTTCCCATAGACTATAAACTAGGAGACACTGGAACATATCCAGAGACATAAGATCAGGGGCAGAAATGTCATGGTCGACAGGTATTGAAATCATACAGAGTCTGTTCTCTTATTTCTGTGTAATTATGTTAGAGATCAATATCAAAAGATATTTGAAAATAACCCACATATTTTCAAGTGCAGTATGACATTTACCAAGAGAGGTCTCTGATTTAGCCATTGAAAGACTCAATAAAGTTAGAAGACTGAAAAAACAGGGTGATCGCAGAGGAGAATTCCTATTTTTTAATGGCCGCAGAATAACCTAACCTGTAGATATGTTGTTGGACTCATCTTTTGCTTTTAGCTTCTCAGAGTTACCAATAGTGCTATACTGAAAGCCACATCTTAAATTATTCCCTTAGGCTCAGTTCTCAGAAGTGGGATTGATTTTTGAAAGGGTTCTTGACAGACTGCTTTGTTAAAATGTCATATAGCTCCACAAGTAGCAAGAGGGACAAGCTGTGGGCACACAGCATAGCCACAGTCCAGCTCAGTCACCTGCCTCCTTCACTAGACTCACCTAGAACTGAACTAGAATCCTCAGCATATATAATACCGTAGTGCAGAAAGGCGTGTCCACAAGTCTGACTGGCTAGAGAAGGGCTCGCAGGGCAGAATCTCCCTTGGTCCTGAGTTTGGCACTCAACGTCACAATATCTGAACTCTGACTCCTGCAGCCCTCCACGAGGGCATTCACCTTTCATCGGTGGACTGACAAAAACCAAGCAACAGAGTCTGATTTAGTCAGTAAAGCAGGTATCAATCTAAGAACTTACAAAGATAAATTTAACAAGAATGCACACACGAAAAGACTGGTGTGTCCTCTCTACCCTTTCCCCAAACACTGCTTCTCTGTGTGCGTGCTCACTCATGTCTGACTCTGCAACCCCATGGATTGTAGTCTTCCAGGCTCCTCTGTCCATGGGATTCTCCAGGAAAGAATTAGAACGTGTTGCCATTTCCTTCTCCAAGAAACACTGCTTAGCCCCTGCTTTAAATAATTATTGACCAAGTATTTAAAGAACGTCAGCTTATGTCTCACTTGGACCCTCAAGTCTCAATTTCAATGCCACCTCCTGTCAAAAGCTTTCCCTGACCCTCCAGATCCCTTCATGTAAGAACAGTTTAGGGTCCCCTCCTCCAGGTTCATGGAATCCCTCTCTGGCACCAATCACACTATAGTGTCTTTGCTCATTAAGGTGTTTCTGTCTCCCCTATTAGACTTTGAGGGCCATGAGGGCAAGGGCCTTATCTTCTTGTTCACTGCTTTTTACCAGCATCTAGCACAATTTCTTGCACATAGCAGGCACTCACTAAATAGCTGTTGACAATGAATAAAGTACCTGCCATGTGCCAGGTACTAGCTGACTCCTCAGGAAAGGTATGTGTAGTGAAATTTGCTGGCTGTTCTCCAAACCTCTGGATTTCAGCCACTAAGTCCCATCCTCTAGGACACAGCTTGGTCAAGAAAGAGCCCACAACCCTAGATAAGTCAATCAGGTCCAAAAAGACTCAGTTCTTAGACTATGGTTTGAGGAATAGAGATTTGCAATTGACTTTCCTGCTCCTGTGGGATACCAGCTCCCATGGCTGAATCCCTAGAAGCCCTGCTGGGCCCATAAGAAGAGCCAGAAACACCATCTGGGCCCATAAGAAGAGCCAGGATTAAGATGAAGTCAGCATCGTTGAGGGCTTCCCCAGTGGCTCAGTGGTAAAGAATCTGCCTGCAATGCAGGAGACGAGGCTTCGATCCCTGGGTTAGAAAGATCCCCTGGAGAAGGGCATGCCAACTCACTCCAGTATTCTTGCCTGGAAAATCCATGGACAGAGGAGTCTGGCAGGCTATAGTCTGTAGGGTCACAAAGAGTTGGACATGACTGAAGTGACTTCGTACACACGCACAGCATCATTGAAGGGTCTTTGGTGGTATATGAGCAGCTGAATCAAACCTTTCCTGAAGCTAGCCCTCCCATCTCCATTCTTCTCAGTCAAGCATGCCAATCTTCCTTTCAAGTAAGTCTGAGTTTCTGCACTTATAACATGAAGCATCCAAAAGGGTCAGAGGTCAAGCTTCATCATCTCAGTACCTGCTGAGAAACTGAGTGGATTCACAGTTTGGGATGCTCTTGGGACCTTATCTTGTAGCCCTCAACTCCTCATCCATGACTCATTCACCATGACTCTCAGACAGGGACAACCCCCAACAGAAGCTCTTGGACCAATGGCAGGGGATATGGGACTTGGTCTTAACTACCAGATGCTCCAGCTGCTCTCAGTCCTCACCAAAGAGATAAATAGGACCCATCCAAAGACAAAACAGCTTGCATCTGACACGTGATCTTCTTGCACCTCTAAATCACTTGTCTGGGGTCTAGGTCCGAAATGACCATTTTAGGGAATTTCCTGGTGGTCCAGTGGTTAGGACTCCATGCTTTCACTGCTGAGGGCCCAGGTTCAATCCTTGATCAGGCAACTAAGATCACACAAGATATGTGGCACGGCACACACACAAAAAAGAAATGATCATTTCAATCTTCTTGGTACAAGCATAGTGAAGATGTAGGATTGAAGAATCAGAATGTTAGAGCTAATCAGACCCTTCTTTTTGCAGATGGAGAAACTGTGGCTCAGAGCAGGGAGGAAACTTGCTCAAGGTCACACCACTCATTAGTCCCAGAGCTGACACTCTCTTAAAGGAGTTTCGGCATCAGCCTCCCCCTGCAGAGATGGGGCTGGGGCTCCACCAGCTGGGGAAGCAGAGAGATAGGAATACTGATGGGGATTCTCCCTACTATGAGAGGGTAGGAGCTGCTTCTCAGTCATCCTTAATTGTTTGGTAGCATTTTGACAACACTTTTTTGTTGACCTAGGATGAGATGACTTCAGAGGGCACAAAGTCTCTGACAAAGCATCATCAATGACGTCTCTAGAATTTCTCCAGGGGGGAACTTAGCACCAGCAATCTGATGGGAAAGGGACCAAGAGACTCACCTTCCAGCTGCATTTACATAGCAAGTTTACTGTTGTTACTTAGACGAGGATTTTTCCATTTCCACATTACTGGCATTTGAAGCAGGATAACTCTTTGTTGTGGGAAGGCTGTCCTGTGCATTGTAGCATATTTAGCAGCATTCTTGGTCTCTCCCACTGGATGTCTACAGCACTTAACCTGCCCACTGTGATAACCAAAAATATCTCCAGATATCACCAAATGCCCCAAAAGACAAATTGCCCCATTTGAGGAAACACTGACATACCTGCATGTTTAAGTGGCTGAGGGGGCATGATGAGGATTCTTCTAAAAGAAGAATGGAGATAAAAACACAAGGAACCACTCCCTGCTGCAAGAGAATAAAACCGTTGGAGGGATAATCAGCTCTAGGCGAACCATGAACTTTGATCTTACTTGCCCCGCTTCCCTTTTATGACCATTTTCTTCTCTTTCTTGGCTCCCATTCCCACTTAGAAAATAAAATTAATAAACCATTCAGAAAAAATTAATATTTGCATTCACATTAGAGTGAAACAAGCAGTGTACAATAGTTACAAGCGGTTATAAACACAAGATACACTTAAGACGTGAGCATTTCCCTGTATATAAGCTATATCTCAAAAAAAAATAATAATAAAGCATAAAGCAATTATATGCTGGATTCAACTCCAAATTTATACATTTCCTAGCTGTATGACTTTGTGTAAGTCCTCTCATCTCTCTCTCTCTTTTTTTCTGCCATGCCACTCAACTTGTGGGATCCTATTTCCCTGACCAGGGATTGAACCCTGGCCCCAGCAGTGAAGGTACAGACTCCTAACCGCTGAATCACCAGGGAATTCCCTCCTCTCACCTCTTAGAAAGGGGGTTGGCAATAGTATGTGTCAGAGGATAACTGTGCAGAGCCAATGATATAATGCACTTTGCATAATGCCTGTCACCGAGGTAATGTGTGTAATAGCTATTATGTATTCAATTCACATTTATATTACCTATTTATATTTATCTAGTTTATAGGTGAAATTGCTCCCTGATGGTCTGCTTCCTGTGGATCTGTTCTGAACTGTTGCTTCTTGACCTGCACACAGATTTCTCAGGAGGCAGGTAAGGTGGCCTGGTATTCCCATCTCTTGAAGAATTTTCCAGTTTGTTGTGATCCACAGTGTCAAAGACTACTGCGCAGTCAGTAAAGCAGAAGTAGATGGTTTTCTAGAATTCTCTTGCTTTTTCGATGATGTTGGCAATTTGATCTCTGGTTCCTCTGCCTTTTGTAAATCCAGCTTGAACATCTGGAAGTTATCAGTTCACGTACTGTTGAAGCCTTGCTTGGAGAATTTTGAGCATTACTTTGCTAGCAACTGTGAGGTAGTTTGAGCATTCTTTGGCATTGCCTTTCTTTGGGATTGGAATGAAAACTGACCTTTCCCAGTCCTGCAGCCACTGTAGAGTTTTCCAAATTTGCTGGCATATTGAGTGCAGCACTTGAACAGTATCATCATTTAGGATTTGAAATAACTCAGCTGGAATTCCATCACTTCTACTAGCTTTGTTCATTGGTGATGCTTCCTAAGGCCCATTTGACCTTGCACTCCAGGATGTCTGGCTCTAGGTGAGTGATCACACCATCATGGTTTTCTGGGTCATGAAGATCTTTTTTGTACAGTTCTTCTGTGTATTCTTGCCACCTCTTCTTAATATCTTCTGCTTCTGTTAGGTCCATACCCTTTCTTTCATTGTGCCCATCTTTGCATGAAATGTTCCCTTGGTATCTCTAAATTTCTTGAAGAGATCTCTAGTCTTTCCCATTCTATTGTTTTCCTCTATTTCTTTGATTGATCATCTAGGAAGACTTTCTAATCTCTTCTTGCTATTCTTTGGAACTCTACATTCAGATGGATATATCTTTCCTTTTCTCCTTTGCCTTTTGCGTCTCCTTTTTCAGTTATTTGGAAGGCCTCCTCAGACAACCATTTTCCTTTTTGCATTTCTTTTTCTTGGGCATGATTTTGATCACAGCCTCCTGTACAATGTCACGAACCTCCATCCATAGTTCTTCAGGCACTCTATCAGATCTAATCCCTTGAATCGATTTGTCACTTCTACTGTATACTCATAAGGGATTTGATTTAGGTCATACTTGAATGGTCTAGTGGTTTTCCCTACTTTCTTCAATTTAAGTCTGAATTTCACAAGAATGAATTCATGATCTGAGCCACAGTCAGCTCCTGGTTTTGTTTTTGCTGACTGTATAGAGGTTCTGCATCTTCAGCTGCAAAGAATATAATCAGTCTGATTTCGGTACTGACCATCTGGTGATGTCCATGTGTAGAGTTGTCTCTTGTGTTGTTGGAAGACGGTATTTGCTACGAGCAGTGTGTTCTCTTAGTAAAACTCTGTTAACCTTTAACTAGCTTCATTTTGTACTCCAAGGCCAAGTTTGCCTATTACTCCAGGTATCTCTTGACTACCTACTTTTGCATTCCAGTCCCCTATGATGAAAAGGACTTCTTTTTTTGGTGTTAGTTCTAGAAAGTCTTCATAGAATCTTCATAGGTCTTCATAGAACCGTTCAACTTCAGCTTCTTCGGCATTAGTGGTTGGGACATAGGCTTGGATTACTGATATTGAATGGTTTGCCTTGGAAACAAACAGAGATCATTCTGTTTTTGAGGTTGCACTCAAGCGCTGCATTTCGGATTCTTGTTGACTATGAGGGCTACTTCATTTCTTCTAAGGGATTTTTGCCCACAGTAGTAGATGTAATGGTCATCTGAATTAAATTTGCCCATTCTGGTCCATTTTAGTTCACTGATTCCTAAAATGTCACTGATCTCTTTGAGATAGAAAAAGTAAGGTCTAGAAACACAGCAATTTTCTATGGGACTTTGGACCCTTGGCTTATTAGTCCCACTGAGTCTCAGTTTCCTCAGCTGTAAATAGTATGCCAATACTGTCCACTTTGTAGAGTTCTTGTGAGATTTATAAATGACATGACTCTAGACGGGTCTGGGAATTCAGACTTGCCTTAAGACAGGGGCAAGCAGCTGCACCAATAGAACCTGCCAGCAGGGGGCAGGAACGCTACATCCAAGTTCCCACCTATGGAAGACATTTCATTTTTTGAGCACGGTTGTCTTTTTATCATGGAAAAATTCAGACACAAAAAGTAGAATAGCATAATGAACCCCATGTACCCAGGTTTCAACAACTATAAATATTTCAGCCAGTCTTCCTCCCTCTTTTTGTTTGCTATGCTGCTTGCAAAGTATTTTAAAACATATCCCAAATCTCATTTCATTTTATCCAGAATACATCAGTATGCATTTCTAATTGAAAAAGGCTTTTATTACCACAGACACTATGTCATTATCACACCTAACAAAAAAGAACAAATAATTCCTTGATCTATTGTTAATATTCAAATTTCCCTGATTGTACCAAAGATGTCTTTTGATAGTTATTAATAATCCACTTGAACTATTAATGAGGATCTAAATAAGGTTTTTGCATTTGCTGTCTTGAGTTTTATGATTTACCATTCTACCTTCCTTTTTAATTTTCATGCAATAAATTTATTGCAGAAACCAGGTCACTTGTTTTGTATGAATAGAAAGAAAGTGAAAAGTGAAATCGCTCAGTCGTGTCCAACTCCTTGCAACCCCGTGGATTGTAGAGTACCAGGCTCCTCCGTCCACGGGATTCTCTAGGCAAGAGTACTGGCTGCTACTGCTGCTAAGTTGCTTCAATCGTGTCCGACTCTCTGCGACCAGATGGCAGCCCACCAGGCTCCCCCATCCCTGGGATTCTCCAGGCAAGACACTGGAGTGGCTTGCCAGAATACTGGAGTGGGTTGCAATTTCCTTCTTCAGGGAACCTTCCCAACCCAGGGATTGAACCCTGCCGGGGTTCTTTTTTGTTAGGTATGATAAGGACATAGTGTCTGTGGTAATAAGACTTTTAGAACGTTCCACATTTTGAGTTAGCTGACTGTGGTGTTTGTCTAAGTTCCATGTTTCTGATAAACTGGTAACTAGATCTTGGTCTGCTTAGGCTTCCTTTTTTTTTTTTTTTTTCTTCAGGCAAGAATATGCTATGGAAAGCACTGTGTGCCCCTCTTAATGATTTTAAGGCTGGTCAGTGGATTCAGGCAGTGTTAGCCTAAAGTCTCACTCAATTACAAGTTTTCTCAATAATCTTTCATCCAGTTGTTTCAGCATCATTTCATGATTGCTTCCTAGACTCATTATTTCATTAGGTTTTGCAAAACTGTATTTTTCTAATCCTATCATTTCTTCTGCATTTATTCATTGGAATTCTTCTATAAAAATAACTTTTTCTTATCTACTATTTGGTTACCTGCAATATAACCCATCAAGAAAAGAACAGAAAAATTTTTATTTTCCTTTATCCATTAATGGTCAGAGTAATGAACTCCATTGACAAAAAATGTTGTTTTCCTTGCTGCTGCTGCTAAGTCGCTTCATTCGTGTCCGACTCTGTGCGACCCCATAGACGGCAGCCCACCAGGCTCCCCCGTCCCTGGGATTCTCCAGGCAAGAACGATGGAGTGGGTTGCCATTTCCTTCTCCAGTGCATGAAAGTGAAAAGTGAAAGTGAAGTCATTCAGTCGTGTCAGACTCTAGCGACCCCATGGACTGCAGCCCACCAGGCTCCTCCGAGCAGGGAGGTATAATCAAAATACTTATAAGCCACTTGAAAGTATTTTCTCTTGTAGCTATATCACTTCATTTGTTTCCATTTGTTTTTAATTTTCATGGAGTGTTTTATTCTACTGAACTTTTTTTAATGTAAATATGCAACATTTACGTTTCTAACAGTTTCCAGCTACATAAGGTACATTCACAGAGATCTCATTCCCATCCCTACCCGCTCCATCCCACAGAGCAGATAATTTTTAGAAGATTGAGTTTATTCTTCCATTGTTTACCTTTAAATATAAGCAATTAATGTATATTTATATCATCCCACTACTTACACAGAAGATAGCACTTCCACAAACACTGTCATGCACCTTGCTTATTCCCCTTATATACACGGACATTACTACTACTATTAGTTTCTATTTCTTTATAAGAACTTATCCACCTATCTTTTTACAGCTGCGTAGCACTTCATCCTGTATTTGTATGGTAATTTATTCAGCTAGTTAATTGACACATGAGCAGTTTCCAATCTTTTGCCATTGAAAATAATGCCATAGTTTTTTTTTTAATGCCATAATGAATAGCCTTGTGCATAGAGCTTTTTGTATTTTGCCAATATATCACTAGGATAGACTCCTTAAAGTTTAGCCTTGACATAAGTTTACTGGATGAAAGAGTAAATACATAGGTAACGTGGCTATAGATTGCCAAATGTCCTTAATTAGAAATTACATCATTTTGCCTTCCCACAAGCAGTGTATGACAATGCTATCTATCCACAGGAGTATTTTGGTGCGATATCAGACAGTGGATAAATAAATCACAGTGGGTAGATAAATCACAGACAAGGCTCCTGTCCCCAGAAACTCTGAGTCTCGTAGAAGGCTTCTGGGCAAATATAGTAACATGTGGTAATCTACGGTGCTTCCCAGGTGGCCCTAGGGGTAAAGAACCCACCTGCCAATGCAGGAAGATCACCTGGAGGAGGGCAAGGCAATTCACTTCAGTATTCTTGCCTGGAGAATTCCATGGACAGAGGAGCCTGCAGTGCTACAGTCCATTGTGTCGCAGAGTTAGACACAACTGAAGCGACTTAGCACAGCACATAAGGTAATCTTTATTCTGAAGCTTAAGCTTCAGAGTCCATCACTTACAGAGATACTTTCCAAGGCCCCACCACTGTATTCACAGGCCCATTCTGTAATCTTTTTCCTAAAGAGGACACCCCAAATTACTAAAACGTCCACCTCACAGGCTTTAGAGTCAGTTTCATAACTTTTGAATTATGGGAGTGGATTTCAAGTTCTGCAACCACCTTGAGAGGAGGGATTCTTGTATTTAGTGACTAAGATAAACAAAAAATAACGTTTCCTCGGCCAGAGACACCACTCCTGATTCTGATCAATTACCCACACAGGTAGTCAGCTATCTACACAGAGCCCTCAACTTTTCCTCTCAAGGGCAGAAACCAAACCTTAGAATATATCAGTAGTCCTAGTAGACAGCCGAAGACTGGTAAATGACATGCAGGGCAAAAATCGAACAGATTACAGAGCAAGGTTTCGGTTTGTTTTTTTTGTTTTTGGTCAGGATAAGTAGGAGAATTTACACCAGGGGAGTGGGTATTCAAGGCAAGTGCCCCCTCAAAAAAAAAAAAAAAAAAAACACCTTTCCATCAAAGAATGCAAAGGTCTGCGTCCTTACCTGTAAAAATAGGGTTAGTAATAAGCCCTTCCCTTGTGGAGTTTCTTTAGGAGTAAGAAAGATCATTTAAAGATCTAACCCAATCCCAGACATTCGGGAGGCCCACAAATGGAGGACAGAAAATAAAATGGGTAATTGGTTGACCCTTGAGAGCAGTTAACAGGGATTCTTTGCGCATCACGCCTTATACAGCACTGGGAGGAGGAACAAACACTAGGTGGGGATTAAATCCGTGAAGAAGGAATGGACGATTCTGGCGGTTGCTTACTGATCCGCGAAACACTAACTGAATGACCGATCGGTCCGGGTCTTTGAGCAACTGACAGTCCAGAGTTGGCTGTCTGGTGAACGCGGGCCTGCATCTGGCCAACGGCAGTCCGGGGCCCCAGTGACTCAGGCTGACCGTCGGGCCACTTGCACGGCCGTCCTCGCTGTTAATCTCGGTCCAGGCCGGCCCAGACTTCTGCCGCTAGCCGCGCAAGGCCAGGGGTTGGGGTGGGGGTGGGGGGTGTCCCGACTCTCCACGTGCAGCCCGCGGGTGCCGCGGCCAGGCAGGGCGTGCGCGGAGGCCGCGGCCCCTTCCTCCACGCCGGGGGCAGGTGGCCCCCGTCTCCCGGCTGCAGAGCCTCGGAACAATGAGGCGCCGGGTTCTTTAAGGGAGATACCACCGCGCCGGCGGGGCAGGGGACCGCGTCTTCCCAGATGATCGCACCCAGCCCCGCGCTACCGCCGCCTCGGCAACTGCACAGCGCGCAAATATGGCTCAGTGTCTCTGACAAAAGGTGCAGCCTCCCTGCCGGCGGGGCGGACGCCAGGCCTCCCAGCTCGGGCCGTGCTTCCCCGCGGGGCCCCGGAAGAGGCCCGCGTCCCGCAGGCATCCCAGCCCGGCGCGTAAGAAGATGCCCCAGGCCTTCCGCCCCAGCTACCCCGCACACCTTCCCGCAGCTCGGTAAAGTCAGAAATGGGGGCGGAGCGGGGGAGGGGAGGCGCGCCAGGCGCGCGAACTTCCCTCAGCCCGGACCTGAGGCTGAGGAATCACTCCCGCCGCAGGCACCCGCTGCGGCTGGAGAGCGACCGAGCCCCCGGGCGTGGAGTGGCCTTGCCGCTCCCGGTCCCCCCGCGGGGAGGAGGCACGAGTGGTGCATTCCAGAGCGCGCAACCCCCTTCCGCGACTCCCCCCGGCTCCTGAAAGCCAAGGGAGTCGGGAAGCCAGCGGAGCGCCAGGCGCGCGCCCCGCGGGACCAGCGCTCGGCGTCCCGGGTCGCGCTACGGAAAGCCGGAGGGGGGCGGGGCCGCGAGGCGTAAGGGGGTGTGTCCGCGCGCACCACGGGGGCGCGCGCCGGCCTCTGACTGGAGGCCGCGGCAGCGGAGGCGCGAGCTCCCCGATAATGGCGGCCTGCAGAGCCCGTGAGAGAGAGAAGCGGCGGCGGCTACCCTGAGGTAAATCTGGCCCCTCGGCTCGGCAGAGAGGCCCTGCTGCAGATCCGAGGGCCCTGCACGTGCCTCCCGCCCCAGGCGGCCTGTCACTGAGCTGTCAGCGGAGTCGTCCCAGGGAAGGCCCCGCGCGCCTCAGGCCTCCGGCCCGCACCCCTCAGGCCACCGGCCCCAGCCGCGGCCTCCTCTTCTGCCCCGTGGCCTCCTCCCCAGGCCCCGGCCTTAGCCGCCGACCCGGAGGAGTCGGGACAACTGCAGGACTGCCTCCTCCGGGTGAAGGGCCCTGAGAGGATCCCCTCCGGGTTTTCTCTGGAAGCCGCCGAAGAGGGGGAGGGCCTGATACTTGGCCAATGAGCGGGGCCCTGGGCCGCCGCGTCGGGCTACACCTCTGCCCAGGACTGGCCCTTCCCGGGCGCCAGCAGGTGTACAGCCGGGCCGGCCAGTGTCCGAGCGCCGGGTGGAGGCGCGAGGGCCCGGGGGGATGCCGTCCCGAGTTCCCGAGGCTCGCACGGTGTGCATCACCGCGCTGTGTTTTGCCCCAGGATCTCAAAGACTTCACGAACACCCTCCTTCCCACGTAGTCAGGGGGGTATGGGGCAGCTTTCAAGGCACGAACCACTTTGAGAAGGTTAGGAATTGGCGATCCACGGAGAACAGGAACGAATGTCCACTGTGTAGCTGGGGCAGAGAATTCTGTGGCAGGAAATCCGACGCTCGGAAATACTGTAGGAATTTGAAGACCGGTGTCCAGTTAGAGGAAGTGGGACTAAAAGCAATCTAAGAAGCTTTCATTTTCTTTATTAAATCTGTTCTATCGACTTAAAATGACTGGTCCCAACTTGACAGGCTCTATTTGTCGGTCGCTTTGTGTTCCCCTAAACCGTACACTATAAAAATTGTACAATCTCAGGTAACTTTTCTTGCCCATGCTGGCATTCTACAAATGAGAATTGGTTCCTGAAGCTTATTAGAATTTTGACAGTCTTCGGAGAATGAGCAGGCACTCTTCAAACTCTTAATTCAACACGTGTTTCCACGCAAGGCCTTTCTTTGCCCTTGCCTTTAAATGATTTATCAAGTTGAATTCCAAAGAACTCTGCCAGAGAACCTCTTAATATGCAGGAGAGTTTTCATTGGCAAAAATGTCCTAGATCTAAATAGCTGTTGTTGAAACAAGAAGAGCAATAACCATATTCTAAGTAGCTTAGTTTATCTGTAAAGGAACATTTTTCTCCACAAACTTTATTTGCAAGAAATAAGGAAATAAAATTAAAATAGGAATATGTGTAGTTTGATCATTTACTTTTAAAAAAGAAAAATAACTACTCATTTTTACTTGTGTGCAGTCTCAGTATCTAAGCCTAAGCCAGGTGTTTGTGTTTCTAACTGAGTTTTGCCATTTTTTAGGAACTTTTATATGTATCAGTTTTCAGGGGAAGCAGGAGTTTTGATTGTTTTTTCATGATCAGTAAATAAGAATATGAACTTTTTGTTTTATCTTTAGCAGTGGTGTTTTGAAGCAGTTCATGTAAGAGGTTGTCAGAGCATGATGGCCTGGTTTCAAATCCCAGGTTCACCAGTTACTTGCTGTTTGACCTTGGGCATGTTGCTTAAACTCTGTGCTTTAGTTTTTTTCATCTACAAAATGAGCTATTATGCTCAGTTTCTACCTCATAATGTTGTTGTGAGGATTAAATGAGCTTAATATATAAAGTGCTTGGGACAGTTTCTGATACATGGTAAGTACCACATTACTGTTACTATTATTAAATAGTAGTGTTACTATTATTAAAATATTTACATTTGCCCAGTGTATAGCAAATATTGTTCAAGCACTGCAGACAGTGAGACAGATGATAACTACTAAATCGTGCATAAGAAGAAATTCAAGCCAGTAGGTATACTTAATTTCAACAGAGCACTTTGTTCATTTTTCCAGAAACCTTGACCTTGAAGATGGTGAGTAGCCAGCCAAAGTACGATCTAATACGGGAGGTAGGCCGAGGTAGTTACGGTGTTGTATATGAAGCAGTCATCAGAAAGACCTCTGCACGGGTGGCAGTGAAGAAAATTCGATGCCATGCACCTGAAAACGTTGAACTAGCCCTGCGTGAGTTCTGGGCACTAAGCAGTATCAAGAGCCAACATCCAAATGTGATTCACTTGGAGGAATGCATCCTACAAAAAGATGGGATGGTGCAAAAGATGTCCCACGGCTCTAATTCTTCCCTTTATTTACAGGTATGTGTGGTTGAATGGGAAATAGAAATGATTTGAAGGTAGCATTGGTCAGCAGTGAGAGGAATGAAAGAGTCAGATGAACTTCTACTTTAAATGCAGGTGTTTATGTCATTAGGAATAGATAGGGGTCTGCCAAGAACTGAGTAGATGTTTCCTCTAAAACAAGGTTTTATTTAAACCTGTGATGCAAATACCTAAAAATAACATAAGCCACCTGTTATGCCACGATACTTGCCAATCTGCATAGGAATGGGACAGCATAGGAACTAGAGAGGTGATTGAGACTAGAGTCTAATTAGTTCACTTATTTGAAATCAGTTTTTTTGGAACTGAAGACAGAAGAAAAGGGAAAACTCTACAACCAGTAGCAGTACCCATAGGTAATTGGGCTTTTCTTTATCACTGACATGAACTCATATTCATGTTTTAGAAGGTTGTTTAAGATCCTAACCATGCAATTCCATTGAATTTTCATGGAGTTTGTGGCTTAGCACCTGAATGTTACCAACGACTTAACATTTGGCTTCCTACTCATTCCATACTCTGCTCAGAACAGTCCTGTCAGAAATGTGCTATTATTATCATCGTTATAAATGAAGAAACTGAGGCTTAGAATAGATAATGAATTGATCCAGAATCACATAGCAAGTGGCAGAATTGGGAGCTAAATGTAGGACTATCTGGCAGCTAAAACTTGTGCCCTATAACCTCTAGATTACCCTTTTGCCTCCAGGTTACTCTTCTGTAGACTTGGGGAAAGCATTAATATAGGAAAACAGAAAGTGTGATTTTTTTTTAAGGTTGATTTCTGCCATAGATCAAAATCTCTAGTAGGTCTGTATTTGAAGAGAAAATATACTTCAGACATAGCTAGTTAAAGGCCAGAGCAAAATTTCTTAAGTCCAGTAATTCTTGGAACATGAACAACTTTCCACGAGTGTTTCTAAATTCAGAATTTACCATTAGGGTACAAAAGGCTGTTTTAAAACAGCAAAAGCTTTTGTTCTAGGAACAACAGAACAAACACATTATTCTATGTAATTAAAAAACTAAACTTTCATTGTATGGTGAAAAAATAGCAGCCTTGAGAACCTAATTTCTCTCAAGATAGGGAATATAAACATAACTATTTAGTCTTTATTTGTTTTACTTTGTATTCATCTAGAAGTGCTTATTAGATAAGTTACAATGATAAAAAAAATTGGAAACATTCTTACCGCATTCCACATAAAAGTAGCTAGAACCTTGCTGGACTTTGCCTTGAATTTTGGAGACTAAAATGCATAATTGAACTATAAATGCGAGGATATTTAAACATATGGCTTAGTGCTGATGATATCCTTGAGTCCAGATGGAGCAACTACTATAATAACTAGGTATTAGCTAGCTAATCTCTCAAGGCTTTAAGATGTAAAGCCTTGATTTGGTGATTTTTTTTTTTTAATCTAAAGTACCTTTTTGTTTAGTAATCTATTTCATCTTTTTAAGGCCTGATAGATCTGTGTTTGACTTATGGCATTTTTTGCTAGCTGTATGACCTTGGATAAACAACCCATCTTTTCCCAGCATCTGTATCTTCAAACGTAAGGAATAATAATTTCTACCTTCCATGGGACTTGTCAAAATAAGATGTGATGCAGACACAGTACTTGGCATATAGGAAGAACTCAGTCGTAAGCAACTCTAATAAAATTATATTTTCTACAGATTTATTTAGTTAACCAGACATTCACCAACACATTAACAAGTGCCCTCTCTAAATTTACACTAGTGAAGACAACCAATATTTACACGTGGTAAAACCAAACAAATCTATAGTGTGACGACAGAGTCTCTACATATGGTCTTCACTATTCTCTACATTTTTTTTCCTCCATGTTTTTCTAGATATCTTTCTTGTTCTCAGTTGGAATCATTCAGTCAGTTCCTGATAGCTAAAAACCTTACCTAGAAGAAATATAAAACAAACAGTTAACAGAGGACACATCTTATGCATAGAAACTTTATGGCCAATATGTATACTTATCATGAGTGTCATGAATGAAAAGTACGGGATGATGTAGGTGCATGTAGTAGGCAACCTGACATAATCCTGGAGTTCAGGAATTATGAACTGTTTCAACCGAAACTTGCAAGGTAAAGAGGAATTAGCCAGGTGAGTGAATGAGAAAACTTCCCAGGCAGAACGAACTGTACATACAAATGTTTAGAAGCAAAAGGCAGGAAGCATTCTAAGAACTGAAAGAAGATAAAAAGACTGCAGTGTGCAAGGAGAGTTGTTTTAGTTGAGACTGGGAAAGTCAGCAGGGTGAGAGTGCACAGGGTCCCACAGCCCATGTTAAAGAGCTTAGACTATAGCCTAAGAGAACAGGGACGCTGTTAAAGGACTTTAGGCAAGACAGCCAATGGCTGCCATCTTCTGCACATGACAGTAAGCAGATTGGGCTCTGTCTTTCTGTAGCTCTCAACCAGGGGCCCTCAAACTATAGCCCTCGGCCTGTTTTTGTATGGCCTGGATACTAAAAATGGTTTTTACATTTTTTAAGAGTTTTTTTTTTTTTTTTTTTTTAAGAAGAAGAATATGGAACAGAGACCTTATGTGGCTTGTCAAGCCTAAAATATCTACTATCTGGCTTTACTCTAAACCATTATTTGAATGCTGGAACTCTGCATTGCTGAAAGCTATTTAGGAATTTTGCTTTTGAGAATGAAAAGAGGACATGACGGAAGAGTGATGATGCTCATCTTTAATCTGAGCATATTTAGTAACAGTGCACCTGGTAAATAATTGTGTGATCTGGACCTTTCTGTTCTTTCATTTTCTGTCTCAGTGGCAAACACATGCAACAAAGAAAACGCATGCAAAGAAGACTTCTGCAGACCATTGCAGTTATGGCTGCTGTGGGGGAGACAGCATGGAGAGGTGTTCTTTGCCTCTGCCCACCGAAAAGACAAAAGGAAATACTAGTAGATTTATAGCAGATCACTCACTCTTCAACAACTCTTCACCTTCCCTACTGAGTTTCTGTTCAGCCTGTGAGCCTGAAAAGGACACCATAGGACAAATGCTTTCAAAGCACTGTAATTGAAAATGATAGTTCATGTTCAGTGAAGTAATTGAGATTATTGAATTTCAGGTGGTAGGGGAGTTATAATTAGATAATGATATAAGTAAAACAGTGCTTTATTCTAGATTTTCAGCTTGTATCAAATATACAAGCTCAGTTTTGAATTTTCATATCAAAATGCATATGTGATTTTTATAAATTGGTTTTTAGAAGCCATCTATTGATAGAGATAGCCTTCATATTTGCATTCTGCTTATAGAAGTTCTTACAATAATGATGTCAGTCTTTAGTTTTATCAGTGACTACAGGAGCACTTTATTTCTGTAACAACTGGTTGTTCCTTCATAATTTTCTCTTAGTTTCACAGATTATGTTGATAGTGTAAGTGCAATAAGCGAGAAGTAGATTTCAGGCAGTTTTATGGAGTAGAATGTCCTAACTGATGTTTATACCCCGGTTGGCAATCTACCAGATCTAGGTGCTGAAACTTTGATCTTTTCAGGAAGCTATTAGCTAGCCAGTTAGAATTCAGCTCCATTGACACATGCAGCAAATGTACAAGGAGTTGAACACTTCTCAAAATATAACTATTTTTAATGAAGTTTTTACCTCTTGACTTAGAAATTTGGTGTATTTTTATTAGGGACAAAGTGACAGTTTGAAGTACTAAAGTTTAAAATAAAATGCACATATGAAAGCACTAAACAAATAAAATATTTGTGGAATTTCCAATTAAAATTAGAGACTAATTCAACCAGTGACTGTTTCTCTATAGCTGAATTATATAAACCATGCAGATGATTATAATCTGTTTTTTTCTTTCTTATAGCTTGTAGAGACTTCACTAAAAGGAGAAATTGCCTTTGATCCCAGAAGCGCCTATTACTTGTGGTTTGTGATGGATTTTTGTGATGGAGGAGATATGAATGAGTATCTGTTGTCCAGGAAACCCAATCGTAAAACTAACACCAGCTTCATGCTTCAGCTGAGCAGTGCCCTGGCTTTCTTGCATAAAAACCAGATCATCCATCGAGATCTGAAGCCTGATAACATCCTGATTTCTCAAAGCAGGTTGGATACCAGTGACTTGGAACCTACACTGAAAGTGGCTGATTTTGGTCTAAGTAAAGTTTGTTCAGCATCTGGGCAGAATCCAGAAGAACCTGTCAGTGTAAACAAGTGTTTCCTTTCTACAGCTTGTGGAACAGATTTCTACATGGCTCCTGAAGTGTGGGAGGGACATTATACAGCAAAAGCTGACATCTTTGCTCTGGGGATTATCATCTGGGCAATGCTGGAAAGGATCACCTTCATAGACACAGAGACAAAGAAGGAACTCTTGGGGAGTTATGTAAAACAAGGAACTGAGATTGTGCCTGTTGGGGAGGCACTTCTGGAAAATCCCAAAATGGAACTTCTCATTCCTGTGAAGAAAAAATCTATGAATGGGCGAATGAAACAACTGATTAAGGAAATGCTGGCTGCAAACCCTCAGGATCGTCCAGATGCTTTTGAACTAGAACTCAGATTAGTACAAATTGCATTTAAAGATAACAGCTGGGAAACGTGACACATATATTATTTGCAAATATCTTGGATGATATGCTGCTTCTGTTTTAACAGTGATGCAACATAATGTGGCTGAAAAAGAATATAAAAAGCTAAACTCCACCTTTTAAGGGTTTAGATTTTATTGTGGGATTTTTTTTTTTTTCCTCATTTTTCTTAAGTCCAAGCTGGCCATTCTATTAATATGTTTTAAAAGTGTATTACCAATGTGGATGTAAATTTTTTTAAATGATCATTGGTAGAAGTTTGGCAGGAAAATTCTCTATAAGAGCCAAGAAAAGAAGAGTCCAGTTTTCTGGAAATATGTCTCTAAGTATTTTAGACATTCCTTGTCAGTATTAGGAATTTCCATGGAAAAAAAGGTTTGCATGCTGGTAATGCAACCTTTGAAGCTTTGTAAAGGAAACATATATGTATATATTTATGTATATGTAAGTATGTGAATGTGTGCATTTTGCATTCCATATGAAAAAAAAATGCCACTTCTGTTTAAATTATTTGATGTAGGTTTGGATTTTTTGAGATTTGCTGGTGAAATCAGTAATGAAAAATAAAAGAACCTTCCCTCTTCCTACCCTGTCCCTCCCTCTAATGAAATCATACTAAGTTTTTATTTTTATAACGTTATACAGCTTTTTTTTAAGACATCATTTTGGAGAGTCCAAAATTATCTGGCTAAATGTAAGTGAAAGTAAGTGATCCAAAGCTGCTGAAGTTTGTTTGAGCTCTCCAGAGCCCTATAGCTGCAGGAGTTGAATTAGCCATGCAATCAATGTGGTACAGGTTTTAGGTAACCAAGCATTTAATTAACCAATTAAACCACTGCATTGGAACATGACTGCACTTGAGCATCTGCAATCTAATATAAGTCTGAACACAGGATTCTGCTGTTTCTGAAAACTTTGCTGTATATAAACTATAGTAATTGATATATATTAACTTTTTATTTTCAAGACTTTGTCTAAGCCTCAGCGTAAAGCTGAAGAAACCAAATGAGTTCTACCCTTTCATTGCCTGCTCTAATATGGTCTCATGTTTAATCACTGGAATTCCTTTCATTTTGGCCCTAATGCTGTTTTCGCTTGTCTAATTTGACACAGTAATGGTAGTGATATGGTTGTATTCAGTGTTGACCACCTTTTTCTAAGGTGGGAGGTGATACCTATACAGTTTGGCAAATGGGTAAAATACTGTGGCATCAGTTATGTCTTTCAAACAGAGAGGTTATCAGTTTTATACAATCACTTGGTATGGTCTATGTGAAGAACCAATAGACCATTATTCTTCTTGAGACCATTCTTCTTCTTGAGGTCAGTTTGATTTTTAACCCCATATGGTTGTCTCCAGTTTTGTTTTGTTTTTTTTTCCTATAAATGCAGATAGTTCAAATCTAAAGGAAGAAAGTTTTCCTAAAACAGATCATTAGCCTTTAAGGTTGTTAATACTTTAAGACCATTTGTATATAGGTTAATCTTTATAAAGCACTAGAATCTTTGGTCAAAAGTAAAAAAAGTTTAAAGGTATTAGAATATTGAAATCATTGATAGTTCACATAGTCTCCTCAGTTTTTTTGAACTTCCACAATTTTTGGAATATTCCTACCATAATTTTTTCCTTATTTAAAATGTGTTCAGGGGACTATAAAAGGTGAAAAAGCACAAAAAATTGGAATACATAAAATTTCTGAACTATGCATTACTTGGTGTGAAGTTTAAAATTTAGACTGAAAAGGTTTTACTTAAAACCTCTTAAATGAAAAAAAAGATGTACTTTTAACATTACTTCCAAGCTAATAATTATAAGAATTATTTTCAAAATTGGAGGTGGAAATACACTGAAACTTCATGATAATTGACCCTTTGGATCACCAAATTAGTAGAACACAGATCTGGCCAAGTAGATTGAGTTGCTGGAAGTAGAAAAGCATTACAATGTTTTATCAATAACATGGCACTTCAGCAGAGATTCATGATGACTTAGGTGATGGTATGCCAATGCTTCATTTGCTCTTCAAATAGCTACATGTCATGGTTTCCTAAGTAGATAGCTTTTGGTCCCACCTCATTTAAAATAGTTAACAATTATAATTTATTTTGAAAACTATTTTAATTTACCTGTGAAGTGGAAGTATTCCTTTCATTGGCGGTAAGGATGTGAGGCGATCAGGAAGATTCTTCTGAAATTTTCTTAAGTCCCTGTATTCTAAATAGCCTATGATACCAAGAAAAATGATAGTAAATTCTTTGTCTTCATTCTTTCAGTCAGGAGGTATTTATTAAGTACCTACTGTGTGCTCAGCACTAAAGATCAGTTGATAAAATGACAATTTAAAAATGGCATGTAGCCATGGGCTTTTCCAGCAAGGAGTAAGAAATAAAGTGATACTTGGAAATTCCTGGATATTGCTTAGAGGAAAAATGAAAGCAAGAGTCTGTGCACAGTGCCTTGCCCATAATAGGTACTCAATAAACTGTTGTTCCTCATAGAGTCTCTTGCCATGGTTTATAGTGTTTTATGAAATTTGTCTTAATTGAAAAAAGACCAAATATTTCAAATAAGCTTATAGGCAGCTGTGGCCAGTTAAAACAATGGGATTGTACAGTTAGTTCCTAGAATGTTATTTTGCACTAGTTGTCACTTAGAAGGATGGGGTTCCTGTAGTTTTTTGGTGCTAAGGGATACTTTGTCACTATGATGAAGTAAGTGTTAAGTGTCAGATAAATAGCACACTGAATAGTTCTTTCTGCTGGTCTGTTTTTTCCTCTTTGTTGTTGTTGTTGTTGTTTTTAACTGTAAAATGTTTATCAATCAAACTATTGTAGCAGCTACAAATAATTCACCAGCATGACAAAATGGTCAAAAAATAAGTCATCAGCACTTCAAAAACAAAAGCAACTTTTGAAATTTTCTTTTAAAATTGTCAAATATATTTTATGAAGAATTTATAAAAGGGGGAAATGATTGTAATTTATTGTTCATGACTTTTTTTTTTTTAATAAAGTGCGTTTCAACAAAAAATTCCCTGGAAATTCTACATTGCTGCTTTGGTGGCTCTGTGAGTAGTTCTGTAATGCTTTACTTCATAGATATAAAATACAGCATATAAAATTTGAAGCAATATTTTTTCAGCCTTATCTATTAAATGAAACTTTCTATAATAGAAGCTGTTACTGAGGAAAGGATGACTGAATTATAGGAGTTTCTTTCAATATTTCAAGGTCTCTAAAATTTTAAAGCTTGCTGTATTAGAAGAATTTGGATTGCCTGAAATAAATGATTTTTTTTTCATTTTTCTTTCTATCTCATTCAGCTGAAGATGCATATCAGACTTAGAATGAATTGTAGTAAATATACTAAGCGAATGTAATTTTTCAATCTTTTAAGTTGAGTCTATGGTTTCTTTTGTATATAAAAAGTCATCTGAGCCATTCTTTTCTTTTACAGGTTCTGTTATGTATGTCTTCTCCAAAATAAACAAAGTACAGATGATGCAGTGTACTTCATGGTCCAATGGAATAGCAGAGGGAAAAGTAGAGACAGAAAACATTAATTCTACATGTGACCTAGTGATGAGTAGGAAAGTAGGGGTCAAAATTGTGGATGCTTCTAACTCTACCACCTCCTGGTATAGCCTTTGCAGGCAAGTAAATTTTGCTTTATGTTTAGAGTTTTGGGATTTTTTTAAACTATTTGCTAGCCATTTCCTTTGCAGTTTACAAAGCGTTTTCACATAGTTTTTACGTATCTTTTCAAATGGGGGCTAATTTCTTGAAGAATTTAATAGCAACTTAACACCAGTTAGGGAAGTCAAGGTTTTACCCAACACAGGGTTTCTCGTGCCTAATCTCTGATGCTGACTCAGAGTTTTTTCTGACAAAGCTTTATCTTTCTCTCTGAAGTAAAGACCTTAGGTTGTTTTGGTCTTTTCTTAAAATTCAAATATTGCTCTCTTAGTCGACCAATCATTGGTGTCCTCTCAAAGTGCAGTGTAATGATAGACAGTTGGCTTGTGGTTTGATAGTAACTCCCACTAGAGAAAAACCTAACAGCCACACCTCTTGGAGGCCACACCTCTTTGAGGGCAAAGTGCCTCTTTTAAAGGCAGCACTTTCCCTTTTGCAGTTGTCATTGGTTAGAAGAGAATTGTTTTTTTTAAAAAAATTGCCCAGGCTTGAGACTTCACTCTTTCATTTCCTGTTCAGCCCTGGCATTTCAAGCTTAGCTTGTTCTGAACAGAGGTTAGGCAACTTAATATTGCTGAAGGCATATTCACTGCGGAAGCGCAGGCTTTGCTGTAGCAGGTGGATTCTTTACTGTCTGAGCCACAGGGAAAGTCAAGTAAAGATGTTACCTTTGCTGTATTCATGTTAAATACTAGTATTCACGAATGCCTACACAATAATGTGTGACCTTGGGCAAGGAACTTCATTCTAAGCCTGTGTTCCCATATCTGTAAAATAGAGGTGATACTACTTACATTTCAGAATTTTGTAAGGGTCAGAGATAATAAAATGCCTGGCATATTAAACTCTCAGCTGGTAGCTATCGCTGGTACTGTGTTCTGATTTTGATGATACAATGAATGAATGGTTATATTCCCTCTGAGCCAGTCTTCAGTGGTAGCTTTTATTCTTGTCCCTTTTGGGGAGAATCTGATGAAGGCACTACATCCTCTCTTTGGGAAAATACTTGTAATTTCGGGGGATTTATAGATGCTTACATGGACCCCAAGTTAAGGGAGGCTAAGTATAGGCTCCACTGAGTACCTCTATGTTATTTCTCCTGGGTTGAAAGTGGGACATATGTGAAGAGATTTCTAGGGTGCATGAACCACTTTGTTTCTTGACCTGAGTGCTGGTTAGACAGGGTGTGTTTGCTGCTGCTGCTAAGTCACTTCAGTCGTGTCTGACTCTGTGTGACCCCATAGACGGCAGCCCACCAGGCTCCCCGTCCCTGGGATTCTCCAGGCAAGAAAACTGGAGTGGGTTGCCATTTCCTTCTCCGATGGATGAAAGTGAAAAGTGAAAGGTAAGTCGCTCAGTCGTGTCCGACTCTCAGCAACCCCATGGACTGCAGCCTACCAGGCTCCTCTGCCCATGGGATTTTCCAGGCAAGAGTACTGGAGTGGGGTGCCATTGCCTTCTCCGAGGGTGTGTTTACTTTGTGAAAATTCATCAAGCTGGACTTAGAATTTTCACACTTTTCTCTAGTGACTTATACTAATGTGTGTAAGTTGCTCCATTGTGTCCAACTCTTTGCGACCCCATGGACTGTAGCCTGCCAGGCTCCTCTGTGGAATCCAACAGGCAAGGATACCGGAGTGGGTTGCCATGCTCTTCTCCAGGGCGTCTTCCCGAACCAGGGATCAAACCCGGTCTCCTGCATTGGCAGGTGGATTCTTTACAGTCTGAGCCACAGGGAAAGTCAAGTAAAGATGTTACATAAACAAATATGCATTGGAGCTGGAAACTATCATGACAGCTGTTGTCAGAGGCAGAGAGGGAAAAGACACAGACTTGGAAATCAGACACTACCTTTCTGTTACTAGCTGTATGTCTTTCATGAGTTTCCTAACCTCTCAAATCTATAGCTTCCCACATGTATAAAATAGAGATGATAAGTGACTCTGCTGCTGCTGCTAAGTCACTTCAGTCGTGTCCGACTCTGTGTGACCCCATAGACAGCAGCCCACCAGGCTCCCCTGTCCCTAGGATTCTCCATGCAAGAACTGCAGTGGGTTGCCATTTCCTTCTCCAGTGCATGAAAGTGAAAAGTGAAAGTGAAGTCGCTCAGTCGTGTCTGACTCTTAGCGACCCCATGGACTGCAGCCTACCAGGCTCCTCCGTCCATGGGATTTTCCAGGCAAGAGTACTGGAGCGGGGTGCCATTGCCTTCTCCGGATAAGTGACTCAGAACACCTCAAAGATGAAATGAGATATTGCGTGTAGAAATGCACAGCAGAATCAACATGGTACTGATGTACCATCAGTACATCCTTGTGAGGAAACTACCTGAGAGCAAGAAGAATGAAAGGGTCAGGAGAATAACCTTCCCAGCTCACGAGACCATAGATGATCGCCGCTCCCATCAGTCAGAATGGAGAGCTCCCCTAATATATCACAGGAGTACATCCATCAGGAAGCAAGGCCAAATTAGTCCTAGGTGAAAGGGTATTCTGGATCTAGCAAGCTTAAAAGTATGTCTTGAATGGGTAATTTTTTTTTTCCCTAAGAAACTTCATAAAATTCCAGTCCTCAATAATGTAAAGTCCCAATCATACAATTAAAAGGTATTAGGGCTTCTTTTTTTTTTTTCAAACAGGAAAAAAGTATTTAATACTTTAACAAAATGCAAAATAAAAGTAACCAAGTTACAAAACGTAAGTTCCTTTGGTTCAATAATCACACCACTATTTTATCTTCCAGTGGCTACAGACATCATCCCTTCAAAGTGAAGTCAGACTGTTTCCCTCATATGAAGACATGGTGCGAAAACAATCATGTAGCCCACTGCTCAGCGAAACTGCTGACAACCCATAGGAGACAGAGCTGTCAGGGAGGAAAAGGGGGAGCAGGTTGGTCTGAAGTGAAAAGGGAGACTCTACACATGCAGAACAGGTCAGGGGGTGGGGGGCGCTCTGTGCTGGGTCACTGTGGTAGGAATCATACCCCTGTACAAGCCACATGAGGCTGAGGACCTTGGTACTAGGCGGGGCTTCCTTGGTGGTCCAGTGATTAAGAATCCGCCTTACAAAGCAGGAGACACAGGTTCAGTCCCTGGTAGGGGAAGATCCCACATACCTCAGAACAACTAAGCCCCGGTGTCACAACTCCTGAGCCTGCACTCTCTAGAGCCTGTGCTCTGTAGCAAGAGAAGCCCGTGCACCGCAGCTAGAGAGCAGCCTCTGCTAGCCACAACTAGAGAAAGCCTACACGCAGCAATGAAGACCCAGTGCAGCCAAAAATAAATAAATAAATAACGATGGTAAATAAGTTTTTAAAAAGCATTAGGCGTGTAAAACAGGAACCAGTATAAGCAGACCTCAGAAATAAAGCAGATAGAGTAGTATACAAGGATTTCAAACACACTTGGCATGTATATTTGAAGGCAGAGGGAAGCATGAGCATGGGAAGGAGAGAAGGAATGGAATATGTATATTTGAAAATGAACTTTGAAAGATATAGTTACTGAGATTAAAAAATACACAGAAATCAGACATTATAGATGACTAGCGACCTTGAAGACAAATCAGCATAAGCTAGACAAAATGAAGCAGCAAGAAAAAAAATAGTGAAAGCAAAACAAAATGCACAGAGCATTGGTGAGCCGTGAGACATCAAGTGGCCCATGTATTAATATAATTGGGGTTCCAGAAGAAGAGAAACTTTGGGGGATGATGGGTATTTTCATGAGTTTGGTACATATATCAGAATTCACCAAACTATATACTTAAATATATATTATTTTACACCAGTAAAGTCATTTAAATTTTTTAAAAAACTGATGCCTAGGGTCCATCTCATATTAAGTGAGAATTTCAGTAGGCAGGGCCTTCCCACTAGTATTTTTAAAATATTAGTGATCCTAATGTGAAAATAGGATAAAAATGTTGCAATTGAAAGAGCACTGGTCAGGCTTTGGGATAGGAAACAAAGTCAAAGGGTAAGTATCTTTCAGATTCACTTATCTCCTACCAGCCAGCAGCATAAGCCCCATTTCAGCACCCCACCCTGTCTTTGCCCTCAGACTCCTCCTACCTCATGGTAGAACTTAACTGTTTTCTGAGAAACAGACAAGATAAATCACTATTCCATATTTTACTCTAGGAGAAGGCTACTTAAACAGGAATCCAACAAAGAACTCTAGCATTGTCCACCAATTCCCTAGAACTGTAAGCAAAATTTTATGTATGTATACATTTTTCCAAGCTGATGGTTTGTAAACTTTAACAGATTCTTAAAGAGGTCCAAAAGGCTAAGAACCACTATTCTAGTTGCTGAAGGAACCACTGCAGGAGAACTCTGGATAATAAAAGGAAAAGAATGGACACTACAGTGTTTGGAAAGCTGAGTCAGAGACAATGCAGGCTGGAGTTGCCTGGTTGTCTCCGGAGAGGCAGCCATTCCTCTGCAGGCCTGCGTGTCAGAACACAGCTACCTGTGTCTGCAGGTGCTCGGGTCCTTCTCCAGCTGGCTCGCAAACCAAGCAGCCTGCTCCAGAGACTTGACTAAGGCCCTGCCTTTTCCATTTTAGCAGACAGGGTTCCTGAAGCTGATGAGAGATGCATTGGCAGGCAGTGACTAGAGGAGGACACTTGGATCTTCCATTCCTTCCAAAAGGAATGTCCATGTGTGGAGGCTACAGTGGTCTGTGAAGACACATTCTTTTCTTTTTTTCAATAATTATTTATTTATTTTTGGCTATGCTGGGTCTTCGTGCTGCACGGGCTTTTCTCGTAGCTCAGTTTGTAAAGAATCCACCTGCAATGCAGGAGACCTGGGTTCGATTCCTGGGTCAGGAAGATCCCCTGGAGAAGGAAATGGCAACCCACTCCAGGATTCTTGCCTGGAGGATCCCATGGGCAGAGGGGCCTGGCCGGTTACACTGCATGGGGTCACAAGAGTCGGACATGACTTAGCAACTAAACCACCACCAGCAGCAGCAAGTGGGGGCTACTCTTTGTTGTAGTCCGTGGGCTCCCATTGCCATGGCTCCCCTTGTTGCAGAGCACAACTCTGGGGTGTGTCGCCTTCAGTAGTTAAGGTGCGTGGGCTCAATAGTCGCAGTCCCCTAGAGTTCTCTAGAGCAGGCTCAGTAGTTGTGGTGTGGGCTTAATCGCTCTGCGGAATATGGGATCTTCCTGGACCAGAGGTCAAATCGGTGTCTCCTGCATTGGCAGGCAGATTCTTTACCACTGAGCCATCCAGACACTTTCTTTAAGGTAGCTCGCTCACCTGTTTTTCAACTGTTTGAGCCATTTCATTGCCCTTGAGACTTAAAAAGCAAAGCGCTTGTCTCCCTACTGGGATAAGTGAAGTTGTAGGCCCCCAGAACAGAAAGCTCTATTGCCCTCCTTGACATGGCACAAGGAAAATTGCCTCTTGAGAAAATTAGCCCTACTGTGTGCCAGGCACTTTGTTAGATACTTTAAAATACTGTTTTATTTATGGGAATCCTCTTCCAGTTTACAGATGAGATGTAGGAAACAGTGACACACTCTATGAGAGAGAATAGTAATAACCCTTAAAACGCATCAAGTGCTTACAATGAGCCAGGCTCTGCTTTAAGTTGCTTCACAGGCAACTTATGATTGTCACATATGATCAGTCATATGACTGACACATATGGTCTCCCACAACCGTGCAACATAGGTACTGTTCTTTACCAAACCAGAGGCACAGAGAGGGTAGGTCATCTGCCCAAGGTCCACAGTTCAGGATCTGATGCCAATCAACTAATGATGAATACAGTTAGTTCAGACCCAGGTTATCTTGACCTGACAGCCACGATCTTAATCACTACACTGTACAAACTGAGGAAGCCCATAATTGAGGAGAGGTCATGGAGATGCTGAGATGGACCATTGCTGGGACTGTGTGTTAGGAAAAAAAGGTTAGATGAATATAATGAGATCAGTTTATGAAGGGTCTTTGAAGACAGACAGAAGAATATGACCTTATGATCAAAGCTAAAAAACTAATGTCTTGGCACTTCCCTGGTGGCCCAGTGGTTAAGAGTCCACCTTGTAATGCAGGGAACACGGATTTGAGCCCTGGTTGGGGAACTATGATCCCACATGCCACAGAGCAACTAAGCCCACACACTCTGGAGCCTGCCCATCAGAACTGGAGATTCTATGTGCTACAACTAGAGAATCTGTGCACCGCAACAAAAGATCTTGCATGAAGCAACTAAGATTGGACCCAGACAAATAAATAGTTTTTTAAAAACTTCAGTTCAGTCACTCAGTCGTGTCCAACTCTTTGCGATCCCATGGACCACAGCACTCCAGGCCTCCCTGTCTATCACCAACTCCCAGAGTTTACCCAGATTCATGTCCATTGAGTCAGTGATGCCATCCAACCATCTCATCCTCTGTCGTCCCCTTCTCCTCCTGTCCTCAGTCTTGCCCAGGTCTTTTCAAATGAGTCAGTTCTTCGCATCAGGTGGCCAAAGTATTGGAGTTTCAGGTTCAACATCAATCCTCCCAATGAACACCAAGGACTGATCTCCTTTAGGATGGACTGGTTGGATCTCCTTGCAGTCCAAGGGACTCTCAAGAGTCTTCTCCAACACCGTAGTTTAAAAGCATCAATTCTTTGGCACTCAGCTTTATTCCTAGTCCGACACTAGTTTAAAAAACTAATGTCTTTTTATTCCACCTCACCACACTATAACATGTAGAGGTTCTTAATATAGAATCCATGGATGGACAATGGAGATTTCAACCTCCCCCTGAAATTTTAGTGTATCAGTGTACACGTTTGTGGGGACAGGGATTTTTAAAGAACTCCATGTCTTTCAGAGATTCCTAGCAAAGGTTCTTGATCTTTGGAGGGCGAATACCAATGTTTTAAGTTCCTGTTCTGCCCCAGTGTTGATGTAACCTTGGGTAAAACTCAGCCTGTGTTTCATCATGTATAAAATGGGGATAATAATGCCTACTTCTCTAGGTTAGCTGTGCAAATGAAATGACATACTGACATTATAATTCATAATATATATTTCATACTATATAAAACTCATAACATTAAAATGTATAGAAGACTATAAAATGTCAGAAAACAAATGTGAGTTACAATGAAAACCACATTGTAACTTTTTTTTTTTTTAGCAGTACAGTGAATTGTGTACCTGAGTAACCCTCCTGATGAAAACTTTAAAACATTGCATAAAGGGGTATTTAAAAATTGATTTTTATGGTGTTGCTGAGCTGCTATGAAAGCAAGTGAGCGAAGTCATTCAGTTGTGTTTGACTCTTTGCAACCCCATGGACTGTAGCCTACCAGGCTCCTCCATCCATAGGATTTTCCAGGCAAGGGTACTGGAATGGGTTGCCATTTCCTTCTCCAGGGGATCTTCCCAATCCAGGGATCGAACCCGGGTCTTCCACGTTGCAGACAGACACTTTACCACCTAAGCCACCAGGGAAACCAGGAATATGCCAAGCCCCCAAATGAAGTGAAACCAGGAACTGTGGAGAGGGGAAAGTAAATGCCCAAATTGGCCTTAACCCTCAGAATGCCTGTCAAACCCTGGGGACCATAATGTCCTCCTTTCCTATCTGGAAAAGATATATGGGAGACAGGAAGTAACGCCAAGGGCCCTCCCAGATGGAATTCTAATAGGCAACACTGCACTGCAGACAGAATCTTTACCGTCTGAGCCACCATGGAAGCCTCTATGCTGCTGTTGTTCAGTCGCCCAGTCATGTCTGACTCTTTGTGACCCCATGGACTGTAGCACACCAGGCCTCCCTGTCCCTCACCATCTCCCGGAGTTTGCCCAAGTTAATATTCCTTGCATCGGTGATGCTGTCCAGCCATCTCATCCTCTGATGCCCTCTTCTCCTTCTGCCTGCAATCATTCCCAACATCAGGGACTTTTCCAATGAGTCGTCTGTTCACATCAGATGACCAAAATACTGGTGCTTCAGCTTCAGCATCAGTCCTTCCAGTAAATATGCAGTGTTGATCTCCCTTAAGATTCACTGGTTTGATCTCCTTGCTGTCCAAGGGACTTTCAGGAGTCTGCTAGAGGAGACTCCTGAAATATAATACAGTTCAAAGGCATCATTTTTTTGGCATTCTGCTTTCTTTACGGTCCAGCTCTCACAACCGTACATGACCATTGGGAAGACCATAGCCTTGACTATATGGAAACCCCTATAGGAAATCCCAAAGGATTATAATTACAATGCAAGCGTCAATGCAAAGTAAACCCTGACACTCAGAAGAGAGGAGATATGTAAGTTTCTGATATCAACTCTGGCCCAGGGAAGAGGAGAAAATAAAAATTCTCCTTTAGAAATTCATAATTTACAAATCAGTTTTCGTATAAAATTGGAAGTCAAATCACATAACTTTTATAATCCTAAAACACTCAAGTGGAGAATTTAATTTAAAGGGGTGTGGGCTGATGGTACCAGCACATTATTGACAGAAATAAATGCACATAGTCTATGAAGGAACTAAATTTCAACACAGGCCTCAATTCTCACAAATTTCTAGGCAATTTGGGCAGCTCAGGGTAAAAAAAAAAAAAAAACGTTGCCAAACACATGAGGTAACAAGGCACCATAATGGAGAACAAGTAGAACTGAGATGTGGTGGAAACAGATCTTCAAAGATATTGGAAGTACCAGACACACAATATAAAATAAACTTGTTTACTGTATTCAAAGAGATAAAAAAGAAACTTGATACTGTGTGAGAACTAGTATATTTGAAGAAAGAATCAACTTTCAACTTTCTAGAAATGTAAAAATATGTTAATTGAAATAAAAATTCAGTAGATAATAGGTTAGAATTGCTGTTGTTGCCGCTCAGTCAATCAGTCCTGTCCGACCCATGGACTGCAGCTCGCCAGATTTCCTTGTCCTTCACCATCTCCCAGAGTTTGCTCAAACTCATGTCCATTGAGTCAGGGATACCATCTAACCATCTCATCATCCTCTGTTGTCCCCATCTCCTTCCTTCTATCTTTCTAAGCATCAGGGTCTTTCCCAATGAGTCGGCTCCTCGAATCAGGTGGCCAAAGTATTGGAGCTTCAGTTTCAGCATCAGTCCTTCTAATGAATATTCAGGATTGATTTCCTTTAGGACTGACTGGTTTGATCTCCTTGCAGTCCAAGGGACTCTCAAGAGTCTTCTCCAACGCCAGAGTTCAAAAATATCAATTATTCAACATTCAGCCTTCTTTATGGTCCAACTCTCACATCCATACATGACTACTGGAAAAACCAGAGCTTTGACTGGACAGACCTTTGTCAGCAAAGTAATATCTCTGCTTTTTAATATGCTGTCTAGGTTTGTCATAACTTTTCTTCCAAGGAGCAAGCATCTTTTAATTTCATGGCTGCAGTCACCATCTGCTCTGATTTTGAAGCCCCCCAAAATAAAGTCTGTAATTGTTTCCATTGTTTCCCCATCTATTTGCCATGAAGTGATGGGACCAGATGACCTTCTTAGTTGTTTGAATATTGAGTTTTAAGCCAGCTTTTTCACTCTCTTCTTTCACCTTCATCAAGAGGCTCTTTAGTTCTTCTTCAATTTCTGCCATAAGGGTGATATCATCTGCTTATCTGAGGTTATTGATATTTCTCCCAACAATCTTGATTCCAGCTTGTGCTTCATCCAGCCTGGCATTTTGCACGATGTACTCTGCATATAAGTTAAATAAGCAGGGTGACAATATACAACCGTGACGTACTCTTTTCCCAATTTTGAACCAGTCCCTTGTTCCATGTCCAGTTCTAACTGTTGCTTCTTGACCTGCATACAGGTTTCCAGGAGGCAGATAAGGCAGTCCGGTATTCCCATCTTGAAGAATTTTCCAGTTTGTTGTGATAATCAAAGGCTTTAGCATAGTCAGTGAAGCAGAAGTAGATGTTTATCTGGAGTTCTCATGCTTTTTCGATAATCCAACATATGTTGGCAATTTGATCTCCGGTTCCTCTGCCTTTTCTAAATCCAGCTTCAACATCTGGAAGTTCTCAGTTCAAGTACTGTTGAAGCCTGGCTTGGAGAATTTTGAGCATGACCTTGCTAGCATGTGAAATGAGTGCAATTGTGTGGTAGTTCAAACATTCTTTGGCATTTCCTTTCTTTGGGATTAGAATGAAAATTGATTTTTTCCAGTCCTGTAGCCACTGCTGAGTTTTGCATAGTTGCTGGCATACTGAGTGCAGCACTTTCACAGCATCATCCTTTAGGATTTTAAATAGCTCAGCTGGAATTTGATCACCTCCACTAGCTTTTTTCATAGTGATGCTTTCTAAAGGCCGCTTGACTTCGCACTCCAAGATGTCTGGCTCTATCTTAGAATTGCTGCGATAACCATTACAAGAGTCTACAACCTCCAAAGAAATAGAGGCAAGGGTTAGGGAGATCAATCAAAAAAAACAATGTTTAAAAAAAAACAACACAGAGGGGGAAAGTACAGCAAATATAGTGCATATTACAAGATGAGAGAAATAAATAAAAATATATCAATCTCAGTGAATGAGCTAAACTCTCCAAATCAAAGTTAAAGGATATCACACCAAATAAAAGAACAAAAGCCAGCATTGTTCTATTTACAAAAGACAGATCTAAAACATATGAACACAGACTGACAAAGTTTGGAAAAAGGAATACTAGGCAAAAAATAAATAGGAAAAAATAACTATAATAAGATGAAAACCAACACTAGAGATAAAGAGGGTCACTACAGGATGATAAAGTTCAGTTCACCACAGAGAGAAAGCACATTTATAAGTTGGTATGATCTAATAATACAGCCTCAAAGTACTACAGGGAGAAATGGACAAATCCATCATCTCACAGTGGGATATTTTAACACAAATTGTGAAATTTGTAATAGTAATTGATAGGTCAAATAAACAAAAATTCAGTAAGGACATGGAGATTTAAATGATACAATTAATAAGCTCTATATGTTCCAGTCATCTCTATGTCCCCACTGTCTAGCCCTACTTCACTGTTTTAATTGCCGTAGAATTAAATAAACCATCTCTTAAGCTCATGCTTGTCACACAGAAAGTGCTTACTAGATGTTAGTGATAGCAGCAGCTTATTGTGTAACTTTGGTCAAGCCATTCAACCTGTGAGCCTCAGCTACCACTTCAAAAAGTGGCCATAATAATAAATTATTTTCCCAAGTTTCTTTTGCAAACGGAATGAGCATAATGTTCATGAAATATGGAGGAAAACATAAATGAAGGAATCATTGCTCTCACCAGTTAACTGGTATTACAAAGCACCAAGTGTCAAGATAAATAATATCAGGGCACTCACCAGGTACAGCAGCAGTGCTAAGGATGTCCAAAGGGTGCCCAGTTATGCTAAGCAGTGGTGTGGACCCTTGGGCTATTGGAGCTGGGAGCAAGGCTGGCAGATGGAGGCCAATCAGGAAAGCTTCTAAAAGGGCAAAGGCTGCCCTCTGGTGGATATTGTGGTTCAGTCACTCAGTCCTTGAAAGCTGGTGTCCACCACAAACCACCCGGAGCCCTCAAATTCACTGCCCTGTACACTTCAAGGAGCAGCTCCTTCAGGAATCCTCTGGCCCTCTTCCTGAGGGAATTCAGTAAGGAATGTTAGTGGGAAGAGCCACAGCTCCCACCACTGCAGCCTCTCTGGTGATCTCCCACCTCCTCTACCCATGCCACATTCCCCTCAAGCCTCCGCGACCATGCTGTGGCTCAGTTGGTGGCATAATCCAGACCCTCAGGATGCCTGAGCCCCTGGTCACCGTGCTCTTCTCAAGTCAGGGTTATTACTGTTGTTGTTATTACTGTTGTTGTTCAGCTGTTCAGTCGTGTCCAACTCTTTGCGACCCCATGGACTGCAGCACGCAGTTTCCCTGTCCTTCACCATCTCCCAGAGTTTGCTCAAACTCATATCCATTGAGTTGGTGATGCCATCCAACCATCTCATCCTCTGTCACCCGCTTCCCCTCCTGCTCTCAATCTTTCCCAGCATCAGGGTCTTTTCCAATGAGTCAGCTCTTCAAATCTGGTGGCCAAAGTATTGGAGCTTTAGCATCAGTCCTTCCAATGAATATTCAGGGACCTTACCCAGCCATTTACGGTTGTAGCTGGGCTGGGGACTACCAAGAAGCAGCCAAGTAACTGTGGATCATCTGGGATCCACATTTACTCCTCCATGCCCCCATGGAGCAGCCTATTCGCAATCAGGTTGAACACTCCTGCCAGGATAGTAAGCTGGCTTCTTGACTTCTGGCCCCTGGATACAAGGAGTCCAAAGCACCCAGAAAAACAGACATAGGTTAGCATTCAGTGTAACTTTTTTGGGCAAAAGTGTGCCCCTTTTGAGAACCAGGACCTTAAACCTGCAGAGTGGCCAAGCTGGTAAGCAGGAGGTCTCCAGGGGATTATCAGAGTAAGGGAAAGTGGAGTCACTCATGCTTCAGCCCCGCAGTTCCTGTATGCCTGTATTCTTCCTTATGGGGACACAGCACCATGAAGGTCTTTGATTCAACCCATGCTTTGGCGCCCCTGGAGAAGGGAATGGTAATCCACTCCAGGATTCTTGCCTGGAAAATTCCAAAGACAGAGGAACCTGGCGGGCTACAGTCCATGGGGTTGCAAAGACTCGGCCACGACTAAGCACATCAGCACATGATTTGGAGCAAGTACTGCCCGTCAGAGTTCCACTTGAGCTAGAACTACGTTATACCCTCACCTCTCTCAATCACTAGATGTGGGCCACCCCCCAGGAGATTGTGACCTTGGGGAGGGGGACTCCCAGCAGCCGAGACAGACCTGAAGGAGGTGACAGCCACAGGCGTCAACTAACTGCGACTAACTGGTGGGGGGAGTGAGCCCTTCCCCAAGGGCGCATTGTGAGTAAAGGACTCAGATTATCCACATGTCCCTTCCCCCTCCCCCACCAACCCACACACCTTTTTCCTTAAATTTGCTGTCCCCATGTTCCCAAGATGACAGACTAGTTCTAAGAATCACATCCAGAGAAGCAAAGGTGCCTTTTCCTCCAGTGTCTCATTGAGAGTGAGGAAGCCCTTCCGAGGACTTCCCCTCTTGTGTCACTGACCAGAAGGAAACTGCATGGTTCTGGAAGGGCTTCTAGGGCCTAAAATTCATATCACTCTGGTCCCAAGGCCCATCCTCTCAAGAAACTCTCTGGTCCCCTTCACAGTCCCTCTAGGGGCTCTTCAAAATTCATTCATGAAATGAATGTATTGAGCACCCACTGGGCACTGCTACTGTTCCAGGTGTTTGGGATATATCAGTGAACCAAACAGAGACTCCTGCCTTCACTGAACTTACATTCGAGTGTGTGTGTGTGTGTGTGTGTGTGGGGCGGGGGGCGGGGGGGGTGGATATTTATGAGCATAAACAAGTAAATTATTCAGTATGTTAGAATATGGTAAGTTTTTTAAAAAGTCAAGAGGAAGCAATGAAAAAGTGCTGTGCTGTGTTCATTCTTAAGCTGTGTCCAACTCTTGCAACCCTATGGACTGTAGCTCACCAGGCTCCTCTGTCCATGAGATTTTCCAGGCAAGAATACTGGAGTGGATTGTCATTTTCTCCTCCAGGGGATCTTCCCCACTCAAGGATCAAACCCAAGCCTCCTGCATTGGCAGGTGGATTTTTTACCACTGAGCTGCCTGGGAAGTCCCAAAGGAAAGTAGAGCAGAGTAAAAATGATTGATATGTACACCCTACTATATGTAAAACAAATAACCAACAAGGACCTACTGTATGGGCTTCCCTGGTGGCTCAGAGGGTTAAGCATCTGCCTGCAATACGGGAGACCTGGGCTTGATCCCGGGGTCCGGAAGATCCCCTGGAGAAGGAAATGGCAACCCACCCCAGTACTCTTGCCTGAAGATATTCCATGGATGGAGGAGCCTGGTGGCTACAGCCCATGGGATCTCAAAGAGTTGCACACGACTGAGCGACTTCACTTCTCACCTACTGTATAGCACAGGGAACTCAATACTCTGTCATGACCTATGTAGGAAAAGAATCTAAAAAAGAGTGGATATGTGTATAGCAGATTCACTTTGCTGTACAGCAGAAACTAACATACCATTGTAAATCAACTATACTCAAACAAAAATTAATTTTCAAAAGAGGATTGGGAATGCTGCAGAAAGGGGCTGACTGACTTAGTAAACTTAGTAAAGGTCATGGGAGGTCTCACTGGGTGAGATATCAATAAAGTCCTAAAGGAAGTGAAAGAGGCATCAAAGTGGAGACCTAGAGAAAGGGCATTCCAGGCAGAGGGTCAAAGGCCCTGAGGTGGATGTAGTCAGTGTGTTCAAGGAACAGGCCAGAGGCCAAAAGTACCTTGGGCAAACTGAGCGAGAGGGAGAAGAGTAGAACATCGGGTCAGAGAGCCAGCAGGGCCAGGTCATGGAAAGCCTTGCAAGTCAGTGAGGACTCTGGCTTTCTCTCGAGTGAAATGAGGAGACTTTTTTCTGGGATTTGAGCAGATAAAGTGACAGGATTGACTTAGGTTTTTAAAGGACTGATCAAACTGTTATGCTGAGAGCAAACTATTAGGGATGAGGTTAGAAGAAGGGGGAGAAGGCAATGGCACCCCACTCCAGTACTCTTGCCTGGAAAATCCCATGGATGGAGGAGCCTGGTAGGCTGCAGTCCATGGGGTCGCTAAGAGTCGGACACGATTGAGCAACTTCCCTTTCACTTTTCACTTTCATGCATTGGAGAAGGAAATGGCAACCCATTCCAGTGTTCTTGCCTGGAGAATCCCAGGGATGGGGGAGCCTGGTGGGCTGCCGTCTATGGGGTCGCACAGAGTCGGACATGACTGAAGTGAGTTAGCAGTAGAAGGGAGACTTAGGGACTTCCCTGGTGGTCTAGTGGTTAAGACTTTGCCTTCCAAGGCAGGAGGTGTGGGTTCGATCCCTAGTTGGGAAGCTAAGATCCCACATACCTCTCAGCCAAAAAATCAGAACTTAAGATGGCAGCATATTCAATAAAGATTTTTTAAATGGTCCACATTAAAAAAAAAAACTTTTAAAAAAGAAGAAGAAAAAGGGAGACTTACAGACTATTGCAATAATCCAACTAAGAGATGGTGATAGCATGGACCAGGGTAGTCAGAGTGGAGGAAGATAGAAGTGATCAAATCTGGAGAGTTTCCATGGGGGTCCAGTGGCTAGGACTCCACGCTCCCAATGCAGGTGGCCCAGGTTCAATCCCTGGTCAGGGAACTAGACCCCACAATGTCGCAACTAAGACCCAGCGTAGTCAAATATATAATTTAAAAAAAAAAAAAACAAGATTAAATCTCATGTCTTCTGAAGATGGAGCCAGCAGGTGCTGCTGATAAATGAAACATGGAATGTCAGAGAGAGACAGAGAGATGTCCAAAATTACTCCAAGGTTTTGGCCTGAGCAATTAATTGGAAGGACACAGGGATAGAGAGGGATCGACTGAGAAAGGCAGTAGTGAGAAAGATATGGGGGAACAGGAGATAGATCAGTAGTTTAGTTTTGCACGAGTTGATTCTTGGGTTACCAGATATTAGCATCCATTCAAAGTCCAGTAATCCCTAAAAGGTCTGGCTTTTCCCGTCCCCCTTTCTTGGAGGAAGATTCCCAGCATACATTTGTGGCAGTACCACGAAGTCCTCCCTGAAGGGACCTGGCCTCCTAGGACTTCAGGTCTGTGAACCGGCTTAGACGCGGAAATTAGCTGACAGGTTGAGATGCTCCATTGTGACAATTTAAGTTAGGCTTCTGGCCATAAGACATAGCTTTGTTGTTGTTGTTGTTTTCCTGTTATGTAACTCTATCATATTTATTAAGTTGCTTATCTGTTTCATTCCTAGAGACACTCTGATCAAAGATTGCTACAAGCCAAAAGATTCTAATTATCACTTCATCCTGCCACAGGAAACAGTTCAGCCACTTTTCGGGTGTTCCTCTAGGATCCTGTCATCTCCAGTGAAGTCAGGGAGCCCATTTCAGGGGCACCTCTTTCAATATCCAAACCACAGAGGACATCCACCCCAACACTTTTCAAGGTTACTGATGCTGCTGTCTCTCATGCTTATCTCAACACCTCAGTGAAAAACTACCCTCTGAGTGCCCTTGGGAATGTCCTTGGTGGGAATAAGGAATATGTGCAATTTCATGTGCTAAATCTTCTCCAACCTTCCTATCTTTTTTTTTTCTTTTTTCTTTTTCCTATCTTTTTAATATATATATATTTTTTATTTGTTTACTTGACTGTGCTGGAGTTGTATCACACCAGATCTTGGCTCTTCATTTCAGCATACAGGATCTCTCCTTTTCAGTTGGGTCATGTGGGATCTAATTCTCCCACTGGGGAGGGAATCCAGGCCCTCTGCGTTGGGAGCACGGAGTCTTAGCCACTGGACCACCAGGAACGTCCCAACATTCCTATCTTTTTAGACATCAGACACATTCACCAGGTATATGCTGATATCTCAACCTCACTGAATACAGGTCACGTTGAGTACTAGGTTCAGTCAACTGAATAAGCCAACTATTAGAGCTACTTTCAGCTGCAAGAGATAATATGTTAAATCTAAAATCTCCAGCAAGGGCACTCAGAGCAGCAAAGTCAGCCTGAACTAATGCTGCAGTCTTTCTTCCCTGACTCCACCCCAGCTCTACTCAGTTAGATTCTCCAAGGGTGGAGACCTGGTGTTGGTCTTGTTAACAAGCACCCCAGGGAGTTCCCTAGTGGTCCAGTGGTTAGAACTAGGCGCCTTCACTGCCAAGGGCCAAGGGTTCAATCCCTGGTTGGGGAACTAAGATCCCCCAAGCTGCTCAACATGGTCAAAACACACACACACACACACATACACACACAAGAATTTCAGGTAAACTTCATGGACCAAACTAGAATCCACCCTAGGAATAGTTTTGGGGAACCAATGGTCTAATCTATTTTCCTCCTTTTAACACATCAGAACCTAAGGCCAGAGAGAGGAAGTGACTTGCTCCGGACCAAAAGTGAGTTCATGTCCAAGTCAAGACCATAACTCCGGCCTCCTGACTCTTTATGGGAATTTCTGCTGCTCTTCTAGGCCAGTTTTACCACAAACCTGGAGGGATCTGGTCAGCACACCTGAGAAGTTAGGGTGGAGATGGGTCAGAATGGTGGGCAAACCAAGGCTGCACATTTTCAACACTACAGGCACCGTGAGGAAGGGACCTAGTTTGGGAGAGAATGATGGGTTTCCTTCTGGTTGATTTTATTTGTAAGTGACTGAAAAATCAACCCCACCAAAAATAAATAAATAAATAAATGTACTGGCTTACACAGTGTAAAGCCCATATGTAGGTTTGCTTTAGACATGACAAGATACGGAGGCTCCGCTCATCAAGGTTGGTTTTCACTATCTCTGAGCTCTGTTGACTCTGTCCTCGGGCAGACTGTCCTCTCAGGGATCTGTCTGCCCAGGTTTGTGCATAGCAGAGAAGAGAGGGAAGCTTTGTTTCGGCCACTGAAGCAAAAGTCCTTCAGCCATAATCAAATTAAATGAAGTGCTGTAAGCCAGAGGGATGTGATAGATTTTTTGACCCAGACCTAGGTCAAGGGCCCCTCTGAGTCATGGTACCCCACTCTAGAAGCACAAGGACTGAGAATGGGAGAAAAAGTGGCCAAGATCAGGGCAAGAGTGCCAGGAGAAAGATGAGTAACTGCTGAAAGGCAAAAAGTACAGATGTTCCCAGGCCTAGGAACGATGGGGAACCTGACAATGGCCATGGAGAAGGCAACAGTTACAATCCAGTGGTGATATTAAGGTGTTGGATATAATGCTATGGTGATGTGAGAGGTGGTATTTATAATGTCCACCTCTTGGGATGTCTGCCCAGCCTTCAAACTCCACCTTCTTTGGGAATTGCCCTCCTAACATATAAAAGGGTAGGTCCTAGACTTCCCTGGTGGTCCAGTGGTTAAGAATCTGCCTGCCAATGTAGGGGACACAGGTATGATCCCTGGATCAAGAGGATCCTACATTTTGTGGAGCGACTAAGCTCATGTGTCACAATTACTGAGCCTGTGCGCTAGAAACTGGGAGCCGCAACTTCTGAGCCCATGTGCTGCAACTACTGAAGCTCGCACATATAAAGCCTGTGCTCAGCAACAGGAGAAGCCATTGCACTGAAAAACACATACGGCAACAGAGAGTAAGCCCTCACCGCAACTAGAGAAAGCCTGCTCAGCAACGGAGACCCAGCACAGCCAAAACTAAACTAATACACATTTTTAAATAAAAATAAATAAATAAAAGTGTATGTTAACATCAGGGCTTCCCCAGTGGCTCAGCGGTAAAGAATCTGCCTACAATGAGGGAGCCACAGGAGATGTGGGTTTGATCCCTGGGGTCGGGAAGATCCCCTGGAGGAGGGCATGGGTACCCACTCCTGTATTCTTGCCTGGAGAATCCCATGGACAGAGGAGACTGGCGGGCTACACAGTCCATAGCGTTGCAAAGAGTCGGACAGAACTGAAGTGACTTAGCATGGCTCAGAATGTTAATATCAAGTATGTTCACTGTGATACAGGACCTCCATGACCATAGCTCAGTGCCACTGTTACAAGTGGTCAGAGATGCTCCTGCCCATTAGGGGGTCCTTGATATCAAAAGTACCCCAAAAGTCATTTATTAAGGACCACATGGGCATCTGCCACTTGGGACCCAGTGCTCTGTGCTGCACAGAGTAAGGCATAACCCTCAACATCTGCTCAGACCTAACTGCACTTGGCCCCAGGGAAATAAACGCTCTTCTCCACATCTCCTGCCTCTCCTCCAAACAAAAGACGGTTGCATCCCAGTGCCGGTAGGTTTGCACTGCTGCTGAAATTGCTGACAGCCACTGCTTGGAGTGTGGGGGAAGACTGGCGAAAGCCCGTAGGTAAGAGAAAATACAAATTAATTAGCTTGTCAAATCCTTCCTCTGAGAGCACATTAATGCACAGATTCGTGCGTAAGGGGGTATTGTTTCCGAGCAAGGGCTCAGCATCCATTTTCTTGCTTCACTTCGTGTTCCAGCGGGTAGCATGGTGTCTGCAATAGTAGCATATGATGGCTGAGGAACATTCTGCAATGTTAAACAATACATTCAGCACTTAAATTTGTAAACGCAGGCAAGACATTACATGCAAGAAGCCTGGTGCCAATTCTATACTGTTATGAATCTAGACATTGCTGTATGAGATGGTAACAATTGTGATGTGAGAGACAGGGATTTATATAATGCCATTACAATAGATTGTAATATGTTCTATGCTAATGGTAATTTATTATATACACACCATTTAAATGCACATGTTATGTAACATTTATAGCTCATCTGTAAATTTAAGTACTGTTTTAAGAATTTAATTTTTTAAAAAAAGAATTTTTTTTCAATTCTAATTACTACTACCTCCGCACATCAAAGTTTCCCCAAATTGAAATTTTAAAAAACCAAAAAAAAAAAAAGACTGTCTAATTAGGCATTACTATCAGTAGAATACAATTATATGAAATTTTTATTATTTAATTAAATTGATCATTTAATTGTGTTGATCATTGAGCAACACAATTGATCATTTTGCTGAAATCAAAGCAAGAAAAATAGGTTTTATGGAATGAAGATATAATAATATATGAATTATTGTATCTTTGTTTTTTCACTCATCTAATATTGCTGCCCCTTTAACAAACCACCTGTACATCCTTAATGATAATTAGATACAGTCATCTTTGGTACTTTGCTGGGGTTCTCTGTATAAAAAAAGCAAAACACAACAAAACATTTTTCAGAGTGTCTTTATGAAGGTGTAATTGTCGAAGTAGGAGGATAGATCTGTCATTGCTTTCTGGGAGAAGCCCCTGATTCCCTTCCACATGTTCCTCTATTTCCCTTAGTGGAGACTGGATGCTTTTTGTTCCTGGTGCTCAGTCTAAAGGTGAAAACAGTGGTGGAAGGTGGAATGCTGGAGATGGGGGTAAGGATGATGACCAAGGAGTAGGAGGTGAATAAGGCTGGAGCAGCATGCAGTCGGGGCCTCCCTCCTTCCAGTCCTGGCTCAGGGTCCTGAAGATGAAGTCCTGTCCAACCAACAAATAAACGAAGTAAGCGGACAGGCGAGCAGGGAGGGCCGACTTGCCCAACCCGAGGGGTAGAGTCGAGGCAGGCAGGGCGGCTCAGCCGGTCAGAGCCGGCTCCGGAGTCCCAACTCGACCCTCTGCAAGCCGCGTGACGCTAGGTGAGCCGCTCGGCCCCCTCTCTGCCTCGGCTTCGTCACTGACTTCACGCAGGGTTTTTTAAGGAGTAGGTGAGGTACCACTGAGAGTCAGACCTGGAGCCGAGAGCTTAGAACAGAGCAATCGCTCAGTTTGGCTTTTGTTCTTCCAACTCTAGGTTGTCAGTTCCTGACAGCAGATATCCGATTTGCTTCCCGTGGTTCATTGGCGACTTGTAGGTGCTCCGGGGGAAAAACGTTTAAGGACACCTCCCTCAGAGGGAGGGGGCGCAGGCGCCGGGCTATTGTTGCGGCCGAGATTCTTTCCGAAACGGAAAGCCCTGAATTAGGGGACCGCGGCTCTAATCTCTGTGGGGCTCGCCCGCTGCCGGCGGAGGCGGGGCGGGGGCGGGGGATAGGGGGGCCCCTTCTGGGGGTGCTGGGGTGTCACAGACGCCAGCCTGAGCCCCGCCCTCTCTCCCTGAACCCTCCACGTTTGATCGAACCCCGTGCCCTGCTCTAAGCCCCCCACCTCTTCTTTGACCGCCCCCCCTTCTCTCACTGAGCCTGCCTTTGATCCGTGTCACCATCGTCTCACAACCTCTCGCATCCCATCCCCAACAGAAATCCCCTCCAGACCCCAAATCGATACCCTTCCTCTTTGAAAGCTTCCCACCTCACTCCAGGGGCAGAGCAAATGCTGCACCCCCTCCCATGGCCCCTGCTTTGTTCATCTTCTGTTACATCAGGCTGCTCTGCCCAGAAGCTGTGATCAGTCCTTCACACCTCTGTTCACACCCCACCCCACCCCCCTGCAGCAGGCGGAGCTCCCGGAAAGCAAAAGCCAGGTCTGACCCATCTGCAGACCCCTGAGCAGAGGGCAGTGTTCAAAACGACTTGTTGAAAGTGGCTGAGAGTGAGGCTAAGGGATTAGGGGGAAAAAAAAAGAGAGAGAGATTTGGGCCAGAGGTGTCAGTTAGGTGTTGGAGGACAAGACCCAAGAGGTCAAGACTCCTGCCATTTACCAGCACCTGAGGCCCCAGTGCTTTTCTCAGGCACCACTTCTTCATGCCACACTGAAAGCTGGGGTTTTTTTCCCATTTACACAGAAAGGAACTCAGAGAGGTTAAGTTCTTACTTCAGGCAACACAGCCAGTGAGGGATGGGCCAGGTTTAGAATCAAAGGCACGGACACACATTTCTGCCCTGGGACAGTGTGGATCTGGGGCTTAAAGGTGGACCTGAAGGGTCTCCTGATTCCCAACACTCGCTGGAGCTGTGCCCCCACCCTCCCACCACCCTCTCCTTGAAGGAGCCAGTTCTGACTCAGGCCCATTCCCATCTATCCTCATCCTCGGGGTGATCCGGGAAGGAGCTCAGAGTCAGGAAGGAAACGTCCCTCAGATTTGGCCTCCCCCTCAACCAAGGCCCTGGCTCTGGGGCCGGAAGGAATCACTTTAGGGCTCTCCCACGGGACCCACGACCAGAAAGAGAGGCGATCCGGTTCAAGTCAAGTGTGGCCAAGACACAGGCAGGGCAGGCAGCTGGAGCCCCACCTCATGATGTCCACACCCCACCTCTTAGAGGGCTGACTCTTTCAAGGGCTCTCTCACTCACAAACCCAATCCTATCTGACCTTGACATCATGACTCTGCTCTCCAGGATCCTGACCTCCTGGGATAGACTACTGTCTCCTCTCAGGCTGGGAGCTCCTGAGAGCAGGCTCTTTGACCAAGCCCCGTCCAGACCCATGGGGGCAGGGCTGTGTCTCCCCTCTCAGACTGGGGGCTCCCAGGGCTGGGACTGTGTCTCCCCAACTCTTGACCACTCCTGAGGGGAGGTGGGCTCACTTCCACTCACCCTCATCAGATCGGGGGCCACTCCAGGGCAGCGACCTGCATTGACTCTGAAGGCCCCTCTTTCCGTAACCCGGTGTCTGTCCAGGGCTGAGAAGGAGGCCCCTTGCCTGCCCTTCTTCCCATCCAGGATGCTCCTTTAAGACCAAAAGGATGGGGGTTGTGTAAGAGTCAGACACAACAGCCCCATCCTCCCCCTCCTTCACAGGCCAGGTTTCCTGCCATTGACAGCATCCCAGCTGGGCTCTGCCCGGCCTCATGCTTAACCCCTTCAAGGCCAGATCTCAGGGCTACTGGGCACCCCAACCTTCATCCATAAAACCAGGAGAATGAAAGTCCCTACTTCATTGGGTGGTTTTGAGGATTAAATGTGTTAATCATTGTGTGAAATACTTAGAACAGTGCTTGGCATATATCAGTCTCTTAATACATATTAACTAGTATTCCTCATTGTGTGAACTTGATAAATCATTTCACCTGAGTCTCATTCTCTTCAGCAGTCCAATGGAGAACATAATAAACCTACTTCTGAAATGTAGTCCTGGGGATGAATTCTGATCATGTACATTAGAACATTTTGTAGAGTGCTGTAACAACACAATATGGATGGACAAAAAAAAAAAAAATACTCCCTTTAACTAGGTAATAAAATTCGTTACCAGGAGATGGGCCTTGTAGTTTTCAGACTTATTACCTTACTTGCCAGGCTGAGGGTGCAGTGGAAAGAGTGGATTTGGGGTTGGAATTAGGTACCCCCAATCCTGTTTCCTTGCCTATCAAGTACGGTGGTCACCCCTGCTGGGTCTGCTGTTTAGGGTCTTTGTGGGGGACAAAGGAGATCAGAGAACAAAGGTATGAACATGCTTTGCAAACATTAAAAAGTGCTAGAAGGGAGGGAAAGAGATTTGTGAAGAGTCGGGAGGGGTGCAGGGACCCCTTGGCAGGGGCATTAGTCTTGGGGCTCTGGGTGCTGCAGAGTTTGCCCAGTGGGGAGAGAGGAGAAGGTGCACTCCTGGAACCAGCATTGTGGGGACAGGACTCCCCCTTGAGAAGTGAGGTGTCAAATAAGAAACTAGGCCAGCTCTAGAAGTCCCCGATGGGGGCAAAGAAGGAAAGAGGTCCTTTCCCCAGGCTTGGACCCATCCCTTCATTACCCTCTTCCCAGCCAATTCCATTTGCCATCAGAGGATATTGGACAGAGGCCCCTCCAGTAGGCTCCCTTGTGACCTTCCTGCCAAGACTTGTTGGGAGGGGCTCACCCTGCATATCTGCAGCACCCCTCTCCCCACTTTTAGGCTGCAGATTCTTGGCCTCACCCCTAGGGAGAGCAAGCTTGACACCTTTCACACACGCAGGCCAGGGCAGGTCTAAACCTGCTCCAGAGGGAAAAAGCATGGTGTACTAGAACCCTGCCCTGCCTTCCCATCTGAACGAAGAGCATCCGCCAAGGCCCAGCAGAGCGGGCTGACCCCACGTGAATAACTTGTCCCCACCCCAGGCCTCTGGAGGAAGCTTGGGAACCAGAGACCTTGTTTGGGATGCTGGCTGTGCCCCAAGCTTACTGTGCCTCTATGTAAACCACTTAACCTGCCAGGGCCTGTGTGACCATTGGCTAAATAAAGGAGCTGGACGTGGTCCAAGGGTCCTCTCCTGCTCTGAGATGGTGACCAGGAAGGAGTTAACAGAGGCCAGGCTCCAGGTCAGGAAGGCAAGAGTTAATCTTGGGGGTGGAGGCTCTCTTGGCTTTTCCTGTGGAGAGTGAGGTTTGGCTGCCACCAAAGTTACTTCCAGTCCCCGCTGTCCCTCCTGCCTTCAGTCTGGACCTGCCGGGGGACCCTGGCATTCAGCCTCCCCATGCAGAGGTGAGTGCATCCTGAGCCTGGAGCTGGGGTGGGAGGGCACCCAGACACCCAAGGGCACGGAGGCTGGCACCAAGCCAGGGAGCACTGTCCCCCAGCCCGCATCTGTGTCCAGAGCCGAAAGCTTGGGCAAAGTTCATCAGTCCACTGACCCCAGCGCTGGGAGAAGGTAGGCAGAGGGACAGAGGGCTCAAGGATGTCTGCCAGGCTTTTAGGGAGGGAATGTCTGCGGTCCAGCACCAAGGAGCTCAGAAGGCCAGGAAGAGGCAGTGGACAGCAAACTATTTTGGTCCCTGTGTTTAGGAACTTTTTATAGTCTCCTGCTCAGGGCTGGGAAGAGGAGGGGGCAGGAGGGTACCCATGAGGTCAGACAAGCACAGATCCCTCCTGGGACCTTAGAATCAGACCTGTTGCCAAGTTGAGTCTTTGGGAGGCAGGAAGGAGGGCACTGCCAGGCTCTCCTTGCTGCCTGGGTTCCCAGTCACCAGCTACCTATGGGCTGACTTACTGGACACTAAGTGGGTGTATGTAAGTGTATGTGTTTATACTCATGCAGGCTGCCCTGGGGGGAGTGGGATTGGTAGAGTTTCTACTCCAAGACCCCTCACCAGGGCTCCCCTCCCCACATCCCTGGCAAGTTGTGTTTCTTTGTTGCCTCCAGCCCAAGGTCTCCTCAGCCCCTAGAACTGCTGTGTCCCTCTCAGCTGAATGGAGGATGGGAGGAGTAGGGAAACAGAAGTGGGGTGGAGTGTGCTGGGCTGTGTGGGTGGCCCATTCTATTACTGCCAAAGGAACTGTCAGCTCTTGATTTACAATCCCCCTGGGCCCCCTTCCCCAGCAGAAAAGGAAGGTGGAGAAGAAGGGTCATGGGGGTCTCAGGGTGAGGGACCCAGAGGGCAGGTTTCTGGGAGTACAAGTTCCTGGGAAGAATTAGTGGAAGAAACTTTTTAGAGAGGTAAAGGGCCCATCTCTCGCAGAAATCGCTTGGTGTTAAAGCAGCAAGAACAGAAGCAAAACAGAGAGGAAAGTTCCCGATAGGCAAGTGAGAGATTCAAACTACGAAGCGAGAGACCTGTGTTCCAGTCCTGGGCCCAAACTCTCAGTGAGACCTGAACTAGCCCCTCCTCTTTGCGCCAGTTTTCTCTTCTGTGAAATGGAAGTGCAGGGGGCAAACAAAGTGATGTTTACAAGTTGGGCATTCTGGAATTCCCTTCGAAGGGGCACAGACTGAGTGGCATATATCTGGCTGAAGTGACGTGGTGACCATGTCCCTCTCTTTCCCTGATGGCCCTGCTGGGCCTGGGCAGGGCAGTTGGCTGCAATTACCGGAGGCTCCTACCCTATGGTTATGTCCCTGACCTCTCTGCTTGGGGGCGGGATGGGTGGGTCCTGCTGGAACCAGCGGGTGGCTGGGAAGCCTCCTTGTCTTGGACTCAAAGTTGCTAGGTTGGGAAGAGGTATTTTTTCCGGTTGAGGCCACTTTCGGGAACCAGGCCGGGGAACAGCCCCATTTCCTTTTCCAAGGGTCCGGCTTGCTGATGCCTACTTGGCATGGCCCTGTGGCCAGAATGGGGCACGCTCAAAAGGGCCTAGGTCTCTGGATGGTCAGAAAGCCCCTGCCCATTGTCTCTGAGGGATCAGGGAAGGGATACCTGAGCCTCTGCCCCCTAGGCATGGCACCTGGCTGACTTGCATGGGGGAGGGGTGGCTGGCTGACCTTATTCCCAGGAATGCCTTCAGGAGAGTCATCTCCTACCTCTCCCCCTGACCACTCCTCTTTCCCCAGCAGGTCCCAGGGAGCCCCAGCCAATTGCTCTCAGTTCCTTCACTATCTGCCTGCCTCCAGTGGCTTATGGAGCACTGTCCTGCCCAGTTCTGCTAAAATGCTCCTGGCCTCTCCCTCCACCCCGTCCCGGGGACGGACCCCCAGCGCAGTGGAGAGGCTGGAGGCCGACAAAGCCAAGTATGTCAAGACGCACCAGGTGATCGCGCGACGCCAGGAGCCGGCTCTGCGTGGGGGTCCCGGGCCGCTCACCCCGCACGCTTGCAACGAGCTGGGGCCCCCTCCATCGCCCAGAACGCCCAGGCCCGCCCGCCGGGGCAGTGGCAGGCGACTGCCAAGGCCTGATTCCCTCATCTTCTACCGCCAGAAGCGGGACTGTAAGGCTTCGGTGAACAAAGAGAATGCCAAGGGCCAGGGGCTGGTGCGGCGCCTCTTCCTGGGCAGCCCCCGAGACGTCGCCTCGAGCAGCGCAGGCTCATCGGAGCGACCCGCGGCTCCCGGGGGATGGACCGCGCCCCAAGATGCCCCGGAAGCGGCGGGAAAGCGGGCATTGTGCCCCACGTGCTCGCTGCCCCTGTCGGAGAAGGAGCGCTTCTTCAACTACTGCGGCCTGGAGCGCGCGCTCGTGGAGGTGCTGGGAGCCGAGCGCTTCTCTCCGCAGAGCTGGGGCGCCGACGCCAGCCCCCAGCCCGGAACGTCGCCGCCGCCGGGCTCCGGAGACGCCAGCGACTGGACGTCCAGCGAGGGCGGCGCAGATCGCCGGGACGGTGCGGAGGGCGGCGGCTCAGCGGCGGCGGGCTCGGAGCGGGACGGGCGCCCCCAGGTGTCGGTGGTGGAGCGCAACGCGCGCGTCATCCAGTGGCTGTACGGCTGCCAGCGCGCCCGCGGGCCACCGCGCGAGTCCGAGGTGTGACCGCCGCCGCTCGGGGGCCGGCTCTCCTGGAGTTGGCGGTCCGGGGAAGGGCAAGGAGCGGGCGCGGGGCTGGACCCGGGCAAGGGCAGGGGCTCCCTGCCTCACGCGTCGAGTGCTTTGGGGCAAGCCCTTCCCTCTGGATCGCGGCGTCCACTCTTGAACCTTCGGAGCTTGGGACCAAACGGTTCCGAAGGCCCTTCCCAGCGCAGACTGAGGACGGGGAGGTAGCCGGCCTCGCGGCCCCTGTGGAGGCCGGGAGGTGAGTGAAGACTGGGTTGGGAGATCAGAGAACCTGCTGAATAAAGCCAAAACGTTCTTTAACGGACTCGGAAGGTTGGATTACAGGGCAGATGCGCCAGGGTTTTGGAGTGTGGCTTCCAGACTGAGTGTGTGACCCTGGGCCAGCACTCCGCCTCTGGGAACCGCAGCGACACCCCCTCGGTTGATCAAAGTATTGAAATGGTCACAAAGCGCTTGGCAAAGTTGAGGAAGTGCTAAGTAAACGAAGCCTCTAGGACCACTACCGAATTAGCATAATACTAACAGTAACACTATTATGATCATCTCTGCCACTGACCGCGCCCCACCACAGGGGTGGGGTCCAAACTATTTTGGGGGATAGAGGTTGAGGGAGGGGTCTGCTCCCAGAAATCTGGGGTTCACTAGTCCCTGAAGGCCCTCATTCCTGGAGCTTTGCCGCCCATTTTGGTTACTCGGTAGGAAGGACTGAAATGTGGTGAATCCAGAATCAGGATAATAAAGGACTTTTCAAACCAGGATTTTGCCAGCCCACAGCCTCACCTCATCACTGCCTTTCTTTCCCTTAAAACAAGGTCACCTGTTTTCCTCACACGTTCACACCTCCAAGTCTTTATTCACTTCCTCTTCCTTTTAGGCGGGTTACCTTCCCCTTTCTTTCCACTCAGCTAAGATTCCGTATATGCGTTCTCTAGCTCTCTCTCGGGAACTCCTGAATTTCCCAGCCGGTCTCATCTCCTCTGAGCTCCCAAGTACAGCCTGATTTTGGGGCCTCAACCTATCACCTTGCGTGGGACCCGCTGGTAGTCGGGGTTCTCTTGTTAGTCTCTGACCTTCCCCTAGTACAGGGACAAGGCCACAAGCAAAGTGTCGAATTAAAAGCGGCTGGAGAGGGCGGCAAGACCTGTCCATACTGGTAAGATGGTGCCCCAAATCGAATACAATCTGTACTGATACCAGGGATGTCCCTGGTCGTTTTTCTCCCTGTAGGTTTGTGGGGGCACAAGGCGAGGACCACTCCAGTTGGACCCGGGCCTGAGGTTGCCCACCCCAAAGCAGCCTTCTCCGTCCGGACATAAAAGCACGCGGTCACCAGAGGTGTCAGGCCAGGTTTTTATCCGGAAGGGGAGGAGCGGGCGCCCAGTTCGGCCAGCCGGCCGGCTAGTCGCCCTTGGGTGCCGCTTTCACCCTCATCTCGGCCAGTTTGTGAGTGAGGAAGCCCCACTTGAAACCGGCCACGGGATCAGCTTCGCGCGGCTCGGGGCGCTCGGCGGCCTCGTCCCCGGCTTCGGGGTCCGGCTCCGGGGTGGGCTCCGCTCCGCGCAGCATGGACGCGGCGGCCGCCTGCTGCTGCTGCCACCTGCTGGTGAACGCGTCCCAGAAGCCCGGCCCGCGCGCCTCGGCCGCCGCCTGCGGGGCGGGCTGCGCAGCCAGCGGGCTGCGGGAGAGAGGCGGGGTCAGGGGCTGGCCGGGAGGCCCCGGAGAGGCCAAAGGACAGGAGGCGGGGTCAGGGGACCTATCGTGGGGCCAGTGGGGCCCGGGCGAGGTCGAGGGCTGGGAGGGAGGAGAGACCCGGGAGACTGGGAGGAGGTCAGGGCATGGAGGCGAGAGGAGTACTCAGAGGCTACTGGGATAGGGGTCAGGGCATTAGGTGAGGGGGTCTGGGCTTCCCTCGTGGCTCAGCTGGTAAAGAATTCGCCCGCAATGCGGGAGACCAGGGTTCGATCCCTGGGTTGGGAAGATCCCCTGGAGAAGGGAACAGCTACCCATTCCAGTATTCTGGCCTGAGGAATTCCATGGACTGTATAGTCCATGGGGTCGCAGTCGGTCAGACACGACTGAGCGACTTTCACTTTCGCTGGGAAAAAGGGTCGCGATCAGGATCCGTGGGGAGAGAGCCGGGCTCACGGGGTCAGAGTTGGTACTCAGGGAGAGGGAGGAGGCCAGAGCAGGGGAGATGGAGGCTGCGGGAAGGTGGGGAGGAGCCCTGAGAGAGGAGCGGGCGGAAGGATGGGAGGTGGTGGTGGCACCCGATCGGGGTAGGGGAGGGACGCGGTCAGATTCTGGAGGCGGTCCTTCGGGAAAACCCGCAGAGCCCGGGGGAAAGGGGCGGGGCGGGAACAGGGGTCTGGTTTCCCGGATGGAGGGAAAGAGGGTCCAGAAAAATGGGGGACGCTGGGGAGAGGACGGGTGCAGGGACCCCGAGGAAGGAGAAGGGCCTAGATCAAAGGCTTAGGGGAGAGGGAGACTCGGGAGGTAGCAAGGAGATGTCGGGAAGGGCAATCAGGAATGGTGTTGAAGCTTGAGTCCATGGGCAGGAGAGAGAAAAGGAACCCTGCGGCAAGAGAGATGGGCGGGTCGGGGGAACCCTAAGGAAGAAAGGAATAGGGGGGATGTCAAAAGGGAAGTGTGACTGGGCTGGAGGAAAGGGCAGAAATGGAGTGTGTCCCAGAACAGAGCTAGGGGGGAGATCAGACCCTGGATCTGACCCTGTGGCCCCGAGCATCAAGGACTCGCTAAGACAGGGGTTCCTAAACTGTTACCCTCAAGTCTAAAGAGAGCTCGCTGAAAATATAGATCCCCGGCCTCAGCCAACACCCATTGAATCAGAATCTTTGAAGGAAGGTCTGGGAATCTGTCTGTCTCAAGTTCCCTGGGAGGATGAGCGTTTAGACCAATACTTAAGAACCACTGATCTGAACCACTCTCTGTTCCAAACACCTAAAACTTCTCTCCTGGTTTCCCTTATTCTAGGGAGGTGACCCCTCCCACATGGATGGGGAGAGACACAGTAATACCTTCTAGCATCTCAATCCCAACAGCTGGTAAATTCCTCCTGAGATCTAATCTAATCTCCCAGATTGGCCTCTTTCCTGCTGAGAGAGAGAGAAACAGGAACAGCCAGGGGCTGGCCCTCCCCAGTCCTCCATGGTCAGAAAGACAAAACAGAAGGAAAGGACATGGGAGAAGAGGGTCCCCAGGTCTGTTTCAGACGGCCTCCCCCGAAACACACACGTACTGGTCAGCACAGGGCTCCGGTGGCAGCAGCTTGTCCTCATCTTCTTTGTTAAACAAAGATGACATCGTCAGCCAACCTTTCACCCCGACTCCCTGAACCTGGGAGAGAGGGGCTGAGGGTCAAGGAGGGCCCCAGCACACCTCCCAGGACTCCACAGAGGCTTCTGCCCAGTTCCCCAGGATTGGGGCGGAAAAAAGCAGAACTCACCCGGCGGGCCAGCTGTGACATGGGGTTGAAGGCCTCTTCAGTGGGTTCTGCCATCTCAGACTCCACTAACACTGGGTTCTCCTTCTGGGACACAAGACCCCCACCCAGTATGAGAGAGGCCCCAGAGGAATACGACCTCCCTTCCCTCCTGCCAGCCTGATGCACACAGACCAGAACTTGAAACCCCATGGAAACAAGACACACCTAGCCCCCTGACACCCTCCAAAACTGCACACAGGTGTTTGTACCTCTATGCAAAACTACCTGTCATACACATTACCTGTAGAGTAGATCCTTGCAGACACCTTTGAGCTCACATACCTGCTCACCCACAGACACATTCATACACACTGCCACACACATGGACAAAGGCTTGCACGCCAATGGAGACACACACCTATACATGAGTGTGCCTCCATATGGCTACAGCTCTTCACCTGTATATAGATACATGTGCTGTGAGACACTTACCCAAGGATGCTCATACAGTTCACACCTGTGCTCTTCCACAACTGCAGACAGGTGCATGGAAGCCCACTCAGCACACAAAACTTCACCCATTCACAGACACTAAAACACAGATGTACACACACACCCAAACACGCATACCATACAAACACAATACCTGTGAATGCTTCCATAGTCTTCTGCCTCAAAGGTATACACCTGAAAATGCCTATAACCTGTTCACACCTGCACACACACACACCTTACCTGGGGATTCCACACAGAAACCAATCCCTATACTGACCCACAGACACTTCTACACAGGGTCAGCCCTGGATACCAACCTGTGTAGACATACATTTATTCACACTGACATACACACACCCTGAAACTAATTCCTGCCTCTGCCGTGTCTATTTGTGTAACTGCCATCCCTGGGGGCTCAGATGGTAAAGAATCCACCTGCAGTGCAGGAGACCTGGGTTCAATCCCTGGGTTGGGAGGATCCCCTGGAGAAGGGAACAGCGACCCACTCCAGTATTCTTGCCTGGAGAATTCCATGGACAGAGGAGCCTGGCAGGCTACAGTCCATAGGGTCACAAAGAGTCAGACAGGACTGAGCGACTTTCACTTTTACTTTCCAGAGGTAAAACTCTTTTCAAAAACCTTTTTTTTAATGTCAGAACAAACATGGTCCAAGTAATGGCTCTGATCTGAGCTGCTACAGTGACCCTCAGTGTAACAAATGCTGCTTATCCTGCCGCCAGTCCTAGGGGCTCCCTTCCTCTCAAAGCAAATCATCCCACTTCTGCTCAGCTCTGCCCGTTAGAAACGTGTGTCAAACTGAGTGTATCTGCATGGGTGCTGCCCTTGGGTCCTAAAAGGATCCCGTCCATGTGGCAGCCCTTGAGATCTTTGGAGACGCTGACCACTCCTCAGGTGCCCCCCCCCAAGTCTTCCCTTCTTCTTTGGTTTGCTGGAATGTCCTGACTTTCTGCCAGTGCACCATGCCATTGGTCATCCCTGTATTGCCAGTTGCTTCCACACAAGTCAATGGCTCTTTCTCTCCCCTCCCTCCTCAGAACCAGTCCCTTCTTCTTCTCTGTACCTTTCACTCCTGCTGCCCCTCTGCCCATGCCCCATCCAGCAAGCAGGATGGTACCCACCTCCTCTGCCAGGCCCTCCTCAGATTCCCCACTCAGGGTCTGTAGCACTTTGGACTTGTAGGTTTTCCAGAAGGCCTGGCTCATGGCTGCATGGGAAATAGGCCTGGCACCCAGGCACGGGAAGCTGGTGGTTCAGGGGGCACCCAGTGAGTCTGGCTCCAGGAACCTGGTGAGTCTGAGAGCCTGTCCCAAGCATCAGGTGACCTCATTAAAGATGCACCAGCTTCCCCAGATGGCACAGTGCCCAGCAGGTGAACCCGATCCAAAAGAGTCTGTGGTGAGACCCAGCTTCTGCCCCTTCAGCCCCTTATCTTGACCCATATTTGCAAGAATAATGAAAACATAATGAAGACATCTTTCTTTACAGAAGCCTCCTTCCTGGGCCTAGGAGTTCTTGAATTTGATTATTTGGAAAGGCTCCAGAAAAATTCTTTTCCATTCACGAATTCTATTTACAAAGTCTTTGGGCTTAGGACCCACAGTGGTGCCTCTGCGGCTGTAGCCATACCAGCTGTGCCCTCAACAGGGCCGTACCCTCAACAGGGCCCTGCCCTATACCTTCACTCAGCCTGTATGGTCTGGAGTGGGAAGGCCCCAAGGCTCCCAGTGGGTGCCCTGGGCTTACATTTCACCGCTTTGGGCTGGAAACTGATTCCTCTCCCCAGGGATGCACGTGCTGGTCTCCCTGTTTCCTGGCAACAGGTTCCAAAGAACTGGAGCCCCTGAATTATTGCTGAGTTCCTGTGGTCAACCTGGAAGGAAAAAGGCACCCAGCTCTGATGCATGGGGAAAGGCTCTCTGGCCCTCTCCCCAGACTGAGCACACACCATCTAGGCTGATCTCTCTCTTTGATGCCAGCCCACGCCTGACAGTCCAGGGCTCAGAGCAAGGGGTCAAAGATGGGAGGTCCTTCTGTGAGAATCTCCTCTTCTTGTGAGAGGAGCTGACCCCCTTGAGTCTCTGACAGGGCACTGTGATCTCTAGGAGGAATAACTGGGGAGGGGTTTCAAATGGCGAGGGCTTTCTCAAGGACCAGAGAGATCTCGGCGCCCTGTGGGAGCTGGGATCCCAAACGTCTTCACTCTTACTTATTCATTTATTCACATCACAAGACATTTTTCAGTGCCTCCCAGAGATGCAACATTATTCCCCCTCTCCCCTCAACCGCGGAATCTAAGATGGGGGAACCAGGAAGGTGTGACAAGGCCAGAGGACGGCGCTGAAATCGGTTGGGCCAGGCTGGATGGGTTTGGCCAGGGGACTGGCCGAAATGCCCGCACGGCTCACACCACCGAGCCCCCTCCAGTGACAGAAGAGGACGCTTGGTGAGGCCGGATCCCGAGCTCAGTCACTGACGTCGACGACCGCCTGGGGGCGCTCGAAGCGCGAGCCGCGCGAGTGACGTCATCAGAGGCGGTCCGGTGGAGCCCGACCCGTCCCGGAGCGTCATATGACGTCATCGAGCCGTCCGGAAGCGCCCCCACGTGTCCTCCCACCTCGGTTCTGGGACCTCTGATCTTGCTGTCACCCATCATGGGTCGCTCCCGCCGAACGGGCGCGCACCGAGCGCACTCTTTGGCCCGTCAGATGAAGGCGAAGCGGCGGCGGCCGGACCTGGATGAGATTCACCGCGAGTTGCGGCCCCAGGTCGCCACACGGCCCCGGCCAGACCCAGGCGCTGAACCCGATCCCGACCTGCCAGGGGGAGGCCTGCATCGCTGTCTGGCCTGCGCGTGAGTTCTGGCCAGGCCCAGGCCTGAGGAGGAGAAGGGTCCGCGGTACGGGCCGGAGGTGTGAGGTCCGGGCCCAGGGTGTGCAGGGTTTCCCTCTCTTGGGACCCATGTGGGTCTGCCGGCCTCCCATGCCTTCAAGCCCGGAGCCTAGCGTCAGCGAATGAGCTAGGGTCAGGGAAGTAGGCCTACCTGAGAGGCATCACCTTCTGACTCTCCTCCCTACCCACCTCATCCCTACAGGAGGTACTTCATCGATTCTGCCAACCTGAAGACCCACTTCCGATCCAAAGATCACAAGAAGAGGTATGAAGGAGCAAGGAGAGGATTGATGGATGGGTTGCCGGGCAGACAGAGCTTGCGTCTGGTCAGCTTTCAATTTCCTATTCTTTTTTCCCAGGCTAAAGCAGCTGAGTGTGGAGCCCTACAGTCAGGAAGAAGCGGAGAGGGCAGCGGGCATGGGTTCCTATATTCCTCCCCAGCGGCTGGCAGTCCCCACAGAAGTATCCACTGAGGTCCCTGAGATGGACACGTCTACATGACATGGCCTGAGGATGCAAGGCAGAGGAGCTGCCCATGGACAGTGGTACAGGGGCCAAGCTGGGAGAGACTGTGCGAATCTCTTTTGGTTTGGGGAGTGGATGGCCTCTTCCAGATACCCTCCTTTCCAATAAAAGAAATGGATAAATAGGGCTTGCTTCTGACTCACTAACCTCCAGGCCACTCCTCCAAATTCAAGCCCTGTAAAGATTTCTCTACTACTCCTGTGTACAGGACCCAGGAATTTACTCCCTGCTTGATTCAGCCTTAGAGCCTGCATCCTTGCCATCCCTCAGGGGTCCTGGCATCTGTGCTGAAGCCCCCTTTGGAGCCCAGGTGTGTGTGGGGTGATGGGTAGGATCAGGTTTATACTCTTGCTTACAATGAGGACAGGGAGTGACCCCCAGGAAAAGAAAGAAGTAGGCTCCTGAGATTGTAGCCCCTGTGAATCCAGGGGCCGAGGTGAGAGGCTGCCTGCTTCGTCATGGAGCCTGTGGCCGCCGCCGCTGCCCCACCATCTTCCAGACAGCATAGCAGGAGCCGCCCAGCCCGAGGACAGCCAGCACTGCAGCCACAATCCCCGCCAGCGGACTCCGGGGCTCTGCCTTCAGCTCCCCGGCTATCTGCATCTGGAGATGCACAGAGGGTCCACCTGAGGGGTCAGTCGAGACTACTGGGAAGACGGGTGGGGTGGAAAGGGGCTGAGAAGCTACAGCTGGGGAAAGGAGATATGGATGCCATTGCTGCCCCAGGGAGATTCCACCCCAATCCCTCTCGCTTCACTGCCCATCTGGGCCCTGGTTGCTCAGGCGGCCGGGAACGTGACAGCCTGGTGACTGGGTATCATCCCGGCCATGGTAAGGGGCGGATAGGGTCGGTGCTGGAAGCCATCCGTTGGGGTACTTACCTGTAGCACTCGGAAGTAGCCAGGGGTCAGGCGTCGAAATCGCATGGTGGGTGCCGCTCGTCTCCCAGATGTCCTGTGGGGTGAAAGCCGGAATGAGGACCAGTGGCGTTCGTTCATGATACCAAGAGGCGGAAATCAGGGCACAGAGGTTCCTGCTTCTCATACGTGAGAGAGCCTTGCCCTCAGAGGATGCTCACCAGCGTCTGCCTTCCCGGGTCTGGCAGGGGCGGGACAGCCAGACCTTTAAATCTGTCCCTTCCCCCACTGCCCGCCCTGCCGGCCTTAGGAGCAGCTGTCAGGAGAGATCAGCATCAGGCCTGAGCAGCTCCTCCCCCGCCCACTGGGGAGTGCAGCCCTGGGAGGCAGGAGAGGCCTTGCCTAGCAGCGTGGACAAGTCTCAGGCCTGGACCAGGTGCGGGAGGGCCTCCCCGGCCCTGGTTTTGGCCCTGTCCCTGCCTCAGGTAATTGGATGTCACCTGTCAGCTCTCAGCAGAGGAGGGGTTGGGTACCTTTAGCACCCCTTCCAAATAGGGGCAGGCCTTTTTCACTTGATTTCTCTTAGATCAACCATACCTACCTCGGGGGAAGGCACATTTCACCCCTTTCCCCAAGATGGAGTTCCTACAGGAACTTCCCTCCTCAGCTTGGAGACAATAATAAAAGATCTGCATCTACTGATTGAAAAAGCTGTTTGAGGTGTGTTAAGAAAAATAGTAGCTGATTGGGAATTTCCTGGTGGCCTAGTGGTTAGGATTCTAGGCTTTCACTGTCGTGTCTCAGGTTCATACCTGATCTGAGAACTGAGATCCTGCAAGACCTACAAGTGTGGCCCAAAAAAATAACTGACTGTGCTGGGCATTATTCTAAGCACTTTACGTGTATGATTTCATTTGGAATTGATTATCTCATAAAAATGCAGAAAAGTGTGTTTGCTAAATAGCATGTAGAGTGTCTGCATATAGTATGTAGAGAAGGGAAGAACACCCAGAAAACTTAACAGTGGCCCATTCTGGGCAACGGGATGGGATCCTGCTGGGGAAAGGACACATCCACCTTCCATTTGGGCTTTTCTGGTGGCTCAGCCAGTAAAGAATCTGCCTACAATGCAGGAGACCCATGTTCGATTCCTGGGTTGGGAAGATTCCCCTGGAGAAGGAAATGACAACCCACTCCAGTATTCTTGCCTGGAGACTTGCCAGTATTCTTGGCACAGATAGAGGAGCCTGGCGGACTATAGTCCATGGCATCGAAGAGTCAGGCAGGACTGAGCAACTAACACTTTCACTTTCCTTCCACTCAATGAGCTACTATTACCTTTGACATTTTTGCAGCAAATAAGTTCAAAGACCTTTTATAAACTCATAAAACTACCCTCAAAATAGAAGCTGCGGGACTTTCCTGGTGATACCATGGATAGGAATCCTCCTGACAATGCAGGAGACACAGGTTCGATCCCTGGTCCAGGAAGATCCCACCTGCCGTGGAGTAACTAAGCCTTTGTGCCGCAACTACTGAGCCCATGCCTAGAACCTGTGCTCCACAAGAGAAGCCAGTGCAGTGAGAAGCCTGCGCACTGCAACTCTATGTTAGACCCCACTCTCAGCAACTAGACAAAATGTGTGCAGTGAATACCCAGTGCAACCAATAAATAAATTTATTTTTAAAATCCTGATTAAAAAATTGAAGAAAATAGAAGCTGCCATTTACCATGCCTCTACTTCTCAGCCCTGCCAGGTCCTTCAGGTGGGGGTGGGGGTTGGGGGGCAGTAAAGGCACCAGCGTAGCTGTTAGGCCCCCAGTCCTTTTCGGGGAGGATCTGAGTACAAGTGGTGTCTTGTTGGTTTCTCCCCTACAGGATTGTGAGTTCAGGGAGGTCAGGCTGGCTGGCGTCTCACCCCTAGCTCATGTGCCAGCTCAGGGTAGTGTTTGATGAAATCAGGATGATGGAGATACGTCTGTTTATTGGAGCATCACAGGGAAGCTAGTGTGGGAAGAAGGAAAAGCATTAAAGGAGGAGACAGCACAGAGGAGTGTTAGAGGGATACACAGAGTGCAGGGCAGGAGGACATGCGACCAAGGACAAAGCCAGAAACGTGAGGGCCGAGCTGCAAATTTGAGCCTGCTGGTTCACAAATGAGGGAGCAAGGCCTCTGGGGACCTGGCGAGCTGGCATCCCCTTGAAGGCAGCAGCTGACAATCTGCACTCATGTTTGATGCCACGTGCGAAGGTAGAATGAGGTCAACAGAGCTGGCCAAGTTCCAGAGGACTCAATTTGTATGTGAAATTGTTAAATGATAATTAACACACACACATACCACATGGACATCCGTGGACCAAATTCAGACTTTGAATCTCTGACGATTCAGTTCCTGACAGGCTTTGGAGGTACTGGTAGAGAGTCCAAGTTAGGTGACACGGACGGGGCAGCCCTCCCAGGCCCCTCCCCACAGAAGTAAAGCAATAACAACTCAGATCTACCTCATGTTCCAGATTTCAAATACTAAAAGACATCCTCAGAGCTAAGGTCTAATTCCCTCTCTGCTCTTCTAGAGACAAAGAAACAGGTTCAGAGAAATGTAAGAGGTGGACTCAGTCACATAGCAAGTAGAACTGATTTTTTTAAATTGACGCATAGTTGATTTACAATGTGTTGATTTCAAGTGTACAGAAAAGCGATTTTGATAAATACAGAATATAAGAATATATATATTCAGACTCTTTTTTCCTTACAAGTTATTATAAAATACTAAGTTTAGTTTTCTGTGCTATATAATAGGTCCTTGTTAGTTATCTGTTTTATACATAGCCACGTGTATGTTAATTCTAAACTCATGTGGAACTGATTCTGGCTGACTCCAAAGTCCTGGGCGTTCCCTAGCCTGGGATGATAATAATGATGATAACTGCAGACACTTAGTATGTGTCAGACATTGTTCTAAAAGGAAAGCTCTTAACTTGGGCTTCCCATCCCATCAACTTGGATGGGAAAAAAATTATATATTTATTTCCACTGACCTCTAACCAAAATTTACCATCTCCTTCTTTATGAAGTATTAACAGTATGTGTTTTTGTCACCAGTTGAAGATACATTGATATCAAATTGTAGTTATCACAAGTATCTCAAAATGTTACTTATGCTCATTAAAGATTTCAAAATGCTGACAGTCATTAACCCACTGCTAAATCACACTCTGTTTCAGACACTCCTAAAACAGAGCTGCCATTGACTGTGGCCAGTAGAGGGTTAGTGGCCAAATGGTGAATCCACCTGCTCTTGCATTAGTGACTCAGATTCTCAGCCTCTCACACGCCCTATCTGTAGTTGTTTGCTGACCAATAGGTGTGAGGAGGTGAGTCAGAGACCACCCCCACAATTCAGTGTTATTCATGCTGAGTAACAATACACTGATACCACTAGAAGAGGAAAAGTTAATTTGCCAGTCCTGTTATTGATACATATTAAATACATATTACTATATGTACTGATAAATACATATTACTATATCATAAATTTGTGGGTTTTAATATATTTTGATAGTAATTGTCCTCGCAATCTTCAGCATTTTGCTTTATGCTTTTAAAAGCAATGTTCTGAGAAAATGTCTAGGATTTCCACCAGACCGTCAAAAGGGTCCATAGTGCAAAACAGAGGGGGCTGGAAAGTAGTTCTAAAGCTTTTCAGTCAGTTCAGTTCAGTTGCTCAGTCGTGTCCGACTCTTCGGGACCCCATGAATCACAGCACGCCAGGCCTCCCTGTCCATCACCAACTCCCGGAGTTCACCCAGACTCACGCCCATCGAGTCAGTGATGCCATCCAGCCATCTCATCCTCTGTCATCCCCTTCTCCTCCTGTCCCCAATCCCTCCCAGCATCAGAGTCTTTTCCAGTGAGTCAACTCTTCACATGAGGTGGCCAAAGTACTGGAGTTTCAGCTTCAGCATCATGCCTACCAAAGAAATCCCAGGGCTGATCTCCTTCAGAATGGACTGGTTGGATCTCCTTGCAGTCCAGGGGACTCTCAAGAGTCTTCTCCAACACCACACTTCAAAAGCATCAATTCTTCGGCGCTCAGCCTTCTTCACAGTCCAACTCTCACATCCATACATGACCACAGGAAAAGCCATAGCCTTGACTAGATGAACCCTTGTTGGCAAAGTAATGTCTCTGCTTTTGAATATGCTATCTAGGTTGGTCATAACTTTCCTTCCAAGGAGCAAGTGCCTTTTAATTTCATGGCTGCAGTCACCATCTGTAGTGATTTTGGAGCCCAAAACAATAAAGTCTGACACTGTTTCCACTGTTTCCCTACTATTTCCCATGAAGTGATGGGACCAGATGCCATAATCTTCGTTTTCTGAATGTTGAGCTTTAAGCCAACTTTTTCACTCTCCTCTTTCACTTTCATCAAGAGGCTTTTTAGTTCCTCTTCACTTTCTGCCATAAGGGTGGTGTCATCTGCATATCTGAGGTTATCGATATTTCTCCCAGCAATCTTGATTCCAGCTTATGTTTCTTCCAGTCCAGCGTTTCTCATGATGTACTCTGCATATAAGTTAAATAAACAGGGTGACAATATACAGCCTTGACGTACTCCTTTTCCTATTTGGAACCAGTCTGTTGTTCCATGTCCAGTTCTAACTGTTGCTTCCTGACCTGCATACAGGTTTCTCAAGAGGCAGATCAGGTGGTCTGGTATTCCCATCTCTTTCAGAATTTTCCACAGTTGATTGTGATCCACACAGTTAAAGGCTTTGGCATAGTCAAGCAGAAATAGATGTTTTTCTGGAACTCTCTTGCTTTTTCCACGATCCAGCAGATGTTGGCAATTTGATCTCTGGTTTCTCTGCCTTTTCTAAAACCAGCTTGAACATCAGGAAGTTCACTGTTCACATATTGCTGAAGCCTGGCTTGGAGAATTTTGAGCACTACTTTACTAGCGTGTGACATAGAGCTGTTAATTCAGGTACTCCGCACAGCCCTCTGAAGTATGCTCTAATACCCATTCTACAGACAGGGAAATTGAGGCCCGGTGGGTCGGTTTAGGCCTTGTCACACAAGCTAAGAAGCTACAGCGTTGGGCTTTAGACCCAGGCTCGGGCTTCCTAACCTTTCTGTGCCTCGCTGTTGTGATCACTGCTCACTTTCTGGTCCCTTTCTGAGAAGGCCGGAAGGTCAGGTCGCATCCTGCCATTTGAGGCCAGTTTTGGTTGGAGATCCCAGGCCAACTCCGAGGTCACCCGTGTCACACACCAGTGGCCCCACCCCCTGGTTTGGCAGCCAGATATTCTGGGATGCCTGAAGGGCGGGGCAGGAGACGGAGAGGCCAATGGCTGTGAGAGCGCCTTACCTGGCCTGCTCTGTGGGCCCAGGTATGCTAGTGGCTCCGCCCCCGGCCCAGCCCAGCCCCGCCCCAGGTCGGGGCTCGGGGAGCGGAAATTCCTGCGCGGGCGAGGCGGAGCGGGTGCAGTCCGAGAGGCCGAACTTGGCCATGGAGCCAGTGGCGACCTGGACCCCCAGGAAGGTGGCGGCTTGGCTGAGAGGTGGGTGGGGCCGGGGCAGTGCTGGGCCTGAGGGGCCCTGGGCTGGGGAGAGCGGAAGCAAAAAGGACGTGCCGAGTTTGTCAGTCGGTTAGTCTGTCCGCAAGCATTTACAGAGCGTCTGCCGTGAACCCGGCAGAAAGATAGTCGAGATGACTCCGCTGGGGTCCCCCGAGGACCTAGAAGGGGTCTGCCTTCCCGTCAATAGCCCAGGCAGTGGTTCTGTAATGAAAACAGTAGGTGTCGCCCCAGCTGACCGCCCGCAGTGTATCTCCTCTTCCCTCTGCCCCCGGGAAGCAGTGGGCTGTAATTAATCCCACTTTTCAGATGCTGAAAACTCTACACTGAGCCAACAAGAGATTTGCCCAGGCTTTGGACTAGGGCCTGCCCGTAGTGTCTTTTCCCTCCCCCCACCCTGAGGCTCCCAGTGAGAACAGAAGCCCAGGCCCAACTGGAGGGGGTCGGCACAGCCCCTCCTGAGACCTCCAGGGAGGATGAGCCCAGAGTGGGAAAGGCTGGTGAGAAAAGGCCCAGAGTGTCAGCGGACTCAGAGAAGTGTAGATGGTCTGCTGTGGAGTTGGAAGCTGGGAGGTGAGGACCACATTCCTCCCACAGGCGGAGCCAGAGTTGGAGGGAGGCAACTGGAGTCGTCTGGGGACAGACTCAGGGTGACCATCCCCGGGAGGAGCAGGGACTCAGGGCTGGAGTCAGTCTCCCAGACTGAATTCCAGGCCCAGCCCCTCTGCTCATCAGTTCTGTGACCACAAATCTCCGTTTCCCTATCCACAAAATGGGAAAGGCAGCTCTGATCTCTTGAGGTTAGACCAAATAAGACAATTGTGATGAGGGCCAGGCTCAGCGTCAGGGTCTGTTGGGAGGGAGACAACACAGCACATTCACTGTGCATGGGAAGGGGGGTGCTTGAGGCCCACGGCCACGGAGTAAAAGCTCGTGAACTCCTAGTCAAGGGCTCCTGATGTCACACGGGATGGGGGAAGAGCTATTGGTCACACACACATACCCCGTAAAGGACTCTGGCTTGGAATGGCAGGGGTTCCTTCAAAGAGGGAGAAAGCTAACTATTAACCTCTATGTGAAATATCTGTACTTTCTAGATTTGGTGAAGATTAAATGTATTAATATGTATAAAGTCCTTAAATTTTTCCTAGCACATAGTATTTATTTTTGAGTGTCTGCCTTATGCCAGGCCTCGGCCGGAATTAGAGATGAACACTTGTTTTAAGGCCCAGTCCTTGGAAGAGCTCGTGTTCGAGTAGGAGAGGTTGGTGCTCTGGTGCAGGGGTCTGTGAAGGCACAGGGGGCAGTGAGCGCAGCAAAGGGCCCCAGCCCAGCCTGGGGAGTTGTGGAAGGCTTCCTGGAGGAAGTTAGATGACCAAGGACATGAGGGAGCTGGAACAGCAGTTCAGGCAGAAGGAAAGGCACCTTCGGGGACTGTGAAGCAAAAGCGAAAGAACCTCCCGAGAGCTGCAGGGAGTTAGTGCTCTGGATCTAGAGTGTTGAGCATGACGGGCTGTGCCAAGAGATGAAACTGGAGAGGCAGGTGGTGGCCGGATCATACGGGGCCTTGCAGATCATGGTAGAGAGTCTGGCAACACATAACATGGGGGCTGTTATTGACTGAACCAAGGGAGTTGGTCAGGTGTTTGACATGTGTCATGTCATTTAATACACATTAGAAGTGATGTGTTTTTATTTTCCCTATTTTTTTAGGTGGAAACAGGCACAGAGTAATTCAGTTACTTGCTCAGTTGCTATCACTCAGGTCTCTCGGACTCCAAAGCCACATCAGTCATGACTTGCCCAAGCATCAGAACCCCTGTAGGATTTGTTAAAAAGCACATTGCTGGGCCCTGCCCCTGATTTCACGCCACTCGGCTTGTAGGATCTTATTAATAGTTCCCAGACCAGGGATTAAACTCAGGCTACGGCAGCGAAAGTTCAGAATCCTAACCATAGTCACCATGCTGTACATTCTGTCCCCCAAACTGACTTATAAATAGAAGCTTGTCCCTTTGGACCACCTTCACCCCTTTCCCCCACTCCCTGCTTCCTTGCCGCTGGCAATCATCAGTCTGTTCCCTGTTTCTAAGAGTTTGCGTTGTTTGGATTCTGTATATGAGATAATACAGTTTGTCTTTCTCTGATTGATTTCACTTAGCATAATAACCTCAAGGTCTATCCATGTTGCAAATGGCACGATTTCCTTCTTCCTGGATGAATATTTGTGCATGTGTGCACGTGTGCAGGTGTGTGTGTGTGACATTTTCTTTATCCATTCATCTGTCAGTGGACACTGAGGTTGTTTCCATGTCTTGCCTGTTTTTCTTTTTTATGGCCACACCACGTGACTCATGGGATCTTAGTTCCCCGACTGGAGTTGAACCCAGGCCACGGCAATGAGAGCGCTGAATCCTAACCACTGGACCACCAGGGAATTCCCAGAATTTGTATTTCTAACAAGTCCTCCAATGAGGCTGCTGCTGCTGGTCTGGGGAACCATCCTTTGAGAACCACTGCCCTGTGTGATCCTACTTCTCAACTCAGTAGTAGCCTTATCTGTGAAATGGGCAGGACAGAACACAGCCTTGGTCTCAGGGTGGGAGAAGGGCTCTTCTACTGACCGGAAAGGCCTTGCCAACCCCCTGAGTCCCACGTGTTGACCCCTGCTCTCCCTCCAGGCCTGGACGATTCCCTGCAGGACTACTGCTTTGAGGACTGGGAGCTGCCTGGCAAGTACCTGCTGCAGCTTTGCCCCCGCAGCCTGGAGGCTCTAACCGTGTGGCCTCTGGGCCACCAGGAGATCATCCTGGAAGGGGTGGAACAGCTCCGGGCCCTGGTAAGTGAATGGCGGCCTAACTGGCTGCAGCTTCCACCCACCCTGGAGATGCTGATGGGGGCTGGCCCCTGCCGGAGTAACTTGCCCCCTCTCTGCACAGAGCTCAGGGCTACAGTCAGAGAACCTGCAGAGCCTGACAGAGGGGCTGCTGGAGGGAACCCGGGCATTCCAGAGCTTGGTCCAAGGTCGCCTGGGGGGCTGTGTGGAGACCCCTGCAGATGTCCTGGGCGCGGCCGTGCAGCTGGTACATGAGGCCCGTTCCCTCCTCTTCTGGCTCAACAGGTACCTTGGTCTCTTCCCAGGGTCTGAGTGACTGGTGAGGGGACCCTCTGCATCCATGGCCTCCTCCAGGGACCTGGAGAGAAAACAAGAGCTTGGCTCTTGTTCAGCTATGGTTCAGTTCAGTTCAGTTCAGTCGCTCAGTCATGTCCGACTCGTTGTGACCCCATGAACTGCAGCATACCAGGCCTCCCTGCCCATCACCAACTCCCAGAGTTTACCCAAACTCATGTCCATTGAGTCGGTAATGCTATCCAACCATCTCATCCTCTGTCGTCCCCTTCTCCTCCTGCCTTCAATCTTTCCCAGCTTCAGAGTCTTTTCCAATGAGTCAGCTCTTCGCATCAGGTGGCCAAAGTATTGGAGTTTCAGCTTCAACATCAGTCCTTGCAATGAACACCCAGGGCTGATCTCCTTTAGGATGGAATTTTTGGATCTCCCTGCAGTCCAAGGGACTCTCAAGAGTCTTCTCCAACACCACGGTTCAAAAGCATCAATTCTTCAGTGCTCAGCTTTCTTTATAATCCAACTCTCACATCCATATATGACCACTGGAAAAACCGTAGCCTTGACTAGACGGACCTTTGTTAGCAAAGTAATGTCTCTGCTTTTTAATAGGCTGTCTAGGTTGGTCATAACTTTCTTTCCAAGGAGTAGTATGGTGGGACTGGCCAAAAAAGGTTAATTGGTCTGTGTAAGGGGCTTCACAGTGGTTTGTAATGGGGCTTCCATGGTGGCTCAGATGGTAAAGCGTCTGCCTTCTATTCAGGAGATCCAGGTTCGATCACTGGGTTAGGAAGATCCCCTGGAGAAGGAAATGACAACCCACTCCAGTACTCTTGCCTGGAAAATTCCGTGGACAGAGGAGCCTGGTAGGCTACAGTCTATGGGGTCGCAAAGAGTCGGACACAATTGAGCGACTTCACTCACTTAAGGGCACTGGGTTCCCTGGGTTCCCACCCGACCTCCAGCTTGTAACCATGTCTCATCAGCAGCATTGCATAAGGAGCTGGCTACCCCTTCACTGGCTGCTGCTTGTCCCAGAGGTCCTAGCTCCAATGTCACCTCCTCAGGGAAGCCTTTCCCATTATACACTCTCAGAGCTCCCTATGTGTCACAGGAGTAGAAGTTACATCTTTTTTTGAATTTGTGTTTCTTTTTTGGCCACACTGGGTCTTCCTTGCTGTGGGCAGGCTTTCTCTAGTTGTGGGATGCGGGGGCTGCTCTCTGGTTGTAGTACGTGGGCTGCTCATTGCAGTGGCTTCTCTTGTTGCAGAGCACAGGCTTTAGGGTACATAATCGTCAATAGTTGTAGCTCACGGGCTCTAGAATTTGTGGGCTTCAATAGTTGGGCCACGTGATTGCCCTGTGGCATGTGGGATCTTCTCAGTCCAGGGATCAAACCCATATCCTCTGCACTGGCAGACAGATTCCTAACCACTGGACCACCAGTGAAGTGAAGTGAAGTGAAAGGTGCTCGATTGTGTCCAACTATTTGCGACCCCATGGACTATACCGTCCATGGAATTCTCCAGGCCAGAATACTGGAGTGGATAGCCTTTCCCTTCTCCAGAGGGTCTTCCCAACCCAGGGATTGAAACCAGGTCTCCCGCATTGCAGGCAGATTCTTTACCAGCTAAGCCACATAGGAAACCCAAGAATACTAGAGTGGGTAGCCTATCCGTTCTCCAGCGGATCTTCCCGACCCAGGAATTGAACCCGGGTCTCCTGCATTGGAGGCAGGTTCTTTACCAACTGAGCTATGAGGGAAGCCCATAAATCATCATTGGACACCAGGGAAGTCCCTAATCATTATTGATGTAATTATGTATTTAATATCTATCTCTCCAGTGCCTAGAACCAAGCCTGGCATTCATTAAACACTTGACAAATAAATCCTGTGCTAAAGTCTGTGCTAAAATAAAGTCTGCACAGAATAAATCTGTGCTAAAGATGTATCAGTCATCTCCTTCACCCCAAACCAAAACTCATCAGGGCCTTAGATGTGTAGTTGGCTCAGGGTGGTTCAGTGGCCTGACTGTTAAGCTCAGTCCCCTAACCACTGCTCCATCCTCCCCTCTGCCAGGTACCTCTTCTCCCACTTAAATGACTTCTCATCCTGCCAGGCGATTGGGGAATTATGCGGGGAGCTGGGCCAGGCCTTGCAGGAGGTAGGAGATCCAAGGGCCAGGCTTGGCTGAGGCCATAGAGACCAAGTCAGGCTAGAGCTTTTTATAACTTGTGAATCAGCACAGGTTCGGGGGTGAGAGCAGGGAGAGGCCAGAGCAGGAAGAGAGGAGGCCCGGCCACTGGGTAGTGGGTGAGGGGGTGTGGGGGCTCCTAACTGGAAGGGGCAGCTCAGCAAGTTTGATCTCAGGAGGGTGTGGAGCGGGGGAGGGCATGTGTGGTGATCTCTGGGGGCCCGGTATCAGGGAGATGGGACCTTGGGGCCAAAGTTCTGCGGCCCTGTCGTTCCGGGAAGGGGCCAGGGTATGGGACACGCTGGGAGGGACCGCAGGAAACTCCCCTGCCCTCAAGAGAAGGCAGGGCACCCTGCTCAGGGCCGGCCCCCGCTCTCTCTCTGCTTCCAGGACTGTCCAGCGGCTGAGAAGGAAAGCAAAGTCCTGAGAATTGTGAGTCAGGGGCTGAGCGGGCCGTGGGGATGGGGTGGGACGGGACTCAGGCTAGACATCCTGCCCTCCATCCGCCAGAGCAGCCATGTGGCTGGGATCTGTTGCAACATCCTGAGCTGCTGCCCGGAGGAGCTGCTGAAGCAGAAGGCTGTACTAGAGCAAGTGCCGCTGGACGATCCTTCGGTGAGCCCTGACCTCTCACCTTTCACCTCTGGTCCCCTCAAGCAGCCTCGTGTGGGCTCGGAAATCTGATTCTAGGATCCCACAGAATCCTATCCTATTACGGCTGGATGGACCTTTCTGTACAGATGTTAAAGGTTCAGAGGACCTCCCCTGGGATCTCACCATCCTTCAGCCCCTTCTCCAGTCCAGAGGGGCTGCAGCAGGTGGGGTCTTGGTGACACATGCCGGCCCCGGGACACGGACTTGGCAGATTAAGGGAGAAGGGGAGAGGGCATGAACTTTTTTGCTTCAATCCTTGACCAGCTGGGAAAACCCCAGCCCTGCCCTGTCCCTGCTTAAGCCTTCAGGAGAGTTGCTGAGAGTTGCTAAAAGCTCAGAAGTCAGTAACCTGCTCCCCTCAGTCCTTAGGGGAAGAGGAGGCAGGGCCCAGAGAGGTGCAGCAGCAAGCCCCAAGTCATACAGCAAGTCGGGCGGTGCCAACTTGAGGCCAGCTCTCTCCCCCTTTCCACCCGCCTATGAGTCCTGGTGCCCAGCGAGGGTCCTGCCCACTGGCCTTGCAGCCCCCCGACCCTCAGTGACCGCAAGGCTTTGCCTTGCAGGGCCTGGAAATCCACACCACCAGCAACTGCCTGCACTTCGTGTCTCGAGTGGGCGCCCAGGTGAGAGCCCTGCAGCCTTCTCAGCCAACAAGCCCCACGGTCCTCTTTACCTGCCGGCCAAGCCCCATGAGAGTGCACCCCTCTGAACCCTACCTCCAACACCAGGTCCCCACCAACCCCCAGCTGCAAGTCCTGCCTGGAGACGAGATTGTCCAGGTCAACGAGCAGGTGGTGGTGAGTGAGGGGAAGGGCACGATGGGAGGAAGGGGTTCCTGAGTAGAACCCAGGTTGGTGGGTGGAGAGGTTCCCTTCCTTCGGGAGACCAGGGTGGTGAGCTGCTTGCCATGAGGTCAGCCAGCTCACGTGGGTCCGAGGGGCTCCGGGAGGCTTCCTGGAGGAGAGCGAGGGGAGGCTGAGCCCGAGACTGAGAGAGTGATCGAGGGGAGGGCTGTAAGGTTGCCCCGGAGGCTCCCGTCCAGGTCAGTCCAGCCCCGTGTCCCCGTCCCCTAGGTGGGCTGGCCCCACAAAAACGTGGTGAGGGAGCTGCTGCGGGAGCCGGACAGGGTCAGCTTAGTGCTGAAGAAGGTCCTGGTGCCGGAGACCCCACAACAGGTACCTGCCACCCTCCCCACTCCCAGTCTGCTTTCAGACCCGGGTGTGGTCCCCAGCTCCATCTCCTGTTTCTGGTTGCTCCTTAGACCCCTCCTCAGCCCCTGGACTCACCATGCCCAGTGAGCCCATCACCAGCTCCAGCCTCAGTGTCTCCCAGGTAACAGGCTCGGGCCCCGGGTGGGTCTTGGAGGGTGAGCCACAGGCTCACTTTCTCTCTCCCTCATCACTCCAGGACCCCGTCTAAAGACATCTTTGACTTCAACCTGTCTTCAAACCCAAGTCCTGGACCCAGCCCTCCTGCCTGGACAGGTAATATCAAAGCCCCACGTGTTAGCAGGTGTCTCAGACAAGGCATGTGGGGTGTCTGACTCTGACCCTGGGCTCTTACACCCGCAGCCTACTGCTGGGCCTGGGTCTGAGGCTCATGGAGCCTCTCTCTCTCTTCTCCCTCCCTGACAGACTCAACCTTCCTTGACCCCAAGCCCCTGCCCAGCCCCCCTGCAACCCCAGCCACATACCTGGCAGAGGTAGCAGACACTCCGGAGCCCCCAGAACACCCTGATAGGGTAAGTTCAGGGGCTCAGTAGGGAGGGGTGTGTGGCTCTGGATGCAGACTCTTCTCTAATTGCCTGTGTTCCTTTCAGAGTCCTGTCCCTGGCTGCAGGAAATCAAAAGGTATGAAATGCACCAGACTGGGTAGGTTGGGAGGCACTCTTAGAAGTCTTTACAAGGCTGGACAAGACCACCCTCCCAACACACACGTCGCACACTTCTCCCCCGGACACAGTTCTGTTTCTGGGGTCAGACAGACCTGTGCTCCCAGCCTAGACCTCTCACGATCTCTGCAATTTTTGGGCAAACAGCTCGTCCTCTGATCTTCACCTTCCTCATCTCTTAAAATGAGAAGAGTCAACCTCCGCCCGGAACTGACACTTGCTACAATCCAAGCGCAGAGCAGGGGTTCAGAAGCATCAGCTGGGGTGCTCCTGGGGGGCCAGGGAGCAGCTTTGGGGGTCTGGGATGCCCCGCCAACCCCTCACTGACCCTTGTGTCATGCTGCTGCAGGCGTGGCGACGCGCCGGCGGGTGTCGTGTCGGGAGCTGGGCCCGCCCGACTGTGATGGCTGGCTCTTGCTCCGCAAGGTGCCCGGGGGCTTCATGGGCCCGCGCTGGCGCCGCTGCTGGTTCGTGCTCAAGGGACACACACTCTACTGGTACCGCCAGCCCCAGGTGAGACCCCGTACACACACGCACAAGTGAGTCACCTCAGGGCCATGGCTCCTGTTCCTCCTCCAGCGTTCAGGCCCATCAGTGGTCACAGGTGGGCCTCAGCATTCCCATCTGTAAAATGGGGACACTCTTTGGCGAGAACTGAGGTGTGTGCAAAAGCAGTTTCGAAAAGGTAGCACAGGGCATGTAGAATCGCTGATTCTGCCCACCCTTCCTTCCCCTTCCGTTAATCTGTTCATCCAGTGATGGGTGCTCAAGCAATTGTCTGCTCATTCCACTAACATTCAAGGTGCCTACTGTATACCCAGCTCTGGGCTGGGCCCTGGGACATGTGGGAGAACCAGATCTTTTCTGTTTCTCAGGCCAGTGGGGACAGGGATGAATACACAGGGACAATACGGGAACATATAATGTGATGGAGGAAGAGCCCAGGGGTGGGTGGGATCCCTGCAAAGGTGACCAGTCCACCTGAAGAGTGGCGAAGGCTTCCTGAGAAACTAGTGCCTGAAGGTTAGACAGAAAGGTGCAAGAAAAACAGGCAGGGAGAAGAGCATTCTGCAAAGCAGCTTCGTCTGTGTCTGTGATGGAGCAGATGTATGAGCGGGCTCCTCTTTCCTGGCTGTTTCTCCGGATAGCTTGCCTCCATTTCCAGGCACAGAGACACCCCTTGGTCACAACCCTATCCCAGCTTCCTTCCCTGAGCCCTGGGCATTGAGAGATGAGCAGTTAGACAGCCCAGGAGATGCCCTTCCCCCTCCCCTGCTGCCATTAGGAGCCTGCCTGGGCCTCAAGGGTGTTGGAGCTCCAAGCTGACCTTCACGCTGTGATTCCCCCAGGATGAGAAGGCCGAGGGCCTCATCAATGTCTCCAACTACAGTCTGGAAAGTGGACAAGATCAGAAGAAAAAATAGTTAAGTCCTGGGCTGTGACAGGCGGGGGTAGGGAGAGAAAGGGAGAGGCAGGTGACAGGAGGGGCGAGGTGGGGGCAGCAGGTGGCTGGGGTTCCCAGGCCAGCCTCTCTGGGTTCGGGATGGGCACCCCCAGGTGAGTGAGGCCCCTCTGCTCCCCGGCAGTGTGTTCCAGCTCACCCACAACGTGTACAAACCCTTCATCTTCGCTGCTGATACCCTGACGGATCTGAGCATGTGAGTGCCACTCTCTCACCCCCCACAGTTTGCATGTGAGTGCTCAGGGCCTGGGCTCAGGAGCCTGGATTCAGATCCCAGCTCTCTGAGAGGGCTGCTCAAGACACTCCCTTCTCTAAGCCTCAGTTTCACCTTCTGTAAAATGGACTAATAAGAATTCCTATCTCTCAGATTGGCTCTGAGGATTAAGTTAGAAGATAATATAAGTGAAAGCCCCACCCAGCACTCTTGAGAGTCTCTTGGACTGCAAGGAGATCCAATCAGTCCATCCTAAAAGAATATTCAGTCTTGAATATTCATTGGAAGGACTGATGTTGAAGCTGAAACTCCAAACCTTTGGCCACCTGATGTGAAGAACTGACTCATTTGAAAAGACCCTGATGCTGGGAAAGATTGAAGGCAGGAGGAGAAGGGGACAACAGAGGATGAGATGGTTGGATGGCATCACCAACTCAATGGACATGAGTTTGAGTAAACTCCGGCAGTTGGTGATGGACAGGGAGGCCTGGTGAGCTGCAGTCCATGGGGTCGCAAAGAGTTGGACACGACTGAGCGACTGAACTGACTGACTGACTGACACCCAGCATGCTGCTGCTGCTGCTGCTGCTAAGTCACTTCAGTCGTATCCAACTCTGTGCAACCCCATGGACTGCAGCCTACCAGGCTCCTCCGTCCATGGGATTTTCCAGGCAAGAGTACTGGAGTGGGTTGCCATTGCCTTCTCCAGCCCAGCATACTGACTCAGTGGAAACTCTCTGAGACCCATTTGCCCCTCCACAGGTGGGTGCGTCATCTCATCACCTGTATTTCCAAGTACCAGTCTCCAGGCCGGGCCTCCCTACCCCGAGAGGAAGGTGGGTATCTCACAGGGCTGGATCCCATCGAATCTCACCTGAGCCTCTGCTTTCCTGGGGTGGGGGCTGGGAATCCAGTTCCCCAAGCCCACCCCCTGGCTTACCCAACCTGTGAAGCTTCTGTGCGTCCCCCCAACGGCTCCTGTCCACTCCAGACTGCTATAGCGAGACGGAAGCCGAAGATCCTGACGACGAGGCTGGATCCTGCTCAGCCTCAGTGAGTCGGGGGCTGGTGGAGAGGGTGGTGGGGTGAAGAGCAGGGCGTGGAGCTCAGACGGATAACCCTCCTCTCCTTCCACCCTGCCCACAGCCCAGCCCAGCCCAAGCTACGAGTTCGCTCCATGGAGATCCATCACCTGCAGTCACCCCGCAGGACAGCCCGCGGACCTCCTTCAGTCCGGCGACAGGTGCGGAGCAGAGCAGGGGGTGGTGGGGTTAGTCGGGACACGGAGCTGAGACAGGGCTGGTGGCAGTGGGGCGGGCACACCCTCACTTTGCTCCCCCCTCCCACAGACAGCAGCGAAGGGGCCCTCGAAGGAATGGTCCGGGGCCTGAGGCTGGGTGGTGTGTCCCTGCTGGGCCAGCAGCAGCCCCTCACTCAGGAGCAATGGCGAAGCTCTTTCATGCGGCGCAACCGAGACCCCCAGCTCAATGAGCGAGTGCACCGTGTGCGCGCACTGCAGAGCACGCTCAAGGTCAGCAGGGGGCGCACGGGGGGCTGGGTGCTGGGCTAGATGTCTAGCTGGGCCAGGTGTCTAGATGTCTAGCCCTCTTGGGCTCGGCTGCGGACCGGGTCGAGTTCTGGATTCCTGGAGCCAGGCTCTCGATTTTGAGGATGGGGGCTGGCGCTGGCTGGGATCTGGGCGCTGGGCCCTAGAGCTAGCTCTGGGCTCGGGCTCTGCCCCTTCCTGGGGTGATCCTGGCCCCTTAACCCCGACACCTCTTCCAGGCAAAGCTGCAGGAGCTGCAGGCTCTGGAGGAAGTGCTGGGCGACCCCGAGCTCACCGGAGAGAAATTCCGCCGGTGGAAGGAGCAGAACCAGGAGCTCTACTCGGAGGGCCTGGGGGCCTGGGGAGGGGAGCAGGCCCAGGGCGGCTCCCAAGTCCTGAATTCTGACCCCAAGGAACAGTCTTCCCACCCACCACCCTCTGACCCCGAGGAGTGCTCCCCTCTCTGCCCCCTGACCCCAGAGAGTGACCCCCGACCTCCTGACCTCTAACCTTGGCCAGTACCCTAAGTTTCCGACCTCCGGCCTTGAGGACCACCTCTGACACATCTAGGACAGAGCATCCCTGCATGCTGTTCCGAGTTGGAGGCGGTGCTTGTCGGTGCCTCTGCCCCAAGCTGACCGCCTCTGCTCTGCCTTCCGCCATTTCTGCTCCTCTGCCCGCCCTGGAATGGGGTAAAGTGAAGTGAGCTTGTGCCAAGGAAGGAGCGAGCAGCAGGGGTGCAAGAACTCTTTCTTACCCTGTGCTCTTCCTGTGCCCCCTCTGCCCCTCAGCATGTCTCCATTCCCCAAGCCAGTCTGTACAGAAGTTCTTCACTTGAACCAGTGGATACTTTTCAAGTAAATAAAGTCAGTTTCTTTAACATGAATCTGCATGTGCCTTTGACTTCTGTATTAGAATCTGGAATCTGCTTCTGGGAGGGGACAGGGATGAAAAGCTGTCAGATGGGGGTGAATGCTCTTGGTAAGTAGCCCATTGCACAGCCCACCGACGGGGTCTCTAGCTGAAGCCCCATCCCTACCAGGATGGTGGGGGCTTCTCCTTAATGCCCATCTCTCCCCAGCCCTCAGAGACCTGATGGTGTCCTGCGCCATCTCCAGGGGGGAACAGGTGAGAAACAGAGACCAAACTTTTCCTCTACAGATGGGGAAACATACCTCCCATGGAAAGATGGGCAGAAGGGCAGCCCTGGAGACTGGGGTGGTGGGATGGGGTGGCCAGTGGGCAGGGATTCAGGATGAAGTCTGCTCGGAGGAGGACCCCAGAACGAAACACCTTTCTCCTCTTCTCTCTCCTTGGCAGGGTCTCACCTCCAGCTCCTGGATGCAGAGCAGGGACCTGCCCCTTTGTCTCCATCCAGGCTGCGTAAGAGACCTGACCTGCTCTCACGAGCCTCCGACTTGTGACCTCCCCCGTGTGCTCGGCCTCCTCTGTGGCACACCCAGGGGAGTCAGTGGGAGGAGCTTCTCTTGCTACAGGAGTTCCTTGGTGGAATGCGGACGCTGGGGGGTCACAGAGGCCTCTGTGATATCACCACGAGGGGTGGGCGGGCGCGCTTGGAGTGACGTTTCTTTGAGGAGTCGGGGGAGACTGAGCAACATGGCAGATAACCAGAGGAGCTGGTGGCAGCAGTGGACAGACACCACCTACATCAGACCTTTGAACCGCCTGGTAGGCGGCTCCTGCCTGGCTGCACTGCCCAAGCTGGGCATCCCGGGGTGGGATGAGGCATGAGAGGACTGAACTGGGTCTGGAGGGGCACGGGCTGCCCTGATGGGCCCCCTCCTCACCCTTGCAGAGGGCTGCTCAAGAGCCCTACCGGCGGCCAGAGGAGCAAGTGCTCATCAACCGCCGAGACATCACCAGCAGGAAGGTAAGGCTGAGGCTGGGCGTGCAGCCTGGCGGGGGCTTGCAGCCATCCTCACCCCCATGGTGACCCCTCTGCTGCTGCATCCATGGGGCCACAGGCCCTCAGGATAACTGCCCCTTCTGCTTCTAAACGTCCCAGTAGGGATCACTGCAGTGACCCGCTCCCCAACCATGATATGTTAGTAACCGCCTGGCTGTGACCCTCACAGGAGCCCCTCTATATTGAGAGCCACTCCCCAGCAGAGACCCCCAAAAGAGTCTCCCTTGCAATGACCCCAACAAAGACCACCCCCAGGAGTGACCCGCTTTTAGTGACTAAGTAGTGACCTCTACACTAATGCCCCCAATTCTATGATCCCGTCTCAGGCAACTTCTCCCCCTAAAAGTGGCCCCTGTGGGTCCCTATTCACTGAGAGCAAACTTCCAGGCAGAGGCCTCTTATGGTGACACCTGCCTGAAGGAAGGTCCCCCGTCCTCTCCCAGGATGCCTGGGACATGCAGGAGTTCATCACGCGCATGTATGTCAAGCAGCTTCTCCGACACCCGGCCTCCAAGGTGCTGCTGGCCATGCTGCTGGTGGTCAACGCCATCACCATCGCTCTCCGCACCAACTCCATGCTTGGCCAGGTGGGACTCGAGCCTGACCCCTGCTCTCACTCATCTCACAGGGGCCGGGGCAAGGCACCTCCCTCCCTGGGCCTCGGACTCCTCATCTTTTTATGATGGTTGGATTGGATGCTTTTCAAGGGCCTTTCAGCACTGAGATCAAGGAAGACTTCGTGGTGGAGGGGCCCCAGCTTTGAGAAATGCATTGGATTTGCAGAGGAAGGACAGGAGAAAAATGGTGTGAGCAGAGGCAGGCCAGTGGGTGTCTTGTGGGGAAGGGTATCCCATTTTAACCAATAGTCACTGAGCCAGAATCACTCTGCACCAGATACTGGGCTCTGTGCCAGGTATGAATACGACAGACACGACAAACATGTCATTGCAAGTACCTGAGTGTCACAGGGTGTGTGGAAGCTCAGAGGAGGCATTGGACGCAATCTTGGGGTCAGGTGGGCTTCCTGGAGAAAGAGGCATTTAAGTGGAGAATAAAGAATGAGTAGGTGTTGGCCAGGCAGAAGGAGGTGGAGAAGAATGTTTTTGGCAGAAGAAACAGCATAGAAGTGAGTTCTGGGTATCCAGCTTCAAGTCCACTATGACTTGGGTCTTACCCTTGAGGTTTTAATTTCTTACAAGGAGTCCACCACATACGTGAATTGTCCTTTTGAAAGCCAGTGATTTTAAAATGTTCCTGTGTGGTGACTGATAAGTTCAGAGAGGCGGTCAACAGCCAGATCACACAGCATCTTCAAGTTATATTAAGGAGGATGTCTTTGGAAGTTCAGTTCAGTCGCTCAGTCGTGTCTGACTCTTTGCCACCCCATGAACCGCAAGCCAAGGTTTATTTTTTTATTTTTTACTTTTTTTTAAATTGGAGTATCATTGATTTCAGTGTTGTGTTAATTTCTGCTGTACAGCAGTGATTCAGTTATGTATGCATATATATATTCTTTTTTATATTCTTTTCCATTATGGTTTGTCATAGGATATTACTATAGTCCCCTGTGCTATACAGTAGGACCTTGATGTTTATCCAGGCAAGCCAGGGTTTAAAGTATGGCAGCGTGAGAGTGACTGACATCCAAGGAGCTGGTTGCCGAAGCTCAAGGAAGGGATGAGGTTGCCTGGGAGAGAGTACCGAGTGAGAAGGGGACCAAGACAGAGTTCTCTGAGAAGAGCCTCTAAGTAAAGGTCAGAAAATAGAAGAGGAAATGCAAAAGGGTAGTAAGGAGGAGCAGCCAGCGGAGTGAGAGGATCCCCGGGAGAGAACATTACCAAGGGAGCAAGCGCAGCGTCAGATGTGGCTAGGACACGAGGCCAGAAAAGGACTCTGAAACACCCCTTGGATCTTGCCCTTGTGACCTTGACAGGAGCTAACTCTGATGTGGTGGAGGCAGAAACCCACTTGCCAGGGTTTGCAGAATGAGTGACTGGAGGGCAGATCAAAACCCATCTGTGGATCATGAAAACAATTCAGAATGCAGGTAGCTTTTGATGTAGAATCAAACAAAATGAAAAAGAATGAAGTAGCAACTGTGGTGGGGAAGAGAGAGGGAGGGGAGGAGCCAGAGGGAGAGAAAGCATTATGGAGTAAAATATATGTTTGAGTCCAAGTCAAAAATGCTAAAAAAGCCTGGTAGAGTGTATGTGCCGTGAAGCTCAGATCCTAGAGAGCTGGAATGCCAGCCTGGTTTTGTACCTCACCCTGCAGGCCATAGCGAGTCATGGAAGGTTTGTGGGTAAAGAATACAACTCTGATTTAACCACAGATGCTCTTGACTTGGAGAAGGCAGGGCAACTGTTCAGGACGCTCTTTCAGTAAATACAAGAGGCTATTGCCACCTGTGGCCAGTGGGGTAGAGCTGAAGGGAAAGATGAAGGGAAGAAAAAGCCTTTCCTTGCTTTAGGTAGACACCACTGGCCCATGATGCCCTTTGGGAATTTGGAACAGGCTGGGAGCCCATAAACTTCAGCTCCCATCTGAACTTAAGAAGCTCTGCCCAGGGAGTTCCCTGGTGGTCCAGTGGTTAAGACTCTACGCTTCCACTGCTGGGGGCATGGGTTCAATCCCTGGTCAGGGAAGTAAGATCCCACATGCTGTGCTGCATGGCTGAGAGAAAAAGAAGCAACTCTGTCCAGCCTCACACTGGCTGGTGGATGGAGCTGGTGGCAAGGTGTGGGGAGCAGGAGGCGTGAAGCCCTGAGTCTGTGGGCCACGGAGGTAAAGAAAAGGGGGAGTCAGGTGACTTTTGTAACTGGCAAAGTGGAGTTGGGGGCTGGGAGCTGTTCATGTCACAAACAACAGCAGTGTCACAGCTTAACAGGAGATGGCATGAAAGTGAGTCGTTTTAAACAGAATTCAGAATCATGGAGTCATCCATCCATCCATCAATCCATCCACCCCGGGAGCATGTCTTGGACCCATGAGTAAGGGGATACTCAGGAGTTTGGTCAAGCCAAGCCTGGGGATTTGGGAGCTGGTGCAGCCGGAGTGGTGGAGACAACCAAAGAAGCAAGGATGGGACTTGGTGTCCTCCATCTCAAGGGCCAGGGCTTTCCCTCCCGATCCCGGAGTCTGTTCTGCCTTTCTCCACCTCCCTTTTCCTACTCTAGAGTTCATGGACAAAGGTTTGTAGTCAGACAACAGTCTTTATCACTAACTGTTTGACTTTGGGCACTTCTCTGATTCCTCAAGTGCAAGATGGGAATAAAACCTACTTTGCAGGATGATGGTGATGGTAACATGAAATAAGTTTGTGGTCTTAAGAATGGTGCCTGGCACGTACGTGCAAGAGTTACTTTAAAGGGCGCTACAAAGATGCAAGCCTGAAAAGCAATAAGAATCTGGGCCTCCCCTTCCCTACAGACATCCTCTGTCCCTGGTCTTGCCAAGGCCCCACTCCACTGACTTTTCTGCCCTTCTTTTTCTCTGTCTTCCATGTAGAAACACTATGAGTTGTTCTCTACCATAGATGACATTGTGCTGACCACCCTTATCTGTGAACTTCTTCTCGGCTGGTTGAATGGTTTCTGGATTTTCTGGAAGGTGAGATCCTGGGCCCTCCCTGCCATCACCTCTACTCCTCCTTAGGGTTGGCACCCCATCCTGTCCCCACCACTGTGCACCTGGCCCTGAAACCTGAGGAGTGTGTGTGTGTGTGTGTGTGTGTGTGTGTGTATGAGTGTGTGAGTATGTTCATGTGCATGCATGAAGAAAGAAAGACTGACTTCTGAGATGTCTGTGATGTGGCAGAAAGTAATTTGTACTGGAAGTGCAGCCTTCCTGGGTCCCCGTTCCTGATCCAGCTTTCCCTAGTTCTGTGCTCTTAGGAAAACCTTGATTTCCTTATCAGAGAAATGCAGCTGAGAGTATCCACCTTCATTTACCCCTGGGTTAGGAAGATCCGCTAGAGGAGGGCCTGTCAACCCACGCCAGTGTTCTTGCCTGGAGAATCCCATGGACAGAGGAGCCTGGTAGGCTACAGTCCATAGGGTTGCAAAGAGTCAGACACGACTGAATTAACTTAGCGCGCACACACACACCTTAATTTACAGGGTTCAAGAGCAGAGGGGTCAGCAGAGACTTTCTGTAAAGGGTGTTGACCTTAAAAATAATTAAGTCAGTTATTTTACCAGCAAAACAAAATGGGGGGTTTATTTGGGAATAGAAGAGGATTTGCAATTCAGGACTAGTAAGCTATAGCCAAAGCCACAGCAAGTCCAAAAATGGAGAGGAACATTATTTTAGGGAGAAAAAGGAGGCAGTTAGGAGAGGTTGATTTGAACCAAAATCTGCTGGAGAAAAGTGAGAGTGCAGGGTGAAATGGTCTTATTAGCTGAGTTTCTGGAATATTAGATTTCTTGCAGGAGATGCTCTGTACCTCTTTTCCTGTGGGGCCTATAATTGATGATTCTTTCCCAGTTGGTGATTATTCTGTTGAGTCAGTAATTGACAATTCTTCCTGTAATCTACTAGTAATCTAGTGGTACTGCATGAGAGTGCCCCCTTTTGGCCATCCAATTGCATTGCAGGGAGGTTTCCCTATAATTTTCTCAAGGGCCAGGTAAGTATTTTTTTGTGGGGGCCATATAGTCTCTGTTGCAAATACTCATCTCTGCTGTAAGAGCACAAAGCAGCCATAGACAGTATATAGACAAATGAGCATGCTATGTTCCAGATAAATTTTATTTGTGTATACTGACATTTGAACTTTAAATTTTACATGTCACGAAATATTATTTTCCTTTTGCTTTCCCCCCAACCATTAAAAAAATATAAAAATCATTCTAAACCCATGGGTCTTAAAAAAAAGAGACTGCTGGTCAGATTTGGCCTTGAGCTATAGTGTTCTGACTCCTATTTGGGAGAGTATCAAAAAGATATCTGGGTAGGAACAGATCTTAACATTACATAAAGTGAAACAAAGACTCAAATTCTTTGTTTAAATGGGACTTCTAGAGTCAAAGGATTTCTGGAGTCAAGAGATTTATCTTGCCTTTGGGCATGTGCAAGAAGAGTCTTTAAAAAAAATTACCCATCAAAACTTTATATGTTTTTAAAAAGGAAGCATCATTTAAATACCATTATCAGGACAACCAATTAGAATTACAAGCTTTCCAGGGCTTAGAAGTGTCACTTCGTAGAACACAGAATGTAGAACCTAGAACAATATTTCTAAAGTATGGATGTCTTAAAGGCTGCTTTGTGAGACCAACACTTGGGAGGATGTTTATTAACAGAAAATAGAATAGGATGGTGCATATTTATTTGTCTTCATGGTGGAGGGGAGAATAGGTACCATGATTTTGTGAATATTTCAATGTACCACTCTTCAGGATACAGGCAGATATTTGTTCCCTAAGAGAGAGCATTTCTTATGTGAAAGCAGTCCTGAGATTTCTTTCGTTGCCCATAGAAATTGTTCAGAGGCTAGATAAGAAATTCAGGCAAGGCTTTGTTGGGGCCTCTGCAGTAGCAGTGGGGAGTGAGAACAAGTAACCATTTCCTTTGCTCATCTCTCCCTGATTCCTTGTATGAGGTGAGGGTAGCGGTGTGACCAGGGGTCGGACTGGAGGGGTGGTTTAGGTGGTTCGCCTGCCGTTTTGGTGGTGGTGTGTGCAGGAGGCATGTGCGAGTACTGCTTTTGCTTACTGCTTTTGAGCCCTTGCGTTTGCTCCCAACCCCTTGCTTTTGCTCTGTGCTCTTCAGAGGTGGCATTTGGGCTGTTTGGTCTTTTTGTGTCTTGTCCATAATTTGCCCCAACTGCTCATGCAGGCAGTTATTTTTAGTCTCTTACAGTTTATTTGTATTTTGTTGCTTGGGGAAGTTTGTCCAGGTGCAAGCATTGCAGCAAAGGGTCCCAGATTCCCACCTGTCTCATTGGCAGCAGCAGTTAGGAGGGCCTGCACTTTCAAGGCTAAACTCTAGCGTTTCATTAGCACAAGAGAATGGGAGCAAATTTTGTGTTCCTCCCAGCCACTCTGCATATCTCCTCAAGGACAAGATTTCTCAGCCTGGGCACTGTTGACATAATTGGCCTAGATAATGCTTCGTTGGGAGGGGACTGTCCTGTGCACTGTAGAATGTTTAGCAGCATTCTAGGCCTCTACCCGTTAGATGCCATAAACGTCTTCCTAGCTGTGACAATCAAGGGTATCTCCAGACACTGCCAAATGTCCTCTGGAAGGCAAAACCGCCCTCCAGAACTAATGGCTGACAACGAATGTCCCAAGCCCTAACCTTTATCTGGGGCCAGCCTCCCAGTGCCAAAAGCCAGGGCTTGTTAGAGACCCTCTGCTGTCTTCTTCCCCAGGCCCAGCCCCTCTCCTGGTCCTGGTGTACAAGGACTACTCCCCATTTAATGGGTGGATGGAAAGGGAGAAGGCAGGGGAGGGAGGAAAATCTGCAAGTTAATATTTCAAATATTACCCAGCCACATGGGATCCCCAACGTTTTGCCCACAATGCCCCCTTTTCTACAGTGCTCATGTGGCTCCTGTCTCCTCCTTACCTCCACACTCTATTAATTACTATTTTACCACCTAAGAATTTCTCAATTTTCTTGCCACCTCTGCAGCTCTGGTACCCCATTCCAGTTCCTGTCTTGTCTTCTCTCACAGGGTGTTGCTATGGCTTCCAGTGTACCCCACCTGCCATCAAAATAGTTTTCCCAAAGCCCAAGACAGAGTGCCCTTAAACATTCCAGTGGCTCCCAACTGTTTATAGGATCAGGTCTAAATGCCTCATTGTGATACCGACCAGGGTTCTTGGCCTTCTCCAATCAACAGAAACTGACTAGAGGCCAGACAAAAGATTCAGGCTAGGTTTTTTAGGGCCCCTGCTGCAGAAGAGGGGAAGGAGAACAAGCAACAGATTGTTTTGTTCCCTTAATCCCTGACCTGCGAGGCAAGGTTGTTCCTTACATGGGGTGGGGGTAGGGGTGTGTCTGGAGTCAGACTGGAGGGGTGTCTTAGGTGGTTTTCCCATCCCTTAGGTAGTGTTGTGTGCAGGGGGCATGTGCAATACCCTGATTTTGCTCCCAACATCCTGTTTTTGCTCCCAACATCCTGTTTTTGCTCCTGGCTCTTTAGAAGTGGCAATTGAATTTTTTGGTCTTTTTGTATCTTTTGTCCCAGATTTGTCCCATCTGCACATGCACTTAGTTATTTTTAGTCCCAAATAGTTTCTTTGTAGGAGAAGGCAATGGCACCCCACTCCAGTACTCCTGCCTGGAAAATCCCGTGGATGGAGGAGCCTGGTAGGCTACAGTCCATGGGGTCGCACGGAGTCGGACACTACTGAAGCGACTTAGCAGCAGCAGTTTCTTTGTATTTTGTTGCTCGAGTAGAGATACGTCCAGGTGCAAGCATTGCAGCACGGCAGCAAAGAGTGCCAGGTCCCAGGCTGTCTCAGTTGTGCTTAAGGCTTTCCATGAAATGGCTCTTGTCTGCTTTTGCAGGCTTATCACTCCTCACCTCACCCTTGGGTGTTCCAGCTACATCAAGCTGCTTGTAGTGACATTCCTCAGATCAGATGAGTCGCTCAGTCGTGTCTGACTCTTTGCGACCCCATGAATCGCAGCCTACCAGGCTCCTCCGTCCACGGGATTTTCCAGGCAAGAGTACTGGAGTGGGTTGACATTCCTAAAGACACACTTACACGTGTGCACACGCACACATACACATACACATACATACACACACTGCTGTTGCTCACTTTACACACTGCTGTTGCTCACTTTCATGCCTTTGTCCATGCTGACATCTAGTCTATGAAAGCTCCTTACCACTTACTCACTTGCTTTTCTCCTACTTACAGTTTAAGACTCATTCAGATGTCTTCTCTTCCAGGAAGTCTTCCTGTTTCTCCTAAGCTAGCTTAGTTGTTGCCCTGTCTCCCTAACACTGTGTACTCACCTCTCAGTTCAGTTCAGTTCAGTCAGTCAGTCATGTCCGACTCTTTGTGACCCCATGAACGGCAGCACGCCAGGCCTCCCTGTCCATCACCAACTCCTGGAGTCTCTCACCAGGAGTTAAAATTTACTGTCTGTCCACTTCCCTCAAAATAGCCTATGAGCTCAGCAGAGCAGAAATCCTGTATCTTCAGGATCTGATTTGAGGTGTGGCATAGAGTAGGAGCTTAATATTGAATGGATACAGGGATGGATGTGTAGACAGGGAGCCTTGTGTCTCCTGACTTATGTTTAGGCACCAACACTCTGAATGTGACATACCAGGAAGTCTTGTGTTTATTGGACTGCCCAATAAATTTAAGAACTTTTTTCCCATTAAAGTAATTTTTTCAAAATAAAGTAGTTTTCTTTTTGGAACTTCCCTGGCGGTCCAGTGGCTAAGACTCCACGCTCCCAATGCAGGAAACCCAGGTTCAATCCCTGGTCAGGAAACTAGATCCCACATGCTGGAACAAAGACCTGTTGCAGCCAAATATTTTTTCAAAAAGGAAAAAAAATTATTTTCTTTTTGAATATTTAATGCAGCTACATATTGGTCAAAACTGTACTGAAAGGAGCATACAAAATTCTTGTTTCTACTCTGTCCCTTCATCCCTGTCCCCTTCCCCCACCCTCTTCAGATAATCTTTGTTATTTATAATCTCTTGTTTATCCTCCTAGTGTTTATTTTGCAATCATAAGCAAATATGTGTATATTTTTAGTCCTCCCTTTCCATGCAGTAGCATAGTTTAAATGCTGCAGTACACTTTACTTTTGTCATTTAATGGGTCTTTCTGTGTCAGTACATGGAGACCTCTCCCATTGTTCTGTACTCCATTGAATGAACGTGTGGTTTAGCCAGCCAGTGTTCTATTATAATTGCTGGACACTTTAGTTATTTTCAGCCTTCTACAAATGTCATTTTGTAGTTGTACCAGAGTTTGTGTGGGATGGATTTCTAGAAGTGGGATCACTGGTCAAAGGAAAATGCAGACTGTTTATTAGAGAAAATTCCCCCCGTAGCGGTTGTGCTTGAATTTGTCATACACGTGAGCTTCCTTCCTCCGTCCGTACTCTAAAGGAGTTTGTGCCGTGTTGAACGTGGGGCTTGCAAACTGTGCCTTTCTTCTACAGTGAGAGTTAGTTCAGCTCTGAAGTGGCTATTGAAGCCCTGTGCCTTAGTGTTTTCGTTTATTTTCGTTTTATTAACTGTAGTGTGTGTCCCACAAAGCTGGAGCATCCAAACGCTTTCAGGTCACCTAACTGCAGGGCAAGGCCTTTGTCGGCGGCACACTAGCCAAGGTGGGTGCTCAGCTTAGGAACTGGCGTATATGAGGGACTCAATTGTGTGTTCAGACACTGCACTTGGCTGTGGACACGTGTGTGAGACAGCGAGTGCGTGGGTGTTTTGTGGCATGTTTGGGGGGCGACAGCAGGACCGCAGTGGGTGGCACATGACTGGCCCTGTTCTGAGAGCACCAGGAGTCCCCATCCTGAGGGTGTGGGGAGGGCAGACCCAGGATGAACCCGTGGGCTGGGCCTGACAGACCCTGCTGGGGCTGGCCCACCCCCCCCAGGACGGCTGGAACATCCTCAACTTCCTTATCATCTTTATCTTGCTCCTGGGGTTTTTCGTTAATGAACTCAGTGTCGTGGCTATCACCTACACCCTCAGGTAAGCTGGGGGACTCGGAGTGAAGAAGGGACCCGTCTGGATCCCGGGAGAGAGGGGAGGGGGTTGTTGCAGGTGGGCATCAGCTCTGCCTTTCTGGGCAGGTGGGGCGATGGTGAGGAGGAGGGGTCTGGGAAGGGCCGAGGGGCACCCTGAGAGGCTCTGCCGCAGGGCACTTCGTCTGCTGCACGTGTGCATGGCGGTGGAGCCCCTGGCCCGGATCATTCGAGTCATCCTGCAGTCGGTGCCCGATATGGCCAACATCATGGTCCTCATCCTCTTCCTCATGCTGGTCAGTGCCCTCCCCTCCCCCCAGCCGCCCCCCTTTTCTGGACAGGCCCCTGGGTCACTGGGGATACGGGGTGTCTGGAGCGGAGAGGAGGCGGCTTTGGAGATAAGAGGAGGAGAGGCCCGCCTCCCTGTGATTCCTCTGGCAGCTCCTTTGCATATCCTGTGTCCCAGGCCCGTGGGTGAAATCCGGGGTGGGTCTCCCATCTCTCCGGCAGGTGTTCTCCGTGTTTGGGGTCACTCTCTTTGGTGTGTTCGTGCCCATGCATTTCCAGAACATGCAGGTTGCCCTGTATACCCTCTTCATCTGCATCACCCAGGATGGCTGGGTGGACATCTACAGTGACTTTCAGTGAGTGTCCGTGGGGCTTCCGGGCCCCCAGTCCAGCTGAGCTAGGCGGGGAGGGCCTGGGGCATCCAGGGGCAAAAAAAACCACCTGGGGAGGGAGAAGGGGTCTCAGGTGGGAGTGGGGCTCCAGGACTTGGGGTGAGGGTGGCAGGAGGCGGGTGTGGCACCTGGGGCTTTGAACTGGGGAAAAGCAGACTCCTGGGGCTGAGGCCTCTAGCTTTGTAATCTACTTGAAGCCTTGTCCCTATGAAACTCCATGTATTCAAAGTCCCGCTGCAGTCTTGTTCATGGACTGCAGTCTCCCTTCATGCTCAGCAGTTGGGCAGCTTAGCCTTGGGCCAGGCAGCAGGTCTGTGGTTGTACCTAGGGTCCCAAGGCAGCTCCCAGTCCACACTGGAGCCCACCAGAATGCCTTGACTCCTGGGAATGTAAGGTCTCATTTTATTCATTTTGAGACCCACTGTCCAAGGTCATGTTTGGCCGCAGAGGGCTGCCTGCGTTCTGCTCTTTGCCTCTTTCCATTTAGCCCAAATCCTACTTGTTTCCAGGCCATTTCAGGGGCTGGGTCCCACTGACTGATTTCTTTTTATCTTCCTCGTGTGAGAGTAGAAGCCCAGTCGGTAAAGGGGCTTCTACTCTCATTAGCCATTACATTATAGGCAGTGGACAAGTCATGGAATGTGCAATAAAAGTGGCCTGGCCTTTTGAGTCTTTGCTCCACTGTACTAGCCATGCAACCTTCTGAGCCTGTTTCCTCATGTGTCAACTGGAGATCATAATACAACATTTAACCATGTCATGGGTTGCTCTGAGGATTAGTAGAGGCTGACATTGTGTGCACACATACACATACATGTGTAGCAAGAGAGCCAAAGCTATTATTTGGGAAAATATTTTATGGGAGGTTTGCAATAGATATTAACAGTGGTGGGATTTTTTTTCCTATATATTTTCCCTCTGATTTTTCTACAACAAACCTGAGTTATAATAAGAATGACATGATAAAAGTACAGCCAATAGATTAAATTTGATAATGCTGGTGTATGAATCCTCACCTTGCAGGGCTGGCTTGAGGGCAGCCCACTATCTGGCAGTACAGCGGGTGCTCATTCAAGAGCAGCTGTGGGAACAATCAGGAGTCAGGCCTTAGGTCTGCACAGCAGCAGTGAGGCAGCAGAAGTCCCAGTAGGCTTTGAGATAATTTCTCCATCTCGTAGATGAGGAAACTGAGGCCCAAAGGGCCAGGGAGGTGATAGGGCCCCTGACTGCCATCTCCAGGACGGAGACAGGGGAGTACGGAGTGGAGATTGGGGGCGCCATCTACTTTGCCATCTTCATCACCATGGGTGCCTTCATTGGCATCAACCTGTTGGTCGTCGTGGTGACCACCAATCTGGAGCAAATGATGAAGGCAGAACAGGGGCAACAGCATCAAATAGCCTTCAGAGAGGTGAGTGAGATAGGGAGGGCAGAGGGGGGAAGGGGAGCGTGTATATGAGTGCTAACTTGAGTGTGTGTGTGTGTGTGTGTGTGTGTGCGCACGCGCGCTCACACACTCGAGGGCCTAAAGAAAGCCAAGCCTGAGGCCTGAAGGCAGCAATCCCCACTGTGAATGCCAACTCACCAACTGGGGCTTCTGAGGGGTGTGGAGTTCCTTGATATCTTGCTCTGTGACAACTCGAAAGTGAGCAGCTGGGTGACCTTAGGGCATTTAAACCAATCTAAACCTCAATTCCTTCTTCTATAAAATGGAAGTGATAATAATTCTGTTTACTTCATAGGGCTATTATGAGAATTTCATGGGTCAACAAACAGTACTTGACACATATTAAGAACTCGATGAACATTAGCTATAGTATTACTCATCGGGGGGTAGAGCTTCCGAAAGGTGGGGAGTATTGTGTAAAGTGCCGAGGGCTGTGGACTGTGGCCTGAGAGTAGTTAGGGTTTCAGAAGTTTGCTGGGTAGGATTTATCAGGAGGGAAATGATGGGGGAAGCACTAAGTTGTCAAAAGGGGTGAGAATTTTCAGAGGGACAGACTTCTGCATTTCAAGTTGAGCTCCCACAGTAAAGGAGGGAGGCTAAGACTGGTTGGAGCTGAAATGAGGGGCGTGAGAACCCTGGCGTCCTGAGACTCGTCTCCCCTGAAGTCAGGCAGGAAGGGGCCAGGGGAGGGGGTACCGGCTAAGCTACCCTTCCCTCTCCATTCTCCCTTCCCCAGGTAGACAACAAGAAGGAAAATGGGAATAACAAGCTGCCGCTGGTGCACTGTGCAGTCGCCCGTTCGGAGATGTCTGGCGTCCCCCAAGAGCCATTTATGGGAGGCCCCCTGACAAACCTCTCAGAAAGAACATGCGACAACTTTTGCCTGGTGCTCGAGGCGATACAGGAGAACCTGATGGAATACAAGGAGATCCGTGATGAGCTCAACATGTAGGGCGGGTACAGGGGGTAACCCCCGAGTCTCATGAGTCAGGGCTCAGTGGACCCTCAGATTCTTCTGGCCTCATGCCCTGATTGATAATGGGGACCCTGGGACTCAGAGCGGTTAAGTGACTTGCCCAGGCTCCTCCCAGACTGTCTGTGCAGGATATATACCTCCTCGTAATCTCACAAAGGGCCTTGAGCCTTGGCCTGGGTCTCTATCAGAGTCAAGGCGGGGAGGGTGCAGGGGGCTGGACCCCAGGGAAGAGATGGAAGGGCCGCCCCCCAACCCCCTCCCTCGGAATGCACTCACCCTTCCACCTTCAGGATAGTGGACGAGGTCCGCTCCATCCGCTTCAACCAGGAGCAGGAGGAGGAGCTGATGCAGAGGTACTTGTCATGGAACATATCCTTGGAGAGCAGGTCCTCCGTGGACATCCGTGAGATGACTCACGAGCAAGACTTGATCACCGCGCTCGTCAACAGAGAAAAGGTGCAGCTTCTCAGCTTCCCTTTCCTACTCAATCAGTGCTCACCCCACCCAGCCACCACCCCCTTAGTCAAGGTTTCTGACTCTTTCAAGGTCTGGACTGCCCCCCTAGACTCCCAGGCACCCCAGCAGTCACCGCCCATCTGGTTAGATTCCAGATTTTCTGGGAGGCCCTGCCCCTCCTGTAGGGCTCCACACACTGAGCCATCTTGGTCTTCAGCACCCTCAAGCTTCCTCTTTTTTTTTTTCAAGCTTCCTCTTAAGGGGACTTGAGCAGCTCAGTTCCTGCTTAGTGGCAAATGCTTAGGTCCACCAGGGGGGCATAGGACCCCCCGGGTCTTGTCAGGTACGTAAGAGGAGCAGCCTCCTGAGGGAGGAAAATTCTAGGGAGAAAAAGGCCATGCCCCCCTCCAGGGGGTCTTCCTGAATCAGGGATCGAACCCATGTCTCCTGCATTGGCAGGCGGGTTCTTTGCCCCTGGCGCCACCTGGGAAGCCCCATAGAACAAAGCACATTCCCACACATTTCGTTTCCTTCTCTGCTTCCCATCCCATCTGACCTGGGAGCCTTGTGGGTGTCTATGGCCTGAGAGGAGAGCGCCACGGTCAGAGAGGAGACTAAGAGTTAGACGGGAAGGACTTCCCTGGGAAGCCTGGATGCGCCACTGTTGAGCTGGAGGAGGGAAGTAAGGGGGCGTCTGCCATGTCAGGGGTGGGGGATTGACAAGAAGACCTCTTGGTTTGCAGGTTCAGGAATCCAACACAAATATTAACAAACACAAGGCCAGCCGCTGAGAGGGCAGTACAGGAGCCAATGGGCATGAGCACACACCCAGCTGCTGCATCTTCCTGCATCACTAGCGTGACATGGCACATCCTGGCCTGAGCCCATCCTCTGCCTTACACCTGGGCAGATGCCTGGGGATGGAAGGGGGCGGTATCTCTAGGACTTGGGCCTGTGAGCCCCAGGTCCAGAGGAGCACGGATGGAGAAGGTGGTGGATGAGAGTGGGAGCCTTACAGCAAGGATAAGCCCACAAGGGGGTGCTGGCCAAGGCAGCCAGGATTTGCCCTCAGGATGGGCATCCCTGGTCCCCTGCTAGACCAGAACTAGATGGGGTCTAAGTGGGCCCAAGTACCAAGAGGAGAAAGATGAGGCTGGTGGGGCCAGGTATTGTGTATTAACAATAAAGTTTTGTGTTGGGATCAATGTGTCTGACTGGTAGACCTCCAAACCTCTGGAGGCAGCCTTCCCCCTCAAAAGCTTCTTTTGCCAGACGGGAGAGTAACTGACTGTCCCCCAGAGCTTCCAGTCTAATGGGAGAGAGAATCTACAGCCTGAAAAATTTTGACTTAATGGTAGAGAGATAATTCCTGCATTAGGGTCCTAAATTTGGGGGGTGAAAGTCTGGTCTTCAGGGTTGGGAGTGCCTCACTGATGGAAACACCTACCCTCTCTCTCTGTCTGAAGGTATAAAACACTGGTCCTCATTCTGGAGAGCTCTAGTCTTGTGGGGTCACCATTGACCAAATCATGCAGGTACAGGAAACTCCATCCTGGGTCAATGGAGAATGAAATGTGAGTCCTGGCAGGCTCTCTGGAGAAGAGCATGGAAGCCTCCTGGAAGGCAGCAGGAAGAATTTGAGGGTCAGGTGAATGAAGTCTGGTAGAGAACTTGGGACCTGTGAGACCTCTTTGGGGCCTTCACAGTAAGACCACTGAGAGCCACAGCAGGTCCCTGAGCCAGGCAATGCAGTCTGACGAAGCTGTGGCACGGGTGGACACTATCAAGAGCTGCCCTGACGGATTCTCATTCTCGGGCAAGTCACCAGGCCTCATTTTGCCCATCAGTGCAATCGGGAGAGGGTAAGATTGAACGCCAGCTCTAAAATCAAGTGGCCGGAGATCAACTCCCTGGAGCTGGGAGTCTGATGAGATCAGCCATGTGACTGAGACTCAGGTTCCCTGCTGTTATGTGAGAGAAAGGCTGCAAGGCCTCGAGTTCTGCCCGGCTGTTCAGCGTACCCTGACAATTAGGGGCCTTGGGGACAGTCACCAGTTGGAATGGGAATCCCCAGAGGCCCACTGATTGCAGCTGATGGGAAACTCCACCCTTCATTCCCTCCCATCGGCATGGCTGCCAGCCCTGAAAAGCCCCCTGGGGCCTGCTGGGAAGGAGTCTGGACCACCAGGGCAGGAGTGGAACACTCAGCAGGCAGGTGGGAGGTGACACCAGCGCCAGCAGTTCCTCGCTGTCTTGGGGCTGCTGTCTGTGCCTCGGTTTGGACCAGGACTCCTTGCCAGTGACCTCCGGGACTATCAACCAGCAGAACGATGGGCGGACAGTGGCTTTTGCTGCTGCTGCTGTTATTAACTGGGGACGGAGCCCTCCATCTTCCTGGTGAGTATCCACACACACCCTTTCCATCCATCCTTCTCTGGAGGCTCTCACAGCCCATCTTCTGGCTCACTGGGGAGGGGAAGCAGGTGGTGGAAGATAGGTTAGTGTCTGTCCCTAGGAAGACCTTATGTGAGCACAGCCATCTTCAACCTACTCCTAAATGATCTGAAGGCTTAGGGCACCCATGAGCTTGAGGGGCAGGGCAGGAACATGATGGGATGACCTCAGAAGAGCTTCTGGCTTTGTCTGCCCATCCTCATTCAAGATGCCATCCTTGTCTACTTCCATTTCATCTGTCATCTCAGCCGTCTCCCCTTTTCTGTCTGTCCTTTCCATCTGCGTTGGGCCAGTAGCTAGGGGCTTCAGTAGGTTAGTTCCCTCTGAATCTGGTCTAGAATTGTGGCCCCTGCAGGGGCTTGGACCCCTGCTGCCCTCCCCTGCCCTACTCCAACTGCCACCCGCAATGTCTCACTGAGCGCAACGGAGGAGTGCAACCCTGGATCCTGAGTTCATGGGACAGCACGGGGGAAGATATGGGGAGCTTTCAGGAAACTGCATGTGTCATCAATCCCCTGAGTCACGACTTTTTCCAAGACCGGGTGTTTCCTTGGCAAAATAATACCCAGGAGGCAGATACCAGTTTTGGTGAGAGGCACAGAAGGGGAAATCATTACCAGCAGCAGGTTCTGCTTATTGAGCACCTACTGTATGCTCAGCACTGTGCCAAGTGCTTCCTATGTATTGTCTCATTTAATCTTTATGAGCACCCCTGAAGTAGGCACTGTTATCAATGCTGTTTTACAGTTGAGGAAACTGAGACTCGGAGACATGAAGTGGGTTGTCTGCTCGTCACAGTGCTAGGAGTCTGTCCCAGGTCTGACTCTGGGGTCCAGGCCAGGTTCCATTGCTTCTCAAAGGAGCTACTATGGGCAGGAGGCTTCCATGTCATATACGTGTGAATTCTTAGCAAACCTCTAATTGCAACACACTTCCAATCAAAATCACAATGGTGTTAGATTCCAGTACTTATGAGGGAGAACAAAAGGTCAACAATAGCCAAGGTAACTTTGAAGACCAAGATGGGAGACTCGCGCTACCTGATACTGAGACTTATGTTAAAGTAACAGTAAGATAATGTGGTGTCGCAGCAATAGCCAAGTGAACCAAGGGAATGAAAGAGCAGGGAAATTAGTTTCGATGCATAACAACAGGTAGCCTGACAAACCAGTGGGGAGAGGACAGACTTCTCCAAAGTGGGCAGAGACAACTGGTTAACCACATGGAAGAAAACATAAAACCAGATCCAGTGGAAACATCTGTCCCTGAAAATAAAAACTCGAGACCCCTATAGCATGATCTCTCTTCATTTCAGCTTGGAATTTTGCTGCAAACAGACCTATGGATCACTAGGGTTTAGAGAGGTCTTGCGATACAAAGTCCAAGTCCCTCACTGTGCTCGTGGGATGTGCAAGGACTGAGAGAGCTGTGGTCTTCCCCAGTATCGAACAGCATGTCAGTAACAGAGCCAGGTCCAGAGCCTAGCTTTTCTTTTCGTGTATCCTGGCCAGCGCTCCTGTCCTTTTGTAACCCTGTAGCTCTCTTCAGGGGTAGAAGAAAGTGAGGGTTGGAAGAAGCAGATGCCAGATGTGGGTGGGGTTGGGGAGAAGGTTCAGTGCCTCTTCAGAGCTAACTGTGGGAAGGACAAGCCCATCACCTGGGCTGGGTCACCATTTTTCTGAATTAGTCCCTTGACAACTGCCAGGAGAAGGCAATGGCACCCCACTCCAGTACTGTTGCCCGGAAAATCCCATGGATGGAGGAGCCTGGTAGGCTGCAGTCCATGGGGTCGCTAAGAGTCAGACACGACTGAGCGACCTCACTTTCACTTTCCATTTTCAAGCACTGGAGAATGAAATGGCAACCCACTCCAGTGTTCTTGCCTGGAGAATCCCAGGGACAGAGAAGCCTGGTAGGCTGCAGTCCATGGAGTCGCACAGAGTCGGACACGACTGAAGTGACTTAGCAGCAGCAGCAGCAGCAGCAACTGCCAAGGTTACGATAACAGGGCATCAGGTGATGGACCTATTTCTGCCCATTGCCCAGGAGAGAGAGGAAGGTTTCCAAGGGATACAAGGGTAACTGATTTGGGCCTTTTTCTCTAGAGAGGGTAACTGGCTCAGCCATGAGAATAAAGCTGTGTTTTTGTGAAGCAGTGCAGCATAGTAGGGAGGACATTGGGCTTTGGAGTCTGATGGATCTGGTTTCAAATCCAGTGCCACCACTTCCTGGCTGTGCGACCTTGCACAGATGCCTTCCCCTGGCTGAGCCTCAGTTTCTTCATCTGGTAAATAGAAATAATTGTCCTTACCTCACAGTGGATGTGAGGATTCAGTGTGCCAAGGCTTGCACATTGGAACAGCACCTTACTCAGACAAGGTGAAAACTGAAGGTTGTCAAAACTATCTTTGACTGCTGTTGCAGTAAATGAAGCACTTGGCTTTCAATTAGGGGGTCAGGTTGCAAAAAAAAAAAAAAAAGCGTATCTTTAAATATTAAAATCATATTCAATGTGGTATGAAAGTCACATCAAAAAAGGTATTAAGAAATCAAAGATCATGCTCATACATATGCATGTAAGTAAAAATCTGTGAGAAGCTACTTTAATAATAAACAGGTGATGAATGTAACAAAAAGAAATCAAAGATCAAGTGTGATAATAGATTTCCATCTTTTGCTGACTCTTGTCTCTGGAATAGTCTTTAAGCATAGTGAGACATAGTTGCCAGAATTAGTTAAATTAGCTCTCCTTGGCATCATCAGCTGAGATCTATTAGCACAGTTGTTGTTCAGTCACTAAGTTGTGGCCGAGTCTTTGCGACCCCATGGACTGCAGCATGCCAGGCTTCCCAGTCCTTCACTATCTCCCAGAGTTTACTCAAATTCATGTCTGTTGAGTCAGTGATGCCATCCAACCATCTCACTCTCTGTCATGCCCTTCTCCTCTTGCCCTCAATCTTTCCAAGCATCAGGATCTTTTCCAATGAACTGGCTCTTCGCATCAGGTGGCCAAAGTATTGGAGCTTCAGCTTCAGCATCCATCCTTCCAATGCATATTCAGAGTTGCTTTCCTTTAGGATTGACTGGTTTGATCTCCTTGGTGTCCAAGGGACTCTCAAGAGTCCTCTCCAGCACCACAATGTGAAAGCATCAATTCTTTGGCACTCTACCTTCTTTATGGTCCAACTTACACATCCATACATGACCACTAGAAAAACCACAGCTTTGACAATACAGATCTTTGTTGGCAAAGTGATGTCTCTGCTTTTTAATATTCTGTCTAGGTTTGTCATAGCTTTTCTTCCAAGGAGCAAGTATCTTAATTTCATGGCTGCAGTCACCATCCGCAGTGATTTTGGAGCCCAAGAAAATAAAAGTAGCACAGAGCTGGCACATAAATGGTGCAAGCCAGTAATAATATAGTTGGTGTTGATATTACTTTATTGAATCTTGTGATAAAGATATTTGGTAAAGTTAGAACATCTGGATTGGTGGAGGGAACAGGTCTATTGATTTCTTTTTGTTTGTTTGCTTTATAGGCATTATGACAACCCGGGGGTCAATTACAACATCCTCCATGAACAACTCTGCAGCTTTGGGAATTACAGAGTATTCCTCCACAACTTCAGCCCCATCCAACAGTGGGAGGGATGATGGCCCTGCAGTTCCATCTAATGCCTCATCAACAACCGGGAGGACAACAATGTCTGAGTCCCAGCAACATTCAACACCAGTTGCTCTTCTAACTTCATCACCAACCGGCAGCTCTGCTGGATCCACTGAGCAGACAAGCCCAACACATGAGACTCAGGAGGAGAAATTAAATACAGTTATCAGTACAACCTCTGAGGGCACTACACTGCCAAATTCCATGATGACTTCCAGACTGAAGGCCCAGGGAGGGCCATCTAGAAGCACAGCCTCATCCAGCATGGCCACAACAGCAAAGCCCTCGAAACAGAACCAGAGTGCTCCAGCTGCAGCCCCATTCACATCCAGCTGTGCAGCCAATGGACTGGAGTCATCAGTGGCAGCTGACTCTTCAAAATTAGCCACAATCACAACTCCAATGGCTTTAAACACATCAGGCATTGACCTTACGTCATCAGGGTCCACAACAACCACTGTCTCTGAGATGTCAGCTACAATCTCCCGAGCAACATTGGACAAAACCACTGATGCGATAGAATCTTCACCTGTGACCACTCGTGCCGTTACTCACACCACTTCACTAACCATGACCACCCTGGAGACAACTGTTCCTGGAACAAGCATACCTGGGGCTCAGGAAGGGGTAACTACAGCTGCACCCTTCACCCTAACAACATCCTCCACGATAAGCACGGAGTCCGAAAGACATCACAATACCATCATGCAAACACCTTCTTCTCCAATGGAATCAGCCCCCAGTGCTGGTACTGCCATGACCCCGTCACCCGAGACAACAGCTGCTCATTCAACACCCCTTACTCCCATCTCCCCAGGGACAACAAAATCCTCTGCCAGGACTGGAGTCAGTCAAGTGTCCCCCAGACACACTGGGAGCAGCAGTCCTGGAGCAGAAATCTGTGCTTTGGATGAGTACCTAGCTGACAGCGGAGGTTGTATGTGCAATAACAGCTACTATGCCCACTCAGGTAAGTCTGAGGAACTCTGGACAGTGCAGCTAAGAACTCTGCACAACTCTGTGAAGGCCCAGATGAACTAAGTCCAAAGGGTATGGGAGAGCTAGTGAGGTTTAGACATTGACATCTAAAAGAGTCTACCTGGGCAGAGGTGATTTCCAGTGAGAGCAAGCGTAGCTAGACATGTGAATTTGTCTTAGTTCGGGCTGGTATAACAAAATACCATGCATAGGTTGGCTTATGAACAACAGAAACTCATTCCTTACATTTCGGGAAGCTGACAGTCTGAGATGAAGTCACGGGTAGCTTTGGTATTGGGTGAGGGCCCACGTCCTGGTTCAGACAGCTGTCCTCTTAGTGTGTCCTCCAGGATGGAAGGGGCAAGGGAGCTCTCTGGGGTCACCAATCCTGTTCATGAGGGCTTTCCCCTCATGACCTAAGTGAAGTGAAAGTCACTCAGTCATGTCTGATTCACTGCGACCCCATGGGCTATACAGTCCATGGAATTCTCCAGGCCAGAATACTGGAGTGGGTTGCTATTCCCTTCTCGTGACCTAATCAATTCCCAAAGGACCCACCTCCTAATAATGTCACATTGGATATTAGGATTTAACATATGGATTTGGAGGTGGTGGTGCAAACATATGGTGTACAGCAGAGGTAGAATGGGCAAGTCATCAACCCTCAGCCCCCAGGATTCCAGCGACTGATCTGAGATTAAGCCTTCCTGGGGGGAGTAGATGATGAGCTACCAAAGATAAAACCCCAGCAGAGGCCTGGAGGGCTAAGCAGGGAAATGGGAAAAAGTCTTGTTGAGGCAAGACAAGTGTAGCAGATACTATAGAAAAGTGGAAGTCACGGGATCTCCCTGTGTGAGTAGCAATCAACTACCTCTCAGGCTCAGCCTCTGGCAGGGCTAAAGCTGGGTCCTGGGAACCAAACATATGCCCCCTACAGTGGAAATAAATCTAACCCCCCCATTTTTCTAAAAAAAGACTACTCTTTTTTTTTTTTGCCATGCCATGCAGCATGGGGGATCTTAATTCCCCAACCAGGGATCCAACCCACACCCCCTGCAGTGGAAGCACAAGAGTCTTCACCACTAGACCCCCTGGGAACTTCCAAAGCACCAGCTCTTATATTGCAGCCCGTGCCTCTGACCGAACATGTCTGCCAAGATAGAATCAAGGAGCTTTTTTTTTTTTTTTTAAAAAAAGGAAACAAAACCTTTAAATTCAAAGTAATAAAGCAAGTCCAGAAATGTTTAGTATTTCCATGATATTTTACTTTTAATGACTAACTGTGAGCGGTTCATCCCAAATTCAATAGCAAGTGTGGAAAGCACAGACACAGAAAGAATAGAAGGCTTAAATATTAGCTTCTCCTTCATCACCCCAAACATGGTGCCCGACATGTGTCAGGGCACCGTGTGGTGCCAGGGGCAGAAAAATCCATGCTAATCGATTTAAGTATAATTAATTAATTAATTTAGAGAACTGAAAACATGGAACAAAGCAAAATTTGTTGCCTTGTGAAGCTAAGAAATCCTGAAAAGGACGTGAAGATGTGTTCCTCTCTGTCATGACTCTCAGTGGTGCTCCCTCCCTCCCTCGGCTGTCTCTCCAGGAGTTTAGGCTTTTACAAGACAGAAAGAGCTATGGAGTTCAGACAGTTTAGGTCCCTCAAAAACCCCAGGGTCCAGGTTACCCGTTGGAATAAGAAGGAAATCAAAGAACAAAGCAAATTATTATCTCCTCAAATAATCTTGACAGGCAAGTAACAGAAGCCAATGGGTTGGAGAAGGGCAAACAGAAGAATTTATTACAAGGGTGTCTCATGGAGCCCAAGGGTAGGCTCCAGCCAGGGTCCCCCGGGACTTGGAAATATGGATGCGGTGGCAACCAGCGAGTCACCCCTCTCTCCTCTCTCAGTCTTGCTTCACTCCCTTCGGTACCCACAACTGCTTTGTTCCTCTCTTCAAACACTGGCTGTTCCTGCATCTCAGCCCACAAGGCAGGAGAGGGCTGCCTCACAACTCTCAAGCCTTATTGCCTCCTTTCAGGCTCAGTTCCTGGGAAAGAGATTCTGAGTGGATCAGCTAAGGCCAGGGATTAGGGTCCCCAGTGCAATCATGGCAGAGGGGTCTCTCCTCCCATGAGGGAGAGTCTTTAAGGGAGTGGCTATGGGTTGGACCCCCAGATTAGAACTAGTACCCCTGCCCATGGCATCACCTCGGGAGCCTCAGGAAGCTCTGTCCTGGCTCTTATCCCCCTACAGAACTATCCGGGGCATTGGTGGCTCTGCGCTGCCAGCCACAGAAAATTGAGGTGGTCCTGAGCAGCTGCTTCCTGAAGACGCGCCACTGGATCCTGGGGAAAGGCGCCTTTTCAGGATGCTCCAGTGTCAGCAAGTCAGAGGAGGGTCGCAGAGCCCAGGTCTTCACCGTGGAGAAGAAAGAGGGTTCTTGTGGACTCCACCTCTCTGTGAGCAATCTGGAAGGGATCCTCTGACAGGAAGTTGGGCTGTATGTGTGCTTCGGGGGAGGGACTGGGAAATGAATGACTGGTACCAGTTGTGACTTTATTTCAATTGAAATGAAGGATAATTCTCTGGAATGAAGTCAAGTCTTAGCAATCAGACTAGTCTTTTGGGGGAGGAGACCATGTTGTCTCTCATCAGATTAGGAATGCCTTTATAAATGGTGCCATGTTGGATGGATTGGGAAATTGATTTCCAAACTTGTCAGCCACAGAATCCTTTAAAATAATAACTACCACAACTACAACCGGTATTTATTAATGTCTTACTGTGTGCTGGGCTTCCCTGGTAGCTCAGATGTTAAAGAATCTGCCTGTAATGCAGGAGACCCGGGTTCAATCCCCGGGTCGGGAAGATCCCCGGGAGAAGGGAATGGCAACCCACTCCAGTATTCTTGCCTGGAGCATGGCTACAGTCCATGGGGTCACAAAGAGTCAGACACGACCGATTGACACACACATACTGTGTACCATGTGCTGTGGGTCAGAATCTTTTTTATACGCAATGTCTCGCTAAATCTTCACAATAATCCTGTGAAGTTTCCATTTTACAGATGAACAATCTAAGGATCAGAGAAGCTGAGGGATTATCCCAAGTCACACAGTTAGTTATTAACTGAGCTGGCTTGTGCTCCTAACTGCTCACTGTGCTGTTACTTCCTTTCCTGGAAAGGGCTCTTATGAAAAGCCAAACATAAAAAGAAATATATAAAAATAGAGCAGCTCTGATTGAATGCAGCAGGAGGAAGAGTGCCCTGCTGGATCAGCTTCCCCCTAACACATAGGTAGACTTTAATGCCCCTTCAAAGAGGCCTTGGAGCTCTCTGGGCTCAGTTTGAAAACCAGAGTTTGTTACAATGGTGGGGTAAGGTGGGTGATGTAGTTCCTCCAGTATCTAGTTCTGCCACCCACAGATGGGTTCTCTTGCCCAAGTCAGTAGCACAGAGTTGACAGTTTCAACATGTAATAGATAAGTCCATGGCTTTGCCCCTAGAATTCTCTGTGTTCTTTTTAAAATAAACTGCCTGATTTACAGCAATAAAACAAATCATTTTGATTTGTTTTTAAGAAATCCTGTGGAAAACAACGAAATATCAAAAAAATATCCGAATCTTGGGATTAGGACCAGGCATCAGCCATTTTAACACGTCCCACAGTGATTCTTTTATTTTTTTCCAGGAAATTCTAAAATGCATGTTGAAATTTGAGAACCACTGACACAGAGGTTAAGAACATGGGCTCTGGGATCAGTGAGATGTTGAATTCTGGCTTTGTTAGTTGCTTTGGGTAAATCTTTTAACTTTCTAACCCTCCGTTTACTCTTTTGGGAATTCCCTGGCAGTCTAGTGGTTAGAGCTCTGTGCTTTCACTGCTGAGGGCCTGGGTATAATCCCTGTTGGGGAACTAAGATCCTGCAGGCGCACTGTGCAGACAAAGAAATAAGCCTCAGTTTACCCTTCTGTAAAATGGGAGTAATAATGGACCCCTCCTCAGAGTTGCATTCAGACCATAGTGCCTGGAATATAACCCATGCTCAGTAAACTTTAGCCATTACTCTTTTCTTGGCCCCTATATTTTGGCCACGGGATTTTCCACCAGGGATCAAATCTGCGTCCCCTGCAGGGGAGGTGCAGCATCTTAACCACTGGACTGCCAGAGAGGTCCAGGCTTTGGCCATTCCTCTTGTTTAAATAAACAGCTTGTAACAAACGACGATGGAAGACAGAGATTCCCCAGGAGATCTGAGGGTAATGGCCGCCTCCCGGTTTTTTCCAGATCAACAAGAGCCATGCCCTTTATTCTCTGGAGGCGCAGCTTCTGAAATCTCACCCTGATGCTGCCAATAAAACTGACATCATGATGCTCAGCCTCAGCTGCACGTATGCTCTGGTGGTGAATGTCACTCACCCCAACCCAGTAGTCTCTTTCACGTGAGTTCCTTTTCATCAGCTGCCTCTCTGGCTTGGCCCTGCAGAGTTCCCACTGCTACCTATAATCAACGCAAAAGGAGTCAACACCCTCCGGATGTTGGTTCCCCCCGCCATGCCCACCCAGCCATCATAGGTACCTCTTGGACTAAGATTCAAAGTATTAGTGGAAGAAAAAGATGCTTTTATGAAGTAATACATTATGGGTTGTTTATGTAAATTACCTTGAGGTAGGATGGCTCAGATATCTCCAATGGCCCTGGGGTCTGAGGATCTATGACGTGGCCCCTCACTTTTTAGGAGGTCCAGGAAGAAGGTTAGCAAACTTGCCGCTCCACTCCCTTCCCGTGGGCTTCCCTGGTGGCTCAGACAATAAAGAATCTGCCTGCAATGCAGGAGACCCAGGTTTGAATCCTGGATTGGGAAGATCCCCTGGAGAAGGGCATGACTACCCACACCAGTATTCTTGCCTGGAGAATTCCATGGAGAGAGGAGCCTGGCAGGCTCAACAAAGAGCTGGAATGATTGAGCGACTAACACTTCCCTGCCCCTGGTTCTCTGTGGCTACCAGTGCTCTGTGAACTGAGGTACAACACAGAGGGTGAGTGATACCCCGGCCTCTGGGGTTTTGTAGTGACGGTCTTATTGCCATCCCTCTCCAGGTATATCACCATCCATATTTTGGGCACTGGGGACACCATCGTCATCCTGGGCATCTACACAGACCCCCAGTGCTTGTCTCCACTTGAGAACAGACCAGCTCCCCTTCACAAGCCTCTCTACGTAGTCCTCAGAGCGACAAGCAGTGACCCAAATAGATTTGCCCTGGTGGTCAATGAGGTCTTCGCCAGCACCAGCATCTCCAGGACTGGTGCTGTTAAGGCCACCCACTACTTTGTGAAGAAAAGGTAAGTACCCGTGGGGCCCTGGTAACCTCCTTTCGCTGCTACTCTAGCTCTTGGACTGTAGCTTGGGCTGGGTGGTTTTATACCCACGAGCACAGGTCCTGTCACCCTTCTCTGTACTGCTAGTACGTAAGCAGGAGGAGAAAGTAAGTGCTGGGTGAATGTTTATTGAAAAAAATGCAAAGATTATTATCATTTCCATGTTTCAGATGAGTAAATTAAGGTGATGGGAAATGAAGTCCTATACAAGATTACAGCCAATTAACACCACTCATTCCTTGTCTTCTTTCCTCAAACAATTACTGAGGGTTTACAGTCATAAAAGTAAAAAACGGAAACAAAGCTAACATTTCAGGGTACAATACACTACCTAATATATTTGACATTTGAACAGACACTGTTCAAATCACTTCGCATATATTAATTCACATAAGACTCACAATACACTGTATGAGATAGTTATATTTTCATTCCCATTTTATAGATGGAGAAACTTCGGCTCAGTTCACACAACTCGTAAGTGGTAGACCTTGCTAAGTGGTGGTTCAGGTCCTTACCCTCAACAGCTCATGGTCAAGGGAATGAGCCATGTCTCCTGCCTCCTGGTTTTATTTCATTATTATTAACAAGGGTTCACAGAGCACAGTGAATCATTCATCGCCTCATTTATTCCTGAAAAAACCCTGTGAAGTATTATTTCCTCCACTTTAAAAATGAGAGGATTAGAGGATTCAGAATTTAATGACTAGACCATGGCCATAATGCTGATCTACTCATGCTTCCAGAGTCCTGGTTCTGAAACACCATCAAATCCATTCTACCATGCAATTCTTCCTTTGTCAGGAGGAAAGAGAAAGTGAAAGTGAATCACGTCTGACTTTTTGTGACCCCATGAACTGTAGTCCGCCAGACTCCTCTGTCCACGGAATTCTCCAGGCAAGAATACTGGAGTGGGTTGCCATGCCCTTCTCCAGGGGATCTTCCCCAGCCAGGGATGGAACCCGGGTCTCCTGCATTACAGGCAGATTCTTTACCATCTGAGCCACCAGGGAAGCCCCTTTGTTGGAGAAAAGAGAACCTAGTGATTAAGGGTATTGGTGGCACTGCATCCAGATTGCTACCTGAAGGAACTTGGACAACCTACTTAGCTTTTCTAAGCTTCAGTTTCCTCATCTTTAAAAGAAAAAAAGGACAGAATTCCCAGTCCAGTGGTTAGGACTTGGCGCTTTCATTGCCACGGAGCTAGGTTCAATTCCAACCACTGAGATCCCACAAGCCACATGATGCAGCCAAAGATAAAAGAAGTAGAAGAAAAGGACCATCAAGGGGGGAAACTAGAATGGATTTTATTGATAGTAAGCTTGAGTTTTGGAATAAAGAAAGTGAAAGTGAAATAGCTTATTCATGTCTGACTCTTGGCGACCCCATGGACTGTAGCCTCCCAGGCTCCTCCATCCATGGAAGTTTACAGGCAAGAGTACTGGAGTGGGTTGCCACTTCCTTCTCCAGGGGATCTTCCCGACCCAGGGATCGAACCTGGGTCTCTCACATTGCAGGCAGACGCTTTACCATCTGAGCCACCAGGGATAAAGACCCAAGGGTGAAAAATACTGGGCTTCACAGGTGGCACTAGTGGTAAAGAACCTGCCTGCCAATGAAGGAGACACAAGAGACGCAGGTTAGACCCTTGGGTCAGGAAGATCCCCTGGAGGTGGGCATGGCAATTCACTTCAGTATTCTTGCCCAGGAAATCCCATGGTCAGAGGAGCCTGGCGGGCTACAGTCCATAGTGTCTCAAAGAGTCAGACATGACTGAAGCAACTGAGCAAGCAAGCAAGCTTGAGTCCTGGAATAAAGACCCCAGGGTATAAAAAGATTACACGGGCTTCAGAAAGTACACGGGAGAGAGGTCATAGAGGTGATTCCCTAATGCCCAAGGAGGTAGCATCTGTGGGGACAGGTACTTTAGTGGGAAGATAATTTGCTCTCCCTTAGGCTTTTACATTGGCTGTTTTCTCTTCCTGGAATCCTCAATGCCCTGATACCTATATGGAAAATTCTCATCCCTTTAGTCTTTACTTAAAGGACACCATTTCAATGAAGCCTACTCATCCTTGCTATTTAAAATTGCAACTATCCTCCACTCATCCAGTCTAGATCCATATTTCTTTCTTCTACTTATCACCTCCTATTATATACTATGTTACATGAGCTCGTTTACTTTTTTTTAATTAAGTTATTTATTGTATGTCTCCTCTTACCCACAAGAGAATAGGAGGTTTGGTCTGTTTTATTCACTCAGTTCCCTGAGTGAACTTTCTCCCAAGCACCAGGAAGAGAACAGAACCTAAGCACAGTAAGACTGTCTGCCCACGGACTCTATCCCAGTGTTAACAGTTATAGTCAAGGGGTTACATTTAGGTTACTGTCACCTCAAAAAAGTCACCATGACAACACCATGAACAATTCAGGCCACTACCTCCAAATCCCTGAGCTCATAATTTTTTGTGTCTATCAGAGTTTGCCACCAGTAGCTGAGGTTTCCTTTTTTTAATGTGCAGCAGCTGATAAGTGATCACTGATAAACTATGTCCAGCGAAGAAGCGCACTTTACTGAAAGGGGAGGGCCTTAGAAAAACACACATAAAAATAAAAGGTCATCTTGCCTTAAGTTACTACCACCACATCATCAAAATAATAATAGAAGTAAGAGAGGAAGGAGAAAAAGGAAAAGACAGAGGGAGAGAAAAGACGTTTTTTAAAAAAAAGGAAGGAGGGAAAGAGAAAGAAAGAAAAAGGGGAGAGAGGGAGGGAAAGAGGGAAGGAGAGAGAAATGAAGGGAAGGAGAGGGAGACAAGGAGGGAAGGGAAGAAAAGGAGGGAGAGAAAGAAGTAAAGAAAGAAAGAGGAGGGGGGCAAAAGTATTGTCCTCCTATGACTGATGTGAGAATACAATGAAATAATGCACGTGAATTTTCATCATGAGACCCAGCATGTACACCCACACTGGACAAGCCAGAAAGGGGGAATCAGTGTTTGCCTGGGCTCCTAACCATGGGGGACGCTGCCTCTCCCGACAGTTGCCCGGTCAGCAAGCGGCTGCTGGAGGGCCCGCGGGCCAACGGGGCCTCCTTGGAGGTGAAACTGGCCTTCAACCCGTTCCGCCTCTTGCCCAGCGATGTGCTCTACCTGCACAGCCGAGTGACCCTGTGTGACAAGCAGGCAGGACGCCCGTGTCCACCGGTGAGCGGGCAGCACTAGGTGCTCCACGGGCCACAGCTGTGGGCGGCTAGCTGGGGAGCTGGGCTCCCTGCAATTCCTTCACCCCGAGGGTGGGACTAAGGTGGGGCCTGGAGGATGGTGGTGCTGGGGCCTGGCCTAGCCTGCCCAGGGCAGGGGGCCTGTAGATTGATCCTAAAGGGCAGGATTTTGGTGAATTCACTGGGGCAACCAGGGCATCTCAGGCAAAGGCCCGACCAGGCAAGGGCGGAGAGAGACTTCGCTACCCTTCTGCTTTGTCCCCACAGACCTGTAGAAAGAACAGTCTGCCTGGGAGGAATCGAGCCTGGGAGATCGCAACCCAGGAGGGCCGGGAGAGTGGCACTGGCTGGCTGGTGTTTGGGCCCATTCGATTAAGTGGTAACTGGATCATTTGGGGGCCTCCTTGGCTCCTCTTCCATATTTCCCCACTGACCTGTTCTGAGATGCCAACCCTTTCACCTCTTCCTACCATACTCTTCCCTCAATTCCAGTCTGTGTCCTCCTCCTTGACCCCTTTGCTCTGGAGAGATCTCCTCTCTCACCCCATCCTGGTTCCCTTTCTCACTCATTAAACTTTTCTCCTCCCATTCTCATCTTTTCTGCCCACCCCAGACCCATTTTCACCCAGTCTGTTTATCTCTTGTGCCAGTCTGCTTTTGTAAACCTTCCTGCTAGTCTGAAACCATCTCTCTTTTCTCCATTTGGTGACAACCTTCCAAAGCTCTGACACTCACAGGAAAGTGAGAGTCTTCTTAGTAAGTCCATTCTTTAGAGGCAGAAGGTTCATTATCACAACCTTCTGAGCCCATGCTTCAAGAAATGGTCCTTTTGCTTAATCAAATAATGCATGCTGCTGCTGCTGCTAAGTTGCTTCAGTTGTGTCTGACTCTGTGTGATCCCATAGACAGTAGCCCACCAGGCTCCTCTGTCCCTGGGATTCTCCAGGCAAGAATACTGGAGTGGGTTGCCATTTCCTTCTCCACAAAGAATGCATAAATGACACTAAATAATCCCCAGAGTAGAGTGTTTAAGCCTAAAAAGTTTAAGCTTAATCTTTCTTCGTTTGCGGTTTCAGAGTCCAGTGCCTCCAGCCCCAGGAGTCTGGCAGGTTGGTACCCAGGGGTTGCTGTGACAAAGTTCTGATGGCTGCACCAGGATCTGGGGTGGATCTTATCTCTACTCAATAGTATGTGACTTGGGAGAAGTTATTTACCCTAAGTCTTAGCTTTCTCAGCTATACATGGCAGAGTTGTCATTTGGGGACTGTTTGTAGTCATAACGTTTTATCCCTTATCAGAACCTGAGGCTATCCAGAAATGATTTAGAGTAGGGGTTGAAATGTCAAGATACAAGGCCAGGAAGGAAATGACAAGTGAGGGGGTTGAGTGGAGTCCCCACTGAATGGAGAGTTCATTTCTGCATCTCCATCCATCTCACCCCCAGACCAGCAGTGGAACTGCCGCACAGTTGTTGTTCAGTCACTAAGTCATAGCCAACTCTTTGTTACCGCATGAATGGCAGCATGCCAGGCTTTCCTGTCTTTCCCTATTTCCTGGGGTTTGCTCACACTCATGTCCATTGAGTCAGTGATGCTATCCAACTGAGTACTCAGGGCCATGCAGTGAGCCCCAGGAAAGCTTAGTTGAAAGAATGCATGAATGACTTACTAAATAATCTCCAAAGTAGAGTGTTTAAGCCTAAAATGTTTCCTAGGCTCACAAAGCCACCTAATTCTGCTTTAAAATCATTTCTTTCTTTCCTGCAGGATCCTGGATGGCCATCTTTCTTCTCGCGGTGATAGGCTGGATGCTAGGATAAAATCCTATCCAGATACTCCCCCGAAGCTCTAGTCCTTAGCCTTTAGTTTAGTGGCCTGAGGCAAGGGTAGGGTGGAGGAAGATATAGCGGAAGGCAACTAGTCTGTCCTCTTGTTAGGGACCAAACAGGTTGGGGGTGAAGATGGAATCCATGTGTGACTTATTAAACTGTCTGGTAAGGATTGTAACCACTGAGTCTTGGGCAGTGTGCTTCCTCATTTCACCTTCCCTTCCTATCTCTGGAACTCTTCCAAGGGTAGGTTTGTACTGCTCAATATGGTAAGGTGTAGGCAAAGGTTGGCCAATAAATAGCAGAGAACTTTCCTACTTTATTTGACTCCTTTTCTGTTATCAGACCACAAAGCTTCGAGGCATTATGAGGAATGGTGTGTGTGTGTGTGTGTGTGTGTGTGTGTACATACATGTGAGAAGTAACTTTGTTCTCTGTGGATCTCGGTTCCTCTATTTGTAAGATCAAAGAATTTGACCAGATGATCTTTGCTTCAACATGGGGACTCCATGACTCTCATTCTAGGTAAGTTGCTGGGCCATGGCCAACTGGTTCCAAGTCTCCTTTCTTCTGCAGAATGGGCAATTTCAGAACTAGGATTTAATGTGTCAAAATAGGGCTTCCCTGGTAGAGAATCTGCTTGCAATACAGGAGACCCCAGTTTGATTCCTGGGTCAGGAAAATCCCCTGGAGAAGGGATAGGATACCCACTCCAGTATTCGTGGGCTTCCCTGGTGGCTCAGATGGTAAAGAATCTGCCTGCAATGTGGGAGACCTGGGTTGGGATGATCCCCTGGAGGAGGGCATGGCAACCCACTCCAGTATTCTTGCCTGAAGAATTCCATGGACAGAGGAGACTGGCGGGCTACAGTCCATGGGGTTGCAAAGAGTCAGACACAACTGAATGACTAAGCACAGCACAGCCGGTATGAATATAATATTATTCTGATCATTATTTTCAGCCTCATTAACTCCCCTTTCCTAACAGAGGGTGGATACAGGCAACAGTGTGCTACCATTTATTCATTCAAAAACAGGTTGGAATCTACTGGGGATTCAACAGCACACAAAACACAGGCTTTGACCCTACAGAGAGGATAGTTGAAGGCAGGAAGTACCACTGCATGGTATGAACCACAAAGCAGGACAGGCTTTAAGAAGCTGACAGAGGTGGTACTTTCACAAAATCCCAAGAAGGCCCTATGCCTATTTTGTTGTTTCATTTTTAAGATACTGCTTTTATTTGTATCTATAATCATTTTGAACTGTGGTGTTGGAGAAGACTCTTGAGAGTCCCTTGGACTGCAAGGAGATCCAACCAGTCCATTCTGAAGGAGATCACTCCTGGGTATTCTTTGGAAGGACTGATGCTAAAGCTGAAACTCCAGTACTTTGGCCACCTCATGCGAAGAATTGACTCACTGGAAAAGACTCTGATGCTGGGAGGGATTGGGGGCAGGAGGAGAAGGGGATGGCAGAGGATGAGATGGCTGGATGGCATCACCGACTCGATGGACGTGAGTTTGAGTGAACTCTGGGAGTTGGTGATGGACAGGGAGGCCTGGTGTGCTGTGATTCATGGGGTTGCAAAGAGTCGGACACGACTGAGCGACTGAACTGAACTGACTGACAATCATTTTAGAAATTAATTTCTTGGGGGAATATGTTGTTACAAGCAACTAAATTAAAAGTCTTTAACATTTCATTTGCAAAATCTTGTTATTTAATGATTTAACAGCTCCAGAAAAAATTAAGTCAAATGATCAATCCATATTATTTTTTCATGTACATAAAAATCACACACATTAAATCAGTACAATTAATTACATTTCATTGGGAATTTATATTCACTTTATGAGTCTGGAGTAGAGAGACCTTTTAAATAGCCCTGTTGACAAAGGCATTATCCCTTGCCCACATTTAAAATATATCCCAGTCAGGATTTCCCTCATGGTCCAGTAGCTAAGACTGTGCTCCCAATGCAGGGGTCCACATTTGATCCCTGGTCAGGGAACTAGACCCCATGCTGCAACTAAAGATCCCATGTGCCACAACTAAGCCACCAAATAAATAAATAAAAATATTTTAAAATAAGTAAAATAAAATATATCCTAGGGAATTCCTTGGCGGTCCAATGGCTAGGACTTGGGGCGTCTACTGCTGAGGGCTCAGTTCAATCTCTGGTAGGGTAACCAAGATTGGAACTAAGATCCTGCCAGCCACCAGCTGGGGCAAAAAAAGAAAATATCCTAAAGTATAAGGGGAAAATACCATTGACTATATTATGCTTAAATATCTCAAAAAGGAAACAGAATGAAACAATATAAAGTTAAAAGGAAGCTATTGAACTTAAACTGTGTTGAAAATTGTGAATATTCTCTGAAATTAGAGCCAAAAATCTCCATTAAAATATAAATGAGAGGGGGGGACGTTTGAGTAGGGAGGCAAAATTGATCCCATACCCTTCAATCTGACTCCTGGTCACAGACTGACCATGGCCTGTTACGTAACCAGATCAAGTCCTGACCCTGACAAGACAGTGACCCTGATCACAACCTAACTCCTGGTCACAATGTGACCCCCTGTTTCAGGTGGGAGTACTGATAGGTGGTGAGGAATGGAGTAGGCTGGGATCCCGGAATGAGCTGTGCCCAGTTTTTCAATCTGCACAGGCCCAAGAAGGCCACTTCAGGGCCCGGTGAGCAGCGCTCCGCCCAGAAGCGAGACAAGTAGAAGGGCTGAGGCGACGGCAGAGAGCGGCGACTGGCTCATGCGCAGAGAGATCCGTCCGTTCCCCGCGCCGAGGGCGGCGTGCAAGGGCGGGACACCCGCGCGGCCCTACTTCTGATTGGTCGCAGATGGGCAGAAAGGGGCGGGGCCGGGGCGGAGCGCGCGGCGCGCGGCCTGGCGGGCGTGTTAACGGCCGTTAGGCAAGCTGAGGGGGCCGAGCCGCTGTCCGTGGCAGACGTGGTCGCAGCGGTTGGTGTTTCTGAGTGAGGGGTTTTGCTGCTCGCTTTCAAGCCCACGTAAGTCCTCCTCTCTCCCGGGCCTTCGTTGACTGACAAACCCTGTGCCCTCCTTGGAGAACCCCGGCAGAGCCTCGGGCACGGTCGACCTGCCTCCGTGGGGGCCGAGGGAGAGCGAAGAGCATGCGCAGAGCGGCTGAGCTGCCCGCCTTGGGTCTCTCACGCCCCGGCTTTCTGAAATAACGCCCCCCGCTTTCATCGCCTTGCTCTCTCCATCCCTCATTCCACAGCAATTGCGGGACCTCTGTGAGGTACAGTCCCGGTCCCGGTCGCCAGGGCACGGCGGGAGGGACGTTCCTTGCCCTCTAGGAGCGCGTAGCCCTGCGAGAGTAGACGTCAACCGGGTGGTTGTGCCGGGTGGAGAAGTACGGAGCGCGGAACCCTAGGCACCAACAGGTCTGAGGGGGCGGGGAGCCCTCCCCGAGGAAGCGAAGTTTGAGCCAAGATTTGGAGCATGAATAGAGAAGGAAGGCCGGAGGGACCGAGAGCGCTCGTGAAGGCGCTGGGATGGAATTTCTGAGCTGGCACTGTTTTGCTTCCCCCTCCACAAGCTATTAAACAGTGTCTGGAGACGTTTTGGGTTCTCACAACTCTGGGATTGTTCCTGGCATCCCATGGGTAGACAGATGTCAGGGGTGCTGCTGAACAGCCTGCAGGACAGCCCTACATCAAAGACTTACCGACTCCAGTGTCAGTAGTACCAGGATTGAGGATCCCTGCTATAGACAGGGAGGAGCTGGTTCTCTGGATGCACATAAAGTGTGTTGAAGCTTATTTATTCAGTAGAGGGTGTTCAGCACATTAAACGGAAGGATCAGAACCCTGTTTGTCCTCTGCACCAGTCTACTTCCACCACATGGCACAGAGCCAGGCAAATAGGCACTCAGTAAATTTTCGTTGATGAATTGAATACTGTGTGCTAGGAAGGGAGGGGTGGTGATACAAGGACGATTAAGATAACCATGCTTCATTTCTTGCCCTTAGGCCTTGTATGTTTTATAATAATTTGATGGTGTGGTGTGTTTCAGGACTCCTTTGTAAAGGCAACATCTTGGCTCTTTAGATCTGGTTCGATGAATGATCAAGGCGATGGAAATAGTGTAATGCTGTGAGATTCTTAGTGTGTATGTGTCAACTGTATGTATCCCTTCAAATCCTCTCCGGTCTTGATGTGGTTCTCTCAACAGCTGCCAAATGTATTCCACACTAAGATTATAATTCTTCAAAGGAGGAATACTTAACAACAGTCAAAATCTAGTTCTTGGATAGCAACTTGGGAAATAGAGCTTGGGTGGTGACCAATGACAAAATGAAGAAATTATATGAGCTGCCCCAGCTCCTAAGTGCTTTGGGACTTGCAGCTCTGGCTGTGTCTGAGACAGAAACTCCAACTTGTGGTGGCTTAGTAACTACCTCATAGGTTTGATGTGAGTATTAAACATAAGACATGATACTATAGAATCTTTAGCACAGTGCTTGATGGGTAGTAAGGACTGGCATACCTCAGAGATATTGTGGGTAGGGTTCCAAACCACCAGAATAAATGGAGTCACACAAATTTTTTTGGTTTCTCAGTATGTATATGTTATGTTTATACTTTACTGTAGTCCATTAAGTATGCAATAGCATTATGTCTTTTAAAAATGTACACGCCTTTATTAAAAAATACTTTATTGCTAAAAAATGCTAACCATCATCTAAACCCTCAGTGATTTGTAATCTCTGCTAATTTGCCAGTAGAGGATTCTGCCTTGATGTTAATGGCTGATGACTGAATGAAGTGATGGTTGCTGAATGTTGGGGTGGCTGTGGCAATTTCTTAAAATAAGACAACAGTGAAGTTTACTGCATTGATTGACTTTTCCTTTCACAAACAATTTTTCTGTAACATGTAAAGCTGTTTAATGGTATATTCCCCATGGTGGAACTTCTTTCAAAACCAGTCAGTCCTCTCAAACCCTGCTACTGCTCTATCAACTAAGTTTATGTAATATTCTAAATCCTTTGTTGTCATTTCGACAGTCTTGACAGCATCTTGACTGGAAGTAGTTCCATCTCAAGAAACCACTTTCCTCATCCATAAGAAGCATCTCTTCATCTTTTAAAGTTTTATCATGAGATTGCAGTAATTCAGTCACATCTTCAGGCTCCACGTCTAATTTTAGTCCTCTTGCTAGTTCTACTACTCCTGCAGTTACAATAGTAATATCAAAGTTCACTAATCACAGCTCCCCATAACGGATGTAATAATGTTGAAAAAGCTTGGAATATTGCAAGAATCACCAAAATGTGACACACAAAGTGAGCAAATGCTGCAGGAAAAAAATGGCATCCATAGACTTGCTTGACACCAGAGTTGCCACAGATCTTCAGTTTGTTAAAAAAATGGAATCTGTGAAGCTCAGTAAAGTGAAGTGCAATAAAAAAAAGACGTATGCTTGTACTTACTACATGTTGAATTTGTTGAATGAATTGTTCTGTAGTTTAAACACCTTTGAAAGTAGAAATTATCAGTGCTGGGTTCTTTTCTTCTGTCTGCCTGCATTCATTTTTACCTCTCTTGGCTGTATAATTGGCTATTTGTATTACTTCTTATGCATTCATTTCTCTCACTTTTATCTCAAGAAGTCTGTCTCTTTCAAATGTCTCTAAAAATTTCCACCAGTAGCCCATCTACTTGTAAACTTAAGTAGGAAGAAGTTAAGAATTATTTATTCTGTATTGTGTTACTCCTTATGGGAGTTTTTTTGAGATTTAATTCACATAAAATTCAGTTTTATGTGTGTGCAATTCAGAGGTTTTAGTGTACTCACAAGCTTGCACAGCCATCATCACTATCTAATCTCAGCATTTTGTTCAGGCTGGTCAGAAACTCCCTGCCCTCCTCTTATTCCCCAGCAACCACTCATCTACTGTCTTTATGGATTTGCCAGTTCTGGACACTTTGTATAAATGGATTCATACAATATATGGCCTTTTGTACTTGTCCTCCTTTACTTAATATATTATTTCCAGTGTTCATCCATGTTGTAGCAGGTATCAATACTTCATTCCTTTTTTGCTGCCTACTAATATTCCATTGTATGAATATACCACATTTTATTTGAAAAAGAAAGTGAAAGTCGCTCAGTTGTGTCCAACTCTTTGCAACCCCATGGACTATATAGTTCATGGAATTCTCCAGGCCAGAATACTGGAGTGGGTAGCCTTTCCCTTCTCCAGGGGATCTTCCTGACCCAGGAATCGAACCAGGGTCTCCTGCATTGCAGACTGATTCTTTATGAATTGAGCTGTGATGGAAGGCCACGTTTTATTTATCCATCAGCTAATGGACATTTCTTTCTACTTTTTGGCCACTTCATAATGCTGCTATGAAGATTAATGTACAAGATTTTGTGTTGACATACATTTGGAGCTGCTGAGTCATAGGATAAATCCATGTTTTAACTGAGAATTCTTTTGTTATCCCATTTTCAACTCCTCTGAATTTGGAAAGGTTTCAGAATTTAATGGGCCAATCTTTATTTTAAAAAAGGGGATGATATTGACCGGTATCACTAGTAGGTAGATCATCCTTCGGTGTCACCGTAAAACACTGAATAATACTAGCCATAAATGGAAACTGTTTAACTGCACAAAGTTTCTCTTACCCAGTATGTGGAGACCTGGGATTTCAGGGGATCGTACAATTTCTGTTGTAGATGCAGTGAATTAGGGTTTGTTGTTGCTACTAAGAAAAAACTGCAGAGGTCAGTAAAGCACATTAGGGAAAACATACCGTATAGCCTTTTTTTTCCTTCCAAAGTTAAATTTCACCTCTAAGAATTGTGTTCTGTGGATAGTTTGTCCCAAACTCTGAAAGTCAGTCACGTCCGACTCTTTGCGACCCATTTTGCACTGCAGGTGGATTCTTTAACAGCTGAGCCACAAGGGAAGCCCAAGAATACTAGAGTGGGTAACCTATCCCTTCTCCAGGGGATCTTCCTGACCCAGAAATTGAACCATGGTCTCCTGTATTGCAGGTGGATTCTTCACCATCTGAGCTATCAGGGAAGCCCCATGGGCTCTTATAAATTCAAAGTTTCTAAATTGATAATTTATCTTCCAGGAATTGTACTTTTTCACTTTCTATTAACATAAAATGTTAATATGCCAAGTATAATAAAAGCATTAATAAAACACTTAATATGTATCAGACACCATTGTAAGTTAATCCTAAATGAGAACAAATTAGGTCCTGTTTTTATCCTCATTTTTATAGGAAAGAGCTGAGGCACAAAGATACTAAGAAATTTGCCCAAGATTACACAGCTAATACATTGCTCATTTGTTGTTCAGTTGCGTCCAACTCATTGTGATCCCATGGACTATAGCATGCCAGGCTTCCCTGTCCTTGACTGTCTCCTGGAGCCTGCTCAAACTCATGTCCATTGAGTTAGTGTTGCCATCCAGCTATCTCATCCTCTGTTGCCCCCTTCTCCTCCCACCCTTAGTCTTTCCCAGCATCAGGGTCTATTCCAATGCATTGGCTCATGTCCAACTTCAAACCTGAGCTGTCTGATTGAGAGTCAGTGCTCTGAGCCACTTCTCTTACTCTGTGCTGCCTCTCAAGTACTATACATACACAAGATATTATTTGCTATTATTAGTTACAGCTAATTAAAGCTTTTGTTTGTACAACTAGTAATCAGACTTATACTGAATTCTTAGATCCTACCATTAGAATAAGTATAAATGTTTTATTTAAGTAATGGGGAAATGGGAAGAAAATCTCATGTTCCCAGCTGAGGATTGGAGTTCTGCTTTTGACCAAGAATTCTGTCCATCATTGTACATCATATGACTAACTTTCATTACTGGAGGAATCGGGGAATTCATTTTATGTTCATCAGGATTGAAGCTATAATATTTTGCTGTTGTTTTGGTTACTTAGTTTTTTTCCTACCTCACTCTTCCATCCCATTCCAGCAGGTAAGAATATCTTTGGCAGCTTTTTAATTAAAGTAATATTATTTTTAATTTTTGCAATAATCAGAAGGGTTCTAGACCTTATAGGATCAGTATTGAGAATCTCTGTTTGGTTCTAGGTGTTTTCTTCTTGCTTTGGGAGAAGTAGAGTGAAATATTGGGAGTTGCTTTGCCTTAAAAAAATATCCTTAGGAGTAAAACATGTGGAAGAATACTTGAATACTTTGTATGCATTTGGCAGTTTCAGCTGAATGGGAATGAATTACAGGGAATTAAAAGATAATGGAGAGATCTGACTGCTTCCTTTATTTTACAGCTGGCTCAAGTAACTGTGTTCGTGGCTATGCAGGATAAATACCCAAGTGAGAGGATCTCTCATGCCACCTCACCAGGTGAGTAGTCAAAGTTTTCTGGATTAAATTCTGACCATTGGTCTGTTATTTTATAACAGAAATTTCCTTAAAAGGAAATACTGAACAAACAAGCATCCACTGAAATGCTGGTACCAAAAGAACAAAAATGATGTGAGGCTACATTGAATAGAAAAATAGATCTCTCTGAGAGAATAACTATTTATCTCTCGTGCTACATGGCTTCCAACAAGACCACGTGATTGATTATTGAGGGGGGCATATAAAGGATTGGAACAAAACACGACTTTGGAACATAGTTCCATTTGAAATCAGAGAAACAAGCATAAATTACTGTGGTCTATGTTGTCTTTGTAGTCCTGTGGGCGGGTCAGTCATCTGCTAGCCCACAAAGATTGGAATTCTTGGATGCCAGCAGTCTCACTTATGTTGTCACTAGAGACTCAGAAATTTATCTCTAGAATGGATTTAAAGGATTTTGAAAGCTCAGTTGATATCCTAAGTTACTATGTTAAAAGTATATATGTATATTTTATATATATATTAAAACATGTAAATATGTATATACACTCAATAGACAACATTAAGTGAAGGGCTTCCCATGTGGCTCTGCTGGTGAAGAATCCACCTGCAATGTGGGAGACCTGGATTCGATACCTGGGTTGGGAAGATCCCCTGGAGAAGGGAAAAGCTACCCACTTCAGTATTCTTGCCTGGAAAATTCCATGGGCAGAGGAGCCTGGAAGGCTCATACACACTCAATAGGCAACATTTAAGTAGATATGGTATATTCAAATAGGAAGTACCATTTTAGAAAAATAACTTTTGCATTCTGGTACATTTATGAAGAAAGAATACATTTATGGAACTAATGATATGTTTTCTTTAACTTTAAAAACCTTACAGTGCCTTATAACAGACATTTTGACAGGTATGTTATTTTCTTCTAGGCATATGGCCTTGCATATAGTAAGCACTTTGAAAAAATTCAAGAGTCATTCAGCAAATATTTATTGAACATCTGCTATGCACTGTCTTAGGACTAAATGTACAGTTTTTTAGGACAGCTATGTATAGTGCAAGTCTTGGAATGCAGCAGTTCCTGTCAGCTCACTGCCTTTCTGTGCATTGTTCACTGTGGTCTCTTGTTTGATTGATCATGGCCCACGAGCCGATAATAGGACACATGGCATAACACAGAACTCACACACTTCAGATAATCAGTCTCTGTAATTGTACCAAAGCACGCTTTCATTTCAGCAAATCTTTCTTTTAGAATTGATATTTGGAGTGGCTGACTAGGAAGATGGTAGAAGTGAAGAAAAAGATTAGTAGTAGTAACAGGAAGTGGTTTCCAAGATGAGGCCCTCAATGGATTTTTCACTGTTTCAAAAAACATGATAAATTATACACTTACTGGAGAGATAATGCCATATAGACTCACCAGGAAGTCAAATTTCTTTGCTTCTGGCTAGAATTTTGTTAATTTAGTATAGTAACACTGGCTAATCTTACGCTGATCAGAGGCTTTAATTTTTGGCTGTGTTTTCTACTAAAGATTATTACAGATTACTGTGTATATATAGATGCTTTCAAATCAGACAGTCCCCTGAGACCCAAAGAATAAAAGGAGTTCTTGGGGAAAGTGAGAATATCTTCAGTAGAAAGTAAAAGTAAGGGTAGCGAAAAAAGAAGCAAAAGTAGGTTGGTTCAGAAGGTGGGAGAAGCACTAAATTCAAATATCATTTGCTTCCCACTAGATCATAGAGTGTGTAGAAACATATTTTACACACTCAGATTCTGACACTTCAAATGGATAAGCAGCTGCCATTACCTGTTTGTTTACATGGATCATCTCAGATAAAGTTTAGAAAAATTACAGTGATTTTTAAAAAATAATTTGAATTTAATTCTTTTTTTTTAATGAATTTAATTCTTTGCTAATATGTTCTTAAATCAAGTATTTATTGAACAATTCCTATCTACCAAGCCTCAAACAGCAAGCTGACAAAGTCAGATAAATTTCATCAGTCTTGTTTCATCTTACCTGCTCAGAAATTTTAGTAGTTCCTCTGCATTGCCTCCCAGAACCCTTCAGATTAACTTGTAAGACTTGCCTTGATCTGGATTCACTCTGCCCAGAAGGATACCCTGATTCATTCCCAAGTGGTGATTTACAAAGGACACTGGATTGCATGTTACCCTGTGGAGCATTTAGAAACATATGGGGGTATTTTCAGGTTTCACAGTGATGGTGGGATGGAGTGAGGTCTGTTACTGGCATTTAGGGGATGGGGAAGGACTAGGGATGCTTAACCATCCTGTAGTAGGTAGAGTATACATTGAAGAATTGTCAGACCCAGAATGCCAAGAGCACCTGTTGAGAAACCCTGCAAGAGGGAAAAATGTGGGTATTGAAATCAGAATAACATGGGTTCAAATCTCAGTTGTATCCTCTGTAAAATAGGGATTATAATACTTTTCACTAAGTAGGTAGATGAGACCACGTTTGTAAAGTGCCGTGGCTTCTAGATTTCAAAGAATGGAGCCGCTGTTAACTATTACTGTCTCAGTACTCTTGGATCCTTGGTAGGTCTTTTTTTGTGTCTTTGAACATTCTCATCTCTTATGCTATTTCCATTTAGACTTAACTAATTCAAGGACTTCCCTGGTGGTTCAGTGGTTGAGAATCTGCCTTGCAATGCAGGGAACATGGGTTCGATCCCTAGTTTGGGAACTAAGATTCCACATGCCTTGGGGCAGCTGAACCTGTGTGCCACAACTGCTGAGCCCTAGTGTCTAGAGCCCGTGCTCTGAGACAAGAGAACCCACTGCAAGGAGAAGCCCAGCACCACAACTAGAGAGTAGCCCCTACTCGCCACAACTAGAGAAAGCCCACCTGCAGCAATGAAGAGTCCCCATGCCACAACAGAGACCCCGTGCAGCCATGACTGAATGGATGAATGCCTAATTTTAAAAAACATCATTAAAAAAAAATAAAGTTAACTAATTCAGAGTAGCTGAAATAGGCACAGGAGGAAGAAAGGGGTGAGGTATGGCTCTTCTCTCACAGGTTTAAGTGATTTTTTAAAAAACGTTTTGTGGAATTATACAAGCTGATTCACATTAACAGTGGGAAATGCTGGTTGTTTCAGGTTCCAGCGTGATTCAGAAGGGCAGTTCCCTGAGGACTGAATGGCAGACCCCAGTTATCTCAGAGGCCTTTCGGAGCCGCTTCAGTCGTTGTTCAAGTGTAGCCGACAGTGGGGACACAGCCATTGGCACATCGTGCTCAGACATCGCAGAGGGTAAGTTTGAATTAATGATTTGATTACCAAAATATGTTGTCGTTTTCAAATTGTATTTCAGGTGTATTGTCATTTCCAGAATATTCATAAGTCAATTTACTCAGAGTCTGCTTGATTCTTCCTATGCTATTCTCGTCACAACTGGTCCCTTCCTTTCAACTTCTGCTGTTTGTCCTGCCTGAACAGCTTCCTAATAGGTTTCTTGGCATCAGGTCTTTCTCTCTCCTGCCAGATTAATCTTAAATCCTGATTTCATAGTTTCCTTTCCTGAAAATCCTCAACTGTTTCTGTTACTTGGAGGATAAAGGTCAGAGGCTTCAATTCTGTGATCTGTCCCTGTCCCATTCACACTTTTTGTTTGTTTGTTTGTTTGTTTTTGGCTGTGCTAGGTCTTCGTTGCTGCATGGGCTTTTCTCTAGTTGTGGAGAGCAGGACTTACTTTCTAGTTGCGGTACATTGGCTTCTCATTACAGCATCTTCCCTTGTTGGAGAGCATGGGCCCTAGGGTGTGCCAGCTTCAGTAGTTGCAGCTCCAGGGCTCTAGAGCACAAGCTCAGTAGTTGTGGGCACATGGGCTTAGTTGCTCAGTGGCATGTGGAATCTTCCTGGACCAGGGATTGAATCCTTGTCTCCTGCATTGGCAGGTGGATTCTTTACCACTGAGCCACCAGGGAAGCCCCAGACATATTTCTTACTGTCCTCAGGTATGTTGTCTTAACTATGCTATGAAAGCACAGAAAGCACAGAACTATTGTTTTTTTTTTTTTTGATACCTGAGCTCTTTCCTTCTTTAATCTGGACCCATTTGTGCTATTCTCATCTTCTCTTGCCCCTCCCAGCTATGTTGATCTTATTTTTCATGATTTAGTGAAGTGTCTTGACCAAACTTTGCATATCTCTTTCTCCCATTACTGATCTTCCTTTTTGCAATCTTATACTTTATTTTTTCTGCCATATTTTTTCTGCCACTGGTTTTTGCACTTAAGTAATAGGTGTTAGGCTGCTTTGTAAATAATATATCCCAATAAAAAATTAAAAAGAAAAAACAGCAAAAAGCTGTAAGGTTGTACTTCACAAGATTTTTTTTTTTCTTTTTATTTAGATGGTGGGTTCCTAGGAGGACAGAAAATCTAGTGATAATAATTAACTACTGTTTATCAAATACTTTATGATGAATACTGCACTAAATTTTTTTTCATTAATACCATTAAGAACTCTATGCATTTTTTTTTTTAAGCACTGGGTCTTAGTTTTGGCACTTGAGATGTTTAGTTGTGACATATGAGATCTAGTTCCCTGACCAGAGAACAAACCCTGGCCCCCTGCAATGGGAGCATGGAGTCTTAATCACTGAATCAACAGGGAAGTCCCAAGAGATATTTTATTTCCAATCTACAAATGAGAAAGCTGAATTTCAAGAGTGATTAAATGAGCTGATTAAAGTCACAAAACAAATTACTTTGGTACTTTATCAGATGTCACACCCACTTGGATGGCTATAATCAAAAAGATAATAAGTGTTGGTGGGAATGTAGAGAAACTGGAGCCTGTACATTGCTGGTGGGAATGTAAAATGTTGCAGCTGCTTTGGAAAGCTGTTTGGCAGTTCTTTAAAAGATTAAACATAGAGTTGCATCATGGCTCAGCTACTCCTGGGTATATATACTCAAGAGAAGATGAAAACATACATCCACACAACTTGTACACAAATGCTCATAGCAGCATTAGTTAATAATAATAACCGAAAAATGGAAACAACCCAATGTATCAGTTAACAAATAGATGAATAAAATGTTGTATATCCATATTATAGAATACTGTGGAGCAATAAAAAGAAATGAAGTATGAATACACCCCACAAACTGGATGAACTTTAAAAATCCAGTGCTGAGTAAAAAAAGCCATGCTGAGTAAAAAAAGCCAGACACAAAAGACCACATATTATATGATTCCATTTTTAAGTGTCCAAAATAGGCCAATTTATATAGAGACAGAAAGATTTAGTGGTTGCCTAAGGCTATGACGGAGAAGGCAATGGCACCCCACTTCAGTACTCTTGCCTGGCAAATCCCATGGACGGAGGAGCCTGGTAGGCTGCAATCCATGGGGTCGCTAAGAGTCGGACACGACTGAGCGACTTCACTTTCACTTTTCACTTTCATGCATTGAAGAAGGAAATGGCAACCCACTCGTGTTCTTGCCTGGAAAATCCCAGGGACAGGGGAGCCTGGTGGGCTGCCATCTGTGGGGTCGCACAGAGTCGGACACAACTGAAGCGACTTAGGAGCAGTAGCAGCAGCAAGGCTATGAAGTTAGAGTAAATGCAGCATGACCTCTAGAGGGTAAAAAGGTTTCTTTGGTGATGATGAAAATGTTCTAAACTTGATTGTAGTGATGGTCACATAATTCTGTGAATATACTAAAAAAACATTGAATTGTGTGTCTTAAGTGGGTGAAAATTGTATGGTATGTGAACTATATCTCAGTAAAGCTGGTTTTTTTTAAAAAAACAAACAAATGTTTGGGAAAAAATCTTCTATTTTGAAGAATAAAATACTAGTACTGACTCCTGGGCACCTGGCATTTGATTTGATAACTATGTGTATATGGGCACAGTGTCAATAAATATTGAGTAAATGGAATAATAGATTTTAATAGACAGGACTTTAAAAATCACTTAATCCAGTTCATTTTTGCAAATGAGTAACAAAAATTCCACACAGGGTTAAGTAACTTGCCTAATGTCACACAGCTAATTATCAAATTCAGGTCTCCCACCTGTAGTATTCTTTCCATCACTTGTGTAATCAAAAGTATTACTGTCAATGTACTTAGGACTTGTTAAGGTTTTGTCTACATGGGCAGTCATAGGATCTTTTTCATTTTGACTAAATAATTGAGTTTTGAAAAATCAAACAGTTGTCTAGATTTTTCCCCCTGTTGAATTGACTGGCTGTATCTCATCCAGTAAAATTGTTAGATAGATTGTGTGTAACTCTGCATGCTTTTTATATCTTTGGGGAAATTATATTTATATTTCCTTCCTAGTGCATTTTTATTTTTAATTTTTTTGTCTGAGTGTGTGGCTTGTTACCACAATTGATCTCAGTTACCTGACCAGAGATCAAACTTGGGTCCCCAGAGGTGAAAGCTTAGGGTCTTAACCACTGGACCACCAGGGAATTGCCAGTTATGTGTTCTTTTTTAAATTATAGTAGTCTTGACATGGTGGCCAAAGCCATTGATCTAGAAGTTTCTTTTAAAAGGATCTAAGGTTTCTTTTCTGCCATGTTATATACTGTGGTCTTAATTTTATTTTTTGCTTATTTTGTTCATGGCTATATCTTGGTTTATTTGGAGCCCAGGTGACAAGAACATTTGTGACTGGTGTAAAATATAGTTCATTAGGTGTTCTTTCTTTCTATTTAAAGATTTTTTTATTTTATAATGGAGTGCAGCTGATTTACAATGTTGTGTTAATTTCAGGTGTATGGCAAAGTAATTCAGTTAAATATACACATATATCTATTCTTTTTCATATTCATTTCCCATTTAGAATATTATAAAATATTGAGTAGAGATCGCTGTGCTATACAGTAGGTCCTTGTTGATTACAATAGTATGTTAATCCCCAAATCCTAATTTTTCCCTCCTCTTCACCTTTCCCGTTTGGTAACCGTAAATTCATTCTCTAAGTCTATGAGTCTATTTTCTGTTTGTAAATAAGTTTATCTGTATGATTTTTTTAGGTTCCACATATAAGTGATATTATATGATATGATATTTATCTTTGTCTGACTCAGTATGATAATCTCCAGGTCCATTCATGTTATTGCAAATGGCTTTATTTCATTTTTCTTTCTTTTCTTTTTTATGGTTAAGTAATACTCCATTGAATATATGTACCACATCTTTATTCATTCATTTGCTGATGGACATTTAGGGTTTTTTGTTTCATTTTGCTTTTCCTGGTTGTTCTGTGCAACTTGTAGGATCTTAGTTCCCCAACTGAGGATTGAACCCAGGCCTCTGCAGTGAAAGCCTGGAGTCCTAACCATTGAACTGCCAGGGAATTCCCCATTTAGGTTTTTGATTCTACCCTTCACTAAGGTGTTTTACCTTGAAGATTCTCAAGGGACAGGATAGAGGTAGATACCTGAGAGCTCAGAAGTCTTTCAGTTTTTTGATAAAGACTGAAATCATCACTGGCTTATTTCAGACTACCGAACTTCATAAACCAGTAAGGGATATAGGAGAAGTGACCAAAATTTAGCAATAGCTAAGTCTGCCCCTTACCAAGAAAGGAGGGTTGCTAGAAAGAATGAATTGTTTTTGGTGAGGGGTGGGAGTTGAGGGCCAGGGAGTATGTTTGAGGAAAGGAGAGGTTTAGAGATATATCCTTGAAGTGGCAAAAACCCAATGATTTGGTGAATTGTTCAGTTCAGTTGCTCAGTTGTGTCCAACTCTTAGTGACCCCATGAATTGCAGCACTCCAAGCCTCCCTGTCCATCACCAACTCCTGGAGTTCACTCAAACTCATGTCCATCTAGTCAGTGATGCCATCCAGCGATCTCAACCTCTGTCGTCCCCTTCTCCTCCTGCCCCCAATCCCTCCCAGCATGAGAATCTTTTCCATTGAGTCAACTCTTTGCGTGAGGTGGCCAAAGTATTGAAGTTTCAGCTTTAGCGTCAGTCCTTCCAGTGAACACCCAGGACTGATCTCCTTTAGAATGGACCAGTTCGATCTCTTTGCAGTCAAGGGACTCTCAAGAGTCTTCTCCAGCACCACAGTTCAAAACCATCAATTCTTCGGTGCTCAGCTTTCTTCACCGTCCAACTCTCACGTCCATACATGACCACTGGAAAAACCATAGCCTTGACTAGATGGACCTTTGTTGGCAAAGTAATGTCTCTGCTTTTGAATATGCTATCTAGGTTGGTCATAACTTTCCTTCCAAGGAGTAAGCGTCTTTTAATTTCGTGGCTGCAGTCACCATCTGCAGTGATTTCGGAGCCCAAAAAAATGAAGTCTGACACTGTTTCCACTGTTTCCTCATCTGTTTCTCATGAAATGAGGGGACCAGATGCCATGACCTTCGTTTTCTGAATGTTGAGCTTCTCTTTCACTTTCCTCTTTCACTTTCCTCTTTCCTCTTTGACTTTCATCAAAAGCCTTCTTAGTTCCTCTTCACTTTCTGCCATAAAGGTGGTGTCATCTGCATATCTGAGGTTATTGATATTTCTCCCGGCAATCTTGATTCCAGCTTGTGCTTCTTCCAGCCCAGCATTTCTCATGATGTACTCTGCATATAAGTTAAATAAGCTGGGTGACAATATACAGCCTTGATGTACTACTCCTTTTCCTATTTGGAACCAATCTGTTGTTCCATGTCCAGTTCTAACTGTTGCTTCCTGACCTGCATACAGGTTTCTCAAGAGACAGGTCAGGTGTTCTGGTATTCCTGTCTCTTTCAGAATTTTCCACAGTTGATTGTGATCCACACATTCAAAGGCTTTGGCATAGTCAATAAAGCAGAAATAGATGTTTTCCTGGAACTCTCTTGCTTTTTCGATGACCCAGCGGATGTTGGCAATTTGATCTCTGGTTCCTCTGCCTTTTCTAAAACCAGCTTGAACATCTGGAAGTTCATGGTTCATATATTGCTGAAGCCTGGCTTGGAGAATTTTGAGCATCACTTTACTAGCGTGTGAGATGAGTGCAATTGTGCGGTAGTTTGAGCATTCTTTGGCATTGCCTTTCTTTGGGATTGGAATGAAAACTGACCTTTTCCAGTCCTGTGGCCACTGCTGAGTTTTCCAAGTATGCTGACGTATTGAGTGCAGCACTTTCACAGCATCATCTTTTAGGATTTGAAATAGCTCATATTAAAAAAATCACATATCTCATATGCTAAATTTGAATAGCCTTTGAAAATTATAGAAGATAGTGACCCTTTTGAAAATGTGTTGCTGTTTTGTTTCAAAATGCTCTGAAACACAATCCAGACTTTAATGTAACTTGACATTTTATAGTACTTTCTCGGAATCACACAATTTCCTAATGTAAATAGATAAACCCAGTAGATAAATGACAAGTGCTGACAGACTTCATTTCATCATCCATAGATGGACCATACTCACCAGAAAATTAGAGAAACAATATTCTTTTGGGGCAGTTGGTACCTTTCTTCGTGACTTAGGTTTTGGCATTACTCCTTTGGGCATTATGGGCTCAAAACTGAATTTGGTGAGACGTGAGAGAGCGTGGTGCCGTGGATGGAGGATGGAAGAAGGTGTTGCCGAGTTCAGCGTAGTAGTAGCCCTCATAACCAAAATCTTACTGTCTTCTCTTCCATTATTATATTTGGAGAGTGGGGACCCTTGATGAGAGAATGTTATGGTATCACTATGGAAGATTTCAAGGAGAGAGCTTTCTAGTCTTAGAATCTTCATCACCACCAGTCTACCTTAACCCTGTGACTAGTTCTGGATTTAAGTTTCAGGACATCACAAATAGTGTCCTTTGACTCTTGAAATGTCCTTCTTTCTTGGTCCTGAGAAGCTGATGCATGTCATCAAAAATTACTGGTTGGTTTGCTTCTGGTTTGTTTTTACTATGGTATTTTATATAGCCCCACGATCATCTGAGTAGAGGAAATTAGATACTCTGCATACATTATAAGGGATAATTTGGCTTGCTTGTTTTTAAAGAACTGCTTACAAATGCATATGAGAAGATGATAGCAGATCTATACCCATTTAATTCTGGAAAAGGTTAGTCCTCATTGGCTGAGTGTGTTCTGTGTTGGTTGATGGAAAATGGAACAAATTTGGGATCTATTCTTCTCCACAGTAGATGTTGCTTAGTTTGGAAAGACTATTGGACACAGTTGAGAAAGAGAGACGCTTCTGTTCCTCGTCCCCCTCTCTTGGTTCCCTGCCTGCTGAAGGCAATAGGTGTGTTTCCTCATATTCCTGCCTGTACTTTGCTTGTGGCCCTCTGCCCTGTGTTTGTTCTGTGACCTTGTAGTCCTCTTCACAGTAGCACTTGAAAGTTGGAAATAGTAAAAATGTGAACCTTCTGCAGCAGAGCCAATCGGAGAGTTGTCTCTCAAGACTAGGCAGGAGCTAAAGGAAACATAAATCCAGTCTCAAGGAAAGTGAAAAATCACAGTTATGTACAAACAAGGGGGTAAATAAAAGGCAAAGTAAAAAATAAGAGGATTTCAGTGTTTACCAGTTGAGAGTGCTCACTGTGCTAGAATGAAACCTGAGAGTTGCTAAGAATAACTTGACATATCCTGGCAGTCAGGTCTGGCGTGTGGGAGAGAGAGCAGAATCCTGATTCAGATGCAGTGCTCCCTGCCCCAGACACAAAGCAGCACTATCCAGTTTGCCTTATTCTTTGGATAGTTTAGATCCATTGTTCACCTTTGCTGTGGAGCTTTTGGAGATCAAAGAAGATTCCAGCAGCCCTTGGAAAAGACATTTTTATTAGATTGGATTATAGCTTAGAGTCGCCCAGCTCTTGGAAGAGTAGGACCTAATCCAGTTCCCTTAAGTAAGTGATTTTTTTTTTTTTTAAGTTCAGTTTTCAGCTTTATTGACTGGCAGGATTTTAGCTGTGTCCGACTCTTTGCAACCCCGTGGAGTGTGGCCCACCAGGCTCCTCCGTCCATGGGATTCTTTGGGCAAGAATACTGGAGTGGGTTGCCATTTCTTTCTCCAGGGGATCTTTCCAACCCAGGGATCGAACCCAGGTCTCCCGCATTGGAGGCAGACACTTTAACCTCTGAGCCACCAGGGAAGCCCTTTCAAATACAAAGGACAGTATAAATTAAAAGTGAAGCCAATGTTACCTTTCTTTGGTTTGCCTTGGGAATGGCATTTGAGATCCTAGAACACACATCTCCCATTTAGGCTGCTATATTTTTCTGCCTGATACTTGTGAAAGTGCCCTCTCTGCCTGCTCTCGGGCAGAGAATGTCTGGCATAGCAGCCAAACTCAAAAAAAGCTTGCTGCTTTGATTTTGACTTACGGAAGACTATTCTCTCCACAGATTTTTGCAGTTCAAGTAGCAGTCCTTCTTTCCAGCCCATCAAAAGTCACGTAACCATTCCAACAGCCCATGTGATACCTTCTACTTTGGGGACCTCTCCTTCCAAGCCAAATTCTGCTGCCGGATCCTCTACCAAACTTCCTTTGTCAGGGTTGGCTGAAAGTGTGGGGATGACAAGAAATGGAGACCTCAGTTCAATGAAACGTTCTCCAGGCCTTTCTAGAGATTTCATGTATCTTTGTGGTGCTGCTGGAGAAAATGGAGTTGAGCAATCCTGGTTTCCAGCAGTGGGCCATGAAAGAGAAGAAGAAGCGAGAAAGTTTGATGTTCCCAATATGGAGTCTACCCTCAATCAGTCGGCAATGCTGGAGACACTTTATTCAGATCCCCACTACCGAGTCTACTTCCACAACCCAAGAACCGACACAAACAAGGAGCTATACAAAGGGTTGCCTGAGACCAAGAAGGCACCGGGCAGCGGGGCAGTATGTGAGCGGAATGGACCACACCCTGGCAGCAGTGGGGTTCTTCCTTTGGGACTCCAGCCTGCTCCTGGGCTCTCCAAGCCTCTCCCTTCTCAGGTGTGGCAGCCGAATCCTGACCCTTGGCATTCCCGCGAGCGATCTTGTGAGCTCAGCACTTGTCGGCAGCAGCTGGAGTTGATCCGTTTACAGATGGAGCAAATGCAGGTAGAGGCCTTTCTTTCCTTGGACTTCGCAGTTTCTGTGCTTATCTTAGAACTATATAGGTTTTCTTATAAGTTTTGACTCCAAAGAAAGTGTTTGTAAAAAGGAGGGAAGATGTTTGTAGATAGGCAATCTTGTGAATGTCATCAAATCTGTTGGTTCTAAACACCAGATTGGTTCTCCAAAGCAGAGGGTTACAAAGAGAAACCCAGAAGTAGGACACTAACACTGATTATGTGTTATGTACTTACATAACAGTCACTAGGCTAGGTACTTTAACATACAGAATATTATTTGATCCTTACTCTGATGAGGTAAATGTAGAAATTTACCAGGTTCTTGGAATAACTAATCTGTCCAGAGACACAGACCTGGTTTAAGTGGCAGAGCTCTAGGGTTCAAAACTATCTTTTATTCCCGTATTCTTTCCACTGTACTACTTTTGTGTTTGTTGTTTTGTTTTGTTTTGTTTTTTGAAAGTTCTTGTACTTACTAAGAATGGGGAGAAAGGAAGCAAGACACATTCTCCTTTCCTGGTTGGTGAGGGCATCTTAGCTTCTGATTTGCTTTTGTTCCAGATAAAGAAAGATAAACTGACCTTTTCTTAGAAACTAGAGCCTTTCTGAGCAGGGAGTGTCCAGTTGGCAGAAGTCTGTCAGGCAGGTTCTTTCCAGTCATGCATCAGAGCTAAAATTATTTCATAAACAGTGGGCCTTCTCCAACTGAGCCAAAGTGAATCTTGACTACAGACACAGCTGGGCACTTTATAGGTGCTTTCAGGTGCCTGTAGGTTAACATTAAGTCCCACTGGGCCTGTTTGTCTTCCAGCTTCAGAATGGAGCCGTCTGCCACCATCCTGCTGGTTTTTCTCCTTCATTGCCCACGTTAGACCCAGCACAATGGATGAGCATCTTGAACAGTAATGAACACCTTCTGAAGGAAAAGGAGCTCCTTATTGACAAGTAAGGGGGCAAGGGGCCATAGGCCCCCAACTGATGACATCTCCCCAAGGGCAGTGCATCCTCCTCTGTTTAGACCCCTACTTTGCCTCATGATAAGTAGCCTAGTTCTGTGTGTGAATAATATGATAGGTTTGTTACATATCTCTGTAGGGGCTGTGGGGAATGCCTAGAGGAGGCAGCTGGGTCTTTGCAGCTGATCTTTCTTCATTTTGCCTCAGTCAGTTTTCTTCTTTGCATTTCCTCCTTCAGCACTACCCGAGAATCCAAGGTCTTTGTTTACAAAGTGTATTTTGTAAATAGGTTTTTACCTATTTAAGAAAAGTTGGGGCTCATATTACAAGTGGGTTTGTGTCAAGGACCCTGGGCCTCATTCTGTTCTGACTTTTGCAGGCAGAGGAAACATATCTCTCAGCTGGAGCAGAAGGTGCGAGAGAGTGAACTGCAAGTCCACAGTGCTCTTTTAGGCCGCCCTGCCCCCTTTGGGGACGTCTGCTTGCTGAGGCTGCAGGTAAGCCTTGGCAGCCAGGATGGCATTCTGCTTGTCATAACTCAGTATCTTCCCTGTGCTTGGCACTGGTAGGTATCCAGGAGATAGAAAATGGACCAAGTGAAGTAAGGTATTCTTGCCCTCAGAAAGTAAACATTCTTAATTATAGAACATCTCCTGTTCTGCTCTTGAGGGGGCAGAAAAGGCCTGAGGATGGAATCAAGTGGAAGTCCAGGTGCCTTGATATCAGGACATACTTGGGAGAAAAGGAAGGCAGAGCAAGGTTCATAGTAAGGTCCTAGAATTGAGTGATGTTCTGAGAAGTCTTGATCTACCAGCCCTGGCCAAATGAAGAGAGAAGCAGAGGTAGCACTGGATTTAGAGCCATTCCCATTTTTATTCTTCCATGTCTAGGAGCAACTGAGGGAAAACTATGCTTTCACTCAGGTCAGTAGCTCTGAACGATGTTGGCCAAGCTTCTTCTGCAATTTGGGCTTTTGAGTGATGAGTATTAGACAGACTATAGTACTGTACTGGCTTTGCCACCTAGTGGGCTTCTTAAGACAATGTTCCATTTTGGAGAATCAGAATGTTAGTGTGAGAATGGCCATTACATAAAATATATCTCAGTCTTCTCATTTACTGATGAGAAAATTGAGGCCCAGGAAGGAGGAAGAATTTGCCTTAAGTCATATAAAGAATGAGTGGAGGAGAACCAGGCCTTGAGCCCAGGTCTGCTGATGTATTGTCCTGTATTCCTTTGTTACATGACTCGTCCTTGAATATTGCTTTAAGCCAGTGGTTCGAAATTTGAGTGTGCATCTGAATCACCTGGAGGGCTTGTTAAAACACACATTATTAACATCCATCCCCAGAGTTTCTGATTCACTGGGCCTGGGAGTTGGACTTAAGAATTTGCATTTCTAACAAGTTCCCAGGTAATGCTGAAGCTGTTAGTCCTAAAAGTGAAAGTCGCTCAGTTGTATCCAACTCTTTGTGACTCCATGGACTATGCAGTCCACGAAGTTCTCCAGGCCAGAATACTGGAGTCAGTAGCCTTTCCCTTCTCCAGGGGATCTTCCCAGCCCAGGGATCGAACCCAGATTTCCCACATTGCAGGTGGATTCTTTACCAACTGAACTATCAAGGAAGCCCCTGTTAGTCCTAGGACCACACTTTGAGAAGCACTGCTTGCAGAAATTCTTAGAGAAAATTGATATTCGACCACAAAGTATGCTAGGTATAAGTAAAGTACATGGGACTCTCAAGGTAAGGAACAGTTACATATTGCAAATCTTTCTGCAGGAATTGCAGCGAGAGAACACTTTCTTACGTGCACAGTTTGCACAGAAGACAGAAGCCTTGAGCAAAGAAAAGATCGAGCTTGAAAAGAAACTCTCTGCTTCAGAAGTTGAAGTCCAGCTCATCAGAGAGTCACTCAGAGTGGCACTGCAGAAGCATTCGGAGGAAGGGAAGAAACAAGAAGAAAGGGTGAGCTAAGGAGCTGATAGCTTTCTAATTCACAAAAGAATTGGCAGTCAGCCCTTTCCTGCCAAACTGTTCTTGGAACCTGGAGGAGACAATTGGGTGAGACACCCTACATTGACTTCTCATGCAGGACTGGTTTGTTTGAAATGGAACCCTTCATACCTGCTTCATCCCCGCAAAACTATCACAGTGTATAATCTCTCCCTGTCCCAGGTTGTGATGGGGAACCAGCTGGCCTAGGTGAAAAACCAGTCTGACCAGTCATACCAAATGGTACTGTTGCAAGATGTACCTGTGGTACATCATTCAGCATGATTTCTTCTCACTTCTACCTAAAAAGTAGGTGAAGAATCCCACATATGCAGTTGTTTTGGGAGTTTTTACATATTTGCCAGTGCTCTTAGAATTGCCTCAGGTTGAGATTGGTTTTCATAGAAGGAGCTAAATCTTCTGGTTCTGTTCACGGGTTGCTCTAATACAGATATTCTTGGGGGACCAGTTTAATAACGTTTAGCTCTGGACCACTTGCATCAAAGTCAGCTAAAGCAGTGCTTCTTAAACTTTAATGTGTTTAAGAATCATTTGGAGATCTTGATGAAAATACAGATCCAGATTCAGTAGTTTTGGAAGGGGAGACAGCCCTGGGATTCTGCATTTCTGACAATCTTACCAGGCGATATTGGTGCATTGGTACAGCGTGGACTTAGAGGCTTGTTTGAAAAAAAAGAGAAAAAAAACTTGTAATCGAAATAATACATGTGTCTAAGTTAAATAACCAACATGTTATCAAACATCAACATCAATATCAATATCAGCCCCACTCTACAGAATTAGCTGTCCTCAACTCTTTTCTTTCTCCTGACATATACGTCTGTATTTTTGAATAGTGTTCTCTTACTTATTGCATTTTTTTGCTATTTTTGTTTCATGAATGCAGTATCTTTTCTCTGATGATATTGATTATGCCTTTTGGGATATCTGCATCTGCTTATAGTGTTTCTTTCAGGTCTTATTTTGTTTTTGTGTCTTACACGTTAGAGGATTGATGATCCTTGAATGAAAGAGTGCTCATATTTAAGAATACAGTATTTTTAAATTGCATGGAAGCTCTGGGTTCATGGAAGTTGCCTGGTGGGCTTCCCTGTGGGATGATCAGACTTAGTCTTCCCTTTTCACTTGGGAACCCTTAAATGTCAATATCTGATGTCTCATCTTACTCTCTCTAAAAAAGAATCTTCAGCCTGCTGCCTGGTGGGGAGGCTGGGGACAGGAATGCTTTTGGCCTTTGGGTTCTCAACACTGAGAAGGAAATTAGATTTAAAGTCCCATAGTTCTACACATAGATTCTTATTTATGCTTATTTTCAACCCAGTGCTTCACTCTCTGTCTCTCTCTGCCATGACTGATACCCCTGAGCTGGGCTCTCTCTGATTTGATTTCTCCTCAAAGAATAAATCTCCAGTCTCCTTTTGGGAAAACCTAGGGTGAGAATGATATCCAGCTAACCTGAATATAGACTTCCAGTGAATTCCCCTATTTTTCAGGTTTATGGCTGATACCTACCTGCCTCAGGTATCTTGTGTTTCAAGTAAAGGGATTCTTGTGGGTTGTGAAGGGCACATTGTCTTCCAAGTTGTCTGTGACTCCTACTGCAAATTATAACTCCTCTGCTCCAAATCATTTGTCCCTCCCATTCCCTTTCATATTCTGAAAACATCTTGAACTATCTTACATACTTTTCTTATTTGTTTTTGGGGGGCTGTGCTGCATCTTTTTTGCTGCATGGGCTTTTCTCTAGTTGTGGTGAGCAGGAGCTACACTCCAGTTGTAGTGTGACTTCTCATTGTCTTCTCTTATGAAGCACAGCCTCCAGAGCATGCAGGCTTCCATAGTTGTGGCTCTGGGACTCTAGAGCGTGGGTTCAGTAGTTGTGGCTCTGGGTCTTAGTTGCTCCACAGCACGTGGAATCTTCCAGACCAGGAATCAAACCCAAGTCTCTTCAGTGGCAAATTCTTTGCCACTGAACCGTCACGAAAGCCCCTATCTTGTATACTTTTGTCTCCTCTGTTGCCTTTTAAAAATTGGTATTTTATTTTATGCCTGTCATTCTAGAAATATTTTGGAAGGGAGAAAAAATAAACATCTCTGACTGGCCTACCATTTTTTAAATTAAGAGTTGGCCATCAGCATTTTCAATAAGCTTCCCACGTGATTCTGATGCATATTAAGATGTGAGAGTCTGGAGAATCACATGGAGCTTGAACGATACAGATTGTACCTGGGGTAAAGCTTTTAACTGATTTTCAGGGATCCTTCTTAGTACTGTATTGTCTTTGGATCAAATTAGGCCTGAGCCTCTTTGGCATCAATAAATCTGCCTTATTCTCTGCTTTATCTCCAGCTTCCTTTTTCATAAGCCAAAGAAAAAGCCATAATAGTAAAGAAAAGGTTCCATTCAACTAATCTTAATTGATTGCTTGCTTAGTGCCAAGCATTGTGCTGTGTGTTGGGGATTTGATAAAAGCAAAATGGACACAGCCCCTTCTCTCAAAGAGTTTACAGTCTCCTTAGCCCTTCCAGATGATTGCTTAGCTTTATATAATATGAAGTGTTTAGAGAGGAATCCATTACCTGTCTCATCAGAATAGACCAGGTGGGCTGTATGTATACTACCTATACGGTTATATATACTTTTGCAATTCAGTTCTGATGCAAACCACTCAGAGTTAGCATCAGGCCCCACAAGTTTAAAGGACACGGTCCCCCAAAAGACTATGCTTATTTATTATTTCAGATGCCAACTGCAAGTTTTGGGTTCCCTAGATTGCCTATATTTCTGACCAACTGGCTATAAATCCAGGGGTTCCCATGACACCTTCAGGTTCAGTAATTTCACAGATGACAGTTTTGTTACACAAATCACGATAAGCCAAGAGACAAATAGGACGAGGTCTGGGAAAGTCCTAAAAGCAGGGCTTCCATACCTTTTCCCTCTTGGAATTATAACCTGTCATCCTCCCAGCACATGCATGTGTTCATCAACCTGGAAGCTCCATTGAGCTTTGGTGTCCAGAGTTTTTAATTGGGATTTTATCATATAGGCATGATTGAACTCAAATCTCCTGTTTTTGTCCCCTTTTCACAGGAAGTTGGGTTCAACTCCATTGGTTTTTGTAGTGATCAGTTCCTGTTCTGAGTCATCTAATTAGCATAAATGCATTTATGGTACGCTGTGGTCCATTGAGCAATATTGCATAGGAACCTGGAATGTTAGGTCCATGAATCAAGGCAAACTGAAAGTGGTCAAACAGGAGATGGCAAGAGTGAACATCGACATTTTAGGAATCAGCAAACTAAAATGGACTGGAATGGGTGAATTTAACTCAGATGACCATTATATCTACTACTGTGGGCAGGAATCCCTTAGAAGAAATGGAGTAGCCATCATGGTCAACAGAAGAGTCTGAAATGCAGTACTTGGATGCAATCTCAAAAACGACAGAATGATCTCTGTTCGTTTCCAAGGCAAACCATTCAATATCATGGTAATCCAAGTGTATGCCCTGACCAGTAACGCTGAAGAAGCTGAAGTTGAATGGTTCTGTGAAGACCTACAAGACCTTTTAGAACTAACACCCCAAAAAGACGTCCTTTTCATTATAGGGGACTGGAATACAAAAGTAGGAAGTCAAGAAACACCTGGAGTAATGGGCAAATTTGGCCTTAGAGTACGGAATGAAGCAGGGCAAAGGCTAATAGAGTTTTGTCAAAAGAACGCACTGGTCATAGCCAACACCCCTCTTCCAACAACACAAGAGAAGACTCTACACATGGACATCACTAGATGGCCAACACTGAAATCAGATTGATTATATTCTTTGCAGCCAAAGATGGAGAAGCTCTATACAGTCAGCAAAAACAAGACTGGGAGCAGATTGTGGCTCAGATCATGAACTCCTTATTGCCAAATTCAGACTTAAATTGAAGAAAGTGGGGAAAACCACTAAACCATTCAGGTATGACCTAAATCAAATCCCTTATGATTATACAATGGAAGTAGAAATAGATTTAAGGGACTAGATCTGATAGAGTGCCTGATGAACTATGGATGGAGGTTCGTGACATTGTATAGGAGACAGGGATCAAGACCATCCCCATGGAAAAGAAATGCAAAAAAGCAAAATGGTTGTCTGAGGAGGCTTTACAAATAGCTGTGAAGAGAAGAGAAGCAAAAAGCAAAGGAGAAAAGGAAAGATATACCCATTTGAAAGCAGAGTTCCAAAGAATAGCAAGGAGAGATAAAGCCTTCCTCAGCAATCAGTGCAAAGAAATAGAGGAAAACAATAAAATGGGAAAGACTAGAGATCTCTTCAAGAAAGTTAGAGATACCAAGGGAACATTTCATGCAAGGATGGGCTCAATAAAGGACAGAAACAGTATGGGCCTAACAGAAGCAGAAGATACTAAGAAGAGGTGGCAAGAATACACGGAAGAACTGTACAAAAAAGATCTTCACGACCCAGTTAATCACGATGGTGTGATCACTCACATAGAGCCAGACATCTTGGAATGTGAAGTCAAGTAGGCCTTAGGAAGCATCACTACGAACAAAGCTAGTGGAGGTGATGAAATCCCAGTTGAGCTATTTCAAATCCTGAAAGATGATGCTGTGAAAATGCTGCACTCAATATGCCAGCAAATTTGGAAAACTCAGCAGTGGCCACAGGACTGGAAAAGGTCAGTTTTCATTCCAATCCCAAAGAAAGGCAACGCCAAAGAATGCTCAAACTACCGCCACAATTGCACTCATCTCACACGCTAGTAAAGTAATGCTCAGAATTCTCCAAGCAAGTCTTCAGCAATACGTGAACCATGAACTTCCAGATGTTCAAGCTGGTTTTAGAAAAGGCAGAGGAACCAGAGTTCCAGGAAAACATCTATTTCTGCTTTATTGACTATGCCAAAGCCTTTGACTGTGTGGATCACAATCAACTGTGGAAAATTCTGAAAGAGATGGGAATACCAGACCACCTGACCTGCCTCTTGAGAAACCTGTATGCAGGTCAGGAAGCAACAGTTAGAACTGGACATGGAACAACAGACTGGTTCCAAATAAGAAAAGGAGTATGTCAAGCCTGTATATTGTCACCCAGCTTATTTAACTTATATGCAGAGTACATTATGAGAAATGCTGGGCTGGAGGAAGCACAAGCTGGAATCAAGATTGCCAGGAGAAATAACAATAACCTCAGATATGCAGATGACACCACCCTTAGGGCAGAAAGCAAAGAACTAAAGAGCCTCTTGATGAAAGTGAAAGAGGAGAGTGAAAAAGTTGGCTTAAAGCTCCACATTCAGAAAACTAAGATCATGGCATCTGGTCCCTTCACTTCATGGGAAATAGATGGGGAAACAGTGGCTGACTTTATTTTTTGGGCTCCAAAATCACTGCAGATGGTGATTGCAGCCATGAAATTAAAAGATGCTTACTCCTTGGAAGGAAAGTTATGACCAACCTAGATAGCATATTAAGAAGCAGACATTAATTTGCCAACAAAGGTTCATCTACTCAAGGCTATGGTTTTTCCAGTGGTCATGTATGGATGTGAGAGTTGGACTATAAAGAAGGCTGAGCACAGATGAATTAATGCTTTTGAACTATGGTGTTGGAGACTCTTGAGAGTCCCTTGGACTGCAAGGAGATCTAACCAGTCCATCCTAAAGGAGATCAGTCCTGGGTGTTCATTGGAAGGACTGATGTTGAAGCTGAAGCTCCAATACTTTGGCCACCTGATGCGAAGAGCTGACTCATTTGAAAAGACCCTGTTGCTGGGAAGGATTGAGGGCAGGAGGAGACGGGGACAACAGAGGATGAGATGGTTGGATGACATCACCGACTCGATGGACATGAGTTTGGGTGAACTCCGGGAGTTGCTGATGGACAGGGAGGCCTGGCATGCTGCATTGCATGGGGTCGCAAAGAGTCGGATGCTTAGTCGTGTCCGACTCTTTACGACTGAACTGAACTGGTCCACTGTGAATAACAAAGACATATTTATTATTTGGGATATTCTAAGAGTTTAGAAGTTACCTCCAGGAACTTGAACAAATACCAGAGAAATTCTTTTATTATACAGTAGAGCTACCAGGTTTTGAAAACTGCCCAAGAATCCCCTCTTCCTTGCCCTTGAACGGAAAGTTCTGGTTGTGATAACTCTGCATTTTATGTCCTAATCTCCAATGGCAAAGTTTATTCAACTTCCTGCCTTCATGGTAGTAGAAAACAGTTATAGTCCTAAGGTCAAAGACAGTGTTCACTTATAAGAAAATAGTTAACGTTCAAGATGGTAGAGGGGTCAGTGGAGAAGGATTCTTAACATTTCTTTCCAATAGGTCAAGGGTCGTGATAAACATATTAATAATTTGAAAAAGAAATGTCAGAAGGAATCCGAGCAGAACCGGGAGAAGCAGCAGCGTATTGAGACCTTGGAGCGCTACCTGGCTGACCTGCCCACTCTGGAAGATCATCAGAAACAGAGCCAGCAGGTAGCAGCAATGACCAAGCATACCTGGGGCAAGTTGGGGGTGGTGGTAGGGGCTTTCTCAACCTTTGCTGCATGCAGTGACCTTGTGGTGTCCTGAAAGGAAAATCCCAAAGGAGTCAGGTCCAGACTCACATCACAACTGAACTGCAAAGTTTTCGAAATATACCTAAAGTCTTCCCTGCTTGTTGACCTAAGCATGGAATCCTGTCTCTCAGCTTAAGGATTCTGAGTTGAAGAGCACAGAGCTGCAGGAGAGAGTGACTGAGCTGGAGAGCTTGCTGGAGGAGACCCAGGCAGCCTGCAGAGAAAAGGAGGTTCAACTGGAAAGCCTGAGACAGAGGGAAGCTGACTTCTCCTCCACCCAACATAGGTAAATATCCCTGCTGCTGCTGCTGCTAAGTCGCCTCAGTTGTGTCCGACTCTGTGCCACCCCAAAGACGGCAGCCCACCAAGCTCCCCCGTCCCTGGGATTCTCCAGGCAAGAACACTGGAGTGGGTTGCCATTTCCTTCTCCAATGCATGAAAGTGAAAAGTGAAAGTGAAGTCGCTCAGTCATGTCCGACTCTTAGCTACCCCCTGGACTGCAGCCTACCAGGCTCCTCTGCCCATGGGATTTTCCAGGCAAGAGTATTGGAGTGGGCTGCCATTGTCTTCTCCAAATATCCCTGAGGGGTTTAAAAAGAAGCAGAGAGCTAGGTTCTGGTCCTGGCTACCCTACTCACTGCTTGTTTGACTTTGGGCAACTCACTTTACTTCTCTGAGCTTTGTTTTCTTTGGATTGTAAGTAATAGGAAAACTGTTTATGAGCAGGGACTGTGTCTTTGAGATGGAATGTGAGTGGTATAGTGGTGCAGTGGGGTTTTCCACTGTCCTTTGGAAAGATCCAACCCAGTGCCTGGCATCATAATAGTATTGGGTAATAGTTCTTGAATATGTATGTGTTGAATGAATGGGAGCACTTTGGAAAGTGATTATCTGTATTTGCAGAAGTAGATCCTGGTGCTGATGACTGAGGGTTATCCACATGGTGAATCTTGTGAAGGCTACCAGGAGCATCTGTTACTTCTCCTTAGCCCTAGGGATTACTCTCAATTGACACAGCAGATTCTGAGAACAAAACAAGATGCTATAATGTACTCTCAGGGTGTCTTGGGAACTTCTTCCATATTAATAGCAGTTTCTGAAAATGTCGTGGCTGTGTTTCAACAGCCTCTTGGACCAAATCCAGTTTTTAATGGGATGGATTGGATTTCTCATCCCACATTCAACCACAGTAACCCTGTTGTTTATCTCAGCATATGGCCCATGATGAAAGTGATTGTGGTTAGGGGACAAAGTTGGGTCTGTCCCAGACTGGGTGTGCAAAGAAAAAAGGACTTTTTGTGTTTTTCTGTATTTTCTAAAATTTCTCTATCCTATATGTGTGACTTTTGTCATTTAAATACATGTGATGAATGTTTACTTTTAAATATCTAAGCATAAAGATGCCTTGGGTAGGTAAAGAATTGCTGGCACATTGTATAGGTGCTGACCTCTAGGGAAGGGAACTAACATAGACTGAGCAAGCAGCTTCTGTGTGGCATTCCCTACTTTAAACAGACCTAAGCAATTATCCCCAGCTATGGCTTGGAAGGGCCTACTTGTCTTGCCCAGTAAATAGCAGTATCAGGAATCAAAGCCACATCTCTCTGATTTAGAGTTCTTGAAGAGGCTACTGTCTTTCAGCCTGCAAGATAAGCAGTGTGTGGAAGGTGCCGGTGCAGACGGTCCAGCTCAACAAGGACAAGGTCCCCACGTGGAAATGGAGTCTTGGCAGAAGGAATGTGATTCCCTTCGAAAGGTGACTGAGGGCGTCCAGGCCGTAAGGGGGTAGGCTTAGAGGAAGCAGAAGATTGGGTTTTGGTAGGGAACCATGAATTTCTGGCCCTAAGCCCCCTAGCATCTGTTACCCAGAGTTTTTCCTTTCTTTTCCTAGAAGCCATCCCTGCATAATAAATTCACATTTTAGATAGCCATCCTTAGTACTGACAAGCAAAGTTAGGGAAGGGCATGCCTTTGAATATCCAAACTTAGATGTACCAAAATGGTGCACTGAAGCTTGGTACACTTCCTTCATGACTCAGGCCCTCTACAGAACCTCTTGCATTGAGCAGAGTGTTAGCCAGTGAGGTGGCCCTAATTCAGCATAGAAGAAGGAGCCCAGGACCTACCAGAGAGACTTGTTTGAAGGTCAGCAAAAAAGACCCAGAAACGGTTCAGAGAGTACCTGGGGTCTCATAGGACAGGACACTGGACCTGTTTAGGTTCCCTCCTTGAACAGTGGGACCAAAGCTATTAGTGAAAAACTGTCATAGCCCTGAACAGGACTGGCTTCGTTAAACTGAATTTTCAGTTATGTCCTCTACCAAAGAACCAGAAGGTACACTGGCTGTATATGAAGTTGATTCTACTGGCCGACAGTCATCAGGGTGAAGGGGTCTCTCTCCACCTGACTTCCCCATGGTAGTCATAGGTCCTCCGCGTTGTGTTCCTCTTTGTTTAAACCTCTGCCGGAGCACAGGACTGTGAAGCTAAGTAGCCAGGATAGGGAGTCTGGTTTATATTTCTTGTTTTCACTCTGTTCTCACTATTAATTGGCTGTAGCCAGTTGTGATAATAGTCAAACTGCAGATCTTAGTGCAGCCTCTTGCCATCTGGCCCCACTATTAGCATGTGCTTGCAATCGTCCTTGATAACTTTGCCTTTCAGATTGTGGAGAGGCAACAGCAGAAGATTGATCAGTTGCACTCACAAGTACAGGTGAGCTGGAATCCTTGGGACATGATGGGCAGGACTTGATGGAATTTCTAGAATTCAGCCAACCCTATTCTTTGCCCTGCGATTTACTCAGTGTTAAGAGTACCAGCTTCGGGCTTCTCAGGTGGTGCTAGTGGTAAAGAACCTGCCTGCCAGTGCAGGAGATGTAAGAGACACAGGTTCGATCCCTGGGTGAGGAAGATCCCCTGGAGGAGGGCGTGGCAGCACACTCTAGTCTTCTTGTCTGGAGAATCACATGGACAGAGGAGCCTGGCAGGTGGTCCACAGAATTGCAAAGAGTCAGACACAATTGAAGTGACTTAGCACACATCCAGGGGTACAAGCATGAGACCAAATCAGTGCTTGTGGCCTACAATCTTGTTGGGAAGAGGTTTCATTCAGCACAGTGCAGTGAGAGCATCCATATTACCCTGCGGGAGCATAAAAGAGTCATTGAAAGTAGGGGAGATCAAGGAAGGGTTTCTGGAGACCATGAGGCTTGAAGAAGGAGGAGGAGTTAGCCAGGCAATGAGGAGGCTAGCATAGGATGGTATTGAAATTCTGATAGAAGGAACATCATGGGTAGGAACATGAAGGCATGTGACAGCAGGGTTTATGTAAGTCGTTTGCGTGTTGAGTAAGGTGGCAGCTGGAGAACTGGGCTATGGGAGGGCTTGGACTGTCCAGTGAAGTTAGCTTTTATTCTTTAGGTGGGTGATGGGAATCTACCGTAGCATTTCGTCGGGGTGTGATGTAGTCAGGTTTGCAGCTCACACTTGAGTGTGGAAGAAGATTGGCAGTTGGAGAGAGGCAAGGCTGGAGGGCAAGTCTGTTGCAGAAATTAAAGACAACTCCTGGTTTCTATTTTGGACCAGAGTAGGAGTGTCCTTAATTGGGTTCTCCAAGAAAGTCTAGGTACAGGTTCTCTCTGGATTTTAAAAGAGGCTTTCATACCAAAACAGGTGAAATGCACTTCCACCGAGGAACAGCTGAAAGCTCAGTCCTACCATTGCCTTCATGGGTCTATTTAGTTCACAGATTTCAAGTCCTCTAAAGAGATAGTCAAGCCTAGTGAATGTTTACATCCATTTATTTTATTACTGTTATTATTTTGGATCTCACTGTGCAGCTTGCAGAATCTTAATTCTGTGTTGGAGATTGAACATGGGCCCTTGGCAGTGAAAGCAGGAAGTCCTAACCACTGGACAGTCAGGGAATTCCCTACATCCATTTAAAATCCCAAGATTTTAGTAGTTTTTAATGGATCTCAAAGTATGTTTCCTGGAACTCTTGACAACATTTTATTTATTTATTTTTAAAATATTTATTTTTGGCTGTGCTAGGTCTTTGTTGCTTTGAGAGGGCCTTCCCTAGTTGGAGCAACTGGTTGCTGCTCTCTAGCTGCAGTATGCAGGCTTCTGATTGCAGTGGCTCCTCTTGTTGCAGAGCACAGGCTCTAGGGTGTGCAGGCTTCAGTAGTTGGGGCACAGGGGCTTGCTCACCAGCCCCAAGGCATGTGGGATCTTCCTGGACCAGGGATTGCACCAGTGTCCCCTGCATTGCAAAGTGTATTCTTAACCACTGGACTACCAGGGAAGCCCTCCACAACATTTTAAATGTATATTTACCCATGATGAGACTTCTAAGACAAATTAAAATGTCAGGTGAATTTGGTGGAATTAGGTGGATTCAAAATGGTCACCTTGGGTCTTTTGTGGTGGTGAGACGTTCTCCTTGGCTGTTTAATGTTTTATTAAAACAAAATGGAAAAGCTCAGAAATATTATTTATACTTAATTTGTCCAAATCAGTTTCAAAACCAGAGGGAAATTGGAATGAACAGAATGAGAGGCAAAAGATAACAAGTCTATATATACCTCCCTCTCCTGACCCTGACCACCCCTATATACATAAACACACATACACAGAACTAGATTAGGTGACTGAGAGCATGCCCTCGACTCCTTCTCATCTCTGTCAAAAGCATTTAATATACTATGCTATAATGTACTCTCAGGGTGTCTTGGGAACTTCTTCCATATTAATAGCAGTTTCTATTCTACCATTGCCATCATGTGGGTCTATTTAGTTCACAGATTTCAAGTCCTCTAAAGAGATAGTCAAGCCTAGTGAATGTTTACATCCATTTATTTTATTAATATACAATGCTTCCCTGGTGGCTCAGTGGTAAAGAATCCGCCTGCCAGTGCGGGAGACGCAGGTTTGATCCCTGGTTTGGGAATATCCCTAGAGAAGGAAATGGCAACCCACTCCAATATTCTTGCCTGGGAAATCTCATGGACAGAGGCACCTGGTAGACTATAGTCCATGGGCTGGCAAAAGAGTGGAACACATCTTGGTGACTAAACAACAGTTGTCAAGGGCATTTGGCTGTGAGCTCCTCAGAGACGGGAATGCCTGGTGGTGTCTTCTGTGTCCCTAGTGCCTGTCAGTAGTGAGTGCTCAATCAGTAATTGAACTCAACTGAAACGACATTCCTTGCCGTCGAGAAAGTTATAGTCTAATAGAGGAATCAAGTGCACAGCCAACAAATGTACTCATGAGCCATGAGTATTAGTAGCAGGGCAAGGTTGGGATTAATTGAATCTGATCTGCAGATGAAGAAAGGTTGAGGTGGGAAGTTTCCCAGGTGACTGACAGAGCAGAGGGGCATTCTGGGCAAAAGCAAAGAAAAGTGAGCAACAGTATTGGCGCTGGAATCTTTGGGGATGAAGGCCAGTCAGTCAGTCTGTGTGACTAGAGTGGAGGTGATGTGGAGGGTAAAAAGAGGTAAAGATACAGAAGTAGGTAAAGGCCAGGCTGACCTGTTAAAAGAATGCTTTTCTGAGGAGCCTGACCTCGGATGGTACATGGTCAGGGGCTCAAGAAGGGTTTTGATGGAAAGTCACAGATCAGGGTTGTTCCAAAATAATCTTAGCAGCAGTGTGTGGGCAGGGTGGGGCTTTACTATTATGTAGTCCAGACCAGAGGTGATGTGGTCTGACCCAGACTTGTTGCCTCTGATGTGTTCTCCCACCCTCCTTGTCATGGGATTCAGAGCCTAGAACAGGAAGTGGCTCAAGAAGAAGGAACAAGCCAGGCCCTGAAAGAGGAGGCCCAAAGGAGGGAGACAGCCCTGCAGCAGCTTCGCACAGCTGTGAAAGAGGTGAGCAGCACCAGCTAGGCCTCTTGGCATTGTCTTTACAAACCTAATTTCTCTGTGTACTCGACCCATCCCTACTCCCACAAGACCCCCCACATTTTGAGAAGTCTTTTTTGGAGGAGTAAGAAGGAACATTGCATCATCCTTTATATTAAAGGTCCTAAGCCTGTCTTTGGCTGTAATTACCCAGTAATGCATTTTGGATATGGAAAATCATTCTCTCTTATTTTGTCTTCTTGCAGCCACAGGTTTGTGGGGTTGGGGATGAAGGGTTCAAGAAGACTGAAGGTTTGGTGATCCTCCTGGAGTAAACAGAGCTGTCAGCAGGGGGCGGTCAAGGTCACTGGCCAAGTGCCTAGGAAGGAGGCTCCCAGAGCAAAGATGGTCATATGGCCCAGTGTGGGTGAAGGGCTGGGACTAGTGGAGGAACTCTATGCCTTGTCTTTAAAACAGAATAGTGGTAGGAAGGGAAGGAGAGTATGTTAAAGCTGTTGTGGGAAAGGGAGAGAAAGAGACACAGATACACGTGAATGAGCTGGTCTCTGTAGTGAAGCCTGACTCTACCGAGGTGAAGGGCTGAAAAGGCAGGGCACTCTTCAGCACTGTGTCCTCCAGGTCAGCAGCTTCTTTAGCCCCTAGCCTTCACCTTCCCAGTAGCCACTAGCTGTCATGTTGTCTTTCTTGCCCACTTTATTCCTCTGACACACACTGATCAAGCTGGCTGGTGGCCACTTTTGTCAGGGTGGCAGGGAGAGATTGAAACCAGTGTCTCCTCAGATTTCACAGTTCACGTTAAGCCTTCTCTAATAGCCTGGCTAACAGAGTTGGCTGAGGGACTGGCTTCAGATAGAGTTCCGAGGAGCGGGAGTATCTTCTCTGGTTCCTGAACAGAAACCTGGAGGCTGCTGACTCAGTCTGCTGGGGTGCAGTTTCCTCTCCAGTGCTGAGGTCCTGTGGGCCCAACCTACCTGCAGGAGCAACAGCCTGATATTGATGGGGGAAGGGGCAATGCAAAGTCTGTTAGTAGGAGTGGGGAGGGGGGAACGTTGCCTTTGTCTCGTAGCTTCCCCTCAACACACCATATATGTATATCCACATTCGTGTGCAGTTACTCTGCTTCTCCCTGGACCTGAGTTAACGTGCTCACCTGTCTATCTGCTCAGCTTTCAGTACAGAATCAGGACCTCATTGAGAAGAATCTGACGCTCCAAGAACACCTGCGACAGGCCCAATCAGGGTCCCCGTCTTCATCAGACACAGCTCAGCTGGCATTTGAGCTGCACCAGGAATTGTCCAGTTGTCTTCAAGATCTGCAGGCTGTCTGTAGCATTGTGACCCAGAGGGCCCAGGGCCACGACCCCAATCTCTCCCTGCTCCTGGGCATTCACTGTGAGTCCTTAGACTAGTCTGGGACCTAGGAGATAATGGCTTTCATTCTCCTCTCACCTCTATCTACCTTTCCCAGTTAGATGTTCAGTAAATCTGTTTTGGAAGCAGGCATCCTTATGGGTACCTGGGTGTAGGACAAACAGAAGTGGCCCTTAGGCAGCAGGACTTTTAGCCCATTATCCCCAGCTGTTTTGTCAAAAGTGCCGTGTTCCAAGACCACAGGCCTTAGGGTACTGCCTGTCCACACTGCCCCCTCCACATGGAAGTGTCTTCTGACTTACTTATTAATATTCTGTCAAAATGTTCTTCTCCTCCCCAGCTGTGCACCCAGGGACTCAACTAGATTTTCAGAAGCCAGATGTAATCAGGAGAAAACTGGAAGAGGTTCAGCAGCTACGCCGTGACATCGAGGACTTAAGGACCACCATGTCAGATAGATATGCCCAGGACATGGGAGAAAACTGTGTCACACAATGAGGAATGCTGGGGGTGGACAAGCTGTGCTCCCCCAGGGAGAATCTGGTCTGCTGAGAGCACCGTCCAGCAGGTCCTGCCCTGACAATCTCTTGCCTCCTATCTGCTGCTATTCCCGGAGAGAAGGGGTGGGAGGGGGGAGGTGTGAGCCTGCATACAGGGCCAAGGGCCGGTGAGAGAATCTTGTTTGTCCTGCCCAACTCTGGCTTTGCCTTGTTGGGTTGCATTTATCCTGTCATCCTGATTCACTCTTTTAGGGTGAGTTACTAATTAACTGCAGGTAAATCCTCACGGACTGTTACCGGTAACAAGCTGATGTCAAAGGCAAACAAACAGGCTGCTTAACTCCCTTCCGCATCCTTTGGGATGGATCCACATTCATTCCCACTCTGTACCTTGGTCGTGCTGATGCCCAAAGTTCCTTAGAAGGGCCGGGAAAGGCTGAGTACCAGTAACAGTAGCCGTTTGAGAATCCTCCGGCCCTCTGTGCCAGCCTTCCTGGGACCTGCCTGAGCTGGCTCTGGACTTTCCTAGGCCCAGGCCCACTCCTCCTTCCTCAGGGCTCTTATTCTCACTGATGCCTCAGGGTGATCTGTTCATTAGCAAAGTATTTGCTAGGATTGGGGGCCTGGGGATTATACCCAGGGCTCCTTCATCTGTGCTATCATGCCTATTTACAGGAGACCCACTTGAGCTGCCCCGTGCCCTTGGGCCCTGGTCATGTAGTTAGCACAGCCCCTTTGTCCTTTGTTCTCAGGCTGGCCAGGTAGCCCCTTCTTGGGCTTTGAGTGCAAACTCTTCTCTATGGTTCTGGATTGATACCACAAGGCACTGTCAAGCTGCTCACCCCCTTCCCCCAAGGCTGGGGCCAGGGCCTGGCCTTTGATTTGTGCCTCTCTTGTGTTTGGGGACGGGGGTCCTTTCCCTTTCCTGTTCTGGGCTCCTTGAGAGTTCAGAGTAGCCAGTACAGGTCAGCTTCAAGGTATAGCGTTTGTGTTTTTAGTTGTTTCTCTGGGGCCTTTGGAGCTCTGCTTTCTGGTTTCTCTTGCCTCTTTGTTGAGAGAGCATCTTGTAGTTGTTTGTGTCTGGTCCTTGGGCCAGCTCAAGGTTTCCTCTAGATCTGGAGCCAGGGCCATGTGAGGGGGAGTCCTGAGCAGTTCAGGAGTCCAGAGCCAGCCACTGGGAGGTGGTTGCTAAGCTTTGGGCTAGCAGGGCAGCATCCCGGACCTCACTCCCAGGCCTGAATGAAACTCCTTCTTAAGTGTTTTTACAAGTTGGTGTTTTATTTATGGAGTGACTTAACCCTCCATTCAGAGCATCCCCACCCAGCTGTCCCCTCAGCCTCTGGGCTCCTGCCTGCTAAAATCAAAGCTGCCTTGTTGGTCTCCACCCTGAATTGGGAGCCCAGCCACCATGCTCACGGGTATTTTTCCTCATAAAGTTTATAAGCAGTTATTTATATGAATCCTTGTTATGTCAACTGGTTTGTATTGCCTATTTTGTTTACAAAATAAAAATTTAACAGACTCCTTGGTTTTCCCTTGCCTTCCATCGCCATTCATACTCCACCCCTCATTTTGGCTTATCAGGGCCAAAGCCTGTGTGCTTAGCCAAGTTCTCCGAACAGCAGCAAAGAGGGAACTTTGGCAGGTCCAGCCTCATGTTTGTATCTCTACCACTTCTGCTCCTCTGTCTGTGGAGATGGATAAGATCTCTTCCTACAGCACTTTCTATTGCATGACGCTGCCCTGAGTCATACAGCAAGTTTGTCATGGAGTTTCAGTAATCCTGACAAGGAAGTCTGCTGCCTGTGGGTTGCTGCAGGGAAGTGGCTTCCCCAGAGCAAGGCAGGGCACTGTGTTTGCCTCCAGGAGCTAGGCTTGTCTTCCTGGGTTATTCTTGGGGCCCTGGACCTGGGGAGACTTATGAGGGGTGTCATGTCCCACCCCAGACAGATAGCTGAGTCTCCAAAGTTGGGCTGGTTGCTGCCTCGTACTGTACTCCCTGCATTTTGCTGGTAGTAAGTTTTTGGAGGGTCGTATGCAGCATGAAGTCCCTGTGGGGCTGGGGCCACCCCCAGACCAGCTGTGGATTTTTAACAAGGGCCCAGCCAGACTCGGGAACCCCACTGCCAGCTTCTGCCTGCACCGGGTCCAGAGCTAGAAGCCTTTCTCACCTTGGCCCCCATTTGGCTCTTTGAGGGCGTGGCCCTGTCTCCGGCCACCACCCTTGTCTGAACCTGCCTATCTGAGCGGAGGGAGAGGAGCTCTGGGGAAAACTCGCAGCGAGGGGTTGTCACTGTCGTGGCGTGCCCCGCGGGGTTAGCTATGTGTGGGTGGCCCACAGGACAATGCTCGACTGGAGCCAGGTTCCCTGGGCGGGGAACTGAGAACAGCCCCGAACCTTCAAAGCTGAGCAGCGGCGTCGTGGCACCCGGGGGAGGGCAACCAGTTGGGTGCAGCAAACCTGGGCGAGGCTGAGGCGGCCTCTGCCAAGCCCCTCCCCCCGCCCTTTCCGTCAGATCGCTCCCTGGCCTCACACTGTGAGCCCCAGGCCGGGGAGGGCTGAAACGGGCAGCCCTGCGTGGGACGCGGGTCCCCGGCGCGCCCAGTCCCCCAGGGGGAGGGGAGGGGGCCCGGCAGTGCGCGGGGCGGGGTCGCGCAAGCCCCGCCCCGGCCGCGCGCCTGTCCGCGCCGCCCATTGGTCCCGAGAGCGGTGACTCGCGGGCTGAGCAGGAAGGAAACCGCTCCCGAGCGCGGCGGCCTCGTCTCTAGGCCGTGCAGCTGCTGCCACCGCCGTCTGTCTGCCTGCCCTCCCGTCGGTCCACCCGCAGCATGAGCGGCCTGCGCGTCTACAGCACGTCGGTCACCGGCTCCCGCGAAGTGAGTGTGCGCCCTGGGCTAGAGCGCGGGCGGCGGTTCCGGGGCTCTGGACCCAGCGCCTGGGACCCGCCCCCAGGGCGGGGGCGCCGAGGTGCTGGGCATGGCCTCCGGGAGTTGGGCTGGGGGCAGGTTCTACAGCCCCATCCTGAACCTTGAACATTTACTGAGGGCATCCTGGGTCCTCCGCACCCCTACTACGAGGCCGATCCTTGACCCTGTCCTTATCTAGCCCTTCCTCTCTCCACTGTGTCTATACTTGGGGCGGGGGTGGCCCCTTACCAGCCTCCACCCAGGCCTGCCCTGCTTTCCCCTTGCTGAGCTCCTGGCTCTCCCCACCCTGAATTTCTCTCTTACCTTCACCCTGACTCCCCTCCTCATGGTTGGTGGTCCCTCTCTCCTCCCACACCACCACAAGCCTGACTCATCCTCCCAACTCCCTGTGGCCAGAACCCTCCCCTAGGGTGTGTAGAGAGACAGGGGGGACCATAGCTCCTGACCACAGCCCCTTTGTCCCTGCCCAGGGTTCTCCCCCTCAACCTTCCAGGCTGCCCGCTAACCTCTACCCGCCCTCTGCCCCCAGATCAAGTCCCAGCAGAGTGAGGTGACCCGCATCCTGGATGGGAAGCGCATCCAGTACCAGCTAGTGGACATCTCCCAAGACAACGCCCTGCGGGACGAGATGCGAGCCTTGGCCGGCAACCCCAAGGCCACCCCACCCCAGATTGTCAACGGGGACCAGTATTGTGGGGTATGGGCCTCGGGTGGGGGTGGAGGGAGCGTTACAGGAGGATACCAGCCAGAGTCAGACCTGAGACAGAACACCAGCACTCTGGTGACCGCTTCTCTTCCCCTCCCCTAGGACTATGAGCTCTTCGTGGAGGCTGTGGAACAAAACACACTGCAGGAGTTCCTGAAACTGGCCTGAGCCAAGTCAGCCCCCTGGACTTCGTCATCACATTCCCCTCCCCAGCCATCACCCCGGCCATGAAGGACCTTGTGACCAACTTCCCTGTTATTCCTAACCTGAACGGGGGGCCTCTCCCCTCAACCCAAGACCCCTTCTCCTCCCCTAACTGTAAGCCCCCTCTTCTCCATTCAGCAGCAACATTCCTCACCCACCGGTCTCAGAAATTGTCTTAAGCAACAGCCCAAGTGCTGGTTGTCCTCAGCTCAGTCCTGAGGCTGCCACCCTGCCTGGCACTGGCTGATGGACACCTTTGTTGATTCCATTAGCCAAGGCTCTGCCAAAGGCCCCGCAATCCCCGTCCGGGAGCACCGCAGAAACAATTAAATGTTCCATTCCATTGGCACCGTGTCTGTCTGGTGTGGCCTGTGCCTCCCAGGTCCTGGCTCTGAGCAAAGCTAGTGGTAGACGTGATTGTGCTGAGGCTGTGCTCGGTGGGCAGGTCGACTGGCAGTCCCGTGTGGCACCTTTGTGTGTGTGACAGTGCATGCGTTTGGATATATGCCCAGAACACACACGCACACAATTGTGTTGGACCGTTGGTCTCTAGAGATACTGGGGGGTGGGTCACCCTGCAGTGCTCGTGCGTGTGGTGGTGTCCATGATGCGCTTGTGCCCTGGTGTGCACTGCATGTTTGCATGCCAGTCAGTAACAGGGCGGTACCCTGTGCCCTCCTGCCTGTGTCCCGACAGCTCAGCTCGGTGTGGGGGTGTCATGGAAGTGGGTGCCCAGGTGCAGTTCTGCCAGGGTGGGGGCAGTGGCTCTGATGCAGTGTTGAAGTGTCTACGTGCTTGTCCTGTGCGTGTCTGGGCGCAGGGATCCGCTGGCTGCACGCTGGCCCAGGAGCCGCTGGGCTGGGGCGGGGCCCGGGCCCTCCTTCCCCTGGAGCAGCTAAGCCCTCAGGGCCGAAAGAGGAACCTACAGGACAAAGACCCAGGGCCAGGGCCGCCCGCTGGGGCTCGGGTTACAGCGGATCGGGTGGGCGCCGCCCCCTCCGCAGAGCTAGCGCAGCGGGGCTGCCCCGCCAAGACAGCCTCGCGGAGCAGCCGGTATCAGGCGGGCGGGCGGTTTATTTGGGGCCGGGGGCGGGCGGCGAGGCCCGACGAACCCGAAGCAGCAGCGTGGCGTTGGGCACCAGGCCCGCGGCCTGCAGTGTGAGCGCGTCGTCGTTGTAGACTGTGGGCGGGAACGTACTGAAGATCTCGAAGGTGCTGGGCTCCACGGCCCTGGGGACAGGGAAGCACAGATCAGGCTGGGTCGTGGCGCTTGAGCCCCACTGCGGTCGCCAGCCGTGCCCCGCGCCCACCTGGCCTGTGCGAGCAGGGCGCGAACATCGCCGACCCTGTCTTCCGGCCGCATCATCAGCAGGAAAGCCTGCTCGCCGTTCTCAGACTTGATGCGCAGCATGGAGAGCAGGGGCGCCGGCGACTCCGGAGACTCCCGGCTCCTGCGGACCCAGAGGCCGTCAGTGCTCCCCCGAGGAACTCAAGCCCAGCGTCCTCACCTCTCCACTCGGCCCTCACCTCGCACGCTCAGCAGCCAAGGCAGGCGTCTCCACCACGATCTCCTGGATCCGGACAGGCAATGGGCAGCAGTTCTGGAAAGCATTGATGGAGTGGACAGAGCCCTGGACCCTGCCAGAGTCAGGGCCTCCCCCAACCCCTACAGGGGACATCTCCCTGCCCAGGGATGGATGAGACCAGTGAGCCAAAAGGGGCCCAGTGTGTAAACTGGGGCCCAAGGAGAGGAAACAGAAGGGAAGCTTTGAGAGGTGGCTCCATCATTCCCTTATTCTAGTGGGGAAGACGTAATCCGACAGCGACCAGGCTGGATGCCTAACCCAGCATTTCCCTAGGGAAATGACACCTGAGCTGACTGAAGGATGAAGAGTTCTTAGAAATGGAAGGAGGGCGGGGGAAGGATATCCCAGATAGCATAGATGAGAGAAGGCTTCTGAGAAGAGGTGATATATTCGAGAGTCTGGAAAATCCCATGGACGGAGCCTGGTAGGCTACAGTCCATGGGGTCCCAAAGAGTCGGACACGACTGAGCGACTTCACTCTCTTTCTTAGTTCATGGGGATCAGGCTGGACTGGGAAGAAAGAAAAGGTAAAAGATGGGAAGAGGACCAGGAAGGAATGACAGGCTTTACCTAGGAACCACTGGAGGGTTTCAACAGGGATCCAATTTGCATTTTTAAAAGGGCACAGAGGCTGCTGGGGAAGGATGGCTGGCAGGGTAGGAGTGGAGGTGAGGTCAGTGAGGGGCCACTGCAGTTGTCTGGGAGACACGGGAGCCTGGGCTAGGTTGGCAAGGACAGAAATGGAGAGAAGAGATGGATTTGGGAGCAGTTCTGGGGATCGACAGATCTGGCAGGACTTGGCCACGTGTGGTGAAGGCAGAGTCAGGGGTGGAAACGGGTTTGGTACCTTTCACGGGGAGAAGAGGACAGGGAGTGAGAAGAGGGAATGGCAAGTTCTGTGAAGCCCAGGAAGGTGTATTTCAGACTGAACCTCGAGGGGGTGACCTGGACTTGGGCTCACCGCCAACCTAGAGTCCCCTGACCTGCCCGTTCTTACAGCTCCTGCTCCCATATTGTGCCAGATGCTTTCTGGTCCCTACTCAGAGCCCTCAGCAGCTCCATCATTTCCAGGAGACGGTGGAACAGCTAGCTGTGAGGGGCCTGTCTCTCCATGCAGGCCATCCTGAGGGGCCCCCAAGCCTGAGCCTCCAGATTAACCACTGCTCTGGCCAGCTGGGTGAGGGTTGATGGCAACCACACACAGTAAGGCCCGGAGAGCCAGGGCTGGGCTCACCTGCAGGGTATCCCGGATCGGGCCCCGGATGTCAATCACCTCGCCTTGTCGGATCACAAATTTGGGGAGCCTGTTCAGAAACTTCTCGGCGGTCATCCTGGAGCCTGCAGGGAAGGCATCGGGGAACCTTGGTCAGGCGGGGACTGGAGTGATGGTGGAGGAGGCCCACCTGGAGCTTGTTGGGCACAGCATTCCCACCACCTGGCTCAGCCACAGGGCTGAGCTCACCTGAATGCTCTATGCTGTCCAAGGGTTTTCGAATCCTCTGCAGGCCTACCACGCGGCCCTCACCTGGGAATGGGTCCAGCCCATGCTCTGGGTAGACCTGACTGCGCAGGTCACTCACCTGGCAAGAAGGAAGGGAAACAGTGGCAGGCACAGCTCTTCAGCCCTGGGCTTCATCCCCACCCCTCCGTGCCCAGAGACCCCAGGAATAGGCCCGCGGGGTGGCCTGACACAATCCCCATTTTACAGATGAGGAAGCGGAGGCCCTGGGAGAGAGCAGGAGACCTGCCATTTGTGCAGCTCTCACCCACCTGATCCCTGCTCTCCCTGCAAGCTCCCCTCATCATGCCAGCTGGAGTCACAGTACTGACATCCCCCTCCCAGAGCAGGGGAGGGATGAGGGTGTTTAGGAGAGGCCAAAGCCTGGCTTGGCACGCACTGCCTCGAACACCCCCGGTCGTGACTCACGGTAGTTTCCAAGCCTGGCTGGCACGCGCTCCCTCACATGCTCACATTGTGGAACTAACACACCACCCTCGGGGGCACCGCCTCAGGTTGGTCCAGTCACCCTCATCTCACCGCCCACCACCCCCACAGCAGGGGGCTGGCTGCACCTCAAGTTCTTTAGTTCCAACATCTGCCTCCTCCCAAGGCACTGCCTTCCACCCCAACCAGGAGACGCCAGGAGCCCCTAGGGGGAGCCAGGTCGCTTTTGCATGGACTCTTCACTGTCCCCAGTTGGTCCGGGTGTCCTGGACGTGGTGGAGGAGGGTCCCAGGCAGCTGAAGGCTGTGCTTCGAGGCAGCCAGCAGGGGGCACTGCCTGCTGCTCAGCCACCAGCCTTCCCTGCTTCAGGCTGCTGCTGCTGCTGCTGCTAGAGCCCCAGGGGCCACCACAGCCTCCCAGCTCCCTTCCCAGGCTGGTTTCAGGCTCCCTCTCCTTCTGGAGAGGTCATCAGATGGTGGGGGGGGGGTCCCCTGAAGTGGAGCAGCGCCTCTACGTGAGGCCTGAGAAAGCAATCCCATCCCCCCTGCAAAATCCCCACACTGGGAGTGAGTGAGTGGTTCTGGGATCAGCCCATCACCTTAAAGGGGACGCCATCAGGGTACAGCCGCTGGAGCTCTGAGGGGAAGAAGCCATCCAGTATGTCTCGGAGGCAGCGCTGTGGGGAGAGAGGTCGGATGAGGCCTGGGCTGGACCCTGTTTCCTGTCTAGATGGCAGGCTACGGGGCCGGGCTCCCTCTGTGGATCCTACTCTGGAAGTAGAGCCCCAGGGCTCGGGCAGGTAGGAGTGCTGCTGAAGGCTGCACATGAGCCTGGGGTGCTGGGGGAGAGCTGGGCCCATTTAATGGTGAGCAAGGGGTTGGCCACCGGAGCAGCTTGAGGGTGCTTGGGCCTGTCTCCCCATCCCTGTCACTCCTACCTGTGTGGAGGGATCGTGGAAGGGCCGGAAGGGCCCATTGAACATCACCATGCCATTCCGGTAGAGCCTCAGCGGGATGGGTTCAAGGGTCCGGTGCGGCACTCTGTCGGGCACTGGCATCACCTGGGTGTCGCTGTCCTCCACCAGCTCGCTGAGATCTTTCAGGCTGGCCAGGAGCCTGTCAAAGTCCACCTCGGGAGGAACCAACGAGTCCCCTGGCAAAGCGGATAGACACCCATAAGCCTCTCTTAGGGGCTGCTGTGTGTTCTGGGGCCCTGGCTTCCATGGCCCCTTCCCACGCTGGGCAGGGGACTTAGCATCTCTTTAAGTGACCCCCCTGGAGAGGGAGAAGGACAGCTGACCTAGATAATAATACTGGCTGTCTTTTAGTGAGCATCTGCTTTGTGCGAGGGGTTTACCATCTATTATCCTATTCTCTCTTCATGCCAACCCTATGCTGTAGGGACCATGAACATCCCCATTTTCCATATTAGGAAACGAAAGGCTAGAGGTTAAAGGCTGGCCTAGGGACACACGAGTAAGTGGTGGGAGCAGGACTCATCCCGGGTCAGACGTGCCAGGCACGGGGTTAGCAGCTGAAAGGCTCAGTGCTGAGTTCCCAACGGTCTGAGCTCAAATTCCAGCTCTTCCCCTCCTTCCTGCATCACCCTGGTCAAGTCATTTTACCGCTCTGCACCAGAGCATTCTCTTCTGGAAGGGGATGATGACAGTACCAGGAGGGTGTGAGGATCCAAGAGGACCATGTAAGGCTTCCAACGAGCATGTGTCTGTCAGCTACTGTTAACAAGTCCACCGCGCAGGAATGGGCTACGAGCCAGGGCTTATTTATCTCCATTTTACACATGAGGAAACAGGCCCACAGAGACGGAAAGTGACTTGCCCCAGGCCACTTGGTGAGTTAGAAGAAGTGGTTGACCTAAAATCTGTTTTTCCCACCCATCTGCACCATCAGGAGAGGGAGGCGAGGGTCAGGACAGCCACTGGACAGAATGGACATGGGACAGACCTTGGATTGGACATATGTTTCTTGAGTCACAGAGCCCTTTGACAAGCTGGCAGCTTTGGCCTCTGCTTCTCCATATAGCTGTTTCTAAGCTTCGTGGGGTGGTGGGGACAGTCAGGACAGGTGCCAGCGCAGAAAGGGGGACAGGGCAGCTGGGATGCTGGTGGGGGGCAGGCCAGGAGCCTGTTCTCAGTCTTTGAAGGGATCTAGCCCCCAAGTCAGAGAAGGCAATGGCACTCCACTCCAGTACTCTTGCCTGGAAAATCCCATGGACAGAGGAGCCTGGTAGGCTGCAGTCCATGGGGTCTCTAAGAGTCGGACACGACTGAGCAACTTCACTTTCACTTTTCACTTTCATGCATTGGAGAAGGAAATGGCAACCCACTCCAGTATTCTTGCCTGGAGAATCCTAGGGACGGGGGAGCCTGGTGGGCTGCTGTCTTTGGGGTCACACAGAGTCGGACACGACTGAAGCGACTTAGCAGCAGCAGCAGCAGCCCCCAAGTAAGTCATCTACTAGGGTGGCAAGGCTACAAAATACTGATGACTGGGGACTTCCCTGGCAGTCCAGTGATTAAGACTCTGTGCTTCCAATACAGGGGGCGCAAGTTCGATTCCTGCTAGGGAAACTGAGATCCCACATGCCTGCCACACGGTGCAGCCAAAAGCAAAAAAATGAAAACAAACACCGGTGGGGCTTTCTGGTCCTCCTTGGAAGTTGTTTTTCACCACGACAGCCAAGGTGCGGCAGGATGTGGGTCAGGATTCTGGGGACCCAGTTCCTTCCCCCACAGAGGTGCAGTTACTGTACCGGGGGAAGTACAGATGTGGGCGGCCCTATTTCCTGTTGCCTTTGTGGCTGCTGAAACGGTAGGCCCCAGCTGGCCTTCCCCTCTGCCTGTCTGCACCTTCTACTGCTGTAGGGGCTGCACCTGCCCCACCCTCTCCTAGGGTCCCCTGGGGTCCCTGAGACTCCCACGAAAAACTCACAGAACATCCTGGGTATCCCTGGTATGAGTCAGAACAACATCAAGACACTATTTTCCTTTAATAACTAACTACTTTCAGAACATCTCCGTAAACCTAAAAATAACAACAGAGCAGCTCATCACTTTCCACGCCTGCCCCTGTCCCTAGCTTCCTACAGATGGGAAAGCGAGGCCCAGGAAGTCACGTGACTTGGCCAGAGGAGGCCATGCAGAGCAGAGCCAAGAGGAGCCGCCTCCTGGGGCCTGGGCTCTTTCAGGGAGCTGTTGGGCCGGCAGGAAAGGCGCAGGCAGAAGGCCAGGGGAGGATGCCCAGAAGCAACAAAAGGGAAAGGGACAGTTTGCCAAGGAAATCTCTCCCAGCCAGGGTGGAGAAGTGAAAGCAGGGTGGGCTGGCAGGTATCAGATGCCACAGATCCGAAGTGAGACAAGGCACCCCCAGAGAAGGAAACGCAGCTCTGGACAAACCAGGGCCGAAAGAATAAGGCGGGAAGAGCCAGGCATCACCCTCTCGCAGCAGGGAGTGCTCAACAGAAGCCGGGGGCCCCCAGACCCCCAACAACCTGGCAGCCACGTCACATGGGATGAGGCAGGTCAGACAGAGGTCAAGTGGGGCACTTGCTCTCTGAGCTGCAGTTTCTCCAGGGAGTTGGGGGGAGATACTAGAACTCTCCATCCTTCCCACAAGATCCGGGGGTGAGCTGACTACATGCCGAGCACCGAGAGGCAGGCCTTCCTGCTTCCACTCTACAGATGAGGAGACTGGGCCCGAGGAGGCAACACGCCCCGGGTCACGCCGTGTGCAGGACCCAGGTGACCCTCGGCCTTTGTCCTCTGTGGCCACGCAGGCTGCCTCTCAGTGCTGGTTCTTCAGATTCTGCTTACGGGGCGGGGGGCGGGTTCCTTCCCAAGGAGGGGCACAGTGCAGGGAGACCCTCATCCAACTTGTGAGGGCCCATGATTTTACTTCCAGAGGGGAGTGCTGAGGCTCGGAGATCGAGTCCACGCTCCCTGACCCTCGGGGCCCAGAGCCTCTGGGCCCCAGCTCTGCAGCCGCCGTCGGAAGGCTCTCCGGGCTCACGCTCTGGGGCCGTACGAGCAGGGCTACCACTTCCTAGCTGTGGGACCCTGGGCACGTGGGCCAGCGTCTCTGGGCCTCAGCTTCCTCTTCCACACAACGAGGACGATAACAGGCCGCACTTCACAGGGCTGCAGGGAGGCTCACGGGAAGTGCCTGGCAGACAGCCGCTGCTGTCACTCGCGCCCCTCCCTCTTGCTCACCTCAGGGTTCGGGGCGCCCTCTCACCACCTCTGAGGAGGCCCTTGTCAGGAGCCCCTCCCCTCACCCCGAGCCTGGGTCCCTGTTCCTCCTGGGCTTCTGGAACCCTCGGGCCCACTCTCGGTCCTTGTCACAGGTTGTTGTCATTTTGTCTGTCTTCCTGGCTACACCAGCAAGAGCATCCAGCCCTGAGCCTGGCCCAGAGAGCGTTGCTGAAGCAGCCCTGGACCCACTCCTCCACCCACCACCCCGCCATCCAGCAAGCGTGCCTGGAGCGGCCATGCCCTGCCCGCCCTGAGCGGCATGGTGGTGCCCACGCCCAGGGTTCTGCCCTCCTCAGGCTCAGACTTGAGCAAAGGAGACGGAGACAAACGGTGCCCGTGGCATGTGGTTAAGTGCCACCAATGGGGCCGCAGGGCCCATAGGAGGGTTAGACCCTGTGACTACGTGCAGGTTGAGTGGGGGACCCACCCTGGGCTGGCCCCTCGTGGGGGGCCCACCCTCGTGGGAGGCCCAGCTGGCTGCCGTGAAATGCCAGCAGTGGCTGAGGCACCCTGGCAGGCCCGTCCCCAAGCACCCAGGCGAAGGCGGTTGAACAGGAAGCAAACCCACTGCTTCCACACACCTGCAAGCCAGGCCCTGCTCTGGGGACTTTGCCTACAGTTGCTCCGCTCTTCAGAGGAACCAGCAGGGAGAAAACAGGCCCCCAGAGCCTGGTTACCTCTGGCACCACAACCAGCCTGACTCAGCAGGGTCCGACTGCTCAGGCCACTCCTCTGAGCATCACGCTGCCCATCCCCCCTCATCCTGTGCAGTGGGCTCCGACCACCCAGGCCAGGGCATCCAGGCCCTGCATGGGCATCTGCCCCTGGCCTTTGGGTCGAGCGAGCCCGTGCTGGCGCTCCGGAGCAGAGCAGGCCAGAGCAGTAAATGGACACAGTCCCTGGTCACTGACTGCGCATCGACCCGCAAGAATGCGCCACACACACTAGGGGCACGCGGGGCTCTCCATGGCCTGGGGAGGGGTGGTCAATCGTGCCATCTCCTCACTTCACAGGGCAGGATGTGGACTCAGAGGGGAAAGCGGTCTCCCCGCACAGGGTCTGATCTGACCCACGACCTCCTCTTCAGCCAGGGCTTTTAAGGCTTTCACTCTAACGCAGGGCCCTTAACCATGTGCCCAGGCAGCTGCAGGGCGGCACCATGCCTGGCGCCAAGCAGGTGCTCCATGCACATTTGCTCGAGCAGGTGGGCTTTGAGCTGAGCTTCAAAGGAGTGGAGAAAAGGGGGCAGGGCACTTGCAGGGGAAGTGGTCACAGCACAGGCCTGAGCTGGTGGGAGGCGGCCAGCCTGCCTGAGGTCTAGGCCAACCCAGTTCCAGGGGCTCGAGGGCCACCTGGGGATGAGTGAAGCCGGTTGCAGCCCCACAGAGGAGGCAGGGTGGCTTCTGGAGCGGAGATGCAGGAGCCTAGGCTTGGGGAAAAGGGTTGGGGAGGTGGGGATGGTAGGAGGAAAGCAGGAACTGGACAAGGGGTTGGAGGACTGAAGTGCTCAGAGGGGTGGGGAGAAGGGAGTGAGGACTCAGAGTTGGCCGGAGCTCTCAGCCCTGAGGCGCAGCACCTGACTCGAAGGTGGTTAGGACCAGAGCTGAACGGTGCCTTTCATGTCTCTGCACACCCCGCAGCGCCTGGCACGGCCTCCACGCAGCTTACTGGTGGGAAGGGGAGAATGACCTGGCCCGGGGCCAAGCCCTTGCAAGGCTTCCTCTCAAGCCCCTGGGCCCTTCGTTGGCCTAATCAACTGTCCTTCCTAAGGCAAGAGTCCCAGGCTCTAGAAAGTTTGGATCAGCCTGTTTGCCTAATACAGATGCCCCAGCTCACCTGTCAGCTGGCCTGCTGCCCCAGGGTCTGCGGGGGGTGGAAGCCAACAGCTGTTGTTGAGTCACTAAGTCGTATCTGACTCTTTTGTGACCCCCATGGACGGAAGCCCTCCAGGCTCCTCGGTCCATGGCATTTCCCCAAGCAAGAAGATGGGAGTAGGTTGCCATTTCCTTCTCCAGGGGATCAGACAGCCTAAGAAACAGGCCAGAGCAACAGGGCCAGCCAGAGACCAGCTTCAGGGACCCGAGGACCCTTGGGGCAGGGGCAAGCTAGCCCCTGGGGACAAGCCTGTGGGGAGAAGGCAAAAAGCTGGGGCAGTCCCTAGAGAAAAAGCTGCTAGAAATGAGAAACATGTTGTTCCTCTGGCAGGAGAGCTAAACTGAGGCCCCTCCCTGCTGAAGAATCGAAAGGCAGAAGAAAGACGGAGAGCTCGCGGTCGGGTGGCTTTCACAAGTGACTTCAGAGCAGCTGTACTCTGAGCAAAAACAAACAACGCAGGGGAGGTGGGGCTGCTCTCTCTTTGAGGTAAGAGGCTGGAATCCACAGAGCCAGGTCCAGAAACTGGCTATCTGGTCTGACCTCTTCCCTAAAGGAGCAGGGAGGCCCCACTGCCCAGGAGGATGTCTGGCCTCCCACAAGTCAGCAGGGCCACACGAGGCCTGAGCCGGCACACCACACGGGGTGGGGTGGGGTGGGGGGTGTGTGTATGCGCGCAAAGTGCTGGCAGGCCTTTGGTCCTAGACCCCAGGGAGGGACATTCTTACAGCTTCTGGCAGTTGCCTGCCAGGTCTCGCCTTTCATCGGGGCAGAGGTCCTTGGAGACACTGAGCACTCTGCACAGGGTTCAGCTCCTGGCACGGCCTGAGCGCCATACAGTCCCCCAGCTTTGCCATGTCCCAAAAGGACTGGGCATCTTCCCCACAGCCCTGCTCCCCAGGGTCCCCCCAGGTTCCTCCCACCCTCTCCCTGATGTACAGTCATCGTCAAGACCAGGGATTCTCTTCCTAAATCTCTCTGCTCTGCCCCTCCTCACCAGCCCCACCCATATGCTGGGCATCATATTATCTCCTACCCTGGATGACTGTAACCACCTCCCAATGGGCTCTCGGCCTTAAGTCTTGCCCTTTCCCTCAACAGTCTTCAGACTTAAGTGCCTCTGTTTTCTTATCTGTAAAATGGAATCATTCCTGGCCCATGTCAAGGCTACTTATAAAAATGCCTTAAGTTAGTAATGTGGTACAAATGGGAAATGATACTTTTGCAAAAAGGGTGAGGGGGTTGTGCCCCGAGACTTAGGGGGATCTGCTCAAAGTGCAGAAGGTGGGACTCTCAGGTTTTCAGCCTGGGTTTTTACCCAGCAGGAAACTTATGAAATTAGGACAGGGTAGGTGCCTTCCAGATGGTCCCGAGGGCCAACCCCACGCTCCCACGAGACTGCCACTGCCTTCTGATGGCGGAAAACAATGAGAGCTCCCATTTGTGGACTGACAACCTGCAAGGTCAGTGCCAGATGCTGTGTCCAACTCACGGCTCCTAATTAACTCCACAGGGAAGAATGAAAGTGAAAGTCGCTCAGTCATGTCTGACTCTTTGCGACCCCATGGACTGTAGCCCGCCAGGCTCCTCTGTCCATGGGATTTCCCAGGCAAGAATGCTGGAGTGGGTAGCAGTTCCCTACCCCAGCCCCATCTACTGATGAGGAACTGGAGGCTCAGAGAATGGAACTTGAGTATCCAAATCACACCGGGGCTAGGTGGGAGGGCGGAGATGAGAACCCACCTCACATTCTGGTCACACCCAGGATAAGTGTGACCAACTCCACAACCTGGAGAACTACCTTCCAGGCAATGATGGAAGAATGGACCCAGCTTTCAGAACCCAGCCAGTTCAATGGCCCCAAATCTCTGGAGTGCATCCCTCTGGATATTAGCGGTAGAGTTAAAAAGTGGTGGCATTCCACAGAAGTGGGTGGATTCCAATGGTTTGCTACAGATGAACCTGGAGAGGCAGTCTAAAGAGGTGGCTGAGCCCTTGGACTGAGAGGCGGCTTCCAAAGGATGGGGAATCGCTTCTAAGGGCCACAGCTTTTGAATGGGTGACATTTTGTAAACTATAGTGCCTGAGACAAGGGAGGTCTTGTTAACATTTTGCATCTCTGGGTCCCTGGAGCCTTTAGCAACTTGAGCAAGCAGAGTCCGGGGTTAGGTGGTCAGTGTTGGAGGCTGGGGCCTCTCTCTCCTGCCCCCGTGACAGCAGCAAGGCAGAGGAGCGGGGGCGCGAATGAGCTGGTGTCCCAACAGCTGCGGGCCATCCAGAGCTGTTGGAGTTTCCTTTGCAGGAGGGGCCAGGGTGGACCCCAACTCTACCTGGCTTCCAGAACTTCTTGGCCGTCATCCAGTCCTTCTCGCCATCCTCCGAGTCCTCCTGGTCCATGGGCTCACCCACCCACTGCAGCCCGTAGTCACCGAGGAACCGCTGGGAGGAGAGAAGCCGGAGGCATCAGGGGGCGCTGTCAGCTCAGCCCCTTCCCAGGGAACTGGTGGCATCATGCAGCCCCCCACTTCAGGTCTTGGCCAATGGGGCCGTGGGGTTATGGGGCCAGGCCTCTGGGCCACTTCCTCGCTGTGGCCTTGGGAGGCCCCTTCTCCTAGAGCCTGAGGCTTCTCCTTGTAAAATGGGAGTTGTCAGACGAAGCTTGTGAAGATGACTGACGTGTATGTCCTTAGCACAGACCCCGGCACAAGTAGGAACTCGCTGAAGGCAGCCATGATGGCTGCGGGAGGCCGTGTGGGTCTGGCCCGAGTGGGAGGAGGGGCAGGAACGCCTCGCTCTGCGGGCTCAGAGGTATGCCCACCCACGTGTGGCCTCTCCAGGGCTGGCCTCACAATCCTTTGCCACAGGAGGGCTTCTGAGTCGTCCATACTTCCTGGTGCTGCTTCCTCATCCCCACGCCCTTCCTCCACCCACTCCTGCTGGGCCTCCAGCTCCACAGCTCACTGCAACTCCTTGCAGGCGGCCACCTGCCCAGTGCCTAACCCAGCAGGCACACTTCTGTGCTCATCTCTTGCAACATGTTCCTTTTCAGTTTCAGATTTCTAGCCACTTAAAAGACCTCCCACAGGCATCTCGGACTCAAAATGAACTGGCCTAAACAGTCAAGATTCCCAAACGTCGTTCCCTCAGCCTCCTGGTCTCGGTCAGTGGCGCTGGCTTCCTCCATCACCTGATCCTCTCCCTGCCCACCCCCAGGACCCCCCAGGCCTGTGGCACCCGTGCCACAGCAGACTTGAGTCCTGCACCCGCTCTGCTTCCTCTCCCCTGGGCCAAGCCACAGCCCTCTTCCTCCCGGACTGCCAAACTGCTCGTCTGCCTGCCTTCCCCGGCCCACTCCTCCACCTCAAACCTGCCTACGGTTTCCACACTCCGGGATCCTGTTCCCCACTGCGCCTGGCTCCGGGATGTGGTCCCTGTGGCCTCTCCCCCTTCTCCCTTTCGCTCCCCACAGCTCCCAGCCACAAGCCCAAGACATGGCAGGAGGAAGTGGAAGCTTTCCTCTCTTTGGCTTGGATCCTCTTTTCCCTGACACCTCACCTCATCCTCTGTATCTCTTGCCCAACGTCACCCCTCAGAGTGGCCCAAATCCTGGCTAGTCTCTGTTGCGTCACCCCTTGAACTATTTCAGCGTATTCTGTACTTGTGGCTCTTCCTACATACTTGTATATGTGTCTGTCCCCTCTAGACTATCAGCCCCACGAGGGCGGGGCACATAGGAAAGACTTTGGATGAGTTTCCTAAATTAAGGGAGCAACAGATGCATGAACAGTGTGAAGGTGGGAGCCCCAGTGTCCTCTGCCCTGGGTGGGCAGCCCTCGGCCCTGTGGTGGCGGCTCAGCGAAGCTGCATGGCTGTGGGCAGTATCCCAGCGGACTTCTCAGGGAGCAGCTGTGCGCCCACAGCCTCAGGTAGGAAGAGGCCTGGGCGCCAAGGGCCCTCAGCTGCAGCAGCGGCTTGGGAGTTTGCATCTGTGCTCTTAGGTTGGGGCTTTGGAGAGCAACTCTGTGGAGCAGAGACCTCAGGAAGAGCTTCTGACAGGGCTGGTGAGGGAGTTGGGGCGTGGGGGGCAGCACTGAGGAAGCATGTGTGCCCAGGACCCTCCTTGGAACCTAGGGTCCCTCCGGTTCAAGCCTTGCTATATGAAAGGGGGCAAGATAGGTGACCCTGGGTGAGTGCAATGCTACCTCCAGAGGCAGGGAGCCGCTCTGAGCGACACGGCACGCACACACGGCCAGGCCCCACCCAACAGGGGAAAAGCGTCCTTCCCTCCCTCCCTCGTGGAGTCTGTGGTCCCCCAGAGAAGAAGAGGTGTGGTTCTAAGAAAGCCCAGGAGGGAGAACCTGCCCAGGTCAGAGTTCAAGGGGGGCCCCTAGGGAAGGGCCCCCGGCCTCAACCTGACACTTTGAGAGGATGAGTGAAAACTCACCAGGGGTAGGTGGGAAAACCCATTTCAGGTGGAAGGGACGGCACTGGACCAAGGTCCTGAGGTGGGAAAGGACTTGACAGAGCCACAGAACCCGAGGCAGGTCCCCGCCGTGGCCGGAGGAGAGTGGGTAAGACGAAACTGAGGAAGCGGGGAGGGGCCCTGTGTGGGGCGTGCGCTGAGGAGACCCCAGAGAAGCGGGCTCTGACCCTGGCTCTGGGGGCAGACAGCTGTGGGCACGCCACCTCCCTCACCTCCATCTCCCCAACCTGCCGCTGCAGCTTCGCACACACCGTCTCCAGCTCCTCCTGCCGCTGCAGGCTCACCTTGCCTGGGGAGGTAGGGGGGAGACGGGAGGGGTTCCACGGCCCCTGCACCTAGGCTGCCAGGCTGCTCGCTTCTGGCTTTGACCAGAGCTTTGGCCCGAGGCTTACCTGGAGAAGCTGCCCCTCTGAAAACTCAAGGGATTCCCCTGAGAGTCACCTCTTGGCCCCTTCCCCTGACCTTGAAGAGGGGACACCCGGGCTCTCAGGAGGTCACCAACCTCCATCCCCCCACCCCCCTCCCTCAGAGCAAGGCTCCTGCGGGCGGCATTTCCTCCAGGCTTTTCTGTACTCAGGGCTGGGCTAGGGCTGTGCCCCAGGGGACTCGGTCCCACACAGAAGGGCACCGTCCTGGGTGTCACTGCTCCTCTCTGGGCTCCGTTGTCCAGACCACTCCCCCCCATACACACACACGGGACTCAGCCAGATGCTCTGGAGCCCTGATGCCCAGGGGTCACTAGCCCCAGGGGAGGTGCAGGGGTGAGCTGGCCAGCCCGCAGAGAGGGCCTCTTACCCTGGTGCTTCTCGAGAGTCTCCACCATCTCCTCCAGGGCCTGTATCTTCCGAGTCTGCAGCAGGGAGGTGGGAGGGGAGCGGGCCTGGTGGCTTCCAGAGCCCACAGCCCTTCTGGATGGGAAGAGCCTGCTTGAAGCCCCTGTCCCACCCTGGGTGCAGCCACCACTCCTGTACCTCAGATGAGCCCTTTTGTGGCTCCACCAAGGTGGGGGAAGGGTGTGGGGCACCCCCAAGTGCCCAGCACTAAGCAGCCACTGCTGCCACCCAACCTGAGGGTGAAGGCCTAGCTCGGAGGTGAAGACCTTGAGGCTCTGTGCTCAGGTCACAGGGACCCACATCAGTCCCAGGCCAGACGTGGCCCCCGAGGTGGGAGGTCTGGTCAGGGAGATGGTTCGAGAACCCATCATCTCTGGCCTACTGCAAGAGTAGCCTCACTGGCCTCCCCAGCCCGGGCCCTTCCACCCCTCCGACCAGACCCTGGCCCTCTGCCCACTGGGGGCCCACCTTGGACAGTATCTCATCAGTCTGGGCCTTCACCTGCCGTTCCAGATCCCGCAGTTTCCGTGTCAGGGTGGCCACCAGCTCCGAGTCATTGTACACGGGGACTGCCAACCAGACAAGGTCCTCGAACCCAGCCTAGAGCTGAGGCTGATGGGGTGGGGGTCCAGGGGAGGGGGGAGAGATCCCCAAACGTGGAAAGAGGCGTGCTAACAGCAGCTGCAACCTATACTATAGCCTGCCAGGCTCCTCTGTCCATGGGATTCTCCAGGCAAGAATACAGGAGTGGGTTACCATGCCCTTCTCCAGGGGATCTTCCCAACCCAGGGATGAAACCAGGGTCTCCTGCATTGCAGACAGATTCTTTACCTTTGGAGCCACCAGGGAAGCCCCTAGACAATGGGGACTGTTCTAAACACTTCATGTGTCAGCTTTTCTGAGGAAATGAACTGCTTTGGGAATCTGAGGCACAGAGATTCAGTAATGCACTCAAGACATACAAAGAAGTGGTACAACATCCAGGTCACATTACAAACAGTGTCGAAAAGTTCACCCTCAGCTGAATCACATGTCTAATCTCACCCCTAATTCACAGGCAGTACAGTGGACAGAGGAGCAAGTTGACAGCACGGGGACAAGTCACAATGGGGCCCATCCTGCAGGGCAGGTGGCCTGGACTCTTCAAAAAGCATCATTGTTTAAAAGAGGCAGGGACTCTGCTCTGCAGAAGTACAACAGTAAGACGCATGACACGACTCTCACGTAGAACCCAAATCAGTGAAAAAAGCTGTGGGAGGAATTTTGGAACACGGGGATGTCAGTTACTGAGTTGTTCACATTCCGAGGTGTGATCACAGCATTGTGGTTACGTATTTCCTTCTTCCTAGAAGACGCACAGGTAAGTGCTTAGAGCTGAACTGCCACGGTATCTGTGACTGATTTCCAAATGGTTCATCAAAAAAAATACACTTGTGTTCCTCCAGACGTGTATATGGAGAGAAAGCAAGCACAGCAAAATGTCACTTATTACCGAATACAGAGGGAGGATGTGTGAGCATCTGCTGAACTATTTCAACTTTTTTGTTGGCTGACAATGTTTTAAATTAGGGACTTCCCTGGTGGCCCCGTGGTTAAGAATCTGCCTTGCAATGCAGGGGACATGGGTTTGATCCCTGGTCAGGGAACTAAGATCCCACGTGCCATAGTACAACTAAGCCCACAGGCCGCAACTACGGAGCCCTAGGTGCCAGCCACAGCCTGCCCTGGGGCTTGAACAGACCTGAGCTAAGGGCAGGGCCCATGTGCGGCTTCATGCCAAGCCAAGCTCTGAACAGGTCTGGGGTGCAGGCACGTGCCCACAGTCAGCCAGGAGCAGAAGCAGCTGCCTCTGACCCAGCAGGCAGGAGGCGAGGCCATACCTCTCACGGCCTCTCTCACTGGGGTCTTTCCTGATGCCAGGGACTCAGACCCCTTTGGGCGTCTGCACTCACCTTGCCTACTCACAGGGGCACCTATGCCACCATAGCAGGAAGGGACAGAGATCCTTTCTTCTGAGCCATGAGCGCCATTCAGCATGTCCACCTCATCTTCTGCAGACAGGGATGCCCGGGTCACCGCTCTGCGGCTGAGGCCCTGGGCCCTGGCCGAGATGAAACAGCCTGTACTCTGTCCCTCTCCCTCTTCCCACTCCCCGCGTATGAGGAGAGAAAACTTGGGGTGCTGGAGAGCAAGGATCCAACCAGAACAGGCCTCTTGTTCTCCCAGCCCAGCTCCTGGGGGGCCCTGAGGGGCCAAAGCCTGCATCAGAGTTGGGGCTAGAGTGCTGTTGGGATGCAAAGGTCTGAGCCTGCAGGAGGCAAGGCAGCCATATGCGGACTGGGCTTCAAGGAGAAAAGGCTGTAATGGGCTGGAGGCGGCTGTCATGGGCGGGGGAGGCGGGTGGGGGTCTGGCGCCCTCAGAGCCCACCCCACAGTGAGCAGAGGGATTCCAACGTTAGTCAGGACATCCCTGTTCAGGGTGTGGAGTCTCCTAACCCGAGGGCCGCGGGCAGCACTGTCGCAGGCCAGCCACCCCGACTGACAAGGCAGTTCACCGTGCTCTTTCTCTCCATCCGCCCAAACGCAAGGAGGCGAGGAGGGCCCGTGGGCCAGAGCCCACACTTACCATTTCCGTAGATTTTTATCCCCCGCCTCCTGGGAACGGGCAGGAAGGAGAAGGAAGACAGACAAGTTAAGACCCCCTGGACTGCCATGGCGAGGTGGGGGGGGGCTTTGGCACCAGGTCCCCCCTCGCCAAGCCTAAAAAAGATGCCTCGTGAGGACACCCACCCCCAATCCCATCCTGGCCAGGGGGTGAGCCAAGGCACAGGCGTCAGGGTATCTGACTCCTCCCAACGGAGACAGATGGGCAACAGCTGAAGGGCAGAGCCTTAGGGAGAGGACCACAAGAGCGCCCCAGCCCAGGAGCCCAGCCCCAGCTCTGCTCTGAAATGGCTGCAGGACCCCAGGCCTGTCACTTAACCTCTCTGGACCCCCTTGGCCATGACACGGATGACTCAAAGTGGGGTTCAGAAGAACAAGGAGAGGGGTAAAAAAAAAAATGCTTTGCAAAGATGAAAGCGACAGAATGATGACTAGGCTTCCCTTCACTGAGAGCCCAGCATGTAACGTGGCCAGGCCCAGAACGGCTGGGCCATCAGTGTCTGCAGAACTAATTCATGAACAACGAATAAATGGAAGAGCTACCCCACAGCCCACACCTCACTGGAGGGTGTGCTTAGACACATGGACAGCCTCCCAGAAGACGGGACGAGAAAGAAGAGGTGGCCAGGGAAAGATACATCACTTCTTACTGCTTCCCCAAGACGCTAGGAGTCAATCTCTGAGTTCATGGGAGGGGCCAGGAGGAGGCAGGGGCATGGACACAAAGATTCCAGGAGGCTGGCTCCTTACCCAGGATTCACAGGCTCCGACTGTAGAGGCACTCTCCGGGTCTTGCCAAGGGAGGCCAAAGGTGAGCTCATATTTCTACTTCTAGACTCTAGCCATCGGGAACCCCCTGAGAAGAAAGAAGTCAGCCCTTGGGGACAGTCACTGAGGACCAGGGAGCAGCCTGAAACCTGCCCTTCCCTGCCTACTTTTCCGAGGAAAGGGCACTGTCCAGGGGACGGTGCCCCTCATGTCTTCCCACAGCCCCTGCAGAAGTTTCTGGAGGCAACCTGGCCTCAGGATCCCATGCTTGATGCCCACCTGCTCCGCTGGATATCTAGCTCTCTGCTCTGCTCCTGGAGGCCTCTGGCCTAGCAGTACCCGAGAAATGGGCAATGGGGTGTGATGGGGGCAGAGGCTGGCCACTCAACCAGGACTTCCGCAGACCTCCATCCCGGGCACAAGACCACCCAGGTGGCCAGGGGCTTTTGTCCATCTATCAAGGACCTGGTCCTCACAAAGTTGCTCATCACAAAGCCCGGGTGTCCCTCCCCTCCTACTGGAACCAGGTGCCACCTCCAACATCTCAGAGCCAGAGAGGGGCAACCCCAAGGCAGGGTTCTACCAAGACACTGCACGTGGCAGGAAGTCAAGAGCCAGGCTCTGGACAGGTTCCAGCACCAGTATAGCCTGCGCCTCACTTTCCTGTAGCATAAAGTGGGGATGGTAACAGTATCAGCCAGGCAGGGGTAACACACTTAAATCACCTAGCCCAGGGCCACACGCAAAGGAATTACTTAAAAATGTAACTTGTGACTGCTGATGTTATTAGCACACAGAAGGCCCTCATAAATGTTTGTTTCCCTTCCTTTCCTCTTCCCTCAGGAAAGATGAATGAACATCAGGGATGCAATTAAAGGTCACTATTCAGTGAATTAAGTGTATCATGTGGCCAATATCTAGACATCTTGGTCAGACGACCTCCACTAGATCCTGAGTCAAGTCTTTAGCTCCACTTTGGAAATGCGTGGCCCTGGCCTTCCCCCCGCATTTTCCCGTGAAGCAGGGACGGGGACCTGCATCACCAGGAGGCAGCTTCCTTGGTCCTGATTCTGGAGTTTGGGACTCATGCCCCGCCCTCACTCAAAGGTGCCCTCCAAGGACCAGGCCCAGAGTCTCCTCACCCCATCACCCAGCATCCAGCCTCCCCAATCTGCCCCCAGCCTACCTGCTGCTAAGTCACTTCAGTCGTGTCCGACTCTGTGCGATCCATAGACGGCAGCCCACCAGGCTCCCCGTCCCTGGGACTCTCCAGGCAAGAACACTGGAGTGGGTTGCCATTTCCTTCTCCAATGCAAGAAAGTGAAAAGTGAAAGTGAAGTCGCTCAGTCGTGTCCGACTCTTAGTGACCCCATGGACTGCAGCGCACCAGGCTCCTCTGTCCATGGGATTTTCCAGGCAAGAGTACTGGAGTGGGGTGCCATTGGTTCCTGCCATCTCGCTCAGGCATCCTCACGGTTTGTGTGGCCAAGTGTGATAGCCCCTGTGGCTCCCTGCACCAGTCTCCACACACCGCCAGAGGGATCTTCTTACACACAAAGCTGACAGGTCGCTTCCCTGCTAAATACTCCCAATGGCTCCTTCTCACCCACAGGAAAAAAAAAATCAAAATTCCAGACTTCCTTGCTGGGAGCTGACTGTGGCACAAATCATGAACTCCTTATTGCAAAATTCAGACTTAAGTTGAAGAAACTAAGGAAAACCACTAGACCATTCAGGTATGACCTAAATCAAATCCCTTATGATTATTCAGTGGAAGTGACAAACAGATTCAAGGGACTAGATCTGATAGACAGAGTGCCTGAAGAACTATGGATGGAGGTTTGTGACACTGTACAGGAGGCAGTGATCAAGACCATCCCCAAGAAAAAGAAATGATAAAAGGCAAAATGGTTGTCTGAGCAGGTCTTACAAATAGCTGAGAAAAGAAGAGAAGTGAAAGGCAAAGGAGAAAAGGAAAGATATACCCATGTGAATGCAGAGTTCCAAAGAACAGCAAGGAGAGATAAGAAAGCCTTCTTCAGTGATCAATGCAAAGAAATAGAGGAAAACAATAGAATGGGAAAGAAAGACTAGAGATTTCTTCAAGAAAATTAGAGATACCAAGGGAACATTTCATGCAAAGATGGGCACAATAAAGGACAGAAATGGTATGGACCTAACAGAAGCAGAAGATATTAAGAAGAGATGGCAAGAATACACAGAAGAACTATACAAAAAATATCTACATGACCCAAATAACCACAATGATGTGATCCCTCACCTAGAGCCAGACATCTAGGAATGCGAAGTCAACTGGGCCTTAGGACGAATCACTATGAACAAAGCTAGCGGAGGTGATGGAATTCCAGTTGAGCTATTTCAAATCTTAAAACATGATGCTGTGAAAGTGCTGCACTCAATATGCCAGCAAATTTGGAAAACTCAGCAGTGGCCACAGGACTGGAAAAGGTCAGTTTTCATTCCAATCCCAAAGAAAGGCAATGCCAAAGAATGCTCAAACTACCGCCACAACTGCACTCATCTCACACACTAGTAAAGTAATGCTCAAAATTCTCCAAGCCAGGCTTCAACAGTACGTGAACCCTGAACTTCCAGTTGTTCAAGCTGGTTTTAGAAAAGGCAGAGGAACCAGAGATCAAGTTGCCAACATCTGTTGGATCACCGAAAAAGCAAGAGAGTTCCAGAAAAACATCTACTTCTGTTTTATTGGCTATGCCAAAGCCTTTGACTGTGTGGATCACAACAAACTGTGGGAAATTCTTCAAGAGATGGAAGTACCAGACCACCTTACCTACCTCCTGAGAAATCTGTATGCAGGTCAAGAAGCAACAGTTAGAACTGGACATGGAACAACAGACTGGTTCCAAATTGGGAAAGGAGTAGTCAAGGCTGTATATTGTCACCCTGTTTATTTAACTTATAGGCAGAGTACATCATGTGAAATGCCAGGCTGGATGAAGCACAAGCTGGAATCAAGATTGCCAGGAGAAATACCAATAACCTCAGATATGCAGATGACACCACCCTTATGGCAGAAAGCAAAGAACTAAAGAGCCTCTTAATGAAAGTGAAAGATGAGAGTGAAAAAGTTGGCTTAAAACTCAACATTCAGAAAACCAAGATCATGGCCTCTGGTCACATCACTTCATGGCAAATAGATGGGGAAACAATGGAAACAGTGAGAGACTTTATTTTTGGGGGCTCCAAAATCACTGCAGATGGTGACTGCAGCCATGAAATTAAAAGACTCTTGCTCCTTGGAAGAAAAGCTATGACCAACCTAGACAGCATATTCAAAAGCAGAGACGTTACTTTGCCAACAAAGGTCCGTCTAGTCAAGGCTATGGTTTTTCCAGTGGTCATGTATGGATGTGAGAGTTGGACTGTGAAGAAAGCTGACCGCCAAAGAATTGATGCTTTTGAAGTGTGGTGTTGGAGAACTCTTGAGAGTCCCTTGGACTGCAAGGAGATACAACCAGTCCATTCTGAAGGAGATCAGCCCTGGGATTTCTTTGGAAGGAATGATGCTAAAGCTGAAATTCCAGTACTTTGGCCACCTCGTGCGAAGAGCTGACTCACTGGAAAAGATTCTGATGCTGGGAGGGATTGGGGGCAGGAGGAAAAAGGGACGACAGAGGATGAGATGGCTGGATGGCATCACCAACTAGATGTTTGTGAGTTTGAGTGAACTCCGGGAGTTGGTGATAGACAGGGAGGCCTGGCGTGCTGCGATTCATGGGGTCGCAAAGAGTCGGACACGACTGAGCAACTGAACTGAACTGATCCAAACAAAAAATTTCCCTCCTTTTTCCCCTCTAATCCCATCAGTTCCGGAATCCTGCAGGGTAAACCCTGCACCTTTCTCACACACAGCTCCTCCTCCCGTGGCGCCGTTGGCCATCCTAGAGGGACTCTCACTGCCCTTCTTTGGGGCTGTCACAATGGCCCCAAACCGACTTCCCTGCTTCCAATCTCACTCCAAGCCAATCCAACACACCTTCTCCAGATCAATTTTCCCGTGTGATCATAGGAGACCCCTGAGGACAACGGCTATTCCTTTCCTTCCGCCTGGGGACTTCTTGAGCGAAGAAGGGCTGTGTCTCCTCCCTCAGATTGGGAACCCTGGGGACAAAGCCACGTCTATTCCCTTCACTTTGGGTTTTTTCTGGGGTGGGGGGGGGGGGAATGATGGGGCGGGGAGACTGTGTCTTCCTCCTCAAGCCGGAGGCGGCTAAAGGTTAGACTGCCTGCCTCTTCAGACTCAAGCTTTGAGAGTCAAATTGGTCTTCCAACAGGTTCCAGTGCTCTCCAGCGCGGACACGGGCCAGCAGGCTGCACACCTTCATTCCCTAAATCTCAGCTGGAAGCGCTCACCACGCGACTTCTACGAGACCCTCCCTGGAAGTCGTCAACCCTCTGCCTCCGCCCATAGCCGTGGTAGGCGGCGGCCTGAATCTGCTCCCAGGCGCGGGGAGTCTACTGGAGGGGCCGGGATGTGGGGCTCGCATGTCCTCGAGGCTCTCGCGGTGAGGGCCCCAGCCTATGTGAGAAGGACTCCACGAGCAGAAAGGTCTGGGGCCTTTCTGTAACTCACCACGCAGGCCGCAGAACCACCCGCGGCGCCGCCATCTTGTTGTCACACGGTTTCCCAGGCGACCAGGACCCGTGTGCTTCTCATTGGCTAATGCGTGAGGAGTCCCTGAGCAACCAGGAGGCAGCGGAGGCGGGTACAGCTGTCTCTACTCGAATTCTATTGGCCCACGAAGTCTAAACTCATCGCGGGGAATACTGCGAATCCCAGAACCCACCGCTCTGAGCGGACTCGGGGTTTAGGGAAACTTGAGAGTCCTTTCCTACTACCCCAGGGCACAGAAAGCGGAGAATTGGGATTAGATTCACGAAGCTGCTGGAAGCCTCTGGACCTGAATGTGCAGTCCTGACCATGCCACTGTTTTATTAAATTGATTTTGGGAGAAATTACATTTATCCTGCTGAGCTTGTTTTTCCATCTGATCAGTACAGTACTAAAGGGAAGTTATTTTGAGCATGAATTGAAATGATACAAGTACTTAATAAATGCTTCTTAAATCTGCATTTCTCTGCTAATTTCTTGGCGCCCCGAAGAGACGCTCAGATTCTATTTCCTTTATGTAAAAATTCGAGTAAGACTCCTGCTGTTGGGTGAGATACTTAGAGTGACTTTGGGTGAGACCCTTCCCCCTCCCGAGCCTCACATGAAAAACAACCTGTTGGATTAGAGCAACTAGAGATAGTTTTGTTAAGAGCATGGTCTTTGGCACCAGGAGTCCCGGGCTATGTGTGTGTCCTTGAGCAAGTTACCTTAATTTCTTTTGTAAAGTGGGGATAATATCAAACCAGTCAATCCTAGAGGAAATCAACTCAATATTTATTGCAAAAGCTCACGCTGAAGTTCCAATAGTTTGGCCACCTGATGCGAAGAGCAGACTTGTGGGAAAAGACCCTGATGCTGGGAAAGATTGAGGGCAAGAGGAGAAGAGGACAACAGAGGATGAGATGGTTAGATGGCATCACTGACTCAATGGACATGAGTTTGAGCAAACTCCAGGAGACAGTGAAGGACAGTAAAGCCTGGTGTGCTGCAGTCCATGGGGTCCCAAAGAATCAGATATGACTTAGTGACTCAACAACCACCACAAACCCACCCCACAGAGTTGCCGTGAGAATTAAACGAGACAATACATACTGAATACCTATCACAATATCCATACAGAGTAAGTTTTCAAAACATTTCCTGCTTTTAACTTTTGTTATCATTATCTCACTTATCATTATCTCATAGTCATCCAGCTGTGATGATCTGGGTGTCTTATGATTTCCAGCACCCACTTCCTTATAACTTGGCTCAACTACCAAAGCCCTTTATCTGCATGTCTCCAACTGCACTTATTAATATTTTCCATTTGACTCTCTAACCTACTGCTTTTAGGGGAGGGCAGGCTCCTTGAGGCATTCTTTACACACCAATTGGAAACTGAAAGGACCTACTAATTAATGAGCATCTTCCAAGTGCCAGATGCCAAAATTATGAGCTTTAGAGATGAGAAAACTGAAGCTCAGAGAAGTAAAGCAACTTGCTCAAGACTGTGCAGGTAGAAAGCAGAAAAGTGGATTCAAACCCAGAATTGTCTGCCTTCAGAGTCTGTGCTGTTTCTTGAAGCTCCCACTTTAGTAAAACAGGCAGGCAAAGATAAGTCAGGGTGCAGATGGTACTGGTTCATGGCTAAGGGAAGAATTCAAGTGGAAAGTGTGACTGGAAGTTGGAGGTAGGAGACCTCTCTTGCCATGAAACTGCGCTCGGGAAGTTCTCTGAGGCTTAAGGTGTATGAAATGAGAAAGTCTGGGGCCTAGTGTTTTGGGGGATTGGTAGTCAGAGAATTAGCAACCTTATACTGTCACCTTGCTCATGTTCCTTCTGCTCTCAAAGGTAAGCAAGGACCGTCACTATGGGAGGCAGGGGCGCTGGCCTCATGGGCCTTGTTGTGCTCTGCCTCTCACTTCCGCAAGACTAGGGAGTGAGCTGGCGTTTATCCAAGCATCGGGGTTTACAACATACCTCCCTCCTTCCCAGGGCTGGAAGCCTGGCCTGAGATTCTGCAGTAGGCAGACACTCAGCAAATATCTAGTTCCTGTGAGGGAGATGGGAGCCCTCTAACCTGGCAGGCAGTTTATTATTTTTTAAAGAGAGAAATCAGAGCCTTATTGTAGAAGTATACATTTTCTTCGTAGAAACTTGGAAAATAATCATAGTCATCTATTGAGGAAACACGGGCAGCATAATTTAATAAGTCTACGGGGATGGGCTCTGTCGCTTGAGGTGAAGTGGAGTGAAAACTGCCTTCAGTCGTGTCTGACACTTTGCAACCCACCCCCAACCCCCCATGAATAGGACCCCATCAGGATCCTCTGTCCATGGGATTTTCCAGGCAAGAATACTGGAGTAGGTAGCCATTTCCTTCTCCAGAGGATCTTCCCAACCCAGGGCTCAAACCCAGGTCTTCTGCAAATTCTTTACTGTCTGAGCCACCCAGGAAGCCCCACTCTGTCACTCAGCTGGCTGTCTCTGCTCCAGTTACTCCACTGAGCCTCAGTTTCCATATCTGGAATAGAGATTCTAATCAAACCTACCTTGTAGGGTTATTGTGCAAATTAAATGTGTACAATTCCTCATAACATTGTTGTGTTACTGTTTTTAGAAAGCTGTTTTCCAAAAACAAAGTTATAAGAGTGAAACAAGAGTCTAAGCTCACCTAACAGTTACTTTTCTGACTTATATTTTTCTATCTCCCATCTTAGGTGGTTCTAGAAATCTTTCCAAGGTCTCCAGGTTCACAAAAGATTTGAGTGTTGGAAGGACATTGGAGGAAAATTTGTCCAGCTTCCAAATTCACCCAGGATTACCTCTGGATTTTCTGGGGTGGGGGCCACTTGGCCTCCTCTTAGCTCCATCCTGGGGTGGATATTCATTCCTCTGACAGTTGTGGAAAGGCCCTAGAATGGGAGTAGGGAGGCTCTTTCTGCGCCTGCTCCCCACCTGTGGGATGAGGAAGTAGACCCCAGCCCTGGGGTCTGAGGGTTCTGGAGGCCTCTATTCTTGAGAACAGACTGAGTTCACTTTGCAACTAAGTCATTTCCCAAAGAACCCTTACCAGTTATGACCCCTTTGGCACTAAAGAGTTTATCAATTCCTAGCAGCTCAGGAGGGAGAGGTAAAGACTAAGGGAGAAAGAGGTCCTGTAAGTCCAAGCATTCCTTCACAATAAAAACCTTGTCGTCTCTCCCACCTTCCCCCTCTTCTCCACCCATATCACCGGCACCATGGGTCAAGCCCATCCTAGCTCCTGTCGACATTTAGGACCTTCATATCGCATTATGTGTCCTGCCCTTCACCCTTCTCAATGTTTCAGAAACCATCATGCTCTCTACATTCAGGCCTCTCCTGCCAATGAGAACATCCTCCTTTGCCTTTTCCCCCTGGAAAAAAATCCCCTCCATCCTTCAAGAACTAGTTCAAACGTCCCCTCATTCATGAATACCCTCACTCCCCACAAGTAGAATTGTTACACTCTACAGTCTAAGAGCCCTGCTGCTGTTATAACATCCCTTATTCCATTTTGTGATTTTTTTTTCAGTATGTGTCTCCCTTGCAGACTATGAACTTCTCAAGGGAAGGGATCCTTACCCGTCTGTCTTATTTGACTCACGGTAGGTGTCAACAAATGGCCTGAAATGAACGGCTGAACAAATGGATGGAGGCTTCCCTTGGAATGCGCACCCCTCTCTCTGCGGGGGTGAAAGCTGCAGAGCAGATCAAACTGTAATGTGAGACGCAAGCCCCTCCCCGCCCGTCCCCGCCCGTCCCCGCCCGTGCTCTATTCCATTCTGTCCCCGAGCTCAAACACATATTGTGCAGATGCCCATTGCGGGACTGCCCTAAGCTGGGCACAGTCATTAAAGAACACTGAGAAACTGGGATGGGGAGTCATCTGAGGTGTTTTGCATGCTCAGGTTCCTTTTTTCTTTGGTTGCACTGGGTCTTCCTTCCTGCACATGGGCTTTCTCTAGTTGAGGTGAGTGGGGGCTACTCTTCACTGCAGTGCGCGGGCTTCTCACCGCAGTGCCTTCTCTTGTGGAGCACAGGCTCTGAGGCCCGCAGACTCAGTAGCTGTGGTGCGAGGCTTTAGTTGCTCCACAGCAGGGGGATCTTCCCAGACCAGGGATGGAACCTTTGTCCCCTGCACTGGCAGGCAGATTCTTAACCACTGGACCATCAGGGAAGCCCCCCAGGTCCCTCTTGTTCTGCACAAACACTCCCTTTGAGTGGTCTTCCCTGAACACTAACCTACATATGTCCTCCCCTCATTTCTCTTTCTTCTCACTACCCTTTTGACTTCTTCATAGCGTTTATTGAAGTCTTAAATTACCATCATGGTTAATGTTTTCTCCTTTCAAATGGGCTTCCCAGGTGGCTCAGGGGCAGAGTCTGCCTGCCAATCCAGGAGATGCAGGTTCACTCCCTGGGTCAGGAAGATCCCCTGCAGAAGGAAATGGTAACCCACTCCAGTACTCCTGCCTGGGAAATTTCATGGATGGAGGAGCCTGGCGGGCTATGGTCCATGGAGTCACAAGGAGTCGGACAGGACTGAGCACACACACACCCAGATGTCAGTTCCATAACATCAGGGGCTATGCCCCTTTTTCCCCCACTTCTGTAGCCCCAGTGTGTGCAGTACCTGGCACACAGCAGATACTTAACAACTAACTATATTTGGCTATAATATTCTATTATCATTTTCCACTTTACTAATTCTCTCCTCATTTGTGTCTAATCTGATGTTAAACCTATTCACTGAGTTCTTAATTTCTATTATTATATTTTTAAGTTCTAGAATTTCCATTTGGTTCTATTCTATAATCTATAGTCCTTGGTCTTGTCTTCTATGTATCTGAATATACTAAGCATTATTAGTTAAAAGCTTGGTTGATAATTCCACTATCTGGATTTTCTGTGTAATTGTTCCTATTATTTATTGCTCCTCTTATTTTTTGTTTGTTTTTTTGATCATGTTGTCTTCAGTTTCTATGAGGGGTTGGGCTGTTGTTTCTTGTTCATTTGTACTCCTCATGTATAACCTTTCATGCTCCCAACCCAAAGCCTAGTGGAGGGCGGGGGAGTTTGCCAGGGCCCTCCTTTCTTAGCAGGTCTTGAACTGCAGTTTTCTCCCCCAGCTCCAGAAATCTGTGGAAAGCTCTGCACAGCTTCTCAACTGTTTCTTCCGGAAGGAGCAAGTGCTTTTAGAGGAAAAGCAGCCCCAAGTGAAGGGCTCACATCTTTATTCCCCTTAATTCTTTTCTTCATTGGTAACTGCCCAAATATTTAGTCTGCTATTGCCCCATAATAAGCATTTATTGACCTCATGAATACAGGCATGCAAGGCTCAGAGGTAAGGTGTGATCGCCTTGTATTCACTTATTATTCAGCTGGCCCTGACACCTAACTGCCATATTCTGCCTTGTGCTGAGTTAGAGAGGTGACAAGACCTAGAGGGACCTGGTCTTGGGTCAAGCTACTAGACAATATTCTTAGCAGACACAATCTTTAGAGCAGTGGCCAACAGAAGGAGCTCTTGGAATACTGAGGAACCCCCTCCCTTTGAAGGAGTTTCTAGCATCAGGGAAATGGAAATGTTCGCAGAGGAAGGGGCTTCTGAGCTAAGTCTTCTTTTTTTAAATATTTATTTTTATTTACTTATTTATTGGCTCACCAAGTCTTAGTCGTGGCATGTATGATACTGGATTTTTGTTAAGGTATGCAGGGTCCTAAAGGAAATCACTCCTGAATATTCATTGGAAGGACTGATGCTGAAGCTGAAGCTCCAATACTTTGGCCAGCTGATGCAAAGAACTGACTCATTGGAAAAGATCCTGATGCTGGGAAAGATTGAAGGCAGGAGGAGAAGGGGACGACAGAGGATGAGATGGTTGAATGGCATCACCGACTCGATGGACATGAGTTTGAGTAAACTCCAGGAGCTGGTGATGGACAGGGAGGCCTGGCGTGCTGCAGCCCATGGGGTTGCAGAGAGTTGGACACGACTGAGCGACTGAACTGAACTGCAGGGTTTTAGTTGCAGCATGCAGACTCTCAATTGTGGCATGTGGGATCTAGTTCCCTGACTAGGGATTGAACCCAAGCCCCCTGCATTGGGAGTGAGGATTCTAAGCCATTGGATCAGGAGGGAAGTCCCTTGATCTAAGTCTTGAAGAAGGAATATTATCAGATAAAACAACTGAAGGGCTTTCCTTAAAGAGAAAACAACTTGGGTTGTAAAAGAGCCTGGGGCAACTAGAGATGCAAGATGGGTGTGGCTGTGGGCTAGGGTGTGATATGCATAGAACCCAAAACAGAAGGCTGGGGAGAAAGGAAGGCCTTTGAATGTCACACTAAGGAGTTTAGGCCTGATTCCTGGGGGAGATAGGGGCTATGGACTGAGATTTCCCAAGTCAGGTTTGGAGAAGGTGTATGGTAGGGCAGGAAAATCTAGAGACAGATAGGTTCTCTCTTTAGCTCTGCATTAATCTGCCCTTCTTGGGTCCTCAATTTTCCCATCTGTAAAATGGGGGTCTCTCTAAGCTCTTTTAAGTTTTGCAACCAGGGTTGTGTCTATCCAGATGGTGTTAAGACAGAATGAAGCTGCTCAGAGGGCAGGAGAGGAAGTCTGAAGCCCCACTTCTCCCAGGTACTAACAGACTCCAGACATCCCTCCAAGTCACAAGTCCCAAACTCTAAAAAGCCTTCCAGCACCCACCAGATCGCCCAAACACCAGCAGCTCAAGCTCAAACAACAGCAGAGACTCAGGATGTGGAAAATGAAATTTCTGGGGTTTGTAAGAATGTTTTTGCAGATATGAGCTTGGCATTTAAGTATCGTCACACGAATCCGCAGCATGGAGAAAGGACCCAGGGTTTAGCCTGTCTTAGCTGCCTCTTTGTAAGAGGAGAGAACACCGCCCGCCCAGTGGGATGGAGCCAGTTTCAGCAGGGCAATCTTAGGCTTCAACCTGGGCCTCTTGTCTCCTGGGGCCAGGGCCCTTCTGGCATCTGCTGCCTCATGGACTCTCACCCACCCACTTGCACCAAAGGCAGCCAATGCGGTGAGGTTAAGGGTCAGGAGCTGCCTCAGGTGAAGGAGCTGATGGGGGTGAGCCGTGACAGGTGAGGCAGGCTTATCTATTGGCGTGGGGAATTAGCTCAAATAGTATGGTGCTCGCTGAGCATGCAAGAGGTAGCGGGATCGATGCCCGCATTCTCCAGTTTGGGGCCTTGTGGCTCAGCTGGTAAAGAATCTGCCTACAATGCGGGAGACCTGGGTTTGATCCCTGAGTTAGGAAGATCCTCTGGAGGAGGGAAAGGCTACCCACTCCAGTATTCTGGCCTGGAGAATGTCATGGACTGTATAGTGTCACAAAGAGTGTCACAGAGTCAGACACGACTGAGCGACTTCCACTTTTCGTGGCAAGTAGTGGAGGGCTCCACCCACTTCCTTCCCTCCCCACCTCCCCTCCCCCGGAGCCTCAAGATTCCTGCCCCTTCCTTTTCACTTCCTGGCTTTCACCAGCCTGACTTTCAGGTTTTTGTTTGTTTTTTTCCTTCGTTTATTTTTAGCCAGGGCTGGAGGCCCTAAGGGCTCACTCAAGTTTTTCTGAGGCTTGCTACACGAGGCCCAAAACCGGAGCAGGGAAGTGAGAGAGGGGGATTTCTTTTACTACCGGGCATGCAAATGAGACACAGAATAGACTAAGGACGGGAGGGTGAGTGAAGCTGAAGCTGGGCTACAGAAAGGACTCTTGGGTCCTCCAGGAGGGAGCCAAGCAGGGAATGAAGACTTAATCGGTAACTTCTAGGACAGCCCCAGAGGTTACATGCATAGCTACTGCTTCAGCAGACCTGGATGCAATCCCACCTGAAACTGGCTCCTCCTTTTATTACCTTGGGCAAGTCACTTAATATCCAAGCCTCAGTTTCTTCATCTGGAAAATGGGGGTAATAATGGAACCTGCTGCAGAGTCCCACTGAGAGAATAAAGTGAGAGGATGTATAAAGAATAGAGCACTGTTCAGGCATCTTTGTGATTCACCCTGTCCCCCAACCCCTGGCTGGGACTTCACAGACACCCCCACCCCAAATCCCTTCCCCTGCAGTTTAGTTAACTTCTGGTCCTCCACTAGCCTTCTTCCCATCACTCTGAGACTAATACAGACACCCATCTGCTGTTTCCTTTATCCAAGTCACAAGATGCTAGGTCTTAGTAAACTTCAGAAATAACCCACTTCAGTCTTCTCACCTGAGGCCCGGAGGAAATGGGCTTAACTAGAAGCTAGGTTTCTGGGTTCCTGTCACATTTCACCTTCATTTTCACAGAAATCTACATACCCCACTTTTCGTGCTCCCCAAGCCTTTCTTCTCAATCTTGGAATGGTCCACAACCTTACTTTGAAACCTAAATTTATCCCAGCTTTTCCTCCTTCAGCGCCTATCCCCTGCCCCAATCTCCTTTTAATAATACCATATTTTTGTAATTCTCTGGCAGTTCTTTCAGAGAGGTACAGTTTCTGGCCCCGGGTCCCAGAATTGATAGGTGATTAAACCAAGATTCAATCCCCATTCTGCAGGACTCCGAGCCCAGGCCCTCTTTACTGCCCCCCAGCTGCCTCTGGGTTTGCCCACCTCCCATCTCCTGGGATGTGCCCCAGTTCCACTCCAGAACCGTCTGTCACCTGCCAGAGCTGTGGAGCTGGGGCCTGGCATCCTCAATCGCAAGGTCTGTAGAAGAGCAGCAGTACCCACCCCACCCCAGAGGCCCTCCTTCCTTTCCCTCCACCCCGCCTCCCTGCTTTACCCTCCTTCAAAAGCAGCCAAGCCCAAAGAGGCCTGCAGACAGCCCTGAGTTCATCTCCAAAAGCTGCTACCAAGAGAGCCGCGGAGAGCCTCCCAAAATGAAAGGCTTCCTCTTCCTCCTCTTCACCATCAGCCTCCTGATTATGATTCAGGTAAGAGCAGCCCCCTGGAGTCCCTGGAAGCACCACCCCAGGCTCCTCAGACCTCCCCTTCCATGGGAACCAAGGCCTCCAGACGCCTAGCTCCCAGTCTTCCAGTTCTTCTGGTTAGGGTCAGACTGTTGGAGGGTTTCCGCTGAGCATTGCTGCCTCTGGTACTTGAGGCTGGGGCACCCTGACAGGGTGCCAGCATACTGAAGCCCCCAAGGGGTGTTGTGGAATAACAGAGGATGAAGAGGCTTGGGAAGACAGCCCTGAGTGACGATGGCATCAACCCACAGGGAAACTGGGGAAATGGTCCTGTTGGGAGGGGGGCCAGGAAGAGGTTCAAATGGAGCCTGATGGAGGTAGCAGGGAACCCCCACCCCAGGTGAGGAGCCTGAGTGTTTGGCAATGCTAAGATAGAAATCTCCCATTCCAGAAACAGCTAGAGTCTCAAGATCAACTGCTATTCCAAGAGTGGCTTTGGCAGCATCTCACATGCTAGTCGGTAGAGAAGGGAGCCATCGAGTTCTCCATCGAGAACAGCCTGATCAAGCATTAAGGACACCTTGGTCGCCATCAGAAACAGCTTAATCTCCATCAAGGGCAGCTTTAGTTGCAGGGTGATCAGGCTTTGAGAACAGCCTGATCACCATCTGGCCATCTCTTTGGGGGAAAAAGCCACACCCTCCCTACCCCCACCCACCCACACGCTACCAAGCACCTTTTCTCCAGCCCAGTCTCATGTGACCTCCCCCACGACTGTGATGGGCTCTTCTTCCCATTCACTAGATGAGGAAACAGGTTCAGAGAGGCTAAGGCCCTGGCTGGGCTATTAAGGTCAAGGTCTGGGGCCACAGATTTCCCTATCTCCTGCATACTGGAGGTGCGGGTGGCCTGGTGGACGTGAAAGAAAGGTTCCAGGGCACATAGACTGGGGACTGCCTCTGACCCTGCCTGCGTCGTGGCCCGAAGCAGCCAGCCCTCCCCACAGGACCTCATGGCAGAAGTCACGACCCTTGGGACAGGGAACCAGGGGCTGCAGTCTGGGGGTGGGAGAACTGTGTCTCTAAACAACACACATGAGACTCACCCCTCCCCGGGCTTGCCCCACTTCTCTTGCAGATACAAACTGGAGTCCTGGGAAACCATACCATCAGCACCTCCAAGAAACCCCGAAGTGGCTCCCCAGCCTTCGGCAGCCTGGCCGGTGGCAGCATCCTTTTCTTCTTGACTAACACCCTCATCCAGCTCTTCCACCTCACCTGAGGTGACACGCCCCAGCCCTCATCCCATCCCCCCCGAGATAGCGGCCATCATCACTAGCAGGAGAAGCATCCCCAATCCTTGGGAGGCGCTGATGCTAGAGATGAGCAGTTTGTAGGAATTGACGGGCAGAGCTTGGGGGGTGCCCATGGCCAACACAGGGAGGTTCTGACATGGAGGAGGAAGCACCACCCAGCCGGGGCTCAATAAAGCTGTTGTGTACTTGGAGCAGGGTCCTACGTGTGGTCACTGGACATCACCAGACCCGAAGAGCCAGCACCCAGGGGCTGCCTGTGTCCCCATCAGCAGGAGAGGTGGCACCAGGTAGCTCCCACCCCACCTTCCCTGCCCCAAAGTCTGGAAGCTGGGGCCCTACCCGTTTGGATCCCCTTGAAAGAACCCAGCCCAGAACCTGCCATAGTCACCCTCTCTTTAGTGGCATTTGGTCACTGGTCCCTGGGAGTTCAAGAAGGGAGGTCCCAGAGGACCCACACGCCCCCACCCAGACCTTGGGCATCCACAGTTACAGAGGCGAGTCCCCCACTCCAGTACCTGAGTTTCTTCAGAACAACAGATTCAGAGAGAACTGCCCACCCAACCTCCAGCGGTTCCCTCACAGCCAGCCTCCTGTCATCACGCCTCCAACCACAGGGGACTGAGAAAGGTGAAGAGGCTGCTGTCCAGTTCTATCCCACGTACCCATGGGTTAGAAGGCAGGAAGGACATACAGCTGCTCTAACCACTTGTACCCCTCTTGGAATTGGGATCAACAGAGAGGGAAAGGGACCCTGGAGAAGTCCCCATCTCTGCCTCTTCCCGGAGGACCTCGGCCAAGGGGCCAAGTGTCTGCTAGATTGAAGGACTATGTCCTGCCCTCTCTGAGCTGGGTTAGGAACCAAGACCCCCTGTCCAGGCTTATCTGACTGAGATCAAACCTTTAGGGCCTGAGACCAGGGTTGGGAGAAATTGAGAGGAGCCCTGGTGGGTGAGGCCCTCTGGGGTGTGGCTCCCACTTGCCTCTCTCGCCCGGCCCACACTGCCCCCATCACACTGGACTTCCAGGTTTCCACCCCTGAATTTGTTTGCATCCCTCTGCCATCCTCTAGCCCGGATGACTCCTCATCCTCCACATGGCGGGTGAAGATTCCCTCCTCCGGGCAGTGGTCCATGCCTTGTGCCTCTAAATGGTTTCACGCCCTCCCCTGTGCCCGCCTCCACTTCCTTTCTTAGCCTGTCACTGAATGTATCACCCTACCCGTTGGACTCCTCCACTGGACTGTGAGTTGCCTGAGCGCAGGGACCAAGGCTTGGTTTATGTTTGTGCTCCCAAAGCCCATGTTCCCGGAACACATCATTTGGGGGAGGGGGGCAGCGACAAGATCACGCTTGGCAGTCAGTCTGGTCCCAGGGCTCCCTCTGGTGGCAGAGGCAGGCCTTGCATCTGAACGCCAGAACGGGAAGGAGGGAAGAAGCAAGCCCACCTGAGCCTTAGGCAAGTCAGAAGGCAGGTGAATAAAACCTCACTCCTGCCACCCCCCCCACCCCAAATATCAAGGTGCAGCATCAAGGATACCTGGGAGCATAGTATAAAATAGTTTATGTTACAACAAAAAACCCTATAAAAACATGTCATCCCAGGGAGAGCCTCCAGGGCTGGGGGGTGGCAGGGAGGCTTCAAAGCACATGGACAGTCCAGATCTGGGACGCCCTGTCCTTGGCCAGCTCCCACAGCACTGCGTGGTCCCGGTCGTAGCCCCGGCCACCTGCGGGGGATGGGGTAAGAGACGAGGAGATGGTCACAAAGAGCTAGGGACTCCACTGCCCTCAAGGGCCTTCTCCCACACACATGCCCAACTTACCTTTCACATCTAGGATCCGACCTTCAAACATCTGGCTGCAGATGTGGCCCAACTCACTGATGCTCCATGTCTGGCGGGGCAGGCGGCTCTCAGCCCACAGCACCACCTTGGAGCCTGTGCTGGGGGGGCCAATCACCTGCAGGCTCATAGTGGGGGCCACCTGAGGCCCCCAGGAGGTCGTCAGGCACCGGCCCTCCCCCAGGGACTCTGCCAAACCTAAAACACCTTTGATACACCCAGCTTTGAATTTCTGGCTCTCGTGGACTGTGACTCTGGGCAAATTTCTTGATCTTTCTGAGCTGTTTTCCTGGGGGGATGGTTGTTGAAATAGTTCTGGTTCAATGTGAGAAACCATCAAAGAGCTGGGAAAATATGAACTCCTCCAGGAAGGCTTCCATGACTGACTCCTGAAGCACAGGCTTTAGCAGCAAACTTCCACATACTTACTGGCTATGTGACTTTCAGCCAGTTACTAAACTCTGTGCTCTGGTTTCCTCACCTATAAAACGGGAAGTATAATAGGACCTGCCCTCTAGTGCCCTCTAGGGATTGCATGCGATGTTCACGTGAAGACATCATGATGTTCACAGGAAGACATCTGCATGGTGTCCCCTCCACCGCCACTTTCTCAGGAAGGGCTCCCCTTGTCAGAGATACTGGTATTCCCTATTTTCCTTTTTTCATTTATTTTTCCTCTATTGCACTTTTCAGCACCTAGGGCTCATTGAAGCCATTTCTTTCTCTCCCCACTAGGAAGCAAGCTTCAGGAGGGCCGAACACATGGCGGGTGTTCAGGAAAGATTTGTGCAGTGAATCTATAATTTCCTTTTGGCCATGCCACATGACTTGTGGGATCTGATTTCCCAACCAGGTTCAAGCCTGGGTGCCTGGCAGTAAAAGCCCCAAGTCCTAATCACTGGACCACCAGAGAATTCCCGAATCTATCATTAATAATAGGACCCAGATCTGTCACAGGTTATCAGAGCTGGGAGGTCCCTTAGAAGCCTCTGGTCCCGCCCCTTTGTTTTGCAGATGAGAGACAGACCCAGAGAAGAGCCTGAACTGCCCAAGGGTCCGTAGCCTGCCTTCTCCAACTCCCCAGGGTCCTGGTGTCTGTATCTCTCTGCCTCTCTGGCCCAAGACTGGCTCCTGTTCCCGACTGAGCACAGGCTGGGACTCCTGAAGGTGGGCTTGTGAGGGTCTGGGGGCCCTGGTGTCACTGTCCCAGCCCCTAAACCCATACCTGGTTCTTCAGTAGCCCATCCTCGTAGAACCAGATGTTGCTGCCTCCAGCTTGGGGCTCAGAGACCACCACGCGGCCCGCCTTCATGTCTTCCACGTGGTCTGGCACAGTCAGGAATCCCCCCAGTGCCGCATTCCAGAGGCGAAAATAAGCCCGGCGCTGGTGAGTTGGGGGAGTCTAGAGTCAGGGCTCTCTGGGCAGGGATGCTCCCACTTGGGCCCCCAGTGCCCTCAACTCTGGACCCTCTAGTAACCCGAGTTCCCAGGCTCTCCCTCCTGCCCCAAACCGACCTGGACCCTGCTTCTAAGTCACTCCTTCTTTCTCAAACATATGCCGAGGGCACACTCACAGCACATACCCACACAGTTGTACATCTGTAGAGATGCACACAGACGCACTGGCAGCTACACCCCAGATCCACATGGCCACACAGGAGGACGGCAGACATAGACACAGGGACACATGCCAGCAGGTACACTCTTTGCTCCCCCTGCTGACTTCACAGCAGGCACTCAGGTTTGCTAAAAGTCTGGAGAGGAACCACAGCGGGGCGGACACTGGCTTGGCCGCAAATCACCCAGGGGTCTTGGGTGGAGGTGACAGTAATAACGGTAATCACAGCCAGTGTCTGTTGACATTCCACACTGTTCTGAGGGCTTTACGGCGTTATTCAATTCTCAAAACAGCTCAATCATACATATCACCCCCATTTTATAGATGAGGAAAACTGAGGGCCATGGAGGTAAACCACTCGCAAAGATGGTAGAGCAAATCCTTGCCTACTTGTCTGGGCCTTTATTTCTCCATCTGTACAATGTGAGGGTTGGAGATAATCTCCAAGATTTCTTCTAGCAATGATGTTCTACAAGGGACCGTACAGGTATCCTCACACGAAGACACATGCTTTCAACAGTGTCACAAGTACAGCCACACACAGTCACAAACACACTCTCACAGATGTACAGGTTTGCCACAGACTGCCGCCAGAGGACACACGCATACAAATGCCATCATGAACACGGAAATGCCCTCAGACGGGTGCACACACACACACACACACGCACACGCCCTGTGGCCAGGCCTCCACACACATGCCTTCATTGCACATAATTGAAACACAGGTCCAGACGCGCACTCACAGACACACAGAAACATAGGTACAGACACGGCGTGGCAAAGTGAGGCGTGCTCGCTAATGGGTGGTACATGAGATAACTTTCAGGTTTATGTGGATAAGCCTTCTTGTTTAAAAAGTAATGGTAATGTGTTTATCAGTGTCTATTAAGGAAAAATCATACACACACACATCAAACCCACGATCTTATGGACATTATTCCTTAGGATAAGGATAACGTTAAAAAAGAAAAAAGTGAGTTGATTTAGAGGAAAATATTAAAGACGTAACGGTTCAAGAGGAATCATAGTAGGACAAAAATTATGACCAAAGTACATAAACACTGAATTTGGGAAATGTGGGACACGCGCAGACAGACAGACACACAGCCAGACGGGCTGACCCAGATGTGCTCAATCCGCCATGATACCCACCTGCTTGATGGGGTAGAGGGAGCCCACCCGCTGGGTCCCGCTGTATGTCAGCCAGTTGGTGATCTCACAGCTGCCCACCAGCCACTGGCGGCCCCGGAAGTCGCTGTGCTCGCATAGCACCCAGCTGGACCCAGCAAGCGCCAGAGACACAGCGAAGAAGACAGACAGACAGACAGGAAGGAGAGGAGGCAGGGCCGTCAGGACGATCTCCAGCTCCCCTTCTCTCAAGCCGGGACTCCTTTGCCTGGGGTTCGGGCCCCAGGAGCGGGTGGAGAGGGAGGCGGGAAAGGAGCCCTGGGGTTTGCAGGGCAGAGTAGGGTCCTGGAGAGGCCCCCCAGGCTGGGGTCCAAGTCCTGAGGGCCAGTGAGTCTTCCCAGCCTGCACTCCTTCCCCGCTCCCTCCTGGCTTAGACAGGAGTGGAAGGAAAGTGGGGGAAGACCTGGAGACGCCCGATCCCCCCCTCCCTCACTAGTAGCCCCCCACCTCCCCTTGACACACTCACACGCCCCCCTTGATCCGCACGGACAGCACATGATTGTTGAAGCCCTCGGCCTGCAGGCTCCGCACCTCCCCGCTGAGCTCAATCTCCTTGCCCTCGAAGCACTCCAGTCCATACAGGAAAATGGATGGCTCGGCAAAGTGCTGCAGGCCGGGGGCCACAAAGAAAGGGTGAGGCCATAAGAGCCCCACCCTCAGCACCCCCCTCCCCCTAGTTCCAGATGCATGACTCCTAGGGCAGTGTTTCAGGCTCTCTTCCTCCTGAGCTGCACCCCCACAGGGCCCCTGACTCCCGGACACTGCTGGGGGTGCCCACATTGTCAGATGCAGCCTGATCTGGATGGGCACCCCCCGCCTTAATACTGCCTCCCTGGTAAATGGCACTTCTAAGAAGAGTAAGAATAAGAATCCTGGTCATTATAACATCAGTTCACGAGTATTCAGGGCTGACCAACTCACCAGATTCTGTGCTAAGAGCTTTTCTTGATCTCATCAGAACTTAACAGCCCTAGATGTAGGTGCCATGATTATCCCCACTTAGAGGGAAACTGAGGCTGGAAGGAGGAAACCGCTTGCTCAAGGCCCTTACAGCCAGGCTCCAGAACCAGGTATGTTTTCCGAGCCCAGCATGGAGTTGTAAAGAGCATGGACTCCAGAGCCAGGCTGCCTTGGGAGAACCTGGCCGATCACCAGCTGTGTGGCCTGCAGCAAGCTGCACGACCTCTCTGTGCCTCAGTTTTCACATGGGAAAAAGGGAGATAATAATTGTACGGCTCCTAGGATTGCGGTGAGGATGGGATGTCCTGGAGCACGGGAAGCCTTTTAGCCCCGCCTGGAGTGTGGTAAAGTCAGGGCCAGCCATTCTGCTTGTGCTGCTCCCGCTGGTCTCCGGTCTGCCACCAAGTCCTACAGACCCCAGGTCCTTAACAGGGCCAGTGTTGTTTCTCTCCACTTGTCCCTGGTCTAGGACATCATTATTTGTCCTGGTTCTCTGTTGCAGCACCCCACTGCCTTCCCCCGCCCACCCCTCTCTGCCCATGCAGCAGAGCCATCTTCCTGTTTCACTCTTCCCTGCCCAGAACCACCACCTCAGTGGTCACCCCTGCCCCCAGCCCACCCCGAGCGCCAGCCCCTCCTGGCCCTGGTCCACCCTGGTTTCAGGACACACCACTCTGCGCTGTAATCTTTCTGGGTTCCTTGAAGGCAGGGCTGTGTCTGATTTATTTCAGGGTCCCCAGGATCTATCTCAGCAGGGACTCAATAAATCCCTGGTAGGCTGACCTGGCTTTGAAGCACTGGGGTCAAGAGGCCCTGGGGTCGTTCTGAGGAAGGCTGGATTTAAGCCCGACAGCTCACTCAGCAGTGGGAAGAGGCAGGCTCACCTCTGCCTCAGGGGTGGCTGGAACTGGACAGGGGCACTCACCAGGGGCACCTTCCGGAGAGAGCCCAGGACTGTGGAGGCCAGGCAGCCCATGGCTGTAAGAGTAGGGAACTCGCCCTCAGACAGAATGTACTGCTCACCCTCAAAATTCTTCTCATCAAACAGGATCCAGCTGGGGAAGGAAGGGGAAGAATAGGGGGACATGAGTAGGTATTTGAGCCCACCCTGTCCTTGGCCTGCACGGCCCCCCTGAGATACAGCAGACTGAATGCAACCTTGATGGGGATCCCCCAGGCCAGGGGAGGCCAAGGATGACCAGGCACTGCAGCAGCATGAACTGAAGTAAGACTTAAGAAAGAACTGAATGGACTCACACTGCCCTTCAGGAGAAATCTGGCAGTCACGCCAAACGCCATGCACAATTACTCAGCAAGCCTATTTCTCAGAATCTGTTCCAAGGACACCCTTCGCGAAACAACACATACACAAGGCTAGTGATTACACATTGTTTGCAGTGGCAGAGTGGCAGCAGCCAAATGTCCATCAATTGGGGATTGGTTGAATAAAGCACGAATCTGGAGTATAACACAGCAGTCAACAAGGATGAGGAAGAGCTTTCAAAGGGATATAAAGTGACCTTCAAACAGTCTAAAAAAACAAGATGCATAACAGTGTTGATAATATGTTTCCTGTTTAAAAAATTGAGATAAAATTCACATACCATAAAATTCACTTTTTTAAAGTACACAATTCAGTAGTCTTAGTATATTTATTAGGTTGCAATATGCTTCCTATTGTGAAAGAAAATGGAGAAGGAGGAAAACAAAATATATTTGGTTTCTACAGGTATATGCAAATTTATATATGGTGTATATTTGCTTATATCTTAAAAAAAAAACAACGAATGAATGAAAAAACATTTTAAAAAATGAGGGTGGGAGAGGAAAAAGTAGTGTGAACAAAGCTGTAACTTGTTTTTTAAGTCTTAACTTTGGAACTCTTATGGACTGAATGTGTACCTCCCCGGAATTCATAGGCTGAAGCCCTCACCTCCAATGTGATGGCCTTTGTGAGGTAGTTAGGTTTAGATGAGGTCATAAAGGTGGAGCCCTTATCATGGGATTAGTGCTTTATAAGAAAAGAAAGAGGGGAATTCCCTGGCAGTCCAATGGTTAGGACTCCAAGCTTTCATTGCCAAGGGCCTGGGTTCAACCTTGATTGGGAAACTAAGAGCCCACCAGAGGAAGAGATCCCTGGGGACACAGCAAGAAGGCAGCCATCTGCCAGCCAAGAAGAGAGCCCTCACCAGGGGACCAAATCAACCAACACCATGATCTTGGGGTTCCCAGCCTCCAGATCTGTGAGAAAACAAATTCCTGTTGTTAAACCACCCAGGGTACTGTGTTACTAGCTCAAGCTAAGATAGGAACACAATCAATATTTTCAGTAACTAAAAACTAGGATTAAATAAAAATGAGAAGTATTCCTAAAATTAAAATAAACAATGTAAATGAACCTAATTGTATATCAGGTTGGTGGCATAACCACACAGAAAAAAGTAAACAACACAATATTTTGAACATAACATACCTAATGGGATGTAGATGAATATACTGAGGACAAAAAGAACAACAGAGAAACCTCAAACAGCATTCACTGGGTTTTACTGTTAGAAGCAGTATTATCAGTAGTAGTATCAGTATTAGAATTTTGAAACACATAGCATGCAAATTTTGGTCTTGAAAGAGCGTTATCCATTAAAAGCAACCAGGATTCATTGGGAAGTGACTCCAGGTTAGAGGCAAAAAATATATACAAAATGATCCAGGAACATCTTATTGTACCAGAAAAACAGGAAGTTATTAAAAAAACAAACAAACAACTATTGGGGTCATATCAAAAGTACCCAGGAAAGGGACTTCCCTGATGGTTCAGTGATTAAGAATCTACCTTCCAATGCAAGAGACTCGGGTTAAAGCCCTGGTGCGGGAACTAAAATCCCTCATGCTTTGGGGCAGCCCACCTGCCACAATTAGAAAGAAACCCTGGCGGTGCAACAAAGACCCGATGCAGTAAAAAATAAACGTATAAATTTTTTAAAAGTACCCAGGAAGCAATCTGGAGGGGCTTCCATTTGCCAAAGGTGAAGTAATTTGAGTACACAAAAGAGTAGTGACTCCAGAGGACTGGAGCCTTTCATATACATAAAAACCCATGAGTCCATAACAATACTTAAAAAAAAAATCTTCATCGGTCAGCTTTGGCGGTTGCTAGGGCACTGATTCAAAAATTATTCTGAAAATTGATAAAAAGAAAGGGGCAAACACTGACTCTTGGGAAAGGATCAAACTGCCTTTTTTGCAGAGAAAGTATTTCAGGTAAATAAATAGTTAAAAAGGGAACGTTCTTCTTTATAGAAGTATTCCAGCTAGTATATGTAGAATGAATAACAAAACTTAGAAAATCATTTTGTAACCTCTAAAGGAATAGAGTCCAGGCAATTATCATCAATGGATACTGCTGCTGCTGCTGCTAAGTCGCTTCAGTCGTGTCTGACTCTGTGTGACCCCAGAGACGGCAGCCCATCAGGCTCCCCCGTCCCTGGGATTCTCTAGGCAAGAATACTGGAGTGGGTTGCCATTTCCTTCTCCAATGCATGAAAGTGAAAAGTGAAAGTGAAGGCACTCAGTCGTGTCCCACTCTTCTCGAGCCCGTGGACTGCAGCCTACCAGGCCCCTCCGTCCATGGGATTTTCCAGGCAAGAGTAATGGAGTGGGGTGCCATTGCCTTCTCCGGGACTGGGTATTAGGTAATAATAAATTACTGCTCATTTTATTATATGTGATAATAACTTGAGGCCGTGTGTCCTTTCTTGTTAGAGATATATATTGAATTATTTACCTGTGAAATTTTATGTTGGGTTGGAGATTTAAAATATTCTACCGAAAAAAAAAAAGGCAGAGAGGTGAATAAAACAAAACTGAAGTTCTTTATACTGTCTACAATGTTTACATTTGCTATTAACACTTTATTTTGCTTTGTTTCTTTTAAGATTGAATGATTCTCGGTGCAGAAGAGCTAATCCCAAGGAAGCCAAAGGAAGGAAGTCATTTGAAAGAAAGACCTTCTAACTACAGCCTCGATTTCCAAGCTGAGCTAAGCGCTTCAGGGCAGGTGCCCACAGGCCCACGTCTCCCCTTTCCCACGTCCTCACCTGCCGCCGTGGACTCGGCAAGACTGGGGCTGGAAGGAGGTGGGCAGAGAGCTCTGGTCATCTTCAAAAGAGATGTGGTCACCCAGGAAGTCGGGGCCGGAGAAAAGCTGAATCTGGCAGCAGAGACGGGAAGAGATGAGAGTGAAGGAGGGTGATGGAGTTGGGAGAAGAGAATGGGGAAGAGAGGGAGAGATTTTAAATGAGGGTGAGACAGAGGCCCCCCACCACCTCCTTACCTTTGAGATAAAGTGCAGATTGTGCTCCCCGACCTGAAGAAAGGGACCAAAGTTTTGAGATTCAAGAAGAGTGCTAGCCCCTAGCCTCAACGCCTCCAGTGTCAATATTCCTGATCCTTTCCGCAGTTCGCGCTTAGTCCGGGGTCTGTGTTGACTCCGCCCACTTTCAGGAGACCCCGCCCTCAGGAGCTCCAGGCCTGCTCCTTCTAGTCCCGCCTCCACTGAAGTGGGCACAGCCCAGACCCCAGACCCCTCCCCACCAAGAGGCCCGGCTCCTGCAGCCTCCACGCACCTGCAGGACCGGCTGCAGCGAGGCGAGGGCGCTGTTGCCCGAGCCCCAGTCGTCGCAGTTGCGGTACACGCCCTTCTCCAGCACGTACTGCTCCCCGGAGAAGCCCACCTCCTGATACGCCACCCACCTGCAGGAAGGGCGGGGTGCGGGTCAGTGGGGCGGAGCCGACGTCTCTGCTGGAGCCGCCCCCGGCCCGCCCAGCTCCCCGGAGGCCCCTAGTCACTCACACGCCGCTGAGAACGTGGATGGCCTGCGTTCTGGGGCCGTGTCCCGCCAGCTCCACGTCTGGCAGTGCCTCGCTCACCTCCACGCCCGGCCCCTCGAAGTCCATGGCCTCAAACAGCACCACGGCCGGGTCCCCGAAGTCCTGGGCCCGAGTGACAGTCAGATTGCTCCCGGCTCACGGACGGACAGAAGGAAACCCCTGGGTATATCCAGACCCCTAGGACGCATCCCACTAAAGGACTTTGGGGTGAGGTGATCAGGTGGGCTGGGAAAGGGCAGCAGGAGGGAGAGAGGCTAGACTCCAGGAAGATTTCCTCTACTCTGGAGAACAAGGAGAGTAGGCACAAATTCTCTCAACAGAGGGTACCAGCTGAATGTCCCAACTGCTCTTGCTTACCGTTCGGATGACCCGCAGGGAGGTTAACACCTCGTTATAGCCTCCCCAACGTGACCAATCAGTGTATTCTCCCTCTTCCAGCAGATACTGGTGACCCCGGAAACCCTCCTTCTCGTAGCCCACCCAGCTGAGCAGGGGGAAACAGACAAACAGGGAGTCACAGGAAGCCCTCGGGATTGTGAAATAGCTGCCCCCACCCCCAGGCAGCCCAGGTCACTCCCCACCCTGGAGGGTAGAGGCCAGTGGGGAGGATGAGGTAGAAGGAAGGGTCCTGAGTCCTCACCAGCCCCCGAGAACTCGCAGGGACCCCACAGACGCCAAGTTGGGGCTCTGGCTATCCTCTGGCTGCTGCAGGTTGTAGATGTCTCTGTTCACTTCCCAGCTCCGGCCCTGAAACCCTGGGGCCTCATACACCACAGCCTGTGGGGGAAGGGGTGGTGTGGGGTTGGACCAAACCCACCCAGCCATCCCTGGATGACTCTCGCCAGCATCAACCCAGAGCTAAGCCCTCCCAGTCCCTCACTTGAGCCCCATGCCCTCACCTGACTCCTTTCTCTTCTCTGACCTGTGACCTGGTCCTTCCACATCAAAAGTGGGTTCCCAGTGAATCAGTCAGGTTCCACCATCACCACCACCACCTGCCCCAAGACCCAGCCTCTGGCCCCAGCACCCTCCTCTCCATCTTCTAGTCCAGGCCGTGATGCATACACACGCATACACACCCCCTACCCAAAGGCCCTGTTTGACCCTGAAGCCTAGGCTCTTACCTTGGGCTCCCCTGGCCTCTCCACACTTGGGCAGCCCTGCAGAGAAGACAGAGTGAGACCCCAGCCCAGAGGTGGGGAGAGACAGACTGGGGCTGGTGACCTTGGGTTGACTTGTTCCTGAGACCCTTAAAAATGGCCAATCCCATGTCCTCCCCCCTTCCCTTAGAATCAAATCCTCCCTCTCCTCGACTCCTATTCCCAGTAGGAGTTCCCAGGCCCTGCCTCTTCTGCCAGACTGCAGGGCAAGGCTACTGGGCCCACCTACCCCTTACCAATCTCATGGGCTTCAGGGAGCCCACGCTGGGGTCTGATGCTCCCCAGGCCTCTGAGGTGGGATACTCTCCAGGCTCCAGAATACAGGGAGTATCTTCAAAGAAGGGTTTGGGGTATAGAAGCCACCTGGAGGAAGGCAGAGAAGTAGCTGCACCCTAGACTCCCAGGAATACAGAGTAGTGGATGGGGTGGAAGGTGCAGAGGGAAGGATTGAGTTTTGGGGGAGAGGCCCTGATCAAGGGAACTCTGGAGAACATTTCAGGCCCCCATCATCTCCTGTAGCAGCCAGTCCATTGATCTCTCTTCTGACCTGACCCTAATTGCACACAGAGGCTGAGAGTTCTTTCTAGCACCCATACCTGCTTAAAATTCCCCATTAGCCTCATGATACAGCCCAGCTGCACAAAGAGGCCTTCCTCCTGGGCCTCCCATCTCCCCAGTTGTGCTGCTTTCTCTGGCCAGACTGAACTTTCAAAGCTTAGATCTCTCACCTCTGGGCCTTTGTAGGTTCCAGTATACTCTCCCCCCCCCCATTCATTCAATTAATAGATATTCAGGGCCATCTACCCCATGCCAGGTCCTGCTTCAGGCATCAGGGACACAGTAGTGAACAAAACGTATGAAGTCCCTGCCTTCACGGAGCCAGTTCATCCCAGCTGAGGAGTCTCCTCTTCCAGGAAGGCTTCTCTGACCTGGGCTGGTTTGGCGCTGTTCTTTGCTCCTGCAGCCCCATGCTCCTCCATCCTGGAATTCCGGATTGCTACTGTGTGCTTCCTTCCTGGCCCCACCAGTAGGCTGAGCACATCTCGCAGGCAGGAACCATGTCCTGTCACCTCTGTGTCCCCAGCACCCAGCAGAGTGAGTGTTAAATGAAGGGCTTCCAGAAAGCCCAGACTCACAGTCCTGCAGAAACAGTGGCAGATGCCACTTGCAGGGGCCTCTCCAGGCCCTGGGGGTCCTCCAAGGCCTCAGTCAGCTTCACTTGCTCCCCTTTGAGGCCCTCCTCAGAGTACAGACTGATCTCTGGGGTAATGTAATCCTGCAGAAGGAGAGGGGTGGGAAAATGAAGTGTAAAACAGCACCTTGGACCTCCCTGGAAGAGGGAGTCATAATGGCCCCAATGACCACGATGGTGTGGTCACTCAGCTAGAGCTAGACATCCTGGAGTGTGAAGTCGAGTGGACCTTAGGAAGTATTACCACGAACAAAGCTAGTGGAGCCGATGGAATGCCAGCTGAACTATTTCAAATCCTAAAAGATGATGCTGTTAAAGTGCTGCACTCAATATGCCAGCAAATTTGGGAAACTCAGAAGTGGCCACAGGACTGAAAAAGGTTAGTTTTCATTCCAATCCCAAAGAAGGACAATGCCAAAGAATGTTCAAATTACTGTACAATTGCACTCACTTTCGCATGCTAGCAAGATTATGCTCAAAATCCTTCAAGCTAGGCTTCAGCAATATGTGAACCAAGAACTTCCAGATGTACAAGCTGTATTTAGAAAAGGCAGAGGAACAATAGATCAAATTGCCAACATTCGTTGGTCATAGAGAAAGCAAGGAAATTCCAGGAAAGCATCTACTTCTGCTTCATTGACTATGCTAAAACCTTTGTGTGAATCACAACAAACTTTGGAAAATTCTTGAAGAGATGGGACCAGACCACCTGCCTTCTGAGAAATCTGTATGCAGGTCAAGAAGCAACAGTTAGAACCAGACAGGGAACAACTAACTGACTCAAAATTGGGAAAGGAGTGTGACAAGGCTGTGTATTGTCATCCTGCTTGTTTAACTTAAATGCAGAGTACATCATGCAAAATGCCAGGCTGGATGAATCACAGGCTGGAATCAAGATTGCTGGGAGAAATATCAATAACCTCATCTATGCAGATGATACCACTCTAATGGCAGAAAGTGAAGAGGAACTAAAGAGCCTCTTATAAGGGTGAAAGAGGAGAGTGAAAAAGCTGGCTTAAAACTCAACATTCAGAAAACTAAGATCATGGCATCCAGTCCCATCACTTCATGGCAAATAGAGGGGGAAAAGTGGAAGTAGTGACAGACTTTATTTTCTTGGGCTCCCAAATTACTGCAAATGGTGACTGCAGCCATGAAATTGAAAGACGTTTGCTCCTTGGAAGGAAAGCTATGACAAACCTAGACAGTGTATTAAAAAGTAGAGATATCACTTTGCTTGAAAAAAGTCCATAGAGTCAAAGCTATGGTTTTTCCAGAGTCACGTATGGATGTGAGAATTGGACAATAAAGGAGACTGAGTGCCAAAGAATTGATGCTTTTGAATTGTGGTGCTGGAGAAGACTCTTGAGAGTCTCTTGGACGGCAAGGAAATCCAACCACTCATTCCTAAAGGAAATAAACCCTGAATATTCATTGGAGGACTAATGCTGAAGCTGAAGCTCCAATACTTTGGCCACCTGATGTGAAGAGCCAACTCTTTGGAAAAGACCCTGATGCTGGGAAGGTTGAGGGCAGGAGGAGAAGGGACAACAGAGGATGAGATTGTTGGATGACATCACCAACTCGATGGACATGAGTTTGAGCAAACTGTGAGAGATAGTGAAAGACAGGGAAGCCTGGCATGCTGCAGTCCATGGGGTCACAAAGAGTCGGACATGACTTAGCAACTGAACAACAACAGCCAGTGGTTAAGGCTCCGTTGCCAATTCAGGGGAGCATGGGTTCAATCCCTGGTCAGGAAACTAAGATCCCATATGCCGTGTGGCATAGTCAAAAGATAAAAACAAAAACAAAACCACCCATCACCCTTCAGAGACTACCCCCGTCCACACCTGCCTCCCTAAGTCTGTTCAGCTGGGGCTGCCAGGGGCTTCTCCCCAGAAGCCAGAAACAACTGGGGTGTTCTCTGCAATGTCAGCCAGGTAAGCCTGAGTCCAAAGCCCTCGCTGGTCCCTCGCTGGCCCTTTGGGACCTAAGACCAAAGTTCTCAGCAGGAGCCTGCCAAGTACCATGCCCTTTGCCCTGCCTCTGGGAGCCTCATTTCCAGCCTGGTGGAGGGATGGGCAGGATGGACAGCCATTTCCGGAGATCTGAATTTGATCCTTCTTCATATACAATTCCAATTCTATACCAATTTCTACCCCTTCCTAAACTGGAAGGACTGATGCTGAAGCTGAAACTCCACTACTTTGGCCACCTGATGCCAAGAACTGACTCACTGGAAAAGACCCTGATGCTGGGAAAGATTGAAGGCAGGAGGAGAAGGGGATGACAGAGGATGAGATGGTTGGATGGCATCACCGACTCAATAGACATGAGTTTGAGTAAACTCTGGGAGTTGGTGATGGACAGGGAGGCCTGGCATGCTGCAGTCCATGGGGTCACAAAGAGTCAGACACAACTGAGTGACTGAACTGAACTGAAACTGGCCTCCACCTGCACTGCATCTCAGGAAGCTACAGGTCCTTTCCGCATTTCTGGGTGCTTCTTCTTCATCAGGATCATTTTTATTCACTCACTTCTTCATCAAATGTTTATGAAACAGGGACTTCTCTGGTCATCCAGTGGCTAAGATGCTGAGCTCCCAATACAGGGGGCCCAGGTTTGATCCCTGGTCAGAGAACTAGACCCCAGATGCTGCAACTAAGACCCAGCATAGCTGAATAAGTAAATAAATAAGTATTTTTTAAATGTTTATGAAACATCTACTGAGTGTAAGACATATGCTATGGTCCTGTCCTACCCCTTCTCATTCGGTCTTCCCAGCGGGAAGTGTTAACAGCGTTCACAGACTAGGAAAGTCAGACCCAGTGAGGTTAAGTGGGCTGCCTGAGGGCACCCAGCCTGTAAGTGGCAGGGGCCAAGAACAGAGCAGTGCAGTTTTTGTTCGCTGTTGCAACCCAGCACGTCCCAGTGCCTGGAGCACACTAGGCACCGAATCAATGCTGACTGAATAAAAGGAACCCAAGTCCACCGGACTTCAAAGCCCTTGGCTCTCTTTTGTACCTCATTACCTCCCACATGAAGATGAATTTATGGTGAGAAGCTCACAATAAATTGTCTACAAACACCTCTGTGTTTCTGGAGAGGCTTTGAAAATTCTCGTCCCCTCTTTTGCATGGCCAGGCCACTGCCCTAGTTAACATAAGATTCTCTTCCTCTCTTACCAGGAGTATTGCAACAGCTCTGGACTCAAGGGTTATTTTGTCCTTCCATTAAAAAAGAAGAAGAAGAAGAAAAAAATCCCAAAACGTCTGTTAGGCCCTGATTTTAGATTTCCGCTTTCTCTTCTGGGTCTCTCTGGTGTCCAAGATGGTTTTGTCAGCTTAATTTTAGTGATTTGTAAATTTGTGTTCTGACCATGGTACTTCCCCACCTTAGCGATATGAAACTGTAATACTGACTGTGCCCTTTCCGACCACGTCCTTTTGTTTAGTCCCTTTGGTCGTGTCCGACTCTTTACGACCCCATGGACTATAGCTGGCCATGTTCCTGTCCATGGGATTTCCCAGGCAAGAACACTGGAGTGGGTTGCGACTTCCTTCTCTAAGGGATCTTCCTGACCCAGGGACCAAACCCCTGTCTCCTGCATTGGCAGGCAGATTTTTTAGCACTGAGCTACCAGGGAAACATCTGTGTGTGCGTGCATCTATACGCGGCACCTCAACTCTGGCTGTGGGCCTGAACGCCTGGGCCCTGGGTGGGTGGTGAGTGCCCACAGCCACCCCCACCCATTTCTGTTGCTCTAACTCCATCCTTCCCCAAGCTCCAGCTGGAGCTAGTGCAAGCCAGGCTGAGCATCCCCCAGAATCCCTTTCTTCTCCAATTGGCTCCACGGTCAGGACTCTATACAGGTATAAACCCTCTTCAGGCTCCAATCCTGTGATCTCTCCCAGAAATCCCAGCTCTAGGTGTCTCTGTCTTCCTCCTCAAGGCCTGGGACTTAGGGTAGATGAGGCAACATCTGGTCCCCCACACCCAGCCACTCACCCGGACGACCCTCCTCAGGGAGCCGATGCCTTGGGTACTCCATGCGGATCCTGGGGCTCCAAGTTCTGTATCCCCTTGAGGCAGGACCAGCTTCTGGCCCTGGAATCCTGGCTGTTCGTGCAGCACCCAGCTGTGGGCACAGAGACCTAGGGTCATTGAATGGAGTTGGGTGGGAGGATGTCCCTGCAAGGCAGGGTCTCTGGGTAGCTATGGCGGTGGGGGGGGGGCTTCTGCCCTCAGTGGGCACTTCTCACTGTCCTCACATCCCCAAGGTTCACACGCCAGAGCCCACTGGGAGCTCCGCACTCACCAGCCTCGGACCACCCGTACGGAGGCCACATGGGCCCAGCCGGAAGCATCATCAGCATCTTCCCAGACCTCCCTGCGGCTGCCTTGGCAGCCAGGCTCTGAGAAGAGGATAATCTGCAAGAAGGCCCAGAGGGGTCCTTAGGGCCCGCCCCGGAACCTCCGCCTCCTGCTCTCTCACCCATTTGCCCCCCAACCCCAGCGCCCCCTACCTTTCCAGGTCTCGTGTTCAGCTTGCCCTGGGTCTTCAGTGCTGGGCTCTGGAATGGAGAGCCGTGATACGTCTTTATGGGGTTGCCTCCTTATTGCCACTCTCAACCTGCAGCTCCGTGAATCCCATATCCTCCCTGCAGACCTCCACCCCGCAAAGAGCTGGCCCACAGAGAATGCTACACTTGCTCCCAGCCCCCGGGGGCTTCATCACTCTGTCCCCGGAACTGCCCCCTTCCCCAGCTTCTGAGATTTTATCAAGCCCTTCGGAATCCGCAGTGCAAACAGCTTGCTGCTTGGATTGGGAGACTGCCTCCCAGGATCCCGGTCCTCACAGGATCCAAACCCTGGCCTAGATGAGGCCAGGCCCTCCTCCGTTGCCCGCCCAAGGCCTCACTCACCCACCCCTCCGGGGGCCGGGCACGTGCCGGCTTTTCTGGAGGTGGCCTTTCACTGTAGAGCAGGGGCAGCTGTCCTGGACCCTTCTTGAGCCCCGGTGCCCTGTGGGGCTGCAGAGCGGATAGTTTTGTGCCCAGTGGTTCCGAGGTGGGGGCCTCCTTCAGGGCAGGCACCAGACCCCCAAAGAGGAGGCTGCCTCCAAGACGGGAAGTGGGCCGGCTGCCTGCCTGCCACTCTGGCCCAGGTTCTGGGTGGGGGCCCTTGGCACCTGCTACATGCTTCTTCATCATCTCCAGAGGAGAACAAGAGACCTGGGTGGGCCGGGCAGGGGAGGGGTCCCTGGGGGGGCCTAGCCTGGCTCTCTCCTGCCTGCGCTGGAGCTTTTCATCGTCGCTCAGGTAGGGGTTCTCTGGCTCTTCTTCCTCCTCCTCCTGTGCCTTCTCCTCCTTCTTTACTTCCAGGGCGGGCATCTCCTGGGGGCTGGGTCCCAGCACACATGGCCCAGGCTGGTCCTCCTCGATGGCAGGCAGGGTGGCGTACATGGCCAGGTAGGAGGAGCGGGGGGCTCGAGGTAGCCGGTGAGTGCGCAGGATCTCAGGAGGCTCCATGCTCCGCAGGGTATCCAGGAAAATCTCCAGGTCAGCAGTCAGGGCCACCTCCTCCTCCTCCCTCGATGGCTCCAGGAATGTCTTGTCCTTGGTGGCTTCAGGGACAAGCTGGGACTCCTGGCTGGTCTCTGCTCCCATCATCACCGGGGCTGCGGGACCTCCTGGACCAGAGGATACCTTGCCCACTGAGGAGGAGGGGGCGATGAGAGTGGCTGGGGCCTGGACAGCTACTTTCTGAGTGGAAGATGGGACATTAGAAGCATCAGGGTCCTGGACAACTTCTTTTTGGGTGGGAGATGAGACGATGCTTTCTTCAGACCCCTGGACAACCTTTTCCTGTTTGGGGGATGGAACGGCAGGAATTGTCAGGCCTTGAGCAGCCTCTTCCTTGGGGAGGGGAGGGACCGGGCTGCCTGCTGTACTCCAGACGACCTCTTTCTGGCTGATCAGGCTGACTTCTGGGCCCTGGGCAACGTTGGTTGGTTTGGGGCCTGAGGCAGCAGGAGCACTCAGACCCTGCACTACCTCTTTTTGGTTGGGAGATGAGTCAGCAGGAACTCCAGGGCCCTGTACTATCTCTTTCTGGGTAAGGGAGACAACAGGGACTTTTTCAGAGTCCTGAACAACCTTATTCTTTGGGGAGGATGGAGCAGAAAGACCTCCCGGGCTGGTGATGGCCTTCCATCTCATAGAGGATGGAGCAAGAGATTGTCCAGGGACTATCACAACCTCAGTCTTCACCATAGGAAGGACGGTGGCCGCAGGGGGATCTGAAAGCCCTTCTCTTTTGATGAAGGGCAGGGCCTGGGGTCCCCGGGGCTTGAGAGTGAGCTGGGCCCGAGCCTGAGTAGGTGCTTCAGGTTGCTCTGGGGGTTGAACTAGGTCCAGGGAGAGGGTTCGGGTCTGGAGTCTGGGAGAGGAAGGTACTGGGGTGTGGCCCTGAGAGGTCTGGAGAGGGGACTGGGTGGGGCTGGCGGGTCTCTGCACCCTTGGGACCTCATGGACCCCGGCACCCAGGGTTCTGTCCTGTTCCTGGTCTGGGTGGGCTGCAGGGACCTCCTGGCTCGGAGTGGGGTGAGCTTCCTCCAGGAAGCCCGCAGGGCCCGGGGCAGATCTGTCCTTCGGCTCTGCTGTCCTCGTCTCAGGCAGCTGCCTCAGGGCTGACCCTTCTGTGCTGCCCAGATCTGGACTCCTTGGCACAGCAGCCAGGGGCCTGGGAAGCCGGCTGGTGGGGGCGGTCCGCTCAGTGGGCACAAGGCTACTTAGCAGCTCCAGGGCCTGAGTGCGACTGGGGGAGCCCTCGGCCCGCGGGTTCACCACCACTGCCCGCACCGAGCGGGCAGCATTGCGGCCCCTTGGCAGGGCCTCGCCCACGAGCGCGGGCCCCACGGAGTTGATCACGGTGCTGTTCACCCGGCGGTCCACGTGCCCTCCCACCATCACGGTGGTCCGCACAGTGCGTGTCACCCGCCGCTCCTCCAGGCTCCTGGAGCTCCCGCTGGTGAAACTCACACCCGGGTGGGGGCTCGGCTCCCGGGGCCCGTGCGCTGGCACCGACAACTCAGTCCTGGCCGTGACTCCCGCGCTGGGCGGCTCGGTCCTGGGGGGCTGGGGGCTGCCGTCACCCTGCTCCGCAGCCTCCTTCAGTCTTCCCACTGGCCTTTTCTCCTTGAGGGGTAATGTGTACTTCTTGGAAAAGATGGGCCCGTGGCTCTGGAAGCTCTTGGAGCCAGCCCCGTCCCGGGGTCCCTGGTGGTTCATGGTCTCTTCCTCCCGGACAGCAAAGCCATTGACTTCCTCTCGACGATGGCTGGACTCAGACGTCTCCTCGGACGGGGCTTCCGACTGGGCCTCTGACACCAGGGACACCTTGTGGAAACGGTGTTTGACCTCGTCCTGGGCAGGGGGCCGCTGCCGCCATGTCAGCGTGGTGCTCACCACTCGGGCCTTGGCCTCAGCCGGAGGCCTGCTGGCCTCCTCCATGTTGGGCCCGGGCAAGGCGTCCTGAGGTGTCCTTGGCTCGCTGTGGTCCAGCTCGCTGCAGAGGGTGCCGGAAAGAAAAAAGATGGGGTCAGGGGAGTGGTCAGGGTGGCTCCCTGCAGTGTAGAATAACTATCTCTGCAGAGGTCAGGCTGAGTAACCTCAGGTCGGTCATTTGAATTTCAGGGCCTTTGTTTCTTCATCAGTAAAACGGGCACGATGCCCTCAGAGCTCCCACCCCTCTCCCTACTTTCAGGCGTTCTCCTATGCCACAGCCCTTCAAGGGGTGAAGCTGAGGCCTAAGCCTAGAAGGAGAGAGAGGAAGAAAAGAGACAGGCATGTGGATCCGACTCACTGGTCTGTGGACAGGGCTGTGACTGCCCAAGGAGCCCTGGGGCTAGTCCTCTAGGAGCTAAAAACTAGAAAACCGGAAAGCTGAAAACTAGACAAGCAATGTTCTGACCCTGTTTCCAATCGTGATGAAGGAAGGTGAGGAAAGACAGCTTTGGCCTCAAGCAAAGCTGGGTTCCCCCTATCACTGTCACTCATCAGCAAGATGACCTTGAGCAGCCACTTTTCCCCAGCAAGTTTCAGGGCCCCTGGCCAGAAAACTGGAATAACAAGAGTATGCACTTCACAGGGTTATTGTCAGAATCCAGTATGAGAGAAAGAATAAAAACTCACTTTATAAACTAAAATGCTGGCTCCTAAGTTTCCCCATAAAGGATAAATTATTCACTATGGCAAACAGTATGGAGTTTTCTTAAAAAACTAAAAAGTGAGGTACCATATCATCCAGCAATCCCACTCTTGGATAGATATCCAGAAAAGATGCAAACTCTAATTCAAAAAGATACATACACTTAAATGTTCATAGCAGCATTCTTTATAATAGTCGAGACATGGAAGCAACTAAAGTGTCCATCAATAGATGACTGGTTTAAGAAAATGTGGTGTATAAACACAGTGGACTATTATTCAGCCATAAAAAAGAATGAGATATTGCCATTTGCAAAAATAGGGATGGACCTAGGGAGTACCATGGGGTCTCGAAGGGTCGGACACGACTGAGCGACTTCACTTTCCCTTTTCACTTTCATGCATTGGAGAAGGAAATGGCAACCCACTCCAGTGTTCTTGCCTGGAGAATCCCAGGGATGGGGGAGCCTGGTGGGCTGCCGTCTATGGGGTCGCACAGTCGGACACGACTGAAGCGACTTAGCAGCAGCAGCAGCATACTTAGTGAAGTAAATCAGAGAAAGACAAACATAATAAGATATCACTTACATGTAGAAACTAAACAATGATACAAATGAATCTATGCATTGGAATTCCCTAGTGGTCCAGCGGTTAGGACTTGGCGCTCGCGCTGCGGAGGGTGCAGGTTCAATCCCCGGTCAGAACTAAGATCCCGCAAGCCACACAACACAGCCAAAAAAATCTATGGGCAAAATAGAAACAGCCTCCCAGACACTGAAAACAAGCTTGTGGTTACCACAGGGAAGGGGGAGGCATAAACTAGGAGTATGAGATTAACAGATACAAACCACTGTTTATAAAACAGATAAGCAGCAAGGATCTACTAGATTGCACAGGGATCTATATTCAATATCTTGTAATAACCTATAATGGAAGATAATACATAGTTGATCACTTTGCTATATATTAGTACTTGACACTAACACAATATCGTAAATCAAGTATACTTCAACTTTTTAAGACAGAATAAATTATTTATAAATTATGAACACACATTCCCCTTCTGCAGATGTGGGTGGGGGAAAAGACTCAGAGAGGTTAGGAAATTTGCCCAGAGTCACACAGTAGCAGAGACAAGGGTTGAATCTAACCCTAAGTGGTGAACCACCACATCAAACTCCCTAATGTATCTGGTAAACTAAGACTCTGTGTTTTGGGGGGTTTACTTTTAAAGGAGGCACAGCAGTCCTGGAGGGGGCCAGGCAGTCCCCACTCTGACTTCCAGGCTACTCTAGTAGGGCAATCCTATTCTCAGGCCTCAAGAATGCAAGAGATCAGCCTCAGTACCGGCCTGTCTGCAGCTCCCCCTCTGTGTGAGGCAGCCCCCAGACCATCACAGGGGCCCTTAAGGCCGGAAATGGACCCATGCCCCCAACTGCCCTCCCCCTTTCTCCAGTTCCCTCCCTCCTGAGAGGCTAATGGAACCCAGAACTTTGACCCTGTCTTGTGGCCCCAGAAGTGACTCAGGTTTTATGAGGAACAGAGCTGAATGGGGCTGAGGCCCAGGGAAGCCTGACCTGACTCGGGGACCATTGGTGCCTGTGACAGCATGTGGCCTGGTCCAGGATGGGCTCTGAGTGGCCCCAGGAAAGTCTTGTGTATGAGGGAGGGGAGGGGCTGGGAGGGATGCCCAATTCTTTCCCCAGGCCAGAATTCCTGACAGCCACACTCAGACACCTGAGGGTCTGGACTGTAGCCCTTCCCTAAGGCCCACCCCTCTCCTCTGTCTTCACTAAGGAGCTGTTTTTCTTCCAACAGAATCTCTGTCCTCCTGGCTGGTACTAATGATAACAACTACCATTCGCTGAGATTCACCGTCCGTGATGGCACTGACAGGAGCGGGCAAAGACTGGGTTCTAAGTCATGTATTCATTCCTTCACTCATTCATTCACTGTTCATCGTGTTAGGTGATGTGCTAGGTTCTGGTTGCATGCGTGTGTGCTCAGTCATTTCAGTCGTGTCCCACTCTTTGTGGGACCCTGTGGACTGCAGCCCACCAGGCTCCTCTGTCTATGGAATTATCCGGGCAAGAGTACTGGAGTGAGTTGCCGTTTCCTCCTCCAGGGGATCTTTCTGACCCAGGGATGAAACCCGCGCCTCTGCATCTCCTGAATTGCAGGTGGATTCTTTACCGTTGAGCCCCTGGGGAAGCCCCAGGTTCTGGTTAGATTCATCCAAAGCCAATTTCTCTTGAAAGTGGTATTCCGGGAGTTCAGGGGTCAAAGAATTAGACATAAAAACAGGAACCACATTCAGAAGGCCTCCATAGGCTTTGGCAAAGCCACAGGAGAGCCTCAGAGGAGGAAGCCTTTGGTAATCGTATCAGATATATCTATGACCTCCCAATAATCAGAACTCTATGCCTCTCTGAACCCAGCCCCCAGACAACACCCCTGATAGTCATTCTACAAGCATGTGGTCATTTGTTTCTGCCTGCATACCTCTAGGCACAGGGAGGTCGCAATTTAACAGCTGACCTGTCCCATCCCTGAATAGTCATGATGGCTAGAATGTTCTTCACACTATGCAGGAATCTGCCTGCCTATAGATCCCCTGACCCTGTTTTGTCCTTCCTCTGAAGACACACCTCAAAACCCCAGGAGGCCTCTCCTAGGCCAGCAGAAATGCCCATTTCCGGAGCCCTCTCTTCCTCAAGGCCCTGGACCAGCCGGGTCACCTGTGACTTCCAGATCAGCTGTGTGGGGCTGGGAAAGGGAGGGGCTGCAGGGGGTGGGGGGAGTGTGGGAAAGAACCTTGTCTAACTCAACAAGGCCTGCATTCTCCCCGCTTACCTGTGAGTCACCCCCAAACTAGGCCAAACCAGCCCACAGGCCCACAAGCACATGCTGCGTCACACACAGGCACACACCAACACACAGGGCACAGAATCACACAGGCACACACACACACAGACACTTACCCCTGGCATGCACAGTCAGAACCACAGAGTCAGACACAGGTCCGCAGGGACACAGCAGACACACAGGTCACACAGATGCAGGAACCCACAGGCACAACGACACGTGCACACACATTCACGGCACACACACACTTAGTCAGGTCACAGTCTCCAGCCCTTCTCCCCTTGAAATCAACCCTCACTGGGACAGACACGCACACCCGGATACACACACGTCTTACATATTCGGCCCCGATTGCGTTGTGCCTCCCCCCCTATATTTGCCAGTCCTGGCCCAGGGAACCCTGCCCCAGAAAGGGAGCACAGAGAAGAAATGACACCCCTGGAGCTCCACTTCCTTCCCCTCTGAGCCCTTGCCTCCTGCGAATCTGTCATTATCCACCCGTGCCCAGAATAGTCAGGGAGTGGCAGACGGAGTCCCCCAGCCAAACCTGCTGCTCCTTCCTTTCCCCTTGCCAAGGCCTGCCTCCTTCACCCACCCTCTCTCTCTCTGTCCCCTTCTCCCACCCCCAACCCTTCAGGGTCTGCTTTAGACCCTGCATTAGCTCATCTGTTTTGAACTGACTCTTCTAGGATCATTGTAAGCTTTCTCAAGGTAGAGTTCTGCCTACCATGATGGAAAATTGATGTTGGTTAAAAAGAAAGAAATAGTTGTTCAGTGAAGAGAAAAGAAAAAATAAAAAATAGGAGGAGGGTGCATAATCAGGGATTCTTATTCAACCTTCCCCACTGAGCAGGTCTCTGAGCCAGCCTGGGTCGCACACGTCCCTCTTCTTTGTCACAGGATCATTATCCTGACTCCAGACCAGAGGCTTGGGCATCCTTGGTGTTGCCTCCGCTGCCACAGTGCTTCCAAATCTGGGTCCCCGCACAGACGGTAGTAGACTTCATCCCCACGTGGTCACAAAGAAATCACAGGTCACAGAAAGCTCTGTACAGCAACCACGCTCAGCACCTCCCCCGCCACCCCGCCCCCCTGTCATCTGCACGGGGCCCCTGAGGCCTCCATGAGAGGCAGGAGAGAGAGGTGCTTGGAACACAGATCCAGGTGTGCATGCTCAGTTGCTTCAGTCGTGTCTGTCTCCTTATGACCCCAGAGACTGTAGCCCACCAGTCTCTGCTGTCCATGGGATTTCCAGGCAAGAACCCTAGAGTGGTTGCCATTCCCTTCTCCAGGGGATCTTCCCAACCCAAGGATCGAACCCCAGTCTCCTGCATTGCAGGCAGAGTTTTTTAACCACTGAGCCACTGGGGAAGCCCTAGAACACAGGTTCTTGCCCCTTCACTTTCTGGTTGACTTAGAGCAGGTGATGAAACCTGTCTGAACCTTAGTTTCCCGTCTGTCACTGGGGTGAGAGGGTGGAGAACAGGATTAGTCCTACTTCATGGGGCTGCTGTGAGGATTAAATAGAATTACGCTCAGAAAAGGAGCCATAGGTGACAACCACCACCATCATTAGTAGGAGCTTCTCAGAACGCTGTCTGAGGCCTGGTGTGCCCATACAAGTGGTTTTAGAGAGGTCTCAAGTTCACCCTGTTGTCAGTGAGTTTTACAGGACCCATCCTCCTTTCTCTGAGCCCACCAGGCAGATTCAGGAGAGTCATTTCAACACAAATTTAAAACTGAGGCTTAAAAGAAAAAAGACAAACCAAAGCTTAGCAATGTTATGTGGCAGCCTGGATGGGAGGGGAGTCTGGGGAGAATGGATACATGTATATGTATGGCTGAGTCCCTTTGCTGTCCACCTGAAATTATTACAACGTTGTTAATTGGCTATACTGTGATACAAAATAAAAAGGTTAAAAAAAAAACCCAGGGCTTGGGAACCTCAGCGCCTGTTCACCAACACAGGGCCAGGTGGGGTAATTATTGCTGCGACTGAAGCGTTATTAATAAGCATCCGGGCTGTTTTGGTTGCCCCACTCTCTAGAGTTCAAAGTATCTTCCTGTAACCTCCTCCTCCTCCTCCTTCATCTCCAGTGACCAAATCAACTTGACGACTCAAGGCCCAGAGAAGTTAAGCAACTCACCCCAGGACATCCAGCACCGCCTGAGAGTTCTCGTCTCAGGCTGAGAAAGTGGTCTCCAGAACAGAACGAGGGGCTGGGGAAGGTGTTGCTGAGGATAAGGTGACCCTTCCCATCCTCTCTGCGACAGGATATCCCCCTCCCCAGGTGGATGGAGGAGGAGAGCAGAACTGGGTCCCCAGAGGTAGCCTGCGGGCATGCACGAGGTTGGGGGGCAAGCAACGGAGGGCAGAGATGAGAAGGGGAAGGGATGGCAGAGTCAGCCTATGCCCGGGAGAACCGAATGAATGGTTTAGAGAAGTCCGGAGAGAGATAGAGACCCAGGAAGGGGCAGCCAGGTCAGTTTCCTCCTCCCCCACCGCCCCACGTTGGGGGTGAAATCTACTCACCGTCTGTGCGGGGACCCAGGCGTCTGGCCGGCCCGGAGCTCCTGCTGCTGGGCCGTGCTCCCCTGATGTGGTGGGGCTCGGAGCTGGGGTTCCTGAGGCGGGTCAGCTAGGCACCCTGTGATGGGGCGGGGCCCCTGAGGAGGCTCCTGCCAGCCCCTGGATTCCTCAGGGCCGCAGGGGTGGGGAGCTGGTTGGGCCGGTTTGGGCTCTTCAGTCTCCTCCCCAGGTGCTTGCTCACGCCCCTGCAGGCTGACAGTGATGCGGTAGTAGCGGGTCCTCCTGGCAGAGGGACGCTCACGTAGGGTCTGGGCTGGCTCTGGCAGGGTTGGCTCTGGCAGGGCTGGCCCTGAGGTGGTAGGCTCGCCCTTTGCCCCCTCTGCCCTGGGGCAGGACGCTGGGTGGGGCAGCACGTCTTCCAGGTTGCTGGGTGCCTTGGGCCACAGAGGAAACCCCCGGGCTGAGTGTGGGGGTTGCTGGCAGGTGTGGCCCGGAGGTCCTTGTTCCAAACATCCAGGCACCGGCGGTGGGCCTGAGGGACCCCTGGCTCCAGCAGGCTCTCCTGAGGTCACCGCTGGTGCCAGGCTCTCCGGCCCCATGGAGGCATGGTTGGCCAGGTCAGAGGCGCTGCCTACAGCAGGCCTCTGGAGGCGCCCCAGAGGCTCCACCGGTCCCCCTGAGCTGTATCGTCGCTTCCAAAGCCAGGAGCCAAGGCTCCCTGCCCGAAGATCCAACTCTGAGTGGCTCTGGGCTTGGGCCTGAGGGAAAGCAGAAGCAGAGACCCAGTGACAGCCTCTCTGGCCTGCCCCCTGGGTACCCCACGACAGCCCTGGCTGCCCTCCTTGGCACCGGAGAAGCTGAGCAGAGCTCTGACACCAAGCGGAGTTGCCCTCCGGAGAGGCTGCCAGGGCCACAAGAGCTGGACAAAGAGGAAGAGCTCTGGAAAGTTCCTTCGGCATTTATCTCACCCCTTCCCACTCTACATACGAGGAAAGGGAGGCTGAGAGATACGCCGACATGACCAAGGTCGCACAGTGAGGGTTCCTGACTCTCAGGCCAACTGCTGGTTTCCCAGGAGTCCACTGGCTTCTGGCCTTTGCTACCAGCTGCCCTGGGGATTAGGGCCTGTGTGGGCATGCCTGCCACAACGCTCCTGGCTTCTGCCCACTCCAGGCTTCCAGAGCCTGCAGCCGCCTCTACAATACCCTCCCAGGCTGAGTGTTCCAAACACACCTGAAGGAGGTATCGGGTGTAGAGATGTTCTTGGGACAAGAGGAAGCCAGGGAAGAGGGTTCCCCTAAAAGTGGGACAACCCTGACTTCTGTATGCTGTCTTCCCCTGGGGCCCAGCCTAGCTGTGGGGGTGAAGGGAGAGGGTTCAGGACCACAGACCCAAATAGACACTGCCCCCCAAATGCCAGTCTTCAGGGATGGATTTGTGTCCTTGGCAACAGAGGAGCCAAATCTGGGGTCAAATTTCTCCTTAGCAGGGGCCCTTAGTCCCAAATACCTTATTTTACGCATCTGTGAAATAGATGCAGCCTCTCACTCCCCAGGGGCTGAAAATCTCAAGAAACAGGAAGGTTGGATGATTATTCTGGGAGTCTGGAGCAAGGCAACCTGGGCTTGATTCTCAGCACTGTTACTTTCTAGCTGCAATACCTCTTGCATGTTAGTTTCCCCATGTGTGAAATGGGCATGATAATAATAGTATCTGCTTCCTGGGAGTGCTGAGAATATTGTATAAGATAATCCATGCAGGGTACCCAGCAGTACTCAGTTAAATGCTAGTAATCACTGATGATGTTCAGGATCACAGAAAGACACATGGCTGCTTGAGCCATCTCTAGAGGAAGCCCTCTGCTCCTCCAGGGGATGGAGGGTGGGGAACCTTCTCTCTGTGCAATCCATGGCTCAGGTCCCCGCTGAGGATGGGGGAACTGTGGCCAGAAGGTTAAGTCACTGGCCCAGTGTCACCCTTGGGGGCCATGCCAGGAAGTGGGGAAAGGGAGTCAAAGATGGAGAAGGTCAAGTTAAAGGAAGGAGTGTGGAAAATGGGGTCCTGAGAACAGGTACTGCCCCTACATGCCTCCTCCAGGGGCCCAGACATTAGGAAGCTGTTTCCTAAACATCTGGGCCCCATGCTGGATGTCCTACATCTGATACCTTATTACTCACAACAGTCCTAAGAGGCATGATTGTCCCCATTTTCTGGATGGGGAAGCTGAGGTTCAGAAGTGAGGAGTGATATGCCCAGGGTCACACAGTGAATCCCTGGCAGAGAAGGGAGGAGAGAACTGCAGTTGCCTAACTTGTAAGTCAGGGTTCTCAGGGCCGGCCCAGCCCCTCCCAAGAGCTTCTGCTCCCCTCCCCTCCCCTCCCCAACCCTAGGATTCTCTCCTACCTTGAGGCTGACTTTGCTGGTGCTGCCCTGGCCCTGGGCCAGGTCAGGGCAGCTCTGGCCACCCCAGGGCCTGGGAAGGAAGCACAGGGGAGGGAGTGAAGTAGGCTCCTCATCTCCTGCCCCATACTGGACCTGATGGCCCTCGTCTCTAAGGGCCCCCACAGGCAAGATGAGCACCTGAAGTCTTGGGGGCAGGGGAGGTCTATGCACAGCCTCCTCTCTGCCCCCTCCCCCACTTGTCCACGCCAGCCCCAGAGAAAGAGAGACAGGGCTGGGCCTGGAACAAAATGGGGACTAGGCCTATATCAGGACCAGAATACAGAAAAAGGACAGCACCCTAATAATTCAAAAGCTTGCCATTTGCTGAGGCCCACCCTATGCCAGGTTTAGCACCAGGCATTACACCTCCATAGTCCCCTTTAAGCCTCACAAGAATCCTAAAGTGTAGATGGCAGTGTCCTCAGTTTTCAGATAAGGAAACTGAGGTCCAGATGGTAAAGTCACACAGCTGGTGGAGTTAAGACTCTAGGATGGTCTCACTCCAAAGCCTGGCTGGATATCACCCCTCTAACAGGGGCAAGAAGAGGAAGGGCCTTGGCTGCCAGCTCCGTGCACTCTGCCCCCTACTCCAGGCAATCAGCAGGGGCCAGGGTCCTGTCCCTCCGTGCCAGAGTCCCATTCCCACGGCCAGTGAGAACCAAGTCCAAGTACGCACATGGGAAGTATCATCAGGCTGGCCCCAGGAGCATGCGCAGTCCCTACCCGGCCCTCCCTGTCCCTGACTCACCTGCAACCCTGCCTCCTCTCAGGTGGAGAAAGAAAGGGAGGAACAGTGCCATCTGGGCCTACAGGGCAGGTTCCTGCCAGACGGGGTAAAGGAAGGGGGGTGTGTCTCCCAGGCCGGGCGCTGGCAGGGTGTGGGCACCCCCGGGCACCCAAGCTTTCAGGTTTAGGGTGGCTCGACCCTCCCCTCCCTGCTCTCTTCGGTGTGAGAGAGCAGCACAAACCCCTCCCCTCACCCTGGGCTCAACCATGCCTCCACTCCTCCCAGGGCAGGCCGGAGACAGCTACGTCATAAGATCAGAACTGCACAGACACTTGGTGCCTGTGATCACTCCTGACATTCTTTGCAGACATTGGGCCTGTGAGCTCCTGGGATCCTCTACTCTATCCCCCTCTCGGCCACTCAGCCTGGCAATCCATACAGCCTTTTCCCTGCCTCTTAGACATCAGCTACCAGTGAACTGGCTAAGAGAGGTGTAGCAATTTGTTCAAGGTCACGTGGCCAGTGGCCTCTCAGGTTAGCACAGAACTCTGGCCCCCTTGCTTGAGTTCTGAAATCTCTCAAGGCAACAGAGAAGCCCAGGGCTTCAGGCTGTGGGCCCCAGGCTGTGGGCCCCGGAGTCAGACTGCAAGAAGTCTGTGTCCCAGCCCCACCAGTTCCAAGCTGTGTGACTGGAGAGGTGACTTCACATTTCTGAACCTCCATTTCCGTATCTGACTCACACAAAATACCTGCCTGGTACAGCTGCTGGGAGGATTAAATGAGATAATCCAGGAAAAGCATCAAGCAAGTGGCAAATAAGTTTATTGTTAATACAATCTAGGATGATGGGGGAAAGCCTCTTCATGTCATGAAAGGGCAAATGCAGTGCAGTCTAAGCCAACTCAGGAGCTTGTCATACTCATGACAGAGTGACATGAAGATAGGAGCTAAACTGGCCTGTGATGAGAGAATCAAAGTCCACAGGGGCAGGAGGTGCCACCGTATTTGCCTTTCAATTATCTTCAGAGAGGAAATCAGGAGTTCCCTGGCCACCCGCCAGACTTAGGAAACTGCGAAATTGATGTAAAGGTTTTAAAAAGTACAGGGACTTTATAAAGTCCACATACCCCAAATCGTAGTACACCCGTTGGTATATTTTAATGCTCCCAGTCACTCAGACAGGCTTACTTGAACATCCACTGCACACTCCAAGACACACATCCACACCCTCGGGCCCAGGGGCGCCCTGTGTGCCCCTGCTCCAAACCCCTCACCTATCCCGGGATCTGGCCTCCTCCGGGGTCCGCTTCCCCTTGCGCTCCCTCCGGACCCCCAGCCCGGCCAGGCGGCGAGCCAGGCGGGCCCCTAGGCCCCCGCGCCGCTCGGCCATGGCGAAGGCAAGGTCCCGGGCACTGACTGCTCCAGGGCCGCGGGGGCCACCCGGATCCCGCTCATTTGCAGAGATACGCCTCCTCCGGCCCGCCCCCCTTGAGTAAACAGCGCCCGGCCCGAAGTCCGTGTGGGCGGGGGAGTGGGACCGATCCACATACTGCCCAAGACCCAGGGCTAGGGGGTGCGCTCTGCAGGGGTGCTCTCCACCCCGGCCTTCCCCTCTCCCCCAGACCTTCCTTCCCCGCACCCCTGCCCCGCTCCCGGGGACGCCGCTGCTGGCCCTGGGCGCGATACGTCTTTAGACCTCCGGAAGCGCCAGGGGACCCACTGGTCAAGGTGCTGGAAGATGTCAAGCTGGGCCTGCACAAGGTGGGCGGGAAAACAGGACTGGGAGGGTAGACCGAGCCCAGGGTCTTTCCCGCGCGCCCCCCCGCGGAGGAGGGGCTAGAATGCAAGGGCGGAGCCAGGGGCGGGAATAGGCGTGGTCTTGGGGGTTGCCTAGCTGAGTGGTTGGCTTGCTGGGCGGGGCCAAACGCTTGATCGAGTGGGTTGGGAACCTAGACCGTGATTATTGGTGGGTACCGACGCCAACCCTGCCCTCACCCTGCTGATGAGAGTGCCCAATGAGAGTACGCTGTCTCTCTGGGTCCTGGAGACCCTAGCGCACAGCGAAAATCTCGTCCAGTACCCTGGTGGGGAAGCCAATCTGAAATCCACAGGTATGCCCCCTGCTGGAAGTTGGCCGGCTATTAATATTATGACCGTAGACTGCCAGGCTCCTCTGTCCATGGAGTTTTCCAGGCAAGAATACTGGAGTGATTTGCGATTCCCTTCTCCAGGGGATCTTCGAACCTGGGTTTCCCACATTGCAGGCAGATTCTTTACCATCTGAGGCACCAGGGAAGCCCAATAATAATTATTTAATAATTAAAAAACTGGCTTAGAACTTAATATTCAAAAAACTAATATCATGGCATCCATGATCTTCATGGCATGATTTCGTGGCAAACAGAAGGGGGAAAAAATGGAAGCAGTGACAGATTTTCTTTTCTTGGGCTCCAAAATCACTGTTGGGCTTCCCAGATGGCACTAGCGGTAAAGCACCCACCTGTCAATGCAGGAGAAATAAGATCCTTGGGTTGGGAAGATCCCCTGGAGGAGGAAATGGGGACCCATTCCAGTATTCTTGCCTGGAGAATCCCATGGACAGAGGAGCCTGGCGGGCTACAGTCCATAAGGTCACAAAGAGTCGGACACGACTGAAGAGACTTAGCACGCACGCAAAATCGCTGCTGATGGTGACTGCAGTCATGAAATTAAAAGATGCTAGCTCCTTGGAAGGAAAGCTATGACAAACCTAGAAAGTGTATTAAAAAGCAGACACATTACTTTGCCAATAAAGGTCTGTATAATCAAAGCTATGGTTTTTCCAGTAGCATGTAGGATGTGAGAGTTAGACCATAAAGCAGGCTGAGCACCAAAGAATTGACGCTTTTGAATTATAATGCTGGAGAAGACTCTTGAGAGTCCCTTGGACTGGAAAATCAAGTCAGTCAATCCTATAGGAAATTAACCCTGAATATTCACTGGAAGGACTGATGCTGAAGCTGAAACTCCAACACTTTGATCACATGATGTAAAGAGCTGACTCATTGGGGGAAAAACCCCTAATGCTGGGAAAGACAGAGGGCAAGAGGAGAAGGGGATGACAAAGGATGAGATGGTTAGATAGCATCACTGACTTAATGGACATGAACTTGAGCAAACTCCAGGAGATAGTGAAGGATAGAGAAGCTTGGTGTGCTGCAGGCCATGGGGTTGCAAAGTCAGACATGACTTAGCGACTGAACAACAACAAATTATTACTTAATAATAGCTACTGTTGTGATTATAACCTGGACTTCCTATACCCCCAAAGGGCAGTACCCTTTCCCATCTAATGCTACTGCTCTCTCTGGGAGAGGGCACACTTTGCACACTTAAGGGGGTCCTCTGGGACTCCAGGGAGAAAGACCATCAGGAGGGCCCTAGTTCCCAGGCTCTCTCTGCCAGTTCTTCCCTACCTGTAGTCCTTGTAGGGCCTCTACCCCTTCCCCAAGCTTGGTACCCCCTTCGCTCTTTGTCCTCTGGGATAACTGGTCCTTGACAGACAGGGGGACATCTTGCTTCTGGGTCATGAGTGGACCCTGACATCCCTGTGTTCCTGCCTGTCCCACAGGAGGCTCAGATCCTGGCATGTACAGAGGGAGATGACCATGTCCCAGCTGACCATGGCAGGGAGTACCAGCTGAGGGGGCACAGTGGCCTCTAGGAACTGGGAGACAAGGAGGTTGCAGGAAGCAGCAGACAGATATCTGGGCCGGTGCTGGTTCAGAAAAGAGTGCCCTGTGCCTGGCACCACAGCACCACAGTCTGCACCCTGCAGAGACCTGGAAGGCTGGACTGTCCATCAGCTAGCTGAGATAGAGGGCCTGGTCCCAGATAGGTCCCAAACAGAGGGTGGAACTCAAATCCAGCCAGAGGTAGATGGCTGCAGGCACCCCCCAACACACACACACACACGGTGGGCAGCATAGTCTCTTCCTGGCTGTGTCCCATGACCTGCCAGGTGGAGTGGGACGTGAAGTCTGGCAAATACACTCTGACCTCCCGCTGCACTACTGAAGCTCAGGAGGCCTCAATTCATCGTAGAGAAAATCCTTTCATTGCTCTGCCCTTGTCCCCTCCCTAGGGCAGTCCTGGCACCATGGCTCAGGCCCTTACTTGCCCTGGGATGCTGAGGACACCTTGACCTTGTCCATGTCCCGGTCCATCTGCCTCTCTGATGGCGCTGCCAGAATATCTAGGGCCCCCTGGTGCCAGCGGGCAAGGTAGGTGAGAGATGCCAGGGGCAGGTGGGTGTGAGCCAGACCGCAGGGCCGTGGGGCGTGCAGACGAAGGTGCAGCTTCAGGTGAACGAGCTGGGTGAAGCGACTTGGGCAGACACTGCACTGGAAAGGCCGGGCTCCCGAATGCAGGCGCAGGTGGGTCTTCAGGTTGCTGGAGCTGCTGAAGCGCTTGTGACACATCTGATGGGAATGGGCACTGGTATCAGCTCTGCCTGCCTGGGTCACCCAGGATCTCTGCTCCCCACTCCCCATCTTGAAAACAACCCCCCAACACCACCACCTCCCTGTGATGCAGGCCTGGAAGCTTTCCCCCATGATTCCTCCCTGGGACCACAGTATCTGGCACATTGGAGCCAGGCAGACTGGGTTAGTATCCTGGTTCTTCTACTCCCTGCATGACCTTGTACAGGAGACCTCCCCTTTCTGAGCCTTGCACTCTTGATGGCTGACATGAGACTATTAATACGTAATCTTGTAGCCATGGAGGACTGAATGACATAATCACATAGAACCCTTAAGCGTGGGGCTGCAGCTTCTGTGCACGCAGTTAACATTTACTGGGAGCTGCCGCGTGCCAGGAGTCGGTCTTATGTGGTCTTCAGGACTGGAAAATCGGGACTAAGCACTACTTCTGTATTAACAGGGAACATGCAGAGGCTTAGAGGAGTGAGGCCAGTAGCCAAAGCTCACACAGCAAATTGGAGGCAGAGCTAAGATTTGAACCCAGGTAGCCTAGACTGTCACCATCATGCTGCTTTCGTTTCTGCCTCTGTAAAACAGGGAAAGAGTTCTGGCCTTTCCGATCTCCCTGGAGACATGGTGAAGCTCGAAGAGGGAGGGAGTAACACTGAGCTGATGTTATCAGTAGTGTTTATAGACTGCACACACGCTAGCATTAACTCCTCCGACTATGCTGGAAAGTCACCAATGGGTGTCTGCTCCCCAGGACCTCCAGCTTCATTCTTCTCCACCCCCAGACATACATCGCCAGGCCCAGGGAGTGTCCTCCAATAGCACACCCTGGCCCTTCCCTTTCCCCCCCACCTCCTCCCCGCAACCTTTGCCTCCTGCCCTAGCTCCATCTGCTCAGGACAGTGAAGGAATGGAGGCCACAGGTGCCATCCCCCAGGGGCCTAGAACTCCTCCCCAGCCTGCAGGAGGACAGGGGAGGGGGTGGAGGGTCTCACCGGGCACTCGTGGGGCCGCTCCCCAGTATGCACCAGGTGGTGCTTCTGCAGGTGGGCGAGCTGGGTGAAGCTCTTCTGGCACAGGGCACACTGGAATGGGCGCTCCCCACTGTGCACACGCAGATGGACCTGAGCCAGGTGTGGGAGAAATGCTGTCAACCGCCCAGAGCCCCCCCGTCAGGGCCAGGGATCCTCTTCAAATCTCTACCTGCATCCCCGCAGGACCCCCTTTCGGCATCAAGGCCTTTCAATCCCCCTGCCTCCGTATCACCTCCCTGAAGGCCAATCTACCATCCCCCAGGCTCCCCTCGAGCTCTCTGCTGCCCTGCTGGAGGGAAGATGGAGATGGCCGTGGTCAGCAGGCCAGGTAAGGGGTACCCCACGTGTACCCCCTAGATGTATATCTTGTGCAGTGCTTCTCAAAGTGTGGTCCACAGACCAGCAGCATCAGCATCACCTGGGACGGTGTTAGAAAGGCAGACTCTTAGGCCCCACCCGCAGACCAGCTGAACTGAAATCTCTGGGGCTGGGGCTTAGGGCGGGCCGAGGGCTGGGGCCAGCTCTCCAAGTGGTTTGAGGCTCATTAACGTTTAAGAACTCATGCCCTAGAGGATGCAGAAGGTCTGTTCTCCAACAACCAGTAAATTTTCCTCTATTTCAGCAGGTGTCAACTTGCCCCTAACGTCAGAGCTTGGCTGATACAGAGATATGTCCATGGTCGCCCCCTGCTGGACGATGCCTATAATGACGCCTACAGCACACTGCTGTTGTGTTGGATCCCAGTTGAAAAAGGCTGGTTGTCAGGTCTAGATTCACTAAAATTCACCTGTTCCCGGACCTGACCTTTAAATAAATAAACAAGAGGAGGATTACCAGGGAATCAGAGAGGATGACTCTTCAAGAAAGGGCTTTGCCCTAGATATTGAGAGACTCAGATGGAGACCTGGCTGCACCCTTAAATCAAGGTAACCTTGGGAACGTCTTTCCTCGGATTCTCTATTTTTAGCTGAAATGAGATGATCTCATGGACAGTCTTTGGTGTGGAGAGGACTCCACTCTACAGATACGAAACTGCAGGGCCAAATGAAGCAGCCAAGGTCACAGACCCTAGAGGCTGCACTGGAGTTCCCTCTGCCCCAGGTCCTTGATTCTTGAAGCAGGATGGGAAAGGGTCATCGAAGGATGCCCAGTGGGAACCTTGGGGGCCCGGAGGCAGATACCTTGAGGTTGGAGAGCTGCCCGAAGCTCTTACTGCACACGTTGCACTCGTACAGGATTTTGCCATTCTCTTTCTTCAGCGGGTAAGGCAGTGCTGCAGAGCCAGCCTGGGAGCCCAGTGGGGCCCGCTTTCCTGCAGCCGCCCTGCCAGCCCGCTCTGGCCCCATGGAGTAGGTCCTGGCAGCGGCAGGGCCAGGATTCTGGCTCTGGGAGGGTTGGGTTTGGCCGGAGTCTTGACAGGCCCCTGGGTAGGAGTGCAGGGTCTCCCCCCAGGTGCTGGGGTGCTCGGACTCATTGACATTAATCAGCAAGCTGGGCACAGCCTTGGTGGCATAGGGGGCGTCTTGGGGCAGCTTGAAGCGGGGGGCACACGGCACTGAAGGTAGGCTCCCATATGTGACCAGGTAAGGAGCGGGCAGGAAAAATGGGTAGGCAGGATAGAATGGGCAGAAGTGGGAGGAGAGTTCTTTGGAGTTGGGTGGGGTTGGGGGGCAGGAGCAGAAAGCCAAGGGACTCTTCTTATTTTGCCAAGAATTTGGGGAAGAGCTGTTGGGAGGAGAGAAGGATGGGCAGGGGGCCCCCTCGACAGCTCTTTCTGTCTGGCTTCCCATCTTGTCCCTGCTCAGAGGACACTTGGCTGGGAGTTTCTCGTCACTGAAGAAGCCGGCAGGCAGCCTTGGTGGCAGGTGCCCTGAGCAGAAAAAGGAAGATGGTGAGGGCCACCCAGCCTGGAGTCAAGGTCAGCTCTGCACCTAACCTTCCCGGCTCCGAGCTGGGAGAGGACTCTAGCCTGCATGGCAGCTCCTTTCTCTGGGCTTTCCTGGTCTGCCATCACCCTTGCCGATAAAAAGGCTGGCATTTGTGCAGTGTGTAACCATTTCAGGGAGCAAAAAGGATTTAAGAAGCCTGTTAGACATGTAGGTAGAGAAGTCGGAAGCCAGTTGGATGAATTGGTTTAGAGATTAAAGGAGTGGCCTGAGCTGGAGACAGAAATTTGGGTGCCACGGGCCCAAAAGAGATCACATAAAGGATGGCCCTAGATCTGCTGTATCCAGAATGGTAGCCATCGTACACCTTTAAGTACAAAAAAAAAAAAAAAAAATCAGCTCCTCACTTCTACTAGCCACATTTAAAAGGCTCAGGTGTCAGATAGCACAATTGTAGAACCTTTCTAGTATCACAGGAAGTTTCAACAAACTGCTAAAGAGAACAGAAGAGGAGAGGGGAAGAATAGGAGAGGAGAGAAGGAGGAGAAGGGATGAGGCGAGGGACAAGAAGGTAGCCCTGGACTGAATTCTGGAGCGTGGGAAGACTCAGGAAGGGAAGTCAAGGAGAGATCACAAGGGAGAATGAGGTGCAACAGCCAGTGAGGTAGGAGTTCAACGAGGAGTGATGTCAAGTAAAATACTAAATGTGTGTCGATATTCAAAAGTAGCTTGTCTGCTTGAATCCTCACTGATTCACTTAACCAACTTTACTGGGCTGCTGTACTCCATGCTGGACACAGCAGCATGGTCCCTGCCCTCCAGGTTGAGTTGCATGAGGAAACGGTGTACTGTAAGCAATAATCACAGAGGTGTAGTGAGATGGTCCTTTTGTGAAAGCAGAAACTGGCTTCTGTGGTGTACTCGAGGTCATAGAGCTAGAAGGGGCAGAACCAAGACTCCACCCCCCGACTCCCTGCCTCCCAAGCAAGCTTCCTGCCTTATAACACAGGCCCCTCTAGCTCAAGTGTTCTAGGCAGAGCACCCACCCGCAATGCCCGGGACTTTGGCTACACCTCCACCAGATCCCACACCCATGCCTGAGAAAAACCACTGCCCAGATGTCACCATCTGAGCGTTCCACACGTGCCCAGGCCAGAGCTCCGGATCAAAATGTGGAAGTAGCATAAACTTGAGGCTCCATCCTCAGCAGTGACACTGGGCTGCTCCGTCTCTCCTCTTCAAACCTAACAATACCTGCCCCCACGTCCCACCTCCACCGGGTGTGCCCCGTGCCCCCGGGCTTACGTGCGCTCAAAGCATCCTCTCTGAGACCCCGCGGGGCTGTTGCCAGGGTTGCCGACTGCAGGGCACACAGGTATAGGTCCAGGCCCTGGGGGCAGGCCAGCAGGGCAGACTTGGCCGGTGCCAGTGGCCATGGGCACAGCCAGCTGGCCCAGGACTGGCCATGAGGATCCACTGTGTCTGGATGTGGCTTGAAGGCTGGGAAGACCTGGGAGGCAGAGGGAAGGGGCTTGGAGGGTAGGGACTGGGAGTCCCCTGAGATGGCCCCACCCCTAGATTCATTTTCAAAGGGGAAGGAGAAGCTAAGACCCGCCCCCGACACGCACACATACTCAACTCTGCCGTGTCCATCAGTCAGAGGGCTTCCCCTTCCCTCATCCACATTTCCTTTCCAAGGGGCTTACACGTCCACCCCCAGGGCTGCCCTCCCCCTGCCCCAGAACCCCCCACCCTGCCCTGTTCTTCCCTCCTACCCATCCTTTCTCACCACCCTCATCCCACTCTGTCTCAGACTATCTACCGTGTTCTCAATGGATCCGAGGTGAACTTAAGAGAAAAACCCCTCATGGAAGACTGTGCACCCCACAGGAGGGTCCTGAGCCTCCTCCAAGGCCCAGGCCCCTGTGACACTCAGCTCTGCGTGTCCCAGTCTGGCCCTGGGGCATGGGAGAGGGTCTCTGGCACCTCCAAGGGCGCTTTCCTGTGAGGTGCTAGGGTAGAGGTGCTCAGGACCAGGAGAATCCAGGTCCCTTCAGATTTCCACACCAGCCCCCCCCAACCCAGTTCTTCCTAACCTCCCCTCCTTCCAGAAGCATCCTGGGCTCGGAGATAGGACTGGGACCTCACATTACCTGGCCATCTTGGCAGAGTTGGGAGTCCAAGTTGGGGGACAGAGAATCCCCTGTGCTCCCTGGGGGCTTGGTCTTGTGGCAACAGCCCAGCTCTGGAGCGGGCTCCCCCTTCATGCCCCTGCCACCTCCTGGGAAGTCACAGGTGAGCAGTGAAGGTCCTCCAGACAGGAGCCTGACTTCCAGGGCCGGGTCTCCCAGGAAATCACTGTGTGACCTCGAGCCAGTCACTGCGTCTCCTGGCCTCAGTTTATCTATCTGCAAAATGGGAGGGTTGGACTGGCTGACATGAAAGGACCCTCTCGGCGCCGACATTTAGAAGCCAACCACACCCTCAAGCAGGGGCAAAAAGAGGAGTGAATGGAGACTTGCCAGTCAGAGGCAGAGGGTAGAACTGGCCTGACCCCCACCCCGGGGAAGACAGGAGCGAGAGAAGTCCTCATGGAGATACTTCAAGTGAGCTTAAGATCTGAGGAAATATTCCAGATGTCCTCGGGGCCACAGGGAATTGAGAGGCTGCTCTCTTCCATGCTGGGAGGGGCTCATGTCTCCACGACTCTATCAACCACAGGCTCCCCACCTACATCCTAGCTCACCTACCAGTTTTGGGGGGCAGCTGAGGAAGCCCCAGTGTCCTGCCACTCAGACTGCCCAGGCTCAGCTTCCTCATCTGGGCTGGTCTGAGCAAGTGGGCGCAGGGTCCCCCGGTCCTGACTAGCCTGACAGGAAGCTGCTCGGTGACAGCTGTCTGCTCAGTTAGCACCTCCCTTCTCTGCCAATCACTTCACTGAGGGTCGCACAGCCCCAAGGCTCCCCTCCTTCTCCTCCCTTCCCCCTCTTCCCTCCGTAACCCTGGTGCCCCTCAGAGCCTGGCACCCTTGCATGGCTGTCTCATTCCTCTGAAACCTGGTTTCTTCTCCCTCTCCCCTGACTCCTCCCCACCCCGCCCCAGGTCTCCAAACACCCCAGGAGGAGGCGCGGTCCATGCGGGGCTCTTCACCTGCCTCTGCAGAAGTCCTCTCTGGCTGGGGAAGGAAGCCGCTGGGCAGGCGGGCAGCCAGCCTCTGCCTGTGTCTAAGGCCCCCGTGGGTGTGAGAGGTGACAGGAAAGCGCTACATTTGAAGCTGCCACAAATAGGAAGAGGGGGGCTGGCAGGCAGGCAGAGGGCCCTCTGGGACCTGAGACACGGGCGAGCCGCCCACCAGCCTTTACCTACCTGAGACCACGCTGCAGGAGTTTGGGGCCACAGGAAACTGGGGCTACCGGAATTTCAGTGTGGGGGATGATGGAGTGTGGGGGATGATGGCTCTTCCATCCCCCACCCCCCATGATGATGGGGGCAGATAGAAGAGCCTTAGCTGTGGCTCTCAGGGAACCCCAAGGGCTCAGCAGGAGGGGGACAGAGCAGGGCTCAAAGGCTGGAGCTGGGGTCCTTTGGGGAAGGGGACCCAGCTGAGACAGGGACGGGCGGTTGGCAGGGAAGACAGCAATGGCAGTGGCAGGGACAGGAACAGGCAGAGACAAAAGCAGGCAGCGTAGGAGGAAACAGAGAGCAGCAGGGGGGTGAGCAGGAATCTGATCTTGCACAGCAAAGGCCCTGGAGGTAGCAAGTACATCTTCCTCCTCCTTATCCCGCCTCTGATTTCTCTGTCCTGGGAACATTTTCTCCAATTTAGATAGAATGCTGAGGCCCCCACTGGGTGAGAGATAAGTCAGAGACATGGCACAATGCCTATGAAGCATGACTAGATATCGAAAAGGGAGGCCCCTTAGGCCAGAAACAGCTTTTCCAGCTGAGCAACTTCATCACTGCCGAGAGCTGAAAAGGATTCGTCTCCCCCGCCCTCACACAAATTCTGCCCCTGGTTGGTGTATCCACAGTGCCTGGCCCAGTGCAGCAGCCTAAGCCTCAGGTGCCATCCGGCCATGCCACCAGCTGTCATGGAAGGCACAGGGACGCCTCGAACTCTCCACGTGAGCAAGGGGACCTATTATTCTGCCAGCTTGGCCCCTGGCTGGTACTCATTTGCACTATGGCCCCCACCACTTCCTGTCACCATCGTTTACCCGCATAACTGACCCCTACATGTCTGTATCTCAAGGACAGGGACCACTCTCTACTTATTCTCATTTCCCATGTAGACATTTCCCAGGTGTTTTGGATGCCCAGCATCTGGAACTTTCTCTCACTAGAGGCTGGAAGGAGGCAGAAGGCACATTCTACTATAAAAGCCGGAAAGGCAACAGGCTGAATTTCGACCTCCCCACCCAAACACATGCTGCAGGCACGTGCCATGGACCAGACTGACCACATGGACCCATCCAGACTGTGATCAGAAGCCGGTGGTCTGGAGGTGGCAGGTTGACGGAGCCCACTCTGTGGATGGTGCTATGTCAGCTTCCAAGAGAGCAGATTTTCAAAGAAAGGGGTTCAGGCAGGTCACACAGTCCTCTCTGGGCTGTCCAGCCTCTCTTGATCCAGCCTGTTCTCCAAGCCTGGCTCTGTAGCCTTCCCAGAACTTCTCTGCGCTCCTCCAGCATCTTTTAAGGGAATTTCTTCTCTGCCTCTATTGTTGTTGTTTCTTTGCTGAACTGTGGAAACCTGGGCCCTCAGCAGTGAAAGCACAGAGTCCTAACCACTGGACCACCAAGGGACTTCCTCCTCTCCTTAAATCCTCCAGAAATGGTTTCTGTAGTGTACAACCATGAATTCTGCACTCTACGTGCCCAGAATAGATGAAGCGTCAGGCTCAGGTTGGACTATCTCGAGGATTAGAGTAACAAGCTGCCTTTACAGACAGCTTACTGTACGCCTGGCGCTGTGCTTGTCGTTGTCGCTAAGTTGTGCCCTACTCTCTGCGACCCCATGGGCTGCAACATACCAGGCTTCCCTGCCCTTCACCGTCTCCCAGAGTTGGCTCAAACTCATGTTCAATGAGTCAGTGACGTTATCTAACCATCTCATCCTCTGCTGCCCCCTTCTCTTCTGGCCCTCAATCTTTCCCATCATCAGGGTTTTTTCCAGTGAGTTGGCTCTTTGCATCAGGTGGCCAAAGTATTGGCACTTATTGTGAAGCTAAGGGCTTCATAAATGTTCTTATTTCATCTTTTATTATCCCCATGATGAAGAAACAGAAGCTCAGAGAGAGTAAGCAACTCACTCAGAGACACACAGCAAATAGCTAAGTGCTATCTGGTGCCAACCCTCAGATTCCACTGTCTCTTGGCAGAGTCAACCCACCCCCACTGCTTCATTTCTGTCCCTCATGCTCTTTTCAAATGTGCCATTCCCAGGGCCCAGATCATCCCCCATCCTCTCCTCCCTCTACTCCCATCCTGGTTGCCCTCCCAGCATCCTTCAGATTAGCTGAAAGGAGCCCTTCCCATGGTGCTCCTTGCCCTCTTGGTTGACCAGAACTCTACCCCCGCCAAAAGCTACAGCCCTCCCAGCCTCCCAGGTCACAGCCTGCCTCCCCTCCAGCTGTGCTGCAATCAAGGGGAGCAAGAAGTTCACTGAGTGCCCACGGGAGTGCCCCCCCATCTCCCAGGAGGATTCACATACACCTTTGTCTTCCATCTGCCAACTCCACTCCCTCCTCCTGGCATCACACTCTGCTCCCAACTCACAGAGAAGTCTGTACAACCTCTTGGTTAGGAACCAAAATGGCTGTGGAGACTTTCAGGTCTCCCACCCCTGAAAGGACTGGCTAGGAGTGTCCTGGGAGGAGGACACAGTCCTTCAAGTTTCCATTGGAAATGGCCTCTACCTGCCAGGTCCTTTGCCTCATCAGCCTCCAGGTCCACTATGGTGTCACTGGCTTAACTGTGAGGTCACCATGTCCCACATCCCCCGGGGCGGGGGTAGCACAGGGGTAGGATCTTGGCCTCCTAACTGGGGAAAAAAACCACACCAGTGCCTGGACCCAGAGGAGAGACCCAGGCCAAACAAGTCCTTTAAGACCAGATAGGGCTTGGGAAGTGATTGTGGAGGGAAGGTAGGGTTAAGGGGCCTTCAGGGATGAGCAGAAGACACGAGGGGGCCTCAGAAAAGAATAAGCATCTGGACCAGAAGAGCTGGAGGGGTGGACGTGGATCCTCAAACCCCTGGTCCACTGTGCACTTACTTTCTTCATCTTTCTGTGAATTACAAGATAATACAGATGAATGGTCAGTGATTCAAGCAGCAGGGAATATAAAGAAAAAAATGGAAGCTCCCTCCTTCCCAGTTTCCTGGAGGTCAGTGTGATTTGTTTGATGTTAATCTTTCCAGACATCTATCCATGAATCTACAAACAATAAATGAACTTCTAAATTTTGTTTTTATACATGAATATTAATAGATGATATGATAACACTATTCTGTAACTTTTTCTATTGACAGTCTACTGTGGCCATCATTTCATGCCAGAACATGCACACCATCTGCCTCCTGTCTTTTCCTGACTGTATAGTATTCTACTGCAGAGAAGTGCATGTGTGCCCTCTGGTGGACATAATATGTAGCATTTCTTTGTTGCTGCTAAGTCACTTCAGTCGTGTCCGACTCTGTGTGACCCCATAGACTGCAGCCCACCAGGCTCCCCGTCCCTGGGATTCTCCAGGCAAGAACAGTGGAGTGGGTTGCCATTTCCTTCTCCAATGCATGAAAGTGAAAAGTGAAAGTGAAGTCGCTCAGTTGTGTCCGACTCTTAGTGATCCCATGGACTGCAGCCTACCAGGCTCCTCCGTCCATGGGATTTTCCAGGCAGGAGTACTGGAGTCGGGTGGTGGGCTCCATTTTTTCCCTGTGCCACACAAGACTGGACAGTATTTCCATACAGAGGTAATATGCACAATGTTTTAGAATATTAACTGTCAGGCACAGAAAGATAGTTATTATATGATTATCACTTAAATGTGCAATTGAAAAATAATCCAAATGAACTTATTTACAAAACAAAAACAGACTCACAGACATAGAAGACAAACTTATGGTAAGAAAAGGGGGAAGAGGAGGGGGAGGGCTATATTAGGAGTATAGGATTAAAAGATACACATCCCTATGTATAAAATAGATGAACACATCCCTAGTTATATATGTATAAAATATATAGTAAAAGAATTTACTATATAGTAGACAGGATGAGATGGCTGGATGGCATCACTGACTCAATGGACGTTGAGACTCAGTGAACTCCGGGAGTTGGTGATGGACAGGTAGGCCTGGCGTGCTGCGATTCATGGGGTCGCAAAGAGTCAGACACAACTGAGCGACTGATCTGATCTGAGAGGGAACTGTATTCAATATCTTGTATTAACCTATAACAGAAAAGAATTGGAGAAATATACATGTATGTATTTATCATTTTATTTATTTCTGGCTGTGCTGGGTCTTCATTGCTGTGGGGGCTTTTCTCTAGTTGAGGTGAGCGGGGACTACTTTGTAGTTGCAATATGAGGGTTTCTCATTGCAGTGGCCCCTCTTTTTGCAGAGCATGGGCTCTAGGGTGCGTGGGGCGTCCACAGTTGCAGCACGTGGGCTCAGTAGCTGCAGCTGCCAGGCTTTCGAGCACAGGCTTGATAGTTGTGGCACATGGGCTTAGCTGATCTGAGGCAAGCGGGCTCTTCCCAGATCAGGGATCTAACCCGCGTCGTCTGCACAGGTAGGCAGATTCTTCACCACTGAGCCACCAGGGAAGCACCGCGTAGATATTTTTTAAAGAATGTTACCTCTGCTGGATTTCATCCCAGCTCTGTGACCTTATGGCAAGTCACTTAACCTCTCTGCCTCTTTCTCCATCTGTCAAGTGCGGATAATAAGAGCGTTTGCCTCCTAGGGTTCTTTCAGTGATTCCTCAAGATAATTCATGTAAAGCCCTGAGGACAGTGCCTGGCCCCATGCAAGCGCTTGACAAATGTGGATTACTGTTAATATTGTACATCAATCTTTGCCTCATTAGGCAAGTATCTGCAAGTCAGTTTCCTAAAAGCTGATGATGAATGTTCCTGGCTCCCTTTGGAAGACCAGAATTTAGGCAGCACACTTGGAGAGATGAATTACATTCAGTTTTATTGCTTTGTTCATTAACCCCTGGTTGGAGACCGCTGCTCTCCTCCAAAGCAGTCTTGCCCCCACACCAGTCCGCACAGCACAGCAATAATAGCTTCTGGCATTCAAGCCCTCACCATGTGCCAGGAACCCTGCAAAGCACTTCGACAAGCTTGGTCTAACTCCATCAACACGATGACCCTGGATGCTATTATATTCTGTTTTATAGACAAGAAAATTGAAACTCAGAGAAAGAAAGTGACTGGCCCAAGACTGCATGACCCAACATGGAGCTGCAATGTCCCAGAGGGGAAGGAGAGCTGAGGGAAGAATTGCTAGAGGGGCGCCTGTGAAGAGATAAAAGGGCTACAGATGTAGCACAGTAGGGTCTGGATTCCCTTCAGCGGCCAAAGGCTCTTCAGAAAAATGGATGGATGGAGGCCCAAGTCAAGTACTAGGGAAATGAGCTGTAGAGTTAGCAGCTGGCACCCTGCAAGTGCCCTGAGAATCTGCCATTCATTCACTCACCTATTCATGCACATATTTGTTGACAACAACTGTGTGTCAGGCATTGAACCAGTTGCTGGGAATATATCCCATAGGAACATGACCCAGAGCTTAGAATTTACAGTCCGCTTACCAGAAGGCTTGCGGGATGTTGCTGAAATAATGAGTTGTATGCAACTCTCAAGACTTATCGTCAGGACTTCTCTGGTGGTCCAGTGGTTAAGAATCTGCCTTCCAATGCAGGGGACGCAGGTTCAATCCCTCATCCAGGAACTAAGATCCCACATGCCTTGGGGAAACTAAGCCCCACCCTGAGCCTGCCTGTCCTGGAGCTTGAGGGCCACAGCTGGAGAGAAGCCCTCACGCTGCAACGGAAGATCTCACATGCTACAACTAAGACCCTTACACAACCAAATAAATAAAGAATTTTTTTTTAAAAAGGTTTATTATCATTAAGAGGTTTGGGACTGGTCATAGCAAACATCCTCTTCCAACAACACAAGAGACAACTCTACACATGGACATCACCAGATGGTCAATACCGAAATCAGATTGATTATACTCTTTGCAGCCAAAGACGGAGAAGCTCTATACAGTCAGCAAAAATAAGACCCAGATAACCATGATGGTGTGATCACTCACCTATAGCCAGAAAATCTGGAGTGGGAAATCAAGTGGGCCAAAGCTAGTGGAGGTGATGGAATTCCAGTTGAGCTATTTCAAATCCTAAAAGATGATGCTGTGAAAGTGCTGCACTCATTATGCCAGCAAATTTGGAAAACTCAGAAGTGGCCACAGGACTGGAAAAGGTCAGTTTTCATTCCAATCCCAGAGAAAGGCAATGCCAAAGAATGTTGAAAGTACCTCACAATTGCACTCATTTCACATGCTAGCAAAGTCATGCTCAAAATTCTCCAAGCTAGGTTCAATAGTACATGAGCCGAGAACTCCCAGATGTACAAGTTGGATTTAGAAAAGGCAGAGGACCAAGAGATCAAATTGCCAACATCTGTTGGATCATAGAAAAAGCAAGAGAATTCCAGAAAAACATCTACTTATGCTTTATTGACTATGCTAAAGCCTTTGACTCAATGGACATGAGTTTGAGCAGGCTCTGGGAGTTGGTGGTGGACAGGGAAGTCTGGTGTGCTGCAGTCCATGGGGTCACAAAGAGTCAGACATTACTGAGCGACTGAACTGAACTGAACTGAAAGCCTTTGACTTTGTGGATCATGACCAACTGTGGAAAATTCTTCAAGAGATGGGAATACCAGACTACCTTACCTGCCTCCTGAGAAATCTGTATGCAGGTCAAGAAGCAACAATTATAACTGGACATGGAACAATGCACTGGTTCCAAATTGGGAAAGGAGTATGTCAAGGCTGTATATTGTCACCCTGCTTATTTAACTTATATGCAGAGTACCTCATGCTAAATGCTGGGCTGGATGAAGCACAAGCTGGAATCAAGATTGCCAGGAGAAATACCAATAACCTCAGATATGCAGATGACACCACCCTTATGGCAGAAAGCAAAGAGGAACTAAAGAGTCTCTTGATGAGAGTGAAGGAGGAGAGTGAAAAAGCTGACTTAAAACTCAACATTCAAAAAACGAAGGTCATGGCATCTGGTTCCATCACTTCATGGCAAAACAATGAAAACAGTGACAGATTTTATTTTCTTGGACTCCAAAATCACTGCCGATGGTGACTGCAGCCATGAAATTAAAAGACCCTTGCTCCTTGGAAGAAAAGCTATGACCAACGTAGACAGCATATGAAAAACAGAGACATTACTTTGCTGACAAAGGTCTACCTAGTCAAAGTTATGGTTTTTCCAGTAGTCATGTACAGATGTGAGAGTTGAACCATAAAGAAGGCTGAGCACCAAAGAAATGATGCTTTCGAACTGTGGTGTTGGAGAAGACTCTTCAGAGTCCTTTGGAAAGCAAGGAGATCAAACCAGTCAACTCTAAATGAAATCAATCCTGAATATTCACTGGAAGGACTGATGCTGAAGCTGAAGCTCCAATATTTTGGCCACCTAATGTGGAGAGTCGACTCATTGGAAAAGACCCTGATGCAGGGAAAGATTGAAGGTAGGAAGAGAAGGGGATGACAGAGGATGTGATGGTTGGATGGCATCACCCACCAATGGATATGAGTTTGAGCAAGCTCCAGGAGACAGTGAAGGACAGGGAAGCCTGGCGTGCTGCAGTCCATGGGGTTGGAAAATGTCAGACACGACTGAGCAACTGAACAACAATCATTAAGAGGTTTGGGAAGCAACGTAGAGCCAGGAGTGTTGGGCTGGCTCATGCAGTAAAAAGAGAAACACAGCAGAACCACAAGCAGAAGCCTCACTTCCTCTTTGAAAACCTCAAAAACTTCTCCAATCCATAACCACCGCCACCTCCAGCCTTGAGGACAGTCAGCTGAGCTCCTGGCTGGCTCAGTGCCTGGGTTCTGGAGCTCTGCTGTATGGATAATTTTGAGGGGCACCAGGTCAGGAGTCCAGGTCAAGATATGGGGGAGTCTGGGGCCATCATTGCTTCAGAAGGTTAAGCAACTCTGTGACTTCAACAGGGTTGAGGGTGGGGAGCTCAACCCAGTCCACAGGCGTGCTCACCTCCCCCTGCTCTGCGGTTGACACCTGCCTCCTCCTGCCTGACACCCACTTATCTCATCTCCCTGGACAGCCCAGTTGTCAGTCAGATGCAACAAGTTGGGCTTTGGCTTCACACCCGAGGGCGGGGAGATTCTGAGATAGGGCGCATCAGCTCTCACATTTGCAGAAGGGCCTCGAGACCCTTGCATCTACCCCTGCACCCACCTGCGACCTACCCCCCCTTCTGCGGACAAAACAGTAGCTGTTGTTGTTCAATCACTAAGTCATGTCCAACTGTTTGCAACCCCATGGACTGTAGCTCACCATGCTTCTCCATTTTCCACTATCTCCTGGAGTTTGCTCAAACTCATGTCTGTTGAGTCAGTGATACTATGCAACCATCTTTTCCTCCGCTGCCCCCTTCTCCTCATGCCTTCAATCTTTCCCAGCATCAGGGTCTTTTCCAACGAATCAGCTCTTTGCATCAGGTGGCCAAAGTATTGGAGCTTCAGCATCAGTCCTTCCAATGAATATTCAGGGTGGACTTCCTTTAAAATTGACTGGTTTGATCTCCTTGCAGTACAGGGGACTCTCGAGAGTTCTCTCCAATTCGAAAGCATCACTTCTTCAGTGCTCAGCTTGTTTTATGGTTCAACTCTCACAACTGTACATGACCACTGGAAAAACCATTGCTTTGACCATATGCATCTTTATTGGCAGAATAATGTCTATGCTTTTTCATACGGTGTCTAGGTTTGCCATAGCTTTTCTTCTAAGGAGCAAGTGTCTTAATTTCATGGCTGCAGTCATTGTCCGCAGTGACTTTGGAGCTCAAGAAAATAAAGTCTGTCACTGTTTCCATTGTTTACCCCTCTATTTGCCATGAAGTGATGGGACTGGATACCGTGATCATAGTTTTTTGAATGTTTTAAGCCAGTTTTTTCACTCTCACTAAGAGGCTCTGTAGATATATCTTCAAATGATATCTTAGGTTCATCCTACTTATCCCCTCATCTCGCCATTCCAAGAGGACAGGAGACAGAAAGAGGTCACACAGCCGGGATTCAAATCCAGTAGTGATAATATACTCTTAACCATCTTATGCTTACCATATACACAGATATCCTATCCAGCCTTGTGTCAGAGAAAAACTGATGTTCCCCTATGTGCCCACCATTAGAAGAATTGTACATACATTCAACAGAATACTGTGCAGCCAGCAAAAAGCAAAGGTTAAATCTATTGAGTACCTTCTGTACGCTAAACCTCTCTATAATCATCTCATTTAAGGACTTCCCTGGTGGTCTGATATCTCAGTTGGTAAAGAATCTGCCTGCAATGCAAGAGACCTTGGTTCGATTCCTGAGTCGGAAGATCCGCTGGAGAAGGGATAGGCTACCCACTCCAGTATTCTTGGACTTCCCCTGTGGCTCAGCTGGTAAAGAATTGCCTGCAATGCGGGAGACCTGGGTTCGATCCCTGGGTTGGGAAGATGCCCTGGAGAAGGGAAAGGCTACCCACTCCAGTATTCTGGCCAGGAGAATTCCATGGACTGTATAGTCCATGGGGTCACAAAGAATCAGACATGACTAGGCGATTTTCACTTTCACTGGTGGTCCAGTGGTTGGGAATCCACCTGCCAATGCAGGGTACATGCGTTTCATCCCTGATCCGGGAAGATCTCACATGTCAAGGGAGGGCAACTAAGCCTGTGCCCCACAACTACTGAGCTTGGGTGCCCTAGGACCTGTTCTCTGCAACAAGAGAAGCCACCACAACGAGAAAGTCCTTGAGTAGCAATGAAGACCCAGATCAGTGAAAAAAAAAAATTTTTTTTTAATCATCTCATTTTAATCTTCCTCAAAATGTCCCAAGCTACGAATTATTCATGTGCCCACTTGATAAATAAACAAAGATCCAGCAAGGGTACACCAGGTAGCATCCACTCAAATGCCTACAGTGGCCATACGCTTAACAAAAAGTGGTCCAAGGAGAGCAGGATACAAGTGGTACCTGACACTCAGCCTTGGTGTCAGGATTAACAAGGAAAGGTGGGGACTGAGGCAAACAAGTGAGCCTGGGCCGTTCATCATGACTCAGCATAATTACAGGCCACTGCTGCCAAAGGTTCTAACTCCTCTAGAGAATCCGAAAATCAGGATTCTTCTGTGAAATCTCTAGATTTTTTTTTTTTTTTAAGTTGGTTCAATCGTCTTAAAATAATGTGCTCGCCAATCAGGACAGATCTGTGTGCCAGATTCAGCCGCCTCTGCCCAGGGTCCCAGAGCCCTAGCTCTTTCCTGTGGATATGACCCACATTCCTTCAAACAGTCAAAGAACACCAGTTCTTGACAAAATCCGCTAGAAAATATAAGAGAACAACTCCCAACTCATTCTATGAAGCCAGTATTACTCTGATACCAAAACCAAAGACCTTACAAGATAACTATAGACAAATATCTCTTATGGATATATATGCAAAAACCCACAACATAATATGAGCAAATATAATCCAACACCACCAAAGAAAGATTATACACCAGGACCAAGTAAAAATTATACCAGGAGTGGTTTGACATCCAAAAATTAATCAATGGAATACACTATGTCAGTAGAATAAAAGACAAAAACCACACGATCATCTCAATAGATGCAGGAAACACACTTGACAAAATCCAACGCTCTTTCATGATAAAAACACTCGCTCAACTAGGAATAGGGAACTTCCTCATCCCTACAAAGAATGTCTACATAAAGCAAGTGGCCAGGACTTCCCTCGTGGTCCAGTGGCTAAGACTCTGTGCTCCCAAAGCAGAGGGACCAGGTTCTATTCCTGGTCAGGGGACTAAGTAGGTCCCACAAGCTGCGACAAAGATCCTGCGTGCCACAGCTAAGACCTGACACAGCCAAATAAGTAAATAAAAAGAATCTGAATTTAAAAAAAGGCAAGTGGCCAACATCCCATATAATAATGAAAGCCTTCTTGCTTTTCCTCTCAGATCAGGAATAATACAACAGGTAAGTTAAACTTTATAAAACTGAAAACTTTTGTGCTTCCAAGAATTCCATCAAGAAATGAAAAGGCTAGGATGGCTATAATTTTAAAAAAAAGGAAAATAAGTGCTGAGAAAGATGTAGAAAAATCAGAACACTCATCCATTGTTGGTAAGGCTACAAAATGGTTCAACTGTTGTGGAAAATGGATTGGTGATTCCTCAAAAAGTGAAAGAATTACCATATGACCCAGGAACCCCACTCCTAGACATTTACCAAAAGAACTGAATACAAACAAGTATTCAGTTGTTCAAACAAGTACATCTGTGGATATGACACATATTCAGGTGTTCAAACAAGTTCATCTACAATACTTGTATGTTCTTAGTAGCACTGTTCACGATAGCCAAAAGGTAGAGAGTCTAAATGTCCGTCAATAGATGAATGGATAAACAAATTCCCTGGTGGCTCAGATGGTAAAGAATCTACCTGCAACGCAGGAGACCTGGTTTAGATCCCTGGGTTGGGAATATCCCTGGAGAAGGAAATGGCAACCCACTCCAGTATTCTTGCCTGGAGAATCTATGGACAGAGAACCTGGTGGGCTACAGTCCATGGGGTCGCAGAGTTGGACAGGACTGAGCAACTAATGCTTTCAGTTTCATGTAATAGAATAGAATACAATGTGCAGGAACCTCCAAAACACTATGCTAAGTGAAAGAAATCAAATGCAGAAAGTCAGTCCACCTGCCAATGCAGTAGATGTGGGTTCTGTCCCTCGTTGGGTAACTAAGATCCCACATACTGTGGGGCTACTAAACCCACACGCTGCAGCTACAGACAGACTGCACGCCACGATGAAGACCCAGTGCAGTCCAAAAAAAGAGCCCACATATTATATGATTCCATTTATACAATCTTTAGAATAGATAAATCCATAGAGATGGCAGATTGGACATTGTCAGGGGTTGAGGGGAAGAGAGAATGAAGAGAAATTGCTTAATGGGTAAGGGATTTTACTTGGGAGTTATGGAAGCGTTTTGGAATTAAATACAGGTGGCGGTGGTATAATGTTCTGAATGTCCAGGGCCATGCTTCGTCGCCCAGTTATGTCCGACTCTGCAACCTCATGGACTGTAGCCCACCAGGCTCTAGCAGTGAATTGTTCATTTTAAAATGGTTAATTTTATGTTATGTGACTTTCACCCCAATAAATTATTTTTTAAAAGAAGAACATGAAAAGTGTAGAGTATTAATATCTTGCAATCTAGTTCATTAGCCATCTTTTCTATATTGCAGTCATATTTCAGTAAACTAAGTTTTCTTATAAAAAAAAAAAGTGAAGACTTCCCTGTGGTACAGTGGATAAGAATTCACCGGCAAATGCAGGGGATAGATATTGCTGATCCGGGGATCAGCACATTCCGTGGAGACACGAAGCCCGTGGCCACTACTAAAGCCCTAAAGCCTGTGCTCCACAATAAGAGAAGCCACCAAAATGAGAAACCCATGCACCTCAATGGAGAGTAGCCCCCGCTCACCCCAAGTAGAGAAAGCTGGCCTGCAGCAATGAAGACCCGGCAACCAAATATAAATAAATAATTTTTTTAAAATGAGCAGTCCTGATACTGTTATCCAGTTGATATAGGATGTTTAAAAAACAAAAACGTGAAAAGACAACTCACAGAAAGGTAAAAAAAAATTTTTCAAATCATTTATATGGTAAGGAACTTGAATCCAGAAATATAAACAACCCTTCAGATCAGATCAGTCGCTCAGTCGTGTCCGACTCTTTGTGACCCCGTGAATCGCAGCACGCCAGGCCTCCCTGTCCATCACCAACTCCCGGAGTTCACTCAGACTCATGTCCATCGAGTCAGTGATGCCATCCAGACATCTCATCCTCTGTCGTCCCCTTCTTCTCCTGCCCCCAATCCCTCCCAGCATCAGAGTCTTTTCCAATGAGTCAACTCTTCGCATGAGGTGGCCAAAGTACTGGAGTTTCAGCTTTAGCAGCATTCCTTCCAAAGAAATCCCAGGGCTGATCTCCTTCAGAATGGACTGGTTGTATCTCCTTGCAGTCCAAGGGACTCTCAAGAGTCTTCTCCAACACCACAGTTCAAAAGCATCAGTTCTTCAGCATTCAGCCCTCTTCACAGTCCAACTCTCACATCCATACATGACCACTGGAAAAATCATAGCCTTGACTAGACGAACCTTTGTTGGCAAAGTAATGTCTCTGCTTTTGAATATGTTATCTAGGTTGGTCATAACTTTCCTTCCAAGGAGTAAGCGTCTTTTAATTTCTTGGCTGCAGTCACCATCTGCAGTGATTTTGGAGCCCAGAAAAATAAAGTCTGACACTGTTTCCACTGTTTCCCCATCTATTTCCCATGAAGTGGTGGGACTGGATGCCATGATCTTTGTTTTCTGAATGTTACAAGTCAATAATAAGAGCAAATAATTTGCAGCGACATGGGTGGACCTAAAGAGTGTCACATTGAGTGAAGTAAGTCAGAAGGAGAAGTATCACGACATCCCTCATATGTGGAATCTAAAAAGAAGTGATACAAATGAACTTACTCACAAAACAGAAAGAGACTCACAGACTTAGAAAACAAATTTATGATTGCCAGGGGGAAAGGATAGTCAGGGACTTTGGGAAGGTCATGTATACACTGCTATATTTTAAATGGAGAACCAACAAAGACCTATTGTCTAGCACATGGAACTCTGCTCAGTGTCACCTGCCAGCCTGGATGGGTGAGGGTTTGGGGGAAAATGGGTACATGTATGTGTGTGGCTGAATCCCTTTGCCATTCACCTGAAACTGCCACAACATTGCTAATTAGCTCTACCCCAATACAAAATAAAAAGCTTAATGTTTGGGGAAAAAATAGACAAAGGAAAAAACTAATAAAAGGTAAATAATCCAATCAAAAAATGGGCAAATGATAGGAACAGACACTTCTTCAAAGAAGGTATATAAATGGACAATAACCATATAAAAAATGCTCAACAACAGAAAACATTATAAGTCATTAGAGAAATGCAAATCAAAACCATGATACTACTTCACACCCATTAGAATAGTTATAATTTTTTAAAAATATGATAAAAAGACGTGTTGATGATAATATAGAGAAATAGGAACACTTAACATTGCTGGTGGGAATGCAAAATGGTACAGCCACTGTGGAAAATAATTTGGTGGTTCTTCAAAAATGTAAACAGTTACAGCATGACTCAAATTTCTAATATGGATATATACACTGGAAAGATTTGAAAACATGTTCATACAGAAACTTGTATATGAATGTTCATAACAGCTTTAGTTACAATAACTAAAAAGTGGAAACAATCCACAAATCCACTGTACTTCAATTAAAAAAAAAAAGGAAACCAAATGTCCATCAATTGAACGAATAAACAAAATGTGGTTTATTCCTACAATGAGATATTCTTCATCTATAAAAATGAATGAAGTATTAATGCATGACAAGGTGAACAATAAAAACAGTATATTAAATGAAAGAAACCAGTCACAAAGATGGCATATTGTATGATCCTATTTATATGAAATATCCAGAATAGGCAAATATATGGAAATGAAAGTTGATTAGTGGTTGCTTAGAGCTGGAGATTGGGAGTGGGAAATGGGGAGTGTCTGCTTTTAGTGTGACGAAGATATTTTAGAATAGATAATGGTTTAAAAAAAAAAGATCATGGTGGTTACACAAGTCTGTGAATATACTAAAAACCATTGAAGTGTCCAGTTTAAATGGATGAATTATGCAGTATGTGTATTATAACTTAAAGCTCTTTAAAAGAGAGAGAACTGAGGAGTTCCCTGGTGGTGCAGTGGATATGATTTTGCCTGCTAATGCAGGGGACATGGGTTCCACTCCTGGTCTGGGAAGATTCCACGTGCTATGGAGCACCTAAGCCTGTGTGCCCCAGCTACTGAGTCCTTGCTCTAGAGCCTGCAAACTGGAAAAGGAGAAGCCCCCACGATGAGGGGTCCATGCACCACAACGAACAGTAGTCCCCGCTTACCACAACTAGAGAAAGCCTGTGCAAAGCAACCAAGACACAGCACAGCCAAAAATAAATACATACATATAAAAGATTTTCAAAAGAGAAAGATGAGAATATTCTTGCCTCCTGGCACTGGAACGCCTTCCTGGAGTTTCCCATGAATGCCTTCTTCTGGAATAGGAGCTCCATGAAATGAGGGCTCTAGTGAAGTATCCATTAAAACCTATGTCAGGCACACACACACACACACACACCACCCCCTTCAAGTTAATGGTATGTGAACAGGAGCAGGCCCTGAGCAGAGTAATTCCATGCACAAGCTCTGCATTGGCAGGAAGGGTTATGGAAATGGTGGCTTAGTACTCAACATCCCTTGCTTCCTCCTAGCATGCCTTCTGGCACTGTGAGAAAAACTACATTTCCCAGACTCCCTTGCAGCTAGAACTCTGTGAATATGGTTTTCCTAAGGCAATGGCACCCCACTCCAGTACTCTTGCCTGGAAAATCCCCTGGACGGAGGAGCCTGGTGGGCTGCAGTTCATGGGGTCGCGAAGAGTCGGACACGACTGAGCGACTTCACTTTCACTTTTCACTTTCATGCATTGGAGAAGGCAATGGCAATCCACTCCAGTGTTCTTGCCTGGAGAATCCCAGGGATGCGGGAGCCTGGTGGGCTGCCGTCTGTGGGGTCGCACAGAGTTGGACACGACTGAAGTGACTTAGCAGCAGCAATCCATAAACAATCGGGTGAGATTTGGGAGGTGGAAATAAGAAGGCCAAAGGCTCCAAGTCAGCCTTTTTTGCAACAGTATCAGCTGTGGAACCAGAGTCAAAATTTGGAGCATCTTTTTTTTTTTCTTTTTTCTTGCAGATCTGGCATAGGTCTGGAGCCAGTACTTACAGATTCTCCACCTTTCCAAGTGAAGCAAAGGGAGCAACTCCCCAGGCTGGTCAGTTCTGTGGGTTTGTCCTGGAATTATTCCTGGAGGCCTTTTCTAGAACCAGCTCCCTGTTCCTTCTTGTTATTTTAGAAGCATTTAAAGTCTTGTATGACATCCCTTTCCACTTGGCGTGCATGTGTGCTAAGTTGCTTCAATTGTGTCCGACTCTGTGCGACCCCATTGTCTGTAGCCTGCAGTGCTCCATAGCAGTTTATTTATTTGCTGCTGCTGCGTCGCTTCAGTCATGTCCGACTCTGTGCAACCCCAGAGATGGCAGCCCACCAGGCTCCCCCATCCCTGGGATTCTCCAGGCAAGAACACTGGAGTGGGTTGCCATTTCCTTCTCCAATGCATGAAAGTGAAAAGTGAAAGTGAAGTCGCTCAGTCGTGTCCGACTCTTCACGACCCCATGGACTGCAGCCTACCAGGCTCCTCCGTCCATGGGATTTTCCAGGCAACAGTATTGGAGTGGGTTGCCATTGCCTTCTCCGTATTTATTTGCAACTGAGTCTTAAAGAATACACCTGCTTTGCCCAAGTTGTCCTGCATGAAGACATGCAATCAATCATCCTGAGCCTCTGTATCCTCATCTTTAGAATGAAAGTAAGAATACCTCACTGAGGATTAAATAGGAAGTATTTTAAGAAGCTAGCATGCTACTTGACAATACTTTAGTAAACTGCAGCTCTTTGGTTCAGCTCACGAGTCATCGCAGCTTGTACTCCTGTGAGGTAACAAACAGTCTCAGTCTGCATCCTCCTTTCTCCCAGAAGTTTACCCTGACCTTTTCTATCTCTGCATGGTTAAAACTCAGAGCCTAAAGGAGCAGGTCCAGTTTTGTAGGGCAGGGGAGAGTAGGGCAGGGGAAAGACCACCCAAGTGGGGCTTGGTTGATCTAGGTACCAGTAGCCCTCATTTACAGACTAGAAGACTGAGGTTTAGGGAAGATAAAGGACTTGCTTAAGATCAACAAGCCATGAAGGCAGAGAAGGGATCTGAAGACATTTTGACTCCAGAGTGTGAAGCCTTTCATCAGCACCCTGTACGTAGACCTGTTACTTTTGGCATGTGATCCACTCCCCTTTCAGTCTGAGGAAAGCAGCTGGCAAACTTCTTTTCAAAGAGAAACTATCTCAACAGGCAGGCCCTTGGATTGCTCAGTGGTCAAGGACACCTCTCCATAAAACTGGGGCAACTTGGGTACCACAAAGAGCATTCAGAAGGTGGCAGGTCCTTTGCTAGGATCTGGCTGAGATGACAACTCTGATTACTTGCCCAAGGAGTCAGGAGAAAAAGATCTATTCACTTGGTTGACATCAACCTAATCCAAGCTGTACCCGAGGTGCCACGGGGTTTGCAGCAGTGTATGCTCTAGCAGGGAGCCCAAGCAGCGATGGTTACTCCACCCTCCCCTGCCTGCCCATCAGCAGGCCTCAGAGCTTTCCAAGGACATCTTCCCAGGGCCCTAGGACTTTCACACCTTCAGAGAGTACACCCCCACACTGCCAGTCCCCATCCCACCAAATGCCCACCTTTAAGGTACAGTGGGCAGCTTCCTCCTCTAAGACGGACCTCAGTTCAGCAACCTCTCCCACCTCTGAGGGTCTGCAGCCCTCGTTTTATGCAGACTGCCCCTCGGGGACAGAGCAAATCCTGCCTTGTGTCCTGATTACAGTGGGAAAGTAGGCCTGGGCTGACCTCAAACCTACATCAGCCCCACTGTTCTTGCATGTTATTGGGTCTCTATGAACCTCTTTCTTAACCTGTGAAAAGTTACTAATACCTACTTTGCTCGAGAGGTAAGCATGTACTGGGGCTCCTGTTCAGTAGGTGGTCATTCCCTCCTCCTGGCCTCTCTCCTGCCTTTCACATTATACCATCCTTCAGGGCAAGAGACAGAAACTTTTTATCTCTTTATTCGCAACCACACCCATCCACACCTGCCCATGGAGGCTGCCTGACAAAACCTGTTGAATGAGTCAACAACTAGAAGCCTAGGGTGTAAATCACTCCATTTGTTTCATTCCTTTGTTTGTTGAACAAAAGTGTCTTGAGTCTTAACCAGATGCCAAGCCCTGTGCTTGGTGCCAAGGATAGAAAACACGAGTCAAGGTCCCTGTCCTCAAGAGGACCACGGGTTGTGATAAAACGGATATCATTGTCCAGTGTGATCACTGGACTAGGGGTGTCCAGACGGGAATGCCTAACCCAGGAGGTGGGGACCAAGTTGTCAGGGGAAGTTTCCTGGAGGAGGTGGGGCCTCGTCCAACTTCATTTAGTGTCTGTGTCTCTCCAACCATTAGAATGGAAGTACCATGAAGGCAAAGATTTTGGTTTTGTTCACTGCTGTGTCCCCAGGACCTAAAAGACTCCCTGGTACATAGTAGGTGCTTGATCCATATATGTTGAATGAATGAATGAAACAGGCAAAGAAGAGGAAGAATTGTGATCAGAGGCAGATCACTTGGCTCCTCTGGGTTCCTGCATCCCTTGTTTTTCTTCCAAGAAACCCAGTCACTCTGCACAGGGCCCTACCCCTCACAGAGGCTCTCATAGCCCTGTGTTAGTTTCACAACAGCCCAGTGAGGTGAGCTGGGCAGGTACAACTCTCCCTACTTACCCATGGGGAAACAATTCGTGATGGGTTTTTTCTTTTTTTTTTTTTGAGAAGCCAACAAACCTTTATTAAACACCTGCAAAGTTACTTGGAGGAAGCCATGATGCTGGACACCCTGTCAGTCTATCTTCTCCATGACATTCTTGGGCTTAATGCTCTCTTCCTGGCTACAGATGGAGATCTTGTCTAACTCATTGGGACTCCAGCCATACTGCTCATTCACATCTTTAGCTTGCTGCCTGTCAGATCCCCTAGCATCTCGGCCAGCAGCCAGAGATTGATGTGCTGATAAGTGATGCCCACGACGTGGCAGATTTTGGACAGAGTCTTCGAAGCCGGTTATACCTTCCAAGAGATCCATGTTTTTATCCAGGGCTTACCAGAAGGACTGGAAGTGGCAGGTCCCCAGCAGGTCTCTGAGGGACAAAATCTGCTGGGTGGGCCATTCTTCCTGCTGCACTTGCACAGCATGAAATCGGTGTGGGGCAGATTGGTGAGGGCCTTTAGCAGGATCTGGGCAGTGACCGTGGTCTGGAGAAAGGCTGGGTACAGCTTCAGCACAGCCAGGTTGGCTTCAGATCATAAATATTCTCTTTGGCCTGCATCTCCACACAGTGGTCCAGGGTGGCCAGGTTCTCAGGATTGTACCTGTCCATCCCCTCGAGTCACTTCTCCGCGTTCGCTCTCATCTGCTCAAACATCACCATGATATCTGTCGCCTCCCACACTAGGGATGGAGCCGAAGACCCTGCCGGGCTGCATCCTCAAGAACTGGAGAAGTGGGGAAACTGATCTTTAGAGAGAAAAAGTGATTGACCCGCGGTCCTATGGCAAATTGGTGGCCTTGCTGAGAGGAGAACTCAGGTCTCCTGGCTCTGAGACCTGGCTCTAACCTGCTCCCCTAAGGGCAGCTCTGCCCTCCAAGGACCGACAGGGCTAGCTGCGGTGCTCAGCTGAGCTGGGTGTCTCGACCTTCACATCTGGAGAGGGGATCTAGAATCAAAATGTAGAGAAAGATCCTGGTCCTGAGAATGGAGATGGTATAGTAATAGTAACAGGAGAGTAATAGAAGAGGAGGAGGAAAATTAGAACTTTTCTATTGTGCTCAGTTGCTTCAGCCGTGTCCGACTCTTTGCAAACCCATGGACCATAGCCCTCTAGGCTCCTCTGTTCATGGAATTCTACAGGCAAAAATACTGAAGTGGGTTGCCGTTTTTAGGAAGTTCATTTGTTGTTCGGTCTCTAAGTCATGTCCGACTCTTCGTGACCTCCGTGGATTTCAGCACCCCAAGCTCCTCTGTCCTCCACCATCTCCCAGAGTTTGCTCAAATTCATGTCCATTGAGTCAGTGATGCTATCTGACCATCTCATCCTCTGCCACCCCCTGCTCCTTTTGCCGTCAATCTTTTCCAGCATCAGGGTGCTTGACATCTGTTTCCTCATGTATTTCTCACCACAGCCTTATGAGGTGGATAGTCTTCCCCCTATTTAACAGATTAAAAAACTGAGCTCAGAAAGGTTAATTCACCTTTGAATTGTTTGAGGCCATACAGCCAGTAAGTGGTAGAGCTGAATCATAAACCAATCTGTTGAGCTTTTTTACCATCTTTGGTCATCTGCAAAGAGCAAAGGATGTAGGCCAGGTGTGATGCTGTGATGCTGTGTTCATGCTGGGAGCCAGGAGGACCTCAGAGCCCTGGCCGGGAGGCACTGCCAAGACCAAGTAGCTTCCTCCTGACCCAGAGTCTAGGGATTTAGGTACCAGGAAGGCCCACGGTTCTGGCACAGAGCTTCTCTTGTTGCCATAGCTCTCACACAACAGACCCTTACATAATGCCAGGTAGGTGCCTAGCAAAGCTGGGTTGTACATGGAACCCAAACACCAAGCCTACCCCATTTATTGGGAATAAATGGGGGCATGTTAATAGCAACTATTTCACTGCAACCCAGCCTTGAAATCGTCCTCAATTAGTTCTCCTGTATCAGTTGAGTATTTTGGTTCATAGCCCATGGCCCTAAAGTCAACCAGACTAGGTTCAAATCCCTCTGCCTCTCTAGCTTGCATCTTGAGCAAATTCCGTGACGTGTCTGTTTGTTTCCTTATCTCCCTTACAAAATAAGACTTGGAACAGACGTGGAGTTGTTATGGAGACCGTAGCAAAGCGTGCCTGGAAAGTGCTTAACCCAGCACCTCGCCCAGAGAAAGAGTTGGATGAACGCAGATGTCAGGAGGGTTTTTCTGAGAGGTTCCGGGGATGGCTCTGTGGGCTCCCCAGCATGTCATCATCTGCCTCCATGGGAAGACAAGGGTTGGCAAGTCAAGGGTGTGGAAGCCAAGGGTGTTGCCTCTCGTGGGGCTCCCCCAGTGCTGGGCCAGCAAGTCACACCTACAACATGTTCTGTTCTCAGCGATGAAAAGGGTGTCCTGCTCACGCCCCTGGTCCCGCTTTGTCAGCAGAGGGTGAAGGAGCTGAAACGGCACTCTCCCGTTCACCAGAGCCCTCCATGGCGGCAGCTCCTTCGACTCTGACAAGTGGGGCCGCTGAGCAGCCCGACCCCATGACTCTCGCTCAACATCGTGGGCATTTCATCCTCCTGAGGACTCCTCAGTCCCCACACACATGGGCCTGAGGGGTCCATGCTAACCCCTAATGTCTGAACCTCAGCAGACTTAACACCTACTTCTGGCCACCCCAAATCTCCCAGGCTGGGTAGAAAAGACTCCAATAAGGGATAATGCTGAAGGCCTTTAAGGGACAGAGAAAGTGTTGCGGGAGCACAGAGCGGGGAGTTTTTCTTCTTCCTGGACCAGGAAAGGCAATCTCACCACATCACTAATGACTCAACCTGCTTTGTGGCTCCTCAGACCCCCAGTTTAGCCAATCAGACCTTCTCTGATGCAACCCCCTGCCCAGGCAACCACAACATCTCCATGACCTCACTTCATCCTGTCAGAGGAGGTGGCAGTTTTATTACACAGAAAAGGAAATAAGGCTCAGAGATTTTAAATGATTTGCTCAAGGTCACAAAACAAGCTAGAATTTGAACCCAGACCCCACCCCAGAGCCTGTGCTCGAAGAATCACAGAATCACTTTAAAAACTAAATGAGCAGGTCTTCCCTGGTGGCTCAGTGGTAAAGAATCCTCCTGCAAATGCAGGAGACATGGGTTCGAGCCCTGATCTGGAAGAACCCACATGCCATGGAATAACTAAGCCCATGTGCCACAACTTTTGAGCCTGTGCTCTGGAGCTCAGGGACCGAAACCACTTAGCCCTAGAGCTGCAACGATCAAAGCCCCATGAGCCCGAGAGCCTGTGCTCCACAATGAGAAGCCCGAGCTCTGCAGCAAAGAGTTGCCCCCACTGATGGCAACTAGAGAAAAGCTCATGTAGCACAGAAGACCAAAAAGCAAATAAGTAAATAAATCTGTATACATATATTGAAAAAAAAGTGAAATGAGCAAACTGCAGGGGACTTCCCTGGTGGCTCAGATGGTAAACCATCTGTGTACAATGTGAGAGACCTGGGTTCGATCCCTGGGTTGGGAAGATTCCCTGGAGAAGGAAATGGCAACCCACTCCAGTACTCTTGCCTTGAAAATCCCATGGACGGAGGAGCTTGGTGCAGGCTACTATCCATGGGGTCGCAAAGAGCCGGGCACGACTGAGTGACTTCACTTTCCCTGGTGGCCCAGTGGTTAAGACGATGTGGTTCCATTGCAGGGGATGTGGGTTTGATCCCTGGCTGGGGAACTAAGATCCCACATGCTGCATGGCCAAAAAAAAAAAAAAAAGTAAAAGTAAAAAAAAAAATTAAATGAGCCATTTGTAAAAATACTTTGGAAAGCATATGAGAGAAAGTAAAGACACCATTCATAGTAAATACATTTTAACTAAAAATATTTCCCTCATCTTGATCAAAACCCTCAAGGAACCCAAGGATAGTATCTCCTCTAGATTTGGTCACTCTTAACAACACATCAGAGGCTTCCCAGGTGGTACAGTGGTTAAGAACCTGCCTGCCAATGCTGGAGACACAAGAAACATGGATTCGATCCCTGAATTGGAAAGATCCCCTGGAGTAGGAAATGGGACCCCACTCCAGTATTCTTGCCTGGAAAATTCCACGGACAGAGGAGCCTGGTGGGCTACAGTCCGTGGGGTCACAAAGAATCAGACACAACCGAGTGACTGAGCACACACACACAGCACATCAAAGGAAACCAAAGGTGTCAGCACGAGGTGTCTTACAGAACTGAGGGTCCTCCTTTCTGGACAGAGCGGGCAGGCACAGACTCTGGGACTGTTCTCTGTGGATTATGGCAATACCAGACTCTGCTCGGTCCTCAGCCAGAAGGAGCTGTCTAAAGCCCATTGCCCTGAGCAGCATCAGCAGTTGAGAAGGTATGCACATTCAAGATGGGTCCTGGTGGCTCTTCCCAAAGTTTACTATGGAACACTTACAAAGTAAACGTATGTTAGCAGACCACTGCCAGGAGGTGATGACCTCCAGGTTAAAGGAGACAGCCCAGTCTCTCACAAACCATCAAAGGTGTCACAAATTAACTGCTATAAGAAATGATCCAAAAATTGACTCCTATTTTGAATAGACAACCAGCATTGAGTATCACAGTCACACGCTGAAATTACAAGCTGCAAAGCATAGTAAAATGATCAAATCACTTGACCGCAATTGAACATGTGGTTGGTGAATACATTCCTATGAAAGTGGAGAAATATTTGTTGAAACAATGCATATACGCATTGGAGACTAGTTCGTGAACCTTGGAGGAATTCTTGATGTGTTAATTCAGGTCCTCTGAGAAGCCAGCGTCAAGAGGGGATTAGACGTGGGACTGATTTATTGGGGAAAATACCTGTGAGGGAAAATGGGCAAGGAGCCGGAGGAAGCTGGGAGAGCTGGCAGACCACAGTGCAGGTGAAAGCCCCATGGAAGACAGAGGAAGGAAGGAAGCAGTGCAGACTGTGGTGCAGTTCTAGGAAGGTTTCAGCAGAACCACTGGGGAGTCCTCGATCCCGAAGTGCCCATCACAGGGACTTCCCTGGTGGTCCAGGGGTTAAGACTCTGTGCTTTCACTGCAAGGGGCATAGGTTCGATCCCAGGTTGGGGCACAAAGATCCCACAAGATGCATGACCAAAAACTAAAACAAAATTGCCCATCACAAACTCCTTTGCCTCCCAGGATGCCCTTGCCTTCCTGTGCTTGTCGACTCAGCCTCTGCCTGAAAGCCACCCACGGGAAGTGTGGCCTCAGAGAGAATGTGGTGAAGGATTTCGGCCATGATGGTTGGGGCACACATCACCCTTGGGAATGGCACACCATTTGTTAAAGGCGATACGTGTGTCACAACAAGACCCGTCATAGAAACGTGTTTAGTTTCTATTATGCACCTACTTTTCCAATGCATTTGAAAAGAAATAAATATCACTAGCCTCAATTTTGTCAGAATATTCCATGAAGTCTCAGGAAACAGTTTAGGAAGTTCTGGATTCCGTGAATTCCTGGCCAAGGGTAGGTAATTGGGATTGTGGGAAGAGTACGCAGCACAGAACTGAGAGATCTGGGTGAGATCTGTCACTCACTTGCTGTTGGAGCTTCTTTAAGTCACTTCCTTAGTTTCCACACCTCAAAATGGGTGCAATGGAAAAAGAGTTCTAATCATAGAACCTGCTACTTAGAGCCCCTTAAAGATCAACTCCTGGACAGAAGCTTCTACGGCAAACTGGCTGCTTCTGCAGCATCAAAGCCTGCTGGCCCTGCAACCCTTACTTTGTGCCCGCATGGGTGTGCCAAGCAGGGACCTTGTTCCCCACCACACTCTGTCCCTGCCTCCTCCTAAGCAGACTGGCTCAACTTCTGGTCTTGTGGTTTCCCTTTGTCAGCTGTCATAGCAACCGGGGGTGCTCTGGAAGGGTACTGTGGTAAGCCGGGGGAAGGTGTCACCTTCCAAAATAACCTTGGTGGAGAGACTGGTGGCCACTTAGAAGCTGACTCTCACCACCACGCCGTTTCCAGGAAACGCTCAGAGGCTTGAATAAAGGAGGGGCTTTTAAGACATGAAGCCTGCTGCAAGATCCTTAGGCTTCCTGGACAGATGGGAGACACACCAAGGGGCTAAAAGTCCAACCACATTTGGAGGGGAGCAGGGAGCAGAACCAGGAGGAGGGGGCAAGGTTGGTGGTGAGAAGGTCAAGGTATGAGATCCCCAACAACAGGGTCTGGGTCTCCCCCAGAGGCCTAGGGGTTCCTTGATGGCTGTGTCCTGGGCTCCCCCTGAGTCAAGGAGGCCCCCACAACGTGGGCTCTGTGTCTTGCTCGAGATCGGGCATCTCAGGCAGGGCCTCTGAAGTACAGCCTCGTCCACTTGTCTGCCCAAGTCTAGCACAAAACTCCTTCCTGTCCCCAGAAGTCTGCCTCAATCAGTTCCCCCTACCTCTTATCTGCCCACGCCCACACCTCACCCTCCACCCGCCGGGGGTCCAGCCCGGCCACCCGCCATGCAGAACCTCTGACTGATTTCCAGCTGCCGCTTCCTCTGGACTTGACTGCCTGTCTGTGGGCCTCCTAACAAGCACACTTAGGCCAGTATGTGTTTGTCTTTGTTTTTATCTGTTCAATCCAAATCCTTCCTTCCTCTGCGAGGGGCAGAGGCCTCTAGCTGGCCCATCACCAGTGCCCCCCTGACAATTAGCTCTAACTCTGAGCATATAGACGTATCCACAAAACAGAGAAGAGCGGCCACCCCTGACTGCAAGCTGCGTGTGTGCACCAGACACAAGGCTAACACTTCACACCTCGCATCTCAGGTCATTCCATCCTTCAGGAATAGTGCAGAAAATTCCCTAGTGGTCAAGTTGTTAAGGATCCACCTGCCAATGCAGGGGACACGGGTTGGCTCCTTGGTGGGGGAACTAAGATCCCACAGGCCTCGAGCCAGCCAAGCCTGTGCTCCACAGCTACTGAGCCCAAGCTCTGGAGGCCAGGCTCCACAACAATAGAAGCCACCGCAATGAGAAGCACCGCAGCTAGAGAATAGCCCCAGCTCACAGCAACTAGAGAAAGCCCGTGTACAACAAAGAGTTTGTGTGCCACAACGAAGACCCAGGGCAGCCAAAGATAAATAAGTAAATAAAATAAAAAGAAAATAAGACTATTACGGAGCTCCCGTTGTCCTCAGGCCCCTGTTGGAGACGCTGCGGTCAAAAGCAGACAATGGTTCTTGCCCTTCTGGAGTTTATATCCTCACAACAACTCTGAGGGTAGGCATCATTGCTGCCATTGTGTATCATCTAAACTGCTTACAAAGCCAGTAAGCAGTTTGCACACTCAAACTCACCTCTTTCTAAGCCTGAGGCTTTTTAGTAAATAGGAGATGTTAGACTTTATAACGGAGAAGGCAATGGCAACTCACTCCAGTACTCTTGCCTGGAAAATCCCATGGATGGAGGAGCCTGGTAGGCTGCAGTCCATGGGGTCGTGAAGAGTTGGACACGACTGAAGCGACTTGGCGGCAGCAGCAGACTTTATAAACTGAAAGTCCTAGACTAACAGGAGCCGGACTCTGCATAATACTTCCCGTTTCTAACATACTTGGCTCCTTGAAGAAATGGCTGATCTCAGGCTGGGCTGGGGAAGGACAGGTGAGCCTGGGACAGGTGAGTCTGGAACCGCTTGCTTTACCAGAAAGCAAGAAGAACTCAAAGCGCAATGAAGATACCAGTTTGAAGTGGGTCCCACTGCCCAAACTGGGGGCAATTTAAGCATCAGAACAACGGTTGGTAATTGAGTATAAAAGAAATCCGTGAATTCATTCTGATATACAAATGAACAGGGACTTCCCTGGTAGTCCAGTGGGTAAGACTCTGCACTCCCGGTGCAGGGGGCCTAGGTTTGACAACTAAGAGCAGGCATGCCCCAACTAAAGATCCTGCATGCCACAAGTAAGAGCCAGGGCAGCCGAATAAATAAAAATAAATATTAAAAAGATAAAACGAATGAACAAATGGAGAAGGGTAAACTCTTCTAACAAATGTAGAAAGATAGCGTAATTAGAAAATCACACTTGGTAACCATCCAAATAACAGTTGATTTAGGCAAGGATTAACAGTGGATACTAAAACTGTGAAACTAAAACTATGATGAAAGTTCATGAGAAACAGGACCCACGTCATCACAATGTGTGGTGATATTTATTGTTTACAAAGAGAAAAAATAGCAACTTGACAGTGGAGAAAAGTGGCACCTCAACCAAGTGATTCAAGTTCAACACAATCCAGTTCCAGTCCAGTTCAGTTGTCCAGTTGTGTCTGACTATTTTTGACTCTATGGACTGCAGCACGCCAGGCCTCCCTGTCCATCGCCAGCTCCCGGAGTTTACTCAGACTCGTGTCCATTGAGTTGGTGATGCCATCCAACCACCTCATCCTCGGTCGTCCCCTTCTCCTCCCGCCTTCAATATTTCCCAGCATCAGGGTCTTTTCAAATGAGTTTTGCATCGCGTGGTCAAACTATTGGCGTTTCAGCTTCAGCATACAATGGTTCATATTATTACTTATCTCCTGATATGGGGTATTGAGAAGATACATCAACATTTGTGATAATTCTGCCAAAAATGCAAAATTTCAATCTAATCAGGAGGAAACATCAGATAAACTCTAGTTGAAGGATATTCTACGAAATAATAGGCCTATTATTTTTTTAAATGTCGTGTCACAAAAGATAAAAGCCAAGGAACTATTCCAGATTAAAAAGAGAGAGATATGAAAAAAAAGATAGAGATGTGAGAACTTAATGGCATGAGTGATCGAGTGATCCTGGACTGAGTCTGGACAAGAAATGACATTATTAGACCCTTAGCAGGACAACTGGTAAAAACCAGAGTAAAGTCTGTAGGTTTCAGTGTGTCATCTTGACTTTGATAACAGTATTATGATTATGTTTGAGGATGTCCTTGTATATCTAGGAAGCACACTTTGACATATTTAGGGGAAAAGGAGCATTACATCTGCAATTTACTCGGAAGTAGCCAAGTGTGTATAGAAAGACAGGGAAGGGAAAAAGAATGATAACAAATGAGGTAAATTTTTAACAGCTGGGAAATCTGGGTGAAGCGCGTATAGGAAGTCTTTGATTCTTCTTGCAACTTTTCTATGAATCTGAAACAATCTCAAAATAAAAAGTTAAAAAAAAAAAAAACATTTCACTACTAATTATCTCTGACTTTTCATGTAGCCCTATCCCCTTGGCAATCCTATTAACCATGAGTCATCCACCCAGGTGGATGTGGACCACAGCACAGGGGAGACTGATCAAAGGGCGAGGAAGGATCAGTTAGATCCTTCTAAGAACTGATCAGGAGGAATCAGTTCTTAACTCCAGAATCAGTTAGGGTCTGGAGTCAGTAGTCAGCCTCTGGAAACCCACTCGGGCAGAGGCGGGTCTTATTGGACATTGAGCTTTTACAATTTAGGATGCCCTCTTTAAGAAAAGAAATATAGTGAATTCCCTGGTGGTCAAGGGGTTAGAAATCTATGCTTCTGGGCTCTTCTAGTGGCACAGTGGATAGGAATCCACCTGCCAGTGCAGGGGACACAGGTGTGATCCCTGGTTCGGGAATTAAAATCTCACATGCCTCAGAGCAACTGGGCCTGTGTGCTACAACTGCCGAAGCCTGTGTGTCGTAGAGCCTGTGCTCCGCAACAAGAGAAGCCACCACAGTGAGAAGCCTGCGCACCAGAGAGAGAGCAGCCACTCCTCGCCACAGCTAGAGAAGGCCTGCATGCGGCAACCAAGACCCAGTGCAACGAAATAAATAAATATATAGTTTTAAAAAAGAAAGAAAGAAAGAAATCTGTGCTTCCACTGCAGGGGGTACAGGTTCGATACTTGGTGGGGGAACTAAGATCCCACGTGCCATGTGGTGCAGCCAAATACATAAATAAAATTTAAAAAAAAGAGGTATAGGACTATAGGTATAAAATGTATACCCAAAGTGAACATTTATTTAGACTAAGAAAAAAAGTCATGATAAATCACAAATTTCAAAAACTGAAAAATACCACAAACATCAGAAAATGTATTTGTATTAACTAATTACCTGGCACACCTCTTGGACTAACTGTTGGTATTTCACATTTCAGGTGTCCAGCTGTGACTAAAATATCTCTTTTGTGCACATTTTATAAAAATACATGAGCATATGACTTGACTCGCTCCATGGCCTTGGGAGGGGCCCTGAAGTTTAAATTAAATCGACTTCTGTTTCACTTGTAGCCCAAAAGTTTGTGCTTAGGAAGGGGGTGAACAGGAATTCTCCCTCCCAAGCTTGGTTACTCTAGAAAGGACCCAGAGACCTGCTGGCTCTCTCTTTTTGCCTTTTTCCCCCAAAAGGCAAATTTCAAGAAAACTGAGTCTTGGAAACTGGGGGGCTCCAAGTGTGTGAGTTTCACAATAGAAAGGGTTAAAGTGAAGAGAAAGTCACTCAGTCGTGTCCGACTCTGAGACCCCACAGACTATACAGTCCATGGAATTCTCCAGGCCAGAATACTAGAGTGGGTAGCCTTTCCCTTCTCCAGGGGATCTTTCCAACCCAGGGATCGAACCCAGGTCTCCCACATGGCAGGCGGATTCTTTACTGAGCCACAAGGGAAGCCCAGAAAGGGTTAAATCTCTGACCAAAGCTGGATGTCGCCACAGAGGCAGGCTTCTTTCCTTCCTTCTGAAGGGGACCTGATCTTTTCCTGATTCAGGTTCTGAAGCCCATTGTTCCCTTTGTCTGAAAGGCAACCCCTACACGCTCCACCTTCACCTCTTTGCCACATTGTTACCTGGTCAAGATTCAGGCATCTGTCAAGTCTCAGTTTAAAAAGCAGCTCCTCAGGAAAGCTTTGTCTGATACTCTTTAAATTAAATCACAATAATTATTTATTCACTGTATTCCTACCCTGCCAGCACCACGGAGTCTGGGACCTTGCTTGTCTGTGCGTCTGGTTGGTGCCGGAATGGTTGCAGTCCCTGGTACCATGGCATAGTGTCTGGTGCACAGTGCTTGGCACACAGTTGTACTCAAACAGTATTTTTGAACGAAAGAAGAAAATTCTGAGGGGTGAGGAAAGGGGGAAATGTGGGGACAGAGCGCCCCCTGCTGTACACTTGGAGTACCAGGGACTCAAGACCCCACTCTAGAGGAATGGGGCGGTAAATTTCTTAGCTGTGGGGTAGTCTTGGCAACCCCAACCTAATGCCAATACTCCTACTGATTTATGCCTTCTCACTTCTATTAGCTCCACAACTCTCCTCCTGCCCTTCAGAGAACAATCTGAGCTCTGCACCCATTCTCCTCCACACTTCAAACCACCTCACCTCCAACTCCTTCGGGACCATCACCTGAGCTTCCCCACAATTAATATCATTCTGTCCTGGACCTTTAACTTTGATTAGAATAGGCCCAGATTCTTCCATCGATCCCTTTCCTCCTCGTCCCTAACCAATCAATCAGAAGTGATTGGCTAGGGCATTGGGGGCGGGGGGGATGGATGTGGGAAAGGAATGGTGAGCAGGAAGGATGGAAAGCAGATGGGATGGGGTAGGTTAATGTGCTTCTGAGACAGGGGTCTGCTAATATGATGGTCAAAACAACATGTTTGTTCTTTAGGGATGTGAGGGATGAGAAGGTACTTGGGATGCGATATTCAGAAAATGGGGAACGAGGAATTTCCATCTACTGCCTTGATTGAAAAAGCATAAAATGGCTCCAGATTGGGACTTTCCTGGTGGGCAAGTGGTTAGGACTCTGTGCTTACAAGGCAGGGGCTGAGAGTTCAATCCCTAAGATGCCTTGTGGTGCGGCCAGAAAGGAAATGCTCCTGATTATACCCCACAACAGGACAATAGGGGAGGGAAACCGCAAAAGGAGTTTGAGCTAACAAAAATATAGGGTTTCACTGAGGGGGAAATGGGGCTCAGCAAACAAGATGAAGGCTCAGATAAGAGACTAGGGGTTCAGGGAGCGGAGTCAGGGCTCCGTGCTAAAGAGGTGGGAGGAGACAGAGCACAGGAAGAAATCTGGGGTGAAGGTAGGAAGGGGAAGAGGGCGGGGGTCAAGCAGAGATAGAGGTCTGGGCCCTCCTCTGCTTGTGGGGGCTGCAGGAGAACCGACCACACCTGTTTCTCAGTAACGGTTCTGTCCCTGGCCCTTCCCCCAGCAGTGCCCAAGAGGGGCTGGGGAAGAGTGACAGTTACTTAATGACCCTGAGTCCCACTTGCTCTTCTGTGCACCCTGTGGTCACTGGAGGGCTAACGGGGGCTGAAGCCAAAGTCTGGGTTATTGATCTCTGGCCCCAAAGGTCAGCTTCAGGGGCAGAGGGAATGGTGTGGCCACAGTGGGAGCCTCCAGGGATCCCACAACAGTGGGGCTGTGCCACACCGCCTGGTTTCTCTGTCTGCATCCTTGGCTCTCCGTGATCTGCCCTCCCTGCCTCCCCTTCCTCCCCACCAACTCATACCTCCTCCAACCAATCCTGCCTGACACTTTTGGCTGTGAGATGTCAGACTTCTTGTGTCTGGATTTTGGAGTAGCTAGAGAGCATAAAGCAGGGACTTGGCTGGAAGTATTATTATTTTATTATTACTTACAATATTTATTATTTGGCTCTGCCGAGTCTTCGTTTCGGCCCACGGGATCTTTGGTCTTTGCTGCAGCATCGGGGATCTTTAGTTGCAGCATACAGACTCTCAGTTGCAGCATGTGGGATCTAGTTCCCTGACCAGGGATCCAGCTCAGGCCCCCTGCATCGGGAGCGTGGCGTCTTGGCCACTGGACCGCCAAGGAAACCCCGGATGGAGTTATTTACTGCGACTCCCACCCCCAAGGCAAAGCCCTAGAAGCCCATGAAGTCTTCAGTGAACTCAGTGGGAAAGCACCAATCTGGTATTCAAGAAGGATTGCCACAGTTTGCAGTGTGACCTTGGGGAAACCACTTAACTTCTATGGATCTTAGTTTTCTGGTGTAGAAAATCAAGGGATTGAATCAGATGAGCTCTAGTATTCCTTCGATCAAAATGTAAGATTCTAAGGAATTAAATAATAACAGGGAGAGTAAGGGCTAGGGTAGAAACTAGGTTAGGTTCAGAAGATGATAAAAAAGAATTTTTGGAATTAGAAATAAAGCCTGGATTATAATGTAGGCCATTATTAGTCATGGACAAAGGTCCGTCTAGTCAAAGCTATAGTTTTTCCAGTAATCATGTATGGATGTGAGAGTTGGACCATAAAGAAGGCTGAGTGCTGAAGAATTGATGCTTTTGAACTGTGATGTTGGAGAAGACTCTTGAGAGTCCCTTGGACTGCAAGGAGATCACACCAGTCAATCCTAACGGAAATCAACCCTGAATACTCATTGGAAAGACTGATGCTGAGGCTGACAGTCCAATACTTTAGCCACCTGCTGTGAACAGCTGACTCACTGGAAAAGACCCTGATGCTGGGAAAGACTGAAGGCAGAAGAAGAGGGCAGCAGAGGATGACATGGTTGGATGGCATCACTGATTCAATGGATGTGAAGTTGGGCAAACTCCGGAAGATAGTGAGGGACAGGGGGGCCGGCCATGCTGTAGGAATATTGGAATACTGGACAGGTCATTCATTTATTTGTTCAACAAACTTCTAATAAGCAGTCACTCTGTTCCAAGCTTTGTGCTATAGGCTGGGCACACAATGAACAAGACAGACATAGTCCCAGCCTCATGGGGTTTACGTTCTAGTAGCCAGGGCTTCCCAGATGGCGCTAGTGGTAAAGAACCTGCCTGTCAATGCAGGAGACAAGAGACAGTTTTGGGAAGATCCGCTGGAGGAGGAAATGGCAACCCACTCCAGTATTCTTGCCTGGAGAATCCCATGGACAGAGGAGCCTAGCGGGCTATGGTCCATAGGGTCACAAAGAGTCGGACACGACTGAAGACTTTGCACCCACAGCCAGTGTGAGAGGAAGATAAATAAGCAATATAATAAAGTGGGGGCAAACAGTTTGTTACGGTAAGCACATGTGAGGGGGGTGTTGGCTAAGTGAGTGGGTGGAAGCAAGGAGATTCCTGGAGAATGTGTGACTGACACCTTTGGAGCCTAAAGAATGAATAGTGACCAGCAAAGTGAGGTAGGCAGAAGGTGAGCATGGGAGCATGCTGCAGGCAGAAGGTGAGCATGGGAAACACCAAGGAGAAGAAGAGAGCAAGGCATACAGAGGCCCTGGAATGCTAACTGTGAGAGGTGTGAGGAGCACAAGTTTGGAGGTAAGTCTGGTATTAGGGTCAGAGATCTGCCTCACCTGTTAAACTGAGATAACCACATGCCACTCATGCCTCCCTCCGTCCCAGCGGCCCTGTTTCCCAGGATCTAGTGAGATGATGTGATGTTTGGGAAAACACTTTGTGGCTGGAAAAGCACTGTACAAAGTGATGCAATGGAAAGAAGCTGTGGATCATTGAGGATCAAGCTAGAAAAATCTGGCTTTAGGCTAACTTGCGCAGGAACGGTGGGAAATTAACCAAAATTGAGGCACTGAGCTTCAATTTGTCCAAGATTACTCAACTGGGTGGATTTCCCCGATAGCTCGGCGGGTAAAGAATCTGCCTGCAATGCAGGAGAGCTGGTTCGATCCCTGGGTTGGGAAGATCCCCTGGAGAAGGAAATGGCAGCCCACTCTGGTATTCTTGCCTGGCAAATCCCATGGACAGAAGAACCTTGTGGACTACAGTCCATGGGGTTGCAAAAAGTCAGATACGACTTAGCAACTCAACAACAATGCAGCTGGGAAAGGGTGGAACTGGGGTTTGAACAGAAAACTTGACCCCAGAGTCTTTGCCCGAGAGGGAAGGGACTTGATCTAAAGTCCCCAGTGGGTAAAGGGTATCGACATCAGCTTCAATACAATGGAAGAAAGAACCTTCTAAAAGTCCTATCAGGGGATAGGGAAGGTTTCCAAAAATAATAAGCTCTCTGTGACTGGAGGTTTGTAAGCTGAGTCAAGAAAATGGTTGATATCAAGCTTGAGGTCTGGCAGGGAATCAGCTGATCTGCAAGGTCACTTTTGGCTCTGAGAGTCAGGGCCCAAGGATCCTAGATCTCCCTTCTCTTGGCCCCATACCTCATCCTTCAGTAGGACAGCTGTGGGGGCATCTCTTGGCAAAAACTCAAAGTGCAGTTTGCATTCAGGAGAGGCTGGAGGAGAGCAGGGACAGCTTGCATGCATCTGTCCCTCTCTGCCCTTCTCCCATCATGGCCAAATCACAGGAGCCTGGTGGTGAGGAGACGGAGAGGTGGTCCCCTCTCAGCCGAGTGGATTATATGGAGTTTGATGCTGTCTCAGATGTCATTTCTGAGATGAAGTGTGGTCTAGTAATTAGGAGCATAGACTATGGCATTAGACACTTCCTGTTACCCCATTCGAAAATGAAGATAGAAAGAGAGACACAAATACCGCATGATGTCACTTACATGTGGGATCTAAAATACAACACAAATGAATATATCTATGACACAGAAACGGACTCACAGATATAGAGGGCAGACTTGCGGCTGCTGAGGGGGAGGGGTGTGCAGAAGAGAAGGATTGGGCGTCTGGGATTAGAAGATGCAAGCTATTATCTATAGGAGGGGCAAACAACATCCTACTGCATAGCACAGGGAGCTATGTTCTATATCCTGTGACAAACTATAGTGGAAGAGAATATAAAAAAGTATACACATGTATATATGTATAACTGAATCACTTCACTGTACAGCAGAAATTAGCACAACATGGTAAATCAACTATACTTCAATACAATTTTTTTTTTAATGGAGGTTGTTGGGGGATTACACGAGTTAATGTAGGGTCTTGGCACAGTGTCTGGAATGTGGTGAACACTCATTTTAGCTGTTACTTTGTTGTTACTTGCTGGGAGAATTTGAGGAGTGATTCAAACCATCTGAACTTCATTTTTCTCTTCTGTTGAATGAGAAGATAGCAGCTCCCTCATAGGGTGGTAGGAAAGGGTGATGCCCAGCACGAAGCAGCAGTTAACAGATGTTATTTCTCCCCTTCCTCTAATGCAGGGAAGTCAAGGACACCTCGACACCTTTGTCCTGTTCTTGCTCCGTAATCATCACAGATGAAAGTAGGAAGAGGCCTTGGAAATCATAAATTCGCTCTCCCAATTGATAGATGGTGAAACCAAGGCCCAGAAAAGAAGAGATTTGCTCCAGGTCACACAGTGAGTTAGGGATAGAGCTAGGACTAGAACCAGAGCTTTGTAACCATACCATCCTACCTCTATTTTTCCTTTTTTCAGCCACACCCTATGGTGTGTGGGATCTTAGTTCCCTGACCAGGGATTGAACCTGTGCCCTCTGCACTGGGAGTGCAGAGTCTTAACCACTGGACCACCAGAGAAGTCCCTCTATCTCTATTATTGACAACATGTTGAATGAATGTGTGATGGAAGATAGACTGAAGGGAGCACAGGTCTCTCTGGATGTCTTCACACAGACAGGGAGTACTTGCTGACGTGGGAACCAAACTTTGTGGCTGTTCACTTTCAAGCTTCTTTGCTTCCATTTCTGCTGCTCCTTTCCTCTGTGATGTCCTGCGCTCCCCTGGCTTTCAAACTCCTATGCAAGGTTCAGTGCAATGCCACCTCCCCTGGGAAGCCTTCCATATCATATAAAATGAGTCAGCTTTCATTGTTTCCACGGTGTGTTGTATCTGCCTCTATTACATGTCTCAGTCACAATCTGATGGGATACATATCTTTTACACACCCTTTCCACTAACTTTCTCCCCTAAACAGGGAAAGCAAGGTGCAGAAACCAATCCTGAATTTGAAGCCCCACTCCCTGATTGAAAAGGGAAATACTAGGAAACCTGAGTTTCTAGTTCTTATTATTAACCAGCTAAGGAACTTGAACAAGTCACTTGGATTTTAGGTCTTGTTTCCACATTTACCAAATTAGGTTGGGGAGAAGACAAAGTCAGAAGATACTGATTTGTAAGCCTCTTCTATTACAATAGAAGAAGTGAAGTGTAGATATTTTTAACGTTTATTTATTCATTTATTTATTTTTGGCTGCTCGAGGATTTCGTTGCTGTGCACAGGCTTTCTCTAGTTGCACTGCATGGACTCCAGGGTGCACGGGCTTCAGCAGCTGCGGCTTGCAGGCTCTTGAGCTAGGTAGCTGTGGCCAACAAGCTTGGCTGCTCTGTGGCACATGGCATCTTCCCAGACCAGGGATTCCCTGTGTTGGCAGGCAAATTCTCAACCACTGGACCACCAGGGAAGTCAAAAGTGTAGATTACTGAATCCGAATCCGAATTCCAGGGTCAACCGACCAGTGTTTGCATCCTGACTCTTATCACTTACTCTGTGACCTTCACCAAGTTACTTAACTCCTCTATGCTCAGCTTCATCTATAAGACGGGAACAATAACCCTGTCTATCTCATACATTTGGTGTGAGAATTAAATGTGATTTTAATTTATGTAAAGCACTTAGCACAGTGCCTGGCACATGGAGAACCTTGAAATGTTGTTAACTATCAAATTTTTCTTTTTTTTTTACCACTGATAAATCTAGGTTCACAACCTCAGAATCTAGAAAAGACATCTCCAACCTCAGCATCCTCAGAGCAAGTAAAGTGTCTTTCTTCATTTTGCAACAGAGCAGAGTGGTAAAGAGTATGGCTTTGAAACCATCAAAAAAGTAAGGATAAAAAGCAGTAGGCTCAGACTTGGAAGGCCTAGCATATTCCCCTCCTGAGCAACCTTTCTTGGGCAGTTACTTGAGGATGCTGTTCAAGTGTGAACCAAGAAAAAGGTTGGCATGGAACCCAGGAAAGAGTGGCTCTATCCACTGTAGTGAGAGGCTGTGAAGGCGATGGGCTTACTGCTGTGAAACAAGTCCAGGAGGGAGGTCCTCAAGAAAGGGCTTAGTGGAAAAGATAATATGATGGAGCCCTTGAAAATTGTTGAAGATATTTCAATGACTAATCTTGTGATGAGAGAGTGAGGAGGTTAGAGTCCAGGGTAAATTAAAACAAAACAAAACAAGAGCAGCACAGTTTAAGAAAAGAATTGTTGTCCTAGTATACCACTGGGCAATGCAGTGAACATTTCCATAATTATGACAATGTAAACACTGTCTATCAATTTAGTTGAAAATGGTGATTTAACTGTACTGGGAGGAAAAGGCAAGGAGAAGTGGGCCTAGTACGCAAGGTGAAGTCCTCATCCACCATAACATGAAATCAATAGACAGTATCTAAAACTGATAAATCAAGGAATGGAGGTACACGCATATTATTTAGAGACGTGGAAATATCCTCCAGAAGAAATGACTCGTGGGAGTGGAAGGGGTGGGCTATTCAGGGTGCTGTTGTTTTTCATTATAATTCTTTCAATACTAATTGATTTTTTTAGCCACATGCATTAATTACTTTAACTGCTAAAAAAAATACAGAAGAAAAATATCAGAGTAAGCTAGATCTGGGGTGCACTCTTTGTGATTTGCAAGTCACTTAGCTAAACTGAATCTCAGTTCTCTTTCCAGTAAAATGGGGATCATATTAGGAGGGTTGAGGTCAGAAAGAGACAGTCCACAGAAAGCACTCAGCGCAGGCTTGGTATAAAGTCAGCTCTCAAACAGCAACTGCAGCATCAGAGAAGAGAAAATTAAGGACTAGGCTAAAGTAGTTTTGGGGTAATGACAGCATTTGGTTAGATCCCCTGCCTTGTCCCTCCATGGTGCCTGACTGTCACTGGACATGTACAAATGGACACCGGGGGACCACAGCTGGGTGAGTGGTGCCTGACAGGCTAGAGCCACAGTAGCAACATTGAGAAGATCAGCAGTCATGAGGGAAATTACAGCTGGGCTTGGCAAGTTTCGCTGCAAGAGAACACCTGCAGAGTGGCCGTCGCTGGACAGTGGGCTCTAGCCAGCTCATCATTTCCTCCTCTGGCTTGTACCTTGTGGGGGATGTGTCAGAAGGAAAAGATTTAGAGGCTGTCAGGGTGAGGGTCAGAGGTCAGCTGGGGTCAGGAAGTCTATTTCACTGAGGTCACTCTAGTCTCCTTTCAATGTAATGAAGCCATTATTGGTGAAAGCAAGTGCCTGGCGTCTTGCTCTGTGAAGCAAGGCCCACATGGGGAGCAGAACTGAAAGAAGGAAGGGGACTCCTTTGGCTCACCCTCCCTCTGCCAATTCAACAGGCCTAAGAGGTGAGAGGTGCACAATCCTGCTTGATGTAGGAAGCCCTGGTCCTTGGAGAGGGATGAAGATGACAGCATGGGGTGAGAACAGATTGTTTCTCAGAGCAATTAGGAATGGGTTCTCTCTCTCACACACACACACGCACAAACACATACACACATCATATTGCTTTAGACAGTCAGAAATGGGAGAAATGCTTGTCTAACAGCTAATCCAACTCCCTCATTTTATCCTTAAAGGGTAAAGCTGGGGGCCTTTCTTGAGGTCACAGAACAAATTAACAGGCTGGAACTATATATACTATGTGATGTGAAGTGAAGTGAAAGTTGCTCAGTCGTGTCCGACTCTTTGTGATCCCATGGACTCTAGCCCACCAGGCTCCCCTGGCCATGGGATTCCCAGGCAAGAATAATGGAGTAGGTTGCCATTTTTGTAAATTTTACTTAATTATTTGTTTTTTGTCTGTCCCTCTCCTCTAGAATGTAAGCTCTAGGAGGGTAGGAGCTTCATCTGTTTTGTTCACTGATGTATTCCCAGTGTTTCCAACAATGCTACCTGACACATTATAGATGTTCAATAAATATATGTTAAATGACTTAGTGAATGAGCGGAAACATTGCACATGTCACATTCTCTTCCTCATGAATCACAGAGCATATTACCATACTAAAAGCTATACAAAGTCCTATATAGGAAGCCTAGTTAACATATCATTTTCCAAATGAGTTCACTATAAAGACCTTTAAAAAATGGTAAGGTGTATTAATCATCCTATGGAACCAGTATCCTGAGGGACACCTTGTGGAAAATACTCTGCTCAAATGCACACCATCACTCATATTAGCATCAAGGTTTTAACTCCAACCACCCTGGACCCCACCACAGGGTACTCAAAACACTTTAGAAATGCAAACTGGATGTGGACGATTGCCCAAAAGGACCTGTTTTGACTCTGTTCAGCTCCTTGATTTAGACGGTCAATGAGTTAGGGGGAGGGTAATCAATAAACGACAGACTACAGCTCTGGTCCAGGGAAGAGGAATCACAGGCTTGGGTTCTATTTATTAATTACATTGAATATCCAGTCTCTCCTTACGGCCTTTTTGTTTGCACATAGCTTGTTTCTCATTGGTGAAAGGGGGACAGTACCAGTCATGATAACAATATACTGGGACTGTGGGACAAATGTGAGCTTTGGAATCAAATGTATGGGTTCAAATCTGCCTCTGCCAAGTATTAGCTGAGTTACATTACCCAAGCTAAATTGCTTCATTAGGCTTGTTTCCTCTCCTGTAAGGTGGCAATATTAATACTTATGACTTAGAGTTATTGACAGGCTTGAATGAGATAAGAAAAGTGCCTCGATAAATAATAGCTGCTATTATTATTACCTATCAGAATATAAGCCCCACAAAGGTGGGAATTTTGTTTGTGTTATTTATCCCAGCACACAACACCGCCTGCCATGGGGGAAGTGCTCGATAGGTATAGATATATATACCTACTTAATGGTGATAAGTTACTATTATTACTAAGACCTCTTTCAACTCTTCCTTTTATGGAGATATGAGTCTACACAAGAGGAACTTAGCAAGGTACTTTAAAGGGGAGATGCTCTTTGTGTTTGGGAGCTGATGCTGAGTGGTAGATGAAGGTGGGTGACCCCGCACCCCACCTTGGCTGACGCTAAACTGTTAAGCAGGTGGCATCTTCTGTTTCTGTTTTCTCCAGCACAGCATAGACTGAGAGCTGAGACTCTCTCTAGACTCTGGGTTTTCTTATAACACCTTTTTATCTACAGCCCTGATTCAGATCTGTTCCTACTAGATCTTTCAGGTTGTGTTAGGAAAGGAGTTTGGAGAAGGAAATGGCAACCCACTCCAGTATTCTTGCCTGGAGAATCTTATGGACAGAGGATCTGGCAGGTCATTGTCCATAGGGTCGCAGAGAGTTGGACACAACGGAAGCGACTAAGCACGCATGCATGCCCTTTGTGTTGATACTAGACACTTTTGCCTTGTCTAAAGAGCTCCACTTTTTCCCTCTTACCAGATAATATTATCCTTAGAAACAAGACATTTGCAGTACTTAGCTATATCATCAGAGAAGGCAATGGCACCCCACTCCAGTACACTTGCCTGGAAAATCCCATGGACAGAGGAGCCTGGTAGGCTGCAGTCCATGGGGTTGCTAGGAGTCGGACACGACTGAGCGACTTCATTTTCACTTTTCACTCTCATGCATTGGAGAAGGAAATGGCAACCCACTCCAGTGTTCTTGCCTGGAGAATCCCAGGGATGGGGGAGCCTGGTGGGCTGACGTCTCTGGGGTCGCACAGAGTCGGACACGACTGAAATGACTTAGCAACAGCAGCTATATCATGTCTTGCCTCCCTAACTACACAATAACTGCTTGGATAGTAGGAAATGTTTGTTCTTTACTTTGCGGGGTACATTTTTGGTCATTATACTACTTAGTCCATATGATGTATCTAATTCCTCCACCAAATGTATGAGCTAGCACAATGACTGGATCATAGTAGCTACCTAATAAGTTTTCACTGAGATGGGGACCCAAGAAAGGAAGAATGTTTAGTCAGGAGCCTCCATCTCCCACGTGGAAACAACCCAATGGGGATGAGGAGTCAATTATGCTGGGAGCCATGTGTCCCTTCCTAAAGCATCTTCTGCCTCTACATATGCAACTTCATGAGGTCCTGACTCTTCCTGGGTTTAGATCGCTTAGACTTGAGAGAGGCAGCCTAGAAGAATAAGTATTATGACTATTGTAATAACATTCATCATGTCAGTCAAAACCTATTCATTAAGAGGGAGGGGACATAGGTATACCTATGGCTGATTCATGTTGATATTTGGCAGAAAACAAAAAAAATCTGTAAAGCAGTTATCCTTCAATTAAAAAATAAATAAATTAAAAAGAACTATTCAGACTGGTATCCGAATGGATAAACAACAAAGTCCTACTGTTTAGAACAGGGAACTATATTCAATATTCTGTGACAAACCATAATGAAAAGACTATGAAAAAGAATGCACATATATATATATAACTGAGTCACTTTGCTGTACAACAATAATTAACACAATGTTGTAATTCAGCTATACTTCAATCAAAATAAATGTTTAAAACTTATTTAGGAAACTCTTCTTTTTAAAGATTTATTTAATTTTTGGCCACACCATGCAGCTTGTGAGATCTCAGTTCCCTGACTAGGGATCAAACCCACAACCCCTGCATTAGAAGGCTGAGTCTTAACCAGTGGACCACCAGGGAAGTCCCTCAGGAAACTGGATGTCTTCTGAGGGCCAGCCATTGTGCTAAGTACTGATAAGGATGTGCGAGAAGGTGCAGAAAGAAAACACATAAACGGTCCAAGTCCTCAGGGATCAAATGATCCACCAGGTTCTAGGACAAAGAGACAAACGTGCATAATAGCTATAATAATAATAGTAATAATTTACATTGTTAAGGGCTAACTATATGTTAGACACTTTTAAAAGCTTTACTTACATAATCTACCTTTATCCTCATGATAACTCTGAGAGTTAAATCTTCATTATCTCCATCGGGCAGAGGAGGAAACCGAGGCATAGAAAGCATATAGCTTTCAGAGCTATAAATAGATGTTCGAACATAAATTATCTGATTCCAGTGCCTGCGTTCCTATGTAAAGTGCTGTTAATTAGAGAAATAATATTGAAAAAAAAAAAGATTAGTCTCTCTAGTCTTATTTTATGTGAATTAAAAAATAGTATCTCCTCTTTCTTCACTCTCTGTGGCTACATGCACCATTTTTCTGAAGAGGAGCTTGAGATACTTACACCACTCTCACAGAATCACGTATGGCTGGAAATGCCCTCTCTTTAGAGTGCAAGAAAGCCTGTTCATTCGTCTCCAATGTGTCAGGCCCTCTGAGCGGGTGGGGGCTGTTTGAGAAGAACCAGGTTTTCTGAGAAGAGCGTGGAGGTGAGAACTCAAGAAGGCATTCTCAAAACTGGGAGCTGGGAACCAGGAGAGCGGGTCTTTATTCAGCACCGTGGACAGAGCTTCCGCCGCCCTCAGGACCCTGGACAGTGAAGCTAGTAGCGCCTGCCTGGAACGTCTCACTTGAAAGCAGACCAAGGGAAAGCAGAGCGCTAAATTCTCTTATGCACTCTTTTCTTCAGCCAAACCTTAGTCACCTGCTCCTGAATCTTAGGAAGAGAGATACTGAGAGTGGGTACATTTTAAGGGCTCTAGTAAGAGGAGGAGATAAGACTTAGTTGGGGAGGATTATGTAAATAAAAAACGGTCTTGGCTGATGTACTTGCACGACTCTGGGAAGATCTAATTAGAGTCCTCAGTTGGGACTGTCACATTGTTAGTGATATTTCTTAATAATTTGTATTTTTTAGGCTGAAGGCCACAGTTGTCTTTTTTATCCCAACCTCCTATCCCCCATTTCTTTCTTTTTTTTTTTTATCCCCCATTTCTTACGCTGAAGTTTTAGTCCCTCGGAGAGCACTCTTGATAGAAGAGAGAAATAATCTCTCACAGCCCCTTGCTCTCCCCCTCATCTTCCCCTTTCCTACCCCCACTCATCCCTGTTCTCTATTTCTCAATTTCATACGCGCGCGCGCACACACACACACACGCGCGCGGGCGGGCGCAGGAGCACGAGAGGTTCTGCACACTTAGTGGAGACGACTGAATTCCCAGTGAGCGGATGCCCCCGAAAGCAGGCTCTGTCCCTTTAAATGGGTTGTAGCAGTGGGGGAGGGGAACTGGCCGGAGCTGGCATTGTCCAGTTTGAACTGAGCACCGGAAGTGAAGGGGCAGGGCCAGGGCCGTGCACTGAGCCCCGGGCCATTGTCCATCTCCGACCGGGGCACTAGCCACCCCCCTGGCCAATCCTCTTTATCTCTTACCAGGGGAGGCTAACTCTTCAAGAGAGGAGAGTCCCTACTCCAGGTCCCCCACCAACCTCACTGTGGGGAAGGGAGCGCACTTAGGGCAGAACTCTGAAGCGAGGAGCGCCTGGGAACCCCAAAGTGTCTGGATCCCAACCACGGATGAGGATGGGATGGCCATGGGGGCAGGATGAGGTCAGCTGGTGGAGAAAGGAACACACCTCAAGCCTCTTTGAGTTCCTTGTGTTCTCTAGGGAAACTCCACGTGGGTCAGATTTTAGATTTGGAAGGAAATGAGGAAGAATTCTTTACACGGAATCAATTGGGAGCGCTTTGAGAGATCCAGAGAAACTCGGTGGGAAACTCAGAGACATTCAGAGACAGACTTAGAGAGGCCGCGCCTAGGTCAGGAGTGGAGATGGGCCCCGCTGGGCCTCCCACCTCCCCACTGCTTCCCCATCCCAGGCTTCCCAGTGTCCTGAACTCCAGGTCTATCTAAGCACACGGGGGTGGGGGGTGAGAGCGGGTCAGCGCCGAGCTGCCGGGTCAGCTCGGAGGCCTGAAGGGGAAGGGAGGGGGAGGGGCGCTCCAGGGCTGGGGGAGGGGGAGGGCTCATCCATTTCTCCCTTGACAGGTGGTTTGTGTCTCTGATTGGCCAGCGCTGCCAGGCTCACACCTCCCTCCCCCCCAACTCTCTGGAATGTATAATTATCTGCACGGGGGGTGGGGGTGGTGTATAAGTGTGTGTGTGTGTGTGTGTGTGTATGTGTGTGCGTGTGTCTGTGTGTGAACAGTCACGTGGCTTTAAAACTGCACCCCCCCCCGCCACATGCCCCCCACCTGTATGCTGCTTTGGGGATCCCCGCCGAGTCCTTAAAGTGCGGGATCCCAAATTCCCGGGTACTCAAGACTTGTAGGGTTGACGGCCCCAATCTCCAGATGTGGTGTCTGTGGGAGGGGGTGTCAAACCTCTAGGTTCTGAGAAGGGACACCCCAGAGGTGTCAGAGAGCGCCGTGGTGGGGGAGGGCCAGAGCTGGAGCCGGAGGGAAAGGGAGGGGAAAGGCGAGGGAGGGGAGGGGAAGGGAGGAGAGGGGGGCTGCCCGCGGGGGGTTGGGTCATTGTCTTTTAGAATTTGGGAGCCTTTGAAAAGCCGTGGGCCCTCCCACCGCTATTGTGCTGGGGAAGATGTAGCTGCCTCTTCCCCGAGCCACCCCTTTGCCTCCGGACTTCTCTGGGGCCAGCAGCCGCCCAAGCAGGGGCCCGGGGCCGCGGGCTCAGCCGACTACCATGGGCTCTGTGTCAAACCAGCAGTTCGCAGGTTCGACCTCGGGACTTACTAGGGACACCTTAGGCGGCAGGGGCGCCCCGAAGCCACATGAAAGAGAGGTGGGGAAGTGTCCCCCAGGCTAGCCCAAGGACTCCAAGTCTGTGCGGCCTCCTGCTTCTGGGGGCCATCTCTGGAGCCAGGAACCCTGGTGTCCCAGTGGCGAGCAAGCTGAAGGTTCGGGGGCGGGGGGAGAGAAGAGGAGGGGCCTGTCTGGCCGCATGTCCCCGGGCAACGTGTTGTGGGAAGAAAAGCAAAACTTTCTTTTAAACCGCTGGCCTCAGTTTAAGCTGGGGGAGCGCGGGAGGCGGCCGGGACAGGTATTTTCTCGCCGGCTGCTTTGTAGCTGCAGCTTCCTGGTTGTCCAGCCTCGGGCTGGACCCTTGGGTCTCCTTGCCGGCTCTCTGATGGGGGCCCTTCAATTCCGTGGCCCCCCAGCTGAGCGCCTTCCCAATCTCCAGGTGGCTGCGCTAAGGCGCCGGAGGAGGCGCCGGAGGACGCGGCCCGCGCGGCGGAGGAGCCGCAGCTGCTGCACGGTGCGGGCATCTGTAAGTGGTTCAACGTGCGCATGGGGTTCGGCTTCCTGTCCATGACCGCCCGCGCAGGGGTCGCGCTCGACCCCCCGGTGGATGTCTTTGTGCACCAGGTGAGAGCGATTCTGGTAACTTTGCCGCAGAAGCGGGATGTTGGCGCGCGTATCCGAGGGTGGGCGGACGGACTCGGCTGTTGGATTGAGGGGAGATCCAGGGCCCCTATTGTGCGTTCCCGTCTTTGCCGAGGCACCCCAGTTCTGAGTCCCTATTAACTCCAACGGGACGAGAGCGGGGGAAGAGCCGATGATTAACACCCCCACCCCCTTCCGGGAACCCCTCTGGTTTACCACGTGTCTGTTACCTCTTTCCCCTGGGCAGGGGGCAGGGAGGTGATCCCATGTGGCAGAACTAAGGTTGTATTGTGCTTGCCAGTGGGGGGAGGGCGAGCAGGCCGGCCAGGGAAGCACATGCCCGGTCAGAGCAGAGCCCTGAGCGCCCGCGCGTTTCTGTATCTTGTGAATGGAGCTCCCGGCCTGGAGGAAAGGAGGGAAACGGCTTCGGGACCCAACGGCGGAAAGCCGAGAAGTCTGCCGGGCCCTCTCACCCAGGTGGTCACCCAAAACTCAAGCCCTGGGGTTCTGGATGGGTTTGGCAGATCCTTGAAGGATCTATTTGGGGGGCTTGGAAGTTCTTCAAGAGCACAGTGTTAGGCACATGGATCACTAGCGGGGCTCTTACTGTCTATTTCCTATTAGGAAAGAAAAGGCAAAGAGCCTGGCCTTCGACTCCTGAGCCAGCCTGGGAGGGAGTTAGGTCGCAACCCCAAGTTCTCAGTTAAAGCAAGGCACCACAGAGGCGGGGGGTGGGGGGTGAAATTCAGTGTCGCAGGGCAGGGGGTGGAGAGAGGCTAGCCTCAGGACCTATTCTCCTCAGCTTGGCATTTATGGCCCCAGACAGCCATTGATTGCCGTCCTAACATTCCCAGCCTCAAACAAGGAACCAGAGACTTCGTCTTCCCTCCTCCCTGGCCACCCCTTCCTGAGTACCTCGGAAGCCTCACGTAACCACTATGTAAAGGAAGTTGTTGCTTGTGTTCCCTTCATCTTTGGAGGTTTGGGGCTGGACCTGAGAAGAAATTGCTAATCCCAGACCCAGGAGGTTGACACCCAGGCCGGGCATGGAGGGGTTACTTTGGGGAGGTTGGCTTTAGGAGCAGTGGGGGAGGGGAAAGGAGGATGTGGGGATTAAGGGTTGGAGCCTGAGGGATGGTATTCTGGAGGGGGAGGGGTGGAGAGGGGAGATGCTGGGTAGACTGTTTGGAGGGAAACAGCGGGGAAGTCCCCACATGGCCCTCAGTGAGGACGCGGAATGGGGAGACAAGGGAGAGAGAGGACGCAGGGAGATGGGGATCCACCAGTTAACACTGGGGTTACCGGGCTCCTAGAACATCTGCCAGAAGGGTCAGCTGCAGAATGCTTGGCTGCCCCCTGGCTTCCCCTGCTTCCTCCACCCCCAGCTTTACTCCCTTCCCTTCCTACAACTAATTCTGGCTGGTGGCTAGCCTCCCTCCCTGTCTCATTTACATATGTGAATGATAACCCACAGGAAGTAATTGTGGGAGAAAGAAGGGAATTGGCCTCTTTAGATCTATTAAATCACTTTATTACAGGAACCAGCTTTGAATGGCCCTCCTCAGCAGGGTGGCCAGCTCCCCATTTATCAGATCACAAAGAGATTAAAATCTCTCCCTGTCTGGAGACAACTGGACACCTTCCCCAACTTTGGAAAGCTTGGAATGAAAGAGTCAGACCCAACATTTTCTTGCCTGTCTTCCAAAGGCTGCCACATAGGGAAAGATCGAGGGGAAGGTAGTCCCTCTGAGGTTCTTTGGTGATATCCAACTCCCAGAGAAGGTTTTCCTGAGCAAATGGATCTGTGCCTCAGCCCACTTAACCTTTAGGATCAAAAGCAGTTGGGAAATATGGGATGGCATAAAATGAAATGGGGACTAGATTCAGATTTGGGGAGTGGAGCCCACACCATGCTGTTTCAGATAGGTTTGCTGGGAGATAACCTGGACTTGGGGTCTTGGACTGTCCAGGGACATTCCACAGTTGAATAAGTTATCAGAAGGAGTTGAGCTGGGATAAGGAATCAAGAATTTATTTCCCTAACACCCCCTGCTAACAGCCACAGAGGACAATGGTGGAAATTCCCTGAACTTTATACCTGGTAGCTCTGTCTTCACACTGCTGGGGCTTAGGTTGATCCTTAAACCCTACCATAACACTTAAACTAGTGATTCCAGTCCTGCACTTGAGAAATCTGAATTATCTCCCTGAGGATCCAATGTAGAGGAATTAGGTGGATGCAGATCAATCCTTAGAAATTCTCCTAGGGAAGGAGAGTGTTCCCAAAATGGAGAGAAAGTAAGACATTTCTCTTTAACAGCGAAACTTCCCCTTTGGCTGCTGGTGGTGGGTACCTTGGAACTGGTGGTGTGGGTGGTGAGCAGGATAACTGTCCTAAGATAACATCTGCTGGGGGAGGGGATTAGGGAGCCCCTTTCCTAAGGAAACGGGATGGGGGACACAATTAGACATTTCCAAGGTTGGGCCTATTTGGTTCCCAACACACAAGTCACTGTTCTTATGCTACCTGTCCAACCCTCAGTGCCCAATCGGGGTGGATATGTGGGAAAGAAAACCTACCGTTAGACTTAAAAAAAAATGAGTAAATAAAACCCATAAATCGAGAAGACTTTTGTACCAACCCTGGTACAGAACTCAGCCACAGGTTTTAGGCTAGAACTCTCTTGCTGTCCCCGAATTTGGGGGGAATTTAAGAATCATCATAATGGCAGCTAGCCTGCCTTAAATCCAGGTTTCTCAGTCTCTGCACTACTGACATATTTCAAGCAGGATAACTTCTCATTCTGGGCATCCCTCAGTTGTGACAACCAAAACTGTCTCCAGACATTGCCAAATGCCCCCCCGCCCCACCCCGGGAGGCAAACTTACCCCCAGTTGAGAAACAGTTAATACATCAAAAGATGGAGCAAGAAAGAGCTAACTACTGTCTCCTGGTAGCCTGAGAAGGACTAAGAAACCTCAACTCTCCATGGCCATTTAAAAAGTTTTGGCCATTTTAACAGAAACCTCCTGTTTCCTGTGCTTCCAACTCCCAACCCCCCCAGATGTGCAAAAGTTGAAAATCAGGAAAAGGTCCCCTGTTTTTTCCCACAGCTCTTTGGAACTCAAATCTGTTTAAAATAGCTTTCTGGCTAAAATGCTGTATTAGAATGCTTGGAGGCAAAAGAGTCCAAATTTAACTGAGGCACCAAGTTTGGGTTAAGAGAAGAAATTTTCCAGTACCAAGAAACTGCTGAAGCCACGTGGCCTGCTTTCTCTGAAAAGGATGAGTGGGGGTGGTGAGAGCAACTTCAGTCCGGTCTAGATTAAGACTCGGGTTTGGGGGCAGGGAGAATGTGAAGGGATCTTTCCTACCTGGTTTACAACCTTACTAGTGCCTCTGATCACCCTCCTTATGTTTAGGTATTAATGTACTTCTCTTAACTCTTCCTCTAAGCTGAACACTTTGAAAAGAGGGACTAGTAGTCTGGTTAGTTTTCTAGTATGCACTTGGTGGGCTGAAGAAAGGAGTATGAGGAACGAAGGGGCCCCTGAAAAATCAAGAGTGCACTCACAGTTGGGGGTCCTTGTCAGCAGGTCTTCCTCCAGACCAAAAGCTTGGAGATAGGGAGAGAATGTGAACTGATGGTTGCTGTCTTTCCAGACCAGGGCCTGAAGAGGGCTTGGCACTCAGTAAAAACACCATGAAAATTTGTGGAGTGATAGTGGATCACAGCTGATCCACTCCAGCTGATCACAGCTCCAGAGAGGATATGGAAGCCATGGGTTGAAGGGTCATTCATTAGTTTCTTTTCCATCTTAATAGGGAATTTTTAAAAGGTTATTATTTTATTTTTAATTAATTAATTAGGCCATGAAGCATGAGAGATCTTAGTTCCCTGACCAGGGATCGAATCCGAATTCCTTACAGTAGAAGTGAGGAGTCTTAAGCACTGGACCATCAGGAAAGGAAAGTGTTTTGTTTTCCTTCCACTCCTCCAGAGCATCTTCCCTGGTGGCTTAGAGGATAAAGAGTCTGCCTGCAATGCGGGAGACACAAGTTTGATCTTCCCGGGTCAGGAAGATCTCCTGGAGAAGGAAATGGCAACCCACTCCAGTATTCTTGCCTGGAGGATCCCCAAGAACAGAGGAGCCTGGCAGGCTACAGCCATGGTCGTTCACTCCTCTAGAAAGGATTTTTTAAATGAGTGGGTTTTTTTCAGGAAGTTGGTAGAAAAGCATGTGAGTTAATTTGAGCATTATGAGATCTTGAGTCCTTCTGTTAGTGAAGAGACATACTTTCTAGAAGTGTTCCAAGTAAAGGCTGTGCCACCATCCAGAGCAAAGCTTGTGGTTAGTGGCACTACTTGCCATGTAAATGATTTTCATTGATTTTTCTCCAGGGCAAGGTTGTTGCTGGAACATTCCTAATCCATCTATCAAAACTATCATACTCTCCAGCCTGTGGCAATTCCTTGGTGGGGTTTTTTTGTTTGAGAAACAGCCTGAGGCACATCACCCCTCCCTTCTTCCTGCAGGCAAGCATAGCAACTGCTATCAGTGTTATATCTGGAAGGTCAAAGGAGGTGAAGGAGGAGAAGAAAACTTTCCAGGATAGTATGCAATTAGTACAGACTCAGCTTGGAGTTCTTTAGTTCAGACCAGTAAAGAGAGTAAATGGCTTTTGTCAACAGAGCAGAAGAGCAACTGGGCTTCTGGTTAAAAACTCCAGGATCTTTTCTTCACTTCTTGAGTGGGTGAGTGGGGGTGGTGGGGAGGGAACAGCCCCATCTTTATCAGGACCTACCCTGGGTTGGATCCTCATCAGAGCTCAGTCCCCCTGTAACTCCATCTTCCTCAGGATCACAGAGAAGATGCCCGTCCCAGGGAGCTGGGAAGATCACTCTAGGTGAATTCTTAGGTGCAGAGTTGAGAACACTGCGGCTCCTTCCTCTCTTCTCCTCCAGTCTCCCTCCGGCTACCTGGGTGCAGACAGGCTGATGAGTAGCACCATCTGGTGGAGAATTCCAGGCAGGAACAGGTGGTCCTGGCTGCGTCAGAGCCAAAGGGATGTGAGGGGTGTATGCTGGCAGCCTTTGGTTCTGGGTAGATCTCTTTCCCCATTCTCCCTGACAAAATAAACTGCTTCTGACAGAACCCATTGGTTTCCTACCTCCTACCAAACGTTCCCTTTAGGAATGAGGCTTGGGTTGAACTGTGAGGACACCTCAGGACTAACTCATTAAGATTAAATTGCTTTCTACTTTTTCAGCATGGCTCTTAGAAGGTTTTAAAATGTCTATGCGCCTTGCATTATATTGCAGAGCACTAGATACAAAGTCAGCTCAGGGCTTTCACACTATAAGTTTGGGCAGGGTGCTTAACCCCTCTGCCTCCATGAATTCAGCAGGGGGCATGATAAAAAGCTTGGTGTGAAGGTCACATGTGTTATAGCATGTGACATGCTTAAAACTACTTAGCCTATAGTAAGCATCAGTACATATTAGTCATTTTGGACAGTAGAGAACTTAGATTTTTTTCTGCAAATGTTGTGCACTGCTAAGCACCTAGAATTGAGGGTTATAGCCATACTCTAGGTAGTCTTGAGCCAGAATGGTGCTGGATATTGCAGAAAAACCATAAACCCAAGCTTTGATCAATTACAGATAATTATAGAACCAGAGCTTATTTATCCAAATTTCACAGAGCAAGCTGAGGGAAACTCGGCTTGCTATGAGTTTTTTACTCCACATTCCCTGAGTGACCCATAAGATCCCTTCTATGACTTACAAAGGCAGCGGTGAGGTACTGGGGGTGCAGAAGGCCTTGGTACTGTAGCTGGCCCATCCTTCCCTGCCATCCAAAAAAAAAAAATGCCTCCTATAACTGTTTTCTGTCTGATTAAATACCATCTTCCCCTCTCCTCCACTGCAGGCTACCCACACTCCTACCTTGCACAGACAAGGGGAAAAGGAAGATGGGACGGCGGCAGCCCTCCCACCTATAATATAATTTATCTGAATAAAGGACCCTAATTGGGCCCCTCAGTAAAAAAAAGAAGGTTTGACTGGAGGCCCTGGAAGGGTGGGAGGGTAGGTCAGAAGGAAAGATGGCTGCTGGTGGTGGCTTTGGCTGGTCAGCAAGCTTGACTAGGAAAGAAAGGTGTCAGTGTCCATTGCTCTCACCGTGACCATAACCCCCTACATGGAGAGGAAGGAAGGAACTGGTGAATGTGGTAAATGTGTAATGGGGGGGGGGGGTCAAGGGGGAATCTGCATCCTCTGGAACTCCAGGAATCTGACCACCAGAACCAACCAGTGTCAACTCTTTGTTTCCTGAAGCAGGGCTCTATTGGGGGAGCTCAGGCCTTGCCCCTCCCCCCCCCCCAGGTCTTTTCTTTTTTGGAGGGGATGGAGAGCGGGGCGGGGCCCAGGCCCTGCTTTGTGTGTGGTTGGTGGGGTGGGGGGTGGTAGCAAGAATTTCAGGCTCCTTTCTGATGCAGACCCTGTGAGGCAGGCTCAGTGGGGCTGCACGCTGATTACCTATCTGATAAGAGAGGAATTCAAACTATGTGTTTTAGAAAGGGGTGGGGTGGGGGGGCCAAGGAGCCACCCCTGGAGACCACCAGTCTAAATCTTGGCTGATTATGGTGAGGTGCCCACAGGGATTTTTTTTTTCCCTTTATCTTTTCAAAGGAAAAGATGGTCTTAAGCTGACCTCAAATCCTCCAGTGATAGAGTAGGTGAACTAAAAGGACTAGTCGATTTCACATGTCCCCATTTATGTTATCCTCTGATTCTCACAGTAAGCCTTGAAAGGTGTAGATGCAGAAGATTGCGGTGCTCAGTAAACTGGAGCTCAGAGAAGGGATAGTTTTCTGTTTCCACTGCTAGTTAGCGATAAAAACTAGGATTAAAATGCTGGGTCTTTTGACACTTCTTTCTCACCGTTACCCTGCCCTCATCCCATTTGAAAAGGTTGGTGATAATTGCCACTTGGGATTTATATGTGGCAGGCAATGTGTTAACTACTTTTCATGCATAAAACCTCACAGCACCACCATAAAATTAGTATTTACTCCATTTTGTAGGCTAACACAGAAAGCGGGGATAGGCTGTAGGACTCTAAACCTTTGCTCTTAATCACTTAGCTATCTGCTGATCACAGACAGAAGTGGGAGTGTTCCACCCTAAGAGCCCACTAGGCAAACGGGAGAAGCTGAGTTTACCTGGGTCAAGAATGCTCTTGGTCTGGATCCTCCAGCGTCTCCTGACTCACTGGCTTGTCCTAGCTCAATAAGAGAGAGACACGTCAGATTTAACATCAAATTCAGGGTGGTGGTTATGCAACTGGGAGGAGGAAAGAATTTTCACCTTTCTGAAATGTTTTAATGTTCTGCTTTAACGCTCCACATTCAGATTGAGGGAAGGGAGTGAGTCATCACAACCCTGGCTGTTCTATGTGAATAAGAAGGGAGAGGATCCCAAACCCTTGGAATATTTCATTCATTGATATTTATTGAGCATATGTCCTGCCTGCCTAATCTTCATTAAAATTTTAGGTAAATAGCTACTGTTATCCCATTGTCTGAAAGATCTGAGACCCAGAGGAGTGTAACTCACCAAGATCAAACACAATGCCAGAAATTGGTGGAATCAGTATTTCTTGAACCAGGATGTATCCGACATCTGAGCCTAGGCTCTTAATTACCTCAGTGGAAGTTTTGTCTTAAGCAATACCATCTAAATTAAAAGAAAAATGTGACTGAGGAATTGGGATCTCATCTGGCAAAAGAGCATGTTTCATCTAAGTCCCAGTTTGAAATAGCCACCTTGCCCCACCCCCGCCAGCAACACCATAAGAGGCCTCAAGCCAGGACTAGGTACATGGTGATCCCTTTTGCTTCTGAACCACATTTTCAACAAGGACTACACCTTGTTGACATATTTGACATGTTCTTTGGATATTTTGGAAGATATCTATAATGAAGTCTGTTTTGTACAGGGTCTGGGAGAGGCTGTCATTCACTAATGTGTTATTGATGCAGAAAATGGCAAAGTGAAATAGGCTATCCATTCCAGAACTCTGGGTTCTTCTGACCCTGGTGTTGCCACTCAACTGTTTGAATAACTCCTTTTTTTCTTTTAAAATTTTGGTTCAAACAAGCAGTGTTTCAGTGAGATCATTCCACATGGTATTTGAAGTCTTTTCCTTTAAAAATTTGATTCTCTTCCCAAGTTATATAATTAATGCCTACCTCCTTGTTCATTAATTCATCCAAAATGTGCTAGGCATTATTTAGGTGACAAAATGCAGCAGTGAACAAAGCAAGGACTTTACATTACATTCTTTTGAATGGCTTTAATGGTATTTTTGTTTCCTGTTTTTTTTTTTTTTTTTTTTTTGAACCAGTGAGATATTGAATATATGTATCATGCTAGGCCCTCCTGTAAATTATTCTGTTCTGTGAGTCTTTCATATTGATTCATAGTAACTTTTTATAGGTTTATCAATTTAGGTATTTTTCCAAAATATTTTGCATACATATGATGCAAAGTATAAATTTCTGGCTTCATTTTCTAGTGGATAACTGGTTTCTCAATAGTACTATTTATGGAATTCTTTTCCTCACCTGCTGATTTCTGCACTTATTCTTGGATCTTCCAGTAGATTTTCTCTTCTAATTCACTGATCTGTCTGCTTGGGTCATACTGTCTTTTCCCTTCGACTTTCAGTGACATTGTTTTGATGTAATTTCAAAATTAAGGAAAGGTTGCAAGAATAGTATGAAAAACTCCCATATAACGTTTACCCAGATATATCAATTGTTAACATTTTGTACTATTTGCTTTATTTTCAAGCATCTTTATCTTTACAATATTTCAGCATTTTTTTTTTTTTTTTCTAAAATATGGCTCTTCTCTTAGGTAACTTCAGTACAATGATCAAAATTAGGGAACTTAACACATTTGCCTACATTCCACCTTTCTTCTAATATTTTCTGCTGTTCTAAGAGCCAATCAGAATCATGTGTGGCACTCAGTGTCTTTACTTCGTAGGGGTTTGTTTTTCATGACTGACGTGTTTTAAGTGTATAGGCCTGTTCCTTTATATTTTACAATTTTACACTGGTTGATTTCCTATAAATGCTATGTTTAACGGTTTTTCCCGCTGTTTATCTTACTGGGAACCTCCCATGAGAATAGCTGCAGAAAGTGCTACGGCATCTGTTTACATAGTGATTGTTCCTTATGTGATGTAGATTTCTTGTTCTAAATGTGGTGACTCTTCCAATCACAGTGGCTTTACCAATAAAATGGAAATGTTACACCCTTACTCTTCCAACCTTAGAGGAACATGTGTATGCAGGTTTTGGTGTTTGGGGTGTAATAATGAAGACTAACACTAAAATCTACCATGCTTCTCTCCCCCAGAGTAAGCTGCACATGGAGGGCTTCCGGAGCCTGAAGGAGGGGGAGGCCGTGGAGTTCACCTTTAAGAAGTCCGCCAAGGGCCTGGAATCTATCCGAGTCACCGGCCCTGGGGGGGTGTTCTGTATTGGGAGTGAAAGGCGGCCCAAAGGGAAGAATATGCAGAAACGCAGATCAAAGGGAGACAGGTATGGACTGGAAGGCAGCTTCTGTGGGTTGGTAGGGATGATGAGCACTCTTCCATTCTTGCTCTCCCTTTCTTGGTTGGACCAGATGCCAAAGATAAAGTGAAGCCTGTGGTCCCTGGCAACATCTGGATGTGGGAGGCGAAGAGAGGGTGGTATGTATGTGTGGAGGGTACTTCATGACCTACTTTTCTACTTGATAAGTAATTAGGTTCTGGGAGCTCTAGCTTTGATTGCTAAATGGGGACTGTGATCCTAACCTCACATGCTACTTTAGAACTAAAGGAGACCATGGATGTGAAAGTGTACGTGGTGAGGCCAAGACAGTACATCTGTAGCTGTTGCTTCTTCACCTCATCTCCAAATGACTGGTTTCTTTCATGTTAGTTCTGTGTGCAAACAGATTCTGGCCCTTTAATTTCTTCTCTATTTTAATGAATGAGAGGTACTGATTTTAAGGATATGGTAGTTCTCAGTTGAGGTCCAGGATTTCCATTCTTGGTATTTTCAATTTGTCATGAATCTCGAGCTGCCATCTAGATATTACAGGCCTGGAAAAGACTCAGATATCTAGTCATATACCCCTTTTGTAAGTGGGGAAACTGGTCTCCAGGAAGGGAAGTGGATCCAAAGTTACAACTAAAACCAGAGCCCAGGGGTCCTCACTCAGGAAACACTGTGATCTCGTCTCACGCCTTCCTCTCAACTTTACTATCTTGCTTGATGCTAGGTGCTACAACTGTGGAGGTCTAGACCATCATGCCAAGGAATGCAAACTGCCACCGCAGCCCAAGAAGTGCCATTTCTGCCAGAGCATCAACCATATGGTAGCTTCGTGCCCACTGAAGGCCCAGCAAGCTCCCAGCTCCCAGGGAAAGCCAGCCTACTTTCGGGAGGAGGAAGAAGAGATCCATAGCTCTGCCATGCTCCCAGAGGCCCAGAATTGAAGCCACAGTGGGTGGGGGCAATCCTTTTGTGATCAGAAAGCTTTGAGGAGCAGGCATCAATCGGCAGAGTGGAGAAAGTGGGGACAGGGTGGGTAGGGGGCAGCTGGCACTGCCATATATCTGAGGCTGGAGTCCACAGCATCACCCCCTCTTCCCTCTTGGTGGGAAGAAGGGGTGAAGCAAAGAAACTCCAATTAGCTCTTTCCAAATGCATATGAGGGCTTTGAGGGTTAACCCTCCCTGCATGCTTTATCTGAGTCTCCACCCCCAGAATCTCCAGCTTTTGAAAGTGGCCTGGGTAGGGAAGTTGTTTTACTCTTAAAGAAGATTGTGGAATAATATTTCCCGTATCAGAGTGTAAAGATTAAGAAGAGAACAGATTGATGGACCCAACCAACAAGCCACTACATTCCATGGGAGGAAACATCTCAGGGGGGCGGCAGGGTTTTCCTCGTCTTCTCTCCTCATAACCCCCTCTTGGGACAGAATGCTAAGAACTGTCCCAAGTAATGGGTTATGATGACAGGTAAAGGGGTGATTGAGGGAACAGCTGAGACTTGCTGCTTCTAAGCTCACTCTTCACCCCATTCTGGGCCAACTCAATTTTATTTATTTGCTGCCTTGGGTGACTGTACCTTGGGTCCCACTTTCTCCAGGATGCCAACTGCACTAGTGTGCGAATGACGTATCTTGTGCATTTTAGCTTTTTTTTTTTTCGTAATATAAATATTCTGGTTTTGTATTTTTGTGTATTTTAATCTAAGGCCCTCATTCCTGCACTGTGTTCTCAGGTACGTGAGCAATCTCAGGGATAAGTCAGCAGCAGCTCCGGGTCTGCACAGCAGGAATGCTTTTTGTTGCTGTATCATCAGAGAGAACAACTATTTGGAGTGTATAGCCTATTGAACTACCTCATTTTTGCCAATTACAGCTGGCTCTTCTGCCATGGTGTCCTCCTGAAATCCCTCCATCTTCAGCGTTTCATGAGAGACTAGGTTTTAACTGGGTTGCCCCATGACTTGGTCTCCTTCCTACTGAAAGATTGGAAATTGGTCTGAACAGGAAAACGTGGTGCAGAGTGGTTAGGAGAGGCTGGGCCAGGTAAGAAGTGTGAGAGGGGAAGCCAAGATTAGGCAAAGGTCGTCTGTATGTGTGGCAAAGGATTCCTGTTCCAGATCTATAATCCTAGGGCACAGGACTCGCTTTATATACCAGATCCATCCTCCACCTGACTGGGCTAGGCCGACCCTGCACAACAGGGTGTGTGTGTTTTTATAAGAAATGGAAGTTGTTAAGGAGAGGTTTTTAAGAACAATGCCTCTGTACCCATCTTGAGCTGCCCAGGGATGGATATGTGAAGCAAGGACAAGATCTTTAACGATTCTGGGCTTTTCCTTCTTAGCTTCTGGAGAGACCATCAGCAATGGCTTCTTTGTGGTTCCCAGAGCCAGGGTCCTACTCTGCTGCAGCAGTGATTAGTATCATGGCAGCTAAAGGAGAAAGGGCGGTGGGGGTGGCGGGTTCGTTTACAAGCTGTGAGATCACTGCAGACCTACCTCACTGTGTTGTCACGGGGCAAATGCAATAGAACGCATTGGGTGATGTGTGTCTGATCCTTGTCTCCCCCAGCTGCTGCCCCCCTCTAGTTATTATATTTGTCTGGGCTTTGTAGGACTTCACAAGTAGCTGATTTGGTGATTGCTAGGTGGCCTAGTTTGTGTAAATATAATGTGTTGGTCTTCTCCATGTTCTTTTGGGGTTTTATTGTTTACAAACTTCTTTTTATATTGAGAAAAATAGCCAAAGCATCTTTGACAAAATGTTCTGCACCAGGCAAAGAAATCTGAAACGTAAGCTTGGGGGCCCCTCTTGAAGTTGGGGGGGTCTTGAACTACACTTTCTTTTGTGTTCCCCTTCCTCTATTTCCTATTTCAAAGAAGATCTGTCCTGAAAACTAGATTCCTATTCCCTCTTCTTTCCACCTTTGTGCCCCCCCGAAATAGACCATATACCTATACATTTAATTTGTGATCTGTGATTAAGTGATTTGTGCAAAAATCCTGAAAAGGCTAAGATTGCTCCATCCCTTGTTCCCAATTTCTAGTCCTGTCCATTCCTTGATGTGATTCATGCTAAACGGACTGATGTATTTGGTTGGATTAAGACGAACTCCAAGGGTAGAGAGGAGCAATGAAGGGGGCCTTCCATGTAGAAGGTAGGGCTGGGAGACCACGAAAGGAAAGATGAATGTATATCCAAGTCACTCAGGAACTTTCATGCAGGTGCAAGAAACTTATGTCAAAGTAGCCACAAGATTGTTTAATAGCAGACGGACGAATGTAACTCCATGTTTACTGCTAGAAACCAAAGCTTTGTATGAAATCTTGAATTTAATGGGGAGGGAGGGAGGGAGGGTAGAAAAGCATGTACCCATCTGTTCTTTTCCTCATCCCTTCTCATTCCTGAACTGCAGGAGACATAGCCCCTTGGGCTTTGGCGACCCCATCTGGGCAGTGTTTATTTGATGGCTGATTTTGCTGTGCCAGGTACTTCCTTTCCCATTTGCTATCATTTTGTAACACACACGCTGACCCTTTTCCCTTTCCTTTGTTTTCCTTGGGAATATACAATGAATAAAAACTTATTGGTACTGAAACTGTCATCTTGGTTGATACTTAAGGCGCCTTCCTCCGACTGTTATTTCCACCTTCTTGGATTGGGACTCAGAAGTCATGAGAAGAACCATTAAGTTTTTGGTTCAGCCATTTTCTTAGGAGTGAATCTTGAAAGTTCAGTCTTTTTAGCACCTCATTACAGTGGATTTTTGTTTCTAGTTAGGGCCTCTTGTCCTTTCCTTGGAAGCTGCCACATTCAAAGGGGATTAAGGGCTTGGCATGCATAAGAATGGGGTTGCCTGTGCCACTGGCTGGGATGAAAGGATGGGGCCATGGCTTGGGGCATGAGACCCTAATAATACTTTGTCCCTTGCTCCTCAAAGCCCTTTACAAATCTTAATTAATTAACCCCCTGTAGCAACCCAGGGAGGGAAATACTGGAAACTGGGGAAAGTGAGGCCAGAGGAGATAACACTGACTAGTTACAAACACATGTTAACAAGTTCGCTAGCCTTCTATTTCTTAACATCTAGCTTCCCCCATAAAAAGAATTTGATTGGAAGCATACCAACTATCACACAAAGTGCAAAAAACCATTAACAAAAACAAGGGTAAGAAGTTTCCCTGGTGGCTCACTGGTAAACAATTATGCAATGCAGGAGATGATGGTTTGATCCCTGGGTCAAGAAGATCCCCTAGAGAAGGAAATGGCAACTCACTCCAGTATTGCCTGGGAAATCTATTGGACAGAGGATCCTGGCGAGCTACAGTCCATGGGGCTGCAGAGTCAGACATAACGGAGCAACTAAACACTCCAGGGACTTCTACCAAAAGTCAAAGCCGGTCATGGAAGATGTTAAAAGCAGCAAACTACTGGATTTCAGTAAATGGTTTTCCTGCAAAATTGAAGTAATCAGATAGGCAACCTAGATGCCAAGCAGGAAGGATGAAAAATTCATGGATGGGTTACTCATCTCTAGAGGGCTCTGATCATTTCACTCAAAAATAACCCTTTTATCATAAAGAGTGGAAGACAAAATAATGAATTGGGAGTTATGACTGCAGTATCTCTTGTTTCTTTGATGACACTGGAACAGGAAGGTTCTTTGAAAATGGTAGTTTTTGTTTTCCACCCTTTAATTTTGAGAAAACCAAACTCCCAATTCCTTTTGTGAGTTAGTAACTTGAATTCCTGAAGCCCTTTTCGTTAAAGGTTTGGTACAGAAAAAATACCCCCGATTTTTCTGTCAGGGTTAGTTGATGGCCTTATAGTTTAGAAGCCATTCTTAAGCAGAGTTCTTTCTGACCTTAATCCTTTTTTTGAGTTCCTTGGGTAGGTCCTGCAAATGCAAACCCTAAAATGTGTGTGCCTTAAGTCAGCACAAAATGGGTTGAGGTTAAGTGTCTTGTAAGACTAACGAGAGCCAGGAACTTCGCAAACGATTAAATCCACTAAGACAAAACGGTGTAAACACAGGCTTTTTAAGACTTGTATCAGCTCTAAAGCCAATTCTGCAGCCTTACAGTTAGCAGAACACTGCCTTACCCCTTCATCTCAGCAGTCCTACTCTGCTGCTAGCGGCTGAGAAGTCCCGGCATTTCTGAGATGAGGCTCCCCTGACTCCTAATTCCTGTCCTGTAACCTGATGGTCTACAGACTTAGCGGCTCTCCCAGGTGGTCTGGACCCCTCCTTCCCCAGCGAGGTCCCTGACACTTGGCCCGAAGCCGAGTCGCCCGCCTCACCGCTTCCCGAAAGCCCGGCTCTCGCATTCGCCTCACCCCACCCAGCCCCCAGGCGTTCGAACAGCCCGGAATGCTGCTGGCCTCGTCGCTCCTCCTCCTCCGACCGGGCAAGCGCAGGCTAAGGCTCCGCCCCTTAGGTGACGGGAGAGGCGTGTCCCAGCGCCCAACGATGACGTGTTCTTCCAGCGCCACGTCGTGAGGAAGTGTCGGTCCACTGGAGCAGTTGGAAGGCGCTGGTAGTGCTTGTCAAGGTGCTGGATTCAGGGTGGGGTGGACTGAAGGAGAGAGATTGACTGGGCAAGAGGTAGCTGTGGGACAGGCAAAAGGAACAGTGGAAGTGACAGAGAGTAAATAATTGGGAAATCTCTAGGATAGGAGGTAACGGGTGCAGTAGCTGAAAGGGTTGTCGACCTGGTGCACCGAAAGTCAGAAGCTGCCTGGGGGAGGATGGAAAAGGAAGAAGGGGGAAGGATCAGGATGTAGGCGCTACGACGTGACAGGAAACAGACGTTTTCAATAGATGTTCAGAAAAAGGCGGTGCAGACACTGAGGGAGAAGGGAATATAGCAGCAAGCTCCACCAAGCCCGTGGAGCCAAGAAAAGGCCTCTGCCCTCAAAGTCCTGTTGTCTTAAGTCTGGGTGGGGAAAGACTAGAGGCTTAGGCCAGTGCCTTTGGGTTCTTATGCTGGCTGCTCTCTACCATTTTTGGTGAATCCCTGCAAGTCAAACGTAGTTGTTTGCCGGCGTGGTGACTTATGGTTCTCTTTCTTGTTTATACAGAGTTACCTGGTTGGTGTCTGATCGTCCTGTGCTGCTTCTCCGGGGCAAGAACTATGTCATGGGTCAAAGAAGGAGAGCTGTCATTTTGGGAGCGGTTCTGTGCCAATATCATAAAGGTGAGCAGTGTTCCACAGCACCAGCTGGCCTTTTGGTTTGTTGGGTAAATTTATATCAAAACCTGTTATTAAAATTGAGTAACCCCTGACGTTTATGGATTTGTAAGAGAATTTAGCAGTGTTAAAGAATCTTAGAGTTGCAAGTCTACGTTTCTGGCAAATTATTGTCCTAACTCCTGCGTTTTCAGGAAACCTAGGACCTCCTGGTGTCACTGGGCAGCACGGCTGTTAGGTTTTCCTGAAATTTGTTTCCGTAGAACTTTGATCGGTTATTCCTAGTACTGTCCTCTGGGTTTAGATAAAATAACTAATCTTTCTTTGATGTGAGGTAGAGCATAATGGTTAAGAGTTTGGGATCTGGAGGCAGACAACTGTGAATGAACGTCCTATTGTGTCATGTACTAACCATGTGACTTTATATGGTGGTTTTGAGGATTAGATGAAACTACATAGAAAGCCCTCAGCACAGTGTCTAGCAGTTTTTAATTACTATTGTTGGGGGTGCCTTTCAGCCATTTGAAGACTATAGTCACTGTTTCCTACACTCTCCTTGGTTCCCCTGTCTCTTCCCTCATCTTTTCTCTAGGAATCACAGCAAAGTTATATCCTCTGCATATGAAAGGTTTGAGATTGGAGCCAGTCAGCTTGGTTTCAGCCCCAGGCTGCCAAGCAGTGGGTAGCAGTGAATTTATGAGTAAGCCTTGAATACCACCTCCCCACACACAAAAAAATGCCAAGTGATCTCAGGCAGTGCAGGAAATGGAATGCATCTCCTTAGGGAATCACTGCAGTCTTGTGTTGGGAAGAACAAACTTCATGACTTTATTGGAATATTTTTTTGGGGAGGGGCCTATATGTAGGGCAGAGAAGGCGATGGCATCCAGTACTCTTGCCTGGAAAATCCCATGGACGGAGGAGCCTGGTGGGCTGCAGTCCATGGGGTCACTAAGAGTTGGACACGACTGAGTGACTTCACTTTCACTTTTCACTTTTATGCATTGGAGAAGGAAATGGCAACCCACTCCAGTGTTCTTGCCTGGAGAATCCCAGGGACGGGGGAGGCTGGTGGGCTACCATCTATGGGGTCACACAGTCAGACATGACTGAAGCAACTTAGCAGCAGCAGCAGCTCTATGTAGGGGTGAAAATAGAAAATGTCAGAGAGTTGCAGGGGAAGCGGTCTATGAAGAAACCCTCCAATGAGGGAAAATAGTCCAAGGAGTGAATTTTTGCTATGGTGTACAATGTAAGGCTGCTCTAAGCCAGATAAGAAGTTTTGTTTGCCTCCCAAATGCCTTTCTTGTTTGTTTTGAAGTGGCTCCTGACATTGAAATTTTTATAAAAATCTTGAGTGTCTTTTCTTGTGAAATAAGAAGATCCAACAATTTTAGGCCTCTATTCCTGTGTGACAGGACTCAGATGGAAGTGGATGCCTGTTTTATGAGGAGGATGCCCTCTACATTTGACCACATCCATCATTATCTTTCTTGTGTCTTCCAGTTGAAAGCTAATGAAACCAAGCTGGTGGTTCAGGGCATATGGTTAAGGCATGCACTCTGAAAGCACACAGACCTCAGTGTGAATCCCCACTTTGTCTCTTCTTAGCTGTGTAACTTGTGCAGGTCACTTGACCTCTCTGAGCCTCAGTTTTCTCATGTGTAAAGTGCAGATAATACTGTTTACTTCATATGTTTGTATGATGGAAAAAAAGCTAAGGTGAAGTATAAAAAATCTAGTATAGCCCTTGATATGTAGTAAGGGCTCAATAAACACATAAATAAAAATAAAAGTGCTTAATGCTTATATATTGAGCAAAAAAATACAGAATACCCAATTCCCTTCCTCAGGACTTTTATCATATAACTCAAGCCTATCATCTTGGCATATTGTCTCCTTTTATCTCTGAGTATTATGTGATGTGTCCGTTTGTCTTCTTACTTGACAGGCAGGCCCCATGCCCAAACACATTGCGTTTATAATGGATGGGAACCGTCGTTATGCCAAGAAGTGCCAAGTGGAGCGGCAGGAGGGCCACTCACAGGGCTTCAACAAACTGGCAGAGGTGGGTATGGGTGGCAGAATCAAGGGTGAATGGTCTGGGGAGAATTGGATTATAGTTAAAATCCAAGCCCTGAGTTTGCTGTGGTTTGGGAGTGCTTTTATAGCTGTTTGTTTTCTTCCTTGCTTGTTTGCTAGCTGTAAGTCTCATACCAACATTCACAAAAAATTAAATCGTCTAGTTAATCATTACAAAGTATTAGATATAAGAGCAAAATTGTCTCCTCTTACCACTTTAATCAACAGTTTATATTTTTCTGTGCCTCATCCCAGTCCTTATAGTATGTTTGACATGACTTAACATCTGTAAAATTATATCTATGCTTTTGAAAAAGTTTATTTTTCAGTTCAGTTCAGTCGTTCAGTTGTGTCCAACTCTTTGTGACCCTATGGACTGCAGCATGCCAGGCCTCCCTGTCCATCACGGACTCCCAGAGCTTACTGAACCCAAGTCCATTGAGTTGGTGATGCCATCCAACCATTTCATCTTCTGTCGTCCCCTTCTCCTCTCGCCTTCAATCTTGCCCAGCATCAGGGTCTTTTCAGATGAGTCAGTTCTTTGCATCAGGTGGCCAAAGTATTGGGGTTGCAGGAATACTGTGTTGGTTTCTGCCGTATATCAACATGAATTAGCTATAGGTATACATATGTCCCCTCCTCTTGAACCTCCCTCCCACCTCCCACCCTTTCCCACCCCTCTACGTTGTTATAGGGGGTTTGGGTTCCCTGAGTCAGTCATACAGCAAATTTTCATTGGTTATCTGTTTTACATATGGTAGTGTATATGTTTTATGCTACTCTTTCCATTCATCCCACCCTTTCCTTCTCCAACCCCCCACCCATGTCTGTTCTCTATGTCTGCTTCTCCATCGCTGCCCTGCAAATAGGTTCATCAATACATTTTTCTAGGTTCCATATATATGTTTTAATATATATTTATATTTGTTTTTCTGACTTTCTTCACTCTGTATAATATGCTCTAGGTTCATCTACCTAATTAGAATTGACGCAAATGTGTTCCTTTTTATGGCTGAGTAATATTCCATTGTGTGTATATACCACAGCTTCTTTATCCATTTGTTTGTCTGTGGACATCTTGGTTGCTTCCATGTCCTAGCTACTGTAAATAGTGCTACAGTAAACACTGGTGTACATGTGTCTTTTTCAGTTATGGTTTCCTCAGGGTATATGCCTAATAATGATATTACTGGGTTGTGTGATATCTCCATACTGTCTTCCTGGACATACTGGAGTGGGTAGTTGTTCCCTTCTCCAGCTGATCTTCTCAACCAGGGATCAAACCCAGATCTCCTGCATTGCAGACAGATTCTTTACCAGCTGAGCCACCAAGGAAGCCCAAGAATACTAGAGTGGGTAGACTATCCCTTCTCCAGGGGATCTTCCCCACCCAGGAATAGAACCAGGGTCTCTTGCATTGCAGGTGGATTCTTTACCAGCTGAGCTACCAGGGAAGCCCATGATAGTTTTATTCCTAGTTTTTTAAGGAGTCTCCATACTGTCTTCCATAGTAGCTATATCAATTTACATTCCAACCAACAGTACAAGAGGGTTCCGTTTTCTCCACACCCTTTCCAGCGCTTGTTGTTTGTAGATTTTTTTGATGATAGCCATTCTTACTGGGGAGAAGGCAATGGCAACCCACTCCAGTACTCTTGCCTGGAAAATCCCATGGACGGAGGAGCCTGGTAGGCTGCAGTCCATGGGATCACTAAGAGTTGGGCATGACTGAGCGACTTCACTTTCACTTTTCACTTTCACGCATTGGAGAAGGAAATGGCAACCCACTCCAGTGTTCTTGCCTGGAGAATCCCAGGGACAGAGGAGCCTAGTGGGCTGCTGTCTGTGGGGTCACACGGAGTCGGACACGACTGAAGTGACTTAGCAGCATTCTTACTGGTGCGAGGTGATATCTCATTGTAGTTTTGACTTGCATTTTTCTAATAATGATGTTGAGCATATTTTGATGTGTTTATTAGCCATCTGGATGTCTTTGGAGAAATGTCTGGGTAGGTCTTTTACCCACTTTTTGATTGGGTTGATTGTTTTTCTGCTATTGAGTTGTATGAGCTGCTTGTATATTTTGGAAATTAATCCTTTGTCAGTTTCATTTGCTATTATTTCCTCCTGAGGGTTGTCGTTTCACCTTGTTTATAGTTTCCTTTGCTGTGCAAAAGCTTTTAAGTTTAATTAGGTCCCACTTGTTTATTTCTGTTTGCATTTCCATTATTCTAAGAGGTGGGTTATAGAGGATCTTGCTATGATTTATATCATACAGTGTTCTGCTTATGTTTTTCTCTAGGAGTTTTATAGTTTCTGGTCTTACATTTAGGTCTTTAGTCCATTTTGAGTTTATCCTTTTACATGTAGTTGTCCAGTTCTCCCAACACCAATTATTGAAGAGACTGGTCTTTTCCCCATTGTATATTTTTGCCTTCTTTGTCAAAGACACGGTGCCCATAGGTGTGTGGGCTTATCTCTGGACTTTCTATCTTGTTCCATTGGTCTGTATTTTATCTATAGCTTTGATAACCTTGTTTTTTCTTGACATTTGGGCAAGTATTTTTCTAGGTTCATGTATAGCCTTTCTACCTGTATGTTTTGATGACTGTGGAACATTTTATCCTGAGGATCTGACATGGTTTGTTCAGCTGCTCCACTGTTATTGGACATTATAAATGGTACTGGGCTTCCCTGGTGGTTTTGACAGTAAAGAATCCCCTTGCGATTCAGGAGACTTGGGTTCGATACCTGGATCAGGAAGATCCACCGGAGAAGGGAATGGCTACCCACTCCAGTATTCTTGCCTGGAGAATCCCATGGACAGAGGAGCCTGGCGGGCTACAGTCCATTGGATCACAAACAGTTGGATACAACTGAGCAACTAACACTTTCACTTTTCACTTTGATAAATGGCACTAGTTTATAATAAATTCTTAGACGTGACATTTCCAGAGCAAAAGTAGGGGGTAACTACCCATCCTGAGATTGAGGTGTTTTTCAGGACACGGGCCTTTAAGTGCTTAAACTAGGAAAAGGACCAGACAAACAAGGACATGACTCCAACAGAGGTCATCAGCATTTTATGGTTTTAATGCCTATTGCAAATTGGGAAACATTAAATTTAACGATAACAATGGACTGTGTTGATCTTTGTGAAACTCTAGCCCATGGATCTCAGCTTCCTGGCACAAGAACACAGCCAGCACAGTGATACTTTTTGCCTTGAATGAGTGGTTGTGGAGTTCTCTCCAACATTGTGGAGTCTTCAGGTCTGTTGACCTGAAGTTTCTCTTTTATGACTAGAGGCAGTTTTGCCCTAGTGCTTAGGAGCTTAAGCTCTGTGGTCACTTAGAATTCATCGGCACCCCTGCTCTGCCACTTCCTGGCTCTGTGACCTGCTTTAAGTTACATAGCTTCCCTTTGCCTCAGTTCCTCCATCTACAATATGGGGAAATAACATAAGGATTAAATAATATGGTTCAATGAAAAGCATGTGGCACATGCTGGCGTAAAGGAAGTGCTCAAAAATTGAAGTTGTTATTAGCGTCTTTACTGACTGAGGTCAATGGTGGGCTCCAACCCGGATGTACCCACTAAGTTCGCTGCCTGGTAAGGTCTTCAGGGCCCAAGCCTATTGGCAGTTAATGTGTTTGTGTATCTGATAGCGAATTGGAAAGGTGGTTCTTCAGCTTTATTTCTTCAGTTCTGTTTGAATGTCTTCTCTCCCTTGCCTTTAACCTCTAGGCTCCCTGTTTCAGCACTGCTGTTCTCAGCTCCAGTTTGTTCTCCACCTTTAGTGGCACTGGGTTAGAGAAGTACCAGAAGACTGAGTTTAAATTTGAGTTTTACTTCTCTTTTCATTGAGATGTAATTTCATACAGGGAAATGCACAAATTTGGGGTTTTGACAATTGCACTTGTCTGTCTATTCCACACCCCTATCAAGATATAGAACATTTCCATCTTTCTAGAAGGTTCCTTTGTGCCCCCCCACCCCAGTGAAAGCCTATGCTACCTCCTCTTCCTCTCTACAGGCACCCACTGTTCTGATTTCTGTCACTCAGTGTGATGAATGTTTGCTGTTCTAGAACCTCACATAATGGATTCATACAGTAGAGCTGTGGACTTTTGATACATTTCTTCACTTTCCCAGGCTCAGTTTTACTATCTGTAAAGTAGGCATGAAAACAATAATGCCTTTCTCAAAGGGTTGCTTGAAGAATCAAATGAAAAAATGTATGTGGAAACACTTTGGAGACTTAAATGCTACACACTTGTGCAGTTGTTGCGTGTTTTCTTGTAACTCATCAGCCTCTCAGTCTTCTAGAATAATGATGCTATGGGCACCTGTGTTCTTATGTACCTTTAGCCACCTGGTGAGGGATGGATTGTGATGCCATTTCAAAGATAAGGAGATTTAGGCCCTGAGAGGTTAAATGATATGCCTGCAGTCACATAGCTAGTGCATGATGGAGTCAGGGGCTAGGACCTAGAACTTTACTCTCTCAGTGAAGAGTTCTTTCCAGTAAACCACAGTAGCATCAGCGTAATAATACTCATTAAGTTCGCATTTTTCAGCCTCTCAATTGGTGGCTTTCTGCTTGTTTGGTTCACTATTCTGGTATTATCCTAGTTCTACCCAGAGTGGGAAGGAAGAAAGTCTGTCTCCCACTTCCAGCACTGAGATGGGGCTGAGGCATGCCCCGTTTCCCTTCCTGCTCTTCCTGGATCCTAGCTCCTTGCCTTCTCCCCCTCAGACTCTGCGTTGGTGTTTGAACTTGGGCATCCTGGAGGTGACGGTCTATGCGTTCAGCATCGAGAACTTCAAACGCTCCAAGAGTGAAGTAGACGGGCTAATGGATCTGGCCCGGGAGAAGTTTAGTCGCCTGATGGAAGAACAGTAAGATGCTGTCAGAGGGGAGCGTGCGTCCTTCCACCACCTCCAGCCTTATCCTAACCCTCAGCTCTCTTTTCTGGGGCTAGTTAAGGAACTCTAAATCTTTCTGCTGTTAATAAGACCTCTTCAGTGGCAAGTATGACAAGCTAGTTTTTCTCTTTTTTCAAAGGAATCATTTATTTGAGGGTATGGAGGTATTTCATAGAATTCAAGGACAAGTACGACCAGCCTCAGGTAGAACTGAAGTCAGGGATTGGAATCCGTTAGATAATGGATTCTAAATGCCTCCTTGGACATTTACTTCTTTGGCTCCACAGACCAGCTTTGTCTGCTTCAAGAGCACAGCCCAGAATGAACTAAAACCCTAGTTGGTTCTAGTTCTAAGCAGCCCACCTTAGATCGGATTTCTATCCTGGGACCAGTAAGCTGTGACCAGGGGAGTAGAGTGAGAGAAACTTTGAAAAAGTCATTTTCTGTGGTGCAGTCATCCCTAGAAAGCAACTATACTTCCCTGTATATTCCCTTGGAAGGAACTGGATGATGCACAAAAGGCCTTTATGGGGATGAGTCAGTACTAGTCTTATCTGTCATTATGTTTAAGCCTTAATTCAGGGAGCAAAGCCAGAATGGGATGAAGAGGAAGTTTGGTGGAAATTATTTGCTCCAAAATGTGGAACTCTCTCCAGCCCAGACTGCCCCAAAGTCTTCATTACGACCATTTTCTGCCCAGCTCCTCCTCACTCCAGGAAGAGGAGAGAACAGAATACTTAGAGCTCTAGCAGAGCTGGGCCTAGGACAGTTCTGTCATTTCTGTCCCTGTGTGGGTCTGGGTGAGGGGAGAGTAGCCAGGCTTCTCTGTCCATGTTAAGATGGTGAAACTCTGGGCCACAGAGATTACTGCCTCCTTTGTGGCTCAGAAGTCACACCCAAGGGACTGGGGACGGAGGTAATGGGGATACGTTTCAGGTGTTCAGATTCTTCTGTATTTCACACTAATTTTGCCTTTTTAAAGTGCTTATACTGTGTGTCAGGCCCTGAGCCTAATGTGCATTCTCGTTTAATATTCACATTATCCTGTGAGAAAGGTATTATTATCCCAGTTGTAGAGAGGAAGAAAGTAAAAACCAGAGAAGTTTAGGTGTGTATCTTGGGTTGTGCAGCTATCAGACAGACAGAGCCAAAACAGACAGAATCTTTTTGACTCTGGAGCTAAGCTGTTGTCTATTATACTGCACGCCAAGAGACAGGAGGTAATCTTAGAGTTCTTAAAAGGTGCTCCTGAGATTGTTCTAATCAGTCAGTAGTAGAGGACATGGTCTTAGGTTATGAAGTCCTGGGCAGAGCAATAAGAAGCCTCAGCAGTGGTTTTCCTGTAGTGTGCCACAGAACCCCAGTGTTGTGAGGGCGGGCGTGCAAGGGCCCAGAGGGGACAGGGTATGCAGTGCCGCTTTGTCTTTATCTTTTACATATTGGGCATCTGTTTCAGATTTGATTCAAAGAAAGAGTTGTTTGGCTAAAAGAAGTTTGGAAAACCACTGGTCTAGTTTGGTTTCATCAGTTGGGAAACTAACCCTGGTGGAAAGAAGAGAAAGGCTTGCCCATGGTCACACAGCAAACCAGTGGCAGAGCCAGGCTGGGAACCCAGGTCTCCTGGCTCCTTGCCAGCACTTTCACAGCTCCTTCCCTGTAGCCCTCCTTCGGGTCATGTGCACTTTCCCAGTAAGGCAGAGATGGTTAGCACCCCCAGTTTACAAGGTAAGAGGCTCAGCGAGGCTAAGCAGTTATGCTAGGTCAGATAGTAAGCAGTAGCACTAGGGCTTGAATCTAGGTATTCTTTCTCTTTTTTGGCCGCATCCCAGGGCATGCTGGATCTTAGTTCCCTGACCAGGGATTGAACCTGTGCCCCCTGCAGTGGAAGTGCAGAGTCCTAAAAACTGGACTGCTAAGGAATTCCCAAATCTAGGTGTTCTTATTCAAATATTGCCTTGATTTTGAGTATACATTTGTCTACTAGTACTCAAGTGGGTTCTCAAAACTAGGTGATTAGATCTTGCTTCACTCTTGGAAGAAATGTGGTTGAGGGTTGCAGTGTGGAAAGGCTGTGGGTGCAGCCTTCAACTCTGGATCAGGGTTCTCCAGAACCTGCCAGATACCCTCACCCCACAGTATACTTCTTGTTACGGAGCTCCTGTTTTCCAAACATTAGTCATTCTGTTTCTCTTTAGCATTCCCAAGTTCAAGAAGCTGACTAGGAAACAGTGAGCTCATGCTCACTCTGCCATTTGGGAGTTACTATATAGAGGCAGTGTAATGTCGTGATTAAAAAGACAGGCCCTAGAACCAGACTGCCTTAATTCAGTATCTGACTTTCTACTCACCAGCTGCCTGATCTTGAATGAATTAACCTCCCTGGGCCTCAGTTTCTTCATCTGTAAAAGGGGAATAATAATGGTGTCTGCCTCAAACGTAGATGTAAAAATGGAATGCATGTAAAACACTTAGACCAATGTCTGAAAAAGTGAAAATGAAAGTTGCTCAGTGGTGTCTGACTCTTTGTGACCCCATGGACTGTATAGTCCTGAATTCTCCAGGCCAGAACACTGGAGTGGGTAGCCTTTCCCTTCTCCAAGGGATCTTCCCAACCCACGGATCGAACCAAGGTTTCCACATTGCAGATGGATTCCTTCCCAGCTGAGCCACAAGGGAAGCTCAAGAATCCTGGAGTGGGTAGCCTATCCCTTCTCTAGTGGATCTTCCCAGCCCAGGAATCAAACCGGGGTCTCCTGCATTGCAGGCGGATTCTTTACCAACTGAGCTATCAGGGAAGCGCAGACCAATGTCTGGCAATTAACAAACATATAATTAATGTTAGATGTTGCTATACTTATATTTCACGAGAAGTTAACAAAAGTAACTAGTAATACAACTCCTGCCCTTGAGTTTGTTTGCCTGTCAGAATGGGACAGATAGCAGAGAATCCATGTGATGCAGCTTGCCGACAGGGACACGTGAGGCAGTGTAATATGTGTTAAAGAAGTTTGGGTTCTCAAATCAGACAGACCTAGGTTTCAGTCCTGACACGGCTCTTGATGGTTGTTTTGACTTTGGGTAATCCCTATCTGAGCCTCAGCCTATTCTGTCTGAGCCTCAGTTTCCTGCTGGAGAACAGGGAATGTACTAAACTCCTTTCACAGACATTGAAGGCATGCAATGAAATAATACATGTAGAATGGTGCCTGACACACAGGAAAGCACTCACGCTGGTAACTGAGTATTATCTAAGCACTTTGCTCTCTCCAGCTCAGCAGGTGCTCTGTCCCAACTCCCAAACCTGCCTCCTTTCCCCCCTGATTAGGGAGAAACTGCAGAAGCATGGGGTATGTATCCGGGTCCTGGGTGATCTGCATTTGTTGCCCTTGGATCTCCAGGAGCTGGTCGCACAGGCTGTGCAGACCACCAAGAACTACAACAAGTAAGTTTTCAGATTTTCCCTTAGGGGCCTGTATCAATCTTTGACTCCCTCTAACTTTGGGGAGACCTCCTGGGCCTTTCTTGGCCTGCATTTGGTACAAGAGGCAACAAGGACTTGGTTTCGGATGCTTAGAAGCTTCCTCCTTCAGCTATAGGGCAGATGGAGATGTTTTTGCAGTACCTGTTACATGTGTGTATGTTCACACGTGCACTTTCTTATCTTCATCCCTCATGGGCCTTGCCCCCTCCTATATATATGCACATATATATACACACACATACATATTTAAGCGTATAAATATATACATATATTTGTGCATGTATATATATGTGTGTGTACCTGTTTACATACATTTAATGTATATATATACATATTTAAATATATATGTTTGTGTTTGTGTGTATTTTTTAATTGACAGAGGATGGGGTAGGAATGTATCAAGCATTATCCCTGTCTCTGAAGACAGATCCCTCAAGAAATTCTCTTTCTGTCCCACTGCTTTGACCAGTAGATGGGATGCCCTGGGGAGGGCATGCCGATGCATTGGGAACAGAGTTTAATCATCCAAACCTCATTATGTGTGGCTTTGCAATGTAATGTATATTTGGCAGTGGATTTGTTTCACATCAGATTTCCTTCCTATTCTTCTCTACTTGTTCTAATAATCACAATGAATTCACATCCTCTGAAAGCCAGGTGCTAGCAGAAGGCAAGAAGATTAAGTGAATAATAAGGATCAGTTAGTATTATTCTTACTACAAAACTAATGTTTTTTTCCCCAAGGAAAATAGGAAAGCTCAAAAAACTAATAATCTCGCCTTTCAGAGGTAACCATGATTAACCTTTGATGTGTGTTCTACCACAGAGGGGGTGCTCTGTAATCAGGGACTCTGCTTCTTACTCCCTGTCCCTCTCGGTAAATTATTCTGTTCTTCCCTTCTCAGGTGTTTCCTGAACATCTGTTTTGCTTATACATCCCGTCATGAAATCAGCAATGCTGTAAGAGAGATGGCCTGGGGAGTGGAACAAGGCCTGCTGGATCCCAGGTACCCACAGTCGTTCAGCATGGTGACTGATAGGGAAAGCAGGCATGCACCGAACCATACAGTCCCTCCTAAGTCATGTGCGTGGGTCAGAAGTCAGAGCAGGAATGTATGTGGAAAGATTCAGGTGAGGGTGATTCCCCTCACTTAGAGTTTCAGAATGACTTCTTATAGCCTGCTTTAGAATTTCTCTGTGTTCACCACATACCAAGAACTTCCAGAAAAATGGCATAGCAGGATAGCAACACTGTGGCATGCAATAAACATGATGCCCTCCTGGTGCTCTGGCAGAGTTTTTCTAGGAATGATTTTTCAGGAATGCAGCTTTTGGAGGGTATTGTCCTTCAGACCTGTCATGTTACAGTTCATACAAGATTCAGGTATTTTTCAAAAAGAAAGTTGTTCATCATTAACAGTGTGGTGGGATATTTAGAGCTGGGAGAGACTTTGGAAGCCATCTGTCTGCTCAGTCTCTATTATGAGTATAACCTTTGGTAATAATATTAGTAAACTAACAACAGCAATAGTAAAATAAAGTAGCAAAAAAAAAAAAAAACCCAGGTAATACATTATGCTTTGTATTTTATTAAATTAATATTCTTAAGTGTAAGAGATTTGAGTCTTTTCTCCATTTTATAGATGAGAAAACTGAGCTCACACTGAAATGACTTTCCCAAGGTCATTCTGCTAACAAGTGCCAGAGCTGGGACTTCTATCAAAAACTGTCTTGATTCCAGAGGTTTTGTCCTGACATATGGGGTCTTGGGACCCAGGAATTTTTCTGACTCGCCTCTTGGATATAATTTTATTTTCCTGGGAAACTAAATTAAAATGAAGTTTCTCAATGAGAATGAAAGTATATAAGAAGAAAAAGAGATAGTTTTTAAGGCTATTTTATGAATCCCTCTTCTCCCCAATAGCTGAATGATCTTTCTGTGCTACATAATTTTATTCATTCAATCAATCATTCATTCGTTAAACAGATATTTTTTAAGTGCCTACAAAAGGCCAGGCAAATTGCTATATATAGAGGATATAGTGGTAAGAATAAAAAACATGTATTTCCTGTTTTCATGGAGCTCTGGCAAGGGAAGCAAACATTATCAAGGTCATACAAGTCAGCATAAAACTATATTGATGCTAAGCGTGATAAAGGCATTGGTGCGTGGTTCAATAAGAATTTATACTTAAGAGGAATGGACCTAGTATGGAAGGCTCTCCAAAGGAAATGAGTGATAAGTGACCTCCCAGGGGGGTGGGTGGATAAGTAATAGCTGGGGAAAGAGGCAGTCCTGTGAGGAGCTTGTGAGTTGCACAAATACTGTTGGGAAAAATTCAAGCAGAGAGTACTTGGAAGGGAGCTTAAATTATGGTGGTGATGGTGGAATAGCCCAGAGTGAATCAAGAGTAATGCAGCAGATCAAACTGAGAAGACTTGGTGGGCTGACGCTGGGAAACTTGGTGGGTGACTCCAGGTGGGTGTTACGGGTGACTTTGCCTTATGCAACAGAGGACAGTGGTGCCCTTCACTGTGCTGAGAACCCTGAGAGGATGCAGTTTGAGGAAGAAGGTCAGGAGTTTGGTCTAGGATATCCTGTAGTTGTTGAGCATAGATGTCAGGTCTACAGTAGAGAGGAGGGGTGGGGACTGGGGTAACAGTATGGTAACTGATACAAAGAGAGGGCCTAAGGAATCTGAGGAGATTCTAGAGTGAGAAGAAGAGAAGGCCTAGGATGGAGTTTTGAGAAAACTGGCTGGGTAGAGGAAAAGAAGCCTTAAGGGGAAAAGAGAATGAAAAACCAGAAAGGTTGAAACAAAAGCACTGCCAGTATTATAGAAAGCAAGTAAAGAAGGTGTTCATCAGCGCAGGTGGGGTGGGAGCAACAGTATCAAACAGTGTACAGAGGTCAGTTAATATGTGGATTGAAAATTAGCTATTAGTGGGAAAAAATGAAGATACAGGCTAAGTTGGCAGTGTGGGGCTGGGCAGGAAGATGAGGGATAAGTAGATGAGGGATATATAAGTGGATGCAAGTTACTGGTAATTTTCTGATTCTTGGATGATTCTACAGTTGTTCATTATATTCTTAGTGCTTTACAGTTAACATTTTATGCATTTACAAATATTTGTGCTAAAAAGAAAAGAAGCTATTTAGCAAGCAGATTTAACATCCTTCATGCCTGGGACTAGAGCTCTGATCTCTCCTCCTAGTGCAGGATGATTTATGTTCCTCCCACATTGCATAGCCACTGACTTCTTGCCTTTTGCCTAGCAAATTTTCTCGTATCCATTTTCTCTACCCTGCATGGTTTAGTAACTTGCCTGTGTGGGTTAGTCATGCAGACATGGCGTGGGCTGGGCAGGTTACTCGGGTAAGGAGGCTGTCTCTCAAACCACCAGTTCAGGAAGCTTGATGTTCAGCTCAGATTGGGCTGATCAGGGCCTGAGGCAGTGCTCTTTACGTTCTTCAGTTTTAGGCAAATCCATATTTATAACAGGGAGTCAGTGAGTTCACTACAGCCAGGCTCTACTCTTCTCATAACTGGAATTTTTCTGTTCTCTCATTACCACTATCCAGCTCCTCATTTTCCTGTCTTCCAGGGTATATATATTTTTTCTAGCAGCCATATTAATAGATTGTTTTTTGAGTATCAAATTACAGAAGAAGGAATTAGGTTGAGCATAAATGATAGTTAATAAACTCTTCTGGAACAGGTCTTAACACTCTGCCGGCCTCTATCTTCCCCTTAAAACAATAGTGTTAATAATAATTGCTAGTGTTTACTAAGCATTTTCTTTGCAGCCAGCACTTGATAAGTAGTCCATGTATATACTTCATTTAATCCTTAGATAGACGCTTTGAGGTAAATACTGTTTTTATAAATTGAACCTCACTATGAGGTTAAATCGGAGAAGGCAATGGCACCTCACTCCAGTACTCTTGCCTGGAAAATCCCATGGACAGAGGAGCCTGGTGGGCTGCAGGCCATGAGGTCGCTAAGAGTCGGACACAACTGACCGACTTCACTTTCACTTTTCACTTTCATGCATTGGAGAAGGAAATGGCAACCCACTCCAGTGTATTGCCTGGAGAATCCCAGGGACAGGGGAGCCTGGTGGTCTGCCGTCTATGGGGTCGCACAGAGTTAGACACGACTGAAGCGACTTAGCAGCAGCATGAGGTTAAATGGGGCTTCTTTGGTGGCTTAGTTGGTAAAGAATGTAACTGCAGTGCAGGAGGCCTGGGTTTGAACCCTGGGTTGGGAAGATTCCCTGGAGAAGGGCATGGTAACCCACTCCAGAATTCTTGCCTGATGAATCCCCATGAACAGAGGAGCCTGGCGGGCTACACAGTCCATGGGGTTGCAAAGAGTCAGACACGACTGAGCGACTAAGCACAGCACAGCATGGGGTTAAATAACCAAGTTCACAAAGTTGACTAGGATTTCCAGCCTGGCTCCAGAGCCTGTGCTGTCTTTCACTGTGGTATACCGACTGCCTTATAGGAAGGTTGAAATAAGCAATAATAAAGTATAAAAATAAAAATTAATATCTAATAGTTATCAGATCTTATGTGGCAGGCACGAGACTGAGTTTATCATGCATAGTCTCATCTGATTTTCATATAAGGTAGTGACTATTATTTGTCCCACTTTATAAGACCACTCATGTTGTTTAGTCACTAAGTTGTGTCCGACTCTTTGCAACCCCATGGACTGTAGCCTTCCAGGCTCCTCTGTCCATGGGATTTCCTAGGCAAGAATACTGGGTGGGTTGCCATTCCCTTCTCCAGGAGATCTTCCCGACATAGGGATCAAACCCATGTGTCCTGCGTCTCCTGATTGGCATTCTTTACCACTGTGCCATCTGGGAAGCCCAAAACTAAGGTTTAAGAAGATTAGTTGGGACTTCCCTGGCAGTCCAGTGGTTACAGCTGTGCTTCCACTGCAGCGGGTGTGGGCTCAATCCCTGATGGGGGAATTAAGATTCCGCATGCCAGGTGGCACAACCAAAAAATTTAAAAAAAAAAAAAAAAGGTTAGTTGCCCTGCCTAACCTAAAGTCACATAAACTAAGTGGGACAGCCTGGACTCCACCTCAGTGGCATCTGCTTCCGTAGCCTGTGTTCTTCACCACCTTCTTTATAAACTGAATGCTAGAGAAGTGCACTATGGTGTTATCACAGGGCGCATTTCTGAGTTTGTACCTTCTAGAAAAGGGTCTGTGTTTCCAAGATGGTCCTGGGAACAGTGACACGTGCTTACTTTCCCTTACGGGCCATTCACTGTCTTGATACTCACTGTTGCCAGGCCTCCCTTCCCAAAGCTGATGTCATATCTCCATTATAGGTTTTTAATTGATTTTATTTTAGGTTGGCCATATCCTGAAATAAGTAGTTTACTAGGGAGGAGCCATTATCTTGTGGAATATTTGTACCAATATCCTTCCAGAAGATGTTTTACTTTTTTTTGTGATAAGACATGCATAACGTAGATTTTACTGTTTTAACCATTTTTACTATAATTCAGTGGCATAAAGCCCAGTCACAGTGTTGTGTAATCATCACAACTATTTCCAGAAGTTTTCCATTATCCTAAATAGAAATACTTCTTTTAAAAAGAATACAACCTCCCCGCAATATATGCATACTTTTATAAAAGTCAGAGGTAATCATTAGAGAAAATTTGCAAGCTGTATAAAGATGAAAAATTAAATCTCTCAGGATTCGACCCTCAGCAACAGTCCTGGTAACGGGTTTATTTTTCTGGCATGGGTCTTTGTTGCTGCTTGGGCTTTTCTCTAGTTGTGGTGTGTGGGCTTCTCATTGCAGCGGCTTCTCTCATAGCGGAGACGAGCTCTTGGGCTTCACTAGTTATGGTTCCCGGGCTCTACAGCACAGGCCCAGTAGTTAGAGAGCACCGAGTTGTAGCGCACCAGCTTAGGTGCTCTGAGACATGTGGAATCTTCTCGACCCAGTGATCGAACCTGGGTCTCCTGCACTGGTAGGCAGATTGCCTGCCCCTGAGCCACCAGGGAAGCTGCCAGGTAAAGTTTTGATTTGAAGTATTTCCTTCTGAGTCTTCTTGTGTGCTTATGTATGTGTGTGTGTTTAACTATCTTTTCTAGCAAGCTGTGACAATGTCTGTTATTTGTGTTTGAATTCTAGGTTGTTTAAAAAGGTACATAGTCAAATACGTTTTAGATGTATTTATATTTGGAAAACTAGTGAATATTTATTTCTGAGATCTGTTTTCAGTGGCTCATTGATTGATTTATTCGAACAAATCTTCCTCTGTCCTGGCAAAGTCCTCTGCTAGAAGAACAGGATAAGGGCTTGCCCTCAAGCAGTTCACAGTCTGGTGTGTGTACACTAATACGTAATCCATGGTGCCATGTACCACAGTAAGGGATGTGATGTGCAAGGCACAGAGCCGATGCTGACAAAAGTGGTGATCAGCTATGGTTGGGAGTTCAGCCAGAGTCATCTTTTTAAAACACTAATCCAATAATGACATAAATATTTTTAACAGAAGAAATTACACTGTGAACAACTTACAACCTTAATCATGCTTTGTTGCTTATTTGTAATATGAGCACTCGTCCATGTCCCATGTTTTTAATAATTCTTCCCTTTATTTGTTTATTTATTTTTGGCTGTAACAGGTCTTAGTTGCAGCATGTGGGATCTTTCCCTGTGGTACACAGGTTCAGTAGTTGTGGCTCACGACCTCAGTAGCCATGAGGCATGTGGGATCTTAGTTCCCTGACCACGGATTGAACCCTCATCCCCTGTATTGGACGGTGGATTCTTAACCACTGGACCATCAGGGAAGTCTTCTTAATAATTCTTCATATCATAATTTTTAATGGCTACAGAATATATCTTGCTTTAATTTCACTTAAATTACTTAATCACTTTGCTGTTGGTTCTATAAGCTATTTCTAATTTATCATCATTACAAATAGGGCTACAGTGAAATCTATGGCCTTAATTCTTATCTGCATTTTGGATTGTTTCCTCAGGATCTGGGTCTGGATGTGTCTGTTTCACCTTATTTTTGCCAAGATTTTTTATTTAATGTAAACTAGAGTTTTGCCAAGAAAATGCACTGGTCATAGCAAACACCCTCTTCCAACAACACAAGAGAAGACTCTACACATAGACATCACCAGATGGTCAACATCGAAATCAGATTGATTATATTTTTTGCAGCCAACAATGGAGAAGCTCTATACAGTCAACAAAAACAAGACCAGGAGCTGACTGTGGCTCAGATCATGAACTCCTTATTACCAAATTCAGACTTAAATTGAAGAAAGTAGGGAAAACCGCTAGACCATTCAGGTATGACCTAAATCAAATCTCTTATGATTATACAGTGGAAGTGAGAAATAGATTTAAGGGCCTAGATCTGATAGATAGAGTGCCTGATGAACTATGGACTGAGGTTCGTGACTTTGTATAGGAGACAGGGATCAAGACCATCCCCATGGAAAAGAAATGCAAAAAAGCAAAATGGCTGTCTGAGGAGGCCTTACAAATAGCTATGAAAAGAAGAGATGCGAAAAGCAAAGGAGAAAAGGAAAGATATAAACATCTGAATGCAGAGTTCCAAAGAATAGCAAGAAGAGATAAGAAAGCCTTCCTCAGGGATCAATGCAAAGAAATAGAGGAAAACAACAGAATGGGAAAGACTAGAGATCTCTTCAAGAAAATTAGAGATACCAAGGGAACATTTCATGCAAAGATGGGCTCGATAAAGGACAGAAATGGTATGGACCTAACAGAAGCAGAAGATATTAAGAAGAGGTGGCAAGAATACACAGAAGAACTGTACAAAAAAGATCTTCACGACCCAGATAATCACAATGGTGTGATCACTCACCTAGAGCCAGACATCCTGGAATGGGAAGTCAAGTGGGCCTTAGAAAGCATCACTACAAACAAAGCTAGTGGAGGTGATGGCATTCCAGTGGAGCTATTTAAAATCCTGAAAGATGATGCTGTGAAAATGCTGCCCTCAATATGCCAGCAAATTTGGAAAACTCAGCAGTGGGTACAGGACTGGAAAAGGTCAGTTTTCATTGCAATCCCAAAGAAAGGCAATGCCAAAGAATGCTCAAACTACCCCACAATTTCACTCATCTCACACACTAGCAAAGTAATGCTCAAAATTCTCCAAGCCAGGCTTCAGCAATATGTGAACCATGAACTTCCAGATGTTCAAGCTGGTTTTAGAAAAGGCAGAGGAACCAGAGATCAAATTGCCAACATCCGCTGGATCATGGAAAAAGCAAGAGAGTTCCAGAAAAACATCTATTTCTGCTTTATTGACTATGCCAAAGCCTTTGACTATGTGGATCACAATCAACTGTGGAAAATTCTGAAAGAGATGGGAATACCAGACCACCTGACCTGCCTCTTGAGAAATTTGTATGCAGGTCAGGAAGTAACAGTTAGAACTGGACATGGAACAACAGACTAGTTCCATATAGGAAAAGGAGTATGTCAAGGCTGTATATTGTCACCCTGCTTATTTAACTTATATGCAGAGTACATCATGAGAAGCGCTGGGCTGGAAGAAGCACAGGCTGGAATCAAGATTGCTGGGAGAAATATCAATAACCTCAGATATGCAGATGACACCACCCTTATGGCAGAAAGTGAAGAGGAACTAAAAAGCTTCTTGATGAAAATCAAAGTGGAGAGTGAAAAAGTTGGCTTAAAGCTCAACATTCAGAAAACGAAGATCATGGCATCCGGTCCCATCACTTCATGGCAAATACATGGGGAAACAGTGGAAACAGTGTCAGACTTTATTTTTGGGGGCTCCAAAATCACTGCAGATGGTGATTGCAGCCATGAAATTAAAAGACGCTTACTCCTTGGAAGGAAAGTTATGACCAACCTAGATAGCATATTCAAAAGCAGAGACATTACTTTGCCAACAAAGGTCTAGTCAAGGCTATGGTTTTTCCTGTGGTCATGTATGGATGTGAGAGGTGGACTGTGAAGAAAGCTGAGCGCCGAAGAATTGATGCTTTTGAAGTGTGGTGTTGGAGAAGACTCTTGAGAGTCCCTTGGACTGCAAGGAGATCCAACCAGTCCATTCTGAAGGAGATCAGCCCTGGGATTTCTTTGGAAGGAATGATGCTAAAGCTGAAACTCCAGTACTTTGGCCACCTCATGCGAAGAGTTGACTCCTTGGAAAAGACTCTGATGCTGGGAGGGATTGGGGGCAAGAGGAGAAGGGGACGACAGAGGATGAGATGTCTGGATGGCATCACTGACTCGATGGACGTGAGTCTGAGTGAAGTCCGGGAGTTGGTGATGGACAGGGAGGCCTGGCTTGCTGCGATTCATGGGGTCGCAAAGAGTTGGACACGACTGAGTGACTGAACTGAACTGATTCTAATTTTATAGGTAAAAATTGGTATTTTACTTTTCTTTAATGGAAATTATTTCTTAAAATTTTTCATGTGGCCAGATAATACCATATAGTTGGTAGTTTTTTCCTGGCCAAAGCACAGATACTCTATTTTCATTTTGTCACTTTTGTCTGTACCTCCTTAGATTTCTCTTCTTTTTGAAAATAATTCTGCCCACTGCATACAGTAGACAGAACAAACTTATTGCAGACACATTTGAAATTTGGAGAGTTTATGTAGGGATCCCAAGTCCCCCAGCATGCTGCTCGGTCTGGAAATAATCTTTATTCTTCTTATGTATGTAGCATTTTATAGTTCCTAAGGTACACTCAAATCTGTATCTCACTTGAGTTGATCCTCTCAGTAACCTATAAGTAAACAGTACAAATGTGCCTATTTCAAAAACAAAGAGAGCTGAAAAATTGTTGATTGTACAGATTTTGCCTTTTTTTTTTTTTTTTTCATTTTGGCCACAGCACACAGCGTGTAGAATCTCAGTTCCCCAACCAGGGATTGAACCCTGCCCACAGCAGTAAAAGGGCTGAGTCCTAACCACTAGACCACCAGGGGGGCTCCCTGATAGCTCAGTTGGTAAAGAATCCTCTTGCAATGCAGGAGACCCCGGTTCGGTTCCTGGGTTGGGAAGATCTGCTGGAGAAGGGATCGACTACCCACTCCAGTATTCTTGGGCTTTCCTTGTGGCTCAGTTGGTAAAGAATCCTCCTGCAATGTGGGAGACCTGGGTTTGATCCCTGGTTCAGAAGATCCCCCGGAGAAGGAAAAGGTCACCCACTCCAGTATTCTGGCCTAGAGAATTCCATGGACTGTATAGTCCATGGGATTACAAAGAGTCGGACACAACTGAGCGACTTTCACTTTCCGACCACCAGGGAGTTCCCATGTTTCACATTCTTAATGAGAGAATTAAAATCATGCTGTCAAGACAAGACTCGGGGGCTTCTCTGGTGGTCCAGTGGTTAAGAATCCACCTGCCAATGCAGAGGACACAGGTTTGATCCCTGGTCGGAGAAGATCCCACATGCCCCAGGGCAGCTAAGCCCCTGTGTCAAAACCACTGAGCCTAAGTGCCTCAGCTACTGATGCCCACAGGCCTAGAGCCCATCCTCTGCAACACCAGAAGCCTCTGCAGCGAGACGCCTGCACACCACAACTAGAGAGTGGCCCCCGCTTGCCACAACTGAAGAGAGCCCGTGAGCAGCACTGAAGACCCAGCACAGCCAAGACTCAGATTATCAGGGAAATCTGAACCAGAGCCCTTCCTATTGCCCAGACATAAGTGAATATTATTTCTCAAATGATGGTATAGAACATAAAGCTGTGGTTTGCAAAATGATGACTGAGAGATGGACTTACCGAAAGACACACAACTAGTAAGTGTAAATCCTTGTTCTGAATACTCAGCCCAGATTGCTCTGCCTTTTTTTTTTTTATATAATTTTTATTTATTTGTTTTTGGCTCTTTGTTGCTGCATAGGCTTTTCATTAGTTTTGGAGAGCGGGGGCTGCTCTCTGGTTGTAATGCGTGGGCTGCTCATTGTGGTGGCTTTTCTTGTGGAACGGGGGGCTCTAGAGCACAGGCTCAGTAGTTGTGGCACATGGGCTTAGTTGCTCTGTGGCATGTGGGATCTTCCCAGATCAGGGATCAAACCCGTGTCTCCTGCATTGGCAGGCAGATTCTTTAGCCCTGAGCCACCAGGGAAGCCTTTCTGCTTTTTTTGACTACACTCCCAGAAGAATGTTCCCACCAAGAAATTTTGTCTTCTAACCTCTTCCCGAGATGCAACTCTTACCACTTGGAGATTCTAAATTCTGCCTCTTGGTGCTTGGTAGGATAGGTAAACAGCATTCCTAGAACCACCAGACACCAGTCTTGCAAATACCCTCTTTCATTGGACAGAAAAGTTTAACTTAAGATAATTACTCCCAGTCCCCATTCTTCCTTCATTCCATCTCCTTTCTGAGTGTCTGCTTGGAAAAGTAGCTCTTATCAAATGTAAGAGGGCCGATCATTTTGCTGGTTTTCATATCCTATGTGGATTTTTTGCAGTGTTTCACTGTCCATAGGACTTAAATTTAAGGTTTTAAAATTTCTATCTATAATAAATTCAAACCATAGCCAAAGTATATAAAGTAAAAAAAGATAGTCTTTCCTTCTTATCCAACCTTCAGAAATAATCACCGTTAATAGTATGGTGTATGCCTTTTTAGATTTTGTTTGCATGTATCTATGTTTATATGTATTCACAGGTGTGAGGGTTTCTGTGTGTGTTTTCCACACTATTTTTTTCTGAAACTTCCTTTTTTTCATTTAATGTTACGTCTTAGACATCTTTCCAAATCAGTGCACTTAGGTTTATCTGTATTAAAAACATTGGCATAGTATTTAATCAAATTGCAAGGTCCTAGGGTATATCCATTTTATTTTTTAAAAAATATTTATTATTTATTAGGTTGGTGCAAAAGTAAAAAAAAAAATTGCAGTTTTGCATTGTTGAACTTTGCTGTTTGATATTGGAATATATTCTCAAATATGGTTATGTTATACATCATTTTAATGCACATTTCTAGCTTTATGGTTTTTTGCTAATGACATTATTGCTGGTTTTTTTTTTTTTTTTGCTGTTTATATTTTAGACTATAGAAATGATGTTAGACAAAAAGCAAATTCAAGCAGTTTTTTTATTTGAGTTCAAAATGGGTTGTAAAGTAGCGGAGACAACTGGCAACACCCACAGCGCATTTGGCCCAGGAGCTGCCAACAAATGCACAGTGCAATAGTGGTGCAGAACGCCTCACAAGGGAGGCAGAGCCTTGAAGATGAGGTGCTCAGTGGCCGGCCACTGGACGCTGACAACGACCAGTTAAGAACAGTCATCGAAGCTGATCCTCCTCAGACTACACAAGAAGTTGCTAAAGAACCCAACATCAACCATTCTATGTAATTCAACATTTGAAGCAAGTTGGAAAGGTAAAAAAGCTTGATAACTGGGTGCCTCGTATACTGACTGAAAATCAAAACAATTATTGTTTTGAAGTGCCATCTTCTCTTAATTCTGCCCAACCACAACAAGCCATTTCTTTCTTTTTTTTTTTTTACAATTAGAAAATGAAACTTTATTGACAGAGCTTTAACAGTCAAATATACAACATAAGAACAGCATAGATGGTTTCAGTTTATCTTCTTTCAAGCAAATGGCTGCCCTTCACCTGCTTCTGGCATTTCAACAGGCTCTATATTTGATGCAAACTCCTCCCTGACATCAGGACCATCTCCACCTTCACCCCCAGTCTTTGCCTCAGCCAATTGCTGGAGATCAGCTTCCAGGCCAGAATCTTCAAAGGGATCCTTCTCCTCTTCTTCATCACGATTCACTGGATCCTCTCCATGTACTTCTTCCTTTCTAGGTGTGATATCCTGAATCTCAGCTGGCGGTTCCTCTTGTTGAGGTTGCTCAACACTGGGCTGCTGGTCAACCACAGGTTCATCCACCTGGGAGCAATCTTGATTTGTAGGTCCCAATTTTGATGCCACTTGCCCACTCATATTTCTCCCTGGTGAGTCTCAAGTAGTGAGAAAGAACCGGGTCTGATTAAACACACCCGTCTCAGGCCCAACGCTCCTCACAGAATGCTCAGGAAGCAACAAGCCATTTCTTGATCGGATTGTGACATACAACGGGAAATGATTTTATATGACAGCCGGCGACAACTAGCTCAGTAATTGGACCAGGAAGTGGCAGAGTACTTCCCAAAGGCAGACCTGCACCAGAGGAAGGTCCTGGTCACTGTTCGATGGTGTCTGGCCCACTACAGCTTTCTGAATCCCAGTGAAACCATTACATCTGAGAAGCATGCTCAGCAAATCGATGGGATGCACCAATGACTGTAACTCCTGCAACCAGCATTGGTCCACAGAAAGAGACCATTTCTTCCCCATTTCTTCTCCACAGCCATGCCCGACCACCTATCACACAACCAATGCTTCAAAAGTTGAACGACTTGGGCTACAAAGTTTTGCCTCATCTGCCATATTCACCTCACCTCTCGCCAACCAATTAACCACTAGTTCAAGCATCTCAACAACTTTTTGCAGGGAAAATGCTTCCACAGCTAGCAGGAGGCAAAAAATCCTTTCCAGAAAATGCTTCGAATCCTGAAGCACGGATTTTTATGCTACAGGAATAAACAAACTTATTTCTCATTGGCAAAAATATGTTGATTGTAATGGTTCCTATTTTGATTAATAAAAATGTGTTGATCCTAGTTTTAATGATTTAAAATTCACCGTCCAAAACTGCAAGTACTTTTGTTCCAACCTAACATTTGGCTATGCTGGGTCTTAGGTGTGGCATGCGGGATCTTTAGTTTCGGCATGCAGCATCTAGTTCCCTGACCAGGGATTAAACCTGAGCCCCCTGCATTGAGAGCATGGAGTCTTAGTCACTGGACCACCCGGGAAGTCCGTGGTATATGCATTTTTTTAAAAAAAGATGTTTTACATGAAGGACAACACATGCTCTGATGGGTACATCTATTTTAGGCCTGCAACTAAATTACTTTGGGTGAAATTTTCATCTTCTCTGAGCTTCAGTTTCCTTATCTAAAAAGTAAGGATAGAAATATCTTATGTAGTTGTGAAAATTAAAATCATTCTTTAATTTATCAAGCATTTATTGAGGGCCTTCTGCATGCCAGGTAGAAGTAATGTATTTGATGGCGTCCTACAAACTGGGAAGCTTTATGTAAGGAAGTTCATCGTGAGAGTAATTCAAGAGGAGATATGTGCTTATCTTTGTCTCTTCCTCACTCACCTTAGCGATGTCTCTGAGTCTCTGCTCGATAAGTGCCTCTATACCAACCACTCTCCTCACCCTGACATCTTGATACGGACTTCTGGGGAAGTGAGGCTCAGCGACTTCCTCCTCTGGCAGGTAGGTCATTTCCAGCCACTATTCTGTTTGTGTCAGAACTGAAAACTGTGACTGCACCCGCAGAACAGATTGGAGGGGGAGCTAAAATCCAGAGTACTGTCTGCAGGCTGCGCCTGGTAACATTTGTTATTCCTTCCTCATCCACCCCTGGCTTTTTGAGTCTGTGTGGTTCTTGCTGCCTGGAATGCCCAGAGGAAAAATCAAAGCCATCCTGCTGTAGTGGAAGCTTTACTTGTGCCTCTGTTCAAGGAACTGGACTTCTGCCTTATGTCCTGAGCACAAGCTCCTGCCTTGGTAACCTGCTATGTAACCTGCACCTCTAGGCTGGAACCTTGCCTTGAATTTACTGATTTCTCTCTTTCAGAATAAAGGGCTGCATTTACACAAGCACAGTCCACAAGGGATATAAACCATATGCAGACTCTTTCTTTGGGGCCTGCCATTGCCTCTCAGCTCAGTTATCCCAGTGTAGGTAGTCATCTGAAAGCTCATACTCAATTAAGTTTGTCTTTGCTTGAGAATCTCCATCATCTGTTCGCTTTGCCCCTGGGTAGCACATGGCTGGAGAAAATCTTGTTCAAGGAGAGGCTGGAGGGAGAGACATGAGTTGGAAACAATTCACATGGTAAATTCCAGAAATTGTAATGGCCCGTAGTCTCAAAAGCAAACTAACAAGATTCAGCTACTGAAGATACTTTTAGTCTTTGGCTATACTAAAGAAGTGTAACATGCAGCTTATGGTTTTATGGCCCGCTCTGTTGGTCAGATGATGTCGGAAGAATTTACATCTGGGCACTGAGTTTTAAGAGATTGCAGTGGTAAACTAGAGGACTTAGCAGAAGAGGCCAACCAGAAGATGGCCAGGAATCTGAGACTCATGTCCTCTAAGGCATAAGTGAAGGATGATGGTCTGGAAAATAGTTTATTCTCTTGAGGGGAAAAAAAAATTGAGTTCCTCCTTGGTGCTGGGAATATGGCAGTGACCAAGTTAGAAATTGGAGAAGGTGATGGCACCCCACTCCAGTACTCTTGCCTGGAAAATCCCATGGACGGAGGAGCCTGGTAGGCTGCAGTCCATGGGGTCGCAAATAGTCGGACATGATTAAGAGACTTCCCTTTCACTTTTCACTTTCATGCATTGGAGAAGGAAATGGCAACCCACTGCAGTGTTCTTGCCTGGAGAATCCCAGGGACGGGGGAGCCTGGTGGGCTGCTGTTTATGGGGTCGCACAGAGTCGGACACGACTGAAGTGACTTAGCAGCAGCAGCAAGTTAGAAATAATCCCTACTGTCTTAAAACTTACAGTTTGTTAGCAAGGACAAACTGAACAAGTCATTACAACCTTGGGAGCAGATAACAGGCAGCTGTAACCTAGCCTTCCAATATGTGAAAAATGTCACTTTGGAAAAGAAAGTTGTTCCAGAGAGAAGACCTTAGACCTTGGTAGGAGTTCCAGGGAAGGTGACACTGGTTTAGCTTAATGAGCTCTTTGACAGCTAACATATCCCCCTTTAGGCACTGAATTCCTTTCCACTAAAGGTCTCAACAGTGACTGTCAAGAATGTTCCAAAATCAGTAATGATTGTTAAAAGTTCACTCAGCTCTGTGCTTTGTTTTACGTATGTTATCTTATTAAATTTTTATAGTACCTTATAATACAAGATACTCTTATATACCCAGAGAAGTTAAGTAACTTGCCTCAGGTCAGATAGATGGTAAATGGTGGAGCCAGAATTCAAAGCCAGGCAGTCTGGCCCCAGAGCCCATGCTCTTAACCATTGTGCCATACTCTGCTACTTAAAAATAACAATGGCAGCTACCATTTATTCATTGCTAACTTTTATCAGACACTGTGTCTCTGAGATGACCTCTGAGGGCCAAGAGCCAATAACATAATCCAGATGTTATTTCATAGTCCTAAAATTGGCTCTTAGAAAACTCCTGGTGGAAATGTTGATCTCGCCTCGCTTTAGTTCTGCCTTGCTACAGGCAGGTGACCTTACTGCCTCAGATGACCCTTCCCCCATCAGTGAGTGGATCCGGGCTGGCAACAGCAGCTGCAGCTCAGGATGCCTGGGCCACCTCATCTCTGGACATGATCAGCCTGCTCCTTCTTTGGAACCTGACTAGGGATATGTTCCAGTGACACGTTACTAAACCAAACTCTCTTCCTTCCCCACCTTTCCCAGACCTCCCACTCCTGCCTGGTGTTCCAGCCTGTTCTGTGGCCAGAATACACGTTTTGGAACCTCTGTGAGGCCATCCTGCAGTTCCAGATGAACCATAGCATGCTTCAGGTAAGAGTTCATGGCTGGCCTGACTGGATGGGATGGAAGAAAATATTAGCATTGATTGACCCCCATGACTGTATATGTCAGGCACTTGCTACTGGCATGTTAATGATAATGATGAGTAGCTACCACTTACCGAGTATTTACTGTGTGTCAGGCACTGTGAACAGTGTATATATCACCGTCTCATTTAATGTTCCCAAGAACCCAACAGCCCCACTTGTGCAAATGAGTAAATCAAAATTATTTAGTTAAGGACACAGAACCAATAAAAGACCGAACTGAGATTCAAGTTACAAGTCTTTAATCTTTTCACTGTGGAAACTCAGGAAATGCTTCTCAGAGAGAATGGCCATTATTCACTGAAGGAATTAGCCTAACAAAAGATTGTAGAAGTGGAAGTATGCAACATCCAAGACTCTTCCAGAGGGATTAAAAACAAAATAGCACTATCTTCCCATTGTATAAAGCTGTGTTCTACCAGTACTTGAAGTTCTGCTTTCGGTTTTGATCACTAGATCTTGAAACAGGTTTCATTAGGAGGGAGATTCACCTATATCTGATTAGGACTCTTCATCATAATGACAATGTGTATGCTGGTGGCAGCTAACTTATTGAGGGTCTGCTAAGGCACTTTGGTGTTTTCTTATTTAACCCTTCCAACAATCCAGCAGCTTTGGTGTCCTCATTGTTCAGATATGGAAACAGAGGGATACGGTAACTGTCTCAAAGTCACAGAATTTTAAGCCCAAAGCTGGTGATGCTTCTTGAGTCTGGAGAGTTAATGGCCAGGAGGAAATAAAGATATAAGTCGGGGCTTCTCAGTCCCCCTGGCATCGGGGACTCCTTGGAGAAACTGATGAAAGTCATAGACCATCTCCCTAGAAAAACTGCAAAGGTCACTCTAACACATGGCATCTTGCATAGAATTGCACGAATCACTGAAGCACGTAAACTACTTCTGGAGGTTCACATAACTCGTGAAATCTTTCCCTGAATCCCAAGTCCAGAACTCCTGGAATAAGTCAGTGAGATTATGTGCCTGATCATTTAGGCTCAGAATATGAGGAAACTGAAAGAGGAAGTTGAGTTCAATTGAAAGGAAAAACAGCAAAGTCTCAATTATCCACTGTCAGTGAGGAATGAATATCAGTTTTTCCACATGACCAAATCTCCCTTTAAGAACTAAAACTTCTTTATCCTTTTTTGATAGAGAACTTTCTGAAACATGTCCTGTGTGTAATTCATTGACACCTACTGTGTATTAGGCACTTGCTAATAATTATGATGATCAGAATAATCACATTCTACTGATGCTGATAGTGATGGTAGTGATCCCATCTTGAAGCACTTCATTGTCCAGGATGGCCTTGAAAGATGGGATTCTTTCTCTAAGCTAGAATACTTGACTCTAAGTCTGCAGACTCTAAGTCTGCAAATACTTGACTTTAGAATTTCTTGTTTATGGTCAGTGGCTAATTTTGACAGCATTTCTTCTTCCCTTCTCTTCCTGTTTCCAGTTTTAAATGAGCTACAGGTAAGAAAACCAGTCAACCAAGCTTGTTAGAATTATATCTGTAAAGAAAGAGTAAACTGGCCTTTCATGAAGCCCAGAGGATCTTGGTGTACGAGCTTTTGTGTATGGCTGTTCTTGTCTCTGGGCTTCCCTGGTGCTCAGATGGTAAAGAATCTACCTTCAGCGTGGGAGACCTGTGTTCAGTCCCTGGGTTGGGAAGATCCCTGGAGAAGGGAACGGCTGCCCACTCCAGTATTCTGGCCTGGAGAATTCCATGGACAGTGGAGCCTGGCAGGCTACAGTCCATGGGGTCACAAAGAATCAGACATGACTGAGTGACTTTCACATTACTGTCTCTAATTAGGAAGCTCAGAAGTCTTTTAGTAATTCAGATTTCTCAGATACTTTCCCACATGGCTATCAGAGGAATTACCTCAAGTTGCACTCATTCCGTTCAGTTCAATACAGTTCAGTCGCTCAGTCGTGTCCGACTCTTTGGGACTCCATGAACCGCAGCACGTCAGGCCTCCCTGTCCATCACCAACTCCCGGAGTTTACTCAAACTCATGTCCATTGAGTCGGTGATGCCATCCAACCATCTCATCCTCTGTCGTCCCCTTCTTCTCCCACCTTCAACCTTTCCCAGCATCAGGGTCTTTTCCAATGACTCAGCTCTTGCATCAGGTGGCCACAGCAAATGTCTCATTCTATACATGTCTGTTACCGAGCACCTGGTCTGAGTCAGACACTATGTCAGTATTCCACACAAGAGATTGAAGCAGTTAATTGGCCAGACAAGATCCCTACCTTCATGGAGATTATATTTTTACTTGAGGAGACAGATAATAAGTAAACAAATATATGCAATAAGGCAGTGAAGAAACAGAGTGTTGTCCTAGAAAGGAAGGAAGCAAGCAAGAGGTGCTGAGTGGAGCAGTCAAGGAAGGTCTTGATAAGCCATGATATTAAAGATGAGAAGTAGCAGACATGTAAAAATCTAAGGGAGAAGGATTATTCTCTGTAGAGGGAGCAGGAAGTGGAAGGATGCTACAGTTATATAGTTTAGGTCTTAGAAGAACAAAGAGGCCAGCATGCATGAAGAAGGATGTGAGATGAAGCTGGGTAGGAGTCAGGCCTCTGATCATTCATGGCCTTGTAGGCTATGGGGACACATCTGAAGACTTCTGATCAGAGGGAATGGCAGGATCTAATTTACATTTTGTATAATTCACTCAGGATTTTCACAGGGCAGGAGTCAGAGATCAAATTCCTAGAGTTGTCCAGGTGGGAGGATGTGGCCTCGAGGTGGGGTGGCGGCTGCAGAGAAGGGAAGGGCTGAGTGGACTGAGATGGAGGAAAAACAAACCTTAAAACAGAAACAAATGAAACTAAGTTGATAATACAACCTTCAGAGAAAGGGATTAATTCAAGTTACCTGAACATAGTTCTCTGATTATACATCTTCAGCAGTATATGTTCTAAGAATAATACAAACTGGAAAGCAAACTTAAACATCACTTAAGAGGTTTATCAGTGGTAGTTAATTATGTAATTCTGAAATTCTTTCATGCCTCTTGTAGGAGAAAACCAATGAGCATGAATATTAATGTTACTAGGAACCAAAACATTTAGGTTTTGGCCTGGGGAGTTGGGTGGATGGTTCTGCTGTTTTCTAGAATGGGGTGGAACATGTTTAAGGACAACCTTTAAGAGTTTCATTTGATACCTAAGAATCATAATTCCAGACATTTATTGAGTTCTTACCACGTGTCAGGCATCCTTTTACTTGATTCTACGTAGTTCTATAAGGTATATACTACTCTTAATTGCCTCCATTTTTAGAGTGAGGAGACCAAAGTAATAACAGATATTGACTGTCCTGAACTCTTTCTCAGCAGACCCCATGGGGGTTTTGGCCAGATTTCCTCTGCCCAGGAGCATTCATACTGTTTCTAGAAATCTTAGCACCTCAGCAGAAGCATTAGCAGTATAGTCCAGACTAAACATCCTGGCCAGTATGCTGTCAGACTAGAGAGCTGATCTTTCTGATATCCGCCTTGTATGTGTTCTGTATCCTCACCAAATTGGATTGTTCAGTTCCTTATTCTCATCCCCTTTGGTTTTCTGCCTCCACATCTGTGTTCTTGCCCCATCTCCCAAATTCTTACTGTTCAGTTTGAGCTTCTCTGTCTCTAAGCCCAGCCCAGTATGTCCTGATGCCCTGCAGGAAGCCAAGGTAGGGAGCTGGGTTCTTGACCTAGCTCACTGGGATGAGGGCAGGTGCTGGATGCTAATGGAAGCAGAGACTCAGCTACAAATTGTTGGAAGCTAGATCCTGGTATCTGAAGGGATCGTGAAAGTTTCCAGGTGGTCACCCTTCATCTTAGAGAATGGGGTCTAGCAAAGGGAAGCAATCTTGACGATGACACAGTAGGACAGAGAAAATCAGGGTGGGGAAGGGTTGGGCAGCAGTACAGAGCCACTGATTCTCAGTTACAAGCTGCATGGATGGTAGGTCCCCGGGGATCTTTTCTCAGCGATGAGGAGTAATAGTGTGGTCCACCTGATCTGTAATGATGTAGAGGGAGAAGATACAGGTTCCCACTAAACTTCCTTTGATGCATCTGTCAGAGGTTAAATACTAGGCTGGATCAATCAACCATTTTATTTCTAGTACTCTAAAGGTAGTCAATGTCTTCTCCTCAAGAGAAGTTAGAAAACTTCAGCTGTTATCTCAGACATTCCTGACTTTGAATCATAGTGCTTCCTACTGGCTATGTGACTGACTAGGCAATTACTTAACCCTTCAGAGAATCACTTTTCTCATCTGTAAAATGAGAGAAGTAATGATAATACCTGCCTCACAAGTTTGTGATCAGCCTTCAGTGAACTAATACACCAAGAGAACTGAGTGCAGTGGTGGAACAGAGTTCATTCTCAGAGACTCGTGGTCAGTAGAGTTCATCATGTTTGTCTCTGGGCCCTTCATTAGACTTCATCTGTCTCCAGAAAATCCACAGACACTTAGCACCCTGCTCATCCCGTCCCTAGGACAGTTCCCTTGGCACGGAGACTCTGGGTGCTCGTCAGAATATCATGTTACCAGCAGGAGGTGCTGTCTCAGCCCTCCGAAATGCATCCCACTTGCTACCAACCTGGGGAGATGGGGACTCAAGAGAGGACTTATTAGCTGGTGAATGTTTTGAAGCCCAAGACCTGTATCCTCTTTCCATGCCCTAGTGAAGTCAGTGGACCTGAGGATTTATGTACTGTGGAGGGGCCATTACATCTGGTTCCCTAATTCTGCTGAAGAGAGAACAAGAGCAGAGAGTCTTAATGCCCAGGAGAGGTTTATATTGATAGTTTAGAGTCCCATTTCTCAAAATGAGCTCCATGAAGCCCTTACACCAAGACCACAGAAGGTCTGTATAAGAAGTATCTACGGTAATTATTAACGCCCTCCCCCAATTGCTCCTTATACAGGGAGAGTAGACAGTATGGTCAGGGAGAGAGAAGTTGACCATTAGGACCTCCATTAGCCTAGATTTTCAGAGGCTGAGTACCTGAGAAGAACTTGGAACACCTTTGAGGCGGGGTAGTAGATCCAGACCATCTGGTTGCACAGAGGCATCCAGATGCAGGTCACTGGTTCCCCACTCCACCCCTAGAAAGTACAGCTTATCCAGAGGCACACAACACATGTCCTATAGATCTTTCAAGAAGTCACCTTAGTGGAAACCAAGGGAACTTTAACTCACTGTGTGACTTAGGCCAAGTCCCTCCCTAGCATGGTGTCATTGTCTGTACAGGAGAAGTATAGAGCTGATGGGCTTTCTGCTCTCCCCTGACTCTGTCATCCTAACAGTGAATTGCTGATTCCTGGCAAATTAGGGTCCAGACTCTGCCCGACTGCCACCTTTCTTCTCAACACTCAGTCTCGGGCTGCCATTTGGAAAAAGCCAGAGCAGTTTTAACCAGCTCCACATCTCCTGCCTCTGTGGCTGGCTGGCCTCGTCCTTTCTGTTTGGCTAGAACTTTGCCTACCTAGTCTCAAGCAGTGGTGACAGAAGAATAGCTACCTGTTAATAGCCAGGCACCAGATTGGGCATTCATTATCTCCTTTTTCTTCAAACCACCCAATGAAATGGATGTTATCATCCTCATTTTGCAGATGAAGAAATAGGCTTAGTGAGGTGAGGACATTCTTGGAACAGAAACTTCTCAGACCCCAATGTTCCAGGCAGACTCACTGGCCTAATCACCCTCTCTGATTTCATGAGTCTGCCCATTATTCCCCTGCCTAATATTCTCCTCCCCCATACACTCTACCTTTATCTGACTCTTTCCCATTGGTTAAATGGAGAAGGCAATGACACCCCACTCCAGTACTCTTGCCTGGACAATCCCATGGACTGAGGAGCCTGGTAGGCTGCAGTCTATGGGGTCACTAAGAGTTGGACACAACTGAGCGACTTCACTTTCACTTTCATGCATTGGAGAAGGAAATGGCAACCCACTCCAGTGTTCTTGCCTGGAGAATCCCAGGGATGGGGGAGCCTGGTGGGCTGCCATCTGTGGGGTCGCACAGAGTTGGACACGACTGAAGTGACTTAGCAGCAGCAGCAGCATTGGTTAAAGTTCATCTGGTTCTGCCTGCCCATGAGATTCCACTGCCCCTTGACCTTCATCAATCACAATTTCTTTCCTCTGAATTACTCAGCCCTTTCCCTTACCTTCCTGATGACCCTTACCGCATTCCACCAGTACTATGGCATTTGGGTACATCTCTGTGTTCTCAGCTTGTGAGCATATGGATTGTGGTGACTATAGCCTATGCACTTCTGAACCCCCAATAAGGTCCCACATGTGGGACCCAGGGTCCTCCCTGACCAAGGCCAGGAAGAAGCCCTTCTAGCAAGATGGAGACACTTAAGCAGCAACTTCTCAAACTTGTTTAGCCTTCATAGCACCACACGTGAGTTCGTTATCATAGCAGAAGAGTGCCCTTGAATGCCTTGGATCATTTAAGAGCCTGAGGGGGTATTTTCTAGATTTTTCATTTCTCATCTTTGTGGTGGTGGTGGTGTTTAGTTGCTGAGTCATGTCTGAATCTTTTGTGACCCCATGGACTATAGCCCTCCAAACTCCTCTGTCCATGGGATTTCCAAGGCAAGAATAGTGGAGTGGGTTGCCATTTCCTCCTCCAGGAGATCTTCCCAACCCAGGGATTGAACCCACATCTTCTGTGTCTCCTGCATTAGCAGATGGGTTCTTTACCACTGTGCCTTATTCATGCAATAAATCTTTATTGTTGAGAAGATACTAGAAAATCACTTCCCTACTCTGAATCTCCATGTCTATCTCCAGCAGATAGAAAATCCCTTCCTAGCTCTATTGTGAGGGTCAAGTGAGACAACAGGTGAAGTGCTTGTGTATGTGTAAGATATTCCTTAAAGGAGGAACACAGAGCAGTCCAGGTGTTCACAGGCTGAGTAGGACACAGACAGGTATCCAGATACCACAGTACGAGGTAGAGTGTGGTGGAGGGGCACCAAAGGTATAGTTGGCAGCAGGATGGGAGTTTCTCCAACATGGAATAGGACTGACAGGAGGAACTCTGAGGCTAAGGTTCTGCAGCCTGTTAGCAAGAGCAGAGAGCATCAGTAAGGCACAGCATGGCCTTGGTCCTGCTCCAAAAGGATTTTCGCCTCCGGTGCCAGGAACATCCTCCATGGCCTCCTGGGGGCATATGGTCAGTCTGTTGAACAGGTACAGGGTGCCCCAAGTGCCAGAAAGAAAGAGCCACAGTCTCTTTCCTCTAGGAGTTCATGGTTTGTCTGAAGACACAGTATGAGAAGTGCTGCCAAGGAATGTAATCACTTACCTGGTGTCAGAACTGATTCCAGGAGCCCGAGGGCTCTATGGAGCCTTCAATGGCTCCTTTTCTAACAGAAATGGTGGACTGTGGTCCTAATGCCTATTCTAGAGGCAGAATGCAGTAAGTGGCTTAGGAAAGCTGAACCTGCTCTCAGAATGTTCACAGGAGGGTCATTTGCTGAGCAGGTCAGCCTGGTCTCACATGAGAGGCAGTTCTGGATCCAAACCCTGAAAGGTAACTTAGGAAGTTGGGAAGATGACCCCCTCAGAGTGCCTGGGGAACCAAAAGAAATGACCCAATGGATATGCCCCAGGCAGGAATAGAACCTTCCTTGCATCGGAGAATAGGCAATAATAACTTGTAAAATTGCTATTTCTGTTTGAGAGCCTGCTAATATGCTGGAGGGGTTTTGCATATATTATCTCTAATCCTTAAAACCATTCTTCAAGATAGGCACAACCCCCACTTTACAGATGAAGAAATGAGGTTAGGAGAGGATTTGTCCAAAGCCACAAAGCTAGGTGGTGGGAGAACCAGAAGTCAGACCCAAATTTGCTGGTTTCCTTCCAAGTACACACCTGAGAAGAATTTCGAGAAATACAGAAGCTCACCCCAAAGAGACCAACATGGATCCAGAACTGGAGCACCCTGCCTGTACAATGTGGGCACCACCCATTGCATACCTATTCCCAGATCTTTCCAAATGTGATCCAAAAGCCCTACTGTTCCACTTAACTTGGCCAGTCCTGTGCCCCACCCCCACCTCCTCCATTCCAATTCCACCCAAACCTAAAGATGATTTCCCCACCCCAAACCCTGCTTTTCTCTAGCAGAAGGCCCGAGACATGTATGCAGAGGAGCGGAAGAGGCAGCAGCTGGAGAGGGACCAGGCTGCAGTGACAGAGCAGCTGCTGCAAGAGGGGCTCCCGGCCAGTGGGGACCCCCAGCTCCGACGGACACGCTTGCACAAACTCTCAGCCAGACGGGAAGAGCGGGTCCAGGGCTTCCTGCAAGCCTTGGAACTCAAGCGGGCTGACTGGCTGGCACATCTGGGCACTGCATCAACCTGAGTGAGGCTGGCCTCCTGCCACTTTGCCCTACCCTTGGCCTCCAGGGCCCCACTCCCCTTTCTTTTCTTGGCAAAAGGCACCTCCCTCCTGATGGATGAATTGTGTTCCTTGGCTTAGCAAGGAAGCCCGAGGCTAGGTCTGCTGGCCAAATATCTATGGGCCACCTGGGACAGTGCCGCTGGGGAGAGGGATGGGGGTGAGTCTCAAGTACCCTGAGCCCAGCTGTGATCACCGTAGGTCTGGGGAGCAGAGGGCCCCAGCTCTTCCATCTTTGCCACCTCTACCTGTACTTCTAGGTGCATTTTGGTTTTCCACCAGCACATCCTTCAACACACAAAATTTGGGGGAAGAGGTCTCCCACAAACCTTGGCCCTTTACCCATCCATCTTAGCCATCACAAAAGATGTGGCCCCACCATGGATTTGCTGGTAAAGAGCTAATAGATGGCCAGCATGATTTAGGCAAAGGGGAGGCAGAGACAGAAAATTTGCCCATCTGCTGCTCCTCCTCCTTGGCTCTCCACCTGGGATTTGCTATTGAATCTTACCCCCTCCCACCACGCTGGGCTGATTGCTCACTGAAAGGCTCAGCGCCCCCAATGGTGCGAGGAAGCCAGGCGGGTGATTACAATCCAATTACCTATTGTCGACTCAGCCCACACAAGCTTTTCTCCTCCTCTTGCAGGGCATGGGGCCAGGCTCCACTCCCCAATGAGACGGGCCCCCTCCATTGCCACAGGGTAACAGAAGAGCCTGTAGGCCCTGGTGAGTCTAATCTAGCACAGGCCGCCTCCCATGGATCACATGAGGACCAAGAGCACAGAAAGCAGCCCATCTCCCAACTGACTGCCTCCTGCCCTCAGCATCTCAGACAATGCTTCCCACCTCCACAGCCTTTGAGGCTTTTCTCAGCTTTTGACCTGGCCCCCTCAGTAGGCTGTGAGATGATTTAGTCTCAGCATGGCAGAGTCTCAGCTTGTGAGGGCCAAGGTTGCCCAGCAGGGAGAAGAGGGCCAAGTCAAGGGTTGTGTCCTTTCCCTTACCTCTCCCTGCCAGGCCTGGCTACAGAGCTGCTGAGAGGATTAGTGCCTTTGAAGAGCTGTCTGTCTGAGCAACTCCATGCTTCAGGTGCCCCACAGCAGCAAGCACCAGCGGGTAGTACCAACCAAACGCTGTGTCTTCCCATTTTACTTTCTGCAAACTATTTCCCCAGCACCTCCCTCTAGGGGAGAGGTGGGGTCTTGCAAGCAGTGCTAAGAACATATTCTTTAAAACCCCTAACTTCCTTGTATTCCAATCGTCTCCCCTTTCTGTGCCTGGATACCTGGCACAAGAGACCCCTTGGCCATCATCACTGCTCCCAGAATCAGGCATGAATGCCAGACACTGTGATGGAAAAGCCAATCAGTGCACCCTTTGGCAAGTCCCCCACACACACCTGGCACTCCCCACTACCAATGGCTGGCACAGGGTTCCCAGAGAGCAGGTGCTGTACATTTTCCAGCTTTACAATGAGGCTGTTGACAGCCTTAATTAGGGAGGCATGAATTATGCGGCTATAAAGGCAGAGCCCTACAATTAAGGCGGGAAAGAGGGGCTGGAGACAGCAAATGGAATCTGCCCTGTGAGCATGGTAGTTGAGTCCTTGTCTCCTTTCTGGGTCTGACTTTCCCTAACGTGATCAGGGGTACCGCAGAGGTGATTAATGGGCAGGTATCTCTCCGGCCTGAGGTCCTGTATTCTGGGAGAGGTACACGGGGTGGGGGAGGGGCGAGTGGCTGCCTCGGGAGGCACGGGAGAGGTGAAAAGCAGCTGAGGGATCACGGATGCTTTGAACCGGGCTGCAAATAGTTGATACGAAGTCACCGTGATTGCTTTCGACCGGTATGATTTGTACAAACCAGCTCAACCCTTGCCTCAAGAAACTCGGTGCGACCTATTTAAATGTCCTCCCACCTGTGAGCCAACCCCCCCCCCCCAACTTGAGGATATTTATCGTGTTGTGTTCTCTTGGGTGTCAAATAGAATTTTAAAAATTCTTTCTTAGAGGTAAAACTTGTTTGCGAGGGCAACAGAAGACCGCGTTTTGCTGCAGCAATTGTCCACCTCCCTCAGGTGCACTCGGCCACTTCCAGGATCCCTAGCTTTGGGGGCGGAGGGCGGGGAGCCACTGGAAGAGCCCTTTTGCCATCGCAACACCTGTTCTCTACTTGTTCCCTAATCCCTGGACGCTTTCCTCCACCCTCCTTTTCCTCGCGCAAGTGAAAGGAAGCCAGCCTGCCAGTGTGGAAGGAGGGATTTCGCCAGCTGCGTTAGCAGCGCCCAGGCTTGGTGGCCGCGTCGGGTGGGGGCAGCTGAGCTTGATGTCTCCGAAGCGGGTGGAGCTTAGGGGGAGGGGAATGCTAGTAGGCCGCCTTGGCGGCCACTCTCCATCATTCGGTGGCGGGGTTCTGAGGTCCGGGAATACAAGGACCTAAGGGAGCCCAGCCGCCCGACAGGCTTCGGGGGGCGGTGGCGGGGGGGTGGCTTTGTTGGTATTTGGGGAGGCGGCTGAGCAACGGGTGCTGAAAGGACAGCTCCTACCTGCCCCACTGCACCCGAAAGGCACCTCTACGCATAAAGTCTCCCCGCTGGATCCTCCACCCCACCTCGAGCGGTCCGCCTTCCAGGTGAGGTGCACGAAAGGCTTCCTCTGAGTGGCAGCTTAGAAGGATGCACGTCCGGCTGCGCCAAGCTGGCTTCCCGGCTGTTTCCCCACTTCAGGCGTCAGCCTCGGCCCTGGGAACTGCAGCCCATGCCTCCAAGCCGCGCGCTTCCTCCCGCCTCCGGCGGAGAAGGGCAGTGCGGCCAGGCCTAGCAAACCCTTCTTCTGGGGCCCCCAGCGGGAACAGGAAGGAAAGCGGCTGAGATGCGCCCTAAGTGTCGCACGGCTTGGAGAAGTGGGTAGCTCGGTTGCATAAGGTGGAAGGAACTTGGTAGTTTGCAAAAGCCAAGCTCTTGGCGGGAGCCGAAACCCAGAGCCCGCCGACTCACACCACAACCACCCCCCCCCCCATTTACTGCCTTCGACGCGCGCCTCCCCCACTGCGCCCCCACCCCCTCGGCGCGCCGCCGTCTCGCGCGCCCTACCCCCCCATACTCCCTCCAGAGGAGGTGAGTTTAAACCCCGCCCACGTGACCCCAGCTGGGCCAATGAGCGGCGGCGGGAGGTGAAATCCGGTTCTAACCGGTCCGGGGCTCCCAGCGCTATAAAAACTTTATAAACCCCCCGGAGCCCGAGCAGTGTGAAGAAGAGGCGAGAGCGACCCCTGGATCGACTTAAAGCCCGCGCGCCACTGCATCCCCGTGTCCAGCTCCTACGTCCCGCCGCCGCAGCCACCATGCCCAAGAGAAAGGTACGTGGCGCGAGGGCCCCAGGCGCTGGGCCGCCGCCGCCGCCGCCACTACCACCACCGTCAGTGCTGCTCCGCCGCTCTCCTCGGCTTCGGGGCGCGCGAGCCGGCTACGATGCTGGAGCAGGCTCAGCCGCCCGGCGCAGCGTCTCAAGGCGGTGTCAGGCGGCCCCAGGCTACCCTGCGCGGTTCGTCTGCCCGCGGGCGCCAGAGGCCATATTGGAGGAGCGGCGGCCGCGGCGGGAGGAGCCATGTTGGCGGCTGTTTATCCCGCTCCCCTCGGGCTCGACGTGCCCTCCCCCCATGGCTAAGCTCTCCCTCCCTCCTCCCGTCCCTTCCCCGCGGGCGGGCAATTCAAACCCGAAAGGGCGGGAAGGCGGCGTTCTGGGTTGGCGGGCGGGGGGAACGCGCTGCCGCCAAAAAACCGCCGCCGTGAGGGGGCGGGACCCTCCCTCCTGGGGGCGGGGCTTCGATGCGGCCCCGCCTCCACCCGCGCACCGCCCACGGCCCCAGCGCACGAGACTCGGCGCCGGTGCGCGCCGCTGCCGCCCACGGGTTCCCCCCCTCAGCTGCGTGCGCCTGCCGTCTCCCGCCCTCGACGGCTGCCATGGCAACGGCGCTTGGGCCCCGCCCCCGGAGGGGTTTGTTTGCTCCCTGTGCAGCTGTTGCTTCTGCCTGGCGCGGCGGCGCGGGCCGCACTTCGCGCGCCTAGCTCCAGGTTTCCCCGCGTTTTCCCAGGCTGATTGGGGCTCTTACGCTCGCTGTCTAAGCGCGGTTCGAGCCTGCTCGGGCGTGCAGCTTGACACAAAAGGTCACTCCTAGAGCTTTCTAAGCACTTGGAGGATTTGCAGAGGAGCTGGAGATGCTACAAACTGACGATTTGTATGTCCTGGAAAAAGTTGTGTACAAGATTCCCATTGATCCCCCCATCCCCGGGACTTAAGTTTACTGAATCATTAAGAATTGCTTCAGAAGCTGCAACTTTCTTAGCTTTTGCTTGTTTTTTTTTTTTTTTTTTCTTTTTAGGCTGAAGGGGATGCTAAAGGAGATAAAGCCAAGGTGAAGGACGAAGTAAGTCTTTCTACTTTTGGAATCTCACAAAGCTTTGGGCCCCTTCAGTGGAGCCCAAACCATATCCTTAGTCCTGAATTCACCTCAGTAAGCTCTCTTTAGTCTGTGGAGTCCAGAACAACTTAGCTCCAAAGCTTATGTTTTTAAGTGCTTCCACTGCCCTATTTGTAACTTTTTTCCTTTTTTTTTAATAGCCACAGAGAAGATCTGCAAGATTATCTGCTGTAAGTGTGACTGCCTCTAAACTTTCATGTTATTCCCTGAAACTAAAAAGTGCTGGAAAACAATTCCCTTTACTTCCCATGAGTTACAGTTAGTCTCTTGCCCATTGGAGTTTGCTCGTTGTGAAATTGTGTTGACTGTAGCTAAAGTGGGACACTTCTGAGTGTTGTTTGAGTGGGTTTCTAAAGATAAGTTCTAATACAAAGCCCACTGCAAACTTTACAAAGCTGGAGAAACTTCTATGCCAGTGATACTGTGGTTTGGTTGTGGGGTGGTTTTCTTTGGTCTATTGTACTAATGTTTTCTGCTTTCTTTCTCTCCCCCAAATAAAAGAAACCTGCTCCTCCAAAGCCAGAACCCAAGCCTAAAAAGGCCCCTGCAAAGGTGAGCAAGATGGTGAGACAAACATTGCTTATAGGATTTATGCAAAAGTCTGAATAGTTGTCTCATGTTGCTGACAGGGAGACCTGCTATAAACAAATTCTTTTGTTGACACAAAGTTGAGATTTCACAAAGTTACTAGGGCTGGTCCTTAACCAAAACCTCTGTCTTCAGTTTACAGCAAATTCTGCACTTGGGTATTAAAACACCCAAGTGTTTAAACTGTTTTATTCTATTATTTGCACCTGAAAGATTCTGTATATTGAAGACCACAATTGGTTTTGTTTGTCAATGGGGGAGGCATTTGTCTTATATTTGATAAAGCAGACTGTATCCTGGTGATATGAAATGAGGAGAAACAGCTTTTTTTTTTCCCCCTCCCTCCCCTTTTTAGAAGGGAGAGAAGGTACCCAAAGGGAAAAAGGGGAAAGCTGATGCTGGCAAGGATGGGAATAACCCTGCAGAAAATGGAGATGCCAAAACAGACCAGGTACAACTACTATTTTCACTTTCTTTAGGTCTCCTCTTTCAGTTACTGATCCCAAAAGCTTTTATGGCCTTTTTCTTGCATCTGCATCACTCCCCAAATGTCCCTTTTAATCCAGAGTTTGCTTGTGGTTTTTTCCCCCCTGTGAATTTAATGTGGATTCCTGAAGTCTCTGCCATCCAGTATATGAGAGCCTTGTGCTTGGCTTAAGCGTCACACTCCTGCTACACCATGGTTTTCAAGTGGGGAGTCACCTCAGACCTTGTCATGCTGATGTGTCCCCTTCCCCAATTTCACAGTAAGATCCAGAGGGGAAGTGACTTAGTAAAGTTACCTACTAAGTCGTTTTAAAGAGAAGTACAGAGTCTCTAAGATAGTTTCCAAGTCTGCTTATTGTATTCTTCTGTCCTTTTCTTGCAGGCACAGAAAGCTGAAGGTGCTGGAGATGCCAAGTGAAGTGTGTGCATTTTTGATAACTGTGTACTTCTGGTGACTGTACAGTTTGAAATACTATTTTTTATCAAGTTTTATAAAAATGCAGAATTTTGTTTTACTTTTTTTTTTTTTTAAGCTATGTTGTTAGCACACAGAACACTTCATTGTTGTTTTTTGGGGGAAGGGCACGTCACTAACAGAATGTCTCCGAAGCTGAATTGACGTGGGGGAAAAATACCTTTCCCGTCTAGTTTTGAGAGACTTCCTCTTGGTTCCCAGGAAGGAGGGATTCCTTGGTGTTGACACACATGAGCCACCGTGGCACAAACGCCTTGTGGTGTGGGGAACTAAACTTTAGTTTTCATGTCCTCTTCTCCCTCTCCACCTCAGCACAGACTTGACTCCCCTAACCCAGAGACCTGTTGGAACCTGAACCCCGTGCCCCCCCAAAATTGATGACCAGTATGTCAGGCAATCTGGACTTTCTAGTGTCACCATTGAGATGGCGTCCTTCAAAAGAGCAGCGGTTCCTTTTTTAGACTGTGGCTCCTCAGAGTGACACTTCTGCCATTTTCATTTCCATTTCCTGAAAGTCAGGGTCGGCTTGTGAAAAGTTGTTAAACAACATGCTAAATGTGAAATGTCAACCCTCACTCTAAACTTTCCCTGTTCAGAGCATCACATGAAGATTTCATTGGGTTTTATAGTGGCTTTCTGATTTTGGTAGTCCATTGAAAAAGGGAGTTTGAAAGTTGTATACTGTTAACGATTGTCTGCCCATGTCCTGCCTGAAATACCATGATTGTTTATGAAAAGTATCTTTAATAAAGCTGGATACAGTTTGGCTTGGAATGCTGCTTTTAATCTTTTCCCAGGAGTGGGGGAGCCTGGTTTCTCCCAAGTCTCTTGGGACAGGATGCATTCTGGTGTGAGGTGTAGAGGCTCCATGTACAGTCGATCTTTATGGTCCATCTATAGAACACAGTGCTGCATGGAGTTGGGAAAGATCCCAGGAGCAGACTGCTGGTGAGGCTGGGAGCAGAGAAGTGGTTTCTGTACTTGGTTATACCTGAAGTGTATCTTTAAATGCAGGTATCTGGTAGGTCTGATGTTTTGGCCTGGTAGGTGACAGTAAAAGAGCCTTTCCACTTCACTCGCATTTAAGGTCTCTGTAAAGTTAGCAGCTTAATAGATGCAGCTATATATTCCTTAAGCACACCAAAGGAAGTGCTTTGGTGTCTACACAGTTGGCCATAGGATGTGTAAGGCAGATGGCACCCTGCTCTTGAGAAGTGATTATAAATTCTTGTCCTTGCTGGTGAAGTATTCTAGCTCCACAAACAAAGATGTTAGTGGGGACTTTACTCATTGCTTTAGCTTGAAAACCCTTCAGAGAAACCCTTTCTTTTAGAAAAATAGCAAGAACTCATCTGTTAGAAAATCAAACTTGTAATAAATTGACAGTTGCAATTTGAATTTGCTTTCACAGGTCATCTCTTATTTGAGGGGAGTTAACGTATTGGGTTGGCCAAAAATTTGAAAGTGTTTATGGAAAAACTTCTTGGCCAGCCCAATACTTTTTTTTTTTTTTTAAACCTTATGTTACTTTATCCCTTTAATCAAAAAGGTAGAGCTTTCATATGGGTTAAGCTCTTTGTTGGTAACTTTTCTATTGTCTCTGACCTTCAATTTTGAGACAATTGTGTAATCCAAGTGTTAACACCCTTTTTACTAATGGGGAAATAGATGAAGAAACTTGTTCAAGGTTATATGTACATCTAAGGAGTAGCAAAGTCCTGGTTCAAACCCCCGACTTTAGTGAAAAATAATTTCCAAGTTCGACTTGTACTAGGGGCACTATCAGGAGAAGGTATACTTTGCCCACTTGGGCAGTTTCAGGCATTTGCCTCCATTATTGCTGAAATAGTTCTAGGGTGTTGGTGGTTAATTTTTATTCAGGGATGGTGTCATTTTCCAGAGTGGAGCCTGTTACAACTGTTAAGAGTCGGGGTATGGCAACTTGTTATTGCACAGAAGTTGCAGGATTTGAGAAAGCCACAGTTAAGGTTACCTTATCAGTATTTGTTAAGAGTTCACATTGTTGAGACCTGTTGAGACATAGACCAGGCTAGGAGTTTGGTCACTTTCTGTCCTTTACTCTTTGGGTCAGTCCTGTGTAGATGTTATCCCCATTTTATAGTTAAGTGATTCAGAGGTGAAGTGACTGGCTTAGATTATATTCAGTAACCATCTTTTTCTCTTACCTAGAAAATAGGATGAGGAAGGTGAGCTTGAATTTTTTTTTTCCTTCCTGGAAAATATTTACTGACTTGACTGACTGTGGAGCATGAGAGTGCCTGGGTTTACAAATCAAGAAAGTAGATGTGAAAACCTTGTAAGGACATTTAAGACAATCCTACAGCTTGATCAGTGGCAGTCCTGACCTGAACATCTTATAAAAACATTCCCTTCCCCGTGCCCTGTCTCCAAGCCCAATTGGGAAGAGTTGCCAGTAACCTGCCTTGGGCTGCTTTCTTGACTCTTTAAAAAAGAAAAAAAAAAAAAAATCAAATGCCTTAAACAGGAGGATTTCTGTCCCTAAGAAAACTCCTGGCTTAGAGTGGTTTCTAAGAACCCAGGTGGTTCTTTCCAGCTTTTCTGCCCTAAGAGTGTGGTCCACCCACCACCCCTCCCCAGTGAGCTGCTGCAGACCTCGGCTTCACACCCGTGTGCAGAGGCAGAAGATGGTTTGTTTTTTTCTTCTTAAGAATAATGAATTATTTCACAGATGTGCCTCAGTAGCTTGAGTCTAATTGGGCAAAAGTAGATCACCTGCTCACACTTAAGCCAGTCATAGCAAGAGGGATGGAACCACAGAATCTGTTGAGGATTCAGCCAGAATTACTGAAATTAAATAGGGTAGAGATGATAACAGAAGAACTGAGTGGATAATCACCACTACACTCCAGTCCTGTGATGTGTCCAGGCCTCACCTTGCCAGGCTTGACCGCAGCATTTAGTATTGCTGAGCACAGGCCCCCGACCTTATTTCAAAGTGGGAAAAAATTCACCCCGTAAATTCCACCATTTTAACACATAATTGAGTGGTTTTAAAATATTCACAAGTTTATACCACAGTTTCCACTATGCAGAATATTTTTAGCACTCCAGAGAAACCTCATAGCTATTAGCAGTCATTCCCCGTTCCCCTTCCCACCAACCCTAGGCAACTGCTAATCCCCATTGTCTTAATTTTTTAAATTTTTATTGAAGTAGAGTTGTTCCACATTGTCTTTAGTTTAGCCAATCAAAGACATTCTATCTAAATGAAGTCTTGGAATACATAGTCTTGTGACTGGCTGATCTCACTAAGCATGTGCATGCAGGTATTTCATTCCTCCTATTGCCAGGTGTCCATCGGATGGATGATAAACCGTATTTTATCCATTGATGAGTTGGGCATTCAGGTTTCCTTTTTTGGCTATTATGAATACTGTTTAAAATATTGTATACAAGTTTTTTGTATGGACATGTATTCAGATTGGGGCATATGGTATCTCTTAGGTTTACCTTTTTGAGGAACCAACAGTTTTCCATAGCAGCCGTGCCATTTTACATTCCCACCAGTGATAAATGAAGGTTCCATTTTCCCCACGTCCTCACCAACGCGTATTGTTTTATTATAGGCATCCTGGTGGGTATGAAGTGATGTTTCATTGTGGTATTGACTTACGTTTCCCTTATGATTCGGACGTTGAGCATCTTTTCACATGCGTCGGCCATTTGTATACCTTTTTTTATTTTGGCCAAGGGCTTACAGGATCCTAGTTTCCCAACTAGGGGTTGAATGTATGCCTCCTGCAATAGAAGCACAGGAGTTTTAACCACTGGAATGCCAGGAAATTTATTTATTTATTGAGAAATGTTTATTTAGATCCTTTGCCCATTTTTAATTGAGTTATCTACTGTTGAGGTGCAGGGGTTCTTTATATATTCTGCATACTACATTCTCATCAGGTATATGATTTGCAAGGACTCCCATCTTGTGGGATTATATTTTTTTGTCCTGTGACTATAGCAGTCTTTATATGTGAAATTCAAGAAAGAAACAGCTGTGTTCCAAAGCAGACTCTCAGGTCCAAAAAATGAAGGTATTTTTTGAACTGCCGCCTTCACTCCAAAGCCCATCCATCTTGGCATCCAAAGATTAAGGACACGTTCTGCTTAGCTATTTAATAGAGTGGCAAGCTCTGCACCACTGACGCCACAGGGCAGTTGCCTATGAAACGACGTCTGCCGCGGGGCCCCAGCTTCACTTTCTCACATTTATCATCTTCGTCTGGGAGAGCGGTTGTCTGAGCATCCCTCTAGACTGTGCTCATGCTGTGCTGCCAAGGCTATGCTGGCAGGGCAAGAGCAGGCATGGCTTCAGACTCCAAGAGGAACGGCTTTTCAAAGCTATAGTTACTTTTGGCAGCAATGTCATAGTACTGAAGATTCTTTCTGGGGAAGACAGTTGACTTTGCCTTAATCTTTCTGTCCTTAACATCTACTTCGTTGCCACACAACACAATGGGGATGTTCTCACACTCGTACCAGATCTCTATGCCAGTTAGGCACATTGTTGTATGTAACTCTCAATTCAACATCAAACATCCAGACGGCACACTGAGCCTTGGATATAATAGTCATCTCTCAGTCCACCAAATTTCTCCTAATCAACTGTATCACATAATGTTGAATTTAATAGGTCCTCTGTTGGTATGGAACTCAAGGAGATGGCCCTCAACACCCAAGGTGGTGGTGGTGGTTTAGTCGCTAAGTCGTGTCAAAATCTTGTGACCCTATGGACAGAGGAGCCTGGCAGGCTACAGTCCGTGGGATTTTCCAGGCAAGAATACTGGAGTGGGTTGCCATTTCCAAGGTGGCTACATAATCTCAGAGTCACCAGTCAGATGTTTTACCAGTTTAGTTTTTTCTAGTACCACCATCACCAGGCAATACAAGCTACTTGGAACTGAACTTGGGGTTCTCCTTGGTCAGCCATCGTGGTCTTATTTCCGGAAGTGTCTCCATGCCCATCTGACTGAGGGGCGGGTTTTATTGTTTAATAGTTGTGTTTTGGTTGGTTGTGATAAATCCATTGCCTAGTTCAAGGTCATAAAGATTTACATTTAACATTTTTATAAAAGTTTTAAATAATTTTAGTTCTTAAATTTAGCTCTGAACCGTTTGAGTTACTTTTTTGTATGTTGTGAGATCTAAGCATTCCTCCTTTTAAAAGCTGTTCTAGACCTCTTCCTGGGCCTTCCCATTTTCTAAGACACCGTTTATCCATGTCTTTGCCTTATGACCACTCAGACTCCTTTGAGACCCTCTTTTCTACAGTTTCTCCTAGTAATGTTATCCAGTGACTCCCATTTTCATCTTCCACATCTCTGGAGTTTAGTGTTCCACCATTGCACAGATTCTCCTGTGCAGTCCCATCTAGACATACCACAGACACCCCAAGTTAAGCATGACTCACATGGAGTTCATCTTGCTCACAAACTGACCTCCCTGGCTTGTCTCAGGTCTGGTAAAAGCACCATACCCATTCCATCCCTCAAACTGTCCTGAAGTTTAGCCCAGATACCCTGCTCCCTCTCCATCATCACACATTTCCAGTGAGTGCGGAAATCATGGAGACCTTTGGGGAAAACTTTTTTCATATTTTTGTCATGAAAAATTTTAAACGTGCAAAAGTAAAATAATGTAACAAACCCCAGTGTACCTATCACATTGTACAGTTGCTAAGTCTTGTCCGACTCTGCAACCCCATGGACTGTGGCATGTCAGGCTTCCCTGTCCTTCACCATCTCAGAGTTTGCTCAAACTTATGTGCATTGAGTCAGTGATACCATCCAACCATCTAATCCTCTGGTGCCCCCTTCTGCCCTCTAATCTTTCCCATCATCAGGGTCTTTTCCAATGAGCTGGCTCTTTGCATCAGGTAGCCAAAGTATTGGAGCTTCAGCACCAGTCCTTCCAATGAATATTCAGGACTATTTTCCTTTAGGATTGACTGGTTTGATTTTCTTGCTGTCCAAGGGACTCTCAAGAGTCTTCTCCAGCCTCCAAAGTTCGAAAGCATCAATTCTTCGGTGCTCAGCTTTCTTTATGATCCAACTCTCACATCTGTACATGACTACTGGGAAAACCATAGCTCTGAGTGTACAGACATTTGTTGACAAAGTAATGTCTCTGCTTTTTAATACACTGTCTAGGTTTGTCATAGATTTTCTTCCAAAGAGCAAGTGTCTTTTAATTTCATGGCTGCAGTCACTATCTGCAGTGATTTTTTAGCCCCCCAAAATGATGTCTCTCACTGTTCCCATTGTTTCCTCATCTATTTGCCATGAAGTGATGGGACTGGATGCCATGATCTTAGTTTTTTGAAGGTTGAGTTTTAAGCCAGCTTTTTCACTCTCTGACTTTAATCAAGAGGCTTTTTAGTTGTTCTTCACTTTCTGCCATAAAGGTGGTGTCATCTGCATATCTGAGGTAATTGATATTTCTCCCAGCAATCTTGATTCCAGCTTGTGCTCCAGCCTGGCATTTCTCATGGTGTACTCTGCATATAAGTTAAATAAGCAGGGTGACAATATACAGCCTTGACAAACTCCTTTCCCAATTTGGAACCAGTCCGTTGTTCCATGTCCAGTTCTAACTTGCTTCTTGATCTGCACACAGATTTCTCAGGAGGCAGGTCAGGTGGTCTGGTTCCCATCTCAGAATTTTCCACAGTTTGTTGTGATCACACAGTCAAAGGCTTTAGCATAGTCAGTGAAACAGAAGTAGATGTTTTTCTGGAATTCTCTGGCTTTTTCTATGATCCAATGGATGTTGGCAATTTGAGCTCTGATTCCTCTGCGTTTTTCTAAATTCAGCTTGTATATCTGGAAGTTCTCAGTTCATATACTGTTGAAACCTAGCTTGAAGGATTTTAAGTATTACGTTGCTAGCATGTTAAATGAGTACAACTGAGTGGTAGTTTGAGCATTCTTTGGCATTGCCTTTCTTTGGGATTGGAATGAAAACTGACCTTTTCCAGTCCTGTGGCCACTGCTGAGTTTTCCAAATTTGCCGGCATGTTGAACGCAGCACTTTAACGGCATCATCTTTTGGGATTTGAAGTGGCTCAGCTGGAATTCCATCACCTCCAGCACCTTTGTAGTAATGCTTCCTTTGACCCACTTGACTTCACACTCCAGGATGTCTGGCTCTTAAGTGAGTGAGGACACCATTGTGGTTATCTGGGTCATTAAGACCTTTTTTTATACAGTTCTTCTGCATATTCTTGCCACCTCTTCTTTTTATTTATTTATTTATTTATTTTTTACCACCTCTTCTTATATCTTCTGCTTCTATTAGGTCCATACCATTTCTGTCCTTTATTGTGCCTATCTTTGCATGAAATGTTCCCTTGGTATCCCTAATTTTCTTCAAGAGATCCCTAGTCTTTCCCATTCTATTGTTTTCCTTTGTTTCTTTGCATTGTTCACTTAATAAGTGAAAAGAAATACCTGTCCCATAGCTTCAGTAACTATCAGCTCATACATGGCCAGTCTTGATTTAATACCACTGTCTACTTATTCCTCTTAACCATACATAGCCTGACATCATATTTCATCCAAAAATACTTCAGTATATATGGATATGAACTTTTTAAGATACACGATCATAACAGCATATCAAAAACATGAATTCCTTAATGTTATGAAATACTAAAGTACTCAAATTTCTATGTCTTTATTTTTCACAAATTCATTTATTTGAAAATCCAAACAGGGTTTTATATTAAAGTTGGCATATTCCTTGAAGTCTTTTTGAGCTGGTAGGTTCCTCTCCATCTCTTTCCCATTCTGGCTTTTGCTAAAGTGTCATTTAACAGGTTTCTTTACCCTTTGTATTTCCTGTTAATTAGGAATAGACCTGGAAGAGTGAGTGAATTCAGATTTAATGGCAAGAAAACCTCACAGATAGTGTTGTGTGTTTTCATCAAAGATGCGTCATGTCTGATTGTCTCTTTTTCTGTGTTGCAGCCATTGAAGCTCAGTGCTTAGATTGCTTATCGAAGCAATAAGCTCAGTGCTTATCCAAGTTTGCAACATGGTGATACCACCTTTTCACCATTCCTTTCCTTACAATACCTGAAATACCACTATAAACGGAAACTTGTCTACATTACTGTTCATATTGGAAAGAGGAAAAGCGTCCAGATTTTTTGCCAGTTTTCTAAATAATGAGTTGGTTTACTGGCACCCTCCAAAAGTGACAAGTAGGCTGTGTTTCTTTTTATTATTATTGTTAGTATCATAGTTACTGAATTAAATAAATTTTATGTGTTTCAGTTCATTGCAGTTATTAAACATCAGTGATGCTTTAATTGTCCTTAATTTTGTCCAGTGGCCGTCTCTTCAAGTTGGCTCCCAAGTCCTTTTGATACAACTCTTTTGATAGTAATATTTGGTAACTTCTTCGCTATCTAGTATGATAAGATGTTCCAAACATATCCTGTTCATTTTCTGCTCCAGACCTGGAGTCAGTTATTTTTAGGGGGATAGAACAAAACAACAAAATCCATTGTTCTTTTTAGTGATGAGAGGTAAATCTAGGCTCTAGAAGGCCCATTGCTGCTGTTTTGGTCATTGTTTCTAGGCCTTTTTAGGGCACAAAGCTAGGATACATAGTTTAAGATAAAACACACAGATACTTCTGTTCAAATTCAAGACTTCAGAGTATTTTGTTTTTAATATTTATTTATTTGGCTGTACCCAGTCTTATTTGCAGCATGTGTGATCTTTGATCTTCATTGTTTCGGCACACAGGATCTTCAGTTGCAGCATGTGGGGTCTATAGTTTCCGGACCAGCGACTGAACCCATGCCCACTGCAGTAGAAGTGTGGAATCCTAGCCACTGGGCCACCAGCAAGGTCCCTCCTTAAAGTTGACTTATGTAAAATAATTACGTAGTTCAGGTCTAATCGTTAAAACAAGATATATTCAGACAAGTCTAATTTCTGTTCCTGTATCATCCTCTGGCTTCCCAGGTGGCTCAGTGGTAAAAGAATCCACCTGCCAATGCAGGAGACATTGGTTCTATCCCTGGGTCGGGAAGATCCCTGGAGAAGAGAATGGCAACCCACTCCAGTATTCTTGCCTGGGAAATCACATGGACAGAGCCTGGAGGCTACAGTCTGTGGGGTCGCAAAAGAGGCGGACACGACTGAGCGACTCAACAACCACCAATCATCCTCTACCATATGCCCTTGCTTCCCACTGAGGGACTTTTTGGTTAATTTTTTTCCTTAAAAATTTTTTTTCAACAGATAAATAATGTTATATTCCCCCTTTCTTATATGAAGATAACATATTTCTCCGCTTACTCACTTAATACAGTCTGGAGATGTGTAATGCCCCTTTTACAGTACTGTTTTGTGTTATATTTATGTGTATTTCAAGTCTTTTGTATATAGTTCTTCTTACATAGTATAATTTTTATCTTTTAGATGTTTTTAAAAAAATTTCAGCTGCTTTTGGTATTTAAAAAGGTGTGTGTGTTTGCTCAGTGGTAATGAGTAATTACCATTACTTTAAACGCCATTACTTTATAGTAATGCCTTTATATGATAAACTTAGTCTCTTCCAACCCCAAACTCCCAATTCGTTGGCCTTTCTTAATTTTTCCCCAGCAGTCACTACTTCTCTCTGCCTTCATTTCCCTTCTCACACCTTAGGCTCCACTGTCCAGCACTGAAGCCACACCCCAGCTCGCTTCTCCCGCCTCCATCACTCTCACCAAGCACTCAACCAGCATGTGCACACAAGCAGCTGAATGTCGCAGAGGACACCTGCCACCACGCAGCCAGAATCACTTGACAGTTTAGACCACGTTTCAGATGGGGCCCAAACCCTGCCGACCTCCCTGTTAGATTTCTCTGAAAGACTCGGCTTTCCTCTCTGCGTCTATTCCATACCATCACCTCTCCCATCTGCAGCACCCCATCTCCATCCTCATTGGTCACTTCCATTCAGACTTCATAGTCATGGAAGATGCAGTTGAGAGGAGCCCCCTTGTCTTCCTGCCACCTGCATATCCCCCAAAGGTGGGGGAACACCTCTCTTCTTTAGTCCAAGCCTTTTACTTGGTGTCCAGATCCATGCCGCTCAGCTCCTCTGAGACTAAACCCACAAGGTGTCCCCTTTCTCTCCTGCCTTATCCATTTCTCCTCTCCTGGCTTGTTCCTGCCTGCAAACACACCAGGCCTCAAGAGCATCCTCCCTTGGCCCTTTGGAGTCACCATCCCATTTTTCTGCTCCCCTTTATGGCAGAACTACTCAAGGAACTTGTCTGTCTTCTCCATCATCACTTCCTCTTCGCCTAGTCTCTTCTCAGCCCATTCTAACAAGGAGGCTTTGCCTCTCCCCCACCTGTTGTTAAGCCACAGTGGTGTACATCTTGCCAAAGTAAAAAATTCTGCCTCATCTCCTTTTTGCTCTCAACCATCCTCTTTTCTTAGATGTTGACAACCAGTATTGTATTCTGACTTTACCATCTACATGTGTGATTGCTCAGTTGTGTCTGACTCTGTGACCCTGTAGGGTGTAGCCTACCAGGCTCCTCTGTCCATGGGATTTTCCAGGCAAGAGTACTGGAGTGGGTTTTCTACTCCAGGGGATCTTCCCAACCCAAGGACTGAACCCGCATCTTCTCATTGGCAGGTGGATTTGTTACCACTGAGTCACCTGGGATGCCCACCGTCTACATGGCAGTGACTCAAATTCCTATCTCCAAGCAGAACTTCTCCCCTCAAATCCAGACTTAGGGCACTTAATAGACTTCACCAATCTAACAAAAATTTATTAATTTTTATAACAAAGAATCTTTCCCTCAAGCTTTCCCCATCTAAGTAAACAGGACCATCATCCACCAAAACCTTGATTTCTCTCTTTGCCCGTCCATCACTCCATTCACCATCAGTCCATCAATAAATTCTTTTGGTCCAATTTGAAAAATCTGTTTTGGACCCAACCAGTTTGCAGTGTCCTAACTACAGAGGACACAGACTCTATGAGATCCCTCAGACTCCTCAGCAGCCTCTGCAGCTCTCATTTGGACCCCACCTGCACCCAGTCACCCCTCTACTTTCAGACTTGGATGAAAGACCACTCTTGGGCCACGAGATCTGACTTCCTAAAAGGCAGCCCAGCGGCTGGTTGATTTGGTCCAGAACTGTGGAGACATTCGCTCCCTAGAAACATGGGGGACGGGAGATGAATGGTGAGGGAGCTGTGCTAGTGAACGCCTCTGCCTCCAAGTTTCCTCCTTTCAGCCCTTCCAGAAAACTGTTGTGCCAAGGAAGTCCAGCCTCTGGATGGCCTGCGGCGTCTGCAGATGGTTGGGAAGCAGTAGCCGGCGCGTCAGGCATCCCGTCTCGTGACGCTGCCTCTTTCCCCTTCCTCACCCTTGTCACCCTGGGCTTGCTTAGATGAGTAAAGTTGTTTCAGTCACTAAATCATGTCTGACTTTTGCAACACCCTGGACTGAAAAACATCTACTTCACTGACTACGCTAACGTCGATGATAGTGTGGATCACACCAAACTATGGGAATTTCTTAAAGAGATGGAAATACCAGACCACCTTACCTATCTCCCGAGAAACCTGTATACGGGTCAAGAAGCAACAGTTAGAACCAGACATGGAACAACTGACTGGTTCAAAATTGGGAAAAGAGTATGTCAAGGCTGTCTCTTGTCGCCCTGCTTGTTTAACCTGTATGCAGAGTACATCATGCGAAATGTTGGGCTGGATGAAGCACAAGCTAGAATCAAGATTGCTGAGAGAAACATCAGCAACCTCAGAAATGCAGATGATACAACTATAATGGCAGAAAGCAAAGAGGAACTTGATGAGGGTGAAAGAGGAGAGTGAAAAAGCTGGCTTAGAAGGAGGAAAAGTGGAAGCAGTGACAGATTTTATTTTCTTGGGCTCTGAAATCACTGGATGGTGACTGCAGCATGAAATTAAAAGATGCCAGCTCCTTGGAAGGAAAGCTGTGACAAACCTAGACAGCGTATTAAAAAGCAGGGACATCACTTTGCTGACAAAGGTCCATATAGTCAAGGCCATGGTTTTTCCAGAAGGCGTGTATGGATGGGAGTTGATTCATAAAAGAAGGCTGAGCACAAAAGAAGTAATGCTTTCCAATTGTGCTGGAGAAGACTCTTGAGAGCCCCTTGGACGGCAAGGAGATCAAACCAGTCAGTCCTAAAGGAAATCAACCTTGAATATTCATTGGAAGCTCCAGTACTTTGGATATCTGATGTGAAGAGGTGACTCATTGGAAAAGACCTTGATGCTGGAAAGATTGAGGGCAAGAGGAGAAAGGGCACCAAGAGGATGAGATGGTTGAATGGCACCATTGACTCAGTGGACGTAAGTTTGAGCAACCTCTGGGAGATAGTAAGGATGAGGAAGCCTAGCGTGCCTCAATCCATGAGGGTCACAAAGAGTCGGACACGAATTAGCAACTGAACAGCAGTAACATGGACTGCAGCCCGTCAGGCTCCAATGTCCATAGGATTTCCTAGGCAAGAATATTGGAGTGGGTTGCCATTTCCTTCTCCAGGGAATCTTCTCAACCCAGGGATTGAAACCCATGTCTCCTGTATTGGCAAGTGGATTCTTTACCACTGAGCCACCAGGGAATCCCCTCAGGTAAAATATCAGTACTTTAGTCCTTTCCTCAGCCTTTTCTTTCCCAAGGAACAAGGATAATACCAGCGTAAAACACAATCCCGATCCAAGCCAGTGTTCACTGTCTCTGGGGCAGTGCCTCAGAACACCTGTGAACCTGTGAGCAGTGCAGGTCTGGAGCCCCACCCGAGACCCGCAGAGTTGGATTGCTGGAGAAGGGGCTCAGGACTCTGATTTGAAAAGTTCTTCAGGTGATTCTTGTGCCCATAAAGTTTGAGGAAGAAAGAGTTTCTAGAGGGGAAAAACCTGCTGCTATCTTCCTCTCATTAACTCCCTGTTTGGTGGCGTATGAGGATGTGAATCTTGGAGCTGCAGCAACTGCTCTGTGACCATACGGCCAAATGTTGCCAATACACAGGAGATGACAGAGCAGAAAGCCTAGGACAGCCCGAGCTGCAAGCTCATTTTAGAGCTACCAGATCTAGATACTTTTTATTTTTGTCTGGTAATATTACATGCAGCTGAAAACAGCCCTAACTGATTCCATGTGTGTATGCCCAGTTCGGTTCAGTTCAGTCGCTCAGTTGTGTCCGACTCCTTGTGACCCTATGGACTGCAGCATGCCAGGCCTCCCAGTCCGTCACCAACTCCCAGAGCTTACTCAAACTCATGTCCATTGCATCAGTGATGCCATCCAACCATCTCATCCTCTGTCGTCCCCTTCTCCTCCCACCCTCAATCTTTCCCAGCATCAGGGTCTTTCCCATTGAGTTGGTTCTTTGCATCAGGTGGCCAAAGTATTGGAGTTTCAGCTTCAACATCAGTCCTTCCAATGAATATTCAGGACTGACTTCAGGATTGACCGGTTGGATCTCTTTGCTGTCCAAGGGACTCTCAAGAGTCTTCTCCAACACCACAGTTCAAAAGCATCAGTTCTTCAGTGCTCAGCTTTCTTTATAGTCCAACTCTCACATCCATACATGACTATTGAAAAAACCATAGCTTTGACTATACAGACCTTTGTTGGTAAAGTAATGTCTCTGCTTTTTAATATGCTGTCTAGGTTGGTCATAGCTTTTCTTCAGAGGAGCAAGCATCTCACCGCACCACCTACTGTTTTCTACCACTGAACCTTTGAAGGTACCAGCTTCCCTACTGGTACCATACCCCACAAAGTCTCCAGTAACTCTGTCTCTTCCTGGGGCCACCAGACAAAACTGGCCCTCGGAACCCCATGTCCTATGGAGATGTACTTTTCTTACGAAGTTTTATTTACTTTGGCTGTGCTGGGTCTCTTGCTGCCCAGGCCATCTTCTAGTTGCAGTGAGAGGGGACCGCTCTCCAGTTGCAGTTCCCGAGCTTCTCGTTGCGGTGTGTTCTCTTGTTGCAGAGCAGGAGGTCTAGGGTGTGCAGATTTCAGTAGGTGCAGCACGTGGGCTCCGTAGTTGTGATTCCCGGGCTCTACAGCACAGGCTCAATAGTGGCCCATGGGCTCAGTTGCTCCTTGGCATGTGGGCTGTTCGCCAATCAGGGGTCAAATCTATTATCTCCTGCATTGGCAGGCAGATTCTTTACCATTGAGCCACCAGGGGAGCCCCTACCCACTACATTTAACAGAAAAAACTTTAGCCCCTCTCACTTCCTTTACCAAAGCTGGAGGTTTAGTCCAGCCAAGACTAGTTTCTCGAATGTTTTTCTTCTTACTAATATCACTTTGTGGGACTTCCCTGGTGTTCCATTGGCGCTCCCAATGCAGGGGACCAGGGTTCAATCCCTGGTCAAGGAACTAGGTCTCTCCTGCCATAACTAAGACTCAGCGCAGCCAAATAAGTAAATAAAAATCACTTTGTGCCAAATATGACATATATATCTCATTTAATCCTCATGACAATATTTTACAAAAAGAAGACTGAAGCACCGAACAGTTCATGAGTTGTCCAAACTACTGCTGTCCATGCTGGGAGAAGGCAGTGTCCATGGGGCCAGAGGGCGCTTCTTCCATGTTCCTGATGCAGCCCCAGTCCAGACACCTGGGCCCCCAGCAGGCACCACCGCTCAGCAAGGGCACCATTTCCACTCCCAGCACAGGGGCCCAGACCCCTCACAGTCCCTGGGCCCAAGAGGAACCTTTTGGGCCACTCTGACCTTTGGCTGTTCTGGAGCTGGGGTAACATGGTGGGACCTTGACAGGGTCTGTGCGGGAAGGGGCCAGCCAGAAGCTGGACGTTTCCCCAGAGAGTTTTAGCGACTGAGGGCACAGTGGTCACTGCTGGGCAGTGAGTCAGTACTGACTGCTGTTTCTTATTCTTCCTTGCCTGCCCATATGTTCTGAATTTCCCACACTGCCCGTGTATTCCTTGAATGAGCTGGGAGGGAAGTGTTTGGGTGGGGGGAGTGTTTGCCTTCTAAACACAAATGTTTTGCCTGCTCACTATAAAAATGTTATTTGAAACAATTTAAGGATTAGAAACATAGAGTAAACGTGAAAATCCCCGTCACCTCTCCAGACCTTCTCTCCTCCCAGAGACAGCCACAGCCATGCTGATGTGGAGCCCTCAAGCCACAAGAAAGGCCTGAGGGGAAAGAGCTGAGCCCAAATGTGTCCAGTCTCCAGCTTCCTCAGTCCCCTTGGCTCTGCTCCTGCGGTCTCTTTTCCAAACCAGTTGAGAAGCTCAGCCCCTTTCTGGAATCTACCCTGAAACTCATGTGCCCTGAGTGTTGGTCAGCCAAGTGGACTTCACAAAGGGTTTGGAAGTTCCTTGAAGGGTTCACATGGTACCCCACGCAGCAAACAATTTTAAGCAGCATCTCTGTGATGGGTTCAAAGTCCTTTCACCCACCTCTGCCAATAAGAAGCGCCCCGTGGTTCTTTGCCCCATACATCCCACCATTTTGCTCCTGGCCCATCCTTCCCCAACTTGGGAAATTAAAATTCTCCTCCCTTCTCTCCCCAAGCAGTTCAGCTCCCCTGCTCCTCATGGAGCCAACACAAAGGCCTTCCATGGTCCTGGGCCTGCCCTCCGTGGCAGGCATCTGTGGTTGTACAGTTCGTTTTTTCCTTCTGGTCTCATGGATTGGGGTTGGCGATCTCATCAGGAGGCTTTTGCTTACATCTGGGTTACATGCTTAACATATATAAATAGTTCGGGGGTGGAATTTTCATTTGTTTGTTTGCACAAGTGAGATCTTGTTGTACTGAGTGTTCAGCAACAGGCTGGTTTCACTCAGCCTAAAGGACAGACGTCTTAAAGGTCACCAGTAACAGTGGCTGATCTTCTTAAGAACATAGCTTGTGCTGGGCACTTTATATCTGCGCTATCCCAACCTGATCGCCACTAGCCACACGTGGCTCCTCAGCTCTTAAAATGTGGGTGGTGCTACTGAGGAAGAAGGTTTACATTTTTATTTAAAGTTTTAAAATTCATTTATCCGGCTGCACCAGGTCTTAGCTGCAGCATGTACGATTCAGTTCCCTGCCCAGGGATCAAACCTGGGCCCCCGGCATTGGGAGTGGAGTCTTTGCCTCCGGACCACCAGGGAAGTCCCTAATTTTAATTCAATTTAAAAATAAAAATATTTGCTAAGTACTTTATTTTTTGGTAAGACTATGTTTTATTTTATTACATTGCGTAAGAGCTCCAACCAATGCATTCTAAAGGAGATCAGCCTGGGATTTCTTTGGAAGGAATGATGCTGAAGCTGAAACTCCAATACTTTGGCCACCTGATGCGAAGAGCTGACTCATTGGAAAAGACCCTGATGCTGGGAGGGATTGGGGGCAGGAGGAGAAGGGGACGACAGAGGATGAGATGGTTGGATGACATCACCGACTCGATGGACGTGAGTCTGAGTGAACTCCGGGAGTTGGTGATGGACAGGGAGGCCTGGTGTGCTGTGATTCATGTGGTCGCAAAGAGTCAGACATGACTGAGCGACTGAACTGAACTGAACTGAAGACATTGTATAGCCGAAATGTGCTATAGGTATAAAATATACACCAGATTTTGAAGACTTAGTAAGAGAAAAAGAGTGAAAAGTAGCTCGATAATTTTTATATTGATTTCATGTTACAATGATATTTTGGATATATTAACATATATATTATTAAAATTAATTCTGTTTCTTTTTACTTTTTTAACATGGCTACTAGAAATCTTAAAATCATAATGTAGGTTGTATTACTTTTCTGTTAGCGCTGCTTTATACATTACCTCATTATTCCACAGACTTGTTCAACAAATGTTTATTGAATAGCTGTGCCAGCTGAAATGACTGAAACAGATCAAAATCCTGCCCTTAAAGAGTTTCCATTCTAGGTTCCAAATTTTTTTACAATAACTGTATCAGGTAGATACTGTTGTTAGCCCATCTATAAAATTAGATGAGGAAACAGAGACACAGAAGAGTTAAATAACTTTCCCAAAGTCACAGAGCTAATGAACGGCTGAGCTGGGATTTGGATTCCAGCATTCCAAGTCCACTGAGGTTAAGTTTTGTATTGTACAGTATTAATGTATTAAAATTTATCCAACCAGGCCTCTACTGTTGGATGCTATATAGGAAGCAAACAATAAATGTTATGAGAACAAGTAAACTGTGGTTGAGGGCAAATATAGACGTTGAAAAGAGACAAGCTTCAGGTCAAAGGTCATAAGCAGGGCCAGGGATAAGACAATAAGGGACATGTTCAGAAAAGATGCTCAACATCACTAGTTATTCGAGAAATGCAAATCAAAACTATTGATACAACGAAATATCTGACCTCACACTGGTCAGAATAACCATCATTAAAAATTCTACAAATAACAAATTCTGGAGAGCATATGGAAAAAAGGGAACCCTCGTACACTGTTGGTGGGAATGTGAATTGGTTCAGCAACCATGGAAAACAGTATGGAAGGTCCTCAAAAAACTAAAAACAGAATTACCATATGATCCAGCAATCCCACTCCTGGGCATGTATCCAGACAAAACTCCAATAAAAAAAGACATACATGCCCTACGTTCATGTGCTTTATGCTGTGCTTTATGTCAAGTCCGGCCGGTTTCATTCATACCCCGTGGACTGTAGCCCACCAGGCTCCTCTGTCCATGGGATTCTCCAGGCAAGAATACTGGAGTGGGTTGCTGTGCCCTCCTCCAGGGGATCTTCCCAACCCAGGGATCAAACCCAGGTCTCCCGCATTGCAGGCAGATTCTTTACCATCTGAGCCACCAGGGAAACCCAAGAATACTGGAGTGGGTAGCCTTTCTCTTCTCCAGGGGATCTTCCTGACCCAGGAACTGAACCTCGGGCTCCTGCACTGCAGGTGGATTCTGTACGAGCTGAGCTACCAGGGAAGCCCCGTGTTCACAGCAGCACCATTCACAACAGCTGAAACAACCTAAGTGTCCATCAGCAGGTGGATGGATACGGATGCGTGAGATGCATGTATCAGCTCAGTTCAGTCGCTCAGTCGTGTCCCACCCTTTTTGACCCCATGGACTGCAGCACGCCAGGCCTCCCTGTCCATCACCAGCTCCCAGCGTTTACTCAACCTCATGTCCATTGAGTCGGTGATGCCATCCAACCATCTCATCCTCTGCCATCCCCTTTTCCTCCCCGCTCCAATCTTTCCCAGCATCAGGGTCTTTTCAAATGAGTCAGCTCTTTGCATCAGGTGGCCAAAGTATTGGAGTTTCAGCTTCAACATCAGTCCTTCCAATGAATATGCCAGACTGAATTTCCGTAGTTTATTGTGATCCACACAGTCAAAGGCTTTGGCATAGTCAATAAAGCAGAAATAGATGTTTTTCTGGAACTCTTGTTTTTTTGATGATCCAATGGATGTTGGCAATTTGATCTCTGGTTCCTCTGCCTTTTCTAAAACCAGCTTGAACATCTGGAAGTTCACGGTTCATGTATTGCTGAAGCCTGACTTGGAGAATTTTGATCATTACTTTGCTAGTGTGTGAGATGAGTGCAATTGTGGGGTAGTTTGAGCATTCTTTGGCATTGCTTCTCTTTGGGATTGGAATGAAAACTGACCTTTTCCAGTCCTGTGGTCACTGCTGAGTTTCCAATTTTTTGGCATATTGAGTGCAGCACTTTCACAGCATCATCTTTTAGGATTTGAAATAGCTCAACTGAAATTCCATCACCTCCACTAGCTTTGTTCATAGTGATGCTTCCTAAGGCCTGCTTGACTTCACTTTCCAGAATGTCTAGCTCTAGGTGAGTGATCACACCATCGTGATTATCTGGGTCATGAAGATCTTTTCTGTATAGTTCTTCTGTGTATTCTTGCCGCCTCTTCTTAATATCTTCTGCTTCTGTTAGGTCCATATCATTTATGTCCTTTATTGTGCCCATCTTTGCATGAAATATTCCCTTGGTATCTCTAATTTTCTTGAAGAGATCTCTAGTCTTTCCCATTCTATTGTTTTCCTCTATTTCTTTGTGTTGATCACCGAGGAAGGCTTTCTCCTTGCTATTCTTTGGAACTCTGTGTTCAAATGGGTATATCTTTCCTTTTCTCCTTTGCCTTTCACTTCTCTTCTTTTCACAGTTATTTGTAAGGCCTCCTCAGACAGCCATTTTGCCTTTTTTGCATTTCTTTTTCTTGGGGATGGTCTTGATGCCTGCCTCCTGTCCAGTGTCCAATGTCCTGTACAATGTCCTCCGTCCATAGTTCTTCAGGCACTCTGTTTATCAGATCTAACCCCTTGAATCTATTTCTCACTTCCATTGTATAATCGTGTCCAAGATCCTGGACACTGATTAATGTATTTCAAGCCCAAGTACCCTGCCTGTGGCTTTGGCCCCACTCTTCAGTCACTCACCCAGGCTCAGAACCTTAGAGACCTTTTAAAAATGTATTTATGTATTTATTTTGGCTTTGCTGGGCCTTCATTGCTGTGTGCGGGCTTTCTCTGGTTGTGGTGAGCAGGGGGAGGTGGGGGTTACTCTCAGTGGCTGTGCACGGGCTTGTCCTTCGTGTGGCCTCTCTTGTTGCAGGGCGTGGCCTCTCAGCACATGGGCTTCAGCAGTTGTACCCTGCAGGCTCCATAGTTGTGGCGCATGAGCTTAGTTCTTCCATGGCATGTGGCATCTTCGTGCATTGGCAGGCGAATTCTTAACCACTGGACCAACCAGGGAAGCCTTAGAGCCTTAGAGACCTTTGAATCACTCCCCTCCTCTTAGACATGTCTACCTCAGCTTTCAAACTCCATCTCCAGGGCATGCTCCTCCAGGAAGTTTTCCCTGACGCCCTCACCAGCCTAGTTCAGCGCTTATCTCACCAAGCCTGGAGTTATAGACATTCACATGCACTGCAGAGCTCAGGGGCAGGGCCAGGCCCAGCACGAAACAAAGGCCCGGGCCGGTTTCATTCAGCCAGAGCCCAGCAGGCCCTGAGACCGGCCTTCTCTCTCAGGACTTCTGCCCCTCGACTGCGCTCTGGCTGCACGCGCTCCCTCCCAGGTCACTCCACACCTCCTCTGTGGTCTCTCCATCAACCTCCTCCAACCCACCGCCTCTGTGAGATGACACCTACCTTCATTTAGGTTCCTTCAACCATTACATATAGCAAAGACTATAGGTAACATTACTGCAATGTATATTTGAAAGTTGCCAAATATACAATAGATGGTAAAAATATACAATATACAATATATACAAATATACAATAGATAGTAAAAGTTTTCATGGCAGGGGGAAAAATTTGAAACCATGTATGCTGACAGATGTTAACTAAACTTATTATGGTAATCAATTCCCAATATATCCAAACATTGAATTGAATAAAATGAGTACAATGTTATATGCTGATTACATCTCAATAAATAAGTTTGAAAAGTATACTGGGCCCTCTTTTGCATGCTTGGCTCAGTCCTGGGTGCTAGGGATATAATGGTAAATAAAACAACAGGTTCCCCATGTCTCCTGCATTGGCAGGAGCCAGCAGGGAAGCCTGGATTCCAGGAATTGTAATGGAAGATTCTCAGTGACACTGGTTTCTGGATAGAAAACATAATTTGATGTTATAGTCACATCATCTGGATTCTTAATGGGAAATGCAATTTAGTAAGTCGATGTGTATGCATGCTCAGTTGCTCGGTTGTGTCTGGCAAAAACAGAAAGGAGAAAAAAGCAAAAGAGAAGGGATAAAAAAGGCAGGTTCCATCTATTACAAAGCTCACACTCTATGGGGAATCTGACATTAAACCCAGAAGCCACCAATGGCCTCACAACTGCAAGCTGAGTCCTGCAGAAAAAGAGCATGGTTGAAGGATCAGACTGCGGGGGACTGCCCTTGTGGCCTCCCTGCTTCCACTGCAGGGAGCACGGGTTCGATCCCTGATCGGGGAACTATGATCTCCCATGCTGCATGCCATGTCGTACAGTCAAAAAAAAAAAAAATTGAAATCAATAAATGGCTTTTTAAAAAGAATCAGACTGTGGGAAGGAGGGACAAATCGGGAGGTTGGGATTGATATATACACCCTACTATATACAAAATAGATAACTAATAAGGATCTACTGTATAGCTCAGGGAACTCTACTCAATATTCTGTCATGACCTATATGGGAAAGGACTTTAAAAAAAGAGTGGATATATGTATATCCACTGGTTCACTGTCCTGTACTCCTGAAACTAAAACAACACTGTAAATCAACTATTGTGGTTCAGTTGTGTCTACTCTCTGTGACCCCACGGACTGCAGCACGCCAGCCTTCCCTGTCCTTCACCATCTTTCGGAGTTTGCTCAAACTCACATCCATTGAATCAGTGATGCCATCCAACCATCTCATCCTCTGTCATCCCCTTCTCTTCCTGCCTTCAATCTTTCCCAGCATCGGGGTCTTTTCCAATGAGTTGTCTCTTCCCATCAGGTGGCCAAAGTATCAAAATGATTTTTAAAATGTACAGAACAGAAAGGCATGATTAATAAAAAAAAAAAAAAAGATGAAGAACCAGACGGTGGTCTCCTGAGGCCAGTATGGGGTGTGGAGGGGCCAGGTGAGGGACTGAGGCCGGGGAGAGGATGTCAGCCAGGGGGAACTGCTGGAGGGCCAGAGTGGAGTGTGATGGGAGGAAGGCCGGCTGGAGACTGAGGGCCCACATGACACAGACCCTGCGTGCACGTGAAGGCCTGCTCTCCCCTGCTGGTCATCCCCTGCTCCAGACCTTCCGTGGAGCCCTCTGTTGGCCTCTGTGGCCCTTAGTTGGCCTCCGAGGTCTGCTCTGCAGGGAGAAACCTGAAGGTCATTCTCCTCTCCTTTCCCCTCTTCACCCCTCCATGTCCAGCCAGAAACATTTATCAAACGTCTCTGGTAACCAGACAACTGGACATATATACACAGAAGGCATGTCTGGGCTTATACACAGCGGGCAGCCGAGTGGATGTAGCTCCTGCCCTTTTGGAGGTGACAGTCCGCCTGTGTCCTGAACGGCTCCCTCCAGCTCACCAGCCATCACCTTTCCAGTCTAGCCCAGCCTTCACCTTGATCGCCAGTGGCTTCCTGTCTCCAACCCCACGAATGTTCCTCACGTGCTCTTCTCTACACTGAAACAAGGATCACAGTTTAAAGATACAACTCTGCATTTCTTACGTCTGAGTCGTCCTGCGGCTGTTCATGTCTCGGTCTTGTGTTTGTTTCCTCTGTAGCATCACAGTCTGTAATTATTATCTTTTAAATATTTATTTATTTGGCTGCACCAGGTCTTCATTGCAGCAGGCATACTCTTAGTTGAGGCATGTGGGATCTAGTTCCCTGACCAGGGATGAAACTTGGGCCCCCTTGTATTGAGAGCACAGAGTCTTAGCCACTGGACCACCACAGAAATCCCTCAGTCTTTATTCATCTGTTTACTGGCTTAGGTAAAAACAGAAGCTCTGAAAATTATGGCAAATTGAACATATGCATCTAATTTCACTCCCTCCCCAAAGTTCACTAAAACTACAGTAAAGGGATTTTGTTTAAGGCACAAACCCTTTAACATGAGCAGAATGAGGGAGAAGACAAGACTAGGGCATTGGAAGCTGGAAAACAGATGGTCGGGTGGTAACTACACTGCAAACCCAAGGAAACCACTGCCTAACCTGGGTGTGGGGAAGGAAAGCCAACACAGTTTAGACCCCCGGCTCCCCTAAAAGGCTCAGGTACCTCTTTAAACGGGGGTGTGAATACGAAAAAAGGAGAAGAGGTTGGAAGATGTTTCTGGATCAGAACTGTTAGGTCCCTACGTCCCTTCCCCAGTCCTAGAAGGAAACTGGAGGTTTATTCTCTAGACAGAATTAAACAGGATCACTGGGATGGTAGACCATTGGCATAGTAGAGGGCGGGGGTATCTTTCCCAAATCAGGTGGTGAAGCGACTGTATACACTGGGAGGGCTGAGCCACCTCCCAGCCTGTCTCCCAGCTTGCCTTCCAGAAAGCTGGCAGCCATGGCTGCCTCCAGGAGGTAAGAATGGGATGTTGTTTTAAAAAGAAACCAACATCAACAACAAAAAATCCTTGAAATTAAAAATTCAACTGGGACTTCCCTGGTGGTCCAGTGGTTAAACATCCACCTGCCAATGCGGGGGACACAGGTCCAGGAAGATTCCACAAACCGGGGGCAACGAAAGCCATGCAATTACTCACGGTTACTGAGCCCAGGCTCTAGAGCCCAAGAGCCGCAACTACTGAAGACCATGAGCCTTAGAGCCCATCCTCTGTAACAAAAGAAGCCACTGCAATGAGAAGCCCATTCACCATAACTAGAGAGTAGCCCCCATTCACTGCAATTGGAGAAAGCCCTGGCACAGTAATGAAGACACAGTACAGCCAAAAACATAAAATAAGCCAATAACTTAATTAAAACTTCAGTGGAAGGGTTGGAAGACAAATTTGAGGAAATCTTCCAGAAAGTAAAACAAAGAAAATAAGAAATAGAAAAGCAGAAAGAGGGGAAAAAAAGAAAATTAGAGTACTACTCCGAGACACTCAACATCTGAATAACAGAAATTAAAGAAAGAGAAAGCAGAAACAGAGAGGAAGTGTCATCAATTAAAAATCGAAGAAAATTCCCAGAACTGAAGGACATAATGTTTTCATGTTGAAAGGTGTCTCCAAGGCAAAAATATACAATGGAGAAAAGACAATCTCTTTAACAAGTGGTGCTGGGAAAACTGGTCGACCACTTGTAAAGAATGAGACTAGAACACTTTCTAATACCATACACAGAAATAAACTCAAAATGGATTAAAGATCTAAATGTAAGACCAGAAACTATAAAAGTCCTAGAGGAAAACATAGGCAGAACACTCTCTGACACAAATCACAGCAAGATCCTCTATGACCCACCTTCCAGAGTAATGGAAATAAAAGCAAAAATAAACAAGTGGGACCTAATTAAACTTAAAAGCTTTTGCACAAAGAAGGAAACTATAAGCAATGTGAAAAGACAGCCTTCAGAATGGGAGAAAATAATAGCAAACGAAACAACTGACAAAGAATTAATCCAAAATATACAAGCAGCTCATGCAACTCAATAGTAGAAAAATAAATGAGCCAACCAAAAAACGGGCCCAAGAACCAAAGACATGTCTCCAAAGGAGACTTACAGATGGCTAACAAACACATGAAAAGATGCTCAACATCACTCATTATCAGAGAAATGCAAATCAAAACCACAGTGAGGTACCATCTCACGCCAATCAGAATGGCTGCCATCAAAACGTCTACAAACAATAAATGCTGGAGAGGGTGTGGAGAAAAGGGAACCCTCTTACACTGTTGATGGGAATGCAAACTAGTACAGCCACTATGGAGAACAGTGTGAAGATTCCTTAAAAAAGTGGAAATAGAACCACCTTACGACCCAGCAATCCCACTGCTGGGCAAACATACCAAAGAAACCAGAATTGAAAGAGAAATGTGTACCCCAATGTTCATTGCAGCACTGTTTACAACAGCCAGGACATGGAAGCAACCTAGATGTCCATCGACAGACAAATGGATAAGAAAGCTGTGGTACATATACACAATGGAATATTACTCACGTATTAGAAAGAACGCATTTGAGTGAGTTCTAAAGAGGTGGATGAATCTGGAGCCTATTATACAGAGTGAAGTAAATCAGAAAGAAAAACACCAATACAGTATATTAATGTACCTATATGGAATTTAGAAAGATGGTAATGACCACCCTATATGCAAGACAGCAAAAGAGACACAGATATAAAAAACAGATTTTTGGACTCTGTGGGAGAAGGCGAGGGTGGGATGATTTGAGAGAATAGCACTGAAACATGTATACTACCATATGTGAAATAGATCGCCAGTCCAGGTTCGATGCATGAAACAGGGCACTCACAGATGGTGCACTGGGAGAACCCAGAGGGATGGGGTGGGGAGGGAGGTGGGAAGGGGGTTCGGGACGGGGGCGGGGGGGGAACACGTGTACACCCATGGCTGATTCATGTCAATGGATGACAAAAACCATCACAATATTGTAATTAGCCTCCAATTAAAATTAGTTAATTAATTAAAAAAACAAAAAAGGTGTCTCCAAGTGCTCAGTGCCATGGATGGAAATGGACCTGTCCCAAAGGTACCATCTTGAGGTATCAGAGTTTGGGGGTGGCAGGTTGGGGGGAGGTGCGCAGGGGCCAGGAGATGCAGAAAAGACCCTGTAGCTTCCAGAGCAGAAAAGAGACCCCACACAAAGCACCAGGGATCAGGATGCCTTTGGACTTCTCACAACAACACTGAAAGAAAATAATCTCCAATGAGAGTTTTTTAATAATGAGAGCAAAACTCCTGTCACTTACGATGTGCCAGGCACTGTTCTAAGAGTTTTTATATATCCTGTACTGAGCCACATTATTAAGGGCGAAGATAGAATGAAGATATTTGCAGACTTGTAAGGTCTCAAAAATCCTCGTTCCCAAGAAACTGTTGGAGGAGGTACTCCACTGAAAGGAAGGGCAAAAAGAGAAGCAGTCCCAGGGATACCCAATGGAGGAGTAAGGTGAGAGATGCCCCTGAAGACCCCAGGATCAGAAAGGGGCTCACTTGGAAGCCTAAGCTTCTGATTCCTGCAACTCTCCCCAGGGCTCTGGCATGCTGGGGTGGGGGTGGGGTTGTAAGTGTTCTCTAAGGAGGCGGGGAAAAGCCAAACAGAAGAAAGCATTTCCGCTGGATTGTCCAATCAGAGCTCAGAAGAATAGATCCTGAATCTCCAGGATCTCAAGCTCCAGGAATTTATTGATTTATCAATCCAAATTAAATATACCTAACTTTGTATACCTATTTTTTTAAGGGCCCCCAGATATAAACTTGAAACCCTACGAAGTCTGGATCTTTCCCTGCTCAGAATGAGAACTGTTCACCAAATAGAAAGGGCCGATACTCCAGACTGGAGTAGAAGGTAGACTCCAAAGAAAGTTCCCTTTAAGAAGATGGAACTGACAGAAAACCCGATGTGGTGGTCATGGAGCTCGTCTCCCAGAGCCCTCTCCTAGGAAGGGCTGGTGGCCCCACTGTGGAGGAGTTTGGACAGCGGACCACCTCCAGCTGTTAGCACCTTCAGGGCCGGTCTCTGATGCAGAGAGCTGCATTGAAAATGCAGATCCTTCCTGGGGCAGCCCATAGCGGGGACTGAGTCAGGCATAAAGGCCTGGCCATTTCAGCGGGCTTCAGGACACTTTTAGATGGGCCATACTTGCTCCAGGGCTCCCTACCAGGCAAGCAGAAGCTTCCTAGGCCTCAGTACAGTTCCTTTCGCCCTGCCCCCTCCGCTTCCACCCACTGCCACTTCAGAGGTGTTGATCCCTAGTAAACATCTCTGTCTCCATCTCTGCTGCCAGAGACCCCAACCTGAGACACCTGATTCATAGGAACCTCTTGAGAAGAGATTCAGCTAACCAGCGGAGGGTGGAACATATACAAACTAAGCAAGTGACAAAACAGGGCAACTGCTAACTCTGGGGAAAACAAAAAGGGGTACAGGAAAGGACAGATAATCACAGCGTACATATAGTAATGCACACAGTGGCTACTGAGCTAAGCAAGATCGTGCTGGCAATTTGGAGATGGGGGGCTTATGTGTATGATGGCGCAGAGGATGGGGAAAGAGAATTAAAACTATCTTCCATAGTAGAGAATCAAAAGGCAGTCTTTAAACAGAAACATCTAGGAACTGCAGGGGGCATGGGACCTATCCCTGGTAGAGGAACTAGGATTCCACATGCTGTGAAGCAAAAAAAACAACAACTTTTTAAACCCCCCTAAAACCCTGAAAACATCTAGAAGTGGCAAGATGAGAAGATCAGAGATGATGGAGATGAATCTAAAATATAGTCAGTTAAAAGACCTGAAAGTGTCCATAGATGTGTCTGTGAATGTGGAGATGAGGGAAAAGCGTAGTGGACCAGACCACCTTCTGTTTTCATGGAAAACCTTACAATACTTGGTATGTCTTTAAACCACGTGTAAGTATCACTTCTGTTTTTTTAAAAGAATATAAGCTTTCTGGTGGCAGGGACCATGAGAGTCTGGTTCTATAAAATCCCCACTTGAAGTAGGTGTTCAAAAAGTTATTTGTTATTTGAATAATTGAAGTCACCTTACTTGAAGCTCTGAACAGCTCCTCATAAGGCATACATAGTGTGATGATCACAATGCTTATGATGCCTCCAGGGACTGCAGCTGGGGTCTGGCCCTGCAAACTCCTCTCCCTGACTCTTCCTCTCATGCCTCTTTCAGGTGCTCACAGGCACACTGCTCCTTTCTGCCTCAGGAACATTTGCACATGCTGTTCTACCTAAAAAGCTCTTCACCGACATCACCTAATTCTCTTCCATAAATCAGACTTCAGTTCAAATGTCACTACCTCCAGGAGGTCCTCCCTGTCTTCTCTCTCCCTGTCTTTACCACCAGCAGGCTTATCCCAGGATCCCCAAGGACCTTGTGGTTATGTTACTACATTTACTCCTTATCTAGAAGACAGGGAGCCACCAAAGTGTTGCCAGCCAGGAAAGAGAAGATGGAACATTCTGGTAGGTCTGGGGCTCAGAGAATTATGAACAGTGGCAAGCAGCTTACTTGGGACACAGATGATCCTTGCTCAACAAAAAGCGGCCTCATCCTACCTCCCCAGGGTACCTCGGTAATTCCCTATGTGTATTTTCCAGAATGGGGCATGGCTACCACTGGGCATGGGGGGTAATTTTAGTGGCATATGGCCAAATATTTTTCAGAGTTACATATTTTCTTAATGTACTAAGTCACTGCAGTCGTGTCTGACTCTTTGTGACCCTATGGGGTGTGGCCCGCCAGGCTCCTCTGTCCATGGGATGTCTCAGGCAAGAAAACTGGAGTGGGTTGCCATTTCCTTCTCCAGGTGATCTTCCTGACCCAGGGATCAAAATGGAGTCTCTTCTGTCTCCTGCATCGGCAGGCAGGCAGGCGGGTTCTTTACCACTAGTGCCGCCTTGGAAGCCCTAATTTTTATTTATTTATTTGACTGTGCTGGGTCTTCGTTGCTGCGTGGGCTTTTCTCTAGTCGCAGTGAGTGGGGGCTACTCTCTAGCTGCAATGTGCAGACTTCTCATTGCAGTGGCTTCTTGTTGCGGAGCACAGGCTCGAGGGTGGGCAGACTTCAGCAGCTGTGGCTCGTGGGCTCAACAGTTGTGGTTCCTGGGCTCTAGAGCACAGGCTCAGTAGCTGCATCACATGGGCTTAGTTGCTCTGCAGCATGTGGGATCTTTCCAGATCAGAGATAGAACCCATGTCTCCTGCATTGGCAGGCGGATTCTTTACCACTGAGCCACCAGGGAAGCCCAAAGACTTACATATTTATTTCAACTGGTATTCAAAAATAAAACTTTCATACTAAATCCATGATTTCATGGCCATTATTGCTTAGGACAAACTTCATGAGGTTGATACTCAATTGACCAACTAAGATTTGCAGCCTCTTGGTCAAGTCAAATTTGTCACACACCCTAAAAATCCCTCCACGTCTTTCTCTATACAAGTCTCCTGCCTGAAACGCCTTTCCTACCCCCTGCTTTGGAAATTCTATGTACCCTTCAAAGTCCCAGTTGAATCCCTGTTCAGGAACGTGGCCTTCAATTAGGGTAGGAGGTTGGCATAGTGGTTAAAAGCCGAGACTTATCAAATGAAAGTTTAGGCTTTGGGTGATAATGATGTATCAAAGTAGGTTCACTAATCGTAACAAATGCATCATTCTATGTGTGAGATGTTCAAAGAGGGAGGAGGTTATGTGTTGGGGCAGTAGGCATAGGGAAATACCGCATCTTAGCTTGATTTTGCTGTGAATGTAAAAATGCTGTAAAAAAATAAAGTCTATTTGGGGGAAAAAGAAAAAAAAAAACAAGGGAGTTCCCTGGTGGCCAAGTGGTTAGGATTTTAGGTTTTCACCGCAGAGGCTGCAGTCAGTCATTGGTGGGGGAACTGAGATCCTGCAAGCCCCATGCTTGGCCAAAAAAAAAAAAACCAAGGCTTAGAAATTTTTTTTTTTTTTGGCTTAGAAATTTGATCCTTAGCTAGCTGTGTGACTTTGAGCAAGATACTTAACTTCTCTGAATTTATCCTCATCTGTTGGATAGGAATAATAGTGCCTACTCTTAGAGGATTGTGAGAATTTAACGTCATCATGCATATAAAAGTAATCAGTAAATGTCTACCATACAGTAAGCCGTCTTCAAAAGTAACCTGTTATTTTCATGAGTATGGGAAGCAACGAATACGACTTTCCCTACTTACTTTAATTATTCGTCTTTGTACGCCTTTCACATAGTACGTGCTTAGGAAAAGCTGGCTGGTTGTTGAATTTGCTGCCTTTGGAAGGGGCCATTCTCATCCACACCTCCACATCTCCTTATTCAGTGAGCAACAAGATGCTGGCGCTTATTGGATGTCCACACCCGAGTCCCATGCCTTCCTGAGTAGGATCCACGGTGCCTGGGGGAAGCCCTGGTGACCGCTCCGCCGCCACCATGGCAGCTTCAACCCCATTTCTGGAAGCTAGCTCGGGAGGAGCAGGGTGTATAAAGTCAGACTCCCCAAGGGCGGCCCTCCCGATGTCTTCGGGGACCTGTTCTCCCGCCCGGGCCGTGAGGAGTCTCTCCAGGAACCCGGCAAGGCGCTGCTCCCGGGGGCCACACGGTGGCGGCGTAGAGCCAAGCTCCGCGCCCCACCCGGGAAGCGCTGGCAGAGCCAGAGCCCCAAAAGGTGGTCTCCTGCTCCCCACCCTTTTGCCAGGACATGGCACGGCATCCAGGGCGAGAGAACCGCGGGCCTAACCTCACTTCATTACCTCCGACTGGACCCTCGACTCCCGACCCTAGGCCGGGCACTCCCGGTTCGCTTGACTCGCCCTGCACGCCCGACAAACGCTGCCGGGGCTACCCCGCCGTGCCGCCAGTCCCGCGCAGCACACCTGGCGGGTACCGGGCCAGCTCGTGCTCAGAGTCAGGCTCCGAGCTCGCCGGACGCAGACCGAGTGTCCAGTCCCAACTCCCATAGTGCGCGGGCCCGAGGGATGGAGGTGGGCGTGGGCTCGGACTCTGAGGTCCTCACAGCCCGGACCTCCGGCCCGCTCCATCCTCGGCTTCCGCTTCCGGGCCTGCATCGTCTCCGAGCTTCTCTGAATGCCGCGAATCCCCTTCCTAACCATCCGAACGCAAGTCTCAAGGACTGAAAGCATCCCCAGGGCTCTACCTATAGCGGGGTCCCCTTAACAGCGGGGAGAGGCAAACAGGGCAAGCGCTGGCACGTGCCGGGGCGGGGCTTTGGGGGCGGGGCCTCGGGCGGCACTTTGGGGCGGGGCCCTGGGGGCGGGGCCTCCGAGCTAGCGCTCCCGCGGGCTGGGGAGGTACGCGAGGCGCGCGCAGGGTGCCGGGAGCGCGAACTACGCGGAAACGGGGTGGGGGGTCGGGGGGAGGGGAAAGCGCGGGACTTGGGGCTGGACGGACGCCGGAGTTGGTTTGAGTGAGCGAGAGCAGGGCCGGCTAGACCTGGGAGGTGAATGGTCTGGCCCTGGGGTTGGGCCTGGATCTGGGGCCCCAAAGCGGGAAGGGCCTGGGGTGGGGGGGCGAGGGGAAGAAAGAAGCAGGAACCCCGCCCACTTTCCGACCTGGGTTTCTTGGAACGAGCCAGGAAATCTTGGGGCTTGATCTGTAGGCCATGGTGTTTATAGAGAAGGCTGATAGGGGGCCCCATATGGTTTTTATAGAGATGGCTGATAAGACACCCATTTCCCCCACATTCCAGGAAGTTCTCAGGCTTGTGCCCCAAGTGTTTGGGGGGCCTCAGCAGCCTCCTCCCCCACACGCTGCAGGATGAGCCCCACCCCGAGAACCCAGGAAGGCCCTGTGGTCCCTCCAGAGCCTGCCCTCATCTTCAGTTTTAACGAGATTTGGGGGGAAAGACGAAGTCTTGGGGCCACAGGCCACATACATCTAGATCTTCAGGCCCGAGGGCCTTCACTCTTCCCCCTACCCTCCTGGCTCCGACAAACCTTACTCTCCTTAGCAGAGGTATTAGAGGGGTCCCCATGGGGAGAAATGGAGCAATTTCAACTGGCTTTTTTCTATTGCAGTCTGCAAAAAAGGACGTGGGGGGAGGACTGAAGATGAGGTGCCCTGTTAACTCTTCCTGCCCAGCCTAGTGGCTGGCAGGAGCTCAGCAATTGGGCTGAGGTGCGCAGAATCTCAGAGTCCTTTTGTTTTCTGGTGTTTGGTTCTGCTCTGGGCCTGGGAAACACAGCTAGAAACTCTCTATGCCTGTTTTTTAAGCCCCTTCAGTGTTCCTCTTGTGTAAAGGTAATTCATACATATTATATTTTTAAATTAAACTTTACAAAAATATGGATTTGAAAATTGAAAAACTTCACTGATAATTGCTTAACATGTATAAAAACACAGGCATACATAAAGGGGTCAAACCACATATAGTTTTGCAACTTGCTGTATATTGTGGACATTTTTTGTGTGTGTCATTTATAGAGATACTTCATTTTTAAGGAGTTCATAATATTCCAGAATACAGGTACCCCATAATTCTTTTGATCTTCTACTGATAAACATTTAGTTTTATGCTTATGTTTATAATGATCTTCATGTTGTTTCATTTTAAATTACAAATATGTGCTTATTGGAAAAAATGTAAATATTGATAAAGGCAAGAAATATGGATAAAGGCAGCACCATATTCGTACCAGCTAACTCCTTTATTTTGTAAGCTACATTTTATGGAACGCTTACTGTATGCCAGATACCATGCTAAGTCATTCACGGAACAGCAATCTGAGGTTTGGAGAAATGTCTCCAGTGAGGCTTGCCCAAGGTCACACAGCTAGAAAGTGGCAGAGCCAGGACCCAACTTTATCTGATTCCAAAGCTTTCCTGGCATCTTCCTGTTAACATTCGGGTGTCTTTCCTTCCAACCTTTTTCTTTTTTTTTAAACATGCAACAGGACAGAAATACTCACATGTAAATATGCACTGCTTTTCCTCCTCCCCAGGCTAAGTTCTAAGGAGCCTTTGTAAGGAGGGCAGAGGGAGACGAATAGACCTAAGCAGAAGACTGGAGAGACCTGGAGGAATTTCCTTCCAGCCCCAGTCAGGAAGAGCTGCTACTGAGAGAAGGGAGGGGAGTTGGCAGAGTTTGGGTGGTCAGGAATTTGGAAAAAAAGAGAAAAAAGGGAGAGCTTGGGGAGCTGTTGTAATCGTGTGGAACTTTGAGGAAGAGAGATTTGGGAGGATTCTGAAAAGAGGTCTTGCCACGCACTATGCTGCGTAATCCCTTTGCAGTGTCCTCCAGAGAGCTTTGGTAACAAAGCCTTTTGTTTCCTGTCAGTGCTTTTTGCAGTTGGATCGATTTCTTTTGGGTGAGAAGGGAGCGAAAGAAGACGAGCTTTCTCCAGGTTCACGTGCATTTTGTTTACTTTTTCTTTTATGAAAATGAGATAGCCTCTCTACCCTTGCTCACTCGGTACCCACCCCCTAGAGTGCCCTGTCTTTCCCGTATCCTTCTCCAGTCCCCTCATCCTCGAAGGCTCACCTCTCCACCTCTTTCCCTCCTGTTGACCCTTGCTTTTTCCAAGTCCCGCATGATAGCCCAAATCAGGACAGATGACTGGCCCGTTGCTGGTAGGCCATACTGAATAGGAATTTTGCCACCACCAGAATCTCTTTGGTTACAAAAAACTGGGCTGGTTTGCTGGTTTTAGAAATCTCCTGGTGTCAAGCAGAGTACCCACGTTATCATTATCAGGGGAAGACTCTATAAACACGTATACCCATTTCCTTTTGGCATCTGAGTAGTCGAGGAAGACCCAAAGCGGTTGAGCACCGGATAGAACAATGCTTTACTCACGTAGAGAAAAGACAGAACAAGACCAACTTCAGGAGTGGGTGTTGGTCTCTCATTGCCTGGGGATCTCACAGTGATCAGCACAGGGAATTCACTGTATTCACTGTTTGTGCCACAGAGGAAGGACCTTGTCCCCTCTAAGAGGAGGACAGATACAGCAATGGGGTTGGCTAGATGCCAAATGACCGACATGCTTTAAGCAGAGGTGAAAGAGTACTCATGACACCTGGAACTAGGAAGGAAACACACACACAAGGTGGTAAATCCAGCACTGGTTGCACGGGCTCTTTATCTCCTGGTTAGGAAGAGTTCCAGGCCCAGGGCCCACTCTTACGTCATTGAATAAGGGTTAAAAAACTGCAGGCAGGAGACATTCTCAGCATTTGGCCATCATGACTCTTGTTTCCATCTTTGTTTTGACTGCTAAGAAACTCAGAACTTAAAAAAAAAATCAACATTTTGTTTATTTAAAATTTTTAGTTTTGTCTGCGCTGGATCTTTGCTTCCTGTGGCCTTTCTCTAGTTGCGGTGAGTGGGGACTACTCTCCAGTTGCAGTGCACGGGCTTCTCACTGCGGTGGCTTCTCTTCTTGCAGAGGCGAGTGGGCACAATTGTTGCGGTGCACGGGCTTAGTTGCTCCACTGCACGTGGAATCTTCCTGGGACAGGAATCGAACCTATGTCTCCTTTGTTGGCAGGCAGATTCTTAATCACTAGACCACCAGGGAAGTCCCAGAACTTTTCTACTGCTGGATCAGTATTTTCTCTTTGTCCCAATTTTCTTAATTACTTATTTTTAGCCTTTAAAAACTTTTTATTATGGAATATGTCAACATTTATCTTTATTTTTGGCTGCATCAGGTCTTAGTTGCGGTATTCCAGCGCCGCTGTAGTTGCGGAGTACAGGCTTAGATGCCCCAAGTCATGTGGGATCTTAGTGCCCCGACCAAGGATCAAACCTGCATCCGCTGTATTAGAAGGTGGATTCTTAACCAGTGGACCACCAGGGAACTCCCTTTATTATGGAAGATTTCAAACACATGAAAGTAGAGAGAATGTAATGAATTTTCGCATGCCTATAACCCATCCTCAATAATCATCAACATTTTGCCAATCTTGTTTCATCTGCCTTCCCTCTGAAGTATTATAAAGCACACCCCAGACATCATATCACTTCACTGGCATTATTTCAGCAAATGTCTTTAAAAGACAGGGCTTTTTCAAACACAACAGCAATGCCATTATCATACCTAACAAAATTAATACAAATTCCTTAAAACCTTTTAATACCTAGTTCATGTTCAGATTTCTTTAATAGTCTGTTTCAATCAGGACTCAAGGCTCACATCGTTTATTTGGTTGATGTATCTCATAAGTAACTTTTCATCTATAACAGTTTTCCCTTTCCTTTCATTTTTCATGCTATTTATTTGTAAAGGAAACCAGAGCATTTGTTCTATAAAGCTTCCCACATCCCAGAAGATTTGGCTGATTGCTTCCTGATGGTGTAGTTTAACTTGTTCGTCTCTCTCTTGAATTTCCAGTAGACTGAACGTTAGATCTAGAGCTTGATTGTATGTGTTAGTCGCTCAGTCATGTCCAACTCTTTGCGACTCCACGGACTCCGGCTCTTCTGTCCATGGGATTTTTCAGGCAAGGATACTGGAGTTGGTTGCCATTTCTTTCTCCAGGGGATCTTCCCGACCCAGGGATTGAACCCGGGTCTCCTGCATTGCAGGCAGATGCTTTACTGTCTGAGGTACTAGGGAAGCCCTAGAGCTTGATTAGGTTTAATGTCTTTGGCAAGCATACCTTATTGGCAACGGTGTTGTCTACTTGTTTTTATGTCATTAATCAGTTCAGTTCAGCCACTCAGTCGTGTCCGACTCTCTGCGACCCCATGAACCGCAGCACGCCAGGCCTCCCTGTCCATCACCAACTCCTGGAGTCGACCCAAACCCTTGTCCATTGAGTCGGTGATGCCACCCAACCATCTCATCCTCTGTCGTCCCCTTCTTCTCCTGCCTTCAATCTTTCCCAGCATCAGGGTCTTTTCAAATGAGTCAGCTCTTTGTATCAGGTGGCCAAAGTATTGGAGTTTCAGCTTCAACATCAGTCCTTCCAATGAACACCCAGGACTGATCTCCTTTAGGATGAACTGGTTGGATCTCCTTGCAGTCCAAGGGACTCTCAAGAGTCTTCTCCAACACCACAGTTCAGAAGCATCAATTCTTCAGCGCTCAGCTTTCTTTATAGTCCAACTCTCACATCCATACATGACCACTGGAAAAACCATAGCCTTGACTAGACGGACCTTTCTTGACAAAGTAATGTGTCTGCTTTTGAATATGCTATCTAGGTTGGTCATAACTTTCCTTCCAAGGAGTAAGCGTGTTTTCATTTCATGGCTGCAGTCACCATCTGCAGTGATTTTGGAGCCCAGAAAAATAAAGTCCCCCACTGTTTCCACATCTATCTGCCATGAAGTGATGGGACCAGATGCCATAATCTTAGTTTTCTGAATGTTGAGCTTTAAGCCAACTTTTTCACTCTCCACTTTCACCTTCATCAAGAGGCTCTTTAGTTCTTTACTTTCTGCCATAAAGGTGGTGTCATCTGCATATCTGAGGTTACTCATATTTCTCCTGACAATCTTGATTCTAGCCTGTGCTTCCTCCAGCCCAGCGTTTCTCATAATGTACTCTGAGTATAAGTTAAATAAGTAGGGTGACAATATACAGCCTTGACGTACTCCTTTTCCTATGTGGAACCAGTCTGTTGTTCCATGTCCAGTTCTAACTGTTGCTTCCTGACCTGCGTACAGATTTCTCAAGAGGCAGGTCAGGTGGTCTGGTATTCCCTTCTCTTGAAGAATTTTCCACAGTTTATTGTGATCCACATAGTCAAAGGCTTTGGCATAGTCAATAAAGCAGAAATAGATGTTTTTCTGGAACTCTTGCTTTTTCAGTGATCCAGCGGATGCTGGCAATTTGATCTCTGGTTCCTCTGCCTTTTCTAAAACCAGCTTGAACATCTGGAAGTTCACGGTTCACGTATTGCTGAAGCCTGGCTTGGAGAATTTTAAGCATTACTTTACTAGTGTGTGACGGAGAAGGCAATGGCAACCCACGCCAGTACTCTTGCCTGGAAAATCCCATGGACGGAGGAGCCTGGTGGGCTGCAGTCCGTGGGGTCACTAGGAGTCGGACACGACTGAGCGACTTCACTTTCACTTTTCACTTTCATGCATTGGAGAAGGAAATGGCAACCCACTCCAGTGTTCTTGCCTGGAGAATCCCAGGGATGGGGGAGCCTGGTGGGCTGCCATCTATGGGGTCACACAGAGTTGGACACTACTGAAGCAACTTAGCAGCAGCAGCGTGTGAAATGAGTGCAATTGTGTGGTAGTTTGAGCATTCTTTGGCCTTGCCTTTCTTTGGGATTGGAATGAAAACTGACCTTTTCCAGTCCTGTGGCCACTGCTGAGTTTTCCAAATTTGCTGGCATATTGAGTGCAGCACTTTCACAGCATCATCTTTCAGGATTTGAAATGGCTCAACTGGAATTCCATTACCTCCACTAGCTTTGTTCATAGTGATGCTTCCTAAGGCCTGCTTGACTTCACATTCCAGGATGTCTGGCTCTAGGTGAGTGATCACACCATCGTGATTATTTGGGTCGTGAAGCTCTTTTTTGTACAGTTCTTCTGTGTATTCTTGCCACTTCTTCTTAATATCTTCTGCTTCTGTTAGGTCCCTACCATTTCTGTCCTTTATCAAGCCCATCTTTGCATGAAATGTTCCCTTGGTATCTCTAATTTTCTTGAAGAGATCTCTAGTCTTTACCATTCAATTGTTTCCCTCTATTTCTTTGCACTGATTGCTGAGGAAGGCTTTCTTATCTCTCCTTGCTATTCTTTGGAACTCTGCATTCAAATGGGTATATCTTCCCTTTTCCCCTTTGCTTTTTGCTTCCCTTCTTTTCACGGCTATTTGTAAGGCCTCCTCAGACAGCCATTTTGCTTTTTGCATTTCTTTTTCTTGGGGATGGTCTTGATCCCTGTCTCCTGTACAATGTCATGAACCTCTGTCCATAGTTCATCAGGCACTCTATCTATCAGATCTAGTCCCTTAAATCTATTTCTCACTTCCATTGTTTAGTCATAAGGGATTTTATTTAGGTCATACCTGAATGTTCTAGTGGTTTTCTCCACTTTCTTCAATTGGAGTCTGAATTTGGCAATAAGGAGTTCATGATCTGAGCCACAGTCAGCTCCTGGTCTTGTTTTTGCTGACTGTATAGAGCTTCTCCATCTTTGGCTACAAAGAATATAGTCATCTGATTTTGGTGTCAACCATCTGGTGATATCCATGTGTCATATCATATCCATGTCATATCATATCATGTCCATGTCATATCATATCATGTCCATGTCATATCTGCTGCTCCTGCTAAGTCTAGTGGTACATAATATTGACTTGAAATATTTTTATTGACTCATCCATGGTTTCAGGGCCCTTGGTCTAGTCTCTTCATTATGGAATTCCCCCCAAAGTTTTATCTGTTAGTTTTAGCATCCACTGATGATCCATTATCTCATTAGGTTTACAAAATGGTGACTTTCTATTAATAATTCTGTCATTCTTTTTGCATTCATTAGCTGGAATTCTTCCATAAAGAATAACTTTTCCTCATCCATTATTTGATTTTCCTGAAATAGTTTGTACAGGAAAGTTAAAATAAATGCTTGATCCCTTTTATGTATTTTTAATTTTTTTGGCTATAGTTCCCTGACTAGGGACCAGGCCACTCCAGTGAAAGTGCTGAGTCTTAACTACTGGACTGCCAAGGAATTCCCTCTTTTTTGTATTTTTATAAATTGCCTGAACTCCTTTGTGGAACAAGGTGTTACAAAACAAAGGGGAGAAGGGTAGGCAGAGTAGTGGAATGGAAAGAGCACAGGCCTTGGATTTGGACAGCATCTTGACTTCATCACTTCCTAGCTGTGTGACCTTGGGCCAGCCTTCCGAGCCTCAATTTCCTTAACTGCAGATTGGGGATATTGCTCCCCGTTTCCCCACACCTTCAGTAGAATCATTTCTCAGCCTAGATCAAGCAATTCCTTGCACAGGAAAATAAAATATTTTATTCATTGTGGAAATTTTAGAGGATGCAGATAAATATAAAGAAGAGAATACTAAAAACTCTGAAAAGCATTTAGCACATGATTGGCATATAGGCTTTTTTTTAATCTTTATCTATTTGGCTGTCTTCATTGTGGCACACACAATCTTCTTTGGGACGCGCAGGGTCTCTAGTTGTGGTGCGTGGTGGAGAGGACTCTGAAGTGTGGAGGCTCAGTAGTTTCGACAGGCAGGCTTAGTTGCTCTGAGACATGTGGGATCTTAGTTTCCCGATCAGAGAGCGAACCCGTGTCCTCTGCATTGCAAGGCAGATTCTTAACCACTGGACCACCAGGAAAGTCCCTATATCAGTATTTTTGACAACTCCAGCTTGACTCTCAGGCTGCCCTGTGTCGGCATCCTTCTGGAAGAGAGTAAATTTAAGCAGCCGTGACTCCAGCCTCAGCCTAAGAAAATCCTAGCAAGAGAGAGAGAGGGGAGCCTTTGGGAGAGAGCAGGAGGTGGACTCCTCTGTTCTTATTTCAAGAGCTAGTGAAGTTAGACAGACCTGCCACAAACTTGCAGTGAGATCCTGGGAGAGTCACAAACCCCTGAGCCCTTTTCTCACCTGGAAGCTAGAGGTTGTCAAGGCTGACCTGCCAGAGTCATTGGGAGATTCCCATGAAATGTTGATGTGGAAACGCCCACCTTGGAGACAAGTGGGAGGTGCTCAGGAAATAGGGGTTAGCTTGATCTGTCTGATGGGGGCTCAGAAAGGAGGTTTCCTTTCTGAGCCCCCATCAAGTGTAAAGTCGCAAGTGACTCTTGTCACTGAAGGGCTGTGTAAGGCCTGGCTTGGAGTCCAGCTCAAAGTACTGTGTGAACTGGGTAAACGTCTTCCCCTCTGGGGCTTGGGTTCTTCCATTTGCGAAATGGCTACATTAGGGGTCCAGATCCAAGCCCCCGGGAGCAGTCAGGTAGCAAGTGAATGAAACGGACGAGGCACTGGGACAATAGCAGGTGGTGGAGACTGTGGTAATCTGCTGGACTTGTTTTACCTAAGAGGGGCTGCCTGCTGATGGTCGCAAAACGGACTGTGAGCCCAGGTGGCCTGACTTTTAAAGAGGCAGGAAAGTTCTATTTTAAATTTTATTCTTCCTGTCTTTTTTTAATATATATATATACATTTTCTTTTTACAAACCCTTCTCTCTGACTTTCAATAGATCTCAGCAAGGGAGCTGCTGTGTTACGTAGGAAACTCCGACCCAGAAGCAGGTCATCTATGAATGGTTTAACCCCAGTTTCCCCACCAATGTGCATTGTGTGACAGGTGAAAGGGTGGCTGCCTTTCCGGCTGTGCCTCATGTCCCAAGGACTTTCCCTGACCAGAGGGGCAGTGGAATGTGCCTCCCTGTATTTTTAATTTTAAATTCAAAATTTAAATTCAAGTTATTTGAGATATTTAGCCACCCGTATAGACTACACAAAATGTAAATATAAACAAAATGTAAAATAGGGTTAAGAGCATGGACTCTAAGAGAACTTTATGCACCAGCTTTACCACTTAACTGTATGACTTTGAGCAAATCATTTAGCTTCTCTGTGCCTCACTTTTCTTATCTGTAGAATGGGGCTAATTATTGCACCTACTTCACATGATTGTTGAAAGGGTCACATGAGCAAGGACAGGACTAGGCTGAGGTTACTAGAATGAAGTTAATGAGGAACCATCATGGATGCAGAATGTAAGGGGAGCACCACCGAAAAAACTCAGCAGCGCGTGGGCTTCTCATTGTGGTGGCTTCTTGTTGCAGAGCACAGGCTCTAGAGCGTTTGGGCTTCAGCATTTGTTTAAGCCTTCTGGGCCTTAGTGTGCAGGCTCAGTGGTTGTGGCTCATGGGCCTAGTTGTCCCACAGCATGTGGGATCTTCCTGGACCAGGGATTAAACCCATGTCTCCCGCCCTGCATTGGCAGGCGGATTCTTTACCGCTGAGCCACCAGGGAAGCCCCACATGTGTCTTTCTGGATTGTGATTTCCTTAGGGCATATGCCCAGTAATGGGATTGCTGGGTCTTATGGTAGTTTTTTCCCTAGTTTTTTTTTTAAAGAATTTCCATACTGTTCTCCATGGCTATATCAGTTTATATTCCCACCGTGGCTTTATTCTTAAAACATGATGATACACAAAGAGAACACCCATTCCACCTCCAGGGCCAGTGGTTCAAGGGTAAGAGAGAGAAAGCATTCGGCTTTGTTCGCTGTCATATCCCCAGCGCCTACCATGGTGCCTCACACATGGGTAAGATCTTAATAAACATTTGTGGAGTGGGGGAAATAACGGGATGACACATGTCAAACCTTAGAACAGTGCCTGGCACCAAGGAGGTGCCTCAATAAAATAATAATTATGTTTGAGAAGATAACAATGTCATTGTCTGTGGGTCCTATTCTGTCTTCAGACCAATGGTGAACTTGGTATGTTTGACACCCAGAATGTATCTTTTTTCCCCCCAAGATATCAGATTTTATTTTTCATTAACTTCTTTAACTTATATTTTCCAGTAATTTTTCAAAAAATATTTTCATTTTTATTGTAATATAGTTGATTTACAGTGTTGTGTTAGTTTCAGGTGTACCACAAAGTGATCCAGTTGCACGTATACTTATTCTTCTTTTAGATTCTTTTCTCATATAGGTTATCACAGAATATTGAGTAGAGTTCCCTGTGCTATACAGCAGGTCCTTGTTGGTTATCCATCTTGTATACAGTAGTGTGGGTAGAATAGATCATTTTTTTAAGGCCAACATGACAAGATTATCTTCAATAATAATCATGAAATAAAACATAATAATGGCAGAAAAGCAACAAAAATAGTAAAAACTGGCTTTTATTGAACCTCATATATACACTCAGACCAATAAAATTTTTAATAAATTAAAAATTGTAGTACAAAGGGGAACAAAGTAATGGACTAATAATTTTTGGTTACATTATTTTTTTAACAAAAAGGGACATACACACACACACGACAAAATGCCTCCAAAAGAGGCAACTCATGAAGTTTAGAGAATGGTTTGCACAGAGAATGACAGAACTGCAGTAACAATTACTGTTTTACCATCACTGTGCTATCACTGTTGACTTCAAATCTGCTGTTCAAATGCAGGGACATGGGAACCTCCCTGGGCATCCGGTGGTTGGGTCTTCGCTTTCCAATGCAGAGGGTGCAAGTTTGATCCCTGGTCGGGGAGCTAAGTTCCCACATGCCTCACAGGCAAAAACCCGAAACATAAAACAGAAATACTGAACTTCAATAAAGACTTTAAAAATGTAGATAAATGGAGGGACACAGGGACATGAACACTCCTGATGTGAGCTCCAGTGATGCTGACCTGCTATGAACTCTCACCTGAAGGTGTATGTTGGGGCCAGTTATGTAACTGGGGATTCTTCAAGTTAGCGTCCATGTAGAATGCATTATTTATGAAAGGTTAGGTGATAAAATGTCCAAATTTGAAGCATATATATATATATATATATAATTTAAGTTAGACCAATAAAGATCTCTTCAGGAGGGAGGGTTTTATCACCAAGGACATTGTTTAGAATTGCCAGGGCATGGTGATAATAAAAGGGGACGCACCCAGTTTCACTAACGTTTTAAACCTCTCTACAGACAATGCATGCCTTATGTCTTGCACACGGAGGACTGGCCACCACCCTTACCTGATTCACCTCTTGCCTCAGGCCATCAGTTTCCTATCTCTGGCTGAGACAGTCTCAAAGTCCCTTCCAAAGCTGACGTTGCACTACTTTCTAATTCTGGCTCTGCAAGCTATTTCAAGCTATGTGACCCTGGGTAAGTCAGGTCCTCCCTCCAAGTCTCAGTTTCTTCATCTGTAGGGGAACAGTAACCCCAAGCCATGTCTTATCCTGTAAGAGCTCAAGGAGATAGTGTGAGAGAAGACTCTGTAAAGAAGGAGATGCTGCACACAGGTGGCAGGTACCCAGGTGGCAGACCTTGATGACAAAGGTGACCATGTTCCTCCAAAGTCATAAAGGAATTGTTCTTAGATTGAGGATCTGAGATAGGGGAAGGTTATCTAGTGGGTGCTGGACTTCACAAATCACTGACAGTGACTTTTTCCTTCCAGGAAAAGGCTTGATCCTCTTGGCCCGGAAGCAGGGGGCTGGTTACAATGACCCCAGTTCCTCTCTTGCTGTATTACATCCCAGCTGGAGGGAGCAACTTCCCTTCCAGGGGAAGGTGGCCAAGGCAGAAGCAGGGTGTGAGGAAATGCTGATGCCGGCTGGCTCTGAAATTAGCTTACCTGCTTGTTTAACCATTTCTCCAAAGAGAATGCAAGTTCCTAGAGCAGGGGTTGACAAAAAAAAAAAAAATTTCTTTTATTTCCTGAAGAGCCAGCTAGTAAACATTTTAGGCTTTCTTGGCCATATGGTCTCTGTTGAGACTGCTCGACGCTGCTGTTGCAGTGTGGAAGCAGCCCTAGACCATACGTAAACGGAGCGTGGCTGTGCTCCAATAAAACTTTATTTATGGATCCTGGAATCTGAATTTCACATAATTTTCACACATTATAAAATATCCTTTTGATTTTTTTTTCAGTCTTTTAAAGATGCAAAAGCTGCTCTTAGCTCATAGGCACATAAAAAGAGGCCAGATTTGGTCCACAGGCCACTGATAGTTTACCCACCCCTACTGGGCAGAGACCCTCTGTGTTTTCCTCCACGGTGTCCTCAGTGCCCAGAACAGTGCCTGGCATATAGCTGCCCATTAGTATCTGTTGATGAGCCTCTGCTTACTCTCTGCCTGTTGTCTCCAATTCCATCCCCATCTCTAGCTACTACTGAATCTCCCTCTCCTGCCAGCTCCCATCCGCTGTAACCAGCAGTGAGAAGCTTCTGCGTCTCTCTGCCTTCCCACCCCTGGCCCCATCTCCAGGTCAGTGGAGGATCCCACTAGCTAATTCTCCAGTAGCCCTGGGACTGTCTCATCTGGATGCTCCCATGTCTCCTCTTCTCTGACTGCCTTTGGCCTCATGTTTATTTCTCCAGCATCCAAAATCTTTTTACTAACAAGGCAGGATCTAGGGTTAGTTTTTTTTTTTTTTTTTCTGAAAAAGAAACAACTGTATTGAGGTATAATTTAAGTTCCGTATTTAAATTGTACAGTTCAATGACCTTTTAAAAAAAGCTTATTTTTAAATGTACAACAGGCTCCAAGACAACTTCATTCTAGATATGGGTGGCAATAGATGTTATGGCAAGGAACCCAGATGCTTAAACAGGAATGGAATTGAGGATCACTTCAATGACCTTCATTAAACTTACCTAGCTGTGCAACTATCACCACAGTCAAGTTCTGTAACATTTTTATCTCCCCAATAAGATTCCTCTTACTAATTAACAGTGATGAGTCCCATTCTTACCCCTATGGTCAGTAGCTCAGTTGTATCCTATTTGTGTCCATGTGGATTCCTCTGTCTATGGAATTTTCTAGGCAAGAATACTGGAGTAGGTTGCCATTTCCTTCTCCAGGGTAGGGTTAGTTTTTGTAGCAGCAGCTGGCCCACTGGTTTCCAGCGCACTTAAACTTCTAGCCCTGGGAATGCAGGATTTGCCTGTACCACCTCTCAGCCTTCACCAGGACCAGAGAGCAGGCCAGTGCCACAGCCCTTGGGAGAGTCCAGGGCCAGCTGGTTGAAGGTTGAGGATCTTGCTCCAGGCCTTGGAGATGATGCCCTGGGTGTGGCTGCTCCTGGGGCAGCCCACACACCCTCAGTTTGGTACCTCCTGGGCAGGCACAACATCAATTAGATCCCTACAACCACAGCTGTTTTGCCTTCCTGGCCAGGAAATTCCATCTTCCAGATCATCCGGGAAAGGGCCAGAGGTGGCTGATTGGTGTAACTTATGATCAAGGTCTTTAGCACAACTTGATCAAAGGAGTTGGTTCATTTGGCCAGAAACCTGTACAGCTTGACCAACAGCCTTAGGTAGATGTCCTGGCTTTTCGCCTCATTCTTTACCAGCCTCTTGATCACAGTTATGGGAATTCCTTCAAGCTGAAGCCTCTTCTTACGTATTCATCTCACACCAATGGAGAACTCACCCAGTGAGCTGCTGAAGCCCCAGTCTATTGCCCTCCTCCTACTTTTCAGGGGCAAGAATTTGGAGAGAAGAGAGAGAGTCTAGGATTGTTACATACCCTTTCCAGTGAGCACTGATCGTGTAGCAGACACTGCACAGGCATTTTGTTCCCTGACTTCACCTAATAACTCATAACCACTCCTATTTTACAGATGTGGAAACAAACTCAGATGTGTTAACTGAAATTCTGTCAGGCAACTAGGAAGCGGGCAAGCAGGGGTTAGAGGCCAGGTTGGTGTGGCTCTATTCACAAGCCTATTTTGAGGGCTTGCCATGTCTGCCATGTCCAGCGAGTATCAGTAAACAAAACAGAAAAGTCCTACCTCATGGAGCTTTGTTCCTAGTGGGAGAAACAAACAATAAACCGGTAAATATACAATATGATTGTTGGTAGAGAGGCATGCCATGAAAGAAAGGTGAGTAATACCATTGGGACGTCCCTGGCGGTCCAGTGGTTAAGAATCCACCTGCTGATGCAGGGGACAGGGGTTCGATCCCTAGTCAGGGAACTGGATGCCACATGCCACAGTGAAGACTGAAAACCCCGTGTGCCACAGCTAAGACCTGGTGCAGCCAAATAAATAAATAAAATATTTTTAAAATGTTTAATTATCCAGATTTAAAAAATAAGCTGTCATAGCTGATAATGATGATTATTTAAATGCTGAGCCAAGTTCTGGTTAAAGGTAACTACCATTATGATCATTCCCTGCATGCTGTTCCACCTGCTGCCAGGAGACACATGTGCCAAGACCTTCCCCTACTGAAAGGCCAAGAAAAAAATAATGACAGATTCCCTTCCTGAGGCAGGGAGCATCCAGAACCTGCACTCTTGAACATTATAGCAAGCTCATGGCCAGGCTGCAGGAGAGGGACCTAAAACCAGGTGCTCAGCCCCTATCAGCTCAGACCACTGCTCCAGGCCAGAATAACCTCTTCCACAGGGAACAGACTAAGAACCTCACTTGTGTCCAGCACACACTTATGAGTCATTCATTTAACAAACACCTCAAGTGACTGCCCAGAACAGCCTGTTTTCATCCTATTATGAATAGTAATCATAGCTAGCATTTATCCACACCTCAGAGTGTAGCATTTCAGAGCCTGAGAATAGATTGGCTGCCTGGATCCGAGTCCCAGGTTTACTGTGTTGCAGCCAGATGATGTTGCACATATCATTTATCCTCGCTGAGCGTCTCCTATGTTCCCAGCAGTGTGTCAGGTGCCAGGAAAACAAGAAAGAGCCAAGAAGAGCCCATTGCTGCCCTCTCACAGCTTACTGTCTAATTGGAGAGCCAGATGTTAATCAAGTAATCACAAAAACAAATGCAAAAGTGTATCTTGAGGTATACTTCCCTGGAGGAGAAGGCAATGGCACCCCACTCCAGTACTCTTGCCTGGAAAATCCCATGGACGGAGGAGCCTGGTGGGCTGAAGTCCGTGGGGTCGCAAAGAGTTGGACACGACTGAGCGACTTCACTTTCACTTTTCACTTTCATGCATTGGAGAAGGAAATGGCAACCCACTCCAGTGTTCTTGCCTGGAGAATCCCAGGGACGGGGGAGCCTGGTGGGCTGCCGTCTATGGGGTCGCACAGAATTGGACACGACTGAAGCGACTTAGCAGCAGCAGCAGCATACTTCCCTGGTGGCTCAGACAGTAGAGAATCTGCTTGCAATGCCGGAGACCTGGGTTCGATCCCTGGGTTGGGAAGATTCCCTGGAGGAGGAAATGGCAAACCACTCCAGTATTCTGTCCTGGAGAACGTCATTGACAGTGGAGCCTAGTAGGCTACAGTTCATGGGGTCTCAGAGAGGTGGACACGACTGAGCGACTAACATTTTCACTTTCATACCTTGAGGAGCACTCAGGAGCAGTGTCCATTGTCCATAACAGGGAGGTAAAGAAAGATGTCCTGGAGGAAGTGACTGTGGAGATAAACTGGCTTGAGGAAGATGGAAGACAGTTTTAAGAACAAAGAACAAGGTGCTGTGGCAGGGGAACTGCAGGAAAGTCAGTGTGGCTGGAGCCTTGAGAGAAATGGAGAAAACTGTGAGCTGAGGCTACAGCAGGATCAGCACATTGTAGGCTACAGATCGGTGTCTTGGTGTCCACAGCTCTCTGCTGAGTGACCGCAACATCCCTACTACAGTGATGGCAAGCTGACCTGCCCAAGCTCCCAGGCAGGGCCCAGGTGGCCTCTGTCCCCTCCCCCACCCTCTGCTCCCTTTTCCATCATGACCTGCTGCCTCTCCAATACTTTTCAGAGGACACAGGAAATAAAATATTCACAGGAAAGCACAATCACTACTGGATCCTTAAATTGAGATGATGCACTTGATAGGGAATCCTTTCGTGTAAGAAGGGAAAGGACGAGACCAGCAGCTCCAGGAAGGGGGCATACTGAAGGCCAAATCATTCCAGTTTTCCCTTCACCTACACACCTCCCACTCATCCACCTCATTTTCCTCCCCCAGTCCTTTGTGCTTATTCTCTGGGTCACAATGTCTCTTCCCAAGTTTAACTTATTTAAACTGGCTTGCAGCCAGATATTCGGCACCTGTGTGCAATCTGTTCTGAGCCCTGAATAGGATGGCTAGATTTAGCAAATCAATGGAATACCCAATTAAATCTGAATTCAGATAAACAACGATTTTTAGTCTAAGTAGGTCCAAATATTACAACGCTATCCCTGAGCAGCAGGGACTGGGGTGTCAGAAACTGGTTCCGGTCAACTGATAACTAACGCTGGTGATAATAACAGGTGCCAACACTGGCCCAGGTTACCTCCGGTATGGCCCTCATCAGGGAAGTAACCAAGTGAGTGAACAAGAGAATGAACTCTGGGCCCAGACTAGCAGGGTTGTCTTTCAGCTCTGCCATTTTCTAGCTGTGTAACCTTGGAGGGACCCAACAAATGAAATGCTTAACTTCTCTGTTCTCAATTTCATCATCTGTATATTGCAGTAATAACAGCACCTACTTTATAAAGATGTCGTGAGGATTAAATGCATTTACAGGTAAAGTGTTTAGAACAGTACCTGGTCCACAGTAAGTGCTGTACTAATGTTAGCTGTGATTATTTATCTAATCACACCAGACCAAATGTAAACTCCATAAGAACATGGATTTTCTTTTGTTCATTGCTAGGAGTGGGGCTGGTTTACAGTACATACTCAAGAAGAGGGCCTGGCATGTAATATATACCCATAAATGTTTATTGAATTAAATCTAGTCCTCAGGATATACCGGAAAGATTGGAATCATGATTCCCTTTTTACAGATAAGGAAACAGGTTTAGGGACCCGAAAGGAGTTTCCCAACGTTAAGCAGGTAGCAAGGACGGGATTCCAACCCAGATTTGTTAGGTTCCAAAGTGTTTTCCACTCAAAACTCAATTCACTTCAACAGTTGAGGTGCTACCCTTGGAAAATAAATAACGGGAGCATGTGGATTCAGGAGAAACCTTCATTGACTTTTTTTAAGGTCCTATAATCTGTTCCCGATCTGCTGTGTGACTTTGGGTAAGTCACCCCATCTTTCTGAAGCTGTTTTATGATGTGTAAACCAGGAGGTCATAAGTTGGTGAAGCCTGATCAGAAGAAAGCTTCTGATAAACAATCCTGCCTTAGAATTGCTTTGCAAATGGCCATTCTTCCCCCTCCATGAAACCCACAAGCCCATCTCTACACTCTTCCAGGTGTGAATCTCACCACACCTGGACTCTTAACACCGCTTTAGATGGAGGCTGAGTCTCTCCAGGGGGGATCCCTCTCCCTGGCCTCTTACTACAAGTGCAGCCCACGTGTCGGTGGATCCTGGGAGCCTCCCCAGAGGGGGCACAAAACCCAATCAGCCCAGAGCCAGGTCTCCAGCTGGAGAGATTCTGGAGAGACTTGGCTTGAAAAGAGCAAAGCATGCATATTAAGACATCAGTCTGGAGGTACTGTGAGCCCTGATGGTGGCGAAAGAAGATCCGTACCCTGCCCGGAGCTGGGGCGCAGGGGATCCCAGTGTCGGTTTGGGGTGGGGGGTGGGTGGGATGCGGGGAGTGTCCTAGGGCCTCGCAACAAGGGGAGTAGGGCTCAGGCTCCTTTCCTTTTCCAGCTTCTCCCTGGGTCAGGCCTAGGACATTCGGTGTGACTGGGAGTGGGGCGGGGGGGGAGGGGCGGTTGAGGGGAGATAGGGGAGGTAAAGGGAATAAGGGGGTACAGGCCCGCTGGAGAGAGAGGGGGCATCTGGGAAGCTATTCCAAATGAGCTGAGTGTGGGGAGACCGGCGGCCCTGATGAGGTTTGGGCCCCGGGGACCGGGCTTGGGAGGGAGGAGCCAGGAGAGCCTCTCCTGGGCGGAGCGGAGCGTGGGCCGGGGGCTCACGGTGGAGGCGGGGCCCTCACTCCCCGCGTGGCGGAGGCGGGGGTCCTCCCTGGGAATATGCCGCGCCGCGGGGGCCGGGGCGGGGCTACACTGGCCCCGCCCCCTCGCGCAGGTAGCCAATGGGCGCGGCGGCGCCGGGTGACGGAGGGAGCCGAAGTGCTAGTGCCGCGGCGGCGGCGGCGGCGGACGGCCCAGCCAGAGCAAGAGGGTCTCGGCGGGGAGGAAGGGGACGCTGGGGACGCTGAGCGTGGGACCTCAGAACCCAGGAGGCGGCGCGGCTCGGGCCGCCGGTGGAGCACGGGCGGCCCGGCTGCGGCGCGATGCCGCTCGCCCAGCTCAAGGAGCCCTGGCCGCTCATGGAGCTGGTGCCGCTGGACCCGGAGGTGAGTGAGCTGGGCGGGGGACGGGCGCCGGCGGCCCGCAAGCCCGAGTCCCAACAGGGGCGGGGCGGCCCGCGGCGCCGCTGTAGCCTGGCGGGCGCCCGCGAGGACGCGAGTGCCCTCCGGTCTCCAGCCTCGTCTCCGGCTCCACCCCCTAATGCTCCGGGTGTGTGTGCGCGAGGGACCGCTCTGCCAAGCCCCGAGGAAGCCCCTTACCCCGGAGAGCGAATCCCGTGCTGCGCTTAGATCTGACCCCCGCCTCACCCCACACATACCTGGGACCTGTACCCGGAGCCGTCGGAGGTTCCTTCATTAGGGCAGACGGACCAGGGCTGGGATGCCAGATGTCTTGGATTCCACAAGAGACGAGGGTCATGGGACCCCCCACCCCAGCCCCCTGCCAACTTCTTGATGTCTCACAGCGGCCCTACCCCAAGAGCTCCCAGCATCTCCGCTGCTGACCTTAGAAGGATTTCCTTCTTGATCGTCGCAGTTGTGGAATTTGGGGTGACTCTGCCCGTCTGGGGCTGAAACCCTTGGTTTTCTTTGCTCCAGGCTAGGGTCAGAGGACGCCTGTGTCACCTCTCCCAGGCTCGGGAGAAGAGAATGGGGAACCTTAGACCTTTGAGAAAATTATTCCTGGAGATGAGGAGGTCCTTGGTTCCTGCCCCCTCCCATGGGAAGGGGTGGGCCTCTAGGGAATTTGGCCTTTGCCTGCCTAGCTTCTCCCAGAAGCAGCTCTTGCCTTCTGAGGATACTGTGGTTTAGGCCCTAACCTTGCAGAAGGCTCGCTCTTCCTGTGCCTACCAGGGTCAAGGTCAAGACCTTGAACCGGCAAATGGACAAAACTTTCCCCTCAGCCTCATTATGGGAAGGACAGTAGGTGATACTGCCTTTCCAGGGGGATGTGAGGATATGAGGGAGACGATGGAAACCTCAGAGAGCCTGAGACCCAAAGTGATTTTCTTGTGGCTGGGGCTCGGATCCCTCCCCACTTAGATCCCCTCCTCTGCCCTCTCTTACCTGGGGCAACCACCAAGTGCCCTGCCCCTCAGGGCCGCTGGTTGGGAGCTGAGTGAGGATCCTGGGTCCCCAGCACCCGGAGTGTGCTGCCCCTTTAAAGGGATGGTCACCGCTGACACTGGCTATTGGAGGGTGGGCGCGGCAAGATTAGGTAACCAACCTGAAGGCGCAATTTGGAGTAAATTGCTCTGGGATCCCTGCCATGGGGTTTTTACGGGCCCTGCACAGCTCAAAAGTTCTCCCGCTGACTCACCCTCTGAACTGAGGAACACGGCCCTCTGCAGCCCCTATCCACGGGCTGCCCACCCTCTAGGACTGGGGCACAAGGGGTTAGGGGTGGTGCTCAGAGGTAAATTCCTTTGTCCTGGCACACCCTTGAGACCTAGGCCTCCCTAGAGGAAGGTGGACTGGGAGAGGCCAGGGAGGGACTTACCGTGGGTTATATTAGTTGGGAAGGCAGACACCCAGAAACTTGATTCCCAGTCCAGGGCACTGCTTCCTGCTTCTCTTTGGGAAATCCTGAGGCAGGGACCAGGTTTAAACAGGAAACTCAACTCAGTTTTAGTCCTACTGCACCTGAACTTTGAGAGGAAAAAGGACGGCTTATTTCCCTGGTTTAGTGGGGCTGTGATTTCTACAGGAGCTTCACCTCGGATTTGCTGTGTGACCCTCAATCAGTCCATAGCCTCTCTGGACCTCTGTTTCTCCACTGGCCAGGGTTGGGTTCTGGCCTCTGCTTTCTGGGCCTGAGAGGGTGCAGAGCCCTAAGGAGTGCTGCCCATTTTCCTCCTCCCCACTCCATGGAAGTGCCAGGCGACTCGGTGTTATTGTTTGGGTAACAGGAGGCATGGGGCAGCCAGGGCACGGGTTGGGCGCAGGTTCTTACTGGAGAACAGGGCCTCGCTGTTCTCAGCCCAGGTGACATGTAAGTGATACAGCACCCTGACCTGCAGGTACAGGCTCCTGGCCGGGAGGGAGGCAGGCCGAGGGGCTGGCAGGGCGTTTGGCAGAGGCCTGGGATCTGCTCTCCCTGTGACGCTGCCGAGAATGGGCTGCTCGGAGGCAGGGCCTTGTCTGGGGTGTGGCCCAGGTGGAGCCACCCCACTGGAAGTGTGGGTGAGGATTCTGCCGGGGCCTCCCCCTGGCCCTGCTGGGCTCAGTAACCGTGGCCGCAGGCCCAGCCTCGCTGTGCAGAGCTTTGCTCTGTGCCGTCCACCCCACTCCGCCAGTGTGGCCTTATTAAAGTCAAATAATTCTCCAAACAGCTTCTCAGGGCAGAGAGTATTACCCCTGTCATATGGAATAACTGAACTCAGTGGGACCTGGCCTGTGAATTAATGTCAGAGTCAGAATTAGAATCCAGATCTCTCACTGTCTTCTACCCAGTAGGCGGAGGCTTAAAGACAGGCAAGAGCTGGGGTCAAGCCGGCCAGGTGGAAGGTACTCCAGGAGAGGCTCCGGATGTTGGCAGACTCTCCTGTCCAGCCTTGGCTGAGGGCTAGTAGTGCCAGCCAGCCCTGGCACCTGGCCCCCAGCTTCCAGCAGTGGGCAGGGTTGCCAGTGCTGGGCTCTGAACCCAACTCCTGGGGCTGCTTCCTGCCTATGGGGCACGTGCTGTCTTTGTCCATCTGCTGCCCGGCTTCTCCAGACACTGCCCTGGATGCTTCTCTTCCCAAGACAGAGCGGCTTGGGTGGAAAGGAAGGATGCTTATTGGAACCCATCTCTGACCTTTGGGGAGGGGGCACAATGGCCTGGAGGCCCTCGGTTGCTGTGCCCATGAGTATTGCTCTCTGAGGAAGCGGGAGGAGAGTGAGTCCCCATCCTCTAAGGGGCCAGAGGCCTTTCCTGTACCAGACTCGTAGACAAGGTCTTTCATTCAGTTTTCTGCAAGGTCAGTATCATTGTCCTTATTCATTCATTCAACAAGTATTTATTGAGCACTTACAATGTGACAAGTACTTCTCCAACCAGCAGGGTGCCAGTGTGAACAAGACAGACCTGCCCTCCTAGTACACGTGAGGAAGCCGAGGCTCAGAGAAGTAATGAGACAGACACATTCAGAGTGAGTGGCTGGCAGAGCCAGCATTAGGGGCTCTGTCTTTGTGGCTGCAGACCTGTGTTCTTTCCACCCTCTGTGCAACAGTCAGTCCGGAAGGGCAGATGCGCCCTGTCTTCCCAGGACCCCGGCTTTCAAGGGGAAGGCCACCTGTGGTCCTCTTTGCACTCCTAGTGCTTTCTCCGGGGCCGCCCATTCCCCGCAAGAGACCTTGTGCATCAGCTCTTACAGGCCTGGGCGTTGCATGAAGATGGTACCCAAGCCAGACCCCGGGACTGGAGGCAGCCAAACAGGCTCCCTGAATCCTCCAAGATACTGCTCTGTAAGCGCCCACCTCTGGATTCACCCACCACCTCCTCCTCTCTCTCACTGGGGATTCATGTGACTCTGGGTCATAGCCCCATGTGTCACCTGCTAACAGGCTGCAGTTAAGTCACTCAGCTCTTCTGAGCCTCATCTGAAAAATGGGAGGAATAGAACCTACTCTGGCTTCCTTGCTCGCTTTGCTGGTTTGAGGTTTCATTTGACAGGCTATGTGCCAGACCCTGAGCTGGGTGCCAAGGAGACAGTACTGGACAAGCCGTGGCTCCTCCCTGAGTTAATCTGAGGTTTGCTCGGTGCTGTGAGGCCCAGAGGAGGGAGGAAAGGACTTGAGGCTGTATGGACAGAGGAGAAGACATTTAACTGAGTCCTCCAAGAAGACCAGGAGTGTACTGAAGTGACTGGGCAGGAAAGATTTTCTTGGTAGAAGGAGCCACCATGCAAATGATTGGGGACAAGCTGATCTGTTCAGGGTCTCAGCTTGTTCAGTTTAGCTCCAAAATAGGGATAGTAATAATGGTGATTGTTTGTGGACCAGTTATATGCCAGCTGTACTTTTTTTTTTTTAATATTTATTTAGCTGTGCCGGATCTTAGTTGTAGCACTTGGGATCTTTAGTTGTGGCATGTGGGATCTGACCAGGGATCGAACCTGGGCCCCCTGCTTTGGGAGTGTAGAGTCTTGGCCCACTGGACCACCAGGGAAGTCCCTGGATGTATGTATTTTATAGACACTATTTTGCCTGCTTCTTAAAGCTACCCAGTGAGGTACTTTACTTTTATCCCCATTTCACAGATGGGGAAACTGAAGCTTTGAGAAATGCAGTAACCTCAGAGTTATGCAGGTGATAACCCACAAGGTCAGATTCCAGAACCCACATTAATCACCTGTGGGAGCTGGAGATGATGGCTTTGAATGCCATACCAAGGAGCTGGGACTTTATCCCACAGGCAGTGGGAAGCCATGGAAGAGTTTGAGACCTGGTACCTAGAAAGTTCTCAGTAAGGAGTGAGTGACCAGGGGAGTCTTACTCAAGTGTGATGATTGCAGTTGAGTTTTAGGAAGGGTGAGGGCTTAGAATGGGGGAGGCTGGCGTGTAGGCCCTTGTTACCATCCGGGGTTATGTCAGGAGTCTGCAATGCTGGGTGAAGTAGAACTCTGTCTACGAAGGCCTCACGCCTCCTCCTCCCCTCAGGCCTGGTTCCGCCCAGTCCTACTTCCCAAGCTCCTGAGAGAGAACACGTATGATGGGGCCTCAGAACACTGGCCCCTGGGGAGGATTAGGGGCATTAAGGGGGTTCAAGGGGCAGGATGTCCAGGGACTGGCGGGGAGGGAGTGCTGCTCCAGGAGCAGGAAGATTATATAATGGGGAAAGCACAGCTGTGCCCGCTGCTGCCAACAAGACTGCAGCTGCCCTGTGGACTTGGCCTCTGGCTCCAAAGTCCTGGGTCTTCCTGGTCTCTCCACACTCTTGCTGTGCATGAGGGCTGGGGACTGCTCCTTTTAGCTTCCCAGCGCCCGGATGGGGTAGGTTACTCACCTCATATCACACAGGAAAGGGGTGGTATACCCAGGGTGGACAGCACCCAGCGGAGGGCGAAGTCTGGGGTCTGGAGGACTGCGCAGGGGCCAGCTGCCATGCCTGCCTCTCTGTTGCCCTGGCTGGGCACTGGAGCCGGCTCCTCTTCCTCAGTCCTCTTGAGCACCTCCTGGTGTCAGAGACCGGATTTTGAATTCCCACTGAGCAGTGGTATGGCCTTAGGTGCCATCACTAGGCCCCTCTGCACCTCAGTTTCTTTCTCTGCCAAATGGGACCCAGGCCTACCTCCCAGGTCAGGAGGGTTTAATGGTGCCCCAGGTGTGAGGCAACAAACTCAGTGCCGGCGTGCAGCAGGGGCTCGGAAGAGAGCAGCTGTTAGCACCAAAGCCTCATCTCTGCCTCCCAGGATTCCCCATTTATTAGGAGGGGCTCCCAGGTGGCACTAGTGGTAAAGAACCTGCCTGTCAACGCAGGAGACCTAAGAGACGTGGGTTCGATCCCTGGGTGGGGAAGATTCCCTGGAGAAGGGAACAGCAACCCACTCCAATACTCTTGTCTGAAGAATCCCATGGACAGAGGAGCCTGGCAGGCTACAGTCCATGGGGTCGCGAAGAGTCGGAGACAATTGAAGTGACTTAGCACGCACGGCCCATGAGTCAGTAGTCCCTGCTTTGTGATAAGTGGTAAAATGAAGGTTCATAGGGAGTAGCAGTGATTCTGCAAGAATGGAGAGGGGTCCCAGAGCAGGCAGGGCCAGGGCATTTCTGGGCTGGGCACTCTCCCAGACTTTGTGTCCTTCAGCCCTTGCATCAGCTCTGGGAGGTGGATGTAAATACCCATGTTACAGATTGGGAAACTGAGGCCTCTTGAGTTGGTTAGTTGGCACACACCCACAGTCCTTTCCTTCTCACTGGGGGAGGTGGCATTTGAGCCAGACCTTCAAAGATGAGATGTTTTCTAGGCAGAGAACATGGGAGGGGTGCCCAAAGCAGGCTGCCTGAGTTGGGGCGATTGCAGGAGGCTTGAGGCCTGTGCCCTCCCAGAACTCCCGCCCCCGCCTCCAGGGCCCCTCTAGCCACTGGGAGCAGCCAGGGGCTGGGGCGCCCCATAGGGTCTGTCTTTGCTTTGTGCCACTCTGGTAAGTTCTGACAGTGTTCCCCACTCTCTCCTCTCTTTTCCAGAATGGTCAAGCCTCAGGGGAGGAAGCTGGGCTTCAGCCATCCAAGGTAAGGCCCAGGCCCTAGCACCGGAGCTAGGGATCGTCAGGGGTGGAGTGACTTTGCCTGGAGTGGACGAGGAGGGAGGCACTGACCTTGTCCCGCCCAGGTGTGAGGCCCCCTGGGGCAGGCAGGCAGCTCAGCCTGCCTTCTCTGAAAGTGAAAGTGAAAGTCACTCAGTCATGTCCCACTCTTTGCAACCCCGTGGACTATTCAGTCCATGGGATTCTCCAGGCCAGAATACTAGAGTGGGTAGCCGTTCCCTTCTCCAAGGGATCTTCCCAACCCAGGGATCGAACGCCGCATTGAAGGTGGATTTTTTACCTACTGAGCCACCAGGGAAGCCCAAGTCCTTCTCTGGTGCCACCGAATGCTCGAGGCAACCCCATATGTCAGGATTACTCACTTCAGCCTTCCAGTTCTTCAGGTGAGTGGACTATGGCCCAGACAGGGTCAGAAGCCAGGCTAGAACTCAGGTTTACCTGTCACCGAGACCAGGACGCTTCCTCTGTTTATTTGCTCATGGTGGCTTGGCTGACTGTATTAAGAGGGTGAAGGGCTGATGGGAGAGGCTCAAGTCCACTGGCTCTGATGAGGGCATGGCACCTGGCGCTGGAGGGAACCTGGTGGCCTCCAATCAAACCAAGGCCCAGTGCCTGGCACGTGGCACACAGGCCGTTTCTCAGGGCTCCCTGCTCCCAGCCCCAGGCCGGCTCCCTGGGCTCTGAGCTCTCTGGTCCCTTGGGCTCTCCCTTCAGCTCCCCAGGGCCTGTTGCTGGTTTTGAGTGTCAACAGCACTGCGAGGCTGGGGGACAGTCTGGCCTGGGCTTTCTCATCACCATGCTGGGAATGACCTCACCCAGTTCTCAAGGTGCTGTGAGGTCGCAGAGCTGCTGGCTGGGGAGGGGCTGTGGAAGCCGCCAGGCAGGACAGGGCGTGAGTTCTGGCAGTAGAGCTGACCTGAGTTCTAGTCCTGCCTCCACCATCACCATTTGACCTGAAGCTTCTCCCTTCTGAGTCTAGTTTCCTCAGCAGTAAAATGGGAATAATGGTACCTGCCTCCTGCCTCTCAGAAGTGACTTGAAGGACAAATGGAAGAGCAGCTGCCTGGCACACAGTAGCTTTAGCCCTGGCAGCCTGAGTGCCTGGCCATGTTGCTCAGCTCCACTGCCTGTTAGTGGCCGCGCCCTTCTGGCCTGGGTCTGCCTAGGTATCAGACCATAAGCCCGACCTTTGAGATGGACCGAGGGCTGGTCCTGATGTTTGTCTTGACTCAGCCTCCTAAGATAAGGGAGCCGAGTTTCCTGGGGCAGGGCAGGCCAACAGAAGTAGGCTCCCACCCCCTCCTCTTTTTGTTACTATGGCAACCTTGGGTCATCAAAGGCCAGGCCGAGTCATGTGGACTGGGCCCCTTGACTTGTCTCAGCCCCATGTCTCAGCCTCATGTGGGAGAATCTCTTCCCACCAAGTAGCTGCCCCTGGTTGCCTTGTAATGAAGGGACTGTAGGTCTCCAGTGAAGATCCAGATGTTCAGATCTTGGGGCTGTAGTTCTAGGGGTTGCAGAGGTGCCTGCAGCTTTGAGGGAACTGGTGGTGAGTGCAGCTTCTCACCTCAGAGCTAGAGGGGCTGGTTAAGAGAAGACAAGCACTTACCTAGGTGGACAACCTACATTTGATCCCAAGTCTGTGACTCCTTCCTGCTTCTGGAACAGCAGATCCTGGGGTGGGAAGGGAGACGAGGCTGGACATGGATGGGGCAGAGAGAGCCTTGAATGCCATGTTAAGAGAGAGAAAGTGCCATACCAGGAGCTTTGCATTTGGTTCTCATAACATCCTCAGAGGTAGAAACTGTTACTCTCCCCATTTTACAGATGAGAAAGTTGAGGCCCAAGGCCAGATCGCTAGTGGGCAATGAAGTCAGGTCTTGCTTGACCACAGAACCCACATTCCTCCCAGCCCAGGAAACACACTGAGTGCTGAAGAGGAGGAGCACTGCGTCCCTGTGAGCTCAGTTTCCATCATTACTTGGCACCTGCTCATTCACCTCTGTTGCTGCAGAATCTTGTAGCATTCCCAGTGCCCACTTTTGGGCTCAACACACCAGGGGGCGCTCAGCCTGTGGTCAGAACCTCATCACTTTGTGCAGTGGAAGGAGCTGGTTTTATCTTTTGCATCATCACATGTTCATGGCACTGGGAACCCCAAAATGAAGTCAACACCCCACCTTTAGGGAGTTCTCAGCATTGGGGAAGGGTGGTGATGAGAAAGCTGTGTGGTGGATGCAGTGATGGGGAGGAACAGGCTGTGGGCACATAGAACCTCCATTCAGTGCCAGGCCTGACAGTGGGCAGTGAAATATACCACCTGCCTACCTGCCTCTCTGGGGCATGATGAGATGAGCACGTCCCAGGGAACCCAGTAGCATCCACTCTCAAGGTTGATGGTGGACCAGATGGACGGGCACTGCTGTGTGTGGCAGAAGAGGAAACGTGGGCTGTGGGGCACCAGGTCACCTTCCCCACAGAGCTGGCATTTGCCTGGGCCTCGAAAGCCGGGATTTGGGCAGCTGGAGAGAGAAGTGGCCCTTCCAGGGGGAGGAGAGGCCTGACTTGGAGGAGAGGCAGGCTCTCTTGAGTTCAAAATCCTGCGCCTCTTTCTTATTTGCCAGCTGACCTTGGGCGAGTTGTTTTACCCCTTGGAGGCTCCGATGCCTCTTCTGTAAAAGGAGACTAGAGTCCACCCATCAGGGCCACCCAGAAGGAAGGAACGTGATGTGCATAAATTGGAGCATCCAGCAGTGTTTGAGACATCATATTGGTGTTTAATGCTTGTTTATTTGATCCGTTTCAGGCAGAAGAAGGGATTGGGGTTTTAGCAGCTGTAGAGAGGACTGCAGTCTAGGATGAGAGCTCCCCGTGTGCACCTGGTCCTTTAGGCATGCTGGGGCTCCATTCACCCTCCCTCCCTTCCTGGGGGTGGATTGGGCACCCCAGGCCCCCTCCCTGGCTATCTCCGGAGCTGGACCCCTTGGAAGCGCCTGCAGGTCTATTTTGAGAGCTGAGCGTCTCCCCCCCTCCCCTCCTCTCTTCCTGTTTATGAAACCCTGATCCCTCCCGGATCCCTCATGCTCCCCTGGCTGGAGCTCAGGCAGGATGTGATTGTGGACTTCGGGGAGCCTTGGGAGTCTCAGGTGTTCGGGGGGGAATTTCCCTGGGACTGGCCGGGGAAGGCTCCCCAACCCTCCACCCTCGCAACACCTGAGACCCGTGGACTCTTGTCCCTTCAGCCTGCCCAGAGGAGACCCTGCAGCAGTAAGAAAGCCCTTGCCGTTCAGGGAGTTCTGTTTACCACATCCCTTTATCTCTGTGGCCCATTTTTGCTTCTTGAAACAACCTTTTGAGGGTGCGAACATTTTACAGAAGAAGCTGAGGCTTAGATAGGGAGAAAGGGTTGCACGGGAACAAATGAGTAGACGGGTCTTAGTTTCCCACCCTGCCCTCCTGGCCTCAGGCCTCTTTTCCGTGCTGGTCTCTTTACACGGAGTGTCTTTTTTCCACCTCTCTGCTTGGCCAGCTCCTATTGATCTTCAGGGTCCAGCTAGACTGTCGCATCTTCCCAGATCTTACCCCGGGCAGAGAGTGAGACCCTATGGGCACCTCCAGCACTTGGCCTGCACTGTTGCACGCCGCGCTTCCGTTTCGTTATTGTGTATTTGGGGGAGCTGCCTGAGGACAAGGCTGGAGGCTTCCTTAACACGTGCGCCTCCTAGTGTCTGGCTCCTGGCCTGGGGACACATAGCCGGGGCCCGTAGCGGTGAGTAACGTCCCGAGGGGAGGCAGGCTGGTGGGCCTCGCAAGGAGGGTGATGATGAAATGCTTCAGCCTGTAGGCTTCGATTTTGCCCCAAGCTCTCTGCCTTTCTAGCCATGTGGCCTTGGGAAAGTCACTTTCTGTCTGAGTCTGGTTTCCTCTTCTCTGGAATGGGATGACAGCACTTCCCTTGGAGTAGGACATCTGAGCCTGGCAGAATCCACACCAATAAAAGCTGAAGGAAAGAATGGCTTCCTGCAATAAATGCTCAGCTAAGAGGCACAGTTCTCGTTGTCACTGCATGCCAGTCCTGGCCTCGGGCCCAAGGCCAGCTCGCCTATCAAGGAGGCCTGGAAACTGTGGACCCACTGCCCAGAGGCATGCTGGGAGAGGCGTCTGGGGATGTTTGCCCCATGAGAGGGGGCACCCCTGGGAGGCCCTGCAGATGCTGCCATCTGGGGGAGGGGCTGTTGATGTCCGTTAGGGCCAGAGATCAGCAGGTGGGCTTGGGCTGCAGCTGCTGGAGGGAGGCCCAGGTTGGGGACCCTACAGGCCAGGGATCAGGCAGGGAGTGTGGTAACGGGGGGCAGAGGCGGGTGGCGCTCTGGGCTTCTCTCCAGCTGCCTTGTGGGAGGAAGTAAATAAGAGGAAGTATCTATGGGGGGAATGGGGCCACGACCAGGGGGTGGGGTCTGGCGCTGTCCTCCCCGCTGCTGCCACCAGAGGCTCCCAGGCCCTGCACGCACCCCTCCAGAGCAGGCAGTTTGGAGACAGTGTCCTTCCTATTGCCCCTTCTTGTACCCTGCCAGCCACGGAGAGCCTTCTTTGCTTCTGAAGGGTACACGGGTAGTGAGGAGTCGGCGCGGGGGCGTAGCTGGTACTGGACCAGAGAGCTTTGGGGCTCTCAGGGCAACCCCAGACCCCAGGTCCTCCAGGAGAAGCTGGAGTACAACGAGAGGCCTCAGTCTAAGGAAGTATCTTGCCCAACAGCCAGCAGGCCCTCCTCAGACTGCTGTCAGGGGCTCTGTGGGGACTGGAAGGGGAAGTTCTGTGTCCGTGGGGGCGTTTCCACATAGGGCATGTCTGTGGAAATGGTTTCCGATCAGCGGACTCTGTGCATCTGTGTGTGTCAGTTCCTGTGAGGGTACTGGGTGAGTGATGTGGTGAGGCCATGTGGCAAAGGGCCGGGCCTGGTCCCCCCTGCCCCACGGCTACCTGTGAGGTCCATGCCTTCTGCACCGTCCCCCCCCACCGCCCCCACCTCAGGGCCCTGGGCGGATAGGCTTCTTCAGGGCAGCGCTGAGTGCGGTCGTGCCTGCTCTGTGGGCTGCCATTTTGGGTGGGCCCAGCCATGGGAAGGTCACCACAGGGGGAGGAACGCCCGTGCTCTGGGCCAGACTGTCAGAGGTGGTGGCCCTGCTGCCTTTTGCCCCCCATTCTCTCCTGGAGGTGTTTGCAAGTAAAGGGTGTACCCTGTGTGGCTGCCGCCTCTACTTGTGACTTCTGTCTGTGTCCGGCTCTTCTTTCCTTAGGATCAGAGAAGATGAGGAGAAAGGTCTCTCTGCATCCACCCTGGAGTTGTGGGCTTGGGGTCTACGGTGTCCCCTCCTCCGCAGGGGAGCCTTACCCATGTTCTGTCCCTCCTCCCGGCAGAGGGGGAAGTGAGAAGGAGGGGGTCAAGGACCCTGCCTTCTGGGCCAGGAAAGTTGCAAAAGCAGAAGTGAGGGGAGTAGCCAGGCTCTCTGGCCATAGGCGTGGGACCCACCATGCAGACCCCAGCAGATTTCCCCAGGGCTGAGAGAGACTCACGCCCCTGCCCCAGAAAGGTGAGCAGAGGCTTGGCCAGCCTCCAGCGGTGTCTGTCACCAAGACTCTGCGCCAGGAATGGGTTTGGGGGTGGCTCTGTGCCCTGGGGTTTCCGGGTGACTACCTCTGTCCCCAGGGACGGTTCTCAGTCAGAGGCAGACCGAGCGGTGGAGACTCAGACCTCAGGATGGGGCAGGTCGATGTTGCTGTGTGGTCTTTGCCCTCCCCAGCCCCTCTCTCAGCCAGGTTTTCTGCCTGTCCCACGTACTGGGTTCCTCTCAGGGGCCTGATTGACCTGCAGTTTTTCGTGACTGCAGCTTCTGTGGCTGTTCAGGCTCCCTCAAGGGAGGCGTCTCTGAGGGTCGACATCTAGAGGCAGAAGTCCCCAGACTCTCCCTGGTACTAAGGGAGGGGCCGGGCTTGGCTCGGCAGGGCATCGCTCTGGCTGACTTGCCCGCCCTCCCTTTCCTGGCCCCTGAGGCCTGCTGACCCCCGGCCAGGCAGGGCCCAGGGAGAGGACCTGGGTTTGAGCAGGCTCTGCCACCAGTTCACTTTGAGCCTGGGTGAGTCGCTGTCCGGTGAAGCTCAGTTTCTGGTTCCTGAAGTGGGGCATGACAGCTTTGGGATATCTGTCTGGGTCAGGGTCAGAGTCATCAGATTACACTCAGCAGACATCCGTCTCCGTCTAGTGACTTGATCCTGGGCCCCTCTCAGGCCCTGGCATAGGACGGAAAGCCCAAAGAAATGGAATTCCTCAGAGATGAGTCGTCCACAAGTACCAGACTGCTCTCTCTCAAGTGCTGGGGTTTTGCAGATGATGTTCCCCCAGGTGGACCAGCAGGAACCCAGAGCTCTTGCCCTTAAGTCCAGGGTCTGACTCTCTGGGTGCCTGTGTGTCTATGTGCCCTGGGTATCTGTCAGCCTCCTTGGGCCTCACTGACGCTGGCTGCCTCTGACTGCTGCCCACTTGCTTCTGCTGTTGAGTTCCTGTCTGTCTCCACTCCATGAATGCCTGTCTTTACCTGTTGGGTCCATGTCACATAGCTGGGTGCCTGTTGGGTCGTGTCCCTTCTGTCTCTGCCTGTTGAGTACATTCCCCATCTGTCTCCACCTGTTGGATGCAAGCCCCCATCTGCCTCTGCCTGTTGGATCCCCATCTGTCTCTGCCTGTTGGGTACATGTTACCATCTATCTTTGCCTGTTGGAATGTGTGCCCCCCATCTGCCTCTCCATGGTAGATATGAGTCCTTGTCCACTTCTGCCTGTTGGGTATGAGTCCCTTCCTGCCTCCTCCATATGTTGGGTACATGTTCCCATCTGTCTCTGCCCACCGGATGTGTATTCTTCCCACCTCCTTCCTGTTGGGTGCATGGCCCTGTGCATCCCAGCCTGCTGGGCACGGGGACTCTCCTACCCATCTGTTGGATGTGCGCCTTCATCTGTCTTCACCTGTAGGGAGCCTGCCTCTGCCTGTTGGTTGTCCCTCCTCATCTGCCTGAACATGTCTGGTCCCTGTGTCTGCCTGTTGGGCACCTGTCTCCTCCTCAGCAGCTGGCTTGGCATATGGGGCTTTCCCTCTGCAGGCCCACAGGGAGGATGGGGAGGAGGGCCAGAGGGCAGCCCTCCGGCGATGGGGAGGGTGGGGGAGAGAGAGGAAGGGAGGTGGTAAGGGAGCTGGGAAACCACAGGCCCTGAGTGATTGGCGGCCCTGGGCTGGCCCAGCCCCCGCCTTCACCCTGCACATCCGCCTTGGGCCTGGCCACCTCCGCAGCAGCCCCGGACGCTGCCTGCTCCTGCCATGGTGCCTCGGCCCAGCCGGGCGCATGGAGCAGGATCCCAAGCCGCCCCGTCTGCGGCTCTGGGCCCTGCTCCCCTGGCTGCCCAGGAAGCAGCGGCCCAGGATCAGCCAGACCTCCCTGCCTGCCCCTGGCCCTGGCCCTGGCCCTGGCCCCAGGCAGGACTCGGTGAGTGTGCCCAGCTGTCTGGGCCTGGCCTGACGGTGGCCCCTGGAACAGGTGCCCTGGTAACCAGTTTGGAAACAGCTGGCTCTGGGTTCTCCTTGCCCATGCCTGACCCTCCTGGGTGACTAGACCCTGTCCAGCCTTGCTTCCTGGGAGAGTGAGGAGGCACTTCCGGGCTCCAGGGTGGCATCAACAGATTGGAGGGAGAGCAGAGGGGTTCTAGAACATCTGGGACCTGGCAGGAGTTTCTAGTAGACTTGTGTGAAGGAAGTGTCAGAGGGTGGTGCAGAGAGTCCCAGTCTTACTCCCTCAACCTCAGGCTGACACTTACTGGGATGCTAGGGGGAGTCTGAAGTGGCGACTTTGTGTTCTTGTGTATCTTAGCCTTGTCCTTCTACCAGAGAGAGCCCATCTTCCATCTTGGCCAGAAACAAAACCCAGCTGTGCCTTCCCAGTACATGAGCAAACTCGACTTCCTATTGTGGCAAAACCAAAACCTTTGTAGCTGCGGGAGGGGAGCCTCCAGGGAGGACTTGGGGCAGGTCTGTAGGCCTCAGCCAGAGCCTGGCATTGGCTCAGCCCGGCCGTGCCTGGGCACCCCTCTGGGCCTGACCAGGCTGGAGCAGCAGGAACGATACGAGCTCGCCTGACCCGGCTCCTTGGTGGTTTGGCCCTCCCTGGGTTTTGATATGCATGAATTGGGAGGCCTCGTCTTCCAGGGTAGCTGGCTGGTTGGGCCTGCAGGACCCTGTCTGCTGAGATCTGGCGGGAGTAGGATCTCAGGATGGGGGGCCATGCCCTTTGCTGACCTGGATGGGACCCACCATGCTCACCAGCTCTGTTCCTCCATCAGGATGAGGGCGTTCTCAAGGAGATCTCCATCACACACCATGTCAAGGCTGGCTCGGAGAAGGCCGACCCATCCCATTTTGAGCTCCTCAAGGTCCTGGGCCAAGGATCCTTTGGCAAAGTGAGTCCCGAGCCCAGAGCTGGGAGGGCAGCACTGGTCATGTCACAGTGGGGGTGGGAGGACCGCCTTGGAGCTCAAAGGATCAGAGCGCAAGGGTTGATGGGTCTGAGGGGAGGAGGAGAGAGGTCACTGTGGTACCCAGGGGCAACACAAGGGCAAGCTGGTACTTAGGGAAGCTGGAGGTCAGCCTGGGGCATGCGAGCTGGCAGGGTCAGCCCCCTGCCCATCTTCTCTTCTGCTTCCCCCTCACCACCCCCACCCCGATGCCGTCTAAGGTCTTCCTGGTACGAAAGGTCACCCGACCTGACAGTGGACACTTGTACGCCATGAAGGTACTAAAGAAGGCAACGCTGAAAGGTGAGTGGGGGGTGCCTCCCCGCAGAGCCTCAGGCTGGGCAGAGATAGAGGGCAGATGACACCCAGCTCTTAGGGGCCTAGGGTCTGATGGGAGAGACAGCTATCTCACCAGGAATACCCGGTCTGAAGATACAGAAACAGGCCTATTCTCAGCCCCTCCTTCTCTCCCACTGCCCCAATGGCAAAGACAGGATCCATTCAGAAGAAAAGACTTCGGGAACTAACCCCTTCCCACCCCCCTAAGCCAAGTGCCAGTGTCTGTAGCTGAAGGGCGTCTGGCAGGAGGCAGGGGTGAGTGCAGTGTGTTGCGGGGGCGGGCGGGGCAAGGGCTTCAGATATCAGGCATCAGCTTGGTTAGGCCGAGGCATTCTGTTAGCAGAATTGCTTCATGATGCTTGAAGAGTCTGAGGGAGACCTCTCAGAGTTGGGGAGAGCGTGAGAGGAGAGGAGGGAACCCAGGGAATGAGGGAGTTGGGCGGGTTGGAGAGGGTGAGTCAAGGCAGGGCCCCAGAGATGGGGGCCTCAGGGCCTCAGAAAGGAGCTGAGCCCACGTCTAGAATTCCCAGACTTACAGAGGGTGTGAGGGTGGTTGCGAGTGGGCTTTGGACTGGACAGTGACTCCTTGGTCAGCCTGGGGACCAGGCTGGTCCTGCTGACCAGGAGGAGTGGGCCCTGGCTAGGATGGTGGGGGCAGAATAGGAGGTACTGGCCTTGGGTTCCTGTGGCCACAGTGGGCTGGCTGTGGGGTGACTTAGCTGTGGTGCTCTAAGACCAGCCTGGTAGTAATGGGAATCCTTCCCCAGGAAGGATGATGGAAGGAGAAAGATGCTGTGAAGGGCTCCCAGGCTGGGACAGGGGAGGGGGTGCGGGACCCCACAGACTGGTGCAGTTGGTGCTGGGACCCAGGAGAATCTGGGTTTCAGCCTCACAAGGGAGAGGCTCCCATGGGAGTAGCCAGGTAAGCTGTGCCTTTAGAGGGTGAGTTAGGCCTTCTCTCCAGACTGAAAACATAGAGGAAAGACACCCCAGGAGGGAGGAACTATGCCTGAACAGAAATGTAGAGTCATTTGATAGTTTGAAAATGCTAGATGTATTTGGGAAGCAGTGATGAGGGTAGTTAATCCAGCATGGTCCTGGCCTTGTCGGGTGAGTGAAGCAAAAAAATTAGAGGGTGAAAGGTGCTCTGAAGGGGGACATAGAGCACTACAAGAGTCCAGAGGGCTCCAGCTCAGCCTGGCAGGTTAAGGAAAGTTTCCTGGAGGAGAGGATGCCTGAACTGAGTCAGAGGAGAACTGGCTGACGATCAGAACGGCCTAGGGACTTTTATTCTTAAAAAAAAAAGGGTGAGGTGCCTGCTCAGACCTATGAGTCTGAAATTCATGCCCAGGGAGTCTACCCTCAGCTATAATCAGGGACTTTTTTCTTGCTTTTTTTGGCCACACCGCATGGCATGTGGAACTTCCCCAACCAGGGATCGAACCCACGCCCGCTCTAGTGGAAGTGCAGAGTCTTAACCACCGGACCACCAGGGAAGTCTGGGAATTGGAGATTTTTATGCCAGACGGAGAAGGGGCTGATGAAGGCATCCCAGGGGGAGCCACAGGGGCAGAGGCTGGGGGCACACAAGGAACAGGTTGCTTAGGCTGGCTGGATTGAATGGCCCCTCGGGACACAGCTAGCGACAGGGCTAGAGAGGTGGGCAGGGCACCAAGGGCCAGTCTTGGGCACTGCCGAGAGACATGAGGAACAAGTAGAAAAGAGAGTCCTTCTTAGCCAAGGCTGGGGGCGGTGCTGTGCTGGGCGGCCAGACCTTTGGTAAGCCTCTTCTTCCTTTGACCAGTGCGTGACCGCGTTCGGACCAAAATGGAGAGAGACATCCTGGCTGACGTAAACCACCCGTTTGTGGTGAAGCTGCACTACGGTAAGACCACAGACCCTCCCTGACCTCCCACCCCACCTGCCGGCCTTTGCCCTTGTCGGGGGGCTGTTGCCTCCCCTATATACTGCCCCATTTGCCGCCTGGCAGACCAAGAGAGCTGAGGGGCAGAGGGACAAGGCCCAGGGCGCAGCTGGCTCCCCCATGGCCTTTTCCCGTCTCCCCAGCCTTCCAGACTGAGGGCAAGCTCTACCTTATCCTGGACTTCCTGCGCGGCGGGGACCTCTTCACCCGGCTCTCTAAAGAGGTGAGCTGATGCCCGGGACACCTGGACACCCCACTGCCAGGGCCCCGGATGGAGCTGGCGCGAAAGTGAGGCCTCCACCTGGGACTCGCCAGGCCTGCCCAGCATTCCCTGACCGACCCTGGGACAGAGCCCATTCCCTGGCTGAAATTCTGAGAGTTCCCTGAGATGGGTGAGGAGAATCAGGCCCAGGATGTGATCCTGCCCTGATTCCAGGAACCCAAGAGTGGCTCTCACCTCTTCACCTCCTTGCTTCTTCTTTTTTTTTTTTTTAAGATTTATTTATTTGAGAGTTTTTATTTATTTTTTGGCTGTGGTGGGTCTTTATTACTGCATGCAGGCTTTCCCTAGTTGCAGCATGTGGGGGCTGTGACTCATTGCAGTGCTTGGGTTTCTCATTGCAGTGGCTTCTCTCGTGGTGGAGCATGGGCTCTGGGGTGAATTGGCCTCAGGAGTTGTAGCTTGTGGCCTCTAGAGCTTGGCCTTAGCAGTTGCGGTGCACAGATTTAGTTGCTCCAAGACATGTGGGATCTTCCCAGACCAGGGATCAAATCCCTGCCCCTAACATCACAAGGTGGATTCTTAACCACTGGGCCACCAGGGAAACCCCTTCACTTCCATTTTTTTCAGGGCTTCCCTGGGCAGGGTTATGAGGATTCGGAGAAGCTCAAATCCACCTGGAAAGCTGGATTCTTTAGGATTATGTGCTGTTAACCAAAAGGCTTTTGAACTCACATATAAGAATTTGAGCCAGATATAAAAATGGGACCAGTAATACAAATTAAATTTTAGAAGAGAACCAAAGTTTTTAAATGTTTAAAATGCTGTTTGAATGATCAAATAGATAATACATGACTGAGAAGAAAAATATCCATTGAGAAGTCTTCCTCCCACCCCAGCCCTCTCGACTCCCTCCTCTAGGTAAACATTTTTCTTATCTAAATTTCCCATGTTTCTTTGGGAAAAAAATACAAACCAATTCAACGTATGATCTGAATCCTGACCCCTACTTTCTTACATACAAAACACCATTCTACATATACTGTACTTTGCTTTCTTCATGACAGTGTGTTTTGGGGTAACTTGGCACTTATACCTTGGAGATGGATCTGTAGCCATCCGTCATATGGAGGGATCCTTGTTCTAGTTTATGGCTGCATTGTTGTTCAGTTGCCAAGTCATGGCTGACTCTTTTGCAACCCCATGGACTGTAGCCTGCCAGCATCCTCTGTCCATGGGAGTTTCCAGGCAAGAATACTGGAATGGGTTGCCATGCCCTCCTCCAGGGAATCTTCCCGACCCAGATCTTGAACCCGTGTCTCCTGCTTGGCAGGCAGACTCTTCATCACTGAACCACCTGGGAACCCCTCATGGCTGGCAGAGCACTCCGTGATGTGGGAAGGAGACAGTTTAGTTTACTGCTTGACCCTTGGGCTGTCTCCAGCCTTTCCCTACTTGCCTTTCAACGCTACCATGAGTGACTTGGATATTAGTCACTTTATTCTTTAAACCCCTTCATAAAGAGAAGGGGGTATGGAATCTCTGAGGGGGATGGGGAAGCTGCTGAGTGCCCAGTGCCCCAGCTCCTGAGAAAGGGGCGATCCCGGCTGAAGTCCCTCCCGCCCGTTGCAGGTTATGTTCACGGAGGAGGATGTGAAGTTTTACCTGGCCGAGCTGGCTTTGGGCCTGGATCACCTGCACAGTCTAGGCATCATTTACAGAGACCTGAAGCCTGAGAAGTGAGTGAAGGCCCAGCTCTGCCCAGCTCCCTAGGGTGTGCAGAGGCAGGCCCCAGGGGCCTCTTCTAGAGCAGAGCCAGTCTGAGGGGGTGGGGTGACTCCCCCTGAGAAAGTCCCCCTCTCTTGGGTTGCCCCAAGAACTGGCGGGTGGAGCAGAGTGGTGGCAGCAGTAGGCTCGCCTGGGGGCTGCCTCATCACTAGGGCTGCCATCACCAAGCACCAGGTACCTCTGTGCCTGGGCGTTGCCTACCTTTTTTGCTAATCCAGTGTGACATCTGAGATGCCACTATTAAAAGTCCTTCCTTGATATGACCCTCTGTAGAATCTTCCTTAACATCTAAATATCCTCAAGTGGTAACTTGGGAGCCAGGGGCAGGTGCTTACGTGGAGTGGGATGTAGCTTTCGAGTAAGGCAGAAAGTGAAAAGTGAAAGTGTTAAGTCACTCAGTCATGTCCAACTCTTTGCAACCACTTGGACTGTAGCCCACCAGATTCTTCTGTCCGTGGAATTCTCCAGGCAAGATCACTGGAGTAGGTAGCCATTCCTTTTTCCAGGGGATGTTCCTGACCCAGGGATCGAACCTGGGTCTCCTGCATTGCAGGCAGATTCTTTACCATCTGAGCCACCAGGGAAGCCCAGAGTCAGGCAGACCTGAATTCAAATCTAATCTCTGCCACCTCCTAACTCTCCAACTGGGGGAGTTATTTAACCTCCCTGGGCCTTAACTTCCCCATCATTAAAACGGGGCCATGTGAGTATCTACCTCACACAGTCATTTCAAGAATTAGCAGAAAGGTAGGCAACACACCTGTGCAGCACCCCCAGTCCCTGCGCCACCCACCCATTCATCAGCCGGACCTGGTGGACCAGCTTCCCTGGGCTGAGCCCAGCCCCTACAGACCCATGGCGTCACCTGACCCCACCAAAGGCCCACGACTGAGGGGCCCTGAACCCTTCTCTCCATTGCAGCATCCTTCTGGATGAGGAAGGCCACATCAAACTCACTGGTGAGTGGAGGGCGCCTGCCCGTCCGGTTTCAGGGGAGGGCAGGGTGGGCTCTAGAGGGACCTGGGCTGAGTGCTAGGGTATCCGCTTGTCCTGAGAGGCTGTGCCAGGCACTTAGAAGTGGTCAAAAGTCCAGGCCTGGCATGACGTGGGTTTGCATCCCAGGTCCCCACTGTGTAATGCTGAGCAGACCATCTCACCCCCCTGGGCCTCAGCTTCCTCCTGAGTACCATGGCGGTGATGCCCTCAGGCCTCTGGGCAGGAGGGCATGGGTGTGCAGGGGTGGCAGCGAGGAAGGTAGGGGGTCCTGAAGGTGTGTCCACTTGCGCTCCTTGTCACAGACTTCGGTTTGAGCAAGGAGGCCATCGACCATGAGAAGAAGGCCTATTCCTTCTGCGGGACAGTGGAGTACATGGCCCCTGAGGTTGTCAACCGCCAGGGCCATACCCACAGTGCAGACTGGTGGTCCTATGGGGTGTTGATGGTGAGTGCCCAGGCAGGGGTAAAGCATCCAGCAACCAGCCCAGGCATTGGGCCTCAGTTTTCCCATCTGTGGGGCATGGGGGCAAGGGAGGGTGGTTTCTGGTCTCTAAGGCTCTTCTCTTGTCCTCTCATAGCTAAGCTGGCCTCACACTCCTCCGAGCTGCAGTTTCCTTCCTTGGAAGGATTCCGGGCTTGGCCCCACCTGGGGTGCCCCCCGCCCCATACTGGGCCTCTCCCCAACCTCAGGCCCCTAGTTCTGCTCCTGGTGGTCTGATTGATGGAGAGGGGAGGGACACACACAGTTCTTGATCCAGGTGGACCTCCTGGGCAGGGGGCTGAGTGGCTGGCCCGGGTGGGAGGAGGTGGGGGGCCTGAGGGGCGGGAGCAGAGCCTGAACGGACCCTTGTTCCCTGCAGTTTGAGATGCTGACGGGCTCCCTGCCCTTCCAGGGGAAGGACCGGAAGGAGACTATGACTCTGATTCTGAAGTAAGCCCAGCCTGTCTCTGACATCTCCAGGTGTCTCCTTTCTTGGCCTCGTTTGGGGGCCAGAGTATCACCCCACACCTATCCTCAGATTCTCCAAGAACGAGACACTCTGCTGGTTCGAGTGCTATGCTTTTGCTAGGGCTCCCTTTTCACCCACGGGGCCTGTGGGTGGAGAATCCTGAGTCTCTGGGAGGGAAGTTAGTGGACGGCTTGTCTGGACTGAGCTGGAAATGAGATGTGGACAGAGGCGGGAGGTGAGATGGGGCCTCCGGGGCGGGGCTCAACCCTGACGAGACCCGGGGGCCATTGCAGGGCAAAGCTGGGCATGCCCCAGTTTCTAAGCACGGAAGCCCAGAGCCTCCTGCGGGCCCTGTTCAAGCGGAATCCTGCCAACCGGCTCGGTAAGTGGCCCCAGCCCAGGGGAGGGGAGCGGGTACAGCTGTGACCTAGGCCACGGGGCCACATCTGGGGCTGAAAGGGGCCGTTGTCCTTTGTGTGGGCAGACAATGCCGGCGGCCACCCTGCCTTCTGGCCCCATGTGTGGAGTGTGGGGCGGGGGGGTGACCTGTGTCTGGGGGAAAGCAGGAACTGAGTCATCTCCACTCCCCCTGGGGATGAGGACAGAGGCCGGCACGGCTCCTCCGCCAAGGCTGCTGGCTCAGGAGAAGGGGCACGAGTTCGGGCGCCAGGGGCTCGGGACCCCACTGCTGGCACGCGGTGGTCCCTCCACAGATACTGTGGTCGGATGAGTGCTGTTTGTGAGCAGAGTGACCCAAAGCAGTTGACGTCTCCCCTCAGAGCCCGAGGTCCTTGTCTCCACCAGGGACAATGATCTCGAGCTTTGTGGATTAAATGAAGTCACATGAACGTGCCTGTAGTAGCTGATCAGTATGTGTTGGCTCCTTGGCTCCCGGGTTCACCTGGACCTTGACCAGCTTCGTAAGGTCCCATCCAGGTGTCTGGGCTTGAAAGGAGGGAGAGCCTGTCTGGTGGCTGACAAGGGCGATGGGCTAAGAGCAGCAGAGATGAGGCCTAAGTTGGTGCGGAGCTGGGGGAGGTGGGGACCCCCTGCAAATCTCAGGACAGGTTTGACCTGTCCTGACTTTGGCCTTTGACAAGTTGTCTAGCTTCTCTTCTCTGGACCCTCCTTCTCCCATCAGTACATGGGAGCCCAATCATCAAGAGGCTCCAGAAAGTGGAAAATGCTGAGTGGTCTGTAGGCCTCGGGGTGATAGCTGGACTTGGGGTGGTGTGAGCCCAGCCTCTGGTCCCAGACCCCAGTGAGGCGCGGCCACTCGGAGGACAGGGCGGCTGTCTGGGGTCGGAAGGCCCTGGGGCAGGCCCCTCATCTGGGCTCTTGCAGGCTCCGGCCCTGATGGGGCAGAGGAAATCAAGCGGCATGTCTTCTACTCCACCATTGACTGGAATGTGAGTGAGTCTATCCACCCTGGGGCCCCAGGCAGGGCTTCGGCTGTGGTGGGAGGGGGCCTCTGCTGACTCGAGCCTCCGACGTGAAGCAGAGGTGACAGCGTGGCCTTGGGGGCACGGGCTGGCCTCCTGAGGGCGAGCAGTTATGCCCTGTCTGCATAGCCTGTGCTCCGTCCAGGCCATTAACTCCTCCTCCTGCATGGGGCTGCTGATGGGCTGTGGGGGTGCCAAGGTAACCAGGGCGCCCACTCCACCTTGCAGAAGCTGTACCGGCGTGAGATCAAGCCACCCTTCAAGCCGGCCGTGGCGCAACCTGATGACACCTTCTACTTTGACACTGAGTTCACGTCCCGCACACCCAAGGGTGCGTCCCTCGTCTGACTTTGTCCTGGACTTTCCCTTCCCCAGGAGGGAAGTGGGGAGTCGGGGCCTCTTTGGGGCACAGGGGCCCTGAGGGCTGAGGCAGGCCCAGGTGTGTGGGCAGACAGGCGGGGAGTCTCTGACTCTTTGTCCCCGTCTCATTCAGCCTGGCTGTCCCACTCTGGGGCTCTATGGGCTTCTTTGTGCCTGGGCAAGGGGGTGGGAGTGAGTGGGTGAGTGGGCCACAATAGAAAAGTCAGGACCCTTGGCCCCGGGCACCTTCAGCCCACTGGAAAGACCAGACACATCAGGCTCCCACTCACGTCAGGGGTGAAGAATCTGACCTGGCAAATGCGCGAGGTGGACGGTCTGGCAGAGCAGGGGTGACGGTGCCCAGAGGTCAGGGGCTAGCGTGGGAATCGGCTTTGGCTGCTCTGACAACTGGGCTTCGGTGACGCATCTGGAACACGGACTTAGCCAAAGACCCACTCAGTCCATGGGATTACAGATAGAAGCCAAGGAGGGGGCTTCTGAGAGGGAACTTGGTGAATCCTGACGTTTTGGCCACATACTGGGGAGGAGTGTTCTGAAAGGCCTCCTAGAGGGACAGGTTTTAGCAGAGGGGTGCTTGTACGTCTCTGATGTCGGGGAACTTGTCACTTCCCCGAGCAGCCCGTCGCATCTTTATTTATCTGACAAGTATGTACCAGGTCCGTTAGTGTGCCAGCCATGCGGGGACTGACGGTGCACAGGACAGACCCAGGCCCTGCCTTCATACGGCTCAGGCTGCAGTGGGAGAGACACAAAGTCAGCTCTGGGCAGCTCGGCAAGTGCAGCTTAGCAGGGGCAACGGGCTGGAGGAGCAGCGTGAGGCCAGGTTTCTCAGAGGACAGTGTGTGAGCTGAGCCTCAAAGGATGGACAAGGAATGGTTGTCTAGTTAGCAGGAACAGCATGTACAATGGCTTAGAGTCTCCTCTAAGGATCTGAGAAGCTGGGCGTGGCTGAGCTGTGGAGTGGGGCGAAAGGAGGCTAAGATCACAAGCATCTCATTGCCTGGGCTATCCCAAGGGCAGAGGAAGGGTACAGACAGGGCACAGACTTGTGATCGGAACCCTCCATCTGGCTGCTGCAGAGAAGATGGACCTAAAGGGGCAGACCAGACACAAGAAGGCCTCCAGGAAGGGATAAAGTGCCCTGGCCTGGGCGGGTGGTGGATGTGAGGGGTTTTGCTGTTTCTTGCATGACAGGGCTGGACTGGTCTGAACACACATGGGCAGACGGGCTAAAGCCGGAGATGAGAGGTCCTGCCCAGGCTCCCATCCCGGCCAGCTTTCTGGGCTACCTCGGGTCAAGGGTGCCTCCTCTGGTTCACACCCCGCTCCTGCCTCTGCAGACTCCCCAGGCATCCCTCCCAGTGCCGGTGCCCATCAGCTGTTCCGCGGCTTCAGTTTTGTGGCCACCGGCCTAATGGAGGACGACGGCAAGCCTCGGGCCACACAGGCGCCCCTGCACGCGGTGGTACAGGTGAGGGGCGGGAGAAACTTCTCAGCTGTCCCTTTCTTCTTGGAAGCCGCGAGGTGGAAGAGCTGAGAACACAGGCACTGAACGCGGACAGACTTGGGTTCAGACCCTGCTGCCACCGGGGAGCCCACTGCGCCGCAACCTCCTTGAGCCTCAGTTTCCCCACTTGTAAAACAGGGAAGGCAGCGTGCTTATGAGTTTCTTTTTTTTTTTTTTTTAGTACCTTGAAACTTTATTTTAAAAATATTCTGAAATTTGAATTTTTCAAGAATCGCCATCTGCTTTCCTTTCACACACGCTTGGTCCTAATAAGTCCCGTGTGCATGTGTGTTCAGTTGCTTAGTCTTGTCTGACTCTCTGAGACCCCATGGACTGTAGCCTGCCAGGCTGCTCTGTCCATGGACACTTCCAGGCAAGAATACTGGAGTAGGTAGCCCTTCCCTTCTCCAGGTTATGAGTTTCTTGACACAGAGCCAGAATGTTGGAGGGCCGGGGCACACCCAGGTTGGTGGCGCTGGGTGGTGGCTGGCCCTGACAGGTTGGGCGGGCACTCGGATCTCTTCCCACTGTCTCCCACTTGCCTACTCTCCGAACTCCATGGGAAATTTAGAGTTGAGAGGCAAGAATGGAGACTTTGGAGCTCACTGCCTGGGTCAGAGCTTCCAAGGTCAGGGATTGTGGAGGGGACACTTCCTCGTGCCTCAGTTTCCTCATCTGTAAATGGGGGTGAGGATAGAACCTTTCCCCGAGGGTTGTTTCAAGGATTATGTGAGTTACATAACACAAAGTTATGCGTAAAGTTAGGGTGACTTATGTGATTTATTATCCAACTGGGATATCTTGGTCCCAGACAAGTGTTAAACCAGACTGGATGTGAGGACAGCAGATGTGAAGCAGGGCCGTGTGGGCTGTGTGGTCACCTGGTGAAAAGGGCTCCTGCTACACACTCAGCATCACAAAGCATTTGATACAGTTAATGTCTTAGAGCCTCGAGACATCCCACAAGGTGGGCTGTGTCTCCCAGAAAAGGGAAACAACCTGCCAACAGCCACAGGAAGTGGAGAGCTGGGACCTGGCTCAGGGCTCCCATGCCCCTCGCAGGCCTGCCTGGGTTCTCAGAGCCACCAGCTGTTCCACATGTGTGTTATGGCTCCTTACCTGCCTGCTTCAGCACCCACTGACCACAAACTGCAGCCAGGCGCCCAGGAGCCAGCAAGTGTGCCCATCATATAGTGTAGAAAACAGGCCCGGAGAGGGGCAGGTTCTTGCCCGAGGCCTTCTACCCCAGGCTTCCTATTGTTGTTCAGTCACTAAGTGGTGTCCGATTCTTTGTGACCCCAATGACTGCAGCGCACCAGGCTTCCTTCTTGCCCAGTGCCACCTCCAGGGGCCCAAGGCCTGGGGCTCTGGGAGATGACTTTACATTCTAGAGCACATAATCAGTCCCACCTCTTGGTCTTCTGCAGCAATTACATGGGAAAAACCTGGTTTTTAGCGATGGCTATGTGGTAAAAGAGACGATTGGTGTGGGCTCCTACTCTGAGTGCAAGCGCTGTGTCCACAAAGCCACCAACATGGAGTATGCTGTCAAGGTGAGCCTCATGACCTTGTCCAGGCCAAGGATGCTCGGCTGGGGTGGAGATGGTGGGTGATGTAGCCCTGGCCCTCTGGTCGGGGAGGGATAGTGCTGGAAGCTCTGTGGATGGGTGAAAGGCGTGCGGCTGAGACTCCACGCCCTGCAGCGTGGGGCTCTGTGGCAGGTCGGGTGAAAGGCGTGCGGCTGAGACTCCACGCCCTGCAGCGTGGGACTCTGTGGCAGGTCAGGTGAAAGGCGTGCGGCTGAGACTCCACGCCCTGCAGCGTGGGGCTCTGTGGCAGGTCGGGTGAAAGGTATGTGGCTGAGACTCCACGCCCTGCAGCGTGGGGCTCTGTGGCAGGTCGGGTGAAAGGTGTGCAGCTGAGACTCCACGCCCTGCAGCGTGGGGCTCTGTGGCAGGTCGGGTGAAATGCGTGCGGCTGAGACTCCACGCCCTGCAGCATGGGGCTCTGTGGCAGGTCGGGACTCTGGAGTTGATCCCCCAACACCGCCACGTGCACCCCCTTTCCTCAGGTCATCGACAAGAGCAAGCGAGACCCCTCGGAAGAGATTGAAATTCTTCTGCGGTACGGGCAGCACCCCAACATCATCACTCTGAAAGATGTGAGTGGGGGTCCTTGAGGGTGGGGTGGGGACACGGGCCCTCGATTCTCGGACGGGTCTCGGGGTGGCCATTCCTTTGATTTCTGATCCTCCTCTGCTCACGGATGGGAGGTCCACTGAGGCGCCTCTAGTCTGGCTGCACCAGGTGCCCTCCCTGGGTGACGCTGGCATTCTCTGAGAGCATTCTTGCCCTCAGGACAGAGCCAGCATCCTGCTCAGGGGCCCAGGTGAAAGCCCTGCCAGGGTGATGAGACACAGAGCAGAACCCAGGCCCAAGGCTCAGGTCGTGCCTCCCTGGCCCTGTGAGCGGGCGACCGAGGAGCCTAGGCCTGGCGTCGAGGGGAGGGGCCTGACGGTGCGGTCTCTGGCAGGTGTACGATGACGGCAAGCACGTGTACCTGGTGACAGAGCTGATGCGGGGAGGGGAGCTGCTGGATAAGATCCTGCGGCAGAAGTTCTTCTCGGAACGCGAGGCCAGCTTCGTCCTGCACACCATCAGCAAGACTGTGGAGTACCTGCACTCCCAGGGGGTAAGTCTTGAGTAGGGAGCACCGAGTGGGCCTGGGGCAGGGGGCGGCCTAGGGTCTTACCATCAGCAGAGTGCATGGACCATGACTGGCCCAGACAGTGGCAGTCTTCCACCAGCCAGACAGAGGGGAGACCCGAGCTGGGTGAGTGGGCAGGTGGATGGAAGTAAGGAAGGAAAGGAGGATGAGGCCACATTGTGAAAAGGAACGTTTATTCAGGACCTAGGCAGGCATCATGCTGCGTTCCTTCTTGGTTATCTCAACTGATTTTCACAGCAACTCTATTAGGTAGATGCTGGTCTTAGCCTCACTTTATGGTTATGGAAGCCGAGGCTCAGAGATGTGAGCTCACTTGCCTGAGGTCACACAGCCTGGGAAGAAGGGAGCCAGTGTTTGAGAAATTTGGGTGGGGCGCTACAGATGCAGAATGGTTTTGAGTTAGGAAACAGCAAGATCACTGGGAGCTTCAAGGCTTCAGGGAGGAATCTGGCTGCGGGTTCAGCTGTCAGGACAAGAGGAAGTGGATGTAAGAGGAAATGCTGCTGGAAACACTGGCTAATTTCTTTACAATATTGTGGTTTTTGCTGTCCATTGACAAGATCAGCCACAGGTACACATGTGTCTCCCCATCCTGAATCCCCCTCCCACCTCCCTCCCCACCCCATCCCTCTGGGTTCTCAGAGCCCTGGCTTTGAGTGCCCTGCTTCATGCATTGAACTTGTACTGCTCATCTATTTTACATGTGGTAATATACATGTTTCAGTGCTATTCTCTCAAATCATCCCCCCTTGCCTTCTCCCAGAGTCCAAAAGTCTGTTCTTTACATCTGAGTCTCTTTTGCTGCCTTTCATATAGGATTGCTGTTACCATCTTTCTAAATTCCATATGTATGCGTTAATATACTGTATTTTTGTTTCTTTTTCTGACTTACTTCAGATTCATCCACCTCATTAGAACTGACTCGAATGTCAAAAATGTCTGCAATTTGTTTATTGGATTCACAAGCTCTGCAAGGTTCATACCTTTCATTCACTTATCATACCCCTTAAGTCTCTTATAAAACTGAGATAAAATTTGCCTACAGTAGATTTTAAGCGTACAAGTTGATGAGTTTCATTAAATGTGTACATCCATCACCTCCGTAGTAAAACCTCCCTTTCAGATGCCACTGACTTGTTGAAGAGAGCAGTTCTGTGGAATGTCCCACATTATTTACTTATTTATTTGGCCTCACTGCAGAACATATGGGATTTTAGTTCCCCAACCAGGGACTGAATCTGTAACCCTACATTGGCAGCACAGAGTCTTAACCGCTGGACCACCAGGGGAGTCCCGGTCCCGCATTCTGGATGTGTTTGCCTCCTTGTGGCATCATTTTCATTGTTTCTCTATTGCCTATGTTTCCTGTAAACTGCAAGGTGCTCCAAAGTCTTAACTAGATTTCACTTCAACTTCTTTTGGGGAGCAAGGAGTCAAAAGTCACTCCATGGGAGGTGCAGTGACCTTTGCACAGCGTCGTGTCCAGGAGCCAGTGTCTCATTGCCCCTGTTAGTCATCAGGGGATGACTGAACGGGTCTGGGGACGGGTGAACGGGTGTCAGGCGGTGGGTGGGTGTGAGGTGTATCATGGAGATCGTCATCAACCTTTCATGCAATGGTTTCAGCCTTTCGTGACATTTCCCTGAATCAATCATTTCATTAGAATTTGCAAAAATAACAATGTGTAATTCTGTCTAACTTATTAGGGGGATTCTTTTGTGAAAAAGAACTTTACCTTATCACCAGAGGTCTAGTTTGGTTACTGCGTGGTCGTGTTTGAAGTGGTTTTGTGTTTTGAAATGACCAATACAAACAGACTGATATGGAAATATGTCAGGTCAGACAGTACACAGGCTTCCTTTTCCTGTTTTGGTCTCACGTGAGTACTAGCTAGCATTACCCGAAGAAGGTTTAGAAGATAGAGCTGAAGTGGTGAGTTTCCAGCAGGCCACCTAAAGCTCAGAGCAGGGACTGCTGTGCCTCAGAGCTTATAGTACATTCGTTCCCTCAACAAGGGAACCTGCATCCTCAGCTGTGAAAGCTCAGGGTCCTAACCACTGGACCACCAGGAAATTAACCAGGGAAGGGCTTTTTAGAGTGGGAGCTGCTTCCAAAAGTAGTGAGCCTCTCTATGAGGGGTAGGTGAGCTCCAAGTGCAGACGTTCATTCTGTAGAGGTGTCATGGGAGAATATTATTTCTTTCCCAAAGGACATCTTTGGGATTTTGGAACCTATGGGCCCTAAAGTTTCTCCAGGCCAGAATACTGGAGTGGGTAGCCTTTCCCTTCTCCAGGGGATCTTCCCAACCTAGGAATCAAACCCAGGTCTCCCGTGTTGCAGGCAGATTCTTTACCAGCTGCCTCTAAAGTTTCTGGCCCTTTCCAAATACTAGGGGAAGATGAGGAGGAAATTGGAAGCCCTCATAGAGGTGTTTGGAGGGAGATTCTCGAGCTGTTTACACTTCGGCAGCATCTGTGGTCCAGAAGCCGGAAATCTCATAACAGCTGAGGAATGAGAAGGGAGTCACCAGTTCTGGACCCTCCTATTTGTTTTAATGTTATCTTCATATTGAAATATCACATAAACAGGTCATCATGCACAATTCAATAAGTCTTCAAAAAGTGAATACACCCACGTAACCAGCACCCAGAGCAGACAGGGCTGTGCCTCTCAGCTTAGTTCCCCGACCAGGAATTGAACCCACACCCTCGGCAATGAAAACTGGGAGTCCTAACCACTGGACCACCAGGGAACTCCTCAGGGAAGGGCTTTCTAGAGTGGGAGCTGAAGGATTTCTAGTTCCCCCCAACCCCCTCGAGCCCCTTCCACTCTCCCTCCTCAAGGATAACCATTCTAAGCTGACTTCTAATTTGACATTCATGTGCTCTTTCATATCTGACTTCAGCCGCTCAGCACTCTCTCTGAGAGTCACCGGTGATGCTGTGTGGCTTCAGTTCCCTCAGTCTCATTGCTCTGTGATGTCTACTGTGCGAATACAGTTTAACTATCCTTTCTACTGTTAATGGACATGGATTGTTAGTAGTTTACTTATTTAATTTTTTAAAGAAGGTATTCAAGAACAAAGGGGTTGATAGTGATGCTGGTCCCTTCGGCATATTGCTTCACAAAGCTGATCAAGTAAGGTTTGGATGATATTCAGGATTCTTCTCTTTTGTCTGCTCTGGGTCTTGGTTGCAGGAGGCGGGCTCTTTAGTTTTGGCTCGTGTGATCTAGTTCCCTGACAAGAGCCTGAACTGCGTTCAGAGCCCCCCTGCATTGGGAGCTTGGAGTCTTAGCCAGCGGACCCCCAGGAAAGTCTCTGTTACCAGTTTTTTGACTATGACAAGTAACGCTGCCGTGACCTTCTTGCACTTGTCTCTCGTGAACACTCGTCCACTATAACCTGGGTGTGAACACGGCAGTGCGATTGCTGGGTCATAGTGCAGGATATGCTCATCTTTAGTAGATGTTGGCGGGTTTCCGAAGTTGTTTTACATATTTATCCTCTCCAGAAGTGTGTGAGAGTTCTGTTACTTGCCAACACTTGGCATTTTCCATCTTTTTAATTATAGCCACTCTAAGAGATGAGGAGTGGTATCCCATAGTGCTTTTAACTTAGGTTTTCCGGATGACTGATGAAGTTGAGCACCTCTTCAGTGGTTTATTGCCATTTGGACAGCCTCTTTTATGGAAAGTCGGTTGAAGTCTTTCGTGCATTAAATGAAATTGGGTTGTCTGCTTTTTTTCATCTTATTTTGCAAGAGTTCTTTGTTTAATATGTGGAGCCCTTTCAAGTCTCTAGCTTCCCTCAGGGCCCCAGGGTGCCGAGAACAGCCTGTCTGAGAACTCAGTCGTGCTTCGCACTTTGACTCCTCTGTTTAACCGGACGACTTATGTAGAAGAACTTCAGCCTTTATCTGTGTGTGTGGCTGGTCACAGGTGCCCTAATGCATCTTCCGATGATGCTGGCGATGACAGGGCACTTTGCTGCCATTGGCATCTCCGAGCACTTTCCACAGGCCGGACAGCTTCTAAGTACTTTACACATCTACTCACTTAGCTGTTTGAACAAATCTATGAAGAAGGTGTGAGTATTAGGTCATCCATTTTATAGGTGAGGAAACTGAGGCTCTGGGACCTTAAGTAAAAGTCTCATAGCTAAACTGGCTTTAGGTCCGTGCTTCTTCCTTGCATACGATTGGCTGCTGCTTTGGACAACATCTGTGGCCTCATTTTCTTGCCCTTCTTGTCCTCTAATTTTTAAGGGCTTCTTAACAAGCACTCGCTGTATCTTGATATCCAGCATGATGGTGGGTTCACCCAGGAAGTGCTGGGGTTACTATGGCAGCAGCTGTCATTTTCCAGGCCCTGTGCTGCATACTCCTGGTACATAACTCGTATGCGCCTTCCTGTAACGCTGGGGGCCGAGCACTCTTATCAGCCCCGTTTTACAGGTGAGAAAACCAAAGGCTGGCGAGGTTGAGTGACACATCATGGTCACACAGCTGCTGCTGGTAGAGCCAGGATTCACACTGCAGCCCGTCTGCCTCCTGACTGAAATCACAACTCCACTGGAGCCACAGACTGACTCAGTGGCTGTGTTTGGCCTGCGCAATGCAGGTATTTTCTTGGTTTGGTAATTTGGCTGCTTTTGAAACCCGGGCCCGAGGTGGTGCGTAGTGATTGTCAGCTGGAGTGAGCAGCAGCTGCCTCTGGAGCCTGTTGGCCTGGCTCCACAGGGACCATGCAGGAATTCTCTCATAAAGCCAACTAACCGGTGAGATTCAGCCGATCTAATGTGCAAGGTCTCTTGTGTTTCGGAGGTGTGATTCATTCATTCATGGCACAGAGTTCACGTAGCGCTTGCTGTGTGCGAGTCCCTGTGCTGGGTCCTGGGGGTGAGCAGGCATTCCACAGAGAGATATGGCTGTTCGTGGTTGAAGGACCCCTCTCTGACCTGGGCTCCAGGCACTGGAGGGATGTGGTGGACAGTGAGGCTAGAAAGGACAGCTTGGCTCTCCACACCAGGATGGGGACTTCAGGCTTTATCCCGAAGTAGTAGGGAGCCAATGAAGGTTTTTCACAGCTCTCAGGGAGGTACGTGAGCTCATGGGAGAAGGAAGGTGAAAATGAGTTTAGTCTGGGATTATTGGGCTTGAGGGGCTAGGGGACATTCAGTGGTTGCCATCTGGTCAGCAGCTGTGTGATCCTGGACTCAGGAAAGTTCTGGGTTAATGTCGGAGATCTGAGAGTTGTCAATAATTAGGTGAGAGTTAGTGACTCTGAATGGAACCATGCAGAGGGAGAGGCTGTGGATGGAAAGCAAGTGGAATGCGTCAGCCTCCTCCGGTTACACACGAGCACGTGGGGCCAGGGGAGAGTCACGTGCTTAAGGCCTCAGCAGTGTCGTTTGTCCATTTCTCCAGCAGGTATTTATTGAGTACCTATTGTGTGCTGGGAACTGTTCTTAATGCTGGGATGCAGCAGTGAGCAAAACACTCATGGAGCTTACATTCCAGTGGGTGGGTTCTGAAGACGATGAAGTAAATCTCCAGCAGTGGTAAATGCTGTGGGTAAAGCTAAAGCAGTGTGAGGAGACTAAGGAGTACTGCTCTGTGGTTGCTGTTTTGTATGGAATGGACCAGGTGGCATTTTATATTTTATATGGAGTAGTCCAGGGAAGCCCTTGTTGGTAAGGTGGCATTTCAGCCGAAACCTGAAAGAAATAAGAGAATGAGCCAGGCAGATGCCTAAGAGGAGAGTATTCCAGAAAAAGGGAACAGCACATGCAAAGGCCCTGGGGCAGGAGTGTGCTTAGCACGCTGAGGGAAGAGCAGAGAGGCTGGCGTGGCCAAAGCCAGCTGAGCAAGGAAAGGAGTGCTAGAGGACCAGAGTGCCAGCGATATGGTGGGCAGTCGGGGAGAGAGGAGGTGAGCCACCAGGCCATTGTAAAGACTTTTCTTCCTAAGAGGGGAACCCTTGGAGGTGACATGATCTGACTTACATTTAACAGGATCACTCTGGCTGCTCTGTTTAGAACAGGCCATAGGAAATGAGACAGAAGCAGGGAGACCGGTTAGGAGGTTGTTGCCGTAATCCAGGGGAGGAATGATAATGGCTGGGATCCGCATGCTGCCAGTAGAGGGGCTGAGAAGTGCCTGGGCTCTGGACATTTTTTTAAAAACATTTATTTATTTGACCGTACCAGGTCTTAGTTGCGGCACTCCAGATCTTTAGCTATGGTGTGTGGGATCTTGTTCCCTGACCAGGGATCAAACCTGGCCTGCTGCATTGGGAGCACAAAGTCTTAACCACTGGACCACTATCCAGGGAAGTCCCTAGATATATTTTAATGGTAGAGCCAGCTGTGTTTGGTGATGGATTGATTGAGGAATATGAGAAAAAAAGAGGAATTAAGAATGACTCTTTAGGAGTTTGACCCATGCAGTGGGAAGAGTGGAGTTGCCATTAGGTCACATGTGTGGTCCCCCCTTCCCAGGTGGTGCTAGTAGTAAAGACCCCGCCTGCCAATGCAGGAAACATAAGGAGACATGGGTTTGTTTGATCCCTGAGTTGGGAAGATTCCTTGGAGGACGGCATGGCACCCACTCCAGTATTCATGCCTAGAGAATCCAGTGGACAGAGGAGTCTGGTGGGCTACAGTCCATGGGTTCTCAAAGAGTCACGACTCTCAAAGAGTCACACGACTGGAGCGACTTAGCACGCGTGTATATACACACACGTGTGGCACGCAGATTTGAGGAGTTCACTGTGGACAGTGAAGTTAGACCTGCCAAGTGGCTCAGTGGTAAAGAACCCGCCTGCCAACGCAGGAGGCACAAGAGACCTGGGTTTGATCTCTGAGTCAAAAAGACCCCCTTGGGTAGGAAATGGCAACCCACTCCAGGATTCTTGCCTGGAAAATTCCATGGACAGAGGAACCTGACGGGCTACAGTCCATGGGGTTGCAAAGTCGGACACAACTGAGCACGTCCACGCACACAGACATTGACCGAGAGGGTTCAGGTTGATAATGCCAGCAGCAAGGCCCCCTGGCAGCCCCTCCCCCCTTTCAGATTCTGGGTCCTTCTGCCCCGTCTCTGGGCCCATCTTCTGACTCTCCCAGCCCTGGCAGTGGACCTGGGCCCCCGGCAGCCTGCCCACATGGAGAACTGACCCGGACCCTCTGCCCCCAGGTCGTGCACAGGGACCTCAAGCCCAGCAACATCCTGTACGTGGACGAGTCTGGGAACCCCGAGTGCCTGCGCATCTGTGACTTTGGCTTTGCCAAGCAGCTGCGGGCTGAGAACGGGCTCCTCATGACACCTTGCTACACCGCCAACTTCGTGGCACCCGAGGTGAGTGGCCCGGCCTCCTCAGCTACGAGAGTGAGGGGGGCTGGCACGGGGGCCTTGTGTCCCTTCCAGAGGCCCCACGCTGTCCAGGACTCCGGTCTGTGTGGCCTTGGTCCAGGGACCAAGGCAGGATCAGCCCACGCCTGGGACCCTCGTCCTGCGTTTTGGGGAGTAGCAGGCAGGCATATGCCCCTCACCCCGACCACTCTCCCCTGCCCACCTTCCTGCCAGGTCCTGAAGCGCCAGGGCTATGATGAAGGCTGCGACATTTGGAGCCTGGGCATTCTGCTGTACACCATGCTGGCGGGGTGAGTGCCCCTCTGGCCTGCACCCCGTCTGCCCCCTGCCCCTTCCTCCAGCCCTAGTGTACAGGCTGGGGTGGTGCTTGTCTGATGGGAAAGACTCATCCCTGCTTCAGGAAGGGCTGGAGACAGGGGCGTGGTGCTGCCTTTGGGAGCTCCACCTTGGGGAGAAAGTGCCACCTTTGGGGGCACCCACTCCGAAGGGGGAGACACAGTGCCCCCTCGCCACCCCAGCCGCCCGGATGGAGGCCAGAGGCTATACCCACACCGGGTGCACTTTCCTCCAGATACACTCCATTTGCCAATGGACCCAGTGACACACCAGAGGAAATCCTGACCCGGATCGGCAGTGGCAAGTTTACTCTCAGTGGGGGAAACTGGAACACAGTTTCAGACACAGCCAAGGTGAGTCTGTAAGGCCTGGACCCTGCTCACTCAAGGCTGGGGAGGCAGGATCCCATCCCAGGGCTTTTCGGCATTTCATGGACAGGTGACTGGCAGCCTCATTTCTCCAAGTGGAACATCCCACAAACCTCTGTTGCTGTATTTCTCCAAGTGGAAGATTCCCAGGCAGACTGCTGTCCCCTCCCCCGCCCTCTATCTTGTGTATTGTTTGAACAACTTGGTGATCGTTCACTGGCCCTTCCTGTGTTCTGGGCCCTGAAGCAGGACAGAGGGCTGCATCGTCACGGCCCCTACCTCGTGGGGACTTAGTGTGAGGGGTCAGACAGGCTTGCACACAAGGGGACAGAGAGGCAGGTCCTCCTGGTCAGAGGTATAGGCAGTGGAGACCCAGGCAGAGCTACGGGCCAACAGGCAGACAGGCCTTCTCAGAGGAGGGAACATTTGTGCTTTCAGTACTAAACAACAGGTCCCAGTGGTGGGAACCTCTGTGTCAGATGCTGGGTTGAGTCCTTAGTGAACAGTACCCCCTCGCATTGACCTTATGCTGCTGCTGCTGCTGCTGCTAAGTTGCTTCAGTTGTGTCCGACTCTGTGCAACCCCATAGACAGCAGCTCACCAGGCTCCCCCGTCCCTGGGATTCTCCAGGCAAGAATACTGGAGTGGGTTGCCATTTCCTTCTCCAATGCATGAAAGTGAAAAGTGAAAAGTGAAAGTGAAGTCGCTCAGTCTTGTCCGACTCTTCACGACCCCATGGACTGCAGCCCACCAGGCTCCTCCATCCATGGGATTTTTTGGGTCAGAGTACTGGAGTGGGGTGCCATTGCCTTCTCTGATTGACCTTATGATTTGGGTACTTTTGCTATCCTGTTTCTCGGAGGGGAAGCTGAGGCTCAGAGAGTCAAAGTAACTTGCCCCGGATATGCAGTCGATGAGCAGCAGAGTCAGGTTTTGATCCTTCCCAGCCCAGCCTTCGGTTCTTCCCACCTTCCTACGTGGCTTCTAGACGGTGAAAGAGGAAAGAAAGGGCCTTCCAGGAAGAAATCCCCAAAAAGGGCATGTGCCACTCAAACAGGCCCTGGAGCAGCGTGGAGAATGGATTGCAGGGGCTAATGCAAGGGTCCAGGCAGGACATTGCAGGAAACGGCTGCCTTAGCCATTCCCCATCAGCCAGGCCCAGCACTCTGCTCCTCTGCTAGCCTCTCCCACCAACCCCTTGCCTGCTCTCCCCCAGGACCTGGTGTCCAAGATGCTGCACGTGGACCCCCACCAGCGCCTCACAGCCAAGCAGGTCCTGCAGCACCCGTGGATCACCCAGAAAGACAAGCTTCCGCAGAGCCAGCTGTCACATCAGGACCTGCAGCTTGTGAAGGTACCACCACCCTAGGCCGCCAGGCCGCAGGGGCCCAAGCCAGGGTTCCGTGGGCAAGGACTCAGGGTGGTAGAGCCAGGAGATGCCACGTGTGTCTCTCCCCAGGGAGCCCCCATCTGACAGGCCGGGGTGTTGGCACTGCACTCATGGCCCCCAGTCCTTTGGGGGTGGGCACAGCTCCTGCCCTCTGAAGTCTGAGGGAGGAGGCAGGACTGATGACCATGAAGAACGACCAAGGCAGGATTAACAGGGGACCGGGTGGGCTGTAGAACCCTGGGAGGGGCTGGCTTGGCCTTGGAGCACATGTACCTCCCACCCTTGTGAACTGAGTTCCCCTTGTCTCCCAGGGAGCCATGGCAGCTACCTACTCAGCACTCAACAGCTCCAAGCCCACCCCTCAGCTGAAGCCCATCGAGTCGTCTATCCTGGCCCAGCGGCGGGTGAGGAAGCTGCCGTCCACCACCCTGTGAGGGGCCCGAGCATCCAGGCCGCAGGGCGGTGCTAGCTGGATGGAGGGAGCGTGCTTCCCAGAAGAAGCAGGCCTGAATCCCAGGGCCAGAGGGAGCGGAGCCCCGAGGGGCCCAAGAAGCAGCCAGCCCAGATCACCCCAGGGAGGGTGTGAGAAGTGCCTTCTCCTTCCCCAGGACGGACTGTTCTCGGCTCAGGCTCTGCTGGTTGAAATCGATTCACTGTACAAACTCTTTATCTATTTTTAAGGACAAAATGGCATCAACCACCATGGATTTCTACAAGATCCATTTGCCTTTCTGGGAACAGAAGTAGCCAGTGGAGCCCCAGGAGGGCGCTGAGTCACGCAAGGGCGCTCTGTGGCTGAGACCCCTTAGAGCAGCTTCAGGATTCCCCCAGGGGGACCCCCACAATTGGCTGTCTATAGCCATCAGCACCCCTCCGAGGCAGTCCGGCGTCCCCTCCCAGAGCCTTTGGCTGTTTCGCAGAACTTGCTCTATCCCGGTTGGCTCCTTTTCTGTTCTGTTGTGCTGCAGTGGGGAGGTCTGGAACCACTTTCTGCTAGAGGAGAGGACAAAGGCCCTGTGGCTCCCAGCTCCAGGCACCAGCATCCACCCCTGGGTCCCCTGCAGACAGGTCAAGCAGTCCCTGAAGGAGCATCGAGAAAGCACTTTCTGGCTGACTTCTGTTGGAGTCCGCCACAGGACAGAGTTCATGAGAGGCCTGTGGGGCGGGCCAAGAGGGGCAGGAGCTTTTTTCATTTCTTCCTCAGCTGGTAACTCAGGGTTCATCTGTCCATGGCCTTTCTAATAAACTTACAGTTGAATTGAAGCATGCTCGCCTCTGCTTGTCATCCCTGGATTTGCCTGCCCTCTGCTGCTGGGTGTTGAGGACTTTGGCCATGATCAGTACTGGGCCCGGGCCAGTTAGCCCACTGCTTGGAGCTCAATTGGGGAGCAGTGGGAGTCCCACTGGCTCTCCCCATTTCTGCCAGGGATTCCATTATGGTATTGATAATCAGTCAGTTCAGTTCAGTCGCTCAGTCATGTCCAACTCTTTGTGACCCCATGAATCGCAGCACACCAGGCCTCCTGTCCATCACCAACTCCCAGAGTCCACCCAAACTCATGTCCATCGAGTCGGTGATGCCATCCAGCCATCTCATCCTCTGTCGTCCCCTTCTCCTCCTGCCCCCAATCCCTCCCAGCATCGGATCTTTTCCAGTGAGTCAACTCTTCACATCAGGTGGCCAAAGTATTGGAGTTTCAGCTTCAGCATCAGTCCTTCCAATGAACACCCAGGACTGATCTCCTTTAGGATGGACTGGTTGGATCTCCTTGCAGTCCAAGGGACTCTCAAGAGTCTTCTCCAACACCACAGTTCAAAAGCATCAATTCTTGGGCGCTCAGCTTTCTTTCCAGTCCAACTCTCACATCCATACATGACAACTGGAAAAACCATAGCCTTGACTAGACGGACCTTTGTTGGCAAAGTAATATCTCTGCTTTTGAATATGCTATCTAGGTTGGTCATAGCTTTCCTTCCAAGGAGTAAGCGTCTTTTAATTTCATGGCTTCAGTCACCATCTGCAGTGATTTTGGAGCCCCAAAAAATAAAGTCTGACACTGTTTCTACTGTTTCCCCATCTGTTTGCCATGAAGTGATGGGACCAGATGCCATGATCTTCGTGTTCTGAATGTTGAGCTTTAAGCCAACTTTTTCACTCTCCTCTTTCACTTTCATCAAGAGGCTCTTTAGTTCCTCTTCACTTTCTGCCATACGGGTGGTGTCATCTGCATATCTGAGGTTATTGATATTTCTCCCAGCAATCTTGATTCCAGCTTGTGCTCCTTCCAGCCCAGCGTTTCTCATGATATACTCTGCATTTAAGTTAAAGGTACTCTGCATTTAAGTTAAATATACAGCCTTGACGTACTCTTTTTCCTATTTGGAACCAGTCTGTTGTTCCATGTCCAGTTCTAACTGTTGCTTCCTGACCTGCATACAAATTTCTCAAGAGGCAGGTCAGGTGGTCTGGTATTCCCATCTCTTTCAGAATTTTCCACAGTTGATTGTGATCCACACAGTCAAAGGCTTTGGCATAGTCAATAAAGCAGAAATAGATGTTTTTCTGGAACTCTCTTGCTTTTTCGATGATCCAGCAGATGTTGGCAATTTGATCTCTGGTTCCTCTGCCTTTTCTAAAACCAGCTTGAACATGTGGAAGTTCACAGTTCACATATTGCTGAAGCCTGGCTTGGAGAATTTTGAGCATTACTTTACTAGCGTGTGAGATGAGTGCAATTGTACGGTAGTTTGAGCATTCTTTGGCATTGCCTTTCTTTGGGATTGGGATGAAAACTGACCTTTTCCAGTCCTGTGGCCACTGCTGAGCTTTGTAATGGGATTATTAGCCACTTGTGAGCAAGTGCCAGGCACTGTGCCTGAGCCTTACGTGTATTTCTCATTTGATCTTTTTTTTAATTTATTTTATTTTTGTTTGTGCTGGGTCTTCACTGCTGCGCTCGGGCTTTCTCTAGTTGCAGCAATAGGGGGTGGGGGCTACTCTCAATTTGCAGTGCACAAGCTTCTCACTGCAGGGGCTTCTCTTGTTGCAGAGCACGGGCTCTAGCCATTCAGGCTTCAGTAATTGTTTTATGTGGCCCAATTTGGTGACCTTTGACCTCCAGAGCACAGGCTGAGTAGTTGTGGGGCACAGGCTTAGTTGCTCTGAGGTGTGTAGAATCTTCCCAGACCAGGGATCAAACCTGTGTCCCTTGCATTGGCAGGCGGATTCTTAACCACTGGACCTCTAGGCAAGTCCTTCTCATTTAATCTTAACTCTGTGAGGAAGATATTATCATGTTATTATCCCTGTTTAGTAGATGGGGAAACTGAGGCTTGGGGTGGAGGGAATTGACATTTCTTCACACAATAAATTTTCTCTGGGTACCTATTCTGGCCCTGTTCCAGATGCCGGTGAACCAAGTAGAAAACAAGGTCATTGTTTTCCTGGACTTACTTCTTAGTGGAGAAACAGACAATTAAACAAAGGTCAGCTACTGGTGAAACATGCGGAGTGAAACCGGGGTGAGAGACAAGGTGATCAGGGAAGGCCTCTCAGGGGAGGTGACCCAGAAGCTGAGATCTGAATGATGAGAAGGGCCCAGCCAGAACCAGGAGACAGAGGGCAGGGTCAGAGTAAAGGCGCCAAGGAGGAAATAGGCTGTGCTCAGGGACTGGAGAGAAGCCAGCAAGACTGTGGTGTCAGGGCCAGAGGTTTACCTGAGATGAGGTTCAGAAGGAAGGCAGAGGCCAGACATGCTGGGTTTTATAGGCTAGGGTAAGGAGTTAGGATTCAACTCTAGATGAGATGCAAGCTCCTAAAGGAATTTCATGAAGCAGGAAAGTAACGTGATTTGATTTATATTTTAGAAAACTCACTCTAACTAATGTGTAGAGAATGGATAGGGGGAGAAGGGGGAGAGGGCAGGCAGGAAGCAAAGTGATCAGTGGCTTCTGTAGCAGCTCACACAAGCGAGGAGGTCGCCTGGACTAGGGTGGTGGGAATGGAGAGCAGAGGGAGTAAAGGGTCCTGATAAGCTGTGGAGGTAAAGTAGACAGCACTTGCTATCAGTTTGGATATAGACTGAGAAAAAGGCTATTCGTGGATAGTTTCTAGGTTTTGACTTGAGTCCTTGAGTCCTGAGGGAGACGTTGGCAGGAGTAGGTGTGAGAACCCTGTTGTTCTTTAGTCACTACGTCATGTCCAACTCTTTTGTGACCCCAAGGATAGTAGCCCGCCAGGCTCCTCTGTCCATGGGATTTCCCAGGCAAGAATACTGGAGTGGGTTGCCATTTCCTTCTCCAGGAGATCTTCCCAGATCAGGGATCGAACCCGTATCTCTTGCAGTGGCAGGCAGATTCTTTACCACTGAGCCACCAGGGAAGCCCTTGAGAAATTTAGGAGATGCCTTATAAATATCCAAACAGAGGTGTCAGCTAAGAGTTGTAATTAGAAGTGGCAGTTCGGGAGAGAGGTCTGGATTGGAAGTCTAAATTTGGGAGCCATTAGTTTAGAGAAAGTTTGTAGAGCCTGGAGGTTGGACTTTCAGAACGTGGTCCCTGGACCGGCAGTATTAGCATCACCTGGGAACTTGTTAGAAATGCAGAAACTTAGGGCCATCCCCAGGACTGCTCAATCAGAATCTACATTCTAATGAGATCTACATGTGATTTGTGTGCACATTAATGTTTGAGAAATGCTATTATAGGGACTGCTCATACCAAACACCCTTTTCCAACAACACAAGAGACATCTCTACACATGGACATCACCTAATGGTCAATACTGAAATCAGACTGAGTGTATTTTTTGCAGCCAAGGATAGAGAAACTCTATACACTCAGCAAAAACAAGGCTTGGAGCTGACTGTGGCTCAGATCATCAGCTCCTTATTGCAAAATTCAGGCTTAAATTGAAGAAAGTAGAGAAAATCATTAGACCATTCAAGTGTGACCTAAATCAAATCCCTTATGATTTACGCAGTGGAGGTAATGAATAGATCCAAGGGATTAGATCTAGTAGACAGATTGCTTGAAGAACTATAGATGGAAGTTCATAACATTGTACAGGAGGCAGTGACCAAAATCATCCCCAAAAAAAGAAATGCAAGGAGGCAAAGTAGTTGTCTGAAGAGGTTTCACAAATAGCTGAGGAAAGAAGAGAAGTGAAAGGCAAGGGAGAAATTGAATTGCAGAATTCCAGAGAATAGCAAGGAGAGAAAAGAAGGCCTTCTTAAATGAATAATGCAAAGAAATCAAGGAAAACAACAGAATGGGAAAATTGGAGACAGCAAGGGAGTATTTTGTGCAAGATGGGCACCATAAAGACAGAAATGGTAAGGACCTAACAGAAGCAGAAAAGATTAAGAAGAGGTGGCAAGAATACACAGGAGAACTACACAAAAAAGGTCTTAATGACCCAGAAAACCACGATGGTGTGGTCACTCACTTAGAGCCAGACATCCTGGAGTGTGAAGTCAAGTGAGCCTTAGAAAGCATTACTACAAACAAGGTTGGTGGAGGTAATGGAATTCCAGCAGAGCTATTCAAAATCCTAAAAGATGATGGTGCTAAAGTGTTGCACTCAATATGTCAACAAACTTGGAAAACTCAGTGGTGGCCAAAGGACTGGAGAAGGTCAGTTTTCATTCCAATCCCAAAAAGGGGCAATGCCAAAGAATATTTAAACTACCATACAATTGCATTCATTTCACATACTAGTAAGGTTATGCTCAAAATCCTTCAAGCTAGGCTTCAACAGTATGTGAGCCAAGAACTTCCAGAGGTACAAACTGGGTTTAGAAAAGGCAGAGGAATCAGAGATCAAATTGCCAACTTTCGTTGGATCATAGAGAAAGTAAGGGAATACCAGAAAAACATCTACTTCTGCTTCATTGACTACTCTAAAGCTTTTGACTGTGTGGATCAAAGCAAACTGTGGAAAATTCTTAGAAATGAGAATACCAGATCATCTTACCTGTCTGCTGAGAAGCCTGTATACAGGTCAAGAAGCAACAGTTAGAACCAGACATGGAACAATGGACTGGTTCCAAATTGGGAAAGGAGTACGTCAAGGCTATTGATTGTCACCCTGCTTATTTAACTTATGTGCAGAGTATACCATGTGAAATGCCAGGCTGGATGAAACACAAGCTGGAATCAAGATTTCTGGGAGAAATATCAACCTCAGATATGCAGATGATACCACTCTAATGGCAGAAAGTGAAAAGGAACTAAAGACCCTCTTGATGAGGGTGAAGGAAGAGAGTGAAAAGGCTGGCTTAAAACTCAGTGTTCAAAAAACTAAGATCATGGCATCCAGTCCCATCACTTCATGGCAAATAGATGGGGGAAAAGTGGAAGCGGTGACAGATTTTTCTCTTCTTGGGCTCCAAAATCACTACAATGAATGCAGCCATGAAATTAAAAGACACTTGCTCCTTGGAAGGAAAGCTGTGACAAACCTAGACAGCATATTAAAAAATTTAGAGACATCACTTTCTGACAAAGGTTCATATAGTCAAAGTTATGGTTTTTCTAGTAATCATGTACAGATGTGAGAGTTGGACCATTAAGAAGGCTGAGCACCAAAGAATTGATGCTTTTGAACTGTGGTGTTGGAGAAGACTCTTGAGAGTCCCTTGGACTGCAAGGAGATCAAACCAGTCTATCTTAAAAGGAAGTCAACTCTGAACATTCATTGGAAGGACTGATGCTGAAGCTGAAGCTCCAGTACTTTCACCACCTGATTGGAAGAGGGACTCATTGGAAAAGACCCTGATGCTGAGAAAGACTGAGGGCAAGAGTGGGGGATGACAGAGGATGAGATGGTTGGCTAGCATCACTGGCTCAATGGACATGAATTTGAGCAAACTCGAGGAGATAGTGAAGGACAGGAAAGCCTGGCATGCTGCAGTACATAGGGTCACAAAGAATCAGACACAATTTAGCAACTGAACAATAATAACAATTGTAGGGACTGAGAGCAGAGAAGGGGATTGATGGAGAGTGATCACATACTAGCATTTAGAGGAGATGACCTGGAGGAGGGAGAGCCAGCAAAGGAAAGGAGATAACAGTGAATGGGGACCTTCCAGTCTGGCTCAATCCAAAGCTTTACGAACCAGACACTTTTGCTTCTGTTATTTCTCAACCTTCTCACTTTATAGATAAGAAAGCCAGGACTCAAGAGATGAGTAAGTCTTATTATGATAGAAGCAGATTCTGACACTAGCAGTTCAACTTCTGAGCTGACCTTGACTTGCAGTTTCTGAGCTAGCAGTCTCCCTACAGGAGCAGGAAAAGCTGCACTGGAACCCCAAAGGCCGAGGGGCTCTCGTGAACACACACTCACACATGTAGTCCTGAGCCCCTGACCAAGGTGTGTTCCATCTCTGTGCAATGAAATCAACATTTACTGTCCCACCCACCACCCGAGGTCGTCCACCCTGGATGCCATCATCCTTGCTGGAATCCTGAGGCTCCTCCCTGACCCCTTCCCCCACTTCCTACCTCCAATCTGCCTTCTGGTCCCATCAATATTGTTCCCTAAATACTTTGGGGATCCACCCCCTTCTCTCCCTTCTCCCCGTATGCCTCTTTTTTGTTGCTTACTTGTTTTTGTTTTTAATATTTATTATTTATTTATTGGCTGCATTGGGTCTTAGCTGCAGCACGTGGAATCTTTGTTGTGGCTCACAGGCTTCGCTCTAGTTGTGGCACGTGGGCTTAGCTGCCCTGCTGCCTGTAGGATCTTAGTTCCCTAACCAGGGGCCGAACCAGCACCTCCACCCCACCCATTGGAAGGCAGATTCTCAACCACTGGACTGCCGGGGAAGTCCCTGATCTTGCTTTTTGTTGTTGTTGTCGTTGTTGTTCTTTGCCGCTGCCTACTACTTCCCTTCGGTCTTTTGTGTCCCCAGCATCCTCCATTTAGAATCACAAATTCTGACCCAGCATCTGCCCTGGAGTGGCTCCCTGCTGTCCACAGAGAGAGCCCAGACAGTCAGTCCTAGTCTGACAGTCAGTGTCCTGTGGGACCTGGTCCCCCCTGAGCCCCAGCATCAGCTCTCATAACTTGTCCCCAGATTGCTCACATGACCTGAACTTGCCAGGCTCCTGCCTGCACTGGATTCTGCCTGGCTAACTTCTACTCATCCTTTAGGAAAATTCAAATGACACCTCCAGGAAGCCAGCTAGGACATCCCAGACAGGGTTTGGCAGTTCTCCTTTGGGATCCCCAGACACTCTATGTTATACAGATTTGGAACTGGCTGATGATGTATTTTCTCCCTACCCAGTCTGTGAACTCCAAGGTATGGGCTGTGTTTTGTTCATTTCTGTATCCCAAGCACCTAGCTCCAGGCCTGGCACACAATATTTTGGTTCTCAGCTAGCGTTTGTTAAATGAGTGAATGAGAGAGAACGCAGGAACAGTGGGCTTGGAGGTGCAAGGGGAAGCACAGAAACTTCACCCACAGAGTTGCAGGAGCCTGGAAAGGCATCTAAGGAGGAAGAAAAGAAGCCAATGCTCCGATGCACCAAGCAATTAGTGTCTTGCCCCAGGCACCAGAGGGGGGATTCAAGAACCAAGATGGGTAGAGTGAGAGTCCGCAACTGCTTTCTCAGCAGCTAAACTCCGATACTCATATACTTTACCTCTCTGAGCCTCAGGTTCCTCACTTGCTAAATGGGAATCACAATCTGGGCTCATCTCACAGCTTAACCTAAAGATCAAATGAGCAAGTGAGTTTGCACATGTTTTGGAAGGTAAAAAGTGTAGCTTACACAGTTAAGCTTGTTCTAACTTTTACAAGGTGAGCCCCCACCCCAGCCACTGCCCTCAGGAACTCAGTGGATTTCAGAAGCACACTTCCCAATCACCAGCATCTTAGCCAGGAACTTTCCTCTCTGAGTGCTGACTCCCTGGGCAAAAGCCACTTATAGAAATAACCCGACTTGAGGAATCGAATTGTCAGTTCAGATGTTCCCAAGTGCCAGAGTCACTCTTCCCATTAAGGCTCGAATAACAGTGCCTGAGCTCCCATCCGCCAGGATGCCCATTCCATGAAATATCCCCGTGCGCCTATTAAACAGATCCTTGCTCTGTGGAGGCGCTGGATGCCAGGTGTTTCCCAGGCTTTATTTCAGTTGATACTCATGTGAAGGAGTTTTGTTTTTTCTTTTTTTCCTGGCTGTGCCACATGGCTTGCAGGATCTTAGTTCCCCAACTAGGTATCGAACCCATGCCCCCTGCAGTGGAAGCACAGAGGTCTAACCACTGGACCACTGGGGAAGTCCCCAGAGATATGATTAATTCCATTCCAAGCATGAGAAAGTTGAGGCTCGGAGGTTAAGTGATTTGCCCAAGGATACAGCTAAGTGAAAGAGCAGAACTCAAACTGAGGTCTGTGTGGTTCTGAAACTGCTCTTAACAGGGTACTGCCCCACCTCTCCGCTTCCAAGAAGCCCAAAATCTACTTACCATGCTCCACAGAGTTATCTGGTTGTTATCAGTCTTCCCCTCAGGCAACCATGTGGTCATAAAGGCACCTATAGTATTGGGGTCTGGTCTCAATTAGAAGATGTCGTTAGAAAGTAGTATTTCCCAGCAGGCAAAGGGCAGAAAACATCTCAGGGAATTTGGGGAGTTTCCTATGGACAGTCTCAGAAGGTGGTGAGTTCCCCATAGCCTGGGCTCAAGCAGAGAACTAATGAGACCTGTCAGGATCCTCGAGAAGATTCCTGTTGCCAGGTGGGGACTTATTTAGATGATTTTACACATCCCCTCTGAGTCAGAGATGCCAGTTCTCAACTGTTGGCACAGGCATCAAAGTCCCTAATTGTTTCTTGTATTTCACCCACTTACATTTTATGTTTTTCATGGTTATTTCTGGGACAGGCACCCTCAGAGAAAAGGCTGGTTTCCCCTAAATGTTAAGCATCCAAACATTTGGTACTTTGATTAACATATGGATTTAATCCTTGATCTGGCCATTCATTTATTGGCGATGATAGTAGGCATGATTGAGTTCCTGCTTTATACTCAGCACAATATATACATCACCCCTAATGCTCAAAGCAATCTCATGAGGTGGGTATGATCATTTCCATCTTTTAACAAGGAAACTGAAGCTAAGAGAGGATACTTGCCCACTGGTCACCAGCAAGGAGGTTGACTGAGCCAGGTTTTGAGCCCAGGTCTATTTGGCCCCGGGCTTCCCTGGTGGCTCAGCAGTAAAGAATCTACCTGCAATGCAGGAGCCTCAGAAGACACGGGATCGATCCTGGGTTGGGAAGATCCCCTGAAGGAAGGCATGGCAATCCACTCCAGTATTTGCCTGTAGAATCCCATGAACAGAGGAACCCGGCGGGCTATAGCCCAGGGGGTTGCAAAGAGTTGTACACGACGGAAGCGACTAAGCAAGCACGCGTGCTATTTGGCCCCAGAGCTCATTCTAGGCCACTTTGCTGTACAGCCTACATTTCATCCCACACTGACTTGTAAAATTTCACAGTTAAAAGGGCTCTAAAGGCCTCAACCCAGTCTCCACCCACGACAGGAATCTCCAACAGATGGTTCTCCCGTTTCTACTCAGATACTGCCAGCTATTACGGAGACCCCCCCACCACATTACAAGGCCGTCCCCCGCACGGCAGGAAGGTTCCTCTGCTTTGAACCGAGGCCTTCTGCATAGCTTCCATTTCTTGAGGGGGTTCCCACTAACTCCAAGGACTCGAGGGAGAAATGACTCAGCAGTAACAGGAGGGAAATCTAAAGGACACCCCCCTCCCCATCCTCAGGGAAGCAGCTGCAGCCACAGGCAAAGCTTGTGCTGTCAAGAGACACAGATGTGGAGGTGAGCAGGAGGGCCTTGTGAGCCATGCCCTCCCCAGGGCTGTGCAGTGGACCCTCCAGCCCAACTCATGCCTGAAGGCAGGTGGTGGTGGTGAGAACAGCTGGATCTGCAGTCACACCCCAGCCCCAAGGCTGACCTGCTGTTTGACCTTGGGCGAGTCATTTCACTGCTCTGAGGTGTTTCCCCAACCGTCAAACGGGGCTGATGTGAGTGTTAAAGGAGAGGGTGTGTCTACAGAGTCTCTCAGTTAAAAGCAAATGTCAAACGTAGGAATGTAGGAAGAAAGCCGGAGTCCGGGGTTAAGCACGGGCTCCAGTCAGAGCTGTCCTGGTTTTGTTTGTCGTGGCAGTCTGAGCGCGGGTTAGAGAAGAATTTCCAGACACAGAGCATTTTAGAAGGGAGTGAGTTTATTAAGAGCAGGGAGCAGAGATAATGAGGGTGCGGTGAGCACAGGGGGTTGACTTCCTGACAGGCCGGCGAGAGTTGATTGAGACGCTGTTAGAACAGGGGGTTGACTCAAGGGAGAACTGATGCTTTTCGTGGGTTAACAGCCAATTTTTATAGCCTCAAGACAAAGAAAATTCCTGCTGGAAGGTTGGCATTGTGAAGTGAAAATCGCTCAGTCATGTCCGACTCTTTGTGACCCCATGGACTGTAGCCCACCAGGATCCTCTGTCCATGGGCATTCTCCAGGCAAGAATACCGGGAGTGGGTAGCTGTTCCCTTCTCCAGGGGATCTTCTGAACCCAGGGATCAAACCCAGGTCTCTCGCGTTGCAGGCAGATTCTTTACCGTCTGAGGTACCAGGGAAGTTAGGTGACTAGTTAGGGCACTATAGGGTGAGCACTGAGGTGGGCATTTTTGCCTAATACGGGGTCAGCTGAAACTCCAATACTTTGGCCACCTGATGCGAAGAACTGACTCATTGGAAAAGACGCTGATGCTGAGAAAGATTGAAGGCAGGAGGAGAAGGGGGCAACAGAGGATGAGATGGTTGGATGGACATGAGTTTGAGTAAGCTCCAGGAGCTGGTGAAGGACAGGGAAGCCTGCTGTGCTGCTGTCCATGGGTTCGCAAAGAGCCAGACGCGACTGAGCAACTGAACTGAACTGGGGTCAGAAAGCCCGCTGGTGATAATCAGGGGGGCTTCTGGCAGCGGTTACAAAGGAGCTCAGTCAGTTCCCAAGATGACCTTGTTCCTAGATGCTGCTTCTACGCCTTGCTGCAAGGCCTTGCTCGGTAGCCTTGGGGCAGGACTGCACATTGTTTACTTTTTTTCTTGAAGTATGAGCATTTCTGGGTTAGAATCCAATGTTGACCACTTGTCTGTGTGACCTTGGGCAAGTCATTTAGCCTCTCTGCCTCAATTTCCCCTTCTTTAAAATGGGAATTAATAGTAGTGGCCACTCTGGAAAAGGTAAAACTAAGCACCGCCTCAGAAGCACGTGGCACAGGGCCTGACACATAGGAAATGCTTAACATGTGTTGATAACACTACTACCCACTCTCTCCTCCCAGAGCACAGACTCCTCTGTCTCTGCCTGTCTGTCTTTCCGTCTCCAGAGCAGAACTACCAGTCAACTCATCTGAACATCTTTGTCCCACGAGAAGGAACCCTCTCAAAACGGCTGTCTCTGTCTTTTCCTCTCCTACCTCAGAGCCTCTCTCTGAGTTATAACTCATGTGTATGACTCAATCTGAAACTTCTTTTTATAAGTAATTTCCTCTGTTTCTCTTCCCTTCTTCCGCTCCACACCCACTCCTCAGGCTGTGGGCTAAATTGAGAAATCAAGGGGCAGATGACACATGTTTGAGTGAAGTCTGAGGTCTGCACCTGGGCTGGGCCTGGCATCACTCACCCATTGCAGAACCTTCTTACCAGAGGACTGGGTCGGCACAGTCATTCCTTCTGTTATTACAGAGGATTCCAGGTCCTAGACCCTTTGTGTGAGCATCAGGGAGCAACTGACGGGGACTGAATATTCTCACCTGGAGGAGTGAGTAGAGGGTTAGAATCAGAAGGCACGAGGGTGAAGTCAGATCTCAACATCGGCCATCACAAGCTGTGTGACCTCGGGCAGGTCACTTGACCTCTCTGAATTTCGTTTTCCTCATTTGTAAACCATCCTCAGCATCATAAGAGTGAAGGCTCTAGCAGAGATTAGGTGCAGAAAAAAATGGTAGCTATGTTGCAAGAATGCTTGATAGAACATTCAGAGCTGAAAGAGACCCTCCAGAACCAGGGATCTTAACTTGAGCTCCATGGGCTTCCCAGAAACGAGGAAATGATATATAAAAGGGTGTATGCTTGTGTAGTTTTCCGGGGGAGAAGGTTCAGGGTTTTCATCAGATTTTCAGAGGGGTTTGGGATCCCCTAAAATTGTGTCCAGGGGAGCAGATATTAGACTTTTACTTGACTAGTATGCAGAAGAGTCTTCTCGTCCCAGCACTTAGTAGACATGCATTGAAGATGCTAAGACCAATGCTCCTTGCCTGTCTGGAGCTTTGGGCTTCAGGGCGGATAAGTGATTTAGCCAAGGTGCAGACATCTGAGAATGGAAGGAAGCCTACTGCTGGGATTGGAACCCCAAATCTCTGACTGCAAAGCTGGCCACATTTGTATCAGGAGAGGGCCCCCACCCCCGCAGGCCTGTGACTTGCCTAAGTTCCCTCTGGTTAGCCAAGACTAGCAGGATCAGCATTGCATAAGAAAGGTGCTGGGGGGACTTCCCTGGTGGTCTAGTGGTTAAGAATCCACCTTCCAATGCAGGAGATGCAGGTTCGATCCCCTTCGGGGCAGCTAAGCTCATATGCCTTGCCGCAACAACTAAGCCCGTGGGCTCTAGAACCCATGCTCTACAACAAGAAAAGCCAAAGCACCACACGCAGCCAAAAAAATAAATAATACTAATGGTAATAAAAAGTTGGGAATCCTCTGGCATCCCAGTGGTTAGATAACTTCACTGCTGGGGCCCAGGTTCCTTTCCTGGTCAGAGAACTAAGATCCCACAAGTCACACAGTACAGCCAAAAAAGGAAAAAAAAAAACCCGCCTTGGGGTCACAGGAGCTGAGGTGTGGATACAGCCTATGGGGGTGCGGACAAACTGCCAGGGGTGGGCAAATCCTTGACTATGACTGGCCCTATTCTACTCTGAGCTGACTCAGGGAGGCAGGTTCCTCTCCTAAACTCCAACACAAGCTGACAGACCAGGAAGCAATTCCACAAGTGTATTTAGATCAACTATGTGAGGTTTAATTCACCGTCAACAAGGTGCATGGATTTTATGTATACGATCAGATGAGTTTTGACAAATGTGTACACCTGTGAATCCCATACCGCTCACAAGATACAGAACGTTTTTATTACCCAGAGAATTTCCTCCTGTCCCTTCTCAATCTCCCCCAAGGTCAGAGGCAGCCATCATTCTAATTTTTGTCCCATAAATTAGTGTTGCGTCTTCTAGAATTTGTATAAACGGAATCATACAGAGTGTGCTCGTTCATGTCTGATTTCCTTTGTTCAACATAATATCTATGAAGATTCGTCCGTGTTGGTGGCTGTGTCGGGAGCTCATTTCATTTTGTCCCTGAACAGCATTCCATGGACTGAATGTGCCACAATTCCTTTAACCCATTCATCTGCTTATGGACACGTTTTCCCTTTTTGGCTCCTATGAATATTCATATAGGAGCTTTGTGTGGACATACGTTTTTATTTCTCTTGGGTAAATATATAGAAGTGTCGTTGCTCCATGCTAGGGTAGGTGTAGGTTTAACTAAAAAATGACTCAGCTGTTTTCCAAAGGACATTTTACACCCTGACTAGCAATGTATGAAAGTTCCATTTGCTTCATACCCTTGCCAATCTTTGGTATTATTAGTCTTTTTAACTTTAGTCATTCTAGTGGGTGTGAATTGGTTTCCCTCTGCGGTTTTAATTTGCATTTATCTGATGACTATTGATGCTGAACATCTTTTCATGTATTTACCGGTTATTCCTACATATTCTTTGGTCTGTTCAAAACTTTTGCTTCATTTAAAAAACTGGGGAGACTTCCTGACCCTGGTGGTCCAGTAGCTAAGACTCTGTGCTCCTAATGCAGGGGCCTGGATTGGATCCCTGGATAGGGAACTAGATCACACGTGCTGAAACTAAGAGTTTCCAGGCCTGGCACAGCCAAATAAATATTTTAAAAAAAAAAAAAGCAAGTATAAGTACAGTATAAGATAGATTTATCTTCTTAATGTTATATGTATAGAAAAAACAAAAATGATAGACAACAAAATGTTAACAATGATTCTTCTTTGTGCTTTTAAAATACTTGACTAACTTTTTAAGATGAAGCTATGGATTTTAAAAAAGTCACAAACTCATACACAAAAAATTTATGCGTGCCTGTGTGTTTTCAGAACCCAATCCAGCCCTAAGCACACGTCCTAAGAAGGAAACCAGTGCAGAGATTCAGAATTAGCTGCTGCACCCTTGACCAGAGCCCTGTGGAGCCACCCTTCTGCCTTCTGGATATCAAGGAGAGTCTTAACTACTCCCCAGGGTCTCAGGGACTCCATGGGAAAAAGGAATGACTTACTGATTCCCAGCGCTAAAACTGAGAAAGCCTAAATAGGGATGGGCAAGCGTTTTGATTGCCTGAAAAGCAACATGTTTAGACAGATGAAATTTATTTATTACACGATACATCACGGTGATGTTGGCATCAGCTCATTTGTCAGTCAACAAACATTTCCTGGGCACCTACCCAACATCTAATTTTTGGAGGAAAAAAATGATGATTTTGGTTTGGTGTTTGTTAAAAGGTAATCACTCTTCTTTCCTCCCATTTACCACATGCTCAACACTTAACCAGGGCCTTGAAATGCTTGTTTTTTTTGTTGCTGTTCAGTGGCTAAATCGTGTCCAACTCTTTGTGACCCCATGGACTGCAGCATGCCAGGCTTCCCTGTCCTTGACTATCTCCCGTAATTTGTTCAAACTCATGTCCATTGAATCAATGATACCATCCAACCATCTCATCCTCTGTTGCCCCCTTCTCTTCCTTCCCTCAATCTTTCCCAGAATCAGGGTCTTTTCCAATGAGTTGGCTCTTCAAGTCAGGTTAGCTCATTTAATTATCAAAAACCACATCAAAGAGAGATTATTATTTCACACATGATAATGGAATGACAGAGAACTTAAACAACTGAAATATCAAAGAACTTAAATCCTTTAATCAGTAAGTCATGTATATTGAGTGCTTATGGGTGCTACCCACTGTACTAAGTGCTTTATAAGAATTACCGCCTTTACTTACTTACCTTTGATTATACTCATTTTACTTAAGAGTATGAGGTTAAATTATTTTGATGTTAAATTATCTACCCAAGGTCATCCTGTTAGAAAGTGGTAAACCTGGGATCAGTACTGGACTTGGCATTGGTAGACTTTGTTCCGATTTTGCTTTTACCACGTGATTTGAGGCAAGACACTGAACAACTCAGTTTAGTTTTTTCTTAAGGTTTTTGGAGTTTGGGGGTTTTTTTGGAGTGGCATGCAGCATCAGATCATCCCAAGACAAGGGATCAAATCTGTGCCTCTTCATTGGGGATGTGGAGTCTTAACTACTGAGCCACCAGGGAAGTCCTTACTTAAGGTTTTTAATGAGGATTTTTTTTTAAGTCACAAATGGGCTTTGTACACTTTTAAGGGACTTTAAACTTGCATTATTATTTAATCAAAAAACATTATTGTGATTTCCCTGCTGGCCCAGTGGTTAAGAGTCTGCTTGCCAATGGAGGGGACACAGGTTCAATCCCTGGTCCGGGAAGATTCCACATGCTGTGGGTCAACTCTATTTACCCAAGAGAAATAAAAACATATGTCCACACAAAGCTCCTACATGAATATTCATATGAGCCAAAATGGGGGGAAATGTCCATCAACAGATGAATGGGTTAAAGGAATTATGGCACATTCAGTCCGTGGAATGCTGCTCAGGGACAAAACGAAATGAAATCCACATGCTGTGGAGCCTGGGCACCATGATTACTGAGCCCTGTTCTAGTGTCCAAGAGCTGCAATTGCTGAAGCCCGCACACTTTGGAGCCCATGCTCTGCAGCAAGAGGGGCCACTGCAACAGGGGGCCACAACTAGAGAAAGCCTGAACATGGCAACAAAGACTCAGTGCAGCCAAGAATTAAAAAAAAAAAAAATTATTGATCACAGCCAATACTGGGAAGAACTGGGAGGATGCATACATGAATAATTTGTTTGCTCTTTAGTAGTTTATAGAAAGATGATCAGATATCAATAAAAATAAGGAACACAAGTCCAAGGGATCCCATTCTTACAACTAGTCTGGGCTCTAGAATCAGACAGACCCAGGCTTGAAAACTTGGCTCTACCACCAACTATCTGTATGACTTTGGGTAAAATATCTAACCTTTCTGAACCTCAGTGTTTTTCTCTATCATTGTCTGTATAATATACCTACTTTACACAAGTGTTTCAGAGGACTGAGTTAAGTAAAGTGCCCAGCACCGTGTTTGGCACTAAAGCAGACATTCATTGAATGTGGTAGTTATTTTATTTGCATACCATGGGCAAGGTCCCTTTTGTCTGTGTCCCCTCTGACTCTGTTTCCTTTTCTTCCTGGGCACACAGCTAGACTACACTTGCTATTAGATGTGCCCATGTGACAGAGTTCTAGCCAATGGGATGTGAGCACACATTCAGTTCAGTCGCTCAGTTGTGTCTGACTCTTTGTGACACCATGAATCACAGCATGCCAGGCCTCCCTGTCCATCACCAACTCCTGGGGTTCACTCAAACTCATGTCCGAGTCGGTGATACCATCCAGCCATCTCATCCTCTGTCGTCTCCTTCTCCTCCTGCCCCCAATTCCTCCCAGCATCAGAGTCTTTTCCAATGAGTCAACTCTTCGCATGAGGTAGCCAAAGTATTGGAGTTTCAGCTTCAGCATCATTCCTTCCAAAGAACACCCAGGGCTGATCTCCTTTAGAATGGACTGGTTGGATCTCCTTGCAGTCCAAGGGACTCTCAAGAGTCTTCTCCACAGTTCAAAAGCATCAATTCTTCAGTGCTCAGCCTTCTTCACAGTCCAACTCTCACATCCATACATGACCACTGGAAAAACCATAGCCTTGACTAGATGGACCTTTGTTGGCAAACTAATGTCTCTGCTTTTGAATATGGTATCTAGGTTGGTCATAACTTTCCTTCCAAGGAGTAAGCGTCTTTTAATTTCATGGCTTCAGTCACCATCTGCAGTGATTTTGGAGCCCAAAAAACAAAGTCTGACACTGTTTCCCCATCTATTTGCCATGAAGTGATGGGACCAGATGCCATGATCTTCGTTTTCTGAATGTTGAGCTTTAAGCCAACTTTTTCACTCTCTTCTTTCACTTTCATCAAGAAGCTTTTTAGTTCCTCTTCACTTTCTGCCGTAAGGGTGGTGTCATCTGCATATCTGAGGTTATTGATATTTTCCCCGGCAATCTTGATTCTAGCTTGTGCTTCTTCCAGCCCAGCGTTTCTCATGATGTACTCTGCATTTAAGTTAAATAAGCAGGGTGACAATATACAGCCTTGACGTACTCTTTTTCCTATTTGGAGCCAGTCTGTTGTTCCATGTCCAGTTCTAACTGTTGCTTCTTGACCTGCATATAGGTTTCTCAAGAGGCAAGTCAGGTGGTCTGGTATTCCCATCTCCTGAAGAATTTTCCATAGTTTATTGTGATCCACACAGTCAAAGGCTTTGGCATAGTCAATAAAACAGAAATAGATGTTTTTCTGGAACTCTTGCTTTTTCGATGATCCAGTGGATATTGGCAATATTATCTGTTCACAAAATCCTCCCAAGAAGACCTCCCCATCTCTTTCTCCATTCTGTGGTTTGACAAACATAGTCACTTTGGGCTTTATGTGGTGAGATGGCAGAGCCATGAGATGGAAAGAGCTTGGGTTAATGAATCACTGTTTAGAAGAAGATCACATGTCAATCAGGGACACCTGTTCTGGACTTCACATTAGTCCAAAATAAACTGTTCATGGGTTTGTTTCTTACCCCAGCAAGTACTACCCTAAGAGGTCAACAAAGGGTCCATTCTCATCATCCACAGCCTCCAAGTCTCCCCAGGATCTGTCTTTTTGCACCTGAGAAGTTCACACAGGGTCATACCCCTTACACCACACCTCTTCATACTTTGCACTCCCACTCAGTAGACACAGTTATGAAGTGATGGAAGAGCTCATGATTGAATTCTGCATTCAGTGTGTTGGAGAGTTTCCCTGACCTAGGACTCCTGGAAACATGAATATGATCTCAACCTAAAATATTAAGGTTCCAGTGAAAGATAACATTTTGGGGTTGGCAGGTTTCCAGAGGAAAACATTCTAAATGGGATAGCAGGGTACCTTGTAAACATATTCCCATGAAATCTACCTTCTCCCCTGTAATTAAACTCTCTTGCTCACAAGTATCACTATGGCTGTCTTTCCAGGTTTCCATCAAGGCCCGCCTCCTCCAGAAAAACATTCTTAATCATTTGAGCCCCATAGCTTGCTCTTGCCTCTTTTTATTTTTGTTGCTTGCAACACTCATTTGACTATTGTTTTTTCAATCTTTTTTCTTACTCTTTCTTTACTCTTTTCTTAAGTAACTCTTTAAGGCAGAGAAAAATAATAGAATGAAATTGGAGAAAAAGTGTCTCTGGGAGAAATCATAAAAACACTGAAGCCGAGTTATTGTCCCAATCCTGTTATTTACCAGCTGTGTGACCTTGGGTAAGTCACCTCCTTCTCTGGACTTCAGGTTTCTCATCCGTAATATAAGGGACTAAAACCCAACCAACTGTTCTGTTTGCTTAAAACCACTAAATCTCCCTTTATGTTATTTTTTCTTTTACTAATCCTGTGTGTAAAATCAAACCACATTTGCTGATGGGAACAGTGGGAAGAGACTGAGATTTGAAGTCAGTTGATCTAGACTGGGCTCTCAGCTCAACAGTTCATCAGCTATGTGACCTTAGGTAAATGACTTTCCATTTCTGAGCCCGAGAGATGTTTTCTTCTCCCTCACCTTCACTTTCCTCTTCCCCTCCTTCTCCTTTTGTGTTCTTCTGATCTTTTTTATTTTTAAAATCAAAGTGAAAGAAATGTTCTAATTTTCACTCAATAAAATACATCCACTTAAACTATACAGTTGAATGAGTTTTGACAAATATATATACTTATGCAAAAACTCCCCAAGCATGATACAGAACATTTACATTAGCCCCCTAAATTCTCTCATACTCTTTTGCTATTAACCTCTCTACCTGCAGAAAACCACTGATTCTATTTCCAGTTTTGCCTTAAAATTTCACGTAAAGAGGGTAAGATATGATGTGCTGATATACTCTTTTTTGTCTAACTTCCTTCATCAGCCTGATGTTTTCAAGATTCATCCATAATTGCATATTTCAATAGTTAATTCCTTTTTATTGCCAAGTGGTATTCCTTTGCATTATTATGCCACAATCTATTTATTCATTTACCTGTAATCGAAGACATTTGGGTTACTTGCAATCTGGGGCTATTATGAATAGAGCTGCTATAAACATTCATATGCAAAACTTTTTTAAGGACTAGGTTTTTTTAAGTTAAAAAAATTAATTATTTATTTGGCTGCAGCAGGTCTCAGTTGCAGCATGGAGGTTATTCCATCTTTATTGAGGCATGCGGGCTCTTTTTTTTGTTCTGTCATGCAGGCTCCTTAGTTGTGACATGAGAGATCTCATTCTCTGACCAAGGATGGAACATGGGTCCCCTGCATTGGGAGTATGGAATCTTAGCCACTGGACCACCAGAGAAGTCCCAAGACATTTTGTAGACATACGTTTTTATTAATCTAGAAGTAGAATTGCTGGGTCGTAAGTTAAGCATATGTTCAACTTTATAAGAAACTATCAAACTGTTCTTCAAAATATTTGTATGAACCACTTTACAATCCCATCAGCCACATATGAGGGTTCTGGTTGCTCAGCAACATCACTGATACTTGGTGTTATGCCTGTTTAAATTACAGCTTTCCTGGTGAAAGCACACAGATATATCTCATTGTGGTTTAATCTGCATTTCCCCTGATGCCTAACGATGCTGAGCATCTATCTCCTCGTGTGCTTGTTCACTCTTTGTATATCTTCCTTGGAAAAGAGTCTGAACAAATCATTCGCTTCTTTTTCCCTGAGTTTTCTTATTATTGAGTTGATAGATGCTTTTTTTTTTTTTTTTACATATTCTGGATACAGTTTCCTTGTCAGAAATATACATAAAAAATATTTTCCCCTAGTCTGCAACTTGTGTTGTCTTTAGAAGATCAGAAGATTTTATCAATTAGGTTCAATGTAAAGTTTTTCTCTGATGGTTAATTTTCTTTTTTAACTCTAAGAAAGCTTTTTCTTTCTTTCTTTCTTTCTTTTAAGTGACTTTAAAAGTTCTTTTTACTTATTTATGTGGTTGTGCCAGGTCATAGTTGCAGTACATGGGATCTTCGATCTCCCTTGCAGCATGCAAGGATCTTTAGTTGGGGCATGTGGGATCTAGTTTCCTGACCAAGGATAGAACCTAAGTTCCCTGCATTGGGAGCACGGAGTCTTAGCCACTGGACCACCAGAGAAGTTCCTAAGAAAGCTTTTTCTATCCCAAGTTCTCAAAGATTTTCTTCTACTTTCTTGCCAAGTTTAGCATTTATGATTAGCTTTATGATCCACTTCAAATCAATTTTTTTGTATGGTATGAGAGAAGAGTTGAAATTTATTTTTTACTTATGGATATCCAAGTTGGTTCTGCACCATTTTTTGAAAGACTGACTATCCTTTTACAGCACTTTCTTGGTAACCAATTGACCATATACATGTGGCTCTGTCCCTTAACTCTCTATTCTATTAGCTATATGTCTTAACATAATACCACACTGTTTTATTACTAAAGCTTTATATTATAGTTTATACTATAGTATACTTTATACTATAGCTTTATAGTATTTAAAGTAAATATTAATATTGTAGTTAAAAGTACCCCTCTCCTGGGACTTCCCTGGTGGTTCAGTGGTTAACACTGTGTACTTTCAATGCAGGGGGCTCAGGTTTGATCCCTGATCGGAGAACTAAGGGTCTCATAAGCTGCACCACAAAGCCAAAAAAGTCCCCCTCTCCTGAATATTTTTGTGTTTTCTTTTCCTTGATTTTGTGCAGTTTCACTGTGATGTGACTCTTATTTTTTAATGTTGACTCAAGAACAGAATTACTGGGACATAGGCTAAAGCCAGAATTCACCTGACTGTCTACTGGCAAATTGTTCTCCAGAATGGCTTCATTGGCTCTTGAACCTCTATATCCCCTCATTCCGGCTAACAGTTAACATTCCCCAGCTTTATAATTTTTACCAGTCTCATGTTACAACCTGACATCTCCATGCTGTTTTTATTTTTAAAATATTTTTCTTGCTGTTTTTAAAAACAGCTCTATTGAAATAAAACTGACATACCATAGACTACACAGTGTAAATTGGATATTTTGACATCTGTATACACCTGTGAATCCATCTTCACAAAGAGGTGACGAATCTTTCACTCCTAACCTTCCTTGTGCCCTTTTTGAGTCTGAGCTTTTTTATCTGCAAAACGCAGCTCCGGAGTGAGAAAATACGATGTGAGCTTCATTTGTGGACTGGCATATATAGTGGACACTGGGGAAATAGAGCTAGTACTACTGCAACTATACAGCTAGGCAATTAGGTGATGAGATAGGCCCTGAAGCTACACTGCCTGAGTTCAAAGCCATTTCTGTTATTTGCTTGCTTGGGCAGATTAATCAATGTCTTTATGAATTAACTTCCCCATCTGCAAAACGGGAATAATAGTGTGACACCTACCTCAAAGGATTAAAAAAGTTAATTTGTGTAGAAAAAAACTTTTTTCTGTCATAAGAACAATTTTAGCTAGACTTTTTGAAATTTTGAAAAATATTCATTAGCCCTTCTCTAACATATGGGGGTCTGGAACTCTAGCTTTGTAACCTCTGAACTAAAGTGGTCTTTCAGTGTCTGACAACTCCTGCAAATGCGATCCTGTAAGTCTATGATTTATCTAAGTGAAAATGGTAATTCTATGAGTCACCACAAGAGGGACTAGGAATTAACTTCTGTGGACTGTGAACAACTCAATAATACTTTTTATCTACTCTGATGCTAGGAAAGATTGAGGACAGGAGGAGAAGGGGGCAACGAGGATGAGACAGTTGGTTGGCATCACCAACTCAATGGACATGAGTTTGAGCAAATTCCAGGAGATAGTGAAAGACAGGAAAGCCTGGCATGCTGCAGTCCATGGGGAAGAAAAGTCAGACATGACTTAGCAACTAAACAACAACAATCTACCTACTTGGAAATACTGATAACAATATTGATATCTGAGGAACAAGCTCTTTCTTAGTACACACAGGGCTTCTGTAAGTGACTCATTGCTAGTGTTTTGTCCATCCTGAGTCTCTACACTGTAATGCACATGTGACCAAAAGGACTTATACACAGCCTTTTGGAAAATAGCATGTTTAATATTAAGGAGCAGTTTTAATAACAACAACAGTAACCACCATGCATTGAAGGCACACTGTGTGTCAGTTCTAAGTGGTTTTCATTAACCTATCAACTAAGGTGGGTATTCTTATTATCTTATTTCCCCATTTTAAAGATGATAAAATTGAGGCCCAGAGAGTTAGGAAACTGGAAGAAGATCACAAGTTATTAGAATGATATATAGTTATTGTAGGAGCATCCTGTAGGAGAGAAAAGAGCAAGCCTATTTTGATGAAGCGCTTTTTATCTCTTACCTGCTCTTACTATTTATCTGACATTACTAAAAGTTATACAGACTGGCAAAAGAATCCACCAGATGTGCAGATAAATGTCCAAAATAAAAGAGTTCCCACTAAACTCAGTCAGCCTATGATGCTGTCCTCACAAAGAGAAAAACATTGAATTTAGAGTCACAAGAGGCATCAAGACTTAGTGAAAAGGACACATCTTTGGAGTATAAGTAACTAGGTTCAACTTCTGACTCTTCTGATGGCTGTGACCTTGGATAAATTACCTTGGCTCTCTAAGCCTGTTTATTCAGGTGTGAAAAAAAAGAAATTCATATATGTCATTCACAGAGAGTTGGTGAGGTATAAATAAACTAGCTTTTGTAAGAGCACGTAACAGTTTCCGAAGTATAGTAGGAACTAAGGAAATGCTTAGTTGGATGCTTTGGGAACCTTAGAAGCAGAGTTTGACAACAATCCTAGATAGGAAATTAATTAAGGAAGTCCTCCACGAAGCCAGAAAGGGCCAAGGGGAAGCAGGGCAAAGAAGAAAAAGAAGCCAAGCAAAAAGGAGGTTTCAGGCAGTCCCAGAAAGGGTAGCTTAATCCCTTAGGGAACTCAAGAGTATAAATTCTACTGGAGACAGTCAACAGAGTTTGCAAATTCCCACCTCCAGTTAGTCATTTGCTAGAGGCTAGGGAAGAGCAAGGACTTCTAGGTGCCACTAGTGGTAAAGAACCCGCCTGCTAATTCAGGAAACAAAAGACATGTGTGTTCCATCCCTGGGTCAGGAAGAGCCTCTGGAATAGGGAATGGCAACCCTCTCTAGTATTTTTGCCTGGAGAATCCCATGGACGGAGGAGCCTGGTGGGCTACAGTCCACAGGGTTGCAGAGTCTGACTCAACTGAGGTGACACAATTGCAAAGGGAAGAGGAAACAATCAAAGCCATTCTAGTAGCCTGAGGACCATCCTCCTGGGAAGAGCCGCAGGTGCTGGTTATTGGAAACAAAAGCAAGCAGCACCTGAAAGAGGTGGGGAGGAACTGGTAAAAGATCTGAAAGGATTTGGAGAGAGCAAAAATAGTATCTACTACAGGGTTTGAGTTTTTTCCTTCCTTTTAGAAAACCTGGGTTCAAGTCCTTGCTTTGCCACTTATCAGAATCAAATGCCACATTATAATGAAAGCCTTGTGGAAATTAAAGTGTTAGATGTGGGAATTCCCTGGTGACCGAGTGGTTAGTATTCTGAGCTTTCACTGCCATGGCACAGGTACAATCCCTGGTTGGGGAACCAAGATCCCGCAAGCCGAGTGGTACAGCCAAAATAAATAAATAAACAAAATGTTTTAGATGAATTCCTTATTGAGCAAGCATTTATAGAACTTCTAGTATAAACAAGACACAGTACTAGGTGCTGGGATATACAGCTTTTTAAGTTTTTCATTTTATTTCTTTATTTTGGCTGCACTGGGTCTTTGCTGCTGCACGAGGGCTTTTTCTGATGCAGTGAGCGGGGGCTACTCTCCAGTTGCGGTGCGTGGGCTTCTCACTGTAGCGGCTTCTCTTGTGGAACACAAGCTCTGGGGCACAGGCTTCAGTGGTTGTGGCACGTGGCCTTAGTTGCCAAGCAGCATGTGGAATCCTCCCAGACCAGGGATCAAAACTGTCCTCTGCGTTGGCAGGCAGATTCTCAAACACTGGATCACCACGGAAGTCTGGGATCTACCCCTTGATTCAAGATTCATAAACAAGGAGCTTTAAATCCAGGGAGGGAGTCAGATAATGAAATAGAAAATTACCTGACTATGTGATAAGTGATGTTATTATAGTATGGTGGAGAGGGGAGCAACTGGTACAAAGGAGGCTGTGGCCAGTTCTGTCGAAGGGCCAGGTGTCAGGAAAAGTATCAAGAGGAGCTGATGCCTGAACTGAGTCCCAAAATATGGGGAGGAGTTGTCAGGCAGATAGTGAGAAAAGGCATCCCTGGCAGTGGGCACAGCATGAGCAAAATCACAAAGGGGTGAAACAGCCTGGAGTTTGAACTTAATTCCATAAGGCAGTGGGAGCCTTTGAAAGATTCTGAGCTGGGGAATGGCTTCATCAACCTTCCTTTTTTTTTTTTTCTTTTCTTTTGACCACGCCATGCAGCATGCGGAATCTTAGTTCCCCAATCAGGGATCGAACCCATGCCCCCTATAATGGAAGTAGAGTCTTAACCACTGGATTGCCAGGGAAACCCCAACCTTGCATTTTAGAATGATCACTCTGGCTGGCAGTAGTGTAAGAAACACCACGAGGGAAGAGAGACTACACAAGAGGGTCAGATGGGAAACAATTAGAGCGGCCAAAGAGCTTAAGGAACATTGCCATTTATTTATCTATTTTTGGCTCCGACTGGGTCTTTGTTGCTGCATGCGGGCTTTCTCTAGCTTCAGCGAGCAAGGGCTGCTCTCTCCTTGTGTGGGCTTCTCGTTGCGGTGGCTTCTCCTGTTGTAGAGCACAAGCTCTGGGCCTTGGGCTTCAGTAATTCCATACCAAGGTCACAGGTGCGAGGCCTTGCACCAAGGCCACAGAAGTGGAGCCCAGAACCAAGGTCACCTCTGGAATTGACTGGCCCCATTGTAACTGTTGCAAAAAGCCCCCTGATCTTTACCAGCCAGCTTCCTGACCCCACGAATAGAGAAAGTGTTAGTTGCTCAGTCGTGTCTGACTCTTTGTGACCCCACAGACTGTAGCCCACCAGGCTCCTCTGCCCATGGGATTTTCCAGGCAAGAATGCTGGAGCGGGTTGCCATGCCCTCTTCCAGGGGTCCTTCCCAACCCAGGGATTGAACCCAGGTCTCCTGCATGACAGGCAGATTCTTTACCATCTGAGCCACTACCAGAGTATTCTGACCCCATATTAGGCAAAAATGCCTACCCTGGGTGTACTCACCCTGTAGTGTCCTAACCCATCACCCAGTGCCCCCCTTCCAACAGGAATTTTCTTTGTCTTGAGGCTATAAGAATTGGCTACCAGCCCACAAAAGTGTGGCTCTGCCTTGAGCCCGCCCACTTTTCTAACAGTGTCCTGTGGACTCTCCTGGTCTGTCAGGAGGTCAGCCCAGTGAGCTTGCAGCACTCTCATTATCTCTGCTCTTTATTCTTAATAAACTCACTCCTCTCTGAAATACTGTGTCTGGAAATACTTTTCCTAGCTGCCCTCAGACTGCCACGACAGTTGCATTGTGTGGGCTCTAGAACGAGGGCTCACTAGTTGTGGTGCAGGCACTTAGCTGTCCCGTGGCATGTGGGATCTTCTGGGACCTGGGATCGAACCCATGTCCCCTGCGTGGGCAGGCGGATTCTCAACAACTAGAACAACAGGGAAGTCCTTAATCTGTTCTTTTAATCTGTTTTATTTTTATGTTGCATTTTAAGCACGCCATCATGTCACAAATTTTTCATGCAAATAATTACAATAGCTTCAGAATAATCCACCAAGTAGATGATCCTAACCATTTGCTAGTTGGTGGACTTTTGAGTTGCTTCTGTAATTTTTTCTCAATATAAAATGATCATTATGATAAACATCTTTGCACACATGGCCTTTTCTGAATTTCAGATTCATCCTTTAGAAGAGGTTTCTAGGAGTGAAATGATTAGGTCAAGGTAAAGAAGGGTCTACAACTAGAAACAATGGTGCCAGTTGTCCTCCCATTTTTGGGATATTCCATCAGCCATTAGCTCTACCTCACAACAGTAATAGAGAGCGATACTCTTTAAAAAAAAAAAAAAAGGAAGATTTTAACCTGTACTGAAACCCTTTATCAACTGAGGAACATTTTAGCTCATCCAACCTGTTTCTCTGCTGCTGTTTCTCTTTTGAACAGCAGATGGCAGGATAATCCCACAACAGGTGGTCATGACAATTTAATTGCAAGAAGAAAATTGCTTCTTTTCCCACATGTATTTCTTTCCCGAGATAAACAGCATGTAGGGCATCTGCCTCTTTATTGGAAGTAAGATATGTAAGAAGGTGGGTTTCAGCAAGGAATATAAGGTAGTCAACGTAAATTCTGAGCCTTAGGTTATTACACTCTGTGCAAAAACAAATTTCTCAGAAAGAAGCAAATGGAGGTTGAAAGCCGATTGTTAAAATTCCACATATTCTAGATTTCCCCAGTTAATAATCATAAAAAGTTTATAGCCAGAAAGTCACAGAGGCCCTTCTGTTGTAATTGTTAGAGCTTAGAGTCAGTGGGAACACCCTTCTCACCCAAGGGATTTTAAAAGCCAATCCCACCCCCTCCCCACAACCCTTTCCCCTAGCACTCATTTCCCATCTCTTCACAAAATTGCCAGGGTAATTGACTCTTAGATGAGATGAGTTTGACTTTCTACCCTGATTTTGTAACAGAAGTTCTTTTGGTGAGGTTCTTTGTTTGAAAATGCACAATAAAAATGGCTTTAGAATGACTTCAGAGGACTCTTTCTTTTTCTGGTGCCAACAACAGATTCCAAAGCAGCTATTATTCGAGGTGGGTGATAGGATCCCTTGAGACTGTTTAAGTATCGGTTTTCAAAGTGCTTAGGAACCTGAAATGTCCTGTATGGTATATTTGCAGGTGCATAATTGGCCAAGTGCTCCAGGGGTTATAAAGACTGCCTTCCTGTAGCTGGAATAGACAGATTTAGCCTCTTACTGAAACTGAAGGCTGCAATGGCGATAACAAATCTGATTCTAACTCTCCCATGTCACTGCTGCCCAAAGGTGCCTTTGTCTCCCAGGAGAAAGAGGTTGGAGGTAAGTGAATGGCCCTTCACCAGAGCCGTGTAGAAAACACTGCGAAGAAAAACTTTTGTCCTGAGAGAGCACGTTTAGGGCTATTGCCTGTGAAGCAAACTTGCTTTGTTTACAGCCAACCTGCCTGAATGCAAATACTGTGAGGTGACTGGAACTGTGGAGAGGCAAACTGCTTTAAAAGCAGGCTTTCAGTGGGAAACTTTAAGCATACAATGGCTTTTGTTTTTGTTTAGACATAATTCTCCAACCTGGCTTTTTTATTGCACTAACCGAAATAAATTTGGATAAACTTAAAGGGTTGCCTTGATGTCAGAAGAAAATGGATATTGTCTCTCCTGCACGCATTTGAATGGTCGTACATAATCCTAGCTACATCCAGATAAGAATACACCTCCTCCCATAGAAAGCTTTTCTGGAACAGAATATCACCGAGAGTGTTCACTTTGGGGCTTGATGGTCCTAGCCTGTCTTACCAAAACTTTTAAAGAGTTTGCCCGCTCCTTCACTCTTCCACTGCAGTTAATACTTAGTGTACTTAGTGGTGTTCTGAACTCCTTTTATTCCTCAAGGCTCCCTAGCATTTGATGAGACCTGTGCAGCAGGAGCTTTCATCATACCAAATCCAGGGTGGTGTTTAGTGGAGAAGGGGCCAGGAAAGGGGGTGGGGGAGAAGCCCGTGCTTTTTACTAAATCACTGGGAAACTAGTGGGCTCTTTTTCAGATTAAATATCTTTAAATATCAGGATCTCCGGTTATGAAGGCATGGGTGAAATTGCTTCTCTCAGTCAAACCTGAGGTGGAGGATGTAGGTGTCACATTCAAATCAGAGAGGTGCCTCTCAACAGGAAAGATTTAATCAGCTCTCCTTCCCAGGATCAGCTGCCAGGTTTGAACATTTACTTGTCTGTGTTCCAGGCAGGAGACACTGCTAATTATGGGAGCAATTCCCATGGATACAGAGAAGAATTGTCTGAGCTGAGGAGTCAAAGCTCAGATCAGGATGGGGCTAAGAGGAAAAAATACCCCCAACATTCTCAGGGAAATTCCAGAGTTGTCAAGGGACATGCCTCCTCAGCAAGAATGCCCCTATATCTGGCATTTGATGATTTGGAAACATCCTTTCCCTCACTTTCCTAACTCATGTGTTAAGAATCCCTTTGTTTGAGAAATGGAATTTAAAAAGTGGTTTCTTTCATTCAAACATTACGTGATAAAATTATCTGGAAAAGAAACCTGGGCTCCACCAGGAGTGATTTTCGTAAATGACCGTACCTGAAAAGAGGCAGACTTGGCCATCAGGGCAGCCAAAATGGCACAAGCATTTGGAATCTGTTGCCTTATCCTTGGCAAAGACACCACCGGATCCTTTCTGCTGTGTGTAAAGTAAGCTGTGGCAAAACTTACCTATCTTGTGATATAAAACCTAGACTCACAAGTGAGCCGAATTTATATTCTGCCCCTCTTCTTTCTCCATTATGCAGAGCACCTGCTCCTTGTCCCTCCCCCACTCCTCCAGCTGTCTGTCTGTCTCATTTGTGTCAATTAAGGATTCAATACTGCTTGATTTAATTGAATGACTTTCCCTGTATAGAATCCCAACCACAGATAGGGACCAGCTATCACTCCCATTGCCCAGAATAAAAAACTCAAAAAAGCCAAAGCATGTGTGTCTTAAAAGAGTAACGTATGTGTAATATACATGTTAAATAAATATGTCATAAAATATTTTAAAAAAGAAACAAAGAAAAGAGGAAGATACTCACTAAGCCTTGACATGAACCAGAGAAGGCAATGGGGGCAAGACTGGGCTCCTGGACACACCCAGTTATATCACTGGTAGTCTGCCAACTGGTAGTCAGCACTGCATAAACCAAGACCATTTGACACTCAATTTAGTTAAAGCTTTCAGAAATTGTTGAGTCTTGTTTTAAGTTGTGCTAGGTCTTCGTTGCTGCGCTCGAGCTTTCTTTAGTTGAGGTGAGCAGGGGCTCCTCTTTGTTGCAGGGCTGGCTTTCCCACCCCTGTGGCTCCTCTTGTTGCAAAGCCTTGACTCTAGGCTCGCTGGCTTGGTAGTTGTGGTGCATGGGCTTAGTTGCCCAGAGGAGTGTCAAATCTTCCTGGACCAGGAATCGAATCTGTGTCTCCTGCATTGGCAGGTGGATTCTTTACCACTGAGCCACTAGGGAAGTCCAGAAGCTGTTCTTAAGGCTTCGAAACCAAAGAATCAACTGGAAGAAATAAACCTCTGCTTGACTTTCTAGTTTACAAAGTGCTTTCCCATCCTCAGGAGAACAATTTTGTCTTTCTGTTCATTCAGTCATTGATCAAATAGGCTCTGTTCTTTAGTCATCTGCCTCTATTCATTGAGCCAGGCAGTGTTCTAGGAGCTGAAATCTGTGTTCTAAGAATAGAGAATAAAATCCCTGTCCTCATGGAACTTATATTTTGACGGGCGGGGGGAAGCAAACAAGAAATAAGTAAACCTACAGTCTACCTCATGGTGCTCAGGGTTATGGAGAATCAGACAGTAGGGTTAAGGGAGATGAGGCTTATTGTTTGGGTAGAGTTATCCATTTTACAAAGGGTGACAGAAAGGGCCCCCTAAGCTAAGACATAAAAAAATGGAGGACACTTTACAAACATTAGGGAGAGGAGAATTCCTGGCAGAAAGAACAGCAAACGTAAAGGTCTTGAGACAAGAGTTTCCTTGTTGAAGGAGACTAGTGTAGCTGAATAGAGTGAGCTAGGGAGAGCTTTAGGAGCTAGGCCAGGCAAGCGGGAATGCAGGGGGCAGAATTGTAGGGTCTTGGAAGTCATTGAAGACTTTTATTTGAGTGGCATGGGAAGTCACTGGAGGAATGATTTATGTTTTATGATATGACTTATGTTTTTGAAGGTTTATTCTGGCTGCTGTGCAGAAAAAAAAAAAAGATAGGAGAGCAAGGACAGAAGCCGGGAGAATAGTTTGGAGGCAGTTGCAGGAATCTAGGCGAAAAACACGGAGAAGGCAATGGCACCCTACTCCAGTATTCTTGCCTGGAAAATGCCATGGGCGGAGGAGCCTGGTAGGCTACAGTCTATGGGGTCTCGAAGAGTCGGAAACGACTGAGTGACTTCCCTTTCACTTTTCACTTTCATGCATTGGAGAAGGAAATGGCAACCCACTCCAGTGTTCTTGCTTGGAGAATCCCAGGGGCGGGGGAGCCTGGTGGGCTGCTGTCTATGGGGTCGCACGGAGTCAGACACGACTGATGTGACTTAGCAGCAGCAGCAGCAGGCAAAAAACAATGGAGTCTCAGATTAGGACAGCAGCAGCAGAGATGCTGACAAGTCGTTAGATTTTAGAGGTAAAACGTACCAGGATTTGCTGATGGCTATAAGAGGGGAGGGGTATATGAGAAATAGAGAAGGGTCAAAGATACTGTGGATATTTGGCCTGAGTTAGATAACCTGGTGGGATGAACAGAGAGACCTTGAATCATGCTGCTGCTGCTGCTAAGTCGCTTCAGTCGCTTCAGTCGTGTCCGACTCCGTGCGACTGGCAGCCCACCTGGCTCCCCTGTCCCTGGGATTCTCCAGGCAAGAATACTGGAATGGGTTGCCATTTCCTCCTCCAATGCATGAAAATGAAAAGTGAAAGTGAAGTCACTCAGTCGGGTCCGACTCTAGCAACCTCATGGACTGCAGCCTACCAGGCTCCTCCGTCCATGAGATTTTCCAGGCAAGAGTACTGGAGTGGGGTGCCATTGCCTTCTCCGCCTTGAATCATAGGTGAGACTAAATTGCAAACCACAGCTTTGGTCTAATATTGATATAATCTTGGGCAAGTCAGTGAATCTCTCTGAGCATCAGTTTCTTAATCAGTAAGAAAGTGATAATGATATAATACCTCACTCACAGGTCTATTAGGGCTTCCCCAGTGGTTCAGTGGTAAAGAATCCACCTGCAATGCAGAAGACAAGAGGAGATACCAGTTTGATCCCTGGGTCGGGAAGATCCCCTGAAGAAGGAAATGTCAACACATTCTAGTATTTTTGCCTGGAAAATCCCATGGTCAGAGGAGACTGGCAGGCTACAGCCCAAGGTTCACAAAGAGTTGGATACAACTGAAGCAATTTAGCGCCTGCGTGCATGCGTGCTCACACACACACACACACACACACACGGACAAGTCTATGGTGAAAACTGAATGGGATGTTAAAATGCTGAGAAGAGTACCTAATACAGAGATACTCCATAAATGCCAGTTGAATATGGGAGTAAATAATGTCTTTTGAAATATTATTGATCTGGGGTCTTCTCAATTCTTGTCATTAACTTATCGCCCTCCACAGGCTCCACTATATTTTGAATAAAAAAAAAAAAATCTTTCCAAAACCAAGAAGATCCATCATGATCTGGCCTCAACTACCTGTCCAACCCACCAGCCACATCGACCTTCTGTTCAGCTGCTAAGAAAACTTAACAATTTTCTGGTTTCAGAACTATCACACACTCTTCTCTCTGCCTGCAATGGCCCTCACCCAAGTGGCTGGTGCGTTCTCATCCTACAAGAAACTTACCTTCCTCAGAGCGACCTTTCCTGACCATCAACTTCAAAAAAAGGCTCCCACCATTATTCTTCCTTTCAGCGTTTGTTCTGGGACTTCCTTGGCAGTCCAGTGATTAGGACTCAGTGCTTTAACTGAGTCCTGGTTCAATCCCTGGTTGGAAACTAAGATCCTTACTTGTTGAGGGCCCCCCACCAAAAAAGAGGGTTGTCCTTTACATTCCGAAAAGTTAATCACAATTTATAATTGTTGTCACCTAATTATTGTCTGTCTCTTCTTCTAGACTGTATGTTCCATGAAAGAAGGGACCACCAAGTATATACACAGTTCCTGGTATAATCTTGGCTCATAATAGGCTCTCGATAAATGTTTGCTGGAAAGCGTGGTGACAGAAGATTCTCACTGGTATTCTGCTGCTGTTCTTTAAAAAATAAAAAGCCTCATTTTTTCTGCCTTTTGCATAGTTCTCTACTGCATTTCACTGGGAAGTGGGAACACTTTACTTTGTTGAATCAGAAAAGCCCTTGAAAACAAAACAAAGAGAAAAAAGAAAGAAAAGCCCTTGACTTTTCTTTTGTGTATACTACGCTGGGCTTAACATTTATGTACAGTACTAACACTGATTTTTTTTTTTTTTCTGTGCTCACTTCTCAAGGTTATACTCGTCTTTAGAGGCAAGTGACAAAAGAATAGACCTTAAAAAAAGGAAAAATAAAAAAGAATAGACCTAAGTTTCAGATCATCTAAGAATCCTCACTTTTATCCATCCAAAGTACTTGAATAGGCAAAGAGTGGGGAGGGAATTCCAAGGAAGGAATTCCAAGGAAGGGGAACTGTCAGCAAGAGCATGTAGCATTGCTGTTTGGAAGAAAATTAGGAAACATGCATAGTTTCTGTCTCTAAATTTTGGTAATTAGGGCAGTAATGTCAAAGATCAGATGGACTATCTAAGGTTGAATGAGCTGGCAATATTCCCTCATCTATTTTCTAAAAGAATTTGTGGAAGATAGATCTTACTTCTTCCTTAAATGTTTGATAGAATTTTCCAGTGAACCATCTGGGTCTAGAGCTTTCTTTAAGAAAGATATTTATTAACAAATTTGATTTCTTTAAGAGATATAGGGCAATTTGCATTTTCTACTTCATCTTGTGTCAATTTTAGTAAGCTGTGTTACAGGTAATATCTTGAATGCTAAACTGAATCTTATTTTCTTAATGAACTGTATTTGGGAGTCACTAAAGTTTTTTATGCAAAAGAGTAAAATTTGGGAAGTAAAAGTTTGGGGAAAAGGTCAGAGAAAGGGGAGAAACTGACAGTAGACTTGTACATAGACGTGAGAAATAAGTGACAAGGGTCCTGATTGGGTGGTTTGGGGAATAAGGGGAAAGAACCTGAGCAATAAGTGACAAGGGTCCTGATTGGGTGGTTTTGGAAATAAGGGGAAAGAACCAAATTCCAGTAATATAACCACTTCTTTATCTATCTCTTTTTGCCTGAACTGGGTATTGATAAATTTTAGAACTTAATGGAACATTGTGCTGCTTCTAGCATCTACTCTGCCCTAGATGGAAAGCATTCCTTGTACCAGAGCCCACTGTAGAAAGGTATAATGTTTCTGCTGTGATTTAGACTTCCAGCCTCTAAGACTTAGGCCTTAGGAACTGATGCCAGTTTTAAGTTTAACTTCACAACTAGCTTTTCCAATATACTGTTGTTATTTCTCTTTTTTATTTGACAGATGTGGTTTCACAGGGCATCTAGAGGTTGCTTAAATTCTGTAAGTAAGTACTATGCTGTAGCTATTTTCCTAATTTGGGAACTGAAATGGCAGCTATGATAGAGGGAAGAAACATGGGATTTAGAGTCAAAAGACCTGAGTTTTAACACTGTGGGACCTATGACAAGGCACCTAGTTTCTCTGGATCTTAGCACCCTTATGTGTATACTGAACATAATGCCAGTTTTGCACATATCACAATTTGTTCCGAGAACCAAATGAGGAACTGTTTTTCATCTTTTAAAAACAAGCAATCTATTTAATTTCGATGTCTAATTGTTTATGTGAGTAATGTTTTTTTAAGTAATTAATTAATATAAATGGGATCTCTCAGCTCAAAATTACAAAAAACTTTGTTGGTTTGTTTGGTTTTAGGATGGTCTTCCATGCCTTTAAGTGATTACGGTAGTACTGTTAAGCTTTCAGAAATTTCTTTTTTTTTTTTTTTGCTTTTCAATAGAAAATCTTCAACTAAGCCTTAGAAGACTTCACAGATGAGGACTGAATAACTTTCAAGGGGGAAGTTATTGTGCATTTAGCAAAGGCACTAGTGTTTGATCAGACTTTGCAAGACCTAACTCTTAACCTATAATCTTAGAGGTATTAAACCAGTTATTGGGAATTTTCTTTTTGCAGATATCTACATGGCTTGGAGAAGGCAATGGCAACCTACTCCAGTACTCTTGCCTGGACAATCCCATGAATGGAGGAGCCTGGTGGGCTGCAGTCCATGGAGTCGCTAAGAGTTGGACACGACTGAGCGTCTTCACTTTCACTTTTCACTTTCATGCATTGGAGAAGGAAACGGCAACCCACTCCAGTGTTCTTGCCTGGAGAATCCCAGGGACAGGGGAGCCTGGTGGGCTGCCGTCTATGGGGTCGCACAGAGTCAGACACGACTAAAGCGACTTAGCAGCAGCAGCAGCAGCACATGTCTTGCTTCCTCACTTCCTTTAGGTCTTTACTCCAGTGATATCCTCTCAGAACTTTCTTGTCCATTCAGTTTAAAATTTAAAGTTTCCCCCAGCACTTCTCATTTCCATTCTCTGCTTAATTTGTTCTCCACAGCATTCATCATTTAATGTATAACATGATTATTTATTTAGTTTATATGTTGCCCTTCACAAACCCTGTTCATGAATTTGAGCAAACTCCAGGAGATAGTGGAGGACAGAGGAGCCTGGCATGCTGCAGGCCATGGAGTCACAAAGAGTGAGACACAACTTGGCAACTGAACAACAACCTCCATGAATTTTATCTGTTTATTGTTGTATCTCGAGAAAATAGGACAGTCCTTGGGACATAATAGGCACCCAATAAATATTTGTTGGATGAATAAAAGAAGACTTCAAGGGTTTTCTCTTTTGCATTTAATAGAGTAAGAATGTGAAAAATCCAGAAGATGCTCTTTTGACAAAACAGTAATGGGACTCTGACTCAGATGCGTCTTCTAACACCATCCACAGCAGACGATCATGTCCACATTTAAACTGTTTTCAGCTCTGGGAAAAACAATTGTAAACTTCTATGGTCACTGTTTACTTTATTGAAAATTGTAGAATTCAGGAAGAAGCAGAGGGGCGCCCAGGGGGTCATCTTTCTAAGAAAATGCTCACCCAAATCTTGGGCTCTGGCAGTTTGCCTGTCAAGTAAGTTTAGGAATCATTAAGATAATCTCCTCCTCTTACTTCCAGAGGATTCCCTCTGAAATACTAGTATCCCAGGGGGATCACAGCTTAATCCTTCATCATTTAACACTTGAGTTGGATTTAGTATATGGGGTGAGGACTGAGGAGGAAGATACATTTTACCAATTTTGTAGTTGTGCCTGGAGTGTTTTTTCACATACGAAAGTCCCGTTGCCCCTAAATATTACTTTACAGATAAATACTATAGATTGTAACTGATTGAACAGAATGGGAAATGAAGATGGGAATGTTTCTAATCAGCTACAATTCCATGAATTCAATCAACCCAATCTCTATAATTGTAATTACAAAGAGATCATAAGGTGGAGAGATTTGAATTCCAAATATACCAAACTGAAGCCAGCAAAGGTAAACCAGATTCTCTGCCTCCAAACCTGTGCCCTGAGGTATACATTTGGTAGTGGGAGTGCCCATCAATTAGGTCATCGTGTGATAAAAATAACTGCATATATTGTAGTTTATACCCAGATGTTCATAGTCAAGTTGAGTGACTCCTATGTCATGTGCTGTGAGCAGTGATCTCTAACTACAGTCAAGGGCTGACTAACATACAGACTTCCGGGTCTCATTGGAGACCTAACAAAACAGAAAGTCAGGGAGGGTACAACTTGATAATTTGTGTTTGTAAATAAGCACTGATGACTATCATGGATGGCCATGTTGGGATACCAAGGAAGTAAATGATATGGGCCCTGGCTTTTGGAACTTTACAGTTTACTTGGAAAATTAGAACTGAGATAAGAAATAAGTGAATATGGTTTCATCAGAGTGGTTAACATGTGGTACTTTAAATAAACATGTGGTACTTTATATAAACGTTACCAATGTGAAGACAGAGGGGAGAAGTTAGTGGTGGGGAAGATTGAATGGGGGAAGTAAAACCTTGGTGGGCCTTGAGGTTTGAACAGGATTTAAATAAAGGGGAGAGGAGCATGTAGGAGAAATATCAGTAGGGAATTGAACAAAGGTTTTGAACTGTGGTGTTGGAGAAGACTCTAGAGAGTCCCTTGGACTGCAAAGAGATCCAATTAGTCCATTCTAAAGGAGATCAGCCCTGAGTGTTCTTTGGAAGGAATGATGCTAATGCTGAAACTCCAGTACTTCGGCCACCTCATGCGAAGAGTTGACTCATTGGAAAAGACTCTGATGCTGGGAGGGATTGGAGGCAGGAGGAAAAGGGGACGACAGAGGATGAGATGGCTGGACGGCATCACCAACTCCATGGACATGAGTTTGAGTGAACTCCAGGAGATGGTGATGGACAGGGAGGCCTGGCGTGCTGCGATTCATGGGGTCACAAAGTTGGACACGACTGAGTGACTGATCTGATCTGATCAAAGGCAGGAACATAGCAATGTGTCTTCAGAACATTGAGGCTGGCCAAATTAGGAAATGCACTATGAGGAAGAGTTAGAAATAGGGATTGATGGGTAGGTGAGATCGGATTGTAGAAAGTCTTGGATGTCAGGCAGAAGAGTTTAACTTCCCTGAGATGGAAAAACTGGGAGTAAAAATCAAACCGCCAGCTGAGCAAAATCCACTCTGAGTTGCAGAAAGGGAATGGGTTCTGGTGGATATTCCCTCTCTGCCTCTTAATTCTAAGATTCTTTCCAGCAAGGGCAAGCTTTCAGAGGAATCTGGGAAACTTGTGTCTTTCATCTCACCCAACCCTCTAATACAAATCTTTTCAATCTCTGATATAAATTTGCCTCTTCCTTTTGAAATCAGCCAGAAAGTTCCCAGGGAACCTGAAAGCCACTTTACAATTTAAAGCAATCCTTACTTCTAACGCTAGAAGCCCATCTGGGTCTGTCTGTAACCCTAAATTCTGAACATATATTGGTCTGGAAATTCCCCGTAACTCAGGAAGCATTTTACCTACCCCGAGTATGAATGTTTTGCTCCCAATTCTCCTGGTGAAAAGAGGTGTGAACTGTGATCCTATAGAAAACCATTGTGAAGATAGGAGGGCACAGGCGGTATGGTATGTACCTAAGAAGGTAAGCTTTCTTCTCCCTTTGTGTTTCTTTGCTCACTACTGAAAGAGAAGTTTCAGAAGGCAAGCCAGAGAGCCAAGCTCCTGGGTGACTGAGGATTTTCTGGTTTCAAATTAAACAGAAAACTAAATTAGCAAATTAATTGTTGGATGTGTTTTCCTGGGCCCTTCATCAGCTGCTGCAGGACCAGTAGCCAATCAAAGAAGACTTTTGGCTACTCTGAAGAGGGGGCAGGGTTCAGAATCAGGTTCTGCTAGCTACCAAGTGTCAGACATGTTAATTTTAAATTACTTTTGTACAGCTTGGTGTCAAAATGATTAAAGCATGAAGAGAAAAACAGAACCAAAGGAGAGAGAAGGAAATCATTTACCTTGTATTTGGAGCAAGGACACTTGCAATTCCATTTCAGCTGACTTTCTCCTGTAAGTTACACAAATTGTAAGTTTTATGCCCTTTAGTGACCACCTAAGATGGGACGGTTATGCAGTGGTCGTGGCTCTTCATTCCCTTTGTATAATATCACTATCTCTACATGGCAGAATCTGTATCACAGATATTAATATGGTCACACTTTTTTCCCTGCTTCCCCAATAAAATTTATTCTGTTAATATATTAGGCACTCTGTGTCAGGCATTGTCCTAACTATATTTTACATGTAATTATATAACCCTCAACAACAATGCCATGAGGTGGATGTTATTATTATTTCCATTCTACAGAGAAGAAAACTATGGCTTAGAAAGGTAAAGTCATTTGCTCTAGTTGCTCCTCTAGCAGAGGCAGAGCTGAGTTTCTAGTCCTAGTTTTGCCCTACTCCACAGCAGTCTTGTCTCCTTTCCATTTTCCCCTTTTGGTAGGAGGAAAAAGAATCTAAATAAGTCTGATTGCTAAGACAGCTTCATTGAACCTTTTAACGGTCATGTATGTTTATTTGTTTGAAGATGTAGCTGAGATGAGCCTTATTCTCCATGAAATAGCCTCATCTTTACCATACTGCTTTCCTGGGGTAAGCAAGTAACCAGCTCGCTGGTGGGCTTGTCTTTGTTTCTGTCTCCAGCTTTCCCAGTCAGTTTCATGGGCTTCATGACACATTTTGCTCAAAATGAGCCGTCTCATCGGACTCTTGCATGTGAAATTTAAGGCTGACCTAGCTGCTATTGTTTTTCAACCATCAACACAAAGCTGTACTGCTTGATTTCTCTCATCTGCCAGATTTTATTAATTTTACTTTATCCACCCTTCCTACAGTCACCCCACATTATCTTACTGCATTGACTGCAGTGTAATGCTACAATTCAATTTTAAGATCCTGGCGGTATAGAATTCACCATCCTGCTCCCTGGGTGTTACTAAATAAGTTTTAGTTGCACCAAAATCTCCTAAAGGTGCCAACTGATACCCAAGCCACCATTCAGGATAGTATTGATAATGCTAAAGAAGTGATCTATAAACACAACTCTTAAATAGTCGCCCACTGATAAATTTAGAAATCCTGGCTCTTAGAACTTCAGGGATGTTATTATCAGCTGACTTTTAGTGAGTGCTTTCACATCACTATGTGCTAAGTGTTTTTCAACAAACTACTGAAGTATGTAATATTGTTTTCCCCCTTTTTTACAGTGACCAGGTGAATGGCAGCAAGGATGAAAGGCACCTCAATACTACATGGTCCAGCCTCCACATATATTTTGAATACTTCTAGTGATGGATGTGGAGCTTGTTACATTCTAAGACAATCTATTTCATATTTGCGTGACTTCTTCCATATTCTGAGCTAGTGTGTGTCTCTAAAGCTCCTAAATCATCAGTTTTAGAATCTTAGAGCCTCTCAGGACAAGTCTTAATTCTTTTTTTCACACAATAGCTCTTCAGGTATTTCAAGATGGCTCTACCATCACTTATGAATTCTTCAACTCTTCCTACTAAGCCTGGATTTCAAGTCTCCTCACCATCTTGGTTGGTTGCTCTCTTTATTACATTCCTTTAAAAGTGAGCACGTTACCTAGATGAGGTCTAACATAGAATGAAGTGGAGCTCTCTCCTTGTTCCAGATGCTGTATTTCTATTAATCCAGCCTAAAATTGTATTTAATTCATCTGAAGCCCCACTTGCTGAAAAAAACCAACCTGACACCCCGCCACCCTTCTTTGTTCTGTACTTGATTTTCACGTTTATGCTCCTTTTCTAGTTCTCTTGTAACACATGCACACGATTCAATTCTTTTCTGCATGACCTTGATCCTCATTCTTTGCTCTGTCAGACTGATCTCTCCCTGTGCACATATGTTACATTTATTTTCTCTCAGCTTCTATCACCTTATCTCTTCCCACTTCATCTCCTGGTTTCTACCTATTTCAACATCAGAGAATCCAAATCACTTTTAACCATCTTGCTTCTTTCTGAATCTGGTGAGGTTGGATGTGTCTGTCCCGGTTAACATTTACAATGCATATGCTGACAGTTTGAGGCTAGCTTCCAGGAGAGTAATCTGATTTGGGAATGCTTTTCCTAAGCAGATCTCAACAGATTTCACTTTACTGGAGTTCCAGAGGAAAAAGCATAACCCTAGACTTGGTCATACAGGGGACATTCTGAAGACAAAAGATGGTGAATTAATGAATGATGACTTTTCATTTTATGGACAGTCAAACTGACAACCAGCTTGGGTGATGAGAAGCACAATGGAAACAGTCTGGGTTTAAAACCTAGTTCTGTAGGTTCCAGCCTGGGTTGTGCCAGTTACTTAACTTCTTTGTCTCAATTTCATCCTCTGTAAAATAATAGCAACAATTGTACCCACTTCTCATAGGCCTGCAGTAAGGAGTTAGTTCATATGAAGAGCTTAGAAGTGCCTATCTCACACATAGTAAAGGACAAATATTATTATTCCTGGAAAATAAAGGTAGAACAGAAAAGAGATTATTCCTCCTAGGTACTTAGGTTTTCTGCGTCCATCTTTACAAACCTTAATTCACTGAGCCTTAGTATTGAGGTTTTGGCTTTATAAGGAAGCAGACACTCAGAAAGAAGCTCAAGAGTCATTTGTGAATGAATGCCCTTCAATCTGGGGCTGGGGAGAAGCAGGGTAGAATTGTTATTTAAGAGAGAGTAAAGGCTAGAAGAATTATAATCTATCAGGCAGAAGATCTGGCATGCCCTCTTCCTTTTTTCCCGGTTGAAACAAACCAACCAACCTACTTTCAAAAATGAGTAAATGTAGATCTCATCAAGGGCTGTGGAGCTACAGATCTTCCAAAGAATTAAATGGTTTATAATGGTCAACTTTTTGTGTTTTTAAAATCTCTGGATTAAAAAAAAAATGAACACACGACTTCCTGCCCACCCCTCCCCCCAACCCCCCTTTTTAGTCTTGGTCATATAGCAGTTTAGCACAGAATTCTACAAAAAGTCAAAGGTTCCACAGAAAGTTACGTTTGGTCATGTTGTATGGTCTACAGTGTAGACTACACTAACAGAAGAAATTAGTTTAGTTTGTGTCAAATCATGTTAAAATACAACATTAAATAAATGCAAAGAGCCCAGAACAAAGAAAGTGATTAAGCTGGTTTAACTGCATTCAACCCACTATGCTAAATCCCCGTAGGGGGCTCTAGATAAACAACAAATTTAGTTTCTTGGCCTAAATCCTTTTCTTCAAAGAAGAAATTTTTCTTGTGAGTATCTCTGATAAATTTGTTTTCATCTTCTTCATTTCTTAGTCTCTAGGGAAGCTAGGGTGAAAAGAATCTATCTGATTGGGCTGCATTTTTGGAAGAGATGTACTGTGAAGAATGGAATAGAAAGCGATGGGTTACACAGCTAAAGAGGCGTTGGAGGAACTGAGGCATGGGTGAAGTGTGATTGTTCAGCCCCAGAAAAAGGCCAGCTAGTGACACCCGGAATAGGATTTTATCAGGCAGTGAATCAAGTAAGGCTGCGAGGGAGATAATAAGGTGTAATTATAGCAGTGCTGTTAGTGCCTGTTCATGGGGTCTGGCAGCAATTTGGTTGAACACCCCTCATTTTGAGAAATTTGTAATTTGGCAGTAAGAATTCTTGCCTTAAAATTTGGCACAAACCTTCACAGTTTAATATTGCAAAATCTGGGAAATGTTGAAATGTGGCTGCTATTCTAATTGAACTTTTTCAAGCTTTTTCGAATTGGTTTTTTTCCTGTTGGATTCAGAAACAAACGCCTCTCTTTCAAAAAGTTCACTAAGGTTTTTTTAAACCACAAACTCCTGTACGCTTACAAGCAGATGTACTGCTGTAATAAATTCTCATGACTTTAAATCTTTGTGTACATACAGAGGGGGGAAAAAGCTTTCACTTGAAAAACCCGAGTTCCTTCTGTTAGTAGCCCTTTAAAAATTCCCCACAATCAGTATTTTGTTTAATTTCCTTTGAGTCAGAGCGGTGCAACGTGGTGTTGCTCTTGGTTTTATGAACCGACTGCTTCCCCGAAGCTTATTCCCCGTTGTTTTAAAGTAGAAGGGAGGTCACCGGGCTGTAGTGAAATGTGGCCAACTCCGCCTGGGACCAAGCTGGCCCAACGGGCTTCTCTAAAGTAACTGGAAGTTTTCTGACAGGAAACCGGTCAGTTCTTATAAGCGTCGGCTCGGGTTCCCACGGCCCCGGCAGCTGCAGCTCCCCCGACGCCCCTCTCGGGGCCGGGCAGGAGCGCGGGGTGCGGGGCGCTGTGGGCGGCAGGGGGCAGCAGCGGGAACCCGTTGTTCTCCAGACAGGGGGTGGGGCGGGAAGCTGCCCCCCCACCCCGTTTCCGTGCCCCGCGCTCTCCCCTCCCCCTCTCGCGCCTTGCCTAGCCTTGCCTTCCCTCCCCTGCCCGCGGGGAGGAGGGCGGGGGTGCGGAGCCCTCCCCCGGGACAGGGGGCGTGTGCGTCCCCTCCGCTCCCCTCCCCCCGGCCGGGCTCTCCTGGCTCCCCGAGGCGGGAGTTTCCAGGAAGAGCTCAGAGCGCGGTCGCACCACCGAGCGCACGGAGACGTCAAGTAGTCCCTGAGAGCGACCTGATTCAGAGAATTCTAGCTGCCAGATGCTGTCGGGAGTTGGAACTCCGAAAAGATTGGGAACAGCCCTCTGGCCTGGGGAGCTCTGGGAAAGAGGTCGGAGGTCCCACTTTCCATTCCTGGAGAAATATGTGTAGTGGAGGCGGAACGAGTTCCGGCGGAGGGCTCGGACGCGCCGGGTGGAGTGAAGCGCCGCGCGGTCGAAGCGCTCACAGAGTTAAAGTGGGCGGGAAAACCCGGAGCGGACTCTCCCTGACACGCCTAGGACCTCCCTCCCCACTCTTCTTGGGGGAGGGGAACGAAAAAAGAAGAGGCAGAAACGTGTTCCCTTTCTCTGCTTCCTAAATGCCTAGTGAAGAAACAAGTGGCGACTCGCCACTTCGAGAAATGCGCTGCAGGACCTTCAGGTCCCGGCGGGGAGGGATCGTGTGGCTCCTCCTCCAGTAACGTCCGCACCGTCGGCGCTGGGCGCGCGGTCAGAAACCCAGGCCCGAGACCTGGAGGAGCTAGGCGCGCGCATGCGTGCGGTGGGCACGCGCTTCCCGCCCCTTTCTTGAGCGCGTTCTCTTCCCCCCTCCCCCCGCGTTCCTCAGCCGCCACCTCAGAGCTTCCCCCCGCACCCAGCCCTCTCTTTTCGGGGGAGGTGGCCCATCTTGCCCGTCGACTGACTAACCCCTTCACCCCAGCTTCGCCCCGCCTCCCCTGAGCTTCGGTACGAACTCTGCAGCTAGGGCTCAGCTTTCACATTCCCGCCTCCGCCTTCTATCTCCCCTCCCAACCCTTAAGCACTTCCTGCAAACTACCCTGTTCTTGCTCCTTTCGGCGCCGCCTCCTCCCAGCCCTAACTGGATGGCTGCGTTCATGTTGGTGGGGCTCTGGGTAGTACCTTGTATTCCTCCTGCAGGCGATGGCTGCTCCATTTTACAGATGAGGAAGTTAAAGTCCAGAGCTCCGACGAGCTGGACTCTAAAGGCTCCTTGTTGTTGTACAGTCGCTAAGTCGTGTACGACTCTCTGACCCGGTGGCCCGTAGCACGTCAGGCTGCTAAGTCGTTTAACTATCTCCGGAGTTTTCTCAAACTCCTATCCATTGAGTGGGTGACGCTCTCTAACTACCTGACAGAATGTGGTCCGGTGGAGGAGGGAATGGCAAACCACGCCAGTATTCTTGCCAGGAGACTCCCATGTACAGTATGAAAAGGCTCCTTTTGAGTTGTCCCCAAAAGCAAACACTGTAACTGGCTTTGGAAAGAGAAACCCTTGACTTGCTACAATTTAAGCAACCTTGGAAAGCCAGTCCCAGTCTTTTGGCACCCTCAATCCTTCAGGCCAAACCATCGAGCCCAGTTGGCAAACACCATAGAAACAATTTATCCCAAATCAACTATGTAGCGACCTCTAAATTAGAAAAAGAGTCAATTGGTGACTTTAGAGGTTATGTATAGGCTATTTATTCAATGTGAAGTCGTTTTTAAAAGCACTGTGTAATATTTTCTCTTAGATGTTGTAATTCTCGTATTCCTTCCCCAATTTGAGATCATGTTTTTGGTTTTGAAAACATTTTGACATAATTTGTCTCCCAGTAACAACAACAACAACAAACTTTTCCTTTTTGTTAGTATCAGTGTTAATCGCACAGTCACGTCCGACTGTTTGCAACCCCGTGGACTGTAGCCCAGGCTCCTCTAGTTCATGGGATTCTCCAGGCGAGAATACTGGAGTGCGTTCCCATTTCCTCCGCCAGGGGATCTTCCGCACCCAGGGACTGAACCTGGGTCTCCTGTATTTCAGGCAGTGTTTACCTTCTTAGACACCACAGAACCGCTTTGTTAGTATGGTTGATTATTATTCCTAAATTCCACACCTTAATCCCTAAAGTCAATTCTTCCCTGGGCTTCAGCTCCAGTTAAAAGTTATCTCCAGTAGGTGAGAGGTTTGCAAAAGACGTCATAGAGAATCTTGAGGCACTGCGTCTCTAAACTTTTTGCGTATCACAAACTTTAAAGCTGTAAGTGGAAATTAAAGGAAAAGACTTGTGTAATTTTATGTATATCAAGAGATTCATTATTTCAGATTCAAATGTTTTGAGATTCTCATTCCAAGCATTGTAAATATGGGTCTGTTTTGTTTTGTTAATTTATTTTCTTTATTGGCTATGCTGGGTCTTCCTTGCTGGTGGCTTTCTCTAGTTGCTGCATGCAGGAGCTACTCTTTGTTGACATGTGCAGACTTATTGTGGTGGCTTCTCTTGTTTCAGAGCACAGAATTTAGGTGCTTGGGCTTCAGTAGTTGCAGCACACGGGCTCAGTAGTTGTGGTGCATGAGCTAAGTTGCTCTGTGGTGTGTGGGATCTTCTTGGACTGGGGATGGAATACATGTACCCTGCATTGGCCCCCTGCATTGGCAGGCAGATTCTTGTCCATTGAGCCACCAGAAAAGTCACTGGTGGGACTTTCTTTTAAATGACTGTTTTATCACTATTTCCTTCTATTGCAAGTATTTCTAAATTACTTATTGGACTGATGTCTTCTAAGCATAATGATGGTCTGAAGAACCAGTCCAGATTGTTTCAAGGCAGTTTTTTAAGTTGACTGAATGTTGCATGATAAACTTTCTGAACATTTGTTCAGTAAATAAATGTTTTCTATGCGTAAAGCACTGTATTAGGTCTTTTGTGAGAGATAAAGTTGACAAGCTAGGGAGGGCTGTTCTTAAGAAGCAATGTAAGTGGAGATAAAATTCTCTACCATAGGCTCAAATCAGTAAAAATTCGTTGTTATTTCTAGGTTGATTTTTTTTTTTTTTAATCACTTAAGTTATATTGATTTGAGGTTTCCAAGAAATTTCCCCCATGTTCATGTGCAGTTCTCAGGTTCTGGAGAGCCAAGAAGCATTTAAATAGAAAAGATCAGGAGTGGGCAGTGATTTAATGGGAATATGAATAACGATAGTTCAATATTGAAAAATGAGATTATAGGAATGGTAGGAAAGAAAAATGCAAGTGTAAGAATATCCAGGTCTCCAGATTTTAAATTGTGAAGAAAGCTAGGAAGGCCTTAGGAATTATATGCTGTTTAATTTTGCATGAGTGTTCATAAATGTAGCTTTTATTTCAGGAAAGATAAAACAGTGTTGTACTTAAGCACATGATTATGGACACAGATTTGGTGAAGATTTTTTTAATTTTTTTTTTTGGCCTCACTATGCAGCATGCAGGATCTTAGTTCCCCAACCAAGGATCGAACCATGCTCCCTCAGTGGAAGCACAGAGTCCTAACCACTGAACCAGGGAATTCTCTGATGGGGAGTTTTAAGGAATACCAGTGGTAGAGAAGAAAAATCTAGTTTGCAGTGGAATTCAAACTTTGGAAATCAAATCCTTTTATTTAGGTTGCTGCTGCTGCTGCTGCTAAGTCGCATCAGTCGTGTCCGACTCTGTGCGACCCCATAGACGGCAGCCCACCAGGCTCCCCTGTCCCTGGGATTCTCCAGGCAAGAACACTGGAGTGGGTTGCCGTTTCCTTCTCCAATGCATGAAAGTGAAAGTGAAGTTGCTCAGTGGTGTCCGACTCTTTGCGACCCCATGGACTGCAGCCTACCAGGCTCCTCTGTCCATGGGATTTTCCAGGCAAGAGTATTTAGGTTAGACAGAGTCAAAACTCTTACCTACCCCACCGCCAAAGAAAATCAATTGCAGTTGAGATTAAACATATAACTTAAATCTAAATACTTTTAGATCAATTAAGGATGCATTGCATTTGAACTTTATTATTCAAATTTACATTTCTACAGTGATTTTATAAGCTTTAGCTTTAGTCTGCTACTCTGAATGTTTCTGCTGGACTCCTGCTTCCAGTTACTGCAACTTTGCTGTTAACGTTCTGGTTTGCGGACTGATACCTTTCATAGGGGTGGTGCTATATTATAGTGTAACTAGGTTTTCAGCTCAATTCTATTCTACTTCTAACAGATTCAGAAGTTAAATTGTAAGAACCCCAAGAACATAGTCTTTCATGAGTAAAATGAAGAAATTACACGTGAAAATGTATTCAGTTCAGTTCAGTCACTCAGTCGTGTTCTACTCTTTGTGACCCCATGAACCGCAGCACACGAGGCCTCCCTGTCCATCACCAACTCCCGAAGTCCACCCAAACCCATGTCCATTGAGTGGGTGATGCCATCCCACCATCTCATCCTCTGTAGTTCCCATTCTCTTCCTGCCCTCAATCTTTCCCAGCATCAGGGTCTTTTCCAATGAGTCAGCTCTTCACATCAGGTGGCCAAAGTATTGGAGTTTCAGCTTCAGCATCAGTCCTTCCAATGAACACCCAGGACTGATCTCCTTTAGGATGGACTGGTTGGATCTGCTTGCAGTCCAAGGGACTCTCAAGAGTCTTCTCCAACACCACAGTTCAAAAGCATCAATTCTTGGGCGCTCAGCTTTCTTTCCAGTCCAACTCTCACATCCATACATGACCAATGGAAAAACCATAGCCTTGACTAGACAGACCTTTGTTGGCAAAGTAATGTCTCTGCTTTTGAATATGCTATCTAGGTTGGTCATAACTTTCCTTCCAAGGAGTAAGCGTCTTTTCATTTCATGGCTGTAATCATCATCTGCAGTGATTCTGGAGCCCAGAAAAATAAAGTCTGACACTGTTTCCACTGTTTCCCCATCTATTTGCCATGAAGTGATGGGACCAGATGCCATGATCTTAGTTTTCTAAATGTTGAGCTTTAAGCCAACTTTTTCACTCTCCTTTTTCACTTTCATCAAGAGGCTCTTTAGTTCTTTACTTTTCATTAAATCTGGGGATAATTTTCTGAACTCTCATGTGTACTGGAGGAGGGCATGGCAACCCACTCCAGCGTTCTTTCCTGGAGAATCCCATGGACAGAGGAGCCTGGTGGGCTACAGTCCAGAGGGTCACAAAGAGTCGGACATGACTGAAGCAAGTTAGTGTGTGCGCACTCGCACACACACACACACACACGCAACTGTGCCCCATAGACATTAGAGTCAGACTGCTGTGGTTTATTCTCACTGAACTGGGAGATCAGTGGCACCATCTGATTTCCTAAGGGAAAATCACGTTGTAGACTAAAACCTATAGAAAAATTGACACAGTCATCAGCATTATCATAAAGGAATTCAGGTTTTGTTTTTCCCTTTATTGTCAACCTCTGGGTCATATAGCATACATGGATCCTCACTTGCATCCAACTTGGAAGTCATAAGGCTTCCATTTATTTAGTCATTTTATGAGCCATAGTTTGAATAGATACCTAGTAAATCTTTTTATCATCAAGCTTTCTAAAGATGATTGTTCTGGTCACTGCCTCTGACTGTTCTATTTGGGATCCTGGTAAGTCATTCCTCTTATTTGGGCTTCAGTTTCTCTATCTAGAATCTTGCTGAACCCATGACCAGCCCCAGGTCATACAGTGGGTCATTTCTTTGCCTCAGTGCTGCAGAGCTCTGGATTTTTAAAGTAATTTCTTCTTTTACTTGAAATCTGAGTCATTTAGCTTTTATACATTGATGAAAGAACTTTTACATTGAGGGATTGAAATTTTGGGCTTAAAAAATGATGTTATGTTAAGGCAAGGCCTTAGAGTGGTAGAGGAACAAAAAGACTATTCCAAGGATTCTTAACCTGGCATCCAGGATAGAATACATTGGGTCCTGAATGTGGACTGGGGAAAATCACATCTTTATTTTCACTAATTCATAATTGAAATTTAACATTTCTTTTTAGTCTGAATGAAACAAAACCACAGCAGTATTAGCAGTACTGTACTTGTGACAGTCAGTGATAGAAATCACAGGTAATTTCATAACAACACTGCAGTTGCTGCAGACATGCTGATACAGTTTGTATTCATTACTAGGAGATCTTGTTATTTAATGTGTTAATAAAGAAATACATTCATTACTGTATCATACATTTTTAAAATTTGGGGGACTTCTCTTGCAGTCTAATGGTTAAGACTTCAGACTTCCAATGGAGGGGACATGGGTTTGATCCCTGGTTGGGGAATTAAGATCCCACAAGCTACCAAAAAAGTTTTGATAATTATTCAGTATAATAGGTTTCCTCTGTAAACCTATGTAATATCCTCTATAGTTATTTTATGCATTTAAAAGCATTATTCTGAGAAAGGATCTATAGGTTTTTCCACACTGCTAAAGGAGTTCTTGGTATAATGAAAGATTAAGAACTTCTGCTTTAATCAAAAATAAATACTGTTAGTAGTAGGGTTTTTTTGTTTGTTTGTTTTTCTTTTCAACTTATTTATTTTTTAATTGAAGGATAATTGCTTTACAGAATTTTGTTGGTTTCTGCCAAACATCAAATAGTGGGTTTTAAACCATTGAATAAAATAAGAATCCATGAGTCCACACTGATATAAATAAGTAAATGAATCATTACATAAATGTAGCAAAAGTGAAAGTTTTTCTTTCAGTGGTTTGACAATGAATAAATATGAATGCTAAAACCAGTGAGTGAAAGTTTGTTGAGTAGCAGGATATTTACAAGGCAAAGTATCTTTCCATAAATTATTTAATAGTTACAAAGAAAGTGGAGGAACCTCATTAACACCACATTAGCCAAGTCATCAAACCTACATCTCTGATATTGGAACAAATTGACTGCATGTACCTCTTAATAAGCACTGAGGACACAATATCACCTCCGTGGTAATCCTGCCAAAATGCACAAACTGAATCTAATCATGAGGAAATGTCAGACAAACCCAAATTGAGGGCCATTTTACAAAATAACTGGCCTGTACTCTTCAAAAATGTCAAGGTCAGGAAACAAAAAGAAAGGCTGAGGAACTGATCCATCCAGATTAAAACAGACAAAAGAGACAAAAGAGACATGACATGTAAATGCAGTGTATGACCCTTAGATTTAATCCCAAACCTGGGAAAAAAAAATAGCCTCTACATAATGTTTTTAGGACAATTGACAAAATTGTCCATGGACTGTAAATTAGATAATAGTATTGTATTAGCATTAAATGTTCTCATTTTTATACACACGCACTGGTTACATAAGAGAATGACTTTGTTCCTAATAAATAACACACTTATGTATTTAGGGGTAAAAGTGTGTATTTCTAAGTCTCAAATGGTTTAGTAAAAAATACATGTATTTATAAGTCTATATGTAAAGAGAGAATAATACAGTAAATGGAAAAAATAGAAATAATTTAAAATTTTGGATAAAGGACTTAAGGGAGTTCCTTCTACTATACTTGAAATTTTTCTGCAAGTTTGAAATTACATTGCTTTATAACAATTGTCCCACCCTCACTTTGAAGATGAAAACTGAGATTTTGGAAGAAGACTGCTCAAGGTCACATAATAAGTTAGTGATAGAGTTAGGGCCCAACTCAGATATCCAGATGTCAGTCCTCTTTTTACACCCACTTAATTGTTTGGTATTTGTGTTGGATGACAAAGGTTGAACCACCCCTTTTTTACTTCTCTTTTTAGTTTCTTGGTTCCTTAGAGCTAGTTCCTTCTACTAGAGAACCAAAGTAACATAACTAAATGCTTCTTTCAGTTCCTTCATGATTAGGCAAGGATCAATCTGAAGTTTTTGAGCTGGGTTATCTCTCCTCTTGTAGGTTTAATATCTTTATTATTGCCAACTATTTTCTGTACATGGTAGGCTTCTTTTATGTGGTATTATTTTAATCCCCCTCCTCCATAGAGTGATGGTGTTTTATTGTTTAAACTTCTTTCCATAGGCCACTCCATTTCAAGGTCTCTTTAATATTGATGGTGGTGGTTTAGTTGCTAAGCTGTGTCTGACTCTTGCAACCCTGTAGACTGTAGTCCACCAGGCTTCTCTGTCCTTGGGCTTTTCCAGGCGAGAATACCAAAGTGGGTTGCCATTTCCTTCTCCAAGGGATCTTCCTGACTCAAGGAACCCATCTCCTGCATTGCAGGTGGATTCTTTACCAACTGAGCCACCAGGGAAGCCCTCTTTAAATCATGTGTTTTCATTTCTGTTGTTCTAAGACTCAGTTTCCTTAATTGGTGGAGAATTAAGACAATATGATGAAAAAAAGGGGAATATGTAGCATTCAGAATTATAAAATACAGAGATTAACCACAATTATAGACAGTGGGGGCCATTTACTAGTCTTACTAGTTATTGAGTAAATCAGCTTTATCAAAAAATTAAGAAATCAGATCTATCATTTTCCATGTGACTCAGTGTAAATCAGCTATTTGTCATCAGTTTGGGAATGCCTTGTCTCCAAGTGAGATAATGGAAAATATCAATTAACAAATGTCAACAATTTCATATGGCTCAACCTGATGGCAAGTGTATTATTAAGAGAGTGATGTGTTTTCCCTTCTCTTAGGGAACTGGTAGAAAAATGGAGATAGTTCATGTGGTATCTGCTCTTGAATCTTTAACTTCTCACTTACTTTTCCTACCCTGGCTGTCCCTCTGTCTTGTCACTCTCTGTGAGACTCCTGCTAGTCTTCAGGTTCCTCCAGATTTCCATCTTGGCTTATATTAGTTTCTGCCACCTGGGGTCCATCCAGCAGTTCATAGAGTTGAAATATCAGAAGCAGTTGGTTCAGTCTCCTTATACTTGAGATGAGGAAACAGAGCTAATATCATAAAGCTGATACCTCAGAAGTATCGCATGAATGCAATATCCTGACTCCCAAGTGGTCTTTCTATCTCAGTATCCATCTTCTACCACGTTCTACCTTATATTTTCTACAGCCCAATTTTTGGATGTAGGCCTGTCAATCTCTCCCTCAGTTTCTCCTCCTCTTATCTTTTTCTTAGCTCTCAATTCTTGTCAGTCACCTGGATCTTCTTTATTTCCTGGTTTTTGCCTTTTTATCATTTAAGAGAAACTTTAGCTTGTGCATTCTATCTTTCTCTTTCCATTTTTACCATTGATGAATGGTGAAAAAATAATTGTATTTTCTTGATTTTTAGTTCCTGGAGTGATACCATGGGGAGTAACTGGGACAGTTTTAAGATAATGAAAGATATCCTTTTGTATTTGTGTGTCTAATGTGTATTATTTTATACTTATGAAATATTTTGAAAGTAATTTAAGAAAAACTGTGGTTGATAATACCTGTCTTTACAATAAAAATTACCATAGCCCAATGAAACAATCAAAAGGACTTAGAATATTTTTTTTAATGAATGTGTGATGTTTTGTTAAGTTTCACAGAGTAGAGTTTGAATTGCCTTTTGATTCTGCTGAAAATGTACCCTACCTTTTTTCCTAAAATATTGAATTCTTTATTTGAAAAGACCTTTGGGAATCATGTTCAAGGAAACAGAGTAAAATATCAAGAAAAAATTATTTAGTATGAGGGAAGTAGAAGACTTTAGGGTAAGAATAAGACTTTGGGTCCTAAGAATACTGTAGCAATTTTTAAAGAGCAGAGCAGACTCAATTGCTTTCTTATAATTCATATATTTTTAAGACAGTTCAGCTAGAGACTCAGCCAATAAGTAGAAAAACTTGGGAGTTAATGTACCTTAATACTCCTGGTACCTTAAGGAGTATCTCAGGTTTTTCTCTACCTTTAAAGACTTAGTTGTAGATAAGAAGTACGCTGTGAACACATTATTTATCCAGCATCTGCATCTTACAGCTCAGAAATTTGGTTTTGTGTACTTTACCTACTTTGGGACAAATTGGCCTTCTATTGGTAGGTATGGGCTTCCCTTGTGGCTCAGCTGGTAAAGGATTCACCTGCAATGCGGGAGACCTGGATTCGATCCCTGGGTTGGGAAGATTCCCTGGAGAAGGGAATGGCTACCCACTTCAGTATTCTGGACTGGAGAATTCCATGGACTATCCATGGGGTCACAAAGAGTCAGACACGACTAAGTGACTCACTTTTCATTGATAGGTATGCCTTATGTGAGATACTGTTTCATCCTAGAGACTGGATAAGCACTGACTGTTAGATGTAAGACATCAATGGACGCTTTACTCTCTTTTGTAAAAAACATTTTTATTTATTAGTTTTTGGCTGTGCTGAGTCTGTGTTGCTGTGAGGGCTTCTCGTTGCAGTGGCTTCTCTTGTTGCAGAGCATGGGCTCTAGGACACATGGGCTTCAGTAGTTGCAGCACCGGGGCTCAGTAGTTGTGGCTCCTGGGCTCTAGAGAGTATAAGGTCAGTAGTTGTGGTGCATGAGCTTAGTTGCTCCACAGCATGTGGGATCTTCCTGGACCAGGGATTGAACCAGAGTCTCCTGTGGTGGCAGGCAGATTCTTTATCACTGAGCCACCAGGGAAGCCCTGGAAGCTTTACTCTTAGAGAGGTGGGTGTTTACATTTTCTTCCTTCTGCCTTGTAGCTTTTCTAGAAATGATCTTTGGGTTTCTTTTATTAGTTAATCTCCTACTCCCACCCCCAAGCCATCTTTTTATGTGTAAACTAGAGTACATCATGAGAAACGCTGGGCTGAAAGAAGCACAAGCTGGAATCAAGATTGCTGGGAGAAATATCAATAACCTCAGATATGCAGATGACACCACCCTTATGGCAGAAAGTACAGAGGAACTAGAGCCTCTTGATGAAAGTGAAAGAGGAGAGTGAAAAAGTTGGCTTAAAGCTCAACATTCAGAAAACTAGGATCATGGCATCTGGTCCCATCACTTCATGAGAAATAGACGGGGAAACAGTAGAAACAGTATCAGACTTTATTTTTTGGGCTCCAAAACCACTGCAGATAGTGATTGCAGCCATGTAATGAAAAGACGCTTACTCCTTGGAAGGAAAGTTATGACCAACCTAGATAGCATATTCAAAACAGAGACATTACTTTGCCATCAAAGGTCCGCCTAGTCAAGGCTATGGTTTTTCCAGTGGTCATGTGTGGATGTGAGAGTTGGACTGTGAAGAAGGCTGAGTGACGAAGAATTGATGCTTTTGAACTGTGGTGTTGGAGAAGACTCTTGAGAGTCCCTTGGACTGCAAGGAGATCCAACCAGTCCACCCTAAAGGAGATCAGTCCTGGGTGTTCATTGGAAGGACTGATGCTAAAGCTGAAACTCCAATACTTTGGTCTCCTCATGAGAAGAGTTGACTCATTGGAAAAGACTCTGATGCTGGGAGGGATTGGGGGCAGGAGGAGAAGGGGACGACAGAGGATGAGATGGCTGGATAGCATCACCGACTCGATGGACATGAGTTTGAGTAAACTCTGGGAGTTGGTGATGGACAGGGAGGCCTGGAGTGCTGTGATTCATGGGGTCTCAAAGAGTCAGACACGACTGAGCGACTGAACTGACTGACTGACTGAAGTCTTTGTTGAAAGCAATTTATGTCAAAGGTGTACAGTTTTCTTTGGAAAATAAAGATGGATATGTATCAGTGGTCTCTTCCTTTCATTGGCCTGTTATTTATATATTTGGAAAAACATAGAAGAGAAAGACCTCTTAATCTGGAGCTAAGGGAGTTACCATCGATAATTGTGAGTGAATTTTAGAGACTTAATGATTCTGTCTTAATAAAGTAACAACTCTAATTCTCTTATTTTATCCCTACAAACTTGCGGAGTTTTCTCCAACTATCAATTGTTCATATTGGATAGCCAGAACTGAAAAAATGTAGATTGATTTCAGGGTGTATTCACAATTATATAGTGAAGCTGAATGTGACACACACATTACCAAGTTTCTTATCAAATATGAAAGAGTCACTTTATCAAATATAAATCACTGTATCAAATATATTTTCAAATATAAAAGAATCATGCTTATTATTCATGCCTCTGTTCTGCAAGTATTTCCTATAAATACAGCGGCCAATACATTAAAAAGATTTCTCACTTTGGCCTTTTTTTATTAATAATTTTTTTTTTAGAAAGGCTAAAGTGAGAAAATTTTTTCTTTTATTTGTTGAATTTGCTCCAGGACTCCAGAAAAAAGGGTGTTACTGATAAACTTTAAAGTGACTCACCACTGACTACCCTTTCAGATTTCTTCTTGACTGAAGAGCTTAGTTGACGAGCTTGACTTAAAACCTACATCCATTCTACTTGGTCAGTACTTATCAATCTCTTAAAATGTGTTTCAAATGCTCTTCTCTTCATAAAAATGTCCTAATAAGATGGCCAAGATGCTCTTGTTCTTCTCATCTAGTCATCCGTTAACACACAAAACATATCAGTGTTTCCCAAGCCAGCCAATTGCTTGAGATATTAGTAGGTGTTCCAGGTGAAATACATTTAATAAACACTGTATATTATATCCCTTACTTGGAGATGATTCATGTTATGAATAATTATGAATGAATATTAAAGTCTCTGAGAACATCTTCAGTAAAAGAAATCTGCTTAATTTTGTTTAGCCCATTGTACTCTGTAAATACTTTATGACTTGCAAGTTGTAATTCAAATGTTACTTTTCACATAAAGGCTTTCATGACTCCCACAGGCAGCAGCCAGTGTATCTACCACTGAATTCACATAGCTTGAAGTTATACTATAAAAGTGCTGTAAAAATTTAGTTTCTGTTAATACTATGATGTAATCTTTGGATTGTTAGCTTAAAGCTCATTCAAACTTAATTAAGGGAATTTACTAGTTATCAACCAATAAACCAAAGTTTGGTTCTCAGTGTTGAGGCTCAGTGATGTTACTAAAGACCTAGTTTTTTTTCTATTTCTTTTTCTAAAATATTTGATTTTCCAAAGTTTCCTCTTTCATAATCTCAGTATGGATGTAGCAGTTTCTAAGAGGGCTGCATGTGCTTCCTTCATCTCTAGTGGGAAGGGGACATCTCTTACAGAAGCTCCTTCAGAATAACAAGGAAGCATCTTTCCCAGAAGCCCCAGCAAAGGTTTTTCATATCTCATCGGCCTGAATCGAGATCACTTGCCCATCACTGAACTGATCAATGTCCATGGAGATAGCATGTGCTATGCTTAAGCCAAATAGTGTCTATCCTGGTTTTGAGTGTGAAGCTTCCTTTAGTGATTATACATAAGAGAATATGGGCACTCTTTCTAAGGAGAAGGAGGAGTAAGTGCTGGGCAGTCAAAGCCAGTAAAAATCCATTAAATGATGCTTAACACATTCCATTACTTCTCTATTAAGTTATACCTAATTAGTATAATCATTCTGTATTAACTTTGTTCACACAAAAACTTGTACAGAAATGTTCATAGTATCAATATTCAAATAGCCAAAAAATAGAAAAAACCCAAGTGTCTGTTAGCTAATGAATGGATCAACAAATGTGGTATATCCATACAGTGGGATGATATTCAGAAATAAAAAAGAATGAAGTACCAGTACTTGCTATAACATGGATAAAACTTGAAAACATGCTAAGTTTAAGAAGCCAATCACAAAAGGCAACATAATGTATGGTTCCATTTATATGAAATGTCTAGAATTAGCAGAACCATAGGAACAGAAAGTAGATTAATGGCCACCAGAGACTAGAGGAAGGGGAAAAGGGAAATGGTTGTTAATAGGTGCAAGATTTCCTTTGGGGATGATGACAATGTTCTGGAATTGGTGACTGCAGCCATGAAATTAAAAGACGCTGACTCCTTGAAAGGAAAGTTATGACCAACCTAGATAGCATATTCAAAAGCAGAGACATTACTTTGCCAACAAAGGTTTGTCTAGTCAAAGCTATGGTTTTTCCTATGGTCATGTATGGATGTGAGAGTTGGACTGTGAAGAAGGCTGAGTGCTGAAGAATTGATGCTTTTGAACTGTGGTGTTGGAGAAGACTCTTGAGAGTCCCTTGGACTGCAAGGAGATCCAACCAGTCCATTCTGAAGGAGATCAGCCCTGGGATTTCTTTGAAAGGAATGAGGCTAAAGCTGAAACTCCAGTACTTTGGCCACCTCATGCGAATAGTTGACTCATTGGAAAAGACTCTGATGCTGGGAGGGATTGGGGGCAGGAAGGGAAGGGGACAACAGAGGATGAGATGGCTGAATGGCATCACTGACTCAATGGACATGAGTCTGAGTGAACTCCGGGAGTTGGTGATGGACAGGGAGGCCTGGTGTGCTGCGATTCATGGGGTCGCAAAGAGTCGGACACGACTGGGCGACTGAACTGAACTGAACTGAATTGAATGCTTGAACAACTTTGTGAATATATTCAAAAGCACCAAATTACACAGTTTACATTTAAAGTGTCAATTTTTATGGTATGTGAATTATATACATTAAAAATATGTTTTCATATATACCTTAAATTTAGGAGCTCATTTTCCTATTTGTATTTTCAATGACCACCCACTACCAATCCCAGTGTCTTACACATAGCAGGTACTCAAAAAATATTTGAATCGTGATTCAATCGCTTAGTTGCTCTGACTCCTTGTGACCCCATAGACTGTAGCACACCAGATTTCCCTGTCCTTCACCATCTCCCGGAGCTTGTTCAAACTCGTGTCCATTGAATTGGTGATGTCATCCAACCATTTTATCCTCTGTCATCCCCTCTCCTACCTTCAATCTTTCCCAGCATTAGGGTCATTTGCAATGAGTTGGCTCTTCGCATCAGGTGGCCACAGTATTGGAGGTTCAGCTTTAGCATCAGTTCTTCCAATGAATATTCAAGGTTGATTTCCTTTAGGGATTGGCTGGTTTGGTCTCTGGGGTCCAAGGGACCCTCAAGAGTCTTCTCCAACACCACAGTTTGAAAGCATCAATTCTTCGGTACTCAGCCTTCTTTATGGTCCAACTCTCACATCCATACATAACTACTAGAAAAACCATAGCTTTGACTATACAGACCTTTGTCAGCAAAGTGATGTCTCTGCTTTTTAATATGCTGTCTAGGTGTGTCATAGTTTTTCTTCCAAGGAGCAAGTGTCTTTTAATCACCATCCACAGTGATTTTGGAGCCCAAGAAAATAAAGTCGGTCACTGTTTCTGTTGTTTCCCCATCTATATGCCATGAAGTGATGGGACTGGATGCCATAATTCTAGTTTTTAGAATGTTGAGTTTTAAGCCAGCTTTTTCATTCTCCTCTTTCACCTTCATCAAGATGCTCTTTAGCTCCTCTTCACTTTCTGCCATAAGAGTGGTGTTATTTGCATATCTGAGATTATTGCTATTTCTCCTGGCAATCTAGATTCTGGCTTGTGATTCATCCAGCCTGGCATTTCATATGATGTACTCTGCATATAAGTTAAATAAGTGGGGTGACAATATACAGCCTTGACATTCTCCTTTCCCAATTTGGAACCAGTCAGTTGTTCCATGTCCGGTTCTAACTGTTGCTTCTTGACCTGCATACAGGTTTCTCAGGAGACAGGTAAGGTGGTCTGGTATTCCCATCTCTTTAAGAATTTTCCAGTTTGTTGTGATCCACACAGTAAAAGGCTTTAGGGTAGTCAATAAGGCAGAAGTAGATGTTTTTGTGGAATTTTTTGCTTTTCTATGATCCAGTGGATGTTGGTGATTTGATCTCTGGTTCCTCTGCCTTTTCTAAATTCAGCTTGTACATCTGGAAGTTCTCAGTTCATGTACTATTGAAGCCTAGCTTGGAGGATTTTGAGCATTACCTTGCTAGCATGTGAAATGAGTGCAATTGTGCAGTAGGTTGAACATTCTTTGGCATTTCCCTTCTTTGGGATTGGAATGAAAACTGACCCTGAATGAGTGGAAAACTAAATTGAAATAACTGATTTTATTTTTGTCTTTAGGCTCCAGAAAGTTGCTTAGTTCTCTCCTTAAGTTAGCAATGCAGTTAGCATGAGTGCAGATCAATAACCTCACAATGAACAAGTATATTGTATTCAAAGATTTTTCTTCACTTTTGTTGCTTTACTTTGTGATTTGTCACCTTTAACAGATACTTTTTGGTTAAATACCATTACAGAATTGAGCTGCTTAGTCCATGTTCTCTTCACTTCCACAGTATTTATTTTCCTGATTTACTTGTAAAAATTGCTTTCAATAACTTTCAGCTTTGAGAGCAGAGAGTTTAACTGGGTCACTGAATTTGTTTTGTCTGAATATGGCTTATAATATTTATATTATTTTTAAAAATTATTGCCTTGAGTTTGTTTCCTCCTCAGAGAGCTTTACTCATATTAGCACCATTCAAGTTAATCGTCTTTGTACTTGACTCCATAAAGGTGGAATGTGGAGGAACCCATATGTACAGGTGGAATTATTTCTTCAGATCATGAATCTGAAGACAGGGAATATCACAAACAAATTTATTTCCAAGGTTCTTTCTGGTTTTACTTAAACTGGCTGCTCTACCTTTTCTGTCTCATCCCCATTTATGTGATATATGGAGCCTGTTTATCTCTGCCATTTAGAAGCATTAGTTTTCATAGCTCTTTCATCTTGAGGGTTCAGTGGGGGATATCAGCCAGCAGATTTTGCTGGTTTTGAAGTAAGATTTCCAAGAAGCATTCTGAAATAACTGTCCTTCTACCTGTGAATACTGCTTTGCTTTTAAACACTGACAGACCCATGGCCAGTAAATGTCTTTTTTTTTTTTTTTCTTATTTAGCTAGAGAAGTACACTTTTATCATTTTCTCCAAATTTCTTTTTTTTTTTTTTACAAATTTCAATTCTATATAAAAATGGAAAAAATAGTACAACATCCATGCCATCATTTAAATTTATGAATTGATAACATTAATATTTTGTCTTATTTGCTAAGATGTGTATATATGTATATATCTTAAAAATATATACATCCATACCTTAAAAAATATGATTTTATGATCCTTTCAGAAGTAAGTTGCACACTGTAGACATCATGGCATTTTCTTAGTTTTATTTTATTTCTTAAGTTCATTTATTTGGCTGTGTCACATCCTAGCTGCGGCTCACAGCTCGCAGGCTCAGTAGCTGCGGCGCACAGGTTTAGTTGCCCCACAACATGTGGGATCTTAGTTTCTAGACTAAGGGGCACACCTGCAATCCCCTGCATCGGAAGGCAGATTTTTAACCACTGAACCACCAGGAAACTCGAGCATTTTTCATTTCTTTAGTTCCCTTTATTCTAGAACAATTCCCCACCCTTTTTTTTTTTTTTTTTACTTCATGACATTGCCATTTTTGGAGAGGTAAGGTCTCAATTGGATTAATCAGATTATTTCTTTATGATTAAAGTTAAACATTTTCGGCAAAAGTATTACATAAGTAGCCAGTGTTCTTTAAGAATCAGTGTGCTCAAGACGTGATCAGCACTTGCCCCAAGCCTGTTTTCCTTCCTAACTCTTCTTCCATAGCCATTAGTTCATTCACAAGCATTTACTGAAACAGCCTGGTCTACTCTGTCTTTTCTTTAGTCCTTCCCCAACTTAATTTTTTTTTCCTTCTGTATACAGAAATAAAATTATTGGAGTGGAGAAGGTTAGATTCTTGAACATAATAGACTGAAAATTCCCATGCAGACCTTAGGAAATTATATTAAAGCCATCATTTCACTAATGATTCTGAGGCCTGGAAGCCACAACTATTGAAATGAAGGCTTTCAAAAGATCAAAGAAGTGGCTCAAGTTATCAGTACCTATGGAATACCAGAAGTTTCACACTGTTATTAAATAAGCATATTTTAGGGGAAAAAAAAAACTAGTTAATCTACTTGATGATTCAATTTTTGGGTAAAATTTTATTATTTTTATTTTGTTTCTTCTTTGGTCTTGGGCTACAGATACTTTTCTAAACACAGTAGATGTCTTCTCATTAGAGTTGAAGCAACTTTTAATGATATTTTTTTCTTTCCTCCTTCCTGCTTTGTATAATTGGTCATACTTCAACCTCTCTTTTTATTCCTCCTCAAAGAGCTACTATTAGTGTTCTGTGTGTTTTCTTCCTACTCTCTTCTTCTTGGGGAATATGGTTGAATGATGAAGATGGTTTCTTGATGAAGATGAAGGTGATTGGTGCTTGAAAGCCTGTTTGGCCTCCCTGTCCTCCTTATCTTTCTTAAAAATATCTGCCAAAGATTGGTCCTTAGTTCTCAAAACATTTTGCCATTTCTCCCTTGGAGTGAAATTGGTTGCATTGGTTGATACGGGAATCCCTGAGGAATGCTCTGAATTTGTAGTAATTGCTTAGATTCCTCATTCTTTAATTTTCATAGAAGACATAGAATCCAAAGACACATAAGTGAAAAAATAATTCCTATCTTGAAGGATAGAAAAATTGCTCTGAAAAGGTTCTGCACATTACAAAGAGCATACCGACGAAGGAATGTCTGTCTTTGCACTTTTGTTTATTTTTTTTTCTTGTTTTTGAGATGAGGCAACAATCTGTTGTTCAGTCACTAAGACTCTGCAATCCCATGAATTATAGCACACCAGGCTTCCTTGTCCTTCACTATCTCCCTCAGTTTTCTCAAACTCATGTCCATCGAGTCGGTGATGCCATCCAGCCATCTCATCCTCTGTCCTCCCCTTCTCCTCCTGCCTTCAATCTCCCAGCATCAGGGTCTTTTCCAATGAGTCAGTTCTTCGCATCAGGTGGCCAAAGTATTGGAGCTTCAGTTTCAGCATATTCCAATGAATATTCATGGTTGATTTCCTTCAGGATTGACTGGTTGATCTCCTTGCTGTCCAAGGGACTGTTGAGATACTTGAAAAGAAATGGTAGTTTGTTTACTAGAATAGGAGGGGATGAAATCCTGACTAAGGGATAGCATATGAAAAAGCACAGGAATGTAACATAAGAGCATATATTTAGAGAACAGTAAATAATCCTCTTTGGAGGAAAATATCATCATTTTTTGGGGGGGTTGCTGCATAGCATGTGGAGTCTTAATTCCCCTGTGCTACACTGCTGTGCTTAGTTGATCAGTCATGTCCAACTCTTTGTGATTCCCATAGACTGTACCCCGCCAGGCTCTTCTGTCCATGGAGATTCTCCATGCAAGAGTACTGGAATGGGTTGCCATGCCCTCCTCCAGGGGATCTTCTCAACCCCAGGATTGAACTTAGGTATCCCAAATTGCAGGTGGATTCTCTACCATCTGAGCCGCCAGTTCAGTTCAGTTCAGTTCAGTCACCCAGTCATGTCCGACTCTTTGCGACCCCATGAATCGCAGCACGCCAGGCCTCTCTGTCCATCACCAACTCCTGGAGTTCACTCAGACTCACGTCCATCGAGTCAGTGATGCCATCCAACCATCTCATCCTCCGTTGTTCCCTTCTCCTCCTGCCCCCAATCCCTCCCAGCATGAGTCTTTTCCAATGAGTCAACTGTTCGCATGAGGTGGCCAAAGTACTGGAGTTTCAGCTTTAGCCTCATTCCTTCCAAAGAAATCCCAGGACTGATCTCCTTTAGGATGGACTGGTTGGATCTCCTTGCAGTCCAAGGGACTCTCAAGAGTCTTCTCCAACACCACAGTTCAAAAGCATCAATTCTTGGGCGCTCAGCTTTCTTCACAGTCCAACTCTCACATCCATACATGACAACTGGAAAAACCATAGCCTCATCTAGACGGACCTTTGTTGGCAAAGTAATATCTCTGCTTTTGAATATGCTATCTAGGTTGGACATAACTTTTCTTCCAAGGAGTAAGCGTCTTTTTTTTTTTTTTTTCCAAGGAGTAAGCGTCTTTTAATTTCATGGCTGCAGTCACCATCTGCAGTGATTTTGGAGCCCCAAAAAATAAAGTCTGACACTGTTTCCACTGTTTCCCCATCTATTTCCCATGAAGTGATGGGACCAGATGCCATGATCTTCGTTTTCTGAATGTTGAGTTTTAAGCCAACTTTTTCACTCTCTTCTTTCACCTTCATCAAGAGGTTTTTTAGTTCCTCTTCACTTTCTGCCATAAGGGTGGTGTCATCTGCATATCTGAGGTTATTGATATTTCTCCCAGCAATCTTGATTCCAGCTTGTGCTTCTTCCAACCCAGCGTTTCTCATGATGTACTCTGCATAGAAGTTAAATAAGCAGGGTGACAATATACAGCCTTGACGTACTCCTTTTCCTATTTGGAACCAGTCTGTTGTTCCATGTCCAGTTCTAACTGTTGCTTCCTGACCTACATACAAATTTCTCAAGAGGCAGGTCAGGTGGTCTGGTATTCCCATCTCTTTCATAATTTTCCACAGTTGATTGTGATCCACACAGTCAAAGGCTTTGGCATAGTCAATAAAGCAGAAATAGATGTTTTTCTGGAACTCTCTTGCTTTTTCCATGATCCAGCGGATGTTGGCAATTTGACCTCTGGTTCCTCTGCCTTTTCTAAAACCAGCTTGAACATCTGGAAGTTCATGGTTCACATATTGCTGAAGCCTGGCTTGGACAATTTTGAGCATTACTTTACTAGCATGTGCTGCTGCTGCTAAGTTGCTTCAGTCGTGTCCGACTCTGTGCGACCCCATAGACGGCAGCCCACTAGGCCCCGCCGTCCCTGGGATTCTCCAGGCAAGAACACTGGAGTGGGTTGCCATTTCCTTCTCCAATGCATGAAAGTGAAAAGTGAAAGTGAAGTTGCTCAGTCATGTCCGACTCTTAGCGACCCCATGGACTGCAGCCTACCAGGCTCCGCTGTCCGTGGGATTTTCCAGGCAAGAGTACTGGAGTGGGGTGTGAGATGAGTGCAATTGTGCGGTAGTTTGAGCATTCTTTGGCATTGCCTTTCTTTGGGATTGGAATGAAAACTGACCTTTTCCAGTCTTGTGGCCACTGCTGAGTTTTCCAAATTTGCTGGCATGTTGAGTGCAGCACTTTCACAGCATCATCTTTCAGGATTTGAAATAGCTCAACTGGAATTCCATCACCTCCACTAGCTTTGTTCAGGGAAGCCCCTTAATTCCCCTGAAGTGAAGTGAAAGTCACTCAGTCATGTCTGCCTCTTTGTGACCCTGTGGACTATACAGTCCATGGAATTCTCTAAGCCAGAATACTGGAGTGGATTGCCATTTCCTTCTCCAGGGGATCTTCCCAACTGAGGGATCGAACCTAAGTCTCTCACATTGCAGGCAGATTCTTTACCAGCTGAGCCACAAGAGAAGCCCCTTAATTCCTCTATCAGGGATTAAATCTGTGCCCCTGGCCAATGCCCCCTACAGTAGAAGCATGGCATAGAGTCCTAACCATTGAATCACCAGGGAATTCCCAATTTTTTTTTTTTTTCAAATACAGTGGCCAGCACAAAGATAACCAGGCACATGAGGAGAATAGATACTATGAGGAAGGAGAGAAATGATAGATAATAGAAACAGACCCAAAGGAACTCTGATGTTACAATCAGTGGGCAGACACTATAAAACAACTCTGTTTACTATGTTCTAGGAGATAACAAGTTATACTTGAACAATTTGGCAGAGAACTAGAAACTATAAAAAGTGACATTAGCAGATTTGTAAATGAACAAAGTAGAAACTCTAGACTAAGACATGGTGAGCACTTAAATTTGTAGGATCAGAGAGATTCAAGTCTGGTGACCTTGATGGTCCTGTAAGTCCAAGAAGACATACAGAGAGAAAGAGAGAAGAGAAAGCATGTGACCCCAGGGAAACAAAGATGCATGGAGAGAAAGCTACCTGACTATTTTCCAATTTGACCTCTTCCCACTACAACTGATGCCACAATAAGTATCTTTGTACACATAGGTACTGGCATTTTTATGTACTGGCATTTTTATTTCTATAAAAAAAGATCCCATATACTGTGTTAAAAGGATATATTACATTTTAAAAGATCCTGCCACATTACTTTCCCAACTTGTTATTTCCCCCAGCAATGTATGAGAGTTCTCATCTCCCCATATTCTTTCCAGTACTGAATGCTATCAATGTTTTGATATATTACCAATCTGAAGAGTTAAAAATAGTATATTAAAAGTCTATTTTTTTTGTTTTTATAGTTGGTTTTTTTTTTTTTTTGCTTCGCCATGCAGCATGTGAGATCTGAGTTTTATGGACTTCCAGGAAAGTCAATAAAAGTCTATTTTCCATAAAGAAAAACATGACCAATGGAATAGAATAGAGTCCAGAAATAAATCTTTGCATAGATGTTCAAACAGTTTTCAATAAGGATGTCAAGATCTTTCAATGGAGAAAATGGTCTTTTCAACAAAGAGTTTTGGGGAAACTGGATACCCTTGTGCAACAGACTCTTACCTAATAACATATACAAAAATTAACTTAAAATGGATCAAAGACCTAAATGAAAGAACTAAAACTATAAAACTCTCAGGAGAAAAAAGTAGAGGAAAAATTTCATGTCACTGGATTTGGCAACAATATTTTGGATATGACAAGAAAGGGGAGAAAAGGGAACTCTCTTACGCTGTTAATGGGAATGTAAATTGATACAGCCACTATGGAGAATGGTATGGAGATTTCTTTAAAAACTAAGAATAAAGCTGCTATATGACCCAGCAATCCCACTACTGGGCATATACCCTGAGAAAACCACAATTCTAGAAGACACATGTACCACAATGTTCATTGTAGCACTATTTACAAGAGCCAGAACATGGAAGCAACCTAGATGTCCATAGACAGATGAATGGATAAAGAAGTTGTGGTACATATATACAGTGGAATATTGCTCAGCCATTAAAAGGAATGAATTTGAGTCCGTTCTAGTGAGGTGGATGAACCTAGACCCTGTTATACAGAGTGAATTAAGTCAGAAAGAGAGAAACAAATATTGTATATTAATACACATATATATGACTATGCCAAAGCCTTTGACTGTGTGGATCACAATAAACTGTGGAAAATTCTGAAAGAGATGGGAATACCAGACCACCTGATCTGCCTCTTGAGAAATTTGTATGCAGGTCAGGAAGCAACAGTTAGAACTGGACATGGAACAACAGACTGGTTCCAAATAGGAAAAGGAGTAAGTACATCAAGGCTGTATATTGTCACCCTGCTTATTCAACTTACATGCAGAGTACATCATGAGAAACAACGGGCTGGAAGAAGCACAAGCTGGAATCAAGATTGCCGGGAGAAATATCAATAACCTCAGATATGCAGATGACACCACCCTTATGGCAGAAAGTGAAGAGGAACTAAAAAGCCTCTGGATGAAAGTGAAAGAGGAGAGTGAAAAAGTTGGCTTAAAACTCAACATTCAGAAAACGAAGATCATGGCATCTGGTCCCATCACTTCATGGGAAATAGATAGGGAAACAGTGGAAACAGTGTCAGACTTTATTTTTGGGGGTTCCAAAATCACTGCAGATGGTGATTGCAGCCATGAAATGAAAAGACGCTTACTCCTTGAAAGGAAAGTTATGACCAACCTAGATAGCATATTTAAAACAGAGACATTACTTTGCCAACAAAGGTCCGTCTAGTCAAGGCTATGGTTTTTCCAGTGGTCATGTCTGGATCTGAGAGTTGGACTGTGAAGAAAGCTGAGTGCCCAAGAATTGATGCTTTTGAACTGTGGTGTTGGAGAAGACTCTTGAGAGTCCCTTGGACTGCAAGGAGATCGAACTAGTCCATCCTAAAGGAGATCAGTCCTGGGTGTTCATTGGAAGGACTGATGCTGAAGCTGAAATTCCAATACATTGGCCACCTGATGCAAAGAGTTGACTCATTGGAAAAGACTCTGATGCTGGGAGGGATTGGGGGCAGGAGGAGAAGGGGACGACAGAGGATGAGATGGCTGGATGGCATCACCGACTCAATGGACATGAGTTTGAACTCCAGGAGTTGGTGATGGACAGGGAGGCCTGGCGTGCTGTGATTCATGGGGTTGCAAAGAGTCGGACATGGCTGAGCGACTAAACTGAACTGACATATATATATATGGAATCTAGAAAGAGTACTGATGAGCCTATTTGTAGGGCAGCAGTAGAGTCATAGACAGATAGAACAGACTTGACACAGCAGGGGAGGGAAAGGACAGGACAAATTGAGAAAGCACATGACCAAATATAAAATAGATAGCCAGTGGGAATTTGCTGTATGACACAGGGAGCTGCTCAGTGTGGTCAAAATAATAATCATAATACTTTTAAAAAATAAATCTATTTTGTTTTTCTCTGACTATAAGTTGACCATCTTCTGTTTTTTGTTGTTTTGTTTTTTTAACATTTGCATTTTATCTTTAATAAACCGCCTGTTCTTATTTTTTGACCAGTTTTTTCCTGTTTATCACTTTGTTATTAATTCATAGGAGTTATTTTTACATTAATAATATTAACCTTCTGTCCAAGGGGATTTTCCTTACATTTTATTTAGTTTGTGGTGTCTTTGGTATTCAAAAATCTCACAAAATGGTACCGTGGCCCCACTACCATCATACGGTGAATTTAGTATGGTGGGGCTTCCCTCATAGCTCAGTTGGTAAAGAATCTGCCTGCAATGCAAGAGACCCAGGTTTGATTCCTAGTTCGGGAAGATCCCCTGGAGAAGGAAATGGCAACCCACTCCAGTATTCTTGCCTAGAGAATCCCCATAGACAGAGGAGCCTGGCGAGCTACAGTCCATGGGATCGCAAGAGTCAGACACGACTTAGCAACTAACCCACCACCACCACAGTGTGGTGGGAGGTGGGGAAAGCAGTTCACAGAAAATGTAATGCTGGCTGGAAAACTTAATGGGTGTCTACTGTATGAAACGTTATAAAGATATGGCCTTTCTAGCAAACAACTGCAAGGAAATGACAGAAGGCACTGGATATGGGTGCTGTTATTTACCTCAGTCATGGTTTACTTGTTACCATTCACCATAATTTCCCCTAATTGTTTATTTATTCAACAAACGTTTATTAAGCAGCTATAATGTACCAAGCTCTGTATTTTATAACAGAATACAAAAATAACTAAGATGTGGGTCCTACTTTTGAGAGGCTCATGCTGTATTTGGGGAGGTAGAAATGTTAAATTATCAGTAGTTGCAAAAAAATGTTAAATTACCATGAGCATCACACTAGAAAGATGATCATGCCTCAGGCTAAGAAGCTGTAGACAGAAGAAGTGAATGGGAGACTTCACTGGTGGTCCAGTGGTTAAGAATCTGCCTTGTAATGCAGGCACCGTGGGTTCAGTCCCTGGTCTGGGAAGATCCCACATGCTGTGGGGTAAAGCCTGTGCACCTCAGCTAGACAGTTCACGTGGCCAACAAAAGATCCCACGTGACTCAAAGGAGATTCCTTGTGACGAAAAGTGAGCAAGTGGATCTGTGTTACATTTTCAAGGTAAAACTGAAAGAACTTATTGATCATTGGATATAGGTGTCAGGAAAAGAGGGATCAGAGATGATCCTAGGTTTTGGGCCTGAATAATTGTGAATAATATCCAGAAGAGTCTTCATATGTGTGTGTGTGTGTGTGTGTGTGTGTGTATTTATTATGTTTGGCTGCGCTGGGGTCTTTGTTGCTGTGTGCAGGCTTTCTCCACTTGTTGAGAGTGGGGGCCACTCTCTAGTTGGGGTGCTTGGACTTTTGTTGCAGTGGCTTCTTTTGTTTCGGAGCATAGGCTGTATGGCACATGGGCTTAGTTGCCCCATGGCATGTGGAAGGATCCCAGACCTGGGATCGAACCAGTGTCCCCTGCATTGCAAGGCAGATTCTTAACCACTGGGCCACCAGGGAAGCCCCAAGAAGAGTCTTTTACTGAGTTGGAGGAGACTGAAGTAGATAGAGGTTTTAGGGAGAAGTTAAGAGTTCTTTTTTTGGCCACGCCAGGAACTTGAAGATGGAACCTGGCCCAGCAGTGAAAGCACCAACTCTGACCACTGGACCAGCAGGGAAGTCCCAAGAGTTCTATTTTAGATATGTTAAATCTGAGATGTCTGCTAGACATCCAGTGAATTTTCAAGTGTATATTTACTATATGAACTGGAAGGTTGGGGAGACAGGCAAGACTGGATTATAAATCAAGTGGTGAATGGTAGTATTTTAAGCTATCAGACTGATAGCTATCAGACTGATAGGGCAGAGTGTGGGTAGAGTAGAAAAGAGCCAAAGAGAGAGCCAATCTTTAGAAATTACATGGAGGATCCAACCAAGATGATTGAGGCGTGGCCATGGAGGCAAGAAGAAAACTAGGAGAATGAAGTGTCCTAGAAGTCAACAAAAGAAATTACTTCAAGCAGGGAGTAATCAACAGTGTTGAACAGTGTTGAGAGGCTAAGATGAAGGTAGAGAATGCAGGTTATAATGACCTGAACAAGGCAGCTTCAGTAGAATGGTGGGGATAAAACCTAGGTTTGAATGGATTGGAGAGAAAATAAAGATGAGAAAGTAAAGATAGCAAATAGACAAACCCTTTGAGTGGTTCTGTAAAGAATTAGGATAGCTGGGAGGGGAGGTAGGTCAGGGAAAACTTTGGAAAAAACTTAAAAAAAAAAAAAGAAACAACTTTTGAATAGGTTGCACTAGGTACAAAATTATAAAGACACAAAAGGGTGAACAGTGAAAAGTCTCACTCCCACACCTTGTCCCCAGCACAGCCTTTCCCTTCCTCATTCCAATGTTTCCATTCTCTTTGGAATCCTTCTGGAGATATTCTGTGTTTGTACAAGCAAATATACATATCTTCTTCCACTTTCCCTCCTTTTAAACAAGTTCACAAATGGTAGCTCATTCTACACACAGTTTCTGTCTCTTGCTTTTCTATTTCTCAGCATATCTTGGAGATCGTTCCATTTAGGTGTACAAAAAGGTCTTCCACTTACTTTGCTTGTGGTTGCATTGTGTTGTTATACCATAATTTATTTATTCAACCCCCTAGTGATTCCTGTTGATGAATATTTAGATTGCTTTTAATCTTTTGCTATTACAAAACTGCAATGAATAATTTTATATATAAGTCTTTTCACATGTGTGGCAATATATCTATAGGGTAAAATTATTTAGAGGAATTGTTGAGTCAAAGGATAAGTACATTTGTGAGTTTGATAGATGTGGTTCCAAAAGACTTCAATATAATTTGTATCAGTATCTCTACCACCAGCAATGATAAGAGTATTTGTTTCCCTATATCATGTTATTAATTTTTTTTATGTTTGCCAATCTAGTTAATGAAACATGGTTTCTTAGTGTATTTTAAATTTTCATTTATTTCTTTTAAGTGAGGTTGAATATATTCTCAAAAATTTTAAAGCTATTTGTATTTCTTTTTCCTTGAATTGTCTCTTCTTATCCTTTTTATCTTTTTTTAATCCTTCTAAAGGATTATTGGTCTTATTAATTTGTTGGAGCTCTGAATATATTAGGCACATTAGCCTTCTCTTTGTGATATGAACTGCAAATATGTCTTTTCAATTTATGTTGATTTTTCTCTGAAGAAATTTTTTTTTACACAGCTGAATTTTTCTGAGTTTTGTGTCATACTTTGAAAACCATCCCCACCCCCAGAGTTTTTGTTTGTTTTGTTTTAATTTCCCAGGAGAGTTTTTTAAGTATGGGGAAGGAAATTCTAGAGCGTGTTCACATGATTTCAATAGAAAGGTAGAAATTGATAATGCAGGAGAGATTAAGGAAAATTTCAGGAGCAAAGTCTATAACTAGGCTAAAGGAAATGTGAAACAAAGCCTAAATGGGACAGTTGGTCTTTAATAAGAACAGGACGCTCCTGAGAATATGGGTGCTAACGCAGATATAGGTTGGTGGATTTGGTGGTGAGAGGATGAGAAAGTTCTTATCTGGATGCCATATTTTCCCAGTGGCATAAAGGCAAATTTATTAGGTAGGAGCAGAGCAGAAAAGGATGTTAGGGCTTGAGGGCAGTTGAATATTTAGAAGGTTCAGAGGCCTTACTGGATTAGATGTTCTAGTTCATGTTCATTTTCCCCACCTTGGAACAAAAAGATAATTTATTTAAAAATTTTGTTGGTATAATGATTCAATCTGATGGAATGACTTTGTTTCTCTTTGTAACCTTTACATTTGGAGAATGCTTCATATAATTACATTAGTATAATTAACTTGGCACCAATGTGTTACACGTGGGTTCCTAGCGGTGTGGGCTTGTCTTCAAGAGGTGTTTGGGCTCATTCTTTGGACAACAACTGAAAACTCTTCACAAATAATTCATTTTCTATACTTACCACACAGCTGCTAAAAGCTTAACAACTTGGGCTTGAGTTATTTGCCTTGTTTTGTTCACTTGGCATATGTCCCTAAAGAGATCATTTGATTGGGTTGATTTGCCATTACTCAGTACTGAGTTGTGCGTTTTTGTTTTTTGTTTTTAGTTCTACCTCTGTTTATTGGAGAAGGAAATGGCAACACACTCCAGTATTCTTGCCTGGAGAATCCCAGGGATGGAGGAGCCTGGTGGGCTGCCATCTATGGGGTCGCACAGAGTTGGACACAACTGAAGTGACTTAGCAGCAGCAGCAGCACATCTATTTATTGCTATCAACCCATCTCCCTCCTCCCAGCTCACACTTGCATGCTCAGTCGTGTGACCCCATAGACTGCAGCCCACTAGGCTCTTCTGTCCATGGGATTTCCCAAGCAAGAATACTGGAGAGGGTTGCCGCTCCCTTCTCCAGTGAATTCTGCTTTTGAACGCTAAGCTACTGCTACTGCCTCAGTGGCAGTTGACTAGCCTGTATATAGCTGCCTTGGACTTGTGTCTTGGCCTCTGGTTAATCAGTTGTGATAGCAGAGTATATTTCATTCAAAACAGATTGTATGAGTCATATCATTTGAGCAGGAAAGAACAGTTTGGATCATTTTGCTTAGAAAGGGTCCAAGGACCTGGCAAGCCCAAATGGCTGCATGGACTCCTTCAGCCCTCCCAATAAATTGTTCAGATCCTTTGTTTCAGTAATTAATTCTACAAGGAATCTAACTTAAGAAAATAATCCTTAGCAGGCAGTATAGCAAAATGGTTAAGAGTCAGATAAACTTAGAATTGGATCCCGAACAGTGATGAGTAAGTATCTCCTAGAGTTTTATTTCTGTGGCTCTCATCACCACTGTGCAATTAAAAAACGAAAGAACCTGGGACTTCCCTGGTAGCCCAGTGAGTAAGAGTCTGCCTGCCAATGCAGAGGACATGGGTTCGGTCCCTGGACTGGGAAGATTCCACATCTCGCAGAAGGACTAAGCCCATGTGCTACCACTATTGAACACGAGCTCTAGAGTCAGCAAATCACCACTGCTGAAACTATGCTCCGCAGCTACTGAAGCCTACACGCTCTAGGGCCCGTGCTCCACGACGAGAGAAGCCACCACAATGAGAAGCCTGAGCACTGCAGCTAGAGAGTCGTCTCTGCACCCTGCAACTAGAGGAAAGCCTGTGCGCAGCAACGAAGACCTAGCACAGTCAAAAACAAATAAATAAGTAATTTAAAAAACAAACAGAAAACCCAAAAAACCCTACCACATCTCCATGGGGATGTAATTCACATACCGTAAAATTCACTCATTTAAAGTGTAAAATTTAATGATTTTAAGATATTCACAGACTTGAGCAACAAGAAGCACTTTCTCATCTTCCACAAAACAACCCCTAGTCCATTAATCACTCCCATCCAATAAAACCCTATACAATCACTAATCTTTTTGTCTTTATGGACTTGTCTATTCTGGACGTTTCATATAGAGGAATTATGCTACGTGATCTTTTTTGACTGGATTCTCTCATTTAACACAATGTTTTGAAGTTCATCCAGGTTGTAGCATACACCAGTACTTGAGTCCTTTGAATTGTTCAATTATAATTCCATTGCTGGAATATACCACTTTCATTGATCCACTTATCAGTTGATGAACATTTTCAAATTGTTTCCACTTTTTGGCTATTATGAATAATCCTGCTGTGAACATCCATGTACATCATCTTATGATATAAGTATTTGTGTGGATATATACTTTTGTTTCTCTTGGATATATCTTTGGAAGTGAAATTGCTAAGCCATAGGGTAATCCTATGTTTGGCTTTTTGAAGAATTGCCAAACTGTTTTCCAAAATTCTGAACCATTTTGTATTCCTGCCCGCAATATATGAGGGTTCCAATTTCTTAAACCCTCACCAACACTTGTAAATATTTGTCTTTTATATTATAGGCATGTTAGTGGGTGCGAAGTGGTATCTCATTGTGGTTTTGATTTGCATTTCTCTAATGGCTAACGATTCTTGAGTACCTTTTTATGTTTTTTTAAAGAAATTTTATATATTTTTAAAATTTATTTATTTTTTAATCGATGGATAATTGCTTTACAGAATTTTTCTGTTTTCTGTCAAACCTCAACATGAATCAGCCATAGGTAATTTTATTTTCTTTTATTTTATACATTTACTTATTTACTGGCTGCATGGCACAGCATGTAGGATCCCCAACCAGGGATCAAACCAACGTCCCCTGCATTGAAAGTGCAGAGCTTTAACCACTGAGCCATCAGGGAAGTCCCACCTTTTTACATTCTTACTGACCATTTACATATCTTCCTGGGAGAAATGACTATTCAAGTCCTTTGTCCATTTGGAAAAAATGGGCTTTTTTTTTTACTATTGAGTTATAAAGCTTTTAAAAATAGATATTCTGGATACAAGTCTCTTATCAGATTTATAAAAAATTTTCTCCCATATGGTAGGTTGTCTTTTTGTTTTCTTGATGGTATCATTTGCAGCTAAAGGTTTTTAATTGTGATATAGTCCGATTTATCTGTTTTTTTTTTTTTTTTGCTGTTTGTCTTCTCAATATTTTGAATCCTCTCCTCTCAGTCTCTCTTGCTGCTGCTGCTGCTGCTGCTAAGTCGCTTCAGTCGTGTCCGACTCTGTGCAACCCCATAGACGGCAGCCCACCAGGCTCCCCTGTCCCTGGGATTCTCCAGGCAAGAACACTGGAGTGGGTTGCCATCTCTTTCTCCATGCATGAAAGTGAAAAGTGAAAGGGAAGTCGCTCAGTCGTGTTTGACTCTTAGTGACCCATGGACTGCAGCCCACCAGGCTCCTCCGTCCATGGGATTCTCCAGGCAAGAGTACTGGAGTGGGGTGCCATTGCCTTCTCCGCAGTCTCTCTTGAACCTACTCCAAAACCAGGCTTTTGCCCTTACCACTCCACCAAAATTGCTCTTGGTCAGGCCACCTGTGACCTCCATGTTGTTAATCCAACAGTCAAAACTCAGCCTTCATTCTTGATGACAAAGCTCTTGCCTCCTCCTTCTTGAAATATCTATGTTTTATCCACTAGACTTCCAGGTCACTACACTGTCTTGGTTTTCTCCTACCGCACTCACTGACTGCTCCTTTCAGTCTAGGATTCAGACCTTGGCTTCTGTATTTTTACTCTATTGGTGATTTCATCCAGGCTGATGGCTTCAAATATCATCTATATGCTGACAACTCCTTGACTGGTATCTTTGTCCCAAACTCTCTGCCTAAAACATTCTTCCCCCAGGGGGCTCAGTTCGGTGCTCTGTGATGATCTAGAGGGGTCATCTGATGGGGGAGAAGGTGGCAGGGAGGCTCAAGAGGGAAGGGATACATGTACGCATATAGATGATTCACTCTGGTGCACAGCAGAAATTAACACAACATTGTGAAGCAATTATGTGCTGTGCTGTGCTTAGTCGCTTCAGTCCGGCTCTTTGCAATCCTACAAACTGTAGCCCACCAGGCTCCTCTGTCCATGGAATTCTCCAGGCAAGAATACTGGAGTGGGTTGCCATGCCCTCCTTCAGGAGATCTTCCCAACCCAGGGATCGAACTCAGTCTCCCCCATTGCAGGCAGATTCTTTACTGTCTGAGCCACCAGGGAGGTCCAAGAATACTCAAGTGGGTAGCTATCCCTTCTCCAGGAGATTTTGCTGACCCAGGAATTGAACCTGCATTGCAGGTGGACTCTTTACCAGCTGAGCTACCAGGGAAGCCCGAAGCAATTATACTCCTATTTAAAAACAAAACATCCTTCCCCCAGATATACACATTACTGATAACCTGCAATGGACTGAATTGTGTTGTCCCCCGACCCGTATTTATATGTTGAAGCTTTAGCCCCCAGTATACTATTTGGAGATAGGGCCTTAATGAAGGTAATTAAGGTTGAATGAGGTCATAAAGGTGGAACCCGATATAACAGTTAATGTCCACATGAGAAGAGATACCTGAGCACAGCCTCCCTCCCTCTCTCTCTCCTCCCCTCTCTGTCTCCGTGTGCACACAGAACAAGAAGGCTACCTTCCACAGGCCAGGAAGAGCTCTCCTCAGAACTGAACCATGCTAACTCCCTGATCTCTGATTTCCAGCCTCCAGAACTCGAAAAAAATGAATGTCTATTGTTTAAGCCACCCAACCTATGGTGTTTTTTTATGGCAGCCTGAATTGATTAACACACACCACTTTCTCCAGGTTTTTGCTCAGATGTTGCTTTCTCAGTGAGGCGTTTCCTCACCATTCTGTTTAAAGTTACAATCCCATCTAACCCCAGCTATCTTTCCCTCTTTCCTGCTTTATTTTTCTCCAATGAATCATTTGGCATATTATACCTATACTTTAATTATTTTTTATTGTCTAGCTCCCATCACTAAAATGTCAGTTTTTAACAGTAGAGACTTTTGTCCATTTTGTTCACCCCTATTTCCTTAATACTGAAACTAGGGCTAGGCAAATCATAGGCTTTTAAAAAATAAATGAATGTTAAAAAAAGATACAAGTCAAGACACTTAAAAAAATGAAATAAAATCTTTTCTATCACCAAAATTAATGTGTAGTAAAATAAATACCTGATGAATGACCAAAGAGGGGAAATATGGATGAATGATTGCCATCATAGTTTGAGAATATATAATGAAATTCAGTATATTAAATAGGGATAACATCAAATTGGCTACTTCTGTGAAAATTAGCATTCAGGCCTTCATGGTTATGTCTTCAGAACTGTTAATTAACAGCTTCATCAGTTAATAAAAGTCCTTCCCTCATGACCCTTGCAAGCCAGAGTTGGAGCTGAGATGGTGTTTACACCAACACTGTATAAACATAGCCGTCTCCTAGAACATTGCACTTTTATATTTCATTAAACACCAAGTGTACATTGGTGGCTTTGTTGGGAGATCCTCTTCAAAGCTGTGTGATCCATTGCTGGCATTACTGTGCCCTCCTGTTTTTTTTACTAAATATCCAAATGAAAGTGTTTGAATATGGGAGTACCAGCTTAAATGTTATCTTTGTTTTGTTTTGTTTTCCTTTAGTCAAGATATCTGTGTTTCATGTCGGTCATTAGACTTTGGCAATATAAGATAGATTTGTTTTTGCTATTGCTTTATGGCAATTCTTTGTATATGGGATGAGAAGGTCATCAACAGTTAGAAAGATCACCAGTGAAAGACATGACCTCATTTTGATGATGGAACTCCGCATGGATGCATTAGTATGAATACATTATACTAGTAGTCATTGCAGTAGGAACTGTAAGTAACAGAAAAAAAGTAACTGATTCAACTCTCAGTCATTCCTAAATCAATGGATACCCTGGCTAACTTCATTAGAGTGTATACTTATTACATAATTTGTACAAGCAGCTTTGGTTGCAGTCAGATAGATCGTGTTTGATACCTTCTAGTATAACATGGTACTTTATTTACATTTTTAAATTAACTTTTATTGGAACTCAGTTGTTTTACAATGTTGCATTAGTTTCTGTTGTACAGCAAAGTGAATCAGCAATAGGTATCTCCTTCTTTTGGATTATATAACATATATCTCCTCTTTTTTGGATTTCCTTCCCATTTAGGTCATTATAGAGCATCAGTTAGAGTTCCCTGTGCTACACAGTAAATTCTCATTAGTTATCTATTTTATACATAATAGTGTACACATGTCAACTCCATTCTCCCAAATCATGGTGGCCCCTCCCCCGCTCTATATCTTTACGTTCATTCTCTACATCTGTGTCTCTACTTCTGCTTTGCAAAAAAGTTAATCTATATCATTTTTCTAGATTCCACATATAAGTGACATTATACAGTATTTAACATGATACTTTAGATGTATTGTTTTCCCTGAGAATGACTTTAACAGTTCTATTATAAATTTCCACAGTGCTGCTACTGCTAAGTTGCTTCAGTCGTGTCCGACTCTGTGTGACCCCATAGACGGCAGCCCACCAGGCTCCCCTGTTCCTGGGATTCTCCAGGCAAGGACACTGGAATGGGTTGCCATTTCCTTCTCCAATGCATGAAAGTGAAAATTCAAAGTGAAGTCGTTCAGTCGTGTCTGACTCCTAGCAACCCCATGGACAGGAGCCCACCAGGCTCCTCCATCCATGGGATTTTCCAGGCAAGAATACTGGAGTGGGTTGCCATTGCCTTCTCTGAAATTTCCACAGTAAGATAAAATAAAAATTTGTTCAAAAAGAATCTGCTGACTTGTTGACATCATAATAATGGTATTTGTACCCATAGCCCTCTGAGTATTAAATAAATACCATACAGTTTCAGGTATTTTGCTCTGGGTTTTACTATTCTATGTATCATGTATCACCCAACTCCTCTGTTATCACTTCGACTTTCTAATGTTTTGAATGACAGTCTCTCTCAAGGGGGCCCTTAAGTATTTATTTACTTATGGCTGCACTGGGTCTCGTTGCTGTGCACGGGTTTTCTCTAGTTGCAGTGATTGAGGGCTACTCTTTGTTGTGGCATGTGGGCCTGTCATTGCAGTGGCTTCTCCTGTTGCAGAGCACAAACTTTAGAGCTCCCAAGCTTTGGTAGTTGTGAATGGAGTCTTCCCGGACCAGGGACCGAACTGGTGTCCCCTGCTTTGGCAGGTGGATTCTGAACCACTGGACCACAGGCAAGACCCAAGGGAGCCCTTCTAATTATAGAATCTGTGCCTTGCATTCTTGGGTTTGCTGGTTCAGTATGAACATGAAGTGACTAGTCTATGGATCTACTTGTCTCATGGAATGTATATTTCCTGTGTTCTCCATCTGCCAAATTGGACCAGAAGATGCTACTATCCTTCCTCTTGTTTATTGTCTTTCTGAGTAGAACCTCTTGTTTAAATTTGGTTTGATCAATGGGCATTATTAGAAGGGTTTTTTTAGAAGGGTTTTTTTTTTTAATTCAGTATAACTGATGATTCCATAGCAAAGAAAAGAATCCTCCAAACTGCAGAGAATGAGATAGCATACCTTCAAGTCTTGAATAATAAGTATCATGAGAAGTCCATCTTTAGTCATTCTGCAGATTGATCACTTCTCTTAATTTGTCACTCACTAGCATTTACTGATGGCACCCCACTCCAGTACTCTTGCCTGGAAAATCCCATGGACGGAGGAGCCTGGTAGGCTGCAGTCCATGGGGTCGCTAAGAGTCAGACACGACTGAGCAACTTCACTTTCATGCATTGGAGAAGGAAATGGCAACCCACTCTTGCCTGGAGAATCCCAGGGACGGGGGAGCCTGGTGGGCTTCTGTTTATGGGGTCGCACAGAGTCAGACACGACTGAAGCGACTTAGCAGCAGCAGCAGCAGCATTTACTGAACACCTTTGTGGTGGCTACTTGTAAATGCTGGAATGCCGAGTCAATAAGCTAAGATCCTTGTCCTCATGGAGCTCACAGAGTGCCAACTATTACTGTGTGTGATAATGCTATAATAGAGGCACACATATGTTTTAATATTATGTGAAAAATGATTTAGGGAATGACATCACTATAATATTTTTAGAGATATAAAATGTTGGGAAGAAATCATTCTTGGGTTTAGGATTCTTCATTTTGTTTGTTATTAGATATTTACTAAAACAGAGGAGCCTGGTAGGCTGCAGTCCATGGGGTCGCTAGGAATCAGACACGACTGAGTGACTTCACTTTCACTTTTCACTTTCATGCATTGGAGAAGGAAATGGCAACCCACTCCAGTGTTCTCGCCTGGAGAATCCCAGGGACAGGGGAGCCTGGTGGGCTGCCGTCTATGGGGTCGCACAGAGTCGGACACGACTGAAGCGACTTAGCAGCAGCAGCAGCAAAACATATTTTAATGCCTTTTTAATGCTAGGAGTTGTCCTTGAAGAAAAATTAGATGTGGTTTCTGCCTCCATTGAAGGAGATAGACAGACATTAAACAAATAGAGAATTCAAAACTAAGAAGAGAAGTTCAAGGTGTCTTGCAAAACTATAGGGAATTTAGATAGAAGGAAAGCCACTAAGTCTATTGTATGTTATCTATTGCTATATAACAAATAATTTCCAAAATTAGAAACTTCAGACAAAAATTAACATTTATTATTCCATAGAATTTATATGGATGAGGAGTTCAGGAGTGTCTGAGTAGTGTGGCTCTGAGACTGTCATGAGTTTATAGGCAACATGTCAGAACTGCAGTCATCTGAGACTTAACTGAGGCAAAAAGAGCCAATTCTAAGATGGCTCGTTCAGCTGGTTGTTGGCAGGAGGCCTCAGTTCTTTGCCTCATGGATTACTTTATAGAGTTGCTCGTCTCCAAGACATAGCCATTAGTATTTTTTTCTGGGAAGAGTGATCCAGGAGAGAGTAACGCAGAAGCCACAAGTCTCTTCTGACTTGCCTCAGAAATCCTGTACCTTTATTTCCACACTATCCTACTGGTTCCAGAGGTCATCTCTGTCAGCATGGGAGGGGGCATGGCAATCGGGAGGTAAGACTATTAAAGAGCATCATGGAGGCTGACTGCCACCTGTATGAATCTCCAAATGCAAGCTTGCTGAAATCAGACTTTCAGAAGAACCCCATGCAACCATTTCATAAACAGCCTCTGTTTGTTTTACTCGAGTAAGGTCTTATTCAACTGCATATCAGTAGAGGACTCGCATGACCCTGCTCCCTACCTTCCCTGGTGGGTAAAGATTCTGCCTGCAATGCGGGAGACCCGGGTTTGATCCCTGAGTGAGGAAGATCCCCTGGAGAAGGAAATGGCAACCCACTCCAGTATTCTTGCCTAGGAAATCCCATGGACAGAGGACCCTGGTGGGCTACAGTCCATGGGGTCGCAAAGAGTTGAACACGACTAAGCAACTAACACACACCTCTTCCTGCCTTTCTGCCCCACTATCTTCCAGAAATGTTTATAGAGTACCTACAATCACTAGAAGCTGTTTTGCACAGTTCAGAAAGATGTAAAGACAGAATATTTACTCTCAAGATACTCATGTTCTAGTGGAAATAAACTCACAGTACAAATGTGATAATGGAAGCATGAACAATTAGGTTGAAAAATAAATATCTGAGTCAGGACTTCCCTAGTGGTCCAGTGGTTAGGACACCATGCTCTCCCAGTGCAGGGGACCCGGGTTCAATCCCTGGTCAAGAAACTATATCCATCATGTCACAACTAAGACCTGATGCAGCCAAATAAAAAATAAATGTTAAAAGAAAATGTATCTGAGTAGAATAGAGGTCAACAAACCATGGGCTTAATTTAGTCTATTGGCTTTTTCTGTAAGTAAAATTTTGTTGCAATACAACCCTTCCCATTTGTCTATTGTTTATGGTTGCTCTTGCACTGCAATAGTAGGATTGTTTCATTGGGACAGAGACCTTATATAGCTCTCTCTTTTCCCTTGGCCTGTAAAACCTAAAATATTTACTATCTGATTCTTTATAGAAAATATTTGCCAACCCTAAGTTAGAGAAATTAGAGGCTGCTTCCTAAGGAGGTGATATTTGAGATGAGGCTTGGGGGAGCCACAGGAGTCCTTCTGCTGAAGGGAGCAGCATGAAATAAGTTATGAAAGGATATTTCCTAATACATTGGAGAGGAGTCTTTATTAGAGCAAGACCACACTAGCTTAACCCCCGTCTCAATCACTGCAGCTTCCGACCATAGGAACGGAAGGAACGAGACACTGACAGGGAAACACGAGGCCCAGCACCAAGGTGGCACCATAGCTCACAGCCTCACATGTCCTTCGTCCTCCTCATGTACAGGCGTGAAGCAAAGCTTCTAACAGTGAATCGTAGGCCTCTCTTTACTTTCAGTTAAACTGAGTTTTGATCACACTGAGTTTTGGCCCAACTTAGATGGAATAGAGGGGTCTGAAGAAAGGAGAACTCCTAGAATCCAAATCCTGTTGACCACAATGAAGATGAGATGTTTCACATCTCCTAGGTAGAAAGACAGTAGGTATACAGAAGGCAAAGAAGTGAAGAAGTGAAGTCGCTCAGTCGTGTCCGACTCTTTTCGACCCCATGGACTGTAGCCTACCAGGCTCCTCTGTCCATGGGATTTTCCAGGCAAGAATACTGGAGTGGGTTGCCATTTCCTTCTCCAGGGGGATCTTCCTGAACCAGGGATCAAATCCGGGTCTCCCGCATTGTAGTCAGAAGCTTTACTGTCTGAGCCACAAAGGAAGCCTCTGTAGAAGGCAAAGTAACAGACAAAACTATACATCTGAAAATCTTAAGGCAAAAAAAAAAGTCATAGGACTTCCCTGGTGGTCCCATAGTTAAGAATCCTCCTGCCAGTGAGGAAACATGAGTTTGATCCCTGGTCAGTTTGATCCCTAAGATCCCACATGGCACAGGGCAACTAAGCCCATGAGCCACAATTAGGCCTCTGCACGCCCTAGAGTCTGTGCTCTGCCAAAGAGAGTCACCACCGTGAGAAACCCTCACACTGCAACTAGAGAGTATCCCCGATTGCCACAACTAGAGAAAACGTGACATAGATATAAATATATCTAGATATAAATATATAGACAACTAATTAAAGCAGAAACAGAAAGTGGAAGAAAGACCAAGAATTGAGACACACTAGAATTGGTGTTTATCACAATTAGAGGGAAAAAAGGAAGAAAAGATAAAGAATTAAACACTTTAAAAGTTGCTGTAAATATTAAATAAGAACTCAGAAAACACAGTTCTCACCGTCATTCATTCATTAGAGGGCTACGCCACTGTCTGAACAAAGCTTGTAAGTGGCACTTATGATTCAAATCATCCCAGGCCATCGCAGAAGACCTTGTCTCTTTTAAGGAAGGGTAACCCCTCTGTATATCTTTCAATAACAGGTGTTTTAGAAAATTGCCTAAGATTTCCTCTTACTGAACTATGCCTGTGCTCGTTCGCACCAGTCTCAATGCTATACTATCTTAATTCAACTTTGCCTTTGCACTCTGGATGGGGTGTTCACACCCCTTGTTGCTGCTCAGTTGCTCAGTCATGTCCAACTCCTTGAGACCCCATGGACTGCAGCATGCTAGGCTTCCCTGTCCTTCTCCATCTCCCAGAGTTTGCTCAAATTCATGTCCACTGAGTCAGGATGTTCATATCCCTGATTGCCTAGTGTTTGGCCATTTAGCTTTCATCAGATGGCTTTAGATTTGCTCTTCTGGAACCCAATCCTAGCCTTTAAGCCAGTTGGCCTTTGGCCCTAGCTGGGCTAGTCCAAGGCACTCCTGACCCCTCCCTCAGAGGGAGAGTCTAGCAACTGGGAAGAACCACTTCTACTTTATCTTCTAATGATAACTGCCAATTACAAACACAGGTTTGTTACATTTATTACCAGTAGGTCCATGGGCAAGTTGGTCTCAATTATACTGCTGAAAACATGCTGAACATTCTTTTATTACCTCTCAGCAATAGTAGAAGGAAGACAACTTGACTTAATAGAAAGCATGCAGACTTTGAGAGTAGCTTTCTAGGTCTGGGTACCAGAGACAGGGAGATGGGCAACCCCAGTCTTTAAGACTCCTCATTTATCCAGGGGCACCCAGACTCCCTCACCCTCTTCTCCCTCAACATACAGGACTTGAAGGGTCCCTTACCCATTCCAGTCTGACCTCCACCATTCCAGAGCAAGCTGGACCAGATGTGCCTGTGAGTGAGTTCTGACCATGCAACTGAGGTGATATCCTTAAGAGAGGGCAAAGCAACAATAGGAAAGGAACCCATCTCTGACTGACCAGGGACAGCAAAGCTGCCTGCTGTTCAGCATCTTCCAGACTGCTATTTGAGAAATAAACTCTGTTTTCTGTTTTTTAAAAAGAAAAAAGAATGTAGACTCTTGATTTAGGGTGGAATTTGAATATTAGCTCTTACATTTAATACTCCTGTGAACTGATTAAATCCCTTTAATGTCTATTAGCTTCATAAGTGTAGAGTAAGATTGTTATATACTTCACAGCACTGTTCCAAGTAAAGAAACTAGGTCTACCTGGCATATAGTGGACAATCAGTTTTAAATAATAGCCATTACATTTCTAAAATTGAATACATTGGTTTTAAATTAAAATTACAACTTGGGTCTTTTTCCTGTCTCTCTCTCTCTCTCTCACACACACACATAAAAATCCAAAACCAAAACTGTGTTTAGAGCATTCCCTGTGATCTATAAGAAGATCAGGTTTCTAAGTTACTGAGGTTTTCTGTATGCCCATATTGGAGGGACTAACAGTTTGAAATCAGAAGAACTGAAAAGAAAAGAAATAAAGAAGAACTTTTGATGGGAAAAAGCATATCTGGCTGAATTGTGTTAACAGAAAAGTACTAAGGTAATTCAGTTTTCAACGAAGGTAATTTATCCAACAATTTAGGGCATCTGTAGGGAAACTGAGGATACAGGAGCTAGTGAAAAGGAACATTGAACTGCCTTTAAAAAGCCAATACAACTCACTTCCAGGAAAAACTCTCAGATTAACCTATTTGCTCCTACTTTACACACAATGCTAATAAACATAGTTATCTGGTTTCCTAGGACACAGATTAGGAAAAGGACTGCCAAAGCCAGGCGCCTAGGAAGTAGCAAGAGGTACTATCTAACAATTTAACAAAGGAAGGCGGAGAAGCCAGAAAGAAAATTATTAGAAGTACATCAAAGAACACAAAGACACACCAGCCTTGGGTCACTTGGGGTAGAGCAAAGAGCCTGGTGTTTTTTAATATTTCCCAAGACGGCTCAGTGGTAAAGAATCCACCTGCCAATACAGAAGAAGCAAGAGATGCGGGTTTGACCAGTGGGGGAGGAGGAAATGGCAACCCTCTCCAGTATTCTTGCCTGGAGAATTCCACCCAGAGGAGCCTGGTGGGCTGCTTTCCATGGGGCTACAAAGAGTCGGACCCAACTGAGCACAGTAGCACAAGATGCTTTACTTCGAACTCTACTTCTTAATGCTAATGTTGACCATGAGAAGAGCTTGGAGTGTATTTGCTGTGTGTTTCAAGAAGGCAAGCATCTATTTTATTTAAAATAATATTTTATTAAAGGCAGATTTTTTAACATCTTGTACTGAAAAGGATTCATTTAGTTAATTAAGTTATTTAGAAAACTAATTCAGAATTTTCACATTCTCTAAAGGTGTTGGATAAATGAAGCTTTTCTAAATTGTAACAGCAGGGCTCCCTATTGGCTTGGTGGTAAAGAATCTGCCTGCCAATGCAGGAGACACAGCTTTGATCCCTCATCTGGAAAGATTCCACATGCCTTGGAGTGACTAAGTCCATACACCACAACTACTGAACCTGTTCTCTTTGGAGCCCGAGAGCCACAACTACGGAGCCCACGAGCCGCAACTGCTGAAGCCCGTGCGCCCTAGAGCCCATGCTCTGCAACAAGAGACGCCACCACGATGAGAAGCCCACTCATCACACTAGACAGTGGTGCCCACCACAGCTAGAGAAAAGCCTGCACAGCAATGAAGACCCAGCCAAATATAAATAAATTTAAAAAAATTTTAACTGTTTAAAAAAATACATTGTAATAGCAAAGTCAGAGTAAATACACATCTGTTTACATTGACAGGTCTTCTAAATGTGTCTTTAAATCTGGTTGGTTGCTTTGACCGCCCCCCCCAACCCACCACCCCAAGCAAGAGAGAATAAATAATGCATTCCTTTACAAGCTGACTAACAGTAAAAGTGTAACAAGTTCCCATTGGTATGCCCAGCCCTGTAGAAGAGAAAAAGAGTAGAAAATAGGAAAGTTATGAGACACCAAGTTCTGAGTTCCCGAGGATTAAAGGATGATCATACAAACAAACCCACAATGTAAATTATTTGTACTGCTAAATAACATGAATCTATACAAATTAGCAAAGATTATATACAAGAACAATTTCTAAGCCTAATGTGGTTTAGTTGCTAATTTGTGTCCGACTCTTGCGACCCCATGGACTGTAGCCTACCAGACTCTTTTGTTCATGGGATTTTCCAGACAAGAATACTGGAGTGGAATACTGGAATGGTTGCCATTTCCTCCAGAGGATCTTCCCAATCCAGGGATCAAACCTGAGTGTCCTGCATTGCAGGCAATTTCTTTACCAACTGAGCCACCAGGGAAGCCCTCTAAACCTAATAAGCTATTGCTTAAGAACACAGTAATATTATGAAGTCCATTACTGCTCTTGTTCTCACCCTCTGAGATACCTCTGTGGCTCTTAGGGTTGTTATTCAAGGCTCAAAAGGAGGTTGAAAGCAGAAGGTTCTGCAAGGCTACCAGCCAGGAACTCATGAGTATATCTGCTTTTCTTCCTTGCTGTCCAAGACCTCAGGGTCTTTCTTTCCTGCTTCACTCAGGAAGAGCAGGACTCTTCAAGACACAGTGAGGGAATCACCCAAGCACATGGCAGGTCGGTCAGGGCTGCAGTCTGTTACCTGTCCTCCCTTCCCACCCACTCCAGGGCAAAACCCGATGAGAGCTGGTACCTTGTGTGCCTTGTGTACAGCACTGGGCTGGCATGTAGTACTATCCAAGCATTTCCTGAATGAACATGATAGAGTGGCAAAGAGACCTTGAGGTACCTGAAGCCTTCTTTTGGAAAGCTTTTCCCAGGAATAAGGGCATGACCTGGGGATGTATAGGCTATTCAGGGAGTACTAAGCAATATACAAAATCTGTAATGGAACTGTACACCCCCAAATGAACTCAGACAAGTTTCCAAACCCAGGAAAAGGCAGCTAGGGAAAATGCTTTTGTTATCATGCTAGTTTTTCTTTGGGACTGATCATTTACGTTTCATAACAAAAATTTGGCTTTGGGCAGCTTCATTCATTAAAGAAGAACATCTTGATTTTGGAGAACAGAAAACCGTTTCCTTGTTTTGCTGTTCAGTAGGGCAGAATGTTTAGACTGGCTGTCTTTTTTATAGAAGTAACTTAGCATACCCAAATGTCTATGTACACAACTGTTATGCTGCTGGAAGTGACAAGAGAAAACAATCCAGGTAGAAATGAACAGGAAAAGACGTTTAGGTTCCCTATTCTGTGGAGAGTAACGTAGGGAAATGAAAGTGAATTGAGGAGAGGAAGAGAAATGGGAGCTGAAGAAACAGCCAAGAATCAGGAAGAGAGATTGCAAAACATGCCCCCTTTAGCCTGAAGTGCATCTGCATTTGCTTCTTTCTCTGGCTTTTGGCTGTTTGGAGGTGCCAGGCATGCATGGCCACACAGCACACCCTCGACCTCTCCTGGTCACACTCTGTCATGAGTCACACCCTTGAGTGCTGAGCAAAAAGCAAAGAGCTGGGCTCTCGGGGAGGAAGACAGTGCCTGCCCCAGTGTCCACTACTTCAAGGAATGGGCATAAGGTGGCAGCACTGGTAGTGCCTGCAGGTGCTGTGGAGAGAAACTTGGCCTAGGGCCAGCTGTACTTGAGCTGCTTAGTCCCAGCGAAAAGATGGAAAAGGAGAACTCTGCAAAAGGCCTCCTTAGTAGGGTAGTTAGCGATGGAAGGAAAAAGCCTTCTTTTAGAGGAGCGGTGGCACCCAGGAGCTCCCCTGGAAGGAATGGGGGAGAAGGTCACATTGCTTGACACCCACACATCTGTTAAAAGAACAACTGCCACTTCAGAGGAAGGAGCAAGACGGATCGATGAACAACATGGACGGACCTTGCAAACATGGGAAGAGAAACAAGCCAATCACGAAAGACCTATATTGTACAACTTCACCTATATGAAATGTCCAACATAGACAAATCTACAGAGACAGAAGGTAGATTAGTGGTTACCTAGGACCTGAGGCTGGGGGCAAAGAGAATGGTGCTGGTGATTTAGTCACTAAGTCGTGTCTGACTCTTGTGACCCCATGGACTATAGCCTGCCAGGCTCCTCTGTCCCAGGCAAGAATACTGGAGTAGGTTGCCGTTTCCTTCTCCAGGGGATCTTTCCAACCCAGGGGTCTACCCTGGGTCTCCTGCATTGCAGGTGGTCTCTGGTATTGCAGGCGGACAAAGAGGGGGTGACCGCTAAAGGGTATGGGATTTCTTCTTAGGGTGATGAAATGTTCTAAAATTGATTGTGGTGATGGTTGTGCAACTTTGAATAAGCTAAAAGCCATTGAATTGTGTGCTTCAATGGATGAACTGTAATGAATCCTCAATAAAGCTGTTACTAAAAAAAAAAAGAAGAAGACTATTTAGTTAAAAACCAGAGAGGAAATCTGAGTGCATTTTTAACCATTCTCTCCCTCCCTGGTCTTTGAATACGGAAGACTTCAGTAGGGATGAGAGAAATTCCTTTACCTGGAATACCCCATCTCTAAGCCAGTGCCTCTTAAACTTTAATTTGCATACAAATCACGTGGGGATCTTGTCAAATTGCAGATTCTGTTTCAGAAGGTCTGAAGTGGAGCCCAAGACTGTGTATTTCTAAGAAGCTCCTAGGTATCCAAAAGCTGCTGACTTGGAATTATACTTTAAATTCTTGTTGTTGTTTAGTCACTAAGTCCTTTGTAAGTCACCATTTCCTTTTCCAGGGCATCTTCCCAATCCAGGGATCAACCCCCATCTCCTGCTGGCAGGTGGATTCTTTACCACTGAGCCACCAGGGAAGCCCCACACTTTGAATAGAGAGACTCTTAGAGACTTAATGAAATTATATTTACTCTTTGGGATCAGTGGTATGTCTGCTCTGTATGAAGTTAAAATGCCAGGTAAATTTTTTATTTTGACCTTATTTTTACTTGTTAGAGGCAAAATATATATATGATGCTTCTAACAACAATTAATACAGGTATGTTGAATAAAGTACATTACCAACATTATGGGGTTTATTATCTTTTTCTTTATGGGCTTTCCTGGTGGCTCAGTGGTAAAGAACCCACTTGCCAATGCAGGAGACACAGGGGAGACCCAGGTTTGATCCCTGGATCAGGAAGATCCCCTGGAGAAGGAAATGGCAACCCACTCCAATATTCTTGCCTGGGAAATCCCATGGACAAAGGATCCTGGCGGGCTACAGTCCATGAGTTGCAAAGAGTTGGACACAACTTAGCAAGTGACCACAAGCATGATCTGTTTTTCATTGATAAGTTCAGGATTTGGAATTTGTAAGAGAGCTGGGTTTGAATCCTGGCTCTATCATTTACCAATGTCATGGCCTTGGACTATCTGTGTTTCAGTTTCTTTGTTTATAGAATGGAAATACTAATACCTATCTCAGCGGATTTTTGTGAGTCACTCTTGAGATAACCACTATTATTGTCATCAAAGCTGTGTGAGGCGAGATCTACCCCACTTTCCTTTTCACATCTACATACTCTGTATTTTCTTTTATATCTCCTAAATCTTGAAATTTTAGTTGTGTGGGAGATGCTTCTCTAGGATTATTTTTCTTTATCTGCTTGAAGAAGGTGTTGTTTAGAACTCTAGTAAAACCCATATGGAAAATAATTTTTAATACATAGATGTGTGCTTTCTTTTTTGTATGGGGGAGATTATTGGTTCTGATATTAAGAGATTCAAAGTAAAAGTTCAGGATATTTAATTTAATAAGGAATTTTGGTCTCCCCATTTCTCAAGTGCAAAGCTGAAATAATTCAACCACAATGGCTTTTGTTTTTGGTGAAAGGAATTTTCAAGCTGTTACTCAATTTCACTTTAGGGGTTCTATTGTTTTCCTTTTCCTTTACAGGTACAGCAGGCAAGTTCTTCTAATGTCTGGTCCTCAGGGAAGCCTATAGAGAGAGGCAATTCGGAAAACCCTGTTTTAGAGCAGAGCTGCTCCTTAGTAGCTCCCTATGGAAGAGGGATTCCTGCAAATGACATGACATCACAACTTGGGCTAGAATGAGGACTGCTTCTCCCTCTTGCAGTACTCTGATTTGGGCGGTCCATGGACTACAGTATTAGGTGAGCGCCCGGGTGCCTTGTTCTCCCACGTTATACTTGGGCTACTATCTGAATGTTGGTAGTAGGAGGCTGCCTAGTGAATTTGCTTCCTTTTGTTTTTATATTCTTTTGACTTTTAGGCTGACTTTATTTCCTTGATTTTCCTGGTTTTTGGAAGAATATGTAGCAGATACTAATTGTCACTGGGAAGTTCCCAGTATGCAGCATTAGTGAATTCATTTCTTAGTGATAAATCATTCTTTTTTTTTTGTAAATTTAGCCTCTTGCCGACACCTACTATCACTGTGTACTCAGCATTACCTATATGAAGACCTAAGCAGTATGGAGACTTAAAAATATGTTTCCTTCTCTGTTTTTTCAATTATAGAAGACTCTAATGGTGTCAGCTGGTAAATGTTTAGAGTTTAAGATAAACAGCACTCTAACTTTTGTAAATACTGTAATAGAAAACTGGTTTTGGAGATGTCAAAAACAAATTAAAAATTTTGTTTTATGGAGAATTATGTTGAAAACATAGTTTCAAATTTGGAGAAGGAAACAAGGGGTTCTGCCTCTTCAGTGCAGCTTTGAATATTTAGGATTTCTTCTGTTAACTGTTCTGCTTTATGTCACTGTTGCATGAGGGGCTCAGAAAGGCTGAACTAGAAACACCAGCCCCCTGGAAGGGACAGTCACGTGTTCATGGAGTGAGGAAGTGCTAGCTGCTGGCTGGGGATTTCCCAGGTCACTAATTTTGAAAAACCCCCTAAACATTGATCTTAATGACCAAATTCTTCTCTTCAATAGCAAGGATCAAAAGGTTGGAAGTCTGCATCCTGTTTCCTCATCTAGCACCAGGGTTCTGGTGAAGAGTTACCCTGGGGTGGACTCTAAGTCGACCTGTTCTTTCCTTTCTCATCTGGCCAATTAAGGACATTATTTGGTTTGGTGCATCTTAGCCATTCATTTTGGTGGACAGTTGTTTCTCTTGTTAAAGGCCAAAGACCAGTCTAAACCCAGAGTCAGCCAAATTGGTAAAACAAAAATATCTCATAAGTCCACATACCTGCCTTAGGAGGACTGGACTCCAATCTATACAGGAATCACAGGCATAAGTGCTGTGACGTCCAGGAGCCTGAGCGCTGAGTGTAGCCAGTATGGCATAGACTGCGCCTTGTGGACATTTCTGTGCCATTTAGTCCAAGTACAATTACCCATTGTGAGAGCCTATGCGACACTGAAACAAAAAGACAGGAGAGGAGGCGCAGGAGAGAAATTATCTCAATTCTCTTCTCCTCTGGGAGAAAAATGACTAAAATATAACCTGAGTGTAAGAGCATTAGTAATATTAATATCTTTGATAATTAGGCCAGTGATCTCAAAGTACTTTTAAAATCCACTATTTTCTTTGTATTCATCAAAGTCTCTTTAAGGTCCCACAGAATGGGAATTGCCATGTCTTAAGTTTTTCCCTGTTTGTCTTGATTCATCAACGTTCTTGCAAAATGAGGGATTTTGCTCTGAGTGTTAGAAACTCATAAATTTTGAAGGAAAAAGGTATATACTGTTTTGGAGGTATATAGTATCTTTCCTGTTAGAGATCATCCTACACTGTATTTATGGGATGTACAAAAGTAGTGTATATTACAGTGTTGTACATCACAGCAGGGTAACTGTCAGAGAACCTTCCACTTACTGTAAACTGAATGAGAGGATTGGCATCCAAAATCAAAAAGTGGAAACTTCCAGACTGGTTTCAAAGCATCACAGTGAAAAGACAGTCATTTGACTCATGGAAAACCTGTGCTCTGATGCTTCAGAGTGTACATAGTCCACATGATTAGATTTTGTGAGTCTGAAATCTTGATCATTGCTGTCTATAAATGGATACAGCCTTTTGGAAATCTGACTTAGAATGAAAGTCTGGACCTTTATCTCCAATGATGAGATACTTTCAAACTGTAGGTAGGCTCTTTGCCTTGAATATTAGGTGGTTTGTTCTCCTTTAACTTTTTGTCTTCCCTTTCCACCCTCAATCACTCCTAAGAATTACACTTCTAAGAGAGTTTTTGTTGTCTTTGTAGTACCTCATTCCTGTAAATTCCTTCTTATCCATGTTTTTGTTCTGTTTCAAGAAGTTTGGGAAATGGCAGTGTAGAATGTGTTTGATATAACTCTAGTCCTGATCAGGATTTGTGTATATATATGTTTATACAGGGAAAGACTAGGTTAGATAGTACAGTGTATACAATAGTGAAGCATTTACTAAATTAATATCCAATTAGCAGATCACTCACAGGCCATTAAAAAGTGATGTCAGTGAACAGTTATGGCTCAACATGATTGCTTCTGTTTGCTATTGCATTTAGTCCTGGCACCATTGCTACGGCAGGGCTCTCCTCTGAATTTTATTGCTGGACTTTAGAAATGTCTACTGCCAACAATAGCATAAGTAAGTATTCTAGGAGACAGTTAAAGCAAGGAACAAGTTACTTAGTGTGGTTTTATATTGATATTATTAGCAATAATAATAGTCATAATTTCTAGTTGAAAAAATAAAATGCTTACAGGAATTTGGAGCCTAAATAGAAGACCCATTTGGGTGGAAATTGGGTCAGAACAGCACATGCAACTCAAGGATTGCTGAAGAAGGGCAAGCACGTAGAGTGAAGTTGCTTCATCATGAAAGGTGAATATTCATTGCAGAGACTGTGTGTCCTTGGTGAAGTTTATACAATGGTTTCTACCTAAACTCTCTGTAATAGTTACCACTTGTGCTCATAATGGATTACTAAAAATTTCAGTAGCCAATTAGGTTGTGACCTCCTTAGCTCTAAGCTTCTTCCTAGAAAATATCTTTCTTTAAAAAATAATTGTATTTATTTACTTATTTATTTTTGGTTGCGCTGGGTCTTCATTGCTGCACATGGACTTTCTCTAGTTGTGACAAGCAGGGGCTACCCTTTGTTGCGGTGCGCGAGCTTCTCATCTCGGTGGCTTTTCTTGTGGCCGAGCACAGGCTCCAGGCCCAGAGGCTTTAGTGGTTGCAGAACATGGGCTCAGTCATTGCGGTACATGGGCTTAGTCACTCTGCGGCTTGTGGAATATTCACGGACTTGCATTGGCAGGTGGATTCTTATCCACTGTACCACTAGGGAAGTCCTAGAGAATGTCTTAGGAAGGTTATGTAGTATCTCAGTTCTCCTATGTTTTCATCTTGAAAACACTGGCTGCTAGTCGTAAAAAACCAGAGTACATGCGAGTTGACTAGAATCCTTTTCTAAGAAGTTACGTTGGGCTTCCAACTTTAGCTGGGCTAAAGCAGAACAACATCAGTCATGAAGTCCCAAGTTTTGTAGAACGGACTGCCATATTTTCAGGTAACTGTGATCGCCTGGGGAAAAAAATACTTAAATGAGCTCTTGGACTTTGTTCTGAGGTCAAAAGTGACCTCACATTAAAAAATGGGTATTTTATACCATGATCTTGGTGTTTGGAGCAAAAATCGTACCTAATGTTGTGTGATATAATGTATTCTTTTGCTTGAACATAGTTTGTGGATGGATTCTATTAAACAAAATACATTGTGGTGGATAGGAACGTGCGTGAGTGTGTGACGTGCTTGAGTGTGTGTGTGTGTGTATGTCTGTGTTTCAGTTTTTAAATGGCCTTTTGGGTAGGCTTGATGCAGTGTGTTAGGTTGTTTTACTTTTGTCTCCTGTTCTCTCTACAGCAAGACTGGAAGAACAACACACTTATACCCCAGCCAATTGGAACCAACCTACTCGTCTCCACCCCCAGCCCCTCTGTAGATTCCTTTCAATGTTGTTAAATTTCAGGGCAGAAAGTGATAATTTGGAAAAGTGCCAAAACTGACTGTAATTTTTCCTGGCAGCTTTCCCCTGGTGTCACTGGTAAGTTCTGCATTTCACTGGAGTACCACACCACTGCTACTACAATATCCCACAGCAGACTCTCTCAATTGGTCCACTTTCATCTTCAGAAGAAGCCATTTTTTCAGTAGGGATAGATGGATTTACACTCTCTTAAAGCTAGTCGGAATGCTTTCCCTTAAGGGCCATTCACTTCCTGCCTTTTGCCTTGTAAGTTTCTTTGGCTTTTCCTTGATGCTTACATAAAAAGCCTGGGATGATCATGCTGGAGTATTCTCTTGAGGTGGCTGAGTTGCACACTTGCTGCTTTAGCCTCCCTTCATGTTTCAAAGGACTGTATGCCATGCCTCCTTCCATTCTGTCCGTGCTCATTGGGGTTTTCTTTTACTTTCCACCTCTCTTCTACAGATTTGTGTTGGAGCAAAAGACTCCATTCCAGATCCATTCCAGAGTTGCTATGAAAAACTTCCCCACTGACTTTTTTTTCTCCTATCTCAGTAAAATGGCAGTGTAAGAAAGCTCTGTGCAATCAGGGTTGAAATAAATACCCACCTAGAATATTTGATTTTCTTTCTGATATTCTTCTCCATTCTCAACTTTCAAAAATTTCCCTTACAATCATTTTACATGTGTGAAATGTTCTAGACTGGTTTTTAAAGAATAAAGCAGAACAAAAGCAGCCTGTATTGGTTTAATATGGGAAGTCAAAGAAAACAGACTTTTCCTGTTCCTGAGCAATACCTTCAGTATTAAAACTGGTGACCTTATCTTTCTTTGGTAGTGTTGTGAGTGTGTTGTTAGTGTTTAGTTCTCCAAATCTAAAAACAGCTTTGTGTAATAAGTGCTAAATACAAAATTGTCCTGTGTCTTCTGATGAACTATAAAGTGGCTTTCAAACTTCTTTGTAAGTAGATTTTTCATATATGCACTGTTTCTGTGTCAGTTGGTGAATACAAACCTTCAAGGAGGCTCAGTAGGAATTCCCAAATTCTTGATATGCTCAGTGGTTTTATAAAACTCCAGTCTGCAATGGTTTGTCTTAAAATAGTATTAATACTTTTATACTATCTTCTGCAAAAGAATCATCAGCAAGCTCACCAATGAGACAGGTAGATAAGGAGAATGCATATATTAGTGTGAGATAATTGATGCCTTTCTCCTCTTGTTAGATTGACTCTGAGTCCTTGCTTTGTTTGAAATCTACCACAATCCAGATCAGCCTGGACCTTTATCTTATTTTACATTTCAGTTTTGGGGTAGGTGATGGTGAGGCTAATTCTTTTTTATAGTGGTACAAAAAAAGTAAGTTGACTTATACCTAAGGTTTTTTTTTTGCAGGGCTCCTGGTGAAAAAAAAAGGCTCATTCAGAAATTAACATTTCTCCAAATGTGTTCTTTCTTTTTGTGAAAGATAAATTCCTTCAAGTTGTTTATTTTAAAACTTTACAATGAATGGCAAAAGGATCGGGACAAGCAGTTGTTGAGCCACCACCATGCTTGATACCTCTGGACTTGCTCCTTTGGAATTCTAGGTGCTGGGCAAGCGCAATTTTACCAGGGTCTGTTGAGAGCGCCACTCGGACTCCGTTCCATTTTTCTTGGTGGCGATCCAGTTCGTATCTTACAGCTCCCGCCTGGAAGCCGGCAATATAATGAATTGCCTTGACTCTTGCTTCAATCCACTTTCCTCGCTTAATATGCAGCCCAAAGTTTTGCAGCTCGCTGTCAGATGGTAGTGCTAGACTTTCACACTGCTCCCAAAGCCTCCGCTGGGGCTGTTTCAGAACACGGAGTTACAAACTTTAAGAAACAGACAGCTCCAGACGGAAATCCACGCCAGGCTTTGAGCTCTGCTTCTGGCTTCCGTCAACTGACATAGTTGCCCTTTTGCTCAAACTCGCAGCTCCAGTTCTCACTCGGGAGAGCTCTGTTGGGTGTCTGCTTGCTTCGCCGCGGCGGAGACGCGTGCAGGGCCACCACCCGGCGCTCCATCCGATTTCCCCGCGTCTTAGTTCAGAACCTAGACAAACCCTCACTTGGGTCCCTGGACTTAAACGTTTTCCTTCAAAAAAAAAAAAAAAAGTGTAGAAAAGAGGGAGCCGGGCCCGATCTTTTGTTTATTGAATTTTGTATTTCGGACACTTAGGGGAAGCAAATAGCCAGAAAGAAAAGGCGGTCCACCTTGCAAACGCTTCCATCTCTTAGCAAACCCTCTAGGCCTGGGTTCCACATTTTGCAGTTGACTGCGTGGATTTTAATAGGTTGCTCCCTTACTCTCAGGCCCAATCCATGCACACCGTGCAGCCAGATTAAATGAGAGCACATCCTCTGCCATTTTCAGTCGGTTTGTCCTGGCAGCCCTGCCCCCCTTCCTTGGCTGCAGCAGCCGCGGGAGTTAATGCTGCGCGCAGGAAACTCCGCCTGATTCTCCGGGCGGGAGATCCAGTCCATGTTTGCCGAGTGCCGTGCGGTCGGGGACGGCGATAAGAACTCTCTCGTGAGGGAGCCAGCGAGACTTTAGTCCGGTTTCCATGTCAACGATTCAGTCCATATTTGCCATCAGGCTGTTGGTGGCACTGGAGCTTTCGTGCGGGGAGCGCTGTCCTAGTCCTAGTTCTCCAGTCTGCGCCGGGATTCCTGAGCTGCCAGGGTGTGGGGTTAAAAGGCAGGGACCGTGGGGGAGAAAACTCCACCAACGGGAGGACCCACAGTCCCAAACCCGGGTCTTGTAGCTCGGGCCAGCCACGTGCCCAGCTCCTCCCCTCCCCCCCTTTCCCGCTGCCATTGCCCCTAGGGAAAGCTAATGGGCCAGTTTCTAAGAAAGTTCCCGTCCACTCGGCTGTCCCTGGGACAGTGATGTGGGCTCTAGAGGTAGCCGTGGAAGAGGATCCTAAAGGATTTGAAATTAAAAAAAAAAAAAAAAAAGGTGGGAAAGGAGAAATCCTACATTACCTCCTTCAACCCAAGTGGATAGATTTTTGTGCACTTTATTGCTAGATAAAGATGGTGGCTGTTTTCAAAACAGCATGCCCACGTGTCAGAAAGGGATTTTGGCATTTTCCAAATTTCACAACCATTGAAGAAGGGGGATGAGGGCTTTCTCTGGAGACAAATTCATTCTGGCTTCCAGATTTTCACTGGGCTCCAGGTTTCTCCTTACACTCCAGCTCTGAGGGAAATGGCAGGGTAATTGCATGTAAAAAATTCTTCATTTGTGTGCAGGACTCAGGACTGTTTGCCAGCTCAGAGGCAGTTGATTAAATAGCCAAGCTCCATTTCTGAGGCAGCCTATAATTTGGTTTCTAGGACCTGATGCACCAGGAGAGTTGTTGCCCCTGAGGACTGTGAATGAAAGGAGGGCACTGGTCCATTCCAGTCAGTCAGATCCTGGTAGGATGGTTTGGTTCTTGGCTTGAGGGGAAGAAAACACCACTCTTAATAGTCATAAGAAGTTTGTGCCTTTTTAGTGTAAGATATTAGGTTTTCTGGGGGGTTAAGAATGAGTTCAGGTTTGGGGAATTATTCAGTGACCAGTGAGTGGTACAGCCAAAAAACTCCAGGGGCCTGCAGAATCTGGAAATTCTAAGGTAATAGTTCTGTGGCCTGAAGTGTCTATTTACAGCATTTAAGGGGGGATGAAGCCTTGGTGTCTAATGCCTAGCTGACCTAGCATCTCTCAAGGCAGCCCTGGGCTTGGTGAGGAGCTGGTATCCCCTCTGGCCTGTGTAGCCTGTCATGTCAGAGCATTCTAAGTCAGTCAGAGGACAAGGCTGCTGCTGAGATGTGGTGGAGCCTGTGAATCTAGAATTTTCTGTGTATACCTCCAGTTCACTCAGCATCTCTTAGAATGTAACAGTAAACTTTAATGATTCTTTACAATGAAGGACAGAAAAACAAATTTAGGTTGCATCTGTTTTCTGAGTGAGGTGTTAGACTGCACCTTTTCTCTCTTTTTAAGGAGAAAATGGTTCCCTCTATTTGGTCATCCCTCTTAGGCAGTGGTTCCTTTGAACACTCAGGTTCCACCAGTCCCTGGAGTCTCTTCTGTGGTCTGTTACAGTCTTACAGGTACTGTCTTTGGAGACTGGGACCCTTGGTCATTGTGGGCAAAGGTGGGGCTTGTGTCTTCCTGCGAGAAGGCTGTCATATGTCCCCAAAATATCTTCAGGGGTGACCATTTTATATCAGTTGAGATGACCAGCTTTGATCTCAAACCCATTCTGATGTTCTGATCCCACTGTTGTATGTAGCACCACTTTTCTTTTTATTACTATTATTTCTAATGCCAAGTAGGTAGACAGGGGCAGCACTGGGGACTCTACTACTTTTTAAAGTCACCCTCCACTGCCCTCGTCTTTGTAAGTGATAGGCTAAGCGATAGGACAGTACCCTACGCTGTCTTATAACTGTAAAATGGGGATAATGGACTTCATACTCCTTATAAATAATAGGCCGGTCCCCTACGCTGTCTTATGACTCTGTAAAATGGGGATCAGGGACTTCATGCCCCCCAGGGCCTGTGAGGACCAGCTAATGAGGGCAGAGAGTGGGAAAACGGAAAGTCTGAAACAATGATCTGTCATTCCATGCAGCTTGCAAAGAGGATACAACGTAAAGCTCAGCTGGGTCTTTGGAGCAGGTCTGCAAAAAGCTTTGAAGAAGGAAAAGTGCCGCGGAGATGCTAAGTAGCGGCCAAGAGACCAGGCCCGCTGCCAGGGGGGGTCAGGCCTGGGCCGAGGCGGCCGCGGTCTCGGGCTCAGGCCAATTTTGCAGCCGCGAGTAAAGTTCACGCTGCCCGCGGCGCGGAGGGGACCGACCTGGATAGGGAGGCCAGGAGGGAGGCGGCGCGCAGGCTCCGGAGAGGCGCGAGCTCCGGGCCGGGTTTTCCCCGAAGCCTTCGGCGGCGGCGCTGCCGAGCGAGAGCGGCAGAGCGCCTGCCGCCGCCGCCGCCGCCGCCGCGGCTGGTTCTCTCCCCTCCTCCTTTGTGAGGGGAAGGGAGCGAGTCCATTCCACGGCCTGCGCCCCGCTCCGCGCTCCGTTCCGGGTTTGCCAGGCGGCCGCGACGGCTCTGGGTAAAATGGCAGTGCTGAGCCTCGTGTCGGAGTGAGGGGGACTCGGAGGAGAGTGGGGCGCTCTAGCCGCTCAGTCCGGCCGCCCGCCCGCTCGCCCGCCCGCCGCCGCGCAGTAGCCTCGGCCCGGCGCCGCGGCCGGGGAGGGGAGGCAGGGCGCCCGGCCCGGCCCACGCTCCGACTCTGCCTGCCGGCGCCCGGGCTGCTGCCGCGCGCCCTCCAGCCCGCCCGTCCCGGGTCCCCCTCCCCCCGCTCCCTCCCTCCCCGCCCCCTCCCCCTCGCCTCCCTCCCTCCCCTCCCTCCCTCCCTCCCTCCTTTCTCCGGCAGCAGAAAGCGGAGAGTCACAGCGGGGCCAGGCCCTGGGGAGCGGAGCCTCCACCGCCCCCCTCATTCCCAGGCAAGGGCTTGGGGGGGAATGAGCCGGGAGAGCCGGGTCCCGAGCTTACAGAGCCGGGAGCAGCTGAGCCGCCGGCGCCTCGGCCGCCGCCGCCGCCTCCTCCTCCTCCGCCGCCGCCGCCAGCCCGGAGCCTGAGCCGGCGGGGCGGGGGGGAGAGGAGCGAGCGAGCGAGCGCAGCGCAAAAGCCGCGGAGCCCCGCGAGGCCCGCCCGGGCGGGTGGGGAGGGAAGCCCGAGGGGACTCGGCCCCGGGGCGGGGTGGGGTGGGAGGGGGGTGAGAGAAGACGAAGACAGGGCCGGGTCTCTCCGCGGACGAGACAGCGGGGATCATGGCCGCGCAGGTCGCCCCCGCCGCCGCCAGCAGCCTGGGCAACCCGCCGCCGCCGCCGCCCTCGGAGCTGAAGAAAGCGGAGCAGCAGCAGCAGCAGCAGCGGGAGGAGGCGGGGGGCGAGGCGGCGGCGGCGGAGCGCGGGGAAATGAAGGCAGCCGCCGGGCAGGAAAGCGAGGGCCCCGCCGTGGGGCCGCCGCAGCCACTGGGAAAGGAGCTGCAGGACGGGGCCGAGAGCAATGGGGGTGGCGGCGGCGGCGGAGCCGGCGGGCCCGGCGCGGAGCCGGACCTGAAGAACTCGAACGGGAACGCGGGCCCTAGGCCCGCCCTGAACAATAACCTCACGGAGCCGCCCGGCGGCGGTGGCGGCGGCAGCAGCGACGGGGTGGGGGCGCCTCCTCACTCAGCCGCGGCCGCCTTGCCGCCCCCAGCCTACGGCTTCGGGCAACCCTACGGCCGGAGCCCGTCTGCCGTCGCCGCCGCCGCGGCCGCCGTCTTCCACCAACAACATGGCGGACAACAAAGCCCTGGCCTGGCAGCGCTGCAGAGCGGCGGCGGCGGCGGGGGCCTGGAGCCCTACGCGGGGCCCCAGCAGAACTCGCACGACCACGGCTTCCCCAACCACCAGTACAACTCCTACTACCCCAACCGCAGCGCCTACCCCCCGCCCCCCCAGGCCTACGCGCTGAGCTCCCCGAGAGGTGGCACTCCGGGCTCCGGCGCGGCGGCGGCGGCCGCCGGCTCCAAGCCGCCTCCCTCTTCCAGCGCCTCCGCCTCCTCGTCGTCTTCGTCCTTCGCTCAGCAGCGCTTCGGGGCCATGGGGGGAGGCGGCCCCTCAGCGGCCGCAGGGGGAACCCCCCAGCCCACCGCCACCCCCACCCTCAACCAACTGCTCACGTCGCCCAGCTCGGCCCGTGGCTACCAGGGCTACCCCGGGGGCGACTACGGCGGCGGGCCCCAGGACGGGGGCGCCGGCAAGGGCCCGGCGGACATGGCCTCACAGTGCTGGGGGGCTGCTGCTGCTGCGGCGGCGGCGGCCGCGGCCGCCTCGGGAGGGGCCCAACAAAGGAGCCACCACGCGCCCATGAGCCCTGGGAGCAGCGGCGGCGGGGGGCAGCTCGCCCGGACCCCGCAGGTAACACGGCTGAGTGGGGTGGGGGGGCCTGTGGCGATTGGGGTGGGGGGTCCTGGGAGTGGGTGGCGGCGGCGGGGAGCGGGCCACGGCCGTGGGCTACCCCCAGTCTGGGGCCCCCACTGCTGGGGAGCTGCCATTGTCTCGCTCTTTCTCTCTTAAAATGGCTGCCCGTCTGCCTTCCTCTCTTTCCCTCCTTCAGCCTTTGTGTGGGGCTTTCCTTGAGGTGTCTGCTCCCCTCCTCCTCCTCCCCGGGTCCCTTCCAGCTCCGGGGGGTCTTCAGAGGGGTGCGGAGCCGGGTGTGCGGGAAAAGGGCCCGGCCCGGGGTGAGGGGGTGTTGGGGGCTCAGGTTAGGGGTGTAGGCAGCCCTCGGAGGTCGGGAGTTGAGTGAACAGTTCTCTGCTCACCTGCCGCTCCTCTCTGCCCTCCCTACCTTCCTCTAGGCCGGTCCCCATCTGTGCTTTCAAGGAGGGGGCCCCTCGGGCTCGGGGGGACCTCGAGGGAGGGCAGGGGCCTGCTTGGGAGCAGCTAGAGGCCGGCTTCGGTTCACCCTGGGCAGCCCGGGTCGTCTCCTGTCTTAGTCTCCGTCGGCCCAGTGGCCTGGGCTTCTCCCTGGAAGTGCTGGTAAACAGCTGAGTGATTGGAGTAGTAAGTGCAGATTGCTTTGGTTTGGGATTTGAATTATGGAGGTAAAATCCTTCTGTCAAAGCCAGGAGACAGTTGGTCTTAGGTTGACATCCTATCTGTGATCTGATTGGCTCCCCATCTCCTGCTCTTGGCCATTTATAATTGCCTCTGATGTAATGGTACAACAATCCTGATGAGCTCATAAACTTTTACACTCTGCTTTTCTGCCAGTGATAACCCAAACCATCGCTGCCACTATCTGCCTTTTATTCCAGAGCTGAAATTGGCTGTGACCTTGAGGAGGGAGGTTTAAGCAGCAATACTGTATCAGCAGGAGCAGAGCCCCAGACAGGCTGCCCTTGTTACATTGTGCCCGGAACAAAAGAGGAGGCAGTGGCATTTTGCTTGTACCTTGGATTTATTTTGCTTGTTATGTTTTATGCAGCCTGAAATAGATTCTGTGTTGTCCGAACAGTAGCTGAGTTTTTCTCTACAATGGGTTTGCTGTTTGTTTTGGTTTTGTGACTTTCCTGATGGTATAAATGACTTCTTTGATGGCTCTGAAGATGCGTTTGTCTTGAGTAATTTTGACCCTGTTCGCTTTGCAGAATTGAAATTATTTTACTGAGCTTTTTATTGAGTGGCAAATGTGGGATCTTTATCAGAGGGGGTAAGAGAAAACTGAGAACTGGAGGCTTTCTGAGAGAGAATTTCACATTTAAGTGTTCTAAGGAAGGCTGGCGTCATTCTTTGTTTACATGTTGAATCTTGTTAACACTTTTCTTTTGTTAATTAAACTTTGGGAGAGCAACTCAATTTAAAGGGAAGGACATCTTTCATGATCTTGAGAGGTACCGTTTCTTAAAGGCTTGGTTTGGTGAAATTTATCATTTGTTCCTGGAATATAAAAAAACCAAGTTTTCTATTTTGTCATCGTTTTACAGCTTTGAAATACAGGTCAGTTTTTTTCTCTGCATTTTAAGTTCCATTTATTTCTGTCTTCCAAGATAATAAAAATATGACCTACAATGATACTTAAGATTTGCTTAGAAATTACAACTTTTAGGTATGTTTCTGTGCATTCTGCTTTATTTTGCTCTTCCTTCTTCATCGTGTTCTGTCTTCAATGCTTTGGTCAGGAATATTGGGTGTTCTATGGAGTCATCTTTTCAAAGCAGGGGAAAAGGCTTGATCCTTTTTCATGTCTGTCCCTCTCTCAGCAGTACCCAGTTGTACCTTTGTCCTGTGAGATTTTATTCACATTTTGTTCACTTAGGTGGCCTAATTATATATATATACCTTCCCCGTTCTAGAGCTGCTTTTCCACTGTTACTTGGAGCTGGGATTTTTTTAAAGTAGTTGTGTCAGATAGCAGGTTTAGAGGTCTATGCCTTGACTCCATGTCTTCCATGATGTCCTATATCTGGGCAAGAAATAGGGAAATTTTAAATTGGATTCCTAGTGTCTGGAGGATAAATTTTGTTTTAGAACATCCTCTTGTCTCTGGGTAATTCTATATCTCTTTATATCTCTTTCCTCTCATTTCCCCCTTTATTTGTGGAGGAGGGGGAAAGAGGGCTGAGAAATTTACTTTTCTTAAATCATTGGAGAAAAAATTTGGGGTAAGTCAAGGCTCATTTAAAAACAAAAATTAATTTGAATTCTTTAAGTTTGGGGATATTCAGGCAAATTTTTTTTTTTTAAATAACGTTTACCGTATAGCATTTTCTGCTTTTCAGTCATTAAATATTTGAGCATTCTGTATGTACTTGGTACTATGTTCTATGCGGGGTAAAAGGTCGGAAAATAGATACAATCCTTGTCTGTGCTGCCTTTGGGCAACTTTTCTGACTCCCTTTTAACATTACCAGGCTTAGCACCTCACACAACATAGATTCCTGTTGGATTTCAGTTCATTTGCCTATTCTCCTGAGACCCACAGCCATGGGCTGGAGAGCATTCACTCTTAGGAGAGACAGTGCAACTTCCAGTTTTGTAGGTTGCTTCAGATATGTCATCTAGATGAAGGTTGTAGGTGGATAGATTTCATACTGAATTCCTTTTTGCTACTTAAGGATAAATTTCTTGTCAGACCATGATGGCCTATTCTTAACATTCTTAAATAATAAGATATTGCTCTGTTCTTTTCTTTCCCTCAGTCTTGAATTAACAGTTTTTTGTAGATACTTGATTAACACATCTAAGATAGTAATGCTCTCCTTTGACTCTGCCTTTTTGAAAGAAAGATTAGATAAGTGTGTGTATTGTGGCTGTGTCTTTTCACAGGAGCTGGAAAGATCCCAGCAAACAGACATTTCCTTTAAGCCTTTCCATAAGTAAAATTGTATCTCAAAGAGTTGTATCCTGCTAGTAATGAAATACTTTTCAGTCACCAATGTGACTGAACCTCACTTAAAGCTTTTTACTTCGGATGCTTTTAGCTATAGTACCTTGAGAGTAGTACCAGCTCATCAAAGTAAAAAAAATCCAATAGAATATGTAGTCCAGGATCAAAGTGAATTTGATTGTAGAAGCTTGGTTGTTAGTTCCTGCTATGGAAATATCAAACGGTACTTCCGACTCCTGGGAAACAAACACAGGAATCCTAGGCTTATTATGGGAATGCCTACTGGCAGAAATTCTGGGCTGGCTGAAACACAGGACTCTTGGAGTTCTCTCAAGTAGGAGGGATCAGGGTAACCACATTGAGACAGCACTTAGTTGTAAGGGCTTCATGTGTCTCTGCTCTCCACGAGAGAACTGGGGGTAATGGAGTGGGGTTGATGGTGAGAGAAGAGAGAAAGCCGTCAGGACCAAAGCTGGCTTCTTTGTTATGGGCCCTGTGGGGACTTTTTAAGGTTCCTTCCTTTGTGTGTGACACAGAGTTACCATGACAAGTGGCACCTGCTGTAACAAGATGTCCTGGATTGCATTAAACATTCATATGTTAGATTGACTCCTGTAGTGTGTGACGTCTCTAGCAAGCCTTTTACAAAGTTAGTGAACCTTTTTTGAAATGTGGAAATCAGCTAACAAAGTAATGGTCAGGGGCTTTTCCCATCCCCGTCCCTCAAAAGGTGGTATTGATTGGCTACAAATCCCAAAATTCTAGAAGGATCTGAAGCATGCAAATACGGTATTCAGAATAAATTGGCACTGAACAGTTCTTTGCTGCCTGTGAGCTGGAGTGATACCTTGATCTCTGATATGGAGTCCTAGATTCCCTTTGCTTTTCTCTTGAGTTTTTTCCTGGTTAGATTGGTCATTATCGTTACTGTTGTGCATCGAGTTGCGTGTGGCGCAGTAGTGAGGGGTGACGAGCACAGGAGTTGGGAAGAGAAGCTTTGGCTCCATATGTAGCCCTGGATTAAGCTGTGTGACTTTGGACAGGGCATTTGCCTTCTCTGGTTCATTTTCTCTTCATCGGACTGCATGACCTTCTTCTCTGATGCTGTGTATCTGTCTGTGCTTCCATACCTGGCTTGTTAGGAGGGCAGCCTCTTCCTGTACCTTTTTCGATAGGGATCCAGAGACCATCTTTCTTCCCCTGGGCTCATGGAACTCGAGGCTGTTTTCTCTTGAGGATTTACAGAATCAGGCTCTAAATAGTTGGGTACCACTGTGTCTGTGGCCCTTCGCAGAACCCTACCAGACTCCTTTGCTTTGAGACTGTTAATCTGTTTGTCATTAGTCATTCCACCTGGCTTGTGGTATTAAAACACTAAGTAGTAATTGAAAAAATTAGGCAGACTTCATTAAAGCAAGACTTGAAAAATAGTTCCTTCAAAATCTCCACAAGACGATTTTGGAGGTAGATTAGGAATGGAGTGAGGAGTGGATGTTCATAAATTGAATGTTAACACCGTATCTTTTCTGGGGCAGGATAGGAAGGTGGGGAGAGGCAGCATTAAGCTCTCCAGCTTCTTCTGGTGTTTGGGCAGGTCTAGGTCTGGTTTGGGCAGTTGGTTGTAATCTGAGTGCCTGAACTTGCCCTGTAAGTTTTGCTGAGAGAGGAGTAAAAGTTCCTGAGACTGGAACAGGAACAGGAAAAGCTCAAGTGTTTCAGGGTCAGCTTTGTAGGTGTACTGCTTTCTCATAGCCCTGGTTTTGCTGTTGTCGTTGTTGTTTTTAAACCAGGTGGTGTGGTTTGCAATTGGTCCTGGAAATGCTGTTCTCTCAGGTGTTCTCCAGTGCCCCTGAATTTCCGGTCTTTCTCCTCTTGGTTTAGCAGTTAAAAAGTGTAATTTAGGCATCTTAGAGGGGTGCTAGAAGGAAGCTTCCCTTTATGAATGAGGGAAAGGTGTTTGATAATTCTCTGCTTGACACAGCAGCTTCTTCTCTCGGAAGGAACCAAATGTTTCAGAGCTTTGTGTAAATACTTGCTGAGCTGTCAATATGTACCCAGGAGGTTTCTGTAGTAAGATGTAAACGGCTCTATAGAATGTTTGACAGGCAAATTAATAAACAGTTTTCAAGCAAAGATAATGCTAGTTTCTTTTCACGTGGTGAAATAAAATAACATTGAAGAAAAAGACCTGGGGATAGAGAAGAGAGAGTGATGTGGGGGTGGAGGTGAGGGCAGGGAGCATGGAGATAAGAGATGATCTAAAAGAGTTTGAAGTGAAAAGATGATGCCATGGAAGAGAAGCCTCCTGGCTCCGTGCTAAGTTCAGGACACGTGGAGCCCTGTTTAAAATCGATTGCAGTTCAGAGTGAAAATAAACAAGTTTGGAAAGAAGGACCTAAGTTTCAGTCAGTGAATTAAGTGTGCTTCTTAAACTTTGTTTATGAGACTGTGAGTTTTAAATTTAAAGCCTTGTTCTTTCAGAAAGGTTTTGTAGTTTGGTGAGATGTTTTTAGGGCTGGGGTTTGCATTTTTAGAATACTATAAAGAGAAAAAAAGATACTACAACTTAGGTGTTGTCTGTCCCAAGCCTCTGTTGTGCTTTGGCTCTCAGGATTATAAGCCCACTCCAAGGGCTGTGTTTATTTATGTAGTTTTTACTGGACTCCTATGCATCACTTATTTATATATGAAAATTAATGCCCCAGGTTTCAGTACAGTGTTTGGGGACTCAACAAATCTTGCCTGAAGGGTTATGTGGGTAGATTCAATTTTTGTTTTTAAAATTGCCATTTTAGGATTAAACACGTTTCTGGGTTGTTTTAGTGAAACATCCTTTTTATGGAGGAGGAAGTATTTTAGAATTGTCTGAACTGTCTTCTGATCGTAATCTCCCTTGGTGGTCTTGTGAGATGACTGGATTTACTTTCTCAAAGTCCCTTTTCAAACGTAATCCACTGGCTCTGACACCAGTTTTCTTCTCAAGAAGTGTTTTTTAGACCAGATTCCTGGAAGTGCCTTTTTGACCCAACATAGTATCGATAGTAGGGAGTATGAATGTAATTATGGCTCTGACCATAATTTTTAGTTAGGTTCAGCTCACTTACCAAAGACTATCAGCTTGTTTTAAAACAAGATACAAAAACTTGGGTTGACACTGACATTGGTTATCCAGGCTTTTCCCAGTATGGTGGTAGGGAGGGTCTTAGAACTTCAGGTTTGTTGCTAAGAGCCTGATTTCTAGCTCAGGGAGGTCTGGAGTTTCAGATGAGAGTGGGAAGTAGCTCTGTCTGAACATATCTACTAGATACTAGGGAGGGACTTGAGAGATAGAGGCAATATCTGCTTCAGAGGAATTTAGTTTTCTTGGGAAGCATGCTTATGTGCACACATTTGGAAAACTTGCAGAGCAAGGTTTTATAAATGGATATAGACCAAACTAAGTGTATGGCCTGAAGGAATCTGGGAATAAGGAGCAATGAGATTTGGGCAGGGTAAACCTGGGACAGCTTTTCAGAGGCAGTGATTTATGAAGTTAAATGTCCAAAAAAGGGAAAGTTAAATTACTAATTTGCTTTTTCATAGTGCTACTCTGAGTTTCACGGGCTTTACAGAATCCAAATTACACATCCATCCCCAGACCTGTAGTTGTCTCATTCTGGTGACTTTGGGGATTTGGACTGTAACCAATTCCATGAAAGAGAGTGGTTTCAGGGTCTTAGTGGTTCCTGTGGTTACATGGGGCCTTTAGTACAACCTGCCAAGTTCTTGGCCAGTTCAGGGCCTCTTTTGTAGTAATTTTGGGTTTGGAAGGTTGTGTCACCTTCAGAGTTGTGTGCCCTGGATGCTTCAGTGTCCGTGGTTCAACTTTGGTTAGAGAACCTGAGTTTTTTCTTTTTTGGCAGAGGTAATTGACCTTTCTTAAAACAGGAGCCATGAGGTACCTGTCCAGATCTTAGACTGCTGCTGTTTTTGAAGATTTGGGAGCCATGCTCAAGCTGAGTTGCTTGGATCAGACCTTATATTGAGGGTTGTTGGACGGGTAAACCTGCATATACGCAGTTTGCCCATCTGTTCACAGAAATGGCCTTCAATATTGTTTTTGACTAGGTTGGCTATGGCCAAGAAGCTCCTAAATGCTGCAAACACATGCTTATTCCTTATAGGAGCCTCTTTAATGTAGTAATTTTGGTTTCTCTTTACCTGCTGGTCCATGTGTGATTGGATCACAAGCAATTTTTGGCACTTCTCAAAGGGCTCTAAGTAGATGCTTAACAGCTAAAGGTGCATGGAGGATCCAGTGCCAGGTTACTACAGGGCTTCCACCTGGAGGAGGAGGGTGGGTTATGCTGTTCCCATGTAAAGTTGTATGGAGTCTTGAATACAGATTCTAGTTTGGAAATATCTCTTTCACCACCTTTTCCTGGCCGTTCTGGCATTTTGCAAAAATGAGTTTCCAGCAACTTGGAAATGGGCACAGTGGTTCAGCAGCAAGTTTGTAGGGGCTGAGATGAACTTCTCAGTCAATCTAGGTTTTAGAAGAATCCAAGTTAGGGTGAATATTGGCTTAACTGTCCTGAGTATTCCTCCTTGAACTCACTCTTCCCCCTGTTTAAATGGATGGCATTAGTGAATTTGAAGGGACATCTGAGTGAACTTTTGTTTATTTTTGTTAGTCATTTGTGCATACTAGAAGATGGTCTTGGGACAGGTTGAATCTTTATTTCCCAGTGGCGTCTGCATTTTCTAAGGGTGGACTGCAGTGGGAGGAAGTCTGATGCCAAGAATGCATTCCAACATGCAGCCAAGTAGGAAATTTGATCCCTGAAATGTTGACTTAGTGTTGGTTATGGTACATATTAGAAATCACTCAGTAATCCAGGACAGATTTTTGTCGCCCTCCAGGAAGTTAATGTTGATATGAAATACTAAGGGGCTTTTGGGCACTGGGCTATGTGCTCTTCAGGCCCAGAGTTGCTGCTTGAATATGAAGAGGAAATGTGCCATGTGCTTCCCCCTTGCCTTTTTTGCATTTGGGCTTCCTTATGGCTTCATTGCTTCTGGGTTCCCAAGTCTGCAGTGTTAGATATTAGACTTCCTCTTCCCTTGGCACTGGCGCATTCATGATTTTTTTGTGGCTCTTCACCAGCAGCCAAGAATTTTGTATGCGTTTCCCTCTTAAACTTGTTAGCTTTCAGCTTGCTTGTTTATAGACATCTCTGTTAAAAGGAACTCCCCCTTCAAGATCTAGCAGCAGCATGACAGCAGCAGGGGAGATGAGGGACTGGTGTGATGTCAGTCGTTTGAAAACCCATTTGCTGTGTGCTTAGTGTTTTTTATTTTGCCTCCTGTTTTCCTTGAGGTCACAACTTGCATGAGTGCATCTGGATCCAGCTGTTTATTCTCAACTGACTGGTGCCTGGTGTACTTTGACTTTAAGAAGAGTGTGAGTTCAGCCACGTGGTAGAGGATTAAAGGCTACCTCGTGCTGGGTGCTTCCTTTTAGAGGAAACAGATATGTCTTTGGGCTCTTCTTGCCCAGTGATTTCCCCTGTCTCTTGGGTAGACCTTATTACTGCTTTCTGCTGTTCTTAAAGAAGTCACCTGAGCAGAAATGCTGGAAATAGGTTACTGTTTGTTACTGCATCTTCTCTGGTGAATACAGATGGCATTCTCTCTTGCATTTTGGACAAGATTCTGTTCTGGCCACAAAGTGATGGAGTTTCATGAGCATTAGCCTGCCTTTTGTTTCTAGACTTCTAACTTTTTTACTTGTTTAGGAGTCTGGGCTGCCAAAGTTATAAAAGATTTGGGGATCACTTCAGTAGTTAATGTGTCCACAATTTTGTCCTGGGCCAGGGATAGACCAGGGACCTCACTGAGTTCCGTGTTTTCTACTGATGGCATGTCAGAGGTGACTATTACTGACAACTGCCATGTCTTTGAGTACTTACTGTGTGCCAAGCACTATGCTTGTGTGTCTCCATGAATTTCTTCATTTAATCTTCAAAACCCTGAAAGGCGGGTTCTACTGTTACTCCTCCCACTTTACAGACGAGAAAGTAGAGTAAGAATGAGAAATTTGCCCTAGGGCAAAAAAAACTAGTAAAAGGTAGAGTTCAGATTTGAATCTAGGTTTGTCTGATTCTCCAGAACTATGTAACATTATAAAATACTAAGTTTGCTTATCCAAAGTAAATTATTCAAGCACTGGAGCTTGTTGGGACATTATTTTTGCAATAGTCTAGAACTGTTACATGGGGTGAAAGACTGAAAAGCCTTTAGTTACAGTTGACATTATGCCAAGATTTCTGTCCCATCCATCTCTTCCATTTAGATTTTTATTTAGGTTTCTGATGAATGGCTGTATGATACCAGTGGTAAGAATTGGCAGCATTTGGTCCTGAGGCCCTGTTCTCTTTGACAGTGGGGGTGGAGGTAGGATTCAGACTCAAAGATAGAAACCTTCACTTTGATCTAAGTGAATATAACTTGCATTATGAAAATGTTTGCCGAGTGATTTTACTTTCTAGAACTTGGGGCACTCACTGGAGAGATGAGGATTTTTGTCTTAATTTTCCACTTCAAGAGAGTGAACACATAAAGGTTAAGTGCCTCGCGGTTTCATGTTAGAGTCAGTTCTGAAATTGAGGTTTAAAGTTCCCTTAGGCTGTGTGACTTTATGCAGGTCACTTAACTTCTCTGAATCTGTATCCTCAACTGTGTAAGGAGGAAAACTACCTGCCTTGCAACTGTAGTCAATGTTAAATAACATATATGAAAGTATTATTTTTTTTTTTTGAAAGTATTATTTTTTATCAACTGAAATTTGAACACAACTCCTAGTTGGTAGAGGCCTCTGCTTGAGAAGGGGATAGAATTGAGTGCTTAAACACAGCATTGGTCTTTGCTAAATTAAAAGCTGCCCTGTAGTATTTAGCTACATCTGAGTTGTATTAATGCTAAAACAACAAAACCCCAACAAGTTTTGTTAAGCATCTGTTCTAGTTTGATAGGTACATTAGTACAGTGGTTCTCAGTGTCATCCCTAACCGTCCGTCATCACCCAGCACTACCTGGGTCCTGTTTCGAAGTGCAAAGACTCATCCAGACCTGCTGAATCTGAAGCTGTGACAGTGTGTTTCAGTGAGACCTCCAGGCCACTGTAGTGCATACTCAAGCTTGAGAACTGGATTTATGCTCATCTAGGCTACAGAGTATATCTGAATTACCTGAGGGGCTTCTTCCAAATTGTACCAAAGGCTAAAATGTTCCAGATGTATCTGCCCCTCACATTGTGTTCAAAGTGTGTTATTAGTTAGAGAAAAGTTTAAAAGTGCTTGGAGTTGGGGGAGAAAAAAGGAAATACTTTTTTTTTTTTTAAGAAAATACTTTTGATATACATAGTATATTTTCTACTATGCAGTAAGGACACACTCTGTTTATAGGACCTAGGGACTCCCTGCCTTCCATTTCTTTCTCTTCTAGCTCTTTGGTGGCATAGCGTGAGGATAATCTGAACCTGTGGTCTGGTTGGTTGATGAAGGTGGAAAAGCTCATTTTAGGATGGTGACCTATGGTGGTCTCCAAGTATGACCAGTTAAGAAAACTGATTCTTGAAAACGCTGCTCAGAGGCTAGTATGGGAGCCTTAATTAAATGCTACGATAACCTTTCAGCTTGTTGATGGCCAGCCGATCTGAGAATCTGGTGGTCCCTGAGTAGATCATTCTTAATAACTTCCCTCTATCTCTCATTCCGGCCCCTTGTCCCAGTGGCCATCTTGAGTTTTGTTGTTTTTCCTTTCCTTGTGTCACTTGTTGTCAAGTCCTAGTAAATAAACCCTCTAAGAAGACTCCTGACAAGTTACCAAGTGGATGAGGTCTCTTTGAGTAATGGACATTTGAGCCACAACCTGTCCCTCGTTGTATGTCTTAAGGATTGTGCTTGGCACAGAAATGGTCAGATAATAAACATTAATAATGGAAAGACCAAGTGGAGAACCAGTGTTTAGTTCATGTGGGCTTTCTGAAAACCCTATGTGGTTTCTGAATCCTTCCCATTAAAAATAAGTTTCCTGTACCAGACCACTTTTCCCTCCTGCCTGAGTAGGGAAACTGTGATCGCTGTGACCCGGCTGCGATGAAGGCAGAGGCTTCCAGGAGGCAGTATGTTGACAGTTTGATCTGTGAGTTGGTATTTGTATGTACAGATGAATACTCTGGCAGGGAGTCATGTGCTCCGTGTGTGTTTCTGTATTCTAGACTCACTGTATCATCCCTCTGCCATTTAGCTTTATTTTCTCTCTGTTCTTGCTTTCTTGCTTTTTCATTCTCTCCTTTGGTGTCTAACTCTGTTAGTAGAATGCAGAGCACATTGGGAGACATCAGTAACTTTAACACATCAGAGCTGGTAAAACGTCTTACAAGAACTGGAGAGGCAGTTTGTACCACTTTCAGGACAACATCGTTTCAGTGAAGATTCCTGGTGTCTGCTCACCTCTGTTGGAATGGCCTGGCTAACTGGAGGCAGGACGTGCCTTTGTCTAATTAACTAATAAACCAGAGTTCCCTAGGTGATCTCTGCCTGTTCTCCTTTCCCACTTTATTTCCTTTGGTCTAGGGATTGTTTCTCAGCCCTCAGTCTGTTTTGGGGGTTCTGTTGGTCTAGGACAGATTTGTAACATTCTTGTTTTTCTTTCTAGTCTGTGATTTCGATCTTCTGCTTTCCCAGTGCAGCTTTGAATTGGCTTCTTTAAAACCCCTACATAAAACCTCAAGTGACCAATATGTGGTCTCATTATGGTATTTTGGGTTAAAATAAAATGAGATTGAGATAGCTGTGTTCACCCACCCAGACATATTTACCAAAGGGAAATTCTGTGTGCCTTGAATAAGACAGTCTCAAAAGAGTCTGTGAGCCAAAACAGACTTGGGGGTGGGGGTATGGATAAATATTAGCTAGATTTCCATAGCTTAGCATGCCAAGTAGCCATCCCAATTTGATTATACTGGCCAGAGATAGCAAGAAAGACAGCTGGTATCTTTGGTCTGTTCTCATGTATTTCTGGTATAAATGATGAAGCTAGGCTCTTTACACATTTGTGTGGACAGTGGTATGGAGGAGGTTGGTACCCAGGTACTTTGGGAGCTCTGAAGAGAGAATTGGAGAATCTATAGGAAGGACTCTGGTTTTTCATTTGGGGAACTAATGACCTTTAAAAAGCCTGATTTGGAAGCATCTCAGAGTATTCTTGCCTGGAGAATCCCAGGGACTGGGGAGCCTCGTGGGCTGCAGTCCAAGGGGTCGATGAGAGTCGGACATGACCAAGTGACTTCCTACTTTCACTTTCCACTTTTCATGCATTGGAGAAGGAAATGGCAACCCACTCCAGCGTTCTTGCCTGGAGAATCCCAGGGACGGGGGAGCCTGGTGGGCTGCCGTCTATGGGGTCGCACAGAGTCGGACACAACTGAAGCGACTTAGCAGCAGCAGCAGCAGCAGGGAATGAAATGGCTGGATGGCATCACCGATGTAATGGACATGAACTTGGGCAAACTTCGGGAGATGGTGAGGGACAGGGAGGCCTGGCGTGCTGCAGTCCATGGGGTCGCAAAGAGTCAGACACGACTGGGTGACTGAACAACAGCATAATCTTAGTAAGGTTGGCTGTTCCCTCAGCCAGTCTTTAATTTATTTTATTGTACCTGTTGTAGTCCCAGTGGACGTAGGGGGACCAAGGGAAAGGCTGGCATTTTTGGAGAGTGGTCCAAGGCAGCCCTAGGAATTAATGAAATAGTGATATGGCTGCCTTTTCTCAGTATCTTTATCAAAAACATAGTACTTGGTTGGATTGATGACAGTCAAAGCATGATGACATACAGAATCCCCTGCTGCATGTAAGTCATGTTCCTACAGCTAAGTGATGTATCACAGATATCTGTTTTAGTAAAGAAGAAAAAACTGGCAGAATGTAGAACTGTGTACTCAGAGAAGTTTAGGATCTTTTTATATAACCCATGCCAGATCAGTCCAACTTTGGAGATAAAAGGAATAGAGGGTAGGGAGGGGGCAAGAGAGCTTTTTAAAAGAGAAGGCAAGAAGGCCTTAATGTTTTTTGGTTAAGAACAGTTTTTGCCTTTTTTTCTTTGTTTCTGAGCAGTTACCCGCAGAGCAATTTAATACATGGAAGAAAGAGTAGTATTTTAGAAACCAGGTCAAAAGAACTAGGTGTGATTTAGAAGTGTTGTCCTTACTGAAAAGTTGATAGGTACTCTCCTGGGTAAAGCTCCGTTTGTAAGGTTATGTGACCCTTGTCTCTCCAGGTATCCCTTAAGTGTACCGTATCAATTCATGATGAATGACAAATAGGTAGGGAAGAAAATGTCTTAAAAAACTGCCCCTCTTGTTTGGGCTTGTGGTCCATCCACACTAAGGTCCTTTCCTGAGTAGAAGTACCAAATGATGGCTTGCAGGAGGAAATATATTTTTTCTGATGTCAACTCATAACACTTAGTGTGGGTAGCAAAATCTGTACATTAAGTTTTTAATTATTAAGCATGTACTGGGGATACAGTATTACCACTCTGTCTTCCTTGTATATCATCAAGATTTCTTAGGCTTTGATCATGCTTCATTTCTCAAGAATTTTCAGGATAAGAACTTTTTTTTTAGCTGATTTAATTGTCCAGTCCTGTTACTGAAATTGTCTCATTTAAAGCATACAATAGTTGGGACTTGCCAGTGTAAGAAGTCTTGTGGCAAAACTTTTTTTGAAAAACCTGTATCTACCTGCCATTCAGCACTTGCTTACAGTAATGCAGCAAATATTTAATGAGCTTCTACAGTGCATCAGGCACCAGGATTCTAATGCCATGGAGTACTTTCTAGTAGGGAAAGATGTATATATATAAATAACCACAAATAACTGTATAATTGTGATTAACACACTGGGAAAGTACCACCTTCAATAAATTATCTTCCAACTATTTCATAAAGTAAATATTTAATTTATGATTATCTTGGCTAGTGGGTGACTTTGTACTTGGGATGAGTACCAGTCAGTTCTGATTCCCTTTCCCTCCATTGCTCCCGAGTCAAGCGTTACAGGAAATTCTCCGTCTCAGGTTCAGCTTGTAATGGGCCGGAGTCCATTGTTTCTGAGGCTCTTCTTTGTGTGGCAGTGCATTGCAGGACAGTTGGCATCCTGCTCTCCAGGTAACAAACGCCAGTAATGCCACAGAACTGCTGTGATAACCAAAGAGGCACTTTCATACATTTGTTTCCAAACGCTGCTCAGGGGCTCCTGTTGTCCTGGTTGAAAACTGTTGGACTTTACTGTCAGGATTCTTGGAAGGAGCTATTGAGAAATTCCTTTGGAAGAACACACTGAAAGTAGGTGGAGCTTGAGAATTGGACTGGTCAACGCTTTTGGTGTCTGGCTTGTGTGCTTTTGTTTTTTAAGTAGGTATTTTGAAACCACTTTCAGCTCCATTCTGCTTTTTCTCCTGTTGAGGGTGTAGAGAAGGAAGTAATTTGTTAACTTCTAGTTGACCACTTTGGGTTTCTGGTCTTGAGTGTGTGGGACTGGACCTTAACTATTCTGGTTTCTAAGCTTTATTGCTAGAAATTTGGGATTTGTGTAGATGATAATAGCTAAAGTTAAGTTTTGGAGGATACAGCTATCATTTAAACACAGATACATGCTTTATATTCTAGCCTTGTAGCTTATATATTCTAGTCTAGGGTATAGACATTAAACAAGATAAATAAGTAAACTTTAGCATATAGTATGCTTAGTGATATGTGCTCAGAAGCAAAGTTAATCAGGGGTCAGCTGCGAGAAGTGTGCTGGATTGAAATTTTAAATAGGTGCACCAGGGGAGGTCAGTTTGAAGTGATATTTTACGTGAGAGAGCTGTGCTAATACCTGGAAGGAGAAAGAGTATTCCAAGTGGAGAGATGAGTGAGTGCAAAGACTCTGAGGCTGGAGCATGTCCAGGTGGTTTAAAGAACAGTGTCTTGTGTTGTTTTGTTTTAATAACTTATTTCATTCAACCCTGAGGGTGCTATTACTGTCATCTCTATTCTGTTGATATAGAAACTGAAGGACAGAGACGTTGGAGGCAGAGCTCTTAGGATTGACCTAATGTTTAGCCAAAGCATTTCCTCTCAACATGAATGCTGGTAGGAATTGCCAGACCTACAGAATCCCACTTTCTCTTTCACAGTCTCCTTTCTTTTCCTCTTAAAGTGGGTAAGTGTGTTTTACATACAGGTGTCTTATGTTCCTTCCCAGAGCTTATGTTCTACTCTAGGGTATAGACAGTGAACAAGATAAATAAGTAAAGCTTGTAGTAATTGTTAGTAATAGTTGCTTAGGTGGACAAGACAGTCAGGGATTGAGTATTAACAATTTGGGGAAATCTTAGCTTTGAGAGTGCTGCTTACTTGGGAATCTGAGTTCCATTCCAGGTTTTGCTCGATTGGCCGGGCACTGCCCTCTTCAGACCATTGTTTGGCTAAGGAAAACCGAACGTGTATCTGAGTTCTCGAGGTGCTCTGCGCTGGAGATGGAGGCAATTTGGAAGGAGGCCATGGAGCCCAAATGCTTCCAGACTGGACCTGAGAATCGCCTGAAGAGATTCCTGGCCCCATCCCAGAGCTGCTGATTCAGAATCTGGAGGGCAGGATTCTAGTATGCAGCTGGGGAGGTTAAGGTGCGACCTGGCTAGCACCTGCCCCTCTCCCAGCTGGTCAGAGAGCTGGGGTGGAAACCCAGTCGTTCTCTGTCTGGTGTACTCTTCTCACCACGTTGTACTGCTGCCTCACTCTTCAGATTAAAAAGTTGTAAAGAAGGGGATGTTTAATTTTATCAAATGGCATTTCATTCTTGTTTAGTTACTGTCTTGGGGCCTTGTGTGCCTACATGCTCAGTCGTGTCTGACTCTTTGTGACTCTATGGATTGTAGCCCACCAGGCTGTTCTCTCCATGGGATTTTCCAGGCGACGACACTGGAGGGGGTTGCTATTCCTCCCGGGGATCTTCCCAACCCAACCCAGGGATCAGACGTGTAACTCCTGTGTCTCTTGCATTGGAGGTGGATTCTTTACCACTGAGCCGTCAGGGAAGTCTTGTCTTGGGGCCTCACTGTTTTATATATTTTATCCCTGTTTTAATAGTACCTTTCTCAAGAGGGTGTGTGTCTTTCTTAGAGGTTTTTGTAATTCATTGGAAATTGGGAGAATTTGGTTTGCTAAGTTTGGTGTTTCAAAAAAGTGATCATTTTTGGAAGACCACTTTACTTTCTCTGTGAAAGGTGGCTAATGAAAGTGCTCTGAATGAGAAGAACTTTATCATTTGTTGGGGAATTTATTACTTTGATGCTCTAGCTGCTTTATTTGAAGACCCTTTCAGGAACCAACGAAGAAATAAAGATTTATCAGCCACCTGGTTGTGGTTTTTCTGTCATATGCCTCTTTTGGATGGACAGCTGTGAGGTGGTTATTACAGTTGGCTCTCATGATCTGAAGATTCAATGACTTTCCCGCTCTGGTCTCTCTTTTCTGCCTTGAGTGAGGTTGTTTCTTTTAATCCCCTGATCTTCTGGTTTGGAAGGATGGAGCACAACAGCCTAAATACCTCTGAGCCTGGACAAGCCAAGCCTCGTGTCACTTTCGAGACAGTGTGGGTTGGAAGGTCGCTGAGTCTGTCGTCTGGTTGCAGCCCCTCCTAGGGGTTCCTTGAGGTTGATGCTTCAGGTGATGTCTTTGAAATGCGCTCTTACTTAAGGCTGCAAAGAGGAATGTGCCCTCATCTTCAGGAATCACTTCCGGTAAACAGAATGGGGGTAGGTAGAACTTTTCATTGACTTTGGATTTTTTATTTATATTGTGAACATGTACAGAACTTTGAAAGAATTTTTTTTTTTAAACTGTCTCTTTGGAGTGGTAGTTGTAAACTAGTGGTTGGTAATTCCTCTCACACCACAGGCGTATGACCAGTTTGTTGAGAACTTGAATGAACTAGAACTAAACTGAAAGAATTTTCACTCTCTTGTGAAGTAGAAAAATGGGGTGTGATTCTCAGGTTATGAATGATAAGACATATAGGCTAAGTGGGTTGATTTCCTGGGTTAGGTATGGGTAGATTTGATGAGAGATTTTTATTATCAATTTAGATTCAGGAAATCATCAGTGAATGCTGCTGGTGAGACCAGATAGGAAGTAAAGAATCTCTTACTGCCCTGGGTCACATTATCGGTGGGGAAATGACTGCTTAACTGCAAGACAAAACGAAAAGGAAGGAATCTCATTGTTGGAGGCAGGATCTGGGATAGAACTAAATAAGCAGGTTTCTGGGCAGTTTCTCCGTGATTGGGGTTGGGCTCCTAGACCAGTCTTCAAAGCCTTGAAGTGTGCTGGAGGAGTGAGAAAAGACTGAATGAGGATACAGATGTCTGTATGGCTGGGGAGGGGAGCACAACGAGAATGATTTATGCTGGTCAACACGTGTATCTCGGGGTGCAAAGGGTGGTTCTGTTTATGGAAGTCTGCTCAGTCCTTCCTTAGATCTGAGTGGGGCCATGTGGAGCTTGTGGGGAAGCCGAGAGACCTTAACTTTTTCTACTTGTCCCTGCCTGGAATGCTGCTCAGTAGGGGAGGGTCCCACCCGGGAACTGGATCAACAGCTGCGGCCCGTCCCTATAATCACAGGAAGCTGAGGCCGGGTGCCTTTGTATGGGAGCTCCGCAGCCAGACAATAGTTTGTGCTGGCGGGGCCATGTGGCGCGTCACGTGACCTGGGGCTGTTTTCTGCCGGGGTCCTTACCCATCTGTTCTCTCGGCTCTTTCTGGGTTATCAGGCGCCAGTCCAAGTCCTCCCAGGCAGCCAGCTTCATGGCCAGAGATTACGAGCACTAACCTTCCTGGCAGGGGCGGTATGGCTTCGCGTTTATGCAGATTAGCCATGTGTTTCTCACTTCAAGGCGTTCCACAGGAAAAGCCTTTTCCTGTGTTTGGCTCTCAGTGGGCGGTTCCCAGCTTACTGTACTGGGACTCAGCAAGCAGCAGGCGTGCACGAGAGGGATCACAGTACACTGGCCCCCTCCCATTCCACCTCCAGTGCTACGTCACCACAACACAACCACTCGCGCTCTCATACTGTTGGTGTCATTCATTCGGTGCCAAGATTGCTTTAAAAAATTCCCTTGGCCCCAGTTCAAACAGGAGTACAGCTGGGATGTGTTAGATTTTAGGCAGTCTGCCCTCAATTTGAGATGAGTTATAAATAGCAGTGCCGACTTCCTTAACTACCGCTCTCTGAGGTAAAATGCAGGTTAATTACTGTGGGAATCAATTAGGGGGTTCTTTCGGTTAAAGAGCCAGGGATGCTTTTTTTTATTGTTATTATTAAAAGTCATACAACAGATCTGGCCAGGAATAAATTTGAAAGCACAAGGAGTAAGAAATGATATTCTAGGTTTCTGCCGGCCCCAACTAGTTGGCATTTAGGGTGACAGGTCGAGTGGCAGTCAAGACTTCTGCTTGCTGATGGACGCATTTTGTGGCAGCCCCCGGCCCATCCCTCTCTGATCACGTTCTTGCTGGTCCTTGGGTACTAAATCTGGCTCCTTTGGTTTGCTGCCTGGTCACTTCCTTTCTGCATCTTCGGATTGGGACTGAAACCTGGAGCTTTTCTGAGTGGAGCTTTTATTTCAAGAAAATTAAGAAGTTTCTCTTTCCTTTTGCCCCTGCCATGTGGTACGGTGTGTTTTGATGAATTGTATATCGCTTGGTAGTTGGGTCCTTGGTCATGCCCTCTCTACTCCCTTCTGAATCAGTCGTGATCACAAGAGAATTTGGAAGTCAAGTGTGTTATATCTCAGCAACCCCTTAGGTTGTTATGGCTTCCCTTGGTGCAGTAAGAAGTTGTAAGGGATTCCGTTAGCCCTCTGATCTGGTGGGGCTTTTAATTCCATTTGCTTAGAGCAGGGGGACTCTATGCAAGTGGTGAGTCTGTAAGTGGTTTGTTCTGAATATATTCAAAGGGTCTAGCCTGCCAGGCATGCCTTTCCTTTTGATGCCCCTAAACAGCATCTTTTGATGCACTTCATTTGGCAGGCAGTTTGTAACACGTCCAGTGATCTGGAAAGAGATAAATGGTGAATGGAGATGGGGGTTTTCTTATGGCTCTTTTCCTCTGTTTTATTTTTATTTTTATGAATGCAGGAGAGTATATAGCAGGGGGCCCCGACTTCCCTGATCAAGGGGGCAGTATTTTCCTCTCAATTATGTGTCTTTGTGGCAGAGCCTTTGCTTTTGAAGTGTAATCACAGTAATCTACCCCCGTGGTTTCCCATTGAAAGGATTTCCTCTCCGTCTCTCCCAGAGTGGAACCTGTGGCTCTTTGGTATTTCCCATCCTCTGCCTCTTCCTGGGTGCCTGCAGACTGCTGATACTGGTTTTTCTGTCTTGCATGTAGTAGGGATTTTTTCTGGCCTGCAATTGCTACTTTCCAATAAAACTGATTAGTGAAGATTTAAGGCCCCCTTCTCTGTTACAAAAGATTGGAAGATGACATTTCATCTATAACTGCAAGTCACAAATCTTTAACAATGGTTTTAAATGTCAGAGGTGTGAGTTCAGTCTCTGCCCACCTCCCCTCCTCATGTGAGCAGATATTTAACTTTCACATGAGACCAGAGTAATCTGATTGAACTGAATACATTTTAGTTTGCTAAGCTGCATATTCTGTTGAAGGGAGGGGGTCAGAAATCTCATGTCCAGGAAAGGGAAATGTCTTCATTTCATTTTTTTTTAAGAGTAAGAATTTCTTTAACTTGCATTTATTTTTAGTCTGCAAGGAATTTCTTAATGGAAGAATCCTTGAACCCTTTATTAACTAGCCCCTACATTAGTAGCTGTCCTTAATTGGGAGTGCAGTCCCCCTGATGTGAGAGAGAGAGGAAAAAGTAAGTTGCCTTTAGCCTTTTTGTTTGTGGACGCCTGTGTAGTTTGATGGCCTCTCTGGTTATAGGGTGGCACCCAAGATTGTCCTCAGAAATGTGCTCATTCTCTTGACTGCTTGTTCTCCCCCCCCTGCTTTTTCAGTGCCATCCCCATTTTCTTCTGCCCTCAGAGTTGTAACCTGGTTTAGGGTTTAGCAGTGCCCCTGGCCCTTTGACTCGATGGTTAAATCTAGGCGTTCCACCCATGGCATCCTCTACCACTTCCTAAAGACAGCCTGGCACATTGAAGTTCCTGAACCCTAGTTCTGCAGATGGGGTCTTGGGGGGACTTTCAAGATAAAATACTTGGTCTCTGACTTCCAAGAACTTAGTCTTGAGAGGTGCCGCCGGTTAGCTGGACAACTAAGTGCTGCAGCCTGTGCTTCTGATTTTACAGCAGAACCTTTAGAAATGTGAAAGAGCAGGATGTGCTAAAGAATTGGGAAGTGGCTTCATGTTTAAGGGTTGAGTTTCTGCTGGTGGAAGCCATTGTGGGCAGGAGGGCGGGGCAGGGTACAGTTTCGTGGAGCTGAACAGTGGAAAGTTTGGCATGAGGAGCCTGAAAAATGCAAAGAAGTGGAGCACACTGTGGCGGACTTTAGAGCCAGGCAGAAGCACTATTTATCATTACTGATAATAGCTACTATTCATCAGGTGTTTTAAGTACCAGGCACTGTGTGAAGTGTGTTATGTGCGTTTTAGATAAAGAACTGATGTATTCAGGGTCAGACAGTGATAGAGTTAGGATTTGTACGCAAGTCTATCGATTTACTATGTTCTTTGCTCTTTCCGTTTGATACTGTACATGATGTAGTAGGTAGGAAGATTGGAGCTGTTGTTGAGCAGGGAGAGGTGCAAATGATTTGTGAGTGTTGTTCTAGAACTGTGCAGTCCGATATGATAGCCACCAGCTACATGTGGTTATTTGAATTTAATTAAAAGTAAATAAAAATAATTCAGTTCCTCAGTCACTCTAGGCATATTTGAAGTACTTAATAGTTATATAACACAGAAAATTTTATTGGGCATGCTTCTCTAGATCACTGGTTCTCAGCTAGTAATATACATTAGAACTGGGGAATTTCCTGGCGGTCCAGTGATGAGGACTTGGCACTTTCACTGCTGTGGCCTGGGTCCAATCCCTGGCTAAGGAACTAAGACTAAGGTCACTCGAGCTGTGCATCTCAGCGTGCGTGTGCAGTCCAGTGTGCACACACTGGAATCATCCAGGGATCTTGGGGTTTGAGGGGAGGGAGCCCAAGGCTTTCTGGACCCACTAAGTTGAAATCTTTAGGGAGAGGCCCAGGCATTTGTGAAGCTTCCCAGAAAACTCCAATCTGTAGCCCTGGTTAATAGCTGCTGCTCTAGAAGCTCCGTAGTAACCATGGTAGTGACTGCCCCTTGTGTGCTGGGGAGACCTAGACTGACAGAGCTGCCCAGAGTGGGCTGGTCTCTGTTCAGCACATGTAGTCTCTTCACCTGGGGGCCGCATGGAAAGCAGCTGCAGTCTAGGATAAATGAGAATCTCGTCATCTGCAGCGTGTTGTGGCTATTAAGCCCCTGAGCTCCTTGTAAGAGAGAACGGTGATATTTTGGCTCCATTGCCAGGTGTGTCTGGGGAAGATCACATGATATTTATTACTCACTGGTGCAGTTGTTGAATTTGAACTTCCCAAAAGAATGCATGGAGCTCCAAAATAATGATCGGAAATGTTGTTGGAGCTTCTGATACCAAGGCTGGACTGGGCAAAATTGTTCAGTTATGGTTGTTGGAAAGAGCACTTTAATAATACTGATAATGTAATAGTGATTTGGGGCGTGGTTTACTATGATTCTTATAATAGTTTAGAAACTTGGAGAGTATTCTCATGATCCGTGTTACCTTTAAGGCTGAGATTTGAGAGAGCTTTGCTTCCACTTTTTCTGTTGATATTTAGAGGAATAGTCTCTGTGGCTTTTTAATCTTAGCCATTTTCTTCAAGACAGCTCAACTTCCTCTAACATAAAACACTTAGATGTAGTATGCCACCAAAAAAAAAAAGGGATATGTACAGAGAACCAATTACTTGAGTGCCCCCCTCCCCTTATTTTGGAGGGTTTTTGTTTTTGTTTTTAAGGCTAAAGTAATATATGAATTAGAGAGTAATAGAACCAGAAGGGACCCTTGGTGTAATCTCGGTCAGTGGTTCTAAAGTGTGGTAGTCCCTGGACCAGCAACATCAGCGTCACCTGAGCGCTCTCATAAATGCATATCCTAGGCCCAGCCCCAAACTCCAAATCAGACTCAGGGAGTAGGTTCCAGCAGCGTGCGTTTTAACCAGTCCTCCAGGTGATTCTGAAGTATTCTAAAGTTTGAGAGCCTCTGAATTCCTTAATTTGAAGTTACTGATATTCAGGTCATGGTATTAATATCTGCTCCCCACCCCCAATTTAAGATTCAGCTTTCAAGTTTTATGTCACGTCCAGGCCTGCTCTGCAGCCAGGGTGTACCTAGTTAAGTGCTTGGAGACACTCCCTCCTCACTTTCTCACCACCAGTAGATATGGGTGAGTGTCTTGGGGAGGGGAAAATGTGCCGGGGCTCTGTTCTATGCAGCTCCAGTAAGATAAAAGTTAGGTCAGAAAATGAATGAGTTGATTGATCATATTGTACCGTAAAGAGCTGAAAGTTATGTCTGTAGCCAAATACCTATGAATTGGACTCTCGTTATCGGTACCTCTGTGTCTTGCTCTTTAAAGAGACGTAAGTTCTACCCACCTTGCCACTCTCAAGGAGGTGAACTTTTCAGTTGAGTTGTACAAGGCTCTTAAGTAAATTCATGGTCACAATTCCCTCAACAACGGTAACTTAGCTGTGTTACCCATTTGGAAGAAAGCATAAATTTAAGTGCTTGTGCCATAGTACAAATGGGCTACTGATATGCAAGGAAATAAGATTTCACTATTTAAAGAATAAAAATATCTAGATGCTTGTATATTTAAATTCCCAACCACAGTGTTGAAGCATCAGTTTTGGTATTACTGAACAAGATCATGGGAGAGTATAGTGACACCAACCCCTCCCAACTACAGGGCCTATGTTCTTGTTTTCTGTACCATAGAGTCCATGTGTTCATTGCTCCACACCTGGCCTGTTCCTTGGGTCTCAAGTAGTACCACAGTTATAAAGTAGAATATAGCTTATAAGATGCTTTCATAAACGGGTGGTGTTTCTCTTTTACATATGACAAAATCCAGTTCTGAAGAAGGTTAAATGACTTGTCCAAGGGTTACTGGGTATATACCATTACTTTTTCATAGTAACTGTTTTCCTCTGTGGCACACAGACTTGTATGCCTAGGTTGTGTTCATACTGGCAAGAGGCCATCAAAGCTTCAGGTTAATGAAATGCTCTTTATTTTGTAGCCATCCAGTCCAATGGATCAGATGGGCAAGATGAGACCTCAGCCATATGGCGGGACTAACCCATACTCGCAACAACAGGGACCTCCATCAGGACCGCAGCAAGGACATGGGTACCCAGGGCAGCCATATGGGTCCCAGACCCCACAGCGGTACCCGATGACCATGCAGGGCCGAGCGCAGAGTACCATGGGCGGCCTCTCTTATGCACAGCAGGTAGATGGTGACTCCAATGACCTTAATCCTTCTTGTTGTCCAAGATCTGGTCTTGAGCTGTAGGATCAGAAGGTGTCTTTGGCTTCTAAACCCCTTGAAAGGAGCATAGGCCAGCCGACTCAATTTCAGTGTGCTTACATACAAGGCCGAGGTTGCGGTCATCATAGCATGTATACTTGAAGGAAAACTGCTCCCTGGCCACTGGCTATACATAACTGTCTTCTTTGACCTGGCTGGCCTGCTTGTATCCACTGAGTGGTTATCTCTGAAGGAGGTTTAAAGAAAGAAAAAGGCAGTAGCTGAACACCAATCCACTGCTACCAAGGAAAACCACTCATACCATGTGTCCTGGGGAGGGAAGTGTTAGTTGCTCAGTTGTGTCCAACTCTTTGCAACCCCATGGACTGTGGCCCACCAGGCTCCTCTGTCCATGGAATTCTCCACGCGAGAATACAAAGTGGGTTGCTGTTTTCCTCTCCAGGGGCTCTTCCTGACCCAGGGAGCTCAGGTCTCCGGCATTGCAGGCAGATTCTTTACCATCTGAGCCATCAGGGAAGCCCGAGGAGAGAAGAGGCCTTTTGTATTTCTCAAGGCCTTCAACATATATAGCTGTCTGGTTTACAGTGAATACGTAGAAGGGACTGGGAGTAGCGGGCAAAGGGAAGATTGAACAGTAAAGGTGCCAATGGTGCCATTACAGACGCTAAGATTTTACTCGTCTCCTTTTGTCTGAGCATCCGCACCATCATCTTTTTATCGCCACTCTTTTTTGTTTGTTTTGATAGCATTTTCTATCATTTATATATGCGTGATACTCATATTGAAAATGGTGTGAGGAATAGAATATTGAACCTAACTTTACTTCTAAGACTGTGACGCAAAGTATGCCCTTAAATATAATTGCCTTTCCTCCCCAACCCGCACTGAGAAAATAGAGGATATTTGGGGTGAATTTTATTGGTCTTTTTTCTTTCCTAGTTGGCCAAATGTATCCCTTGTGCCTAGAATAGTGCCTGGTACAAGTAAACAAGTAGGCTCTCAGATACTTTATGAATAAAGACAAAGTGAAAAAGAGAACCAGAGTAGTTTAGTCATTGGCATACCATCTAGACTACGAAACCCTAGGTTTTCAGTTGACTGAGCCAGTGACTTTTCATTGTGGCTAGGATATAGATTCCTGGCGCTTATAAAAAGTCTAGGCCATGATAAAAAAGAGTAGTCTCATTGGTGAAGACAGCTGTTCTTGAACTCTTGTAAGTTGCCCAAATTTTTATTAAACAGTGTAAATTTTCCATGGATGAATGTCGTCCATCTGTAAACAAACCAACCTAGTAACCCAGCTTGGCTGACCCTCCTGGCTCAGTTTAACAGGGTTGGTAGAAAAACCCTGGGCCTTCCAAGTGTGAGGCTTGGCTTGCCTGCTTTCAGTACCCATTTTCAGGGCATAGCTTCTAACAGAATACCTCACGTTTCTTCATTCAGAAGTGTCAGTGCTAAAAGTGTCCTTTCCTTTTACAGATTCCTCCTTATGGACAGCAAGGCCCCAGCGGGTATGGTCAGCAGGGCCAGACTCCATATTACAACCAGCAAAGTCCTCACCCCCAGCAACAGCAGCCACCCTACTCCCAGCAGCCACCATCCCAGACCCCCCATGCCCAACCTTCGTATCAGCAGCAGCCTCAGTCTCAGCCACCGCAGCTCCAGTCCTCTCAACCTCCGTACTCCCAGCAGCCGTCCCAGCCTCCCCATCAGCCGTCCCCGACTCCATACCCCTCCCAGCAGTCCAGCACCCAGCAGCACCCCCAGAGCCAGCCCCCCTACTCACAGCCGCAGGCACAGTCTCCTTACCAGCAGCAGCAACCTCAGCAGCCAGCATCCTCGACGCTTTCCCAGCAGGCTGCGTACCCTCAGCCCCAGTCTCAGCAGTCACAGCAAACTGCCTACTCCCAGCAGCGCTTCCCTCCACCGCAGGTAAGATGCGCCCTCCCTCCACGTGACCGCAGACTTTGGGGGTTGGTGTCATGAGAACTTTGCCACATGAATTGGTTCTCTAACTGAACTAGCTGCATAAAAATTTGTAGCTCTCTTTATTAATAGGGCAGTGGAAAGTTGCATAGACAGACAAGAAAAAAAGATAATGGACTAGTTTTTATTTTTTTTTTAAACTGAGCATTGAGAACTTGAGCATCCAAGTGAGTTTGGTCTTTTTTAAAACAGTCACTTTGGGAGACTGTACTGTACTTCCATGCAATTGCCATTCTGTTCTGCTATTGCTCAAAATATTTTGGACCCCTTCATTTGAAATTGCTATCAGGGCTGATATAACATTCTTTAGAATATTCTTAGTGGTGAAAGTGAAGGTAAGCTCCGTAATGTCCAAGTCTTTGCTATCCCATGGACTGTAGCCTGCCAGGCTCCTCTGTCCATGGAATTCTCCAGGCAAGAAAACTGGAGTGGGTAGCCATTCCCTTCTCCAGGAGATCTTCCCAACCCAGGGATTGAATCTAGGTCTCCTGACATTGCAGGCAGATTCTTTACCAGGGAAGCCCGTTCTCAGTTGTAGCAAATACTTTTATTTGAGAGTGGATTTTGGGAAATAGCTAAAATTCATTTGTAGCCATGTCTCTGAACAAGTTAGGTGATAAAGTCTGAAAAGAACAATTTGGGCTTTATTCTCTAAAGAACAAAAAGAGGAGAAATGCCTGAATGATGACAAGTCCACTAGAGATTTTGTGCATTGGAGGCATTGTTGGAGTCTCATCCCAGGCCAGTGCCTTTAAAGGAAGCAGTACTCATTTTAATACAGAGGTTCTATTATGAGTTTTTTGTTGGTGTTTTGAAATCGGTTGGTCTCTTTCCTTGATAGATAAAATTTGTAGTTAGCTAGATTTGAACCTTTGTTCCAAAGAACAGTTTTCTTCTGTTGGTGATGATAAATGGTCAACAGTGCCATCTGAGAGTCTTATGTCCACTGTTGACATTCTTAAGAGCCACAGTTTGTATTTTTCTGCCTTTGAATAGTATTGTGTGCGAGTGGTCAGTCTCTCAAACGCAGTTTCCCCCTGTGTGATAGAGTCCCATAGCCCTTTTCACCATGAAGCACGCTGGCCTGGTTTATCAATAACCAGGCTCTCACAGCTTTTGTTTCTCTTGTTTTAGGAGTTATCTCAAGATTCATTTGGGTCTCAGGCATCCTCAGCCCCCTCAATGACCTCCAGTAAGGGAGGGCAAGAAGATATGAACCTGAGTCTTCAGTCAAGACCTTCAAGCTTGCCTGTGAGTATTTCTGCCACCCTCTAAAAGCTGATGGGGGCAGAGAGAAAAGCAAGGAAGACCAGTTTCTGATTGGATGTTTTGGTAGTATTGAGCTAAATGAATGATGAACTATTCCTTAAATTCAAGCTCAGAATTCTGAATAGGCATTTGTGGACTGACTTTATAGAATGTCCTTTTTGGTTGCCTGCCTAGGGAAGAATATATTTGTGATCTCTGTTCAGAGATCTAAACATTGTTTAAATGGGTTTTTTTTTGTTGTTGTTTGTTTTAAATCTTGGGCTCTTAGGCATAGACGCAACTGAGGGACAGAGAAGATGGAAATGATAGAAGCACTGTCTGCTTTCCATCAAAGCTGAGAAAAAGTTCAGTGTTTTTTGCTTTTTTCTATATCTTACTTTTGAAAGCTAAATTTTTAGGTATTTGTCTTAACTTTTAGCTAGGAGGTAGAATCTGGAGTGCGTTCAGCATGGATTGTCACGTTTGAGCATGGAGGAGTAAAAGCAGATTTTCTAGTTGTTTTATGTGAATAGATGCTTTTGTCTAGTAGAGTTTTTGGTGCCAGATGCTTGATGCAGTGTTTATAGAATGGACAGACAGTATCCTGAAAAAGACAGTATGGTCTGCTGATGAAGAGCTTGGGCTCTAGAGCCCTGGATCTGCATTTTGACTCTGCCACTAACTGTAACCTTGAGCAAGTCACTTAATCTGTCCATGCCTTAGCTTTTGCATCTGTAAAATGAAACTAAAAGTACCCACTTCATAGAGGTTAATATTAGTATAAAGAGAGCGTTGGTGCTTGTTAGGCCTTCATAAACATTGGCTGTAATGACCATCATCTTCAAGGAACTATACTCAATACTCAAAGGCAGGTAACACCAACTATTTAATAGTAGGCTGGTCCTGGGAGCATTTTCCCTTGGTCTTAGCTCTGTTACTACATGTCGGCAAGTCCCTCAGGCTGGGCACAGGAATAAAATGGACTGTCCTGAGAAGACTGTAGGTAGCAAACCTTTCCTTAACAAATCTGGCTTCAGTTAGGAGATGGAAATTCAGCCGCAGGTAAGAATAAGATTCTTGTGAAATTTTTATTCTACTTGGATTTGAAGCTTGTCTCTTCCATTATTCTGACTTGTAAGAAAATGGTTTTCTGGATCTTTAAGGTAGGAGATGGGAACTCACTTTATCATGAAGGCCCCATGGCTTCCCCTGAAGATCTCTAAGCCGTAACCTTAGTAGGACAAGGTCTGTGGAGTCCCTCAGCACCTGTAATTCCGGCATTCCAGGCCAGGATGAATCGCTATTGTCAGCTAGGCCTTCGGAGACTGTTGACTATTTCAGCTGAGGGGTTGAGGGAGGAAGTGTCTGAATAAGGCAATCACTCTTGTTCCCTTCTCATTAACGTCTGTTGCAATCCTGTTTTGCATCCTAAACTTCACTGGAATGTGCTTTTTAACCTGATTCAGTCAGAACTGTGTAACCACTCCCTCATCACCTATCCGGGTGAGGTACTACTGTAGCAAGAACCCAAATCGGTAGATTTCTGCCCATGCTGTAAGTTGTGCCTCATCAGAAAGTTTCTGCTTGTTTCTGGTGACATTTTGGTTGAACTGCATTTGGTAGTTTTAGTCCTGAGAAACCTAGCATACAAACACATTGTCTGTTAAAGCTTGAGAGCCTTATGCTGTTGAATACAAGAGCTTGATATGACCTACTGAAGTGAAGACACCAGTAGCCTGTAGCCTCTTGGACCCAGGAGAGAGCTGTTCCTGGGTAGCCCATCCCAAGGAGCGTTCCCAGGTTCAGGCTTCTGCCCTGGGTTCATCCAAACAGGTCATTTGTTCTGTAGTAGTAGAAGCTCCATGTGGGAGGCAAACTGGCCGGGTTATTGGCATCTTGTTTGTTGAATTGCTTTTTATCCCTCTGCTACTTAGACAAAGAAACAAACGGTGGTTTATTCTTTGAAATTTTTTCTGGTTTGATGCCAGATTTGCCTAGCCAGGCTGGGGAAATAGTCACATCTGAAGAAAGGAGAAGGCGGGATTCCCTGCAAGGAGCCCGCTCCTTTCTTAAGCAGCTGTGTTAAGGGGGCCCTAGGTTCACCAGTGTATCCCTCCACTCAGCACGTGTTTGTGTTTGGCTACAGAGCAGATGCTCTGCTGACTGGAGGGCAGCCCCTTCAGTTTTTCATATCCCTCTTCCCACTCAGGCACCCTTTCAGCTTAGCCCTAAAGGCATTATGATTGTGACCCTTGATTTAAAGACTCAGTATGGTTTCTGATCCTGATTATTACAAAAATTAGATTTTGAGGGGTTTTTGCTGAGCTATTAACGCCAGACCATTTAGTTACTGTTATCCTGATTATGTTATTCCTCTATTTAAAACCTCTCAATTTTTTTTGATTAAGAATAAAATCCAAAATCCACCCCGCCTCCCCACCTCTTTCTGATTTAGTAAGTCTGGAGTGAGACCTGAGAATTTGCATTTCTAACAAATTTTGGATGCTGCTAGACCAAGAATGGCACTCTCAGAACCTTTGTGTGTGTACTTAGTCACTCAGTGGTGTCTGACACTTTGCAACCCCCCTGGACTGTAGCCCACCAGGCTCCTCTGTCTATGGGGGTTCTCCAAGCAAGAATACTGGAGTGGGTTGCCTTGCCCTCCTCCAAGGGATCTTCCCAACCCAGGGATCGAACCCAGGTCTCCTGCATTGCAGGTGGATTCTTTACTGTCTGAGCCACCAGGGAAGCCCCTAAGAACCTCTGCTTCATCCTTTTTTTTGCTTTCTGCCTTCTCTCAGTTTCTGTGGGGCCCCATGCCTTTTCCACTTCCAGCTCTTGCGTACAGTCTTCCCTTTGCCTAAGGTACTTTTCCTTCTGACTTTTTCTGTTTATATTTCAGACTACATCTTCAGAATCATTTCCTCAGAAAACCCCTTAAGCTTCAAAATTCAGCTTAAATAATTTCCATGTTGCCTTCACTGACTAAAGGCATTTTTTATTTTTACTTTTTTAAAAGCCTGCAATATTTAAGATGTATGAAAAGGTATAAAGAATAATTAGGTGCCTGAGCCAAACCTTGCTGCCACAGGTAAAAGCACCTTATATAATCCATTGTGATCACTTCCCCATCCTGTGCCCAGAGAAGCATCATGCTGGATCTGAGGGTTTTTTGCTCCGTGTTGCTAGAGCATTTTGCTAATACCTCTGGGTTGTTGGGTCTTTCCCACTAGATAGAAATCTCCTGGAGGGCAGGCATTGTCTTAGTGACCTCTGTACCCCAAACCGTGTCTCACCATACCCAAGACCAGTAGTTCTCTACCTTGCCTGCATGTTAGAATTACCTGGGGGAACAAATGATTTTTAAAACCCATGGCCAGGGTTCACAGAATTCTGGTTTGTTTGGCGCGGGGTACGGCTTGGGCGTTGGCCTGCGAGAAGCTGTGCGGGTGCTTCTGGTTGGCAGCCCTGGTAGACATCCTCTCAAGTCCACACTGTGTCGGGTTCCTCGACTACAGCAGACCGGCTCAGCACCATGCTTCTCGTCAGTGCTCATCTCAAGGGTAATTTCTGTTACTTACTTCAAGCTCACTGAGGGTCAGACTTGCTCTGTCTTGCTCATTGCTGTTATAGAGCTTGTCATATAATAGTTCCAACTCATCGAATAGGTACACCTGAGCAGATTCATTGCTCATCCAAAAAGTGTATGACTGACAGGGTACGACTTGACCATATTACCAAATTGTTGTTTTCCCTGCTAGTGCAAGACAGTCATCACAGACTGTTATGGGACCGCCCAAACTTCATTTTAGAGGATGAATTAATTTATTTGTGCTTCCTGACAGTGGCCTTAGGAAGAAGTGGGGTTAGAATTTGTCATCATCTTGTGAAATAGTCTCACTTCACCCCATGTTAAGAAGGTTCCTGGGACTTCCCTGCTGTAGTCCAGGGTCTAGAATCCACACTTCCATTGCAGGGGGCACAGGTTCAGTCGCTGGTCAGGAAAACATAAGATCCCACATGCCACACAGTGCGGCTCCCGGCCCGCCCAAAAAAAAAAAAATGTTCTTGTAAGGGGTAGGTGAGCAAATCTCATGGTGTTTCATTAAGTCTTTAGTTTTCTTTATTTAGGGGCGAAATCTGTAAGGGACTCATCTGAAAATTGGTTTCTGACTTTTGATTATAGTCATTTCTGAGAATGACTTGGAATAGTTGCGTCTTGAAAAGCTTCTGTTTAAGTGATTCATTCAAGTGTATGTGGTTTCCTTAAGAGTAATGATGGCTTCCCGAGTTTTTCTTACTGAGGCACATTTGTAAATTTACATGTTAGTCTTGCAAGTGTACCTGGAATAGAGTTTCCATTTAGTGGTGCAAAATGGATATAGGATTAAAAGCTTTGATCTGGGGAAGTTAGCTATATCACTGCTTCTCAAACTTAGGCATGCATTAGGAATCATCTGGAGATTAATTAAAACACAGATTACTGACATCCAGCCAGAGATTCTGATTCAGTAGTTGTGGGGTAGAACCCAAGAATTTGCATTTCTAGCAAACTCTCGAGTGGTGCTGTAGCTCTTAAGACCATACTTGAATGAATAGCAGTGAGCTTTGGTGGTCCTTTAAAAAGGGAAGAAAAAACTACTGGGCTGGGAAGCCACAATGGCAACGTGAGTAATAGTGGTGACTTACGCTGTAGTTTGACTCTTGATCTGAAGGGAAGACTGGGTTGAAAATGGGTGAAGGAAGAGAGACCTGGGAGAGACCCGACTGACCCGACTGCCTGCAGCTGGGACCCCTGCAGTTTATTCCTGTGTTAGGGCACCTCTTGCGTTGCCAGCTCCACCCTGGGGACTCTTTGCTCTCTGGCACTCATCACTGGATCCCTTGTCCTTCCTCATTGCCTTTCTGTTGGGCTCCCATTATCTCTTACCTGGTGTTTGTTTGTTGCAGAGTCCTGAGCTGTTTCTTTTCTTTCCAAGTCCATCTTCAACATAATCACCAGGGTGGTTATCTTAAAAAAATCAAACTTCACAAGTTACACTACCTCTGACTACTTGATTCCTATAGGTCTAAGCCCAAGTGTGACATACAGATTCCTTTGTGATCTGGAGGATTGAGGATATTTCAGAAAGAAAAGTAGGTAAACTGCCTGTCTCTGGAGTAAATTCTGGCGCCCCATTTGCTCTGGTTGTTGTATAGAAGGCCTAGACGCATCAGGGAAGGGTTGAACTCCTATGACTTACGAGGTAACCTGAACTCTTAAGTGGGTGATTCTGACTACGATATGGTTGTAACCCTCAGGGATCCTCCTCTGTTTCATTGGTAAAATAGAAGAATGTGTGCCTGAATGTTACAGTGAGTGCTATCAGGGTTTGGTGAAATCAGTGATCCATTTATGTCTAAAGAGTAGAGTGGGAGGGAGATTTATGAGGGAGGGAACGTGTGTACACCTGCGGTTAATTCATGCTGATGTATGAAAGAAACCAATATTGTAAAGTAATCATCAATCAATTAAAAATAAGCATAAGAAAATAAAGTTGTAGAGGGGACATCACGGCAGAAATTCAATTAGAATGAACTAGATACGGGTGTCTTGGGTGGGGTGGAAAGGAAAAGTGCTGGGCTGAGGCTCGGTGGGGGTGGGGTGCAGTGTGGATGACTTCTGGGGGGCTGGTCAGGATCAGGCTTCCTGAGGTGGGCAGGAACAGGAAGGAAAGCTAGATCACAGGGGCTGGAGCCCTGGTACGATAAGTAAGCCACTTGGATCTGATCTCATAGGCCTGCAGATACGTAATTAGGGCAATAACATGATGAAGCTAATGTTTTAACAAAAATGATCCACTGGTGTGTAGTATGGTTTGGAAAGGTGGTAGTCTGCAAGCAAGGGGATGAGTTAAACTATTGAAATAATTCTAGCGTTCAGTGGAGTTCTGCTCTTCAGCCTCATTTACGTAGCTACCTAGTCTTAGTTGTGAGGCGCTCAGGAAAGAATCTATAGAACTGGGAACAAGTGGATTCTACTGGCTGGAAAATATAACAATCTTGATATACCAGGTTTGGGGAGGGTGGGGCTCTCATTGACAAAAATAGAAGGTTAATAGGGAAACTCACCTTTGAGGAGAAGTTAAGTTCCATACAATGAGATGTCTAAAAATGGATGCTTCATTACTAGTTGGAATTTAGGAGGCTGAAACTCAGGTAAGAGCTGAGTCTGGATAGAGTTTGAGAGTTATCTGCATAGTGGTTAATAGTTAACCTCCCCGGCCATGCAGCATGGAGCGAGGAGTCAGATGGCGTGCTGGACTGTGCTTGGGTCACTGAGTAGAAGTGCCCAGCACATAACTGGAAAGGTTGGAGGGGGCCCAGGGTTGTGTCATATTTCTGGAAGCCAAGGAAAGGGACAAAGATGGTCTGCATCTAATGTATTGTCAAGGAATGTAAAGTTGAATTTGTCATGAAGCAGTTTATTGGGATCCTTCTAAGTTAGGGAGAGGCCCTGATTTCTGAAGCTGGAGGGAAGGAAATGAGTAAGGGAAGGGTGTAAAGGTGAAGAGGACTCTTGAAAGGCATGTTGGGAGGAGTCAGCTGAATCGGCCCAAATTCCTCAGCTTCATCTCAAGATTCTTATGTGTATAAAGCAGATAGGGTACAAAATAGTGAAGTCGCTGCTGGAGTGTGCAGTTCAGTCACTCAGTCATGTCTGACTCTGCGACCCCATGGACTGCAGCACGCCAGGCTTCCCTGTCCATCACCGACTCCTGGAGCTTGCTCAAACTCATATCCATCGGGTCGGTGATGCCATCCAACCGTCTCATCCTCTGTCATCCCCTTCTCCTCTTGCCTTTAGTATTTCCCAGTATCAGGGTCTTTTCCAGTGAGTCATTTCTTCGCATCAGGTGGCCAAAGGATTGGAGCTTCAGCTACAGCATCTGTCTTTCCAATGAATATTCAGGACTGATTTCCTTTAGGATTGACTAGTTTGATCTCCTCGCAGTCCAGGGGACTCTCAAGAGTCTTCTCCGACACCACATCAAGAGCCTCTTGATGAAAGTGAAAGAGAGTGAAATTGCTGGCTTAAAACTCAACATTCAGAAAACTAAGATCATGCCATCCGGTCCCATCACTTCATGGCAAATAGATGGGGAAACAATGGAAACAGTGAGAGATTTTATTTCTTGGGCTCCAAAACCACTGCAGATGGTGACTGCAGCCATGAAATTAAAAGACACTTGCTCCTTGGAAGAAAAGCTATGACAAACTTAGCATAATAAAAAGCAGAGATACTACTTTATTGACAAAGGTCCATATAGTCAAAGCTATGGTTTTTCCAGTAGTCATGTGTGGATATGAGAGTTGGACCATAAAGAAAGCTGAGTGCTGAAGAATTGATGCTTTTGAGCTGTGGTGTTAGAGAAGATTCTTGAGAGTCCCTTGGACAGCCAGAGTGTTAGGAAGATATAAACAGGCACATCCTCCAGGAATTAACAAGAGAAGGGAATCAAGGGCACTGGGTTAGCTTAAAAGGGACACTATATCCTTGCCTGAAAAAGTCTTAGAGGCTGCTATTGAAGATCTAGACCATACTTGCTTGCACTGGTTGGACAGGAGTGAAAGTTGTTGATACCAGGAGTGAAGTAAGTAGAAATAGGATTTTTAATGTCTGTTAAATTATCGAAAGGTGTTCTTTTATAGCTTGAGTTTCCAAGCCCTCCTTTATATTTCTACTTAACAACAGGGTACCTATTCACACTCAAGCTTTACTACTGTGATGTTCTCGTATCATGAGAGCTTGGGTTATAGTGATCTGGAATGAGAAAATGGAAAGGAACTCTTATAGAATCTGAATCTTAAAGGACAGGTGTGAGGCCAGGAAAGGATCTTCAGCCATAGTGAATCCTCCTGGAAGAGCAGGAATTGAAATGTACTAAGTTTAATAATCACTTCTATTTTACATAGGAAACTAAGGGTTGGAGTTAGAATTTGAATTCAGTTTTCTCTGATAATTTAGATGAAATATTTCCTTTAGCATCCCGCCCAGCAAAGGAAAGGCATGGACAATCTAATTCTCTTTTAATATTTAGCCAAAAGTCTCAACCCTTTGTCATTTATCATTTACTAGATTTTTTTTTTTTTCATTTACTAGATTTGTCGTAAAAGGAGGAGTGTAAATGGACATCCATTTCCCTTTCTTCCCCCAAACCCTCCCTGTGATGGAAGCATAGATGAGTTGTGAACTGAAGGGGCAGGGAGGAAGTGGAAGAGGGAAGGTGGTTAAATCTATAGGTCAGGCCTGCTGAAGGAGTTCACCAAGCAGGGCATCAGCTCCAACAATGAAAAGTTGACAAGAATGGTTCTTTGGTTCCCTAGTATTGTATGGGAGCAAGCTCTGTTCTGTGCCTTTTTTCTTAAACAGTGTTCTGATTAATGGTGAAACTTTAATCAGTCAGATCCTTGTTTCTGAGGAAAATGTGGTCCATTATCAAGCAGCACAGACATTACCTGGGGGCTTGTGAGAAATGCAGATTCTTGGGCCCTACACCAGCTTTATTGGTTCATGTGTCTTATGGTTCTGGAGCAAGGAAGAGTTAGACCCTGAAAGCTGAGTAAAATTTGTAAGTGAAATACCTTGCCAGAAGCTGTGCGTGTGTGTGTGTGTGTGTGTGTGTGTGTGTGCGTGCGTGCGCACACATGCAAGCATGCTCAATCTTGTCCAGCTTTTTGTGACCCCATGGACTGTAGCCCACCGGTCTCCTCTAATAAATGTTACCACGTCTAGTAAACTAGTTGTTTTGTGTGTGCTCTGGGAGCCCTGGCTCCCTGTACCTACAGCCCAGAACCTATTATGGGGCCATCCGCCACTCCCAGCATGCCTCACAGCCTCATCTCTGGCCACTCGGGGGCGCCTTGAAGCTCCTCACAGCTCCCGGTCCTCACAGAGCTGTTGTCCTTTGGCTTAAGGTGTGTGTCATCTCTATTACTCTTCCCCCACCACCTTTTTTTTTTTTTTTTTTTTTAAATGTCCAACAAAGTTCTACTTTGGCTTCAAAACCTAGCTGTGAAATACCTTCTCTGGGACTTCTTCCCATTTTCTTCATGTTGGTGTAGCATTATGCTGGTGCTTCTGCTTGAGCATTCAGACCTGTGTCTAATACCTGTGTTAGGCAAATCTTAGTAAACCTTTGTTGACCTGCCTGAGCTTGGGGACCTGCTTTTCATTGTCTAGGTTTATTGGTGAGGGGTAGGAGAGGTGACAGAAATTCTCTAAAAGCTTAATAAACTGGAATGTTTGAAGGATTTAAGTTTTACACTATGTTCCCTTTTGTTACATTTCATGGTAAGAGGAGGCAGGACCAACAGTCTTTGCCTAGGTTTTTGATGGCTTATTTTTTTTAAGGGATAACTGAAATGTCACTAGCAATTTTGGTACCCAGAGAAGCTGAGCCATTCTGAGGTCGGTGACCTGTTTTCTTTATATCTGACTGTGTATCTGTGCTCGGTCCCCTTGAATTGTAACCCAGGTGCTCTTACAAAGTCTCAAAAAGGAAATCCCCACCCGCTCTGTCACATCTGCCCAGAGTGCTCAGAGCAGCATGTACCCTGTGCAGGTAGCCATCCCTTCTCTAGAGTGCCTGTGCTCTGGCAGACCAGCCAATCTGCTTCTCCATCTTAGTCACGCTGCTCCGACCCTGACACTGCCTGGTGCCTGCCGGAGCCGGTGCTGCTTGCAGCAGATTACTGTATGCTTGTTCCTGGGCCCGTTTCCTGTTTCTATTCTAGTTGCTGGTGGCTCAGCTCTGCTTCCTGCCTGTGTGTCTCACACAGATTCCTCTTGCTGGAACCTTTTGTTTTCTTCAGAAAACTTCATTCTGAAAACTAACCGAGCCTCACCTCTAGTGTGATGGCTCCTGGGCTTAGTTAACATTGCTGACGACTGGTGGGAAATACCCCGTCCCACCAAGCATGCCACTTGAATTTGACCTTGTTTTTTCAGTTTGTCCCCACTCCTGCTACAGGAAGCTGGTGGTTTGTTACTTCAACCAGAAATTGGTATAAGAAGATAAACTAGGATCTTGTATGGGCCAAACGTGTCTTTGGTCATTAGCTGTGCAGGGCTGTGCCCTGGTTCTTTACCCCCTGGATTATGTAAACATATTTCCTGCTTCTGAGGAAGACAGTTGGTGCCCTCTCTAGCCCAAGCCCAGAGAATACTTATTTGGGGTTGGGCAGGTAATGCTACCCTCAGCAGAGTAAAAGCTTGCAGAGAATATAGGGATGGAAAGGAAAGCATGTGCTGACTCAGCCTTCCATCTTCTGTGAGCCATTCAGCTCCCCCCCCCAGAGCTTAGAGTGGGAGGGAGAAAGTACAGGAAGATGGTAAAAAGGGAAGAAGTGAAGGAAGTTGTCCTGGACAAATGTATTTTAAAGTTCTAGGCTTCCCCATCTTGCCCATTTTTCCTCAGAAGATTCTGACTTAGGGAATATGCTTTGTGAATAATTTCTTTCATCTTCACAACTACACTTCGTGTCGTCTGACAAAATTATGTCAGAGACAGTGGTTTCTACACTGAACCTAGGCCATACTAAACCCTAGGTAGTTTAATAGAGAAGGGTTTAATATAGCAAATAGGGCTTGAAGATTGGTCGAAGGATTGAGGGAGCGTGCCTCTGGGCTTGTCCTCTGGGAATCGGGATCTAGACCTAGATTTGACCCACCAAGGGAACTTCCTCTTGGGAGCCACTATCAGCTTGCGTGCTCTTCGTCTGCTATCTAGGGATTGGTAAGCTGGAATCAAGCAGCAGCAGCTGCAGCCACCAGAACTAGCGCCCAGTTAACTGGAAGATGAAACCAAAATGCTCCTGTAGAAACAAGGGAAGGAGACAGAAGTATGGCCACTGCCATACTTTGATCTAATCTTGAGTCTGATTCTAATTAGCAGAACCTAAATTGTAGCCAAAAGCATCTGCAGGGGGATTCTGGGAAATGTAGTTTTTAGCTTTTTAACCTCTGCAGTTAGGAAAAGAGCAGAGTGGAGGCAGCATGAGCTACTCCACAGAATATTCACCACACTAACACAAACACCATCGTCCCCTTTCACCCCACACTTTACATATACGAGAACCTAAGGCCCAGAAAGGGTATAGGAGTTGCCCAAGGTCATTCAGTAACTGAGAACATGGGGTTCCCTGACTTCTAGCCCATTGCTTTTACTATTAGGACCAACTCCTATAAAGGATCTGCAAAAAGCTTTAAGAGAAGGAAGAATGCCATATTAAAAAGACAGACTTTGTCTTCCATGTATTCTTCTCTTTGGAGAGAGGAAAGGAGGTGGGATGGAGAGGTGTGAGATTGAAACTTCTAGGCAAAGGTAATGATACTATAGCTTCTGGGTTTGGGTCTGCTCCCCAGGAAGATGTAGGAAGCATTTATTCTGGAAGGAAGAAACCTCAAAAGCTCGAATTTCTTGAATTTCCCGAGTCAACATATGGATGAACTCAGTTGCCTTGGTGATAGTGGCTTTCCTCCATCTTTATCTCCTCTTCCCCTTCTCTCCTGTTGGTGCTTTTACAACCTTCTGCAAAGCCGTTTGGGAGACGACCTCAGTGAGGTACCTACCCTGGTTCTGCCATTGTCCTCCTTCAAGAAGACCAACCAGAATCCAAAAGCTAGCCCCTAGGTGTGGGACTGCCAAGCTGTGTCTTGTCTTTCTGGGGAAGAGGGTGAGAAGCAGCAGAGGGTGAGGGGTATCTTGGGGTTTTTGAACAAAGTTTGCCTAGCAATGCTGTCTTTACAGAAACCAGTAGGGCCCCCTGCAGCAGAGTGAGAATCTGGGCCCAGAGGGGAGGGCCCATAGGTGTGGAGCTATGTTAACATACCTGATAAATCTAGCACAGAATCAGCTCTGTTGTCTTTTTCTCATATTTCTAAGATATTTGGTGTTCTACCTGAAAGCTGTGATGAAACTGGTATGTGATCTAGGGCTGTCCCTCTGGGGGCCACTGCTTGATCTCTTGTTCTGTCTACCTCGGTAGCCAGAACCTATTCCTCCTCCACACCTGCTGTCAGCATGGAATTGTCTGGTATTGTGACGTAATCTCTGATTGCCCTGAGGTGGAGCTCACCTCCACACTGTTAGCTTGCTTGCCATTTGACTTTTCCCAAGGGGGCTAAGAAACCTCGCCTTGTTGCAGGTGGGAACTGGGCATTGGAGGCGTAAGCTGACAGCTTATCTGTCCCTTCCAGCTTTGATGTGGGAAGAACACTGAATGTTGTTTACCGAGATGCGAGAAGGTGATCTCCTGATGGTTGGGGGAAAGGTAGGAGAGAAGTCGAGTTCCAGTAGTCCGAGGACCTGTGCGCAGAGGCACTGCTGTCACGAGTGCGCGTCGTTCCTCTTCCCCCTGCTTCGTCTTCTACCTTTAGGACTTGACCGTGTCTTTCCCTATATATAGAGTTGGTGTTTTTGGTTTTAAAGGCCTTCAGGGTTGATGGCTGTCTTTTCTGGTTTAAGAGTCTATCCATTTCCCACTCAGATTTGTTTGTTCCACTTCTTCCTTCTAAATTTTTGGATTTTATCTAGACCTGTAGGTCATGGTAAGGAAGACCACTGGAGATACACATTTAGAGCTTTAAATATCAAACCAAGGAGGCCATCCAGCCCCCCAGACCTCGGTCTGCACTGTGTTCAGCGCAGTGCCAAGCTCACCTTCCCCGCCGGTGCACATCGCATCCTCCTTGTTTTCTGGTTGCTATATTTCTGAGGAGCAGCCAAAGGAGGTGGAAGCTTAAGGCAGTACCCCTCCCCCTTACACTTCTCAGACCCAGAATTCTACTGTGTTTTCTGTGTTATTTTCCTGCCCCCCTTTTCCTAGTCTGCTTGCTCAAGTTCAAGGATCCAAGCTGATGACCATGAAGGAACATGGTCTGTGTGGTTGGCCTTCCTGATGGAATGCAGGACTTGGAGAAAGTAGGGAGTTCTTCACTTCTTTGCCTTCTCTAGCTTTACAGTGCTCTTTTCCTGCTGGGATTAGAATAGCCCTTTTCCATAAATATGCACCGGTCTTGACTGCTCTAACTCAGACCCAGCTCTGCCCTAGTTTCTTTTTTTTTTTTTTTTTCAAATTTGAGTCTTAGCTAGTGACCCTTAGAACACGCTGTACATTTTTGGCCAGGAGGTGGTTTTTGACTAGAGAAGACATTCTCTGTCTTGGCCTAAGTGAGAAACCCTGGTAGGGGGAGGGGTGTGTGTCAGAAGACTGCTCAGGTAGTAACATGGGTATCATACGGACCTGGTGGGGTCTGTGACAAACCAGAAAGCAGGGTTTCAATCCATCAGCGCTCTCTGGGAGTTCTAGCATCTGTTGTTTTCACAAGTTGGGAACCTGGATTTTTTTCTGTAGAACGTCTGCATCTTTAGAAAGATCTCTGTGGGGATGTTGGGCAGTGGATTAAAAGGCTCTCTGGGGTCTGTGGGTTGGCCCAGGCAGCGTCTTGTGGGTTGCCCATGTAGCTTTGGTTCCCTTGAACTGGTGTTTATGATTTTTCTGGGGGTGGGGATGTGTGTGGGGAGCACCATCTCTCTGTTGCCAGCTAACATTGTGTTTGGTGTTTGTTTGACTGGTTTGGGGAGGGGCCAGTGCAGGGAGATGAGCAGAAGCGCTCAATGTGATTCAGCCTCCAGCTGAGCAGATCTGTGGGAGCAGAGTATAAACCCCTGGAAAATCAATGGCAGCTGCAATGGCTGAGCTGCTGTCTGAAGGGGTGCCCACTGTAGGAATGCCAGCAGCCCAGCACTCTTTCTTCTCCCCTCTTTTCACCTCAGCGGCGCCCTCAACCTTCACTCAAAGGGTCAGACCTACCTCAAGAGATTCTGCTGAGGTGGATTAGGACAGTGGGTTCTTGTATTTTTGTAATTAGATGGAAATTTCTCCAGGGACACAGAGACCTGCCTCCCAACAGCCTCCTCTCCAGACATTCCTCCCTTTAGTACAATTCTGTCAAGAGTTCTTACCAGGCGGCCGAGGTCCTTTCAGCATCACACTTCTCAGTTTTAGTCGGGAAAGTCAGTTCCCTTGATGACAACACCCGAGTCCCTCCTTCAACTGTGGAGGTCTAGAGTGAAGGTACAGTGTTGGGGTGAGGGAAGGACTGTTAAAGAAGAGAGAGAGACTAATAGAGATTGGATCTAAAGAGGATGCTTTTGAGTAATATTTATCAAGCATTTTATCTTTTGTGGGCCTGGCATTAGTAGTAACATTGGAGGCTCTCACCCCACGGGCTAGTGAGGAGAGGGGCAGATTGAGCATAGTGCCACCAGTCCTGAACTTTGGCTCTGGGGGATCTTGAAGGGACTCGGCTTTGTCTGTGGAGGGAGGGGGGATCAGGGAAGTTATACTGTGGTTGTGGAGGCTTTGCCCCCACGAAGCTGTTCTTGTCTTTGAAGTTCCCAAGGCAGAAAACAACTCTAGTCTGTAGTCGCTGCACTGGTGGTGCAACTTCACACAACTGGTCTTCCCACCCGATTCTCACTGATGGCTGGGAAATGGGCTGCCCGGTGCTGTTAAGGCGCGTTCTGTTGCCCCATTGTTGGGCACGGCTGTGGGCAGGGGGTTGGACCTTGCTTGGCTCATGCCCCTGGAAAGGAGCTTTCCCATGTTGTAGTTTGGGGCTGCTCAGCAAGACCCAATTGTCCTGCAGTTTGGAAGGGTGGTCACAGGGCCGGGTGAGGAAAAAAGTGTGGGGCTTTGAAGTTATCTGAGATGAGGCCACCTGGAGGCCAGGAATGTGTTGACTTCTCTCTCTGAGCCCCACCTTTGTGCCTGATAGTAGGGTTAGGGCACAGGAGCACAGGCTGAGATCACATAGCTACTTTCATGGGACTTCTGCTTATCTCCCCGGATTCTGAGTCATTCTCTTCCCCGCTCCATCCATTAAGTACCCTTCTGAGGACCCAGAGGTGAGGAAAAGTACTATACCCTTTAGTTTAGAAAAAGTAGGCTTAAATCAAGAAAGTTACAGGTGAAAGGGCTGACTTGAAATAACCATGAAAGAAAGTTTAGTAAGGAAGAGTGGCTAGGAAAGAGAGGGACACACAGCATGGTAGACTTGGGGAGCTGAATTGTCTGGTTTTGCTCTTTTCTTCTGCAAAGAACTAAGTGATGCCGAGTGAGGTTAGCCTCTTAGAGTCATGTAGCTAACCACCCAGCATGTCTGGAGACAAGCTGTTGCCTCGTGTTGTGTGGAGCATGGAGCCCAGCCATTGATGTTGGCAAGCTCCCACCTTATGGTGGGAAGAGTGCAGGCTTTGGAGTCAGAAATATGGGTTTAAACCCAGTTCTCCTGTTTAACAGTTTTCTGTCCTTGGGCAAGTCATTTAACTTCTGAGCTTCTTGCTTCTTTGCTAAAATGGGCATGATCCCTACCCCAGAAAATGATGCGAGAATGAAGTGTGAGACAGCCAGGTACCCTTGGGTTGAACACCTGAGAGTTATGTATTCATGTCAGTTCTAAGTCCCTTCAAGAGGAAGATATGAAGGATCTTGCTTTACTCCTCTTTCTAACATTCTTTGAATTTGGAGATTTGGTCTCCCAGAGCTTTCTTTATGAAATTCAACATGTACATGTATGGGATCTCTTCTTGGAGGTGGGTGGGCCCTGAAAAGCGTCCTGGAGACAAGAAGAGTCTGACCTTTTCTCTACTGTGCATTCCCCACCAGGCAGTCAGAAGGTACCAGAAAGAAATTATTCATTGTCCACAGAGTAATAACCTGTAGAAAAAGGGAAGAGGGAGTTTGGTGAGGGTTTGTTTTTTTTTTTTTTTGGAAACTTGGGGTAGGGGGTAAGAAATAAGAGTTCTCTGAGCCTTTCCCAGAGCGGTTTCTGCTTTTCCACAGTGCATGTAGTCCAGGCAGGATGATGGTCCCAAACTGTAGGATAGTGCCAGTCTCCTTGTCTTTTCTTTCTTCTTCCTTGAAGTGTGAAAGTCACTCAGTTGTGCCCGACTCTTTGTGACCCCATGGGCTATACAGTCCATGGAATTCTTCAGGCCAGAATACTGGAGTGGGTAGCCCTTCCCTTCTCCAGGGGATCTTCCCAACCCAGGGATCGAACCCTGGTCTCCTGCATTGCAGGCGATTCTTTACCCGTTGAGCCACACGGGAAGCCCGTTTCTTCCTTAGTGCCTGCTTAAACCCTGACTGGGGAGTAAGAGGCAGCCTCTTCTGTGTGTTGATTCGTTCCTGGCATTTCAGCCAGCACTGCTCTCTAGGGAGGGTTGGCATTTAATCTCTTGGACGAAGACCCCTCATTGGAACAAGTCTGGGTGGGTCAGATCACCCATCTTTCTATTTAGCAAAGACTGAAGGAAAGAAAGAGAATCATTGTACTGAATATTTGGGGCGGGGGAGGTGTTTGATAGAGGTAGTCTCTTCTTCCTCTGATCCTTGACATATAAATGTTGCTTTAAAGAAGGCTTTATGAAAAATCAGGCCTCCCCAAAACTTATTTGTCTTAAGTCATTCCTAAAGTTTGTCTTTTCCTTGAAGTTTGTCAAAACTGTTGCCTCCTTTCCTACCACCTGCCTTTCATCAAAGGTTAGGTTTCCCAGCCTCTTCTGTGTTCTTCAGGGTTTCCTCCCATTCTCCAGCCTGGGAGCAGCCTCCCTCCGTGGCCGTGGGCCCGTTAGGCTAGGCTGACAGAGTGCTAGTGCAGATTTGGTCTCTTCGGTCTGTGCATTTGGACTTTTTTCATCCGGGACTTGTCATTCAAGTGAGTATGGCTGAGTTGTGAAGTTCCTACCACATTCACATGCACCCCATGCTTGCGCACATACACATTTACTACAAGTGTGTGTGTAGTATTTACCTGGGGTGGATGGTTTCCCTGCCAGTAGTCAGCACAGCTTGGCAAAAGCTCTTCACAAGTGAAGAATATGAGAACTCCATCTGGGGGGTTAACAAAAGCTCCATTTCTCAAGGATTCAGCCAAATTTCTGAGAAAACCCTGAACTGAACATTGCCATGAAACTTCCTTATTGATGTTGTTTAATCTGCTCAGCAAAATGAACTGATGTCATCCTTGTGAGTCTCTGTTGGGAGATTGTTTAACCCCCTTCTGTAACCCTGATCTGGTATCTTTCTGCTTGAAAATGTACTCAGTCAGGCAGCCGATTCATGTTAGAACTCGCAGGTCTTCCTGCGAGAGCACTAGCAAACCCCCGCCCCACACCCCCAATGAGGTATGGCCTGTGTGATTTTCGGGCATGGTTTTGTTGTGGTGTGAAAAGAAGGTGTTAGCTGCTGAGTTCTGTTTGTCAGCAGAGCCTGACAAACCCATGCTGGCACTCGCTGGGGCTGGGCAACCAATCACAGCTGGAACGCTTATCGTCATGGAATCCCTATGGGCTTCCTCTATCAGGTCATATCCCAAAATAACATTGGGCAGTATTTCAAGTGAAGAAACGAAGGCTTTCGGGGCTGTAGCCAGCCTGGAGTGTGAGATTCTGTGTGAAATAGTTGGACCTGCTCCAGCGCTTTTGATCTGCATGGTAGATGAGCAATAAAATGCATGAAACACGTTGGAAACACGTGAGGAAATTCTCCCTGGCCCTGCTGCTTCCTTGGAACTGGCAGGGCACTGAGTGGGCTGATCCTCACCTCCTGTCTCTCAGCAGGATTGTGCTTGGAGGAAAGCAGAGCTGGGAAAAGAGATCTTTCCACTTACAGGGCATTGCTGTAGTTCTTTTCAGCAGTCCTCCTGGAAGGCACCTGTTGGGTGGACTTGGGAGAACTGAGACCCAGAGTCCTGAAATGCTAAAAGGTGGCCCAGCAGAAGGAGCGAACAGGGGCTTGGATTGTTTGGACTTTGTGTGCTAAGTGTTGTAGAAAGTCGAACTCGTTAGGCACATTGAGGTCTGACTCAACAACCAGACATCCAGCTCTTTGTAGAACAAAAGACCTGAAAAACTGGCTTTTTGTAGGGTAGAAAGCAGAGGTGTGTCCTGTGCAATAAAAGGACATGGAGTTTAGAGCAGTGTCCATGTAGATGGAGCGGGGAGCCCTCTTTTGGAGTCTTCCGCCTTTACCTCTCCCTCTCATTTCCCAATAAAAACTTTTCCTGTGATTAGCTGCTGGAGCTGATGGGTGTGTCTTACATCTTATACTGCCGCGTGTTGTTGTGTTGTGTCTCTTATTCCAGGGTACTGCTGCTGGTATTGCATTTTCCATATGGCCCTGACCATGTGGTGCCAGTAGAGTTTCTTGCAAATGCCCCAGGGGCATCACAGACTCAGATTTGTCCAGTCATCTTGTCGTTTTAAGTGATAGAACTGAAGCCTAGCTTGTTGCTAGCTTGCCCGAGGTCACAACTGATAAGTACCAAGAGCTTTAGTCTCCTAACTCAAGGTTGTGATGCTTTTTCCTCAGTCTTTATGGTATCACAGCATAATGGAGAGAGAACACAGGCTTTGGGGTTCAGCAGATCTGGGTTCAAAGTCTTAATTTCTGTCATTTACTTGGTGGGTGGCTTGGGCATGTCTCCTGGAGAATCAACTTACTCCTTTTTAACATATTAGTGGTACTAGTATCTACAGCTGAGAATTGTGGATAATTAAGGAACTCCATAGCGTGGCTCAGGTGGTAAAGAATCTGCCTGCAATGCAGGAGAGACCCGAGTTTGATCCCTGGATGGGGAAGATTCCCTGGAGAAGGGAATGGCCGCCCACTCCAGTATTCTTGCCTGGAGAATTCCATGGACAGAGGAGCCTGGTGGGCTACGGTCCATGGCGTCACAAAGAGTCAGAGTCAGACATGACTGAGTGACTAACACTTCCACTTCCATAAAATGTCTGAAGCATCATAGATGCTCAAATGATCATTAATATTCATATAAATGCTCAGTTCTTTCCTGTGCTAACATTCTAGGTTTGTTTGTTTTTTTTTTTTCAATTTATTTATCTTGGTTGCACTGGGTCTTTGTTACTATGCGGGGGCTTTCTCTAGTTGCGGTGTGCAGGCTTCTCATTGCAGTGACTTCTCTTGCTGCAGAGCACGGGCTCTAGCGTGTGGGCTCAGTAGCTGTGGTGCTGGGGCTTAGTTGCTCTGCAGCATGTGGAATCTTCCTGGACCAGGGATTGAACCCGTGTCCCCTGCATCAGCAGGTGGATTCTTATCCCTCTGCCACCAGGGGAGTCCAACATTCTGATTCTTAAAAATTTCTTTTTTTAATCAACCCCTCCCCCGACCACTTGCCATCTGATGACAACGGTAGTTTTGAGGGACTGGCCTCATACCAATCAAATGAGAGAGATAAGAAGATTAATGCTGATTCTTTCCCTACTATTATTCTCTGCCCAGGCATTCCAGTCCACGTGGGCTGCTGTTGACAAGTGGTTTATTTAGTACTTTTTCTCCAGAGGAGCCTCAGGGCACTTTACCAAAACTGACAGCTCTCCTCAGAGTGCCTCTGTGAAGGAAGCCACCACGTTGCCAGCACAGGCCTCCAGGCCCCTGGGATCCCTCAGCTGCACTAGGACACTCACCTGTGTGTCTCTGGAGAGCCTGATTTATAACACACTCTAACTGAAGGAGCATTTGCAGGCTTTACTCTGACCTTGTAGCAGTGGTCGGTGAGCTGGTAGGGTTTTTTCCTTTTATTTTTGTTTATTGAGATACAATTGACTTACAACATAATACTCATTTCAGGTGTATAATGTAATGATTCAGTATATGCATGTGTTGCAAAATGAGTACTGCAAGTCTAGTTAACGTCATCCCTAAAGTTTACAGGGCTTCCTGGTGGCTCAGACGGTGAAGAGTCTGCCTGTAGCGCAGGAGACCCAGGTTCGATCCATGGGTTGGGAAGATCCTCTGGAGAAGGGAATGGCTACTCATTCCTGTATTCTTGCCTGGAAAAGCCATGGACCGAAGAGCCTGAAGAGCTGTAGTCCATGGGATCGCAAAGAGTCGGACACCACTGAGTGACTAACATATAGTTGCAGAATTTTTTTTCTTGTGATGAGAACTTTTGAAAGATGTCAGATATACAGTTTTATTAACTCTAGTCACCGTGCTGTACATCACACCCCCTTGGCTTATTTATTTTATAACTGGAAGTTTGTACTGTTGACTCCCTTCTCATTTCTCCTTCCCCCTCTGACAGCCAACCAACGTGAGCTGGCTTTGTTTATTTTAGATTCCACATGTAAGTAATATCGTATGGTACTTACTTTCTCTGACTTGCTTCACTCAGCATAATGCCCCTCAGGTCCGTCCGTGTTGTCACAGATGGCAAGGTTTCGTTCTTCTTTATGACTGAGTATTCTTGTGTGTGTACACACCACATTTCCTTTATTTATTCATCTGTCATTGGGGTTAGGTTGCTTTCCTGCTTTGGCTGTTGGAAATAATTTTTCCATGTTGCAGTGAACATGGTAGTATGTGTATCTTTTCAAGTGATTGCTTTGGTTTACTTAGGATAAATATCCAGAAGTGAAATAGCTGGATCACTTGGTAGTCCTTTTTTTTTTTCCTCATTTTTTGAGGAACCTTCATACTGTTTTCCGTAGTGGCTGTACCAGTTTATATTCCCACCAACAGTGCCCAAGGGTTCCCTTTTTTCCACATCCTTGCCAAAATGGGTTTCTTTATTTTTGTCAATAGCCATCCTAATAGACATGAGGCTCGTTATGGTTTGAATTCCTTTTCCCTGATAATTAGTGTTGTTGAACATCCTTTATTTTTTTCCCCCTCCTCAGTTCCTCAGAAGGTGTCCAAGGATATATACCAAATGGAATAGGGTGCCTCTATTGAAAGCAGCCAAACGAGAACAGAGGGGGACTTTGAGTTTATGTGTACTATCTGAGCTATTTTTACCATGAAACTGTTCATGTTTTACTTGTTTAATTAAAGACAGAAATGTTTAAAATAATTTTTCAAGGCCACTGGAAGAGTTCTTGTCTTATGGCTGGACCGTTGATTCTTGTTCTGTTCCAAAATATGTTGATTTCTTTTTCCTCTAAGCAAGTAGCTCTTATTACTAGAAGCTGGTGGTTTGGTAAAGAATGGAGACAGTAGGAAGGAATGCGAGGGAAGCTCATGGTCCCTAAAACAGAGCATTGGGCTGTGGTTTCTGTTATAGACCAGGGCTTAACAAGTGGCTTTCGAGGCCTTTTCTGGCCGACACAGTTGGCTCCTCTTGTCATCTTGCTGCCACTTTGGGTTTACCCTTCTTGGTTCAGAAGCCAGGTGTCCTGGGACAGCTTAGCCCTCAACGTGGAAGGAATCCTCTGTTGGGATGAACCCAAGGCTCTTTAGAACTCCAGATGCTTTAGTCCTTTGAAAAGAAAGAGGCCCTTTGGTGTTACCTAGAGGAGGGCTTCTTAAGTTCTCGTCCATGCTGGGACTAATTCTAATTGCATTTTTAAAGCATGCTATGGTGTACTGGGTCTGCTTCTTATAGAAAAGCTAGCATTTTCTGAAATCTCAGCTCACCCTGAGAGCTGAACACAGACAAATGTACACCTACCTGCCTGCCTTGCCTTCAAGGCGAGCTTTGTTCCCACAAAACTCAGCAGAAATACTCCCAACCTAGTAAAGTAACCAACTGGTTTGCAAAAGGTCCAGCCAACCTGGACACTTGGGGAGAGCGTAAGAGGTACTCTTGATCTCCAGTGTTATTGTCTGACTCTAGGGTCAGAATCTCCTCCAACTCAACTTTCCAAGGTGAGCTTGTTGTGGGAATAGGAATAGACTCAAATCAGGCCATTTTGGATTTTTTTCCTCTTCAGATGTGTCTCTTTAAGAGAACTCTTTTCTTAACCATTTGAGCCTTAGGGTTTTCCCAGACCTGAGCCTGTTCCCAAAGCTTTCATCCTTTCTTCAAAGTGTAGTTAGTTCCCAGCTTGAAGTTAATGTATGATGTTGAGCCTGTGGTGTTGCCAGAGAGTGAAATTGGGGCTGGGGTAGGGTGGGGATGCATTTTCTGGGGTGAATATCTTCCTTTTTTTTCCTTTCTTTTTTGGCTGGGCCACATGGCATGCAGGATCTTGGTTCCCTGACCAGGGATCAAACCCATGCCCCCTTCTGTGGAAGTGTGGAATCTTAACCACTGAACTGCTGGGGAAGTCCCTCTTTTTTTTTCTTTTTCAGAGTATTTTTTCATATTGAGGTCCTAAGTGCTAACCTTGGGGTTTACTGATGGAGCGTGAACTTTTTTTTAAGAGTGAAAAGTGAACTCTTTACAGTTTAATTCAAGACACAATCCCTAAGCACAACCCCCAAATAAACACCAAGTTCTCATTGAAACATAAAACTAAAAAAAAAAAAAAAACTTGGTTTGTTCAGTTGGCAAACATTTGTTCATCCCTGTTATTGGCCAGGTGTTAGGAATGTAGTCCCAGGCCTTCTTGGCAGTTAAGGAATTGTCTGTGTAATATATCCCTTTCTTACCTCCTACCCCTTATGTTTTAAAGTATGGCAACTTGGAGTGAGTTCTTGGTAAATGTAGGTTATAATAATCTGATGCAGAGGGGATCTGTGAATGTTGCCCAAACTTGTTAACATTTTCTTATAGCTCCTGGTGCCATGCTGGCAGTGTTGTAAGTTTCCCCGTTGGAAGAGAACTAAAGGCTCACTGACAGAGCTGCTCTCTTTTGACTATAGAAGTTGGGGCTGGGAAAGAAGATGAAAGTACTCAATCTGCTTCTGGTAGATAGACCAGGGGTCAGCAAACAATAGCTTGTGGGCTAGCTACTTGTTTTTATAAATAATATTTTGTTAGGGCACAATCACATCCATTTGTTTACGAATTGTCTGTGACTACTTTTGTACTCTGATGGCCTGAGTTGAACAGTTGTGACACAGACTGTATGGGCTGCAGAGTCTAAACTATTCTGTATCTAGCCCTTAATAGAGTGTTTGCTGTATACTGTAAGCTCTAGTATCACGAGTACATAAATGTGTGCCCTGTATTTACTTTGGGCTGTTTAAGGAAAATGTTAATCCTGTAGTAGGATTGTTGAACAAAGAATCTTTCTACCTCAAAATTGCTAATCCATATCCTTGTGTATATGTTCCAGGATCTGTCTGGTTCAATAGATGATCTCCCCATGGGGACAGAAGGAGCTCTGAGCCCTGGAGTGAGCACATCAGGGATTTCCAGCAGCCAAGGGGAGCAGAGTAATCCAGCTCAGTCTCCCTTCTCTCCCCATACCTCCCCTCACCTGCCTGGCATCCGAGGCCCCTCCCCGTCCCCGGTTGGCTCTCCTGCCAGTGTTGCTCAGTCTCGCTCAGGACCACTCTCGCCTGCTGCAGTGCCAGGTACTATCAAGTACTGACCTCTGGGGAAAGGGAAAGAGGACTGCTGTGACCCCCGCACACCCCCACCTCCTCCCCCGCATGATATTAGGGAGTCCCGGCCTTCCACTGGCTGAGAGATTCCCTTCAGCATTTGAAGAAAGGAGATGGGAGCCCCTTTGCTGGATCCTCCAGTGTATGTGATCCTGGGAGGTTCTTGGCCTTCCCAGAAGCCATTTCCACTTCGAACTTAACCTGCTGACTAGGTTTTCCAGGTGTAGCCATGACTGGCTTACTTCTTTCTCTCTCTGGAGCAGGCAACCAGATGCCACCTCGGCCACCCAGTGGCCAGTCGGACAGCATCATGCATCCTTCTATGAACCAATCAAGCATTGCCCAAGATCGAGGTGAGAGCCTGGGCTTCAAGGGAGAGGGGTGGAGGGCAGAGGCAGACCTTTGGTTCATTATCTCTGCAACAGCTTTTGGAGAACTATATGACCATGAAGCTTAGGACAATCTCAGCAGCAGATTGTGAAATTAGGATGGGCTTGGCCATCTTGGTGGCTCCAGAATTATATCTCCCCACAGCCATTTTTATTGGTCATGTGTTTTGATGGATTACCCCTCCATTGTGCCTAATTTGGTCAGCAAATACTAAATACTCAGCATCAAATCTTTACCCTGTAAATCCTACAGCGTTTATCAGGGATTTGGGGCAGGGGTCTTTGCTTTTTTTTTTTTCCCTCAAACCTCCATTTAGTAGAAACAGTTGGTATGCCCTGGGTTAATGACTATGTCACTTTTGAGGGTGCCTAAAAGAGCACATAATTATACAACAGATAAGAGACTTCATGTAAGTATTTGCTAAAGAAAATGTAGATGGTGAAGTCCTAGGATAAGGGAGAGTATTCGTTCCCATGGTACTGAGATAATAACTATGTGGACACTACCCACAAATAGGTTACATGCAGAGGAACCCCCAGATGCCCCAGTACAGTTCCCCCCAGCCCGGGTCAGCCTTATCTCCACGTCAGCCTTCCGGAGGACAGATGCACACAGGCATGGGCTCCTACCAGCAGAACTCCATGGGGAGCTATGGTCCCCAGGGGAGTCAGTACGGCCCACAGGGTGAGTATACTACCCAGGCAGGAGTACATGGGGGTGAGGCTAGAAAAGAGTTCCTTGTTTGATAGGTTGCTATCTGGGTTATAAGAGTAGAACTATGTTTGCCTTAAATCCACCCAGGCCAGGTCTTAAAGTAGAGCAGGACTGCCATCATGGGAAAGTCCTTGAATCTCTCTGAGCCTCTGTTTCATCTGTAAAATGAGGATAAGGTAATTTAGCCCAAGACAGAGCACAAACACTTAGTAAGTGGTAATTATTGGTTATTAATTTTTATTTTTTAGTAAATTAGTCCCAATAGAATAGATATTTGCTCAAAATCAGCCCTAGATGGATCTCAAGCTGAATTTCTTAGAGCATGGAAGATGAGTGTGTAGAAAGGGAAGAATCTGGGAGGTGAAGGACCTGGCTTAGCAGCATAGCCAGCCTTGCCTGCCAGCCAGCCTTGCCCCGTGCTGTGCTGTCTTTAAGATGAGGGGCAACTGAGGCCTGGCTTTATACATTCCTGCCACACCCTCCTTAAACTTTTTTTTTTTAATGGACTATGAGGTTTTGTTGTTTTTTTAAAGAGACCATGAAATTGGTCTCTTTCCAGACCAAATATTGAATGATTCCCATTGTTTATGTCTTTAGAGTTTAAGAGTTGAGCATTATTAATGAGTTGCCAGTGAGTCACTAACCAAGTCTCTGTATCTTCTCTCCTTCCCCTCTCAGGAGGCTACCCCAGGCAGCCAAACTATAATGCCTTGCCCAATGCTAACTACCCCAGTGCAGGCATGGCTGGAAGCATGAACCCTATGGGTGCTGGAGGTCAGATGCATGGGCAACCTGGCATCCCACCTTATGGCACACTCCCTCCCGGGAGGATGAGTCACGCCTCCATGGGCAACCGGCCTTATGGCCCTAACATGGCCAATATGCCACCTCAGGTTGGGTCAGGGATGTGTCCCCCTCCCGGGGGCATGAACCGGAAAACTCAAGAAACTGCTGTTGCCATGCATGTTGCTGCCAACTCTATCCAAAACAGGTAAGGCCTGGGAAGTGAAGGGGGACAGTAGCAGTGCAAGGAGAGCATTTCATCTAATTGGGAAGCGAGCATTTAATCTAATTGCAGAGTCGTTTAGGTCGTTGAGATACTTCTGGACCTAAACCATGTTATCTTGGTAAATAGGCATTTTATTGAGAGCGCTTTAGAAAACCAGGTTTCTTTACAGTGAAAAAGACAGCAGAAGTGCTGACTTGTAAGCATCTCAGATTGGTATCAGACATCATATGTAAAGAAATTTATAAAGTATACGTTACTTTGATTAGTAAAATAGGTTTTCAGAATTTATTTCTTCTGCCAATCCAGCTTCTTGGTTTCCAAAAATACTTTTGAACGATGCACATGATTTGCGCCTGCGGTGTGGGAAATGGAGGATGGTGAGGTTGTGGTCTGCCGTCTCGCTTACTCTTCTGTGTGCTCCTTTGTATTTGACTCTGGTGCGAAAGTGCAGAAGGCTTGTGTGATTTGGTTTATGACTTCAACATTCATCTCTTCCTTGGCCACTGGCTTCAGTGACTATGATTCTGCTGTTTCTGAAGACTGTCTGTGTATCCCATTGTTGATGCTGACAGTTCTTAACAGTGATTCTTAACTGGGATGCTGGTGAACAAAGGTAGAATAGGGTAACTGAATAAAGAGAGGTGGATTTGATAGTACTTTAGGATGATAGAAACACAAAGTTTGCAGTAGGCCCATCAAGGAAGAATACAAAGGGGTGTTCCTGGCGGCCTAGTGGTTGGGATTCTGGCTTTCTCTGCTGTGGCTCAAGTTTAATACCTGGTCAGGGAACTGCGATCCCACAAGTTGTGCAGTGTGGCCAAAAAATAAATAAAACTAAGATTTTTTTTTTTTTTTTTTTGAGGTGTAGTTTAAAATACACAGACCCTCCAGGTGCTATGCTGTGAGTTTGGTTGGGGTGACATGACAGAGTAGTAAAACTGAGTATTTAATCTAGGCCTTTTGCCATAGTGAGGGCCCCTAAATGGAAACACAGCTTGACTTTGGAGATGCCTTAAAGGGAAGTAGTATTTAAGAGACACAGTAAGACTCCATTCTTCAAGGAGTGCATCCTTTAAAACTGAGCGATGATTTCCTTTGGGGAGCTTAAACCCTCTTAGAACTTTTGTGGGTGGTAGAAAATAAGAATATCTGTGTGCATGGTTGTAGTTTGTGGGGCCCATAAGACTTTCCCTTGTAAGCCTAACTAGATGATCTCGGCTCACACAGCCCTGTTTATCCCTAATTTGAAAGCTTAGTGTCTCTAACTCTTGTCTCTCACACTCTGCATCTTCTTCCTTAGACCACCCGGCTACCCCAATATGAATCAAGGGGGCATAATGGGAACTGGACCTCCCTATGGACAGGGGATTAATAGTATGGCTGGCATGATCAACCCTCAGGGACCCCCATATCCCATGGGTGGAACCATGGCCAACAATTCAGCAGGTAAGTCATAGGCATCACCCCAGGGATTTCTTCCAGAACGGTCTTTATGTCACAAACCCATCGGACTTTTCTCTTCTTTTGTAGGAATGGCAGCCAGTCCAGAGATGATGGGTCTTGGGGATGTCAAGTTAACTCCAGCCTCCAAAATGAACAACAAGGCAGATGGGACACCCAAGACGGAATCTAAATCCAAGGTAATGGCTTATATCTTGACTCCTCAACTTTCTGTCCCATCCTTTCAGTGATAGGAAGGAAAAAGAAGAAAGGGTGATTAGACTCCAGCCTTTTATATGACACCGACTAGATAATCTTGGCAAAGGGTGTTGTTACCTCTTCTTAACCATGAAGAGTCCCAGGATAATCGTTCATTGAATTAGGTATGAGTTAGCCCAAGGGGTCCTAATGTAAATAACATAGTGTTCTCATGTCTGTCTGATACGGAGGAAATGCCAGACTGGCAGAGTAGAATTCTCTACGCTGTACTCTCTGAAACTGTGACCCCTGTCCTTATGCACTGATAGATGACGTATGTCATGGGTGACTGGTTGTTGTCTTCCTGGACCTTCCTGGACTCAGAACAGCAGGAATGGTTGGTACCCTATGTTCCATAAAGGGGGAGAAGAGGCAGGTGGGCTTTGGGTCCTTGACCTCTCTCAGGTTGGTCCTGGGTCTGCTCTCTGTTGGGCTGTGTGGCATTCTGGGGACCTGCTCAGTATCTGAGTCATTTAAAATATTTCTGCCCTTCGTCATACCTCATTTTCCCTACCTTATAAAGTAGGGGAAATAACAATCCTAGCTGCCACCTCTTGTGGACGTTCACCTCTGGCTTCCAGACCCTTTTAGTCATCCTCATGTCTTGGATAGTCATCCAAAGCCATTCAAGCAGAACCCTTCCTTTCTTAAGAGGAGGAAAAGTTCCTTTTCATTTTAGTCTATCGTCTCAAGGTCATATTTTTGAGTTTTCTTGATTTCTCTGAAACGTCTGTAAAAGTGTGTCCAGGCTCCTGGGTAGTGGTGTGGGTGTATTAGTGACATTGATGTCAGGTGGACAAGGGTTTGACTCTCAGTCCTGCTACTGAAACACTAGGAGATCTTAGGCATGGCCTCCTTGGTGCCTGCTGCCTTACCTTTTAAGAGAAGGATAATTGTAATACCTGTTGCATAAAGGCCTCTGGCACAGCACTCAATACCTAATGTATAGGCAGGGTTAGCTTGCTTTCTTTACAGGAAGGTCTAGCTCCCTTTTGGTTTTTGTGAAGGCAGGGCAGATGTTAGTGACCACCCCAGAGTGAGAAGCTTTACTACTGCCCTAATCAAGGGGCTTCTGAGACCCCTAGCATAGGCTTTGAATCTGACCAGTTCCTATGAATCTTGACCTGCCCCTTCCAGAAATCCAGTTCTTCTACTACAACCAATGAGAAGATCACCAAGTTGTATGAGCTGGGTGGTGAGCCTGAGAGGAAGATGTGGGTGGACCGTTATCTGGCCTTCACGGAGGAGAAGGCCATGGGCATGACAAATCTGCCTGCTGTGGGTAGGAAACCTCTGGACCTGTACCGCCTCTATGTGTCTGTGAAGGAAATTGGTGGATTGACTCAGGTGAGTGCCTGGCACTTGGCTCCCCCTGTGGTTTCAACAAGCCTTTCTGTAGGTACTCAGTGGCCTCACTGGTGCCATGCCTCCCACAGGCACATCACCCTCCCCTGCTCTCTGAGTCACATACTGACAGGCCAGGGAGCCCAGGCCTTCCAGAAGACAAGGCCACGGGAGGAGGCTGAGATCTCCATGGGTAGCGTGAAGTATTAGCATTAATTTACATGTGCCCAGAGTCCCCCTGAGTTGCAAAACAGGGCAAGTCTATGAGCATTCTGATTCCATGGCAGGCAGTTTGGAGTATGAGACAAGGGCAAGATTCAGAGAGGGTTCTGGTTTTGAATTCTTTCTTAGCCACTTACAACCTAAGTGACCTTAATCAAGAGGTGTAACCACTCTGAGCCTTCGTTTTTCTTATTTGTAATGTAGGGACAGTGTGTATCCTGCTAGACTGTTGAAAGCTAGGGATAATCAAACAAAACTTGGAGCAAGATTTCTGCCACATAAATTCGTCTCCAGGATGGTACAAGGGAAGCCAGAATAGTTGCTGATCCTTTCATTCTAGAAAGCTTCCCAGTGGAGATGGGACTTCAGGAGCTATTAAGTAGAAATAGTTTATGAAGGAAGAAGTAGGTGGGAAATTGTGTTTAGTTACTCTGTATGCGAGACTTAAATGAATGGATTAATCTCCACTGGAAACCCAAACTGAACACCACCCTGAGCCTTGCGCCTGCCCTGATAGCTTAAATCTTTATTTTATACTCAGCCCAGGAGTCAAACAGGTGAGGCAATCGTGGCAGACAGTCCATCATGCCTTGCAAACTTTCTTCCTATGTATGTTCTGTAGTCATCATACCAGGAGCTTGCTATTGGATCTGAATGTGCAGCTGAGCTCAGGGGGATGCATAGTGGGAAGGGGTGGACTCCAAATCTTCTAAATCAGAAGAGGAAAACAGCTGTCACCAGCAGAAGAGAAAATGATTGGAATGAAGCCAACCAACAGTCAGTTATGAATTCCTTCTCCCTCAGGCTTTATTCCCCTCCCTCACAAAAGGAAAACAAAATAAAACAAGACACGTGCACACTGCCACATAACCAGCGTGGGAAGCAGAGCCCAGCAGGCTTCTGCGGTGACCTGGGTTCACTGCTGCCATTCTCCCTGGTGTTGAGTTCTCATAGTCAGGGCACTCCTACCTGTAGAGAAAAGGGGCATTGGGTTAGGTTTGGCATACTTTTTAATTGCATGGGCTTCTGGATTCACCGGGCCTAAAATGAGGTATAGGGAGAATCCCAAAGCCCAGGGGTCTGTCTTCCAGTTTCCAAAAGCTTGCCAGCCTTTTAGATGCTGTGATGTGATTGAACTCTAAAGACAGTTCAGAGAAGATAGAGTGCTGTTATGAGTTAGTTTGTGAAGGCTCCAAGAAGGCAAAAGATGAGTCCTGAGCTCTCTGAAGGATTAACAGGGTCTGGGTCAAGTGAGGAGCTGTTCCAGTTGACTGGCCCTGATGGCATGAAGATGGGAAAGGGTCTGGAATATACCCTACCAATGCCACCTCCAGCCTTCCAAGTCTCAGCTCAGACATTGCCTGCTCTAGGAAGTGTTCCTGGTCATTTCCCCTCCATCTAAACTATTCCTTTCTTTGCTTCCTTATCACTCTTGTCTCTGGTGTCACAGGTACCAGATCAGCAGGTGTCAAAACATTTTGAATTCCCTGTGGATTGGGACTGGAAAGTTGGTGTTTGTAGCCCTTGAGAGACAGGCTTATCACGTGGTGGACGAATAAACATAAGAATACCTCAAGGGGAATTCCCTGGTGGTCCAGTGGTTAGACGCTGCCACTGCAGGGACACGGGATCATGCCCTGGTCGGGGAGCTAAGATCCTGCATGTTGTGCAGCGCAGTCAAAAAACAATTACGTGAAGAAGGAATCCTGCCTGGCTAAAGCAGACAGACTAATTGTAGGGATGGGAGACAGTGTATTCTGAAGCTGAGGAAAGGAAGCAGAGCTCTAGACTGATCCCTGGGAAGGTAAAAATGAAGTCATGGGGCCTGAAGCATCTCCTGGGTAGTCAGGACAGTGACTGCTGAGGGCGAGGGGCTTGCAGTCATACGTCACTGAGATGCGGGAGCAGGGACACAGAATGTCAAATTTGTAAGAAGCCCCACACTGAGAAGAAAAAAAAAATCAGATATGAAAACCCCCAGTTTGACAAAGTAAGTCAGGCAGGGTGGTTGTTGATATTGCCACACATCTCCATTTTATAAAATGTTAGTTTTTATCAGCGCATGTAAAATATGATTTGGATCTGATGGTGCTTTGCACATCGTTTTTCAACAGTACACTTGTGTAACGCAAAGCACATACCTTCTGAATTCTGATCTCTCTGACTAATAGTGATGTAAAATTCGCCCTATTTTGAATAAGCGCTGTCTGACAGTTGCAGTGATCTGTGGATAAAACCTGCTGAGGGTAGAGGGAAGCCATGGATTTAATGTTGGCTGTGTACTATCCACCAAGCAAGGATAACTTCTGTGGTTAACTGAGAATTGTGGTTTCACAAGATGAGTACCTGGTCGGTTGCCTGATGGGGTTCGGGGTATGTGGGCAGGAAGGCCAGATGGAAGATGCACCCCGACTCTTCTGGTTGGTTGTACAGGTCAACAAGAACAAGAAGTGGCGGGAACTTGCGACCAACCTCAATGTCGGCACCTCAAGCAGTGCTGCCAGCTCCTTGAAAAAGCAGTACATCCAGTGTCTCTATGCCTTTGAGTGCAAGATCGAACGGGGAGAAGACCCTCCCCCAGACATCTTTGCAGCTGCTGATTCCAAGAAGTCCCAGCCCAAGATCCAGCCTCCCTCGCCTGGTAAGGATGGGGTGAGCAGCCTCACCAAGGCTCACCCTGCAGGGGTAGCAGTCCAGGGCCTAGGCTCCTCATTCACCAGTGGCTGCCACCAGGGATGTGTACTCTGTCCTGTCCTACCACTGAGCATAACAGGTTGGCAGACTGAAGAGCGGGCGGTGGCGACTCCCTTGGGAGGTAGTTTGCAGCAACCCTTAAGTTTAAATTTTCATTGTGCACCTGGCGCCTTGCCAAATGTTTGTAAACTAGTGAGTGGGAGGGACACTGAACAAGTCGGGAAATCTGACAAATAGCAGTGAGGCAGGCCATCTGGGAGCCTTGGCCCACTGATGTCAGCGCCTTAAGAATGCTGCTCAGACTAGAGCCCTGAATTCCCCAGGGAGCTGAGATGGCAGTGAATGGGAAGGAGGGCGTGGGGCGGGAATATGAATGGAGTACTCCGCAGGGAGCGCCTCTGCCCACCCTCCTTTCTGAGAGGAGGATGGGGCCTGGACAGGCATGTCGAGGGAGGAAGGCCAGGGCTCCTAGAAGGTGGGTGTGAACACATGTGCCCTGGGGTTGACCTCCGAGGGTGTAAGCAGTGCCTGAGATGACTCATCAGCTGGGGAGGCCAAAGCCGCGGGGTATCTGCTGCTGAGAATGGTAACTAATGGAAGCGTTAATTACTGGTACTGTGCTCATCGGCTTCGGGGAACATTCGAACTGCTGGTGACACTGGGTTAGATGCTTGAGAATAGGAGTTCCTAGGTTCCTACAGTGCTCTGCAGGTTTGGGGTAAGAGGGGACCTCACCACCCAGCTTTCCAGGGCCCCTTACTGGGAGCTTGTGTACCAGCATTACAAGGTATAATAGGTTAGACAGGGTCCTTGGGGAAGTAAAGAAAAAGAGTTGGGAATCTTGACAGAGACTCACGTCATCACCAGCATGCTAATGGTCTCCAAACGTGAACAGCAGCGAGAAGCGATGGAGCCCTCAAATTCCCTTCTTTATTACTGGCCTTGCAGATCTGCTGAGAAGGGTGATTTAGGTTTTAAAGAACCCTAGTTCTAGCCTTTTTAGTGTTCCTCTTCAAAGAGATCCTAGGGCATGTGTGTGTTTCTGTGAGAGTTTTCCTGCTCATCCTGTATCACTGTCCACAGCGGGATCAGGGTCAATGCAGGGGCCACAGACACCTCAGTCAACCAGCAGCTCCATGGCAGAAGGAGGAGACCTGAAGCCACCGACTCCAGCATCCACGCCGCACAGCCAGATCCCCCCCTTGCCAGGCATGAGGTAAGGCCAGGAGCAGGGTCAGGCTGTGTAACCCAGGGTATGTCCCTGCTCTGTCCAACCAGTGACTCCCATGTGCCTTGTGTTATTGGAGGAATTGCTTTATTTAGGGTCTAATTGGCTCCCTTCACTCTTGAGTAGGAGCAATTCAGTTGGGATCCAGGATGCCTTTCCTGATGGAAGTGACCCCACATTCCAGAAGCGGAATTCCATGACTCCAAACCCTGGGTACCAGCCCAGTATGAATACCTCCGACATGATGGGGCGCGTGTCCTATGAGCCAAATAAGGATCCTTACGGCAGCATGAGGAAAGGTGACTGACTGCTGTTGGCCTTCTGTCGTTGAGGGCAGGGCCAGAGTATGGGGGCGTTGGAGTGGCTTAAGGTTCTTGTTGCTCGTCACGCCATCCCCTTCATCCTCCTTTCTTGTCGTCTTCTCCCTGGGTCACGCATCATCCTTTACAAGTACGTGTTCTTTGCTAGTTGGGGCCTTTCTAGATCTCTGTTTCAAACCGGTCAGGAAAACGGAACAAACCTGAGCTCTGAAGAGGGTCTGGGTTTTGGGGGCAGGCGAGGCAGAGGTTACTCGGCCCGCTGACCCACCAGTTTACTCACTGCCTTCCCTTTTGCTCTCAGCTCCGGGGAGCGATCCCTTCATGTCCTCAGGTCAGGGCCCCAATGGCGGGATGGGGGACCCCTACAGTCGAGCTGCCGGCCCTGGGCTGGGAAATGTGGCAATGGGACCGCGACAGCACTATCCCTATGGAGGTCCTTATGACAGAGTGAGGTAAGCATGTCCCCCTACCCCCACCCCGTCCCACCCCAACACCCCACAGCTATCATGGACTCAACCTGCTCTTCCGATTTTGTTTAGGACGGAGCCTGGCATAGGACCCGAGGGAAACATGGGCACTGGGGCCCCACAGCCGAATCTCATGCCTTCCAACCCAGACTCGGGGATGTATTCTCCCAGCCGTTACCCGCCACAGCAGCAGCAGCAGCAGCAACGGTGAGTAAAGCCTGGTCGCCGTGCTGCTGTGACTCAGGCTTCCCCACTCCCACCCTGACCGTCCGCTTCTCTCCTGCCCGCAGACATGATTCCTATGGCAATCAGTTCTCCGCTCAAGGCACCCCTTCCGGCAGCCCCTTCCCCAGCCAGCAGACCACAATGTATCAGCAGCAGCAGCAGGTGAGGAGGGCAGTGGATGGGCTGGCCTACAGGTTCCCCCCAAGAGCCTTGTCAGCAGGCTGAGTTGAGAAGTCCCTTTAGATTCCTTGGCGTTCTTCTCCCACCCTGACAGCCAGTTTTGTGTGAAGAGCCAAGCTTTCAGTCTCTTCTTCCCTGTTTGGGGTCCAGGCCCATCTCCAGTGCTCCATGAGGGTTAGGGTATTTTGTATTTTGATTTTTGAACCTTTCTACATTTTTCTGCTTAGAGCAAGGGAGAGCCAGAGGGAATAGAGAATGATTCTTGCTTTCAGAAGGAGCTTCAAAAGATAACTCGTAAAGGTGACTCCTTTGTTCCCGTGGAGTCTGTGTCCCCTCTCCTAGAGGGGCAGAAGTAAGCCCAGCACGTGTCTGGTGTTGCATCTTGGCAGCTGTGGTCTTGCGTCCCCGGATGCAGAGTGTTAACTTTCTCTCTGCTTCTGTCCCCGTCTTAGAATTACAAGCGGCCGATGGATGGCACCTACGGCCCTCCTGCCAAGCGGCACGAAGGGGAGATGTACAGCGTGCCGTACAGTGCGGGGCAGGGGCAGCCCCAGCAGCAGCAGCTGCCCCCCGCCCAGCCCCCACCTGCCAACCAGCAGCAAGCTGCTCAGCCTCCCCCTCAGCAGGACGTGTACAACCAGTACGGCAACGCCTATCCTGCCACTGCCGCCGCTGCTACTGAGCGCCGACCAGCAGGCGGCCCCCAGAACCAGTTTCCATTCCAGTTTGGCCGGGACCGTGTCTCAGCACCCCCTGGCTCCAATGCCCAGCAGAACATGCCACCACAGATGATGGGCGGCCCCATACAGGCATCGGCTGAGGTTGCCCAGCAAGGCACCATGTGGCAGGGGCGCAATGACATGACCTACAACTACGCCAACAGGCAGAGCACGGGCTCGGCCCCGCAAGGCCCCACCTATCATGGCGTGAACCGAACAGATGAAATGCTGCACACGGATCAGAGGGCCAACCATGAAGGCCCGTGGCCTTCCCATGGCACACGCCAGCCCCCGTATGGTCCTTCTGCCCCCGTGCCCCCCATGACAAGGCCCCCTCCAGCCAACTACCAGCCCCCACCAAGCATGCAGAATCACATTCCTCAGGTATCCAGCCCCGCTCCCCTGCCCCGGCCAATGGAGAACCGCACCTCTCCGAGCAAGTCTCCATTCCTGCACTCTGGGATGAAGATGCAGAAGGCAGGGCCCCCAGTACCCGCCTCGCACATAGCGCCTGCTCCTGTGCAGCCCCCTCTGATTCGGCGGGACATCACCTTCCCACCTGGCTCTGTTGAAGCCACACAGCCTGTGTTGAAGCAGCGGAGGCGGCTCACAATGAAAGACATTGGTAAGGAGACCTCCTTGATTGGGTTGCTTAATCTGCCTCTTTACATCTGGTTCAGTGTTCTCTCTCCATCCTGATGTTCTGGATGAGTTAAAATCTGGTCCAGTGTTGACTAAAATAGAGCCAAAGAACTTTGAGTAAGGAAGAAATCAGCCGATGTCAGGCTTTACTAAAGGAATTGCCACGCAGTGATGTCCTAAGCGAGCCTAGAAGCCATGAGGGGCAGATGGGAAGTGCCTCTCACCATGTGTTCTCCTCAGAGTAGCCTGACTAATGAGCCAGCTCTGGGGTGGGGGGCCTCCTGCCAACCTGGGCGTGGTGGATGGACGACGTGGAGGTTTATTTCAGGAACCCCGGAGGCATGGCGGGTAATGATGTCCCTCAAGTCTGGGCTGCTGGCAGAGAGCACGTGGGCATTAGACACCATTAACATCCTGCTGTACGATGACAACAGCATCATGACTTTCAACCTCAGTCAGGTGAGTCTAGGTGCTGGGGGAACACCGGGAGGGCCTGGGATCTTCTTAAAGTAGATGGTGCTAAGTGACCAGGGAATTCTACCCTCCCTGGCCAGCATGGTCTCCTTTATTTCACTTGTTGTCTTGATACCTTCTATGCCAATACTTTGCCCCTTGTCATAGGCCTGATAATTTGTGTTAGTTGATCAGGACTGACTTTAAAGGGAATTTGGGAGAAACTTCTTGGTATTGGTAAGAAGGGCAGATTCTGCTGATGCCAATGAGGACACCATATTTTCTAGACCGAAAAGAACCCGGGGTCTCTATCCATGAACCTGTGGTCTCTGTCCCTGAGCAGAGCAGTTTCTTTATTTTCCCTTTCTTTCTTCACCCTTGCTGAATAGATGAAGTCTTTATTGACAACCATTTTTCCTAAGATGTAGAATGGAAAGTGTGAAGAAGTGTACATTGTGGGGCAGTGGGGGAGGTTAACACAGAGGTGGCTTTCCAAATTCCAAAACTTCTCTGCAGAGACATGTAGCTGGGAGTTTTCTCAGCTAGGAAGAGGTTCTTCTGCACCACCCTACTCTGTCTTTTGATCATCCTCAGTACCTCCTAGCTCATCTGTCAAGGAACTGACTAGCGGGGCAATGCTATTAATAGTTCCATTTACTGTGCCCTCACTTCGTGCTAGGTCCTTTGTGTTTTCTTTTGTGTCGTCCTCACTGTAGCCATCTGAGCAGATGTGGCCGCTTAGAGATGAGTAAATAGGCTGAGAGTCTTATTTTTGCCCAGGTTCACACAGCTGTTAGCAGTCTTTCTGAATCCAAAGCCTGCTTCCCATGAGAAAGAAAGGAACAAATATTGATTGAGCAATTTCCATAAGCCAGGCACTTGACATATTCCGTTTAAACCTCAGAACAACGCTATGAAATTTAGGAATTTGCCTCATTTTCAGTGGAAAGATAGGAAAGCTGCAGCTCAGAATTTTCAGTTACACAGATAGTTCCTGGACAAGCCAGAATTCAAACCTGGATCCTTTTTTAAGTCTAAAGCCCTGTTTTTTCCTTTCAGTTATACTCTTCAGCCAGAGATTAATCTTACTGGATTAATGTTTTCTGCTAGGGGTAGGAAATAGCCTGCACAGGATCTAAGCTGGAAAGTTGTACCAGCTTGGAGCAGTGTTCAGAGAGCACAAGCCTCATCCCATTTACTGTGTTAGGTGATGCATAGAGGCCCAGCCTCCTGGGAAGTTGGGGAGGTTGGGGAAGAGTAGACGAACATCTCTCCAGCCTGCCTTGTATTGGAAGGCATCATCCCAGCATGCCTAGCCTTGGGCTCCATTGGCACTGGAATGTAGAGTGTCCTCCTAGAGGGACAATGGCAGTGACCCAATAGGTAGGAAACTGGGCCTGGTGAAGAAAAGCAGAAGTTGGTTGAGAAAGGTGAGGTGGAGAGGTGGGTGGCCCTGGTAGGTAAGGTACAGAGTTGCTGGTCAGCGTGTCCATCTGCAGACGCAGGCTTCTGTGAAGACTGGGCTGAAGGAAGAACTTTGTGCTGGGCAGAGGAGAATTTAATGACTTGCTTTGTGAACAGCCTTTGGGAAAGAAGAACCCTGACTCTCCCAGTGATACAGATGTGTGATCTGGAAGGGAAGAGGGGAGGTTAAATAGAAGACTTTGGCAGGCCTCTCAAGTCAAGGATTCTCTTCTTAGCCACTTTTCTCCCTTAATTTAGTTCCTGTTCTTTCTCTTTTAGCTCCCAGGGTTGCTCGAACTCCTTGTGGAATATTTTCGACGTTGCCTGATTGAGATCTTTGGCATTTTAAAGGAGTATGAGGTGGGTGACCCAGGACAGAGAACACTATTGGACCCTGGGAGATTCAGCAAAGCGTCTAGTCCAGCCCCTGTGGAAGGGGAGGAGGAGGAAGACCTTCTAGGTCCCAAACTAGAGGAGGAAGAAGAGGAGGAAGTAATTGAAAATGATGAGGAGATGGCCTTTTCGGGCAAGGACAAAGCAGCCTCAGAGAATAGTGAGGAGAAACTGATTAGTAAGTTTGACAAGCTTCCAGTAAAGATCGTGCAGAAGAATGACCCGTTTGTGGTGGACTGCTCAGATAAGCTTGGGCGCGTGCAGGAGTTTGACAGCGGCCTGCTGCACTGGCGGATTGGTGGGGGCGACACCACTGAGCATATCCAGACCCACTTTGAGAGCAAGACAGAGCTGCTGCCTTCCCAGCCTCATGTGCCCTGCCCCCCAGTCCCTCGGAAGTATGTCACAGCAGTAGAGGGCACACCAGGGACAGCAGAGCAGGAGGGCCCCCCGCCTGATGGCCCTCCAGAAAAACGGATCACGGCCACTATGGACGACATGTTGTCCACGAGGTCTAGCACACTGACCGAGGAGGGCGCTAAGAGTGTAGAGGCCACCAAGGAAAGCAGCAAGTTCCCATTCGGCATCAGCCCAGCGCAGAGCCATCGGAACATCAAGATCCTAGAGGATGAACCCCACAGTAAAGATGAGACCCCACTGTGTACCCTTCTGGACTGGCAGGATTCCCTTGCCAAACGCTGCATCTGTGTCTCCAACACCATCCGAAGCCTGTCATTTGTGCCAGGCAACGACTTTGAGATGTCCAAACACCCGGGGCTGCTGCTGATCCTGGGCAAGCTGATCCTTCTGCACCACAAGCACCCAGAACGGAAGCAGGCACCACTAACTTACGAGAAGGAGGAGGAGCAGGACCAAGGGGTGAGCTGCAACAAAGTGGAGTGGTGGTGGGACTGCTTGGAGATGCTTCGGGAAAACACCTTGGTCACGCTCGCCAACATCTCGGGGCAGCTGGACCTCTCCCCGTACCCCGAGAGCATTTGCCTGCCTGTCCTGGACGGACTCCTACACTGGGCAGTCTGCCCTTCAGCTGAGGCCCAGGACCCCTTCTCCACCCTGGGCCCCAACGCCGTCCTCTCCCCACAGAGACTGGTCTTGGAAACCCTCAGCAAACTCAGCATCCAGGACAACAATGTGGACCTGATCCTGGCCACGCCCCCCTTCAGCCGCCTGGAGAAGTTGTATAGCACCATGGTGCGCTTCCTCAGTGACCGAAAGAACCCAGTGTGCCGGGAGATGGCTGTAGTACTGCTGGCCAACCTGGCACAGGGCGACAGCCTGGCAGCCCGTGCCATCGCAGTACAGAAGGGCAGCATCGGCAACCTCCTGGGCTTCCTGGAGGACAGCCTTGCTGCCACACAGTTCCAGCAGAGCCAGGCCAGCCTGCTCCACATGCAGAACCCGCCCTTTGAGCCAACCAGTGTGGACATGATGCGACGGGCTGCCCGTGCGCTGCTGGCCCTGGCCAAGGTGGACGAGAACCACTCAGAGTTCACGCTGTATGAGTCACGGCTGTTGGACATCTCGGTATCACCGCTGATGAACTCACTGGTTTCACAAGTCATTTGTGATGTACTGTTTTTGATTGGCCAGTCATGACAGCCGTGGGACACCTCCCTCCCCGTGTGTGTGTGCGTGTGTGGAGAACTTAGAAACTGACTGTTGCCCTTTATTTATGCAAAACCACCTCAGAATCCAGTTTACCCTGTGCTGTCCAGCTTCTCCCCGGGAAAAGAAGTCTCCCCTATTTCCTCTTTCCTCCCCCTTCTCACCCCTTCTTCACCCTCACCTTTCTAGTCCCTGTCCTCACTTTACTCCCCTCAGGACCCTGCCCTATTTGAAAAGACAAAGCTCTGCCTACATAGAAGACTTTTTTTATTTTAACCAAAGTTACTGTCGTTTACAGTGAGTTTGGGGAAAAAAAATAAAATAAAAATGGCTTTCCCGGTCCTTGCATCAAGGGGATGCCACATTTCATAACTGTTTTTAATGGTTAAAAAAAAAAAAAAAAGGAAAAAAAAGTACAAAAAAAAACCCTGAAGGACAAAAAAGGTGACTGCTGAACTGTGTGTGGTTTATTGTTGTACATTCACAATCTTGCAGGAACCGAGAAGTTCGCAGTTGTGGACAGACCCTGTTCACTGGAGAGGCCTGTGCAGTAGAGTGTAGACCCTTTCATGTACTGTACTGTACACCTGATACTGTAAACATACTGTAATAATAATGTCTCACATGGAAACAAGAGAAAACGCTGGGTCAGCAGCAAGCTGTAGTTTTTAAAAATGTTTTTAGTTAAACGTTGAGGAGAAAAAAAAAAAAAGGCTTTTCCCCCAAAGTATCATGTGTGAACCTACAACACCCTGACCTCTTTCTCTCCTCCTTGATTGTATGAATAACCCTGAGATCACCTCTTAGAACTGGTTTTAACCTTTAGCTGCAGCGGCTGCGCTGCCACGTGTGTATATATATGACGTTGTACATTGCACATACCCTTGGATCCCCACAGTTTGGTCCCCCTCCCAGGTACCCCTTTATAGTATGACGAGTTAACGAGTTGGTGACCTGCACAAAGCGAGACACAGCTATTTAATCTCTTGCCAGACATCGCCCCTCTTGGTGCGATGCTGTACAGGTCTCTGTAAAAAGTCCTTGCTGTCTCAGCAGCCAATCAACTTATAGTTTATTTTTTTCTGGGTTTTTGTTTTTGTTTTTGTTTTCTTTCTAATCGAGGTGTGAAAAAGTTCTAGGTTCAGTTGAAGTTCCTGATGAAGAAACACAATTGAGATTTTTTCAGTGATAAAATCTGCATATTTGTATTTCAAACAATGTAGCTAAAACTTGATGTAAATTCCTCCTTTTTTCCTTTTTTGGCTTAATGAATATCATTTATTCAGTATGAAATCTTTATACTATATGTTCCACGTGTTAAGAATAAATGTACATTAAATCTTGGTAAGACGTTTGTGAGGCTTTTTATTTTCAAACTGTTTAAAATCTTGACCTTTTGGGGGCTTGGGGGAATTCATCTTGTTCTTGCAAATCTCCCTTGGTATGTATGCTCTCTCCCTAAATGGTGACATCCTGGCCCCTGTCATTTCTGTACCATATTCCACTTGACCTTCCACAGTGTAAGTCTGAATTTAAGAAAGCTCTGTAGCCTACTAGGCTGCTCTGTCCACAGGATTTCCCAGGCAAGAATACTGGAGTGGGTTGCCATTTCCTTTTCCAGTGGATCTTCCCGACCTGGGAAATCAAACCTGCGTCTCCTGCATTGGCAGGCGGATTCTTTACCACTGAACCACCAGAGAGACTCAAAAATCTTATTAGCCTCTTGAAATAAAGTGGGTTTAAGTAGCCAAAGAAAGTAATGATACCCCAGAAAAAGAAACCTTTTGAAAATAGTTGGCAAAGAGAGTATCTCTGTGTTTTTTCTTTAGGAATATTTCCCCAGACCAGCTCTATCCCCTGATTCCAGATTAGAACATTCACCTGTCCTCTTGACATCTCTGCTTGGAAGTTCAGTCTGAACATGCCTAAAAAGCCCTCTAGAAGCCTCTTCCTCTAGAAGCCTCAGGAAATGGCAACTCCATCGCTTGGCCAAAGACATCCTTGACTCCTTTCATGTCCACGTCCAGTCTGTTGGTACTCTTCAAAAAATAATCCTCCGTCCAGCTACCATCTCTGTAGTTCAAGTAGCCATCGTGTCTTTCTTAAACTTTTAAAATATCCTCCAAACTGGCCTCCCTGCTTCTGCTTTGCCTGGTGTTTGAACCTATTCTCAACATAGCAACCAGAATGCTCCCATTAAAATCTGAGATCAAAATCTTCCAGTGCTTCAGCCTTACTCTGAATAAAAGTCCAGATCCTTATAATGATCTACCTGGCCCTCAGTTATCTAGCTTGCTGTTACCTTTTTGGTTTCCTCTTCTCTCTTCCCCATTGCACATTCCACCATAGAGAGCTGTTTCCACCTTGAGACCTTTGCACTCACTGTTCCCTCTGTCTAGAATACTGTTTTGCCAGATAACTGCATAGCTAAAGTCCTCATCTCTTTCGGGTCTTTGCTCAAATATCATCTCAGTGAGTCTTTCCCTGGCTACCTTTTTTTTTTTTTTTGGCTACCTTATTTAAAATAGTGATTTGGGACATCCTTGGTGTTCCAGTTGTTAAGACTCTGCTTCCACTGCAAGGGGTATGGGTTTCCGTCCCTGGTTGGGGAAGTTCCACATGCCATGTGATACGACCAAAAAAAAAGGAAAAAAAAGCAACCTGTTCCCCTGCCTCATTTCCCTTCTCTGCTGAATTTTTCTTTATGGCACTTGTTACCATCAGACTTATTGTATATTGTACTTACCTACTGCCTTCCACTGTAATTAATGTAAGTTCTCTGAGGACAGGGAGTTTATTTGGTTCATTTCTATATTCCTGTCCTACAGAACAGCCTGGCAATTGCAGCCACTTACTAAGTAGTTGTTGAATGAAATGGTAGATGTTGGCCAGACACAGTTACTTTTATAAGGTTAATGTTGCAATATATAGTTTCTCTCATCTATTTCCTTAGGGACACAATGGAGAAACCAAAAGCAGTAACAGAAAATGCTATTATCATGGACGTTTAAAGTGAAACTTGAAACAACAGCTTTCTATTGAGTATCTACTTGTGTACGAAACAGAGTACTGCAAATAATTCCCCAACAGTTCTGTGCCTGTGAGGTAAGTATTCTGGCTCCCATTTTACAGTTGAGAAAAGGAGCTTCTTTGAGCTCACACACAAAGGCCCATGACTTCAAGGCCCATGTTCTTAATACACACTCCACCTCCTTTCTGGGTTGGAGGACAACCAGGAGTAACTGGATCTAGTTGCGGAGCACAGCAGGCAAGATTTGGTTTTTGTTGTGTTCAGCATGAGGTAAAAATTGTTCCATTGATTTCAATCAAGTGTTTGTCAAACGAAGTGTGGTTGTTAATATTTAGGTCAGGGACAGGAATGAATAGTTTGTATATTTCTCCATTGAGAGGGGGGGAAACAGAGACATCTGGCTAATGTTTGTCAACTAAGCTGCCTTCCTAGAACTCTCGGGGGAAAAAACGAAATGGCAAACTTTTCATATCTATATTTTGGCAAGTAATACTGCTAATGGGTATTTTTGCTCTGGGCCTCTGAAACTCCAGTTTCTAGTCAAGAAAGTGCATTTCTGGGCTGTGTGTGGAACATTACCTAGGAGTTTGGTTTCCTGGGTTCCTTTCATCTGCTCTCCTGCAATGCAGGATGAGCCTAGCCTGGACTCCAGTTTCTGACTGGAGTTACCACATGCAGAAAGAACTGCTGGCCACTGAGCTGTGAGTAATTTGCTTTGGAGAAGTAAATAGAACCTAGCCAGTGGAGAACCCAGGGGTGTGGCCAGCAGTTCTTTTCCCAGGCTCCTCCCTCCCCACCCCCCAAATGACCTTAACCTTCTTTCATAACTGGAGAGCTGCCAAGTCCAGCCTAAACAATACTCTCAACCTCATTGGCTCTTTTGCCCTGCAGCCACTACCACCCCCAAGTGGCTAAGTCCCTTCCCACTAGGCCTCTCTGTGGGGTCAAGGCTTTCTAATTACTGAAAGGCAAACACCAAAGAAAGGGTGGAAAATATCTACTATCCATGGCCTTTAAAGGATCAGCATTTGACTGCTGAAACTGACAGGAGGGTGGGGTCTCTGTTGCAGGGTGGATGGGCATCCTCAAGTGATACATATGGCAAGGCCAAAAAGGATGCTTCTGGTGGTGCCACCCCTAGTTTCAAGATGGATTTTAGCGTCATCCAGCATCCTTGAAAACTGCCAATGAATGCCCACAAAAAGAATCCACATAAAAGAAGGAGCATAAAATTCTGGTAAGGCACATGTGCCTGTCATCACAGGCATTAGCACTGCCTGCTAACTGTTGGCAGATCAGAGGCCAGTGTGGTCACTTTTGTCCCATAATGGCATGCCCTCAAAACCGAGATCAGCATCAGCTACTCCATCCTTCCCGTAGGATTGTGTTCTCAGTCACTCTGTCTTGTCCGACTCTGTGAAGGAAGTTTAGTAGTTCTCATGGAGCACACGCTTCCTTGGAGCAACCTGACAACTTACTTCTCTCTAGCTACCTTGCTTTGCTCTGCCATCACATTTGGAGATGGCCTTGGCCGTCTCTTATAATTTTGTCTCTAGACACTCCATGGTCCTAATCCTATGGAAACTACCAAACTTCCTTCACATTGTCAATGGGAAAATCACTTGCTCCCCTTTTTGTTCAGGGAGTTGTAACAGCCCAACTTTATCAAGCAATTTGTGCCAAGCGCTATAAAATCCTTGTAACAAACGATACCATCATGGATTATGATGTCTAGCTTCTTTGTGAATTGTACCTTTTATCATTAAAAATAATTCACCTTTGTTTCATTTAAAGATTAATTTAAAAAGGATACCATCATCTCCCATGAGGACAAGGGCTGTGTCTGTCTTGTTCAGTGTTTTGTTCTCATCCTCATTACATAGTAGTCTATTTTGTTGAGTAAATCAAAAGGTAAAATTGGAATTTAATGAAGGAAACAGTAGGTAGGAGCTGTTAAGACTTGGTGTGCCCTATGTAGAATTTTCAGTATAGCCCATAAAGACCCATAGTTGAGTGAAAAAAGGAAGAGAAGGAAAGAGGTAAACCTGAGAAAGATTTAAAATAGTGTGGGGTGGTTAAAAAAAAACAAAACAGCCAGGAAGGTTTTTCATTCAAATCCCACCTCTGCCACTAGCTGTGTAACTTCAGAACTGGTCATTTTCACCTGAGCCTCAGTTTCCTCATCCATAAAGTGCAGGTTAAACAAACAGATGTATTCACTAGATCCTTACTGAGTACACACAATATACAAGGTACTAAGTGCTGGAAACACCTTGGTGAACAAGGCCCCCTCCCCGCCATAGCACTTAGATTCCATGAGGAAAACAAGACAATGAAACAAATACTTAATTCATGGACAGGACAACCAGGTGATCATAAATGCCATAAAGAGAGCAGAATTAGGGTGGTGGGAAGTACAGGGTGGTGACTGCCGTGGGGTAGACAGAGAAAGCTTCTCCAAGGAGGTGGCATTTCAGCTGAGACCTGAAGTGGGTTGGCCAAAGGGTAATCGGCAGTGAAGCATTTCAAGCAGAGGAAACAGCAAGAGCATAGCTAGGCAAGTTCAAGAAAGAGAAATGTTCTAACTCTCTTACATTCTAGGATTCTAGAAACAGTGGTACACTGCTTACATTGGTTAATTTAGTCAGAGATCTGTATTATGAAACCGTGTCTTGGTGGTGTGGCGTATTTACTTCTTTAGGGAAGTGGCTGAGTGGTGTAGAATCTTTTGGGAGCCCTGGGTAAGTCTCTGCCTCCCTGGCTCTCCCACAGCGCTGGCCGCTCAGCTGGCTCCCTGTGTGGCTGCAGGCTCCATTTTAGCAGCAGACTCTAAAAGCAGACTAGAGAGCTGCCTCCTCCACTACTTACTCACAGTCCTGGAGGCCCAGAACCCCTCACATCCCACCTAAGTCTTCCTCCATTCTGACAAGCCAGAGCTTTGTGAGCACAAGATTCAGCCTCCTTGTTTTCCAGTCGGAGCAGGAGCCAGAAAATGAAACAGGAAACAGAGCGGAAGAGGAGGGGGGTGGGTAGTAGAGAAGGAAAGGAAGGAGAAATTGCAAGAAAGTAGAGCTGAAGATCTGGACAAAGTTCTACCTCTGAAGGGTGACAGTTGAGTTTTAAAAAAAACATTCTGAATTGTCACAATAGACGCCTGTCCTTTTCACAAGTAGATTTTTGAGAGAATTTGGTGTGTGAACAGAGGGAATCTTAAGAATGCATGTCTTTTTCCCTTGTGAATTCACAAAGGAAGGATGGTTCATTTCTCGGTTTTGTCCTTGCAGACACTACTGCTTGGAGCCTCAAAGACGTCTAGAGATTCAAGCCACAACCTTAGGCCCCAGTCACGAGTGTAACCCACAGCTTTGCCGACTCACTCACATGCCTCTGGAGCCGAGAACAAGGGTGTGTCACTGAGAAACCTAGGGTTCTAAGCTCCATTCCCCCCCCCCCCCCCCCCCCCGTCTCCAGCACTCCACGACTAAAACGTGATAGATCCACCTTACACACAACAAATATCTGAGGGCAATTTAGGTCTCAGAGCCTGAAATGAGCTATGAAGAATCCAAAGATACAGTCCCTGGCCCCCACAGAACTGCTGTGAGCTGCCTGTCTTTGCCTGGAGAGATAGCAACCACCTCTTTTGTTCCCACCCACAGGAGTAGCTGTGGCGGAAGATAAACCCCTCCCTCAGCCAGGGCTGTGGCCAGAGGCTAACCCAGACCCTAGCTTCGTTTGGAGGGCAGATAACTGAAACCACAAAGGGCTCTGGAATCCTGAGAAACGAGAAATCCACCAACGGAGAAGGATTTATTATCTGTTTCCTCTAAGGAGGGTGCAAAGTTGTTCTAACAGTTTCCGTTACAGGGGTACCAACTGGCCGCTCCTCCCTAACAGACGGTTTTGTTGAGTTAGCTTCTTTTTTCTTCTTTTTTGGCCCCACTTCCTACGAGAGAAACGGCTTCAGTGAAGGAGAAAGGAGTCGTGGGGGGCGTTCTCTTAAGTTTCCTTCACCACCCTCATTAGCCACCTGACTTGGGGCTGAGGACTGAAGCAGGACAGAAGGTCCCTAGTAGCCGGAGGAGGGGAAAGTCCGGGGGAACCCCCACTTTCTTCACACCCAAGATGCGGGGTGCCGCTGCTGGCCACAGAAACCCCAAGAAGGCTTTTCTTTCTACTCAAACTACAGCTATTGTGTGCCAGGCCCTGTCCTGAGCTGTTCTTGCCTGACAGGAGGGAAAATGCGGCTCTGGCTTCAGTGAAAGGGCCGCAGGGCAGCCCCCAACTCCGAGGGCCTCGGCCCTCAAGGGAACTTATGGATGTTTGAGGGGTGGTTCGAACTGGGCCAAGAGCACCGACGCTAAGACAGCAGCCCTGGAGGACTAACTGAAGGCGGGGGGAAGGGGCTGGCGGAGCGGGCACTCCTCAGGTGTCACCAAGGCTGGCAGGGGCCAAGGCAGAGGGGCGCTGAGTCGAGGGGCTATGCCGTCCCCGCCCCGCTCTCCCGGAATCAACATGGCCGCTGCGGAGGGGGCGGGGCAGCTCCGACTCCCGGCAGGAGCGGGGCGGGGCCGCCATCCGCGGAGCCAGTGCGCAGGCGCGCCCGCTCGGAGCCCCGGATGGAGGAGCTAAGGTTCGGGCCCCGCCTGGGAGGTTGAGACCCGCCGGCGCTGGGGATCCGGCGCCAGCTTCGGAGCCTAGGAGTTTTGAGGGCGGGGGAGGGAAGTCGTCAAACGGAGGCCGAGGGAAATGAGGCGGAGGCCGCCGAGAAGCGAGGAGCCCCGCCCCCTCCGCCATAGCGGCCTCCCAGTGCCGCCCCTTCCTTTACAGCCTCTCGCCCTCCCCTGCCTTCCGGTCGTAGGCCGGGCCAGGCGTCGCCGGCCCCCTCCGGAGTAACCCCTGAGCCGTGGCCCTTTGGAGAGAAGAGATGCCCAATCTCTGCTTGGGACTCTTGTCGAAAAGGAAACGGCTGGAAAGGGCTTCGGACCCGGGTGGGCGGCAGAAGGCGGCCCCTGAAGCCGGCGGCCAGCAAGGCCTCTGGTCCCGAGGACCCTGGGTCCGAACAACACCCCTCGCCCCCGAGGATGTTAGTCTTACCCAAAGGGTCCAGGGCTCCGATTCAACAGGTTTTCCTGTCTGCTCAGATGGGACCCTCCCTGCCCTAAGCATACAAGAGCATGCGCTGTCATCTGACAAGTACTGAGCTTGGAGTTGGGAGATCCTGGCTCTGAAAGAGCGCATCCGCTTTGGCAGGAGTGAGGGCTGGTGGAAAAGACTGATGTTTCAGACAGAAAAAAAAAAAAAAAAAGACATTCTCCTTAAATATATCCTTGGGTGTGCCACTTGATCTAGTGAGCCTCAGTTTCCACATCTGTAAAATGGCGATGGTAATTACACAGGGTCTAATGAGCTCTCTGTGTAAAAACTCTGGAGAGTTTTTATTACTCACTTCCCTGGGGCATATTTATCTCAAGGGAAAAGAGTAAAACTAGTTGCTCTGTAAGTGTCCTGCCAGTTCAGAGTCTGCTTTCGTAAAGGGGTTGTTGGGAAGTGAGGGCCGCAATTAGCTGAGAGGGAGAGCTCACTGGCTTTATTCTTGTTTTTACTTGGTTTGCCTGCAAACTAAGTGTAGGCTACACGTCTTGTGTGCTCGCTGGGTCTAGAGCTTGAGTCTCGAGAGACGAAAGGAAGAATGGAAGCCTGGTGAAGAGGCAGAGGTGGGTTATGTGCTTTTCTGTTCCCGACTCTTCTGCATGTGGATAGGAAGTGAAGGAAGGGAAAAAGTGAATTCATCCTAGGATAAAGAACCAGCGGCCGTGTAAGTTTGGCTGTTCTTGTTTCTACGATTCCTCTCGATTCAGCGAGTCAGATACTGGCAATGTTGGGTAGATTCACAAACTACCGCTGTTCTCTGGGGATTTCGAAAGCTTGCCTTTGAACTGAATTTTGATGAGCAAACCGGTGTGGCGTTGGTGGCCCCTCCCTTCCTCCAGGCCTCCTGGTGATGGAGTAATCAACAGGCGCCCCCTTGTGCTGAAGAAAGAGAACTGTTGCTTCTGCAAAAATTGTATTTTCCTGTGGCTTCTATGACTTTGTTTTGCTCTCAACGTGAGATATGGTGGGAGGAGTACTTGGAGCAGAGATTTTGTTTCCAGAGCCAGTGAACTGGTGAAGCCATATCCAGTTCCTGCCACTTCCACTAATCAGAACACAGGTTTAATGTGCCTGTGTGTAATGCGAGGCTCTGGAAGGGTGGTTGGAAACAAGATAGACAAAACCCCTGCTCTCATAAACAACTTAAATAAGCAATAACTGTAAAGACGACAAGGGAGAGGGTAATGAGAGCATATCACATAGTCTAGTGAGGGTCACAGAATTCCAGAAACAAGTGATACTTAAAGGTTTGGTGTTAGGAAAGTGTTCCAGCCCTCCCTCTTAATTTCTCAGTTTAAGTACAATATTTTTCCTTTAGGGTTAGTTCTTCACCCCAAGTTGATGAGCTGCCTCTGATGCTCCTGCCCTCCCTTCTGATTTCTGACTGGTTCTGTAAGAGCCATTGCTACTTCTGTGAACCCAAGGAATTGTGTTTAAAAAAAAAAAAAAAAAAGCCATAAAGTGCAGTCCTTCCCTCAGAATGGCTTTGCAGTTGTTTATACATTGCTGCCATTCCAATGAAGAGATGGGAAATAACAGTTTCTCCATCTGTAGTAGTCGACTTTGTCGTCCCTCTCAGTTTGTTTTAGCAATATGAGCTGGCTGAAGTCCTGCTGAGTGGTGGTTTTCTTTTCCTTCTCCACTTAATTTAACAGACCAACTGAACACACATCAGAGAGCTTAACTAGAGTGTGTAGTCATTATGGTCTTCCAGTTCAGTTCTATGCCCCACTTTTGGGACTCTGGTTTGGGACCTAGTGTATTATTCTGGGCAAGAGGGAAAGGGCACACACCAAATAATAGCAACCGCAGTGTAGATTTGGTAGTGCTTTTTTCACACTTCAGCCCATTTCACCATCATGACAATTTCATGAAACAGACAAAAAGAGTCCAATCTCACTTACACCTAGAGAACTGAAGCTGAAAAGAACAAAATGAAAACTTATGGATGAGAAAGTCAGGACTTGAACCCAGGCCTTTAGTTCCCGCACAGGGGCTCTCAACAGGCTTTTAAAGGTTTTCTGTGAGCTTAGCTTTCCAGCTTCCTGCCTAGAGGAAATGTGGAACTTCCCTACAAGAATACAGTGCTTCAGAGTGATGGGAGGCAGTCCCATCTGCCTTTAAGATGCTTTTTCTTCATCTAGGAGGTTAGGTGGTTAAGTTTGCCATAATAATGCTGAAGCAGGAGGGTGTTTCTATGAAGAACGCTTTCAAGAATTTACTTTCTGCCCATGTGTGACATTTCCTCCTTGGATTTTGTGTTTAGAAGCCTGAGGGAGCTCAGCCCTGGCAGCAGGCCCCCTGAGTTCCTGGTGGTGAGAGGATGTGGCCCCTGGACCCATCCCGGAAGGAGGTCCTGGGGTTTGCAGTCAGCTGCCGTGTCCTGACTCTGGTGCTGCAGGTCAGTCTCTGATCTTTTGTCCCGAACATGCCGTTGCCACATGACTGAGCTAGATGCTAAGAATAGGCCTCATCTTTCGGTTTCCCAGATGTGCCCCTCCACGTGGTAAGAACTCTAGAGACCTAGACCACATAGCTGAAAAGTGGACAGACTCTTAGAAATGATCTATTAATCTCTTATTATACACATGAAATGGCTGAGGCCCAGAAAGGTTCAATGGCTTCCTTAAAGTCACAAGACAAGTTAGAAAAGGGCCAAGATCATACCCCGGGTTTCCTTACCCCTGGGCTAGTGATCTTTCCACCAGACCGTGATGTTCTGTAACCTGATGCCTTTACCCTGGGTCCCCAACCAGGAGGCTGAGCACAGTATCAGTCAGTTGAGTGAAAGAGAGGGGGCACTGTCCTGCGACCATCTGTGTTTATCTGTTTAGTCATCAGTGTCTTCTGCTCTTTCCCTAGCTGTGTCCCCTTCCTGTCTCACCCACACACAACCTCCAGTGCATTTTGCAACTCCCTTTCCCTTCCATGGCTGCCCTTGATCAATATTTTAATCCGATTTCAGGTATATATGAACTATATATGGTGCCTAGCACAGTACCCACTGCTTGTAGGTCCACAGTATCTATTATTGTTGAATGTACGTCAGCAGCCTAGGGATGTTCTGTCAACATATTCTGTGTGCCTTTCATCACAAGCACATTATCTCAGGCTCATAGCTGGTTCCTTTGTGGAAAACTCCTTTCCGCTCTCCTCCCCAACTATATGCGGCGTAACAGGCTCTGCTAGGTCCCAGGTTTAGTTAAAAGCGTCTTCAGCTTGGAGCCGAGGACTGTTCCCTGTGACTGTCAGTCCTGTCCCACTTGTTTCACTGTTCAAAGTGGCCTAGTAAAGAAATTGACCCAAAAAGGAAAGAGCCTTAAAAATGAGGTTGTACTCCTGTGGCCAGGCTTGGGAAAACTGACTTGATGATGGCTTTGAACCAGCATCAACTGAGGGATTGGCAGAACTAAGGAAGCAGTGCTGTGACTGGATGGCACCTGGGATAGGGTACCAGGAAGCGGGGGTTCTAATTCAGGTGATTTGGAAACAAGCATGTTTCATCTGTGCTGTTCACTCAGCCACCAAATTTTATTAAGTTCCTGCTCTGTTCAAAGAATTGCTAGGTGGGAGTATAAAAAGTCATGATCTCTTTCCTCTTAAGAGAAAGTCTAATGGGGAAAAACACATTTAATAATAATGCTATTTCGTTGTCCTCCCCTTCCCCACTGGCAGCTTTAAAACTCCTGCCATCAGGTTATATCCCCAGTTACCCCTCATTGTTTCTGTTATCTCTGCTAGTGACAGCTCATTCTTCCTCATTCCTTGAAGGTTTTAGCTCCTGATTCACTCTTGCTCTTCCCAGCATTACTGTATGTTTCTTGGTGGTTTCAATATTAATAAAGCTGATACATCTAACTACTATCTCCTGTCTTTGCAGTTTACTCCCTCAGGACTTAGCCATTGATTCTAGCTCTGTTCCCTGTCCCTCACTCACCTCGTGGCTTCAGCTGCCCTTCTTACCCAGCTTAGAGTCCATGGTCTACAATGCATACATGTACAACTCACTTGCTCCCTTCTTCCTGTGTTAATCACAAGACAAAAGCCCAACCTTGATTAAATTCAATTCCATGTGTACTCTGCGCCTGCATCTGCTCAGAGAAAAGCGTACAACTCTGTTAACTAGTCTCTCTTTAAATTCAATACCATTAACCCAAGTGAGTCCTTAGTGCTGCCTGGCAATCTTAGTGTATTTCCCTGGTCCAGTCCCTACGTATTCTCTAAATTTTTCTGCCTATCAGAATCACCTGGGAGAGCTAAAAACAACCTAAATGCCCAGGCTGTACCCCATACTGGTTAAATCAATGTTGTGGAGCAGAGAAGAAACCCAGGCATCTTGTATTTGAAAATCCAGTGCACAGGCTATTTTGAGAGCTGGGGTCAGAAATTACTTACTTTACACATTTTTCTTACTTCCTCAAGTCTCTAGCACCTTTTCTCTAGCTTGTTTTCCTGAATGAAAATTCAGGAAAATAGAAGCAATAAGAAACAACCTTCTGAATACTTCCTCCACAGCCATCCACAAACCTACATCTGCACCTCTGCACCTTCACTGCTGAAGGCGGGGTGAACTGTCTGTCCTCTCTAAACTAAGGTCAGCTCCTCCACTTCTGTAGCAGATTCCATGCCCTTCTGCTTGCTCCACCAACGCTTCCCTTTCTCACTCGCGTACACAGTGGTTTCCATTCTGCTGGATTATTCCCGTTGGCAAACAAACGCCTCCCACTTAAAAAAAAAGATTTCTCTTGACCCCACAATGTCATTCACCTATTATCCCATCTCTGCTCCCTTTTACAGCAAAAATCCTCCAGATAGTTGTCTGTATCTACTGTTTCCCTTCTCCCTTTCTCTGTTGAACCCAGTCTAGGCAGTCTTCTCTCTCCTCCACTTCAGTGAAATAGCTCTCGTCATAGTCACTGGTGACCTTCACTGGATTGCTAAATCCAGTGGTCAGTTTCAGTTCCCATCTTACTTGACCTGTCAACCACATTTAACAGAGCCGATCACTCCTTTGCTTTGCTTGGTTCTATGACACTGTGCTCTTCTGATTCCTCCCTACCTCACCGACCCTTCCTTCTTTACCGTTATTGCTGGAGCCTCGCTCTCTTTGGGCCTCTAAATATGGCATGTCCAGGACCCAATCTTCAGAGCTCTTCTTTTCTGTATCTGCACTTCTTCCCTGGGTGATATCATTCAGTCTACACCTTTTAATACTATCCATCCACTTACGACTTCTGAATTTATATCTCCACCCTTGATGGTTCTCCTCACCCTCAAGATTCATATATATCACTGCCTCATTGACCGCTACACTGGAACATCTACTTCAAACTGAACTCGTGATTCTTCCCCAACGTGTCTTTTCTTCCTCATTTTATTAAATGGTAGTTCTTCCACTTGCTCAACCAAAGTACTAGTTCTTCTTTATCCCACAGGCTGTCTTCAATGCCATCATCCCAGACCATCGTGCAGAAGCCTTCTCTCCTCCTCGCCTCGCCCCCTCTGGCTCTGCAGACCAACTCGTGGAAGGTCTTCTGGGTGGCCTATCTCACTGGGACGCTGAACACTTCCTGTTCATTGCCGAGCACGGCTACCTGTATGAGCACAACTTTGCCTTCTTCCCTGGTTTCCCCCTGGTCCTGTTGCTTGGGGCTGAATTGCTGAGACCCCTGTGGGGGTTACTGAACCTACGGAGTTGCCTGCTCATCTCAGTAGCACTGCTCAATTCCTTGTTTTCCGCGCTGGCTGCACTTGCACTTCATGACCTGGGCTGTTTGGTTTTGCGCTGTCCCCGCCAGGCCTTTTATGGAGCACTGCTCTTCTGCCTCAGCCCCGCCAATGTCTTCCTGACTGCTGGTTACTCAGAAGCTTTATTTGCTCTCCTGACATTCAGCGCCATGGGGCAGCTGGAAAGGGGCCACAGCTGGACTAGTGGACTCCTTTTTGCCCTGGCCACTGGTGTACGCTCCAATGGGCTAGTCAACATTGGCTTCCTCATACATTCTCAGTGCCAAGGCTTTTTCTCATCTCTCATGGTGCACAATGCTCTGAGACAGCTCTTGAAGCTGATGGGCTCTGTGTTCCTGTCAGTGTTCACACTCGGCCTTCCCTTTGCCCTCTTTCAGTATTACGCCTATACCCAGTTCTGTCTGCCAGGCTCAGCCCACCCCATTCCTCAGCCCTTGCTGCAATTAGCTGTAGACCAGGGCTACCGAACTGCAGAGGGAAACAAGCCACCTTGGTGCTCCTGGGGACTTCCCCTAATATACAGCTACATCCAGGATATCTATTGGAATGTTGGCTTTTTGAGATACTTTGAACTCAAGCAGGTGCCCAATTTTCTACTGGCTGCACCGATGGCTATATTGGTTGCCTGGGCAACTTGGACATACGTGACCACCCACCCTTGGCTCTTCCTTACACTTGGGATGCAAAGGAGCAAGAACAAAAAGACCCTGGAGAAGCCTGAACCTGGATTCCTCAGTCCTCGGGTGTTTGTGTACCTGGTCCATGCTGCAGCGCTGCTGCTGTTTGGCAGTCTGTGCATGCATGTTCAGGTGAGGTGGACTCCTGGCTGGGAAGAGGTGTGAACACAGGCCACACCCGCTGGTCAGGAACAGGCAAGACAGCTGACTTCTTCCGTTTGAGTGACCTGTACCTAATTTATTCATTCAACTACTATTTGGGGGTGTTTTTATTGTGAGTCCCTGGGTCAGACCACTAAGGGTGGAACATGAATAAGATAAGATTGCTGCCCTAGTGGGTCTTGTGGTCAAAATGGAGAGGCAGACATTTAACAAGTAAAAGGTAAAAGCACAGTATAGCGGAATGGAAGAGGAGATCCTTTTGAGATAAAGCATTGTGGAAGCACAGAGGAAACAGTAGTCAGCTGTCCAAGGAGGCGAGGAGGGTGTCATGTGTAGGCTGGGTCCTGAAGAGTAAGAAGGAATTCCATTTAAGAAGCAGAGGATGAGCACTCTGGCAGATGGAAGGGCATGGGTGAGAGTCCTAAAAGGACCTGATCTGACTGAGTTACAGGGATGAGCACAGAGGATGCCTCTGGGACCTTCCTCTAACATACAGCTGTACCTGGAATGTCTCCTTGAATGCCAGCTTTCTGAGGTACTCTGAGCTCTGGCAGGGGCTTTGTGTTCGGAGGGGACGTCTTGTGCGGTATTCGGTCAGTGGTGAGGATGGAGAGAGATGGGAAGGGTTTGATTGTATGTCCGATTGTTTTTGTTCCTGGTTGTGACCTCAGGTCAGCATGACTCCGGGGAAGTCTTTTGGTCTCCATACTGGTCATTCTTCAGCAGTTCCTGCTTCTTGGAGGTGCACATTGGCTGTCTTTAAAGTTCTCCGAGCTATATGAATAAGAGGCACAGGGGAAATAGAAAGTAGCATTCTGTGTTTGTAGCCAGGTTAGCTACTGGAGTGAATGCCAGCAAAGCTTAGAGTTTCCAGAGATAAGGGAGACCATTTGGAGACCTGGCTTTGGAGTCCCCCAGAGGGGCCGTGTTGAACCACAGGATCCCCTGCCCCTTTCCTTCTGCTTTACCATCCCCAGGGCATGCGAGAACCGCTTCAGGTTCCCAAAGCCCCAGGGGCAGCCTAGAGCTTAATATTTATTTGTTTATTTGGCTGCATCAGGTGTGAGTTGCAGCACTTGGGATCTTTAGTTGTGGCATGTGGGATCTAGTTCCCTGACCAGGGATCAAACCCAGGCCCCCTGCATTTGAAGCACTGAGTCTTAACCACTGGACCACCAGGGAGGTCCCCAGCCGAGAGTTTAGAGTCCTGGTCCTGGGCTAAAAGTAGACCCCATGGAGTTTTTAGTATTGATTGGCCCATTATTGTGGTAATTAGTCTGTAGCTATGTTTACTTGTAACATTTCAGTCACCTGGCTGGTGTTATACACAGCTTTATAAGGCAGATACTAAGCTCTGCTGAATGAATATCTTTTCCAGTACAATACATTCCTAGTCTGGGAGCTATAGTTTACCCAGAAGCAGGGAGGTCCCAGCCTTATCCCATTTGAGACAGTGACATTCCAATAAATGTGTGGATTTTCCCCCTTTTATGATTCCAGGTTCTCACCAGGTTTTTATGCTCCTCCACTCCTATTGTGTACTGGTTTTCAGCTCACTTGCTTCTGGATCAAGAACCGCTGCTGAAATCCCTAGAGGCTGTGCCTGGGAAGCCTCCTGCAGGGGACCCTCCACCAGGACAAAAGGTCCCCAGAAACTCTATCATGGGACTCTTGTACAACTGGAAAACTTGTTCTCTGGTCACACGATGCGTTCTAGGCTACTTCGTGACTTACTGGCTCTTGGGACTACTCCTCCATTGCAACTGGCTGCCTTGGACATAACCTGGAGACCTAGGGGACAGGCCTGAAGCAGACATAACCAGGGTCTGAAAGTACAAATACACTCTGGGGCTGCCTGTGCTCCCTGGAATCCTTACTCCGTCCATTAGAACCTCTCTCTGTAGGTGAACGTTGGTTAGGAATGGAAAAAGTGAAAGCCTCTAGAGAACCCTTTCTGGTCCTTGCTGTGGCAAATTTTAGAGTAGTAACTGTTTTCTCTATAAAGGAAGAAATCTTATTCCAGATCTATGTTGTCAGTCAACCTTAGCAGAGATAGTCTTAAACTTACCACCTGCTGCTGCTGCTGCTAAGTCGTTTCAGTCGTGTCCAACTCTGTGCGACCCCATAGACGGCAGCCCACCGGGCTCTGCCATCCCTGGGATTCTCCAGGCAAGAACACTGGAGTGGGTTGCCATTTCCTTCTCCAGTGCATGAAAGTGAAAAGTGAAAGTGAAGTCACTCAGTCGTGTCCGACTCTTAGCGACCCCATGGACTGCAGCCCACCAGGCTCCTCCGTCCATGGGAGTCTCCAGGCAAGAGTACTGGAGTGGGGTGCCATTGCCTTCTCCGAAACTTACCACCTACCCACATGTAAATTTAAATATCAGTTTCATCAAAGGCTCTAGCTGACAAGCTGGTCATAGTCCACACAGTGATGATGGAGGCCTGAACAGTGTAGCAGCGATAGTAAGTAAAATGGGACCATCTTTTCTAAATGGGATGTTGTTTCTGATGAGTTTTTTCATGATTTGTTCACTTATTTATATGATCTTACAAAGATATGCATATTAAACTTTTGTTTATATCTGTAATGAATTACCTTTTTATTTTTATTACTTACATTGGCTTGCAGGACCTTAGTTCCCCTAGCAGGGATTGAACCCGGGCTATTGCAGTGAAAGCACTAAACTGGACTGCCAGGGAAATCCCATAAATTATCTTTCAAAAAAAATAATACAGGTCTTCCCTTTGGTGCAATGATTAAGAATTCACCTGCCAATGTAGGGGGGCACAGGTTCGATTCCTGGTCCAGGAAGATTCCTACATGCCGTGGGTCAGCTAAGCCCGTGAACCACAACTGCTGAGCCCACGTGCAGCAACTACTGAAGGCCGTGTGCAACCTGAGCAGCCACTGCAGTGAGAAGCCTGTGCACCGCAATGAAGAGTAGCCCCTGCTCACTGCAACTAGAGCAAGCCCACAGATAGCACCGAAGACCCAGTGCAGCCAAAAATAATTTTAAAAATAAAGATTTTAAAAATAATAACACAAATTAAGGGCTGAGACCCTGCCACATGCTCTGCATCAAGTTATTTGCGGGGGAAGTCATGATAAGAGCACTGCATGAGGAGGCAGAAGGCCTAGTCCTGGTCCCTCAGGAAACCCCACTCACATGCTGCATGCCAGGAAGAGTTTCCCAAGCCTCAGTTACCTCTTCTGAAACTAAGGGGAAACTATTAGCTTACTGGAGAAAAATACCCAGTTCTCCTGTTTTCAGCACTTAGAAGAAACTCTCCCTCTTCTCAGGTGCAACTCTGAGGAGTAACTTCAGTGACCTTTCCTTTGAATGAGGAAAAGCACTGACACTGGCAACTAAGGCTCCTGTCGCGTGTTAGTAAACCTGCCCAAGGCAACTAGATGTTCAGCTCAGTGAGCAGTGACTGGTTTTCCTGCCCTTCACAAGTGCCTGTGCTTGCTTTATTAGTAGACAAGGATCAGAGGAACCATCACAGCAGCAGGAATTGATAAATTGTAGGTAAGTCCAGGGTTGAATGAAATGGTATCTTCTGGCCCCCGTTTGGTTATGGGCCTGTCTGTGTAATTGTAGTAAAATCCTTGATCCCTGCTGAGCTACTTTTTCTCATTCTTTGAGCCAGGTAAGATGTTCTGCATCATCACCACTCGTTCCCCATTTGAACCAAAAATTCCAGCAAGCAGAAACTTCAAAATAGATGGATAAGCAGCTTCTGGAGAGCCCTGTGAGAATTAGAATTATGACACACTCCCTCTGACCATGACTGAAAGCTCAACTTGCCAGCTGAAGGGACGCTCCTGGCTGAGCCCCAGCACCCTCTGTTGGAGCTCCTAGTCAGCCTGGCCAATAAGCATTTCCCATCCATCGCCCCAGCTTTAGCACAGCTGAGAGAATTTGGTCCAGAGTCAAGTGCTTCTGAAAATGTACACACAAATCAGGACAGCCCTCTGCCTTCTGCCAAGACACCCGAGTGCCCTTCTTGGCAAAAATGATCACCCCTGCCCTAGTGTCCCTCCAGTTGGCAGAAACTGCTCCCTCTCTCCTCAGCAACAGCTGCAAGTCTGGGGCCTTCCACCCTGTGTGCAGGAAGAGTTGAGGTCCTGAATCAGCTCTTCACAGCAGAGGGAGAAGTACTAGGTGGTTTGCCCTCACGGATGCACCTCGCTGCCGCTTTTGGCGGGTAATCAGGACCGATTATTCCCCTACTGGAAGAGGTGACTCAGACTCCACAGGTTAGGGGGTGATTTCACTGCTTTGGCAGCCTCAGCTTAACCTTCACACTGGATCTCATCACCCCGGAAACAAATGATTTCAAGGACCAGAAACCCTTATAAACTGGAACCTCTCCTTCTCAACTAATGTCAAGGAATTAAATCACTCTGGTATTTTGCAAAGACCATTCTAGGTACAGTTGATCGTAGAGGAGATAACTGAGAACCCCAGCTAGGTGGACACACCTGGTGTGACCTGGGACGGACACCGTTTTCTCTCTGACCTTGGAGGGATCTAGTTGCTGTTCTCTAAGGAACTAAGGAATGGGCTGATTTTATGGCCAGCAGCTGTCTTTTTACTATCCTATTAACAGTCTTTAATAGTCTGGGAGAGGGACATGAAGGACCCAAGGCAGGAAGCTTCCTGTTTACCCTGAGGTCTAACAATGCTGCAGCTGGGTTGGGCGTCTACAATTTCAGAGAAAAGTCATTTCCTTCTGAGACCCAGCTAAAACAGAAACCAGACCCTTCATGTACCTAGAAGTAGATGCTTTTTTGTTCTTTAATGAAAGTGGGAGGAGAAGGGAGTGTTTGACATGTCTTTACCAGCCTCCCTGGAAAAAAATAATCACTTTTCTTGACCCGACCCTCTCACCTTCATCTAAAACATGTAGTGTGTGCAGGCTTAGGGGATTTGAAACTGATTCTTTGAGCAATTGTTTAGTAATGCCTATTTTAGGGGAATAAGACTGGCGTGCCTCTTGTCCTCAAATAGCTATTTGATAGTTTCTAGCAGAAACACAGGACCATTAATCAAGGGAAAGACTGATAAATTCTGGGGAATGGAGAGACACTTAAAAACTTTTTGCTCTATATTTCTCTACTTGAACTTATTTGTGATGAGGATGAATTTTACTTAGGAAAGGGTAAGTGTGGTACAAGAACTGGTGGTGGTGTTTTAATCACTCAGTCGTGTCTGACTGTTGTGATGCCATGGACTGTAGCCTGCCAGGCTCCTCTGTCCATGGGATTCTCCAGGCAAGAATACTGGAGTGGGTAGCCATTCCCTTCTCCAGGGGATCTTCGAAACCCAGGGATCGAACCCACGTCTCCTGCATTGCAGGCAGATTCTTTACTGCTGAGCCACCAGGGAAGACCCCACATTACAGAGTTGCTGCTGCTGCTGCTACTAAGTCCCTTCAGTCATGTCCGACTCTGTGCGACCCCAGAGACGGCAGCCCACCAGGCTCCCCGTCCCTGGGATTCTCCAGGCAAGAACACTGGAGTGGGTTGCCATTTCCTTCTCCAATGCATGAAAGTGAAAAGTGAAAGTGAAGTCGCTTAGTCGTGTCCGACTCCTAGCGACCCCATGGACTGCAGCCTACCAGGCTCCTCCGTCCATGGGATTTTCCAAGCAAGAGTACTGGAGTGGGGTGCCATCGCCTTCTCTGACATTACAGAGTTAGTACACTGTAAATTCACACAAGATGGAGGTCCCGCCCAGCTTGAAATACTTGAAAAGACTTCACAAGGGATAGACTGATAGGATTTGAAAGTTAAGGCCAGAGAATGAGTGTAAGCATCAGGAAACAGAACGAGGAGAGCTCAGTTTGAGTGGAACTTGAGGTGTGTCGTTGTTGACATCTAAGCCTTGAAACCCACAAGCTCAGCTCCACTGCGTACTAGCTGTGTAAAGGTGAGCAAGGTACTGAATCTCTAGGCCTCTGTTTACTCATCTGTAAAACGTGGATAACACGATCTACCTCGCAGATATGAATAATAACATTGTCTGTCTCATAGGGTTGTTGTGCAAATTAAATGAAAAGGACTAACAAAGGAATCGCTGCATTTTGGACATGTTGAGTTTACAGTGCCATCAGCACATTCCTAAACCAGGAAAGGTGGAACTGGAGACAAAGGGGGGGTCAGGGAGCTTTCCGCACTGACAGGATAATTACAGCAGCCACGGTATTGGATGGGGCATCTCTAAAATGGGGGTGATACCACTTACCGTACAGAGTAGTTATGAAGATTCAATGAGAAACCTGATAAAGCACTAGCTTAGCACCTAGCTCGTAGGAAGAACTTCATGAATGGTAGCTATTTTTTATTGTCATTATCATCATTGTCATCGTCATTGTCACTGAAAGACCAGGAACAAATTGTATGAGGTGGAAAAGAGAGTTTCAAGAAGAAAGAAATGGGGATTTCCCTGAAGGTCCAGTTAAGACTTGTTTGATCACTGGTCGGGGAACTAAGATCCCACATGCTGTGTTGCATGGCCAGAAAAAGAAGAAGAAAGAAACGGTTACCAGGCTCATATGCTGTTAAGGAAAGGATGAGAAGAGCTATTGAATTTAGGGATTAGGGATATTAATCAGGGTAGGCTAACTGCGGTAACAAACAACTCCCCAAACTCAGTGGTTTAATAATAAAAGATTTTTCTTGCTCACATCATAGTCTAGTAGAGAGTTGGGGAGGGATGCTTGCTCCACCAGGTCATTTGGGACCCAGGCTGCTTCCGTTTCCTGACCCTGCCGTCCTTCAGATAGATGCTCAGAGTCCTCTGCTTGCGGAGAGGTTTTCAGGGGCCAGAGCTGGGAGAGTTGTACGTGATTTTCACTGTCATTCCATTGACTGGAATTTGGTCATATGGCCACATCTAACTCCCAAGGGAGGTTGGGAAGTAGAGTTGCCAGATAAAATACAGGATGCTCAGTTAAATTTAAATTTCAGGTAAGTGACATATATTTTTTCAGTATAATTATGTTCCAAATATTGTAGGAGACATGTAAGAAGTTCATTGTTTATCTGAAACTCAAATTTAATTGGATATACTGTATTTTTATTTGCTAAATTGGCAACCCTAGTGGGAAGTGAAGTCTGGCTATGAGTTTAGGACAAAGAGAACACAGATATTTGTGTGTCACAGTATGCCTCAGTCTGTGTTTCTGAATCAAATGCCTGTTTCTGCCCTTCCCACAGAAAGAACAGTTACCCTTCCCAAGGGAGACTCTCCCAAATCCCATCTAGTTACCCTATTCAGCTCCAGGTGGCTCAGCCATCTTCTAATATGGTTCCTTAAGGTGATGATGAACTAAAAAACCAAGTTATCCATGGGAAAAGATTCTTAAAAAGAGTGAATATATGTATATGTATACCTGATTCGGTTTGCTGTACACCTGAAATTAATACTGTAAGTCAACTATGTTGTTGTTATTTAGTCACTAAGTTTGGTTCAACTCTTTGCGACCCCATGGACTGTAGCCCACCAGGCTCCTCTGTCCATGGGATTTCCCAGGCGAGAATACTGGAGTTGGTTACCAATTCCTTCTCCAGGGGATCTGCCCAACCCAGGGATCAAACCCACATCTGCTTGGCAGGCAGATTCTTTACCACTAAACCATCTGGGAAGCCCAAAATCAGCTTTACTCCAAAAAAAAAAAAAAAGTATACACACCCATAAGAAAAAGTTTGGTGGAATTCTCTTGTGAATCCATCTGCTCCTTTGTTGGGAGTTTTTATCCATACCTGACAAGAAAGTATACAATAATAGAGCAAGAATAGGGTAACCTCAGTGTAAGCTCCTATTCAGAAAAGAAGAGAATGGAAGATGTAAAACTGTCACTTCCAAAGCACTCCTTAATCTCTAATGGTCAGACTTGTCAAAGCTCTCTTCCCTGGGCCTGGGGAGAGTTCCTTGATTAACCCTGACTTGCTCTCGGAAAGACTCCTTTGTCCGTTGTTCTCCACTCTTCTCACAGCTCCTGGCTTGTTTATTGTGCATGACCACACAGGAAATGGGCTTTGGGAAGTATGACCTCCTTGGTGAATGTTCAGCCACTTCTTGCTGGTACAAGCATGAAGGGCCTAAAAGTTACTTTAAATCTTGGCCAGCCAAAAGCCTATGTATGTGTGTGGGGAGGGGGAAAGACATACATAACATAAAGTTCATCATTTTAACCATCTTTAAGTATAAATTTCAGTGGCATTAAGTATATTCGCATTGTTGTGCAACCATCACCACTTCAAGGTTCATTCATATAGAAGGTGTGAAAATTTCCTTTTTTATATAGAATGGATAAACAACAAGTTCCTACTGTATAGCACAGGGAACTATATTCATATCCTAGGATAAACCATAATGGAAATGAATATAAAAAAGAATGTATAGGGAGTTCCCCGGTGGTCTAGTGGTTAGGATTCCAGGCTTTCATTGCCCTGATCCAGGTTCAGTCGTTAGTCTGGGAACTGAGATCCTATAAGCTCTGCAGTGCTGCCAAAAAAAGAGAAAAAAAAAAGAATGTATATATGTGTATAACTGAGTCACTTTGCTCTGCAGCAGAAATTAACTTTGAAAATCAATTATGCTTCAATAAAAAATAAATTTAAAAATACTTCCATTCTTTTTAAGGCTAAATAACATTCCATTGTAGGTGTGTTGTTATTGTTCAGTTGCTCAGTCATGTCTGACTCTGCAACCCCAGGGACTACAGCACGCCAGGCTTCCCTGTCCTTCACCAACTCCCAGAGTTCTCTCAAACTCATGTCCATTGAGTCAGTGATGCCATCTAACCATCTCATCCTCTGTCGTCCCCTTTTCCTCCTGCCTTCAATCTTTCCCAGCAGCAGGGTCTTTTCCAGTGAGTCAGTTCTTCGGATCAGGTGGCCAAAGTATTGAAGTTTCAGCTTCAGCATCAGTCCTTCCAATGAATATTCAGGACTGATTTCCTTCAGGATGGACTGGTTGGATCTCCTTGCAGGCCAAGGGACTCTCAAGAGTCTTCCCCAACACCACGGTTCAAAAACATCAATTCTTTGGCACTCAGCTTTCTTTATAGTCCAACTCTCAAATCCATACATGACTACTGGAAAAACCATAGCTTTGACTAGATGGACCTTTGTTGGCAAAGTAATGTCTCTGCTTTTTAATATGTTGTCTAGGTTGGTCATAGCTTTTCTTCCAAGGAGCAAGCATCTTAATTTCATGGCTACAATCACCATCTGCAGTGATTTTGGAGCCCAAGAAAATAGTCTGTCACTGCTTCCATTGTTTCCCCCTCTATTTGCCATGAAGTGACGGAAATGGATGCCATGATTTTAGTTTTTTGAATGTTGTTTTAAGCCAACTTTTTCACTCTCCTTTTTCACTTTCCTCAAGAGTTTCTTTAGTTCCTCTTTACTTTCTGCCATAAGGGTGATGTCATCTGCATATCTAAGGTTATTGATATTTCTCCCGGAAATCTTGATTCCAGCTTGTGCCTTATCCAGCCTGGCATTTCACATGATGTGCTCTGCATATAAGTTAAACAAGCAGGGTGACAATATACAGCCTTGATGTACTCCTTTCCCAATTTGGAACCAGTCTATTGTTCCATGTCTGGTTCTAACTTGCTTCTTGACCTGCATACAGATTTCTCAGGAGGCAGGTGAGGTGGTCTGGTATTCCCATCTCTTTAAGAATTTTCCACAGTTTGTTGTGATCCACAGAGTCAAAGGGCTTGGTGTAGTCAAGTAAGCAGAAGTAGATGTTTTTCTGGAACTCTCTTTCTTTTTTGATGATCCAGTGGATGTTGGCAATTTGATCTCTGGTTCCTCTGACTTTTCTAAATCCAGCTTGAACATCTGGAAGTTCACGGTTCAAGTACTGTTGAACCTGGCTTGCAGAATTTGAGCTAGCAGTGAGATGAGCGCCCGTCTTGTCAAAGCTATGGTTTTTCCAGTAGTCATGTATGGATTTGAGAGTTGGACTATAAAGAAAGCTGAGCGCCAAAGAATTGATGTTTTTGAACTGTGGTGTTGGAGAAGACTCTTGAGAGTCCCTTGGACAGCAAGGAGATCAAACCATTCAATCCTAAAGGAAATCAGTCCTCAATACTCTTGGAAGGACTGATGCTGAAGCTGAAACTCCAATACTTTGGCCACCTAATGTGAAGAACTGACTCACTGGAAAAGCCCCTGATGCTGGGCAAGATTGAAGGCAGTAGGAGAAGGGGACGACAGAGGATGAGATGGTTGGATGGTATCACCGACTCAATGGACTTGAGTTTGAGCAAGCTTCAGGAGTTGGTGAAGGAAAGGGAATCCTGGCGTGCTGCAGTCCATGGGGTTGCAAAGAGTCGGACATACCTGAACTGAACTGAGATGAGTGCAATTGTGCAGTAGTTTGAACATTATTTGGCATTGCCGTTCTTTGGGATTGGAATGAAAACTGACATTTTCCAGTCCCGTGGCCTCTGCTCAGTTTTCCAAATTTGCTGACATATTGAGTGCAGCACTTTCACAGCATCATCTGTTAGGATTTGAAATAGCTCAACTGGAATTCCATCACCTCCACTAACTTTCTTCGTAGTGATGCTTCCTAAGGCCTACTTGACCTAGAGCCAGGACCTAGAGTATGGCTCTAGGTGAGTGATCACACCATCGTGGTTATCTGGGTCATGTTCCCTTGGTATCTCTAATTTTCTTGAAGAGATCTCTAGTTTTTCCCATTCTATTGTTTTCCTCTATTTCTTTGCATTGTTCACTTAGGAAGGCTTTCTTATCTCTTCTTGCTATTCTTTGGAACTGTGCATTCAGATGGTTGTATCTTTCCTTTTCTCCTCAGAGTATGAAAGGGCAAAAAGATATGACAATGAAACGTTATTGTATGTATACACCACAGTTTGTTTATCTATTTGTCTGTTGATGGATATACTTGGATAGCGCCACCTTTTGGCTATTTAAAATAATACTACTAATGAACATAGAAAAGTAATTAAGTATTAGTCGCTCAGTCGTTGGGACCCCAATGGACTGCAGCCCACCAGGCTCCACCGTCCGTGAGATTTTCCAGGCAAGGATACTGGAGTGGGTTGCCATTTCCTTCTCCAGGGGATCTTCCCAACAAAGGGTTCGAACGCAGATCTCCTACACTGCAGGCAGATTCTTTACTGACTGAACTACAAGGGAAGCCCATTGAAAAGTGAAAGTCGCTCAGTCCTGTTCAATTCTTTGCAACCCAGTCCATGGAATTCTCCAGGCCAGAATATTGGAGTTCGTAGCTGTTCCCTTCTCTAGGAGATCTTCCCAATCCAGGGATCGATCCCAAGTCTCCCACGTTGCAGGTGGATTCTTTACCAGCTGAGCCACCAGGGAAGCCCAGGAGTACTGGAGTGGGTAGCCTATCCCTTCTCCAGTGGATCTTCCTGACTCAGGAATTGATCCAGGATCTCCTGCATTGCAGGCAGATTCTTCACCAGCTGAGCTATCAGGGAAGCCATATGAACATTACAGTTGCCTGTTTTCAGTTCTTTGAGGTATATACTGAGAAGCATATAGTGCTGGATCATGTGGTAATTCTACGCTGCTGTTGTTGTTGTTTTAGGAACTGCTATGCTGTTTTTCATAGCAGTTGCACCATTTTGTATTCCCAGTAGCAATGCACAAGGATCCAGATTTCTCCACAGCCTCACCAACACTTACTTTCCTTTTTCGTCCCTTCTTCTTCTATTTTTTTTTTTTTTTAATACTTGCCATCCTAGTGGGTATGAAGTGGTATCTCACTGTGGTTTTGATTTGCATTTCCCTCATAACTAGTGATGTTGAGCATCTTTTTATGTGCTTTTGACCATTTGTATACTTTTGGGAAAGTGTCTATTCAGATCCTTTGCCCATTTTTTATAATTTTATTTATTTATGTTTGGCTGTCCTAGGTCTTCATTGCTCTACAAGCTTCTCTCAAGCTGCAGTGAGCAGGGCTACTCTCCAGTTGCAGTGATCATACTTCTCACTGTGGTGGCTTGTCTTGTTGCAGAGCACAGGCTCTAGGTGCATGGGCTTCTGTAGTTATGGCTCCTGGGCTCTAGAGCCCAGGCTCAACTTGTGTGGTGCACGGCCTTAGTTGCTCCATGGCATGAGGGTTCTTCCTGGATCAGGGATCGAACCCATGTCTCCTGCACTGGCATGCGGATTCTTTACCACTGAGTCACCAAGGAAGCCCTGCTCATTTTTAAATTGGGTTGTTTCTTTGTTGTTGAATTGTTGAAGTTCTTTATATATTTTGGATTTTAATCAGATATGTGATTAACAGATATTTTTTCCCATTTCATGTGCTGCCTTTTCACTCTATTGATAGTGCCCTTCAATGCACAAAATTTTTAGTTTTGATGAAGTCCAATTCATCTATTTTTCTCTTATTGCCTATGCTTTTGGTATCATATGCAGAAAAATCATCACCAAATTCAGTATCATGAAGATTTTCCCTTGTGTTTTCTTCTAAGAGTTTTATAGTTTTAGCTTTTATGTTTAGGGTTTTATAGTTTTAGCTTTTATCCATTTTGGGTTCAATTTTGTATGTGGAATAAGGTAAAGTTCTTACTTTCTTATACATGTGAATATCCAGTTTTCCCAGCACTATTTATTGAAAAGACTGTGCTTTTCCCATTGAAAGGTCTTGGAATCCTTATTAAATCATTTGACTATATATGCAAGGGTTCCTAAGCTGTCTGTTTTATGCCTCTCTTTATGCTGGTACCATACTGTTTTGATTACTATAGCTTTGTAGTAAGTTCTGAAATCAGGAAGGGTGAGACCTCCAACTCTACTCTTCTTGTTCAAAATTGTTCTGGCTATTCAGGGTCCTTTGAGATTTCCTGTTATATTTAAGTTGTCAATGCTTTTTTCTTTCTTTCTTTCTTTCTTTTTTCAATTTAGGCTCATGGTTTCTTTGACAATACCATTACCTCAAAATATTTTTGATGTGTAAGTCAGAATTCTCCAGAGGAACATAGCCTGTAGGATTGTGTGTGTGTGTATATCTATACCTATCTGTTTATCTGTCTATAGAGAGGTGTTTTTTTTTTTTTTATAGAGAGGTTTTAATGAATTGGCTCATATGATTGTGGAAGCTGGCAAGTCCACAATCTGCTGGGTAGGCCAGCAGCTGGAGACTCAATAGAACAATTGATGTAATAAAAGTCTGAAGGCAGGTCTACTGGCAGAATTCCTTCTTTCTCAGGGAAAGTCAGTCTTTTTTCTGTTAAGGCCTTCAGCTGATTAGATGAGACCCAGTCAATTTATGGAGGATAATCTGCTTTACTCCTTCTGACTTAAATGTTACCCTCACCTGAAAAGTACCTTCACAGAAATGTCCAGAATATTTGACCAAATATATGCATGCTGTGGCCTAGCCAAGTTGACACAAAATTAGCACAATAGATTTCTGCTCTCTTTGCTTCTAGTCAGATCCATGTGACACAACCACACTCCAGTTCTTTTCTAGATAGAATTTTCAAGCTGATATATTTATCTCCTCCTAGTATCCCCTTGCCTCACTTCCAATGTAATGATGGCTACATTGAGGTCATCTGAAATAATAAGTGGGAAGGCCACAGTCTTCACCTGATATTTGCCTTAGAGATGACCACATCTTTCAACTCATGTTGTCTGAGAACTTTTTCAATCTTATACAATTTCTAGTCCAGAAACAGTCACTTTTAGTGACCCTGAGAGGCCCATCGTTTCTGGACTTCCTCTGCCTGAAAAATAAGCTAATCCTCACCTAAATTCACCTCTTTCTCCCAATACTTTATGAAGGTACCTGGGCTAGTTATTAAGTTATTGTTTCAGCTCCAAATCCACCCTTCTACTTTCTACTATGAGATACTGGACCTGGGACTTTGCAAATCACATTGCTATTGACGGCGGGCTCTATGTTTGACTCTGCCAATAAGGGCCACTAGAGGGAGATAGTGAGGTCAGAGGAGGAAGAAAAGACTGCTTTCTTCAGTTTGCTTCCTGTTCCTGTGAGATCATCCTAAACTATGCTCCTTCACCCCAGCAGCAGCAGTGTCATCCTGTAGCAGCAGCTGAATCCACTTGCAGTTTTTTCCAAAAATTGCAGACCCTGCTTCGTGGCGTACCAATCAGAGACACCAACACCATCTCTGTAGCACCTCTTTCTCAGAAGTGTTGGTCTCTCCTCCACCAACACTAAACTTAGAGGTCTGAGTTTCAACTCTGTAGGACCCCTCTTCTAAGTTTCCAAGTTTTAGTAATTCCAAACTCTTCCTTTTGTTCTCCTAGTCCTAGGAGTTTAGATGCTTCTTACTATTGCTGCCTCCATAGAATCTGTTTTCTTTTCACCCTTTCAGATAACTAATAACAATGTTATACCTAGAATGGCTAATCATTCTGTTTATTACATTTTCTCCAGTGACTTGTGTGGTTTCTTTCTCATCGGCAGGACCCTGAGGGATACAGAAATTGGCGCTAGGAGGGGTCCCAGGGAATCGACTGAGAAGATGGGATTAGGGAACTGTTTTGGTTGTGTCATGGGGTTTGAATGTGTTGAGCTTCTTGCCAATGAGAAATGTGATGCTGCTAATTCATGGCATGCTGCGGCAACATGATTAATCAAATTATCACCTGTGGTTATTTGTGATGCGTGATAACTAAAGCAAATGCCTTGGGGGCCCAAGTGGCTGTTGTACTTGACTGTATGGCAGTGAGGATGACTACAGGGACTGCAGTGATGATGACCGCAGAAGGAATTCTGAGAGCATGAGTCCTCGCAGAAAGAAGATGACAAGCTGGGGCCTTTAAACTCTCAGCTCAAAGCATGGTCAGAGAGTCACAGAGCTTCCATGATAGCCCATGAAAGATCTCTTATTTCTTGTAGTCACCAGACTTATTAGCTACAAATAGAACAAAAATATAGTGCATGTTATTGAATGTTATCAGTTGAATTCAGTCTTACTAAGCCTTTCCTGTGACTGAGAAGGAATGGGACCTTGAAACTTGGAATGGACACATCTGGTTTGATATTCTCCTAGGTTCTCAGAGTCTCCATTCCACAAGTGGATGGGACAAAGGGCAGTGATCAGCACTTGCGAGTTTTATGAGACAGCCTATCACTTCTGGCTTCCCTGGTGATTCAGTGGTAAAGAATCTGCCTGTCAATGCAGGAGACATGGGTTCGATCCCTGGGTTGGGAAGATCCTCTAGAGAAGGAAATGGCAACCCACTCCAGTGTTCTTATGGGGGAAATCCCATGGACAGAGGAGCCTGGTGAATTACAGTCCAGGGATCGCAGAAGAGTCGGACATGACTGAACGACTGAACAACTACAACTGCCACTTCCGCTCACATCCCAACAGCCAGGAGCCAGTGTCTCTCTGTAGCAGAGGCTGGGAACTGTGGGCGTTGATGAGAATGGGCAGTTTATACCACACTAAATGGGCCACTAGTGACCCACTGAAGATAGAATTCTTGGGGGAGTAACATAGAAGCCAAGCTGCAAAAAGCTAAGAAATGATTAAGTGACAAGGAAGTAGTAGCTATTCTTACTAAAGAAGTAATAGCTACTCTTATTTAATAAGAGTAACTAATGCTTAAAATTTTCCAAGCCAGGCTTCAGCAATACGTGGACCATGAACTTCCAGTTATTCAAGCTGGTTTTAGAAAAGGCAGAGGAACCAGAGATCAAATTGCCAACATCCGCTGGATCATCAAAAAAGCAAGAGAGTTCCAGAAAAACATCTATTTCTGCTTTATTGACTATGCCAAAGCCTTTGACTGTGTGGATCACAATAAACTGTGGAAAATTCTGAAAGAGATGGGAATACCAGACCACCTGACCTGCCTCTTGAGAAGCCTGTATGCAGGTCAGGAAGCAACAGTTAGAACTGGACATGGAACAACAGACTGGTTCCAAATAGGAAAAGGAGTACGTCAAGGCTGTATATTGTCACCCTGCTTATTTAACTTATATGCAGAGTACATCATGAGAAATGCTGGACTGGAAGAAACACAAGCTAGAATCAAGATTGCCAGGAGAAATATCAATAACCTCAGATATGCAGATGACACCACCCTTATGGCAGAAATTGAAGAGGAACTAAAAAGCCTCTTGATGAAAGTGAAAGTGGAGAGTGGAAAAAGTTGGCTTAAAGCTCAACATTCAGAAAATGAAGATCATGGTATCTGGTCCCAATTCATGGGAATTCAATTCCTCTAATTCATGGGAATTAGATGGGAAACAGTGGAAACAGTGTCAGACTTTATTTTTGGGGGCTCCAAAATCACTGCAGATGGTAATTGCAACCATGAAATGAAAAGACGCTTACTCCTTGGAAGGAAAGTTATGACCAACCTAAATAGCATATTCAAAAGCAGAGACATTACTTTGCCAACAAAGGTCCATCTAGTCAAGGCTATGGTTTTTCTAGTGGTCATGTATGGATGTGAGAGTTGGACTGTGAAGAAAGCTGAACGCCGAAAAATCGATGCTTTTGAACTGTGGTGTTGGAGAAGACTCTTGAGAGTCCCTTGGACTGCAAGGAGATCCAATCAGTCCACCCTAAAGGAGATCAGTCCTGGGTATTCTTTGGAAGGACTGATGCTAAAGCTGAAACTCCAATACTTTGGACACCTCATGCGAAGAGTTGACTCATTGGAAAAGACTCTGATGCTGGGAGGGATTGGGGGCAGGAGGAGAAGGGGACTACAGAGGACAAGATGGCTGGATGGCATCACCGACTTGATGGACATGAGTTTGGGTGAACTCCGGGAGTTGGTAATGGACTGGGAGGCCTGGTGTGCTGCAATTCATAGGGTCGCAAAGAGTCGGACATGACTGAGTGACTGAACTGAACTGAACTGAATGAGAGACAAGAATGGCAGAAAGCAAAGAGGAACTGAAGAGCCTCTTGATGAGGGTGAAAGAGGAGAGTGAAAAAGCTGGCTTAAAACTCAACATTCAAAAGACTAAGATAATGGTGTCTGGTCCCATCACTTCATAGCAAATTTTATTTTCCAGGGCTCCAAAATCACTGGGGACAGTGACTGCAGCCATAAAATTAAAAGAAGAAAGCTATGACAAACTTGCTCCCTGGAAGAAAAACTATGACAAACCTAGACATCATGTTAAAAAGCAGAAACATCACCCTGCGGACAAAGGTCCATATAGTCAAAGCTACAGGTTTTCCACTAGTCATGTATGGATGTGAGAGCTGGATCATAAAGAAAGCTGAGCACCAAAGAATTGATGCTTTGGAACTGTCTTGCTGGAGAAGACTCTCGAGAGTCCCTTGGACTGCAAGATCAAACCAGTCAATCCTAAAGGAAATCAGTCCTCAATATTCATTGGAAAGACTGATGCTGAAGTGGACGCTCCAATACTTTGGCCACCTGATGCGAAGAGCCAAATCATTTGAGAAGACCCTGATGTTGGGAAAGACTGAGTGCAGGAGGAAAAGGGGGCTACAGAGGATGAGCTGGTTGGATGGCATCACCAACTCAATGGTCATGGGTTTGAGCAAACTGGGAGATAGTGAAGGACAGGGAAGCCTGGCGTGCTGTAGTCCACAGAGTAGCAAAGATTCGGACATGACTGAACTACTGAAAAACAACAAACGAGAGGGGAAAAGATAAATCTGAAGCTAGTAAGGAGGTAGCCAAACATACAAAGTTGTTTCTGTGATTGGTTCTTTAGTTTAGTTTTGCTTTTTAATTGATAGAGAGAACTGAGCATGAATTTGTAGTCTCAATGAACAGGAAGAGAGATAGGACATTCATGGAGGGTTGGCCATGGACAGAATGGGGCCTGCACCTTTAAGATAAGAGGAAAGGATAGAAACAAATAGAGAAATGTGAGGTAGACAGGAGGGTAGCTGACAATCAAACCGGATTGTTTTAGTTTCTATAAAGTGACAAAGAGCCAGAATTAGGGTTGCAAGAAGATCCAGTTGAGGTGGGACAGGAATCTGTCCTTGAACCTGTGAGTCCAGCTTTGTGACTTTGTTCCACAGCCAAGGAGCAAGAGGGGAGGCTCATCAAATCCAGAATCTTCGGCACCAAGGGCATGAATCAGTGGCTTTTAGCATGTGTAACAATTAAGGATCCTTAAGGTCACAGTTGATGTTCAAGCTGGTTTTAGAGAAGGCAGAGGAACCAGAGATCAAATTGCCAACATCTGCTGGATCATTGAAAAAGCAAGAGAGTTCCAGAAAAACATCTATTTCTGCTTTATTGACTATGCCAAAGCCTTTGACTGTGTGGATCACAATAAACTGTGGAAAATTCTGAAAGAGATGGGAATACCAGACCACCTGACCTGCCTCTTGAGAAATTTGTATGCAGGTCAGGAAGCAACAGTTAGAACTGGACATGGAACAACAGACTGGTTCCAAATAGGAAAAGGAGTACGTCAAGGCTGTATATTGTCACCCTGTTTATTTAATTTATATGCAGAGTACATCATGAGAAATGCTGGACTGGCAGAAACACAAGCTAGAATCAAGATTGCCAGGAGAAATATCAATAACCTCAGATATGCAGATGACACCACCCTTATGGCAGAAATTGAAGAGGAACTAAAAAGCCTCTTGATGAAAGTGAAAGTGGAGAGTGAAAAAGTTGGCTTAAAGCTCAACATTCAGAAAATGAAGATCATGGAATCCGGTCCCATCACTTCATGGGAAATAGATGGAGAAACAGTGGAAACAGTGTCAGACTTTATTTTTCTGGGCTCCAAAATCACTGCAGATGGTGACTGCAGCCATGAAATGAAAAGACGCTTACTCCTTGGAAGGAAAGTTATGACCAACCTAAATAGCATATTCAAAAGCAGAGACAGTACTTTGCCAACAAAGGTCTATCTAGTCAAGGCTATGGTTTTTCCTGTGGTCATGTATGGATGTGAGAATTGGACTGTGAAGAAAGCTGAGCGCCGAAGAATTGATGCTTTTGAACTGTGGTGTTGCAGAAGACTCTTGAGAGTCCCTTGGACTGCAAGGAGATCCAACCAGTCCATTCTGAAGGAGATCAGCCCTGGGATTTCTTTGGAAGGAATGATGCTAAAGCTGAAACTCCAGTACTTTGGCCACCTCATGTGAAGAGTTGACTCCTTGGAAAAGACTCTGATGCTGGGAGGGATTGGGGGCAAGAGGAGAAGGGGACGACAGAGGATGAGATGTCTGGATGGCATCACTGACTCGATGGACCTGAGTCTGAGTGAACTCCGGGAGTTGGTGATGGACAGGGAGGCCTGGCGTGCTGCGATTCATGGGGTGGCAAAGAGTTGGACATGACTGAGCGACTGATCTGATCTAATCTGATCTGAACGTCACAGTTGCTGTATTTACCCCTCTGCATCCTGTATTCTGACTTCCTTTCTCTTATCCTAGTCTCCAGTTCTTTTTGCTATACTTTTCCTTAATCTTTCCAGTAATCCCAGTGTGGTGGACAGACCCTAAGGGAAGCCTCAGTGATTGCCTCCTGGTATTCACGCTTTTGTGTGATTCTCTCAACTTCAAGTGGGACCTGTGACTTGCTTCTCACCTACAGAACATGGTGAAGGTGTCGGGCTGTCACTCCAGTTACATATATAAGCTATGTTATTTAAACTCTGCGTTAGCAGCCTGGAGCTAGAGACTCTCCTTGTGAGCCTGAGGAAGTAAGCAGCCGTGTTGGAGAGGCCCACGAGGCAAGGAACTGGGGTGACCTCAAGGCACTGACTGCAGATGGCCTCTGGAACCCCAGAGAGGCCTCCAGGTGACAGCCAGGCCCTCAGTCAGACAGTCATAAGTTCTGCCCACAAAGTCTGAGTGGGTTTGCAGGTGTTTTCCTCCCCACTTGAGTTCCCAGACGAGCATGCAGCCTTGCTGACACCTTGTCTGCAGCCTTCTGAGATTAAGCAAGGGACTCAGCTAAGCTGTCCTGGGCCCCTGACCTGGAACCTGTGAGATATAAGATGTTGTTTTAAGCCGCTACGTGTGTAGTAATTTGTTACACAGCACTTAAAAAACGAATACACCCTGAACTCTCGAAAAACACTGGGGCCCTGTGGCATCCACCCCATCAGGGGATAGGAAGACTGGGTCTGGGTCCTGATTGCAGAGCTGGGTGAAGGGGGCAGAGATGTGCCGCACAGACTCCTTGGGCATTTTGAAGTTCACGACAGTAATTAACAGGCCGCTGGCCTTCCAAGCAGATTATGTCCCGAGCCCACCCCTGCCGGCCCCGGGAGATGCCTGTCCATTAAGTCTTCAGAGATGGGTGGTGAAGCCTGGCCCTGGAAATCCAGATTGCCAGAAGTAGATCACCTCTCAAATCTCGGGGCTTGGCACGGTGCCCGGCACCCAGGGGACGCCCAACAAATGGTCTGACTGCAAAAGAGCAGAAAGCGTCCTGGAGCGCGCCTCCGCGGCCGCGTCCTCGTGCGGCAGCGATCGGACCGGCCCGGGATGGGGTCCGGGCCCTGCGGCGGGTCGGGACCCGGCCGCCGCGCGGCCGCAGCGCCATCCCGAGCCCGGGCGGAGGGGGCGCTGCGGCGGGAGGCCGCGCGGGGCGGGGCGGGGCGGGCCGGCCATGGGGCCGCCCCCTGCGAGCGCGCGCCGCGCGCGCCGCCGCCGCTGCTGCCGCCGCCAGCGCTACCACCTCCTCCGCTCGGCCCCGGTCCCCGTGCGGCCCGGCCGGCCCGCGGGGCGCGGAGCCGAGGTCCGCGGCCGGCCGCATGAAGGACTGCGAGTACCAGCAGATCAGCCCCGGGGCCGCCCCGCCGCCCGCCTCCCCTGGGGCGCGCCGCCCCGGCCCCGCCGCGCCTCCCGGCCCGGGCCCCGGGCCCCCGCCGCCCGCCGCCGCGCCGCGCTGGAGCAGCAGCGGCAGCGGCAGCGGGAGCCTCGGCCGCCGCCCGCGGCGCAAGTGGGAGGTGTTCCCGGGCCGCAACCGCTTCTACTGCGGCGGCCGCCTCATGCTGGCCGGCCACGGCGGCGTCTTCGCACTCACGCTGCTGCTCATCCTCACCACCACCGTCCTCTTCTTCGTCTTCGAGTGAGTTCCGCGGCGCCCCCCAACCCTCCCCGTCCCCGCCCCCCGAGGTGCCCCGTCCCCTCCGGTCCCCGTTGCCCCCTGCCGCTCACCTCACCTTCCCCAGGCCTTGATGGACACTCCAGCTCCTCTGGTCGCCTGCCGGGCACCCCGTCTCCTCTACCACCTCCCCGACTCTCCACCCTTTGCAGCACCTGCCAGGCACCCTCCTTTCGCAGCCCCTCCTTGGCCGGCATCTTCCCTGTGCCTCTCAGAGTCTGCCCTCGGGCCTCTCCCGTCTCCTTGCTTATCCCCCATCTCTCCTTCCTGGTCCCCTCCAACCCTCCCAGACTCGGCATCTCCCCCTTGCCCATGTGGATCATCATCTAAGCTGGTCCCCTCCGTCCCTGCCAGCCGCCTCATCCCTGCCCCTCCCTTAGTACCCCCTCCTTCCCTGGCATTCTGCCTTTGCCAGCTTCTGGCCAGGAACACCGCCCTCCCCGTGTCTCTCCAGGACGCCCATCCTTTCTGCCTTCTTGGAAGCTGCCCCAGGCCTCTGCAGCTCCTATCCTAGCCTCTGGACTGTCTCTTGCCACCAGCTTCTTTCTGACCCCTCCAGACATCTTATCTCTGTATCCCTTCCAGACAACTTCTGAATGTCTTCCTTGGCGTCTGGCTATATACTCTCACCTCCAGTTTCCCCAGCCATCTTCCCTATTCCCTCCAGGGTTCCCTAGTCATCTCTCTACTCTCAGACTCGACCCCCTAACTTTCCCCTCAGTGGTTCTCACCCTAGACCCTCATCTTTGGGCCTCTCAGACCTCCCCTTTCCCCTTCTGCACCTTCCTCATTTTCTCCAGAGCTTTCTGCTCTTCCCTCTCCTCCTGTGGTCCCCCCAGACATCTCCCAGCCCCCTGCCCCCGCCCCCTGACTTCCTGGCTTGCTTCTCTTCCCAACACTCCAGAGCACCTTCTGGCTGGTTCCATGGCAGGAACAGCTGTAGCGCCTTGTTATTTTTCACGAGTCCGAAGTATTTCTGTGTGACAGGTCATATTTGTCTCCGTGGGCGTTTGACCTCTTCATGTCCCCAGTGACCCAGGACTGGCCCACACAGATTCTCCGTTTTAGGGATGGAGGAAGGGACGCGTGTCCCTTTACCAGGTCACATCTTTGAATCAGAAGTTTTCTACTGTACGCTTGATCTCCAGCTTGAGCCACCTCTCCCTGATTTCCTTGCATGCACACACACTCGGGCTGCGTGAGTCCCACCTCTCCCTGATTTCCTTGCATGCACACACTCGGGCTGCGTGAGTCCCACCTCTCCCTCTTCTGCTGCCCACCCTTCTTTGTGGTCTTACTCAGTTACCCAGGTGGTCGGGAACGCCATCTCTGCAGCCCGCGAGCGGGTTCAGATTTCAACTCCACCAGGCATTAAGTGAGTGACTTTGGGGCATCACTTTGCTTCTCAGACCCCAGTTTCCGTATCTATAAAGCAGGATTTATGACATTACCCATCCCTTCAGGGTGTCACGAGATGACATGAATCTAGGCACGTAAGCTTTCAGCTGGTAATAGGCGTCTAGAGCTGGCTGCTGCTATTACTTGTCATCACCAGAAAACCCTTCCCAAGGGCCCTGGCTGGGCTGCCACAAAGACAGGGGCCCCCAGGTACCCTTTCCAGTTGCCAGGCCCTGTTTCTGCAACCTTGGGCTTCCCCTTGAAGCAAGGTGAAGACTTTCTACAAATTAGATTCTCCCTTTCAGCTTGCCTTTCTGACTCAGGGTGGGTTAAAAAGTTCTGCAATAATGAGCAAGCAGAAGCTCTGGGGAAGCTCCACCGGTCCCCAGCATGGCCCCTGGGCTGAGTTTCAGATCCACCTCCTTGGGCTGGCCCATGTGGGTCTTTTGAAAGTGCATTTTCCAGCCTCCCTCGGGCTCCACCAGGCCCTCCCAGCCAGGGCCCTAGCTGAGGCAGGAGGAAGTGGTGCTTGCTCAGGCTGGCCCCTGTGACCCCGTAGTGTGGGATCTGGTCCGTTCAGAAGCAGGACTTCCTCTGGACTGAGGGGATGTCTTCACGGGTGCCAGGCTTGTCCCCAGAGAGGGAGGGGCAGCGAGGACTTCTGGGTTCCAGGAGGGCTGGTAGAGCATCTCCTCTTTGTCTCTGCTCCTCCTCACCTGGGCTGGTGGCGTTGGCAAGAAGGTTTGGGTTCAGGCCCAGAGCTCACCTGGGCCTCGACTGGGGTGGGGGCTCGGTGGGGGCCCCGGGTAGGGGAACACTATTGGTGAGGGCCTGGAGGGTAAGAGGACTCTCTCAGGGCTCTCAGCAGGGACCTTTCCTGATGTGAATGGTGTTCTCTTCTGTTGGGTTGGGTGCGTTATTGCACAGGCATCCCAGCTTCTGCCCTGCTTCCTACCCCACACAGCAGCCAGAGGGCTCCTTTAATTCCACGTCAGATCTGAATATCCCGTGGCTCTCTAGATAAGAGCTGGAGCCCTGGTGATGGCTTCCTCCCTGTCCCCTCTCCTCCCACTGTCCCCTGTGCCCTCCCTCCCAGGCTCAGTAGCCTCCGTGTGCGCTCCGACCTCAGGGCCTTTGCATGGTTTGGGATGTTCTTCCTTTAGAGAGCCACCTGGCTCCCTCCCACACTTTCTCCTGTCCTTCCCTGACCATCCCTATAACAGAGGCAGCTGCACCCCAGCCTCCTGCCACCTCTGCCCTGACTTATTCTCCAAAACATTTACCTCCATCTGACATACGGTACTTATGCTTTGGTTAGCTTCTTGCCTTTCTCTATGGGAACAGGAATTTATTCTCACTGTTGTACCCACAGTGCCAAGAACAGGGCTTGGTATGTAGTAGGCACTCGATACAGTAACTATTTTACAGTACAATAGAAAATACATGTATTTGTTGAATGAAATGGACAGAGCATTTGCTGGGAGCCTGGAGACCCCCATCCTGCTGTTGCCTGGCCAGATGACTTAGGATCTGCCCATGGGCTTTGGGGTCCTCCCTCAGTAAAACCAGGCGGCCAGAACTTGCTGTCTCTGAGGGCTTTGCAAGTCTCAGACTTCAGGTCTTCTCCGTCTCCCAAGAAGTCTAGTTGTACGTGAACTTTTCTGAGTTGTCATGTGGGTGACACGGAGGGCCCAGCTCTGTTTGAGACTCAGGCCCGGGGACCGCTGATGTGTTTGGAGCAGCACGTGGCCCCCTGGGAGCCCTTGGTTTTGGCAGTCTCTGCTCCTCAAGGGAAGGGCCTCTCTGGAGGCCAGACCCTCCGACAGCGGAGGCTCCAGAAACTGTAGATAACCCACAGGTTTGTTCCTGCTGCTTCGCCGGCTCCTGGAACCTGGGCTGACTCAGGCCTCCCAACGCCCAGTCATCCCCAGATAGTAGTTTCTCAGCCCGCCAGGGGCCACCCTGGCCCTGGGACGGAAGGCCACGCAGGACGCTAGTTAATAGTATAGGTGGGCCTCAGCGTTAGACCTGTGCGCGGGCTGTTTGTTGGGGCTCACCGGGGCCAGGGGGCCTGGCAGAACCGAGCGGGGATGCCGGTCTCTGGGTGACAGTGGCTGGACCAGGCTCTCCCCTCAGCCCCCCTTTACCTGGCGGACCCGACTCATTCAGGTTCTAGCCCAGGCTTTCTCTCCTCCAGCCAGTCTTTCCTAACTGTTCTGCTACTTCTGTCTTCCCCATTATACAGGCTACACCCTGTGTGGCAATTCTTTGTTTACATATCTGTTTTCCCCACTAGACTAAGCCTCATTGAAAGAGCAGGGGGACTCTTGTCTTCCTCACAAGCAGCCATTATCCCTGCTGCTTGTTAAAGGTATTGCCTTTAAGACTGGAATTATGTTAGTCACTCAGTCGTGTCTAACTCTTTGCGACCCCGTGGACTGTAGCCCACCAGGCTCCTCTGTCCATGGGATTTCCCAGGCAAGAATACTGGAGTGGGTTGCCATTTCCTCCTCCAGGGGATCTTCCTGACCCAGGAATTGAACCCCAGTCTCCCACATTGCATGTGGATTCTTTACCACCTGAGCCACCAGGAAGACGGAAAAGACCTCAGTAAACACATGTGGAGTGACCGAATAAATGTGTGAACATCGTCATGGATGAGTCATCTCAGGTGACAGTCCAGTTCATTGGTGGCGCCTGCCTGAAACTCTGTGTGTAGAAGGATTCGGAGGTTGCAGCCAAGTGCAGGGGTTGAGTGCCAGGACCTATTGGTCACGTCTGCCAGGTGCTCAGGGAGAAAGTGCAAGGATCAATTAGTGATGTCTGCTCTAGGCACGGAAGGGCAGGGCGGAAGGACATAAAGGCATGTGGCCGCACTCACCCAGGGGCCGTACCTCTGCATCCGTTCAGGACCATGGGGTGTTTGCTGGGATGACAGCGCCTGCCTGGAGCTGCAACCCTGTGCCCCAGGCAGCCCCCGGGGTATCTGCTCACGCCTCTCTCCCTCTCTTTTTCCAGCTGTCCTTTTTTGGCCCGCCACCTGACCCTCGCCATCCCCATCATTGCTGCCATCCTGTTTTTCTTCGTCATGAGCTGCCTGCTGCAGACAAGTTTCACCGACCCTGGAATCCTGCCCCGGGCCACGGTCTGTGAGGCAGCTGCCCTGGAGAAACAGATCGGTGAGGCTCCTGCTCCAGCTGCGGCTGTGTCTGCAAACTGCGCCTTCCTTGATTTGAGAGGAGGCCTGATTTTCTCTTCCCACAGTGTGCTAGGCCCTGGGGGTCCAGGGACGAGCAGGGCCAGCTGGAGCTGATGCTAGAGTGCAAGCAGCAGAGGATAAGCAAGTGAGCGGATAAGCAAGAAATACCTGCATGGGAGGGCTGGTGTTGACAGCCAGATAGTCCTGAGTACTTACAGGAGGCTGGGCTCTGTGTTCACCTCTTTATATGCATGATCTCATGTAATCCTGCAGTAATCCCGTGAGACAGGTGCTGTTGTTATTCTCCTTTTACTGATTGATTACCTTGGGTCTCTCAGAAGTTAAGTAAATGGTCACAAGTCACACAGTAAGTGGAAGAGCCCAAATAGGACCCTAGGCACTCTAACCAGAACCCCTGCTTTTAAAAATTCATACGCACTTATTCATTCAATCATCAAACATTTACTGAGCCCCTACTACGTGCCAGACACCATTTCTAGATACAGTAGCAAACAAATCCGATGATAATCCCTGTCTTCTTGGAGCTGACATTCCAGTGGGAGGAGAAAGACAGTTAGCAAATATCTAGGCTACGACACAGAGAAGAAGGAAGCTTGGGGAGGCAGGGGGAGAGCTGGGGGGAGGGTATACAATTGTATAGGGGGGTGGATGCCTTGTGAAGCAGCTGATACCCGAGCAAAGACACGAGGACCTGCAGAGATGAGGGGTTGAGCCGCTGCCGCTGTCTGGGGAGAGCTCGCTGGGGTGGGGAGTGGGCTGGTCTAGATGAGATGGTCAGGCCGGCCCTCGGGAGGAGGTGGCCTTGAGATAAGCCAGTCACGTGTGGCCTGGACACAGTAAAAGCAAAAGCTGGGAGCGGTGAGCAGACTGGTGTGTTTGAGGGACGGCAGGAAGGCCGGCATGGCCACAGAGGACCTGTGCCACCAGCACCCAGGTGGCCCTTGGCCTCCCAGAGCCGCTGCACAGGTTGCCCCCCCAGGTGGCCGGGCACCGCCACAGCCAGGGCCTTAATCTCAGCCTGCTCCACCCTGGCTCCTTCCTGCTGAGCAGTGACGTGGATGGTTGCACACCTCGGGGGTTTCCGGTCCGTGGTTGGCTCCTTCCTCTAACAGGGTGACTCTCAGACAGACTTTTGAATAAACGCCCAGCTGCCTCTGAAGAGCCATGGCAACCCCGCGAGGGGCAGAGCCCTGCGGCATCTGTCCTGGAAGTCCGTCCACTGATGCTCTGGAGCAGCTTGGGGGGGCACGCTCACCCGTGCCTGTCTGTTCTTTGTCTCCTTCCACTGCCCTGGCCTGTCCTCGGCCACACCCTCGGTTGCCTTTTTCCCCAGCCTGCATCCAGCTTCCTTCCTTCCTTCTTGCACCCCTGGGCCCTTGTCACTCAGCCTCCCGGTGTCCGCCGTTCCAGTGTCCCAGGTCTGACCCGGCAGCTGGTTGCGGGCAGCCCCGTTTCTCCTCCCTCCAGGTCGGGGCTAATGAGGCTGGATTAATGTCCAACTCAGTCTGGGCCGCAGAGGCCTGGCTGCCTGGCACCCTCCGGCCTCTCCGTGAGCTGTTTGGGTCGTACTGACCGGAATAATCCCCAGGTTCAGGGAGAGCCTGACTGTGCTGAGTGCATCCCATCCTTTATTCCCGTAGATCCTTGCAGCTATGAGGCTGGCTGTGCCGCTGCGGAAACTGAGGCAGAGGGTCCCATGGCCCCGGAGCCTCAGCTCCCAAACCCTGTGTTTTTCCTCCTGGGATTGCGGCCGGGACACGTCCTGGTCTTCCACGCCACGTGCTGTTTGTTCTTAAGTCTCAGTTCAAGTGTCTGGGAACCCTGTGTGACCCCAGTGGGGCCATACCTTTGAAGTAGCTTCCCAGAGCGCCTCGTCCTTCCGGCTTGGCCCTGGGTCGTTACAGAATCGTCAGGCAGGCCCAGCAGTCTTTCCTAGGTGGTGAGTGTGTTGTTCACTTTGTCTGCACGTGGGGGCTGAATGCACCAGCCTCTGTGAGGCCCTCCTCGCTTCCTTCAGTGACCAGTGGAAAGACAGTTGGAATGTTTCCCAATTAGATGTCATCGGTTTGGCCATTCATGAGTCAGTTCTGTATGCTGACTCCTGACTGCCGGGAGAGGAGGCACGGAGGTGGGGGTTGGGGTGCGAAGCTGATGTGAACCCTCCCTCTGGGGGTCTCCAGGCTTGCTCAGTCCCCGGGGGAAGCCCCGTCTGGCCGCCACAGGTGAGATCGGGTGTTGGAAGAGGATAGAAGGAACCAGGAGTGTCTTCTGCTGAGAGGTTTCAGGGAGGCTTCCTGGAGAGGTGCCCTGAGCCAAACCCTGAGGTGTGAGTGGACTTCAAGCACAGGAAGGTGTGTGAGGGGAGCTCCCCTCCATCAATGGGGCCCAAGGAGAGGACAGTGGGACAAAGGGGCCGGTGTGGATGCTGAGCAGGCAGTGTTAGCTGGACACGGATGCTTCAGATAATTTGGAGCATGGGGTGGAGACAGTTTTGTGGACCCCTGAGCGTCAGGGTTGGAAACATCCCTTTGAGATCAGTTCCCTAGCCTGGAAGGTGGCATCTTTGGGGCCTTTGAATTCTGAACTTGAGCTGGAGGCTTCTCCTCAAGGTGAAACATATTTTCTTTAAAAGGACTAACATCACTGAGCCTTTTTACAAAATGTTTATTTACTTTTTATCGATTGATGATTGCCTTGCAACATGGGTTTGATTTCTGTCATAAATCAACATGAATTAACCACGGGTGAACTCTGTCCCCTCCCTCTGGAGTCTCCCTCCCTCCTCTCTAGGTTATGACAGAGCCCAGTTTGAGCTCCCTGAGTCATACGGCAAATTCCCACGAGCTGTCCCTTTAGCGGTGGTCGTGGAGAGGGTGGTGGCCGCAGCAGCACCCAGAGCTGTGGAGCGAGTCACGGCCTGTGGTGTCCCTGAGCCTTTTCGAGAAGGTTGGGGGCTGACTCTGAGGCAGGTGAAGTTGTTTATATAAACATGAGCTGGTCACTGGGGACCTGCACCCGTGCAGACAGTGTGATCCTCTCGCTTTGGCCCCATAGACAGCAATTCCAGGCGCACAGGATCTGGTTCGAGGGTTCACACCCTCTAAGGACCGTCTGGGGTGGGGTGGCCAGCGCCTCACAGTTTGCCCGGGACGGTCCCTGTTTTAGCGGTAGATGTCTGGGGAAACCCCAGAGGCTCAGGCCGACGGCGGTGGTGGGCCACCCTGGTCTGAGCCCCTGAGTTGACAGCCAGTGAGACTGGCATCTGGACCGCCTGCAGGCTCTGGGCAGCTGGAGAAGGGGTAGGAGGGGGCAGCATTGCCCCTGAAAGCCCCTGGTGTGATGGGAGGTCATGGAAACACCCGAATCCGGGTGATAGACACTCTCCTAGCCACGGTTACAGCTCACACGACAGAAACAAGCTGCCTCTCCCTCCGCCGCCACACGGCAGGTCACAAACCACATCCTGTCTGTCTCCAGGATGTCTCCCGTGGGGGTCCTTCTGAAGCCCACTGCCCCGGGGAGGACAGCTCATTGTCCACCCCGCTGGCTCAGTGCTCCACCGGCCGCTCTCCCTTCGGTCGCAGTCTTCTCTCCAAGATCCACGTTAGACCCGGCCCCCTGCCCCCAGCTCAGAACGTGGGCCGCCCCCAGTGCCCTCAGCCCTGTTTCCGGAAGATCGGCCATTGACGTACAACCTGAGTGGTTTTGCCCTTTCAGCATCTCACCTTGGTACCCTCCTTTCTTTAGAGTTTTCCAGTAAATGGCTTGCTTTTAAATGTATTTTTCCATTGGAAAATGTGTATCACCCCTGTTAGCAGAAGCCACTTGTTCCAAGTAGAAGATTATCGTAAGGACAAAAGCATAAGAGTGTTACAGAATCCTTGGTGGTTACAGTTGCCTGTGGAAAGCAGTTACTTTGAGGCCTGTGACGATCAGGCCTGTGAGCTGAGACCTTGCCCTGATGGAGTCAAGGCGTGAAAGAGAATTGAAACTGGGAATGCCTTTTCTCTTCACGTGATTCAGGGCTGCTTAGTGTCATGACCCGGAGACACACCGTCCCCCACCTTCCTGAAAGCTCACCCCCTGAGGCACACTGGCCTTCAGAACCAAGGTGGGCTCGGGGCCACCCTTCCCTCCTCACCTCCTTCCACTCCCCGGCTCCCCAGCTACACTGCACACTCTTGCCTTGGCTCCCGGGGTCCCCTCTGCTGCCGTGTTCTGCCCCCACCCGCATGAGCCTGAGGTCTCACTCTTTCCCGTTTTCCCATCCAGTGCAGCTTCTTCATCCCTTCTTGCTCTCTTTTCTTTTAAATGTTTATTTTTACATTTATTTGTGTATTTGCGCCAGGTCTAGGTTGCGGCACGCAGGATCTCTGTTGCCCCTATTGGGATCTTTTCACTGAGGCTTACGAGCTTGTAGTTGCAACATGGGGGATCTTAGTTCCCCACCCAGGGATCGAACCTGTATCCCCTGCATTGCAAGGTGGATTCTCAACCACTGGACCACCAGGGAAGTCCCTCTCATTGCTTTCTTGAATGCTGCCTCTTGCCCCCCTGCCCCACGTATTCCACTCTGTCTTCTCATGGTGTTGAGTGCAGACACTGGTAACAGCGTTGATTGACCATCCCTGGGTTACATCTTTCCATCTCTCATTGGCATCATCATCTGACAAGGTCGAAACTGCCATCACCCAGCGAGGAGGCTGAGGCTCAGGGAGGTTGAGCAACTTCCTCCAAATCACAGGCTAACGAGGGGCCAGGCCAGGTTTCACAATAAGGTCACGCTGGTCCCAGAGTCACTGTACTTGACTCGGTGCCTCCTGCGCTGACTCTGTAATTATCCACTGCTCCTGCTCACTCTGCCCCCAGGCCAAGCTCTTCCTGTATCCCCAGGCCTGCCAGGAAGCCTGCCTGTGGCAGGGGCTCCATAAGGAACAGAACTGGTCAGGCGGAGATTGCAATGACCTCAGTGCTCACAGCCTGGCCGCCCTGGCTGACATCAAGCCTGGGAGCTGGGCACCCACAGCTGTTTCCTCCGCAGGTGGGGCAACGGGAGGGCAGCATCGGGGCCCAGCAGGGCAAGTAGAAGTGCTCGGTCTCCCCTCCTAACACCTCCTCAGTAGCTCATGGCCAGCCCCAGGGGCCTCCCTGCCAACCACGGGATTTTGGTTCAGCCCTAGCCATTCAGGCTCACTCTGCAGAGCTGGGGCTGCGTGTCTCTGGAGCTTAGGTTGGGGTGAAGAGACCCAGAGCAGGCCCTCGGTTGAGAGAAAGGTGTAGGAGATCCATTTCCTTCTCCCAGCCCTTTAGCGAGAAGGAGCCTCCCACTCATTACCACGTCCCGGGGGGCTTTAGTTTCCCACCTGGGGGTGCCATTTTTACTTCTTGGGGCAGAGCCTGCACCAGACGGAGCCCCGGAGGAGATCTTAGATTCCCGCAGGGCAGGGATAGCCTGTCTCATTACTGCTGCTTCATTCATTTCTGCAACAACTGTGTTCTGCGCTGAGTAACAATGCAACCACGTTTGACTCACCTCTGGGTACTTAGCTCTATCTCCCTTACCCGCCACCCTGGGCCTTGTACAGTAACTTGACATCACAGATGCTTGTGTCTGGAAGAAGGGACAGATGAATGCCCTGGAGGACAAGGGTTCTAATTTCAGCCCCACCTTGTACTGTTGGAGTGAAGTGGATAAAAGTCGGGCACACATCCCAGCCGGGTGTTTGGGTACAAGTGAAACAGGGAATGTGCACTCACTTTGAAAGTGGTTTTCCTCTGCTGAAAGTGAAGAGGCTTGAGCCTTGTGGTCGGCGTGGGTAGAGGCCTTGGCTCTGGGCACTAACAAGTTACCACTGGTGATGGGTGCCAGGAGGAATGGGGTTGAGGAAGATTCTGAGGCCAACTCCAGGGCGGTTATTGGTCAGCACTGTCTGACCTGAGAAAAAGCAAACAGTTGCTTGTCTTCCCCTACTCCACGTGGGGCTCCCCTGTGTAGCAGCACGCCCACAAGGCCTCCTTTGCCCCGTCTAGGACCCTGCAGTTGGTGACCTTACTCAGCATCTGGGTGGCACCCTTGTACCAATGTGGCCCTTTTTTCTTCTCCACCTTCAGCTCCCAGCAGTCTGAAGATGCTGGGTGCACAGAGCCTCACTTCCTCTTTCTCAGAGTTTTAGAGAGGAGGAGGCCTGGCTGCTGGAGGCCAGAGCATACAGGCAGGAGTTCTCTTCCTGCCCTGGGGAGAGGTGTGGGCACCCCTGTGCCCTGGGAGGGCCTCTGGGAATCCAGTGAGGGGTCCAGTAACTTTTCTCTTGGCCCCTGAAGAGGGTCTGGGGCTGTTCTTCACTCACAGCTGGGTTGTGTTGTCAAGTCTCTTCATAAATCAGTTGTTTGGAATATAGTGTTCCATAGAAACAACACCAGTAATAGTAATGGCTAGTGTTTATTAATCTCTTGCCAGCTGCTTGACACTTCGCTAAACCCACTTGATGAATTCTCGCCTGATCTCCTAACAGCACTAGGAGGTGGATTCGATTATGGCCCATTTTCTTTTGCAGCAGATGAGGGCACAGAGAGGTTAAGCAACTTGACACACAACACAGCTAGTAAGCGCCTGGGCCAAGATTCGTATCCACGTGCCTGTCTGGCTCCAAAGCCTGTATCCAAGTCTGGGAGACACCAGTGGGCAGGGGCAGGTGCTGGGACCTAGGGCCTGAGGAACAGGATTATGGTTGAGTTTGCAGCAGTATCAACAGCTTTGGGAGGAGCTGGGGGGTTCTATACCCTACGTGTCACAGCCTGAGCTGTTTGTCAGGACTGAGGCTCCTGTGAACCCAGTGCTGTGCTCAGGGCTGCCCTCCCAGCCTCTCACTCAGCCCTCACCATGGCTCTGTGAGAGTGAGACAGTCTTGTCTCCATTTTATGGATGAGGAAACTGAGGCTCAGAGAGGTGAAGGGACTTCCTAAAGTAGCAAGTGACTAGCAAAACCAAGGTTCAAACCCAACGTTTCAGACTCCAGGTCCTGTGCCTTGCTTGTTATTATTGTTCAGTTGCTCAGTCGTGTCTGACTCTTTGTGATCCCATGGACTGCAGCACGCCAGGCTTCCCTGTCCTTCATCATCTCCCAGAGTTTGCTCAAACTCATGTCCATTGAGTCAGTGATGCCATCCAACCATCTCATCCTCTGCTTGCCCTCTTCTCCTTTTGCCTTCAGTCTTTCCCAGCATCAGGGTCTTTTCCAAATAAGTCACCTCTTCGCATCAGATGGCCAAAGTATTGGAGCTTCAGCTTCAGCATAAGTCCTTTCAATATTCAAGAGTTGATTTCCTTTAGGATTGACTGGTTGGACCTGCTTGCAGTCCAAGGGACTCTCAAGAGTCTTCTCCAACACCACAGTTCAAAAGCATCAGTTCTTCAGCACTCAGCCTTCTTTATGGTCCAGCTCTCACATCCATAGATGACCACTGGAAAAACCATAGCTTTGACTATATGGACCTTTGTTGGCAAAGTAATATCTCTGCTTTTTAATACACGTCTAGGTTTGTCATAGCTTTTCTTCCAAGGACCAAGTGTCTTTTAATTTCATGGCTACAATCACTGTTTGCAGTGATTTTGGAGCCCAAGAAAATAGTCTGTCACTGTTTCCATTGTTTCCCCATCTGTTTGCCATGAAGCGATGGGACCGGATGCCATGATCTTCGTTTTTTGAATGTTGAGTTTTAAACCAGCTTTTTCATTCTCCTCTTTCACTTTCATCAAGAGGCTCTTCAGTTCCTCTTTGCTTTCTGCCATGAGGGTAGTGTCATCTGCATATCTGAGATAATTGATATTTCTCCTGGCAGTCTTGATTCCAGCCTGTGCTTCATCCAACCCAGCATTTCGCATGATGTACTCTGCATATAAGTTAAATAAACAGGGTGACAGTATACAGCCTTGACGCAATCCATTCCCAATTTTGAACCAGTCTGTTGTACCATGTCTAACTGTTGCTTCTTGACCGGCACACAGATTTCTCAGGAGGTAGGTAAGGTGGCCTGGTATTCCCATCTCTTTAAGAATTTTCCAGTTTGTTTGACTGTCATCCACACAGTCAAAAGCTTTAGTGTAGTCAATGAAGCAGAAGTAGGTGTTTTTCTGAAATTCTCTTGCTTCTGTGATCCAACGGATGTTGGCAATTTGATCTCTGGTTCCTCTGCCTTTTCTAAATCTGGCTTGTACATCTGGAAGTTCTCAGTTCACATACTGTTGAAGCCTAGCTTGGAGGATTTTGTTCATGACCTTGCTGGCATGTGAAGTGAGTGCGGTTGTGTGGTAGGTTGCACATTCTTGCTGCTCCTCATGAAAACAGCTGTTGTAAGTACTTACCAGGGCTTCCCTGGTGGTGCAGTGGTAAAGAACCCGCCTGCCAATGCAGGAGACGCAGGTTCGATCCCTGGGTCGGGAAGATCCCCTGGAGTAGGAAATGGCAACCCACTCTGATATTCTTGCCTGGGAAATCCCATGGACAGAGGAGCCTGGCAGGCTACAGTCCATGGGGTTGCAAAGGGTCAGACACGACCGAGTGACTGAGCGCACACGTACATACTCACTGAGTGCCAGTTCCTTGACCTGTACCCTTGCTGATCCTTTCCATTCTTCAAGGTGGTCGTCATTATTTGTCTGCTTGGACAGATGCAGGTTCACAGAGATTAAGCAGCTTCCCAGAGGGCACCAGCTCCAGGTGGGAGGGTCAGGGCGTAAACTGCAGGCCCGCCTGTGTCTCTGCCCCTTGCCTGCTGCCTCACAGGTCCTAGGCCCCAGGGCTGCCTGTTGGTCCCACTGTCTCTGCTCTCAAGCGATGTAGTGTCCAGCTGGGGAGACAGTGTACGCACACAGCAGTCCTGTCACAGCTCAGCACGGGGTCGAGGGCATGTCCTGTGCTGTGTGTGAGGCTCCTGTGGTCAGAGAGGCTGCTGCTGAGGCCCAGTGAGTCCTGGTGAGCAGAGAGAAGGGAGGCCCGGCTGGGTCATGGGGGGCAGGAAGCCAGGGCAGAGTGGCGGGAACAAAGCTGGAAACGGAGGTTGAACACAACTGTGGAGGGCCCTGATATCAGGACGAGAAGTTTACCTTTATCCTATTTTTTTTAGGGGAGGCCAGTGAATAGTTTCTGAGCTGGGAAGTGACTTGAAAGGGGTTATTTAGGGGAATGTGATGGTGAGTGCAGGGCAGGTTAAAAGGCAGCGGGATTGGGAGCAAGAGTCTTTTGGGGGTACTGTTCGGTAATATGGGCCTGGGCTGGGATGGGGGTTGGGAGTGGAGAGGGATGGTGATGAAGAAAGAACTTGACCAGACCTAGTGACTGGCCAGGCCCAGATGAAGGAGAAGGAAGGGTCTGTCCGGGGAACTCCAGACTGGGTTCCCCTGGCTCAGTCACTCACCGGCTGTGGGACCTCGGACAAATCCCGTAACCTCCCTGGGCCTCTTTCCTCATCTGTGAGCTGAAAGAGTGAGAGCAGCGGCATCGGGTATCTGCTGGGGACCGGGGACTGTGTTACATGCTGTTTGAGGTGCCTCGTGGCCCTTGGATTGTGCCATCAGGAGAAATAAGGAACCGGGCAGGGAAGAATAACACTCATTGTGGCAATTGCAAATTTACAAAAAGACCTCAAGCCCAAGCTTCAGGAACTTGGATTCACATCGTGATTCTGCCACTGTGTGGCCTTAGGCAAGTCACTCGCCTCGCTGAAAAGGCTCCTAAACGGTAGCCTGGACATTAAGATGGTAACTGCCCCTCCGGAGATGTTGAAGAGGAGAATATATGCAAGCGCTTAGCGCACTAGCACTCGGTGACCTGTTCTCATTCCCTTCTTTCTCTCCGTAGTTCTATGAGCTGATAATAACAGTGCACACTTTTTTTAAAAATTCATTTTTATTTGGCTGGGTGGGGTCTTAGTTGCAGTATGTGGGATCGTTGTTCTGTCGTGTGAGATCTTTCATTGTGGTGCACGGACTCTCTAGTCGGTGGCGCGCAGGCTCAGCGGTTGTGGCGCGCAGGCTTAGTTGCTCTGTGGCATGTGGGATCCAGTTCCCCGACCAGGGATGCACCTGTGTCCCCTGCGTTGCAGGGTGGATTCCTAACCACTGGACCCCCAAGGATGTCCCCCAGTGTACACTTCTTAAGCATTTGCTTTGTGCTGCTTCACGTGCATTAACTCATTTAATCCTCACAATAGCCCTATGGGGTAAGTACCCTTACTCCCATTCAGTGATCAAGGAAACAGAGGCAGAGAGGTTAAATGATCTGCCTTGTGACACATCTCGTAAATGGCATCATCAGAAGAAACCCAGCTAGTAAGAGGTGCAGCTAGAATTCATGTCTCATCCTCCCTGTTATTCCCATTTTACAGATGATAAAACTGAGAAAAATTCATTTGACTGCAGCCTCACACACAGCCTGTGGCAAAACTGAGTTTCAGAGTATGTTTGTTCGCCTCAAACCCCCTGCCTTGACCATACTGCCATTACTAAGGAAGAGATGCTTAGACGTTTAGCTCCACTTTAAACACGCCACAGTTGAGGTGGTGGAGAGACAGCCTAGCAAAAGTCTCTGGTAGCTAAGAATGTGAGACACGAATCCGGTTCATTGATACATGCCAAGCGCCTAGAATAGTGCCTGGCACATGGTAGGCACTCAGTAAGTAGTCACTGGAGCAAGTGGCCAAAGTAGAGGTATTATCGGGGAGTCAATCTCGTTTACTGGCTGGAAACATAGCCAAGGGCTGGGGATCCCAGGCGCCCCTGGGACTCAGAATTCCATCTGGGAAGGAGCCGCTGCTCTGGGGAGCACTGGTCCTCTTGGCCTGGGGCACCAAGAGGCTCCCTGGGTAGCTCTATGGGTTTTGATCTAGGTTCAGCACCCTGTTCTGCCAGCAGACCCAACATGTGACTTTGGACAAGTTACTTTCTGTTTTCTTTTTCCTTTTTCCTAGGCTTTTACTGAAGTATAACGGGCTTGCCAAAAGTGTACAACTCATAAGTGCTCTGTTTGTTGAGGGTTCACAGTGGGAACACACACATGTAATTAGCACACCCAGACCAAGAAGCAGTGGCGGAGCCCGCCTTGTTCCCCTTTCCAGTCTCTGTCACCCCCCGCCCCCGCCCCGCAAGGATATCCATGGTCCTGGCTGTTAACACCATAGATTACGGTTACCTGTTTGTGAGCATTTTGTGCACTTACGCATTTGTGAGATTCATTCATACTGTTGTGTATAATTAAGGATCATTCGTTCTCACTGCTGTATAGAATGCTGTTGTGTGAATATACTACAGTTTTTTTCTCCATTCTACTACTGATGGGAGTTCGGGTCGTTCCAGATTTTGGCTATTTTGAGAATTGTTGCTAAGAACAGTCTTGCACTTGGCTTTGGTGCACGTCAACTCATGTGCATTTCTGCTGGGAAAACACCTCTGAGTGGGACTGCTGGGCTGCACATGCTGAGCTTTGGTAGTTAGTGCAGAACTGTTGTCTAAAGTGGTCAGATGAGATTTTGAGTTGCTGTACATTTTTGCCAACACTTGAGATATACATATATATATATATATTTTTTTTCATGTTCACCATTCTGGTGCATATGTACTGGTAGCATATTGTGGTTTTAATTTGCATTTCTCTGATGACTAATGAGTATGAGCACTTTTTCATGTGTCTATTAGCCATTTGAACAGCTTCTTTTATGAAATGCCTGTTTGAATCTTTTGTCCGCGTTCAGATTGAGCTGTCTGATTTTTTTCTTACTGACTCATAGGACTTCTTTATAGACTCTGGATACACATCCTTTGTCCTTTGTCAGATAAACATACTGCACATATCTTCTACTACTCTGAAGGTCATATTTTCATTCTCAATAATCTCTTTAGATGGACAGGAGTTCTTAATTGTGATAAAATGCTGTTTATCAAATTGTTCTTTTATGATCAGTTCCTTCGTGTCTTATTTAAGAAATCTTTGTCTATTCCAGAGTCATGAAGCTGTTCTGTTTTTCTTTTTTTTAATCCAAAACGTTTTGTATTGAGCACCGTAGTCCATCTGGAATTGAGTTTGTATTAAGTGGGAGGCAGGCTTACAGTAATATGTGTGCTCAGCCGCGTCCAACTCTTTGTGACCCCGTTGACTGTAGCCTGCTAGGCTCCTCTGCCTGTGGAATCTTCCAGACAAGAATACCGGAGTGGGTAGCCATTCCCTTCTTCAGGGGATCTTCCTGATCCAGAGATCAAACCTGCGTCTCCCACATTGCAGGCAGATTCTTTAATACTGCACCTCCTGGGAAGTCCTTCTGACAGTCACATTTTCCCCCCCATTTGTGTATCCAGTGGATCCAGCATTGTTTTATCAGGAAGAGACCATTTTCCTCCTTGGCCCTGTGATGTTGCCTTTGTCCTGAATCACATGATCATATACATGTTAGGCCTGTTTCTGGAGTCTGTTCTGTTCCACTGGTCAGCATTTCTCCCCTTTTACCCAAACCCAGCTGTCTTAAGTACTAAGGCTTTATCATAAGTGTTAATGTCTTGCTGTATAAGACCTGGCTTTGTTCTTCAAGAGTGCCTTGGCTATTCCTGGCCCTTTGATTTCTATATGAATTTTAGAATGAGTTTGTTGATTTCCACACACACACACCCACAAACCCCAACTGGGATTATATTGAATCTAAAAATTAATTTGGAGAGAATAAATTGTTTTCTAATACTGAATCTGCCAATCCATGAATATCATGTATCTCTGCATTTCTTTTTCTCTTAAAATTTTTATTATGAAAAATTTCAAACGTTCAGAAAAGTGGGAAGAATTAGTATAACAAATTTGTATAAATTCACCATCTAGATTAAATCGTTGTTACTAGTGTGTCATATGTGTCACACAAACATATATGTCACGTTAAACCATTTCATAGTAAATTATACACATAGTAAAATATACACTTACCCCGTAAATACTTCAACATGTATCTCCAAGGTTTAAGGATACCCTGCTCCATAATGACAATTCCATTATCCCGTCTAGGAGAATTCATGGTTCCCAGATTTTTAATCTATAGTCACTTGTTCCCCCTTGCTCCCCAACTTTCTTCTGTTGCTGTGTTTTGTCTTGTTTTTTAATAATTTTATTTATTTATGTTTTGGCCATGCTGGGTCTTGATTGCTGCGCGGGCTTTTCTCCAGTTTCAGAGAGCAGGGGCTGCTCTCTAGTTGGGGTGCGTCTCATTGCAATGGTTTCCCTCGTTGCTGAGCACAGGCTCTCGGGCCCACGGGCTTCAGTGGTTACGGCTCCCAGGCTCTGGAGCACAGGCTCAGTAGTCGTGGCTCATGGGCTTCGTTGCTCCGAGGCATGTGTGATCTCCCTGGATCGGGGATCGAGCTTGCGTCTCCTGCACTGGCAGGCGGATTCTTTACCACTGAGCCACCAAGGGAAGCCCCCTGTTTTGTTTTGTTTTTGAAAACAGGATCCGTTCTAGGATCAAGCATTGCACTGGTTTCTATCTCTTAAATCTTTAAATTTAGAAGCATCTCCCTTCTCCTTTTGTAAGCGACACTGACTCTTAAAAAATTCTTTCTTAACTGGAGCAGAGTTGAAATGCAGTGTGACACTGGCATTCGTCAGGGAGCAGGGCAGTGCTTGCAGGCGCCACACACCCTGCGTCTGACTGCTTCCTCATAGCGTGCTCTCACTGTGTCCTCTGTCCCTCCTGGAAACCAGAACTCAGATCTAGGCTTGTTTGAAAGAAAGTGAAAGTGTTAGTCGCTCAGTCGTGTCTGACTCTTTGCAACCCTGTGGACTGTAGCCTGCCGGCTCCTCTGTCCATGGGATTCTCCAGGCAAGAGTACTGGAGCGGGTTGCCATTCCTTTCTCCAGGGCATCTTCCTGACCCAGGGATCGAACCCAGGTCTCCTGCATTGCAGGTGGATTCTTTACAGTCCCTGGTGGGTCAGACGATAAGGATGCAAATAAAGCTCACTGGGATGTTTAGATGCAGATGAAGCTCACTAAGCCTTCCCAGGTCTCCCTCCCTGAAAGCCCTTCCTGAAGTGGCACGTGAGCAGGGGTGTGAAGCTTCTCCACAGCGCTTGGCAGCAAGTCTTGGTGGGTGGTCACAGCTCTCGATGCCCTCGGCAGCCATCTTGCCCTAATGTTTGTCCCCCCAAAGCAGCTTCCCTGAAGCTTCTCTCGTCCTGGCCAGGCAGTACTGGCTCCCCCCTCCCCCGGACGGGGCTTGGCCATCTCCCATCTGTCTCTCCTCCCCTTCTTAGACAACACAGGCAGTTCCACGTACCGGCCACCCCCTCGGACCCGGGAGGTGATGATCAACGGGCAGGTGGTGAAGCTGAAGTACTGCTTCACCTGTAAGATGTTTCGGCCGCCCCGCACCTCACACTGCAGCGTCTGCGACAACTGTGTGGGTAAGTGGGAGGCAGCAGAGGGGGGCGCGGGCAGTCCTGAGAGGGATGGAGCCCTGGAGACCGGGAGTCGCTTGTGGGGGGGCTGGGGCATCTGGGCAGGAAGTCTGGTTCCCTCAGATTTGCTCTGACTGAGGAGGGGCTGCAGGGAGGGGCCCTGAATGTGACCAGTGGTATCGCAGCTTCAGCCCAGGGTGGGTGGATTCCTCCCCCAGCTCTGAAATGGACATAGAGACGCCTTGGTTTGGTCCTCAGCAGGTCCAGGATCCAGAGTCTGGAGCATGACATTCTAGACATGTGGCCCAGGGCCAGCTCTGCTGAAAGTCCTGGGTTTTGGACTGACAAGAATCTGGGAACCGAGGAGTTCATGCCAGTGAGGTAGAGAGGGTGGAGCTGGGATTGGAAGCTAAGCTCCTGACCCACGACTGCCGTGGTTGTTGGGGAGCCAGAGACTGTCTCGTCCCCTCTCGCCACTCTCTGGAGGCCCAGCAGCTCAGACAGGGACCCAGGTGTGCCTCTGGGAGGGTGTTGTAAGGGAGAGGCTCTGCGAGAGGACCCAGGTGAGCTGAGCCATGGTGACTGTGCACAGTCCCCAGGGCGGTGAGCTCATGACGCTAGCTCAGCACTCCCTGAGCAGGGGAGCCGGGGGAGCACCCGGACAGCAGGCCGAGAAATGGGTGACTCAATGGGTGTCGTTCCTCCCTGAGAATCTGCCCCACCCACCCTCTGTGAAGGGCGCTGGCCCGGTGTAGGCCTGCGTCAGGCTTGTGACCTACATTCCCACAGGGGACTTTTCACCTGCCTGGGCATGACCCCACCCCTGGGACACAGTGCTGGTGTGAGCTCAGCCCTCTGACTAGGCCTCCAATGCCGCTTCTCCACAAGTTATAGCGGGCCCGCCCCTCCCCGGTCCTCTGTTCTAGAGCTAAGGAGCAGGGGTCATTGGTTGTTGCCAAGGGGCCAGGATCGTAGGCAGCAAGTCCTTTCTGTGGGTCTTCTTCATGCCAGACTCTGCCAGGCCCTGGGGTTCAGCCCAGGCCCTCTCATGGAGCTCACAGTGGAGCAGGGGTTACAGTTGTGCTTATTGTGTTTGGTCGCGTCCGACTCCTTGCGACCCCACACACTGTAGCCCACCAGGCTCCTCTGTCCATGGAATTTTCCAGGCAAGAATACTGTGGGTTGCCAGTTCCTACTCCGGGGGATCTTCCTGACCCAGAGATCGAACCTGCATCTCTTGCATTGGCAAGCGATTCTTTACCACTACGGCACTTGGGAAGGGGTTACAAGCCAACCTGCTAATTGTAAATAAACATATAAACCCATGTAGGCAAAGTGCTGCAAAGGACAAGTGCCAGGGAAGTGGGGCAAATAACAGGGGCCTCACTCTCCTCTGAGGTTGAAGGAGAACTTTCTCAAGGATGTGGCCTTGCAGCCAAGACACAGAGGAACCGGCAGGTGAAGGGCCAGAGGCCAGGAGTGTCGAGGAACTGAGAGTTGCATGTGGACAGGGTGAGGGGGTGGGGTCACCCAGCTGTGGCGGGAGGCCTTAAACCCCCGGCGCTGACCTGCCTCCCTGGCCCTTCCAGAACGGTTTGACCATCACTGCCCCTGGGTGGGCAACTGTGTGGGGAAACGGAACTACCGCTTCTTCTATGCATTCATTCTCTCCCTCTCATTCCTGACGGCCTTCATCTTCGCCTGTGTGGTCACCCACCTGACGCTGCGTGAGTTAGGGGTGACGGAGGGGGGTGGGTCAGGGCTAAGCGGGAGGGCCGGGGGCAAGCTCAGCCAGCTCAAGGGACCGTGGTCACTGTCCCTTGAGCCATGCCCTCTCCTGTCTCTTCCTCCCCAGGCTCTCAGGGAAGCAACTTCCTCTCCACTCTGAAGGAGACACCAGCGAGATATCCTTTGTCGGCAAGGGGGAGCCCTGGTGGGACCTGAGGCCCCTTCCCTGAGGCGGGTCCCCACACCACATCCTGTAAACAGAGGGCAATGGGATAGAGCTGATGTTTGTCCTCTGGAATCCAGCGTGCCAGCTGCTCCTGTTCACCCCCAAGTCAGAGCCCATTCTGAATGGGCTGTTGTGGGGCCAGAATTGCCAAGAACTCCCAGGAGCACAGCCCCCTGAGATACCCAGCTCTCTGGACTGTGCCCTGTCCGTGGCTCTGGTATTTGAAACCCTCAGTTCCCTCTTCCGTCCATGACCCTGGGCTTGTCCTGCCCTGTGGGGGCTCTTGAACCCTCCTTGTGGCCCAGGAGAGGATCTGCTGAGATTATAGACGGTTACAAACTTACCTCCCTTCCGGGGGAGTAGCTGCACAGAGGGATGGGTGAGAGAGGCTGGTGAGGGAGGCTCCCAGCCCCGGTCCCGTGTGGGTCCTTGACTGCGCCGCTCACCGTGCTGGAGTTGGTGATCTGCTTCTTCTCCATCTGGTCCATCCTGGGCCTCTCAGGGTTTCACACTTACCTCGTCGCCTCCAACCTGACAACTAATGAAGATGTGAGTAAAGGCTCGAGCAGCAGCTCATCCCTGGGCCAGATCCTGGGATGGGGGCAGGGCTGAAGGAGCCTGGGCAGCCACAGTGCAGCCCTGACCCCCAAACTTCTGGGAAAATGCAGGCAGAGAGGCGAGGTAGCCCAGCATCTCCCTCCAGGGCTCAGGGCTGGGCTCTGGGAGACCCTGGGCAAGCCCCGAGGTTGCTTTCTCCCTAACCCCACCAGAGCAGCACTGACCCCATTGCTATACACTTGGCCGGCTCATTACCATTTCCAGAGTTCTTGCAGTTTCCATCCTCTCTTTGGGTCCTTTTGCCTCCGAGCTGAGTGACTTGCCCCAGGTCACCAGCTGGAAAGGGACAGAGCCAGGGTTGCACTCGGAAGCTCAGGCCCATCACGCTGTCCTCGTAGACAACAGCGATTCCACTGTTCTCAGGGAGTCCTGGGGCTCTCTGAGGCATCCTTAGTGAGGGGGGCGGTCAAGAGAGAAGCCTGAAGCTCCATTAGCCTCCCCACTCCCCCTGCTGCCTTGTAGATCTCTACCAACAAACCTTGTCTGTTGGAGCACCCACTATGTGCTGAGCCCTGGGCCAGACCTGACCCCTCCCCTCCCATCCTTCCAAGCAACAATAAATGAGAGCATCTGTCCCAGGGCTGGCATCTAATATTGCTCAGAGGCCCATGGACCAACGGAAAATACGTTCCTTGACCTCAGCCTGTCATTTGGAGAAAGGAACTTAACAGGCATGACAGGGTATCACATGCTGGGTGATTGGTACAGAGCAGAAATGACATCAGCCAGCTTCTCCCAAGGTGATTTCCTGGGGGCTGTTTCTGCAGGATATCACTAGGGGTTAAGCAGAAATGGGCGTCATGGCCAGATACATTTGGAAGACTCCACGGTGCAGTCAAGCCGGTCTCCTTCACTGCTGGTCTCCTCAGTGCCTTTGACAGCCAGCTCCGTGGAGCTAGAGAGGGGCAGGGTTTCATCTCATGCTTCGACAGCGTTGCTAGAGTTCCCTGGTTTTCAAATGAGAACTGAGACTCAGAAACAGTGCTCTGTCCGGGGTCACGAGCAAGTCTGGGAGAACCAGAGTTCACAGCTAGGTCAGCCTGAGCCCTGGGCCCTTGCACTAGCCTCCTTCCTGGGTGGCTGGCAAGAGAAGGAATGATGCACCCCGAAAGCTTCCTCTGGAGGCATCTCTCTGGCTCTGCTCTGACTTCTGTCTTGGTCAGAGCCTCCTCTTCTGGGTGCCTCCCCGACACCCAGCAGACCCCCACATTCTCACGGAACGACTAAAGGGTAAAGGCACATTCCCTCCAATAGGCTAGCCAGAATTGGTTTCAGAATGTGCTGGTCTTCCCCAGCCTCTAGAAGGGGAAATGAAGGGAGTACCTGACTCAGAGCTCCTTCCTGCTTGCAGATCAAAGGCTCGTGGTCCAACAAGAGGGGCGGCGAGGCCTCCGTCAACCCCTACAGCCATAAAAGTGTTATCACCAACTGCTGTGCTGTGCTCTGTGGCCCCCTACCTCCCAGGTAAGCCAGGGGGTGTGTGTGGGAGGTCACAGGGCCTGGCCTGGCCAGTGTATGCGTGTGGAGTGGGGTGGGGTAGCTCTGTGAGTCTCCTCTCAAAGAGGTTCTGGAATCACTGACCTCTCCACACCAAAGATGCCCTCCATCCATCATCCCCTGCTGTGTGGCACTTGTCCCAGAAAGGAATTCAGTAGGGTTGTAATTTGTAATCCTGTGTGCTCATTGTAGAAAAAGTTAAGTGTACAAAATATCAGAAAGAGTATTAGATATCACATGTAATCTTACTCCTCAGGGATCAGCACAATGAATGCTCTGTCTACCTTGAGGCACTCTGCTGTCCGGTGCTGATGGCTGGACTGGGTGGAGCCTCATCTCCCTCCTGGTGGCTCAGCTCTGCGGGGAAACGCCCCATCTGTCCGGACACTAGGGGGCGCCAGATGTCCAGATCGGGAATTCAATTGGAAGCCGTGGGGGCGGGTTGGGGGTGGGGTAAGATTTCCTCACACCTTCCCCACCTCCTCCCGCCCAATATCCCATATGCCTGTCACCTATCCCGCCCCTGGGAAAAGGACAGTACGAACTGCAGGATCTCCCAATGCCCTTTCGTCCTTGCTCTTCTCGCCTGCAGCTTGGGAGCCCGACAGAAAGCCAGGCAGTTTGAATTAATAGTGGATAAATTCTGTGGCCCAAAGCCAGGTGTCCAGAGTACAGAGAGGGCCCTTCCAGAAAGGAAGGGTCTTGAGCCACCAACTGGAGCAGCCTTTCTAGGGCTGGGTCTTGCCTCGTCTGGGAGATGGACCCAGCTGTCCAGGCCCTGACCTGGAGCTGTGGTGTCAGGTAGGGCCCTCATGTGTCCCCCTCTTGTCTTTTGGAAGCCTGATTGACCGGAGGGGATTTGTGCAGTCCGACACCGTGTTGCCCTCGCCCGTCAGAAGCGACGAGCCAGCCTGCGGAGCCAAGCCCGATGCCAGCATGGTAGGAAGCCACCCATGAACTGGGCTCAGCACTTGCCACCTGCTGGCCTGTCTGCCCCTCCGCACTCACCTGCCACCCTCCACACCTGCCAGGACCTCCTCCCCATTCCACCCGAAGGGAAGCAGAGCCGCCCAAGACTGCTTGAGTCTTTTCGTATTTATTTCCCACCCTGCGTGGCTTTCCCCACACTGTGCCATGGCTGTACCCTCTGCTCCCCAGACCAGGCTCACACGGCCGGGGGCCCTAAGTTCCCCAAGCTGGTCAGTGGCAGGAGTGCCAGGAGAGAGAGGCCAGGGCCCCTGAGGCTGCCCAGCGGACCACGCCAAGCCTCTGCCCAGCCGTGCCCTGAGTGAGTGAGGCTGCGGACTGAGTGTGCCGCCTCCCGGGTTGGGGAGCTGCTGGGCCCTGCTGAGCCGGGGTCCGAGGGGGTGAAGCCGGACTGAGAAGTCGGCTCCGGACAGCAGGCTGTCGGAGAGGATGCCTCTGGGGGCTGCTTGGGCGTCTGGACCCTTCCTTCCTTCTGGGAGAGCCGTTGTTCTTTGTTCTGTTTTTGTTTTTGTATGGAGTCGGCCAGTAGACTAGAGCTGGGGCTCCAGGTAGAGAGGGCGGAGTTGGGGGTGGGTGGGAGGAGCAGCCTGCGTCAGAGGAAGCCAAATCAGCCAGCCAGACACCCGAGACCTCAGCTCCTGCATGATTCCTGGGCGGCACACTAGGAAGGGGGAGCCTCGCCCCCCTCTGCCCACGGAGGGTTCTCCAAGGGCCCAACCTGCACCCCCCTCCACCTCCCTCCCAGGCCAGGTCTGGGGATGGGCAGGTTTTACTCATGCTGGCAATACTTGAAACGGGTTTATTAACGCTGGGTATTTTGCACAATTTTATAGACCTCTTTTCTACATAGCATTTTTTTTAATGGAAGAAAAAAGAAAAAGTCAGCCACATTGCTATCTTTGTAGTGCCAGGTGAAGGGTTATCAGAAGGCACTTTGGTTTTAATAAGTTTATTACAAGAGGCCTTCTGGCTGTGAGTGAGCGAGTGTGTGTGTGTGCACGTGTGGGTGCTCTTGTACGAATGTGGCTGGCTCCCACACCCCCTGGGTTGCCTCACTCTCTGCCATCGCCTTTGGGTGCCAGCCGGTGGTGGCAGCAGCAGGAGCAGCCTGAGCCGTGGGGACGGGGAGTGTGTGCATTGGTCACAGGAGACCCCTGGGCTCCTGCTGCAGTCCAGCCCATCCTCCTTGCCCCCCTCCAAGGACCTCAAACAGTGGCCTGGACTCGGCCACCCAGCCCCCAGGTCAGGCTTCCAGCTGGGACCTGCCCAGACAGGCTGGGGCCTGGTCAGCTGGATGGGGTAATGGCTGTGGGGAGTGGCTGCCTCGCCACAGCCCCTCCTCCGGGATCTGAGTATGGGACCCAGCCCCAGGGACTAGAGCGTGGCCAACTGAGGGCCTCCCTCCAGGAAGGACCAGGGTGGGCTGAAACGAGTGAAGGTTGGCCTAAATCTGGGCCAGAAACTTAGACGATGGCCCTCCTCTCCTGGGAGCGACAGTTTCTTGTCACAATAGATAGGAAATTGTCCCTCTGTCCCCTTCCTTGGCCCTCTAAGAGGATCAAAGCCCTTGGAAAAGGACATAGGAAGTCCCCGCACCTTGTTCTTCCTTGCTCCAGAGGCTGGTGGGTCACAGGCAGCTGAGGAGTCACAGCCACCAGGAGTCCCCTCTGGGAGAAACCACTTCGCCCCAGCCTCAGGGCCCTGGGCCCTGCTGCAGTGGGAGTGAGGGGTGGGGAGGAAGCTGGCTAGAGGAGGGGACTCTGACCTGCCTTTTATTTAAGCCAGTTTTCTTTGTTCCTGCTTGTAATAAAATTTTTGTTTTTAAGAATTGATTTGCTTTGGTTTGGTTTTTGTTTGCTCTTTCTTTGCTGAGGCCCCAACTGGCAGCCCTCTGTTCTTTTAGCCAGACTTGGTCTTTCCTCTTCAGTTCAGTTTAGTCGCTCAGTCGTGTCTGACTCTTTGCGACCCCAGGGACTGCAGCACGCCAGGCTTCCCTGTCCATCACCAACTCCCGGAGCCTGCTCAGACTCTTGTCCATCGAGTCGGTGATGCCTGGGTAGACAGAAAGAGGGCAGGCAGCCCAGTGCTCCAGCTGAAGCTCTCTCCTGGCTGGAGTCTGCTTGCTGGAGGCCGAGCACAGAGGGCTATAGCTAGGCCCCCGCAGGCAGGGCGGAAAAGGCCATCTGGTCCTCTCTCCATCCCCTCAACTTTCTCTGGCCCTGGGGGCTTGCAACCCCTAAGTTCTTCTTTCTTTTCTGTCTTTCCACTCTGACCTCCAGTGACTGCTTAGCTAAGAAAATGTTTGTAAAGAAGTAGATTGCAGTTTGAGAGCCAGAGCCTCCCTGGCCCCCACCCCCGCCTGGGCAGCAGGGCCCCACCAGACAGCTCGTAACCCTGGCCCACCTCTCTGGTATCTCCCCCAGGAGGACACCTGTCAGGATTTTGCCATCTCCTGCACAGCCTGAGGGGAGCTAACAGGCCTCTTTGCAGAGGGTTAGCTGGTAAGACTGTATCTCCCCCGTCGGCCAGCAGCACTGCCCGCTCCCCTCACACACCATACCATCTTCATCGCATGCCTCGCCGCCCCCACGGGGCCCATTCATCTGTCTGGTGTGTGGTGCAGTGTGTGTGCTGGCGGTGGTAGGGCCCTCAGGACTGCCCCCCCATCAGCAGAAGGGCCGGGGCGTGGGCGCAGGGCTAGGAGCCGCCCCACCCTGGACAGAGGAAGTGGCTTCACGCAGAGCAGCTCTCCAGCTGGAGCAGGAGGTGAAGGGCGAGGTCGGGAGAGGATGGCACACCTGCCCTGGGGCGCTGGAGCCTGCTCTGGCGGGTCCTGGTGCGCAGGGGCCCTCGGTCACTAACTTGTGTCCTGGCTTTCTGTCCTGCTGAGCTTTTTCTCTCACCTGCCCGTTTTCTCTCCTGCTTGGTTGCCTGCTGCCCGAGCCTCGGCCCTTCTGTGGGGAAGACGCAGGTGCTGTGGCCACCCCTTCTCCCTGCCGGCCTCCTCTCTCCTCCCCATCGCGCTAACCCTCTCTCTTCTCCTCCTTTGCTGTCCTGCCCTGGATCTCCAGTGTATGCGGGGGCTTAAGGACCTCCTGAGGACCACTGCTCTCTGCCTCTCCAGGAGCGGCCTGGGGGGCGCCAGGCCCTCGGCACCTCCACCTGCCTAACCCGTGGCCCGTCTGCCACCGTCTGTGCCTACAGGGTCTGCCCCCAAGCCTGCCCCACACGTATTCTCTCTAGGGCCCCCCCCCCCAGAGGAGGCAGGGGTTGGCCTCTCTGCCCCTGCTCCTACTCCACGCGCACGGCCAGAGTGTAGAAGGCCAGAAAGCAGCTGTCAGCACAATGATGTCAGACTCTGCTGAAACTCGCCCTCCCCTCCTCCACCTTCCTTCCCCTTCCCCAGATCCGTCCAGAGTTAAGACTCTAGGAATCTTGCCTTACAGCCTGCCCACCCCCAGGATCAGGCAGAGCTCTAGTCTAGCTGAGCAGGTTTCTTCAGGAGCCTTCTGGGGTGTTGATGACGCTGCTGAACAAGTTTGGTGACTGTTCTGAGCATAGCTGGTTTGACACTGTTCCCACGGCACCCCCCCACCCCCCACCCAGCAGGTAGGACGCAAGGAGGACGCTGTCACCTCTTTGCTTCAGGCACCGAGGGGCGGGCTAGCGCTGACAGCCCCGAGCTCTTTAGAGGAACTGAAGGCAACCAGGCGGGCCTAGGGAATCTGCTGAGCCCATGGCGGGATGGGGGTGGGGGGCTGCTTGTCTACTGTCCTGTACCTTTTTTTAACCAAAATAAAGATCTCCCTCTTCTTGCCATACCTTTGAGTGTCTAGTACCACCTTTATTTGGGGTCCAGGGCTGGGGCCTATGATGAATCTACAGGAGAACATCTGGCTTATCCTCAATGCCGGCCTAGTCAGCTGGTCAGAGCCATTCTAGAGATTTTAAAAAAGAGGCACAGTGAAGCCAGAGGGGACAGGCAGAGTGGCTAGGGTTGTCGTCACTCTGCCCCTCCAGAACTCCTGGTCTCAGTTCCAGAGACCTTCAAGTCTTAGCTGACCTCTGAACTTGGAGAGGTCCCAATCCAGGCCAGGGCAGCGGGTTTAACTCCAGTCTGGGGCTGTCACACCCTGAACTGAGCCCAGCCCAGGGTGATAATGGAATCTTGCCTTTGCCCAGCTGACACCCCACATCAGAATACACGTACAGGCCCCTTCTCTTACCTAAACCTATGAAGAAGGTGATGACAGCCTTTTTAGGAATTGCCCAGGGTCTCGCAGCTGATCAATCCACGATCTGCACCTGCCCCATGTCTCTCCCAATCTCTGACTTTTCTGCACCACCTAAGAAATGAAGATGGCTGCTGTGGAAGGAGGGGATCTTAGAGAAGAAATCTTAATATCAGAGAATGTCATTCAGAGCTAGCAGGGGCTGAGTGATGATCTGTGTTGAACTGATGGGGAAACTGAGGCCAAAAGACAGGAATGGACCTGCTCAAGGCCTTATAATGAAGCTGGGATGCGGTTCCACACCCAGACCTCATTCCATTCTCTTTCCAGTAATTCCACAGTGTGTCCTGGAATGGCCAAGGAGACGTAGGGTACTCTCAACAGCAGTGCCTTGAGGAAAAAAGACTCAGATAGCTGAGTCATTTAAAAGTGATCTAATATCTCTCCCAAAGACAGCCAACTAGTGGAGTGAGCTCTTAGCTGAATAACTGAACTCTCGTTCACAACTAACCATGGGAGAAGGCACCATAGTTTCCCCTCTCTCTCTCTCTCTAGTCGCTAAGTTGTGTCCGACCTGAGACCCAATGTACTGTAGCCTGTCAGGCTCCTCTGTCCATGGGATTCTCCAGGCAAGAATACTTGACTGGGTTGCCATTTCCTTCTCCAGGGGATCTTCCTGACCCAGGAATTGAACCCAGGTCTCCTGCATTGCAAGCAGATTCTTTACTGACTGAGCTATGAGGGAAGCCCTTAGTTTCCTCTAAAGTGTCTGCCTACAATGCAGGAGACCCAGGTTCAATCCCTGGGTCGGGAAGATCCCCTGGAGAAGAAAATGGCAACCCACTCCAGTATTCTTGGCTGGAAAAATCCCATGGATGGAGGAGCCTGGTGGGCTGCAGTCCATGGGGTCGCAAAGAGTCAGACATGTCTGAGCAACTTTACTTTCACTTTCTTTCACTTTAGTTTCCTCTAGTTACCTGATTAATTTGCTCATTCCAAGACTGAAAAAAATTTCCAAGGAAGTTCATTCTGAAGTCTAACCAGCGTCCCTCCTGCTGCAATCCGAGTCCTGTCCTTGTTCTCAATGGAGGTAGATAGCAACTGGTTGGTGCCTTCTCTATGCCACAACCCTTCAAAGCCTGTTATTACCAGTTAAGAAGGAGTGGTTGTCTGTGGGACGAGAGACTTTGATCCTGCGGGTAGGAAGGATGCTCTATGGGAGGGTGGGGAGGTAGCAGGCGGGATGAGGAAAGCCCCTTTGTGCTGCAGACCCCACTCCTGCCCTGCTGACTCAGGCAGCTGACAGTGGAACCCCATGCCCTGTCAGGGCCTGCTGCTTCCTGCCTGCCTGGGCTCCTGGACTTGGGAAAGGGACGCCTGGAGGCAAAGGGAGGTGCCTGAGACAGGAACTGAGTCAGGACTGACAGGCCAGAGCGGGCAGGAGGTGTTAGGTAGCCTGGCTCCCAAATTCACCCCTGAGCTTCAGCAGGGGAGGGGAAGGAGTGAGGAGACTCCCTTTTCCCTGACCAGCACTGTACTGAGGGCCTGGAGCTCGTGGTGTGAGCCGCCACCAGGTCTTTGGCGAGAGTGGCAGGAAGAGAAGTCTTCCTGCCTTGAGACAGAAACATCTGCAAAATCCCTAGGTCTCCCAGGCCCTGCCCTCCAGGTTTCTAATGTTCTGGAATCTCCAGCTTTCCCCAGGACCTGGGAGAGCCCAGGTTGGATGACTAGTACCAAGGAAGGTCCTCAAGGGCCCAAGGCCTGTGGAGGCCAGAGGAATGTGTGAGCTGGAGAGGGCGGAGGTAGTGCTGAGTGAGTGCCTCTGACCATTCGTTCATCGTCTCTCCAGTTGGGCAGGGTCTGGCCTTTGGTTGAGACTTGGTTTGGGGCCCTTCCTTATTGCATAGAAATCAGCTCCATATTAGTGCTTTAAGTGTGTATGTTTATAATAATAAGGCTCGGTTTTCTTTTCACATGATATTAATAGTTACCATCCACTCTGCTATGCTTTCCATCAACTCATTTAATGCTCACAACAAGCCCCATTTTTATTCAGGAAAACTGAGGCTCATAGAGGCCAAGTCACTTACCCAAAGCCACAGTAGCTTGTAAGAACTGAACCCAGACAGTTTGATTCCAAGATTGTAGGCTGTTCTGTCATAGAAAAATTATACACATTCACCATTGACAACCTGAAGACACTAGGAAAGTCAAAGGAAAAAGAAAAACCCACTTAGAATCCTATTACCTAGACATACACTGTAAATTGATATTCCAGTATGTTTCATTGTTTTCTCTGTCAGTGATCTGATTTAGGCAAAGCCTTCAGGATGGCAAGCCTAAAATCCCTTCTGCTTGCTTCCTTGGAAAACATGCATCAGCTCAGACATGTCCCTACTTTTCCTTCAAAGAGGCAGATCTCACCTCTGGGCCTCAGAGTTCTGGCCTAAGCCTCCCTCCAGGAGGAGAGGGTGGGTGTTCAGACACCAAGAGGAACTGGGGAGGGACAGGCTTGTGAAATAGTTCTGGTTCAAGCATTAAACTGGCTGGCTCCCAGAGAGGGGAGCCCCGCCCTGAGCCCCATCTGAGCTTTGGCTAGAGGTAGAGCAGACAAGCAGGAACCCACCCTCCTAGGTGCAATGCCAACACCTTTGGGTGAAAATTTCAACTGACACGGAGACAGGGTCTCAGAGAACAGGGACAAAAGATTGGCAACAGAGAAGTCTCCATCTCTGAGGCTTCTGCCAGGAATCAGAAGTGGGGCCGTGGTCAGAGGGAAGGGGCAGGGAAACTTCTGAGAGGCAGGCTCACTCAGCTGGAAGGGGAAGGGGAAGGCAGCACTCAGCTGGGACTGCTGCCCCATAAAACGAAATGACATGCGTCACAGCCACCTCCATCTCCTCGGTCCTGTCTTTTCTCCCCAGTTGCTAGCCTGCCCCCCACCTCCTGGTACCCAGCTGGGCAGGGTACCCGGGTGGCCTGCATCCCTGCCTCTGACAGAGGGTGGGGCTGAGTTAGGCAGGAAAGTGGAACAGCCAGTGAGCTGGGTCCCCACCCTCTGTGCACCCCCTGACACATGATGGCAGACAGAGGGGGCAGGTGACCTGGTGTGGACAGCCAGAGGGTAAGTCCTCAGACAAGTGGCAACAGGCCACCAACTTGAAAGGGAAAATTGTGCTGTGATGGGGAAGGTATCCAAAAAACCTACTGGGTGACTAATTACAAAGGCTGGGCCAGAGCGTCAGAGGCCGCTCGTTAAACACCTCATTAAGAGGCACTCTGAAAGCTGCCACTTGGGCATTCTGGCAGCTCAGAGGGGACAGGACCCTGAGGAGGAGTGAGGGGTGGGGGGTAGAACCATTTCAGGTAGACTCCGGAAGAAGCCTGCATGTCACTTTTAAATAGTCTGGAGCTCACAAGTCAAAAGACTTGATGGGAGCAAAGCCAAATTTAGTAGCTGTGTGACTCTGAGCAACTCTCATCTTTCTCTGAGCCTTGGTGTTCCCATCTCTACAGTGGGAGTAGTGTCATAGACCTGCCCATTTCACACAGACATAGCAGGTTAGATTAAGTTAGATCATGGGTATGAAGGCGCTTGGGAAGCTACCGCCCTACCTAAACAAAGAGTTATCTCTCCTGAACCAATGGGGGAAACATACCTGGCAGGACTGGGAACCTCAGCCTCCTGCACCTGGCTTATGGGCTCTGCCTAGGCCCATAGCGGCCAGGTAGCTGAAGCCATCCTCAACCCCTGAAAGAACACGGTGAAGGAGGATCTGATTTGAGAAACTGGGATAGCTACCTACGGTAGGCATGTAATAGAAGCCCTGAACCAGAGGGGGCAGCATGGGGCCTGGAAAGGTGTCGGTGCAGGTGAGGCCAACGCCCAAATCTCTCCCCCTGACAGTCCGGATGACTCACCCCCGGCCCCAGCCTCCCTACCCCCCATCCCAGCCCTTTTGCCTGTAAGGAAGAGCCGGAAAGGGTGTGGGGGCGAAGAGGAGAGGAAGGCAGGTCCAGGGCCCTAGCCCCGCCCTCCGCCCCTCCCACCCTTCTCTGGGCCTGGCCTTCTAGCCAAAAGGCGGGCAGAGAGCAGGACAGGCACAGAACCCGGCCTTGGTTCCGAGGCAGCCAGTTAGCCCGCCGCTTGCCTGTCTGCCTGACCCCAGAGCCATGGAGAGAGCCAGTCTGATCCAGAAGGCCAAGTTGGCCGAGCAGGCCGAACGCTATGAAGACATGGCAGCTTTCATGAAGAGCGCCGTGGAAAAGGGTGAAGAGCTATCCTGCGAAGAGCGCAACCTGCTCTCAGTGGCCTACAAGAACGTGGTGGGTGGCCAGCGGGCGGCGTGGAGGGTCCTGTCCAGTATCGAGCAAAAGAGCAATGAAGAAAGCTCGGAAGAGAAGGGCCCGGAGGTGCAAGAGTACCGGGAGAAGGTGGAGACGGAGCTCCGGGGCGTGTGTGACACAGTGCTGGGCTTGCTGGACACCCACCTCATCAAGGAGGCCGGTGACGCCGAAAGTCGGGTCTTCTACCTGAAAATGAAGGGCGACTACTACCGCTACCTGGCCGAAGTGGCCACTGGCGACGACAAGAAGCGCATCATCGACTCAGCCCGGTCGGCCTACCAGGAGGCCATGGACATCAGCAAGAAGGAGATGCCGCCCACCAACCCCATCCGCCTGGGCCTGGCCCTGAACTTTTCCGTCTTCCACTATGAGATCGCCAACAGCCCCGAGGAAGCCATCTCTCTGGCCAAGACCACCTTCGACGAGGCCATGGCCGACCTGCACACCCTCAGCGAGGACTCCTACAAAGACAGCACCCTCATCATGCAGCTGTTGCGAGACAACCTGACGCTGTGGACGGCCGACAACGCCGGGGAAGAAGGGGGCGAGGCTCCCGAGGAGCCCCAGAGCTGAGCCGCACCCGCTGCACGCCCTGCCCTGCCCTGCCCGCTCCAGTCCCCCACTCCCGGCAGAGAGGACTTGTATGGGGTGGGAGGCCCGACCCTTCTCCCCAAATGCTCTGGCCCAGCTCAGAAAGGCTCCATAGAGAGGAACCAGCAGAGCCGAGGCCCCCCCTGGAGCCAGAGGATTCCACGCTTCCAGCTGTCAGGCGCTCCTGGCCACTGGTCATCATCCAGCCCTGCTCTCTGTCTCCACCCTCGACCTCCACTCCAGACCCCACCCCCACCCAGAACCTGACCACTTCCTCCCAACTCCAACCCCCTCCCGCCCCTGCTACCTATGGATCTTAGGAATTGAGGAGTGTCCCATCCTTGGAGCTGAAAACCGAACTGTGTGGCAGAGGTTGGTGATGAAAGTGTGTGTGTGTGTGTGCCTGTGTGTGTGTGTGTGTGTGTGTGTGTGCAGCAACCAAGACCCAGGATGAGAGGGAAAGCATGTCTGCTGGGTGTGACCATGTTTCCTCTCAATAAAGTTGCCCTGTGACACTCCTCCTGTCTTTTTCAGTTATTGCGGAAGGGCGGGACAGGGATTGGTGTGTAAGTTATAGAGACCCTGACCTCTTTGGGGCTGGCTCAGTGACCCGCAGGCAAGACTCTGGAGCCAGGAGAGAGGCTGGGGATCCAGCTATCTCCATCAGGGTCTGGTCACGTCCCCTCAAACTGGTCCTATCCCGGGAGGGTCGGGTGAGCAGCGCAAAGGCGGCTTGAAGACTCCTCTGCCAGGAACGCGGGGTGGGAGGCTGAAGCACTCAGGTGTGAGGGGACAGTCTCCGGGGTGAGGTCGGAGGGGACGCTGCAGTGAGCGGCACTGAGCACCTCAGACCTGAAAGCGGGGAACAGTCCCATCAGATCTGAGCGGAGGGAAGTTATCACCAGGGGCCGGGTATGACGCCGCCATTAAAAGCACAGGTCTGAGGAGAAGACCGCCTTCCAACGTTCGGAGATGGGGACAAAATAAAACGGGCCGTTGACGAAGAGGCGCAACTTGAGTGCGAAGGGCCGCCGAGAGCGGGTTCGGCCGTGGCGGGCCAAGCCCACGGCCTCCGCACCTCAGCTCCCAGCAGCGACGCTCCCTGGCCTGCGGCCGCCTAGTGAAGCCCCACCTTCACAGCCTGAGGCCAGAGGCGGGCCCGAGGCTGATGTCATCCAATCACGGGAAGGAGCTGCTCAGGGTACCGCCCCCGGGGCCAGACTGACCAATAGAAGAAGGAGAGGCGGAACGCGCTGGGAGCGTGTTCCCATCACCCGCCGGGCCCAGCCGGCGCTGGGATGCACAGCGGGGAGAAGAGGCCCCCGCCACCCGCCGAGTGCCAGGGGCGGAGCTTTCCTGGTTTCACTCGGACGAGTTGCCACCCGCCCGACCCGAGAGCTCTACATCCTCAGAGCAGCGGGACGGGGCGGGGTCGTGCGGAAAAAGCAGTCCCCGCCCTCTGAGTCATCCGCTCAACCGGCGGTGCCTGGGCCTGGCCTGGCTGGCAATATGGGCTGGAAAAAGGCCACCAAGGTGTCTCCATCGCACTCTAGAGCCCAAGCAGCCCTGACCTGACCCAGGAGGCTTGGATGTGACTCTCACTGGCTTTGCAACCCTGTGCTTTGTGCTTTGGAGAAGGCGATGGCACCCCACTCCAGTACTCTTTCCTGGAAAATCCCATGGATTTCCAGCCTGGTAGGCTGCAGTCCATGGGATCGCTAAGAGTCAGTCACGACTGAGTGACTTCACTTTCACTTTTCACTTTCATGCATTGGAGAAGGAAATGGCAACCCACTCCAGTGTTCTTGCCTGGAGAATCCCAGGGACGCGGGAGCCTGGTGGGCTGCCGTCTGTGGGGTCACACAGAGTCGACACGACTGAAGCGACTTAGCAGCAGCAGCAGCAGCAGCTTTGCGCTTAGTCTCTCAGTTGTGCCCGACTCTGCGACCCCATGAACTGCAGCCTGCCAGGCTCCTCTGGCCATGCCCTCCTCCAGAGGATTTTCCCAACCCGGGGATGTAACACAGGTCTCCCGCATTTGCAGGCGGATTCTTTACCGACTGAGCCACCAACCTTGGAAAAGTCATTAACCGCCCCCCGGGCCTCAGTTTCCTCTTCTGTATCATAAGGGGCTTGAACTAATGGCTTTTTAGTTTGACTCCAAGCCTGCTTTGGCCAACGTTCTTAACCATGCTTACCTTTTGTCCTTATTTGTGAAGTGAGGATTAAAAAATAGTACCTTCCTCTTAAAAGTTGCTGTGAAGTTTAAGAAAAATAAATGTATGTAAAGTAGCCCATAATACATATTTATACATGTTACCTGTTATTAATCCTTCCAGCATCGGGAGTCCAGGATTTATCTAGCATTTCTGTGCCAAAAGCAGAATAATCAGGCCCAGTCCTGAGGAATAGCTTTACTGCCAAGGCCAACCTGCCTGATCACTGGATCACCTGAGAATACTGGCCTGACACAAGTGGTCAGTCCTTCATCTGATAATGTTGGGGGAACTGAGTCCAGCCTCATCAGGTTCCTCAGAGTCCAAGTTTGGTCACACTCATGGACTAAAAGGCTCTTAATAGAATTTCTAATTCTTCAGGGGAAGCTGGCAGGACCACTCAGATGCTGTCTGGGTCCTTTGTCTCCTCTTTTCAGAAGGGTATTAAGTGTTAAGCTTTCAAACCAGTCAAAGACTCTGGGAAAGAGCAGGTGACTTCCCCTTAGCTTTGGAAGTGACCTGGTTTCTCTTACCAGACAGGTCTGGTGACTTTCTCTTAATGAGGTAGGTCCTGGGAAAGCAAATTCTTTTCTTTTCTCTCTGCATTTGACTTTTGCCTACTCCCTTTACACCACCCATGGTTGCCCTCTATGGGGAAAGAAACGAGCTACTCTAAGGTAGCGTGTTGGTGTTGACAGATTTTAAAAGCAGATGCTATGGTTTGGAATATCACCAGACAGCTAGCTGTGAGCTGCCTTAGGCACCAGCTTCTGAATTGGGTCCCAGACCTTTCTATCTAAACCTTTCTTAAGGTTACCCAGGGTGGGCCCTCAGTGAGCATTTCTGGTCATCTTTTCCTGGACTAAATTTGACATTTAAAAATGTTCAGTTCTATACAACCCAACACTGTATATCAACTGTACTTCAATAAAATAAAAAATATTTTTTTTCAGTCCTGCTGCTATTGGGTATGAAATTTCTCTTAGGGTGATAAAATCTTCTTGGATTTAAATAGTGATGATGGAGTAGGAAATGGCAACACATTCCACTATTCTTGCCTGGGAAATTCTATGGACAGAGGAGTTTGGCGGGCTGCAGTCCATGGGGTAGCAAGGAGTCAGAAAAGACTGAGCGACTGAGCATGCAACATGATGGTCACACAATTTTGTGAATATATGGGGAAAAAAAAAACACTGAACTGTGAACTTTATAGTGAATTTTATGATCTGTGAATTACGCTCAATTTAAAAAAAATCAGCCCCAGAGGGCAAAGTCGGTAAGAATGCAAAGTTCCAATGGAAATTTCATGATGGCCACTCTTCTTTTCTCATCGTCCTCTCCACTTGATCGTTCTTCTAAACTTTTCCAAATTTCAAAGCCATCTTCAGGTCAAAAATGACTAGCCACCATTCCTTTCTCTTTAACACATACCAAGCTTTGGATATGCTGCCTAGTCTATCAACTCTTTTCACCTCTTAGGTATATTTATTCAGCCATGGTTTCATATCTATTTGGTTCTACCTCTAGCTTTGCAATTATGTCCTGGGTTTATTTTTTTAACTCCCCAGAGAGCTCCCTTAAAATGGTAACGTTGTCCCATTACTCCTTTCTTCCTTGTCTCCAGCAAGGTTTCGTGTACCGGAAGGAGCTCAAAACTTAGTTTTAAAATCATCCTTCCAAATGCCTGGAAACCAGGTTAGTACCAGGTCCTCTACTGTGGAAATGGAAATACGACTAGTTCTGGGATAAAGCAAGGCTGTCTAGACAGAGATTGGGCTCACCAAGAGTCAAGTAAACAGAGTCCTATCCTTTTTGCATTGCTGGATAATCCCCCAGGAAACAGAGACCCAGGGCTTACAAAGATCTTCCTCTTCCAAGAATTTGCCTTGTATGGGGAAAATTTACAACCTAAGATTTCTCGAGAAGGTATCTACTCTTCTCTCTCTTACATGTAGTTACTTCAGAGAGCAAAGTTCAAATTGGCTCTGTAAATCCACAGGAGTAGGTGATGGGAAGCAAGGTGAAGGGGTTAAGGTACTTTATCAGGACTAAATAGGCACCCTAGGAAGGACAAGGCATTGGGGTCAGGCAGGCTACTGTGGCTTCTTCCAAAAAGGCAGAAAGGCAAGAGACTCACACACAAACTTATATACTGCCCAAGTGTCCAGTGCCTTTTTGGAAGAACTTAATTTCAGATGCTTGCACCAAGATTGCTCTTCTGACCAAAAGTCCCTATTCTTGCTTCTTCCTAGAGAACAGAATACAGTTGTAAGAGCACACGGTGTGACTGCTATATGCCAGGCGGTTTCATACCTTAATCCTCACATATTATCTCCTTGGTTTTGCTTATGAAGAGACTGAAGCTCAGAGCAGCTAAATAACCTAATAATCAAGGTTACACATGACTTACGTGCTCGGGGAGTAGAACAGGTCCAGCTCCAAGGCTCATGATTTTTAAACCACAATGGCTGTTTTCAAACTTTGCTCAGAGGTTTCCCTAGCAGCTGCCACAGGACATGGGCTCAGTGGTCAGGGGTTCCCCAGTTTCCCCACACTTTGGCTAAAATAGCCACACATATGCCTTTTTTGTATATTGGGAGTTTCATGAGTTAAAAATAAATTTGAAAAGAAACACCTTATGCTATGCTGTCCTGCTCCTATCTTGGACTTTCTAAGAATCAAGAGAGGCTTCTTCCTCTACTTAATCTAAAGCCACCCCATGGCCCAGCAGAAAGGAGTTGTTTTAAATGAGAAAAAAATGTGTAGTTGACCAATTTCCTGGCTTGTTCTCAAGTTAAGATTTCCTTAACCTGGTTACATCTTCTGTTCCTTTTCAATTCTTCACCCTGTTCCTAGGGTCTTCACCCCCAGCCCTGCTGTGTGTAGGAGGAGAGGGGTTGAGGAAGGCAGGATTCTGCAGGGCTAAGTCCCTCTCCTCTCACAAACCCCCCTAGCTCCACCTACCCACTGAGTCAGGATCCAGGAATGTCTGTGGGGCAGCAGACAGGTTTATCGCCCTGGGGTTGTCAGAGGGCTAATTCATCTCTCATCTCCACCCAGTCTTCCCCTTACCGCTCTCTGAAAAATTTTAATTCCTTATTTTGGCCACAGCTTGCAAGATCTTAGTTTTCCTCCACTGGGGATTGAACCTGGGTCTGCTGGCAGTGAAAGCTCTGAGTCCTAACCACTGGATTGCCCAGGAATTCCCGAGAAATATAGAGATTTTTGTCTAGGGATAGAAGAAGAAACCCCAGACTCTGAGAACACAGAGTCTTCAATCTGTGGCTAGGCACAGTGTTTAAAAATACATCAGATTATGGTATTCAATAAATATTTGCTAAAAGAGAAGGCAAGAGGAAGATACATTTCCCCATTTTTCTTCCTTCAGACTAAAGTTAACCTGAAATTTCCTTGTCTGACTGTAAAGGGACTGGTTTTTAGCTCAGAATCGATGATGTGACCACGGGTGTGACTGACGAGTTGTCCCAATATGCCTCCTTTGCTGTTTCTGTGACCCCACAGAGCACTGTGGAGGCTCCAGGATTAACGTACAGGCAGAGGTGACAATCCAGAGCGAAGGGAGCGCTAGGGAACATTTCTTGAAGCCGTATTTGGACAGTGAGCACACCACTTTAGATGTGCTTATTTGGGATAACTTTGAAGGGCCCTCTCATCTCCCTCCTCTGTAACTGCTTCAGGGTTTGGGATGGGGAGAAAAAAATTTCGACTTTGCTGTGTGCTAGTCCAGAGCATTTATTTTTCACCTCATTTGGGCTCCAAACCCCCAGCCTATCCCTCACAGTCCCTCAGTCTTAGGTCACTTGGAACTCAGGCTTCTGGGACTGTGTGCAGCTGGCCAGACATGAAGGACACAGTGGGTTGGAAATGAGGTACATGGTTCTCTCCTACCCTCATCAAGCCTGATGCCACTGACGTCTGTGTCATCTGGGACTCAAAGGGGACTGGAAGAAGAGGTGAGCAGCCCAGACCTGACTGAGTAAAAGGTTCAACAATCAGAGGCAAGAGAAGAAAAAGGAGAGGAGAGCTACTCAGCTTGATAGGGAATTTCCCACCAGGGATTCTGAGGTGGGTAGGCCTCCCCACTTCTTTCAAAAACAGGGTGGGCCTGAGTGGTGCTGGGAAGTCACTCCCATCTCTGTCAGAAGCCTTGAGAATCTCTCAGACGCTGATGGGAGCCTCATCTTCCCACAGACCCTAATGGGGTCAGGCTTCCTATTCTCAGCCAACTGTGGGTGAGCATTTTGCTACTTCAGCAACAGCAGAGGGCATACTGGTTGTGCTTCAGCTCTGTGGGTTTTAGGGTGTCATCCTCACTCCTCAGCCTCTTTGTCCGGGCTGGAAGGCTTTCCAGTGAGCTGTGGTCTCTGATAGGTTCCAAATGCTATCTTCCAATTGTTGGAGGTTCCCAATTCAGAGCCAGGAAATGCACAGAGGTTAACAGAGATGACCAAGAAGGTCCCTTGGAAGACACTCAGGGGTGGTTTCCTCCCTTCAGAAGTCACGATTGCCAGGTGAGGTCGGGGCTGAGAAGAGCACTTCCAGACAGGGCATGTGAGATGTAAGGTGGCACTTTTCTGGGAGGCATTTTGGGAACATGAACACAGAACCTAGAAAATGTTGGTAATTTTATTTCTAGGACTTATGTATCGTAAGTTAAAAGTCAGAGACTCAGACAAAGGTTAATCACAACCTTATTTATAATAGCAAAAAACTGGCAACAATTTAAAGGCTAACTGTGGGAGTCTGGATAAACACTGTTTTGACCACACTATAGAATATTATCATGTAGACATTAAAAAAGGTTTTTCCAGTTTTCAACAAGGACCTTCTGTGCACACAGGGAGCTCTGCTCAACACCATGTGGCAGGCCTGGACAGGAGGGGAGTTTGGGGAAATAGATACACGTATGTGTGTGGCTGAAGCCCTTTGCTGTCCACCTGAAACTATCACAAGATTGTTAATCAGTTATATTCTAATATAAAAGGTAAAAAAATTCTAAGATTTTTCTAGTTCTAATTACCTGAAAAAATATTAACTGCAAAAAGGTTATAAAGCTATAACAATATATCCCATATATATAAGTGCTATAGCTATCCTTCGAATGTATAGAAAAATAAACTGAAAGAAAAAATATATATTTATACATTTGAATAGAAAATTTATTATTTTCATTTTCCAAGTGTTTTCTTTTTCTATTGGGGGAAAAAAAAAAGAAATCTTAAGGACAGTTGTCACTTGCTGCCAAATCGAGGGTAGTCTTTCTCTGGTGGTTTAGTCTCTTAAGTCGTGTCTGACTCTTGTAACCCCATGGACTGTAGCCCACCAGGCTCCTCTGTCCATGGGATTCTCCAGGCAAGAATACTGGAGTGGGTTGCCATTTCCTTCTCCAGGGAATCTTCCCAACCCAGGAATCGAACCCAGGTCTTCTGTATTACAGGCAGATTCTTTACCAACTGAGCTACAAGAGAAGCCCTAAAGTGAACGTCATTCAGTCGTGTCCGACTCTGCGACCCCATGGACTATACAGTCCGTGAATTCTCTAGGCCAGAATACTGGAGTGGGTAGTCTTTCCCTTCTCCAGGGGATCTTCCCAATCCAGGGATCGAACCCAGGTCTCCCGCATTGCAGACGGATTTACCACAAGGAAAGCCCAGTCTTTCTCTGACCCTGCCTATATCATGCTGAGCAGACCTCACCTGGAACCCAGATGCCTCTGCTTTTCGGCATTGTGCTGTCCAGCCCGTCCTAACAGGCGAACAGAGAATCATGTTGCTATCAGTGGGAAGTGGTCAGAGCTCCATCCACTGGAGGAGACACACCCTTGTCACACCAAGGCCTGAAAATAAAGCCTGGAGTGTTTCCATCCTTCCCCACTCACTGATGCTGAGGGTGCTTGCATATGAGGCCATAAAGTTCTACATGATGCCTTTCTTCCATCTGGTGTGCTTTGGTGGTGGCTGGGGCCTCTAGTTCGGGGTAAGCATCAAAACCCCTGACCACAACTATTGGTACCAGCTTCAAACACACAGCACCCACCCTCACGCCTTAATTGATGAGGGATTTGTCCAAGAGCCTGGGCGTCATGATCCCGGGCTCCAAGCCTCACAGGTGACTCACAGACAGCCCCAGGCAGTGCCCCCTGGCCTCAGTTTCCCTGGCTTGCCCTGTTGATACTCCCCACCTACTGTGTACAGTGTTAAAAGGGGTGAGGTGCTTTGAACTCCTCAGATGAAAGAGATGGGGGAAGTAGCACCCAGTTATTATCCTGTATCCTGCCAGGCGTGGGAGTCCAGGTCGACTGCTTTCACACTGCTCCAGTCCGAAGAGCCTCCTTATGGCCCCTTCCTCTCTGCCTTCTGCTCTGATGGCCAAAACTAAGAAAGCAGAGCTCAATCACCATTTCAAGTCCACTTCAGAACAGTTCCCCCTGATTTACAACTCAGGAATACTTTGCTGCTGCTGCTGCTGCTAAGTCGCTTCAGTCGTGTCCGACTCTGTGCGACCCCCAGAGACGGCAGCCCACCAGGTTCCCCCGTCCCTGGGATTCTCCAGGCAAGAACACTGGAGTGGGTTGCCATTTCCTTCTCCAATGCATGAAAGTGAAAAGTGAAAGCGAGGTCGCTCAGTCGTGTCCGACTATTAGCGACCCCATGGACTGCAGCCTACCAGGCTCCTCTGTCCATGGGATTTTCCAGGCAAAAGTACTGGAGTGGGGTGCCATTGCCTTCTCCCAGGAATACTCTACAGGTGTCTAAATTCTTTCTCATGAGTGGCTACAAATCCTGTGGGAGAAGGGGCCGTGACTTTTCACCACTAAGGATTCACCATTTAAGAAGTCAGCAAAGCGAGTGTGAGAGAGCCAGGCTGACCGAGGTTCAAACTCCTCAGTTTTCTGTTTCCTCATATAAAGTGGGGGTTAGCACCATTCCCCACCTCATCTGTAGCCCTAGGCATTCCTGTGAGAGTCATATGAGGACTGTCTGTGTGGAAGCTCTTTGTGAAATGCGAAGCCCATCCCATGTGTTAACAGGCCTGAGTGTCTGCAAATAAGAATACTGGCACAACTGCCATCTGTCCCCTTCTGCCTCCAGGCTACAACTGAAAGAAAATTAAAATTAAAAAAAAAAAAAAAGAAAGAAAAGAAAGCCTGGGGCGCCACCTACTGGTTAAAAATACGAATCGCCCCCAACTAGCTGCAACACCCAACAAGAAGCAAGTACCAGTATTTCCAACCTGAAGTCATCGTTTTGCCACAGCCTTCATACCGTATTATATACTAATATTTTTCTTTCAACAACATATTTTGTATAAGTAACTTCATTTTAAAATAAACTTTAATCATTACTATAAATGGAAAACTAATTAACACTTGCCCCTCAAAAGAATAAAACTGTGAAATAAATACAATGAAAATAAACCATTGCAAAATCTGCTAGGAAATGGTGCTTGTGAAAGCTCAGGCTTGAGTTCACTGTTAGCGCTGAAGATGGACAAAGGAGCACCACTGGAGACTGGGTCATCCCTCCAGCATGGTCCTGGGCTTGGGGGTGAGCCTGCCCTGGAATACCAAGAAACAGGCCTCTTCTGGGGAAGGGTGGCCTTCCCACGTTCCCACCTCCCTTGGCCAGGGTAGCGGGAAGAAAGTTTGGAAGCCACAAGAAGTAGAAAATAAGCTCTTGTATTGCAGCACATCCCATCACAGCCCGAGTGGGTCAGTGCTGAATGCCCAGTGGCAGCGTCCAGAGCTCACAAGGGTGTGACTGATGCTCTGCTTGGCGACATGTCTGGCTTCAGGCCAGAAGTCCTCTGCAGGCCTAGGTATCCTCACGCCTGTCTCCCAGCTCTAGCCCGGAGGGCTGCTCTTGGATCTGCTGCAGCTGAGCTGTCCAGCTGGTCACTGGGAGCCGCCACTCCCCCCAGTGCTGGGTCGTGTGTCTTGTCCTCCGGAGCCCAGCTTGCTGCTACAGCTGCATGGCCTCCTGCTCCACTGACTGCTCTGAGGGCGCCAGGTACTTCTCCTGGAGGCCCAGGGTGCTGATGGGGGGCTTGTCAAGGCTGACAGCACAGGCAAGGATGGGGAACTGGTCTGGGCAGGATCTGATCTCTGTGATGCCTGCCTCCCAACTGTGTCTGGCAGGTTCCTCCCATCCTGTTCCCTTCCTCCTAATTATAGCTTCAGGCCATGGGGACCAACTGGTCTGAGAAGTCCCTTGAAGCAACCAGACCCACACGCTCCTCTTTGTGCCTTTTCCCCACAGTGCTGAGCAGCAGAGAACTGGAGCGCGCCAACCTTCCGGCTCTGTGTTGTGGCACGTGCTCTGGAGCCATGCCCCTCAAAGATGGCACAGCCCTCAGCTCCCATCCCTGCTACCCACCTGACAAACCTGCCCTCTCCTCTTCCTTTTTTGGCCTCAGTGAGCACAACCACCCTGAAAAGTCAAAGTGTTAGTTGCTTAGTCGTGTCTGACTGCGAACCCATGGACCACAGACCATCAGGCTTCTGTGTCCATGGAATTCTCCAGGCAAGGATACTGGAGTGGGTAGCCGTGCCCCTCCAGGAGTCAGAGGTTTTCCCCATCCAGGGATCAAACCTGCGTTGCAGGCACATCCTTTACCATCCAAGCCACCAAGGAGGCCTACAACCAGCCCAACCACCTGGGAGTCTAACTTCTGCTCCACCTCCTTCTATCCTATAACCACCTGGTCACCAGCTCTGGTTGTCTATCTCCTTAGTATTTTTCCCAGGCCACACCCCTTTTTCTATTCTCATACTAACATTTCATCCGTTCTCACCCGGAGACTAAAAACGCTCCTGCTTCCAATCACATCCCTTAAATGCACTTTCTGTACTTGGAGGTGCTTTTCAAAAATGGACATCTGATCACATCACGCTCAGCTCATCGGGAGGATGCTGGTTCCCACCAGCCACCCACAGACCAAAGTCCACACTCCTCCACTGCCCACCTTCCTTGACCACTGCATCTCCCCTTCTCCTTCAAGTTCAAGACACCAGGCAAACTGAAGCCCTCGTGTCTCTCCCAAGTGACCAGTGCCCCTTCATGGCTGGGCCTCTGTATTTGTTGCTCCTTCTGATCAGAGTCCTACTTATCCTCAGGTACAAACAACCCTGAAGCCTTCCAAGGGACCAGCCACCAGGGAGCCCACTGGTCAACAGGAAACCAATCATCTGTAAGGGCAGACGTGGCCATTCCTCAGCCCCTGGCCTTCTGCTCTTGGCCACGGTGGAGGCTGGTGAGGAAGGATACGAGGAGAAGTGGAAGTCAGCTCCCATGGCGGCAGACATCATGGCCTCCAGGCTCCGCTGCTCCTGGACCCCAAAGCAGTAGCCGTTGGCTTTATCCACAGCCTGCAGCACCTGCTGGATACTCTCCTTGTCCTGAGCAGGGAGGAGAGAAACAGAGGTATGTGGAACTGAGGTTGTACCAAACCAACTGCATTCTCCAAATATGCCCCCTCCATCTTGCCTCGTGAAGCCTCTAATCCATGCAGCTTCCTTGGCCTGGAATATATCTAGTGTCGCCAGAGGCCCAACTACACCCCTTCTTTCCTGACTGCCAACTCACCCAAATTAGAACAGATAAGCTCCTCCATGCATACTCACCATCCCCTGGGTTGATCCCCACTGTGGCTATGAGCCTACCATCTTACTATTAACAAGTTAGTAACTCCCCCACTGGACTGTGCACCCCTGGAGGTCAGGAACCTGTTTGCCCAGACATCCCCAGTGCCTGGCACAGCATTTAGCTAACAGCAGGCACCCGTAAATATGCATGTAACTTATTGTTCCTCCATATAAAAGTGGTAAGGATGGTCCCTACATCACATGACAGTACATGTAACAGTCCTCAGCACACACACACAGTGTCTAATACAGAAAGCCTTCAACAAGCTGTAAATTGTACGATTAATATTATAGGGTTCACCTCCTCACTGTAGAGGAGAGAAGTGTGGCATTAAACAGAAGAGACAAGTTCTTTAAGTCCACCACAGCAGAAAGGATAATCTAACACGCACTTTTCCTCCCAGGTTCCCTTTGCAGGGTACAAGGTGAGAGGCACAAGAGTTGGGTACTACTTTGCAAAGTCAAGAGTCAGTTGCCCATCTGGAAAGAGCCTGAAGACTTGTCTCTGGCCTTGGTCAAGTCCCTTGCCAGGCACTTTCTGAACCCCTCCATTTTTACACAGAGGAGGTAACATACGTGGAGAGAACCCAGCAAAACAGAACAGACAGGGCCAAAGTCTGGTCCACCCTCTTTACTGGAATCCTGCCTCCCACTGGCCTCGAAGCCAATGAGACTGATGAGAGCTGAGACCAGGACAAAGACTACTGTTCGAGGCCTCCACGCTTCCTATATCCTTGGTCTGCAAGTGCAGTCCCAGGCACGTCAGAGCCGATAGCCAAGGGAGGAGTCGTTCCAGTGCCTAGTACAAGCACACCTCGGAGATACTGTGGGTTGGGTTCTAGAGTATTCCAATAAAGCAAATCCCATGATCAAGTGAGTCACATGAATATTTCGGTTTCCCAGTGCATATAAAAGTCGTGTTTAAGCTCTACTGTAGTCTACTAAGTGTACAATTATGTCTAAAAAAAAAAACCTTAATCAAAAAGTACTTTATTGCTAAAAAATGCTAACTATCATCTGAGCCTTCAGTGAGTCATAATCTTTTTGCTGGTTGAGGGTCTTGCCTCCATGTTGAAGGCTGCTAACTGATCAGGGTGGTGGTGGCTGAAGGCTGAGATGGTTGTGGCAGTTTCTTAAAATAAGACAATAGTGAAGTGTGCAGCATCAATTGACTCTTCTTTTTATGAACCATCTCCCTGTAGCACGCAAAGCTGTTTGACAGCATTTAATAGCATGACAGTAGAACTTCTTTCAAAATTGGAGTTAGTCCTCTGAAACCCTGCTGCTACTGTATCAACTGAGCTCATGTGATATTCTAAATCCTTTGTTGCCATTTCATCCTTCCCAGTTATCTTCACCAGTAGGTTCCATCTCAAGAAACCACTTGCTTTGCTCATCCCTGAGAAGGAACTTATCCATTCAACTTTTTTCATGAGATTGCAGCAATTCAGTCACAACTTCAGGCTCTTCTAATTCTAATTCTCTTGCCATTTCTACCAATCTGCACTTACTTCCTCCACAGAAGTTTTGAACCCCTCAGAGTCACCCACAAGGGCTAGAATCAACGTTTTCCAAACTCCTTTTAATGTTGATATTTTGACCTGTTCCCATGAATCACAGATGTTCTTAATGACATCTAGAATGGGGATCCTTTCCAGAAGATTTTTAATTTACTTTGCCCAGAACCATGAGTGGAATCACCATCTATGGCAGCTATACCCTTCAGAAATGTATTTTTTAAATACTAAGACTTGAAAGTCAAAACGACTCCTTGATCCATGGGCTGCAGAATGGATGTTGTGTTGGCAGGCATGAAAACTTCTCCATCACAGCCCCTGGGTGAATAGGTGTCTTGTCAATGAGCAGTAATATTATGAAAACCATCTTTTTCTCTGAGTAGTAGGTCTCAATAGTGGGCTTAAAATATTTAGTAAAACATGTATACAAATGTGCTGTCATCCAGGCTTTGTTGTTCCATTTATAAAGCACAGATAGAGCAGATTTAATAGAATTCCTAAGGGCCTAGGATTTTCAGAATGGTAAATGAGCTCTGGCTTCAACTTAAAGTCACGAGATGCATTAGTCCCTAACAAGAGTTAGCCTGTCCTTTGAAGCCAGGCACTGACTCCTCTCTAGCTACAAAGTCCTAGATAACACCTTCCAGTGTAAGGCTGTTTTGTCTACACTGAGAATCTGTTTAGTGACGTCACCTTCATTAATTATCTCAGCGAGATCTTCTGGATCATTTGCTGCAGCTTCTCCTTAGCACTTGCTGCTTTACCTACACTTTCATGTTACTGGGATGGCTTCCTTCCTTAAACCTCAGGAACCAACCTCTGCAAGTTTCAAACTTTTTTTCTGTAGCTTCCTCACCTCTCAGCCTTCAAAGAACAAGAAGGAGTTAGGTAGGGCCTTGCTCTGGATTGGGCTTTGGCTTAAGGAAATGCTATGGCTGGTTTGATCTATTCAGACCTCTAAAACTTTCTCCATATCAGCTTTTTGATATGCTTCTTCATATCAGCTTTCTGATATGCTGAAAGATTTCTGTTGTGCTTTCTTACTGCTCCTGTGTTCACTGAGCAGCACTTCTGATTTCCTTCATGAATTTTTCCTTTGCATTTACAACGTGGCAAACAGTTTGGCACCAGAGGCCTAGCTTTCGGCCTTTCTTAGCTTTTCGACATGGCTTCCTCACTGATTTTAAGTATTTCTAGCTTTTAAAGTGAGAGACGTGAAGCTCTTCCTTTCACTTGAACACAGAGACCAGTGTAGGGTTATTAACTGGCCTAATTTCCACACTGCTGTGTTTTAGGGAATAAGGCGGCCCAAGGAGAGGGAGCGAGATGCGGGAACAGCCAGTCAGCGAAGCTATCAAAATACGTGTCAAAATCCACACGCCATCTGTGGATTAAGTTCACTGTCTTATATGGGTGTAGTTGATGGTGCCCCAAACGACTGTAGAGAGTAACATTAAAGATCACTGATCACAGATCATCATAACAAATATAATAATAATAATGAAAAAGCTTAAAATATTGTGAGAATCATCAAAGTGTGACATGGAGACATAAAGTGAGCAAATGCTGTTGGAACATACACTTGTTGAATGCAGGGTTGCCACAAACCTGCAATTCATTAAAAAAAAAAAAAAAGCAGTAGCTGTGAAGTACAGTAAAGTGAAGTGCAAAAAAACTGAGATGTCCTTCGGGACTTCTCTGCCGGTCCAGCAGTTAGCACTGTGAGCAGTTAGCACTCTGAGCTTTCACTGTCCAAGGCCCAGGTTCAGTCCCCGGTTGGGGATTCCACAAGTTGCGCAGCATGTCCAAAAAAAAGAGAGAGAGAAAGAAAAAAAAAGAAGTATGCTTGTACCTGAATATTGAGAGGGATGAAGGAGACTAGGCTGTAGTCTTCAATGAGCTGCACCAGTTTCTCGTTGAGCTGCCGGTAGTGGCGGAAGAAAGGATCGGAAGCAAGATGGTCCAGCAGGTAGGAGAGGTCCAGGACCTCTGTGTAGTAGTCCAGGTTGAAGGCTAAGAAGAGAAACTGGTTAGCACAGGGAACTCTATTCAATATCCTGTGATAAAGATAAACCACAATGGAAAGAATACAAAAAAGAATATATGTATATGTATAACTGAACGTTATGTATGTATAACTGAATCACTTTGTTAACACAACATTGTAAGTCCATTATATTTCAATTAAAAAAGAAGAAAGAGAAGAGAAACTGGTATTAGGAGCAGTTGGCATCAGGCAAAGACCTGAGAACAGAGAACGTTATTTTTTTCTTTCTTCCTTTACCTTCATTCACTCACTCACTCATTCATTCATTCATTCAACAAATATTTGTTGAGGCAGTGAAATTAACTTACTAAGAAGAAAACAACTGATTTCACTTGTTGGCGCTGCCATTTACCAGCTCTGTGGGCAGTTACCCACCTCATGAGGCTACTGTGAGGATTAACTGCCATAAACCTCAGTGTCTGGTTCAGAGAAGTGCCTGATCAACGGTAATAAGACTGAACATGTACCAATAACACTGCTTGGACCCTGCCTCACGAGGATCACAGCCAAGCAGTGCCCCCAGGACCAGGCACACACACTCTAAGTCATCGATCTAGCAAGCTGGCCTCTTGGGAAAATGACTTTCCCTTTCTGGGCCAGTTCCTTCTTAGCATAAAATGAGAAGATCAGAATAGATGACTCAGAGGTCCCTGAATTCAGTTCTATGAATACAAACTTCCTCTTAAGAGAAGGAAAGTGGGCCTTCCCGTATTATCCATTTCTGCCTGGAAAACTCAGGCAGCTGGGAACTCAGCAGGTCTGTCCCGAAGTCAGTTGAGGGAATCTGGCTGTCGGGACCAACTGACTCACACCCTGAGCTCTGCTTTCTGTATTCTTACCAGCCCTGATTAGAAACTGACACCCGTGTCTGCAAGGAAGAAAATGTGGCCATTCCAGCAAACTTCTTGGATTGCCTGACAGGTATGTTTCTCACTGAGAATGGAGAAACTGCAGCCAGGTACACTGGCACTTAGATTTCCTCTCAGCTAACATGCTAGCTTGGGCTATTCATGTAACTTCTCTGGGTCTCAACTGCCTGATCTGGTGTGTGCCTCCATCTCTTGTGAGGATGACTGGCAAGAGTCAGAGCTAGAAATGCAGAGGACAAACGTGGCCATCGGAATGGAGGCTGTGAAGGGGGAGAGAGGCATAAATCTGTACACAGATAAAATGGGGTATCTGGGCTTGCCAAGAGATGGACCAAGACTCTGGGCTGAGGCGGCCCCTCCAAGGTGCTGACATCCTTCCGTGTCCCGACGGGCACCCAGTCACCCTCCCTGGACAAGGCCCCGACACTTCACTCTCTCCACAACCTCCTTTCAGCTGTTCTCTCCATTCTCTGTGGCTGAAGATGGTATTTAGAGAACTGATGCTCCAGTCAGGAGAGCACTAATTTTGCAGGAGAAAAAACGCTGGCTGTTAGAACCCTAGGCAACACCCCTGCCTCCTGCCAGCCTGCTTCTCCCTTTGTTGTTCCCACCTTTATCTGTCCACTGGTTCGGTCAGAAATGTGAGAGGCATTCTTAATTCCTCTATGTCCAATCCACCAGCAAATCCTATTTCCTGAGTTAAGTTTTATATCTATTTCCTTCTCTTCGTTCCCACTAACCACCGCCTGGGTTGCCGCAAAAACCTCCTATAGGATCTGTTTCATTCTTGCCTCTTTCAATTCACAAAGAAGCCAAAAGGGCCTTTTCAGTTCATGGTGTTCTCCTGCTTCATATTCATCAATGGCTTTCCTCTTTAGCCCCTGCCCACCTCTCTGACCTCGCTTCCTCCTATCACTCTCTGAGCTATACTGGGCTCCCCCACTTCCCATCCCCTTTCCCTTGAACACAAAAAGCTCTTTCCCTAAGGGCCTTTACTGTTACTGGATCCCCTGTCTAGGACACTTCTGCATTGACTGGCTTTTTTTTTTTTTTTTTTTACTACTCAGCTCAAATGGTACAGTTCACACCCTCCTTCTCATTCACTCACTATGCATCATTTTCTTCTAATTCCTTCATAATACATATCACCATCTGTAGCTCTCTTGTCTCCAAAACCCAGAATAGTATCTGGCACAGAGGGGCACAAAATAAATGGGCAGGGGTCAGATCTGCCTGTGGCTACTATCACCAGGCCATACACAGTCCCTGGAAGCGGCTTCCTTCAGCAGAGATCTCTGCATCACTCCAGCCCACCTGCTGCCCTGGGCTTCCAGAACAGGATCTCTTACCCAGCTTCCCATAGTGTTCAATGAGGTCCATCTTGGAGAGGAGGTTGACGTGGGGCAGCTCCACATGCAGCATGGTGGCCAAGGAAGTACACAGTACCGAAATGAACTTGGCAGGGTCTGTGCAATAGTGAGAATCCACCAGGTGAACAGCAGTCAGCTGGGAAGAGAGGAAGGGAAAGGCGTGAGAGTGGCCCAGGGAGGCAGGGAACATTAGGGCCTCTGTCCCTCCCATCAGACTGGGGACTTCTGAGGGCAAAGGGCAAGTCTTCCCATTAGTCTCCTCCTCCTTCTGTTTCATTCTAACAGCCACTGCTAACCCTTATCCCAGGAGAGGTGGAACACTTTTTCCTACAAGATGCCTTGCACTGAGCCTCCCAGTGGGCACTGCATCTGACTCCACTGTTTCACTTTCTTTTGCCTACCAAGTCACAACAACAATCATCATGCCACTTTCCACTTAAACCCTTCTATACTCCCAATAATCCCCAATTGGGTAGCGACACATCCATCCTACAGATGAGAAAGCAGGTTCAGAGGGATTAAACTGGCTTGCACAGGACCACATAGTGTGGAGTCAGTGGCAAAGCCAGAATTCGAACTCACACCTGTTTTACTTCAAAGCGTCTGGGCCCCTACCTCACTGAGGGACATGGGGGCGTGGCATCTGTCCTCCTCCCTTTCTCAGTTCTTCCATCTGCAAAATAGGCCCGCCAGACCCCAGACGCACCCTGAGGTCCCACTGCGTCATCTGGGAGAAGATGCTGCGCAAGGCTCCGTGGTGCGTGCAGAGTTCCACTTGGCCAGGGCAGTCGAAGAGAAAGTAGTGGCCGCGCAGGGGGTCGAGCTTGGCACGCAGCCAGTCCAGGTTGGCCTCTAGGTACTCCATGCAGTAGAGCAGGCCGCCGTTGGGGCCCAGCTGCAGCGCGTCCATCACGTCGCCCAGCCCCACCAGCTCGCCCACGTCCACGGCGCACTCGTATGGCAGCCCCTCGTTGGCTGGGTCCAGGTTCACCACCGCCACGCGCCGGCCCAGCGCGCGCAGGAACTCGCTCATGCCCAGACAATACGTGGTCTTCCCCGAGCCCGGCGGGCCGATCACCGCCTGCCCAAACGCCGTGGTCGGAGCGGCTCCCGCCATGGGCGGCCGGCACACGGCTCCGTGCGGAGCAGCTGAGCGCGGCAGGGGAGGGAGGCGGGAGCCACACCGGAGACGACCTCTGAGGGCAACGACGGGATCCCCCAACGTGCGCTTCGCCCCGGGCTGGCCGCGATGCCGGGGGCTCGCCTGAGGAAGAGGAGGGAACCCACGCGCTGTGAGGGGATCAGAAGGCCAGGTACCGACAGGACCTGCACCCGACTTCCGGATGACGTCGGGAAAGCCCGGCCCGGAGAGGAAGTCCCGCCCTCACGGTGACGACACAGCTTGGCGCCGAGAGCTGTGGAGATGAGCCCCAAGTGGTGACGCTGGGGCGTGGAGCCGATTGGGGGCCCTGCAGGGACCTTTCCGGGGGTTTCCCCACCGTACTCCTGGCCCAAATCCGAAGAGAAAGAGAAATTCGGTAGTTAACCTTTTTATTCTCCCGTTAGGTCGCAGACCCGGCACATCTGCGGCGGGTTGTCCGCTGCCCCGGCCCAGCACTGGAGCCCGCCCCAAGACCGTCTCTTAGGAACATGAGCCCTCTCCTCTTCCGTGTCCTTAACGCCCCTCTTTCTGGGCTTCATGGTAACCTCCTCCCAGTAAGGTTTTGCTGATAACCTCAGCCAGTCCAGCTTTTCAAGGGGCTGGGGGAGGCAACAGAAGCAAGCCCAAAAAATAGGGACTAGGGTTAGGAGACCAAGGAGGAGGAGTCATTAATTCCTTTCATTAAAGGGAAGTATATAACGGGGGCTTTTTGTAAAAATGTCCCTGAGGTAGACAACCAGAAGGCAAGTTCTGAACAAAGCATCCTGAACAACCGTGCAGACTGCTGCTCCCAGAGTTCTTTCTGCCTTCAGTGGAAGATAAGGCTGGGCACAGGGCTGCCACTGTGCAGTTATGAGTGATCCTGATTAAGGGGGAGTCCTTGAACCTTTCACTCAGGCTCTGAGAGGCTGTTCAGTGCACAGCTGGAACTCCTCACAAAAGCCTCTGTGCGAAACTTCATGCTGGTGGGTGGCTGGCGGCGGAGCAGCGACTCTCCTTGGTCCTGGGGTAGGGGCTCATCGTAGATGGTGGAGATTAGCCCCAAGCCAGTTCCACGGGGCCTCTTCGGTTGCCCAAATGGCTGGAGCTTCTCTCCATGGTACCTGAAACAAAAAAAGGGCTCTCCGTGAGAGGGTTGCTCTCTTACCCCAGTAAAGGGGTTGGGAAAGAACAGGGTAATAGCTACTATGTATTTCTTCAGTTCAGTCACTCAGTTGTGTCCGACTCTTTGTGACCCCATGGACTGAAGCATGCCAGGCCTCCCTGTCCATCACCAACATATCTGGTTTGTCCCAAAGACAGAGCATTGAATCTCCTGCCCCCTCATCTTATCTGTTGATGGTGCCAGCAACCAGGGGCCTCACATACTGCTTTCATTTTAAATAGTACACAAAATTCAGAACTGTTACCACTTCGTGACTTACAGTCACTCCCTAAGAGCAATCATCAAGTCCAAATTCCTCAGACTTGAGGGAATGACTCCTCCAGGAGATTAATCATCCTTAATCAAGCTTGAGGACTCAGTCTTGAAAAGACTAGTGCCAGATCAACTTCTTCCAATTCTGCTTTAAAGTTCAGTCCCTGGGGGGTCTCTAGCGCCCAACCCAGAACCAGAGGGAAATGGGGAACCTGGGTATAGCTGAAAGGCTCACTTGGGCTCCCAGGGAAGTCCCTCAGCCGTACTCACCCCAATCCACGCTTACATCTGGGATGCTGGCCGTCATTATCCAGGGCGTCGGGAACGCCTGAGCACTGGCTGCCCAGGCCCTGGCCCTCAGCCCAGCCCTGCCGTTCCAGCACCTTCCGCCCAATGCCCTGCAGAGGAAAGAGAGAAGACTCAAGACATGGGGCTCCTGTGGGGGCAGGGGAGGGAATGGGGGTAAAGAAGGAAAAGAAAGGGGTCAGTGGGCTGGGCACAATGCTCACCTTGGTATGGCGCTCGAAGGTGCCCACCTGGTGTCTGATCACAGAGCCGGCCTCCTGGCCATCACGGAGCCTCCGTTCCAGACGCATTTGGACAGAGTCTCGGGCGTCTTTGTCTCCACCATCTGAGGAAGCAGAGCCCAGTTTGTGGAAGGGTCTCTCTCAGCAGAAGTAGGGAAGATCAGGTTTCTAGGCCCTCCTCACAAGATTTACATATTCATCTTTATAGTGTGTCATTACTGTATTTTTCTCATTAGACTGGGAGTTTGCCAAGAGGAAGAACCATGGCTGTCCCATCTTACAGATGAGGAAAAACTGTGGTGCAGAAAAGTCACAGAGCCAAAAAATGAGAGCTGGAATTAGGACCCAGGTCTTCACCTCCCACTCTGTATATCACCCTAGGTCATTTTTTTTTTTTTTTTGACCACATTGCGCTGCATGTGGGATCTTAGTTCTTCAACCAGGTATCGAACCCAAGCCCTCTGCACTGGAAACTTGGGAATCTTAACCACTGCGAGGTCTCAACCCTAGGTGATTCTTGACTCCAGAATCTAAATTCTTAACCAGAGCCTGAACTCCTGATTTTCTCACTCTACTAGGGCCTGCCCATCAGAACCAGACCTCCCTGAGGGCTGTGCCCACATGTCCTTCCTCCACACAGAAAGAAAAAAGATGCTGCCCACAACCAGCACTTAATGCACTCAACTAGTGATCTTTTAAGAGACTGGTGCCCTGTCACAGACTCTGCTAAGCAGGTCTGGTAAAGTGTCACTGCACGGCCAGGGCACCATTCCATCTCCAAGTACTGCAAGCCCGGGCCCAGTACCTGTGTCGTAGTACACACTCATGTCCACATCCCAGTCATCAGCTGTCTGTTCATCAAAGTCTGCAGAGAGAAAAGCATCAAGCAGAGTGAACCAAGGACTCTCAGTTCTATCAAGAGTTAAATCTAGACATTCTAGAACTTGGAGTGTATATTCAAATCTCTCCTCTGGGAGGGTCACTCAGAATTGGGAGGAGGGCATTTTCTCCCCACTCCCCTGACCCCCAACCCCTAGAAAGGATGGCTGGTCTCTCAAATACAACAATGTAAGCCTCTTTCCTAGCCCTCTGGTCGGGCTCACCGCCAGGGAACCCACCACGTGGAGCAGAGCGCCCTGAGCGAATGCAGCAGGGACCACCCCTGCCCTTGCCTGGTGCTAGCATTACCTCCTTCCTCCTCCTGCCAGAACTGGGCGTCGGTGTAGAACACCAGGCCGGAGCCGCCCTTCTCCCACTTGAGCTCGATCTCCTCCTCAAAGAGCCGCTCAGAGGTCCGCTCCTGCCCCGTCACGTCCTCATGCAGTGCCACGTGCCGCTCCCACTCCTCACCCCGGTCATCATCCTGGGAGAAGGTGGAGAGAGGAGACCTGCCTGTCCAGCTTCCTGACCTGAGGCCCACAGGTAGGCAGCTGGCTGCACAGGAGGTCCTAGGGATGGGACCTCAGCTCTATTCCTCCCGATTTCTCAGAGAAGCAGCATGTTTTTGGCCCCTGAGGCCTGACCTGACAATCTCTCCACGCCCTGAGTGTTTCTCAACATACTTGGCCACTTCCCCTACTAGTCTTTTTTTTTTTTTTTTTTTTTAAAGCTGCACCACACAGCAGATAGGGATCTTAGTTCCCTGACCAGGGACTGAACCTGTGTCCCCTGCACTGGAAGCACTTCCCTGGCGTCCAATCTTAACCACTGGACCTCCAGGAAGTCCCAAGCCTGACTCACTCTTATCGTTGCACTTTTGGTCACGTCGCTCTCCCGGCCTCTCTGCCCTGCTCTTCCGCCACCACCTCCTTAATCCTCAAGTGCTTTAGCGCACATGAAGTCCCCCACACTGAGGCCCACAGCACTCTCACTGGTCTGTGAACTTCTGTGTTAATCAATATACACTGTTCATGCTTTTCTACATTATGTCACAAAGAAAGAAGGGACAAGAACTAATACCTACTGTCAACTGTGTCAGACCCTTCACATACTTTAGCTCCTTTAATCACCCGAACAACTCTGTGAATAAGTACCATTATTCCCGTTCTACAGATAAGGAAACTTCGATTTAGTGAAGCAAAGTGATTTGCCCAAGATGGTACACCAAGAGAGGGGCAGCACCAGCCTGCAAACCCATTCTGTACCATGTACCCTTTGCAGATACTGGTTCTTCCTCTTCAGGGAGACTGAAGGCTCTTGGAGGGAAGGAAATGAGCTTTAGAGGGTCTCTGGAATCCTGTGCTAGCCCCTGTGTTTACGGCTGCTTGACTGGACTTGTGGAATGATAGAATGACTCCTGGCTTAAAATCCTGGGGGCCCCCTGCCCCATTTAAACTCCAGGAGGCCTCAGGAATCACTGCTGCAGAGAAAGTGCTGAAGAAAAGGCATAACAGTACCACACTAAGGATGTGGTCCAGATGTGTTAGTAACTCTGAGCGGGGAGCTTTGAAGACATAGATCAATTGCTTTTTACACAAGGCACGCATTTAAAAAAAAGTTTCCCAATAAATAACAAAATCTCCTGATTCAATGGGTGAACAATGAAGTTTGGAGAAAGAGGTAGAAGAAATGTCTCTTTCACTGATGAGGTTAGACTGGAGGCTAGCGTTCAATCCACAGATTCAAGGTCAGAAAACAGAGGTGAGTTCTCAACATGATGAAAGCACACAGAGGTCAGACAAGGAGCGAAGGGGACTGGGTTCACATCCTAGCTCTGCCTCTACTTCCTTAGGTGATCGTATCTCTTAGTCAGTAGATTTCATCAATGAAAGAGACCCTCCTCACATGTCTTCTGAAGCAATGAAAAGATGCCTTTGAGAATCTTTGGAAAAAAGCTCTGGTCCCTTTTCCCAAAGGAACATACACCTGCACAAGCAAATGCAGTTTTATATTCAATGTCAGGGAGTTCCAAGTCTTTAGAAGCCTCCTGAGGACCCCAGGTTTAGAGCTCTTGGAACACACAATTGAAGAGTGGCAGCAGCAATGCGTTTGCCTCTCTAAGCTGCCAGCAAGGACAAGACGGTGCTCCATACTCACGTCATCTGAGTGTGACTCTTCTTCCTCTTCCTCTTCTTCCTCTGGCTCTTCACGGGAGTTGGATGGTATGTCTGCCAAGCAGCTTCCCTGGGGTATTTCCTCACCCTCGGCTGTGTACACAAACTCTTCTTGCTCCACAGTCTCTGAGTCCTCATAAGTGAAGGGCACATTGCCATAGCGCCTAGAGGAACCTGTCTTGGGGAACTGGAGCTGAAGCTGGGTGATGATCCGAGGGGGTAGGCGGCAGGCCCGGATCAATTCTAAAAAGACCCGCAGGGGAGTGCCAACATTCCCATTGGGCATCAGCACCGGTGGATTCAGCTCTGGCAGCTGCCTCAGGTCAGCCAGTGTGAAGGTTTCACTCTTAGCCTGGCGACTCTGCAGTTCCTTCCGGGTCTTGAAGGGAAAGGAGCCCAAACCTTGGAAAGCAGGGAGAAGAATGGCACTTGAAACCTGAAAGTCTCCAGCCACACGTAAGCCAGAAACTGGACAAGGCTTAAATCCTTTCACTAATACTGTTTCTCCCTTTCAAACATTTCCAGAGTCCTTTCCTCTGTTTCCTGACCAGAACCACCTAGTAATTTTATGCCATTTCTCATCACCTCGGTAAGCTCACAGGTTTCTTTCAGATCTGGTTCCTGACGACCTTTTGATTCTCAACTGCCACTAACCCTCATCCCACGCACACCCTCATATCATGTGTTCCAATCACATCAAACAATTTAACATGCCCTGAAAGTTTTTGGACTTCACATTTCTGTATCTTTGTAAATACCACTTACTTTGAATACCATTCTTTCCCACAAACTCCTGTTTATATTTCAAGATCCAGATGGAAAGCCACATCTCCTAATCCTTCTAGGAAATCAGTTTCTCCTCTGCCATCTCACAGCAATGGGAGATAAAGGGCACAGGCTCCAGAGCAAAATGCCTGATTAATATTGTGACTGTCATCTTGTAACATAACTTCTGCATCCTTCAGTTTCCTCACTTACAAAACGGGTGACAATAGCTCCTGCCTTATAGGATTGTTGTCAGGCGTCAATAAGAAAACGAAAGGCTTAGAACAGTGCCTAATAAGGAAGCGTTCAGTAAATGTTAACAATTAGAACGGCATCCCTGTAACAATTATCTTTTTATAAATCTGTGTTCCTTTTTGAATTCGAAGCACAGACTGTGTCGGACTGTTTTCTACATACCAGCTAGAGTCACACTCAGTCTATAAATACAGGCTAGATTTGTTGAATGAATAAATTAGAGGGCCCTGCCCTGTGGTTCCTGTTTCCATATCAGTGATTTCCCAAGAAAATGGGAACAGTCCAAATAAAAAACCTTGTCTCTTCATCTGCATCTTGCCAGAGGAGCCTGGCATGCTGCAATCCATGGGATTGCAAACAGCTGGAGACTGAGCAACTGCATCTTGCCAAGAGAGGACTGGGCGGCGGACAACAAAGAAGGGGCAACAAAAACAATACTTGACTTCCTTTTCACCCCTCTATGTCAGTGCAAAATCGAAAGGATCTAGGAATAGACTTAACAAACTGGAAAGATCATCTGAATAGGTTCCCCTCTCCCCAAGTTTTTCTACCGTGCAAACTAAGCCTGAAACTTTGTCCACAAATTATCTAAACTCTTGAAGAGCCCTAACGAGGGACCTAACTTATCCTCATCACTCCTCAGGAAAGGTACCTCTGTTCCAGTGCCCATAGGCCAAGTCTAGTCTCTTTCCCACGGGTACCTGATGCCTCAGTAGGTAACCGAAGTCTGCGGATGAAACAACGACCAGGTAACCAAGTCCCCTGAGAATCCAGCCACCGGCGGCCCGAGTACATGCGGAGAAACCTCTGGGCTTGAGCGGCCCCCCGTACAGAGACAACACAGCAGCAGGTGCGGGTCCGGGTAGGGTTAGAGTCCCGAGTGGAGAGAGCACCGGCATCGTTGAGTGAAGTCTGGGCAAGACCCTGGCGGATAGGAGTTGGGGTACAGTCGGGAGCAGCCTGGGGAGGGGCCCGCTCAGGCCGATGCCGGTAATGGAAACAGAGGAAGCCACAGTCGCGTTGTTCCCGGAACTGGCTAAAGTAGCTCCGAAGCTGTGCTGACCGCAACTCCGAGGGGATACCGCTCACGACTAAGTAAACTACCGCCTCCTCTTCTGCCTCGCTGGACAGCGCCATCTTAGCTGTCACATGATCGGCTGGAACCAACTCTCGCGAGAACATCGCGAGCTGGCGCTGAGGCGTAGCAATATTGCGTATTCGGTGATGAGTCAGCTGGGATTGTGCCTATGGAACCGAGAGTTGGGAAGGTTCGAATGAAGTCGTTCTGTCCCTTTCCCACAGACAGGCAAGTGGTGATGGAAAAAAGTCACCTGAGAAGTGGTGTTACAGCGTTCTTTTACACTGCTGCTGCTGCTAAGTCGCTTCAGTCGTGTCCGACTCTGTGCGACCCCATAGACGGCAGCCCACCAGGCTCTCCCGTCCCTGGGATTCTCCAGGCAAGAACTCTGGAGTGGGTTGCCATTTCCTTCTCCAACGCATAAAGTGAAAAGTGAAAGTGAAGTCGCTCAGTCATGTCCGACCCTCAGCGACTCCATGGACTGCAGCCTACCAGGCTCCTCTGCCCATGGGATTTTCCAGGCAAGAGTACTGGAGTGGGTTGCCATTGCCTTCTCCTCTTTTACACTAGTGAGGATCAAATCAGAAGTCTGAGGGAGGGACAGTGTTTAAGATTTCCCAAACCTAATTGTAATTATCAGTTTAGAGCGTTTTCAGTCGTTAATCCATTCATTCTTCCAAAACGTATTGGTGAACTCCCACAAATCATTTAGAAGAAGAGAATCCGGGGCTTCCCTGGTGGCTCAGTTCCCTGATATTTTCATGATAACGGGGAGCTGCAATATGAGAGGGCTTTCTGTTCTTGTTTTCATTATTCATCTTTGTACGTCTTTCACATAGTAGATGCTTAGGGAAAGCTGGTTGGTTGTTGGAGGCCTTGCTGCCGTTGGAAAGGATCAAGAAATGATCCCTCCCAGGGATCCTGCAACTCGGCAGACCTGGGTTCGATCCCTGGGTGGGGAAGATCACCTGGAGGAGGGCATGGCAATCCACTCCAGTACTCTTGCCTAGAGAATCCATCCCATCGCCAGAGAAGCCTGGCCGGCTGCAGTCCATAGGGTCGGAGAGTCAGACACGACTGAAGCAACTAAAGGCAATCCAATTGAAAAGTGAGCGGAAGACCTTTCACAGAAGAGAAACACATCTAATTAATAATGAAAGATACTCAATCTCGTTTCATCAAGGAAATATAATGAGACCCACTTCATAGCCAGCAGATTGGCAAACATTTTTAAATCCTCAAATCCTCTCTTAAATCCTGAAGATGTAGAGCAACTGGAGCTCCCTTACGTTGTTAGAAGTGTAAACAGGTACCACCGCTTTGGAAAACAGTTTGGCATTACCCTGTAAAAATGGAACTCCACATATCTTTTGACCCAGAAATTCCACTTCTAGTTATATGTTTTGGGTTTTTTTGTAATTATTTATTTGGTTGCCCTGTGTCATCACTGCCGTGTGCAGTCTTTCTCTAGCTGTGGTATGCAGGCTTCTCATCGCGGTGGCTTCTCGTTGTGGAGGACAGGCTCTGGGTGCATGGGCTTCAGTAGTTGAGTTGCCTGGGCTGAAGCATGTGGAATCTTCCCAGGCCAGAAATTAAACCTGTGTCCCCTGCTTTGGCAGGCAGATTCATATCCACTGTACCACCAGGGAAGTCCTCTAGTTATACATTTTAAAGAAATTCTTGCATGTGTTTATCAAGAGATGTATTGACAGTGTTGAACCTTGCTCAAGCCCTGTGATCCTGGAAAACAGTGGAAGTTAAGAAACCCCCTCCACCCTTTTGTGTTCTGGAACCAACTTACTGCAAAGAGACAACCTTCCTTTTACGACTTAGATAAAACTCATGAGTGCCTTCTTGTTTACCTGTGGCAAGGCTGGATACAGACTCCAAATTCCAATTCTTTGCCTCATAAATGCTTAGATGAACTGCTTTTCCCCACAGATCAATAAAAACAAAATGCTTGTTAACTATAGTTTAGCTTCTCTCCTTCCTCCAGGTCCATGAACTTTGCCCTGTGTTTCTCTCCCCCAGCTTGAGCTGCGGGCAACTCCTCCTTAACAGCTCCCTTGCCCCCGAAGAATAGTCTGGGTTCAGAGTAAAGCATTTTCTGACTTACTGTCTCATATGTCATTCCCAGTCATCCCACTTCGTCACACTAAGTTCTTTCTAGCTGTATTTACTCCTCCCTATGAAAGAAAAACTCTTTGCCTGACCCTTGAGGCACGTGTGGATCTTATGGTTAGAGCTTCTCTTTGCAATAGCTTCCCTGTGTCTATTACAGTAGTTCTTTTCCTTCCTTGCAATAACTGTTACAAATAAAATCTCTCCTTCCTTAGTCCAGGTTTCTTTTTATTTGACAGTATATATATGAATTCATAGCTGCAGTATTTGTAAGAGCAAAAACTGGCATTTAGTACAATAATTTCAGGTGTATGATATTGAATGAAAATAAGCAAGTCAGAAAGCACAGAATATTCCACTTATATAAAGTTCAAAAAGTACAAATCAAAAACATTTTTTAAGGATACACATGTAAGTATACTTTAAGATCATGAAGAAAAGGGAGTTTCCTGGTGGCCTGGTAGGTTAGGATTCTGGGCTTTCACTGCCAGGGCCTGAGTTCCATCTGAGATGCTGCAAGCCACATGGTATGGCCAAAAATTCAATCCTTAGCTAACTGTGTGGCTTTGGGCAAGTTACTTAACTTCTCTGAACCTACATTTCCTCATCTACTGGATAGGAAAGTTACTGCCTCCCCTTGGAGGATTGTGGTGAGAATGTAATGTCATCATGCATATACGAGTACTCAGTAAATGCCTAGCATACAGTGGCGGTGGTGGTTGAGTCACTAAATCGTGTCCTACTCTGGCAGCAGCATGGACTGTAGCCCACCAGGCTCCTCTATCCATGGGAGTTCCCAGACAAGAATATTAGATACAGTAAGCCCTCCTTAAAAGTTCCCTGTTGTTTTCATGATAATGGGGAGCTGCAGATATGAGAGGGCTTTCTGTTCTTATTTTCAGTATTCATCTTTGTACGCCTTTCACATAGTAGGTGCTTAGGGAAAGCTGGTTGGTTGTTGGAGGACTTGCTACCTTTGGAAGGGATCAAGAAATGATCCCTCCCAGGGATCTTGCAATGTGAGATACCTGGGTTTGATCCTTGGGTTGGGAAGATCCCCTGAAGGAGGGTATGGCAACCCACTCCAGTATTGCTGGGATTCCCTGGCAGCTCAGCTGGTAAAGAATCAGCCTGCAATGCAGGATACCCCAGTTTGATTCCTGGGTTGGGAAAATCCACTGGAGAAGGGATAGGCTACCCATCCCAGTATTCTTAGGCTTCCCTGGTGGCTCAGCTGGTAAAGAATCCACCTGCAATGCAGGAGACCTGTGTTCAATCCCTTGGTTGGGAAGATCCCCTGGAGAAGGGAATGGGCTATGCACTCCAGTATTCTGACCTGGAGAATTCCTTGGACTGCATAGTCCATGGGGTTGCAAAGAGTCAGACACGACTGAACAACTTTCACTTTCTTAGAAAACTAGCATGATCTACTCAAGTTGAGCACTCATTCTGTGACTCCATAATTCCGATTCTTATTATATAGCACCAGTTCTGCAAACATCTGTGTATCAAAACACGTGTGCAAGAATAATGCTAGCAATATTATTTGATGGCCCAAATGTTCTTCAGTAGCATAATGGATAAATAAATTGTAGTGTAATGGAATACTTTACAACAATGAAAATGAATAGATTACTGCTACATAGAGCATAGAGTGGCTCTCAGATACAATATCAAGTAAAAGAAGACAAACACAAAGGAGTACATGCTGTACAATTCCATTTATATAAAATTTGGGTTTCCCTGGTGGCCCAGTGGTTAGGAATCCACCTTGCAGTGCAGGGAACACCGGTTTGATCCCTGATCCGTTAAGATCCCATGTGCCTTGGGGCCACTAAGCCCATGTAGCACAACCACTGAGCCTGAGTGCCACAGCTACTGAAGCCTGCACACCCTAGAGGCTGTGCTCTGCAACAAGAGAGGCTACTGCAATAAGAAGCCTGAGCACCACAGCTAGAGAGTAGCCCCCACTTGCCGCAACTAGAGAAAGCCCATGCATAGCAACAAAGACCCAGTGCAGCCAAAAACAGAAATAAGTAAATTGAAAAAAAAATTTTTTTTTTAATTTAAGGTGAGCAATCTTGTTTATCATGTTGGAAATCAGGGGTTAGTGATACCCTTTGGGCAGGAGGGAGAGAGAGTGATGGGAAGGGTTTCTGGGGCATTGCCAATGTTCTATTTCCTGCTCCGGGTAGTGATTACAAGGTTGTATTCATTTCATGATAATTCACCAAGTTATACAGGTTTGATTTGCATACTTTATATTACACAGAAAATGTTTAGTTAAAACTATCTTTTTTAAAAATCCAAGAATTGAAAAGTAAGTGTTATACAGTAAATAGTGTGTGCCAAAATAAAGATGGCATGCTCTGGAAAAGTTGTTAGATGACCCGAGAAGTTATGTACTTTTGATTACATGCAACTGTTATTTGTGGGATGAAATTCCCAAGACCCCGAATGGTGCTCAGTGTGTAGTAGATTCTCAGTAAATCATCATTGATGGAATGAATATTCCTGGCACTAACGTGGGGATGTGCTGTTGAGTGTGGCTGAGGACTCTTTCTGGGGGAAATTGGCCACTTCCCTGGGGGAACAAGCAGGCCAGATTTCTCATCAAAAACTTAAACCCAAAAGTAACCAAGACGGTACTTTCACTGTCAGTCTGCCTTGCAGTGAAGTGAGGAGAGGAAAGAGTCTAGGTGCTGTTATTTATTCTCCACTTGATCATCTCTGACTTTTAAAGACTCATGATAGCATAGTGTTTAAGGGAATAGGAGCTGTGGATTTCCCTGGTGGTGTAGTGGATAAGAAGCCGCATGCCAATGCAGGGAACATGGGTTTGATCCCTGGTCCAGGAGGATCCCTCATGCCTCAGAGCAGCCAAGCCGTGCATCACAACTACTGAGGTGTGCACGCTGTGGGGCCCACGAGCCACAACTAATGAGCCCCTGTGCTGCAGCCACTGAAGCCCAAGCACCTAGAGCCCGTGCTCCACAAGAGAAGCCACTGCAATGAGAAGCCCGGGCATTGCAGCTAGAGGGTAGCCCCCACACTCCACAACTGGAGAAGGCCCACACACAGCAATGAAGACCCAGCGCAACCAGAAATAAGTAATTTAAAAAAAAGGAGCACAGGACCTAAATCATAACCATCTGAGTTCAAATCCTGACCCTACTACTGTTAACTGTGTAACCTTGAGTAAGTTATCTAACTTCTCGGTGCTTCGGTTTCTCCATCTGTGTAATGGAGATAATGATAGTACTTCCAGCACTGAGTTGTAAGAATTAAATAACATAATCGATGTAACGTGTGTAGAGCATCGCTCTCCATAACTGTTTAGTAGCTCCCCAGAATGACTTGCCAGGAGTGGGGGGTTCCCTTTGTTAACTCTGATTCCCTGACACCTTAACCTTGTTGCCTCCACCAGTTTCACTGGGATGGCTTTTCTCTGCTGCCTTGTTCTGTGACATGCTGGCTTTTCACCTCTCCAGGATCCTCTGGTACTCTTGGGTCTCCTGGGATCCAGTTGCCCTAGACCACTGGCAGTGAGTGGAACACTCTTGGACTCTGATACCTCTGTGCCTTTGCAGCTGTGTTCCATCTGTCTAGAATGCCCACCCCCTTGGCTTGCCTGGCAACCCCCTATTCAATCTCTTTAGGTCATAGTGGTCACCACCTGGCTGAAGAATTTTTCCCAAATCCAGACAGATTGGCACAGTGAATCCACCTTCCAGAGCAGAAGATGCAAGAGACTTGGGTTTGATCCTTGGGTCAGGAAGATCCCCTGGAGTAGGAAATGACAACCTGATCCAGTATTCTTGCCTGGAATATTCCATGGACAGAGAATCTTGGCAGTCCATGGAGTCGTAAAGAGTTGGACATGACTGAGTGACTGAGCACTTACATGCACATTTCTAAGCCCCTGCTGCCTGTTGGATGTCCCTCTATCACAGTTCAGATCACTCTGTGTTGCAATTACTTGTGTGTCTTTCTCTGCTGTAGATAGGATATTCCGTGAAGGCAGGGACTGTATCTTATTTATTCTGTGCTCCTCAGCATCTAGCACTGGGTCTGGTACAAGTGGACATAGAGAAGGATGTTGAAAATGGCAGGAATGGATGAATGGATAGTGGGCACTGGCTTTTTGCTGGCATCATAGGTTCTAGGCTATGTGACTGTTTCAAGGCCAGGGAGTGTCGGCACAGGGCACAGGACATGTCAGCAGCCTGACTGCTTAATAAGCAGTCAATGATTTGGCTAATGAAGGTAGAAATAATGATGATAATCAAATCACCTGAGGCTGACCCAGAGCCATACCATTCTCCTGCTTCCTAGTGAGTCATCCCTGGCTGGGCCTGAGGACAGGAATCAGACTGAGAGTCAGTAAATGGTGACTGAGCCGGCTCTAGACAGTCTGATCTTGGCCATGACTCACTCCAGCCTGTGCTGGTGGCTGGAGCCTGGCCTCAACAGTCACACAGTTCAAATCCCAGCACAGAGGGTGAGCACTGCAGACCCTGAGTGAGTTGTAGACCCTGTCTAAGCCTGTTTCTTCCTCTATCCTCTCTGAGTGATGTGGCACTATTCCTGCTCTTAAAATATTGATAATGAAGGCACAGTGCCCCACCTTCGGAAACCTTGCAGTCTCTTGGAGAAAGCATTACTGCCTTTATCAAACTGTATTATAATTTACTTCTTTAGTTTTGCTCAGTTTGTCTTTATGTTCATCTAGAAGGCTTGGTTAGGGTACAGGGAGTGACTCAAGAGACACAGACAAGAAATAGAAGTGTGGCTCCCCAATCGTGTGGAGGGGTAGGAAAGAAATTTGCAAAGGAACGAGGTAGGCTAGTAAGGAAAGCTATTTGGATGATGGAAACATTAGGTAAATTGAGGGAAATGGCTGGAGTGGATAGCAGAGAAGAGCGCTGTCTAATGGCTGCTCAGCATTGGAGCTGGGGGGGTGGGTGGCGGTGGCGGGTGAGAGGCAGGAAGAACTCAGCCTGAGAGTTCCGAGAGGTGCCGCAGTAAACTACTGGGGGGCTTACTGAAGGGACATAAACGATAGAATGGCCCCGGACCCCTGAACTGCTGCAACTGGCTCCCATGGGGAGACGAGCCTCTCCTCTCTATTCATTAGCTGTGGCATGCAGGATCCTTAGCTGGGGCACGTGAACTCTTGGTTTCCCAACCTGGGAGCGAATCCATGCCCCCTGCAGTGAAGCACAGAATCGTAACCACTGGGAAACCAGGGAAGTCCCCCAAGGTATATGCTCTTGAAAGGGTTGCCTCATCCATCTTCCAGGTGAAATGAGCCCAAGGGGTGGCAGGGGGGCAGGGCTGGGAGGGGTGCCTGGGGCTGAGGTCTGGGTCTGGGGTTCTGGTGGAGGGGAGGAGGGTGGAGAGATGTAGGGCTTGCTCCTGGTCTCTAGAGGATGTCTCTATTTAAGGATTATGATTAGTCCTGGCTGGGGGTGATTGTTGAGCAGGACATGGCCTTTCTGACAGTGGATGTTGGGGTCACCATGGGAAAAGGGAGTGACTGAGGCCCTGATGCTGGTCAGAGCAGTTTGGCTGGACTTGTAGCCTCTGGGTAGACCCTGGAGGTGCGCGGGCACAGGTCTCCCTATGCTGGGGGCCACTGATCTTTTTCCTGTGGCACACAGAAGATGGTGAGCATGCCCTGGTGTGCCCCATTCATTTGCAGAGTTGGCGTAGGTGTGAACATCTGGCTTGGGAGCGTCTCTCCTTTCCCTGAACGTGTTTGCCGTGTGTCACTGGGTGAGTGTATCTGGGCCGTGCATTTCTGTGATGTGTGTGTGCTGATGGAAGGTCTGTTTTGCGGGTCAATGTAGGCAATGTCTGAGTTGTTCAACTTAGGGTGTGTGTAGGTCCGAGTTTCACATCTGTCTTCACTGTGGGGTCTGAGCTGTGAGTTTCAGCCTCATTCCGGTGTCTGAGTGGTGAGTGGGTGATTGGGTTAGGGACAGGGGCACCCTTGCTGCTAGCACGGGGTGCCCATAATGGGTCTATGGCCTATTCAGTTGTGGTCTCTTTCCCTGGGGCCTTAGGGAGAGGTCTGAGTGATGACTCCTAGACTGTTGTCCCTGAGTGAATGACCTCTTGTGGAGTAATCATTAACTTGGCCCCCTGTGAGAAGAATCCAGACTGTGGTGGTGAGGGGGGTGGGGCCTGGTCAGGTCAGGCCTCATTGCTGGAGAAAGAGCGAGGCCAGAAAGGGGGGTCCTATAGGCGTGTGTGTTGTTATCATCCCCTCCTGCCCATCCTGCAGGTCATTGACCGTGAACTGGGTGATGTTCAAAATATTTAATGAACAGTGAGGCACAGACATTGACCAATCAGAATAGACACAAGCCATGCACTGAATGGAGCAGCCCTGGACGCCATGGCTGTGCCAAGCGTTGCCTCTCTAGGTGCTGGACAGGAGGATGGGTACCAGGCGAAGGGTGAGCACTGAGGGGCAGTGGGAGAGAATGCAGGGGGCCTTCAGGCAGTGGCTGTGAGCCAGCTGCCATGGGGATGCGTTTCAGACTTTAACAGCTGGTGTGGTAGCTAAACCTTGGTCTGCCTTGGCTTCCAAGCAGCCCCCAGGTCAGCCCTAACTGCCTTGCCCCTTCCCATCAGGAGAACAGGGGACCACTCCCCTCTGCTGCAAGAATAGGGGAAGTTCAGTTCAGTTCAGTCTCTCAGTCGTGTCCGACTCTTTGTGACCCCATGGACTGCAGCACGCCAGGCCTCCCTGACAATCATCAACTCCCGGAGTTTATTCAAACTCATGTCCATTGAATCAGTGATGCCATAGGGGAAGTGAATGATCCCAAATGGCAGAGATTCCCGTAAACTGTTTCAATTTGGAAATGGGCTGCCTCATTTTCCTTACTGGTGATTCTCAGTGAGGTGAGACGGAGGCTGGGGCAGGAGCAGAGGGAGGGATCAGCAGGGGATTTGAGGAACAGGGAGGGATACTCCTACCCCTTGATATAAAGGCAAGGATGTGTGGGGTCCTGAACTGATACTAACTCCTGGATCAGATCCATGTAAAATAAATCTCACTGCCAGAAATGAAATCACCGTCCCACCCTGAAAAGTCAAAACTCCAGTTTCCTGAGTTCTGGCTTCTGTGTCACTGTAGTTCCTTCCTCTTGGGCTCCTCTGACAGGCGGGGGACTCTGGAGATGAACCAGACCCTTCCACATGTACAAACTACACTGTCAGTTCCAGGGGTGTCACACCTTTTATTACAAAAACCAATAACTTAAGTCAGTTCTGTGCAAAGTCAGTAGAACTCCTGGCCCAGCGAGCAGTGGAAACTTATACCCTGCCCCAGGAGGGGACAGGAAGCTTGGCCCAGAGGTTCTGGAACCACCAAGAGCTGGCCAGACAGCTGGAGCACTGTGTCCAAACTGAGGAGGGACAGGGTGGGGTGTGGCTGAGTGAGGGCCCACCTGGCTGGGCTGGGGCCAGCTGCTCTGGGGAAGCCTCTGGGAGCACTGGGTCACCCAGGGGACAGCCAGGCCGAATCAGTGCTGCCAGCCTCCACCCAGGCCCTGCTTGGGCTGGAGAAGGTCAGCTCAGCAGAAGCATGTCTTCAAGGAGGTCCGCGATGTCAACGTCTCCAATGACAGGGCGAAGGAAGAGATCTCCAAGCAGGCTGGGTGGAATGGACTTGAGGGTGGACGCCGTGAGGAGGACACGCGCCAGGCGGCTTTGGCCTGCTGGGCACCAGGGCTCCAGGACCTCCCACAGCGCCTGGTGCGCCTCCTGCTGCAGGTGCCTGATGTGGGATGAGGCGTAGAGACCTGGCACGTCTGCGGGCAGAGAAGGCAAAGATGGCTGGTGAGTGGCCTACTCCAATACCACAGGGCAAGACTGGCCCAAGACCCGAGGCCACCAGCTTGGCGCCTTTGAGGCCCCATCACTACCTCCTTCATTTATTTATTTTTCACTTCATTTATCCATCCATGGAGAGGCAGGATTGAACCATGGGTAAGACCCTGGGTGGCCTGGCTTTGAATCCCACACTGTCACTTATTAGCTGTGTGCCCTTGGGGAAATTTACTCAATCTCTGTGCCTCGGGTTCCTCATTGGTAAAATTGGAACAAATAATAGTACCTATCTCCTAGGCTTGTTATGAGGTTTAAATGAGCTAGTGTATATAAAACCTTTAGAACTCGACCTAACATACAGTAAATGTAATGCAAGTGTTTGCTATTATTATAATGAATTACTCTGATCATGCATTCCTTGGGGGCATTTTGGTGAGGAATTCTCATCTAGGCGCCTTTCAGATCAAAAAGAAGGCTTCCTCTATTTGTTGTCCTGGCTGAAATTTACGAAGACTCCTCCCTCTTCCCCGCAACCGACCCCCATTTTCATTCCTTTTCTCTACGTGGTCTTTCTGAAACCACAGTTTCATCTTCAGAACTTCTCCATGCAGTCTGCTCATGAAGGCGTGCCCAAGGCATAGCTAGGTCTGCCCACCCTCCCCTCCCCTTCTTCTGCCCTAAGGGTCAGGGAAATTTCTTAGCAGAGCAGTAAGGACTAGATTCTGACATCAATAGACCTGAGTCCCCATTCTTTCTCTTCCCCTACCTGGCTGTGTGACTTTTCGCAAGTCACTGAGCCTCTCTGAGCTTGTTTTGCAAAATGGCTATTTGGAGATAATCAGGACCCAAAGGGATTTCAGTTGTTAAGTCCTTAGAATGTGTCTTTCCCTGCCTCAGCCCTGCCCCCCTCCAGCCTTGGCCCCCATCCAGGAGTGTCTGGGATCTCACCAGGGTTGAAGAGGATGGTCCCTTTCAGGTAGGCATATTCCTTGGGGCCCAGCTCCAGACTCCAGAAGGACTCCAGGCAGCACTGTAGCCACTGCACCTCAGCTAGCGAGGGCTGGGGCCGATCGGGCCGCTGGCTGCTGCCTGCCCCGTTGCTGGGCTTCTCCAGCAGGATCTTCTTGAGTATGCTAGGCATCGGGACCTCGGCCACCTGGAAGGTCACAGTGTCTTGGGCCAACCCCAGCAGGAAGAGGGGCCCCCAGCAGCCCCGCAGCAGCTGCCTCCGATCATGGTGGGGCAGCTGGCAGAAAGACGGCAGGTTCCTGAGGAAGGCCAGCGTCTTGGCCAGAACATCCAGGGCCTCCCGGCAGGTGCGATGGGGCGCACACAGCTGGACAGGCCGGTGCTGCCTGCACAGGCAGCGGCCGCGGGCTGGGGCCACGGAAGGCCGGTCCCTGACTCTGGGGCTCAGAAGTGTATACAGAATGGTCGGGTGGCCTGCAGCACCCTGGCACGGGCAGGGCCCTGGCTGGCTGGAGCTCATGGTCGAGGATCTGCTTCGCCTTCCTGCTGGCTCTCCCACCCTCGGCTTGGTGCCGTGGGTGCTATTTATATCCCCAAATGGGGGAGGGAGGGGGGAACCGCCCAACAACCTTGACTCCAAAAGTCATGTTCATTGAAAAAAAAAAAAAGAAACTCACGCTGACCCTGGCAGGACCCAGGGGGAAGTGGTGGGGGAGGGAGCCTTGGGAGCTCCACGTGGCCCCGATATCACTTCAGTCAATGAAGCAGCGGGTGCAGGGCACAGGGCTGCCTGCCCGCTGGCCCCGCTGCCCTTTATCAGATGATTCAAGTGGATAAACAGGGTCATTAACCCAGGCTGTACCAGGGCACCAAGGCCTCAGGTGCACAATCAGCAGGTGGCCATGGCAGGTGTCCCTATTGGTGCCTGCAGGACTTGCGCTCAGCAGGGGAGCCAGCCCCAGAGCCGGACGAGCCTTGAACGCAAGGCCCAACCTGGAAGCGCCTTATCACTTGCTTGTTTGCCTAACCTTGAGGCCCTGCTCCTGTTGTCAGTAAGGAACAGGCAGCAGGGAAGGGAGCCAGGATCCTGGGGGAGCTGGGAAGACTTTGCCTGGCTGTGCAGTCTAGAAGGAGGCCCCCTTCCTCGGACCCCAAGTTCTGGGTGGCGGGGAGGCCTGCAAAAATAAGGTCCTTAAGAACTCTTTCTCCCCAGCCTGGATTCCTGGACCTCTTGAAGGGCCCTTGTCTTCTGAGAAGCCCTGGCAGAATGATTGTGAAATACTACTGTTTATTGAGCACCTACTATGTGCCAGGCACTTTCCACTCTAATTTTCAGAGCTTCCTTCTGAGGCAAGATTCTTACTTTTTGAGACTCAAAGAGGTAAAGTGACTTGCCCAAGTTCACATCACTAAAAAGAGACAGAGTCCAGATCAGTCTGACTCCAAAATCCTTACTTGTTCCCCTGGACCCACTGGGCCAGTTGTGCAGCCAGAGCTGGTGACGACCTGGGCCCGCACCTCACTGCTGCAGATGTTGCCCACTTATGATCTGGGCAGAAACGTTGCTCTGCAGCCAGCTGCATGGCTCCTCTGTCCCCAGGCAGCTGTCTCGGATGCTGGGGCCCGGGTCGTGAATGCTGGTGGCAAGGTCCTTGGCTATGTCAGGTCTGTGGACCTTGGCAAGCCCAGCCTGGCAAGCCTTCTGCTGACACACTGTTGGGCAACCATCGCCACCCCCGACATCCTCTCCTGGCTCTCTCTCTTCCCAGTTGTGTGACTGTGGGCCGAACCCCAAATCTCTGTGGGCCTCAGAGCGTCACTCAGGACAGTGCCTGCTTGCAGGGCTGTGCTGTGAGGACAAAGTGAGGCCCTAGGTGTCAAACTCCAAGCACTTTCTGGCATACTGGAGGAGGACTTTGCTCCCCCCTTCCCCTGACTGAGGAACTGAGGCAAACAGGCCCCACGGACAGGCACGCATCTTTCATGCAATTAAAGTCGCATAATAATCTTTTTAAAAAAGCACAAGTAGATTTTGATAAATTATAATTAGGTTGATCACCTAGGTTTAATGTCAAACTAAGGACATCAATTTTATGGCCACACATACATACTAAAAAAGCTGCTCTAAGATGCTGGGCGAAGCCCTAGCCATGTGTTCACATGATCATACAATTGTATAAAATTTGTGAAAGTGGACCTTTTTGGAAATCGCATAATAATCTTAATTCTTGCGCTTATAAACTTCATTTAATGCCCTTATATCTTCCTATGTCTTCACAGCATTCCCTGGAAGGAGAGTCTAGAGTTAGATGAGCTAGGTCTAAACCCTGCTTCAGCACTTGGCTGAGCGACCTGGGCACGTCACTTCATGCTTCTGTGCCTCAGCTTCCTTACCTTTAAAAGAAAAGCCACTCGTGAATATTGGTTTTATGGGGACTGAAACTCATACAATTTTGTAGGGCCTTCTTTAAGACTAGAAAAATCAGTTGTGAAAGTGAACATTTAATAAATGAAAAAACAAGTTAGTATAATTTATAAACTAAAATAAGCTGACCAAAAATACAAACATCACAAACCCAGGAGAACACCAAAGTACTTTTACTGATGAAGTGCCTGGAAATAAGAGCCAACATATTTTACGTGCACACTCTTTACTCATCTCGTCACATGTTAGTGATATTTATTTTGAAGCTAATGCAAACACAGAAAAGTTGTTGGGACTTCCCTGGTGGTCTGTCCAATGGTTAAGACTCTGCTTCCACCGCAGGGGGCGTGAGTTTGATCCCTGCCAAGGAACTAAGATCCTGCCTGACACAAAAAGGTTGCAAGTATAGTACAGGGAACTTTTCTTACCTTAAATAATTTGAAAGTAAGTTGCCAACCTGAGCCCCAGCACCCCCAAATACTTCAGTGTGCAATTCCTACAAACAAGGGCATTTTCCTATACTACGTAACAATCAACATAAGGAAACAGACATTGAATAAAGCCAGGAAATTAACATCTAATTTCATTGAATAACATCAGGAAATTAATACCTAATCTCTAGTTTTTACCTTTTAAATTTCATCAAATGCTCCAGTGAAATCACTGTAGTAAAAGGACTCAGTCCAGAATCACACGTTGCAATTCTTCACCATGACACTTCAGCTTCTTGTTGTTTAGCTGCTCAGTTCTGTCTGATTCTTTGCAACTCCATGGACTGTAGCCTGCCAGGCTCCTCTGTCTACTAGATTTCCAGGCAAGAATACTGGAGTGGGTTGTCATGCCCTTCTCCAGGGGATCTTCCCTACCCAGGGATCGAAACTGCATCTCCTGCATTGCAGGTGGATTCTTTACCGCTGAGCCACCGAGGAAGCCCCACTTCAGCCTCTATTGGTCAGGAAAACTTATCCTCAGTCTGTCCTCCCCTTTTCACAGTCTTGACACTTTTGAAGAGTTGTTATTTTGTAGCATGGCTTTCAATTAGGTTTTGTCTGTGGCTTTTTTGTGATTAGACTCAGGTTAGTATCCTACTAGGACTGTCCCTGGAAGTGATGCTGTGTTCTTGATACACCCTGATATATCAAGGAGGACCTATTTCCATTTGTCCCAGGGTTCGTTCACTTTGATTACTTGATTAAGGGGATTTCTGCTAGACTTTCCCATATACCAGTTACTCTTTTCCTCTTTGTAATGAATCAGTATCTCTTGGGGAAGTACTTTGAAACTAGGCTGGTCATAACTTTCCTTCCAAGGAGTAAGTGTCTGTTAATTTCATGGCTGCAATCACCATCTGCACTGATTTTGGAGCCCAGAAAAATAAAGTCAGCCACTGTTTACACTGTTTCCCCATCTACTTGCCATGAAGTGATGGGACCGGATGCCATGATCTTAGTTTTCTGAATGTTGAGCTTTAAGCCAACTTTTTCACTCTCCTCTTTCACTTTCATCAAGAGGCTCTTCAGTTCTTCACTTTCTGCCATAAGGGTGGTGTCATCTGCATATCTGAGGTTATTGATATTTCTCCTGGCAATCTTGATTCCAGCTTGTGCTTCTTCCAGCCCAGCATTTCTCATGATGTACTCTGCATATAAGTTAAATAAGTAAGGTGACAATATACAGCCTTGACGTACTCCTTTTCCTATTTAGAACCAGTCTGTTGTTCCATGTCCAATTCTAACTGTTGCTTCCTGACCTGCATATAGGTTTCTCAAGAGGCAGGCCAGGTGGTCTGGTATTCCCATTTCTTTCAGAATTTTCCACAGTTTATTGTGATCCACACAGTCAAAGGCTTTGGCATAGTCAATAAAGCAGAAATAGATGTTGTTGTTTTTTTCTGGAACTCTCTTGCTTTTTCGATGATCCAGTGGATGTTGGCAATTTGATCTCTGGTTCCTCTGCCTTTTCTAAAACCAGCTTGAACATCTGGAATTGTATAGTTCATGTATTGCTGAAGCCTGGCTTGGAGAATTTTAAGCATTACTTTACTAGCGTGTGAGATGAGTGCAATTGCGCGGTAGTTTGAGCAGTCTTTGGCATTGCCTTTCTTTGGTATTGGAATGAAAACTGACCTTTTCCAGTCCTGTGGCCACTGCTGAGTTTTCCAAATTTGCTGGCATATTGAATGCAGCACTTTCACAGCATCATCTTTCAGGATTTGAAATAGCTCAACTGGAATTCCATCACCTCCATTAGTTTTGTTTGTAGTGATGCTTCCTAAGGCCCACTTGACTTCACATTCCAGGATGTCTGGCTCTAGGTGAGTGATCACACCATTGTGATTATCTGGGTCATGAAGATCTTTTTTTAAAAAAAGCATATCAAAAAGCAGAGACATTACTTTGCCAACAAAGGTCCATCTAGTCAAGGCTATGGTTTTTCCAGTGATCATGTATGGATGTGAGAGTTGGGCTATAAAGAAAGCTGAAAGGAGAAGAATTGATGCTTTTGAACTGTGGTGTTGGAGAAGACTCTTGAGAGTCCCTTAGACTGCAAGGAGATCCAACAAGTCCATCCTAAAAGAGATCAGTCCTGGGTGTTCATTGGAAGGACTGATGCTGAAGCTGAAACTCCAATACTTTGGCCACCTGATGCAAAGAGTTGACTCATTGGAAAAGACCCTGATGCTGGGAAAGATTGAGGGCAGGAGGAGAAGGGGACGACAGAGGATGAGATGGTTGGATGGCATCACCGACTCAATGGACATGGGTTTGGGTGGGCTCCGGGAGTTGGTGATGGACAGGGAGGCCTGGCGTGCTGCAGTTCATGGGGTCGCAGAGTCAGACAGGACTGAGTGACTGAACTGAACTTTGAAACTATGTAAACATTCCTCCTCATACATTGAATATGTGTGTTTGTGTATATTTAAGTATGAATTCATGGTCTCCTGTTTTATTCAATGGCTTGTAATCTGTTACTTTCATTATTTATTCTGATGCTCAGATTGTCACAGACTTGTCAATGGGCATCCCGTCCAGCTGGGATCTATGTCTTTTTGACATGCCTGGGACTTCCCTTGTATCTCAGTTGGTAAAGAATTTGCCTGAAATGCAGGATACCTGGGTTCTATCCCTGGGTTGGGAAGATCCCCTGGAGAAGGAAATGACAACCCACTCCAGTACTCTTGCCTGAAGAATCCCACGGGACAGCAGAGCCTTGCGGGCTACAGTCCATGGGGTCACAAGAGTCAGAGACGACTTAGCAACTAAACCACTACCAACCACCATCACTCTATAAACATCTTTTGTTTTCTGGTATATGAAGATATCACTTTTCCAGCCCCTGGAGTCAACCAGTACTAAAGAGGCTCTGATTTACTGTTTTAGTGGGGAATAGAAGGCAATGGCACCCCACTCCAGCACTCCTGCCTGGAAAATCCCTTGGAGGAAGGAGCCTGGTGGGCTGCAGTCCATGGGGTCGCTAACAGTTGGACACGACTGAACGACTTGACTTTCACGCATTGGAGAAGGAAATGGCAACCCACTCCAGTGTTCTTGCCTGGAGAATCCCAGGGACGGGGGAGCCTGGTGGGCTGCCATCTATGGGGTCACATAGAGTCAGACACGACTGAAGCGACTTAGCAGCAGCAGCAGCAGTATTTAAAAACCATGATCTGGGTGCCAGAATCATATTTGGAAACCAAGATCTGGAGACTTCCCTGGTGGTTCAGTGGCTAGGCTGCTGCACTCTCTATGCAGGGGGCCTGTGTTCAATCCCTGGTCAGGGAACTAGATCTCACATTCCATAGCCCTAGGATCCCACATCTGCAATGAAGATCAAAGATCCCAAGTGCCACAACTAAGACCCAGCACAGCCAAAAAAAATTAATTAAATAAAACAATTAATAATTTAGAAACCAAGATCTGCTAATTGCTATTAGGGTGCCACTGCTCTTAGTCCCTCCTAGAGCTTCCCTGGTGGCTCAGAGGATAAAGCGTCTGCCTGCAGTGCAGGAGACCTGTGTTCGATCCCTGGGTTGAGAAGATCCCCTGGAGAAGGAAATGGCAACCCACTCCAGCATTCTTGCCTGGAGAATCCCATGGACAGAGGAGCCTGGCGGGCTACAGTCCACAGGGTCGCAAAGAGTCAGACACGACTGAGCGACTTCACTGCACTGCTGCTCTCAGGCCCTCCTAGAGCTAGGGAATATTTGAGTGTGCATGCGTCCACACACACACAGTTATATTTACTTATACATACTGAAAAACATGTGAAAGTTGCTCAGTCGTGTCCGACTCTTTGTGACCCCATGGACTGTATAGTCCATGGAATTCTCCATGCCAGAATACTGGAGTAGGTAGCCTTTCCCTTCTCCAGTGGATCTTCCCAACCCAGGGGTTGAACCCAGGTCTCCCACATTGCAGGTGGATTCTTTACCAGCTGAGCCACAAGGAAAGCCCAAGAATACTGGAGTAGGTAGCCTATTCCTTCTCCAGAGGATCTTCCCAACCCAGGAATTGAACTGGGGTCTCCTGCATTACAGGCGGATTCTTTACCAACTGAGCTCATGAGTGCATACTATTACCTGTAATTTTAATCCACTATAATGGGATTCAATCTACTTTTCTCCCTTTCTATTAAATATATTATACCTCCCTTCTTGACACAGGGGCTTCCCTGGTGGCTCAGATGGTAAAGAATCCACCTGCGGGAAACCCAGGTTTGATCCCCTGGAGAAGGGAATGGCTACACACTTCAGTATTCTTGCCTGGAGAATTCCATGGACAGAGGAACCTGGTGGGCTATAGTCCATGGGATCACAAAGACTCCGACACGACTGAACGACTCACACTTCTTTGACATTGAGAAATCTGGTTTCCATTATTCTTAATTTATTTACTCATTGAATCAAGCCTCTACTTGTAACTGATCTCCCTTCTCTGCCAGCACCATCTCTGCTGTGAGATGCCTTCCTCTTCCCACCTGGGCGCTGATACCTTGGGTCAGGTTGCCTCCACCCGTTCAGGGTCACTTTCACCCTGCTGGACCTGTCCCTCTGAGCCAGGTTGCTGCTCTGTGTGGACACCCTCCTGTCCCTGTTGAGGCCAGTGTGGTGCTCTTCCTCCTCTGGTGCCTGCTTTTACCTTGTCCCCTTCTACCCAGTAGTTTTAGGATGGACATTTTCAGGAAGAGAAAGGAAGGGAAGGAGGTAGAGCTGTCAGTGATTTTTGGAAATTTTCTACAGTGAGAATAGAGAGATGATTCTGTCTTTCCTCTTGCAAGGTTAATTTTTTAAAAAAAAATTCTATTTTATTTTTGGATGTGCTGGGTCTTCGTTGCTGTGCATGGGCTTTCTCTAGTTGTGGCAGGTGGGGGCTACTCTTCCTTGTGATAAGCAGGTTCCTCATTGCAGTGACTTCTCTTGTGGAGCACCTGCTCTCGGTGCGGAGTTAAGTAGTTGTCTTGCACAGGCTTAGTTGTTTCAGGGTATGTGGAATCTTCCTGGAACAAGGATCAAACCCATTTCCCCCTGCATTGCCAGGTGGACTCAATCACTGGACCACTGGGGAAGTCTGCAAGGTTAATTTTTTAAAATTAATTTATTTTTTATTGAAGGGTAATCGCTTTACAGAATTTTGCTGTTTTCTGTCAAACCTCAACATGAATCAGCCATAGGTATACATACATCCCCTCCCTTTTGGACCTCCCTCCCATTTCCCTCCCCATCCCACCCCTCTAGGTTGATACAGAGCCCTTGTTTGAGTTTCCTGAGCCATACAGCAAATTCCCGTTCATTATCTATTTTACATATGGTAATTTAAGTTTCAGGTTAATTTTTTTTAAGTTTTGTTCTTGATAGTAATGAGATATAAAACATGCCCCTTCACACATAGATGTGTTCGCTACCTGTAGTACTGCTTGTAGGTTTGTAGTCAGAATTACGATAAATTCTACTTTGTGTAATTCCTATTGAAAAAGAAAAGCATTTATAATTGCATATGTTGCCTATTCCTTCCGAGAAGGCGATGACACCCCACTCCAGTACTCTTGCCTGGAAAATCCCATGGACAGAGGAGCCTGGTGGGCTGCAGTCCACGGAATCATGAAAAGTTGGACAGGACTGAGCGACTTCCCTTTCACTTTTCACTTTCATGCATTGGAGAAGAAAATAGCAACCCATGCCAGTGTTCTTGCCTGGAGAATCCCAGGGACGGGGGAGCCTGGTGGGCTGCCGTCTATGGGGTCGCACAGAGTCAGACACGACTGAAGCAACTTAGCAGTAGCAGCCTATTACTTATAGGAGGAAGCTTCCTTTTTGAGTTAGTGTCGAAGATAAAATGACAATTTAGTGATGAGTAAGAGAATTGTGCACAGATTTGCTTCTTGCCCCACACAAATCCTTGTTTCTCCACCACCCACATACTTCCAGATGTCTTGGGAATAATTCATATTAGGAAGAGCTGTAGAGTGAGAAGAAACAGTGTTGTTTAGAATTTTTATTTTTCAAAAGCTAGAAAGGAAAAACAAAATCTATGTATTTGACCCTAAGAAGACACTGGGACCTCTCCTGGTGCTGCCTTGGAAGGGCCCGTGCAAATGCAAGGCCCTGGAATTCGAGCCTCGTTAGTTTCACAGCAAATCTGCCCCTAAGAATGCCTTTTCTAGGTGTTATGAGGACATGAAGTGCCTGGCACAGTAAGTGCTCTGTAAAGGAGGGCGGTTGTCATCGTCATTGGTGGTGTTGTCATCGTCATTGGTGGTGTTCTCATCTTTGTTGCCTGGAGGAGGAGGTTCAGGAGAGGGAGACCCAGAGGAGCGAGGAGACACCTCACTAGACGTCATAGTAAAACTGAGCTGGAGGCTGGCTCCCTGAGTTTTAAGTCTTGCACTTTTTTGCACTGTGAGGAGCTGTGTTTTCTGAGCCCTGTGTTTGGCCTGAAGGCCAGGATGTCAGCCCTGGAGGCTCTGGAGGTGAGGTGAAACCTCAGCTGGGATCTCCAGAGCCCAGAGCCCGACTGGAACCATTTACTCGGAGGGATAGGAGGTCTCTTGGGCCAAGATGTCCCCTCAGCTGCTCTCTATCTGAAGGGAGAGACACAAGTCAACCCTCAGGAGTCCCTAGTCCCAAGAGGGAGACACAGCTGCACCATTAGGAACCCCAGATCTAATTGGGGGTGACACAGTCCAGGCCTCAGAGATGTAGTCTGATAGAGGAGATCAGCCTGGGTTCGGGGAGCCTTCAGTGTAACGGGGAAACACAGGCCAGCCTGGAGGAGCCCCCATTCCTTTTTGGATTGTGCTGCGTGGCATTTGGGATATTAGTTCCCTGATCAGGGATCAAACCCAGGCCCCCTACAGTAGAGACATGGAGTCTTAACCACTGGACCACCAGGGAAGTCCCAGGAGCCCCTGTGGTGAGGAGAGAGAGACAGCCCCACTCCCAGTAGCTCTAAGAGGGGAGCCAGGATGCCTGCATAGGTGGGGGGTGGGTGGGAGCGCTACCGTGAGCAGTGGGGCTGAAGAGCTTGAATCTGGAAGGCTTTCGGGAGGAAAAGTCCATGAGAGCACTTTCCCATCTGTACAGCACTGTCTGGTTTACAGGGTGCCTTCACAGCAGTTATCTCAGTTAATCCTCATGTGACTTCATCCTCATGGATGAAGATGTTACTATCCAAGCAGGGACAACAATCATCATCATCGTTACCAGTGACACTGAGCACCCACTGCCCAGTTCAGGCACTGGGCTGGGCATCATTTGGAAATTAAGGAGTACCCTATGAGACCACACACTTTGCAATCCTATGACCAGGGTGCACATGTTTGCTCTCATCTGTACAGAGGCCTCAGACTGCTTGACGGTATAGCTGGGAGACCCAGGGCAGCAGAGGGCCTAGGTTAAGGGCTGGAACTGCGAAGTAGGAAGTGAGGACTAGGTGCCTTTGCATGCTCTGAATGCGTCATGCAACTCTGTCCCTCCAAGCTGTTCCCCGTGCCTGGGGTATGTTTCCATTACCCTGTCTCCTTGGTAAGCTCCTGGGTCACCCTTTATGGTCTAGCACAGGCTTTGCGTGTTTTCCCTCTCTGCCTCTTTGGAAGAATAAATTGCTTCCTCCCTTAGTTCCCCAGGGTCATCTAGTCCTAATGGAGCACTTAGTGGGTGATGTAATTACCCACTTACCTGCTGCTGGTGGTGTTCAAATGTAGATGGGGTCAGAGAGCAATAGGGGAGGTTGACTTATCACTAAGAGACTTTCCTGGGCAATGTTTATTATTTCCATGAATTACCAGGATTCAAGATCAGGCCTTGGTCTCCCAGGGCATAGTTACATCAAATAAGAACCTGGGTCTGAATTCTAAAATCAGAATGCCAATTCAGGGAGGTAGAACTCTAAGACCTCTGGAGTCAGGCTGCGTGGGTTTGAGTCTTGGCTCTTCCCTTTCAGCTGTGTGGCCCTGGGCACATGACTTCACTTCTCTGTCCGTTTTCTCTCCACTAAATGGAGCACTGAAGTGAAGTGAAGTGAAAGTCGCTCGGTCATGTCCAACTCTTTGCAACCTCATGGACTATACAGTTCATGGAATTCTCCAGGCCAGAATACTGGAGTGGGTAGCCTTTCTCTTCTCCAGGGGATCTTCCCAATCCAGGGATTGAACCCATGTCTCCTGCATTGTAGGCGGATTCTTTACCAACTGAGCTATCAGGGATGCCCTAAAGAGAGCATTATGTTAAATCAAATAATGTTGATAAAGCATTTGGCACAGTACTGGGTGCTCAATAAATTTTAACAATAAATTTTAAAATTTGTAAAATAACTTTACCAATATTTATTGATAAGTTTTATAATAAAAGTCAACAGTATCAGGCAAAGACCATTTATTCATTCCTCAAATATTTATTGAGGTTCTACCATGTTTGAGGCTCTGTGCTGAATGCTCAGATAAATCAGACAGGTTCTATCTTTCATGAAGTTTATATTCCAGGGAGAAGGAATGGATATAGAACCAAAATTTCTTAATTGTGTATTTCAACTGTGGCAAGTAATTACAGAGGATCAGTGAAAATCATGGAGATGGAGACAATCTGTTTATCAGGGTCACTTTCCTGGTAGCTCAGATGGTAAAGAATCTGCCTACAGTGCAGGAGACCTGGGTTCGATCCCTGGGTTAGGAAGATCCCCTGGAGAAGGGCATGGCAACCCACTCCAGTATTCTTGCCTGGAGTATCCCCAGTGGACAGAGGAGCCTGGCAGACTACAGTCCAGATCAGATCAGATCAGATCAGTCGCTCAGTCGTGTCCGACTCTTTGTGACCCCATGAATTGCATCGCGCCAGGCCTCCCTGTCCATCACCAACTCCCGGAGTTCACTGAGACTCACGTCCATCGAGTCAGTGATGCCATACAGTCATCTCATCCTCTGTCGTCTCCTTCTCCTCCTGCCCCCAATCCCTCCCAGCATCAGAGTCTTTTCCAATGAGTCAACTCTTCACATGAGGTGACCAAAGTACTGGAGTTTCAGCTTTAGCATCAGTCCTTCCAAAGAAATCCCAGGGCTGATCTCCTTCAGAATGGACTGGTTGGATCTCTGTGCAGTCCAAGGGACTCTCAAGAGTCTTCTCCAACACCACAGTTCAAAAGCATCAATTCTTCAGCACTCAGCCTTCTTCACAGTCCAACTCTCACATCCATACATGACCACAGGAAAAACCATAGCCTTGACTAGACGAACCTTTGTTGGCAAAGTAATGTCTCTGCTTTTGAATATGCTATCTAGGTTGGTCATAACTTTCCTTCCAAGGAGTAAGCGTCTTTTAATTTCATGGCTGCAGTCCATGGGGCCTCAAAGAGTCAGACACGACTGAGCAACTACGCACAAAGTTTCACAGAGGAAGTGGCATTTGGGTTGAGACTTGATAGGTAAAAAGGAGTTGCTGGCAAAGGCCTTGGAATTAGGACGGGGCATTTGAGGAAGTGAAAGCAGCAAGTGAAGAGAGACTCTGGTGTGTGAAGGAGAGTGTGAGACAAGATGAGGCTGGCATGGTAGGCAGGGCCCTGATGTTGCTGCTTCTCAAAGGTTGTGGTTGGGAGCTTGGAATTTATCCTGAATACAGTGGCGATCCATGAAGGGCTACTTTTAAGCAAGGGAGTAACAAAACCTGGCTTATCCTTAAGAGCAATTGCTCTGGCTGCTCAACTCACTTCAGTTGCTCAGTCGTGTCCGACTCTTTGCGACCCCATGGACTGCAGCACGCCAGGCTTCCCTGTCCATCACCAACTCCCGGAGTTCACCCAAACTCATGTCCATCGAGTCGGTGATGCCATCTAACCGTCTTATCCTCTGTCGTCCCCTTCTCCTCCTGTCTTCAATCTTTCCCAGCACCCGGGTCTTTTCAAATGAGTCAGTTCTTCGAATCAGGTGGCCAAAGTATTGGAGTTTCAGGTTCAGCATCAGTCCTTCCAATGAATATTCAGGACTGATTCCTTTAGGATGGACTAGCTGGATCTCCTTGCAGTCCAAGGGACTCTCAAGAGCCTCCAACACCACAGTTCAAAAGCATCAATTCTTCAGCACTCAGCTTTCTCAACTTTCTTTATGACCCAACTCTCACATTCATACATGACGACTGGAAAAACCATAGCTTTGACTAGACGGACCTTTGTCAGCCAAGTAATGTATCTGCTTCTTAATATGCTGTCTAGATTGGTCATAGCTTTCCTTCCTAGGAGCAAGCATCTTTTAATTTCATGGCTGAAATCATCATCTGCAGTGATTTTGGAGCCCCCCAAAATAAAGTCTCTCTCTCATTGTTTCCATCGTTTCCCCATCTATTTGCCATGAATTGATGAGACCGGATGCCAGATCTTAGTTTTCTGAATGTTGAATTTTTAAGCCAACTCTTTCACTCTCCTTTTTCACTTTCATCAAGAGGCTGTGTATCAGGTTATTCATATTTCTCATGCAATCTTGATTCCAGCTTGTGCTTCATCCAGCCTGGCATTCTGCACGATGTACTCTGCATATAAGTTAAATAAGCAGGTGGCAATATATAGCCTTGATGTACTCCTTTCCTGATTTAGAACCAGTCTGTTGTTCCATGTCTGGTTCCAACTGTTGCTTCTTGACCTGCATATAGATTTCTCAGGAGACAGGTAAGGTGGTCTGTTATTCCCATCTCTTTAAGAATTTTCCAGTTTGTTGTGATCCACACAGTCAAAGGCTTTGGTGTAGTTAATGAAGCAGAAATAGATGTTTTTCTGGAACTCTCTTGTTTTTTCAACGATCCAACGGATGTTGGCAATTTGATTTCTGGTTCCTCTGGCTTTTCTAAATCCAGCTTGAACATCTGGAAGTTCTTGGTTCATGTACTGTTGAAGTCTGGCTTGGAGAATTTTGAGCATTACCTTGCTGGTGTATGAGATGAGTGCAATTGTGCAGTAGTTTCAACATTCTTTGGCTTTTCACTTCTTTGGGATTGGAATAAAAACTGACCTTTTCCAGTCCTGTGGCCACTGCTGAGTTTTCCAAATTTGTTGGCATATTGAGTGCAGCACTTTAACAGCATCATCTTTTAGGATTTTAAATAGTTCCAAACTGGTTCCAAACTGGGATGGACTACAAAGTGACAAAAAAGGAAGTAAGGAGACCAGTGAGAAGTTGGATATATTAGAAGTCAAGCAAGAGAGAATGCTGGTTTAGACTAGTAATAGCATCTTGCTTCAAACAGCAAGGTGAGAAAGAGAATCAGGATGTATTTTGGAGGGAGAGCTAACAGCACTTACTAATGGACTAGATAAGGTCAGATTTTGACTGGTCCAAATCGGTGGATGAGTAAGTTTGGGCTTTTGCAAATCGGTACTTGAAGGGGCCATTTAGTTTAATGGGGAAGACTTTGGGAAGAATTAATTTGTGTGTGTTTGGGAGCATCAATATTGGCCATGTTGGTTTTTAAAAATAATAATTCTTGAAAATGATAACAGAGTATCTATTGAGTTCAGATTTCAAATTGTCTCATAAAGTTATAAAATTTCTTACTGTGTTAAAATACACATAAGATTACATTTGCCATTTTAGCCATTTTTAAGTGTACAGTTCAGTGGTATTAAGTACATTTACACTGTTATGCAACCATCACCAGCATCCATCACCAGCCATGTGAGTTTTGAGATATCTGCTAGTCACCCCAAGTGCAATGCAGGAGACGGGTTCAGTCCCTGGGTCAGGAAGATCACCTGGAGAAGGAAACGGCAACCCACTCCAGTATCCTTGCCTGGGAAATCCCATGGACAGAGGAGCCTGGTGGTCTACAGCCCATGGGTTGCAAGAGTCAGACCCGATTTAGCAACTGAACAACAACAATAAGGGAAAAAACTGTAAAACCCAAGTGGGGTTGTCCAGGAGCTCAGGATTGATATGGGCCAGAGGCATCATGAGATCACCTACAGAGAAAGTATAGACAGAGAAGAAAAGGAGGTAAGGACAGAGCCCCCAGCATTTATAAATGTGGGTAGGTCAGGACACTTAGAAAGAGTGTTAGTAAGGTGGGAAGAAAAAGCAGATATGTGTGATACATGGAAGCCCTATTAGTTTTCTACCTCTGCTATAATAAGCTATTACAGACTGAGTGACTTAAACAACAGAAATTTATTTTCTTATAATTCCGAAGGGTAGAAGGCCGAGATCAAGGTGTTGGCAGGTTTGCTTTCTCCTGAAGCTTCTCTCTTTGGCTTGCTGATAGCTGTCTCATACAGCCTTTCCTCAGCTTGCTTAGGAGTCTCTGTGGTGTGTTACTCTTCCAGTAAGGACATTGGATTAGGGCCCCACCCTTACGAATTCCCTTAACCTTAATTACCCCTTAAATAGCCCTATCTCTAAAAATAGTCACATTGGGAGTTAGAGTGTCAACATAAAAATTTAGGGGGAGGGGATAAAATTCTATCCATAAGAGAAGCCTATGGAAAAAAATTGCTTCCAGAAGGCAGAAGGGGTCAACTGTGTCAAATGCAGCTGAGAAGCTGAGTAAGATAATAGTGGTCTACCGGCTTTGGCAATAAGTAGGTCATTGTAACCTTGCTTCTAAGTCACTTGAGTTGTGTCGGACTCTGTGCGACCCCATAGACGGCAGCCCACCAGGCTCCCCCGTCCCTGGGATTCTCCAGGCAAGAACACTGGAGTGGGTTGCCATTTCAGAGTATTAAGAAAAGACTAATTAGGGCTTCCCTGGTGGCTCAGTGGTAAAGAATCCTCTTGCCAATGCAGAAGACATGGGTTCCATCCTTGGTCCCAGAAGATCCCACATGCCATGGAGCAACTAAGTCTGGGTACCGTGACTATTGAGCCTGTGTGCTAGAACATGGCAACTGCAACTCTAGAGTGGGGAAACTGCAACTACTGAGCCCACAGGCTACAACTACTGAAGCCCACACACCCTAGAGTCTGTGGTCTGCAAGGAGAAGCTCATGCACAGCCACTAGACAGTAGCCCCTGCTCTCCATAACTAGAGAAAAGCCCAGCAAATAAGATCTGGCACAGCCAAAATTAAATAAAATTATATATAAAAAAGAAAAGACTAGAGTAAATCAAGAAGTCATGGAAAGCAATCAAGTGGAGAAACACGTATAGCAATCTTTTCAAGTTTTGGTGTGAAAGAGAGTTGAAAATTGGGGTAGTAGGAAGAGAAAGTGGGATCATACAAAAGAAGTGGAGTTAAATGTAAGTTGAAGGGGATAATCTAGAAGAAAGAAAATTGTGATGCAGGAGATTTAGAAAAGAATAATAACAAGAGTAGAATCCCTGAAGAGACTGAGAAGATGAAATTCAATGAAAAAGTAAAGTGGTTGGCCTTCGATGACTGGGACCTGTCCCACACATTAACAGAAGTGAGGTTGAATACATCATTCATTACATAATTTGCGGGGACCGGGAGAAGGCAATGGCACCCTACTCCAGTACTCTTGCCTGGAAATCCCATGGATGGAGAAGTCTGGTGAGCTACAGTCCATGGGGTCGCTAAGAGTTGGACACGACTGAGCGACTTCCCTTTCACTTTTCACTTTCATGCATTGGAGAAGGAAATGGCAACCCACTCCTGTGTTTTTGCCTGGAGAATCCCAGGGATGGGGGAGCCTGGTGGGCTACTGTCTATGGGGTCGCACAGAGTCGGACACGACTGAAGCGACTTAGCAAGCAGCAGCAGTGTAAACCGACAATGTGGGCTCTCTTGTTTAAAAATTTCAGACTTTAGCAGAAGAGGATTAATCCAAACACAGAGTCCTTCTAAGTCCAGGGCCCCTGAGACTGCACAATTTATATAGAGCACGTGATGATGACGGAGGCAGACTGCTCTCTGGGCGAGTCCATTCTCCTTTTTGGGCCTCAATTGACCCATGGGAGGGTTAGAGGAGATAACAGAACATTTTCCACTTCACCCTGCTGCAAGCTGGGAAGTCACGCCCAAGGCGTAAGAACAAAGTTTGTACCTTTTTTTTCCATTCCAACCACGCCGGATTTGTGTCCAGACCTTTCTGGAAGCCTCCAAACAGCGTCTGGTAACCATAGCAACTCACACCAAACTCCGGGGCCTTCTGCTCCGCCCACCGCTTCAGGAACGCGCTCTTTGATTGGCTCAGCAGGTCGACCAATGGCCGGCAAAGCGGGCTATCTGCCGCGCGGTCAATGGCCGCAGGCTCGAAGTGGGGCGGGACGTTGGAGTGAGCGGGTGGGCCTGGGCGGCACGGCGCCTGCGTGTTTCCGGCTCCGCTGCGGAAAGCGGAGGACTGGAGCCGTTGGACGGACGCGATCCAAAGGATCGGGGAGCGCGGGACGCGAGTGCGGAGCTCGGTTTTCGGAGCGTGGCTAGCAGCTGGCACGATGGGCGGGGAGCAGGAGGAGGATCGGTTCGACGGCATGTTGCTGGCCATGGCGCAGCAGCACGAGGGCGGCGTGCAGGAGGTAACGGCCCGCGCGGAGTTGGCTGGGCCCGGCCTACCCGGGGGAAGGCCCCAGCCACGCTCTCTCCGTCCTTCTCTGCCTTCGAGAAGCCGAGATACACCCCTGGGCCTCGCGGGCTCTGGGATTCCCCTCCACATTCTTACTGCACTCGAGCTTCCGGTCTGGCCTACTCGTACCAGGGCTTTCACTCGTACCAGGCCTGGTTCCCCCCGAGACCTCTCAGCAGTTTCTGCCTTTGCAGCTCCGGCGTCGCTGCACCCGCCCCCGGAAAAGCCCCAGAGTTTGGGGATTTTCCCCCTGCCACCCCCCACCCCACATGCTTTCGTCTCCGTTTCTCCGTTGGTGGCTGTCCCCGAAGAGCATCCCTTGGGATGAATCTTTCTAAACATTACGACTTGCCTGTACGGAGACTTGGAGCGAGCGAAAGAATGTGAGAGTGGGAGGCGATATTAACACGTGGTCTTTGAATGGGGGAACAGGAGGCCTATGTTCACGATTGTTCTACACTGCACCTACCAACTTAAGACCCTTCCACGTCTCCCAGCCTCAGTTTCTTTATTTGAGACACCACTGGGAATCCTTTTATTTCCTGAATTTGTAGGAGAGTAGTGTCTTGAAGGGAGGGACAGTGAGGAATTCTCAGTAACCAGGCTTGGACAGTCAACACGTATTTGTTCGAGTGATTGATCTGTGCAGGAACATAATTTCCTGCGTAGTGACCAGACCCAGTAACACAGAGTGGATGAAGGATATGGACCAACTTAGAAGGGGCTCTGGAATTGGTGTTTTGAACCATGGAAAAGTTCAAAAGGTTGAAAAGCCTGTCAAGATCAGTCTTGTTATTAAAGACACTGAAGGAACTTGCCCAAGATCATCCAACAGGCTCCTGACCTGGAGGGGACCAGCATCCTTAGGCCAGTGTGTGCTGTCCACAGACCATTTCAGGTTCTGTGTCTCTCTGGGGACAAAAGTTTCGAGCTTTCCATTCCCATTCTCATTCAGGTAGGTACCTGTGGTGACCAAGGACTCCTAAGTCCTTTGAGGGCGGAAGAGTACTATTAATTTGAGGATGTGAAAGGCTCCCTCTCCCCTCCCCGCCTCAAATTGTTGACACAACTGGATTTGAAGTGTATTCATTTTTGAGTGAACTGAAAAAAGTGTGTAGAAGCAGGAATTGAAACCATTGAGATAAAATCTAGCATCGGATTTAGAACCACTCTCTTGGACAAATAAAAGGGCTTATTTATAGATGCTAACCTTAGGTCACCACTAGGTCATTTTGTTCATCAGAATGTTTATTGAGCATGTACTCTGAATCAGGTCTGATGCTGGGCCCTGAGGGTGTTCATGGTGCATGCTTATGTGGACTTCACTCTCCTGCAGAGGGTCTCTTGCCCTGGACCAGACACTGCTAGGGACCTCACCTCCTTTACTTGCTTTGGTTCTCACAAAGGATCCTCACGTATATCCCTGGAAATAGGTCCTGCTGCTGTTTCTCTTTTGTGGAGTTAAGAAGCTTTCCTAAGGTCACAGAGCTCATGTCTATCAGTCTTGATACCCAGACTGATGTTCTTAAATCACTTGGCTACCCAGCCAGAATTAGTTGGTCTGAACTTTCTTTGAAATGGCTTCATTTGTTCCCTTCCTTCTAGCTCTGCCCCAGTAATTCAGCCAGTGCCACTCTGGATGGGTTTTTTACTATGTGAAGAGGAAAGGTAGGCGGGCCCCAAGTGTTTCAAGCCATAGATGCCCGTATCCTCAGGCTGCCTCTAGCACCACAAAAAATGTGAAATATACATACACGTGCACACAAGAAAATGAGAAATCTGGGACTTCCTGGTGGTCCAGTGGTTAAGAATCGGCCTGCCAATGCAGAGGACACGGGTTTGATCCCTTGTCTGGGAAGGCCCCACGTGTCATGGAGCAGCTAAGCCTGTGTGCCACAACTGCTGAGTCCATGCCTAAGAGTCCATCCAAGAGAAGCCACCGCAGTGAGAAGCCTGTGAACCACAATGAAGAGCAGCCCCTGCTCACCGCAACTAGAAAGCCTGTGTGTCACAACGAAGACCCAGTGCAGCCAAAAATAAATTAAAAAGAAATGAGAAATCTGCCTTTCAAGTGATCGGGTAAAGTTAGTTTCGGCTTCCTGGCGGAAGTGACAGAGCCCGGGCCTGTGGGGAGGAGGTGTCACCAGTTGAGAGGCTGGGGGTGAAACAGTCTAGTCCCAGGTTCCCTCCTAGGCTAAGAGAGTTCGCTTCTGTGCAGTTGAAGGGCTTCCAGTATGGCATCTCTCCAGCTTCTGTCTTTGTCTCCTTTCAGCTGGTGAACACTTTCTTCAGCTTCCTTCGACGCAAAACAGACTTCTTTGTTGGAGGAGAAGAAGGCATGGCAGAAAAGGTGAGTGTTGGGGGCCAGTGGCCTTTGGGCAGCTCTGTTTCTCCAGAAGAGCTGACCTGGCCTTCTTTGGCATACTAGTAACTTTTAGCAGAAGTAAAAGGCCAGGGGCAAAGAGTCGGGGAAGGGAAGCAAGCCATCGTTTATTAAAGCCCCTCACCTCGCCAACTGCATTACCTACCCTCTTCCCCATGGTCCTTTAACTGTTTGAGGGGCAGGTGTTACTGTCCCCATTTACAAATGAGGAAATTGGTGTGAGTTATAGGAAAGCCAGGGTTGTCCAGATTCTTGAGCCAGGTTATGGGAGAGCCAGGGTTGGAACCAGAGTCTCTTGTAAAACTGCATTCTGCCCCTTACACAATGCTTCTTGGTTCTTTTTCTCCATTGAGCAAAGTGAAAGCATTAGTCTCTCAGTTGTGTCCGACTCTTTGTGACCCCATGGACTGTAGCCCTCCAGGCTCCTCTGTCCGTGAAATTCTCCAGGCGAGCATACTGGAGTGGGTAGCCATTCCCTTCTTCAGGGGATCTTCCCAACCCAGGGATTGAACCCAGGTCTCGTGCATTGGAGGCAGATTCTTTACTGTGGAGCCACCAGGGAAGCCCAGGTTTTATCTAATTACCTCACTGAGAGATGAGAGTAGGCAAATGTTAGAAATTGAGCTTAGAAGACAGAGGTCTAGGAAAACTCAAAGCCAGCCAGTCCTAGTCTTCTTGGATGCTGTGACCCAAAGTTCAGGGATTTGAGAATAGTGGTGGTGTATTTTTTTAATTGTCTATCTCCTATATATATATGTATCTTTTCTAGGTTCTTTTCCATTATAGGTTATTATAAGAAATTGAATATAGTTCCCTGTAGGTCCTTGGGGTGTTTTTTTTTTTTTTTTGTATATAGTAGTGTGTATCTGTTAATCCCAAATTCCCAATTTACCCCCGCTCCCTGGTAACCGTAAGTTTATTTTCTATGTTTGTAAATCTAGTTCTGTTTTGTAAATCAGTTCACTTATATCATTTTTTTTAGATTGCACATATAAATCATATCATACGATATTTGTCTTTCTCTGATTTACTTAGTATGATAATCTCCAGGTCCATCCATATTGCTGCAACTGGTATTTTTTTTAAATGGCTGAGTAATATTCCTGTGTGTGTGTGTGTGTGTACACACCACATCTTCTTTGTGCATCCATCTGTCATTGGACATTTAGACTGCTTTCATGTCTTAGCTATTAAAAGTAGTGCTGTTGTGAACATTGGAGTGCACGTGTCTTTTCCAATTAGAATTTTTGTCTTTTCTGGATATACGCTTAGGAGTGGGATGGCCGGATCATATGGCAACCCACTCCAGTACTTTTGCCTGGAAAATCCCATGGATGGAGGAGCCTGGTGGGCTGCAGTCCATGGGATCGCTAGGAGTCGGACATGACTGAGCGACTTCAGTTTCACTTTTCACTTTCATGCATTGGAGAAGGAAATGGCAACCCACTCCAGTGTTCTTGCCTGGAGAATCCCAGGGACGGGGGAACCTGGTGGGCTGCCGTCTCTGGGGTCGCACAGAGTCGGACACGACTGACTCGACTTAGCAGCAGCAGCCTCTTCTCCACGGTGGCTGCGCCAATTTACGTTTGCACCAACAGTGTAGGAGGGTTCCCTTTTCTCCACATCCTCTCCAGTATTTATTATTTCTAGACTTTTTGATGATAGCCGTTCTGATTGCTGTTAGGTGATTCCTGAGAATTGTGCTTTATGGTACAGGTTCTGAGAGTTTGAATGTCTTTTGATTGCCTAGGTTGTAATTATATTTTTGAAGATTCATAAATAATGAAGAAGATGTCATTTCACTGAACTGTGAAAACTGACAGTTGTTTTCAGTTAAACAGGAGACATAATAACCAAAAGGAGACATTTTACAAACTGCTTTCTGCGGCCTCAGAGTTCTAACAAGCTGAAATGCTTGATAATATGCCTGCTCTGAGGCTACTCTGTAGTAAGGACGTGGTCCTGGAGTAGGAGTCCTGGGTTCTTGGTCTAGTTGTGTGGTCTGGTTGATTTCCCACCAATTCTTTGGTCCTTTTAATCTTCACACCTGTCAAGCAGAAGAAGGTGGACTCACTGACCTTTAGGACCCTTTCTGGCTCAAATATGCTTTCTGTATTAGCACTAGCACCTCCTATTTTTTTGTGGGCCAGACTTCACCATAAAATACCAGCATTCATTCATTTAATTAATATGTATAAGACTGTGAGGAAGTGGTGGGTGTTTGTCCTAGGAGCATAAAATGGTGACTAACCTAGGTTGAGTGCTCAGGGAAGACGCTGAGGGAGATGTCTGAGGTATGAAGGTTGAGTGAGGTAGCAGGCAGAAGGGAGAGAGATTAACAAAATTTTGGAATTTAGAGTTCTTGGATTTTAGGGTTAAATATGCACTGTATTGCCTCCTAAAATCCAAAAGAATTCTAATCCCAAAACACATCTGGCCCCAATAGGTTCAAAAAAGGGTCTGTGAACTTGAATTCTTGGGCTTCCCTGGTGGCTCAGATGGTAAAGAATCTGCCTGCAATGCAGGAGACCCTGGGTTGGATCCCTGGTCTGGAAGATCCCTCAGAGAAGGGAATCGCTACCCACTACCTCCAATATTCTTGCCTGGAGAATTCCATGGACAGAGGAACCTGGCAGGTTACAGTCCATGGGGTTGCAAAGAGTCAGACACCACTGAGCGACTAACACTTTCACAGTGCATATACTGTATATAATATACTTTACTCCAGTCCAGGGGTCAGGAGCAGCATAATGTAATGAAACATTGATACTTCTGCAGAGAAGTGTATATCCATGTTTATGCCAAGATATGAAGACTGTAAATACCTTCATGCTTCAAACTTAGAGAAACACAAAAACACTTTAGTTTTTATAGCTTTTGAAGCTAGGCATTATGGATTTGCATAAAGGCCATAATGATCAAATCAATATTTTATTGACATAGGAAGAGACAAATAGACTAGTGAAACAGAGAACCCAGAAAAAGTCTACCGTTAAGATGTGTCCAGGAAGGTAAATCAGTTCACAGGCAAAGGTGATTTGATAAGTCGTGCTGCTACAGCTGGCTATTTGGAAAAGTACCAAAAGTGTAAAACCGTCTGTTTTATTCGTATGTGCGTGCTTGCTAAGTCACTTCAGTTGTGTCTGACTCTGCGACCCTGTGGACTGTAGCCTGCCAGGCCCCTCTGTCCATGGGATTCTCCGGGCACCAATACTGGAGTGGGTTGCCATGCCCTCCTCCAAGGGATCTTCCTGGCTCAGGGATAGAACCTGTGTGTCTTGTGTCTCCTGTATTGCCAACTAGTGCCACCTGGGAAGCCTGTTGTACTCGTATCTAAAAATAAATTCCAGATCAAGAAGAGCTTAGTAAGGAAAGCTAGGAAATTATGTATAACCTTGTGTGGAAGAGACCTAGCAAGGATAGAAACCTGGAAGCTATAGAATAAAAGATAGCTGCTTGTCTCTTCAGATATAGAAAATGTGGCAGAAGAGACGCAGTGATATAGAGTCATTTGAAAAACAATAGATCTGGGAAAAATGTGCAATGCAGAGGACAGATAAAATTTAGGAGCCAGTTTAATATGCAGGAACTCTTATAAGTTGACAAGAAAAGGATAAATGGAAAAATGGGCCATTCCATGAGGAGCATATGAAAAGATGCTTATATTCAGTAGTAATCAAGGAAATGTAGATGAACTCAACAGTGAGATGCCCTTTTCTCTGGTCAAACTGACAAAAATATTTTTTTTTAATTGCTTACAGGGATGTGGGGGGAAAAAAGGGTACTCTTCAGACATTGTTGGTAAAAGTGAATTATAGTTCTTTTTTATTATAAAAGATGCTCAATATCACTAGTCATTAGAGAAAGGCAAATAAAAACCACAGTGAGATGTCACCTCACACTCACTAGGATGGATTCTGTCAGAAACCCCCAGAAACACTAAGTGTTGGATAAGGTTGTGGAGAAATTGGGACTCTCGTGCACTACCAGTGGGAATTTAAAATAGTGCAGCTGCTGTGGAAAACGGTATGGCAGTGCCTCAGAAAATTGAAAAAGAGAGCTACCATATGATCCAGCAATCCCATTACCCCCTGAAATTGGAAGCAGGATCTTTTTTTTTTAATTTTTGGCTGTGCTGGGCCTTAACTACCGCATGGACTTCCCTCTGGTTTCGGCGAGTGGGGGCTGCTCCCCAGGACTACCCTCTAGTGTGTGGGCTTCTCGTGGTGGCGGCTTTTCTTGTTGCGGAGCGTGGTCTCTAGGACAAGTGGGCTTCCATAGTTGCAGCACGTGGGCTCAGTAATTGCGGTTCCCAGGCTCTAGCGCCCAGGCTCAGTGGCTGTGGTGCGTGGGCTTAGTTGCTGTGCGGCATATGGGATCTTCTTGGATCAGGGATCAAACCTGTGTCTCCTGCATTGGCTGGTGGGTTCTTTACCACTGAGCCACCAGGGAAGCCCTGGAAGCAGGATCTTGAAGAGAGATTTGCACACCCATAGCAGCAGGGTGTGCTGGCAGGCTACAGTCCATGGAGTTGCAGAGTTGGGCACGACTGAGCACACACATACATACATATTATTCAGCCTTCTAAAGGAAGACAGACAAGAGCACATACTGAATTAGTCCATTTATATGAAGTTCTAGAACAGGAGTGTGTCTTCTCCCTCAGACGTGTTCCCCCACTCCATGGTCAGGTCCAGGACCTCATGCCTTTGGGTTTAGCTTAAATATCTCTCTGGAGTCTTCCTTGGCCAGTCTGGTGGGACCCACTCTCTACTTTCCTATCACCCAGGCTAGATCAGGAAAGCTGTGTTCAGGTATGCTCACCGAACACTCTGGGGGCCTCCCAGCCCTCCTCACCCCTTTCTCACTCTGCTGGGCTCTGGTTCCCAAAGACATGTCCAGTGACAGAAGCTTACTCTGACAGCCTGCCAGTTGGCACCCTGAGTAGGCTACAGTCTCGCTGGGGTCTCTGCCTGGGCCTGGGCCTGGGCCTGGGCCCCGGTAAAGCTGGTGGGAGGAGACTGGGAGGAGGGGTCAGAGGCTGCTGTGACTGGCCTTGACTCTGCCTGGTGGTTCAGCTCTGCCCTCATCTGCCCTCCAGGAGCTGGGAAGGAACAGGACGAATGGGACGTGATTCACTGGAGCTGGGAGAGGGGACGGCCCCGCTCCTGCCTCCCCTTGGCCACTGGTTAGCAGATGGCCTGAGTTCAAGGTCTCCCTGATTAGGGTGGAACAGCCTCTGCTGGCGTAATTGGGCCATGACCAGCCCCTTCTGTTGACAGCACAGTGGCCTTCAGGTGGCTCATTTCTTTGTTACATATACCTCATTTTGTTAACCCATTTGGTTTCGGGGCGCTTTTGGTACCCTTTAGCCTCGAAGAGTGTGGAGCTACTGTAATGTGGCATGAAGTTGGAGGTTTGAGGGTAACAGGAAGAATTGGCACCCAATGAATGAGAAGCCACAGGGCATTTGGCAGAACCCTAGGCCTAGGAGCCCATGGCTGACTTTGGTGACCCTGAGCCCCACGTGGTTCCTCTCAACTCTTGCAGATCCATTTCCCTCTAGCTCTGGCTCAGAGATTCTTGAAAGATGGTTTGTTGACCACTGATCATGTGGTGGGTGTCCTGTGAGGGCTCCTCCAGGTGTGTGGGTTGACACAGAGTTGGGTTTCCTAAGTTGGGTAAATTCCTGAGTCTGCCAAAGGAGAAGAGGTGAAATTGAACAGACACTTGAGCTGGTCCTGGAGGATAAGAAGCTGTTTGTGAGGTGACCTGGGAGTAGAGGCAAGGATATTGTAGGCAAAGAACAGCTATGTAAGACTGCTTTTAGAAATAACACGATAGAAGCACAGAGAGATGACCTCAGGGTCACACAGGCAGAAGGAGTAGGCCAGGATCTCAGATGCAGGTGTGACTCAAGTATGCATGAGAATTGGCCAGGAGGGCCTGTTAAAAGTACAAATTGCTGGGCCACACCCCTGGGACTTCTGATTGGGTAGGCCTGGAGTAGAGCCTGAGAGTCAGCATTTCTAACAAATTCTGGGTGATGCCAACATATTCTGTGGATCAGGGACCCACACTTCAGGAGCTCCTGATGTAAAACGAGAGGTGTAACCATTCCCCCTTTTGTTATCTTCATAGCAGAGAAGGTGCTTCTCCACCAGTTGACCCTGGGTTAGCCTCAGCCAGGCAGGGGGTATTGGGAAGCCAGCAGTTCATGGGCAGTTGGTTTGTGGCTAGGACTGTGCCAGTCTCTTGACAAGTGTCATATGCATCTTCGTGACAGCTGATGAAACTGAGGCTAAGAAAGGTCAAAGTTGTTTCCTTGTCCAAGACCACAGAGCCAGACCCTGGGGTAACAGTTTTGGGGTCACTTTTGGGCCGCAGAGGGGGGCAGCTAGCACGAAGCAGGTTAGAAGCATCCTAGGAAGGCGTCGTGGGAGAGGGTGGATTTGAAATGGATAGCTTACAGGCCGAGGGGAGGAAGCCGCTGACCTTTTCCCTCCGGAATGCTCTTTCTGGCCTGAGAGCTGAGGAAAAGTTTCTCAGAGGGGCTGAGGCTGGAGTTCTCCTGACAGCTTCACTCTGCTGTGAAGGACTTTCAAAGCACTTATCATTTGGTCTGCCCGACATTCCTGTGAGGTGGGGACTTATCCTTGCTGATAAGGACTCTGAAGCTCCCTGGGGATCTTCCCGACCCAGGGATCGAACCTGCATCTCCTACATTGGCAGGTGGGTTGTTTAACCACTGAGCCACCAGGGAAGCCCATTAAAACCATTAATAGGTTAAGTAATTTGCCAAAAACGAAATAGCTAGTGTGTGACAAGCCTGGATTAGAACGCAGGTTGTCCAACTTCAGTGTTGGGTCTTATTTCCTGGACTGCCTTTTTTTTTTTTTTAAGTGGTTGCTATTTATTGAAGCAGATACTTTGCAGGTACTCTCATTACAACTCAATGAGATAGATGTGTATTAAATCCCATTTTAAAGATGTGGAAACTGAGGTTCTAAGTGCAGTGCGTTGCCCAGGCACTCAGAGATGGGACTGGCTTCATGTCTTGGAACGTGTCTTCTCCTCCAGTGCCTCTTAGCCTTCTCTTCCTGGCACTCAGAGATGGGACTGGCTTCATGTCTTGGAACGTGTCTTCTCCTCCAGTGCCTCTTAGCCTTCTCTTCCTTCCTCAGCTTATCACACAGACCTTCAACCACCACAACCAGCTGGCACAGAAGGCCCGGCGGGAGAAGCGAGCTCGGCAGGAGACTGAGCGGCGGGAGAAGGCAGAGCGGGCAGCCAGGTTGGCCAAGGAGGCCAAGTCAGAGACCTCTGGGCCCCAGATCAAAGAACTGACTGATGAGGAGGCTGAGAGGCTACAGCTGGAAATTGACCAGGTAGGAATGGGCTTGCCTCCCCTGCCCCCTGACCCCATGGACACTAGAAGTGGGGCCCCTCTTGCCACCTGTTTTCCCCTTTGCCACAGAAAAAGGATGCCGAGAATCAGGAGGCCCAGCTCAAGAATGGCAGCCTTGGCTCACCAGGGAAGCAGGTGAGATGGACTGGAGGGCTTTGGGAGCTTCTGGGGCTCTTTATCCACTCCCTTTCTCTGGAAGGTCCACCCCACCGTTCCCTTAGCTTTGGGAATCCTCCTCATACTCCAGGACCCCACATTGGACCAAAGGGGGATTTAAAAAACCCTCCAAAGCTCACTGGCTTAATTTAAGCCTTGGCAGGAAAGCCAGAGAGACAGAGATGGGCAGTGCTGCATGGACACCATGCGGGTGGGCTTGGGTCCGCGGTGGGTTTTTCTGACACCCCTAGGGCATGTTCTCCTCAGGGCTCCTCCCGCTCCCACATAATCCTTGGGGCACTCCTTCAGCTCTTCAGAGGTTCTGGTCTGGGGCTGGGTCCCCACCCTCCAGACAGAGAAGAATGAAGCTGACCATTTGGCAGGCTGGTTTTCCTTTAGAACAACTCTGCTGGAGCCACCTCCTGACCTGCTCTGGGCTGGGCTTCCTTCCCAAGTCCCTTGGCTGGGTCCCCGGGGTCTGTCTCTGAGTGCCGCCACCCCCCAGCTGTCCCACGGTCTCCCCATCTGAGCTCCTCTCGGGCAGAGCCGGCAGAGAGCCAAACAGGTTTTAGCTCTGACTTGCAGTGCGCTGGACTGGGCAGGGACCAGGTCTGCTGTGTTGTCTGTGGCTGTATGTGCCGTGCCAGCCAGTGGGGTTCAGTCTGGGTCTGTCAGGGAAGCAGCCAAGCACCCCAATTGTGAGCAGGAGGCCGAGGAGGAGGAGGAGGAGGAGGACGAGAAGGACAAAGGGAAACTGAAGCCCAACCTCGGCAACGGGGCGGACCTGCCCAGTTACCGCTGGACCCAGACCCTGTCGGAGCTGGACGTGAGTGCGGGGGCTGGGGTGGTGGGGAGGCAGCTGGCCTGGGGCGCCTCCTGACTGCTCCTGCCCCGTGCAGCTGGCTGTGCCCTTCTGCGTGAACTTCCGGCTGAAGGGGAAGGACGTGGTGGTGGACATCCAGCGGCGGCATCTCCGGGTGGGGCTCAAGGGACAGCCAGCGATCGTGGATGGGGAGCTCTACAATGAGGTGAAGGTGGAGGAGAGCTCGTGGCTCATCGAAGACGGCAAGGTGGTGACGGTGCATCTGGAGAAGGTGCGAAAAGTCCCGCCTCCTGCCCTCTGTCCTAATTGGCTGTTCCTGAACTTTGGGGGCCTCATGGGCATATCTTATTTCATCCCCACAGTAAGACTTCTATAGTAGGTCTGTCACATTTTAGAGTCAGAAAAAGGGCAGCCCAAGAGATCTGCCCAACTTCTGCCTCTAGGAGAGGGTGGAGTTAAGGATCAGGATTGTCTTTAGTAGCAAAGCCTTTTCCTTTCCATTAGGTTTTTGTTGTTCTACCAGTTTATTCCTACCAACCCATCTCCCTCCACCCTCACGCACGCGTGCTCAGTCATGTAACCCCATGGGCTGCAGCCCGCCAGGTTCCTCTGTCCATGGACTTTTCCAGGCAAGACTACGGGAGTGGGTTGCCATTTCCTTCTCCAGGTCCATTAGGTTTTTTTCTAGTTTTTATTTTGGGTCTGAATTTTTATTATGAGTCTTAGTTGCCATGTGCAGGATCTTCCCTGTGGCATGTGGGATCTTTAGTTGCAGCACATGGGACCTAGTTCCCTGACCAGGCATCGAACCTGGGCCCCCTGTCTTGGGAACTCAGAGTCTTAACCATTGGACCCACCAGGAAAGTCCGTCCATTAGGTTTGTATCGATACAAGCATTCAATTCAGCAAATACTTGAACACCTGCTACGTGCCAGAGACTGTTCTAAGTGCTGGAGGGAAAACAGTGAACAAGACGTAGAAAACTATGCCCCTCGGGAGTCCTGTGTTCTCCCCTCTCAGAGAACTGGGATACAGACCCCAGTAAATGAACGTGGTCTCTGTGAAGTGCCAGGGTCCAAGGGAAGTGTCCCATGGCACATACTGCCTGGCCCAGCCTACCTGACCCCCTTGGCTGCCTCTCACTCAACCCTCTGTGCCCTTGCCCTTGCGTTTCCTCCCACCTGGAATGTCCTTCCCTGCTTTTTAACGTGGCTCACGCGAGTCATTTAAGGCCCAGCCCATGTGTGTCGTCCTAACCTCTCCCTCCACCTGGGTGAGTATCTCCCTCTGTACTTTATTCTTTCCCTTATCATGCTGACTGTCTCCGTGTCTGTCTCCCCCAGCCACCGGGGAGGGCAGAGGTCTTGCCCATCTGCCCCTAGGTCCCAGTTCAGCCTCGCAAGCCCCTGATGCAGGATGTGGCTGGGAGAGCGTTTGGTTCTGGAAGAGCGGGGGGGTGGCCACCAGGGTCCAGAGTGAGCCACCACCCGTCCCCGGGTGGCCCTCCTCTTCCTTTCAGATCAACAAGATGGAGTGGTGGAGCCGCTTGGTATCCAGTGACCCCGAGATCAATACTAAGAAGATCAACCCCGAGAACTCCAAGGTGAGCTCAGGCTGGTTGGAGGAGCTGCGGTTGGGAGGTTTGGGGCCTGGGTGGCCCCAGGGCTTCACCCACCCTGTCACTTTCTGCCCCTAGCTGTCAGACCTGGACAGTGAGACCCGTAGCATGGTGGAGAAGATGATGTATGACCAGAGACAGAAGTCCATGGGGCTGCCTACCTCCGATGAGCAGAAGAAACAGGAGATTCTGAAGAAGTGAGCAATGCAGAGATGGGGGTTTGGGGAGGTGTCAGTTTGGGACCTGGGTGACAGCGGCGAGTGTTTACTGAGCAGAACACAGGAGCTGCCCCGCCCCTTCCAGGACGAGCCAGCCAAGTTTATGGCTTTATAGCCTTGGCTTGCCTCCCCTAATCACTTACTGAGGTCATCTTGAGGGCAAGGCCACCACAGGATAGGAAAGGGTAACAGGCGGTCACAGTCACCAACAGAAAAAGTAGTGCCGGTATTGGCACCTCAGCATCCAACCTTGGGGAGACCTTGGGGGCCCCACTCCTGCCTGGCATGGCTCCAGGTTGCTGAGAGTTGTAAACAGATGAGACCTCATGTTGGAGGCTGAGAGAAAGGGGCAAAGTTGGGGGACGGATGGCCTGTCCCACCTTCCCGCTTTGTCTCTGCAGGTTCATGGATCAGCATCCAGAGATGGACTTTTCCAAGGCCAGATTCAACTAGCCCCTGTGTGTGCTCCCCTGAACTCTCCAGGCTGAACTCCCGGCTCCCCACTCTCCTCTCCCACCCTCCCTGGGACTGGTGGGCCGCAGGGCCAGGGCAGGCACGGGGCTGGCCGGCACACACAGGTCCCAGGCCATCATGGGAGAAGGGTTGGGGCCTTGGGGGGTCTTGTCCTCCCCAGCTGGCCTGCTGTTACACATTAAAACCATTTACCCAATTCCACTCGTGTCTTCTCTTCTCTCTGGCCTTTCTCTGGGGTTCAGGCCTCTTAAGACTGCTGCTGCCACCTGGGGGCTTGGCTGCTCACCCAGGCTCTGCCATGTGATCTAGGGCAAGTCCTTGTCCCTCCCTGGGCTCAGTTTCTCATTCCTTAGAGGATTCAGACAAGGCTTTTAGTCTGTGTATGATTTTGAACAAAAGGTGTTGGTTACAGGCATCAAACATATGTCAGATTCTCCCAGGGGCCCATGACTCTGCAGCATTTAAGACCAGCCTGACTTGATTTCTGTTTTCATCTCTGAGACAATTTCCCACTGCACTGGGTCTGTCCTCTAGTCCTGGAGCAAGTGTTTCTAAAACTACACACTACTTCCCAGAGGCAGAGAGCAAGCAGCAAAGGCTAGGGGCACTGCCTAGGCCTCAGATGGGCTTTGTGTGTGGTGGGGATCTGGCTGGGAAGGCAGGGGGAAGCCCAATGGAGCCTGTTGTGTGTCTTTGACCTGGACCCTTGCAGATTTTAGGGCTTCTCAGAGTGAGCCACTGAGGCTGTGCTCAGGCTGGAGAGGTGTTCTCTTTTGCCCCAATCCAGCCACCAGAGCTGACCCTTGCCCCGCTTTGGCAGGAAGTACAGGTCACAGTGCAGAGTGCCATAGAGGTTATGGTAACAAGAGGAATGGGTTCACTTGCCCAGGGTGCTGTGCTCTGTGAGCCACGGGTGACCCCTGAATTTCTAGGACACAGCATATGTGTCCTTTTGGCATCTCAGAATAGCTTGTTAAAGACAAGCTATGCAGTATTTGGCTTTGTCTGTTTATCAAACTTACAAACCCCTTTTTCTGGGAATGCCAGTAGTGGTTCCCAAGGCTGAGCTTGGATAATGGGGCTCAAAAAAATCTTTGGCCCCAGAGGCCCATTTTCTAAGGTCAGATTGCTTCTTGGCAGGAAAGCTGTGACAAACCTAGACAGCGTCTTAAGGAGCAGAGACATCACTTTGCTGACAAAGGACCGTATAGTCAAGGCCACGTTCTTTCCAGTAGTCATGTAGGGATGTGAGAGTGGGACCATAAAGAGCAGAGAACCAAACTGGTGCTGGAAACAACCCTCGAGGGCTCCCTTGGAAAGCAAGGAGATCAAAACAGTCAATCTTCAGGGAGTCAACCCTGAATATTCTCTGGAAGGCCTGATGTTGAAGCTCTAATACTATGGCCACCTGATGCAAACAGCTGACTCATTGGAAAAGACCCTGATGCTGGGAAAGATTGAGGGCAGGAGGAGAAGGGGACGACGTGGATGGTGTCACCGATTCAATGGACACGAACTTGGGCAAACTGGGAGATGGTGAGGGACGGGGAGGCCTGTCATGCTGCAGTCTGTGGGGTTGCAAACAGTCGGACACGATTTAGTGACTGAACAAGGGCCAAGGCTAAGGTGGAGGGGCTGTAGCATGACTCTGCTCTGTCCAGTGATATCCCTGGGCTCCAGTGCCCCATGGTCATTTTCCTCACCATTTAAAAAAATTTTTTTGGTGGCCACACTGTGGCATGTGGAATCTTAGCTCCCCGATCAGGGATTTAACCCTTGCCCCTTGTGAAAGTGAAAGTTGCTCCGTCGTGTCTGACTCTTCGTGACCCCATGGACTAGCCCGCCAGGCTCCTCTGTCCATGTAATTCTCCAGGCAGGAATACTGGAGTGGATTGCCTTTCCCTTCTCCAGGGGATCTTCCTGACTCAGGGATCGAACCCCAGTCTCCCACTTTGCAGATAGGTTCAGCCACCAGGGAAGCAGTGGAAGTGCAGAGTTCTAACTACTGGGCTACCAGGGAATTCCTGGCCTGTGGTTACTTTCAATCACCAAGGGCCACGACCTGGATGGAACAGCAGAGCCTAAGGAGGGCGGCCAGTTCTATCACTGGTACTGAGCCTGCGGTCATGGCCACAGGGACCATCCATTGTGTCCAATAGGAAACTGAACAGACAAGCAGTTTGTCTAGTCAGCTTCCAAGGGTGCCCCTGAGGACAGGAGAAAGGGCAGTGGGGGCGGCTGCAGGTGAAGTGGGGCAGAGAGGGGCCCCGGACACCTAGCTTTATCTGTGGGGACTTGGCCGGCGGGCCTGCTCTGGTCTCACTGAGGACAGACACACCCCTGTGTGTGAGGAGTGGCAGGAGCCTTCTGAACCCGCAGAGCTCCATTGGTGAAGAATCCGCCTGCAATGCAGGAGACCCTGGTTTGATCCCTGGGCTGGGAAGATTCCCCTGGAGAAGGGAAAGGTTACCCACTCCAGATTCTGGCCTGGCAAGGGTCCCAAAGAGTCAGACATGACTGAGCGACTTTCACTTTTACTTTTCTGAACCCAGCTGGGCTCTGATGTCCATACAGGGGACATCATACAGGTCAGTTTGCCAGCTTGGGGGCAGAAGTGCCAAGAGGCCAGCTTCTGGGTACAGAGCCACAGTTACTAGTATGTGACCCTCTCAACTCCTTAATGCCCCTGAGCCCCAGCCCCTGTCAAAGAATGACCCCACCCCAAGAAGACACCAGGGATCCTCGGTGCTGTCGGCTCCAGGGAGAGATGGAGGGAGCCTCAGGCCTGAGGTGGGGAGCGCGGAGGCTGACGTGCTCTTAGGGTTTGGGGAAGCTGCAAGGATGGCCAGAAGCGGCCACATGTGGGCAGTGAACTGGGGCAAAAGGTCTGCTTAGACAGACCTCTCAACCATGACAGAAGCCACTTGATAAATCCTTCTAAGATACAGACACTGCACTTGTCTCGATCTCCTGGAACTCACTGTGATGAGCCTGAGAGATGGGCCTTACTGCTCTCAGTTCAGCCTTCTGATCTCAACCCCATGGCACTAAGCCAGGATGGATGCTCTGTGTGGTCTTCTGCTCCAGGCAGCAGTTAGGCAAATGAGACAGAAAGGACAGCATGACAGCCAAGATGAGCAGACAGATATCTATTAAGTTTGTACTATGGTCACATTAGTATGTAGAACACCAGCCAAGAACCTAACTGCTCAACAGAACATAACATGGTGTGGGCACTGTCCACAGAGTTCCAGACAGAGGTCCTGCCTGCCCTCAAACCCAATACATTTAAGACAAGCTTCTTTGAGCTGTTACCCCTCTATCCTGGGGAGGGGGAGGACTGCATGATAGATTATGGGTTGTATGTTACAGGGGGAGCGTGTTATGGGGGTGGAGTTGGGATTCAATCCCAGAAGTCCCCTCCTCAGCTTTTGCTTTCCATGACCCAGGCCTTCTGAAGACTGGGCAGGAAGGAACAGGCCCAGGCAGGGCCCAGGCCAGCGAGGGACCCCGGGGGAACGTGGGCACCACAGCCCAGTGAAATGCATGTGGCTCGGGAACCATTCAGCCAAGGCGGGAGGAGCCAGAGTGGGCACTGCTTCTGGGCTCCAGGCCCTGCCTCCCACAAAGTGGGGCTCTGGTCCCTCTCTTCATGCTGTAGACTGTACTTCTCTCAGATGGGGTGGCAGGACTGGGCCTGGCGAGGGTTAGCAGTACACCTGGAGCAGGGGTGCCCCTGAAGAGTCTGTGTCGGTGCCCTGGAAGGATGAGTCGTGGCTGGCAGGGTATCCTGCTGGGGAAGGAAGGAGGAAACAGAGGCTCAGAGATGGGGAGGAGCTCATGCAAAGCACTCGGGCAGGGAACAACCTGCTGAAAAGAAACAGAGGGGGACTTGAGCCTGGGTCAGGTTCGTCCTGGCTGGGTGAGCCACTCAGCTTCTTCGCCTCTCTCAACCCCAGTCTTGCTCCCTGTAAAGGGGAATGACCCTGCCAAGGGTCATTCCCAAGGGGAATGAAAACCAAGAAGATAGCTGTAGAGACCACACAGGGTGCCTTTTCAGCAGCAGTGGGTGCCCGTCTCCCCCGCCCTCCACTTTCCTCTCCAGTGACCGGGGTTTCGATTCAGGCTCTAGGCACCTGCCCACCTCCTGGCTCAGGGGCATCCCCCTGAATCTCTCCCAGCGGAATCTTTGAGCCAGCCTGCAGGACAGATATAGGGTAAGAGGCTGCTCGGGCCTCTCCTCCTTTTCTGACCCATCCTCACCCACCCCAGGAGGAAGCTGGGAGAGGGGCAGGTTGGGGGCCGCGAGGGCTGTCCCCTCTCCTCTCCGCACTCCTCATCACGTCAGGACCAAACCTGGGGCTCCATAGGGTCTCAGCTTCCTGGCAATGGCATCTGCGGTCGTCTCCTGGGAGATCTGCACCGTGAGTTCTAGGGAGGGAACACCAGGGGCAGTGGTGGTTATCACATCCTTTCAATCTCACTCCCCACTTCTCAGCCCTTTGCTGGGTTAGAGAAACATTGTGTGTGTGTGTGTGTGTGTGTGTGTACACGCACTGGGTTAGGGAAACATCATGTGTGTGTGTGTAGAGAAACGAAGTTTACAAAACGACACGGAGTGTGTGTGTGTGTGTTTGTGTACACGCACTGAGTTAGAGAAACGTGTGTGTGTGTGTACACGCACTGGGTTAGAGAAACATCGTGTATGTGTGTGTGTACACGCATTGGGTTAGAGAAACATCGTGTGTGTGTGTGTGTGTTTGTGTACATGTACTGGATTAGAGAAACATCGTGTGTGTGTGTGTGTATGTGCGCTGGGTTAGAGAAACATCATATGTGTGTGTGTAGAGAAATGATGTTTAAAAAGTGACATGGAGGGTGTGTGTATATCGTGTGTGTGTGTGTGTGTAGGTAGAGAAATGATGTTTAAAAAGCAACATGGAGTGTGTGTGTGAGTGTGCACGCGTGCTGGATTAGAGAAACATTTTGTGTGCGTGTGTGTGCACGCGAGCGCACGTGGTGGGTTAGGGAAACATCATGTGTGTGTCTGTGAGTGTGTAGAAAAACAATGTTTAAAAAACGACATGGAATGTGTGTTTTGTGTGTGCATGTGCGCTGGGTTAGAGAAACATCATGTGTGTGTGTGTGTGTAGAGAAATGATGTTTAAAAAGCGACACAGAGGGTGTGTTTGTGTGTCTGTCTGTCTGTCTGTCTGTACAATGGTGGATGGGGGGTTTAGTTAGGCCAGCACAGGTCAGAGGTCCAAATTCATATGGGTACCTGGGTCCTGTTAACCAGACTAGCTGGCTAGGCCTGGAAGCCCCTCTGGCAGGTAGCAGCCGGGGACAGAAGGAGCCTGTGAGGGAACGTAGAGGGCTGGAGAGCAAGGTGGAGAAAGAGCTGGGACCCGCTGAGGGGTGGATCCACAGCGGCCAAAGAGCCCAGTGTAACCCTCCCTGGCCAAAGCCTCTTCCGCTCCGTCCCTCGGGCCGTGGCACCCCACCTACCATCCTGGCTGAGCCCTGAGCCCACCATGGTTTCGTGGCCGCTGTCTGGGGCAGCTGCAGCTGGGGCGGCCGCCCGGCTTGAGCGCCCCTCTGCCGTCTGCGGGCGGGCGCGGCTCTTGCGGGTACTGATGCGAATGATGCCGCGTACCAGGCGGCCCTCAGCGTCCTGCTCATCCAGGTGGTAGTCCTGGGTGATGCTGCTGATAAGGTCCGAGATCTTACTGGTCTTCTCCAGGAACACAGTGTCTGAGGTGCACTTGGCCAGCTCGTCGATCTGGTGTACACTGAACAGCTCTGTCAGCTTCTTGAAGATGAGCACGTCGATCTCTCGGCTGGACATGGAGCCACTGCCTATCTCGGGCAGGTCCAGGTCCGACTCGTGGAAGGAGTAGTACTCCTCGGAGCCCCGGGGACTGCTGGCGAGGGTGCTGGGCAGGCTGTGCCGCATGGGTGGGGGGTCAGCCAGCTGCTCCTTGCAGCAGGAGTCCGCGTCGGGGGCGGGGGAGGTGGTGCTGCGGTAGGGGTACACCGGGATGCCTTTGAGCTTGACGTCGGGGTAGCTGAAGCTGCTCCCCATGGCCGACTTGAGCCGCTGGCCATCCCGCCGGCTGGGAGGCGCATGGTCAGGGCTGGGGGGCACGCCGTTGTGCTCCTTGACCCAGTTGGCTTCAGCGGCCCCTTCAGGGGAGTCCCCCGAGGACAAGCAGGGGCTGCAGCCCCGTGCACAGGCCCCGCAGCGCTGCAGGCAGTCCCGGCAGCGGCGGAAGCAGAAGGCCGCCCGGCACCAGTCCCATACCCAGGGTCGCCAGAGCAGGCAGCAGGCGGGGGGCTCGGGAGTCTGCTCGGCAGAGCCGGAGATAAAGGTAAGGCTCTCGGGCCCGTGGTGCCCGGGGTCCTTGGGGTCTGGTCTGCGGGTGCGGCGGCTTGGTGGGGCCCGGGCTTGCTCATCGTAGGTCTCCAGGCATAGTTCTGCTGGCCGCTCCCAGGGTCCCAAGCGTGGGGGCCCGGATGATGGGCGGGGGTGTCCGGGGCGGGGCATGGCTCACTGCATGGTCTGCTGTAGCCAGATGCCTGTGAGGGAGAGGCCAGGAGGGAGACAGGGTCAGAGGTTGGGGCACGTGCCTGCGCTGAGACCTAAGGAGCTTCCCACTTCTGGCTTCTGAGGTCTGTGATGTGGATGGGCCCTAGTATGCCCATGAACCCTGTCCCCTTGCTTCCCCAAAGAGGAAATTCTTTTTGGCCTCTAACCTATATATCAAAACCTCCTGGGATTTCATACGCATTGGGATGGCTACTATTAAAAACAGAAAATGACAAGCCTTGAAGACATGGAGAGGGTGGAACCTTTGTGCATTGCTGGTGGGGATGCAGAGTGGCACAGCTGCTCTGGAAAACAGCGTGGTACTTCCTTGGAAAGTTAAATGTAAAATTAGCATATAACCCAGCTGGTTTACACCCCAAAGGATGGAAAAACAGGCACTCAAACAGATATTTGTATACCAATGTTCTAGCAGCATTACTCACAATAGGCAGAGATGGAAACAACCCAGTGTCCATTGATGGATGAATGAATAAAAAAAAAAAAAGAAGCTGTATACACACAATGGAATATTATTCAGCCCTAAAAAGGAATGGAATTCTGATACATGCTATAACAAGGAACAACTGCTTCAAAATTGAGAAAAGAGTACGACAAGGCTGTGTATTGTCACCCTGCTTATTTAACTTATATGCAGAGTGTGTGTGCTCAATCACTCAGTCGTGTCTGACTCTTTACCACCCCTGTAGCCTGCCAGGCTCCTCTGTCCATGGAATTTTTCCAGCAAGAGTACTGGAGTGGGTTGCCATTGCCTCCTCCAGGGGATATTCTCGACCCAGGGATTGAATTGTCTCCTGCATCTCCTGCATTAGCAGATGGATTCTTTACCATTGCACCAGTAGAGTACATCATGCAAAATGCTGGGCTGGATGAATAACAAGCTGAAATCAAGACTGCTGGGAGAAATATCAACAAGCTCAGATATGCAGATGATACCATTCTAATGGTAGAAAGTGAAAAAGGACTGAAGAGCCTCTTGATGAAGGTGAAAGAGGAGAATGAAAAAGCTGGCTTAAAACTCAACACTCAAAACACTAAGATCATAGCATCCAGTCCCATCACTTCATGGCAAATAGAAGGGGAAAAAGTGGAAGCAGTGACAGCTTTCATATTCTTGGACTCCAAAAGCACTGTGGACAGTGACTACAGCCATGAAATTAAAAGTTGCTTGCTCCTTGGAAAGAAAGCTATGACAAACCTAGACAGCATATTAAAAAGCAGACATCACTTTGCAGTCAAAGGTCTGTACAGTCAAGTTACGGTTTTTGCAGTAGTCATGTATGGATGTGAGAGGTGGACCATAAAGAAAGCTGAGGGCCAAAGAACTGATGCCTTCGAATTGTGGTGCTGGAGAAGACTCTTGAGAGTCCCTTGGACGGCAAGGAGATCAAACCAGTCAATCCTAAAGAATATCAGTCCTGAATATTCACTGGAAGGACTGATGCTGAAGCTCCAATATTTTGGCCACCTGATGTGAAGAACCAACTCACCGGAAAAGACCCTAATGCTGAGAAAGACTGAAGGCAAAAGGAGGAAGGGGCTGCAGAAAGTTAGATGGTTACATAGCATCACCAACTTAATGGACGTGAATCTGAGCAAACTCTGGGAGACAGTGAAGGACAGGGGAGCCTGGAGTACTGCAGTCCATGGGGTCACAAAGAGTCAGACATGACTTAGCAACCAACCAACAAATAATGTAGATGAGCCTTGAGACATTATGCTAGGTGAAATAAGCGTGACACAAAAGGACAAACATTTTATGGTCCCACTTATATGAAATATCTAGAACAGTAAAAAAGTATACTGGTAGTTGCTGGAGGCAGGGGGAGAGTGGGAAGTTAGTATATAATGGGCAGAGTTTCAGTTTGGGAAAATGAAAACGTTCTGGAGATGGACGGTGGTGATGGTTATACAACAATATGAATGTATTTAATGTCACATACAGGCCTGTAACATCAACACCACTTAAAAATTAAAATGGTATATTTTATGTTAGATATATTTTACCACATAAAAAGAAAAAGCTCCTGGGATCTCACTTTTGGGGTAACGGTCTCCCTGAGTTTCTTCCTACTGTTGGTAAGCCCACCAGCACAGAGCCTGAGGCTGCTCAACAAATGTCTTTCCATCTGACTTGCTACAGAACCTGATCCTCACCACTTTCCCTTTCTTCCCCTCCTCCTTCAGATCAGACTTGGGAATCAACAGGTCCCCTGTCCATGTTTCAGTATGACTCAGACTGGCTCTCCTATCAACATTTAACATCAAGCACTGTTTTGCTGCCTTTGATTAGACAAGAAAGCAAGCCTCAAAATGCATCTTCTTTCCCATTTTGACTTGGTTGCTAGCAAGCTCAAATTTCACTGAACCTGGCCCTGTGTTAGGCACAGTAGAACCAAAAATGAATGAACTATAGATGCTATTCCTGTAATTCACACATGTTTTGTAGGGAAAACAGATGCTTAAAAGCTGGAACATGTAGGATATACGCAGCATTATGGGAGAAAATAACTGTCTGTGGGAACATTATGTCATGATGTATTTGGGAAGGTCCCTGATCACATGTCTGGCTCTAGGTGAATAATCACACCAAGATTATCACAACCAAGATAATCACGATGGAGTGATCACTCACCTAGAGCCAGACATCCTGGAATGTGAAGCCAAGTGGGCCTTAGAAAGCATCATTACTAACAAAGCTAGTGGAGGTGATGGAATTCCAGTTGAGCTGTTTCAAATCCTAGAAGATGATACTGTGAAAGTGCTGCACTCAATATGCCAGCAAATTTGGAAAACTCAGCAGTGGCCACAGGACTGGAAAAGGTCAGTTTTCATTCCAGTCTCAAAGAAAGACAATGCCAAAGACTGCTCAAACTATGGCACAATTGCACTCATCTCACACACTAGTAAAGTAATGCTCAAAATTCTCCAAGCCAGGCTTCAGCAGTATGTGAACCGTGACCTTCAAGCTGGTTTTAGAAAAGGCAGAGGAACCAGAGATCAAATTGCCAACATCCTCTGGATCATCGAAAAAGCAAGAGAGTTCCAGAAAAACATCTATTTCTGCTTTATTGACTATGCCAAAGCCTTTGACTATGTGGATCACAATAAACTGTGTAAAATTCTTCAAGAGATGGGAATACCAGACCACCTGACCTGCCTCTTGAGAAACCTATATGCAGGTCAGGAAGCAACAGTTAGAAATGGACATGGAACAACAGACTGGTTCCAAATAGGAAAAGGAGTACATCAAGGCTGTATATTGTCACCCTGCTTATTTAACTTATATGCAGAGTACATCATGAGAAACGCTGGGCTGGAATCAAGATTGCCAGGAGAAATATCAATAACCTCAGATATGCAGATGACACCACCCTTATGGCAGAAAGTGAAGAGGAACTAAAGAGCCTCTTGATGAAAGTGAAAGAGGAGAGTGAAAAAGTTGGCTTAAAGCTCAACATTCAGAACACAAAGATCATGGCATCTGGTCCCATCACTTCATGGCAAACAGATGGGGAAACAGTAGAAACAGTGTCAGACTTATTTTTTGGGGCTCCAAAATCAGTGCAGATGGTGACTGCAGCCATGAAATGAAAAGATGCTTACTCCTTGGAAGGAAAGTTATGACCAACCTAGATAGCGTATTAAAAAGCAGAGACATTACTTTGCCAACAAAGGTCCGTCTAGTCAAGGCTATGGTTTTTCCAGTGGTCATGTATGGATGTGAGAGTTGGACTGTGAAGAAAGCTGAGCGCCAAAGAACTGTGGTATTGGAGAAGACTCTTGAGAGCCCCTTGGACTGCAAGGAGATCCAACCAGTCCATTCTAAAGGAGATCAGTCCTGGGTGTTCTTTGGAAGGACTGATGCTAAAGCTGAAACTCCAATACTTTGGCCACCTCATGCGAAGAGTTGACTCTTTGGAAAAGGGTCTAATGCTGGGAGGGATTGGGGGCAGGAGGAGAAGGGGACGACAGAGGATAAGATGGCTGGATGGCATCACCAATTCGATGGACATGAGTTTGAGTGAACTCCGGGAGTTGGTGATGGACAGAGAGGCCTGGCATGCTGCGATTCATGGGGTCGCAAAGAGTTGGACACGACTGAGCGACTGAACTGAACTGAACTGAACTGATCACGTGGAGGACTTCCCTGGTGGCTCAGATGGTAAAGCATCCACCTACAATTCGGGAGACCCAGGTTCAATCCCTGGGTCAGGAAGATTTCCTGGAGAAAGAAATGGCAACCTACTCCAGTACTCTTGCCTGGAAAATCCATGGACGGAGAAGCCTGGTAGGCTACAGTCCATGGGATCGCAAAGAGTTGGACATGACTGAGTGACTTCACGTTCTTTCTCTCTGATCACATGGAAGGGTTTGCTGGGCAGTAACTATCCTTGGCCTAGATTTTCTGAGACATTAATCTTTTACTAGTGTCTTAGAACTGGTGATGTGAAGGGAACCTGGGACTGAATCTCAGGCTATCTGTATTCCAGTCCCAATTCTGGCTTTAACAGGTGATGTGCTTTGGGCAGATCAATGCTACCTCCCTACACACAGCCTCCATCATCTCTCACCCAGATACTATCAAGGCCCCCATTCTGGCCACCTCTGTTCCCTTCTACTTACTGCAGCCAGTGACAATTTAAAAAGCAGCAACAATGACAACAGTCACGAATCTGGAGGAACTAGGCAGACACAACTTTAATCAAGTGATCAAAGTTAACATTATTAATAATGGGACAAACCGACAGGATGTGTATCCTGGTACTACATGCTAAAAAGGATATAGCATCGCTTATGGAGTATTCCTGCCAAAAATGTATAACCTGAACATAATCATGAAAAGACATCAGACAAGCCCAAATTAAGGGACATGATAAGTAAATGGAATGTGCAATCCTGGATTGAATCTTGGATTCAATCTGGATAATCGGTAAAATTTAAAACTAGACTGCATATTATTTAATACCATTATGTCAATGTTAAATCACCAATGTTAAATTCACTGTGAAATAAGACAATGTTCTGATTCTTAGGCAGTGTACACTGAAGCATTTAGGGGTAAAGACGCATGGTATCTGCAACCTAATCTCAAAGGGTTCCTCCCAATAGGAAAGGTATGCGTAGACAGAAAAAGGGAGGGAATGTTAGGTGTGATGAATGCAGATGAGGAGGATACAGGAGTTCTTTATTCCTGCAACTTTTCAACCCATTCCCCTAGTTTCACTCAGCGCTCCTTCTCCAAGGACTCTCCAGAACCTCAAGTCAAATGGGAGCCCCTCCCCCCACAGCATTCTGCTTGGCTCTGAGTCAGCTGAATTGGCCTTGAACCCATTGTTTGAAGATAAGCCTATATGACCCAAGGGAACAGGGACTGTGCCTGACTCCTTTCTGCATCAGTGTCCAGATCAGGGTTGGTACAGTAAGTACTTCAGGAGACTGCTACATTCTGCATGACCTCTGGGTAGAACCAGGACCATTAGGTAGAAAGAGAAAGGGCTTGGGCTCCAGGCTGACTGGAGTGGGGGAAACAGCAGTCTGGTGAGAGTAAGGTGAACTCCCCCTCCAAAGGTTCCTAAACTGAAACTGTAATAGGTGGCTTGAAAGTCCCTCACAGTCCAGAGAGGCAAGTGGTTAAAAACCTTCTGCCTTGGTTTCAGCAATGCTGGGGTGGGTATGGATTTATTCATTCACTCAATTAATGAATATTTACTGAGAGCCTACTATATGGCGGACACTTCTAAATTCTGTGGATGAAGTGGTAAAACAGACAAAATTTCCAAACCTCAGGAGTTTGATTCTAGTGAAAGAGTTAATTATTGATAGCTTACATTGTTCTCAATGCTTAAATGTACTCAACCAATTAATTCTCAGAACGCTATTTGTAGGTATTATTGTTGTCGTTATACTGAGGCTAAAGAGAGGTTAAATTGTCAAAGCCACACATCTGTTTGAACGCAAGTGGCCCACTTCAATTTATATGCCACCCCATCTATTATTTGAGAGGAAGGGAGCAGTCAAAGTGGTCAGCTGCCAATTCCATGGATGAGCCTGTGCCCAAGGAGTGCTTGCATAGGGAGAGCCTTGCGTCTTGGGCTTAGCCCTTGGATCAAGAGGGTAGGCATTTCTACCCTGTTTGAACTACACTGAGCTCTGGGGTACCCAGGATTTGTAAGAACAAGAGGTTACTATTCATGGTTTCATTTACTGTCTTCTCCTCTACCTCCAAGGTTTTAGGAGTTGTCAAAGCTAGTGGAGGTGATGGAATTCCAGCTGAGCTATTTCAAATCCTAAAAGATGCTGCTGGGAAAGTGCTGCACTCGATACGGCAACAAATTTGGAAAACTCAGCAGTGGCCATGGGACTGGAAAAGGTCAGTTTTCATTCCAATCCCAAAGAAGGGCAATGCCAAAGAATGTTCAAACTACCGCACAATTGCACTCATTTCACATGCTAGCAAGGTAAAGCTCAAAATCCTTAGGCTAGGCTTCAATAATATATGAACTGAGAACTTCCAGATGTACAAGCTGGGCTTGGAAAAGGCAGAGGAACAAGAGATCCAACATCCACTGGATCATAGAAAAAGCAAGGGAATTCCAGAAAAACATCTACTTCTCCTTCATTGACTATGGTGAAGCCTTTGACTGTGTGGATCACAACAAACTGTGGAAAATTCTTAAAGAGATGGGAATACCAGACCACCTTACCTGTCTCCTGAGAAATCTGGATGCAGGTCAAGAAACAACAGTTAGAACTGGACATGGAACAACAAACTGGTTCCAAATTGGGAAAGGAGATCATCAAGGATGTATATTGTCACCCTGCTTATTTAACTTAGATGCAGAGTACATCATGTGAAATACTAGGCTGGATAAAGTTCAAGCTGGAATCAAGACTACCAAGAGAAATGTCAATAATCTCAGATATGTAGATGACACCACTGTTATGGAAGAAAGCAGAGGAACTAAAGAGCCTTTTGATGAAGGTGAAAGAGGAAAGTAAAAAATTTGGCTTAAAAGTCAACATTCTCCAGACCCAGGAATTCCCTGGCAGACTTCACCTTCCAATACAGGGGGTATGGGTCCGATCCCTGGTCAGGGAGCTAAGATCCCTCATGCCTCAAAAAACCAAACCATAAAACATAAACAATATTGTAACAAATTCAATAAAGACCCAAAAAAACCCCAAAAAACAAAAAAAACCTCAACATTCACAAAACTAAGATCATGGCATTTGGTCCTATCACTTCATGGCAAATAGATGGGGGAATAAATGGAAACAGTGACAGACTCTATTTTCTTGGCCTCCAAAATCTCTGTGGACAGTGACCGCAGCCATGAAATTAAAAGATGCTTGCTCCTTGGAAGGAAAGCTACAACAAACCTAGACTGCATATTAAAAAGCAGAGACATCACTTTGACAACAAAGGTCCATATAGTCAACGCTATGGTTTTTCCACTAGTCATGTATGGATGGATATGAGAGTTGGACCATAAAGAAGGCTGATCGCTGAACAATCGATGCTTTTGAGTTATGGTGTTGGAGAAAACTCTTGAGAATCCCTTGGACAGCAAGATCAAACCAATCAGTCCTAAGGGAAATCAACCTTGAATATTCACTGGAAGGACTAATGCTGAAACTGCAGCTCCAATACTTTGGCCATCTGATTCGAAGAGCCGACTCAATGGAAAACACTCTGATGCTGGGAAAGATTGAGGGCAGGAGAAGGGGATGACAGAGGGTGAGATGGTTGGATGGCATCGCCAACTCAATGGACATGCGTTTGAGCAAGCTCCAGGAGATCATGAAGGACAGGGAAGTCTGGCGTGATGCAGTCAATGGGGTTGCAAAGAGTTGGCCGTGACTGAGCGACTGAACAGCACCACCACCATTCATCAAATTCATCCAACAAATATTTACTGAGCACCTACCATGTGCCCAAGGCTGTGCTAAATGGGCTAGAAACAGGCTCCAGCTCAAGAGGATTTTTGCTTTCTTTAAGTGCTCATAATTGCCCTGTAAGTATTATATCTCCACTTTACAGATCACGACTCTGAAGCTCAGAGAGGTGAAGTGACTTGCCCAGAGACCAGGGAGGGAATGGAGCTGGATTTGTACTGTGGTCTGCCAGACTCTGAAGCCCCTGTAGTTTGTTCTACACCACAAATCTAGAAGGCAGGGTGGGATGGAGGAAAGGGGACAAGACCTGGGGCAAGGACAGTGCCTGGCTCCAGTTTCCCGCTTCTTTCTAGACCCTGAACCCTCCTGAAGTCAATCTCAGGCCATTTCGTCCTGGCTCTATCTCCCCCTTGCTGCTTTTGCCCCCACCTCCAAATTCCTAGGAACACCAGTCTCTTGCTTCAGCAGGAGGTCCTGCTGTGCCTGGGGTAAGGCTCCTGGCCTCAGTTTTCTCATCTTTAACGAGGGGAGAGAGGAATACCTTCAGGGGCCACCTTCAGGTTTAAATGAGATATTGCGTTCAGGGGCCTTAGAGCTTGTGCCTGGCACCTGGGAGGGCCTGGGTCTCTGGGCACCCCAAGGCACTGCAGGGATCGTCCTCAGGGTCAGAAGCCCCCAGACCCTGGCAGCCCTCCCCAAACTTCTAATTGGGGCTCTCCCACTCCCCCTTAGTCCCTGAGAACACACACATCGGAGGTCTCTCTCTGTTCCATCCCCTTCCTCCGAAGGTGACCAGGAGAGGCCCGGCCGCACCAGCCCAGCTGCGTCTGGCACATCCAACCTGCCGAGAGGGTCTCCCCAACCCTGCTCACCAAAACAGCCGTCGACTCGCGTGCCCGAGCATCCGTGCACCCTTGATCTCCGGCCCCAAAGTCTCAGTCCCCCGACTCCCGCCCCCTCGGGCATCTAGTCCTGGGGGCAAGGAAGAACCAGATCCCGGCTCTGCCGCTCGGGCTAGCACAGCCCCTACACCAGCGGTGCCCTCGGGGCAAGCACCACCCTCTCCGGCTGCAGGGGCCCTCCGCCCGCGGGAGGATCCAGCCTGTAGACACGGCCCCTTGGGGTGTGCATGGCCCCCGCTCCCCGCCCGCCCCCGCCTCCCCAGCAAGCACTGCTCCCACCTCAAGCCAGCGCCACCCTAAGGGCGAACCCGGCCCCCTCACCCCCCAGTCTGCCCGCCCAGCCTAGGCGCCCGCTCAGGCCGCTCCCTGGCCGGGCCCGGCCCGCGCACCCCGGAAGTGGGAGGGTGGCCCCGGAGGAACCGGCCCCTGGACCCTCGCCCGCCCGGCCGTAGCCTCGGGAGGGGGTCTTCCCACACTGGTGCCGCCCTGATTCGCGGCCCCTCGGGCCCGCGCGGGGCTTACCTGTCCCGCCAGGTGAGCCGCCTCCAGCTCGGCCCCTCCCCCCGCCCCCCCTCGCTGCTCACCTGGGGCGCAGGTGAGCGTCTCGCGGGAGCGCTGCACGGGCCGCCGCTGGGGACACACTTCCTGCCTCCGCGAAGCGCCTCCGCCGCGCACCTGGGCCGAGGCTCCGCCCCGGGAGCTGGGCGGGCAAGTTGGCCGGGCTCTGGCGCTCGACCTGCGGACTCGGAGAGCAGCGCTCGGCCTAGTCGGATTAAATGAGGCCTGGAGGGCACCGTGGACAGACGCTGGGCTCAGTCTTCTTTTCTGTTAAATGGGCAGATGGTCCTAGCAGTCTCTAGCGCCTGCCAGGCTTTAAAGGCTCAGCCCAAAGGGCATGTCTTCAGAGACGCCTTCCTTTTGGCCTGCCTGCTAACTCGCTTCAGTGTCCAACTCTGCAACCCAGTGTACTGTAGCCCCGCCAGGCTCATCTGAAAATGGGATTCTCCAGGCAAGAATACTGGAGTGGGTTGCCATGCCCTTTTCCAGGGGATCTTCCCAACCCAGGAATCGAACCCACATCTTTTATGTCTCCTGCATTGGCACGCGTGTTCTTTACCACTCTGGCCACCTGGGAAGCCTCCTCTTTTACAACTATGCCCGTCTGGTTTTCTGTTATATAGAGCAGTTCTCTGCAGTCCTTATCAAAATATTCAGCACACTATTCTCTTCTGTCTCCTCCTTTAGCCTCTGACTAGGGTATAGTCATGTTCCCCAGTGTCCTGGGTGCCCAGAGCAGGACCAGATACATAGGAGATGCTGAGCTCAGCTGGTAAAGAATCCGCCCTCAATGCAGGAGACCTGGGTTTGATCACTGGGTTGGGAAAATCCCCTGGAGAAAGGAAAGGCTACCTACTCCAGTATTCTGGCCTGGAGAATTCCATGGACAGTCCATGGGGTTGCAAAGAGTCGGACATGACCTAGTGACTTACACTTTCAGCAGATATTCTCTGCTGAGTGAACCACTGGGCTCTGATGACTCCCTTTGTCCTGAGGGGGCCTGGTTTGCCTGTTCTGACCAGTTCACTTTCTCTGTCCCAGGAAATCTGCAGAGGAAGACAAGGGCCTCTGCTCTGGGGCCTAGGAGCAGTGTGGAAGAGCAGACTGGGCTGTGCAGTCATGAAATACATCCCAGATGAGCAGAAGTGGCCAAAATAGGCCATGATCACTGCATCCCACGGGGTCTCTGTAAGAGACAATGTCATTGGCGGCAGATGTCAGCAGTCGGATTATTCTAGGTTCCTACTCCTCTTAATACCAACTTCATAGCAACTATAGCAGCAGTGAACAATGCTCTAGGGAGCATCTCCAGGATCCATGCTTAACCCTTTACTTGCATAGTATTATTTAATCCTTCCACCTGAGAATAACACCTCAGGTGTTATCATTTTTATTTTACAGGTGAGGAAACTGAGGCTTAGGAAGGGGAAATTATTTGCTCAGGCATTTGGCCCAAATGGTGTAACTTTGGGCAAGACGACTTCTCCAAACCTCATCTGTGGAAATAATAGTATCTCTCTCCAACTGGGAGAATTTCAAAAGGGTACAGATGCAAAGTGAGATAAAGGATATTGGAAGAGATCACTGAGGTAGGATGGGTAAGTGGAATTCAGTACCACTGAGCCCCTTCTTCTCCAGGTATACCAAAGATTCACTACCTCCTAATCCCAGATGGAGATACCGCCAATTAGGAGAGAACCCTTTGCCCGCTTTGGTTTGCCAAGTCCTCCCCTTCCCCAGCCAGGGTGGGACACTCCTTGGAAGCTAATTCCCACGGTGACTGGGGGGTTTCCTTCCCTATCTCACCTCTCAGGGCACCATGGCCTATTCTATAGGTGCCCTGCCATGTGCACAGAGTAGGTGCTCAATTTCAACCACAGACCCTCCATGACAGTCCTTCTCAGTACATCTTGTCCACATTCTCACCTGGGGTGGCAAGTGGCCACTCTAACTTCATTTGGACCTCAGAAAGTGAGTCATATCGTGTACAGTTGAATATCTGTGTACTGTAAGACCCAGTAAGTGTTTTCTGGGATACAGCCACAAGAATTTCACATATATACCAAGAGACATGTACAAGAACGGTGGCAGAAACATGGTTCACAGTAACCTCAAACTGTGGTGAAAACATCCAAATGCCGTTGATAGGAGATAAAGAAATGTGAAATAATTATATAGCAGTAGAAAATGAATGAAAAATAGCAGCATGGCTAGATCACAGTGATATAATACTGAGTGAAAAAACTGCGAGTCAGAGAAGAGTGCATGGGGAATGGTATCCTTTTCATAAAGTTCAAATACAACTGGAAGTACTATATTTAGGTATAATATTGGGTTGAACCATATTGCATAGCTATTTTTTGACCGGTTTTTAAAAATGAATTGATTAATTAATTTTTGGCTGTGCTGGAGCTTTATTACTGCCCGGGCTTTCTCTAGTTGCAGAGAGCAGGGGCTATTCTCTACTTGCGGTGCTCAGGCATCTCATTGTGGTGGCTTCTATTGTTGCAGAGCACAGGCTCTAGAACTCTGTTGTGGTGCATGGGTTTAGTTGCTCCCTGGCATATGGGATCTTCCTGGACCAAGGACTGAACTCATGTCCCCTGCATTGTAAGGCGAGTTTTTAACCACTGGACCACCAGGGAAGCCCTTTTTGACCTAAAAAAAAAAAATATATATATATATATATATATATAATTCATAAGGTTAAGCCCATGGACAGAGGAGCCTGGTAGGCTACAGTCCTTGGGGTGACAAAGAGTTGAACACGACTGAGTAACTTTCACTTTCAGCCTAATTTATGTGTGGAAAAAAATATTTTTTTAAAAAAGCAAGATGATGAGGAACACAAAATTCAGAATAATGGTTATCTGGGGGTGGGGTAGTGGAGGGATCAGAAATGACAGGGACCCTGGAGAAGGAAATGGCAATCCACTCTAGTATTCTTGCCTGGGAAATCCCATGGACAGAGAAGCCTGGCGGGCCACAGCCCCTGGGGTCGTGAAAGAGTTGGACACGATCTAGCGACTAAACAACAATACTGCATATTGCTCATATTTCTATACATGATGAAATAAATATTTACTTGACTAAATAAAGTCTTGGGGAAAAAAAAAGAAATGATGGGGAAATCCATAAGCAGACTTCACTTTTAATGGTGTTCTGATTCTTGGGTTGGACTCTAGGACTTTCATTTTTATCATAAATGAATGAGTACATGAAAAAATAGCAATTTATGCTGTAACTAAATGATTAAGGACACTGTTACCTGTCAAGTTTTCTTTCTTTTTTTAAAAAACAATTTTTGGCCACACCCCAAGTAGCACATGGGATCTTACTTCCTCAATCAGGGATCAAACCCATGCCTCTTGAATTGGAAGGCAGTCTTAACCACTGGACTACCAGGGAAGTCCCTTGCCAAGATTTCAAGGTACCAAAAAATCTAAGAGTCTAGAATCTTGTTCAGTTTTCCCCCATTTGTTTATTCATTCAAAGATTAAGGTATAATTTACATATAGTGAAATTTATCCATTTTAGTGTACAGCTCTGTGAATTTTGAAAAATACATACATCGACATAACCACCACCACAATCAAAATTTAGATCAGTTTCATCACCCCCCCTGCAAATTTCCCTAAACTTTTCTGCAAGCTGTTCCTCCCCCTGTCTCAGCCCTTGGCAACCATTGATCGTTTTTCTGTCTCCATAGCTTTGCTTTTTCCAGAACATGTTTAGTAAATGCACACTACGAAATTCTGATTCTGTAGTACCTAAAACATGGTAGATTAATAAGTAGCAACATGATTGAAGCAGCTCAGAACTATGTTCTTTGCCTAGAAAGGGAAAAAGCGGGGAGGGAAGGAAGGAAAATATAATCTCTGAACTTCTGGCCGCATTCTCTGATGTGTGAGGGGACCTTTCTCTGGAGGCCCTGCCTCCCACCAGCTGTGTGGCCCTGGAGAAGCCACTTCCCTTCTCCTCATCTGTAAAATGGAGATGATAACATTTCCTCCTCTAGTGTGTTTTGTGGAGTACTTTGCAAAAGGCACAAGTTAGCTGGCATTCTAATCATGTGTGTGTATGTGTTCAGTTGTGTCCAACTCTTTGCAACCCCGTGGACTAAAGCCTGCCAGGCCCCTCTGTCCACGGAATTTTCCATACCAGGAAAATTCTTACCTGGAATTTTCCAGGCAAGCAAGACTACTAGAGTGGGTTACCATTTCCTCTTCCAGGGAATCTTCCTGACCCAGGGATCAAACCCGTGTCTCTTGCATCTCCCTGGCAGGCAGATTCTTTACCACTGCGCCACCTGGGAAGCATGGCCACACTGAAACCTCTCTCGTCCTCTGCCCATCTCCCTCCCACACTCAAACACACTGGGCCCTGTTCCCAAGGGCCCATTCCCCTGCCGCAGTGCATATTGAAAAACTCTGTCAAAAACTGATAACTTTATAGGTATTAATATATCCCCCCCCAAATTGAACCCAGGGACTCAAATAGGTACTTATACAACAGTATTCATTGCAGCACTATTCACAAGAGCAGAAAAGTGGAAAGCTCAAATGTCTATTAACAGATGAGTGGATAAACAAAATATGGTATATATGCACAATGGAGTGTTATTTAGCCATGAAAAGAATGAAATTTTTGTGATACATGCTACAACATAGATGAACCTTGAAGATATCATGCTAAGTAAAACAAGCCAGACACAGAAGAACAAATATTGTGATTCCACTTATATTCAGAACAAACAAATTCATAGAGACAGGGATTAGGGGTTTCCAGGAGCTAGAGAGAGGGAGGAGTTGGCAGTTACTGCTTAATGGGTACAGAGTTTCTATTTGGAATGATGAAAAATTTTGGAACTAGATAATGGTGATGGTTGCACAACAGTGTGAATGTAAATAATGCTGCTGAACTGTAACTTAAAAATAGATAAAATGGCAAATTTTCTCTGTGTGTGTGTGTGTGTGTGTATATATATATATATATATATATATACCACAATTTAAAAATCATATATATTATATATAATATATATATATAAACCACAATTTAAAAACCCTCAAGCTGATGACATTCTTTGAAAACAAAACAAGTCACCCTACAGGTCCAGCATTCAACGTAACAAAGGAGATACAAGTCTATTGGAATGAAATTTCCAGATAATAACCCACTTCTGCTGTGCAGTTTACAAAGCAAACACTTAAATTTGATCCTTACAGAAGTCCTAGACATAACCGTGGTCATATTCATTTTGCAGATGGGGGAACCAAGGCACAGCAAGGTCCCAAGGCCATATTGTTACTAAGTAGTGGAGCTAGGTAGGAATCCAGTCCTTTTGGATCAAATGGCAACCCACTCCAGTATGCTTGCCTGAAAAATTCCGCGGACAGAGGAGCCCGGCGGGCTAGAGTCCATGGAGTCGCAGAGTCAGACACGACTGAGCGACTTCACTTTCTTTTCTTTTCTTGCACAGTTTCTTACTGTGCCATTCTTCTGGCCCTTAAAGCTGTGTTCGGGCTTCTTTCTGTGCCTTTCTAACCACCTGAGCTCATTTTTTTCCTCTTGGCCACAATAGGAGACAGTTGTTCTGATCTTCCGCTTCCACATTTTGGCTCTGTTCTGATTGATGTTTATTTTTCGGGTCTGCTTCGTCGGCCGCCATTTTGTTCCTGGGATGGAGACAGAATGAAGAGGAGAGGGAGGTGTCAAGGACGGCTGGGGTTCTGGCTTGTGCTACTGGGATGGATGGAGATGACTGGGGAGGGCAGGTTTGGGGTATGAAACTGTAAACTTGGTATTCTCTCTCTCTTTAGTCGCTAAGTCCTGTCCGACTCTTGTGACCCCTTGGACAGTAGCCTGCCAGGCTCCTCTGTCCATGGGATTCTCCAGGCAAGAATATTCGATCAGTTGAGTTTAAGGATTTGTGAGATAACCAAGAAATGTCACGATTGTATATATGGATGACGTTCAGAATGATATTTGGAAGCTCTAAGACCTGCAGCTCTGGGGGTGGGGAGAAGCACTGGTTCAGAGGAGTGTGGGCAATGGACTGTGGGTCCATGGTATCTGCGGCTTGCCTCTGGTGTGCTTCTCCCATGGAGAGCACTAGAGGGCAGCACTAACAGCAGAAATTGCCAGAACTTCAGAGTCACTGCTGCCGCTGCTGCTAAGTCGCTTCAGTCGTGCCCGACTCTGTGCGACCCCATAGACGGCAGCCCGCCAGGCTCCGCCGTCCCTGGGATTCTCCAGGCAAGAACACTGGAGTGGGATGCCATTTTCTTCTCCAGTGCATAAAAGTGAAAAGTGAAAGTGCAGTCGCTCAGTCGTGTCCGACTCTTAGCGACCCAATGGATTGCAGCCCACCAGGCTCCTCTGTCCATGGCATTTTCCAGGCAAGAGTACTGGGGTGGGTTACCATTGCCTTCTCTGAGTCACTGCTACTGCTAAGTCACTTCAGTCGTGTCCGACTCTGTGCGACCCCACAGACGGCACTGGGCTCCCCCGTCCCTGGGATTCTCCAGGCAAGAACACTGGAGTGGGTTGCCATTTCCTTCTCCAATGCGTTGAAAGTGAGAAGTGAAAGTGAAGTCGCTCAGTCGTGTCCGACCCTCAGCGACCCCATGGACTGCAGCCTACCAGGCTCCTCGGTCCATGGGATTCTCCAGGCAAGAGTACTGGAGTGGGGTGCCATTGCCTTCTCCGCTCTGAGTCACAGGATCCATCTATTAATCAACTGGAGTCCTAAATGCACCCCTGTTGAGCAGCAGCGAGAACTTATTTCTCTGAACCTCAGCCTTTCTCATCCTAAAACGGGATTAACATGACGATCCCTTTCATGCATTGGAGAAGGAAATGGCAACCCACTCCAGTGTTCTTGCCCGGAGAATCCCAGGAACAGAGGAGCCTAGTGGGCTGCCGTCTATGGCGTCGCCAGAGTCGGACACGACTGCAGCGACTTAGCAGTAACAGCAGCAGGATAGAGCAACGGTTCAGAGTTTGAACTCTGGAGCCAGAGAGCCTGAATTTATGCCCCAACTCTGCCACTTACTAGCTCTGTGACTTTGGCCAAGTTACAGAACTTCTTTGTGCTTCAGACGCGCCTTGTTCATAAAGTTAGATTAGTAATAGTTTCACATGGTGATCACTACAGGGGCTGGCACATGGTTGTTAGATTGCAGCTATTTTATTTTAACCTCTTCTTCTTGCCCCTTCTCTACCTCCCCTGCCATTATGAGGCCAGGACTTTTTAGAGGCCAGACCACTGCCTCTGAGAATAAGCAGAACAAATGGCTATGACTACTATGATCACCTACTATGTCTTAGATATATTATGAGCCTTATTCCCATATAATCCTCACAGTAACTCAGTGAATAGATCCCAAATCCTTATTTTGTAGCTAAGAAAACAGAGGTTCAGAGATTTAAGCCCCTTGCCCACAGTCACGCAACTAGTAAGGGGCAAAGCCTGGAACTGAGCCCAAGTTCTTCCTGTTCAGAGCCTGAGCTCTTTGCAGTGGCTCCTCTGGGTACCACTGAAACCCGGCCCCAGAGGATGCCCCAGGCTGCAGCAGAATGGGGGAATCCTCCAGCTGTAATCAGCTCTAATCCTACTCACCGTACTTCTCTTTCCCAGATATAATTTCCTGGAATTCTGAATGTAATAAGTGGGATGGAACCACCTGAAAGGGAACCCTGAGGGCACAGAATGGTGGAGGATGAGCAGAACTGGAACATGGAAGTTGAGGCTATCTCAGATCCAACCAGTCCATCCTAAAGGAAATCAGTCCTAATATTCATTGAAAGGACTGATGCTGAAGCTGAAACTCCAATACTTTGGCCACCTGATGAGAAGAACTGACTCACTTGAAAAGACCCTGATGTTGAGAAAGATTGAAGGCAGGAGGAGAAGGGGACGACAGAACATGAGGTGGTTGGATGGCATCACTGACTCAATGGACATGAGTTTGAGTAAACTCGGGGTGTTTGCAATGGACAGGGAGGCCTGGCGTGCTGCAGCCCATGGGGTCGCAAACAGTCTGACACAACTGAGCGACTGAACTGAACTGGTTCTTCTGATTGGCCAGGTCTGTCTGTATTGGTCAGACAATGGGCCAATGATCATTCATAGCTGCCTCTCCCCTTTCCTTCATTGGCTAAAGGATGGTGTTTCCTGGAAGCTGAAGAGAACCAGGGGAGTCCCAGAGTTATCCTGGAGAATGGTGGACAGATAAGCTGGGATCCAGGCTGGGCTAATGATGAAGTAAGGGTGTACTAGGAGCTCCGGAATTCTAAGGAGCTGGGCTGTAGGGATTCTGGAACTGTAGGCTGGGCTGTTGAAAGAGAGACCCCAGGTCCACCTGACACCGGGGGAATTACTGGGGCTCCCTGACTTTAGCTTGTATGACACCCAGTTTAGGCCTGGAGGGAGCTGCAGGCTGAGAAACCATCCTGTACCGGTTGAGGCAGGTTCTGAATTTGATTCCAAGCTCTAGTAGTGATATTTTCTGCAGAATCCTTGTGCTGAAGAAAACTTGATCCAACTCCTTCAGCTTACTGATGAGGAAATAAGGCCCCTGAGGAGAATGGCTTTAGCTGAGGTCACATAGTGAAGAAGCAGTGGGCCCTGGAGGAGGTGGTGTCAGGATAGGCTTGGTTCATATTCTGCCTTTACGGTGAGCTGGGCAAGTGACTCAGCCTTTGTGGGCTTTAGCCACATCAGTAAATTCTATTCATTCAGCTTTCTCCTGCCTAAAGTCCACCTTACCCCTCGTACTTTCCCTTACTCTCTTACACACACACACACACACACACACACACTCTCACAGCAGCTTGGACACACATGGCTGATGCTAAGTCTCCTGGTCACTTTCAGGGGACAATAGGCAGCTCTGACCCCTGAACAAACACCCCCACTTTCTGCCCCCCATGCGCCTGCCCCCAGCCACCCTCATACTCCATGTTATGCCTTCCCGAAAGGCTGTCTGAGCCCCTCTGATGGCCTTGACCTCCTCTGCTGCTTTCCCTGTCCCTAGACTGGAGCTCCCAGAGAGAAAAGTCTGGTTCAGTTCATCTCTCTGAGTCCCCAGCACTCAGCCCAGGGCAGGGTCCAAAGGGTACGGCTGAGAGTGTTTGTGGAAGAAGTCAGTGAAGGAAGCCCCTCCAACCCCTCTCCTTTTCAGGAGCCCATGACCTTCACCTTCCCAAACCACTGATGTGGCAGAAAGAGCCCTGGAGTGGGGACTCACACAAACCTAGGGTGAAAACTCAGCCCAGACTCTCCCTAATTGTGTGTACTTGGGAAATGACCTCACTTCTCCAAGCCTCAGTCCTCTCTTCTGTAAATAGCCTTTTAGGGGAGGGGACATGTAAGCTGAGAACTGGAAGACCTAGATGGAAAGACCTAGAGGTCTGCGTTTTCTGGGCAGAGTAAAGAACTGATGTGAAGGCCCCAAGATGGAGATAGGCCTGCATGTTCAAGAAACAGAAAGGAAACCAGTGTGGCTGGAGCGCACTGAGCAAGGGGGGCTGGAGGTGGGGGTGGAGCTGTGCAGGCCCTGGGCTGCACAGGGCTTCAAGGAGCCTGTGGTTTATTTTATTAATTTATGGCCGCACCGGGTCTTTGTTGCTGTGTGTGGACTTTTCTAGTTGACGCAAGTGGTGGCTACTCTTCAGTTGTGGTGCGTGGGCTTCTCATTGTGGCGGCTTCTCTTATTGAAGAGCATGGGCTTTAGGGTGTGTGAACTCAGCAGTTGTGGCACATGGGCTTAGTTGCCCCCCGCCCTGCATGTGGAATCCTCCCAGACCAAGAATAGAACCCGGGTCCCCTGCAGGTGGACTTCTAACCACTAGACCACCAGAGAATTCCTGGGTCTTTCTTTTGATCTAAGTGATGTAGGAGGTAACTGGAAGGTCTTAAGCAGGTGGGTGACTTGATCTGACTAATACCCCCAAAGTTTCACTCTGGCCCCGTATGATGACTGCAGGAGAATAAGAGTGGAGGCAGGGAGTCCAGTGAGGAGGCTTTGGGAATAATCCAGGTGAGGGGGACAGTGGCCTGGACTAAAGTGGTGCCTGGGAATGAGAGGAGAAGTGCTCAGATACATGATATATTCTGGAAGTGGACCCCACAAGACTGGATATGCAAGACGTGGGCAGAGAGGACTCAGGGTTGGCCCCTGATTTCAGTTATCGTTTGCTGAGAAATGATCATTGTTTAGTTGCTAAGTCGTGTCTGACTCTTGCAACCCCATGGATTGTAGCCCACCAGGCTCCTCTGTCCGTGGGATTTCCCGGACAAGATTTCCTTCTCTAGGGGATCTTCTTGACCCAGGGATCAAACCTGAGTCTCCTGCATTGGCAGATTCTTTACCTCTGAGCCGCCTGGGAAGCCCTTGCTGAGAAACAAAGGGCCCCAAAACTTAGTGGCTTAAAATGATGTATTATTTCTAGAAATTCTGTGGTTCAGCTGGGGTCAGTTGGCCAGTCCTGCTGGTTTTGCCTGGTGTCACTCATGGGGCTGCATTCAACTGGGAGCAGCGGGGGCTGGATTATCTAGACGGTGTCCCCTCTCCCTGGGCCTCTGTCCGCCTGGCCTCTCATCTTGTTCAGAAGTCTAGATGCAGAGCCTCGTGAGTACACGCCTCAGGATGGCCATAGTATGGATCCACTGGCAAAGAACATCTTTAAAGAAGTTGTAGTAGGTGACCATGTGGCCATTTTCTGGAGCATATTTTTTGTTTAAAAAGATGAACACAAGTCAAGATGTCAGGCGAAAAATGAGCAAGAAATCCCCCTTCATCTTGGAAGTTTATTACAAATCCATTGAACACTGTGGAATACGTGGAATCAAAAAGAAGATCAAAAAAGTGGCTAAACAGAGAAAATTTGGAATTTGACTGTCAATCAAGGTTTGCCCTATTTCATAGTATTAGGCGAGATTAAAATTCCAAAGTTGACACGGATGGATTTTAGAATATTTAAGGTTAAATGTAAATTCTGATTAAGTCAGAGGTTTTGTTCTTTGGACTAATTGAAGAAGTTGATGGAAATTTTGTTTACTATGTCATAAATAGAGTTTTGTTTACTACTCAGTATAAAGTGGTTCTCCTTAAGGAAAAAAAAAATCTCCCCTATAATTCTGAATCTAAAATCCTTTCAAAATACATAAAATAGTAAAATATCTATTCTTAATATTCTTTGCATTTTTTCTTTTCCATTATAATTTACTTCAAAATATTGAATATAGTACCCTGTGCTATATATATGGTAGGACCCTGTTTATCTGATTTTTTTCCCCTCTGGTAATCACCTGGCTTGTTTTTTATGTCCATGAGTCTGTTTCTGTTTCATAAATAAGTTCATTAATGTTTATTTTAACTGACACATTTAAAATCCTGTCATCTAAAAATATATTAGCTAGAAATATTACTTTTATCCACTTTCACTTTACCTGAAACAATATTCAAACTCTACATCAATGTCTCCAGCACTACTAGAGCCACTTTGGAATAAAATTCTTTCATAAAATTAGAGAAAAAAAAAGACTAAAAAAAGAAGTCTAGCTGACCTTCACAGTGAAGCAGCGGACTTCCAAGAGGACGAGGCCCGCTGTGCAAGTGCTCATTGAACCTTTGCTTGCTTCACACTTCTTGACATCCCACTGGAGAGAGCAAGTCATATAGCCAAGGCCAGAGTCAGCACGGAAGAGACGCACAGGGCATGGATGTCTGGAGGCCTGCTTTACTGAAGGCTGCCCGCGTAACAGTTTAGCACAAACTGCTGGGTCTGTGGTCTAAGGATGTGGGTGAAATTCAAGGGTAGAAGGCAGAGAGCAGGGTTTGCCGGAAGTGCTGGGGTGGTGGTACAGTGTCCTGCCCCTGGATTTTCCAAGTGAGCCACTGAGGAGGGTGGTGGGCTCGGGACAACTGGCAGCAGTGAACACTCAAAGTCCCCGGCAAGTATGGTGCGGGAGGGTAGGAGGCAGTAATCAAGGCAGAGGTCCTGGGAAGTCTCCAGGCCATTCCCTCATTTGGCAGCATCTCTGAGCCCTTCCTCTGTGCCTGTGCCTGGCCTGACTGCTGCAGAACACAGAGAGGAAGAAGACTCTATGTGTGACCTTGGGGGACCCAAAGGGCTTGAGGAAGACAGACCGTACCCACAGGTTCCAACCCAGTGTGCGAGATGGCAGCTTAGTGCTGCAGTGGAAAGTTGTCCAGGGCCTTCCGGGGGTCCCAGGGGAGGAGTACTTGGGAGTAAATAGACAAGAGGGTAGAGCTGGAGCAGGTAGAGGTCAGACAGGGCCCCAGCCAGGGCCTTGTAGCTGCCTTCCAGCCCTGACAGTGCAGAGATGAAAGCGGCTCCACCAGCAGGTGCTGGGAAGACCAGCTGCAGAAATTATTCTTCCCATTTTATGGATGAGCAAACTGAAAGTCAGGGTGGGTAGATTGTTCAAGCCAGATCCAGCTCATCACATCCTGGGCTTCCTTCCACCCTCTTCAGTTCTTGCTGAAATCATAGGAACAGTGGGGCTGGCCTGAGAGCTGCTGTGGATGGAGCGCCCCTCCCTGGATCCTGGGTCTGTATCACCTCCCCTAAGGAAGGCAGAGCCTTGTGAAGAGACATTAAGGGAGGTGGTGACGCGGATGGGGGTCAGCCAGATCCAGACTTGGAGCCCCTAGTCTGAGCCATCTGGCCCTCAGGCCCTTCCTGTGGAGTCCCACTCTCAGGGGCCCCCAGTCTAAGGGATGAAAGATGGAGGGTAATTGTGGGGACAACAGAGGATGAGATGGTTGGATGGCATCACCGACTAAATGGACATGAGTTTGAGCAAGCTCCGGGAGTTGGTGATGGACGGGGAAGCCTGGAGTGCTGTAGTCCAGGGAGTCGCAAAGAGTTGGACACAACTGAGCTGAACTAACTGAATTGTGTGAATGTCAGAGGTCAGGGCCAGGGGAGAGAGCATGGGGTACTTCTGACTAGGGCTGGGTTGTTGTTGTTTAATCGCTAAGTCGTGTCTGACTCTTGGCGAGCCCATGGACTTGTGGCCCAGCCAGGCTCCATGATCCATGGGATTTCCCAGGCAAGTGGGTTTCTATTTCCTTCTCTAGGGCATCTTCCCGACCCAAGGATCGAACTCAGGTCTGCTGCATTGCAGGCAGTCTCTTTATGGTCTGAGCCACCAGGGCAATCCTAGGGCTGGGCTGGGTTCCCTATAAAGTGAGTAAGGGTGGGGAGAGTTGCCAGGTTTAGTCCTGGGGGCTCAGGTGAGGGGATAGGAAGGAGGCTGGGAGCTTAGAGCCTGGCCCAGCTCAGCCTGAATGACCTTGAGTTTGTCCTACTCTTCAAGACTGGTGGCAAGAGTCCCAGCGCTCTGCCAAGTGGAGCCGCCAGCACAGGAGCTCAATAATTCATGAGCCATCTGAGCTCTGACCTCCCCTCCAAAGGGAAAGGCAGCCCTACATCCAAGCCGATCCAGTCCAGCTGGAGCCCTATTCTTCTTCCCGTCCGGCTTGTCTGGGGGTGGTGGTGGGGGTGGGGGTGGCTGCTGAGTTCAGGTCTCAGATACAGCAGGAAGGGGGCATGGAAATGATGGAGGGAGTGGGAAGGGGAGGTCCTGGCATCTGGTGCATTCACAGCAAAAGCTTCTTTTCTTGGAACCAGAGCTCTCTGTAGTAGGTGGGAGGCTGGGGAAGGGGAAGGCAAAATCAGAGAAAGACCTGGAAAGGGAGATAGAGACAGACCCAGGGAGAGTCAGAAAGAGACAGAAGTGAGCAAAAAAGGCAGAAGCAGGTATGGGTATGAATATGGGTGCACACAGACAGGTAGGGAAGATACAGGCTGTTTTTTAAAAACCCACTCAGAGCTCTCCTGCCATCTAGCTGGTGGGAAATCCAGTTTCCATTATTGCTGGACTCTCTCAACCCAGAACAGCACTTAGGGTTGGGCCAAGGCCCAGAGGCATTACAGAATCAGACGTGAACAAGGTCCTTCAGTCTGGTCACCAGGCCTCCCTGGTCACCTGACCAGCATGACCCTATCAGGTCAGGGACTGTGCCATTCAGTGCCAGCCATGCTGGGCACATAGAATCTTTGGTCCTCTGGGCACATTCAGTGTGGGGTCCAGTCTGCTGAGTGCACTCGTCCCCTTGAACCCAGGGCCTAGATCTATCCTTTCCCTGGGATCAGGAAGCCTGAACTGACAACCTCACCCCTTGTCTAAGAGGTTGGGAAAGAGCCTCTTACTGTGGTCCCTAGAAGATCTGGCTGGTTTTCTGTCCTAGAGCCAGACCCTTGTATCCCTCTGGATCTGGGAATCCATCCCTTAGCAGAGTCCTTGTTCCTTAGCATCCTACATCTGAGCAGCGGGGGCCAACCCTGCATCCTTCTGGAGCCTGGAGGAGGATCCCCAGAACCTCCACCACCCATGCCTGTGATGGTGGGGGGCGGTGGCAAACAGGCAGGCAGAGCCGGAGCTTCAGTGTGAGTGAGCAGGAGGGACCTGATCCAGAACCAGATGGTCGTTAAATGATTCAGAGCAAATTCCTGTGTGCTGTGGTGGGCCAGGCCCTGCCCTGATCTTTAAGACGGACTCCCCCTCCCTCCCCGCATGACCTGGTCCTTACATTGTTTTAAAATTATTTATTTGCTTATTTGGGTGTGCGGGGTCTCAGTTGTGACACTTGGGATCTTTAGTCGTGGCATGTGGTATCTAGTTCACTGACCAAGGGTTGAACCCAGGCCTCCTGCATTGGGAGCATGGAGTCTTAGCCACTGGACCGCCAGGGAAGTCCTTGTCCTTACATTTTTTGTTGTAAAATTTTTACTGTGAAATATCTTATACGTATAGAAGAATATATTGTGTATATCCATGCACATATACATACATATAAAAATATATGTATTGTTAACAGAGTAAAAATGAAGATAGTCACTACTAGTTTAATGGGACATTTTAGTACTTTTGAAGCCCTCTGTATCCCTCTGTATGATCCTCCTCCATGGCCTCCCTTTTCCTCATCCTTCCAGAGAAAAATATTCTGAAAATAGTGTTAATCGTTCCTTTCAGTTCAGTCGTTCAGTTATGTCTGACTCTTTGCGACCCCATGGACTGCAGCATGCCAGGCTTCCCTGTCCTTCACTGTCTCCTGGAGCTTACTCAAACTCATGTCCATTGAGTCAGTGATGCCATCCAACCATTTCATCCTCTGTCGTCCCCTTCTCCTCCTGCCTTCAACCTTGCCCAGCATCAGAGTATTTTACAATGAGTCAGTTCTTTGCATCAGATGGCCAAAGTATTGGAGTTTCAGCTTCAGCATCAGTCCTTCCAATGAATATTCAGGACTGATTTCCTTTAGGACTGACTGGTTTGATCTCCTTGCAGTCCAAGGGACTCTCAAGAGTCTTCTCCAACACCACAGTTCAAAAGCATCAATTCTTCTGTGCTCAGCTTTCTTTATAGTCCAACTCTCATATGCATACATGACTACTGGAAAAACCATAGTTTTGACTAGTCAGCAAAGTAATGCTCTGTTTTTTAATATGCTGTCTAGGTTGGTCATAGCTTTTTTCCCAAGGAGTAAGCATCTTTTAATTTCATGGCTGCAATCACCATCTGCAGTGATTTTGGAGCCCCAAAAAATAAAGTCTCTCGCTGTTTCCATTTTGTTTCTCCATCTATTTGCCATGAAGTGATGGGACCAGATGACTTGATTTTAGTATTCTGAATGTTGAGTTTTAAGCCAGCTTTTTCATATTCCTCTTTCACTTTCATCAAGAGGCTCTTCAGTTCCTCTTCACTTTCTGCCATAAGGGTGGTATCATCTGCATATCTGAGGTTATTGATATTTCTCCCAGCAATCTTGATTCCAGCTTGTGCTTCCTCCAGCCCAGCATTTCTCATGATGTACTCTGCATATAAATTAAATAAGCAGGGTGATAATATACAGCCTTGATGATCTCCTTTCCCAATTTGGAACCAGTCTGTTGTTCCATGTTTGCTTCTAACTGTTGCTTCTTGACCTGCATACAGATTTCTCAGGAGGCAGGTCAGGTGGTCTGGTATTCCCATCTCTTGAAGAATTTTCCACAGTCATTCCTTTAATGGTAATCATTTGGGCTGATTTATCCACTGGCCACAAGAAGCACAGTACCTAGGGGTCTCAATACTTTTAAGGGTCCACAAAAATGTTTTAATTTATTTTATATAGAGAGTTGATTTATTCTTTACTCTTTAAATTTACACATGTATGTTATATCTCAATGAAGCAAAAAAAAAAAAAAATCAGAGATGACTGAATAAATAGGGAGAGCAGACATTTTCCTTGCTACGCTATGCTAAGTCACTTCAGTCGTGTCCAACTCTGTGCGACCCCATAGAGGGCAGCCCACCAGGCTCCCCGGGCCCTGGGATTCTCCAGGCAAGAACACTGGAGTGGGTTGCCATTTCCTTCTCCAATGCATGCAAGTGAAAAGTCAAAGTGAAGTCGCTCAGTCATGTCCGACTCTTAGTGACCCCATGGATTGCAGCCTAACAGGCTCCTCTGTGCATGGGAGGAGGGGATTTTCCAAGTAAGAGTACTGGAGTGGGGTGCCATTCAAAATTCCAAATATATGTAGATACTCTCTCCTCCAGGAGGGGGCACTTTATCAGGCTAATGGTGTTTTATACCTAGCTCCGGTGGCTCAGATGGTGAAGAATCTGCCTGCAATGTGGGAGACCCGGGTTCAATCCCTGGGTCCGGAAGACCCCGTGGAGAAGGAACTGGCAACCCACGCCATCATTCTTGCCTGAAGAATCCCCATGGACAGAGGAACCTGGCAGGCTACAGTCCATGGTGCCTCGAAGAGTCAGACATGACTGAGCAACTAAGCACAGCACAGCACAGCACTTCTAAGCCTGGCTCCTTTTCTCCTTTGCTTTCTTCATCAATCAGGATTTGTTCAATTATAAGTTCAAAATAGCCCAGAATAGCTTAAGAAACACAGGAGAATGTGTTTGCTCACTTAACAGAAAAGTCCAAGGGTACCTTTAGATGCGACTGGAATCAGCTGATTCACGTGACTTCCATACTCACTAGGTCCCTGTTTCTGGGCTCTCCTGCCAGGCAGTAGGCACGCACTTCCTTTGTAGTGGCAAGATGACTGCCTTCAGTTCCAGGTTTATAATCTGCTTAGTCAACAATTCCTGGGCAAAGAAAGTTTCTCTTTTTGCGTAGTTCCGGGAAACTTCCTAGTATCGAGTTTCCTTAGCCAGCCCAAGATCGTAAGCCCATTCCTGGAGATGGGCTGGGCTCAGCCCCACAAGAAACATGCACTGAGCTTGTAGCAGCAGTGGTTTCCCCCGAAATATAAAGGCATTGTTATTAAAAGTAGGAAATGAATGGTGGGAAGGCAAAACCCACAGCTACCTACCCGTCATCCTAGAGTTATCTATCTAAGGTACTCCCTATCACATCACGCTGTTTTCTTTCTTCAAAACATGTAACACAATCTGAAATGATCTTAATTGTTTTGATTCTTTATGGCTGTCCTCTTTTCCTTTGGACTGAAAGTGCTCAGAAGGCAGGGTTCTTGCTTGTCTTGATCACTGCTATATTTCTAGCACTTGGAAGTGTCTGCTACACAGTAAGTACTTAATAAAGGCTTGTGGTAGGAATGAACTTGATGGACAGCTCATTTTTTCTTGCTGTTTCAAGAATCTCCTACAAAAAGAAAAAAGAATTCCTACAAGGGAACCTCCCTGGTGGTCCAGTGGTTAAGACTCCACACTTTCACTGCAGAGGACTTGGGTTCGATCCTGGTTGGGGAACAAAGATTCCACAAGCTGCACAGGGTGGCCAAAAAAAAAAAAAGGAATCTCCCACATGAAGTTGATAATGCCAGGCAGCCTTATTTTCCCTTCTACTAGATCAACCCCATCAGCATACAAAGGTGCTCCTAGCAGCTCCCATCTTACAGAATCCCTATTCCACCCCACCTGGAGGAGAAAATGGCAACCCACTTCAGTATTCTTGCCTGGAGAATCCCAAGGACAGGGGAGCCTGCCAGGCTGCAGTCCATGGGGTCACAAAGAATCAGACGTGACTTAGCAACTACACACATTCGACCCCACTTTCTTGCCAGCTACCACTCCACATTTCTCTGCTTTTCAAAACAAAGCTTACACAGAAGAACCGTCTGCGTTTGCCATACTTGCTTCCTTAATTTCAACTTACTGCTCAGCTCACTTTTCTGTTTCCCTCCTTTACTGACAGCTGTCCCTGCTCAGGCTCCTTGGCTGGTCCCTGTCCATCATCACCACTTCTAAGCATGGTGTCTCTGACTTATGTCCACTTCTCCATTAACACCTTCTCCCAAGGCCATTCATCCTGTCCCATGGCTTTAAGTACCATCTATGGATGACTCCCCAGATTTAAGTCTCCAGCTGTGACTCTCCAGTGCTGACTTCCAGAAGCCTCTGTACACTTGCCTACTTATCATGGATATCCAACATGGGTGTTGTGAAATAATGGGTTATATAGATGCCCCCAGTTCCTGACACAGAGTTCCTAAAATCCTTGGAAATTTCTGGGTCATAGGAGCATCTTTTGTTCTAACGAGGTGACTCTTGGTGGGCACCTGAATAGCTTCAGAGTGAGAGCTGGACACCAGAAAGGCCAAGCCATGATTAGAAGTTTGGAACTTTCAGCCCCCGCCCCTACCCCATCCTTGGGGAAGGCGAGAAGAGTTGGAGATTGAGTTGATCATGTTCAAGTGATGAAGACTTCATAAAAATTCCCCAAAGTACAGAGTTTGGAGAGCTTCTAGGTTGGTGAACATACCCAACACTGGCGGGTGGTGCACCCCAACTCAGTGGGACAGAAACTCCTGTGCTCAGGACCTTCCCAGATCACACTCCTTGCATCTCTTCAGGTGGCTGTTCAACTGTATCATTTATTATATAATAAACTGGTAAGTGTGTTGCTCTGAATTTTCTAGCTGTTCTAGCAAATTATTGAATCCTAGGTCTCAGAGGTGAAAGCATTTGCCTGCAATGCGGGAGAGCTGGGTTTGATCCCTGAGTTGGGAAGATCCCCTGGAGAAGGAAATGGCAGCCCACTCCAGTATTCTTGCCTGAGAAATCACATGGACAGAGGAGCCTGGTGGGCTATACTCCATGGGGTAGCAAAGAGTCGGACATGACTGAGCAACTTCACTTTCTTTCTTTCTTTCTTTCAGGGGGGATTGTGGGAACCTCTGATTTCTAGGTGAGTTGAGAAACCTGTATGCAGGTCAGGAAGCAACAGTTAGAACTGGACATGGAACAACAGACTGGTTCCAAATAGGAAAAGGAGTACGTCAAGCCTGTATATTGTCACCTTGCTTATTTAACTTATATGCAGAGTACATCATCAGAAACACTGGGCTGGACGAAGCACAAGCTGGAATCAAGATTGCCGGGAGAAATATCAATAACCTCAGATATGCAGATGACACCACCCTTATGGCAGAAAGTGAAGAGGAACTAAAGAGCCTCTTGATGAAAGTGAAAGAGGAGAGTGAAAAAGTTGGCTTAAAGCTCAATATTCAGAAAAGATCATGGCATCCGGTCCCATCACTTCATGGCAAATAGATGGGGAAACAGTGGCTGACTTTATTTTTCTGGGCTCCAAAATCACTGCAGATGGTGACTGCAGCCATGAAATTAAAAGACACTTACTCCTTGGAAGGAAAGTTATGACCAACCTAGATAGCATATTCAAAAGCAGAGACATTGCTTTGCCAACAAAGGTCTATCTAGTCAAGGCTATGGTTTTTCCTGTGGTCATGTATGGATGTGAGAGTTGGACTATAAAGAAAGCTGAGCACAGAAGAATTGATGCTTTTGAACTGTGGTGTTGGAGAAGACTCTTGAGAGTCCCTTGGACTGCAAGGAGATCCAACCAGTCCATCGTAAAGCAATTCAGTCCTGAATATTCATTGGAAGGACTGAGGCTGAAGCTGAAACTCCAGTACTTTCACCATCTGATGCGAAGAGCTGACTCATTTGAAAAGACCCTGATGCTGGGAGGGATTGGGGGCAGGAGGAGAAGGGGACGACAGAGGATGAGATGGTTGGATGGCATCACTGACTAGATGGACATGGGTTTGGGTGGACTCCGGGAGTTGGTGATGGACAGGGAGGCCTGGCGTGCTGTGGTTCATGGGGTCACAAAGAGTCAGACACGACTAAGCGACTGAACTGAACTGAACTGGACAGACAAAGTTGCCGTAACTTGGGGATCTGCTACTTGTGACTGGTGTCTGAAGCAAAGGGCAGTCTTGTGGGAATAGGCCCTTTACCTGTGGGATCTGCATTAGTGTCAGAATCAAATTACACTGAATCACAGGACACCCAGCTAGTGTAGAAGAATTGGTTGGCATGGGGAAATGCATGCACACATTTGGTGACCAGAAGTGTCAGAAGTATTCTGTGAGTATTGAGAGGAAAGAAGAAAAACAGAAGACAGTTTCCAAAATAGGTGTCCACAGCAAGCTTGTTTCCAAAGGTTTACTTATTCCTTATGTGTGTAGAGCTTTACTATCTAGTAAAATATGCTTTTTCCATTCTGTGTTACTTCTTTTTTAAACTGAGTTTTGCCTTTCTGTGTTAGATGGATGCAGAGAGCGTGATTTTACAAGTCAGACTTTCATTTTCTAGCGCACAGTAACTCAAAGCATAACATCTGAATGCTGCTGTGCTAATGTCAGTTATTTTAAAAAATGGTTTCACCTTTGAACTGAATGTATACCCCTTGCGAGGTATACTGTTTCTTGTGCACGGGTCCCCGGTCACTCAGTCCTGTCAGACCCTATGGACTCTAGCCTGTTGGGCTCCTCTGTCCATGGAATTTTCCAGGCAAGAATACTGGAGTGGGTTGCCATTTTCTTCTCTAGAAGATCTTCCCAACCCAGGGATCGAAGCTTCGTCTCTGTGTTTCCTGCATTGGCAGGGGGATTCTTTACCACTGAGCCCCGCTGGGAAACCTTAGTTAGACTAAAAAATGGGAAGCTACATGGACCATTACTATAGACATTTCAATCCTTATTTTTGTCGTGAAGCAATTATCATGTGGGGGGTAAAAAAATCAAAATACCAAAAAACCTCTTAACCTTGATTTCTTTATTAAACCTGTTCCGCCCCTGGTCTTTCCCATCTCAGTCAAGGGCACCACAATTCATTCTGCAGCTCTATCCACAAAACCAGAGAGCATTCCCTCACCCCCACACTAATCCATCCACAAGTCCTCTCAGTTCATCTCCAAATAAAATCCAAATCCGTCCCTCCCCCCACCTCTTGCCATTACTCGGGGCCTGGCCTCCATCCTCTCTCAGCTGGATTACTGCAGTAATCACCCAATCTGTCTCCCCCATCCTCCTCTTGCTGCCTTTCAGTTTATCCCCTACACAGCTAACAGCAAAATCAGATCCCCACTTAAACCTTTCAAAAGCTTCCCCTACCCTTAAGGTAAAACCCCAAATCCTCACCCTGACCCCCAGACCCAGCTCCTCTGACCTTAGTTCTCCCCATTTTCCTGCTGGCTTAGTACACACTGAATACCCTGATCTTTCTGTCTCAGGACCTTTGCACATACTATTTTTTCTACTGGGAAGTCTCTCTCCCCAATTCCACATAACTGACTCCTGCTCTTCTTTCAGGTCTCAGCTTAAATGTCACCTCTTAAGCCATCCCTGCCTCCCCTTTCTATCATGTCACCAGATTAGTCCTTGTTCATGACTTCCAGGGAAGCACTGTGACCTCACGGTTGAAAACAGGCTCTGGAGGCAGATTGCCTGGGTGTTGAATCCTAGCTTTTCCAGTCCTGTACCATGTGACTTTGACCAAGTTACTTGACCAATCTGTCCTTTGGATTCCTTATCTGTAAAATGGGAGTGTGTTAATAGTAGTACCTCAAAAGATAGGCACTCTGTGCAAAGCACAGAGTAAGCATTCAATAAATATTGACAGGTATTTTATTGTTCCTTCATGGTACATTTCTTGGGATTTAATTATTTTGGTTTCTGAAATGTAAGCTTTTGTGGGAACAGGAATTGTGTTTTTCTTATTCACTGCTGTACTCCCAGCAGTTTGCACAGTGGCTGGTACACGGCATATGCTTAATTACATTGCTGAATGAATGCAGGAAGGCAGATTCCAACTCATCCCTTTTGGAACTTACACTCTAGAAAGCATAGACTCTAACCTTGTCCTTCTTACCCTTCAACACTTGGCCATCTTTTTTCTTTTTTAAGATTTTTTGAAGTGGACCATTTTTAAAGTCTTTACTGAATTTGCTACAATATTGCTTCTGTTTTATGTTGTGGGTTTTTGGCTGCCAGGCATGTGGAATCTTAGCTCCCCTACAGGGACTGAAGCCACACCCTGCACTGAAAGCCAAAGTCTAAACCACTGGACCACTAGGGAAGTCCCACCTGGCCACTTTAGAGCTGTGAAAACAGAGACCCATAAAGGTGGGGTGATTTGAGCAAAGCTTCCAGGGGGAAGGGGCATTGCTCTTTCCAACATCCCACAGGGAAGTAAAATCGCTACTTGTCAGAAACGTGTTGGAGCCCTAAAAGCACATGAAACCTGCTACATCCATTGTGAACACAAGTCACAGCTTTTTATTCTAGGAATAAGATCCAGGGCAAAATTTTCACCACAAGAGGGGAAAAAAAAAAAAAAAGAAAACCCATGAGGTCTCTGGATGGAGCGTGACTGAGATGGTTGACACTGCGCCTCTGCCTTCCTCGGGAAGGTATCTAGTCCCCATCCAAGCCACTGCCCTCCCTCTACCCAAACATGTGGTTCATGCCACCTTTAGGAATCCAGGGGTCTCATTTAACAAATGTGGGAACAGAGGCTTAGTGAGGAGAAGGGACTTGCTCAACACAGGTCCACATAATGAATTAAACCCAAATCTTCTGACTTCTAGCACAAGATTCCTTTAAGCCCTAATTAATACAAAAGCTCTTACTATGAGGTGAGAAGGAGGAGGAAGTTAGAAAAAGGAAGAGATCGTTGAACAAGGAGCCCACTGGCAGACAGGGGCACTGATAGGTGTGCAGGGAGACCAGAGACCTTGTGGGGAGGGCAGGGGAGTCTGTTGAGGAAAGAGGAGATGGAGGCTGAGGCCTAGCTGGGTTATTTTCAGAGCTGCTATCTTTATCTGCATCTGCTAAATTATTAAACTGATATCACATCCTAGAGGGTGCCAGGCCAGGTTGCCAGGAAGAGACTGAAATGGAGGTGTTGGATCTCTTAGCCGAGGCCTTGAATCTTCTAGCCGGGATGGAAGTCGACTTTTCAAGCGTTGACTTCCTACCCCACCCCCGTCTCAGCTGACAGAGGGGATCCTGCTTTGGGCCACATCTGCACTCACCATTCCCTCTGGAAGGTTCTGTGTCTGCAGCTGCTGTCCTGAAAGGGGTGTGTATATAATGGATAAGACTCTGAAACCAGGTTCCACCCCCCTACCCCGCCGCCAGGCTGCCTCTTCTCTTTCAAGGTCTCTGACTCAGACCACAGACAGACATGACTAGCTGTGAAACCTTGGAGGAATCCTTGATCTTTGTATGTCTTTGTGCCATAGGTATTAATGGTTCCATTCCTCAGACCCTGAAGTTCACAGAAAAAGCACCTCTCTCAGGGTTATGCAGCTTGGAAAGAACTAAGCTTCAATTCAAATTCAGGTCTCCCCAATTCCAGATGCCTTTCCTCTCTATCCTTTTTAAAAAATATATTTTAGTATTTTCTCTATTTCCTGCAAAGAGAATGTACAACTTTGACAAGATCAAGAAAAAAAGAATAATCATTATAGTTTAAAAATGTATTTTCTAATTCCAAATGTTGTGTTAGCTGGGCTGGCTGTGCCCTAAGAGATGGTTGGCTGTGGCCCTTGCCCACTCCTGGGAGCATGGAGCTCAGGGCAGTTAAGGAAGCTGGCAGATGCCAAAGGTGTCTCACCTCTGGTCCTGTACATGTGGTGTCCCCATCCTGAATCCTTCTCCCTTCTTGTCCCCCCATCCCCCTCTGTGCATCTTGCACTTTGATTCATCCTTCAGATCTCTGTGTAAATATCATCTTCTATGGGGAACTCTCCCTGACTCCCTCTCCATCTAGCTGGACTCAGTGTTGGCTCTGTGTTCCCTCTGCCACTCTGTTTCTCCTATCCCAGGAGATAAGTCACTGAACTGCAGTCACCTGTGTCCCCCCTGGGCTGTGTGCTGTCTGAGGGCAGCGCCCCATCTGATCACTGCTTTACCACCAGCAGCCAGCTCAACAGAGAAGGTAATGATCAGATTTTTCAAGTGAGTGAAATAAAGGGTGAATGAACAAATGAATGAAGAAGAGGACCTCTCTGTTCTTGACTAGCTCTGAATACCCTTGTATTATTTTTCAATTCAAACCAACACTATGTGAGTGACCTTATGGAGACAGGCACCCTACTTTAAGGAATCTCATGAAAAGCAAAACCAGTCTGGGAAGAGATTATTAAATAACTAAACAATAAACAAATACATATATATAAATATATGTATATATATACATATATATATATATATATATAACTAGTGGGAAATGCCATAAAGGGTAGGAACAGGGGACATATCAGAGAACAACAGGGAGCTGAGCTATGCCTTCTGGGTGGGTCAGATCTGTGTTTGAATCTTTGTCTTGTCACTGATTTGTGGTGTGACCTTGTGCAATTATCTTCAGTTCTCTGGGCTTCGGTTTCCCAAGAACAAAGGATGCTGATGCCCCTCCCTTAGGGATGCTGTGGAAAGATGAGAATGTTCATCTATTCGATAAATGTAGGCTGAATTCAGAGAAACAACTTGCCCAGAGTCACCCAGATGGGCAGTGTGTGTGGAATTCGAACTCAGATCTGACTGGTTCTCTGGATCTAGCTGATGGTGGAAGGTGGAAGTCCTAATCTTTCCCCCCTTGATTCATCCCCCAGAAGTGGGGAGCAGTGATCTGCTTGATGATCACCTGTAGATCTCCCCACAGTGATGGGGGAGGGGTCTTCTGCACAGAGAAGGGCACAGGTTTGATGACACAAAGGAGACCATTCAAAGGGATGACACCAAGCAGCAGGGCATTCCGTCATCCCACTGAGCTCCTCTGACTTCCCAAGCCCCATCCTCCCCACTGAACTTCCCTTCTCCTTCTTCCTCTGTGAGCCTCTAGCACCAGTGCGGCCCCTAAACCCCTCTCCCCTCACAGAGTCCATCACATTCAGTGAGTCCCTCCCATCGCCCTCCTCCGAGCCTCCACCACTCCTGGTCACTGAACACTCTTCCTCTCATGCCCTTCTGAGTCTTCCTCCCTTCCCGTTCACTGAGCTTGGCAGCCCCCTCATGGACCTCTCCTTCCTCTCCCAGCCCCTGCGGAGCTGCTTCTTGGGAGCCAAGCTGTCTCGCCCACGCCCACGAGTTCCCGTCACTCAGTCAAAGGCACTTAAAAGCACTTAGAGAACACGACGGTGCGGGGGTGGGGCGGGGTGCTGTGTGTGGAGGGGGTGCGCCCCAACCCCCTCCTCCTTCTCCATATCAAGCCAGCGCAGCGTCCCCTTCAGCCTCCTCTTCAGGCTGAGGCGGTAGTCACACTGACCACCCTTTCGACAAGTTCCCCCCATCCACCCCCCAGCCCCTGCCCAACCGGTCCTGTGAGCCCAGTGTCTGCTGCAGTTCTTCCCAATCGGTCTCAGCTGGTTTCCAGCCCTCCAGCCCCTGCCACCACTTAACACAGAGCCTTTTCATTTCTGACGGCACTTTCCAGTGGATGGCAGTGCCATGGTGTCTGGTCAATGCTTGGAGGGGGTATGGCAGGATCCACTGCGGCTGTGGAAAAAATAACTAGAGCTCAGTTCTATCATTTTGCCAGTATGACTAAAGTCCCAGTTAAGCAAAGTCCCCTCAGTGACAGTGAGCCCAGGTTATCTGAGCTTCCCAAGGGCATGAGCTGGTCCCATTCACTGGTCCAGAATGAACCATGGACCACGGGCAAGGCTCCACTACACCTTCTGGGCCTGTTTCCTCCTCTCTGTGAAAAGTGTGGGGACACCTACCGGGAGGAGCAGACAGGAACAGACGGGCTTGAAAAGAATTTTGCCCACTAAAGGTGGGCTCCTCTGGGGGGAAGGGGGCGGGCGGGCACTAAGGTTTGCGAAAGCTGCTCCAAGCGCAGCAGCAAGTGCTGAGGTTTGCTCTGCAAGTGCAGGGCCTGCCTGGTGAGTAGTCAGTCCTGCCAGATCCCCACCAGGAGGGGCCAGTTGCCCCTCTGCCTTAATTTCTCCATGGCCGCCGGGAGATTGGAGAAGGGTGTCCTGGTGAAGTTTCCGGCCCGGGAGGCCAGGTAGAGCCGATTCAGCGGCGCGGCAGCGTTCGGTACTGTGCCAGGAAACAAGCCTCCTGAGTTCTATTTGAAGCTTTCAACTGTCACATAGTGTGGCTTCAGGCAAAACCCTTCCGCAGGTGTGGCCCGGGGTCCGTGATTTCTAAGCCCCAGCTACCAAAGCTTATGACTCAGGGGTCAGACCGGAAACGATGCGGCCCCTTTTTCACCCCAAATGTGGAGGAGGTGGATGGGCACTGGATGCCGGTGGGTCGAAGGACCAGGGGACCAGAAGGGTTCGGGCAGTGTCCTGACGGGGCGGGGCATGGGAAGCGGGTTCAGGGCATGCACGTCTCTGATTGGCTGTGCTGCCCTTCGCTCCGCCCCCTGCTCTATAAGACGCGCGCGTGGCTCTCCCAGCGCCAGTGTGGGGGCTGCGGCTGCATCTCACCTTGATTTGCTGCGTCCATCCTCCCCCGCGTGGGGGGAACAGCCGGCCAGACCCACGGACCTACAGCTGAGGGCCGCCGGGGGTTGGGGGCGGGGGATGCCCGGCTGCCGCATCAGCGCCTGCGGCCCGGGGGCCCAGGAAGGGTCGGCGGAACCGGGATCCCCGCCGCCGCCGCCGCCCCGGGAGCCCCTGTCGTGCCCTCAGCCCCCATCCCCAAGTCCGACCTTGACCCCGACCCGGGCTCAAGCCTCATCGCAGCCCGAAGCGGCCCAGGAGTCGGCGGGCTCCGCTGAGGGGCTAGAGCTGCAGCGCTGGCGCCAGGGCGCTAGCGGGGGCGCGGGGGGCCCCGGGCCGGCAGGGGGCGCGGGCGGCGGCTCGGGTGCGGCGGCGGCGGCTGCGGGCGTCCGCGCGCTGGAGCTGGCCGAAGCGCGGCGGCGACTGCTGGAGGTGGAGGGCCGCCGGCGCCTGGTGTCAGAGCTGGAGAGCCGCGTGCTGCAGCTGCATCGCGTCTTCCTGGCGGCCGAGCTGCGCCTGGCGCACCGCGCCGAGAGCCTGGGCCGCCTGGGCGGCGGCGTGGCGCAGGCCGAGCTCTACTTGGCGGCGCACGGGCCGCGCCTCAAGAAGGGCTCGCGCCGCGGCCGCCGCGCCCGCCCGCCCGCGCTGCTCGCCTCGGCGCTGGGTCTGGGCGGCTGCGTGCCCTGGGGCGCCGGGCGCCTGCGGCGGGGCCACGGCCCCGAGCCGGAATCGCCCTTCCGCCGGAGCCCGCCCCGCGGCCCCGCCTCACCCCAGCGCTGACCTCCGGCGCCGGGACCCCTGGCCGCCCCGAGAGACCACCGCCTGGGTGGCGACCGATGGACTGCGGACGCCGGCTGGGTAGAACGACGTCACCGACGCGGATGGACAGATTGGCCGACCACAGGAAGAGACAGTCGGGGGGCCGGGGGCCCAGTAAAGAAGGAGAAACCGAGGTGCGGTCTTAGCGGCTGGCGCATCCGAGGGGCGGGGCGGGGAGGCCTCCCTTCCCTAGAGCTTCTGGAGTTCGCTGGGTCGTTAAATAAAGCTGTCCATTTTCTGCTGCCGCCTCTCCCAGAACTCCTGGGGAATGAGGTAGTGGCACTAAGTCCCCATTATAGAGTTGGACAGATTGAGGCCGCTCAGATGCCAGGACGGGTTTGCCAGCAAACTTTTACTGGTTGAAACAACCCCACTCTCACCTCCTCCAGCGTTGCCTTTCCTGGGTCCCTTGGGGCTGCGACTGTGGCACGCCTTTCTCAGGGCAGAATAATGACGCCCCAGGATGGGGTGGCAGCTGGCACAGCGATGTTGCTTTGAGTTGTCTCCTAAGGCCCTATTTCCCATTTGGGGAGATGGAATCGCAGAGAGGTTAAGGATTTGCTCCCATCATACTATGCTTAGGCCCTTCCACTTCTGGGGGACGGGTCTTTCCTCAGGCCCTCATGCAGCTTCGCTGAGAGCTGACTCAGACGACCAGGGGTGTTTGGTGACTGCCTGAAGGTTTGCAGGTTCTCCTAGGAGCTCCCAACCTGTCGCTAAGATGGCTCTGCCAGGGATGGAGCCAGGTGACATCCTGTAACGGGCCCCAGGGGAGCAGGTATGTCATCGGCTTCTAGATTCTAGAAAGTGGGGCCTTAAAGGGCCAGACCTGAAATGAGATCCACTTTCCTTCCACATGCCCTTCAGGCCCGCTCCCCTGCTCCACTCAGCCGTGAATGGCCTGGCTGATGCTTTGCTGCCCACCAGCTGAGCTGACTGCAGTCTCACTTGTTGGTCTGTGAACTAGGTATCTTCACCTCCTGGAAGGTTTGTTGGGAGGTTAACACAGGGCAGAGGTCTGTCTTCTCCCATAAATCATGGAAGAATGTCTTATTCTTTTATGTCACACCTAGAAACAGGCTCTGCTTTTGCTGCTGGCGCCCAGGAGCTGATCTGAAGTCCTTATTTTACGGAGTGGCAAGGTCACCTGCCAGCTAGGGACAGATCTAGGTCCCAGGGTGTATGTGTGTCCTTCTTGCCGTATCTCTGCTGGCCAGGGGCAGGGGCTAGGTAGAACTGGTGTCCCCTTGTCTGCCGTGTGACCTGGAATAGCAGTCTCCAACATTTTTAGTTCTAGGGATCAGTTTCTGGGAAGACAATTTTTCTACTGACTGGGGCTGGATGGGTGGGGGGGGGGATGGTTTGGGGATGACTTAAGCGCATCACATGTATTGTACACTTTATTTCTACTATTATTATGGCAGCTCCACAGCAGATCATCAGTCATTAGATCCCAGAGATTGGGGACCCTTGACCTAGAACAACTCCATCCCCGATATGGGCTGGTTTCCTCAGTCCCTCTCTGAACATAGCTATCGCTCCTCATGTCAGAGCTTGCAGGGAAGAAGGGGATAGAACGAGGCAGCTAAGAGTCACGGGAATCTGGTTTCATCCTAGAGTCCTTGGGGTCAGGCGCACTGCTCTGAAAGCCAGAGCCCCGGGGGCCCTCACCTATCCCTTCTCCAGCTAGCTCTTCCTCTTCCCAGGTACCAAACTTTTTTTCCTGGTTTCTCAGCTCACAGCCAGGCCTTCCTGAACCCATTCTTAGCTGGGGAGGGGAAGTCCAGGAGGAGGTCTCAGAGACTCTGAGAGCTTGGGGACTGAGAGAGCAGTGAGGAGCCCTGGCATCCTCTGGTCTCCCGAGGGAAAGGACCTTCCAAAGCCACTTGGGTCACTTTGGGTCTAGAGAGAGAGGACAAGGACTCCCTGGAGGTGACAGTGAGGCGCTTCAGGCTGCAGTGCTGGGCTGTAGCCAGGACTGTTTGCATGGGAGGGACTCTTGGTTCAGAGAAGCTTTTAGCTAATGGTTTAAAGTGCTCTGTGACACCACAATTTTGCCTTTCTCTGGGATTTATTGGTAATCAGCTTTGCCTTGGTTTGGAAGAGGGGAGTAGGGCGAATAGGGAATTAGAGATAGCTCTTGCTGGAGTAAGTGGTATATGTAGGAATGGAGATTGGTCCCAGGCTCACAGGCAGCTCTGTCCCCTCCCTCCACTTCCAGATGTCCCAAGCTTCTCATTAAGGGCCTCAGCCAGGGCTCACAGTGCTCACTGACTTAAACCCCAGCTCTTGGTTCAGTGCTCTGTCCACTACTCCTCAGCCAACAAATACAATACAAGTCATCTTCCCACCCTTGCCTGGCCCACCCAGGATCCTTCTAGAAGGTTCCATTTTCTCCGCAATCAGCAAACATTGATCTCTGCTCAGTCCAGGCGCTCAAGGGCGCTCAAGAAGCAGCACTGGATCAGAAGGTTTCTGCTTTCAAGCGCTTGTGTCTCCCAGCCCTCCTCTAGACAGCCTGCCCTGGCGTTGTTGGAGGAGGGCTGTCTTCAGGCCTTCACAACTGACTATGAAGTGAGTGAAAATCTCTCAGTTGTGTCTGACTCTTTGTGATCCCGTGACTACACAGTCCATGGAATTCTCTAGGCCAGAATACTAGAGTGGATAGCCATTCCGTTTTCCAGGGGATCTTCCCAACCCAGGGATAGAACCCAGGTTTCCCACATTGCAGGCAGATTCTTTACCAGCTGAGCCACCAGGGAAGCCCCACAACTAACTCTGGCCCCTGGTTATATATTGTAGCCCCCACCCCGCCCCATGACTTCCTAAACACTTTCTAGATGGCCCAGCCATCTAGCCCTGGGGACTGGACTAAGGACAGGCGATCCTGAGGGATCTGTGCACCGAGGACACTGATGGCCACTAGTGAAGCTGGGATGTCAGCAAGGCAAAGGGAGGGGCGGGAAGACCAGTTTAGGGATTTAGGGGAACCTGCCCCTCTCTGCTGCTGCAGTCCATGGGGTCGCTGAGGGTCGGACACGACTGAGCGACTTCAGTTTCACTTTTCACTTTCATGCATTGGAGAAGGAAATGGCATCCCACTCCAGTATTCTTGCCTGGAGAATCCCAGGGACAGGGGAGCCTGGTGGACTGCCGTCTATGGGGTCTCACAGAGTCCGACACGACTGAATCGACTTAGCAGCAGCAGCAGCAGCCCCTCTGGATGAGTCCTGTCGCTCTCTTGGCTGGCCCTGGGCAAGTGTGGCGCCCCCGGGCGGCGCCACCAGAGGGCAGTGTGGGCTGCTTCCCTGAGCGTGGGGGTGTGGCCTGGAGCAGGTTCCCTCTGTCCATATCCCTGCACCCAGCCAGCCCCTACTCCTATTGCCCCGGCATCTCAGGCGTTGAGCTTTAAGGGTCTGGCAAGAACGTGAGAGTACTGGCGGTCACTTAGAGAAAGGGCGGGCCTCTGACCTCAGAGGGCAGGTCCATCAGGAGGGACTTTCCTGGAGAGAGAGGTTGCACCTGTTGGCGGTACCGTCTGAGTAAAAGCCCAGAGTACTTTACTCCTCCCAGATGTGTTAGACTGATAATTGATCAGAACACTCCATCTCTGCCGCCGCCACCTGGGAATCAAGGTGGCTTCCCAGAGATTAGGTTGAAGCGACAATTTGCAGCTAAGGTGCTCCAAGCCTGCAGTGGGTAGTCTCTAGAAGGCTCCCTTACCCTGACAGCCAGGTCCCTCCAGAAAAACTTGGGGTCCCAGTCTTCTCCGAACTGAAGGAGGAGAACTTTTATCTCCTCCCGCCTTTACATTCAGCTTGGGAGGAGGTATTTGGGAAAGCTGGGACATCCCCAGCCTATTTATTCCTGCATTAGATCTTGACCGCACCCTGGCTAGGAGTGATAGGGGAAGGGAATCCTTTGTTGTGGAATAATATATTAACCACCACATCTATGCCAAGTACTGTGCTAAGCGCTTTACACCCATTAGCTGTTTCAATCCTCCCAGCTACTCTGCCAACAAAGTAGGAGTTATTCCCATTTCCACAGATGAGGAAACTGAGGGTCAGGGAGAGTGAGTGACTGGCCCAATCACATGGAACACCTGAGTGGGGGACACCTTCAACATTAGGCTATGTGGCTTTCTGTTTTTCAAGATATTGAGGGCTCCACATGGGTTTCTGAGCACTTGCTCTTTGAGTCTGGGTACAGGAAACCCTAGTCCTTGGTTCTGAGGAGGGATGTGATCAGACATTGGTGGCAAAAAAGGTGCCACCCCTCCAAGGTCTGGCCACACCCTCCAAAGGCTGGCTGCCTAGCTTGGTTGTGCTCTGGGGTATGAGTCAGGCTGAGTCAGCAAGGGCAGGTCAGGGATGCTTAGGGCCTGGGTTTGCCTTGGAGGGCTTCCTCCTCCTCTGTGCACCTGGGCTGGCATGATTGGAGAGTGAAGAGCCTGGGATGGTAGAGGAGGAGGCTGACTGGCTCCCTGGTGGGGCAGAAAGTGTCCTGATACTTAGAACAAGAAAGACGTGGGATTTAGTCCTAGCCTGGAGCTCAGCTTCTCAGCTGGGAGAACTTGGGCAAATGACTTCCCTTCTCTGAGCCCGTTTCTTGTGTGTGTGTGTTTTATGGGGAGTTAGGAAGGAGATGATTTCCAAGTATTAAGTGAGAGGTCACTAGCACACAGAGAAGGTCTGTAAATGCTCAGTGGAGCCAGCCTACCTGGCCTAGGAGAGGCTGCCAGGACAGAGCCCCTGGGTAGTGTGGGCCTTTGCTTGTCCAGAGCATCGCCATATCAGGCATCCCAGAACAGTCCCCCTTCTCCCCCCAGTGCCTTCCCCGAGGAACTCCATAAGGGGAGAGGTGGAGGAGGGGCAGGCGTTTTATCCCAGGAACATTCCATTCCAGCTGCTCAGACCAGTGGGGATCCCAGCCAAGGACAGAGGCCCAAGGGAGCTCACCCCAGGAGCCCCCACCCCTTCCAGGGCGGGAGCCAGTGGAGCCCTTTTCCAAAATATTGCCCTTGCGCCTTCTCTCCACAATGGCCTCTCTTAAGGAGGTAAATGCTGAAGGGTTTGGGTGGGGCTGGGTGGCTGTGTGAGAGAGAGAGAGGTAATGAAAGCTCTTGAAATTATTCTTTCCAGCTCCTCCCAGCTCCTCCCGAGCCTCAACTCAGGATCTGACTTCTGGATTCTGCTCCTTTCACCTCCTTCAGGAAGACTTCTCTAATCAGCCCTGCACAAGCGGAGCACCCTCCTCACCTCAAAGGAGCCCCTCACTTGACGGTGGCAAGGGGCTGGGTTCTAGGGAAGTTGCCTCTACTAGGAATTTATATGTTCCCGCATTTGACTCTGGCTTACATGGTACAACTGGGGATGTTACAAGTCCTTTGAGATGCAATCAGATTAACAGAGCAGCAAACCTTTCCACTGAGAAAAGGATTTCTCTTTAAAAAACAAGTCTCAGCGCAGCTGGGGTCCCCATTTTGGTAGGTGCCGTTGCTGCTCAGTCAAACAGTGGCAGGAGGGCTGTTTGAGGGAAAATGTTGCTCTGAACAGTCCCTCAGTTTTCTTTGCCCACCATCCTTGTCCTGTGTGGGTGCCTGCCTGCGGCCCCTCAGAAAGATAATGGGCTGCTGGCTCCCAGGGGAGACACCTCTTTCTCGGGAAGAGGGATTGACCACATAAAAATATTAAGTTTTAAATGAAAAAAGGGAGCACTTGATTCAAATATCTTGATGGTAGACGGAAGGGGGCCAGATGGACTCACACCTCACCCAGAACTTGTAGAATTCCACAAAAGGAATGCATATGGAGTCAGTTGCCTGTTGTGTGCATTCAGGAAGAATAAACCTCAGTGATGTGAGATCAGCCCGTGTGGTCTTGAGGTCTACTCTGTGAGTGCCTGCACCACCTTGCCTTTTCGCGTGTCTGGCAGGGCTCTTTAAGTTGGCAGTTCTTTGAGCAGTTGCCGTTTAGTTTCGTTTGGCAGTCTGGGCCTGTTGATGGATTTGCAGACTGACTGCTCCCTTGACTTGGCTCCAAGCTGAACCTCTCCAGGAAGCTTCCTGAATGAAGGATGTGATGCGGAAGCTCGGGGATGGGATGCCCTCATGGGACAAAGGGATGTGAGTGTGATGACATGGCAGCATGGTGATCCGTGGGGAACTGCGTGTGACCGTGCTGGTGGATGGGTGCCCCTGTCAGGCGGGGTCCCAGCAGAGACAGGGCACACTCAAACTGGGGAGAGATTTTAAAAGGCACTATTTCTTGGACTTCCCTGGTGGTCCTGTGGCTAAGACTCTGAGTACCCAATGCCGGGGACCCAGGTTCTATCCCTGGTTGGGGAACTAGATCCCACATGCTGCAACTAAGAGTTGGGAACTAAAGATCCTGCTGCAATGAAGATCGAAGGTCCTGGGAGCTGCAACTAAGACCCAGATCAGCCAAATAAATAAATTTTTAAAAAATTAAAAAAAAATTTTTTTAAAGAGACTATTTCCAAAGCTGTGGGCTGGGCTTAAGAAACTAACAAGGTACCACAGCTATCTGTAGGGCTAGCAACAGAGAGAAGCCTTCACGACTCCTGGGCCTGAAGGGGTAAAGAGGGGAGAGGGGAGGCAAGGGCTTTGGGAATTGGAGAGTGCAACTGTGTGGAGAGGGACCCTGACAGGAGCAGTGGCCTCTGGTTGAGCGATGTAGGCAACCACCGCGAAGGGAAGTTGGGAAGGGAGCAGGGAAATAAACACCCCATTCTCCTCCTCCCTCTGGTACCTCCTGCTGGGGACTCTCATTGGCTGAACCCAACAGAGAGGCAGGGAACAAGGGAGCCATTGATGCACAGTTCATAGAGGTCAGCCTCCCAGGATCACAGAGCATGAAGGAGGGCAGAGAGTGGGACTGGAAGGGCCAACACGTCCAGCAGCTTCCTGGGGGCCTATCTTTCAATCCCCAAATTTCGCAACAAGGCAGTTCCCGCTCTGGGGCTCTCCTACCCACTGCAGGTCTTGGGGGGAAATGGACTGTTGCTTGGAGAGGAGAAGGGGTATGGGTCTTTTCCTCCCTCAGTCTTCCCCCTTTCTGGCTCCTAGTTCTTGATTCTTTCCTGTCCTGGCATCTTAGATGGCTACAGGGATTGTCCATCAGAGAACAATGCCAGCCACTGAGTCAGTGTTTCTCTCACACCCGGAAACACTACACCTCCTCCAAACACACCCAACAGGCACACCCGCTGTCATACAGGCCTCTGACACTGCCACCACAAGCTGTATCAGGTGTCACAGTTCCATCAAGAAAATGTACAGGTGGGCACAACTGCTACACTCTGCCATCGTCGTAAAATGGCCAAGTCACAGTAATGCAAGCTTTTTTATCTGTCACATGCCAAATGTGCCATGTCACATGTATGTATAGGAGACATACTGTCATGCCCAACCAGGTGAAACCAGAGTGTAAGGGCAGGATGGTGCAGGGGTTAACAGCAATGGCCCACAAGCCTCTCTGGTGTCAGTTTTCTTGTCTGTAAAGTGGAAATACTTGTCCTTCTCTCGTGGAGTTGTTGCCGGGGTGCACTGGGATGCTGTGATTGGGGAGACCTCAGCCTGGCGCCCAGTCTGGGGGAGAGCTCTCCAGAAGTGGTAGCTGTTAGCAGGAAACTCCCGTCTTCCACTTCTCTTGGGCAGCACACAGACCTGTGCAGGGTGAGCCGGGCAGCCTCAGGCACACGTGCCCTTCCCCAGACACACCTGCCAGGAGCATGTGATGAGTCCCCTCCACCCGGAAGGCTCTTTCCCCAGACATCCGCATGGTTTGCTCCCCATTGTCTTTGTTCAATCAGATTGTTGCCCTTTCAAGGAGGCACACCCTTTTTAAAGTTGCACACCTCAGCACTTCCAATCCCTTACCCAGCTATGTATATTCTTAGGCGTCGCTGACCTTCTAAGACTATATAATTTAGTTTATTTTCTCTTTCCCATTCGAGTGTGATTTTCACAAGGGTAGGGATGTTGGTCTTTGTTTACTGTTGTGTTTCCACCCCCTGAAGGGGTAGCCAGCGCACGTGGGCTGAATCCAGTGCACACACACGTGTGCCATGGATTTCTGGCTCCTCCCCTCTGAAACAAGCACAGGCAGGTGAATCCCACTCCCCACTCCAAGAAGCTAGGCCTCTGTGCTTACACTGTGAGCTTCCCCCTCACACCCCAAAGCAGGAGCTGGGACAAACTTAGTGCCCCCCATCCTAGGACCCTAGTTGAGTGGGCACAGCCAGGGTAGGGTGGGAGGCTGCTTTTAGTCACCAAGCAGACAGCCTTTCCACTCATCCTTCTAGCCATTCTGAGCCCAGCAGGGACGCACCGAGCAGGTGAGATGGCTGGACTCAACCAGGTGGCCTGGGGCCTCCTCCGCAGCCTTGTTTTCTCCACTCTGACTGGAACCATAAAAGCCAGCACTTCAGAGGCCACTAATGAGCCTGAATATGTTAAGGACATTGCACTCCCTGGATCAAAGAGGCTGGGTAAACAGTAGGCAGCGTCCAGGCCTGTGACTGGCTGATGCCCTGAGGGAACACCTCCCTAAGAGCTTGTGGCTGGCGGCTGGCACTCCCAGGCAGCCAGGCATGGTCCCAGCTGGGTTTGGAAACGAGAGTCCTTGCCCCTCTAGGGGACTTGCTTAGAGCAAGGCATCCCCCGACCAGCACTCAGGGATGCGAGAGGGAGGAGACAGCAAGGAGATCAAACCAGTCAATCCTAAAGGAAATCAGCCCTGAATATTCATTGGAAGGACTGATGCTGAAGCTACAGTCTTTTGGCTACTTGATGCCAAGAGCTGACCTATTGGGAAAGACCCTGATTATGGGAAAGATTGAGGGCAGAAGGAGAAGGGGACGACAGAGGATGAGATGGTGGGATGGCATCATTAACTCAGCAGACATGAGTTTGAGCAAACTCTGGGAGATAGTGGAGGACTGGGAAGCCTGGCGTGCTGCAATGAGGTTGCAAAGAGTCGGACATGACTTAGCGACTGAACAACAACTCCCAGTGGGGAGGCCAAACCTGGGCTCTGGCTTTGGAGGTGCCAGAAGGCCTCCCCCAACCTAGTCCCAGCTGCCACATCTAGAGGGAGGGTCTCCAGTCCAGACTCCCCCTGCTTGTTCACCTGCTTCCTGGGGCGGCGGGGCGGGGGGGGGGGGGGGTGGGTGGAGTTGGGGAAGGTTGAGCAGAGATGGAGTCAAGCAGCCCTGAGCATTGGAGTATAAGCCAGTTCCAGGGTCATCAGGACTCTAGGTAGGAAACACTGAAACATCTCCTTTTTAGCAAGAGATTTGCTGAAATGATGTGCAGGGGCAAATCACATGTGTAGACAGAGGCTTGTAGCACAACTGCCAAGCTGGGGGAAGGAGGGGCATTCCCTAACCACCGGCCAGGACTCAGACCCCGTCCCCCAAAGTCCCCTCCCACAATACAAGCCAGACTCAGGCTGGGCGAGAGGCAGCCACAGACCCCACAGCCATGGAAGGTCCTTCTCCCAGGAGAAAGCATGGTGCTAAGCTCAGTGTGGACAATCTTTATTGGCAGGTGTTAAAAGTGCAAAATAGTTACAAATCCAGAGGGATGGGAAGGGAGGTGGGGCATACCTCTCCTTTCCCTCGTGAGGACCCTGTAACCAGGCCAGGAGGGTGGGATCACTTGACTGTGGCTACATTGGACCCAGCACCTTCTAGAGAACAAGCTCCCAGGCAGGAGGGCTCCTCACCACGTGGGGGAAGGGAGAAGCACCCCGACAGGGGCATGGCTTCTGTTCCACCCCAGGCTGCTTGGTTCCTGGCCAAGGCGCACCTAGACAGCTCGGGGTAGGGGTGTTAGGGGGCTGAGCTAAACCTATCCCTCTCCAAACCTAGGCATCTGCCTCAGTTTCCCTCCTCCTAGTTAGTGGTTCAGCCCGACTCAAAGTGAGTGATTCCCATAACATAAAAATATTTTAGCCATTGCATGGGCTGCAGGCCCTTGAAGGCTGATGGTGTCACTGAGGGCTGGCCCGAGCCAGAAAGACCCTTTCTAGGCCACAGAAATCAGCCTGAGATGATGGGCCTTGAGGCTACCATCCCAAACATTCTTTGTCTCCTCCTAAAGGCAGTTGACCCTCAAGACGAATTACCCTGGCACCCCACAATTATGCTGCTCCAAAAGGGTGGCGCAAATAACCAAAAAGTCCATTTACCGAGAACCCCAGTTTGGCCTTCAGTCCTCTGGGGCCCTCCCTTCGGGGAGAAATCTGGTTTGTTCAGTCGGAGGCCTGACTCTGCAGCAGTGCTGGGCCCCCTAGCCCCGGCTGCCTGTCTCTGGCCCGGTCCTCCCCGCCCTCCTGGAAGACCCAGTCCATCCGGGGCGGCCGAGTCCTTACCGGCCAGGGGCCGAGTCAGTTACAGGGCAGCCAGGTGGGATAGGAGGCGTGGGCCCGGGCCAGCAGAGGCTGCACGGGGGTCACGTAGTAGCTGACGGTGGTGGCGGGCACCAACCCGTCGGGGATCGCGGGGCAGCGCCAGGCCAGGGCGGCGGCGGCCGCCGGGCCCTGCTCGGCCAGCGCCTGGAGCGCCAGCGCGGTGATGAGGTCCAGCGTCTGGCGGCGCTCGTGGTTCATGAGGCACACGGTGCTCTCATTGACCACCCGGTGCAGCGTCACCAGGCAGGCATAGCGGCGCGCCGCGTCGGCCCCGCTGAAGTGGGCCTCGAGGTAGCGCTCCAGCGTGCGCCGCTGCTCCACCAGGTCGGGGAAGTCGATGAAGAAGCGGGAACACATGTAGCGCTGCAGGGCGCCCACGTCGGTGCTGGGCCGCGGCCGGAAGCCGCGCACCAGCAGGTGGCAGTACTTGAGGAGGCCGCCCCCGCGGATCTCTTCGGGGCTGCGCGTGGCGATGACGCGGTGCCGCAGGTGGTCCAGGGCCTCGGCGAAGTCCCCGTACAGGCTCTCGCCGGTCACCGACGGGTGGAAGGCCTCTGACATGGGCGTGGGCGAGCACTGGCTGAAGAGCAGCAGGGAGTCCAGGAGGATCTGGAACGAGTCGACACTGAACTCGAACTGGCGCCTGACTGAGTCCACGAACTTGAGCTCCACGTTCTTGCCGCTCTTGTTGGACAGCGAGATGAGGCTCCAGCGGTCCGTGTCAGTGCACACTTTCACCAGCTTCTGCACGTAAGCCTCCTTGAGGGTCAGCGGCGTGATCTTGGCCCGGCTCACGCCGGCCGGCAGAAAGTCCAGCAGGCAGGCCAGCACCACTTCCTTGGTCAACTGGAAGGACGCCTCGCTGCGCAGGTCCACGCGGAACACCAGATCCAGGTCCTTGTAGCCCAGGCCGCTCTCGGGGTGCAGCACGTGGCTGGCGGCCGAGCCGTGCAGCCGCACGCCGTGCACCCGCAGCCCCTGCTCCTCCAGGCTGCTGCGGACGACCTGCAGGGGGCCGGCGGGAGGAAGAATTGTCAGCGACCTGGCTTCCAGGCGGGGTCCGCTCTGGGTTTACACGCAATAATCACAGTGACATCAACCACTGTTGACCACTTACCAGCTGGTTTGCCTTTGGAAAGTCATTTCATTCTCTAAACCTGTATTTCCTCATCTGGAGAGTGGCCCCTTCAGAGGAATGACTCAGAACAGCAATAATGATAACATAGGTGCATGGAATTTACTAAATGCCAGGTCTTGATCTAGGCACTTTATAATTAGGATATAAACTCACACAGTTCTTACAGTAACTCTATGAGGAAGGTACTCTTACTCCCACTCTACAGATGGGGAACTGGAAGCACAGAGGGGCCAAGTAACTTGCCCAAAGTCACACAGCCGGTGAATGCAGAGCTGGGAATTAAACTCAAGAGTTCATGTCTCAACCACTATGCTATTCTACCTCTCTAAAACTCCAAGTAAAGCAGTTTTGTGCCAGGCCTGATGCAAACTGCTCAAATAGGAATGTAATTGGCAGTTCACATGCATTACTACCTTTACCCTCATAATAATCCCAATTTTTATGTATTATTTTCCCAATTTACAGGTGGGGGACCTGAGGCACAGGAAAGTCGTGTCCAAAGTCATAGAGTAGTCAGGCTGAGACCAGAACCCAGGTCAGTTGAATTCTCAAGTCCATGCACGCTCTTTTGACTATGACACACTCGTTTATCTTTACAAGGACCCAGGGAAGCAAATATTAGACTCATTTTTACAGATGAAGAAACTGAGGCTTCTAGTAGTAAAACACTTAAGGTTCAGAGGAGAGGCCATTCAGAAATGGCAGGGCTGGAAGTTAAAACCCAGACTCTTTCTGCTCTTGGGCAGGTGGTGGGTCAAAATCTCAGGAAGCCTTCTGAGCCAAGTAGGAAAGGAAAGTGAGGTCGCTCAGTCATGTCCGACTCTTTGCAACCCCATGGACCTACCAGGAACCTACCAGGCTCCTCTGTCTGTGGGATTTTCCCAGGCAAGGGTACTGGAGTGGGTTGCCATTTCCTTCTCCAGGGGATCTTCCCAACCCAGGGATTGAACCCCGGTCTTCAACATTGCAGGCAGATGCTTTACCGTCTGAGCCACCAGAGAAGCGAGCAAAGTGGGAAGAATGTAGCAGACCCCATCCGCGGACACAGGAACATGACAGGGAAACTTGTGTCATCTCAAATCTGTTCCTCTAGCAGAAGCATCTCCCTGGGCCTAGCACCAGGGAGGGGAGAAGAGAGGAGCTGGGCTCCGACACTGTTTTCTCAGCAGCCCAGCTTCACACACCGAAAGTGACCAGGCAACATTCCTACCCTGAGGATTCTGCAACCCCGCCTTGCTGCCAAGTCAGCTCCAGGCCGGCTGCTCTGCTGGCCTCCCAGGGAATTACTGCAAAGAATGCACCTAAGTGCTGAGGAGGCAAGCTGCAGTGGGGCAATCTGAGGCGGGCGGCTCCCTCCAAGAAGCTTCCTGGAGGAGGACCCTGACTAGGGGAAGGTATTATTGTGGCCATCAGGAACCTGGGGGGCCAGGCATTGGGCCTTCTCACCAGAACCTATGAGGGATTAGATTTTTAACATCTCCAACTTATAGATGGGGAAACTGAGGAGTAAATTACCTACACAGGATCACCCAGGGGTGGTTTAGTCACTAAGTCGTGTCTGACTCTTGTGACTTCATAGGCTGTAACCTGTCAGGCACCTCTGTCCTTGGGATTTTCAGGCAAGAATGCTGGAGTGGGTTGCCATCACCCAGAGGTGCCTTCAGATTCAGGTATGGCTCACTTCCAATCCTATGTGCTTTCTACTGCATTACCAATCCAGGGTTTGGAAGGAGCAGAGACCAGAAACTAGGGCTCTAATCTGCTCTCCATTTCAGAGTTTCAAAGTGAGAGCAACCCTCCAGTCACTGAAGCCCAGGGCCAGAGTAGCTTGGGAGCAGGAAGGTGGGGCTGGGGGAAGCCTTGGCCAGGCAGATAGGGGAGGCTAGAGGTAAGGGGCCAGCCTGTGGGACTACTTTCCCGCACTCTGGCAGCTGTGCCCAAGTAGGCCAAGGGGAGGACTGGACCAAAGACCTTTGTCCCAAGGACTCTGGCAGAGCTGCAGCATTGACCAGCCCCCTCCCCAAGTCCCATTAGAGCTGACTGAGCCTCACTCAGTGCCAGCTCCTGCTCCCAGGCTGATGCCCACCCCAGGGCATGGCATCTGGCCTGGTGAGTAGGTAGGAGTACCCTTGTTAAAACTCCTGCGTCAGGCCATGGGGTTGGCTGTGTCAGCCAGCCAGCGGCTGTTGTCTGGTTCCCAGGTGTGACTACAGCCAACTTGGCAGGCAGTCCCCAGATACCGCCACACCCAAGGACTGCAGGGCAGCTTGGAGCCTCCTGAATCAGACTTTCCAGCCGTGGACGGGGCAATGGCTGCACCCTCCTTGCTCTTGTGCCAAGGCCCTCCCCCAAACCATTCTGCTCCCAGATTGCTGCTGAGACCTGCAGGGAGACCATAGGTGCTGTCAGCCAGCAGGCTTACAAAACTTGAGTCTGGAGCCACCTAATGCAGGCCCTTTGGCTGTAGCTGGAGAGATCAGAGACTAATTCAATCCTCTGAACCCAGAGAGGGCAGAGGACTTGTTTAGGGTCACACAGTCTATAAGTGGCTGAACTTAAGTAGAGTCAGTTCTCCCAGAACTGTTTTCGGGGGTGGGGTAGGGGTGGGGGCCTCCTACAGGAGAGTAGGTTCCTCTAGCCCAGGTATAAGCAGGAATTGTATCTCTAAATGCCCAGATTACTGCTGTAGGCAAAGCTTGTGGAGGGCAGAGAGGGAGAAAGTTTCCAATTCTTGAACCATGGGACAACTCAGCACATGTGAGAAGCCCAAAGTCAACAAACCAGCATCTCCCACCACATACACACAAACAGTACCCCCTGCACCCCCGCCCCCACATACACATACACACACAAATCCCAATAGCTTGTGAAGCTGCCAGCTACAAATTCCTGCCAGAAGATGGACTTTCTTCCCTGTGGAGGCATTTGTACAGGCCCCATAAAGGACCCTTTGGATTCTGGAAGCAGAAGGGGCAATGGGGAGCAGTTCAACCCATCCCCATTGAACAAATAGGGACACTGGGCTTCCCAGGGGACACTACTGGTGAAGAACCCACCTGCCAATTCAAGAGATGTAAGAGATGCAGGTTTGACCCCTGGGTTGGGAAGATTCCCCAGGAAGAGGGCATGGCAACCCACTCCAGTATTCTTGCTTGGAGAATCCCATGGACAGAGGAGCCTGGTGGGCTACAATCTATAGGGTTCCACAGAGTTGGACTTTACTGAAGCAACTTTGCATGCACAGGCCCAGCAAAGGGAACTGACAATGGTCCAGGCCCTGAAACTAGATGTCCAACCTTCCAATCCAACTCTCTAAGTCGCCACTGTCCTCTTCCCCCCCACAGCCAGCAGTTCCCTGTTCTGTGTATTTCTGACCCTAGTCTAGGAGACACTGTACTATTATCATATTGTAGAGTCAGCTCCTATTGACCTGCAGTCTTCCCCACCTGGATGGGAGTAGCTGGAATGCCAGGGGGCTGGGTCTCAGTCACATCTGTGCCCCTGGTGTCCTGAACGGGGCTTGGCACAGAGAACATACCAGTAAAGGCAGTTTGGACCATACTGACAGGGGCAGGGACCTCCCCTTAGGGCACCCCATGTCCCTGCAGAGGAGAACTCCCACACTGGGCTCATCCCTGGGATAATAGTCCTGGGGATACAGCATTTGGGGCCCCAAATTTGACCTGACTGTCAAGGAGGAGAAAAACCTCAACTGGTTCCTAATTGCCCCATAACAGCGGGGCAGCCCAGGAATGCCTGGCCACTGATGACTCAACCCTAGGGAATCTGCCCCCACCCCCTCCCATTCCTTGAGAGGGAGGGAGAGGTAATCCCACAACAAGCAACCCTCCCCCTCTGTGAAAGCTAAGACAGAAGAGCCAGGGATGGGGGGTGGTCTGCTTTACCTGGCTTGTATGTCTACTTCCCCATCTGCTGCCAGGAATATGCAGGAATTGCAGCTAGATTTTTTGGTTTCTTGTAACTGCTAAGACCTACAAATTGAGTCTTGGGAACTTGGGAAGTCTTGGGGAAAAATGGGAAAGCCTTGAACTTGTAGTAACCAGCTCCTGGGAAGACCAAAGATTCTCTGGGTTTGCTTTTCACCTCTAGGAAATTTCAGGGAGCTCACGGCCCCTCTTGGGGCCTCAGCTTCCCCAGCTATAAAATGGGTACAGTAATTACCATATTATGGTATTTCAGAGCATGACAGTGCCTGGGCTATATAGGTGAAAGAGCAATTTTAGGGTTGTTGAGGGGCAAGAAGAGGAAGTCTGTGGAAGAGGAAAGGAGTTGCCAGAATTCTCTTCTCCTCAGGAGAGAGATGGGGCTTGGGGCCAGAGACTCAACCCTCATTTCAATCTTGGGAAAGGAAAGAAACAGCTAAACTGGACACCTGATGTTGCCGCCCCCCCAGCACACAGGCATCAGGTGCCTCATGCTTAATCTCTTCCTGCCACACAACCCTAGTTGAGAGGGAGTCCTAGCTGGAATTTCTCAGCTTTCGGGAGGGGGCTCTTGAGCCATGGGCTGTGGGAGCAGAGGACAGACAGAATCTGCTCCTAGAATCTCCAGAGAGGGAAAGGGTTGAGCATGAGACCTGGGGATGACGATTTGGAGATGAAAAGAACTATCTCCGGCTCAAGCGTGCAAAGCTACCCACCCAGGGCTTCCGGGCATCTCCTGTCCTTGCAGGCGGGGTGTTCTTCCTCCCAGACCAGGTCCTTCCCCACTTCCCGCTCCCTCCAGCCAGGACCTAGATGAACGGTCCGAGGGCCATCGGAAGGGGCGGGGGACGGGAAAGTCAAGTGGGGAAAGAAGATTATGATATGCGGGGGTAGTAGGATGTGGACTCCTATCAAGGTTGCGCGATTTTGTTACAGCCCTTGTTCTTCCCCGAGGCTTGTTTTCCTAGCTGTCCAGCAAATGGAACAGACTCCGGGAGCCTCCCAGCCACGACAGCCTCAGGATGAAGACCCCCTATCCACCCCCCAGTGCCTCTCACCTGCACGATCTGCCGGGGCTGCACGCTCAGCGTGGGGAAGTTGCCGCGCCCGTGAATGGGAATCGGCTCGCTCAGGAGCGCGTCCAGCCGCTTCACCTGCGGCCAGCTCAACCCGCTCAGGTGCTGTCCGAGGGAGGCCGATGAGGCCTCTGGGTCGGGGCCGCCGCCTGCCGGGGCGGCCTTAGCCACCGCCGCGGCCGCAGCCGTCCCCACCTGTGCAGCCGCCCGGTCCCGGCTCTCCGTTTCGCTCTCCGACGGCATCATTAGCCCGGCCCCGGGGCCCCGACGGCAGAAACCGGGGGGCGATTAAGGGGAGGAGGGCAGGGAGAGCGGCTGGGCCCCGGCCAAGGCGGAGGACGCAGGGACCGGACAGCAGCGACGGCGAGGAAAACCCAGGGCACACCTCCGACGGCGACGACCAACCGACCCTAAAGCTTGTCGCCTGGGGCCCAGCGGACTCTTATAGGCCGCGGGCGACACGCCCATTGGTCCGAGCAGCTGTCACCCGGCGGGAACCGCCCCGCCTCTCGACGCGCCTGCCATTGGTCAGCAAAGCTTTGCACGTGAGTCGCTGGTCGCCAGGAGGATTCCGATTGGCTGGATGGCACACCCCTGCCCGCCCTCCTGCTCCTGCTTAATTCCCTCCTTTGGTCCTTAAAGAACTTCTGTTCTCGGCGATTGGCTCGGGCGGAAGGCAAGTCCTGGATTTAAAGGGACTGCGCCCTCCAGGGGCAGACGAGAAGGAAGTGACCTGTGAAGTTTGTAGCGGAATTGGACCACTAAGTTTTTTTGTTTTTTTTTTTGCACTGAAAGGAATTTAGAAATCACTGGGCCTGGTCCTAGTCATCCACTATTTTCAGAAGCCCAGAGAGATTGCGCCAGTTGTTCAACTTCACGCAGTGCTCCTCCTGCTCTCAGGCAATCTTCCAGAATTGAGAAAATGTGACAAACTTGTATACTGAGGTAGATACTTTGTAATGCACTCTCCTGTGTACACCTCTACCTGGCTAGCGTTAATGTTTTGGTTTGTGCGCCTGCTCAGTCGCTTCAGTCGTGCCCGGCTCTTTGCGACTCTATGGACTGTAGTCCAGGCTCCTCTGTACATGTGACTCTCCAAGCAAGATATTCAATGGAGTGGGTTTCCATGCCCTCCGCCAGGGGATCTTCCCGACCCAGGGATCAAACCTATGTCTCCCGGGTCTCCTGATTTGTAGGCGGATTCTTAACCCTCTGAGCCACCTGGGAAGCCCCATGTTTTGGTTTAGGGATGAGGAAACCTGCTCAGAGAAGGGGCTTGACTGTCTCAAGGTCACACAGCAAGTGAGACAGGCCCTGGTGTTGAACCTGCACTAGAGAGTCTGCGAGCACTTGCTCTTTCTACTACACTTGAGCAGACTCAGGGCCTTCACAGGGCTGGAGGTTGGAGGGAAGCCTGAACTGGAGTGTTGGTCTTCTGGCAGCAGCTTCCTGGGCAGCAGGTGGAAGTCCTTCCTGCCAGCCTCTTAGCTTCTCAGGTCCTGTGTGCCCTTGGGCAAGTCCCTAAATCTCTCTAAGTCAGTTTCCTCATCTACTCCAGAGAAGGGGCTCAATAAATTTTTTTAAAATTTGGTTTGGTTTTTTATAGTTGGCAAACCATATTCATATGTTCTATTGAAATAATACATTTACATGTTTTTCTCTCCCACTTTACAGAGCCTAGTGAGATGAGGCTTATTGTTATTATGTTTAATCTTTTCTTATTTTAAATATAGGTGCTGGTGGCAAAATTCTAGAAATTGAGTCTGATTCATCTCTGCAATATTCTCTCTTTTTAAAAAATATTTCTTTATCTGGCTGTGGCATGTGGAATCTTTAGCTGCAGCATATAGGATCTAGTTGCCCAACCAGAGATTGAACCCAGGCCTTCTGCATTGGGAGTGCAGAATCTTAGCCACTGGTTCACCAGGGAAGTCCCTGCAGTGTTCTCTTTTAAATTAAACATCATTTTTCTAACAATTAATTAAATATAATTCTCCTAACACCCCTATTTTTTAAGGTAGGCTGGGCAAGAGCAATATGTCCAATGTACAGAGAAACCAAGACCTAGAAATAGTAAACGACATTCCAAGGTCACCAGATTACCTCAGACAGACCTAGGACTAGATCCCAGGAACCTGACTCAGACTAGAGCAGCTGTTTCCTCTATCTAGAGGCCTGCACAAGCAAGATCCTGCCCTTGACCCTTCTCTCCATCTTGTCTGGGGTCAGGTCTGCTATTTGCTCCACTCATTGGCTTTGTGACTTGGGGCAAGTCTCATGCATGCACTGTCCTCAGCTCAGTTGCTTGCTATTTTGTTTTACCTTCTCTTGAAAGATAAGAAATATGTAAGAAACATCCTTCAGCTGAACCCAGAGTCTCCAAACCCTTGACCTATCCCTTCCATGTCCCAGCAGAGGGAGGAAAAGAAGGGAAAATAACATTTACTGGGTAACCTACTATGCACAGATATTTTATACACATGACCTCTAATTCCTAAAAATACATCTCAAGATGTGGCATCATTATCCTCAACTTAGAGATGAAGAACCTAAGATTTAGAGAGGTCAGGTGACATGCCTAAGGTCATACAACTACTAATGGGCATTGTAAGACTTGAATCCAGGTCTCCTGATTTCAAAGCCCTCTTGCCCAACTGCTCGTCTTAGAAGAGTTGGCACAGATCTCAGTCATGCTTGGCACAGCCCTGGTACCATCCTCAGGATCCATTCATCCACTTATTTATTCATTCATCAACCAACACTGACATATTAAGCACCTACTGTGTACCAGGTGTTGAGCTAGGCCCTGGGGTATGATAGGCAAGATCCCTGCCCTTCTCAAACTGTCATTCTAGTGTAGTAAGACCATAGTCAAGCAAGTAAATAAATAAGACATTTCTAATAGTGTTAGGGAGAAAATAGAACAGGGCAATGGGAGGGAGAGCAACCATATGTGTGAGTGTGAAAAAGATACAGTTTTCAAGAGAGGGAAGAGAACCAGAGAGATTCATATACATTGTTAGATGGTGCAGCCGTGGAAAGCCTCCCTAAGGAAGTGATATTTCCATTGTGTCTACTGGATCCACTTCGGCCCAGTCTCCCCAGGCTTGTCCCTGGACAGCTAGAGCAGCAGAGGTGGTGCCAAGCCACATATTCCTAGAACTCTGAAGACTTGAGCCGACAGGCTGTTTGACAATCTTCTTGTTTACTCTCTTCCCACTTTGTAGATGTGGAAAATGGGGTCCAGAACGCAGAAAGGATTTGCCCCAAGGAGACTGGTGAGGGCTGGAACTACTCATGATTGCGTCTTGTGAGAGTGGACTGTTGCTGCACCCACTCTGTACCCTGGAATTAAGTTCTCTAAAGAAGGAAAGTCAAGAGGTCTCTTTTCCTCTCCCCTTCTTTCTAGGAGGGCTAGGAGGAGCAATTGGCCAATTCAGGGGCTGTGAGTCACCCTTTTGTTGACACTTCTATTTCCAAAGCTAATTGGTCCAATGTTTGACCAATCGCAGGACCTCGTCAGTGCTGGGGTCGGGGTGTGACTTAGGGATGAAGGAAGAGGAGAGAGGAGAGGAGAGAGAGCAGGGGTAATCTCATAGGGTTTCATTTTCACCAAGATCAACTTTTAATTGTCCCAGTGAATGGAGGGGAATGATGGCTAAAGTATATCCTGAAGAGTCCAACTGTCTTTCAAGTTTTATATATAAGCCTTTCCCCCCTCATACAAATTTCCTGTCTTAATCCGGACTTCAGCTGATTTTGAAAGGGAACTTACTCCGAATGATAACTGAGTCACAGCGACACACGTTAAGTCACTTTTCCTATCTGGGCCTCAGTTTCCTATTCTGTAAAATGGGAGAGAAATGGGAATCAGGCTCTTCCTGATTCACACCTTCTATGATCTGAGATGGTGGGAAAGGAGAAGGGGTCCCGGGAGAGTCTTGGTCCCTACATTGGCCCCTCCTCAGCTCTGAGACCCAAGACAGGAACATCCTGGGATCCGCCCACATTACAGAGCACCCTGTGCCTAAAACCACACCAGGAACTTTCTGCACAGCTCATTCAGTTTTCAGAACATAATCTTTGGACTTAGGAGTGATCTCTTGCTTTGCATGAGAGAAAACTGAGACTCAGAGAAGCTGATTAACTTGAGTACGACCCCCACGAGAGGGGGTGGGCAAGAGGGGCTTCATACTCAGGTTTGGCTGAATCCCAAGCCCATGTACTACCCAGGGCCCTGCCTCTGAGGATGACTTGGTTTGTTCAGTGACACACAGATGACCCTCCCCTATGGAGAACACCCATTCCCTCCTCCCATGGTTCTTGTCCTCCACCCTGCCTCAGCCCCTCATGGTCAAGATAATTTCCCAGACCTTGTTATTACTCATAATTGTGCCCCTACCCTGTGTAATTTCATTATCAAGTATCCCATCCTCCTGACACCGCCTCCTGTCTTTTCTGCTCACTCCCTCTGGAACCCCGACTCCATCGCTTCCAGACCCACCAGGACCCTCAGTCCATTGATCTTCCCACCTTTTCCCCTACTGCTCCTCGCCTCCCTCATGTCCTGACTTTCCTCCTTCACCAGCTTACATTCCATGGGCCATCATTATAATGACTTCCTTGCATACGCCCTCAACCCCCCTGCTCCTTTCGTATTAAATTGCACTCACCTGGCAAAACCACACCCTGGTTAATCCAAAACCACAACCCTGCGCTTGCACCCACACAGTTGACAGAAGTTGGAGAAAAACACACAGCATGATGATTGGTTTCACTTTAATGTCACCCTCGCCCTCCTCCAGGGGCCCCTTAGCACTGTCTTGATATCCTACCATATGATCCAGTCTGGTCACTCTGTCACAGTCCTATAGACAATTTCTTTCCTTTTTTTTAAAAGCAGAAATTTATTTGGTTGCACTGGGTCTTAGCTGTGGTGGGTGGGCTTCAGTAGTTGCAGTATGTAGGCTTAGTTCCCTGATCTTAGTTCCCTGACCAAGGCTTGAACCGGTCTCCCCTGCACTGCAAAGTGGATTCTTAACCACTGGACCATCAGGCAAGTCCCCCCATAAACAGTGTCTTACTTCTCCTCAGTCCCTGATAGCTGTTCCCTCCAACCCTCCCTCAGCTCTTGACCTTGCTTCCTATGTCACTGAGAAAACAGAAGTGATCAAAGGACAGTTTCCACAAACTCTCAACACCCCTTCTACCCAGTCCCCGAGTCTGCTCCGCATTTTGTCCCTCTCTCCTGCTACTTTGGATGAACCCCAGTTGCCCCTCTCTGTGCCTCCCCTCCACTCACACACCGGATTCCCCGCCTCTCACCCACTCAAGGACTTCACTTGGGCCATTTCCCCCTCTCCTGGGTCATTCCAATCAGCACTGAAACATAACTTCTTGCATCTCAGAAAAAAAACCATAACAAAACCATGAAGTCTCATGTTTCACGTCTGCCTCCTCTCTACCCCATTTCTCTATACAGATCTTCCTTGACTTGCGAGGGAGTTACATTCCATAAACCCACGGTGTCTGAAAATATCCTAAGTTAAAAATGCATTTAATACATGTAACCTACTAAACATCATAGCTTAGCCTAGCCTGCCTTAAATGTGCTCAGAACACTAGCATTAGCTTGCAGTCAGGAAAAAGTAACTAATACAAAGCCTATTTAATAATTGAATATCTCATATAATTGTTTAAAAAATTTTTTTGGCTGCTCTGAGCACAGTATGTAGAATTTTAGTTTCCCAACCAAGGATAGAACCCATACCCCCTGCATTGGAGGTGCAGAGTCTTAACCACTGCACTGCAAGGGAAGTCCCCTATCTTGTGTAATTTATTGAATCCTGTGCTTAAAGTGAAAGAATGGTTTAAGTGTATTGGTTGTTTCCCCTCAATGTGATGTGATAGTGTGATTCACTGGGGGCTGCAGCTTGTTGCCACTTGAGATGCATCACTAGAGAGTACTGTACTGAATATCACTAGCCTGGGAGATCAAAATTCACAGTACATTTCCTACTGAGTGAGTATTGCTTTTGTACCATCGGAAAGTTGAAAAGGTGGCTCACAGGGTAAAGCGTCTGCCTGCAATGCAGGAGACCTGGGTTCAATCCCTGGGTCGGAAAGATCCCCTGGAGAAGGAAAAGGCAAGGCACTTCAGTACTCTGGCCTGGAAAATCCCATGGACGAAGAAGCCTGGTAGTCTACAGTCCATGGGGTCGCAAAGAGTCAGACACAACTGATCGACTTCACTTTCACTTTCAAAGTTGAAAACTTGTAAGTTGAACTATTGTATGTCGAACCATTATAAATCGAACCACTGTAAGTACTGCTGCCGCTGCTGCTAAGTCGCTTCAGTTGTGTCCGACTCTGTGCGACCCCAGAGACGGCAGCCCACGAGGCTCCCCTGTCCCTGGGATTCTCCAGGCAAGAACACTGGAGTGGGTTGCCATTTCCTTCTCCCATGCCTGAAAGGGAAAAGTGGAAGTGAAGTCGCTCAGTCGTGTCCGACTCTTAGCGACCCCTGGACTGCAGCCTACCAGGCTCCTCTGTCCATGGGATTTTCCAGTCAAGAGTACTGCAGTGGGGTGCCATTGCCTTCTCCGACTGTAAGTACAGCACTATCTATATAGTAAAACTCCTTGAAAATGTTCATACTTGCTGCCGTCACTTGTTCTGTTCTCTTTTGAACACACTTCAGTCAGGCTTTTGTTCCCACCGCTAGACCAAAACTGCTTTTGTCGAGGTCACCTGTCACCTTCACATTGGTAAATCCAACCATCAATTTTTTTCGAAAATAGCTTTATCGAGATATAATTCACCCAACATATTCTTCTCACATATGAAGACACTAGGCACTCGGGCTCAGTAGTTGTGCTGCCTGGGTTTTAGTTGCTCTGCGGCATGTGGAATCTTCCCGGACCAGGTGTTGAACCTGTGTCCCTTGCTTTGATAGGCAGATCTTAACCACTGGACAGCCCAGGAAATCCTGTCAATTCTTAATCCTCATATTTTCCTAGAGCTATAAATTGCATGTGACACACCTGGCCATTCCCTCCTCTTTGAAATACTTTCTTCACTTGGCTTTTAAGAGATCTTACTGTCCTGACTTTTCTGTTTCACTGACTACTGTTTTGTGGTTTCCTCCTCATCCCCTCAACCACTAGACAGCGAAGTGCCCAGGACTTGTTCCCTGGTCCTCTTAGCTTTTCTGTCTACACTCACTCCCTTGATGATCTCATTCAGTTTCACGCTTTGAATACCATCTCTGTGCTGGTAGGTCCCGGGTTTATACACTCCAGCCCAGAGCTCTCTTCTGACCTCTATGCTCATTTGTTTAATTTTACACAACATCTCTCCGTGTCTCTTTATGTTCCTCAAATTTTGCACGTCAAAAACTGAATTCTTTAACTGAATTGCTCCTCCCACAGCAAATGGCAACTTCCAGTTCTTGGGCTGAACATCTGAAACCATTTCATATTCTTTTTTTTCGTCTCCCATCCCACATCAAATGTGTCAGCAAGTCCTGTGGGCTCTACCTTCAAAATACGGGTCAGACTGACCGCATCTCGCCCCTCACCCCGCTTGCTGCCAGCTCCGTGGCCATCGCCCGGCTCCTGGATTAGTGGAGCCTCCCTGCTGGCCCCTCCTTCTATTGCACTTGTTGCTGAGAGTGTGGTTTTAACGCAGCAGCCAGAGTGATCTTTTTCAAACATAAGTCGGATCATGTGTTTTAATGCCTCCATCTCAGTTGGAGTAAAAAGCCAGAGTCCTTCCACTCTGAACAAGGCTCCATGGGACACGCAACCCCCGTCTCCTCCCCCTCTGCCCTCCATCATCTGTTGCGGGTTCACTGATCTTCTTGAAGTCAGAGCTCTCCCACCTCAGAGCCTTTGTAATTGCTTTCATCTGCCCGACACATGGGTTTCCTCTTAGCCACATGGCTTCTTCCCAGTTCTTCCAGGTCTTCTTCTCGGTGAGGCCTCTCTAACCACCCAATTAGAATGGCAACCTTGAAAAAAAAAATATATATATAGAATGGCAACCTTGAGACTTCCCTGGTGGTCCAGTGGTTAATAATCTGCCTGCCAATGCAGGGGACATGGAGTTCAATCCTTGGTTCAGAAGATCCCACTGCGATGAGAAGTTCCTGCACTGCAATAGAGAGTAGCCCCCACATGCCACACTAGAGAAGGCCCAGGTGTAGCAATGAAGGCCCCATGCAGCCAAAAATAAATAACTTTTTTTAAACCTAAAAAATAATAAATGGCAACCTCCCCTCCCCACCCTCTCCTCTGCTTTATTGTTTCCATAGCACCCGGCACCATCTACACATCATGCTGTGTGTTTACTGGTCTATTTGTTGCCTCTCTGTTGGCACAGAATCGACAGGAGGGCAGAGAGTTTGTTTTCTGGGTATCCCAACTCCTGGAGTCTATAAAGATTCATAAGACACGTGAGGGATGCCGGAGGGAAGAGCACTCTTCTAGAACCAGGGCGTGGTGCAGTGTGGCTTCAGGCAGATCTCTGAGGTGGGCCTGTGAATGGAGTCCTCCTCAAGGTCATGGAAAACCGGCTTCTGTTTTCCAGCCAAGGAAGCCAAAAGCTTGAGTTCCTGTTCTCGTGGTGTCTTATTGGCTGTGTACCCTGGGCATAAACCACTCCCTTTCGCTGAGCCTCAGTTTTCTCATCTGCTCAGTTCAGTTGCTCAGTCATGTCTGACTCTTTGCAACCCCATGGACTGCAGCATGCCAGGCCTCCCTGTCTATCACCAGCTTGCTCAAACTCATGTTCATCGAGTCGGTGATGCCATCCAACCATCTCATCCTCTGTCGTCCCCTTCTTCTCCAGCCTTCAATCTTTCCCAGCATCAGGGTCTTTTCAAATGAGTCAGTTCTTCGCATAAGGTGGCCAAAGGATTGGAGTTTCAGCTTCAGCATCAGTCCTTCCAATGAATATTCAGGACTGATTTCCTTCAGGATTGACTGGTTTGATCTCCTTGCAGTCCAAGGGAGTCTCAAGAGTGTTCTCCAACACCATAGTTCAAAAGCATCAATTCTTCGGCGCTCAGCTTTCTTTATAGTCCAACTCTCACATCCATACATGACTACTGGAAAAACCATAGCTTTGACTAGACAGACATTTTTTTGTCAAAGTAATGTCTCTGCTTTTTAATATGCTGTCTAGGTTGGCCATAGCTTTTCTTCCAAGGAGTAAGCGTCTTTTAATTTCATGGCTGCAGTCACCATCTGCAATGATTTTGGAGCCCAAGAAAATAAGTCTCTCACTGTTTCCATTGTTTCCCCATCTATTTGCCATGAAGTGATGGGACCAGAAGTCCCATCAGAATACATGAAGTAAGTAATACCTCATCTGCTCATTGGGGTATTATTACCAGGTCTCTGGACTGGCATACAAGATCCAGTGCAGGAGGGATCCTGGCTTGTAGTCAGGGTGCTCTCAGGCCTCATACTCCTCAGGTACCAAGCATCTCACAAAGCCCCTCCTTGTCCCCAAGCTCATTTGAGCCTGTCCAGCCCCTTGGGGTGGACGGAGGAGCCTGGTGGGCTGCAGTCCAAGGGGTCGCAAAGAGTCAGACATGACTGAGCGACTTCACTTTCACTTTTCACTTTCATGCATTGGAGAAGGAAATGGCAACCCACTCCAGTGTTCTTGCCTGGAGAATCCCAGGGACGGGGGAGCCTGATGGGCTGCCATCTATGGGGTCACACAGAGTCGGACACGACTGAAATGACTTAGTAGTAGTAGCCCCTTGGGGAGGCAGGCAGACATGACTGATGATTGTGCTTAGTCACTTCAGTTGCGTATGACTCTTGAGACCCATGGACTATAGCCTGCCAGGCTCCTCTGTCCATGGGATTCTCCAGGCAAGAATACTGGAGTGAGTTACCATTTCCTGCTCCAGGGGATCTTCCCAACTGAGGGACCAAACCCATGTCTCTCATGTCTCCTGCATTGGCAGGTTCTTTACCACTAGTGCTACCTGGGAATCCCTGGCTGATGACTGTGTATGCCCATTTCATGGGTGAGGAAACTGAGGTTTGGGAGGCAGCAATGTACATCTGTCTCATCTCCCCCACTAGAAGTTAAGGTCCTCAGGTTCAAGGGCTGCCTACTCCCATTTCTGTCTCTTCAGGGCTGACACTGCAGACTAAAAATAGGAGTGGGTATTCATCCGTGGGTTTCCAGCCCCAGCAGACCCCACACCCTCTTTTATAATAAGTTTCTGGCAATATTGGGCTTCCCTGGTGGCTCAGACGGTAAAGAATCCTCCTGCAATGTGGGAGACCTGGATTCGATTTGTAGGTTGAGAAGATCCCCTGGACAAGGGACTGGCTATCCACTCCAGTACTCTGGCCTGGAGAAGTCCATGGACAGAGGAGCCTGGCAGGCTACAGTCTATGGGGTCGCAGAGTCAGACACGACTAAGTGACTTTCACTTCTGGCAATATTGCTTTCCTGTAATGAAATGAAATTTACAGATAAAATATCCTATTCACATACTCCTATTTTTGTTAAAAAAAAAAAAAAATCAAGGTAATGCCCTAACTGAAACATAAAGAAGAAATGAAGTTCATGTTTTTTTTCCCCTCATGATTTAATTATTAGTTGCTATATAATTGACATAAAACATTTAAGTTTCAGATGTATAACTTAATTTGATATTAGTATACACTGAAATGATTCCCACAATGTCTAGTTACATTTTTTTCTTGTGTTGAGAACTTGTAAGATCCACTCTCAGCGACTTTTGAATTACCATACAGTATTATTTTTTTTAGTCACCAAGCAGTACACCCATAAGTTATTCATTGCATTAACTGGAAATGTGTAGACATTTATTTATTTGCCTTGTAAATACACAGGCCGGCCGACACTTGCAAAACAGGGCTTCTCAAAAGGAAATGTGCATAGGAGTGACCCGAAGATCTTGTTAAAGTGCAGATTCTGAACAGCAGGTCTGGGGAAGGACCTGAGAACCTGCAGCTCTATACTGCTCCCGGGTGCTGCGTAGCCGCTGCTCCGCGGGCGCGCTGGCGGGAGAAGAAATGCCTTATGTTCCCTGGGCCCGCGCATTCCGCCCCTCTCCCAGCGAGGCCTCCGCCCAGAGCCGCCCCCTCCCCAGTCCCGAGCAAGGTGCAGCCCCGTCGAGACCGCCCGGAACAAACGCTACCCAGGTAAGCGCCCGCCCTGCCGCCAAACCTCATTCCTGGCACCCACGTGGCTGGGTGCCTGCTGCCGAGACAGCAGTTCCCACGGGAGGAGCCCGCCGGGGGGTTCTGGCCGCTGGGGAGGGCGGGGCGGCCCGGGAATTGACGTCTGAAGGGGCGGGGTCTTTGACTCCCACGTCCAGTCGGCCCCACCCTGTATCCTGAAGGAGCTCGCAGCTGGGGCCAGTAAATTCCAGGGCACTGTCTTCTTGCCCCGAGCGCCCTCCCATCCCTCTGTCTCCCACTCCTCCCTCCTTCCTTTGCCCTCGGTTTGGCTTAGGCCTCCGTCGTGGGGAGCCCAGATGAATCCAGAGATTCCCTCTCCTGAGAAACTCTCAGTCTGGAGGCCAGCAGACAGGCAAACCGACACCTTTCACCTTTAAGCGGGTGTTCTGTCAAAGGAGGTATGTGGGAGGGAACTCATTGCCAACCCTGTGGGTGCCAATCAGGGAAGGTTTCCTGGAGGAGGCAGGAGCCCAGCAGGGCGTGATGACTACGGAGGGATCCCTTAGACAGCCCTCTCTCCCAGAGTCCCCTCCTGGCCAGGGTGCTGACTTGGGGGACCAGCTGGGGCGTTGCTGCTGTAAGGATTCCAGAGGACCCCATTTTAGGGGTCAGGGTAGAGCAGAGAGGCCTGGGTTTGAAGGGACGGGACCTGAGGATCCCCCAAGGCCAGTCCGGCTCAGACCCCTGCAATCCCTTCGTGGCCAGCGAGGAAAATTTGTCGTCTCTAAGGTGGGGAGGCGGGGAGGCCAGGCAGCTGGCTTATGCAGGGCTGGAGCCGGCTTTGGGCGGTGGAGTGGGTTCCGCAGAGACTGAGGAGGTCTCCCACCCGAGAGCTTGGCCAGACCAACCCCCTTTCTGGGCTCTGCTGGAAGGCCAAGCATTAACCCATGACAACAGGAATGCCAAATAGCCCTCCATCTCAGGACAACTGCACCACACCTTAAAACACTTTTTTTAAAAAACATTTTTTTACGTGACACACTGCTTTATTTGTTGAGTTTTGGCTGTGCTAGGTCTTGGTTGCTGCACGGGTGCTTTCTCTAGTTGCAGAGAGTGGGGGCTCCTCTCATGTCGCTATGTGCGGACCTCTACTGTGGAGCACAGGCTCTAGGCGCGTGGGCTTCTGTAGTTGCAGCATTTGGGCTCAGTAGTTGAGGCGCACGGGCTCAGTGGCTCCTCAGTGTGTGGAATCTTCCCGGGCCAGGGATCAAACCCATGTTCCTTGCATTGGCAGGCGGATTCTTATCCACTGAGTCACCAGGGAAGTCCCAAAGCAATTTTCTTCCTTCCATCTCGTTTGATCCTCAGAAACTTGGTGTTACTGCCATTTGACAGATGAGAAAACTGAGGTCCAGAGAAGCCAAGTCACTAGTGCAAGGAATCAGAACAACTAAGAAGATATCCCAGGACTTGAACCCAGTATCCCATGCGTGTTTTAGGAAAAGTTTCCTGGATCTCTTGGGTCTGAATTGTCCAGGAAGTACAACCCTTCCAACCCTTGAACATGGGGCCCTAAATTTCCATCAAGATCCTTGACTTTGTTTTTTCTGTTTTTTTTTTTTTTTAATTTATGTTTATTTATTTGGCTGCAATGGGTCTTAGTTGCGGCACGTGAAACCTTTTAGTTCTGGCATGTGTGATTTAGTTCCCTGGCCAGGGATCAAACCCGGGGTCCCTGCACTGGGAGCACAGAGTCTTAGCCATTGGACTTCCAGGGCAGTCCCAAGATCCTTGGCTATTAGAGCTGGAAAGCTGAAGCTGTCACTCTGCAGATGGGGAAACTGAGGCTGTAGAGAGGAATGATCTTGCCCATACACCAGATAAGGCCCTGGCCTCTACCTCTAGGGTCTCAGATGAAGTTCCTGGGGCTTTTACAGCTCCCTGTCCTGCTGGTGATTTGGAGACCTCTGTTTGTGGACAGTGGGGATGGAGAGTTTAGGGCAAGAAATCTCCAAGTCACAGGGAGAGCCTGACAGGAATGGGGAAGGGTTAGGTCTATGGCAGCCCACTCCAGTACTCTTGCCTGGAAAATTCCATGGACAGAGGAGCCTGGTAGGCTACAGTCCATGGGGTCGCAAAGAGTCAGACATGACTAAGCGACTTCACTTTCTTTCTTTAGGTCTTAGAAAATATGCTTTGCCTTTAGGCTTTGTTTCTGAAGATGAAGATGTGTCACTAAAACAAGGAGGAGATGGTGATGGGTTTTAATTTGGTTTTGTTTCACACTGTTTGCTTCCCAGGCAGGATCTTAAGCCTTGACTGCAGAGGTGGACGGTGCTGAGCCAACCCCTGGCCAGGCCTGCTCCCCTCTGGGCTCAAGGGCTGGGCTTTGACATGATTTAAGGGCTGAGCCTATGTCAGGCATAGATAGAGGTGGAAGTGTGTTTTCTGTGGCCCCATCATAGCCCAACCCAGAACCAGGGTGGGGTGCTGTCTGGGCCTGGGTGGAGATCTTTGTCACCGGGCTCAGGTCCAGTTTATGACCAAGGTCAGGGCTCATCTTGGGATCAGGGAGCAGGGAGAAGCAGCCCCTTGGTCCCTCCCAGGACAGACCCAGCCCAAGAGGTTGAGTCAGACAGTCCGGTTGGGAATCCACAGGTTTCCTTTAGACTCCTGGGCTGGAGCAGAGGCTCTGGTGATGCCCAGGCTCTCGGTCCACCATTAGGTGTGTCTTGAGGGGAGGGGACCTCCCACCTCCACCCAATATCCTCCCACCAGACGACCTGAGCACCAGAACTCTGGACCCTCCTTGCACTGGTTGTGCTCCAGCCTCTGGTTTACAGAGGCAAGTCGTGTAGGTCAAGGCCTCTGTCCTCAAGGTTTGCTGGGCAACTGACCACCCAGGAAAAATAACCAAAAGCCCTCCACTGTCTTGATTTCTATGACAATATTTCTATGTGTTGTCACTGCATGTGGCATCGGGAAGAGATTCGCAGCATCATATCTTGCAAGCAGGAGGAGCCGGCTCTAACACACCACTAGCTCTGTCCCGGGACAGACCCACCGCTGTGTCCACAGGCAGGTAGGGGCTGGGGTCCCGCTAGCTCCCAGGGCCAGGGTGCCCTCCAGGGTTTCCTGTCTGTCCTTGTGCCTGTTGGTGTGAAGGTGATGGTGATGATGACCCTGACTGATGTCGTACTTGTGATGGTTGAGGCTTCGGTTGCTACCACTGACCTCAGTCAAGGAGATACCTCACCTCTATCCCCCAAGGGGAACTGCCAGGAGGTGCCCAGGAGGATGAGGGCCTCCCCAGGGCTGTATCGTGGCTCTGTCGAGGACACTGGAAGCCTGACGTGGCCTTATGGACACGTGTCCTGCCATCTCCTACTTCCGCTATGCAGTGATGACCTAGTCTCATATCTCACTGAGGAAACAGGAGCCCAGCGTGGTGGGAAGCCCTGCCCTCACCTCTACTGACCCTGTACCCCTTGCTGCACCCGGTCCATCTTCTTCCCCACTCATTCCTCTAATCAAAGGATGGCCCTTAGTTGCCTTCCATTGATAGGAAAAAAAATACTATTTCTTTCCGCGGCTCCCTATTTACTGATTTATTGGCTGTACCCCATGGCAGGTGGGATCTGACCAGGGATCAAACCTGTGCCCCTGTAGTGGAAGCTCTGTCTCAACCACTGGATCACCAGGGAGGTCCCTCCCTGACTGACTTTAACCTTACCTCCTCCAACCCCAGCTCCCTCTGCTCCAGCTACATGGGCCACCCGTCTGTCCCACAAGCACAGCAAGCGTGTTCCAGCCTCAGGGTCTTGGAGTTCACAGTCGCCCCCAGTCTCTGCACATCAGCTTCAGCTTGAGTTCAGGGTCCTTCCTATACCCCACCTCCCAAGAGTCTCCCACAGCTCTTCTCCATCTCATTCTCCTCGAGTTTCCTGCCTGCAGTGTCCTCGTCTACTTGCGTGTCACTGGCTCGACTGTCTTCCCACCGGATTGTAAGTTCCATGGGGTAGGGACTGTATTCTCTGCTGTACCTGGTACCTGGTTGGTGCCCGATAAAAGGACATGGAATAAGTGAATAGATGTCTGTGTTTCTTTCCTCTGTATTCTCCTGGGTCATTGCTACCATCTTGTTTGAGTGACCTGGCCGGCTTTCTGCTTTCGCTGGGCTGTAAAGGTAAGGGGCAGTGACTTGGCCAGAGTGTGAAGGATGGACTAGGGCGCCGCTGGGCACCTGTGGGGGTGGCAGCAGAAGTAGATAGGTGATTGCAAGGGGCTTTGGGTCTGGCCAGTGTTAAAGATCCAGAGGCCTGTGACTTGGGTTTCAATAAAGAAGGCAGCATCTCCTTCCAGCTTCATGTCATCATTACCACCTGGCTTCCTTTCTTTTTTTTCTTTCTTACAATTCAAGAAATTTTTATTTTGTTTTTTACCACCAGACTTTTGTTTTTTGGCTGCCCTACAGCCAAACCCCCTTTCTCTTTAGGGGGAAGCCCCACTACATGAGTCTTGATGGACAACCTACAGCTGAAGCTAAGGGGCCCACAGGCCCCTCCTCCTACTCCCTGGCATGGACACATGACTTGGGCTCAGCCAAGTGGATGCCTCAGCCCAGAGCTTTGAATCTTGAGTGAGTGATGCAAATATAGGAGGGTTTAGAATTCACTCAGGAAGGTGGCCTATGGTTGCGGTGGTTGGTGTGGTTTGTGATGGTGACAGTTCTGTCTGGGTGTCTTGCAGAGGTTTTGTCCAATGCTGTAACTTCCTGGCTTCCTGCCCTTTATCTCAGCCTGGATCACTGGGCTTTGTGTCCATTCTGGGAGCTCCCCCATAGCTTTCGTTTCTTCAGAGGTCAGCCAGAGTCAGGTTCTATTGCTTGTACCCAACTCTTGTTGCCACCTCCCTCCACCACTTGACATTGTCATTATCACCATTTCCATCAACCTCAAGATCAAACACCCATCAATTGAGCCCCGTAATCTTCACCAGACACCATCACCATCCATGTCTTGTGACCTCAAGCATCAACAGCTTTAACCATCCTCAGACTCTCAAACTGTATTTATCAGTGTTCAGTGCAGAAAACAGAAACCCCGCCTAGGTGTTTTTAGCAGGAAGATATTTAATACAGGACAACCGTTGGAGAGGTTGATGAGCCACACTTCTAAGAATGCTTCCCAGAACAACATAGAACTGACCCACCAAGAGAGTCACTGTGAATTCAAGAACACTCTGCTAAAGCCTCAGTCCAGGAATCAGGAAGCTGCAGGTAAGAGGTTGCTACCAGCACATTCACAGTTGGCACTGTCTCTGGGAAAGCAGGAAGCTGGACCCGATACCAGAGCACTATTGCAGAAAAACCTCCTCTTACTATGACCTTATGGGTTGGCACAAACAGCCAAAAGGGAGCAAACAAAACAAAACAAAACCAGATTTCCCTGGTGGTCCAGTGGATAAAACTCCACGGTCCCAATTCAGGGGGCCTGGGTTCAATCCCTGGTCCGGGAACTTAAGATCCCACATGCCACAACTAACCTTGAGCAGTGTAACTAGAGAAGAGCCCATGTGCCACAACTCAGACCCAGTGCAGCCAAAATTAAAAGGATAAATAAATGAGATAACAAAACAAAACAAAGAACCACCACCACAACCAAATTATAAATAGTGCTTATGATGTGGCTGGCACTGTTGTGTTATTAATCCCTATTATATAGATGAGAAAACTGAAGCCCTGAAAGGACTGTGCCTCGTGTTAGCCTTCCAGATTGTACTGGGATGAATCTAATAGGGGGAGCCTGTTCCACAAGGCAATGCTGCAAGGGAGGGAAATGCAGTTGTTAACTTTCCACCCTCCCCATCTAGGAGGGTGGGATAGAAGTTGAGAGACTCCCACCACAGGACCTTCCCCATTAACCATCACTACCGCTGTCACCTCTCCATCGATGCTATGATCTATTTTTTTATTTCCCCCAAAATAAACTGCTTTATTCAGACAGCACAAGGTTGAGAATCACACATTATATTTTAAACCTCATTTACATGTCTTTGAAACCAGAGGGGACATCCCCAGCCCAAGCACCTGTCAGCCCTTGGCTGACAGATACCTGACTGAGGGAACCATCTCCTTAACCAGCATCAAGTCAATTACCTGCCCTGTCATCTCCTCCACCGGCATCGAGATCTGACAGCTGTCACCTTTTCCGTCACCTGACAACGTCATCGTCACTGTCACTACTACCATTGCCATGATTATCCCCATTACCTCCATCCACAGCGGCAGGGCGGTGTTGAGTGGCCAGTGAGGTCACTTCCTCGCCTTGGCGCTCCCAGAATAATTGCTTAATGAGATGGTTGTGCTCTGAGTTATTAGTTATCCTCAAAGTAGAAAATCTTCTCAGGCTTCCATGAGGCAGGAATGCTTTATATACTGGAGGGGTCTGTGCTGTGAGCATGGGTGTGAGGATCCATGACAGGCCTCTGGGAGGCCATCTCGTCCATCCCTCTGCCGTTGTAGTGGAGAAAAACAGCCTGGTAGTTAGGAGTGCTGATCAAGTCAGTCTAGTTCAGCTTAAGCAAGTGACTTCACCTTTCTGGGTCTCAGTTTATTTATCTGTAAAAGAGGAATGATAAGGCCTAGCTTGTAGAGGAACGTGGGGATTACAGGTGATGTAAATGAAATACCTGGCACAACTTTGCTTAGCACTGAAGAGGCTCTCAAATGGAAGTCACTAGTATCTTTTCTTTCTTTCTTTAAACACGTATGTAGAGCTCACTTGGCGTCAGGCATTGTTTTGAGACCTGACAAATTTCAGTTCGTTAGTTGAAACTTCCAAGAGCCCCAGGAGAGAGGTACTACTATTGTTCCCTTTTTACAGGTGAGGAAACTGAGGCACAGAGAGGTCAGGTAGCTTATCCAAGGTTACCCAGCTACTTAGGATGGAGCTGAGATTTCAGCTGAGAGAGTCCAGCTCAGATCCGAGCTCTTGACCCTGACCTGACGTTTTCTGGCAGCAAGTGCTTCCCCCTTGTTCTGAAAAGCTCCCCTCCTGCCCCATCCAGGTTGGAGAGGGTGCTGCTCTTTTCATCCAGCAACTGGAAAGGGGTCCCTGAAGTCACCATGTGCAGTCTCTCATCAGGACAGACATGTGGCCATTCACCTTGTCCAGTCGCCTCCCAAACCTCCCAGCCAGGAAGTCTGTTGTCTGATTCGAATTTGGGCCAAGGCAGCAGTTTCCAGGGAGGAGCCTCCTGGACTGGGACACCTCGTAGCGGGGACCTCAGCAGATGTGGGGGAGGAAGAGGTCCTTAACCCTGGGCTCTCACTGGTGGGCTGGGTTGGGGTGGGGCCTCTGGGCACATGGATTGGGGGAGCTCTGGAGAAGGCCGCCCCATGGGCTGCTCTCCAGGGAGCCTTGCTCCTCCATGCCCCCCACAATTGCACCAGGGACCTCACAGGCCCTCACGAGCTCCCGGCCCCTCCCCAAGCTCCCTCCCAGGCTCCCGTGCGCCTCCGCCAGGCCCTGCCGAATCCTCTACAGCCCCTCTTCTTGGTCCTCATCCCTTTTGCCCTCTGGATGTCTGACATCGTTGCCTGCTTCCTGGATTCCAAGATCCCATTCCGCCCAGGCTCCCCCACCTCTGCCCAGGCTCCTCCCCCACCGCCCCCGCCCCATAACACCCTTGGTCTCTTCTCCCTCTTACCCCTTCATGGTGGGGCTCCCTAGGGAGCTGGCACCGCACCCCAGGGCCTGGGTATCTCAGTCACACCAGGACCTCCGAGTGTCTCAAACCCACTGCATCTTCCCTCCCCAGATTCGGCCTCCATCTTAGCCAGGCGCCCAGATTGGAAAGGAAGCTCAGTCTCCCTAGTCTCTGCCCTCTTCTCCTCCCTACAGTCTATCCCGGTCATCTAACAGTGAGTGAGAGCTTACTGCATGCATACAACATGAGGAGCTCCCAGAGTTGGGCCTGACCATGGTGGGTTCCTGGACACGCACAAACTCTCCTGAAGTTCCTGCAATTATAGGGATGGGAAGAGGTTTGTAGGAAGTCTGGATTTTCCACAGTTAAGCTGAGATGAGGAGGGTGACTCTGGATGGTCACGTGCAGGGGCTGCTCATGGGCACTGGGGTACATCACCCAGATCCCCCCACTCAGGACTCAGGTACTCATTCCCCAAGAAGCCGCCTAGTACACAATTCTGTCCCCTCCGTGGGGCAGCCTGGGTTCAGTGCCTGGTCACCAGGGAGTCTCAGGGGTCTGACCCCCTTGCATCAGTCTGAGTTAACTCTGCCCCAGCTCCCTGGGGAAACTATTTCTGACTCTCAGCAACCAGTTAGATTAGGCCTCTTGTTCCCTCATCAGTAGACTTCCTGTATTTTTCATTCATAGCTGTCGTCCCACTTTGTATCTGTCTTCATTCATTTGTTCAATACTTCCTGTATACCAGGCTGAGCGCCAAAGAATTGATGCTTTTGAAGTGTGGCGTTGAAGAAGACTCTTGAGAGTCCCTTGGACAGCAAGGAGATCAAACCAGTCAATCCTAAAGGAAATCATCCCTGATTATTCACTAGAAGGACTGATGCTGAAGCTGAAGCTCCAGTACTTTGGCCACCTGATGCAAAAAGCTGACTCCTTGGAAAAGACCCTGATGCTGGGGGAGATTCAATCTTCCTGCCTTCAATCAGGCAGGAAGAGAAGGGGGTGACAGAGGATGAGATGGTTGGATGGCATCACCGACTCAGTGGACATGAACTTGAGAAAACTCTGGGAGATAGTTATGGACAGGGAAGCCTGGTGTGCTCTGGTCCATGGGGTTGCAAAGAGTCAGACACAACTGAGCGACTGAACAACAATGACAGTGTACGAGGCACTGGTTCATCAGTGAACAGGAGGCAAAGTCCCCCCTCTAGACGGAAGACGGATGATAGCACTTGAGGTGGTGACCAGTGTTCTTTTTTTTTTTTTAGTGTGGACCATTTTTTAAAAAGTCTTTATTGAGTTTGTTGTAATATTGCTTCTGTTTCATGTTTTGTCTTTTTGGCCATTAGGCATGTGGGACTTTGTCTGCTTGACTAGGCACTGAACCCACACCCGCTGCATTGGAAGGCAAAGTCTCAACCACTGGACTGCCAGGGAAGTCCCTGTGACTTGTGTTCTGAAAGAAAGTGATGAGGGATAGAAGGAAGGAAGATGCTCTTTAAAAAATAGATATATTTTTATGCATATATTTTAATTTACTTTATCTGACTGTGCCAGGTCTTAGCTGTGGCAAGTGGGATCTAGTTCTCTGACCAGGGATTGAAACCCGGCCCCCCTGCTTTGGGAGCCTGGAGTCTTGACCCCTGGACCACCAGGGAAGTCCCAGAAGATGTTGTTTTGAGATGAAAGCATTTGAATGGAGGCTTGTGTGGAGTGCGAGAGGGAGCCACAGAAACCTGGGGGCATGGAACATTCCGGGAGAGGCAACTGCAAATGCAAGGGGCCCTGAGGGAGGAATGTGCCCATAAACTTGAGAAACAAGGAGGCTGGTATGTCCAGAATGGAAGAACGAGGGCCAGCTGGATACGCTGGCTTCCTGGTTCCTTCACCCCACCTTACCAGCGCCCTTGGGCAAGAGCCTGCCTTATGCTGAGATTTAGGGTCTCCGTCCCAGGGCAGCAGGAGTGAAACATCTTTGGCCGCTGCTGGGCAGGTCTGTTGAGATCAAATTGGGGCCCCTTATCATTTTCTCCCCTGGCTCCTTGTAGCATTCTCTCCTAGCTGTTAGCCCAATTTCTAACTATATTTTTATGTGTGATTTCTCGCTCTCTATCAGGGCTTTAGGTTCAGGGATAGTGTCTTCCTCATTCATCAGGAGATGTCCAGAGTCCCACACTGTGCTGGTTTATACAGGAGGCACTCGGTAAACATTGAATGAATGAATGAACCCACTTCGTAAATTATAAAGCAAGAATGATGAGAAAGGCTGGACTGATGGTCGTGAAATAACTGCTGTCTACACAGGTGGAGGGAGCAGGAGTCTAGCCAGTGTGTGACTGGGTGGGCAGAATCTGAGCAGCCTCCCCAAAATCCCAGCTCTAACCCCAGGCCTTGGTAAGACTGAAAACAACAGTAATAACAATAGTCATTTCATCCATGCTCAGTCAGTTCAGTTCAGTCACTCAGTCATGTCCGACTCTTTGCGACCCCATGAACTGCAGTACACCTGGCCTCCCTGTCCATCACCAACTCCCGGAGTCCACCCAAACTCATGTCCACTGAATCGGTGATGCCATCCAACCATTTCATCCTCTGTCATACCCTTCTCCTCCTGCCCTCAATCTTGCCCAGCATCAAGGTCTTTTCAAATGAGTCAGCTCTTCACATCAGGTGGCTGAAGTATTGGAGTTTCAGCTTCAACATCAGTCCTTCCAGTGAACACCCAGGACTGATCTCCTTTAGGATGGACTGGTTGGATCTCCTTGCAGTCCAGGGGACTCTCAAGAGTCTTCTCCAACACCACAGTTCAAAAGCATCAATTCTTCAGCACTCAGCTTTCTTTATAGTCTAACTCTCACATCCATATGTGACCACTGGAAAAACCATAGTCTTGACTAGACAGACCTTTCTTGACAAAGTAATGTCTCTGCTTTTTAATATGCTGTCTAGGTTGGTCATAACTTTCCTTCCAAGGAGTAAATGTCTTTTAATTTCATGGCTGCAATCACCATCTGCAGTGATTTTGGAGCCCAAAAAAATAAAGTCAGCCACTGTTTCCACTGTTTCCCCATCTATTTGCCATGAAATGATGGGACCGGATGCCATGATCTTAGTTTTCTGAATTTTGAGCTTTAAGCCAGCTTTTTCACTCTCCATTTTCATTTTCATCAAGAGGCTCTTTAGTTCTTTGCTTTCTGCCGTAAGGGTGGTGTCATCTGCATATCTGAGGTTATTGATATTTCTCCCGGCAATCTTGATTCCAGCTTGTGCTTCATCCAGCTCAGTGTTTCTGATGATGTACTCTGCATATAAGTCAAATAAGCAGGGTGACAATATATAGCCTTGATGTACTCTTTTCCCTATTTGGAACCAATCTGTTGTTCCATGTCCAGTTCTAACTGTTGTTTCCTGACCTGCATACAGATTTCTCAAGAGGCAGGTCAGGTGGTCTGGTATTCCCATCTCTTTCAGAATTTTCCACAGTTTATTGTGATCCACACAGTCAAAGGCTTTGGCATAGTCAATAAAGCAGAAATAGATGTCTTTCTGGAACTCTCTTGCTTTTTCGATGATCCAGCGGATGTTGGCAATTTGATCTCTGGTTCCTCTGCCTTTTCTAAATCCACTTTGAACATCTGGAAGTTTACGGTTCATGTATTGCTAAAGTCTGGCTTGGAGAATTTTGAGCATTACTTTGCTAGCGTGTGAGATGAGTGTAGTTGTGTGGTAGTTTGAGCATTCTTTGACATTGCCTTTCTTTGGAATTGGAATTTTTAATCTGCATAACAAAGTCATGAGGTGACTACTACCGTTATAACCATTATAAAGTTTTGGAAGCTGAGGCTCAGGGATTTTAAGGAATTTACCCAAGATAAATAAATGGTAGAACTGGGATTCAAACCCAAGTCTGTCTGAGATCATGGTCCACCAGAGGATTAGTAATGACACTCTCCCGCTCCTCTCCTCACCTTTACTTTCCCCTGACTTTTTAAAAACACTTTAAAAAAATTATTTTTGATGGGAGGATAACCGCTTTACAATGTTGTGTTGGTTTCTGCTGTACAACACAAATCAGCCATAAATATACATATATCCTCTGCCTCTGAAGCCTCCCTCCCGTCCCACCCGCATCCTGACCCTCTGATCACAGAGTACCAAGCAGAGCTCCCTGTGCTCTATGGCTGCTTCCTGCTAGCTGTCTAACACATGGCAGTGTGTATATGTCAGTGCTTCTCTGGATTCATCCCACCCTCTCCTTCCCTTGGTGGGTCCACGAGTTTGTTATTTACATCTGTGTTTCTAGTCTTGTCCTGCAAATCGTTTCATCGGGACCATTTTTCCAGATTCCATATATATGAGTAAACGCACAGTGTTTGTTTTCCTCTTTCTGGCTTACTTCACTCTGTATAACAGGCTCTAGGTTCATCCACCTCACTTCCACTGACTCAAGTTCATTCATTTTTTATGGCTGAATAATATTCCACTGCATATATGTAGCACAACTTCTTTATCCATTGATCTGTCAATGGACATCTAGGTTGCTTCCATGTCTTGGCTATTTTAAATAGTGCTGCTATGAATATTGGGGTACATAACCTTCAGTTCAGTTCAGTTGCTCAGTCATGTCCAGCTCTTTGTGACCCCATGAACCGCAGCACACCAGGCCTCCCTGTCCAACATCAACTCCCGGAGTCCACCCAAACCCATGTCCATCGAGTCAGTGATGCCATCCAGCCATCTCATCCTCTGTCATCCCCTTCTCCTCCTGCCCTTAATCTTTCCCAGCATCAAGGTCTTTTCAAATGAGTCAGCTCTTCACATCAGGTGGCCAAAGTATTGGAGTTTCAGCTTTAGCATCAGTCCTTCCAGTGAACACCCAGGACTGATCTCCTTTAGGATGGACTGGTTAGATCTCCTTGCCTTACACGTTTAGTCTTCGCCAGTCCCAACTTGCCTTATCCTTCTCCAGACTCTGTGCTCCACGCACCTTTCAGAGCTTCAGCGTATCTATCTGTAAAGTGGACATATTAATCCCTGCCCACGTCATAGTTGAAGGCCCATGAACGAGGACATGCTCTGTACATAGTCAAGGGCTGGGCGAAGTGGTGCTGAGGTAGTGGAAGACACAACAGTGACCTGCCCGAGGCCACCTCAAGGTGACAGGTGAGCATCCCTGGGTGCTGGCCGGGCACTGTGGGTGAGTGAGTGTGAGTATGTGAGAGTGTGCGTGTGAGTGTAGATCTGCTTCCGTGGGACTCTTGGAGGGCAAAAAAAGCCCCTTCTGCTTCTAACTGTAAGACTTCCAGTTTATTAAATAAAAAAGTAAAAAGGGCTCCATAATACATGGTCTATTTTAAATGTTTACATTTAACAAATGAATGCTTTCAACATAGAGGATACAATGCAATATAATTGTGCTATTCACAAGATAATTATAGGATTTATAGAAAATATTAATTCATAGTGCACTGCAGGAGGTGTGGTTGGCTAATGAGACACAAGTTTAGATTTGCCTGATGAGCGGGCTGTGCTTCTTTCCCATCGTGTACCTTTGTCACTGCATATTATATCCTCATTTGGGCATCTCAGCGGCCTCTAAGGCCCAGCTCCATCTGGGCCCCTCCTCCTTGCACTCAGCCCCTTTCTGGCTTCTCAGGAGCTCCTTGAATCAAGGCAGGCGCAATCTTGCCCCCAGGGCATTTGTCCTTCCTGTTCCCCTCATTCCTCAGAAATTCCCATGGATTTTCCATCATATCTTCTGGTCTCTATGCAAAGGGCCCTTCTCAGGAGGCCTTCCTGCACCATCCTATTCAAAACTGCAAACCATCCCCACATTCCCTATTTCATCTTTATTCTTCTCCCTAAAAGAGTTGTTCAACATCTCATCACCTCCTGCCCCCACCCCCACTCTATATTGGTTTGTTGTCTGCAGCATCCCTAGGGCTGGACCATAGTAGGGACTTAATAAACAAGAATGAATTCCTGGTTACATCAAAGGACTCTATTTGATGTCCTCTCTGTGAGGCAAAGAGTCGGACACGACTGAGCGACTGAACTGAACTGAACTGCACTGTGAGGCCCACTCCAGTTCCTTGACCTAGTACCCATGAATTAGAGGACGAATCTCTTCTATCTCATGGGAGTTGGATATTTGGCCCCCAGGGGAACTCTTAGTGCTGACATCTGAGAGACACTGATTTAAACCAGATGGGGAATGTTATCCCCTGCAGCTCCAGTCTTAGGTCATTCCCCAGAGGCCTTTGGGAACCTACTTACTGCCCCCTGGTGGCCAAACCCCCAAAGTGCATCTGGTGTGGTAACCAATCAGAGAGTCCTAGAGATCAAATTGCCAACATCCGCTGGATCATCGAAAAACATCTATTTTTGCTTTATTGACTATACCAAAGCCTTTGACTGTGTGGATCACGATAAACTGTGGAAAATTCTGAAAGAGATGGGAATACCAGACCACCTGACCTGCCTCTTGAGAAACCTGTATGCAGGTCAGGAAGCAACAGTTAGAACTGGACATGGAACAACAGACTGGTTCCAAATAGGAAAAGGAGTACATCAAGGCTGTATATTGTCACCTTGCTTATTTAACTTATATGCAGAGTACATCATGAGAAATGCTGGGCTGGAGGAAGCACAAGCTGGAATCAAGATTGCCGGGAGAAATATCAATAACCTCAGATATGCAGATGACACCACCCTTATGACAGAAAGTGAAGAGGAACTAAAAAGCCTCTTGATGAAAGTGAAAGAAGAGAGTGAAGAAGTTGGCTTAAAGCTCAACATTCAGAAAATTAAGATCATGGCATCTGGCCCCATCACTTCATGGGAAATAGATGGGGAAACAGTGGAAACAATGTCAGACTTTATTTTTTGGGGCTCCAAAATCACTGCAGATGGTGACTGCAGGCATGAAATTAAAAGACGCTTACTCCTTGGAAGGAAAGTTATGACCAACCTAGATAGCATATTGAAAAGCAGAGACATTACTTTGCCAACAAAGGTCCGTCTAGTCAAGGCTATGGTTTTTCCAGTAGTCATGTATGGATGTGAGAGTTGGACTGTGAAGAAGGCTGAGTGCCGAAGAATTGATGCTTTTGAACTGTGATGTTAGAGAAGACTCTTGAGAGTCCCTTGGACTGCAAGGAGATCCAACCAGTCCATTCTGAAGGAGATCAGCCCTAGGTGTTCTTTGGAAGGAATGATGCTAAAGCTGAAACTCCAGTACTTTGGCCACCTCATGCGAAGAGTTGACTCATTGGAAAAGACTCTGATGCTGGTAGAGATTGGGGGCAGGAGGAAAAGGGGACGACAGAAGATGAGATGGCTGGATGGCATCACCGACTCGATGGACGTGAGTTTGAGTGAACTCCGGGAGTTGGTGATGGACAAGGAGGCCTAGCGTGCTGCGATTCATGGGGTTGCAAAGAGTTGGACATGACTGAGCGACTGACTGAACTGAACTGAACTGAAAGGTCCTAAAGTTTCCTATGAACAAAGCTAAGGGAGGTGATGGAATTCCAGCTGAGCTATTTCAAATCCTAAAAGATAGTGCTGTTAAAGTGCTGCACTCATTATGTCAGCAAATATGGAAAATTCATCAGTGGCCACAGGACTGGAAAAGGTGTTTTCATTCCAATCCCAAAGAAGGGCAATGCCAAAGAATGTTCAAACTACCGCACAATTGCACTCACTTCACAGGCTAGCAAAACAGTGCTCAAAATTCTCCAAGCTAGGCTTCAACAGTACCTGAACCAAGAACCTCCAGATGTTCAAGCTGGATTTAGAAAAGGCAGAGGAACCAGAGATCAAATTGCCAACATCCGTTGGATCATCGAAAAAGCAAGTGAGTTCCAATAAAACATCTACTTCTGCTTTATTGACTACACTAAGGTCTTTGACTGTGTGGATCACACCAAACTGGAAAATTCTTAAAGAAATGGGAACACCAGATCACCTTAACCTGCCTCCTGAGAAACCTGTATGCAGGTCAAGCGGCAACAGTTAGAACCGGACATGGAACAACACACTGGTTCCAAATTGGGAAAGGAGTACATCAAGGCTGTATATTGTCACCCTGCTTATTTAACTTAGATACAGGGTACAGCATACGAAATGCTGGGCTGGATGAAACACAAGCTGGAATCAAGATTGCCGGGAGAAATATCAATAACCTCAGATATGCAGATGACACCACCCTTATGGAAGAAGGGATTCCCTGGTGGCTCAGATGGTAAAGAATCTGCCTACAGTGTGAGAGACCCGGGTTCGATCCCTGGGTTGGGAAGATCCCCTGGAGAAGGAAACAGCTACCCACTCCAGTATTCTGACCTGGAGAATTCCATGGACTATATAGTCCATTGGGTTGCATCAAGTCGGACACCAAACAGAAAGTGAAGAGGAACTAAAGAGCCACTTGATAAAGGTGAAAAGAGAATAAAAAAGCTGGCTTAAAACTCAACATTGAAAAAACTAAGATCATGGCATCTGGTTCCATCACTTCATGGCAAATAGATGGGGAAACAATGAAAACAGTGACAGACTTTATTTCTTTGGGCTCCAAAATCACTGCAGATTGTGACTGCAGCCACAAAATTAAAAGACACTTGCTCCTTGGAAGAAAACCTATTACTAACTTAGCATATTAAAAAACAGAGACGTTACTTTGCAGACAAAGGTCTGTCTAGTCAACGTCAGTTCAGTTGCTCAGTTGTGTCCGACTCTTTGTGACCCCATGGACTGCAGAACGCCAGGCCTCCCCGTCCATCACCAACTCCTGGAGTTTACTCAAACTCATGTTCATTGAGTCAGTGATGCCATCCAACCATCTCATCCTCTGTCGTCCCCTTCTCCTCCTGCCTTCAATCTTTCCCAGAATCAAGGTCTTTTCAAATGAATCAGTTATGCACATCAGGTGACCAATGTATTGGAGTCTCAGCTTCAGCATCAGTCCTTCCAATGAATATTCAGGACTGATTTCCTTTAGGAGGGACTGGTTGGATCTCCTTGCAGTCCAAGGGACTCTCAAGAATCTTCTCCAACACCACAGTTCAAAAGCATCAATTCTTTGGCGCTCAGCTTTCTTGATAGTCCAACTCTCACATCCATACATGACTACTGGAAAAATCATAGCCTTGACTAGACAGACCTTTGTTGGCAAAGTAATGTCTCTGCTTTTTTAATAAGCTGTCTAAGCTGGTCATAGCTTTTCTTCCAAGGAGCAAGCATCTTTTAATTTCATAGCTGCATTCACCATCTGCAGTGATTTTGGAGCCCCCCAAAAATAAAGTCTATTGCTGTTTCCCCATCTATTTGTCATGAAGTGATGGGACCAGATGCATGATCTTAGTTTTCTGAATGTTGAGTTTTAAGCCAACTTTTTCACTTTCCTCTTTCACTTTCATCAAGAGGCTCTTTAGTTCTTCTTCACTTTCTGCCATAAGGGTGGTGTCATCTGCATATCTGAGGTTATTGATATTTCTCCCGGCAATCTTGATTCCAGCTTGTGCTTCATCCAGCCCAGCATTTCTCATGGTGTACTCTGCATATAAGTTAAATAAGCAGGGTGACAATATACAGCCTTGACGTACTCCTTTTCCTATTTGGAACCAATCTGTTTTCCATGTCCAGTTCTAACTGTTGCTTCCTGACCTGCATACAGATTTCTCAAGAGACAGGTAAAGTGGTCTGGTATTCCCATCTCTTGAAGAATTTTCCACTTTGTTGTGATCCACACAATCAAAGGTTTTGGCATAATCAATAAAGCAGAAATAGATGTTTTTCTGGAACTCTCTCGCTTTTTTGATGATCCAGCAGATGTTAGCAATTTGATCTCTGGTTCTTTTGCCTTTTCTAAATCCAGGGTGAACATCTGGAAGTTCTCAGTTCATGTACTGTTGAAGCCTGGCTTGGAGAATTTTGAGCATTACTTTGCTATCGTGAGATGAGTGCAACTGTGTGGTAGTTTGAGCATTCTTTGGCATTGCCTTTCTTTGGGATTGGAATGAAAACTGACCTTTTCCAGTCCTGTGGCCACTGCTGAGTTTTCCAAATTTGCTGGCATATTGAGTGCAGCACTTTCACAGCATCATCTTTCAGGATTTGAAATAGCTCAACTGGAATTCCATCACCTCCACTAGCTTTGTTCATAATGATGCTTCCTAAGGCCCATTTGACTTCACATTCCAGGATGTCTGGCTCTAGGCGAGTGATCACACCATCGTGATTATCTGAGTTGTGAAGATCTTTTTTGTACAGTTCTTCTTTGTATTCTTGCCACCTCTTCTTAATATCTTCTGCTTCTGTTAGGTCCATACCATTTCTGTCCTTTATTGTGGCCATCTTTGCATGAAATGTTCCCTGTGTCTCTAATTTTTTTAAGAGATCTCTAGTCTTTCCCATTCTATTGTTTTCCTCTATTTCTTTGCATTGATCACTGAGGAAGGCTTTCTTATCTCTCCTTGCTATTTTTGGAACTCTGCATTCAAATGGGTCTATCTTTTCTTTTCTCCTTTTCCTTTCACTTCTCTTTTTTTCACAGCTATTTGTAAGGCCTCTTCAGACAGCCTTTTGCCTTTTTGCATTTCTTTTTCTTGGGGATGGTCTTGATCCCTGCCTCCTGTACAATGTCACGAACCTCCATCCACAGTTTCTTCACTCTATCAGATCTAATCCCTTGAATCTATTTGTCACTTCCACTGTATAATCATAAGGGATTTGATTTAGGTCATACCTTAATGGTCGAGTGGTTTTCCCTACTTTCTTCAGTTTAAGTCTGAATTTTGCAATAAGGAGTTCATGATCTGAGCCACAGTCACTTCTCAGTCTTGTTTTTGCTACCTGTATAGAGCTTCTCCATCATTGACTGCAAAGAATATAATCAGTCTGATTTTGGTATTGACCATCTGGTGATGTCCACGTGTAGAGTCTTCTCTTGTGTTGTTGGAAGAGGGTGTTTGCTATGACCAGTGCATTGTCTTAGCAAAACGCTATTAGCCTTTGCCCTGCTTCATTCTGTACTCCAAGGCCAAATTTGCCTGTTACTCCAGGTGTTTCTTGACTTCCTACTTTTGCATTCCAGTCCCCTATAATGAAAAGGACATCTTTTTAGGGTGTTAGTTCTAGAAGGTCTTATAGTCTTCATAGAACTGTTCAACTTCAGCTTCTTCAGCATTACTGGTCAGGGCATAGACTTGGATTACTGTAATATTGAATGGTTTGCCTTGGAAACGAACAGAGATCATTCTGTCATTCTTGAGATTGCACCCAAGTACTGCATTTTGGACTCTTTCATTGACTATGATGGCTACTCCATTTCTTCTAAGGTATTCTTGCCCACAGTAGTAGATATAATGGTCTTATGAGTTAAATTCACCCATTCCAGTCCATTTTAGTTTGCTGATTCCTAAAATGTCGATGTTCACTCTTGCCATCTCCTGTTTGACCACTTCCAATTTGCCTTGATTCATGGACCTAACATTTCAGGTTCCCATGCAATATTGTTCTTTACAGCTTCAGACCTTGCTTCTATCACCAGTCACATCCACAACTGAGCATTGTTTTTGCTTTGACTCCGTTTCTTCATTCTTTCTGGAGTTATTTTTCCACTGATCTCCAGTAGCATATTGGGCACCTACTGACCTGGGGAGTTCATCTTTCAGTGTCCTATCTTTTTGCCTTTTCATACTGTTCATGGGGTTCTCAAGGCAAGAATACTGAAGTGTTTGCCATTCCCTTCTCCAGGGGACCATGTTTTGTCAGATCTCTCCACCATGACCTGCCTGTCTTGGGTGGCTCTACACAGCATGACTCATAGTTTCATTGAGTTAGACAAGGCTGTGGTCCATGTGATCAGATTGGTTAGTTTTCTGTGACTGTGGTTTTCAGTCTGTCTGCCCTTTAATGGAGAAGGCTAAGAAGTTTATGGAAGCTTCCTTATGGGAGAGACTGACTAAAGGGGAAACTGGTCTTGTTCTGATGGGCGGGGCCACCTTCAGTAAATCTTTAATCCAATTTTCTGTTGGTGGTGGAGCTGTGTTCCCTCCCTGTTATTTACCTGGGACCAGACTATGGTGGAGGTAATGAAGATAATGGTGACCTCCTTCAAAAGGTCCCACACACGCACTGCTGCACTCAGTGCCCCAAACCTGCAGCAGGCCACCACCGACCCATGCCTCTGCCAGAGACCCCTGGACACTCACGGGCAAGTCTGGGTCAGTCTCTTGTGGGGTCACTGCTCCTTTCTCCTGGGGCCTGGTGCACACAAGGTTCTGTTTGTACTCTCCAAGAGTCTATCAAAGCTATGGTTTTTCCAGTAGTCATGTATGGATATGAGAGTTGGACCATTAAAGAAAGCTGAATGGCTGAGGAATTGATACTTTTGAACTGTGGCGTTGGAGAAGACTCTTGAGAGTCCTTTGGACAGTAAGGAGATCAAACCAGTCAATCCTAAAGGAAATCAAAGGAATGAATGCATATTCATTGGAAGGACTGATGCTGAAGCTGAAGCTTCAAAACTTTGGCTACCTGATGTGAAGAGTGGACCCATTGGAAAACACCCTGACACTGGGAAAGATTGAGGGCGGGAAGAGAAGGGGACGACAGAGGATGAGATGGCTGGATGGCGTCACCGACTCGATGGACATGAGTTTGGGTGGACTCTGGGAGCTGGTGATGGACAGGCAGGCCTGGCGTGCTGCAGGCCATGGGGTCGTCAGACACAACTGAACAACAGCAAAGATTACAGTGCGCCAGGCTCTGCTTCTCCTCCCCCCTCATCTTATCCCCATTTTGTGGATGAGAAATCTGAGGCATAGTTAAGGGGGGGATTTGTTTTAACGGCAAATCTTGATGAATTCCCTGCAGACCTCTCTTTCTCCCTTTATTTCCTCCTCAAGGCTTAGAGTTTGAACGGCACACTGTGCAGGCCCTCTTGCAAGCTGTGGCCTCTACCGGGAGAGCCTCTGCCTCCCTCCTTTATGGGTCTCAGCTCTGCTGGTCATCCTTCTCAGCGCTTCAGGGTAGGATGACGTTAGGTGCCTCCTCTGGGTCCTGAAGCGTCTGTGTGTCCTTCTGGCAAAGCTCTGAGGGGTGAGGGGAGGTGGGGGGTGGGGGGTGGGTAGAGGCAGAAGGAACCACTTCTGCCCTTTACTGATCTGTTTTCCGCACCAGGCTACCAGCACCTTGAGGGCAGGGACAAATTTTCGGGTTTTCAAAAATCTTGTATTCATTCATTGATTTATGACTTCATTCATAAATGTTTATTGAGCACCTAGTCTGCGTTCTGAAATCAGTTTTGAGCTCTGGAGACTCAGTATCAGTGCTGTGTGTACGTGCTAAGTCACTTCAGTTGTGACTCTATGGACCGTAGCCCTCCAAGCTCCTCCAAACTCCTCCAAGCCCTCCAAGGGAGAGATTTTGACCACCCCAGTTCAGTTCAGTCGCTCAGTCATGTCTGACTCTTTGTGACCCCATGAATCACAGCACACCAGGCTTCCCGGTCCATCACCAACTCCCGGAGTTCACCCAAACTCACGTGCATCAAGTCGGTGATGCCATCCAGCCATCTCAACCTCTGTCGTCCTCTTCTCCTGCCCCCAATCCCTCCCAGCATCAGGATCTTTTCCAATGAGTCAATTCTTCGCATGAGGTGGCCAAAATATTGGAGTTTCAGCCTCAGCATCAGTCCTTCCAATGAATATTCAGAACTGATTTCCTTTAGGATAGACTGGTTGGATCTCCTTGCAGTCCAAGGGACTCTCAAGAGTCTTCTCCAACACCACAGTTCAAAAGCATCAATTCTTCGGCGTTCAGCTTTCTTCACAGTCCAACTCTCACATCCACACATGACCACTGAAAAACCATAGCCTTGACTAGATGGACCTTTGTTGGCAAAGTAATGTCTCTGCTTTTTAATGTGCTATCTAGGTTGGACATCACTTTCCTTCCGAGGAATAAGCCTCTTTTCATTTCATGGCTGCAGTCACCATCTGCAGTGATTTTGGAGCCCCAAAAATAAAGTCTGACACTGTTTCCACTGTTTCCCCATCCATTTCCCATGAAGTTAGTGCTCAATAAGTAGGAGGGAGAAGACGAAGAAGAGGGTGGAGGGCAGGAAAGTTAGAGGAATGCCGGTCGGCCTCCCTCTGCCTTTGGATCACCTGGGAAGGCAGTTTCACAAATGACCACGAGGTGGCGCCCGAATCCCAGTTATTTGGTTGTCAGTAAATTCCCCCCGCCCCCCCCACCCCGCCCGCCCTTAGCAGATGTAGCTATTTAGGTAGCTATTTAGGGAAGTAGCTGGCCAGAGAGGCAGGTGGGCTCTTGTGGCTTAGGATGAGTTGAGGCTGGGGTCTGGACATGGAGCCTCTTCCAGCCTCTCTCTCCCTTTGGATTTTCTCTTGGGGTTTCTCTGTTCAGGTAAGCAGTCCACCACCCCACCCCTCACTACCCGCCTCCCCTCCCCTCCCAGCCCAAGCCCAAGCTGCTTCTAAGTTGGCCCTGATCCTTGACTGCCAGATGATGGGCACCCTGGCCCCTCAAGCCATTTCCGCTTCCCTTTCTCATTCATTAACCAGGCTGGGCTGTCGGGGGTTCAGTTCAGTTGCTCAGTCGTGTCCGACTCTTTGCGACCCCATGAATCGCAGCTCGCCAGGCCTCCCTGTCCATCACCAACTCCCGGAGGTCACCCAAACTCATGTCCATCGAGTCAGTGATGCCATCCAGCCATCTCATCCTCTGTCGTCCCCTTCTCCTCCTGCCCCCAATCCCTCCCAGCATCAGAGTCTTTTCCAATGAGTCAACTCTTCGCATGAGGTGGCCAAAGTACTGGAGTTTCAGCTTTAGCTTCATTCCTTCCAAAGAAATCCCAGGGCTGATCTCCTTCAGAATGGGCTGTGGGGGGTGGGGCATACTTAACTGAACACTTCCCATAGGCCTTGCAGGGTGGGAAGCCAGAGGAAATGACCCTGTTCCTTTTCTTAGTATTCTGGGGGTGGGGTGGGAGGTCCGAACAGAAACCAAGAGAGGCAAAAGGAAAACATGCGGGAGTTACTTAAAGACTTCCTTCCCATCTGTATTTTCAGCACGCGGTAAATTTTATCCTCATTGCATTGATATGGAAACTGAGGCTGAGAAGTGTTTGGCTAAGTACATAAATTGCCCTTCTGGCTTGCAGTATCCCGGGCTCCCTCATCAACAGGGGGTGTGGCCCACACTAAGTATATTCATAAACTCATTCAACAGCCTCTACGGAGCTCCGGATCCAGTGAGAATCACACCCAGCTCCTGCCCCTGGGCACCGGCAGTCTTGAGGGAGAGACTGGCAGGGAGGCACAGGGCAGCTTGTCCTTGAAGTCAGTGCCGGGTGCAGTGGGACCCAGAGGATGCTGTTGCTGGTGCCACCTGAATAGGTTGGGGGCATGATGGGAAGGAAGGTCTGAGAGGCTTTGTAGATTCCTCGAGAACCAAAGAGCTAATAAAGCATAACTTCCAAAAAGGTAAAATCATGACCTCATACAAAAAAAAAAATTAATGTGTGTCAAAGATTTTCTTTAACTCTGTAACTGACAAGGAACCAGCAAGGTGTTAAAAGTAGTTTAAATGAGAATGTTCTCTACTGGACTGAATTCCTTTGCGTGGTTATAAATAGGAATCATTTGCTTGCCATGGGCAGGAATCATTTGCATTATTATCTGTTTTCTACAAATTACTTCTGTCCCTACAGAGTTATAAAGTCAGTCAAAGGCAATGAAGAGCATACACCCCTAAGGATGAGCTTATCATTAGAGGACAGTCTTCCTTTGAAAGGACATCCAAGAATCTCTTTTGCCTTTTCCAAACTTTGTATGTTTTCTTGACTAATCCTTGGATGGGTCAGGCATAATCAGGTTCCTGAGGGAGCAGGTCATCTGGAGAGAGCCTGGTCCCCAGCCTTGCACCACCCCCCTGGGGATCCAGGTGACTGATTTCTAGCTCTAACAGGAGTTGGCCAGTTCGTGCCCGCCAGCAGGTGGCGCTCAGGCAAATTATCAGCAACACCATAGTGAATTCTGCGACTGGGAGCTGGGGGCTGGCCTCCTGGTTTTCAACCTCTGCTGGCTTCGGGCGGTCAGGTTTCAGGTCTTGAGAATTCCACAGGGCCGGTTCTGAGTTTGCTTCCTGTGAAGTCATTCATTCACTGATTCAGTCATTGTTTTTCATTCAACAAACCTGAGGTCAGCCCCACAAATCATGTTCCTGAGATTCTCCAGAGAATCAGTCCATGTCTTTGCTTGCCTGGCTTTGCTGCCAGGATTCAGAGCCATCTGACATTCTGAAAAAATCAGAATCTCTTTACTGTACCCCAGCCCTGCCTACCCCTGCGCCCACTTCCCTTGGAAAACTCACCTCGTCAGAGGCTGAATAAAAGCTTTATTTCCGTAATCTCCTTTTAAGACCTTACCACTCCCGTCGTTCAGGTGAGAAAGCAGACTTGTATTCTGGGGCCATCCTGACTGTGCGGAAAGGCTGTGCCCCCAACCACTGAGGCCCAAGAATGGCTGAGATTCCACCCTAGACCTCACCATTTCCCTGGAAGCTCGCACTCACGGAGGCCTGCAGCATAAATGTCACCCCTCAGCCCTTCCATGAAAGGGCCATGAAAGTTCTTCAAAATGTAATGGGGATCGAATGGTCCATCCCAACTCAGCAGAAAGGAGCTCTGGAGTGACCTCACTCCTCTCCTCAGCTGAGACCCCTCCACTCTGGGGTAGAGGCAGCAAGCTCAGGGATGGAGGTGGGCAGGTGGGGTCCTGAAGGCCTTTGTGGTATTCAAGTCTGCTCTGGGCCACGAGTGGTGGTGGGAGCTATGGTGTGGGGCCACCAGAAGGCGCGTCTGTCCCACTGGGCACTGGGAAGTGATTTCCTGGAGGGTCCTGCCCTGTACGCAGGGCCCAACGCTGTGGAAGAAAGTCTTCCTCCCATCATGGCAGGAGGGAGTGAGTTAGGGTGAGGGTCCCCGCTCCCACAGAGTGACTGTAACGTCCGCCTGACAGGTCACCCCATGCTGTTGTCAAGCCCCTCAGGAATTTCCTGAAAGAGGAATCTTTGAAGAAAAGAGTGGGACTACTTGGGAAGTGGATCCTGAGGGAAAAGGCCTGGTCTCTGAGCCCCTTGGGCCTACAGGCCGCCAGATATGGTGGGAACGAGGCAGAGGCGGCGGGTGTGAAGCATGTGGAGAAGTAGAAGGCGGGAAAGGGAAGAGGAATCATGAAGCCTCAGAGACTTACCTTTCCCTGGAAATGGCGAGCCCCGGCAGGCCAAGAACAGTCTCCTCACTATTAGTACAACCTTGAGTCTCCCTTCTTTCCCAAGAAGCGTGCAGCCTGACTCAGCTGGCTGGCACAGGACAACTTGTACAATGTTCTAGTCTTCTGCACTCTAACAAGTTGGGACATTCCTGAGTTGTTCCTCCAGGAAGGGTCCCTGGCATTTGGAAAAGTAATATTTCATTTTCTCAGATATGCTCTGAGAAACTGCTAGAACTTCTGGTTGGGTGAAGTCTGTGCAGCTGAGAAATGGGTCCCCTCAGTGGTCTTGACTAGATTTTATGGTTTCTTTCTTTACCAGGAGAAACCAATTGGGGTGGCCTCCTTTGGACTGGTAGATTCTCTAGGATCCTTGGACTTACCTCAAGAGAAGAAAAGCTATGTCTCTCACTATTGCTAGGATCAGTTCAGTTCAGTTCAGTCACTCAGTCATGTCCAACTTTTGCAACCCCATGGACTGCAGCATGCCAGGCCTCCCTGTCCATCGCCAACTCCTGGAGTTTACTCAAACTCATGTCCATTGAGTCCGTGATGCCATCCAACCATCTCATCCTCTGTCGTCCCCTTCTCCTCCCGCCTTCAATCTTTCTCAGCATCAGGGTCTTTTCCAATGAGTCAGTTCTTCGCATCAGGTGGCCAAAATATTGGAGTTTAAGCTGCAGCGTCAGTCCTTTCAATGAATATTCAGAACTGATTTCCTTTAGGATGGACTGATTGGATCTCCTTGCTGTCCAAGGGACTCTCAAGAGTCTTCTCCAACACCACAGTTCAAAAGCATCAATTCTTCCCTGCTCAGCTTTCTTTATAGTCCAACTCTCACATCCATACATGACTACTAGAAAAACCAAAACTTTGACTAGACGGACCTTTGTTGGCAAAGTAATGTCTCTGCTTTTTAATATCGCTAGGATGGGCACTCAGAAATCCTGGTATTTTGAATATCAGAAGAATTGTGAATTTGCTGTGTCTCTGGTGATAATGAAGCAGGATATACTTTAAAGATGAGGAAGTTAGCAGCTGCTTCCAGTGGTTTGGGTCCCTTCCCTCAATTGCCAGAGGCGCTTCCCTTCCACTTCTCCCTGACATAGGGGAAGCTGGGGGTCTGCATGGCTGCCTCTGGTGCCTGAGGCCCCACTGATGCAAGTCTGGGCCACACGCTCTTTTCCTGTCATCCCCTTTGCGACTGCTTGCCAAGTCTAGCACGTGCTCATCCTTAGTCGTATTAATTCTTTATTTCCAGAACACAGACTTACCCCTAAGCTTAGCCATGATAAACATTTATTTTCTCAGGCAGCCTTTGTGGAGCAGGAGTTCAGGAGCAACATAGTGCTGGCTCTGACTCAGGGTCTCTCATGAGGCTGTGGGCAGGATGTCAGTCAGCATGCGGTCACTTGAAGGCTTGGCTGGGGCTGGAGGACCTGCTCCGTGGTAGCTCACCCATGCGGTTGGCAAGCTGGTGTTGATGGCTGGCAGGCAGCCTCGGTTCTTCCCCTCATGGGCTCCTCCATAGGGTTGCTCGTGTGTCCTCACAGCATGGCGCCCGGCTTCTTCCAGAGTAGGTGATCCATGCAGGAGAGTGAGGCTGAAGCCATGATGTCGTTCATGAAGTAGCCTAAATCACATGTCATCCTCCCTGCTGTATCCTATTGGTCAGCCTATTTAATGTGGGAGGGGACTATACACAAGGACCGGCCACCAGGAGGTGGGGTTTGCTGGGGGCCATCTTGGAGGCTGGCTACCACAGCCTTCAGGTGAATCTTCAGAAATATAAACCTAAAACACTAATAATTTCTTTCCTCAAAGAACTATTTAAGCATCTCTTCTGTGTGTAAATAATCCACCTGCAACAGAGGAAACACGGATTCCATCCCTGGGTTGGGAAAATCTCCTGGAGAAGGAAATGGCAACCCGCTCCAGTATTCTTGCCTGGGAAATCCCATGGACAGAGGAGCCTGGTGGGCTACAGTCCATGGGGTTGCAAAGAGTCAGAAACAACTTAGCGACTAAACAACAACAATAGACAAAGCATCTCTTCCATCCCCTGGAGGGCTTTGTCTGAAGATGGTGGCCGGGGCAGGCCCCATTAATTTCCCATGAGCTCACTTTCTCCTTTGCCCCTCATTGATCTCCTGCTTTCTGCATCTTGGCAGTGAGCTCCAGCTGCAGCACAAAATACCTTTCCCGGACTGCCCCAGTTCTTCCCAAAACAGTGTTGGTTGGCCCTTGGCATCTCATGGTTTCACCAGGAAGAAGACTAGATGGGCCCATTTCTTAGGGACAGCCCAGTTTGAGATCACAGGGAAAACCTCAGACCCACTAACTCTGGTCCTGTGTCACTGTGCCAGCATGCAGCAGTTAAAGTGCTTTTGGAGGCCAGGGATAAGAGCTGACTCAGCCAAAGGAGAATTTAGTGGAAGCATGCCAGAATGTGTCACAAGTTGGAGGGACACTGAAGAGCCAGGATCCAGGAAGGGCAGGAACCAGGCAATCCTGCAGACCTGAACATCAGGGGTTCATGGGCTGTCCCTGTGGAGCACAGCCATCAGTGGACACAGTACCAAAGACCCCTGTTTCTGTTTCACCTTCCTGGCAGAGAGAACCTGTGTGGTGAAGCTTAAGCCAGATGCCCAACCTTGGTCAACCTTGGTCCAATCAGCAACAGCTGGGGCAGGGGCGGGATCCAGCAATAGCGCTGTAGGATGGGGGCTGGCCCTAGAGCGGGTAATATTACTGAGGGCTGAGAATCTCATTGGGAGATATTTATTCAGGAAAGAGGTTTATTCTGGACAGAAATAAAGTATCTGAAATATTAGGGAGCTCCAAGACCACATTGCATCCCCTTCCCCTTTCCAGAATATTCCTGGGACTCTGGAGCCATTCACTTATTTAACAAGCTTGCTTTCTTTCTTTTTTCAAATTTGGCTGTGCCAGGACTTAGTTTCGGCATGCGAACTCTTAATTGTGGCACGTGGGATCTAGTTCCCTGACCAGGGATCAAACTGAGTTGGGAGCATGGAGTCTTAGTCACGGACCACCAGGGAAGTCCCAAGAAACTTTCTTCTTGGTTATTCCTCCACTCTGAATATCATACCTGGAACCTGGCATCCACTTATGAAATGGGCTTCAAAGTCACTTCACAATGTGGTTCAAAGACCATCTACGAGTCCAGGCTCTAGGGATTGGGCCTATGAATCTGTGTTAAACCTACTCCCCAAGTGATCCTAAAACCCAGTAAGGTTGGGAAGCACCATCTTGGAGTAATTTAGATGTTGCCTCATCCCAGCTCCCCTGAGTCCCACAGAGTGGCACAGCCCTGTGAGAAGCCACTTCCTCACCCCCATCCCCTCCACTACCCATGACCATCTCCTGCGTCTTGTCCCAGCACTGTCCAGACACCCTCATGTCCTTCTCCTAGTAGGAGCATGAACCTCTGAGACATACTTCTTTTGTTCTGACCCTGCTTCTGCTATCACCTTTTGATTTTTTCCTACCCGCATTTTCCTCCTGTTCTGATTCTTTCCAATAATAATTTTTAGTTTTATCATTTAAAATTTTTATATAAGCAACCTGAAACACTATTTTTTTTTTTTTTTGACCTTTGGGCTTCCCCAATGGCTCAGTGGTAAAGGATCCACCTGCAATGCAGGAGATGCGGGTTTGATCCCTAGATGAGGAAGATTCCCTGGAGGAGGAAATGGCAACTCACTCCAGTATTCTTGCCTGGAGAATTCCATGGACAGAGGAGCCTGGATATGACTGAGTGACTGAACATGCTGCTGCTGCTTCTGCTGCTAAGTCGCTCAGTCGTGTCTGACTCTTAGCGACCCCATGGACTGCAGCCCACCAGGCTCCTCCGTCCATGGGATTTTCCAGGCAAGAGTACTGGAGTGGGGTGCCATTGCCTTCTCCAGACTGAACATGACGAATAGCCAAATGAGGGAATGAATTTTAATTGTCCCTAATCCTAGGGGGTTATTAGTCTCTGTGCAGGTGAGTCTAGTGTGCACAGCACTAGGATTTCTAATTATCCTTAATGAGCTTCCAAAATTCATGGGGCGTAATAGGGTAAGGTGAGTTGTTACCAAAATAACCCAGTGAATCAAGCCTCTGGTATCTATACCCTCCTGCATTGACTCTGAAGTTGGCCATGTGACTTGCTTTGCCAAGTGGAGTACCAGCAACCATGACACAAACATGAAAAATGTTGGTGCTTCGGGGCTTTCTCTTGGAACTCTTATAGAGTCACCATGTGAGGAAACCTAGCTTGGACTATCTTCCTTGAGGATGAAAGACCATGTAGAGAGGGGGGCTCAGCCATGCTCTCTGTCCCAGCAGAACCCAGCCCTCAGTCATTCCTCCAACTGCATGCAGTTGCACAAGCAAGCCCTGGAAAAACCAGCAGAAGAATGTAGCCAACCCACAGAATCATGAGGAATAGTAAAGCATTATTGTATTAAGTCCTAAATTTTGGATGTTTTGTTATGGAGCAGCAGTTGACTGATACACAGGGTCATAGTAATAATCACAGAAGAGTACTTCTGTACCACTATTTCTACCTGATATTCTGTTTCGCACGTAGATCTGCTGTAGTAAAGTGATAAAAAAACTATACAGTGGCTTACACAAGGTACTTTCTTTTTATTGTTTGTAAGAAGTCAGAAGTAGGTGGTTCAGGGCTGGTGGGGCAATTCTGTCTACCCTAAAAATGGCTCTTTGGTCTCTGGATCCAAGGTAACTGCTCCAGCTCTTATCATCTTCCCATCAGCAAGAAGACAGAAGAGTGAGGGGAGGGCAGGCCCAACCCTTTCAAGGGCAAACTCCAAGACTGGCCCTCGATTCACATGCCTTTGGCCAGAACTTGGGCATATGGCTTCTAGTTGCAGAGGAGACTGGGAAATGTAGTTTCTAGCTAGGCACATGTGTCCAGCAGTTATTTTTATTAAAGAAAGGAGAAACTACACAATGCTGTAAATCAACTATACTTCCACAAGATAAATTTGAAAAAAGGAGAAACCAAGCATTTGAGAATAACTGGCGATCACTGCCGTAGTCTGCCTCCAGGGTGAGTATTTTCATCAATAAATGTGAGTGTCCTATAGACTAAGTGGTTTTATTCTTATTGTAAATCAACAAGGGAATCAAGTTTTATGTACAAATGGTTAGAATGCTTTAGGCTGCAAATAACAAATATTCAACCAAATGTTGCCTAAAGAGTTGGGAGTTTTATTATCTTAAGAGGTCTTGTTTTGGAATCAATACTTTCCTCTTTCTACCTTCCCATCTTCTATGTTAGGGTTTCCTCGTTTGTGGCTAAAAGAAGTTTACAGTGGTTCCAAGCATCATATCCACAGATAAAAATAACAGGGACTTCCCCGGTGGTCTAGTGGTTAAGACTGCCTTGCAGTGCAGGGGAACCCAGGTTTGATCCCTAGCTGGGGAACTGAAATCCCACACACTCTGGGGAAAGTACTGAGCCTACATGTCACAAAGTGGCAGAGTCCCACAACCAAGACCCGGCACAGCCAAAAATAAACACATATTTTTAAGAATGGTAGCAACTGTCAGGTGTCGAGTGCTCACCATGTGCAGGAGCTGTCGAACCATTTTAGACACTCGTGCATTCGTTCATTTGATCTTGACGACAACCCCATGAGGAAGGTGCCATTATTATTTTCACGTTGCAGATGAGGCAGAAATGTCGAGTGACTCTCAAGACTGCCCAGCTAATCAGAGCCCAGCCGTGCTTTTAACCCTGACTCTGGAACCCCTGGTTTCAATGGCTCAGCGGCTCAGCCAGAGATAGCATCTCCAGAAAGAAAGCAGGGGCAGGGCTTGCCCTAAAATGGCTCTCTCTCCTTTCATTAGGCAGAGAAATCCTTCCTGAAGCCCCCAGCCCCACTTCCCCTTCTGTCTCACTGGCTAGAACAGGGTCACATGCCTACTGCACCCCAATCACAGCAGAGGGGAGTGGGAACATGTAGAATTATCTCTGACCAGTTGTCATCCTCCCCACCCCTGCCCCACCCCAGGTGGGTACACTGCCCTCTCCCTTGAACACAACAGGCTTTTTCAGTAAGGAAACAGGGGGCGGAGTCTTCCCGGATGGCAGAACCCAGACTTGGCTGGGGGTTCCCAGCTCATTGGGATTAAAATAGGTTTGGCTTAAACCCTGTCCCCAGGACTTCTGCACTTTCTCAGGCTTACAATTGTGTGGCTCTGGTTTCCTGCTTCTGCTGAATTCTAGCAGCTGTTCCCTTTATTTCTGCCCTGGAATTGACTCAAACATAGGATGCAGCCCATTTCTTCTCCCAAGAAAGCATGAATACCAGGATGCTTTGTGAGCAGAAGATATTTAGGTCTCTGGAAGTCACAGCACTGCTCAGCACCCAACTGAAAGGGACACTGGGACATCCCTGTTCTTAAAAGCTGTGGCCCCCCGCATTCCCCAGCCCCCTGCCTCCTGAGCTGGGCGGCCTGCTCCCATCTCCACCTGCCCTCCTTCCTTCACAGCCCTCCCACCTCGCCGCCCCTGGGGGCTTCCCTGGCTCAGCTCACTCGAGATGCCAAGCAGTTTGAAGGATTTGGCCCTCCCCAGCTTCTCCTCTCAAACTTGGCTACCTGGCTACCTTTGCTAAACCCAATAAGGGGCCTCAGAACAAACAAAAGAGTCTTTTATTTAAAGAAGCCCGATCTACTCTCCTGAGAAGGAAGCTGTGGTTATAAATAACAGCGGTCCCCAATCTGGATTCCTCTGGGTGAAATCAAAATTTTGCAATAAGCTGATAGCCAAGAGGGTCCTCCCCCGTGTCTGGGCCTAAGTATCCTCAAAGTTCACTATAAAGAACCCACTCGTTTTTCCAGAACCCGAGAAGGTAAAATCAGATGGCATTAGAAGGACTTCCCTGGTGGCCCAGTGGTTAAGAATCTGCCTGCCAATGCAGCGGACACAGGTTCGATCCCTGGTCTGGGAAGATTCCACATGCCTTGGGGTGACTGCTGAGCCCGCACTCTAGCACCTACACACCGCAAGAAAGAGCAGCTGCCCCACCCCACCCCCCGCCTCCTGCTCACCACAACTACAGAAAGCTTGCAGTCAGCACTGAAGAGACACACAGCCCCCTAAAAGGCCCTTCCTTCAAATTAAAAAAAAAAAAAAAGAGTGATACTGTCCTCCTGGAGTTTTCTAAGCCCCTGTCCCCAAAATGGTGCCTCTAGATGCCTCGAGGGGCAACCTGCCCTGGTCAGTGGGTTCTCTCTTCAGAGGCTCAAAAGCCTGAGGGATTCTGTTACCTAGAGTGTGGGGTCGTGCTGCTCGCCACTCAAAAAGCCAACAGGCCAGGTTGGTGGAAAGTTTGCTTTATTTCAGATGCTGGAAACTTCGGGGGGCAGGGGGAGGACAGGGAGGACATCTGTCCAAAGCCTGACTCCCCCCACCACTCCCCGCTGAAGGAGGAAACAGAACAGACTCCTTCTTGAAAGCAGGACTCCATCTTGGGCCGGACTATGGACTTTGAGCTATATGCCCAGTATCTATGGAAACAGCATACCAAATGGAAAACCAGACCCCAGGATGGAAGAGCCCTAGTGCTCGTACCTAGCCTCTCCCCGCCTAAAAGAATACCCTAATTATCTGTGTAACCGAATAGAATCATAAATTCTATTATGCTTATTGTGGTATGACCATAGGCCTATTGATAATTGTCCACTATTAACTACCTAGGCTTAGGGCTTACGAATCACAGGTTAACTTTGATTGTATCTTTCTTTTCTTTTGTTCAGACTAGTTTCAGGGAATTTGGGGAGGCGGGTTTGAGCGCGTACACTTAGGGTTTATAAGGTTTTCACAAAAACTGGTCGGGGTCCTTGGCTAAGAGGAGACTCTGCCTTGGGCCCGCCGGTGTAATACACTGCACTCCACTATCTGCATTGTCCTTCTGAGTGAGTTTGTTTCCCGCAACGTGTGGCTACAACACTGCCACTGGCAACCAGTGGGGCGAGAGCTTTTCTAGACAGAAGTAGGGGTGACTACAGGCAGAAACAGCACAGTCAGCCCCGACAGTCATCTTCAGATTGGTCATGAGTGGTCTGACCAGTGTCATCTTGATTTTTTTAGGTACAGTTAGTCTTCAGTTCCCGGAGAAGGCGATGGCACCCCACTCCAGTACTCTTGCCTGGAAAATCCCATGGACGGAGGAGCCTGGTGGGCTGCAGTCCACGGGGTCGCGAAGAGTCGGACACGACTGAGCGACTTCCCTTTCACTTTTCACTTTCATGCATTGGAGAAGGAAATGGCAACCCACTCCAGTGTTCTTGCCTGGAGAATCCCAGGGACGGGGGAGCCTGGTGGGCTGCCGTCTATGGGGTCCCACAGAGTCGGACACGACTGAAGCGACTTAGCAGCAGCAGCAGCAGTCTTCAGTTCCAGGGTCTGTGTGTTCCCATTTCTTTGCGGCCAGTTCTCAGAATTGCAGCAGCTCATGTTGTGGGTAAAGTCTGGTCATCATAGAGTTAACTTCTCCACCTGGGGTTTCATTTATAAGACAGCTCACCGGATGTAGCTCAGAATATTATCTACAGCCCTTGAGGAAGAACTAAAGGTCCTTGACTGCTTAATGACTACATTATTATTATTTAGTCTCCTTTGACGGTTTTCCTTTGTTTCCGCATTTCTCACTTCTCCGATTAAACTTACTCTTTGACTAAAGTTTTCCACAGACAGAAGGCAGGCAAAGTACGCGTTGGGGGCTGGGGGGAGGGGCAAGGACCGTAAGGTGCTGCTCCGTTTCAGTTCCAGGTATGAGCCTGTCGTGATTCTGAGAGCTGAAGGAGCAGGAGGGATCAACTGCCCAGCATCTCTCACAGTATTCCTAGGATCCTCTCGGGCAGGATAGCTCAGAACCAAACCCCAGTCCTTGCTCAGCCCACAGGAGGCAGAGTCCCGCCCCCACCCCCCAGGCCTGAACTGTCTCCTGTCCGCCTTCAGGGCTTGCTCAGATCAGAAGCACCCCCTTCTCCCAGCTGAGGGCTCAGACTCATCGCCCTTAACCCGGGCTCTACGCAGGTGCGTTTTCCGACTCTCCTGCCCTTGGCCCTCAGTTGAAGGGCGTGGCCACTGGCAGGACTGCCCTGAGCTGGGGAGGAGAGAGTGGAGGGAACGTTGTTCTACGGCCTGGGGGCAGCGAAGAGGGAGGTGCGCGTAGGCGTGAAGTCGAGGAGGAAGGGAGAGGAACTGGCTGGGTCCTGCCGCGGCTGGTGCAGAGCTCTGAGAACCTCGGTGTCAGGGAGGCCCCAGGGCTTTTCAGAACAGGACGCGTTCCTGTGCTCTTTCCCTCCGTGGGCCATGTCTTTAGTACAAGTCCTGCTCACACAATAGCTGGTACCCAGAGTTGCTCTGTGAGCTGGGGAAACTGCCCTCCACCCCCGCCGCCCCTCACTTGGGTCTGTTCCAGGGCAGAAATAAAGGCCACGGACCAGAAATCAGCAGCAGCAAGACAGTGGCCATGAGATCTGGGGGAGGTCTTTGCACAGCCTGAGTTGAGACTGGGCTGCCCACAGCCATCTCTAGCTAGACCCAGAGGCCCCAGTCAGAGGCCAGGTTAATCTCAGGAGCAAACATTTGTTCCCCCTCCTCCTCCCCTCCTGGGATTCTCAAGGTGTGGTCTCGGGATCATCAACAGCAGCTGCAGAAGCATCTGGGAAAATGCAAATTCTTTTAAAAAATTCATTAATTTTGGGCTGCACTGCGTCTTCATTGCTGCATGTGAATTTTCGCTAGTTGTGGCAAGTGGGGGCTACTCTTTCATTGTGGTGCACAGGCTACGCATTGCGGTGCTTTCTCTTGGGGAGCACAGGTTCCCGGGCATGTGGGCTCTACAGCACGGGCTCAGTAGTTGTAGCTCGTGGGCTTAGTTGTACCATGGCATGTGGAGTCTTCCTGGACCAGGGACTGATCTTGTGTCCCTTGCATTGGCAGGCAGATTCTTAACCACCGGACCACCAGGGGAAGTCCTGTTGGAAAGTCCTGGAAGGAAGTTCTCTGCTGCTGCTGCTGCTGCTAAGTCACTTCAGTTGTGTCCGACTCTGTGCGACCCCATAGACGACCTCCTACCAGGCTCCTCTGTCCCTGGGATTCTCCAGGCAAGAACACTGGAGTGGGTTGCCATTGTATTCTCCAATGCATGAAAGTGAAAAGTGAAAGTGAAGTTGCTCAGTCGTGTCCGACTCTTAGCGACCTCACGGACTGCAGCCTACCAGGCTCCTCCGTCCATGGGATTTTCCAGGCAAGAGTACTGGAGTGGGGTGCCATTGCATTCTCCAGGAAGTTCTCTAGGAAAATGCAAATTCTTGACCTCACCTGAGAGGTGAGCAAGCCTGGAGGGTGGGGCCCAGAAATCCGTGTTGTAAGAAACCCTCTAGGGGATTCCAACGCACCTGGAGTTTGAGAAGCACCATCAGAGCTAACAGAAGCCTGATTTTGTCCAGGTCTTGTACAACTAGGACATTTGCATTCCTCTCTGCCAGTTATTCATTAAGGGCAGGTGTGGGGCCCAGTTCTGGTTAATGAGACAGAGGGGGTTCTGGAAAGATCCCCCATCTTCACCCCCTGTGAAAACAGGGAAGTCATCTGAGGAGAAGGCCTGCCCTGTCTTAGCACCATTGAACGGATATGGTCAGAGGCTGTGTACAGAGGGGTTAAACGTGAGGGCTCTGCAGTCACATTGCTGGGGCGTGCATCCCAGGGTAGAGGGCAAAGGGAAGAATGGAGTAAAACAGTAATAGTTATACTGCTAACATTCATCAAGAGCTTTCCATGTGCCAGGTGCTAAGTGCTTCACCTAGCCATATTTCACCCTCACTGCAGTTCTAAGAGGTAGGTTCTGTTATTCCCATTTTATAGATGGGGAAACTGAGGCATGGAGAGGTTTAAATAACTTGCCCAAAGTCACACAACTGATAGATGGAGTCCACGATTCAGACTCAGGCCGGGGAGGGTGGACATCCAAGGCCACGAGAAAGACCTTGGCTTTCTCCAAAGAGCCATGGGAAGCTGTTGAAAGGTTGTGAGCTCAGGTGGCAGCTCTGATTCACCCTTTAAGTCTCTGAAGCTCTTTGCTCATAAAATTCTCCAGGTGGCTGGGGCCAAGCAAAATACACTTGCAGGGCTTGTTCTTCAGCCTCTTTTGTTTGCCTCTGAGCCATCAACCCCCTTAGCAAACTCAGAGCCTTGGGTGACTCTGTGGGACTAGGGTGACTCATGCTGGTGGGGGTGGGAGACCACAAATCCCAGTCACTTTCTGGGGAAAAAATAAATAGCACCAAATCACTATGGTATTAGTTCCACAACGAGAAGAGAAAGATGATTTTTGGAGAGTGGGATTATAGGTGATTTTTTTTAATCCAAAATTTTACAGTTTCTATCAGTTGACCATGTATCACTTGTTATTTGAAAGCCAATTTATTATGTAGAAAAAGAAAGAAGAGAGGCCAGAACTCAGCCCTCTCCGGGTGGTTGGCTTCTGCTGGTTCCAGCTTTCCCTGAAACAGGCAGAATGATGACTAATTCTAGAAGACTGCTGGTAGACCGCGTGCCAGTCCCTTCCTCAGGGCTTTCTGTGCTGTGTGTTAGCTCATTTAATCCTCAGCGGGTCACAAAGCTGAGGAGTGGCAGGCTGGAGTTCCGCCTCTCAACCATGTACGCTGCTGCTTTTCTGAAAATGGTTTCCAAGTCCCTTGTGGATGAAAGGCCCGTCCTGCCGTCCCCCTACTGCAGTGAAAACGGCCTCCGTTCTGGGCGGCAGGCTCACTCAGGGTGGGGCTGGGAGCGGGGGAAATCGAGGAGAGTGGACAGGAGGTTCCCGCAGTTGTTTGAATCCTTGGAATCCCAGACAAAACTCATTCTTCTGCTCCTGTCAGGGCACAGACCCAGCAGCCTAGATCCCAGGCTCTTGGGACTCTCATGATACATGTGGGTAGAGAGGGGTGGCTATTGGAGCCACTCCAGTATTCTTGCCTGGAGAATCCCAGGGACAGAGGAGCCTAGTGGGCTGCTGTCTATGGGGTCACACAGAGTCAGACACGACTGAAGCGACTTAGCAGCAGCAGCAGCTGCAGACAATCCAAGCTTTGTGGTTAAAAAATGTGTGGCTTCAAATCCCAGCTCTACTATTTACCAGGCGTGAGACCTTTGGCAAACACCTTATCTTTGTGAGTCTCAGTTTCTTCATCAGCAAAATGAAAATCTTGCTGGGACTGCTCTGATGGTCCAGTGTTTAATAAGATTCCATGCTTCCATTGCAAGGGGCATAGGTTCGATCCCTAGTCAGGGAACTAAGATCCTAAATGCCACTTGGCATGGCCAAGAAAAAATAAATAAATACCTTCTCCTGCAAAAAAAAAAAAAATTTATAAAATAAGTAAATCTTGAAAATATGAAGATCTTAGCAGCTGTCAGGGTCTAATGGCGTAACATATGCAAAGCTCTGAGCATAGTGCCTGACATGTGATGAGCACTCATTAAGTGATGGTTATTGTCATTGTTATTCAACAACCCTTTAGGGAGCAACTACTTTGTGCCTAGCACCATGCCAACAGCAGACCCTTATGGAGGTCCCAGAGCCCAGGAATTGCACCTCCAGGCTCCAAACATCCACAGATGTTAGGAATCTAGCAGAAGCAAGAAGCCAGAGGCAGCAACCCTCTGGATGGGGTTTGAGTGCAACCTACCTCAGTCTCATGGGGTGCCCTGGCTGACACCTGATTTATAAACATTAGGGAAGCAAATGTCCTTTCTTCCTGGCTGGCAGAAGTTTGACTTGGTCAAAGTTTGGGGAGCACAATGTATCCAGGTCTCAGGGGGAAATTGTGTCTGGTCTGAGCTGAGAATGGCTTACCTATTCTGTTTTGCCAGCAACGAATTTGTTCAGAGTTACTCAGGGAGTAGCTGGCAAGACTAGTCTTTCAGTTGGTGCGGTTTGGAGTGAGTGTATGACTCCATTTTGACAAACAAGGATAGCAGGACATACATCAAAACATTTTGAATAGAATTCATGGTTACACATGAAGTGCTTACAACAGTCACTGGCATTCAGTTGTATTCACCATATATGATTGGTATTAGCTGACTGATTTTATCTTTCTCTCCCATCACCCTTTCCTTCTTTGTTTCAGCTACTTTACATACTCTTTCTGTGTCTTAAACCACTATTTACAAAGTCTTAAATAGCTATCTATGTTTTCTAATCTCTCTTGCAGCAGCTCTAGTCATATGACTAAGTTCTGGCCAATGGAATATAAGTAGAGTGGTTGTTTAGCTTCCAGGATTTGCCCTTAAACACGATTGTGCCTTTCTTCTCCCCTTTTATTTTTCCTGCTAGATGAAATGAAGGCATGATGACGGGAGCTGGAGCAGCCATTTTGGACCATGAGGCAAAGCTGCATATGGAGGGTCTGGGGCTAACAAGATAGAAAAAGTCTAGGTTCCTAATGATTGTGGTACTACCACACCAGCCTGAATCTGGGACATTCCTGAACATTCATATGAGAGACAGAAACTTCTAACTTCCCTCTTGTTTAGGCTCCTGTTATTTTGGGTATCTGTCCCTCAGGGCTGCAATGAATTTAAACCAGTCTAGGTATAGAACTTGGATTTCGACCCAGGCTTGATTGCCCCTGAGGCACTCCACCATGTAGATCTGCAGACTTCCTGCATCAGAATCATAGATGGGAAGTTTGGTTAAAATGTGTATTCCTGAGTCCTGCATCAGCTCTATTTTAAGCAAGGTGCCCACCCAGAGGAGTTCTGATGTATGCTCTCAAGTCTGAGAACATGAAGTGTCATTCTGTCTCCTCCAGTAGATTCTAAGAAAATCAGGAGTCCATTCTGTTCCCTCGGTGGGACTAAAGGCAGGTGAAACTCAGGGACCTAAAGGAACAGGGGAGTCTGGGGTGGAGGGGAGCTCATGGACAGAGGTCAAGAGTCTGGAGCCTCAGATAATTTGCATCCATCCCTGAGGCTGGAGCCATGCCGCCCTCTCCTTGGACACAACTCTGTCTGGGCCATGGTGAGGGGGTGCTGGATGGTGTGGAGGATCAGCCACCTCCACACCCCTGCTCTCTTATGTGGCAGTTGCTCCAAAGCTGGGTTCGTCTGAGGCCCCGAGTGTCTCTGGCATATTGAGATGCCCTTCTGGAGCCCAGGACAAACCCCAGGCGGCAAATCTCAGCTTCAGAGCCAGGGTTTGAGTGCAAAGCTGTTTCCCCTTCTGCCAGCCACTGTTCTCCTTTTCAGAAACAGCTCATGCCTTTCATAAGCTGGTGGGCCCCAGGGGGAACTCAAAGCCTGACACGAGGCACCTGGGGACCATGTGACTAGAGCCGCATGCTGTCTGACCTTGCCACAAGGTCAGGTGTGCCCAGCAGCATCTGTTGTCAAGGGGAGAGAGCACGCAGGGAGGCGGACTGGGCCCAGGCACGTACTGAAACCCAGGAGAGCTATTGAGCAGGCAGCTGACTCCCCGGAGGGCTTTCTCCAGCTTCCTGCCGCCCTTCCCTCCACCCACACCTCAGACACAGGTCCCTCCGGCCCAGCTGCCCAAGGATCGAAAACTCAAGCCCGCACCATGTGCAGAGCTTGGGGGACACTTGGCATAATACTGGTGAAGGTAGAACTCACGGGCAGGGCACCCACAGGCACCGGGTCCCTGATGAGGCCGGAGGTACCATGGGGCACAGGGACCCTTGTTCTCCCTTTCATAGGGGAGTGTGAGAATGACCTTGGAGTGATGGGGTGATGAGTGACTGCCAAGCGGTCTGACCTGAAGCATCAGCTCTCCGGGGAAGTGCTGGCTTGGAGGCCTGTGCCCCACCTCGCCCTGATCCCATGCCAGGCTGGTTCAGGCACAGCCCCTCCTTCGGGGACTGGGAGCCACTGGTCCCAGCTTGCTAGTTGCCAGGCAACCCAGGATGAGACTTCGAGGTCATTTTGCAGACAATCCTGAGCTCTCTCCACAGCCTGCTAACAGATGGTTCCTCTAGCAGCCAGCCCCAGCCAGGAATCGATCGCTGTGGTGCTGCAGCCTGATTTCCGGCGGCGACAGTGACGAGAAATGTTTCCAGGGCTTCTAGCAGTACCTTTTGTGTCTGTTTGGCATGGAAGGAGAGGCGGCCTGGGGTCAGGCTCTATGTCAGCTCTGGGCAGTGGCTGGCGGTCTTGCCAGGTGGGCAGGGACTTGGAAGGAGGGAGATGGGAGGATCGATGACAAGGAGGTGCTGTGTGGCTGGACCCTCAGGATGGGCCCAGACTGCAAGAATGATTGTCCCAGGTGGCTGTCCACCTGAAAGGAGGCTCAATAGTCAGGGGACACTTGTGGGTGTCCCTTCTCTGCTTTTGGTGGCAGTGGTTTAGTCGCAAAGTTGTGTCCGACTCTTGCGACCCCACTGACTATAACCTGCCAGGCTCCTCTGTCCATGGAATTCTCCAGGCAAGAATACCGGAGTGGATAGCTATTTCCTTCTCCAGGGGAATCTTCTCAACCCAGGAATCGAACCCGGGTCTCCTGCACTGCAGAAAGATTCTTTACCAACTGATCTACAGGGAGCTACAGGTCTCTGTTTTTAGGACCTAGCCAAAATTTGAGAAAATATTGCAATATCCACTATGGCTTACCTTTGATATTTCTAATTGCAGTGAGAATTAAACTTCAGGACAAGAGATACAGACCATTTGTCTGCTTTTCCCTGTCTCGTTATCCTGACCTAAGATAATGCTAGCAACATTCAGCATCTATTCCCTGGGGACGGAACTGGTCAAAACTAGACTGTGACTCTGAACTCTGAATCACTTGAGGCAGCTTCAGAGGTGACATCTCAGCATGACTTTCTTGCCTTCTTTGAGGCACGGAGAGCTTCAGCTTTCTGATAGAAATGTTAAACTGCAAGCCAGCACTTTTTTTTTTTCCTCCCCAGGACAAGGACAAATTCCCTTAAGAATTTTGCAAACATTACATGTTCTCTTTCCCCTTGTTGCAATATGTATAATTTATCTTCTGGTGTAACTTGCTTAATAGTCATAGTTTGTTAATTCCATCTGCTTCCCAAGAGGAGGACAAATTGTTACATGTTATGTCCTGGGTTCTGAGAATCTGCCATAAGCCACAACTGGTCAAGAATCTCATCCATGGAGGGGTAGCAATTTGTTCTCTTGCAATAGAACCTTGTTGTAGAGTTGGATTGACTTCGCCCACCACCCACACCCCCTGCACCGCCATTCTTTCTTTTTCTTCTTCTTCTTCTTTTTTTTTTTAAAAACAACTGACAGCTTTTTTTTGGTTGCTGAGTTTTCATGACTACACTCGGGCTTTCTCTGGTTGCATTGAGTGGGGGCTATTATTTGTTGTGGGCTTTCCTGGTAGCTCAGATGATAAAGAATCTGCTTGTAGTGCAGGAGACCTGGGTTCGATCCCTGGGTTAGGAAGATCCCCTGGGATGCAGGGATGGCAACCCACTCCAGTATTCTTGCCTGGAGAACCCCATGGACAGAGGAGCCTGGCGGGCTACAGTGAATGCACAGGTCGCAAAGAGTCGGACGCAACTGAGTGACTAACACACACAGTTGTGCTGCTTGGGCTTCTCTGGCTGCAGAGCTCTAGCCGTAGGGTGCGTGGGCTCAGCAGCTGCGGTTCATGGGCTGAGTTGCTCCTTGGCACGTGGAATCTTCCGGACCAGGGATTGAACCCATATCCTCCTTGCATTAGCAGGCAGATTCTTTACCAGGGAGCCACCAGGGAAGTCCTGCACCTCCGTTCTTAAACTTACTGAACGGCAGTGATGGGCCTTGTCTCACGTAGCCTGCCCCCCTCACCCAGAAGCTCATGTTTCTGTGAAGACCAAAGATGTGCCCATGGGGCACTGGTCTTTCCTTGTGCCCCTTACCCAGGCCTTAGACAATAGCTTGGCTGGGTCTCCTCTCTCTCCAACAGCACCTTTCAAAAGTGGTTCATGGTGGGATGTCAGAGTTTGGGTCTGGCGTCTGACCTCTTGGGTTCCAGTTCCAACACAATGATTACTTACTAAAGGTGTGTCTATGTGTGTGTGTCTATGTGTGAGTTACTTAGTCTTTCTGTGGCCACAGTTTCCTCCTCTATAAAAGGGCAAAAAGTACCTAAATCTTATGACTTGTTGTTGAAATTAAATGTAGAACTGAAACCATAAAATTTCTAGAAGAAACCGTAGGAGAAAATTTTACAATCTGAAGGTCAGCCAAGGTTTATTAGACTGGACACAGCAAGCAATAACTATCAAAAAAACAGTAAATTAATCTTTACCACAATGTAAAACTTTTGCTCATCAAAAATCATCTTTAAGAAAATGAACAGACACGTCACAGAGATGAAGAAAATATTCAAAAATCCCAAATCATGACAAATGACTTATTTCCAGACAATATGGAATTTCGAAAAGTCAATAATTAAAAGACAAATACCCAATTTAAAATGGGCAAGCAGTTTGAACATATACTCACAAAGAAAGACAGGCACATGGCCACTAAGCAGAAGACAAGATGTTCAATATCGTTAGTCATCCAGGGATTGTAAATTAAAGCCACAACGAGACACCGCAGCACAATGGATTTGACTGTGTACTTGCGGTAGAAAGCTAACCAATAAAGTAGAAGGGACTATTGATAGATGGCAAAAACATGGACAAATCTTAGAAACAGGCTGAGGGAAAGAAGACAGACATGGAAGAGCACAGTAGTGTATGATTCCATTTATATGACGTTCTAGAACAGGTACAACCAGCCTATGGTTTAACAAAATTATTACAGTGTTTGCCTTGGGACTGGGGGCAAGAGTGGTTGAGAATTGACTAGGAAGGAGCATTAATGGGTTTCCCAGGTGGTGGTAGGGGTAAGAAACCCACCTGCCAACACAGGAAGGAGCATGAGGGGATTTCTAGGGGGATGGAGATGTTCTGTATATTGATGGGGATGATCTGGGTAACATAGATATACACATTTGCCTAAATTCATTTAATGGCACACTTGTCATTTGTGCGTTTCAGTTCAGTCACTCAGTTGTGTCCAACTCTTTGTGACCCCGTGGACTGCAGCACGCTGGGCTTCCCTCTCCATCACCAACTCCCAGAGCTTGCTCAAAGCCATGTCCATCGAGTTGGTGATACCATCCAACCATCTCATCCTCTGTCGTCCACTTCTCCTTCTGCCCTCAGTCTTTCCCAGCATCAGGGTCTTTTCCACTGAGTCAGCTCTTCGCATCAGGTGGCCAATGTGTTGTGAGTGCATTTCAGTGAGTCTAAATTTTATCCCCAAAGTAGAAAAGAGGCAGAAGACCTGAATAGATGATTTTCCAAAAAGTACGTGCAGATGGCCAACCGGCACATGAAAAGATGCTCAACATCACTAATCATCAGGCAAACGCCAATCAAAACCACAATGAGATATCACCTCACACCAGTCAGAACAGCAATCATCAAAAAGAGCACAAATAACAAAGGTTGGCAACGTGTGAAGAAAAGGGAACCCCACACACCGTTGGTGGGAATGTAACTTGGTGTAGCCGCTATGGAAGACAATGTAGAAGTTTCTCAAAAAGCTAAAAACAGAACTACTATATGAACCAACAACTCTGCGCCTGGGTATATACCTGAAAGGAACAAAAACACTAATTTGAAAAGATCCATGCATCCCAATGTTCTTTATAGCAGCATTATTTACAACTGCTAGGATATAGAAGCAAACTAAGTGTCCATCAACAGATGAGTGGATAAAGAACATGTGATATATATATGTGTGTGTGTGTGTGTGTGTGTGTGTGTGTGTAATGGAATACTGCTGTTGCTGTTGCTAAGTCGCTTCAGTCGTGTCCGACTCTGTGCCACCCCATAGACGGCAGCCCACCAGGCCCCCCCGTCCCTGGGATTCTCCAGGCAAGAACACTGGAGTGGGTTGCCATTTCCTTCTCCAATGCATGAAAGTGCAAAGTGAAAGTGAAGTCGCTCAGTCGCGTCTGACTCTTCGCGACTGCATGGACTACAGCCCACTAGGCTCCTCCGTCCATGGGAGTTTCCAGGCAAGAGTACTGGAGTGGGGTGCCATTGCCCTAATTAGCCATAAAAAAGTGACGATTTTGTCATTTGCAACATCATGGATGGACTTGGAGGGTATCATACTATGTGAAATAAATCAGAGAAAGACAAATACTGTAGGATATCACTTATACGTGTAATCTAAAAAATACAACCAACAATGAATATAACAAAAAAGAAACAGTCTCACAGATATACAGAACAAATTAAGTGGTTACCAGTGGGGAGAGAGATCAGGGTAGGGGCAATATAAGAATAGGGGGTTAAGAGGTACAAACTATTGTGTATAAAATAAAGTGCAAGGATATATTGTACAACACAGGGAATATAGCTAGTATTTATAATATAAATGTACTTTAACCCCTAAAAATTGTGAATAACTATATTGTATACCTGTAACATATAATATTGTACCTCAATTATACTTCGATAAGAAAAAGGCAAAAAGAACTGCAAACAAGTATTAAACTCGTCAATGCTATTCATGCTGAAGTGTTTAGGAATGAAGTGTACTGATACCTGCAAATTATTCAAATGCGTTAAACATAAGATGTATTGTTATTCACAATAGTCAAAAGGTGGAAGCAATCCAAGTGTCCATTAACAGATGAATGGATAAACTGTAATATAGACACACAATGGACTATTATTCAACCTTAAAAGGGAAGGAAATTATAACATGTGCTACAACATGAATGAACCTTGAAGAAATTTTGCCAGATGAAATAAGCCAGTCACAGAAGGACAAAAACCTCTATGATCCCATGCATGTGAGGCTCGTAGAGCAGTCACGATCACAGGGACAGAAATAACGGTAGTTTCCAGGGGCTGGGAGTGGAGAGGAATGGGAGTTATTACTTAATGGGTATAGAGTTTCAGTTTTGCAAGAGGAAAAAAGTGTGGAGACAGTTACAGTGTGAATGTACTTAATGCCACAAAACTGTACACTTAAAAATGGTTAAAATGGAAAACTTTATATTATACATATTTTACCACAATTTAGATAAAGTAAGATGCATTGATGAATATATAATGGGATAGATATAAAAATATAGCAACATGTTAACAATCGTAGAATTCAGGTGGTGAGTATATATGCATTCATTGCACAGTTTCTTCAACTTTTCTGTGTGTTTGAAATTTTTCATAATAAATATGGGGGAAAACTGTATGTAGAAAAATAGTAAGAATATAAATTAGTACAACATTCCTGGAAAAAAAGAAATCAGCAGCATTTATCAAAAGACTTGCCCCATTAATTTGCCTATTCTAAGGGAATAATTGGTATGTAAAATTGAAATTGTTACTTTAATTCTTAGCAGAATTTAGCAGGGAGGCCTGGAATTTTCTTTCGTCTTTTTTTTTTTAAAAAAAGTTTATTTATTTATTTGTCTTTGTCAGGTCTTCGTTGTGACATGAGGAATCGTTATAGTTGTGGCATGTGGCAACTAGGTCCCTGACCAGGGATCAAACCTGGGCCTGCTGCACTGGGAGTATGTGATCTTAGGCTCTGGATCACTAGGGAAGCTCCTGGAATTTTCTTTGCAGGAAGGTATTTAACTGTTGATTCAATTCCTTTACTCATGTGGTGAGCAGACTCTAAGATGACCCCCAAGATTCTCTGCCTCTTGGTATCAAGCCTTTGTGTAATCTGCTGCCCTTGAGTGTGGGATTTGCTCTTAACTGACAGAATATGACAAAGGGGACGAACGTCACTTCCATGATTTGGTTATATAAGATTGTAACTTCTTTTTTCTAAAAAAAATATTTATTTGTTTATTATTTATTTTTGGCTGCACTGGGTCTTTGTGGGCTTTCTCTAGCGGCGATGAGTCGGGGCTCCTCTCTAGTTGTGGTGTGCAGGCTTCTCGCCGTGGTGGCTTCTCTGTTGCAGAGCACGGGCTCTGGAGCTCAGACTCCGCATCTGTGAACACGGGCTTAGTTGCCCCAAGGCATATGGAATCTTCCTGGACCACAGAGCAAACCCCTGTCCCCCTCAGTGGGAGGCGGATTCTTTTTTTTTTTTTTAATTAATTAATTTAGTTGGAGAATAATTACTTTACAATATTGTAGAGGTTTTCACCATACCGTGACATGAATCAGCCATGGGTGCACGTGTCTCCACATCTGTTTAAAAACTCCGTTCTGTTTAAAAACTTGATTGTAGAATAAACCTCATGTACAGAAAGGTGTGTAAAACATAAATGCATAGTGTAAAGTACAATCATAAAGCAAACCTCTGTATAATCACCACTCAAGTCAAGAAATAGAATATTGCCAGGGCCACAGGAATCCCCACGTGCCCCTCCTCAGTCACATGCCCCACTTTCCTCTTAAGGATACTCATTCTTGTATTTAAGGTTCTCTCTGCCTAGTGTTATGGCTTCCCAAGTGGTGCTAGTGGTAGAACCTGCCTGCCAGTGCAGGAGACAGAAGAGACACTGGTTCATCCCCTGGGTCAGGAAGATCCCCTGGAGGAGGGAACAGCAAGCCACCCCAGTATTCTTGCGTGGAGAGTGGGCTACAGTCCATGGTGTCACAAAGAATCGGACACGACTAAAGTGACTTAGTATGCGCTCACTGCCTAGTGTCATAGTTTTATCGTTCGATATAGCTTATCCATCCTTATATAATACAGTTTAGACTTTTCTGTTATGGAATTTTAAACAAATGGAACAATTCCTCGTATATCTTTTGAGTTTTGTTTGCTTCTTTTACTCAGCGTGGGATTTATATCATTAATCCATGTTATTGTGAAGTTCTAGTTTATGGTCATTGCTGTTTAATACTCCATGGTTTGATTATAAACAAAATTTACTTTGCTACTTTATTATTGATAGGCATTTTGATTGTTTCCAGTTTGAGGCTCCGTAAATAATTCTCCTTGGAGGTTTTGGTGCATGTCTCCTGATGAAGAATCCATGTACTTCTTAGAGCATTTTTTCCAGTGGGGATGTCGCAGGGTCACAGGATATGAGTATTTCTACCACTTTACTTCCCCCCCGGCATCCCTCCAGAGTACTTGGGCTAATAGTCACCAACAGTGTGTGAGAGTTCCAGTTGCACCGTATCCTTGTTACCACTTAGTCACACTTTTGAGTTTTGCCCAACTGGTATGTGTGTATAGTAATATTTCTTATACTTTTTGTTCTGTCTTGATTATTGTGGAGTTAAGCACTTTTCCATGTATTTACTGGCTATTTGGGTTTCCTTCTCTTGTAAAGTATGTTTTGAACTTATTTGTCCATTTTCTATTTGGTGGGTTTGTCTTTTCTTATTGAGTTCTTTTTATATTCAAGATAGGACTCCTCCATCAGTTAAATGTGTTCAAATATTGTCCCATTTATGACTTGTCTTTCCATTCTCTTGATGGAGTTTCTGGATGGTGATAAAATCAATTGTATCTATTTTTTCCACTGTGGTCACTCATGGTAATTTGTTCCCTTGTCTGCATGGTTAACAGTTCACATTTTTAAAAACACGATTTGTTGAAATTTTGAAGCTCAGGATGATGGTGCATTCCTTTGGAGGGCATTTGCTTCTATCAGAATCTAGGGGTATTACCAGTCCACGATCATTTTAAAATAAATTTACAATCTGAATATTTGAGACCATGATAGATGATGTGAAATTCTGCAAAAGGGACAGTTCAGAAAGCAACTTCTCAGGCATATGGTTTCTTTCCTCCCGGTCTTTTTGGAACCAAGATGTATTTCCTTTTAGTCCCAGGGTGAAGGGCAGTGTGGGATTGGTTTCTGTTGGTTCACTCTTACACTGAGAGTATGGTCCCTTGGGGTCTCTTATCAGCTTCTCCTTCTTCGATGGGTTCTAAGTTTTGTAGCATCAAACCCAAAGTTCATTAGATACCAAACCCACAGATGGCAAAAGACCTCAGAGAAAAACAGTTCCCGACCTTGATTAACCTCCCTCATTTCACTTAGATTTTGCCTAGTTTTTCATCATAAGCTTGTCAGAATTCAAGGATGCTTATTCATTATAAGCATCTTCCTAAAATATCTTCTTTTCAGGAAGATGCTTTTAGGAAGATGCTTACCAGAAACTTTACTCCCAAAGACTGATGTACTAAGATGTTAACTGGCAAATTAGTTCAAAGACATAAAAATTAGGTATGCTAGGTAGTGTTCAAAAAAGGGGAAAGTATTAAATTATGCTATCAAATATGACAACTACAATGCCCATTTTCTCAAGCATCCCCCATGGCGAAGACTGTCAGATGTCCATCAAAATCTGTTGTCTCCCTCTTTTGTATAAGCAGTAGAGTTACTTTGCTGCCCAGCTAGAAACTACGTTTCCTAGCCTCCCTCGCAGCTAGGAGCACCCACACAACATGCTGTTACCAGTGGATGTGAGCAGAAGTGATGGGGGTCACCTTCCAGCCTCTGCTTTCGAGTTTAGGTGCATTCCCCTTCATGCCCTTTTCTCTTCCATTGGGCTAAACATGGGCCATAATTTGACCATGAAGATGAAGACAACAGCTAAGGAGCTGTCAGAGCCTCAGGATGGGAGGGGCCTTGTCCCTGAATGACTGCAGGGAGCGCAGTGGCCCCGACAGCCTGGACCACTTATCTCAGGATTGTTGCGTCCGTGCTAAGTTGCTTCAGTTGTGTTGTTTAAATTGCTCTTTGCGACCCTATGGACTGTAGCCCACCGGGCTTCTCTGTCCATGAGATTCTCCAGGCAAGAATACTGGAGCAAGATTGTTATATGCGGAAAAAAAAAACTAATGTTGAGTTGCTGTATTGTGGGATATCTTTGTTATATAGCTCCTTTGCCTTTCCCCCTAATACACACCTGCTTAATAATGCTTCCCTCTCATGAAGATATCCAGTCCATTGACCTCAGTTCTTCTTCCATCTTTAGTTCTCTTGGAATCTCTACTCGATTCTATGGTTTCTTATGCTAATCACATCTTTCATTTCATTTCCTTTTATTTCATCTTTCTTACTTGGCAAAATTCATCCTTCCGGTGCCTGTGCTCAAGTATCTGAAGATCACTGATAACATCATACAATTAGGCTGACTGGTTTCCTGTTCTCAAACATCAAATGGACTCAACATGGAAAATTCTACTTTATTTTCTGAATAAGCACAATTTCCTTCTTCGCTACACTCTCAAGATTACTGTTTCATGATTTTGCCTCGTTCCTCAAATTTTCTACCTCCTTTTCGAAGCTTATTCTTGTTTGGTGAACTTCCCTCATTCTTTCCTAAGAGAACTAAAGCCTTCAATCACACTGCCATACTTTATCTTCCTGCCACTAAATCTGCAAACCCACCTGCTCCCGGCCCTGGGGAAAGCCCTGGAGAATCTGTCCCCGCTGCTCTCAAAGGTGTCTGACTCTGAATCTCTACCCCTTTACTTTCTTAAAGTGTTTCCATCTCACCTGGGTCATTTCCCAATAGCTCACGAATGTCTCTCAATATCACTCATCTCGCTCAAAGAAACAAGACAAGCATCTGTATTGATTTTTTATTTCGTATAAGCACAACCACACATGGATGATCTTATTTGCAAAATGGAAAATAGAGACACAGATATAGAAAACAAACAAACGGACATCAAGGTGGGGAAGGAGGGATGGGAAGATTTGGGAGATTGGGATTGACGTATATACACTACTGACGTGTGTGTGTTAGTTGCTCAGTCGTGTCCGACTCTTTGCACCCATGGACTGCAGCCTGCCATGCTCCAGGCTCCAGGCTCCTCTGTCCATGGGATTCTCTAGGCAAGAATGCTGGAGTGGGTTGCCATTCCCTTCTCCAGGGGATCTTCTCAACCCAGGGATTGAACCTGGGTCTACTGCATTACAGGCAGAGTCTTTACCATCTGAGTCACCAGGGATTCTGACAAACTTGAGGAGAATGGGACCCTATTCTAGCTGTGGGACCAGGCTGATGTCTAACCAGCCAGGTTCCCAGAAGCCTCCCAAGTAGCAGCAGAACAGTGAGCACTGCAGGAGTCTGTTATCCAGGATGTAAGCTGAGGGCTGAGCATTAGATTTCTTAATATAATTTTTAAAGTGGATATTAAATTTACCCATAGTAACATGCACACATCCTAAGTGTACAATTCAATGAGTTTTGGTAACACCCTGATCAAGATGTAAAACACTTCTCTAATCCCCCCAAATTCCTGCTTTCCCCTTTCCAATCAAACTCAAAACTCCACAGGTAATCACTATAGGTAACTGGATTTTTATTCCCTGTTCAGGAAAGAGCAGCGGTCTGTTTCTATAATACTCCAGCCAATCCATGTACCTTGACATCACTATTTTTTTTAACCAATGAGACCCATTTCTAAAGTTTTTTTTTTTTCATTCTTAGCAAGAAGGATATGTACATTGTTTTTGTAGACATAATGCCGTTGCACACAATAGACTACAGTACAGTGTAAATGTGACTTTGCTTTATGTTGCACGATAATTGATTCACAACGTTTCGTTAGTTCCAGGTGTACAGCAATTCTCTTTGTCCTCTTTCCTCAATCCCTCTCTGGGACACCCTGGGCGCTAGGAAGGTGGGCTTCAATTCTCTACAAGTGTCCTTCCAATCCCCCGTCCTTTCCCTGAGTGCAGAAAATAGCACAAAATGGACCCTCAAAAAATACTTTCTTGGGACTTCCCTGGTGATCCCATGGTTAAGGCTCTGCGTTTCCAAAGCAGGGGGTGCAGGCTCCCCTGGTTGGGGAACTAAGATCCTGCACCCATGTGGTGCAGCCAAAAAAATTAAATTAAAAAAATTTTCTTGATGGATAATTGCTTTCCTGGCTTTCAGTGGCATGATCCTTTTACTGAATTTATGATGTGGGCAGTAATTAGGAATTCTTTATTACAGATGGGAAAATGAGGCTGAGTATGTCTGCCTTCCCAGACTGTCTGTCCTTCCAGGACAGGGCTCTGCACCTCCCTCTCTTCACACCAAACCCCCTCCCCACCACACACACACCCCCACCACACACACCCACACCCACACCCACACCCCACCACACATACACACACACCCCACCACACACACGCACACCCACACACACCACCACACACACACACACACCCCCCACCATACCCCCCCAAACACATACACACACCGCACCACACACACACCCCCCACCACACACACACCCCACCCCCCCCCACACACCCCCACCACACACAAACACACACACACGGCACCATACACACACCCCACCACACACACACACACCCCACCCACCACACACACATCCCATCACACACACCCCACCACACCCCCCCCCCACACACACAGCCCCCACCACACACACACACCCACACACACCCCACCACACACACACACACCCCACCATACCTCCCCACACCCCACCACACACACACACACACCGCACCACACACACACACACACCACACCACACACACACACACACAGCACCACACATACACACACACACACACCCCACCACACCACCACACATACACACACCCACCACAAACACACACCCCACCACATACACACCACCACACACATACCCCACCACACACACACACCCCACCACACACACACACACCTCCGTACACACACACCCCACCACACACACACACTCCACCACATACACACACACACACCCCCACAACACACACACACCCCACACACACACACACACCCCACACCACATACACACCACTGTACACACACACCCCACCACACACACACACCCCACACACACACACACCCCACCACACACACACCACCACACACACACACCCCACCACACACACACACACCATCACACACACACACACACCCCACCATCACATACACCTCCACCCACACACACACACCACACATACACCCCCACCACACACACACACACACACCATCACACACACATACACATCCCACTAAACACACACCCCACTAAAAATACACATACACCCCACCACATATACACAACCCATCACACACACACACATCCCCACCACACACTTACACCACCACACACACACAGGCACTCAGGGCCTATTTGCTGAATGAATCCCTCAGGGGCAGCTAAGCCTTAGTCTCTTGATCTGTAAAATGAGGCCTCGTGTCTGACGTTCTCCAGGTACCAGCACTGGCTCACCCTTCACTTTACTCCGTTCTGCTCTGGTCCGTGGAGGCCGACCTTTCCCAGGGCTGCAGCCCTCATCAGGTTCAGGGACCGTCCCTTGCTCCCTGGGGGGTAAAGCTTCCTGCCTCTGCCGGCCCCTGAGTACCGCAGCAGCCTTTCTTAGTTCCTCCAAGTGTGCCCACTGCTCTGCTCTCATCCCCTCATCAAGCTCTTTTCAGTTACCCCTTTAAATATGCCATCTGTTTCCATCCAGTGTCCTGACTGCTACAGTAATTGGTACCAGAATAGCCCTGGGAAATAGATTCTTGGCTGGGATTCTGGGGTTCTGGGATGGGTGGCTCACACATCCTGATTAGTGTGCGAACATCCTCCTTGGCGAGCGTGAGGGCCGATGGTTATCTGCGACATCACAGTGACTGCCTTTATGACCAGTGGTGGTGTGAGATGCACTGGTATGATGTCGGGAGACCAAGTAGCTAGGACGTTTAGTCACTATGGTGACAGTAGTGATTACGAAGACTGGCACGGCCTTCTGACTCTACATCTGATTGCCCTCGGGAACACACACTAAGGAAACAAAACAGATTGAAAGCCTTGAACTGGGCTTGATGGGATATAATTCTCATTATGGCCTAGAAGTAGTGAGAGGTGATGGAGGTGTCCTGAGGAAAACCAGCATCAGGAAAAGGCCCCAGGTGACGTCACTGCAGGGTGTTCATGCCAGGAAGGTGTGAAGGTTTCAGACTGAAGCCGGGGTGCTGCCTTCACCAACAAGGAAGATTCAGGAGGTGTTGGGGTTCCAAGTTCTATCCAAATGTCCCCATCCCATGCCTGGATGTCCCATCCTTTCTTAGCCAGTGCCCCTCCGTTAGCATAAAGATGTGGTGGGTTGCACATTTAATTGGCTCTGCCACCCTGGTGTGTGTGTGTGTGTTAGTCACTCAGTTGTGTCTGACTGAGACCCCATGGACTGTGCTGTGACCTTTAAGGCCTGGGCTTGGTCCTCGGCTACATCTGCCCTGTGGCCCCCAGAGATCAAAGATTCCTTCAGAGTCATTCTAGAGGCTTTCTGAATGTCCACCCTTGCACTGAGTCATGAGTTCAAGGATTTCAGTTTGTTCTTAGCCTGAATGAGCTCAATGGGACCACGGACCCATTCTGACAATTAACTGACAGACACACCACTGGGGACTCCCTGGTGGTCCAGAGGTTAAGACTCAGGGCTTTCAATACAAACCCAGGTCTCCTGCACTGCAGGCAGACACTTTAGCCTCTGAGCCAAGTAGGTTCCCATTCAATACAGGGAATGCATGTTCAATATTTGGTTAGGGGACTAAGATCCCACTTGCCCTGTGGTGAGGCCAAAAAAGCAGGGGGGCAAACCAAAGGCAATATTCACATCCCTAAGGGAATTCCAGAAATTAGTGCCACCATCAATGATCTGAAATACACAGAAGTGGTCGTTCCTACTGAGACCCAGTTTAGCTTACCTATTTGGCTGGTGCAAAAGCCAGTTGGGTCTTGAGGAATGACTAGATTACTGTAACTACTAGGTGGGATGGAGCTGTAACTGTCGATCCAGACACGAAAATTTCACTGGAGCAAATCAACACAACTTCTGCCCTGGGGCCCATCTTTGACCCCCCCAATTCTTTTCTATCCCACTAAGCAAAGATCATCAAAATTAGTTTGTCTTTGTGTATTAGAGATAGCAGTATATCTTCAGTCTACATCCCCAAGGCTTTGTTCATTCTGATTTCTGCCATAATCTAGTCCAAAGAGATGCTCATCATCTTGATATAGTTCCAAACATGCTGGTCCATTATATTGATGACATTATGGTAATTGGGCCTAGTGAGCAGGAAACTGCAAGTACTTTAGATTCTTAGCAGAACATATGTATGCCAAAGGAAGGGTGATAAATCCCACAAAGTATTCAGAGGAATGCCTTGTCAGGGAAGTTTCTAGGGTACCTGGAGGTCTGGGGCATGTCAGTACACCTTCTACAGAATGCCAGTTGCTGAACCTGATACTGCCTACAACAAAGAAAGGGGCAAAATGTTTGACGGGACTCTGGACTTTTGAGGTAATATATACTTCATTTGGTCATGCTGTTCTACCAATTTACTGGAAAAACTCATAATATTGCAAGTTTTGAGAGAGGCCTGCGGCAAGATAAGACGCTGTAGCAGGTCCAGACTGCAGAGCAAGCTGCCCCGTCCCTCGAGCTTTACAATTTAGAAGTTTATGGCAGGAAAACACGCTGTATCGACAAGCTCCAGCAGGAGAGATGCAGCACAGTTATAGACCCTTAGGGTTCTGGATTAATTCGTGCCCTCTTCTGCCAGTAACTATTCTCCAATAACTATTCTCCACTGAAAAACAGCTCCTGGCTCATACCCGAGCATGGTGGAGACTGAATGCCTAACTTCAGGACACCAAGTGACCCATGCAACCAGAACTGGACATCATCGGATCCATCTCTTTGTCAAACTGGACATGCATGGCAACATTCTATTATTCAGTATTGTATCTTAGATCAGGTCTGAGTAAGTCCAGGAGGCACAAGGAGATTGCAGGAACAGGTGGCTCAGATTCCCATGGTAGGCTCTCTTACTGCTTCACTGCTTCTCTCTCAGCCCCCAGTTGGGGAAGTTGCTATGACTGGTTATCAGGGAGGAAAAAGCACAGACATGATTTCCAAATGAGTCTGCATGGTATGTTAGCACCAGCCACAAAAGGATTAACTGCCACATTAAAGCCACACTCAGAGTGTCTCTAAAAGACAGTGATGAAGAGATATCCTCTTATGGTCACATTGATTGTCCATTTTGCATGGAAGGAGAGATGACTAGAGGTACAGATCTCCTCTGATTCATGAGCAGTGGGTTAACAAGTTGACTGGCTGCTCAGGGACTTGAAAACAAGATTGGAAGATTGGTGATGAAGAGGTAAGAGGTCTAAGGGAAAGATTTATGGATGAGCTGCTTGAAATGGGCAGAGGTGGTGAAGCTGTTTTAACTTACACAAGTGTCCTGAGAGGGCATCCATTGTGAGGGAGGGTCTCAGGGGCCAGGTGGACAAGATTACCTAATCTGTTGATGTCAGCTTCCTTTCCCAGCTACTCTGGTTCCGGTTCAATGGGCCCACACACAGAGTGGCCATGTGGCAGGGATAGAGGCCATTCATAGCGTGGTAGACAAATAATGACCTGCCAGAGATGTCCATGTCCTGGGCTTCCCTGGTGGTCCAGTGGTTAAGAATCTGCCTGCCAGTGTAGGGGACATGGGTTTGACCCTTGGTTCTGGAAGGCTCCACACACCACAGGGCAACTAAGCCCATGTACCGCAACTACTGAGCGCCCGCTCTAGAGCCTGTGCTCCACAACGAGAAGCCACGGCAACGAGAAGCTCGAGCGCCTCAACGAAGAGTAGCCCCGCTTGCTGCAACTCGAGAAAGTCCATGTGCAGCAATGAAGACCCAGCACAGTCAAAAATAAAGAGATGTCCACATCCTGATCCGAGGATTAGGATCCTAATTAGGATTAGGATCTGGGGGTATATTTTATAGGGCAAAGGGTAAATTAAGGTTCAGTTTGGTCGCTCAGTCGTATCCGACTCTGTGACACCATGGACTGCAGCATGCCAGGCCTCCCTGTCCATCACCAACTCCCGGAGTTCACTCAAACTCATGTCCATTGTGTCAGTGATGTCATCCAACCATCGCATCCTCTGTCGTCCCCTTCTCCTCCTTCCTTCAATCTTTCCCAGCATCACGGTCTTTTCCAATGACTCAGCTCTTCACATCAGGTGGCCAAAGTATTGGAGTTTAAGTATTGGAGTTTAAAGTAGGCAGAAAGAATTGAAGTCTCTAATCAGCCAACCTTAAAAATAGGGAGATTCTCGCTTTTCCAGCTCAGCCCCTGGACGCAGCAGCCGTTGTGATGTTGATGCCCAAGAAGAACCGGATTGCCATTTATGAACTCCTTTTTAAGGAGGGGGTGATGGTGGCCAAGAAGGATGCCCAAGCACCCAGAGCTGGGAGACAAGAACGTGCCTGATCTTCATGTCATGAAAGCCATGCTGTCTCTCAAATCGTGAGGCTATGTGAAGAACAGTTTGCCTGGAGACACTTCTGCTGGTATCTCACCAACGAGGGCATCCACTATCTCCGCAATTACCTCCACCTGCCCCCTGAGATCGTGCCTGCCAACTCTGCGCCGCAGCCGTCCTGAGACTGGCTGGCCGCGGCCCAAAGGTCTGGAGGGAGAGCGACCTGCAAGACTCACATGAGGAGAAGCCGACAGAGACACCTACAGACAAAGTGCCGTGCCCCCTGGTGCCGACCGAGGCTGGGTCAGCGACTGAATTCCAGGTCAGAGGAGGATTTGGTCGTGGACGCGGTCAGCCACCTCAATAAAGTTGAAAGAGATTGTTTGGGGTTGAATTAGCCTCTAACCAGAAAAATTAAAAAAAAAAATAGGGAGATTCTCCTGAATTATCTAGATGGACCCAGTGTCATCCCAAGAGTCCTTAAATGTGGAAGCAGAAGACAGAGTCAGAGGCAGGGTGGAGTGAGGTGAGAGTCTCCTGGCCATGGCTGGTTTTAAAGATGGAAGGAGGAAACAAGCCAGGGAATGCAGGCAGCCTCTAGATGCTGGAAAAAGCAAGAAAACAGATTCTCCTCTAGAGACTCCAGAAAGGACTGCAGCCTTGCAGACACCTTGATTTTAGCCCGTGCTCAGTCACTTCGGTCATGTCCAACTCTGTGAGACTCTATGGACCGTAGCCCACCAGGCTCCTCTGTCCATGGGATTCTCCAGGCAAGAGTACTGGAGTGGACTGCCATGTCTTCCTCCAGGGGATCCTTCCTACCCAGAGATCGGACTCAGGTCTCTTCTGTCTCCTGCTTTGGCAGGCAGGTTCTTTACCACTCGAGCCACTTGGGAAGCCCTTGATTTTAGCCCAGTTAGACTCATTTTAGGCCTATGACCTCCCAAACTGTAAGATAATAAACTTGTGTTGTTTTAAGCCACTAGGGTTTTGGTAATTTATTCCAGCAGCCATATAAAATCAGTACACATAGACACAACAGATTTCCCTCACCACATCTGATCAAGCAGCGGGCACTGCTGAGTGCTCAAGCTGCCATCAGCGAAGACCCAGCTGAGCTTCCTGTTTGGAATTATTCGCTGGGGCAATGGTTCTCAAAGTGTGGACCAGGAAGACTCTTCCATGGGTTCTATGAGGTCAGATCTACTTTATTAATACTAAGACAGTGTTTGCCTTTTTCCTTCATGAGTGTATAGTGGAATATTCCAGAGGCTACACAGTATGTATACAACAGATTGAATGCTGAAGCAGATCTGACAATGTAGCTGTCTCTTATTAAGCCAGATTCTAAAGAGATCTGCAGGGACTTCCCTGGATGTCAAGTGGTTAGGACTCTGCACTTCCACCGCAGGGGGCACGGGTTCAATCCCTGGTCAAGGAACTAAGATCCCACGTGCCTCACATCATGGTCAAAAAAGAGAGAGATTTGCAAACATGTCAAGTCATGGCACTCTTCTCAAAACTTTTGTTTTCAAAAAGTTATTTTCATTAAAATGTTATGTTACTATGTAATGGGTTTATTAGTTTTAAATAGTTTAGCGCTTTAACTTCTAATCCAGTAAAATAGATATAACCCACATCAACAAAAACCGTTTACAATTTTTAAGAGTATAACCTTTCAATAATCTTAGAGTGTAAAAAGATCCTGACATCAAAAAATTTGAGAACCACCACCCTTCAGGGGCCAGCTAGCTATCTATTGGCAGGTTGAGTGCCCTGTCCCCTTGCTTCATAAAGGATCAGTTATCTATTGCCTCTTGGTAATAAATGTGCATTCCTGCTATGGACTTGCCTTCCCCGCCTGTAGTGCTTCTGCCAGCCTCGTCATTTTTGTACTTGCTTGTTCATCACTCTGCTATCCCCCACATAGCCTATTTTCCTTTTTTGGTGAAAGGCGCAGAGCAGTGGTCTCGCCCATGGAAGCACTGGACACACAGTGAGTCCCATCGCTCAGAAGCAGATGAGTCGATAGAGACCTCCAGTGCCAGCTGGGAGACCGCGACTTGGGTTACTGACATGCGGGATGCAGTGTAAGTTTAAAATCAGTGGCTCCGCCTCTCTCACAGCCTGGATGCAGAGGCCTGGGGACCAAGCAGTGGAAATGAGGGTGGCTCTTCTGTGATTCCAAATAACCTCCTGGAGGAATTTTTGCTTTCCCTCTCTCGACTTTGTGTTCAGTGGGCCTGGAGGGAACACAGATGTGGTTCCTTGAAGTCACAAGTAGTCTTCCTTCTGGTCATTTTGAGCTCCGTGTATTGCTTAACTCAAATGTAGAGAGGGGATCAAGTGTACCAGGTAGGGTGATGAATCTAGAAAAGGGAGGGTGGGCAAGAAGGCCATGCCTAGAATCCAGAGGGCTGATTGAGCGCCTCTCAGATCTCCCACGTCTAATAGTGACAGTGAGAAATGGCAACAAACTGAAGACCAATACGAACCTGAATTCCATAGGAATAAAGACTTAGGACACACACACACTCTGTAAAGACCCAGATACACACACACTGTAAAGACCCAGATACACACACACACACACATTCTAAAGACCCAGATATACACACACACACATTCTAAAGACCCAGATATAGACACACACACACACTGTAAAAACCCAGATACACACACACACACACACACACACACACATTGTAAAGACCCAGGTACACACTCATACACACACACACACACATTGTAAAGACCCAGGTACACACTCATACACACACACACACACATTGTAAAGACCCAGATACACACACACACACACATTGTAAAGACCCAGGTACACACACACACACACACACACACACACACACACAGTAAAGACCCAGATACACACACACACACACACAGTAAAGGCCCAGAGCAGCCAAAGTGCTGGCAGCTGGTGAGAGGACCACGGGAGGGGCGGGAGGAGGAAGGCATGACTGCTAACACAGGTCTCGTGACCAGCTCCCAAAGGGGGTCTGGAGCGGGTTTCTGCTGTTATCCCTCCTCTGCTGTCTTGCTGAAAGAGCCTTGATGATGACTGAGTTAGGTTCCCGGTGAGTGTGACTGAAGGATAACAATGCTGTGGTAAGACAAGGATATGGTGAGCTGATGAGTCTGGTTTTTTTTTTTCTCCTGTTAGGGATGAGCTTTCTTTAATAAACCCTTAATTTTAAGAATTGAGGTGAAATTCACATAACGTAAAACAAGCCATTTTAAAGTGGACAATCAGTGGCATCTGTGCAACCATCACCATGATCTATTTTCAAAGCTCTCTCATTACTCTAAACAGAAGTTCTGTAGCCGTTACGCAATAGGGACACCCATTTTTCATCCGAAGGACGACAGTGAACGGTGAGGGGGAGGAAAGGGAACGGCTCTGCCTCCTCTAAATCCACTCTCCCCTTGTCCCCCTACTGAAGGCTCACCCGTGTGAACTGTGCTCAGTGAAGCCGCTGCCTCCCTTCCCTTCCCCATGGGTCTGACCAAGGGGAGGCGCCAGCAGGATCCAAGTCAGAGCATTTCTCCTCTGGCTCCCTGCCTGGCAGGGGCTGTGTTCTGATCCCTGCAGCTGCAGCTCCAGCAAGGCAGCCCACCCCCCCCACCCCCCCCCACCGAAGTAACAACTTCTTCCTCTTGCCCTTCAGCTTCCTGTAGTGTGATCCCCTTGAGCCCCATCCCTGCTAAGTTCCCTTAACCCTGCCCACACCTCTGTAAAGAATTCCTTAGTTGAAGGTTCTTTAGTAACCCTTTGAGTGTTCCATCCATTTCTTGCTGGGACACTGTTACAGGAATGGATGCTGTGGTCCCTCCCTATGGTCTTTTTGATACCCATCACTTCAGATTTTATGGATCAAACCAGCTCCATTCACAGGTCCCAAGTCTGGGCAAAGGAGATGCTATCCTCCATAAAGCAGGTCCCAGGGGTGCCTGGGGTGTGTGCCAAGGCCTCACTGCCCTCTGGTGGTCAGCTCCAGAAAGTGCACCTCATGGACCCAACTTCAGCTGAACTAAGCCCACCAGGCACTGTGCTGAGACCATTACACTCCTGAGCATGTTCCATCCAGGGGTTATTGTCCCCACTTTACAATGGAGAGCCTCTCCCTTGCCTGTAGCATAAACCAAAATCTTGACCGTGGGCTGCAAGGTCCCACCTTCACCTCCCTGCCTGTCACTCTCTGACCCAGCCACACCAGCCTTTCTTCAGCTCCTAGGGTGTTCCCATGTGCAGCTCCCAGTTAGAATACTTGGGAACTCACTGAAGCTCTTCACCGGGCTAACCTCAGCTCATCCTATAGTTCTCTCCTAGGGTATCACGTAGGAAAAGTCCTGCTCAACACCCCTCCTTCCCTTGTCACACAGAGAGAGAGACAGAGACACACACACACACAGACAGACATAGATACACACAGACACACACACACAGACACACACATACAGGCACATAGATACACACAGACAGACACAGAGAGACACACAGACACACACACAGACAGACACACACAGACAGGCACATAGATACACACACAGACACAGACACACACACAGACACAGACACACACAGACAGGCACACAGATACACACAGACACGCACACAGAGACAGACACACGGAGACACACACAGAGACATATACACACACACACACACAGAGACACAGACACATAGATACACACAGACACACGGAGACACACACAGAGACACATACAGAGAGAGACACACACACAGACGCACACACAGCACACAGATACATAGATGCAGAGACACACAGACACATAGATACACACAGACACACACAGAGACACACACACAGGCACATAAATACACACAGACACACACACACAGACAGACACATGGAGATACACAGAGACACATAAACACATACCCAGAGAGACACACAGACACGCACACATACACACAGAGAGAGACACACGGAGACACACACACAGAGACACACAGACACACACACAGACAGAGACACAGAGACACACACACACAGACGCACAGACAGACACACAGATACACAGATGCAGAGACACACAGACACGTAGATACACACACACACACACAGACACACACAGACAGGTACACAGACACACATACAGAGACAGACACACAGAGACATACAGACACACACACAGAGACACACAGAAACAGACACACAGAGACACACAGAGACACATAGATACACACAGACACACGCACAGAGACACACAGACACACACAGAGACACACCCAGAGACACATAGAGTGACACACAGACACACGCACAGAGACACGCACACATGGCTTTCCTGGCAGGACTGGTGAGCGCTGCTCTGCGTCAGAAGGAGCCGAGGGCTGGGAGCCTCCTGCTCTGCTCTGCTCGCGCCTGTGCCCCTGGTGCTGGGGCCACGGGAATCGGCACACCAGCGCCTGACATGGACTAAGTGTCTCTCTGTGCCGGCCACTGAGCCAAGTCCTTCGGGTGCTTGGGCCACCTTCCTCCCCCAAGTCCCTGGTTCCCAGGAAGCAGCCCTCAACTCTATCAAAAACTCACACGGATTTATTAGAATATGAAAAAGATTCGGTTTCTTCTGTACAGGCGGCAGAGCGGCAGCAGCTGTGGTGGCTTTGAACATGGTTGTCAACGTCACCCTTGCATGGTGACTCCTGCCCAAAACAGCACTTTCATGGAGAGGAGGGGGAGGTGAGCACCCTCTGCCCAGGCCACTGGGGAGGGGATGCTCTGACTATTGCACGATCCTGGGGAAAGGAGTACCCTAGAGAGAAGAAGAGAGATCACTAGGCCTGGGCCGGGCCCATGGTGGCCATGGGAGTAGGCATGTATTTCTGAGAGCAAAGGCCTCTGGGGCCAGGGCTCCGCTCACCCACCAGCCCTGGCCAGTGGGAGATGCTCAGGGGACACCCCCGCCCCCCGAGGACAGGGCTCTACAGCAGTGCTTACAAGAGAGGTTCCAGGGGCCAATGGGGGCGGGGAGGGGGAGGAGAGAGAACAGGCCAGCAGGAGCTGAGGACCAGGCCCAGAAGAAGGTCCCAAGAGGCCCAGCATCTATGAGTTAGAGAAAGTCACGATGGGGTGTCCGTGTGTGTGTGTGTGTGTGTGTGTGTGTGTGTGTTGGGCATGGGGGGTGGTGAGGTCATTTCTGAAATCAGAGCCCTGTGTACAAAGGACTGATTTGGGGAAGTGTTGGGCAGACAGGCACGTATGCGGATGTGTGGTGCTCTGGAGTTAGGATGGCAGGAGTTCTGTTCAGGCAGAGGTTTCAAAATGTTTTAAAAACAGGAATGCCCTCTGTGCAAATAGAATCGTACATGGAAGTGTGAACAAACAAAACAGATAAAAAGGCAGCACTCTCTGGAACTCCGATCAGCAGCCCCTGAAGGGCCCAGTGGTCCCCGCTGGAGCCCAGTTTGGAGAAGCTGAGTCCCAGCTCCAGACAGAGCTCAGAGGTGCCCTCAGCCTGCAGCTCTGAGTAAGGACAGGTCAGGTGAGGTGGCCAGAGTGAGAGCCGGCAGGGGGACAGCATGGCCACAGTCCCCAACCTCTCCCCAAGTCCAACGCCTGGTCCCCTAGTCTCTTCCCTGTTAATGGAGGCCCCGGCTCCTTCCCTTCCCAGGAGGGACCAAGGCTGAGCCAGAGGCTCTTTGGTTAGAAACTAAGATTGACTTGAATGAGTAGGGTGACGGAATGGGAGGGGCCCCGCAGAGGTCTAGGGGACTCAGAGGCCCTGGTCCAGGTAGGGAGAGAGCTTGGCTTGGGAGGGGGCAGGGTTTGCCTCACAGCCAGGCAGGTCCACCTCCAATGGATGGATCTGGAAGGCAGTTCTGGCGGGAGGGAGGGCGCTTCCCAGGAGGCAAGGGGAAGCCGTGCTGCGGTGGGGGCTGTGGGCCCAGCTGCCATGCGGTGGGGGAGGGCCGGGGCCAGTTCAGGTCGGGAAGGAGGAGGGGAACCCCGCCCTCGCCCCCCGCCAGCAGCCCTAGCTCTGGTGGGAGAGTCCGTGGTGGGAGGGCACCGCCCGCTGGCCCCCCGTGCTACTGGCCCTTGGGGATGAAAGGCTCTCCCTCCCCAGGCTCGGGGTGGGGGCCTGGGTCACTGAGGCAGCGCTGTATCCTCTGAGAGCTGGGGCTGTCGCTCGGTGCCGGGGTGAAAACATCGTCGGTGCCCGGGGATGAGGGCTCCTTGGTCCGCATCGTAAGGCCCCCATCGGGGTCCTCGTCGTCCTCCTCCTCCTCAGCCAGCCTTCCCGGATCCCGGCTCAGCCCCAGGACCTTGCCCTTCAGCTCCTCGTTCACCAGGTCCACAGACTCAGGCGACTGCGGGGAGGCCGGGTCGATGGTGATCACAGGCAAGTCGGCCTTGGGCTCATAGGCCAGCGGGTCTGCAAACCAAGAGCAAGGAGCATGCTGGCTTCCGGCCCTGGGTCCTCCCAGTGTGTGGCCCACCTCTGCCCACGCCAGTGGCTCCCAAAGAGACTGCCTGTGAGTGCAGTCATCCTGGTATGCTTCAAATCACTCCAAATGGGCCTTTTATGAATCCTGTCACCTGGCCAATAGTTCCTCCTCCCCTCGGACTGCTCTCCAAGGTAGGACTGTGCGCCCCTGCTCAGCCCTGGGGCTCCCATAGGAGTCCCTGCTCCAACAAAGAGTTTAGGCTCCCTCCTGAGTCCCCCGTCCTGGAAGGCCTGCCTTGGTCCCCCACATGTCAGAAAGCCCAACAGTGCAGCCCCCTCTGGCCTCCCCGTGGGCACCCAGCTCCTCAGCGTGAGCCCCCTCGTGGAGCACTCTTTCCCTGGGGAGGACGGCAGGGCTACTCTTCTGGGGGGCCCCCCTCTGGTGAACCCCCAACTCCACCTGACATAGGAGGAGCTCACGGCTTGGCCCGTGAGAAGCCCGTCCTCCCTGCAGGCTCTCTGAGGCCCGTGCCCAGCCTTGAGGCCCCTCCCCGGGCTCCCACGGCCTGCCTCACCTGAGCCGATGCGGGCCCGAGACATGGTGGGCGAGTCCAGCTTGTGGGCCGGCACGGTCAGGTAGTTGCTGATCTGACAGAGGAAGAGCAGATGGGGGCAGTGGGGTGAGCAGAGGCGGCTCCTCTGGATGGCGCCCCAGGCCGGTGGCCGCACACCCTTCCTTTGGGTGCCCGGGGTGCCCACACCTACTCTGCCCATGCCCGTGGAGCCTGGGCCAGTGCTGGGTCCTGAGAGCTTGGCCCAGCCTCTTGTCGAGCTCTGGGATGACCTTGGACACCCCCACACTGTCCCACCTCTCCCGTGGGGACACCAGCCCAGCCTCTAGCTCCAGCCCTCATCTGCCCCTAAGGACAGACCCACTGTCAACTCAGGAATGTCACCTGGGCCCTGGATGACCCCCGGGATTCTCAGTGCAACATGCTATGACTGAATTCAGCTACTTCTTTTCTTTCAAAACCTGCTCCTTCCTCCGTGTCCCGTCAACCACCCCACCCGCCTACCCCAATCAAAGGCCAGACGTAACCCCTGCCTCCTTTTCCCCTTCCCTCGGTCCCACCTCAAACTGGTAACCAAGTCTTGCCACTCCAACCTCCTAAATGTCCCTTGAATTCTGCCTGCTCCTCCCCTCCCCCTGCCACCCCACTAATCCACCCGCACCCCTTCCCATGTGCTTCCCTTGCTGAGAACCCTTCATGACTTCTCCATGCTTTGGAAGGAAGCCCAAACCCTTAACGCCATTAACGAGCTTCCTTGAAAGCTGAGCCCCCTGTGTGTGGTCAGGAACTTATGCAGTTTCTTCCCTTCTGCCTGGCCCTTCCCCTGACCACACTCCCTCGCCTGTGACTCTCATTCCTAAGCGCACTCTGACCACTTCCTTGTTTGAGGTGCTCAGAGCCCCTTGCACTTCCGGTTCTGCCCGGGGCCACTGTGTGCTACATAAGGGAGGGACTGGGCTGATTCACCACCCGATTCACGGAGGCAGTTCTGCCGCGTGGCACTTAGGGAAAGCTCCGCAAATATTCTCCTGAACGAATGAATGGAGGCATGCGTGTCTTTGCCTTCTGATTCTGAGCCTTAGTTTTCTCACTAGAAAATGAGAGGTTAGAGCACATGGACAGACTCTTCTAGATCTGATACCCAAGGACACAGTGGGGAAGGGGGGCCTCTTTGCTGCTCTGAGTGGAGAAGAGGTGGAGAAAGCAGCTTTCTGGAACTTTCCCTGGGGCTCAGCCTTTGAAACACATGGGGGGTATGTGTGTGTGTTCGGTTGCCAAGTTGTGTCTGACTCTGCAACCCCATGGACTGGGGAGCCTGGAGGGCTGCAGTCCATGGAATTTTCCAGGCGAGAACACTGGGGGAGGCCAAAACACCAGATGGGAGTGGCTCTGTCTCCCAGAGGGCTGGCTGGGGGTGATGCAGGCAGAGGAAGAGCCCAGGTTCCCAGAGAAAGGCAGGAGCCGGCTCCAGCTTCGGACACACCTTCTGCTCCAGTTGCCTGGCCTTCTGTCTCCGGAGCAGCATCTGGTTCCAGGCCTCCTCGTAGGGGTCGGCCACCAGCGTGTGTCTGTTGTAGGACCGCAGCTGTGGGAGGAACAGCTGTCAGGCAGGCCCGGCCAGGCCCCAGAAGCTGGGCCTGGAGGGGCTGGGGTGGCTCCGGGCGTGCGGAGCGGAGGCGGGCGGGGCGGGGTGGGGGCGGGGCCTCCTCTGCGGTAAGTGAAGCGGGCCGGCAGGGGCAGCCCCTCACCCGCTGCCTGGTCTTCTGCAAGTTGTTCCTCAGGATTTTGCGGATCTCCTCTTCCTTGTCTTTGGACAGTGCTGGCAGGATGCGCTCGGCCGGCAGGGACTTGGGGTGGATGTTCCTGGGATAACGGGGCACAGATGAGACAATTCCTGGGACTCTGGGGGCTGGGCCGGGCCAGAAGGGTCCCCTGGGGATGATCCGGTTGGGTGCACCAAGCCTGGGTCCTCAGTATGATCCGCCCGCCCGGTGGAGTGACCTAGGGACCCGCTCCAGGTGGGTATTGAGGGCTCAGCGTGTGGCTTGCAGACGCGGCCGGGGTTGGCCATTAGCACTCACTGCATGGAGACGGTGGAGACGGCCGAGGGGATCTTGCCCATGCCTCCACTTTCCACCAGCTCGATAGCTTGCTTCATCTCCATCTTGTGGTAGAAAGCGATGAGCTGGGGCTCCTTGGAGCGCTCACCGGCTATCAGACACTTCTTCACGTACTTCTTATTAAACCGGTTGAGCCTGGTGGGAGGCAGGAGGAGATGGGTGAAGCTGGCTCCTGCAATGGGAAGATGCCCAGGCCCCCGGCGGGGGAGACCCTTACCGGCCCCTCCCCGCCCTCCTGCCCACCAGGCCTGCCACCTACTTGTCTTTCCAGTGGTGGTGGCCGTAATGACCACAGATGTCCTCGATGCCTGTCAGAAGGTGGTCCAGGAACTGAAACGTGCCCAGGGCCAGGTCAAGCCTCACTACTGGGCTCCTCCCGGACCAAGACTCCTGAGTGGGCCCCCACCTTCCACCCCAGCACTGCTCTGCTCAACCCAGCCCTGTAGTTCCAGAAGCAGCCAGGAGGTGGCGCCCACACCCCACTCATCCTGAATCTCTGTGGACCCCTCCAGCCCTCTGCCTGTGGGGCCCAGCTGAACCCTCTTCTCTGAACTCACTTGTGCCCAGCACCTGGGCCAGGTTCCTGCAGAGGCAGAGGCGGCATGACGCCCCCTCCTCAGGTTCCTGGCTGCTCACACCACCCCTCCCTATGGGGTGACCCGGTGACCTCAGGAGGCATTGGATGAGGGAGGAGGGCTGACTGAGGACGTGGATGCAAGGCCTAGCCGACCCCTAGCTCCCTAAGCCTCCTCCTGCAACACAGGGCCCAGGCCCAGCTGCCGGTACCTGCGTGTGGATCTCCTCGTTGATAGAACGCTTCGTTTCTTGCTTTTTCTTCACAGCCAGCAGGTCTACCAGGGGCCGAATGGTCATGCCCTGGGGGGCGGGTGGGTGTCAGGCACTCCAGTCCTGCCACCCTGGCAGGGAGGCCACAGAGGTCCCCCACCCTAAGGTCCCTGAGCCTGGGATGCCCTTTGCTCTGACGTCCCCAATCTCCCAACATCCAAGCTGTGGTTATATTAAGCCCACTTATTCCTGAAGACATAGCCAGGGGGTTCATATCCAGCCAAGGGACTCACACACAGGTCAGCTAGCCCGGGCCAGAGTTCAAGTGTGAGTTCCACCACAAATGTGCTCTGTCACCTAACAGGGAGGACCACCTCTGCTCTGGCCCCCTTGCACATTTTTGACCCAGAAGGACCCAGTAAGGACAGCAGTAGCTCATCTAACTGCACGCTTGTCGAGTGCCAGGGCCAGTGGTGTTTTTACTGGAATTAGCATTTCAATACCTACGATGACCCCTTCCTTGTCCCCATTGTACAGATGAGGAAACTAAGACCGAGAGAGGTCAAGTAACTCCCTAAGGTCTCACAGAAGTAGTAAAACTGGATTCAAACTCAGGCAGGGAGGTCCCTACCTCAATGCTGCATTCATTAAAAACTGGCTCAGTAAACCAACTGCAAAATCAAGGTGGTAAAGTATTTTTGAAGATGGAGGCAGGGCAAGATGATCAAAGAGGCAGCCTCTTCTCCTTTTAAAAGACAGAAGACAAGTCCAGCCCCAGAAGTTTGCTCTACGCTGTGTTCTCTGGAGAAGGCAATGATGTTTCCCATTGAGGGCTTGTCCAGGGTTATTATCCAGGACAGACGGAGCAGGTGGTAGAGAAACACACGGACAAGCACACAGATGAAGTGTTTCTCACTTGCCCAAAGTCACGGGTCAGACAACGAGAAATGATTTACATCATCTCAGGCTGGGCTCCCTCAGGGACTCAAGGGGTGGGTGAGGTTTCAGCGAAGCCTGGTTGTTCAAATGTACGGAAATCACGGCCAGCAGCTGCAAGGATTCTTCAGGATCATCTGGTCCAGTCCCCCCACCTCACAGATGGGGATCTGAGACCCAGAGATGGGAGGAGCATCTTTCCAGGGTCACACTGACAGCAGCAGAGCTCTGGCTAACGACTTCCTACGGCGCAGCTCGGGGGTCGTTTCACCTTTCCAGTCCTCATGTTGTGCGGCTGCTGCTGCTGCTGCTAAGTCGCGTCAGTCGTGTCCGACTCTGTGCGACCCCATAGACGGCAGCCCACCAGGCTCCCCGTCCCTGGGATTCTCCAGGCAAGAACACTGGAGTGGGGTGCCACTGCCTTCTCCAATGCATGAAAGTGAAAAGTGAAAGTGAAGTCACTCAGTCGTGTCTGACTCTTAGCGACCCCATGGACTGCAGCCCACCGGGCTCCTCCGTCCCTGGGATTCTCCAGGCAAGAGTACTGGAGTGGGGTGCCACTGCCTTCTCCAATGCATGAAAGTGAAAAGTGAAAGTGAAGTCACTCACTCTTAGCGACCCCATGGACTGCAGCCCACCAGGCTCCTCCGTCCATGGGATTTTCCAGGCAAGAGTCCTGGAATGCCATGTTGTGCTACTGTCCCCATTTGATTGATGTAGAAACTGAGACCCTAAGATATTAAACCACTTCCCTAAATCCCTACCATGAACTTCATGGTCCTGCTGACTGCACCTATCCCTCTCAATGCTACCTGGGCTCCTAACTGAGCTGGGCAGGATCACTCCACAATGACGCATGACCAAACTTTCCCTTTACAATTGAGCAAACTGAGGCCCAGAAAGGTGGACTGGCTTGTCCAGGGCTACACGAGGTATTGATGGAGCTGGAACTACAACCCATGTTCCCCGCCACCCCCACCCCCCCGCCCCGCTCGGTCATGTGCTTCCTCTTTCCTGGCAGAGTCAGGGCCCCCGGGCAGGGCTGCTCCGCCCTGTCCAGCACCTGCACAAAGACGGTGAAAAAGATGACGGTGATGATGGCCGTGAGGAACAGGTCACACATAGGGAAGTGCTTCTTGTCCAGGAGGTAGCCCAGGGAGAAGGCGATGGCCCCTCGCAGGCCCCCGTAGGCAATGATGAACTGGTCCTTGGGGGTCAACTTCACGATGCGGAACTTGTTGATGAACCAGGTCAGGCCCAGCACGCCTGCCAGGGAGGGGAAGCGAGGGGTCAGGTTGTCCCGGCCCCTCATGGCTTCTGCAGCTGGGAGATTTTCTCTGTCTGGAGGAAGCCTCCACTGGTAAACCCACCCAGCTAACTCATATCTCAGGTCCCTCAGTCCAAGGTGCTCCTAATCCCTCAATCCAAGAGTTGGGTGGATCTTTAAGGGAGGTCCCTCAACCTGTGTACACTTTAGAGACATTATAGAGGCCTCCAGGAGCTGGAGGGCAGAAGGGCACCAGGAAAAGAGATGAGACAAGACTGGCTACAAGTTGATACCTATTAAATATGATAGGTACACGGGGCCTACTTTTCTATGTGTTTGATATTTTCTGTAATAAAAAGTTGTTTAAAAATGCTAGGGCTTCCCTGGCAGTCCGGTGGTTAAGACTTCATGCTTGCACTGCAGGGAGCACGGGTTCGATTCTTGGTTGAGGAACTAAGAGCGCATGTGCAGCATGGCCAGAAAAAAAAAACTGCAGAGGGAGGATGGAGTCCAATCTCAACCCCATAGCCCCAGAATCTCCAGAGGATGAGGCCCAGGATGAAAGGGTTTTTAAGACAGTACAGCAAGTTAAGTGCCATGCCCAGACCTAACCTCAGAGAGGAGGTGAGATCCACGGGCAGAAGCCACATGGTCACTGAGGTATCCAATGTATCCAGAAGGTGAAGCAGCTAGCTGCCCAAGGGCCTGAGGCCTGGCGCCCAGGGGTGCCCTGGGGCTGGCAGCAGCAGTTGGGAGGCTCTGCAGAAGACTCCGCAAGTGCCAAAGTCACGCATGGGAAGAGGAGGTGCAAAGACCACAGACCTGAACACAGATCTGGCCCTGGGGGCCTCAGTCCTCTCCTCAGATACTGACTGGCTCAGAGTCCCAGGGTCGCTGATGCCTCTTCCACCCGCACATCATGACTGTTACCCCAGGAGCGTGGCCCTCTGTCCCCTCCAGGGCCCATAAGGGCCTCAGTGCTGCAGGGAGCGGGAATGGGGAAGCCCCCCATCCCACGGGGGCACCAGGAGCAGCCTGGAGCCAAGCCCACCACCTCCACACATAGCATGCACCCGGCTGCCACGTGCACGCACCCCCTGTCACGTGCACACACACCCCTCCCCGGGCCCGGCCACTCACCCAGCACTCGGGCGATGAGGCAGAAGAGCAGGGTGCTGATGACAAACGTCCAGTTCCAGTGGTGGGAGCCAGCCACAGTGGAGACGCCCAGGAAGATGAAGATGAGGGTTTCACTGACGCTGCTCCACATTTTGAGGAAATACTTGATGGTCGTGTGGGACTTGTGGGAGATGTTGGCCTCCACGTAGGGGCGCATCACCACGCCCGAGGCAATGAGTCTGGGGGTCAGGGGAGGAAAGAGCGGGGAGCGGGGTTCAAAGTCGAGCCACACCCTCCCAGGGCGCCTCCAGCACCAGAGAGGCAGGCAGGGGCCGGGCACCTGAGCTCCTCTCATGGGTCAGACACCTCTGCCGGCTTCCAACCCCTGTTCTCAATACTCTCAGCCAACCCTGCAGACACTGGTATATTCTGGCATTTTCCAGACGAGAGATCTGAGACATGCAGAAATAAAGTCACCTGCCCACGGTCACACTGCCAGGGAGTGGCAGAGCTAAGACACGAACAAAAGAAGTTCTGCCCGGCTCCTAAGCCTGGGCCTTTTCCCCGAGGCCACACAGCCTCTCCACCTGACAGGGGTCACGTCTTTGGCCACAGGTTTATCCTCCAGAGTGTGGGGTCCCCTTAACACCCGGGGGTCCCCACAGAGAGCTGTCTTCCGGGCGGCAGCCCAAGCCCTTCTGAGCCTGGCACCCACACTTGGGGTTCACTCCCGCTGGCCCAGCCTCCTCATTGTCACCCTCCATCCCCATCCCCCAATCCAGCCTTGACACTTCCAGTGACTTCTCCTAGCGGGAGCACCTTAGCACAACTTCCCCGCCGCCCCCCCAACCCCAACTGCAAGATGCAGCTGGGGCCTCAGGACCCCCAAAGCAAGGGAAGCCTCGCGTCCCCTCACTAGAGCTGCTGAGAGGAGTAGTGGGCGCGAGTGCCTGCGTCCGGAGACTGCCAAGGGCCTCCCTTTGTAACAAAAGAAAAGAAGAAATGGCTGGGGTGAGGCTTTCCAGAAGCCTCACTCTGTGCTTCCGGGCAGCCCTGAGACCTGAAGCCTGGATCTGGGGGGCTGGGCCCTGGGGAGCTCCCTTTGACCTTCCAAGCCCGGGGGGATCTGAGTTGGGGCCCCGCCTCCACGCCACGCCCAGACTCACGCCATGATGCCTGACAGGTGGAAGAGCTCGGCCGACAGGTAGGCCATGTAGCTGTAGAGGAAGACGAAGAGCGGCTCGATGACGCGGATGTGGGAGGTGAAGCGGGAGGTGAAGGCTGCAATGACCCCGTAGACCACGCCCACGAACACCCCACCCAGGGACACCACGAAGAAGCTCAGGAAGCCGAGGATGATGTCCACGATGCCCACACGGTCGTAGTTGGCAAACTCCTCAAAGAGGTGATACAGGACCTGGGAAGGGTGTGCAGGCTGGTCGGCAGGGGGGTGGGCACCCTGCCCCATGGCTCCTGGGGGTCACCCAGGGTGATTCTGTCCCCTCTGTTGACCACAGCCAAGAGGTGGCAGAGGGGTCTGGGGCCCAGAGGGTCTTTGGGCCTGCAGTGGGCTGTGCAGAGAAAGAACCGGCTCTGCAGCCAAACCACCTGGGTTGAAATTCTGACTGCTGCTCCCCAGCTGTACACATGGGGCAAATGACTCAATCTCCCTGCGCTTCAGTTTTCCTGTCCAGAAAATGGGGGCAATAGTACCAACCTCACAGGGCTACTGTGAGATTCAATTAGTTAATGAGGGCAAATTGCCTATCACAGCATTAGCTGCTATTCACCAAGCTCATCGTGCACGTCCCTGCCTGGATTTCGGTCTTTCCTTTAGCACAAAGCTGGGAAATTCAGATAATGAACTAGAATAGGACTTCTTAACTGCTGAAGCTTTCTAAAAATACACTCGGCCAGCCCATACTCTACTTGGATTGTCTGGAAGTGGGACCCAGAAATCTCTGTTCAACAAGGCCCCCAGGGGGTTGCAATGAACCACCGAGTTCAGGCACTATGGAACCAGAGGCTCTCCACGGCTTCCCCACCTCTGGGCTGGGGAAATAAATGGTCATTGTAACACCACCATCAGACTTTAAGTGGCACTTCATACACTGTAAAGCCCTTTGATTATGGTCATCCTGTTTGCCACACAACAGCCTCATGAGGTAGGCAGGCTAAAGATGCTTGTTCCCTTGCTAAACTAAAGCTCAGAATGGTGAAGTGATGTGCCAGAGGACCCCCCAACCCCCGCCTGGGAGCAACAGAACTGGGCCCAGAGCTTGGTCCCTGCCAGCAGTGGATGGCCTCCCTGGGGATCCAGCTTTGAGTTTCTATCTACCTCCTCTTAGGTGCTGTCTGCCTGGCCTTCTCCCAGACAGCTCTGCCCAGAAACCAGCCGGGGAGTGTCCAGGCTGAAGGAATGGAGAGGGAGTGGGGAAGAAGACCTGGGGATCCCCGAAACAAACCCTCCAAAGCCCCCAGTACCTGGGCCACATGTGGAAGCAGGGCACCTTTGCTCCAGGGCCAAGGCCTGAGGCCACACAGCTTGGGGCAGCCTTCAGCCCTACCATCTGGGTAATGGGGCATTCACACCCACGCCCAGAGCTCTAGAAAGGGCCCGACTTGGGCCAGGCAGGGAAGGGAGATGCCAAGCACTGGCCAGTCCCCCGTGTGCCTGGACACAGCCGTCTGGGAGACGGGGCAGGGCTCTGGCAGTGCGTTCTCAGCCCTGGGCTACCTAAACCTACTCCTGGCCTGAGGAAATGCTCAGGTCCCTAAGGTGCACTGCCTGGGCCAATGGGGCAGGTGCAGAGGGCAAGGTCCTCACTTCTGGCCCGGCACCACTGTCATTGGGACTACAGAGACAGAGTAGCATAGTGCTAAGCATCTGGACTCTGGACTCAAGACTGTGTACATCTGAACCCCAGGTATATCATTTATCAGCTACTATGATCTTGGACGAGTTCCTTAATCTTCCAGTGCCCCAGTTCCCTCACCCAAAAAACTGGGAAAAATCACCGTGCTAACTTCATGGAGTCTGCGTAGATTAGCTGAGACAATACATGATCAGACAGAACACGAGCAATGACTCCCACCACTGCCCCTGTCTCGGGGAGGCACGGCCATGGACCCACGGTGGCCAGATGGGGGCATCCACTCTTGCAGCCATGCCCCACTGTTCCCCAAGAGTGCCAGCCTGAACCCCAACATACACCCAGATCTTCTGGGGAGGGCTTCATCTCTGGCACCCACTGCTTTTGCAGGTATGAGTGAGTGTGACTCCCGTCAGAGCCCCGGGAGGACGGCAGGCTCAGGACAACGGTCCCTGCTCCAGAGGAGGAAACAGGCCTGCGTGGCAGCTGTGGGCAAGGGTGGGTGCCCGAGGAGACAGGACAGATGGGCCAGCCCGCGGCTCCCCTGGCTTCACAAGGAGCTGACGGGGCGCCAGGGGAAGAAGCGGGAGAGGAAGCCGAGGCTGTTGGCAGGCGACCACTACTGTCGGTGGCTTCTTTGAGGTGCAGCTTCCTGAGCGGCTGGGAGTGAGGCGGGAGTGCGTGTGTGAGCGTGCACAGGGCGTGCACATGGGTCCGTGAGTTTTCCTGTGCGGGCAGCTGCTCCCTGAGGGGTCCAGCCAGGAGGGGGATGTAGGTGTTTGCACAACACAACACGGGTGTGCACATACACGTACCTGCTTCCTGAGGAAGCCAGCTGGGAGGAAGGGTATGTGGAAACATACACAGCCTTGCCACGTGCAGACCCTGCGGTGGGGGTGTCTGTCCTCGCTAGACCTGGCAGGAATGCACTGACTACTCTGCCACATCCCAGCTGTCAAAGGTGAAGCCCAGAGAGGTACAGTCACATGCCTAAGGTCACACAGTAAGCAAGTGGCCAACCCAGACTGACCCACTTTACTTGCCACCTTCTGGAGGTTTTAGAGACAAGGTTCCTTTCCATGAATGCTGCCCCCAAACTCTGCACAAATTAAATTCTAACTTAAGACGTGTGTGTGTGTGTGTGTGTGTGTGTGTGTGTATGTGTGTGTGTACGCATGCATGCTCAGTCATGTCCAACTCTAGCTGCAGCCTACCAGGCTTCTCTGTCCATGGGATTTCCCAGGCAAGAATACTGGTGTGGGTTCCTCCTCTGGGGGATCTTCTCAACCCAGGGATTGAACCTGCATTTCCTGCATTGGCAGGTGGGTTCTTTACCACTGAGCCACCTGGGAAGCCCTAGCTTAAGATACAGCTACCAAGAAAGCTAAAATGCCCCTCAGAGACTAACTGGTCTATAAAGGGTAAACTGAGGTACAAAGAGGATCAGTCATTTAACCAAGATCATATCAGAGTGCATCAGGGACAGAGCATACGACCTGGTCAGGCCGAGCTCAGGCCCTGCAGTCAGATAGACCTGGCTTCTAATTTCAGTTCTATCTATTCTACTGAGTTATTTAACCTCATTAAGCTTGACTCCTTCTCTGCAAAGTGAGACTAAGAAGCACCTCTTAACGTAGTCAGGAGGATAACTGAGATAATCCTTGCCGGTGCCCAGCACGATGGCCACACATAGCAGGCAGGGCTGGACACTTGCTGTCTTACTATCGTGAGCCGGGGGATGTGGGATTCACTCTGGACCTGGGCTTGGGTCTGGGTCTTGCACGCCCCGGGGCGTGGCCCCTGCCTCTCACCACAGTGACGGCGTCGTTGAGCAGGGACTCCCCAAACACAAGGATGTGGAGCAGCTCGTTGATGTGAATCTCCTCGAAGACGGCCAGCACGGCCACGGGGTCCACGGCCGAGATGATGCTGCCGAACAGCAGGTTCTCCAGGAGGCCGATGTTGTTGATCTGCTCGCCACCCACCAGGCACACGGCGTACATGAGGCCACCCAGGAAGAAGGCGTTCCACAGCGTGCCCACCACGGCGAAGATCAGGATGGTGCCCAGGTTCTCCGTGAACTGCCGCAGCGGCAGGAAGTAGCCGGCATCCAGGATGATGGGCGGCAGCAGGAAGAGGAAGAAGACTTCCGACTGCAGGATGGGGGGCGTCTCGCCCACGCCCTTGATCAGACCCCCCACCAGCAGCCCCACCACAATCAGCAGGCAGCTCTCCGGGACGATGCTCGAGATGGTGGGGATCACGTGGAAACCTGCAGAGGGTGAGATAACGGAAGGCCGTGGGCTTGAGGGGAGCCAGGAGAACAGAATACGGCTGGGGCTGAAGGCTAGGGGTAGGACCAAGAGGGGCTCAGGCTTGGTCTCAGGGGGCCACTCTGTTACTCTCTGAGCCTCAGCCTCCTCACCTAGAGCTGATAACACCAGCCTCACAGGCTAATATAATGCAGTTATGGGTTATGTTTATACGTAACTGATGTGTAAACTACATGATGATGTTGTTGAAGTGCTTTTTTCAAAGGACATACAGAGGCTCCCTGTCACTGTCATAAAGTAGGAGAAAGAAGCAGGTCTGTATGCCTCCAGAAAGCAGAAATTATACACCGATTACCAAGGCTCCAAGTACCACCCAGTTCCCTGACTGCCCCGTCTGCCCAGGTTAGGGTAGGGGTCCTTCTCTGGTGCCTTCCCCTCTCACAACTTCCATCTGCAATCCTGAGGGCATTACCTAACACCTGAACCCAAGTCATCTGTCCAGGCACAAGTTCACGGAGATGGATGTAAGCTCAAGACCAGGCATAACAATTGAAGAATTCTGTTTAAGGGAGGACATCAAGTTCCCCATCACGGAGGCGTAGAAGCAAAAGGCAGACAATGGTCGGTGGAGAAGTGACACAGGAGACAGGAAGGAGCACAGAGGAATCAAAGACTATCAGCGCAGGAAGGAACCGGGGGATCATACTGCCCGGGGCCTGCAAACGTGCAGCACGCACGCAGCGACTTCCAATCCCAGCTTCGCGTGCTTTCCCGCTGAGCCCAGAGAGATGCTCAGGAAGCCGACAGCAATCAATGGGTTCTGCGCGTGAGACAAAACCTGTTTGCCGTCCTGTTTCTCACCCAATTCCACCCACTTTAAAGAAGGGGCAACTGAAGCTCAGGGAGGGGAAGGGACTCACCCAAGGTCACACAGCTCATCAATAGTAGAACCAGGACAGAACCCAGGTCTAACCCCACCAGCTTCTATCAAATGCCCCCTTCTTTAAGTCACTCCCTCCTTTCTCCCCATTAAGGTGAAAATGCCCCTCTGCCTGAGACCCACCAGCTGTCTCCCCAAGCCAGGTCCTGGCCAGCAGCAGCGGTAGGCCACCCTCTGCAGCCGGCCCCCTTGGTTCCAAACACCAAGCAGGGAAGTGGCAAAAATCCCTGTCAGAGAGGGCCCCTCTCAATGCCAGCTCCGCCCCCAAGCTGCTCATGGGTCTCTGGTTTGTTTTGGGTGAGGAGGTGGGTGGAGAAGACCTGGGACATAACCCCCAAGGTCCGCCTGGTTAGGATGGTCCGCTTGCCACTTTGCTCGAGGTGGAAGCTCTCGCTCTCCTCCCCTCCTTAGCTTGTAAACTCTCTGCAGGCAGATTCCATCTCTGTTTATGATTATGTCCCCAGGGTCGGGGATACAGGAGGCGCTCAACAAGTATCTACTGATCGGAAAATGCAAAGGGCTTGGCCAGGACCCACGTGAATCTCTATAACCTGTCTGGCCAGGCCTCTTCTCTCTTTACCCCTGGAGAAGCCTGGGAAGGAAGAGGAACATCGCTCCCCAGGCCCAGAGCCCTCCTGCTCTCAGGTACTGATCGGGGTGGTGCCAGCTACAAGTCAGGACTCAGTATACCATCCAGGCCCAGAGCCAAGCACCCAGGGCCTGGATGTGACAGGGCCAAGCACCCAGAAGATACAATCGAATCATGTTGGAAAAAAAAAACAAACACATCCCCATTCTAGGCCAGGACACTTCAAAACAGACCTGACCCAAAGTCACAGCTTTTAGGCCTTCCCTGGTGGTCCAGTGGTTAAGACTCTGGCTTCCAGTGCCAGGGGATGTGGGTTCAATCTCTGGTCAGTGAACTAAGATTTCACATGCCGGGTAGTAAGGCCAAAATAGAAAGTCACCACTTTTGTGGAAAAGTCCACTCCTCTTACCCTGCCATACCCATCCGTCTTTGTCTGTCAGTAACCCTCAGGGTTCGTGTGGCTGGTACACTGCGAAGGGCTAAGTCAGGTTGAGTCCAAGTCTCCCTTGCTCTAAAGATTAAAGTCCAAACTTTCAGCACGCCCTTCATCATCAGGTCTTGCTCATGTCTCATGCTCCCTACTTTCTTTTTTTTTTTTTTTTGACCTCGCCATGCATCTTGTAGGATCTTAGTTCCCTGACCGGGGATCGAACCCAGGCCCTCACAGTGAAAGCACTGAATCCTAACAACTGGTCCACCGGGGAATTCCCCCGACTGCGTATTCTTATGTTTCAACCTTGACAAACTCCTTTCAATTCGCTCAAGTGAGGTACACCCTCTTTGGCCTGCAGAACTTTGCCCAGTCCAGTCTGCCTGCCCAGAACACTGCTCCTCTACCCACACTGTATGTGGCTGACACCATATCCTTCTGGTTCCTCCTCTCCCAGGAAGCATTCCCTGACCATCCCTGCCTGCCTGGGCTAGAGCAGGAGTCCTCTGGTATGTCCCCCATCATAACCTTTGACCCACAGTCATGACCTGGATTCCTCTTTCTCCCCAACACCCAATGAGGTCAGACAACGCAGGCAGACGCAGTGAAACAGGACAATGGCACCACACCTGGGACCTGTATCTGCCCTGAGGGAAGACGGACAGCATGGGGGTTTGGGAAGCTTGGGAAGGAAGAGGAACATCCCTCCCTAGACAGGTTATAGAGATTCACGTGGGTCCTGGCCAAGCCCTTTGCATTTTCCGATCAGTAGAAACCCCCATGCTGATCAGTAGTCAGACAGCCAGCTGACTTCCTCAACGCCCCACTGCCACCCCAGAAGCTGAGCAACAAGAGCTGCCACAGGAGTAAACAGAGTCTAAAGAGGCAGCTCAGGGCAAGTGGAGGACAGTGTTCACCTCCACCCAGACTGCTAGGCTTTGAAATTGCCTCACCACCCTCTATGCCATCCATCCAATCCACAGAGCTTTCCTGGCTGCAGGAAGTGCCAGGCAATGCACCAGAGACCAGTAAGCCTCAGCCCACTGGGGGAGCAGAGGGATGATTGTGTGTGTGCGTAACACTCCAAGAGCAATAACATGAAGAACATTCATTACTCCTAAAGGTGCACCAGGAGCCAGGCATATGTCACATCTTTAGTCCTCACAATACCTAGCCCTGTGGGATAGGTATTGTCCCCATTTTGAAGAAGAGACAGTTGAGGTTTGGCAAGGTTCAGTAGCCTTCCCAGAGTGCAGGGGAGGAGTTCGACTCTAGCTCAGAGCATCTCACTTCAAGTGAGTCGGTCCTCACAGTACCTGGGGCTGGTGCCCTGTCCCCAGAGCAGAAACACCCAGGTCTTCCTGTGTCAGCCCTGCCTTTCGGGGAGCAGAATCCCGAGCCCTGATGGGCAAGGGAATGGGAGGGGAGGAAAGTCCGGGATCCACCCTGGCTCCTGGCCTGTGGGTAGGCTGCACATTACTGGAAAATAGCTTCTGGGGGAGGGGCGGATTCTGTCATCAGGCAAAGCGGAAGGGGGCCTGATGGCCTGTTCTGACTTGTCCCTCTCCAGAGGCCCTGCCTCCACCTGCTGTCCCCACCCTGTACCCCGGAAACTGAGTGAAGTGAAAGGGGGACAGTTGGGCCTCTGGGCCCTTGACCAAGACCCAGCATTGAGACAGGACCTCAAGATGCCACGAAATGAGGCAAAACTTCTGGGCCTGAACTTGTGACAGTGGTGATGTCACCAGGATGGAATCAGGGGTGGGGCAGAGGCCACAAGACTCAGACCCAAGCCGTGAGAGCCAACGCGGACCTCAGAAGCCACCTAGATCCTCCATCACATGGTTGGGGAAACTGAGATGCAGAGAGGGGTGGCGATCTGTCAGGTCACGGCCGGTCCCCCCATGAGGACCCGTGAAGCTAAAGTCCAGGGATCGCTCGAGCCACACGGCCTCCTGCTGGAGCCCCGAGACCTCCCAGAGCAAGGACGGGAGGAGGAGGTCCGGAATTCAACATCTCCCGGCCACGGGGCGAAACCTCCGACTTTGGGGCTGGCTTCCCTTTTTAGGTGAAGAGGTGGGGGCAGGGGAGTGGTGTTTCTCACTCTGCCCGGAGTGGGTGACAGCTGGGCAATGGGGGGCACACACACATGCACACTCACTCTAGCTCTGACACACACTCACTCTGCCCACTGTCTGACACACACACTCTCTCACGCACATTCCCCCGGCTTTCACTCTCTGACATGCTCTCACACACAGACTCTGACAACACACTCGTTCTCTTACACACCCATGCACACAATTACCTACATTCTTGCTGTCTCTGACACGCACTCTCTGAGACATTCATGCTCACCTGCCCTCTCTGTCTTACAGACACACACACATACTCTTTCTCTGACACACACAGGTAAACTGAACCGGCATGCGACTTAGCTGCAGACTGATGAGGGGCTCTTGGTCCCCAGCAGCCTCTCTGTACTTCACTGTGAGGACGGTTTATTTACATCCCAGACCGTCCCCACCTGCTGAGACTGGGCGCCGTGCAGCAAGCAGGCAAGACTGTCCCACGTCACCCTTGGTTGCCAGGGTGAAGGGATAGCTCAACCCCACTGGCCGCATCTCTCCCCGGGCCTGGCAGTCAGAGGGGTGTGCCAGGAAGAGGGGCCTCCTTGGCCCCCTAGAGCTGGGTCAGCAGGGACCCAGGGGCACATGAGGGGCTCTACTGCCCTAGTTCCTGGCCTGAGGACTGCTCTGGGGCTGCAACTCGGCCAGGTCCCAAGGGATTCCTGGTTGCACAACGACTCCATGTCTTTAACTCCCTTTTCAACTGCCCCAGCAACCAGGCTCCGCTACAGTAATGAAAGCTGATCCCTCCCAAGGAGAGCCTGGCGCTCGACAGTTCACAGCAGCTTGCTCTCCTATGTCTAACTCACCTGCACCTCACCAGGCTCTGGCCGTCACAGCCATCAGCCCCGCAGTGAGGAAACTGAGGCACAGAAAGGCGAAGCAACTTGCTCGAAGTCCAGTGGCTGGCAACCAATTCAAATCCAGGCAGTCTGGCGCCACTCTGGGTTCTCAGCCACTTGCCACATTATCCCTGGTTTTATTCTTATTTTGTTTCTAAGGGGCGCCTCAGAACTCAGGACTGAAGAGCCCCAAAGCAGTTCCCAGGGGACCGGAGGTGGTATTTCTTTCCATGAGCTCTTCTCCAGGGAAGTCTTGCCGCAGCTGTTCTGCTCAAGGAAAGACCTTAGGGAACCCTTCCATCTTTTAAGGCTGCCCCCTCTCAGCCGGAAGGGGTCAGTCTTCTCCTAAACTCCTAGGGCAGGAGAATCAGAGGGGCTCTGACTCTTCTCAGTGTTGAGTCTTCCCACCATCAAGTCAGCTCTGAGGTCCAGATGCAGCTGCTGCCTCAGTAGGCTTGCAGCCAGACCGGCAGAGACAAAGACGTGTGGCACTCGCCACTCTGCCCTGGGTTACAAGCCAGATGTAGTCACTGACTAGTTTGGTGACTTTGGGCAAGTTACATCTCCTACCCTCAGTTTCCCCGTCCATGTAAAAGCCTGTTTCAGAAGGTTTCTGGAACCTAAGAGGACCTAATAAGGGTAAAGAATGGCAAACACTGCTACCTTCAATGTTGGCAAAAAGTGGTTCTATTATTGTTATAATCTTCAAAACCAGGCTTAAACCAGGTTTAATGTGAATCACACTATGTTATTACGACCTGTTACACTTGTCCATCATTTAGGATGGACATCACTTTAAGCTCTGCAATGGTGCGAACTTTTTAAGTCATCTGGGTCTCCAGCTGTCAGCATAGAGTGGGCATTAACTATTTATGAACTGAGACAAAACTGACTTTCAGATGTGAAGTGTGGGAAAGAGGAAGGAGATGGAAGAGACTCTGAGATTTCAAGAGTAGGTGATGCTCCCAGAGCAGGGATCATCTGAATTAGGCTTTGAAGGATCAAGAGAAGTTTGCCAGAGAGAGAAGGAAGAAAAAAGCCATTCTAGGGTCTGTATTGGAGAAGGCAATGGCACCCCACTCCAGTACTCTCGCCTGGAAAATCCCATGGGTGGAGGAGCCTGGTAGGCTGCAGTCCATGGGGTCGCTAAGAGTCGGACACGACTGAGCGACTTCACTTTTCATTTTCATGCATTGGAGAAGGCAAAGGCAACCCACTCCAGTGTTCTTGCCTGGAGAATCCCAGGGACGGGGGAGCCTGGTGGGCTGCCGTCTATGGGGTCGCACAGAGTCGGACACGACTGAAGCAACTTAGCAGCAGCAGCAGGGTCTGTATTACAAGTACTCCGCAAATGGATGTATGGATAATGGGATGAATGAAAAATAAGGAAAGAAAAAGACAAATAGCAAGGCTGAATTCACCAAGCCTTTGCCAATACCCAAACAGGAGAGTTGCCAAGATTAAATGAGATGGTGTATATAAATCACTTGGCACAGTACCTGTTACACATGTCTTTGAGTCTTGGTCCCTCCTGTCACTGGGGTGATGATGAGTAACCTGAGAACCCAGTGAGCAGGGTAACTGTGAAGACAATTTTTTAAAAATATGCCCACCCAGTAAGATCATAATTCACTTTAAGATATAATCTCTAGCACAGAGAAGGAGAAAAACACTGGACACTTAAGAGGGTTGGATGCAAGACTTTCACATCTCCTCTCATTTTATCTCATATCTTGACCCCCATTTAATAGATGAAGAAACCGAGGCTCAGAGAGGTGAAGTGACTTCCCCAAGGCTGCAGAGCCGGGAAGTGGCAGAGTCAGAATCAGAACCCAGGTCTCCCCATCTCTAGTCTTTGTGGCAGGCTGCATCAATGAAAACTAAGCCTGTGAGCATCAGAGGAAAGAGAAGTCAAGTCTGCAATGTGCCTCCCCTGCAAAACAGCCAAAAATAAATGTGTTCCAAGTACCTGGAGAGGAATCGTCCCCCACACCGGGGGAGTCAGTCTCTGTCTGTGCCTTCCCCCATCATTCTTCCAAACGGCACCTCTATCTCTGGCCTGTTTCAGTCCCCGTCTCAGGGAGACAGGGTCCCACCCTCTGGGAACATCCAGTCTGGGTGGGAAATTAGCTAATAAATCAGCGGAGAATACAGCAGCATATGCTGGGCTCCCTGAGGCATAGGGAAAAGAGGACTTGGTCAGATCAAAACGTGGGTTTCAGGCCCGGCTCTGCCCTTTAGTAACCAGGAGGCTTGGACAAATCATGAAATCACAGACGGGCCTCGGTTTCCTCGTGTGCAGACAAGTGAGAATCAAGGGACTGGACACAGAAGCACCTTGTACCTTGTGATGTGGCAAAGAAACTTCGGAGATGATCAACACATGAGAAGTAAGGACAGAATTCCAGTCCCCTATAACGAAAGGGACATCTTTTTTGGGTGTTAGTTCTAAAAGGTCTTGTAGGTCTTCACAGAACTGAAAAAGATCTTCACGACCAAGATAATCACGATGGTATGATCACTCACCTAGAGCCAGACATCCTGGAATGTGAAGTCAAATGGGCCTTAGAAAGCATCACTAAGAACAAAGCTAGTGGAGATGATGGAATTCCAGTTGAGCTATTTCAAATAGCTCAAAGGCAATGCCAAAGAATGCTCAAACTACCACACAATTGCACTCATCTCACATGCTAGTAAAGTAATGCTCAAAATTCTCCAAGCCAGGCTTCAGCAATACGTGAACCGTGAACTTCCTGATGTTCAAGCTGGTTTTAGAAAAGGCAGAGGAACCAGAGATCAAATTTGCCAACATTCGCTGGATCATCAAAAAAGCAAGAGAGTTCCAGAAAAACATCTATTTCTGCTTTATTGACTATGCCAAAGCCTTTGACTGTGTGGATCACAATAAACTGTGGGAAATTCTGAAAGAGATGGGAATACCAGACCACCTGACCTGCCTCTTGAGAAACCTGTATACAGGTCAGGAAGCAACAGTTAGAACTGGACATGGAACAACAGACTGGTTCCACATAGGAAAAGGAGTACGTCAAGGCTGTATATTGTCACCCTGCTTATTTAACTTATATGCAGAGCACATTATGAGAAACGCTGGGCTGGAAGAAGCACAAGCTGGAATCAAGATTGCTGGGAGAAATATCAATAACCTCAGATATGCAGATGACACCACCCTTATGGCAGAAAGTGAAGAGGAACTAAAAAGCCTCTTGATGAAAGTGAAAGAGGAGAGTGAAAAAGTTGGCTTAAAGCTCAACATTCAGAAAACGAAGATCATGGCATCTGGTCCCCTCACTTCATGGGAAATAGATGTGGAAACAGTGTCAGACTTTAGTTTTTGGGGGCTCCAAAGTCACTGCAGATGGTGATTGCAGTCATGAAATTAAAAGACGCTTACTCCTTGGAAGAAAAGTTATGACCAACCTAGATAGCATACTGAAAAGCAAAGACATTACTTTGCCAACAAAGGTCCGTCTAGTCAAGGCTATGGTTTTTCCAGTGGTCATGTATGGATGCGAGAGTTGGACTGTGAAGAAAGCTGAGCACCGAAGAATTGATGCTTTTGAACTGTGGTGTTGGAGAAGACTCTTGAGAGTCCCTTGGACTGCAAGGAGATCCAACCAGTCCATTCTAAAGGAGATCAGCCCTGGGTGTTCTTTGGAAGGAATGATGCTAAAGCTGAAACTCCAGTACTTTGGCTACCTCATGCGAAGAACTGACTCATTGGAAAAGACTCTGATGCTGGGAGGGATTGGGGGCAGGAGGAGAAGGGGACGACAGAGGATGAGATGGCTGGATGGCATTACCGACTCAATGGCTGTCAGTCTGAGTGAACTCCGGGAGATGGTGATGGACAGGGAGGCCTGGCGTGCTGCTATTCATGGGGTCGCAAAGAGTCGGACACGACTGAGCGACTGAATTGAACTGAAGGACAGAAATGGGACAGAGGGGGCGGGGGGTCAAGGAGACTTGAAAGCAATAAGCAGAGAGATGCTGTGACTGCCGGGCCCACCTGGAGACCTGACAAGAGAGGCTGTGATCAGGATTCTGGGTCGGTTAATCCTTAGCCCTTAACCTCCCGTACCTATCAACCCCTGTACTCCAGTTGCTGGAAGTGCCCAAATCCCAGCTCTGCACACACAGAGGGCAATCCTTCACTCTGAACTCCTACCCACCTTTCCAAACCTAGTGCAGGTGTCACCTCCTCCGGGAAGCCTTCCCTGAAAGCCCAGGCTGAGTCAGGCGCTCCTGCAAGCTAAGGGGTGGGAGCTCTGCAGCTGGTGTTCTCGTCCCCCTGGCAGCCCAGCACAAGGCCCTGGGCCCCACAAAAGTGATGCTTGGGATAAGTGAGTTAAGGGGATGATGGAAGCTTCCTAAAGGATGTGGGATTGAAGTTGGGTCTGGAGGGCAGCAGGCTGATGGGGGAACAGTGAACAAAGGAATAGAGAGGGCGGCATCTGCAAAGCCTTCCAAGGACTCTGAAGCCTCCAACCAGCCTGGAAATGAGACTCGAAGTGAGGGAGGCACTGGCACAGCTGGAGGAGGCAGGAGTGCCAGGACCTGAGTCAAGGGACTGGAGCTGACACCGCAGGGCTCAGAGGGACCCCTAACCCTCAGCCCTGGACCTGGCCTTGACCCAGGTTCTACTCGTGCCCTGCCTTTTACTCCACCAGACTTCTCTGCGGGTCTCAAGACCCATTTTGGGACCCACCTCCACCCCACCCCCCTCACCCTGCACTGGGGCAGCACCTCCAGGGACCTAGTCCAGTCTCCCCAGTCACCGAAGCCCCTCATAAACATGTGCTGAACGAATTTCCCTCCGGCAGCTTTTCCCCACCCCCACAGGAAAGGTGCTGGATGGAGTGTCCCCACACAGGGAGGTGGATGATGACTCACACGGGGCAGGGGAGGTAGGGACACGGGCTGGGGACTGGCAGTAAACAGCCTGCGTGTGTTGACAAGACACAGAGCTCCAGCGGGCAGCCGGAGGGCCTGGCGAAGGAGAGGCCTCCAGGCAGCCGGTCGGAGGGGGTGGGGTAGGACCTCAGGCTCCAAAGACTCTAGAGGCTGGTTTGGGTCCCTGATGGGGGACCATGTGATACACACCAGCTACTTTTGATTTTTTTCAAAATAGAAATATATTACTTTGGTGATTTTAAATGAAACCCATGGTCCTTTAAAACTTTTTTTTTCCCCAAAACTATATAAGTGCATTAAGTCAAAGGGGAATTATCTGCCATTGATCCTCCTCTTTCAATACCCAATCCACAATCCCCTAACCCCAGAAACAGAGACATAAACTTCAAAACTCTTCTGTATTTCTTAAGTTTTAAATTTTTGTGTAGAGACTTCCCTGGCGGTCCAGTGGTTAACAATCTGTTCTGCAATGCAGGGGACACAGGTTTGATCCCCGTCTGGGGAACTAAGATCCCACACGCCACAGGGCAACTAACCCCGCATGCCACAACTAGAGAGCCTGCACGAGGTAACGAAAGGTCTCACATGACTCAACGAAGATCCCGTGTGCGGCAGCTAGGGCCAAGGCAGCCTGACTAGATAAACATTTAGAAAAATGTTTGTGTAAATGGTATATTCTACACAGTGCTATACTGGCTTCTATGGAGCAGAGACTGCACTAAACGCTGCAGCTTCCTGTTTAATTCTCTCAACAACCCTCCGGCAACAGGCATTATTACAGTCCCCATTTCAAGGTAAGTAAAGAGAAGGTCAGAGGGATGACCACTAATATGCCCCAAGGTCAGAGAGCCAGGGCTACAGAGCAGCGTTTCAGACCCAGGTTGACCCCACCCTCCAGGTCCCATCCCTTGGCCGCCCCGCCCCCCGGCCCGTGGATCAACCTCCCTGTGAGTATGGCCCTGCCTGTGCCATCATGTACTGGATGTACCGCACCAACGGCATCGGGCTGAAGCCTGCTTTCTTACACTCCGAGATCCTTCACCAAGAGCCCCAGGCAGGCCGTGCCTCTGTGCTGGCAAGGAGACCAGAGGGCCTCAGTTTCTGCTTTCTCCTGACCCCCTGGTACCACAGGCATCAGAAAAATCTGAGTCACACCCCTGGCAAAGGAGACCCTTCTGGGCTCCCCGGATTTCAACTAAGGAGTGTGGAGGAGAGGAAAGCACAGGATGCTCGAGCTCGAAAAGAACCAGGGGTTAGTCTAGTTTCAAGCTACCATCCCCTTCGTCTCCTGATGCCCCAGGTATGCAGCTCCCCAGCTGGGGCTCTGCCCTTCCCACCCATCCCCATGCCCGGGACCTGTCATGACTCCTGCCAGATGCTCTCAGGACTTCAAGACAGCAGCAGGAGCTCCAAGCACCAGTCTGCCCCACACCTGGGGTGGGGAAGAAAACAGGAGGCTTGGTGAGAGAAGTTCTATTTCCAGAAACCTTAGAGCCTTGAGAAAGCTGCATTTTTCTTTCCTGTTCCTTTTGGTGGAGGTAGGGCGTAGTTTGCCAAATGCAAGCTTAAGAGAAAACTGAAATTGAGGATACCAAATACCTGTTGTTCTTAAGAGTCCCAGTTGCAAGTCACTCCGCTTAGAAGCCTAATAATGAATTCAATCCTTTATATATAACTTGAACTTGCTCACGATGTCACCACACTCAGAGAGAGGGGGAGTACAGAGAGATGGTGGCAGGACAGCAACACAAAGAGAAATTCTACCATTTCCAGGACAATAGCCGTGCAAAAGCAAGTCCGGGCGCCCCATTTTCAGCGGCCGCAGGGGAGAGGGGGAGCTGCAAAGGGAGACCAGGACTCCGGTGGGGCAGGCTGGCGAGGGGGGGGCATCTGGGCCCCTTCCACCCCTCCTAGCTCGATTGGCTAGAGTCCACTTGTGCTTCATGGCGTCTGGGGTAGTGATGAAGAAGGGAGACCAGGTACCCCTCAACTAGAGTGTTTTGGTGACCTCTCAGAGCTTGGAGCAGGCCTGAGAAGATGGGGAGGAGTCCAGAAGGCGGGTGGCGGGGGAATGGGGGAACCCTGAGACCAGTGTGCCTGGGTGTGCATGGGGTGGACCTGCAGGGTGACAAGGACACGGGAGCTGCACTGACCCCAAAACCTGTTCCTGCAGTGGTTCCCACCTCCCCAGCATCACTCAGTTGCTCAGGCCCAGACCCTGAATCAGAATCCGTCAGAATCATCCTGACTCCTTTCTTCCTCTCACAACCCACATCCAATCCAGTGGCAAACCCTCACTCCCTTCTGGCTCTACTGGCCTCCTTGCTTTTTCTTGAGTGCAAGCATGATTCCACCCCAGGCCCTTTGCACCTGTTAGCTCCTCTGCCTGAAACTGAATAGGTGAATGGCAGGTCCTCCTTTCTACCAGGTCCCCTACCCTCCCTTCTCTCTGCTTAACCTGCTTTATGGTTCTTAGAGCACTTGGCATTTCCTGACCGTCTGTATGCACTCACTGACGTCCCCGTGACCCAGAACGTGAGCTCCGTCAGGGCAGACTGCCGCAATCTCTGTTGTGTCCCTGGCGGCTAGAGTTGTGCCTGGCAGGCTATAGGCTCGCCATCAGTATCTGCTCAACGGATGATGGTCTTCTGCCTCGTGACCTGACAAGGTTGATGCGAGGACCGCATGAGACCCAGACACAGGAGCCCGGAGCAGACCGAGAGAGTCTGCTCACACCATGGGGCTGGTTGGCCGTCTCTCCTCCAGATTGCTCTTCAAGGGCAGGGACCCTGTCCTACTCACTGCTGACTCCCACACAGTACAGAGCCTGGCACCGGGCAAGCATCAAACTTCCTTGTTGAGTCTGCATGACTATCCAAGGGCACGATTCCTGTCCTAATTGAACCTAATCTTCAATTTTGGCTCTAAGCGCGTGAGCACTAAGCACTAGCTGAACTGGCCTGAGCCTGAAGGAAGGGCTGGGGTTAGGGAGGCACAGGGAAGGCCTTCCAGGCAAAGCCCCCAGTGTCCAGAAAGGCGGAACAGACGGAACGAGTGTGTGGGTAGAGGGCTTCTACTGGGCACAAATGAGAGTGAAGGCCGAGGAGGAAATAATCATCTGAAGAAGTGGTCATAAAGCAGCCTCTCCTCTGGTCCTCGCTAAAACCCAGGGCACACAGACAACAGATGAGGAAACAAGTTCAGAGAGGTCCAGACATTGACCCAAGATCACATGGGTAGCAGCCAAGCCAGGTCACAAAGCTGACACCGCTGACTCCCAGTCCAGTGCTCACACAGGGCCAGACTGTGAAAGGCCTTAAATACCTTGGAGAGGGAACTCTGGGTCAACCCGGTGGACCAGGCAGAGCTACCGGAGGGCTTTGACAGTCCTGCCTACAAGCCCCTCGGGGAGGGAGGCGGGAGATGGTACTGCCCCCAGGCTCAGCACCCTGGGGTGGAGCAGAGCTCTCCAACTGCCTAGCAAGCAAGTCTAGGCTCTGGGGGCAGCTGGCTCCACTTCTGGAAGATTCCGACAGATGGATGAGCCCTAGCCCCCATCTCATCTCCAAATGCCTGCAGAGACCAGAAAGCTACACTGAGAGGAGAAGCACCTGAGCCAAAGCCAGGCCGGGGATCAGCAGACCTGGGCTCCAGTCGAGACCCTGCCACCACCTCACTAGGTGCTTTGAACAAGCCCTGGCCTTTCTCTGGCCTCAGTTTCCCCCTTCCTCAGAGGCATAACTAGAGCCTTTCCAGTTCTGACGTCTGACCGGTGAGCCCTGCTGATGGACAAAGCCAGGGCTCTGCAACGCTCACCATCTCTGCCCATGCCAACAAGCATGATGTCTGGGCCAGAGCAGCCTTCATGCTGATCAAGACTGCACGAGGCGGCACGGGGCAGCATGAAGAGTCCTGGCTGCCAACCAGGGTGCTGGCTTCTGTCCCAGCTCTAAACCTGAACTCCTCTGTGATCTCTGGCAAACCATGGTACTGCCCTGAACCCCGCTTCCTGCCTCTCTAGCAACAGCACTGTGGCACAGGGTGGCCGTGAGAAAAGGAAGTAAAAGAGGCATTAATAAACTCCCAGGGAGCTGCGGTCATCACTGCCCAGCCTCATAGTCAGGCCCTGGTGGGAGCAGGACCCACCCTGGTCGGGCAGCGGGTCTGCGCCAGAGGCGGCTTCTCCCGGGGGCCCTAGCAGCCAGCTCCCTGGGAGACTGAAGCAGAGGGATTGGTCCTGGGCTCCAAGCAGGGCTGGGCCAGGGGAGGTGGTTCAGGTGTGGGCTGGGAGCTAGTGGGCTGGGAGGGAGACGCTGGAAAAACAAACAGGGGTGTCACACCCGGGTTCTGTCTCGAGTTTCAACACAAATCAGGGAGGCGGGGCACCTGGTCCTGAGAACCCAGTAATCTGTTTCCTGGTTTGCCACCTACTTGCAGGCACTCGCCCCTCTGAGTCTCTATCTCCTCATCTGAAAAGCGAGGTTCACAATCATGTCTATGTCAAAGAGCTGTTCTGAGGGTCCGAGGCGATGATACATCTTGAACCAGGGACTGCCAAAGAAAGAGCTCAGCGGAGGGCCCGGTCCCCACGCTGCGCCCCAGTCCCAGGCTGGAGAGGGCCTGCTGGCACCAGAGCACAGCCGCCCAGGAGACGGGGCCACATCCTGGGGCAGCCCCTCCGAAGCACAGCAGGGTGCCCTGTCCCTGTCAGCATCAATTTCAGGCTGAGCCCGGCTGGCAGGAGTTTCTGGAGGTGCTGAGGGGAGGCTGAAGAGAGGCCCTCTAGAGCCCCCACTGGGTTTACTTCTCATTCCCTATAAGATCCACAGAATGTCCTGCCAGGCTACCTGAACACAGATCTGGGGCGCTGGGGATGTGGCTGGGGCGTGCAGACCCGGGCTCCCTGGACCCTCAGCAGCGGTATCCCTGAGGTAGGCTGCTGGGGTGGGGAGGCCAGAGGTCCCCCCTAAGATGCCCGAGGACCGGTCTAGGGTCTGCCCTGAAAGTGTCCACACGCTTCTCCTGAAAACATCCCAGCTGGCTGACTGTCAGCAAGGAGGGGGACACAGAGGGCGTGCGGGTGGGCCTCTCCCAGCCTCCTCCCCATTCCACCGGGGACAGTGTGCCGCCCCAGGCCTCCAGGAGCCCGGAGACACACAGAGCCAAGCATGCTCAGAGGAGGCTGCCCTTTAGAGGACACTGCAGAGATGAGGACACGGCCGGCTGCAGGCCTCCGTCCTGGTGCCAGGAAGGCCCAGGGCTCCAGAAACAGCAAAGTGACTCGGGCCTCTCCTGGGGAAGAAGAGGGGCAGCAAAAAAGCCAGGGAGGTCACAGGAGGCAGAATCTCCCCAGACCATCTCAATCTGACCCCTCCACTTCACAGATGCCAAGAAGAGAGCCCAGAGACGGGCAGGGACTTGGCCAAGGTCATACTGCAACGTGATGGCAGTGCCAGACTCCACACCCAGGACTCAACATCCCAAATCCAGTCCTCACCGGAACATGGTACCACCCCTCACATGACTCCCACCTTTTTTCTTTTAACTACCCTTTCCTAGTGCTCCGTTGTGATGCTTTGTCCACATTAACTGCCTGATCCTCCTGAAAGTTCTCTACACAGGTACTGCCATCCTCCTTCTGCAAAGGAAATGGAGGCAGAGAGAGGTGAAGGGACCTAACCCAGGGCCCCAGAGCTAGTCTTTTCTGACTCCTGAGCCATGGCTCAACCAGGCTGCCTCCATCTCCGAGCCCTGGCTTTCTGTCCCCCTGTGCTGGGAGCAGAAGCCTCAGTTCACAGCCAGCTCTGTCACTCCTTATGGGGGGGAGCCACCCACCCACTCTAGACCTCTGGTTCCCTCCAGGACCCCTGGCGGCACTCACATGCCCTTGTTCTGCATCTGCTGTGCTTGCGGGAGAACCAGGAGCTGTCTGGTACCCTGGTGAAGAGGAATAGGACCCTTGCAGAGGCACCTTCAGTCCTGGGGTGGACCTGTGCGCACTGCCTCGGAGGGGTGTGCTGCAGCCCTCCAGCTGCGACCAGCACAGGAAGGGAGACTCACACCAAGCCCTGTGCGTTCTCATTTCACCTCAGCAATACCCGAGACAGGTACTGTTCCCATTTTTGAGGGGGAGAAACTGAGGCTCAGCGCCTAAAGAACTTGCCCAGGCGGCACACAGCCAGCCAGCAAGACAACTGGCGTTTGATTCCAGGATTGCCGGACCCTGGAAGCTGAGCTCTGCCCTCAAGCCAGGCTGCTGGATAGGAAAGGACGCATAACGGCTTCCTGCTGTCATTCTGGTCCTCAGGGCACAGGTTGTGCACATCCTCAGATGCGGTTGGCTGGAGGCCGGGAGTCCTTCGGTGAGAAGCCAGGCATGGAGGGGCAAGGGCCCAGGCAGACTGAGAGGCTGCCGAGCTGTCTAATTGCCGCCGGCTCGTCCCATAGAAGGCAGCCCACCGCACCCAGGAAGGCGCAGAGAAAGGCTCCATAGCACCTGCCTCCCCGTGGGCAGGGCCAATCAGATGACCCTTCACACGGGACGTAAGTGGGCATGCCTGGGCGACAAAAGGCCTGGAACTCCAGGTGGAGCCCTGGTTTTCTAACGAGCTCAGCGGCCCAGCTTCCCCAGGAGACGGGGATGCTCATGATGACAGCCTCACTGAGGGCTCCTTAGCCTTCACAGCTACCCTGTGAGGGAGGCCCTGTCATATCCATTCCCAGATGTGGAACCTGAGGCTCGGACAGGCTAGGTTACTTGCCCAAGGCCTCCTCGCTGGTGAGTGGCAAGGTCAAACAGGACTCCAGCCCAGGAGGTTGACTCCGGAGCTGACGGCGGCTCATCCTCCAGGGTGGCTCTTAGCCAGGTTCCTCATCTGAGCCACAGAGAAAATGATCTGGATACTGTTTTCTCAATTCTCTGAAGAATGGACCTCACTGGAACCATCTCTGCTGCTGCTAAGTCGCCTCAGTCGTGTCCAATTCTGTGCGACCCCATAGACGGCAGCCCACCAGGCTCCTCTGTCCCTGGGATTCTCCAGGCAAGAATACTAGAGTGGGTTGCCATTTCCTTCTCCAGGAACAATCTCAGAATGTTCCAAGGAGCAGGCTGGGGGCCTTGGAATGGAATAACTATTGTTGTTACCAGTGGAAAAGACAGAAAACTGTCCCTGAATGCCAGGCCCCACACGGCCTGAACTAAGGGCCTTGGTTTGCTCCCCTGTGGAGGAAAAGGACCAGGGAACTTCAGGGGCTCTTTCACTCTGGTTTCCTACACTTCAAAGTAACTCAGTTCCTCCGCTTTCTGGTGCGTGTGACCCTGGGTAAGTAGTTAACCTCTCCAGACCGCAGGGTCCTCCTTTACAAATGGGGACACCTCCACCACCTCACAGGGTCAGGTGAGGCCCACTGAGTTGAGGAAGGCAGAGAGGGCCTTGGAGGGCAAGGCTCGGGCACCAGGTGGAGGTGCCCCCTACTCTTTGGGCCGGACTCCTGTGACGCCACCAGTCACTGCCACTAGAAGACGTGGCACTCCACGACCTCGCCCTGAAGGCAGATACCAGGGCTCAGAGGCTGTCCCCAGGCTCCACCCTGGACCAACAGGGCACTCCCAAGGAAGGGCCTGCCCGGCTCCCTGATATCACCGCCCGGGGTGCTTTCACAATGAGCCGTGCCTCCTAGACAGGCAGGAGCCAGAGCACAGGAGGCACTTGCGCCACTGTGTGCCTGGCACTGCAGGCGGTAACACCAAGCAAAGTGCAGCCCACCTGGGCCCGTATCTTATCACACTAAATGCTTCCTGGGAAGGAGCCGGGTGGTGAGGCAGAGGCCCAGCCCACGCTGGTCAGGCCTTTGCTTCCAGATTCTTGACCTCAGCCTAGGCTGTAATCTCCCCAGCCTGGGAGACCTCCTACAACTCTCCTGTAGAAGCTGTGAGGATGAAGGTTCAGGAGACCTGGACAATGAGCTACAAGCTGACTACTCAGATCCAGGCCTTGTCTGTCTGAGAGGACAGGGGCAGGGGTGCTAGCTTGGCTTCTAAGGGGGAAGAAGTGAGCTCCATGGGGCAGAGCCCCATGGAGAGCCCTGGGAGCTACAGAGCCCCCGGGTCTTCAGGTCCCAGACCAGGGCTGCGTCTCCTTCCCATCCAAGGCTCCTCTGTCCCCCACCCTCCTGCATCTCTGCACTCTTGAACCAGGGAAGGGTGGGAACCAGACCACTGCCTGGAATTTCTAGCACCCAGTGGCCTCAGCCAGGAACCAGGGGAGAGACTGAGCCTGGGAAATTTTCTAGACCACCCTTCTTCCCTAGCAGGGAGTCCCCTCAGATAGGAAGTGGACCAAGCTCTGGTCCAGAGAGAGTGGAACGGAGGTTGGGGGAGGTCCCCTGGGACGCTGTAGCTCCAACACCTCCCTCGGTTCGGGTCTGGCTCCATCACTTGCTGGCTCTGTGACCTTCCCCAGGCCACTGTTTCCTCAGCGTGCCGGATGATGGGCTGAGTGAGCTTCTCAGAGGCCTCCTCTACCTCTGACAGCCCCTGATTTTACATGATAAACAGCACACATGCGTCACTTTCCATCTTGCTTTGTCCTTTCCCCATACTCGGTCTCATGTGAACATCACGGCGTCCTTCTGAGGCAAGTATGGATTCTCCCAAGTCAAAGATAGGAAAAAAAAGAAAAAAAAACAAAGCTCAAGGCACTTGTGCCCAAGAACATACTCAGATAGGGCACAACTGAGCCAGACCTTGCACCCTGGGCTCCACACAGAGGAAAGTCGAGGGCAGTCAGGCCAGGCTAGAGTGGAAGGCCCGAGAGACCAGTTCAAGAGTTCACCTAGCCTGTCTCTCTCGCAACTGCTCCACTGAGGCGGATAAGGGGACTCTTAAAAGAGCAGATTTAATGACGAAAGTGAAGTCACAAAATATTATGGACAGCATGATTATTATCGTGAAACTATTTTTATTAAAAAGAACATCACACAACTGTAGGGAAAAGTCCAGGCAGACACACTGAACTGTGAAGAGTGATCGGTTCTAAGCGGGGGTTTTTGGGGGGGTGACTCTGGGGAGCAGGGCGGGTAAGGAGAGGTGGAGTGAAAAGGATATGACCTGAATATTTTTCTTTAAATACTCATGTAGTGTTTGTTGGTTTGTTTTTGTTATTTTCCTTTTTACAAACAACAACAACAAAAATCTGGGCAGAATTTTCTGAGCACCAGATCTAGGTCAAAACTCAGTATTAGGGGGACTTTCCTGGTGGTCCAAAGTGGGGGTGTGGGTTTGATCCACGGCTGGGGAACTAGACCCTGGATGCTGCATGGTGTAGCCAAAAAAAAAAAAATTTTTTTTTAAATAAATAAATGATTTTTAAAAAAATCTCAGTATTAAACATGTTGCTGTAATTGTTTATCTCAATTTTCACAAAGACCCTATGGCGAATAAGAATATTCATAGCAGCTTTATTCATAATTGTCAAAAAAGGGAACCAACCCAAATGCCCATTAACAGCACAATGAATCAACTATGGCTTACTCACACAAGGCGATACCATACACAGCTACAGAGAGAACAAACCGCTGGGACAGGCGAGGATAAAGGGGAACCTCCAGGAAACACTGAGCAAGAGAAGCCAGATACAAAGAGTCCCTGTGTCTGGCTGTAGGTATATAGAGTCGAAGAACAGGTACAACCAAGTGACAATGACGGAAGTCAAAACGGTGGCTCTCTCGGCGGCACGTCGGGGTACAAACTGGGGAAGGCAGAGGGGACTTGGCGGGGTACACAGACGTCCTCTATCTCCGTCTGGGTGCAAATATTTGTAAATAATCAGCAAGCTGTATGTATACGTTAAGATCAGTGTAATCTACTGTATGTACGTATGTAGGTGCAGGCGTGCTCAGTCGCTTCAGTCGTGTCCGACTCTTTGCACCCCATGGGCTGTAGCCTGCCAGGCTCCTCTGTCCATGGGGATTCTCCAGGCAAGAATACTGGAGTGGGTTGCCATGCCTTCCTCCAGGGGATTTTCGCAACCCAGAGATCGAACCAGTGTCTCCTGCATCTCCTGCACCTCAGGCAGATTCTTTACCCCTGAGCCACCAGGGAAGCCCCATGGATGTATATTACTCCTCCATTAAATAAACAGAGGGGGAAAGGTTTTTTAAAAAATGCAGGTGTAAAGAAAAGAAAAAAAAAACAAAAAAAAAAGAGAAAGAAAAAAGAAAAAAAAAAAAAGACAAAAAATGCAGGTGAGAATTATTTCCAGAAAAAAATAATGCTCACAGGTCACACAGGTCCTTAGCCCAAGGCTATACAGCTTGAAGGGAACAGAGCTGAGGTTCAAAACCAGGTCTGTTAGATTCTGAAGACCTTAAGCCGCCAGGCCACAATGAACCCTGACTGTCCAAAGGATGCCCCGAATCTCCCCAAAGAGTACCTGTGTCTCTCTGCAGAAGCAGCCTTGCCCCTGGCTTCAAGATTGGCTTGCTCCTCAATATTAACCACCAGTCACTGTGGTTCAGTCACCTGCTCACATCAAGTGGGTGGAGCCGGAAGGCTCAGCACACTGAGGGCTGCAGTTTAACCCGCCAGGCCAAAAGGGAGCAGAGGCCAGGCCCAAAACTAAAGTCTTGAGCCTACTGGGAGCTGGGATGGCTGGAGTGCTCCGTGCAGGGAGAGGAAGCCTTGCACACACCCACCCACCTGCCATAATAGGCCCTGGGCCACAACGATGGAATTTCAAATGTGGACGGACAGCTAAGCAGCAGAGGTGGGCTTGGGATTAGCTCAAACCCCTGGCCCAGTGCTCCAGCCATCTGACTTTGCTGTCTCACATTCTCCCATTAGGACCCTGTTCTCAGTGCTAAGTCGCTTCAGTTATGTCCAACTCTGCAACTCTATGGAACGTAGCCCGCCAGGCTCCTCTGTCCATGGGATTTCCCAGGCAAGAACACTGGAGTGGGTTGCCATTTCCTTCTCCGGCGCATCTTCCCCACCCAGGGATTGAACCTGCGCCTCCTATGTCTCCTGCACTGACAGGCGGGTCCTTTACCACTAGTGCCACCCAGGAAGCCCATTAGGACCCCAGCTCCCGTTGACTCAGAAAAGCCAGACCCTGCCAGTTGATCTCACCTTCTTCCCCACCAGGGACCAGGTGCAGAGGAGCTTTGAGGAAGCTGGATTCCCCAGAACCACCGCCCTGTGCTTTAAATTTCCAGCCTGCCCAGGCTCCCCCACCCCCTCCAAAGACAGTCACCTCCTGCTGCTTGGCACTGATCCCCCTTCTGCGACATCCTTTCTGCTCTCCCCCCAACTCCTACACAGTCCTTGTCCCAAACCACTTCCTGCAGCTTCCCATCTGATCAGTTTCTTAGGAAGGATGATCATCCGTGGAGGGAGGAGGCGGAACATTCCCTGAGCCAAGAACATGGGGGAAAACGTCACCGAGTTCATTCTCCACCCGCCAGGAGGGCCTTCGCCCTAAACACAAGCCATTCAGCCACGGCCTGAAGGGAGTCACGCCTCGCTCCCAAACCTCCGCAATTGCTGCCACTGTACTGTTATCCTCACTGCTCGGCCGCGGACCAGAGGCCTTTCCACGGGGGCCCGACTCCGGTCCGGGCCCCAGCACCACTCCGTTCTAAGAGACGGCGCCAGAACGGAGCCCGTCTGCCACCAGGGCCCACGCGGCATCGCGCCTCCTGCCGGTGTCCCTCCGGCCTGCCTTGTATTTAAGCTGTTTGCATGTCTATCTCCCACACAGAACTGTCAGCCGCCTCCCACACAGCCCTGCAGATGTGTACGTAGTAGGTGCTCAGAGGCGAGTCGGGGAGAAGGTGGGGCGCCGGGGGCAGCGGGCTCACCCCTTGGAACCCAGCAGGAGCGAAGGCCCACTCCTACCACCGCCGAAGAGCTCAAGACCAGGGCTTGAGACCTGAACTAACCCAGCTCTGCCACCGCCCACTGTGGCCTGTGGGCAAGCCATTTCCTCCCTGGCCTTCTGCTTCCTCCTCTGTGACACAGGGGGCTGGGCCAGACACGGATGAGCCCTCGCTGCTGCGTGCTCCCCACAGCACCGTCACCGAACCTCCCAACGCCGCCCATCAGTCACCGCACAGCTGGGTGACCAGGAGCCAGGATTCGAGTCCAGGCCTCTTAAACCCCACCGCCCTTATCTTTTTCCATTACACCCCCTGAACTCCTGACTCTGTCTCTAGGATCCCTGTCAACAATCGAGGCTAATTCTCTGATTCCAGGCCGGCCCTTTCTGGGCCTGATAACTCCCCAGGCCACGTGGGCCCAGGGTTCAGCCGGGAACAGGCATGTCAGGGTCCTGGGGCTCAGCAGTGCCACGCCTCCCACACGACAGGTCTGGTGACATCCTGCCCGGGGCGGGGGGGTGCAGGGCTGGGCCAGGAGTCCAGCAGAGCCTGGCACCTCACTTGGCCCCTCCCCACCCCAAGAGCTCTCGCCCCCCTCCCACTCCCGGTCCACTCCTCTCTGAACAGGGCTCTCCTTCCTGCTTCTGGCTTGGCCAGAGGTAACTGTTCCCAAGCTCTGCTCCTGTTCTCGCAGACCTGGCAGAATAGCCCTGGGCCAGTGTCCTGCTTTGCTCGGCTCGCTGTGGCCAGCCCAGAGCCCCGGCCAGCTCTGGGAGCCATCTCTGACCCCTAGGATGCTAGCCCTATCCCTCCCCGGGTCAGACCAGTGATCTGCACACCGGCCCGGCTTAGCGGCAGCACATCCAGAACCCAGTCCGATGCCTAACGCAAGGCCCACGGGCCGAGCAGCCTCTGTCTGGCTCCCACCTTCCTCTCTGTCCTCACACCACCCCCTCTCTCTTACTCTACCCCAGGTTCCTCAAACATGCTCTCTTCAGGGGCCCTGATCTTTGAAAGACAGGCTCCTTCTTGTCATGTGGTCAGCTCAAAAGCCAGCTCCCTAGAGAGGGCTTTGCTGACCATCCAAAGCAGCACATCTTTCTCCTATCTATTTCCTTCAGGCCATTTATCACCACCTGCCATTGTGTCCACTGTCCAACGCCCCGCACTGGCCTGTGAGCCCCCTGATGTCAGGAGCCTCCTCAGTTTGCTCCCAGCTGTGACCTCAGCACCCAGAAGCATGTGGGCCGGGGTGGGGGGTGGTGAGGGGTGCTACATGCTAGACTAGGTGGCCAGGAAGGCCTATCTGAAGAGGTGACATCTGATTTAGAGCCTGAATGAGGCAGCCAGCCTGTGGCCGTCTCCAATCAGTCTTCCAGGAGAGGGAAAGCAAGAGCCGTGGCCCCATGGAGGTCTGGTAAGGAAGGCTTGGTTGGTTTGAGGAACCCAAGAAGCTTCCTTGGTGTGAGTGAAGCAGGGGAAAGAAAAGCAGAGAGTGAGGGAGAGAGGGGTAGATGGGCTACACCTCTCCTGGATTTTATCCCAAGTTCATCAGGAAGCAATTGAAAGATTTTAAACATAGGAACTGGAGAAGGAAATGGCAACCCACTCCAGTATTCTTGCCTGGCAAAATCCCATGGACAGAGGAGCCTGGCGGGCTACAGTCCATGGACTCGCAAAGAGTCGGACACGACTGAGCACTTGTCAGCAAACACAGGAACACCATGTTGCGGGTTACATTTCTAAATGAACTGCACTGGCTGTTCTGTGGAGGGGAGTGGGCCAGGAGACTGCTGGAGTCACCGGGTTAGAGATGCTTGTCGTGGCTTAGTCAGAGGTGGAAACACAAGGAAGGGGCTCCATTCGACCCATGGAGCCGTCTGTCCTACCAGCCAGAGAGGCCTGTGAGTCAGCAGCCCCCTGGCTGGAGTTCTAGATGCTCGCAATCCATCCCAGCCCACCTACCCAATCTTATTTCTCAGCGACCCCTAGCCCAGGCTTTCCCCCTAGCTGACTCGGCCTCCTCTCAGCTGCCCACCCATGCCCACCCATGCCCACAGCACATGCTGCGACCCTCACCTGACCTGCCACTCCCTACCACCACCATGTGAGGGTTAAGACACCGGCACAAAGACCCCTGCTCATTTCAGCCTCATTTCTCCCCTCCCTGAAGTCTTTCTGGGCTTCAGGCAGCGGCACAGCTCAGTTGGTAAAGAATCTGCCTGCAATGCAGGAGACCTGGGTTCGATCCCTGGGTCAGGAAGGTGCCCTGGAGAAGGAAACAGCAACCCACTCCAGTATTCTTGCCTGGGAAATCACATGGACAGAGGAGTCTGGCAGGATACAGTCCATGGGGTTGCAAGAGTGGGACACGACTTAGTGACTAAACCGCCACCACCACAGCAGCTATCAGGGAGCATGTCATTATTCCCTTTTTTCACTTTCCCAAGGCAGCTGTAAGCTGGATAAAGGCAGACACCAGACTCGAACCCTTCAGGGTTGTGGGGACACTCAGACCATGACAGGCTGCGTGAAGCCCTCAGCACAAGGCCAGGCACCCGGAGGTCTCACTCAAGGGCAGCTCCTCCCTGACCACCTGTGTCTGAGGACACCCATCCCGGGTGCTCACTACTCCGCAGGGAGGCTCGGCTTCTCTGCCCAGCCAGGCAGGGGGATGAAGCACGTTTGGGGGTGACATGGAGGGAATGAAGGATGCGCCGTGCATTTCAAAAGCACAAGTCGGTGACTCTGCATCATCTATGCTCCGCATCACCCACATCTTACCTTGCCCCAGCACCCCCTCCATGCGAGATGAGCAAACTCCTGCTTAACCGTCAAGCTCCGGGAAGCCTTCCTGATCCATCGCCCACGGCCCAACTCCCCCCACGCGCCCACAGTTCTGGGGGCCCTGCTGCGGCACTTCACAGCACAGGGCAAGTGCCTGTTTATACACCAGCCTCTCCCGTGAGGCTAGGATTATATTTATTCATCTTTCCATCTTTAGCACAGCATTTATCAGGCATGAATCAGTGTTAACTGAGTGTGTCTCTCCCCATTCCCAGTTCAGTTCAGTTCAGATGCTCAGTTGTGTCCGACTCTTTGCGACCCCATGGACTGCAGCACACCAGGCTTCCCTGTCCATCACTAACTCCCACAGTTTACGCAACTCACGTCAATCGAGTTGGTGATGCCATCCAACCATCTCATCCTCTGTCGTCCCCTTCTCCTCCCGCCTTCAATCTTTCCCAGCCTCAGGGTCTTTTCAAATGAGTCAGTTCTTTGCATCACATGGCCAAAGTACTGGAGTCTCAGCTTCAACATCAGTCCTTCCAATGAACATTCAGGACTGATTCCCTTTAGGGTGGACTGATTCCCAACTGACAATCAAACTCAGACATTTCAGCTCATGGTCTCATTCTATGCTCATCCCAGTCACAATGACAGTCAGCCCTACCCCAACATCCTCCAGCCCCCTTACCTAAAATCATCCTCCACTGCTAGACTGCACCCTCTCCTCTTCTTTTAAAACAATTTCTTTTCTTTTTTTTTTTCCGGTCACACTTTGTAGCTTGTGGGATCTTAGTTCCCTTCCAGGAACTGAAGCCACACCCTCAGCCGTGAGAGCACGGAGTCCTAGCCACTGGACTACCAGGGAATCCCTCCTCTTCCTGTAATGACACAGGATGGTGGTAACTCCCGTTTCTGAGCTCATGACGTGCTCGGGGCTTTACAGACATTATCCCACTTGCTTGTGGGGACTGAGGCTCAGACAAGGTGATGCAGTTATGAACTGGCAGAATCTTCTGCCCTTAACACTGGCACAGACCACCTGGCACCTCATCAGGGCTGAGTCTATTTTAAAAATCATCCTCTGTTCTGCAAAATTCAGTGCTTTTATAGTTACATATCAAATTGTCATACAAAATCTCGCTTTGCTTATTCAGTGCTTCAAGTGATAAGTCTTGCTACTCCAGCGAGGTGGGGAAAGGACTGTTATGTAGGAGATACAGCAGCACTTGGAATGGGAAGCCCTGGGTCTGGCTTCAGCTGTGCCACAGTCAGGCTATGTGATCCTAGGCAAGTCACCCAAGTGCTCTGGGCCTTCTTTTGCTCGTTTGTATAAAGGAGAATGACAGTATCTCTCCAAAAGGTTTTCTGATGCATGCTCAAAAGCACTCCACCCACTTCACTGAAATAATAAATTTTATTTATCCGCAGCCACCTCACCCCTGCGTTTAGCACAGCACTGGATGCCCAGCAGGGATCAGGAAGTCTTGCTGAGTGATTTTTCAGTTGCTGGAGATTCAGGAGTCACAGAAAATAAGCCACTATTTCTCCTCCTCCTGATCCTAGAAGGACTCCTAAGTGCCATCACTGATCATTATGTTCAGAATGTGTCAAACTCTATGCCACGCATCTTACAAGGGCACTCTCCCTGAATCCTCCCGTTACCCCATGCTTGCACACGTGCATGCTAAGTTGAGTCTGACTCTTGGTGACCCCATGGACAGTAGCCTGCCAGGCTCTTCTGTCCATGGGATTCTCCAGGCAAGAATACTGGAGTGGGTTACCATTTTCTTCTCCAGGGCATCTACCTGACCTAGGGATCAAACCTCCATCTCTTATATCTCCTGCACTGATAGGCAGGTTCTTTAATCACTCACGCCACCTGGGAAGATCCCCATGTCGGGAATCATCAGATTGAGACTCAAACAGGGAAAGTGACTTGCCTGAGTCACTACAGAATTGAGCTAAGATTTGAACTAAGATTTCAACCCAGGTCTGTCAAGCTGCAAAGCCTCTGTTCCTAACTACCATGTTTCCTGAGGAAACTGCTCTGGGCCACTCTCTGCAGTCCGAAAGTCCTGCCCCGAGTCAAAGCTTTGGGCTGTGCCCAGTAAGCCCCGTTTCACTCAAGCGTCTCATCTAAATCCTACCTGTTCTTCAAGGCCTAGCTCACCAGTCATCTCCACGAAGCCTCCTTGGTCCTCCGAGGTAGGAAGGTCTTTCTTTTTTTCTTTTTCTAATATTTACTTATTTAATTTTGGTTGTGCTGGGTCTGAGTTGTGGCTTGTGGGATCTAGAGTCCTGACCAGGGATCAAAACCAGGCCCCCTGCGTTGGGAGCATGGGGTCCTGGCCACTGGACCACTGGGCAAGTCCCAGGAAGGTCTTTCTGCCTCCTCTCTACCCTCAAAGAATTCTATCTGCACCTCGACTCACACCCAGTTTCTACTGCCTGACTCTTCTGCATCTACACTGAATTCCTCAGACGAGTCCTTAAGCTCCTTGAGAGAAGCAGCTCTTGTGCGTCTTTATTAGCTCCACCAGTCAGGCAGGCCCAGAGGGTTGTGGTAGGGTGCCGGCTCCTCTCCTGCCCTGAGCTGTACTCAGAGCCTTGGGCTGGGCTCAGTGGGGTGAGCTGGCCCTACCTCCATGCTGGCATCCTGCCTACATGGTATGACATCCTGATTCCTGTGGGCCCTGGCCCCAGGAGATAAGATCTCATCCCCTGGACTGATGGCAAAGATCCAATAAAAAGCAGAGCTCTCAGGCTCTTTGCTGGTTTGTAAAAGAGTCAAAGGCCTGAAGAATCTGATGGGTGAGAGCAGCAGCTTCTGGGTTGCAAGGCTTGCACTTGGTTCTCCTGCATGGACCTGTCTGGACAAAGCCAAATGGCTTCCTGGCCAGGAACAGCTCTTTTGACAGAACAGCAAGCCTCCCACCTCCATCAAGTGATGTTCCTCTTCTTCATCTGGCCCACTGCTCAAGATCACCTCCTCCAGGGAGCCTTCCCTCATCTCTTCTCCTCCTCTCTGAGCCCCTCAGCATCTCAGTCAGAGCCACACAAGTTCCCACCTGTATTTTGTTCCCAAGCAAGAGAGCTGGCTCTCTGTGGACCCACTTATTTAACCCCATAACCCTGAACCAGAGTCGGAGATGACCATGGTCATGAACATGAGAACTCTGTGCTTTGAAGCCAAGGTTCATGACAGCAGTGGCGCATTCCCCAGAACAGTGGGGCTGCGGAAATCTCCCTCCAAGAGCCTGTCTGCGCAGGCCTCACAAGAGCAGGAGCTCCCCTGGGATGACTGCCTTTCCTACTGGAATGTCCCAGAGAGCCTTTCAGCAACTGAAACCGGCAGACAGGGAAACTAAGGCCCAGGGGAGCAAAATGACGTGCCACAGATCAATATTCATAGAAAGAGGCGGAGCTAGGACTAGACCCAGTCCCTGAGTCCAAGCCTAGAGCTCTTTACCTTACACAGGTGGCTTGATAAAAACTAAATCTGGGGGCTTCCCTGGTGGCTCAGTGGTAAAGAATCCGCCTGCCAATGCAGGAGACATGGCTTTGATCCCTGGTCTGGGAAGATCCCACATGCCATGGAGCAACTAAGCCCATGAGCCTAGTCTCTAGAGCCCAGGAACCACAACTACTGAGCCCACATGATGCAACCACTGAAGTCCGCCTGCTCAAGAGCCTGTGCTCCGCACAAGAAAAGCCACAGCAATCAGAAGCCTGTGCACTGCAACCGGAGTGTAGCCCCACTGGCTGCAACGAAAAGCCTGCACAGCAATGAAGACCCAGCACAGCCAGAAATAAATAACAAAATTTTAAAAATACACTTAAAAAAAAAGCTAAATTTGTCCTCCCACACTCGTACATGCATGAGAGTTTCTGAAAAGGTGCACAAGAAAGTTAACAGGGGTAACCTCTGGGGAGTGTGATAGTGGAGGTGGTCAGAGAAGTGAGGAGGCTAATATTTACCTTAATACCTTTCTCTACTGCTGGATTTTATTTTTGTTTGTTTTGTTTTACCATGAATGTGTTTTACGTATTCAAATTATAAAAATAAATCTGCCACCGAATGGAGATTCTGGCCCCAGCCCACCCCCAACACATAAATAGAAACAAAGAGAAGCCTTAAGTCCTCCTGTCCGGGTAAACTATAAATTAGCGAGACTGCCTTTTTGCATAGTTTATGGCCACTGGTCTCATTAATTCACAGTCATCGTGCGGGTGATGACTTGAGGAATCTTACTGGGAAAAGCTAAATTCAATTAGGGCTCTTGGCAGCTCCCTGAGGAAGCTCTGGTATCTTGCTTTTACTTACACAAATTGAGGGCAAACCAAATGGATCCAGACTCTCCCAAAGAGACCCCACCCAGCTCAGAGAGGATGCCCTTGCAGACCCTCCATTAGCGCGAAGTGGAGGGAGATGGGAGAGGCAGAGGCGGGAGGCACTTACACGTGGGCTGGCTGACGCCCGACATCCCTGTGTCAGGCGGGTGTCCTGGCTGCCTCAAACGCTTCCCATGGACACTGTCTCTGCATGGAAGTCAGTCATACGCTCACTTGTCCCCTCAGATCTTTCAGAGCCCTTCTTCCATGCCAGGCACAGAGGAGAAAGCAAACGAAGGCTCTGCCCTCAATGGGCTGACATTCTCGTAGGAATCGCGTACTAAGAATAGATCTCTGTCCTGCCTGCTTCCCGAATTCCTCTCCATCTTCAAGACTGGCTCAAGTTCCCCTCCTCTGAGATGCCTTCCCTAACCATCTGTGCCCTCGGGGGACTGCCTCTTCCCTCTGAACTTTGCCTCTGCCGGGAGTCCACCCAGCCCTCAGCACACAGAGTCCATTTTCTCCAAGCAGACTGGAAGGTCCCGGTGAGCCAGGCCTGGGTCTCTCACTCTTCCTGGTTCCGGATGGGCCACCAAGCTCAGAGCCTGCTGGTGGGTTTCGGCTCATTTCCCTCTACGACCTCAGCTGGAACAGACGAATTAATTAGCTGCCCTCAGTCCTGGCTGGCCAGCCCAAAGCCAGAGCCTCTGTGAGTTTGTCTCTTTGCCTTCTGTGACCTGGTCTCAAATAGGCCCAGCGCTGTGGAAGGGCCAGTCTGGGCTTAGGGGCAAGTGTCCCCCACAAGGGACTGGGAAGGGGACTAGGGAAGGAATAGGACTTCTTCTGAATCTCGCTCAGAGCTGCTTAAGGATGCTATCTTTTCAGGAAAGCTCTTGACTGGGTAATTTGGGGAAACTCCAGGCTCTCATCAAGTCAGTGTCAGAACTCAGGGGTCATGTCTGACCTAACAGACCCCCAAACTGGCCTCATATGTTGATAGAACTTTAGGGGGTAAGGAAATGAAGTCAGCACGATCTCAGGGAAGGGGGTGGGGGCAGCCCACTGATCCGAGCCCAATTCAAAACCTAGTTCAGTTAAAATTAGATTAGCCTATAAGATTAAAAATACCCACATGTAATCACGGGCTGCCTTAAAGTACCAGTTGATGTTTGTCGGCATCTAAAGAGATGGTCGGGCCCAGCGCGGTGTGTGCAGACAACCTTGGGGAGACGTGTCTGACTCAGACGTTTGCAGGGGCAGTGAGCGCTGCAGAAGGAGGCCCACACAGGCGATGGATGACTCAGGGATAACCCAGGTCCTGGGTTTGCTGAGTGAGCCTTCTCTCCCCACCACGGAAGGAAAGGGGGGAGGTGGGGGAGGGCAGGGAGACAGGAGGAGGGAGGGAGAGAGGCAGGCCTGCCAGCCAGCTGCACACAGGCTGGCATTCCGAAGGGAGCCCAGGTCCCTCCCGTGTTTCCGAATGCCACCACTTCCGAGAAGGCCTCTTTGCTTCACAGCGAGGCTTTGCAGGGAACGGGGGCGCACAGTTTTACCACCCCCTCAACCCAAGAAATGATCCACAGAGAGCAGCCAAGACTTGCAATGCCTTCATTCCCTCCCTATTTTAAAATGATCATGGGAAAAAGAAAACTTTTGAACTGAAAGGGAATCAGGGCATGATGATGGAAAGAACACAAGCTCCAAAGTTACACAGATCTGAGCTTCAACCCCAGTGCTTTCCAGCTGGGCAATATCTGACACAGTGTCTCCAACAGGAGCTTGATATGTGACGGCTCACATAATTAACAAGTATTTAACATAAATACTGCGAATGAGGCAATGAGGGCTCAGAGAAGAGCACCTTGCCTAAAAGGTCACACAAGCGGCAAAAAGCTGGAACCAGATCTCAGGTCTCTCGACTTTCCCTCTTCTGCCCCATCCCACGTGTTTTCTGCTATAATTCACTCCTCTGCCTCTCCTTTCTCCTCCCAGAGGGCCTACAACACATCAAGGGAAAGGGAAAGCTCTCCATTTCAAAAGCTTGCTGCTCCACAGACTAGGAGAAGGACAGACTCCAAAGCTGAGTCAGCCTTCACACGCTCACGCTCTTTCTTCATACAAATACTAGGCGTGTGTGAGGGGTCAAGGACTTGGAGTTGAGGTGGCCTGGGCTCCAGAGCAACCCAAACCACCATGCTCCTTTCGCCCTTCCTTCCTCCAAGAGGAAACTGTCCCTCCTGTCAACCGTTCAGGTTACCAACAGGGATGCGTCTGGTCATTTACTCTAGCTAAAGCCTCTTGGGACCTCCGGTCTCCCTTTGTCTTCACAATGACCTGACCAGGCAGGAAAGAGGACAGGGTTTTGGGTTATAAGTCTGGGGACTGAGTCCTTACTTGTTAAGTGACCTGCTTGAGGTTTCCTTAGATGTAAAATGACATCTGGTACATCAGATGTCATTAGTGGTACATCAATACCACTTGCGAGGGACTTCCCTGGTGATCCAGTGGCTAGGACTCCATGCTCCCAATGCAAGGGGTCTGGGTTCGATCCCTGGTCAGGGTACGAGATCTCGCATGTCGCAAGTAAGAATTTTCATTCCACAACGAAAACTGAAGCTCCCTGTGTGCTGCAACTAAGACCCAGTGCAGCCAAATAAATAAATATTAACGAAAACAAAAGCACCACCTGCTATTCTAGCCCACAGGACCACTGAGAAGATCAGAATTAAACAGTGTATATGCAAGTGCTTTGGAAACAAGTTACAATACTAATGAGAATCAGTACTAAACTCCACATGCCTTAAAGGGCTAAAGACAATTGTGCCACCTGCTCTCAACACAGAGCCTGCCTCTCTGGGGACCCTGCTGGGCCCCAAGGGTAACCCAAAGCAGCCCAGCACCCTTCCCACCCAGAGGCAGGAGACGGTAATCACAAGGTTAGCCACCCCTGCTGGCAAAAGGAAATGACCCTCTAATTGGTCCTCCCCCGTCCAAGCAGGGAAGAAGCACTCTGGATCAGACCACTGAGAGAACAAATAGACGGCAGGCAGGGTCGCTAGCAGAGGACAAGGGATAGGCCCAGCCCTGCGGGATTCAGGTGCACACATGCAGGCTCATGGGGACAGAGGATGCCGGCACAGAACCCCGATGGCTCTCTGAGTGGAGGGAGAGAGCTCCTGCCATCAACAAGTGCCAGCCCCTAAGGGGTGAGTGCTCAGTCACTAAGTCATGTCCGACTCTTTGCAATCCCATGAACTGTAGCCCGCCAGGCTCCTCTGTCCTTGGGATTTCCCAGGCAAGAATACTGGAGTAGGTTGCCATTTCCTTCTCCAGGGGATCTTCCTGACCCAAGGATCGAACCCGCGTCTCCTGCACTGGCAGGCAGATTCTTTACCATTGAGCCACCTGGGAAGCCGCCAGCTCCGACAGGGAGTACTAAAATCCCCGCTAGCAGGTGTGGTGAGCTGGGCAGCTACTCCCTGCAGAGGCCAGGCATCTGCTGAGGGGAACGTGAGGGTGGGAGATGCAGCTGTACCCTGAGAGGAAGCTGTACCATGACTCAAGTAGACAACGGCAGCTCCACATCACAGAGGATAAGCCCTCTGAGCTGTTTCCTCATCTGCGAAACAGAGATAGCCTTTATCTCATCCAATTTTAGTAAGAATTAAACGAGATTACTTCTGCCTGACACTACTCTGCATATACTCAATAAATGGTAATTCTTTTTAAAACACACAGCCCCCCCAGCAGAAGAGATGTCACAGGGCAGGCTAGGCCGGACGCCAAAGTTGTGGATAAACAATACGGGATACGGCTTTGGGGGAGAAATGAAAGCAATGGCTGTGGGCTGGAGTGGCCTGGGAAGACCGCCCAAAGGGGAGGAACCTGAACAGGCCCTGAAAAGCCGCCACAGCGCTGGACTCTGTGCTGGGCATCCCACATTTGGCCTCTGTCTCAATGCTGGAAGAAAGAGAAGGCATCCTCACCCTCCGGATGAGGCAAGTCAGGTTCAGAGACACCAGGTGCCTGGTCACGCAGGTACCAGGGACAGAGCCTCGACTTTGTGACCTTGTCTGTCCTTCCCACCAGAACTAGAGGGGGAGCGGCCGCAAGGGGCAGGACAGAGAGGAGAGGGGCATCTCATGGGGGCTCAGCTGAGTGAAGCCCAAGCCACACGACCAGCAGAGGCCCTCCAAGTGTCCTGGAGCCCCGGGACCCAGGGCTCCTACCTGAACTCCCTCCTAGGCCCCAGCTGACCTCCCCACACTGTCCCGCGGGTATTCTGCTGTTTCTTCCCAAAGAGAAAAAGGTCACCTTTTCCTTTTTGGAGAGTTCCACCTGGGCTTCTAGGGACAGTTTCAAGGTGACCTTTAAGTTGTTCCTCTCTCCTTCTGAGAAGTGAGAGAAGCGAGTTCTAGTCTTACACAGGAAACCAGCCGTTGGGTCTGATATCCACATGTGTGAACTGGGCAACAACGACTCCCATCTCCCCTCCTCACAGACCTGTTCTGAGGAGGACACGTCAGGACGCACCTTGCAAAGACCAAAACCAAGAAAAGCTATAAGCTGTGAAGGGACAAAGGAAGGCTTTTTTTTTTTTGTCTGCGGTCAGGAGACGAGTTGAATCCCTGCTTCACAGGCTGCCAGGAGCTGGACGTGGGTGAACAACTGTATGGGGTGCCAGTGGAGAGCTGGGTTACAGCGAGGCGCTCCCTTGAAACACACACAGGACTGGGAGCCAGGTAAAGAGAGAGACAAAGCGGGATTCATGCAGGGTCCAAACCCCAGTGTGGGGTGGGGTGGGATGCGGAGTGGTCCTACCCAGGGCTTGGAGTCGTTCTCACAGTTCTCCCAGTGGGCTCACCCCCCACTCACATCACTAGGCGCTCCCCACGAGGAAAAAGGCAAGAATCTCTGACTGTCGGGCTTCCCTTGTGCCTCAGCTGGTAAAGAATCCGCCTGCAATGCGGGAGACCTGGGCTCAATCCCTGGATTGGGAAGATCCCCTGGAGAAGGAGACTGTCAGAGAGACAGGAAAGGCCCAAGAAGGGAAGAGACTTGCCCCATGTCACCCACTGAGTCACTCAGAAAGAACCCAGAAGCATCTCCTCTAGAACTTCAGCTCTAGGGCCTTCCCCAGGAGGTCCAGGGGTTGACTCTGTGCTTCCACTGCAGGGGGCACCGGTTCAATTCCTGGCTAGGAACTAAGATTCCACGTGCCACACCTGTGCGGCCAAAATAACTTTTTTAATAGCATCACTTTATTATTATTTTTAAATTTATTTATTTATTTTAATTGGAGGCTAATTACTTTACAATATTGTAGTGGTTTTTGCCATACATTGACACGAATCAGCCATGGGTGTACAGGTGAAGAATTGTTTTTTAATCTTAGGCTCTAACGCCATCCGCCCTCGGCCAGTGTCTACCTGAGGCTCAGCTCCACGACCAGGACAAGCGTAGAACTGCACACAGAACCTTCTGTTCTTAAAGGAGAGGTGACGTGCAAGGGAAGCAGCTGTCACAGATGACAGAATGAGGCCTCCAACAGGGCGCCTACCTACGCTGGAGCGCTGAGAGAAGGGGCAAGACCCCAAGATGAACTCCAAGGCTCCAGAGCGTAGTAGAGAGGGAGCATGGCCTCGGCCGCCCAGCCCACCCCCGGAGTCAGCTGGCACCATGTTCCTTCCCCACAGGACCTGCTTAAGCGAAAGGAAGAATAAAGTCGGTGGGACTGACTTTCAGTCCTTCCTGAAACCTGAAGGAGGGGCTCCTGGCGGCAGCCTAGGCCGAGAGATCCGTAATCCTCCAGCCTCCGAGGAAGGCTCTAGGAGGCTGAGGTGGGGAGGCGTTTACCTGAGGTGGTTGAACTACAAACAGGGGTGGCTGCGCCTCACTGAGTGCTTCCTGTGAGCACAAAGGCAGCTTCAGGCGTGTTAATTTCTGTCCTCACCACGTCAGCAGCACCATAACTAGATACTAGTATTTCCCCCTTTTTATACTTGAGAAAACTGAGGGTCAGAGAGGGTAAGGGGCAGAGGGGTGCCAACCTCAGTTCAACACTGCAAAGGGGCGGGGGAGTTCCCTGGTGGCCGAGGGGTTAGGACTCCAGGCTGACTGCTGCAGCCTCGGTTCAGTCCCTGGGTGGGGAACTGAGATCCCTCAAGCTGTGTGGCCAAAAAACAAACAGCCAAACAAAGAGGGGGAAATGGGCTTTCGCTTTTGGCCACCTGAACAGGGACCCTTAAGATCACCTTTCTCTCTACTCTCTTCCCCAGGATGGCCAGGTGTGAGGGCACCTCTGTTTCCAGAGGCAGAAAAACGTCCTGTCAAAGCAGACACACAGTCTCTCGCAACTGCAAAGGCCCTCAGAGATCATATCCAGCATCCTCACTTTTACAATGGGAAAACTATGGCCCAAGGCTGAATGACTTGCCAGGGTTACCCAAGTCAGTGGAATGGCAGAAATGTCAGACCTGGAAGAAGCCACAAAGATCAACTGACAAGTGGAGAGGCGTCACTGGCCCAAGGTCACAAGGGAGACGGGACATAAGGCCAAGTTTCCTAACTTCTAGGCTGATACCCGTGTCATGGCACCGCCTCTGCCAACTGCCCGGGGCCTCGGCACAGTTTTGGCGGGGACAAATCAGGCCAAACCTGGTCCCATTGGGACTGGAGTTAGGCCTGCACAGACAAACTCCTGACTGTCCAGAGTAGGAGCTTAGTGGTCATGCTGTCGACCTACCAGAAGTCACTGAGACCCACCGCGCATGCACTAGTCCCCCAGCCCCCCGCCCCATGCCCTAACACAATGCCAGGTGCGGCTGGGAGGTGACGGGGTTGGAGAGAGGAGGAGGGCAATTTATAAATAGTGCCTGTGAGGCCTCTTCCCGGTCTCACACAGGCAAATGACACATCAGTCACTTCAGGTTCTTACAGCAAAATAGGACACAGGGGCTTCAGGATTCAATGGATATGGTCAAATTTAGAGATTCTTGCCAGTTTCACAGGTGGGCGAGACTTGCAGAAAAAAGCTCAGTTTGTTCAAGGTCATGTGTTTGTCAGAATCAGTACACACGACTCCCCTCGCCCCGGCCTTGATTTTTTTTTCCCGGCTGCCATCAGGGGATAGGTGCTGGTGGCCCAGCCCCATGTACAGGCCTGCCACAGTCACAGCACCAAAGCCCTGAATCAGGAAGCCAGCTCCTAGATCTGTAACGACAGAAGCACCCGAGCCCTCCTGCAGCATGTTCCGGAGCCTGCCTCATACCAGCCTGGCATCGCCCTCAGCTCCCGCGTGTCCTTGGGAGAGCTGCAAGGATCCTGCCAAGAATCACAAACTCTCCAAACCCAAACCAGCAGAGTCCGAGGCCCTCGTGCCTTCCACAGCTGGCTGGGGGCTAAAAAGGTAAAGGCGGATGTCAAAGCCCCCCAGGACACCACTTCCAGGGACTTCTGGGTTGGACAGGCTCTGGTGAGCTCCAGCAGCATCTGGAGCATCTATTAGCTGGAGCATCTCCAGCATCTATCACCCAGCAGAACAGAGTGCCCAGACCTAGCGGGGAGACAGCCTCTGGAGGGGAACCACTTTTCTGTTTCCTTCTTCCAAAAAGAACATTTCAAAGTCTCTTCATATCAGAACATCCTGAGCTTCTCCACCCGTCCCTCTCCCACTTGGCTGAGTAGCAGGCAGGCCACCATGACTGGCCCGGCTGGACAGCACTTTGAGACACTGCAGGGTGCAACCTGGAGGTGAGCCTGACCGTGCTCCACTCCCCCTCCCCCGCCTCAAACCAGACTTCAGGAATTCCCAAGGCCCCCTGTCCCATAAACTGTATAAAGAATGGCATTCCCGGGCAGGAAACTGACTCAGGGGCTCCTGACCAGCCTGGGCAGGCAGAGCTGACGGATAACACTCCCGGGATGAAGGAAGGAAGGTGAGAATACAGTGATGCCTCATCTTCCACCACACCTGTAAGTCTCCAGCACACACGTTGCCCACTCTACTCAAACTCCTTAGGCAAACCAAGTAGAAAGATCCTCCGTCCTGAAACAGCCTTCCATGAAGCATGTAATTACAATGGTGGCTGGTGACAGAGCAGACTGTGTCACTTGCTGAAGACACGCCTGTCTCACACACACACACAGCTGGGCACCTGGCTCCAGAGGAGACCTGCCAGGCCTGGAAGCCTCGCTGAAAGTACCTAGGACCAGAAGCATCCTCCAGTCCTGCTCTCTCCCGTGAACAATACCCTGCTCCCATGTGAGGAGGCCGCAGAGCTCAAGTTTGAGAAGCATCAGGATGGCCGGATGGAGGCTGCCTACTATACAGGAGCAGTCCAGACCCTCATTCCTGGGCAGCTTCAAGTGGTAAGGATGGGCAACAGGCTCATCAGTTAGGTGACAGCGGAAGCATCGGGGGCGAGGTGGACTTACCTATCTTCATGAGGCAGGCCAGTAGGATCCAGAGGGCGATTTCGAAGGGTATGCGCACGTGTTGGTAGTCGATGCCCAGGACTGGAAAGGCCTTTCGAGCCTTTGGGCTATGTTCAGCGAAGGAATGGTTAACAGGGCGGCTCTCGGGGGCGAGCTCCGGTGGGGCGGTGGTGACATCCCCAATTGAGCGTTCCCGGGGCGGCTCTGAGCCTCTGATGGTGCTGGCGGTAGGGCTGATCTGGAGGCCATAGCTTCTGAGAACGGGTAGCAGCCCCACCAAGGCTACCACCACAAGCAACGAAGAGAAGATTCGAGGCGGAGGGAGGCCACTGGCGCCAGGCCACAGAAGCATCCCGCTGCTTACCCACCCCCCCCGACCCTTAGCAAAATGAGAGTAAGACCTGGGACATAGGTAGCAAGGGTCAGCAGGAGGGGGCAGGAGAGACTCTAGACAAAGTTCATGTTTGAGAGATGTGTTTTTGTGGAAGCAGTCCTCTGGAGGTGGAAAGAAGGCTGGGTTCCTGATCTAGAACGCCAAACTGGGGAAGAGGGACCAGGACCTATTTAGGACCATAAGAAGAGACCAAAAGGTTTGGAACTCCAGGCCTGGGAAAGAGGGTGGGGGAGGGGAGAGGCGGCACCCTAGGGACAGAGGAAGGAATAGAATGGGGGGTACCCCAGGCAAGGAAAAGGGAAGGCGGGGACCCTCTGCTGAGAAAAGTGGCTGAGCTGCTGGGACTCTTGCTAAGGGAAGGAGCAGAGAGCCTGAGCTAAAAGAAGGGGATCGAAGGGGGTGGGACCCAGTCCAGGAAAAGAAGAAAGGGAGCTGAGAGCCCAGGCTGCGAGGAAGGAGTGAAACCAGAGAGCGGCCGGGAGCTTCCCCACCCAAAGAAGAACCCGGGTGCAGGCGCGCCGGGCTGAGATTCCGGGGAAATGGAGGGAGGCGGAAGGCGGAGGCAGGCGGCCTGGAGAAAGGGCGCCTTGGCGCGGGCTGGGGGCGGCTCGCGGTGGGCCAGCAGCGAAACGCCCCTCCTTGCGGCCCCGGCGCGGTGCTGCGCTGCGCCCCGGCCCAGCTTCAGTTTCTCCGCATCCAGCTCCGCTTCCAGTTGCAGCCCCGGCCCTGGCACCGGCGGCGGCTGACTGCTGTCTACTGAGCGCTGTACTGCCACTTATAGGCACCAGCGAGCAGCCGGCGCTGCGGGCTAGAAGGACCTGTCAGTGCCCGCGCGATGCAGCGACCCCTGTCGCCGAGGAAAGAAAGTATCGCGTCGAAAGAGAAGGGAAGAGTCAGAGATAGCCAAAGTCCAGCATCTACAGAGATTCTAACTTTAAAAAGGGTAAAATGCTCTGCTAATTACAAAGCGCTGTTCACATCCACCTTCGCAGTCTCATGGAGACTTCCCAGGAAACGTGAATGATGTTTTATTGTCTTAGACATTTAGTTACCATGTGACCTTGAGCAAATTACTTAACCTCTGTTCCACAGCTATCTCATCTGAAAAAGTGAAGATAACAGGAGTACCTATACCTGTTGTAGTCAAGTATGTTGTGTTAGTGGTTTAGTCGTGCCCGACTCTTCACAACTCCATGGACTGCAGCCCACCAGGCTCCTCTGTCCATGGGATTTTCCAGGCAAGGATACTGTAGTCGGTTGCCATTTCCTTCTCCAGAGGATCTTCCCAACCCAGGGATCGAGCCCTGGTCTCCCACACTACAGACAGAGTCTACCAACTGAGCTACCAGGGAAGTCAGTAGTAAAGTATATGTGATGACTAAATGAGATAATCTATGCGAAGTGTTTAGAATGGAGCCCAGGATGTGAAACCATGATTATGCCTCCAGCTTTGCAGATGAAGAAACAGGTCAAGAGAGTTCCTTGGCTAGTATGAAAATAGTTATGTTGATTTTCTAGGACCGCTGTAACAAAGTTCCACAAACTGAGTGGCTTAAAGAATAGAAACTTATTGTCTCATATACTGGAGTTTAGAGTCTGAAGTCAAGGGGTCAGCAGAGGACTTCTGAGGGTTCTGAGGAAGAATCTCTTCCAGGTCTCTCTCCTAGCTTCTGGTGGTTTGCAGCAATCTTTGATGCTCCATGGTAACGCCAATCTTCACTTGGTGATCTCCCTGGGCCTCTGTCTCTGGGTCCAGGATTTCCTCTTTTTACAAGGGTTCCTGTCACACTGGATTAGGGACCCACCCTAAAGACCTATTGGGCTTCCCTGGTGGCTCAGATGGTAAAGAATCTGCCTGCAATGTAGAAGCCCCCAGGTCGATCCCTGGGTTGGGAAAACCCCCTGGAGAAGGGCATGGCTACCCACTCTAATATTCTTGCCTGGAGAATACCATGGACAGAGGAGCCTGGCGGGCTACAAAAGAGTCGAACACAATTGAGTGACTAACACACACACACACACACACACTAACGACTTCATCTTAGTTTGCTCATCTTCAATAACCCTGTTTTCAAATAAGTCCATATTCGCAGGTGCTCGGGGTTAGAAACAACATCTTTGCAGAGGACACAATTCAACCCACGGCAGGGGTGGAACTGAGATTTGAATGTATATGTGATTGTGTATTGATTGGAATTGGTAAGATTCAAGTGATCATGGTTGTACACTGGAATCCTTGGAAAGCTATGAAAAACTACCACTGCCTGGGACCTTCAGAGGTTCGTAGCCAGAGCCCAAGAGTGGTGGACAGTTTTTCAAAAGATTCCCCAGGTGATTCTAGTGTACAGCTAGGATTGAAAACTATTGAAAATACTGAAATGCCAACCCTGTTTTTCAGAAGAGTAAATCAAGGCCAAGGAAGTTGAAGTGATTACCTTGAGATCACAAAATGATTTCAAAGGGGCTCGGTTCAGTTTAGCAACTGCTTATGGGCTTCTTGACAAGGATTTCATGTTAGGCTTTGGCAACACAGACATAATGGGGAGGAAGGAGGCGGCAGTGATTGGGAGGGGGCACAAAGTAGGTACAACAAGGGCTTCTAGGGGCTGATACTGTTCCCTTTCTTTCTTGGGTGGTGGATACAAAGGTTATACTGTGATAACCCACCGAGTGCTCATGATCTGTGCACTTTTCATAAGATATGCTCTCCTTTCACAAGAAGGTATATTCCAATGATACGAGAGTGATGTGATTGTGACTGAAGGTGCCAACGTTAAACCGATTCTCTGCACTTCACATTCTCCTGGCACAGGTCCAGCTACTTGCGAGATGACAGAAGAGCCCAGAAGAGCCTTCAGAGAAAGCCAAGGGCCTTGTGTCACCTGACAGCAGATGAAAGGATAACATCAGCTATAATGGAAATAACCGAAGAGAAGAAAAGCGTGTGGGGCAAGAATGAGAACGATGGCATTATGCCTCACAGCGGTTCAGTCCTAAACAGTTTACACCCAAGTTCTCCAGGTTTATCAGTGTACCGAGTCCTGTTGCTCAACGGTAGCCATTACTCTCATTTCCATTTTACAGATGGAGAAAAAGTGAAGATTTAAACATAAAGCCATTTGGCCAAGATAACACAGCTGTTAGATAATAGATCCAGGATTTAAGTTAGTTTTCTTACATCTTAATCCAGAGCTCTTGCAAAACACCACAGGTTCAATACAGCAAAAAGAAGGGCAAATGTGGGGTTAGTGGAGGGACTTTATGCAGGTGACATGGAGAGGGAACCCTGAGACCTTTCCAGCTTTTTTTTCCCCATGCCACACAGCTTGCAGGATCTCAGTTCCCTGACCAGGGCTTGAACCTGGGCTGCGACAGTGAAAGTGCCGAATCCTAACCACTAGACCATCAGGGAGCTCCCAGTTCTTTCCAGTCTTGAGGGCAACATTCCCTCCTCACTCTCTGACTCATCACTCCAGTCTTCAGTCAGTCCTTGGGTACCAGCCTGGGAAGTAGCAGATCCCGTGAGGACCAGGAAATACCAGCCCTGAGATCCTCTGCAGCCTGGAGAAGGTTGCACCAACATGGCAGTGCCAAGAAAGAGCCCTTGGGAAAAACCACCTGGGACAACCAAGGCCCAGCCTGGACCACACAGTAGAACAGAAAAGTTAAGGTTACGAATCTAGCCAGACTGTGGGCTTCCCTGGTGCTCTGGTGGTTAAAATCTGCCTGCCAGTGCAGGGGACACCGGTTCCAAGCCTGGTCTGGAAAGATCCTACATGCCGAGGGGCAACTAAGCCCTTGTGCCACAGCTACTGAAGCTCGTAGGCCTAGACTCTATGCTCTGCAACAAGAGAAGCCACCACAGTGAGGAGCCCATGCACAGCAATGACGAGTAGCCCCTGCTCGCCACAACTAGAGAAAGCCGGAGAACAGCAACCAAGACCCAGCACGGGCAAAAATAAAATACATAAATCATAAAAAAAAAAAAAAGAGTCTAGCCAGAGTCTAGGTTCAGATCCCCACATCACCACTCAGTAGTTAGAAGACCTTGGGTAAGTCAGTCGACCTCCCTGTTTCACAGTTTCTTCCTCCATCACGTGCGGGCAACAACAATGCCAGTCTCATGGGGCTGTTATAAGATCTTAGCCAATGTACATGTGGAACTCAGGGCAGCACACAACAGTACCACTTATATTTACCGTCTGTATCTTCATTTACATGCACTGAGGGCCTCAAATGTAGACTTTTGGTGTTAGGGCCACATTCAGACACAGAAATGCTGGCTAGAAAAAAATCCCTCACATCTGAGAAACTGATCATCAGACCACAACCCCTGTGGCATGCTATGAGTTTAATAATTTCTTAAAATTATATTTTGAATTTAATAATTTTAGATAAATTATATTGTGTATTCTGCATGTTAAAAGCATGATCTTGTTAAAAGAAAGAAAGAAAGTGAAGCTGCTCAGTTGTGCCTGACCCTTTGTGACCCCACGAACTGTAGCCTGCCAGGCTTCTCTGTCCATGGGATTTTCCAGGCAAGAACACTGGAGCGCGTTGCCATTTCTTTCTCCAGGGGATCTTCCCAACCCAGGGATCAAACTCAGGTCTCCCGCATTGCAGACAGACTCCTTACTGTCTGAGCACCAAGGAAGTCTATCTTGTTAAAGGTCATCAGTTAATATATGCTGCAATACTTGTAACCCCATTTTGGCAAGTCCTATTGTGTTACTGTTACACGTTCTCTTGACTCACAGGGGCTGTGTCTCTGCAGACTCCTCTCCTGCAGATCCAGAACCATCTCTAGATGCCTGGCCCTGGGCAGCATCTCCCCTTGTTTAGGCCATGTCTGTCCCTCTGTGCTCCTCCTTCAATCATTTTGGTAAAAGTAATGGGAACTTGGGCCTACTCCATCACATCCCTCAAGCCTTTATGCAAATCCCCCTTCTGGTTGTCCAGTCTACCTTGACCCTAGGGGACATAGGGTCAATCCCTGATCCAGGAACTAAGATCCCACGTGCCCAAATTAAGATCCAGCAAAGCCAAATAAATTTTGAGTAGTGGGGATTTTATGGAATTGCTATAGCTATGACAGATAAGTAGCAAACAACGTGTCATACTTGGAAAAGATCCTCTGAGCCACTTACTAGCTGTGCATCATGAGGAAGTAAGGTTTTGTCTCTGTCATTCAGTTTATTCATGTATATAAAAGGGGGGTGAGGACTGAATATATGCCTTGAAGGTTAGTGCAAATATTAAGTAGCTGATATATTATTACACAAAGCTCAGTTTATTGCATATTGTTGGTACTCAGTAACTGATTTCACCTCCTTCTTTGCTTTGTTATTTGACATCACAGCCCTGCAAGGCCCTCTTCTTCCATCACGGACTCCACTCCAACCATGCGGCCTCCTTGCTATTTCTCACACAGTGCCAAGCACACTTCTGTCAGTGCCTTAGTGCTTGCTGTCCCTTCTGCCTGGAATACTCTTCTCTAGCTATCCACTTGGTCCACTCCATCACATCCCTCCACAAAACCCTCCACATCCCATCACTTCTGCAAATCCTCCTCAGTGTGGCCTGCAAATGTGTTAGTCACTCAGTCATGTCTGATTCCTTCCCAGCCCATGGACTTAGCCCGCCAGGCTCCTCTGTCCTTGGAATTCTCCAGGCAAAAATACTGGAGTGAGTTGCCATCCTCTTCTCCAGGAAATCTTCCCAACCCAGGGATCGAACCTGGGTCTCCATGGCAGGTGGATTTTTTACTGTCTGAGTCAATGTGGCCTACTACATGATAATGCTAACTAATAATGACGTTTCCCCAGCCTGATCACTGCTGCCACTCCCACTCAGGCCCAGCCCTCACTCTGCTGCTTTTTTTTTTTCCATAGCAATTTTCACTCACATATGGTATAATAAACCTACTTACTATATTTGTTGTTTACTACCATTACCTCCTTAGGTTGCAAACTCCAGGAGGGCAAAAGAGGCTGAATGAATGAATGAGCGAATGACATTATTTGCACCTGAGAAAACCAAGTTCCAAGGGGAGACTCACTTGTGGCCACAGAGCTGGGAATAAGGGGAACCAGGTGTGAATTCAGGTCTGTCTGACTCTGAAGTCCAAGTTTTTCCAACTTCTTTGGGCTGTTGGCCACCATGAAGATACGTTGCATGCTAGGCAACCAGGAGAGAGTTACTGGTAAGAAGGTAGAATTTGTGACTGAGTGATTGGCTTTGAAGCTAAATTCTTTTCTTCAGATATTTATTTATTTATTTGACCACTCCAGGTCTTAGTTGCGGGACATGAGATCTTTAATTGTAGCATGTGGGATCTAGTTCCTGGACCAGGGATTAAACCCAGGCTCCCTGCATTGGGAGCTCGAAGTCTTAGCTACTGGGCCACCAGGGCAGTCCCTTAAGCTAAATTCTTAATTCACTCAATAAACTTTTAGCACCTACTATGTGCAAGTCCTTGTGCTTCCTGCTGTGGGAGACTGGACAATGAATCTGGTTAACACCCATCCGTGAACCTGAGACTCTCATATCCACTCACAGACCAGAAGTCCTATGGGCACTTCCATCTCCACAGGTACTAATCACAGCCCCAACCTTTCCCTGAACTTGCTACCACTCCACCTTCTCAGGTACAGATTGCTTAGCCTTGCTGGAGACGTTAGGATTTAGTAAGCCAGAGGAGAAAGGCACAGGGTTTGAATTTTATGAGCCCTTGGAAGATTTTGATGCAGGTGGTCCTGTCCACACTTCAGAAAACTCTAGCCTGAATGGTTAAAGGACATTTTTTATTGTTCCCACACCCTCCACAGTTTTCAGGGAGAACGTTCTGAGCCATGCCCCTCCCCCCACCGCATTCTTGACATGGCACTCAAAGGCCTTCACACCTTCAGGCCCACAAACATTTTTCCCTGCTCTAATTATTTATATATTGTAGTTAATTAATTTATACGTTGGACTGCAGAGGGTTTTTGTGGCTGCACGTAGGCTTTGTCTAGTTGTGGTGAGCCGGGGGCTATTCTCTGTTTGCAGTGCACGGGCTTCTATTGCGGTGGCTTCTCTTGTTGCCAAAGCATGGGCTCCAGGCACGCGGGCTTCAGTAGCTGTGGCACACGGGCTTAGTTGCTCTGCAGCATGTGGAATCTTCCCAGACCAGGGATCAAAGCCATGTGCCCTCATTGGCAGGTGGATTCTTAACCACTGGAGCACCGAGGAGTGTGTGTGTGTTAGTTGCTCAGTCATGTCCGATTCTTTGCAACTCCAGTGACTGTACTGTAGCCCGCCAGGCTCCTCTGTCCGTGCAATTCTCCAGGCAAGAATGCTGGAGTGGGTTGCCATGCCCTCCTCCAGGGGATCGTCTTGACTCAGGAATCAAACCTGGGTCTCCTGCATTGGCAGGCAGATTCTTTACCATCTGAGCCACCAGGGAAGTCCCTTCTAATTATCTTTAAGGGGGACTTTCCTGGCGGTCCTGTGGTTAAGATTCCTTGGAAATTTGAAAGTGTAAAGATAATATAGCAAACATCAAAATGTTCACCTTTCTGAATTATTGGGTGTTACAGTTTGTTCTGTTTGCCTTCATTTTTTAAAAGATATATCTGTATTATTTCATCAGATTTTAAAGTCTCTTTGAACCTTCACTGACAAGGTTATAGACAAGGTTATATTATAAGAATGTAGTATGGGGGACTTCCCTGGTGGTCCAGTGGCTAAAACTATGCTCCCAGTGCACAGGGCCCAGGTTCCATCCTTGCTCAGGAAACTAGATCCCACATGCCACAATTAAAAGACCCCACATGCCACAACGGGCATAACCAAATAAATGAATAAGTAAAAAAAAAAAGAATGTAATGTAGGATTTCCTGGTGATTAAATCTCAGTGCTTCCAATGCAAAGGGTATGGGTTTGATCCCTGGTAGGGGAACTAAGACCCCACAGGACACTTGGAAAAATAAAACACAGTTAATGTACATCAACCTCTACCAATGACAGGAAACTTTATCATGAATGTGATGCACTATTTTGACACTTTAACACACTGCTGTTCACCCACACTTCCTTCCAGCTGTGGTCAAACACTTGAGAGAATTATCTGTACTGCCTGTATCATTTCTCTTCTCTCTGACTCTCAAATCTGATCCAATTAGATTTTAACCTCTACATACTCTACCTAAAGCCACTCTTGTCAGTGTCACTAATGACCACTGTAGGACAAGAAAAATCTCTTCTTCTGCCCCCAGATCTCTTCCTATACCCATGCAGCTGGGGCTGCATAAATTAGACTGTCCAAAGACAGACCAACAAGAGAAAAGCAAATAGAAGTTCATAAACATGTGCAGCATATACCCAGAGATGAATAACTCAAAGATTTAGTTAGAGCTTGGGCTGATATAACATCTTAGCAGAAGAATGAAATTTTTAGAGATATGACAAGAGAAAGAAAAAGATCTGACTCTAGGGGCAGGTAAAGAATCTGCCTGCAATGAGGGAAACTGGGGTTCGATCTCTGGGTTGGTAAGATCCCCTGGAGAAGGGAAAGGCTACCCACTGCAGTATTCTGGCCTGGAGAATTCCATGGACTGTATAGTCCATGGGGTCGCAAAGAGTCGGACACAACTGAGCGACTTTCACTTTCACTAGGGGCAGCAAATTGTGGAAAGGCAAATCAAAGAAAATGATGGTAGATAAAGGATAGTCAGTAAAACTTGTTTCTGATGATTTTCTGTCCCTCCTGGTAGAGACAGGAGTTGGGACAACTTTATGAATGTGTGTCCTGCTTTTATGCAAATGAGGGTATAGGGCAGAGAGCCTTTCTTCTATCTGCTTCTTCTCAATTGCCTTTAGCTCAAAACAATCCTTGTGCCAAAGTGGCATATTTGAGGATGGCACATTCTGCCACCCAGCACCTCCATGATGCTTGATCAAATGGTCATTTCTCAATGCTCATCTTTCTTTCCCTATCGGCAGCCTTCAACACATTTGATCACTTGATCCTTCTTGGAACGCTTTCTTCAACTAGCTGGCTCTCTCTTCTCAACTGGCTGGCTCCCTTTCCTGGCTTTTCTCCTGGTTTTCCTCCCGCCTCTCTGGCTGTTCCTTCTCAGTTTCCTGTTGCTGAATTCTCCCCTTTCTCCCTTTCCTCCTCCTCAGCTGCAAACTCTGAGTGCTGGGGCGCCAGGGTTCAGTTCTCACATTTTCACTGCTCTATATCTATTTTCATTTCTTGGATGATCTCATCCTTTCTTGTGGTTTCAAATAAAATCTATATGCAGATGAGGCATAGATTTTTATCTCCTCTGCTCAAAACTCCAGACTATTATGTCCAACTGAACGCTCAACGTGTCCAGGTGGTTGTCCAGTAGAAATCTCAAACTCAGCATGTCCAAAACGAAACTCCAGGCCTTCCCACCCCCTCCTCAAACCTGCTTCTCCTATTGTCTTCTCCATTCAGGAAACAATCGCTCTATCTTCCCATTTACGTAGGCCAAAAACCTGAGTCATCCTTGACTCCTTTCCCTCTGTCATGTCAATCCTCATCAAATACCGTCAACTTGATCTTCAAAATATATCCAAAATCCAATCACTTCTTACCACCACCTACTGCTACCACTCCAATGCAAGCTACCACCCGAACCTCTGAGCAATCTCACCTCAACAAAGAGGGATCCCTCTTAAGCCCAAGTCAGATATTGTCACCCCCTGCTCAGACCCCTCCAAGGTCCTCATGACGGATAAGGCCCCACCCAATCTAGCCTCCATCTCTCTCTGGGCTCATTTCTTTTATTCTCATTTCTTTATTCCCTCTGCTTTAGTGACCCTGGCTTCCTTGCTATTTATTTTTCAAACACTCCAGGTTTACCACTCCCCAGAGCCTGTGATCTTGTTGTCAAGGCTGAAATGCGGGTACCCCCAGATACAGGCATGGTTTCCTCTTTCACTTCCTTAGAGTCTTTGCTCAGATGTTATCTCTCAGTGAGGCCATCCATGACCCCCACACTCCCTCTTTGAAGGGTAATACTCCCTTTTCCCTTCCCTTCTTTGTTTTTCTCCACAGCTCGTTCACTGTCTAACTTACTTACCTTCCCTAGAATGGAGCTGCATGAGGAGGGGGAATTCGAGGCAGAGAGTATAATGGTTGGTAGGACAGACTTGAAGCCAGGCTTCCAGGATGTGGTTGCTGTCTCTACCACTGTCCAAGTGTGGTACCCAAGACAAGTTACTGAACTCCATTGCCGCTTGGTGTCGTCATCAGTATGTTGGGGTTAATAACAGAGCCTGTGTCACAACATTTATAGGATAGTAAATGCTGGGCTTCCCACGCGGTGCTAATGGTAAAGAACACGTCTGCCAATGCAGGTAGATGTAAGAGACACAGGTCCTATCCCTGGATCAGGAAGATTCCCTGGAGGAGAAAATGGCAACCCAGTATTCTTGCCTGGAAAATTCCATGGACAGAGGAGCTCGCTACAATCCATGGGGTCGCAAAGAGCCGGACACAACTGAGCACACACACACACACACACACCACATACACCCCTCTTCACCTTTACTTTTTCATTCAGTATTGCATTTTTAACATCTAGCCATATTGATATATAGAAATTTCATTCTTTCCTTTTAGCTGCTATGTAGTAAATATTCCACCATATTTGTAACCTGTATATAATTTGTATGTCTGTCCCCCTGTTGATAGACATTCAAGTTGTTTCAGTTTTATGTTATTGTGGACAATTTGTATCAAAGCCTTTATAAATATCTCTTGGTGTCCAAATGGAATTCTGGATTCCAGGGTTTGTATATTTTCTGCTTTCCTAGACTACATTGCTTCCTACAATACCTTTGACCCTTCCACCTGCAAATATGAGAGAATTATTTTTCCCATATCCTCCTCAATACTTCTTTGAGTCAGACTTTTTATTCTTTGTTAATTTCATGAGTAGGAATAATATCTCATCATTCAAAAAAAAATGTTTATCTGACTGTGCCAGGTCTTAGGTGTGGCACACAGCATCCTCAGTCTTCCCTGCCACATACACAGTCTTTAGTTACAGCCTGCATGGGCTTTAGTTGTGGCATACAAACTCTCTGGGTTTCCCTGGTGGCTCAGTGGTAAAGAATCCCCTTTCCAATGCAGGAGACATAAGTTCGGCCCCTGGGTCAGAAAGATCCCCTGGAGAAAAAAAATGACAACCCACTCAAATATTCCTGCCTGGAAAATCCCATGGACAGAGAAGCCTGCAGGGCTACAGTCCATGGGGTTGCAAAAGAGTTGAACACGACTTAGCAACTAAACAACAACTTAGCAACTAAACAACAGCAACAACAATACGAACTCTTAGTTGTGACATGTGGGATCTAGTTCCCTGACCAGGGAGCAAATGTGGGCTCCCTGCATTGGTAGCAGAGTCTTAGCCACTGGACCACCAAGGAAGTCCCAGTATCTCATCATTTTTTTAAATAAACGTTTTACTTTGGAATACCTTTGTTGTTGCCGTTTAGTCGCTAAGTCCTGTCTGCTGGTACGGAGAAGGCAATGGCACCCCACTCCAGTACTCTTGCCTGGAAAATCCCATGGACTTTTTTGCAACTCTATGGACTTAGCCTGCCAGGCTCCTCTAACCATGAGATTTCCCACACAAGAATACTGGAGTGAGTTGCCATTTCTTTCTACAGGTAATCTTCCCAACCCGGGGGTCGAAACAACATCTCCTGCGTTGCAGGTGGATTCTTTACCACTGAGCCACCAGTATCTTTAGATCTATAGAAAAGTTACAAAGATAGTCAAGAGAGTTCCCAAATACCCTTCAGTCAATCTCCCCTAATATTAGCATTTTACATTACCATGGCAGATTTGTCAAATCTAAGAAGTCAACACTGGCTTATTACTGTTAACTAAAATCCAGACTTTATTCAGATTTCAGTAATGTCCTTTTTCTGTTCCAGGATCCCACCCAGAATACTACATTGTCCTGTTTCTTTAGTTTCTTCTGGTCTGTGACCATTTCTCAGTCTTTCCTTATTCCTATAACCTTGATAGTCCTGAGGAATACTGGTCAGGTATTTTGCAGAAGAAAGTGCAAGTGTTACTTGCTCAGCCAGGTCCAACTCTCAGGGATCCCATGGACTATAGCTTGCCCACCTCCTCTGTCCGTGGAATTCTCCAGGCAAGAATCCTGAAGTGGGTTGCCTTTCCCTTCTCCAGGGGACCTTCCCAACCCAGGGATTGAACGCGTGTCTCCTGCATTGCAGGCAGATTCTTTACCTGCACAAACCACAAACCTAATCCATTTTGCAGAATGTCCTTCAATTGGAGCTAATCTGATGTTTTATTCATGGCTTTCCAGAGGTCATAGATTTGGGGGAAGAGATGAACTACCTTTCTCATCACACCCTACTGGAGGTCACATGCTACCCACATGCCTGATTACTGGTGATGTTATTACCTTTCTTGACTTGGTTAAGGTGGTGTTCCCATGTTTCTTTCACTGTAAAGTTACTATTTCCCTCTTTCCATACTCTATGGTATCTACTCACTTTAATTTGCACTTCCCTCTGCAATCAGGAGTTCTTGTGGGAATTGCCACTTTGTCCTTTGCTTATGTTTCAACTTGTTTGCTTGTTTCTGGTTCTTACTGACTTTAAGGTGTTATTTATATATAAATTGCAATTATCTTCTCCCAGGGAGTCCTTTAGTATTTTAACTTTGTTCATAATGTCTTTTGCCATTTACGTTTTTAATCTTAATTTAATCATATATGCAAATGCTTTCCTTTATTCTTCGTATGTTCTGAACTACCTTTGAACACCCATCCATGACTCACCAATCCCTTAGCAATCTTTGCTTTTCTTGATTTGATTGATGTTGCCCCTTTGCCTCAAATGTCCTTTCTCCTTCCTACTGCCAAGCAAGCTCTTACTTATCTTCAATGCCATAAACCAAATAAAACCTCTATGGGAAGCCCCTCCCAATTCCCCCAGGTAGAATTAGTTGCTCTCTCCACAGTCCTCTCACAATGTGTCCATATCTTTACTAAAGTACATATCTCGGGGGTCCCCCCGTGGTCCAATGGCTAAGACTCCAGGCTCTTGGTGCAGAGGGCTGGGGTTTGATCCCTAGTCAGAAAACTAGATGTCACGTGCTGTAACTAAAGATCCCTCACGCTGCAACTAAGAGTTGGTGCAGCCAAATAAAAAATGAATAAGTAAATAAATAAAATACAAATTATATTGTTTTATTGCTCTTTGCTTAATTGTATGTCTTCTCTCACACTAAATTATTACATGAGGAGTGGAACCCCATGTAGTTCACCTTTCTTTTTTTTATTGTGTTGAAATATATGCAACATTTACCACCTTAGCCATCTTTAAGTGGACAGCTCATGGTATTAAAAACACATTGTTGGGACTTCGCTGGTGGTCCAGTGGTTAAGAAAATGCCTGACAACGCAGGGAACACTGGCTCAATCTCTGGTTGTGAAACCATTTACCTCAGATTGGGACTTGAACCCATGACCTGGGATTAGAACCCAGCCAAACCCAGCTTGGGACTTGAACCCAGTCAAAACCCTGCTTGGGACTTAAACCCAGGTGACTGGAACTCAAACCCAGCCAAAACTCTACCTGGGACTTGAACCCACATGGTTGGGACTCGAACCCAGCCCAAACCCACGGTACCTGGTTTCAGGGCTCAGGTTCTTGATGTCTCATCACAGAAAGAATTCAGTGAGAGACAGAGTGATAGGTAAGAAGTGGATTTATTCAGATTCAGAGAGAAGCACACTTCACAGACAATATGTGGGCCATCACAGAGGGTGAGTGCCGCCTAGAAATGTAGAGTGGTTAGTTTTTATAGGCTGGGCAATTTCATATGCAAATGAGTGGGAGGACTATCTCTGGTATTCTTGTCTGAAGAATCCCATGGACAGAGGAGCCTGGCGTGCATAGGGTTGCACAGAGTTGGACATCACTAAAGTGACTTTAGTCATGTCCAAGGAGCCGTGGCTGCGCGGGCGCAGGAGGGCCTAGAGGAGCTATCCCACACTGAAGGTCAGGAGGGTGGCGGTGAGGAGATACCCCTCGTCCAAGGTAAGGAGCAGTGGCTGCGCTTTGCTGGAGCAGCCATGAAGAGATACCCCACGCCCAAGGTAAGAGAAACCCAAGTGAGACGGTAGGTGTTACAAGAGGGCATCAGAGGGCAGACACACTGAAACCATACTCACAGAAAACTAGTCAATCTAATCACACTAGGACCACAGCCTTGTCTAACTCAATGAAACTAAGCCATGCCCATGGGGCAACCCAAGATGAGTGGGTCATGGTGGAGAGATCTGACAGAATGTGGTCCACTGGAGAAGGGAATGGCAAACCACTTCAGTACTCTTGCCTTGAGAACCCCATGAACAGTATGAAAAGGCAAAATGATAGGATACTGAAAGAGGAACTCCCCAGGTCAGTAGATGCCCAACATGCTACTGGAGATCAGTGGAGAAATAACTCCAGAAAGAATGAAGGGATGGAGCCAAAGCAAAAAGAATACCCAGCTGTGGATGTGACTGGTGATAGAAGCAAGGTCCGATGCTGTAAAGAGCAATATTGCATAGGAACCTGGAATGTCAGGTCTGTGAATCAAGGCAAATTGGAAGTGGTCAAACAAGAGATGGCAAGAGTGAATGTCGACATTCTAGGAATCAGCAAACTAAAATGGACTGGAATGGGTGAATTTAACTCAGATGACCATTATATCTACTACTGTGGTCAGGAATCCCTCAGAAGAAATGGAGTAGCCATCATGGTCAACAAAAGAGTCCGAAATGCAGTACTTGGATGCAATCTCAAAAACGACAGAATGATCTCTGTTCATTTCCAAGGCAAACCATTCGATATCACAGTATTCCAAGTCTATGCCCCAACCAGAAATGCTGAAGAAGCTGAAGTTGAATGGTTCTATGAAGACCTACAAGACATTTTAGAACTAACACCCAAAAAAGATGTCCTTTTCATTATAGGGGACTGGAATGCAAAAGTAGAAAGTCAAGAAACACCTGGAGTAACAGGCAAATTTGGCCTTGGAATACGGAATGAAGCAGGGCAAAGACTAATAGAGTTTTGCCAAGAAAATGCACTGGTCATAACAAACACCCTCTTCCAACAACACAAGAGAAGACTCTACACATGGACATCACCAGATGGTCAACACTGAAATCAGATTGATTATATTCTTTGCAGCCAAAGATGGAGAAGCTCTATACAGTCAACAAAAACAAGACCAGGAGCTGACTATGGCTCAGATCATGAACTCCTTATTGCCAAATTCAGACTTAAATTGAAGAAAGTAGGGAAAACCACTAGACCATTGAGGTATGACCTAAATCAAATCCCTTATGATTATACAGTGGAAGTGAGAAATAGATTTAAGGGCCTAGATCTGATAGATAGAGTGCCTGATGAGCTATGGAATGAGGTTCGTGACATTGTACAGGAGACAGGGATCAAGACCATCCCCATGGAAAAGAAATGCAAAAAAGCAAAATGGCTGTCTGGGGAGGTCTTACAAATAGCTGTGAAAAGAAGAGAAGTGAAAAGCAAAGGAGAAAAGGAAAGATATAAGCATCTGAATGCAGAGTTCCAAAGAATAGCAAGAAGAGATAAGAAAGCCTTCTTCAGCGATCAATGCAAAGAAATAGAGGAAAACAACAGAACGGGAAAGACTAGAGATCTCTTCAAGAAAAGTAGAGATACCAAGGGAACATTTCATGCAAAGATGGAATCAATAAAGCACAGAAATGGTATGGACCTAACAGAAGCAGAAGATATTAAGAAGAGTTGGCAAGAATACACAGAAGAACTGTACAAAAAAGATCTTCACGACCCAGATAATCACGATGGTGTGATCACTCACCTAGAGCCAGACATCCTGGAATGTGAAGTCAAGTGGGCCTTAGAAAGCATCATTATGAACAAAGCTAGTGGAGATGATGGAATTCCAGTTGAGCTATTTCAAATCCTGAAAGATGATGCTGTGAAAGTGCTGCACTCAGTATGCCAGCAAATTTGGAAAACTCAGCAGTGGCCACAGGACTCGAAAAGGTCAGTTTTCATTCCAATCCCAAAGAAAGGCAATGCCAAAGAATGCTCAAACTACCGCACAATTGCACTCATCTCACACGCTAGTAAAGGAATGCTCAAAATTCTCCAAGCCAGGCTTCAGCAATATGTGAACAGTGAACTTCCTGATGTTCAAGCTGGTTTTAGAAAAGGCACAAGAACCAGAGATCAAATTGCCAACATCCTCTGGATCATGGAAAAAGCAAGAGAGTTCCAGAAAAACATCTATTTCTGCTTTATTGACTATGCCAAAGCCTTTGACTGTGTGGATCACAATAAACTGTGGGAAATTCTGAAAGAGATGGCAATACCAGACCACCTGACCTGCCTCTTGAGAAATCTGTGAGCAGGTCAGGAAGCAACAGTTAGAGCTGGACATGGAACAACAGACTGGTTCCAAATAGGAAAAGGAGTACATCAAGGCTGTATATTGTCACCTTGTTTATTTAACTTATATGCAGAGTACATCATGAGAAACGCTGGGCTGGAAGAAGCACAAGCTGGAATCAAGATTGCCGGGAGAAATATCAATAACCTCAGATATGCAGATGACACCACCCTTATGGCAGAAAGTGAAGAGGAACTAAGAAGCCTCTTGATGAAAGTGAAAGTGGAGAGTGAAAAAGTTGGCTTAAAGCTCAACATTCAGAAAACGAAGATCATGGCATCTGGTCCCATCACTTCATGGGAAATAGTTGGGAAACAGTGGAAACAGTGTCAGACTTTATTTTTGGGGGCTCCAAAATCACTGCAGATGGTGACTGCAGGCATGAAATTAAAAGATGCTTACTCCTTGGAAGGAAAGTTATGACCAACCTAGATAGCATATTCAAAAGCAGAGACATTACTTTGCTAACAAAGGTTCGTCTAGTCAAGGCTATGTTTTTTCCTGTGGTCACGTATGGATGTGAGAGTTGGACTGTGAAGAAGGCTGAGCGCCGAAGAATTGATGCTTTTGAACTGTGGTGTTGGGGAAGACTCTTGAGAGTCCCTTGGACTGCAAGGAGATCCAACCAGTCCATTCTGAAGGAGATCAGCCCTGGGATTTCTTTGGAAGGAATGATGGTAAAGCTGAAAGTCCAGTAGTTTGGCCACCTCATGTGAAGAGTTGACTCATTGGAAAAGACTCTGATGCTGGGAGGGATTGGGGGCAGGAGGAGAAGGGGACGACAGAGGATGAGATGGCTGGATGGCATCACTGACTCGATGGACGTGAGTCTGGGTGAACTCCAGGAGTTGGTGATGGACAGGGAGGCCTGGCGTGCTGCTATTCATGGGGTCGCAAAGAGTCGGACACGACTGAGCGACTGAACTGAACCGAAAGTGACTTAACAGGCAGGCATGGGAGGACTATTCCAACTATTTTTGGGAAGGGGTGGAGATTCCCAGGATTTGGGCCACTACCCACTCCTTGGTCTTTTATCAGTGCCTTGGAAATGTCAAGGCACCTCTGGGTGTGTCATTTCACTTGCTGACTGAGGATCAAGGTCTAGTCTTGTCTGCCATCTTGGTCCCACTTGATTCTAATCAGTTTATGTTGTGTCCTTGGGCTATGTCATTCTTTCAAAAGTTATGCCCTGCCCCTTTCCCTCCTGTTACAGTTGGGGAACTAAGATCCCACTTGCTGCAGAGCAACAAGGCATAACTACTGAGCCCGCACTCCACAACTAGAGAATCCATGCTCCGCCACAAAGGATCCTACATGATGCAACAAAGATACGGCCTACTGACCGCAACTAACCCCCAACACAGCCAAATAAATACATAAAACACGTTGTTGTGCAGCCATCACCACCGTCCACCCCTGTAACTCTTTTCTTCCTGTAAATCTGAAACTCTATATCTATTAAACAATAATTCCTCCTTCTGCCCTCCCCTCAGTTCAGTTCAGTTCAGTTCAGTCGCTCAGTCATGTCCGACTCTTTGTGACCCCATGAATCGCAGCACGCCAGGTCTCCCTGTCCATCACCAACTGCTGGAGTTTACCCAAACTCACATCCACCGAATCGATGATGCCATCCAGCCATCTCATCCTCTGTCATCCCCTTCTCCTCCTGCCCCCAGTCCCTCCCAGCATCAGGGTCTTCTCCAACGTCCCCCAGCAACTCCCCATTCTACTTTCTGCCTTTAAAGTACCTCATACATATCATGGATATGTATGTAATCATACATATCATGTATTTTTTGTCCTTTTGTGACTAGCTTGTTTTGCTTAGTATTACATCTTCAAAGTTCATTCATGTTGCAGCATGGGTCAGAATTTTTTTAAGGCCAAATATGATTCCATTGTATGAATATACTGCGTGTTGATAATGCATTTAAGTGCCGGTCAGTTGGGTTGCTCCTATGCTTTTGCTGTTGTGAATCATGCTGTTGTGAACATGGGCGTGCACAGGAGGGTGTCTTCGAGACCCTATGCCAAGAAGTGGAATTGCTGGGCCTTCGGGTAATTCTATGTCTTTTTGAGGAAGCTCCATACTGTTTTTCACAGCTTCGGCATCATTTTACATTCCCACCAACAGTGCACAAGGGTCCCGATTTCTCCATATTCTTGCCAACACTTGTTTTCTGTGTTTTTTAACTTTTTAATAGAATTAATTATATCTCTGCTGTACAGCAAAGTTGTTTTCTGTGTTTTTGATAATAAGCATCCTAATGGGCATGAGGTGGCTGACTAATTCATCTTTGTAAATGAACACTGGGCATGATGCAATCAGTGTTTATTGAGTGAACAAATGAGGCTACAGTCTTGTTAGAGGAAACACTGAAACCACTTGGCCTGGTCAGGCAAAATATAGCTACTTACTTGTATGAATTACCTTAGAACAAGAGGTCCTGTTTAAAAATGTGGGACTAACAAGCTACCACCAACCAGAAGAATTCAGGAAAGGTCGAAAGGAGACAGTACACGCCCGTCCATGTGTGCCACTAAGAAGGACCCTGAGTCAAATGAACTAATCCCATCACCATAAAATCAGAGGCCGAGAGCCACGTGGCAGAGCAGCTCTTTCGGGTTCCTTTACCCTGCTGCTCTCCACCTGGGCACCTTTCCCTAGTAGCTCAGCTGATAAAGAATCTGCCTGTGATGCAGGAGACCCCAGTTTGATTTCCGGGAAGATCCCCTGGAGAAGGAACAGGCTATCCACTCCAGTATTCTTGGGCTTCTCTGATGGCTCAGGTGGTAAAGAATCTGCCTGCAATGCTGGAGACCATCCCCAGAGAAGGGAACAGCTACTCACTCCAGTAGAATTGCCTGGAGAATTCCTTGGACAGAGGAGCCTGGCAGGCTATAGTCCACAGGGTTGCAAAGAATCGGACACAACTGAGTGACTTTCACTTCACTACCCTGCTGCTCTCCACCTGGGCACCTTTCCCAGTACAAGCCTCTGGCTTTGTCAGCATGTGTATTTCCTTGAACAAGTCATTTCCAAGTGTTAGACAAGAGCCCACTCTCGGGCCCTGGAAGCAGTCCCCGGAAGCGGTCCCCCTTCCTGCAGCAGTCTGAATCAGTGGTCTTCAGACTTTTTGCTCTCGTGCCAACTTAAAGTATTTTTTTAAAACTGCATTTGTGAGGATTCCAACAGGAAACAAATAACACACTCAAATTAAGATAATTCAAGCAGGTCATATGTACAAAGAAGCTAATTTAGAAGGTGTGGTCAAGGGGTAGGGAAATCACCAGGGATTATGCAGGAAGCTGGGAAGAGCAGCAGCTAGGGTGTTACCACCTAAGGTCTAAAGGGCAATTTTTCTGCCTTAAGAGGAGCAGTGACTTTCCATCCAGGGTCAGGGCCAGAATGACTAGATGTCCAGAGGCGAGAACAAAGGGGATAAAAATCCTAATCTCGCTCCTCCCTCCATTCTGTCTCCTGCCAGGGCTTCCCAGTGACCAAATCCAAGTTGAGGCTAGAGGCACAGAGCCCTTGATGTCCTCCAACCAAGTCAGCCAACCAGGGGAGAGAAGACGGGAGAGATAAGTTGGAGAATGGATCTGCTGGTCCACATGCAGGCTAGGTGGCACATTTTAATATTGTTCACTGAAACATCTTAAATATAAGCCACTGCAAAAGGTATACTTGTTTGGACTTCCCTGGTGGCACAGTGGATAAGAATCCACTTGCCAGTGCAGGGGACATGGGTTTGATCCCTGGTCCAGGAAGATTCCGCAAGCCATGGAGCAACTAAGCCTGTGTGCTACAACTACTGAAGCTCAAGAGCCTAAAGCCTGTGCTCCACAAGAGAAACCACTGCCATGAGAAGCCCAAGTAGCACAACAAGGAGTAGCCCCTGCTTGCTGCAACTAGAGAAAGTCCGCCAAAAGCAACAAAGACCCAGGGTAGCCCAAACTTTAAAAAAAAAAAAAAAAAAAGGATACACTTGCTAAATAAAACTGTTCCATCATCAGCTGAATGTAAGCATCATCAGGGTTTGATACTATCTTTCACTTCAAGAAAATACCAGAACAAGCTCACTTTAACAGGCAGAAATGCTACATCATTATTTTTTTTTCTTCTTGAACTTATAGTTGCATTTTGCTTCCTTTTCCAGAATGTTATCCTAAGGTAATATATTTTATGCTGGAAAGTCTGTTATTGATTACTTTATTCATACTCCGATAGAAATTTATATATATGATTGCAATTTAAGAAATTTTGAAATTTAAGTAATTTAAATTTTCCTTTGACTCTAAGTCTCTATGTTTTAAAATTTCTTCCGGATTGAAATATCACTTATTATTGTACTAATACACAATTGATCAAAGCAACATAACATATATCTTTTGAAAAATAATTATTAAACAAAGAGTGAAACAATATTGGAAATATGTCTCTTACTGAAATCGATTTTTTTTCAGTTAGTTTGTGAATTTATGGATGTTACTACTGGAATGAAGCTGGGTTCAGCGTCAATTTTATATCTATTTTTAACTTTTATAAATAGAAGCTCTGAGAAACCGTGTTCAAATAAATAAGTAGATGAAAATGAAGGGAGTTTTGTTATAATAATGTCACGTAACTTTTTTAATTCTTAGAGTTTCAAGCCAAAAAATTACATAGTGATTATTTTGAAAATGATCAAAAGTTATTTTGGGGGGATTTCCCCGGCAGTCCGGTGGTTAAGACTTTGTCTTCCAATTGCAAAGGGCAGGGGTTTGAGCCCTGGTCAGGGAATTAAAGGTCCCACATGCTGTGGGGTGCAACCAGAAATTTCTTTTAAAGTTGTTTTTAATGACAGCAAAATCAGAACCTCTTTCAACTCTATTTTGAGAGCAAAGAACTGGCAATTGCTCCACTTGCAAAATGCTTTATCCAGTCTTCAGAGTTCTTCACCTGTGGTTGGTACCCTGAAGGTATTTACCCCTAGGGTAAGATTGTGGGTAAAAACCAGGGCTTAGAGCCTTTTGTAAAGTTGGAGAGGATGCGTGTGAAAAAGACAGACCTGGACCAAAGAGCATCTTCTCCAGAAGATGTGTCTTAGCAAAGGGCGTGAATAGAGTTTGAGGATCTGGACACCAATTCTTAGAAGTTTCTGTGCCATTCACCTTTGCCCTCCAGGCATTTCCCATTTAGTCAGGGGGAGAAGTTTGCCTACAAAGGTCTGCATAGTCAAAGCTATGGTTTTTCCAGTAGTCATGTATGGACATGAAAGCTGAAACATAAAGAAGGTTGAGGACCAGTGAATTAATGCTTTTAACTTGTGTTGCTGGAGAAGACCCTTGAGAGTCCCTTGGACCACAAGGAGATCAAACCCAGTCTATCCTAAAAGAGATCAACCTTGAACATTCATTGGAAGGACTGATGCTGAAGCTGAAGCTCCAATACTTGGGCCACGTGATGCAAAGAGTGGACTCATTGGAAAAGACTCTGATGCTGGTAAAGATTGAGGGCAAAAGGAAAAGAAGGTGGCAGAGGATGAGATGGTTAGATAGCATCACCGACTCAATGGACCTGAATTTGGGCAAACTCTAGGAGATAGTGAAGGACAGGGAAGCTTGGCATGCTGCAGTCCATGGGTCCAAATTGTGTCCGCAAAGAGTCGGACATGATTTGGTGACTGAACAACAAAAACAGCAAGGGGAGAGGAGTTAGAGAAATGTGCTGAAGGGTCGGTGAGTAGTGATGGAGATGTTCAGGGATTTACTTTTCACTGTGGGGGCCAAAAAAGGCTTTGTGGGTGAAGTGGCATGTCAGCTGCTTTTCAGGTTGGGTAGGATTTTGACAGAAAATATAGGAGAGAGGACATTCAAGGTGGAGTGCACTGAATAAACAAAACCTCAGAGATAAGAAGCCATAAGGCAAAAGAATAAAAATGGAAGACATAGACCATGTGAGCATGTTTGGGAAATAAGCAGAGTGTAGACAGAGGCAAAGAGTGGGAGAAAAGGCAGAGACATAAACTCTCAAGGCTAAAATCTTAAGAACCATCTTATCTAGTCTCCACTGTTATCTCCAGCACTCCACCAAAATCCACTCAGTGCTGTAAAACATCTAGTCCTCAGGAGTTCATTATTCAGAGCTGCGGCTCCCCCCTTCTTAGTACTGGGGACCAATTTTGTGGAAGACAATTTCTCCACAGACAGGAATGCAGAGGTGAGAGGGATGGTTTAGGCAGTAATTCAATCATTTTTCTGTGACCCAAGGGCTGGGGACCCCTGCTTTACATAATACCCCATCCATTGGAAATATAAAGCAAGCCACATGTATAATTTACATTTTTCTGGTAACTACCAAAAGGGGGAAAAAAAAGAAACAGGTGAAATTAAGCATTTTTGTTTTCTTGGAATATTTAAATCCAGATTATTAATTTTTAAACAATTTTGTGTATGTATTTTTATTATTTATTATTTTGGCTGTGCTGGGCCTTTGTTGCTTTGCGCGGGGGTTTCTCTAGTTGCAGCGGACTTTCTCTTGTTGCGGCGAGCAGGGGCTACTCTTCCTTTGGTACTCGGGATTCTCACTGTGGTGCCTTTTCTTGTTACTGACCACCGGGCTCTAGGGGGCTCAGGCTTCAGTAGCTGCAGCACACGGGCTTCAGTAGCTGTGGGTGTGGTCTTAGTTGCTCCTCAGCATGCGTATTTTCCCCAGACCACAATCAAACCTATGTCCCCTGCCCTGGCAAGACGGGATCTTACCCAGGGCACCACCAGGGAAGTTCCCCATTATTAATCTGCATATCATAAAATTAATTAATTTTAAATGTATACGTTTTGTCATATGTACAGGTGAAATTAATTTTAATAGTTTTTTTATTTAGCTCAACACATCCAAAATATTATCATTTTAGTTAGAAATCAAAAGAAAAACAGTTACTGAGATATTATACATTCTTTTTCTGTACTAAACCATCCCAGTTCAGATCAGCCACATTTCACTTGCTCAGTGGCCCCACGTGGCTAGTGAGTAAAGCACAAATCTAGGGGGGAACCTATTATATTCTTGGACCACTTTTGGTAGTTAGACATCTTCCCTTGGATGATAGAATAATGCTGACTTGATTTCTTCTTTAAACACTTGCATCTTCGACTTGTTTGCTATTGACATGTATTAATATAGAATTAGGATAGGAATAACCACCAGGTGCTATGGTTTCTCATGTTAGGGGTGCCTCATCCTGGCCTTGCAGGTCAGAGAAGTTTTCAGGAGGAAGATACACAGGAATGGGTATAATTAATGCTTAAAAGAGATTTTATTATATTCAGCTTGTAATTATTCTCTAAACCATACTTATATGTTTGGTGTACTCCTCTGTATATGATATATTTCACAATTTAAAAATGTAAGTTTTCTTCCCAGTAGCAATGAGCAATGATCCAGTGTCCAGATTTTGGCTTCTAAAAATCATCTTCAAAAGAAGAAACCAGGGATCTTTGGAGAAGTAGATGATTTTATGGTGGGTAGAGAAAAGAAAAGGCTTCTCTGGTGGCTCAGATGGTAAAGAACCTGCCCGCAGTGCGGGAAAACCAGAGTTCAATCTCTGTGTCGAGAAGATGATCCCCTGGAGAAGGACATGGCAATCCACTCCAGTATTCTTGCCTGGAAAATTCCATGGATAGAGGAGCCTGGCAGGCTAAAGTCCATGGGGTCTCAGGACTGAGTGACTAAAAATTTCCAATTTCCAGAGAATAGACAAGATGAGCTCAGAACGTCTTGCAGTGCCAGAAAGTAAGAAAGGATTAAAAAACCAAAACCCGATAACCTGAAAGAGCAAGCGATGGGCAAAGCTGGGACAATTTGAGCTACAGAAGAAATAACGTAGTGTTGGATTATAACCCAAAGTGTCAAATAAATATTACATGAGTCCCTGTTAATAAAAATAAATAACTGAATAAATAAGTAAATAAATGGGGGAGAAGAGACAAATCTTCTTTAAAGAAGAATCCCAAATAGTTAATGTAGATGCTTCCCCCTCCAGGAGGCAGAATTTAATCCCATTCCCTAACCCTTGAGTGTCAGCTGATCTAGTGACTTGCTAAAGAACAGACTGTGGAAAGGTGTGGGGGCAGGGGTGGTGGTTATGGAGTGGGAGTGGTAGAATCAGCAAGTGGTGGAAGGTAACATAACCAGTAATAAGCCCTGTGGGTAGCATGTGACCCATGATAGGGTGTGATGAGAAGGGCTCTTCATCTCTGTGGCTATTTGTTCTCCAGAACCCATAACCTCAGTCTAGTCATGAGGCAAATAGCAAGTAAGTCCAAATTAAGGGACATTCTGCAAAATACCAAACCAGTGTTCCTCAAGGTTTTCAAGGTCATAGGAATAAGGAAAGACTAGTAAGTTGTCGCCGGCCAGAGCAGACTAAGGAGACAGGGGAACTAAATGCAGGGTGGTGTCCTGGCTGGGATTCTGGAACAGAAAAAGAAAATTGGTGAAATCTGATTAAAGTCTGGAGTTTGGGATTTTCCGGGCAAGAATACTGAAGCAGGTTGCCATTTCCTCCTCCATGGGATCTTCCTGACCCAGGGATCGAACCCGAGTCTCCGGTGGCTTCTGCATTGGCAGGCGGATTCTTTTTACCGAGCAACCTGGGAACCCCTCAAAGCTAGGGGAGAAAGACATCAAAAAAGAAAGGAAGGAAGAAAGAAAGGTCTTGCCTACTAGAAGCAGAAACCTTGGAGGAGGCTGCATTTCTGGGAGCATGGGGAAGGGGTGAAGTGGAATAGCAGACCCAGTGGAGACTCTTGGTCAGGTCAGGGTTAAGCCTTTGGGACTTTATCTCATGGTAGTGGGGGAACCATTGAAGGTTACTGAGTGTAGCCTGACTTCAAGGGTATGGCTGATTTCAGAATGACTCAGCCAAAGTCATCCTGTTCAGCTTACCCAGGCCCCTTTCTACCCTCCCCTACCCAAGGTCCCTTCTTTCCATGAGCTCTTTATTCTTTGCCTGTAGAGGCCAAACTCTGGCTGGAATCTGAGTCATTAGCACAGAGAGATCTCCTCCACTGCTCACCCTCCCACCCCCACCCTATCCTGGTTCAGTGGTCTTTAGAGGCTCAGCATTGCCACACCTGCTAAGGGCCAGAGCCACCTTTCAACCCACCCAGCAGAGACCCCTGGGCAGGGAGGTGCAGGATGGGGACTCATGTAGAAATCCTGTAAGCTCTTAGTGGAGTCATTTCCACCACACTCTGTCCCCTCTCTCTCCTCTCTTCCTCTGGTGAAAGGAAAGCAGTCCATTGGAGAGGGAAGCAGAAGGCAGCTTCAAGATGGAAACTTCTAGACTGCCACCAGAAAGATTGTTATCAGCCTTTCTTCGATGACCTGCTTGGAAACACAAATATGTCCAGGTCAGAAGCTGGGGGCAGGGATGAGGGAGAAAATGGGAGAGAAAAGGTAACTCTATAGTTTGCTCTCCATATCCGTGGATTCAACTAACTGCAGATAGAAAATATTCAGAAAAAGACATTTCCAGAAAATTCCAAAAAGCAAAACTTGAATTTGTTGAGCACTGGCAATGATTATGGCACCCCAGTCTAGTACTCTTGCCTGGAAAATCCCATGGACGGAGGAGCCTGGTAGGCTGCAGTCCATGGGGTCGCCAAGAGTTGGACATGACTGAGCGACTTCACTTTCACTTTTCACTTTCATGCATTGGAGAAGGAAATGGCAACCCACTCCAGTGTTCTTGCCTGGAGAATCCCAGGGACGAGGGAGCCTGGTGGGCTGCCGTCTATGGGGTCGCACAGAGTCAGACACGACTGAAGTGACTTAGCAGCAGCAGCAGCAGGCAATGATTTACATTGTATTTACAATGTTATTGACAACTATTTATGCAACATTTACATTGAATCAGGTATTATAAGTAACCTAGAGATTGATTGATATTTTGGGCTACGCTGGGTCTTTGTTCCAGCATGTGGGCTTTTCTCTAGTTGCAGCTCGCAGGCTTCTCTTTGTAAGAATCCGCCTGCAATGCCGGAGACCCCAGTTTGATTCCTGGGTCGGGAAGATCCGCTGGAAAAGGGATAGGCAACTCACTCCAGTATTCTTGGGCTTTCCTGGTGGCTCAGAAGGTAAAGAATCTGCCTGCAATGCATGAGACCTGGGTTTGATCCCTGGGTTGGGAAGATCCCCTGGAGGAGGGTATGACAGCCCACTCCATATTCTTGCCTGGAGAATCCCTGTGGACAGAGGAGCCTGGTGGGCTGCAGTCCATGGAGTCGCAGAGAGTCGGACACGACTGAGCAGTTAAGCACACAGCATGCTATTTTACAGGTATGAAGGACTTCAGCATCCACACATTTTGGTATTGGCAGGAGGTCCTGGAACCAATCCCCCAAGGACACTGAAGGAGGACTTCTCCTGCCAGCAGTGGTAGCTATGAGAATTCAGTGTTAGAATTTATCAATTTCCACACCTCAGTCATGCCAGTTTTCTCATCCTGTATCTTTAATCCTGTATCTTTTCCCTCTGTGGAAGAGAATACAAAACTTTAACTTTACTGAGCAGTCTGTTCTGTGCTAGGCATTATGCATAACTTCGTTCGGTCCTCATAACAACTCTGTCAGTATACACATTTTACAGATAGAAAGCTGAGGCTCAGAGAAGGTAAGTGACATGCCCAAGGTTATGCAGCTGAGAGGTAGCAGAGCAGGAAGACAGCAAAGCCAGTTCAAGTCTTTAGAAGCATGGGCTTGAAAAGGATCTTAGGGAATTTTACCTTTCAGGGTAGAGGAAGGGAATGGTTTTATGGTAAAATCCAAATTTCTTACAGGGTATCTAGCCTCCACTTCTGACCTCACCCCTATAATGTCTGAAGTAGCCACAGCATTTAGAGAAATTCTTAAAGCCTTGTCCTTCTTTCTAAAGGTGTCCCTCCAAATCGTTCATTCAGGTCTGGGGCTAAAAATCAGAGCCACCATCCTTGTTCACCCCATGCAGAGCCCACATCCCCTTCAGTCACTCTTTGCGACCCTATGGACTGCAGCACGCCAGGCTTCCTTGTCCTTCGCCGTCTCCTGGAGCTTGCTCAAACTCATGCCCATTGAGTCGATGATGCCATCCAATCATCTCATTCTCTGTCACCCCCTTCTCCTGCCCTTAATCTTTCCCAGCATCAGGATCTTTTCCAATGAGTTGGATCTTCACATCAGGTGGCCAGAGTATTGGAGCTTCAGCTTCCAATGAATATTTAGGACTGATTTCCTTTAAGATTGACTGGTTTGATCTCCTTGCAGTCCAAGGGACTCTCAAGAGTCTTCTCCAACACCACAGTTCAAAAGCATCAGTTTTTCAGTGCTCAGCCTTCTTTGTGGTCCAACTCTCACATCCATATATGACTACTGGAAAAACCGTAGCTTTGACTAAACGGACATTTGTCAGCAAAGTAATGTCTCTCCTTTTTAATACACTGTCTAGGTTTGTCATAGTTTTTCTTCCAAGGAGCAAGAGTCTTTTAATTTCATGACTTCAGTCACCATCCACATCCCCTTACACATGCTCAGGTGTCATCATAGTACCTACTGCCTCCTGACATATTTCTGTACTTATTTCTTTGCTTGTCTGTATCCATCCAAGAGAATATAAACTCCACAAGATCAGGACCTGGTCTGTTTGATTCACTGCTGTACTCCTAGTGTCTGATATAGTAGACCCATAATGTGTTGGATGAAGAAATTCTGCTTTCTTCCACTGAGTACTTGGCTCCTATTCCCCATCAGCTGCTGAATTCTCTCCCCACTTCAAAGCCTTACTCCTTCACTTTCCCATTAGGGACTGCTTCTCTCTCACCTTTCCTAGCCTAGGGACTGATACAGCCACCCAGTTAGTTGTTCCAACCAGAAACCAGAAGTCTCTTCAACTCCTCCTTTCTTTCTATCTGCCCTGTACCACTACCCCCAGTTTCCAATCAATCACCAACTCCAGTCCATTTTATCTCTTTACCTGTCCCCCAGATATGCCAAGTCTCCCAGTCCCTGCTATGCTCCCTCCTCCAGGCAGCTCTCCTACTTTGCCTAGGTTGCTGCATCAGCCTCCTCTGCCTCCGGTTAGGCCCTTGCCATTCAGTCTGCATGTTGTAATCACAATGATTAGCCTAAAACTCAAATCGCCTGGGTAAGCATCCCATTGAGTCCTCAGAGACTTGAAATAAAGTCCAAGATCTTAATGAGGAATATAAGACTCTGCCCTGTGTGCATAGCCTTACTTTCAACCACACTCTGCTCCTGTCTGATTGAAACACTTTTCGTTTCCCCAAACGTGTCCATGACATTTCTTTCGCCTGGGAACTCTGGCCAACTCCTGACTGTCATTCAGATCTTAGCCTGAACGTCACTGTCTCCAGGAAGCCCTCCCCAGCCTTTTCCTCCCCACCAGGCTGGGTTAGGAATCCTAAGTGTGTAGAATCAAGGCATTTTGCCTACCCTGAATGATCTCCGTGGTCACCTGGTCCAATTTCCCACCCTCTTCCATTGCGTCCCTCTGGGTGTCACTGCTTGAACAGCCTCCATTACTTCTCCAACACTTTCACCTTTCAAGACCCATCTCAAGTTTAGATTCATCTAGAAAAATTTCCAGAGAGGGAAAAGAAGGCTGCCTATGAGTTAGGATGTCTCTAGTCTCCCCATTGCCACTTCCTAGTGTGACTGTGGGCATGCCATTTTGCCCCTGAGAGCCTCAGTTCCCTCTAAAAAACACAGATGATAACATTACTATCTACCTCATGGTTGTTACAAGTCAAATTATAGATGTTAAAAAGCAGTGTAAACACTGAAGTGTTGTGTAGACATGAGGATGATTATCGTCTTTCTGGGCACTGTGCTCCTGCAGCACTCACAGGTCATGCCCTACCATTCTGCACTTAATTATACCCTGCCTCCAACCATCTGCTCTTGTTCCTGTGTGGTAGCCTACTGTTTACCCCAGCGCGGAAGCCAACTGGGATTGCATCTCTTACAGCCCTTCTGCATCCCCTAGAATTCAGAGATCAGCGCTGAGCTAACAGAAGGTGTGTTTTATTACTGTGATTGTAACACAGTACCGTTTATTGATTGCTTATTAAGCACTCAGCATATACTGTTTCTCAGAACTACCTGAGAGATAGGTATTTTTATTTCCACTATGCAAACTAAGGGTCAGATAAATTAAATAACTTGTCCAAGGTCACAGAGCTGTTAGGGCCATGGGGACAGAGGCCCTGAGAGTCTTTGTGGCACTATCCCCAGATGTATGTTAAGGGGCTGGTGGCTTTCCACCTATTCAGTCTTCTTCTGCCACAGCTGAGCTGTGTTGGAGAAAAAGGAAAAAAAAAAAAATCAAACCATAGGCTGATCAGAGGAGGTGGCTGCCATGTCATGGACCAGACACAGGGGCAGGAGACTTTTGGCAAGTAAGTTAGGTATGGCTCCACCAAAGGGAGTCACAAAGCCTTGGTCTTGGGGATGCAGTGGGTGAGAAGTGGTCAGCAAAAGCCCTGGGGCATCTGAAAGTGTCAGCACTGAATAGCTGCCCACACCTACATGAGGAGCGTAGAGAGAAGTGTGCTCTGATGGCAAAGTCACTCACAGCAAGAGGGTGATCAGCTCACAGTGAACGTGAAGTCGCTCAGTTGTGTCCCACTCTTTGCGACCCCATGGACTGTAGCCTCTGTCCAAACAGAGAGCTGTAGACTCCTCTGTGCATGGGATTTTCCAGGCAAGAGTACTGGAGTAGGTTGCCATTTCCTTCTCCAGGGGATCTTCCCTAATCGAAACCGGGTCTCCCTCGTTGTAGTCAGACGCTTTACTGTCTGAGCCACCGCTTCCATTTTCCTTGTCCAGGAACTTGATCCAGGAGGAGGAAACGTGGAGTTCACAGTCTACCACTAGGTGGCGCTGTGCACAGAGAGGGCGCACAAATTATGCGATCAGAACCTTTCACAAGAATCAGAAGGGATTTTAGATCAAGTAAGCCATAAAGTAAATGTCTCCTTTTATAGAAGACATGTGAGACCCAGAGAAGTTAACCAAGTTTCCTAGTTTTGTGGCTGAACCAGTTCAGTTCAGTCGTTCAGTCAAGTCCGACTTTTTGCGATCCCATGGACTGCAGCACTCCAGGCTTCTCTATCACCGACTCCCAGAGTTTACTCTAATTCACGTCCATTGCGTCGGTGATGCCATCCAACCATCTCATCTTCTGTCGTCCCCTTCTCCTCCTGCCCTCAATCTTTCCCAGCATGATTTTTTCAAATGAGTCAGTTCTTCGCATCAGGTGGCCGAAGTATTGGAGTTTCAGCTTCAGCATCAATCCTTCCAATGAATATTCAGGACTGATTTCCTTTAAGATGGACTGGTTGGGTCTCCTTGCAGTCCAAGGGACTCTCAAGAGTGTTCTCCAACACCACAGTTCAAAAGCATCAATTCTTCAGCGCTCAGCTTTCTTTATAGTCCAACTCTCGCATCCATACATGACCACTGGAAAAACCATAGCCTTGACTAGACGGACCTTTGTTGGTAAAGTAATGACTCTGCTTTTTAATATGCTGTCTAGGTACTAGAGGCCAAATTCGGCCTGCTTCTAAGTTCACTACACTTCATCTTTAATGCTCATCAAATCCCATCAAAATGTCCATCTATTCATGGTGTGATCTTACTCAAGTCATTCATGTCCTCTGTGCAGAGAATAGTGAATTAGTCTAGATCCATGATGTCAATATGGTAGCCACTAGCCACATGGCTATCTAAGTTAATCGTAGTAGTAGTGTTAGTTGCTCAGTCATGTCTGACTCTTTGTGACCCTGTGGACTGTAGGCCACCAGGTTCCTCTGTCCATGGGATTCTCCAGGGAAGAATACTGGATTGGGTTGCCATGCCTTTCTCCAGGGGATCTTCCTAACCCAGGAATTGAACTTGGGTCTCCTGCATTGCAGGCAGATTCTTTACCATCTGAGCCACCAGGAAAGCATAATTAAAACTAAAAGTTAAAATTCAGTTCTTAATCACAATAACCATATTTCAAGTGCTCAATAGACAATTGTGAATAGTGGTTATCATATTGGACAGCATAAATATAGATTATTTCCATTATTGCAGATAGTTCTAATACCATTGCTGCTGCTGCTAAGTTGCTTCAATCGTGTCCGACTCTGTGCGACCCCTGAGACGGCAGCCCACCAGGCTTCCCGTCCCTGGGATTCTCCAGGCAAGAACACTGGAGTGGGTTGCCATTTCCTTCTCCAATGCATGAAAGTGAAAAGTGAAAGTGAAGTTGCTCAGCTGTGTCCGACTCTAGCGACCCCATGGACTGCAGCCTACCAGGCTCCTCCATCCATAGGATTTTCTAGGCAAAAGTACTGGAGTGGGGTGCCATTGCCTTCTCCTCTAATAGCATTGGTTGGTATTTAAGGTCCTTCCAGCTTTTAGCATCCTAGAGATCCTCTGTGAGAGTGATGGAGGGTATAGGATTAAATGCATAAGGTTTTCCAGCTCTCAGCCTGAGTTTTTAACCACATACAAGGAATACAGAGGGAATAAGATGAATAAAAATCCTCCCTTAATGGAGTTGACATTCTAATGAGCCTAAGATACTGAATCTAAAAACCACAGCTTTGTGCCCCAGGACCTGTGGAGGGGTAGTTTGAGGTTACTATGTAAATAGTCCCTTGGAGACTGTTAGTGGCTACTGACAAATACTTCTTCTTAATTGCCTTTATTATCTCGATTCTTTCTTTCTCTACCCAACTCTCCCTGTGTTAGAACCCCAATAATGCTACCCTGCATAATTTTTGCAAAATAAATATCATTAGGAAATCCAGATGTAGGATATTAGACCATTATATACTATTTCAATCCATAGTCTCTGGAGCATAATTTTTAATCCATATGAAAATAATTTCACATTAATGCAATAAGAAAAATAACAATTTAGTGCATGCTCAGTCACTTCAGTCATGTCCAACTCTTAGCGATCCCATGGACTGCCTGTAGCCTGCCGGGCTTCTCTGTCCAGGGAATTCTCCAGGCAAGAACACTGGAATGGGTTGCCATTCCCTTCTTCAAGTGATCTTCCAAACCCAGGGATCAAACCCAGGTTTCCTGCATTGCAGGCATATTCTTTTACCATCTGAGCCACCAGGGAAGCTCAAGTACAAAGTAGAGGGACTTCTCTGCTGGTGGTTTAGCCATGGACTCTAGCCAATCAGGTTCCTCTTTCCATGGGATTTCCCAGGTAAGAATACTGGAGTGGGTAGCCATTCCCTTTTCCAGGGGACCTTCCCCACCCAGGGATCGAACCTGGGTCTCCTGCATTGCAGGCGGATTCTTTACCAGCTGAACCACCAGGGAAGCTCTTGTCACAGTTTACCTTCAGATAATATTCTACCATTTCTCTGATACAGTGTTTGCAACAATAAACGTATGCAGTAAGTTTACAGCAGTAAACTTCCAGTTCCTTCTGAGCACATTTTATACTATTATCATCATGCATTTTACTTTTAAATATGTTATAAATGCCATGCAATACATTATTGCCTATTTTGGTTTAGTTGGACAATTCCTTTTTTTAAATAAGCTATTTTTAAATTTTTTATTTCCTTTTATTTTTGTGGTGGGTCTTTGTTGCTGTGTTTGGGCTTTCTCTGGTTGTGGTGTGCGGGCTTCTTATTGCAGTAGTTTCTCTTGTTGAAGGGCACAGGCTCTAGGGCACGCAGGCTTCAGCAGTTGCAGCACTCAGGCTCTAGAATGCAGGCTCCAGCAGTTGTGGTGCACGGGTTTAGTTGCCCCACAGTATGCGGGATCTTCCTGGACCAGGGATTGAACCTGTGTCCCCTGCATTGGCAGGCAGGCTCTTAACCATTGAACCACCAGGGATGTCCTAGTCAGCCAATTATTTTTTAAATAGATTGAAAGTGTCTTTTCTATTTATTTTATTATTATTATTTTTTTTACCATTTTCAATACTTCTCAGTTCTTTATACATATCCAAGTTCCCTCAGGTATCATATTCCTTCTTCCCGGAAGAACTTCCATTACCTTTTCTTATTGTTAGGTCTACTGACAGTGGATGTCCCCAGCTTTTGTCCGTTGTCCCCTCAGCTTTCAGCCACCCCTGCACCCCTGCAACCCAGCAGGGGTTCTTCTCCATGCTCTCCGTGCTCTCCTTGGGGCAGCCTGCGGTTGCCTCTTACATGATGATATGCAGGTCACGATGGTAAGACCTAAGGTGGGTTTCTCCATTGTCGTGACCCAGCCTCAGTCTTAGGCAGGATCTATGCATCTGGGCCTCAGGCAGGAGCCTTCTCAGCATCTCTGCCCCTCCTCCTTGTGGCATCAAATTCCACCTGGAGTTTTTGGTTGGTCTATAGTGTTCCCAGACCTATACCAGACCTCAGATTGGTATTGCTGTAGGATTGTGAGCCTGAACAAGTTTCCAGCCCCTTTGCGAAAGGTGGAGGGTTTCTGCTTCTACTCACCCCCTGCCTGCAGTGGAGCCTTGCTTGTGTCTTGGAGTGAGAGTGTTCTCTACACACCCACCAGTCCAAGCAAAAGGGTGTTGCTGCTATTCCTCCTGCAGAAACAATAGATCTTTGCTGGGAGGAACCCAGGTGTGAGGGTCTGCTTCCCCTCCCCCAAAGGCTTAAAATTTTGCTTTGTTGAAAAGAAGGAAGCATCTGGAAAACTGTAAGGGACTTTGTAGTAGCTCCGTTGGTAAAGAATCTGCCTGCAATGCAGGAGACCCAGGTTCAATCCCTGGGTTGGGAAGGTCCCCTGGAGAAGGATAGGGCAACACATTCCAGTACTCTTGTCTGGGGAATTCCATGAACAGAGGACCTGGTGGGCTACAGCCCACGGGATCACAAAGAGTCAGACGCGACTGTGCGACTTTCACTTGCATCCTTCAGCAGGAGCCAGTAACCTGCTGCACACCTATCCCATGTGGGTGTTCTCTGGTCTCCTGCTCTGCTTTCAGTCTTTCTAGTGAGCCGCCACTGGAGGCCTGTGGAAGAGAACTTGGAGTGAAAACTCCTCTTGCGTCAGAGCCCCAGTCCATACCACACTGATATGCTAGCCCATGCATGGTTTTTAGAAATTTGTCAAAATTTTAGCTAATTTCTTCTCACCAGCTTCTCTGGCAGCCGCCACTTTCTCTTGTGTTTAATGAATGTGACGTGTGTGTGTATCCCATCTCACTTTTGAGAAGATTCTCACTCTTTGGAATTCAGTTGACTTCATTCTTCTCCGATGGGTTGAAGAAAAATCATGACATTGTAGACTACTTGCCTTTTTCTCCTTATTGAGTTGGGAGTGGTATTTTTCCCACTTTCTTCATCTGAAGTGGAAGTAAAAGCCTAGGAAATTTCTTGAAACGTACATTTTGTTACTGAACAGCACTGGCAACAGTAAAGGATTGGCGTAGTAAGTCAAGACTACTCTGGTGACAAGGCAGTGCCCCAAACAGGAATGTTGCCAAAAGTAATTCCCCATCCCTCTAGGTTGGGCCCACCTTTGCTGCTCCAGAGTGTGTGTCAGGCACTGTGGGGCAAATTATCCATTCATTCACTCAGTAAGTACTTACTGAGAGCATCCCGTGGAAGGGTATCCCCCAGGCTACCTGCTGGAGACTGTGCCGACAGGCATGGTCCTGGCCTTCATAGGGTTCACAATATAATGAAAGTAGATACTGAAAAAAATCATGGCAAGTGTGGTTAGTGCCCCAAAAGAGGAAATAGAGGATGCTATGGGACATCACGACCAGTGATCTAACCTAGTCCTGTCCAGGGAAGCATTTCAGATGAGAGCTGGAGGTTCAGGAGAAGCTAGCCAAGTGGAGAGAGGAGGTATTCTACTTAAGTGTGGGTATGTATCAAATTCCCCCCAGTCTTATTGGCATTTATTTTATGATCACAAGTTCCCTGTGTCAGGAATTCAGACAAGGCATTATGGGATGGCTTGTTTCTACACCAGTGTCTGGGGCCTCAATTGGAAGACTTAAAGTCTTGAGGCCTGGAATCATCTAAAAGTTTAATTACTCACTTATCTGGCGGTTTATGCAAGCTAGTGGCCTCAGCTCCCCTCTACATGGGCTTCTCTGAATGTTCTCTCCGCATGGATCAGTCTGGGCTTCCTCAGGTTCCAAGGGCAAACATCCCAAGAAAGAGAGCTAGGTGGAAGCAACACCAATTTTTCTTTTGGCTATGTTGGGTCTTCACTGGTGGTTCAAGGGGACTTCTCTAGTTGCGGGAACTTCTATTATTATGACATGCAGGCTTTGGTGCCCTGTGGCATGTAGGATCTTAGTTCCCTGACCAGGGATTGAACCCATGTCCCTTGCATTGCAGGACAGATTCTTAACCACTGGACCACCAAGGAAGTCCCAAAACCATCTTTTCTGACTCAACTTCAGAAGTCACTCAACATCACTTCTACTATTTTTCCACTTGCTGAGGCAGTCGAAAAAATTCCACTCCACGTCAAGGGAAGAAGAAATAGACTCCCATCTCTTTATGGGGGACAGCAAAGTTCTAGAAGAGCATGTGGGACAAGAAATACTGCTGTGGCCAGTTTTGAAAAAAAATCCCACAGATTGCCCCAGTGGGAAGAATATTTCAGTTGAGACAGTCCTTAAACAAAAATCTTCCAATGGGAGAAGGCAGAGTCCACCTGAGGACAAAAAAAGAGGCTGCCAGGCAGCCAAGAAAAGGAGACTAGCATGAGATCTAAGAAGTCAAAAACCAGAGTCCTCATCCTTACCCTTGATGAGTTTGTCATCTTAATGGCCGTGGTGCCTCCCTTCTGCTCAGTGCTTTACCATCAACAAAGCAGCACCTCAGCGATTTCATTTGTTTCAAACAACCACCTTGTGAGGGATGTATTATTAGTCCTATTGTACAGATGAAGAAGCTAAGCATCAATGAGGTGAAGTGGAAGGTGATACAGGAGGGGCAGAGGTACTCAGTGATTTTAGTTGACACACGGATAAACATTTTACATGTTAGTGTTAATAGTTAACATCTTTTTTTCATAGAGAAATATGTCTAAGACATCAAACGCATCATCTCATTGATATTATAGCTTGGACAAATCAAAGAAGCAAATTGATTTAAAGTTGACTTAAGGGAAAGTTTTATTTTTTTAATTTTTAAAAATTTATTTATTTTTGACTATGCTGGGTCTTTTTTGCTGTGTGAAGCCTTTCCCTAGTTGCAGCAAATGGGGGATACTCTCTAGTTGCTGTGTTCAGGCTTCTCATTGCAGGGGTTTCTCTTGTTGCAGAGCACGGGCTCTAAACACAGGCTCGGTAGTTGTGGCTCATGGGCTTAGCTGCCCCAAGGAACATGGAATCTTCCCAGACCAGGAATCAAACCAATGTCCCCTGCATTAGCAGAGAGATTCTTAACCAGTGGACCACCAGGGAAACTTTTAATATAAAAGGTGTGTAAATATTGTAATAATGATAAAGATGAGACGTAAATGAGGAGAGCGTGAGAAATACCGGCAGAGGAGTAAATGTGTTGGATATGTCTGGAGTCGGATCAAATCCTGACCAGTTCCAGGGGCAAAAAAAAAAAAAAAGGTGTGAAGAGAGAGCCTGGCAAGTTATTTAACTCCCTTCTGCCTCAGTTTTCTTATTTTAAAAATGAAAATAATCATATTACTTCCCTATGAAAAGTAAATCAGTGAATATTGGTAAAGTGTGCAGAAGAATTCCTGGCACTTAGTAAGTACTATATAAGTATTTATTAAACAACTAAATTAAATCAACTTACTTAAGCATAAAAGGGAATGTATTGGTTTGTGTAACTGAAAAGTTCATTGATGTTTGTCTGTCTTCAGTCTGGATCCAGAGGCTCAGAGTGTACCATTACTTCTGTCTCTCTCTCTTTCTCCTTCCCTCCCTGACTCCTCCCTCTCGCTCCACATCTCAGCTCTACCCTGCGTTGACTCATCCCCAGGTGACCTCTCAACCACTGTTGGCAAGGTGACCACAGCAGCTCCAGGGTTAGAGGAACCTGACAGAGTTCACAGCTCCCACGCCAAAAGGAAGAGACACCTCCTTTGCACGGATGTAGGAAAAGCCGCTTTATTCGTTCTTATTGGGCCTCCTTAGGTCACATGACCACACCTCAACCAATCATTGTGGCCCATAGGGAGGACTACTTGGGTCAGTTTAGTTACAAATGTAACCCTGACTCCAAGAGGTGGAGTGAGTTTCCGCAAAACCTTGGACCAAATATGCAGGAGGGGCGGTTCTCAGAGGAATATCCAGTGTTCTTCGAAGAAGAAAAAGCATTAGATACGGGAAGGGCTTCCCTGGTGGCTCAGATGGTAAAGATTCCACCTGCAATGCGGGAGACCTGGATTCAATCCCTGGGTTGGGAAAAATCCCCTGAAGGAGGGCATGGCAATCCACTCCAGTGTTCTTGTCTGGAGCATCCCCATGGACAGAGGAGCCTGGTGGGCTACAGTCCATGGGGTCGCACAGAGTGGGACACGACTGAACAACGAAGCACACAGCACTGGAAGGGCAAACAGAAAAAGTCTTCTATATTAAGTAAGTTTGTAAATTATCTAGAGTCGCCAGGCCTCAGTGTCCATGTGTTTATGTCAAATGAGTACAATATGAGACAGTGCCCACTGGGAATTCCCTGGCAGTCCAGTGGTTAGGACTGCTTTCAGTCACCAGCCTGAGTTCAATCCCTGGTCAGGGAACTAAGATCCTGCACACCTCAAGGTGGTGCAGCCAAAAAAAAAAAAAAAAGCTCCCATAGAGTAAAGTCATGGTAAGTTTTAAATGATATAAACATTTAATAAAGCTTAGCACCATACCAGTCATAAAGTAAGCACTCAATAAATATTAGTTACTATTAGTAATACCCATGTCACAGAGTTGATAATGATGGAGCTGGGAGTTACATCTATGTTTTCTGATTTTAAAAACTACTGGTACACTTCAATCAACTGGTCTTTGTACCCTTCAATCAGTTTTTATAACAACAAACCCTCCTATCTCTGTAGTATTTTGCAATATACAAAGAGAATTCACCTACAATTTTCTTATTTGAGCCTCGCAATAAGAAATAAGGAATCCTCCTTATTTGATACACTTTGCCCTATACAAATGATACAAAATTGGAGAACCGGAAGCTTGAAGAATAATACATTTGCTCTATTCATTTCCTCAACAAATATTAAGTGTACACTACTTTGTGTTGAGAGGGACTCCTCCTAATGCTCCAGCTTTCTTCTCTACTCACAATGATGAGACATGCTTTTCAAGTTGCAGATCATTACCTGTTAGTGGGTCATGAGATCAATTTCGTGAACTGTTACCAGCATTTTAATTTTTAAAATGAGACAGAAAACACTGAGTGCATCCCAAATAGTGAGCCAGAATTTGTGAAACTCTCATTTAATTACACAGCTGCATATATATGTTGATACAGATCATGATGAAAAATGGAGTTTCCTCTGAAAGACTGTTGAAAAAGTTTCAAAGCCATTGACCAACAGAGGATCTCAAACTTTTTGATCCTAGGACTCCTTCGTTGTTCAGTCACTAAGTTGTGTCTGACTCCTTGTGACCCCGTGGACTGCAGCATGCCAGGCTTCCCTATCCTTCACTATATCCTGGAGTTCGCTCAAACTCATGTTCGTTGAGTCGGTGATGCTTAAAAATTATTGAGAACCTTAGAAAAATTCTTGTTTTATAGGTTTTATCTATTGATATTTACCATGTTAGAAAATAAAATACTGAGAAAAATTTAGATCACAGGAATATACGGTGGAAAAGGCAGGTAACATTTCTTTTACTGAGCTGGGTCTTCCTTGGTGTACATGGCCTTTCCCTCGGGGCAAGCGGGGGCTACTCTTTGATGCTGTGCGCAGGCTTCTCACTGTGATGGCTTCTCTTGTTGCAGAAGACGGGCTGTAGACGCACCGGCTTCAGCAGTTGTGACAAGATGGCTCCGTGGTTTCAGGTCACGGGCCCTAAAACTTGGGGTCTGTAGTTGTGGCGCACAGGTTCAGTTGCTCTGTGGCATGTGGAATCTCTCTGGACCAGGGATCGAACCCATGTCCCCTGCACTGGCAGGTAAATTCTTATCCACTGTACCACCAGAGTAGTCCAGCAGGTAGCTTTTTTGCACTCTTATGGATATTGTTTTGAATGTACAGACCCTCTGAAAGGTTCGTGGGAAATGGTCTACAGGATATCTGTTTAAATGTTTCTGCCAAATTTCTAACTCACTCTTTTCAAAACACACTCATTATTTAATCAATAGACTTACCCAGAATGCCTGTTTAGTCATTGGCACTACTCTCCTTCAGTGATCCAGGTTTCAAACTAAGAATTCTGGTTTTGTGTTTATTTGTTTGTTTGTTTGTTTGTTTGTTTGCCATGCCTCAAACTCAGGCCCTTGGCAGTGAAAGCGCAGAGTTCTAACCACTGGACTGCCAAGGAATTCTCTAAGGATTCTGTCTGAGTCCTGTTTTCTTCATCCGTCAGACATCTACCTCTCTTCTGTCTTCCAAGTGGACCTGGAATTATTATTTGGGAGGTGCTGTAATGATTAAGAGCATTAAGTTGCAGTTACATGACCTTGCTATAGAGCTCTGGACAAGTTACTCACGTATATGCAAAATTCAGAAGTACTACCAGATATAAAATGAAAAGTAAATCTTCCCTTCTCTGTCCCAGAGCATCCTGTCCCTCACCTTAAAGGTAGCCATGTCTCAAATATCAGCCCTCAAAAGTTTTTCATGTCATTTCTTAATTTTTCTGTCTGTCAAACTCCAGGCTCACCTTGAACCCCTCCTTGACTCTCCCCCAACAAAACAGAATTGGTTGCTCCTTCCTATTGGCAAACTCTGCCTCTACAAGTTTACCAAATGTATCGCTTTGAACATAGACACATTTATCGTTTCTCACTGTATTTTGAGTGAATAGGGCAATGCCTTTTGCTTTTGTAAGCCTAGTGTCTGTCCAGTTCAATGCTTAATGCAGTATGAGTGTTCCGAGAGTCTCTGAAGACAGAGTGTATTTCCCTTGATCAAGAATTTTCAAAGACTCTCCAGTGTCTGTGAGGGTTCAGTCTACACTCATATGGAATTTCCAGTTTTCCCCATTTTACCTCAACTTCCCTATCTAAACTGATGCCCTGGAAAATTTTGCTGTAGCCAAGATAGTCTCCTAATTAGAGCCAGTCTGCCAAACTCTGTCCAAATGCCAGGCCTTTGTCTGTGCTGTTGACCATCAGCTGAAATTCTGAAATCAAATGTATGTTTCTTAGAAACAAGAAATGTATCTGTTTACTTATCAATATATAAGTGTTTAATATTTCTCACAAGAAATTATCTAGTTTGGAAAGTTGCATGATATCAATCCACTGCAGCATTGTTTTAAAATAGCAAAAGAATCCCACTCCTGGGGGCAGGGGGACATGTTTTGAAAGGATATATGTAGCCCAAAATTCAATGTAGCACTGTTTACAATAGCCAAGGCATGGAAGCAATTTAAACAAATGGATAGAAAGATGTGATACGTATATACAATGGAATACTTAGCCCCTAAATAGAATGAATTAATGCCATTTGCAGCCACACGGATGGACTTGGAGATTATCATGCTAAGTAAAGTAAGTCAGACAAAGACAATTATATGATATTGCTTATATGTGGAATCAAAAAATGATACAAATGAACTTATTTACAAAACAGAAAGACTCACAAACATAGAAAACAAACTTATGGTTAACAAGGGGGAAAAGTGAGGGGAGGGATAAATCGGGACTTTGGGATTGACATAAACATTACTACGTTAAAAATTGATAATCAATAAGAACCTACTGTATAGCACAGAGAACTCTGCTCAATATTCTGTAATAAACGTGAGAAAAGAATTTGAAAAAGAATAGATATATGTGTATGTATAATTGAATCACTTTGCTGTACACCTGAAAATAATACAACGCTGATAATCAACCATAGGCCCATATAAAGTAAAACATTTTTAAAAAGCAATAAAAATACTGAAAGTATCCTAAATGCCTACCAATATAGGAATGGTTAAACAATAATATAGTTTCTTTAGTGGCAAACTATATAGCTATTAAATGAGCTAGATCTAGATATATTAACCTGAATGAATTTTAAATGGAATTTTACTGCATGCTGGGCTTCTTTCTACAGTGTTATGTTCATGAGATTCATCTAGGTTGTTGCTTGTGACAGTGGCTTGCTCCTTCTCCTTGCTATATATCAATAGTATTCTACTGTATGAATACATCCATTTTACTATTGATGACCATTTGAGTTGTTTCCATTTTTCGGTTATGATTCTGTCTTCTGCTATAAATATTCTTGTGCATAAATTATGCTTATATGTTCATGATCCACGTAGAGTGGAGGATATGAGTATACATTCAGCTTTAATTGATATTTTCAAAGTCAATTTCCAAAATGGTTGTACCATTTTACATTTGTACCAATAATGAATAAGCTTTCCAGTTGATTCACACTGTCACCAAAACTTGGTAACATCAAGAATTCCCTGAGAACCTTACACTTGCACTGCAGGCAGCAAGGGTTTGATCCCTGTTTTGGGATCTCCAGTCAGGAACTAAGATCCTGCGAGCCTTGGCTTGGCCAAAAAAAAAAAAAACCAACAAAAACTTGCTAACATCAGTAATTTAAATTAACCATTTTAAGGGTGAATAGTGAGATCTGATGAAGTTTTTTCGGTTTTGGGGATTTGGGGGGTCATTTATTTTATAGGATCTTTGCTGGTAGACCACTTTCTTACACCCAGGAGACTTACATGTCTCTCAGACATGTGCCTAGAAGGCTTTTGAGGGACAAGTGAAAGTATAAGTCTCTCAGTCGTGTCTGACTCTTCGAGATCCCATGGACTATACAGTCCATGGAATTCTCCAGGCTAGAATACTGGAGTGGGTAGCCCTTCCCTTCTCCAGGGGATCTTCCCAACCCAGGAATCGAACCCAGGTCTCCCGCATTGCAGACAGATTCTTTACCAGCTGGGCCACAGGGAGGGCCAAGACTGGACCACAAATTCAACCTTGTATCAATGCCCTCCTCACCAATGCATAAGCCAAAACTTCCCCTCACCTCTTAACTGCCCAGGGGAGAGCAAAATCTTCTTCCTGATAAAGCAAAGTCTAAAGACATCTAAAGCCAAACATTCGGTAGGGACAAGCCTAAGAGAGGTGGACAAAAACCAGCCCAGTGGGTCCAGCACGATGACCAGGGGTGGCCAGGTTGGGAGCGGTCAAGGGCTGGCTCTGCACCAGCCACAGGATCTCGATGTCTCGGGCCAGCTTTGGGGGTCCCAGCTCTCAGTGCTCCAGTTCCGTGTAACAGCCACTGCCTCAACTCAAACGACTTGATGACAAGGGTGTGTGTGAGGCCTGTGGTGGCGACGCCCCTCTCCAGCTGGATGGGGTGGTCTGCCTGTGCAATGCGGTGCAGGTTGGCTTCCAGGCAGACGAACATGAGCTCCTCCTGGGCCTCTTCTATGTAAAATTGCAAGGGGAAGTTGAACTTTTCAGGCATGGTCCAACCACAGCTCTGTCTCCATGTCCTCCTGCCCCTGGCTGATTCTGAACAGGGGCTAGTTCAGGAATTTATCCCAACAGGATTTAAGAGGAATCAAGCTCATGAAGTTTTAATTTGCATTTCCCTGATACTTGAGGTTTAGCAACTTCTCATTTAATAGTCATGTGAGTTTTTTTCTCAGTATGCATCTTTTCAGGCATTTTGTCTATGTTTATCTTACCTTTTATTGTAAAGGTGGTCTGTCCTTTTCTAATTGGTTTATAGTAATTCTTTATATATTCAGAACACAAACCTTTCTCATTTGTATATATTGTAAATATCTTCTCCTGCTTTGTAGACTGCTGCTTAATTTGGGTGATATGTGAGTTTGCCCATCCTTCCCCATCTTTGTTAGCATCAAAATGGAATTTGGAAAAAAAAACAGAAAATTCTGCCCAAAGGTATTTCATTGCTATCATAGTTTTAAAATATTTTATTATTTATTTAGCTGCGCTGGATCTTAGTTGCATCTTACAGGATCTTTCACTGTAGCCTAAGGACTCTCTAGCTGTGGCACGGGCTCCTGAGCATGTCCTCTGCATTGCAAGGCAGATTCTTGACCACTGGACCACCAGGGAACTTCCTCATTGTTATTACTTTTTAATAAGTATTATTTATTTTTTAGAGCAGTTTTAGGTTTATAGAAAATTGAGCAGATAGTAGAAAGGCCCACAGACCCCCTTTCCATCGCCTCCAGTTCCTTAATATTAATACCCTTCTTTAGTGTAGCATACTTGTTATAATTGAGGCAATATTGATACATTAAATATAGTGCAGAGTTGTTTTTTTAACAGCCCATAGTTTTTACATAAGCTTCATTTTTTTGTGTTGTATAGCAATAAGCACTTTGATAAATACGTAATGTCATTTATCCACTTTTACAGTTTCACTGCTCTTAATGTCCTATTTCCTCCCTCCCTTCTTCCTTCCACTTTAAATCCCCTGCTAACCACTGCTCTTTTTATGTTGCTGTAGTTTTGCCTCTTCTAGCATATCATATAGTTGGAATCATACAAGTAGCCTGGCTTCTCGCACTCAGTAGTATGCATTTAAGTTTCCTTCATGTCTTTTTGTGACTTAATAGTTCATTTCCTTTATCACTGATTATTATTCCATTGTATGGATTTACCACAGCTTTTTATACACTCACCTTTAGAAGGACATCTTGGTTACTTCCAGCTCTTGGCAATTATGAATTAAATTTCTGTAAATATCTGTGTGCAGGTTTTTGTGTGGACATCAGTTTTCAACTCATTTGGGGTGAATGTATGTGTGTGTGTTAGTTGCTCAGTCATGTCCGACTTTTGGTGACCCCATAGACTAGCTCTCCAGGTTCCTCTGTCCATGGAATTCTCCATGCAAGAACACTGGAGTGGTTAACCATTCCCTTCTCCAGGGGATCTTCCCAAACCAGGGATTGAACTCGGGTCTCTTGCATTGAGGGCAGATTCTTTACCATCTGAGCCACCAGGGAAGCCCATTTGGGTGAATAACTAGGTGCTAAGACTAAGTCTGGGGCTTCCCAGGTGGCACTACTGGTAAAGAACCCACCTGCCAGTGCCGGGGACTTAAGAGACACTGGTTTGATCCCTGGGTCAGAAAGATCCCCTGGAGGAGGGCTTGGCCACCCACTCTAATGTTCTTGCCTAGAGAATCTCATGAACAGAGGAGTCTGGCAGACTATACAGGGTCGCAAAGGGCAGGACACGACTGAATTGACTTAGCACACATGCATGCAAGACTCAGTCTGGCTTTGTAGGAAACCACCAGACTGTCTTCCGAAGTGGCTGTGCCATTTTATATTCCCATCAACAATGAATGAAATTTACTGTTGCTCCATCCACATCCTTACCAGCATTTGGTATTGTTAGTTTTTTTAAATTTTAGCCATTCTATCATTGGAAAAGACTCTGATGCTGGGAGGGATTGGGGGCAGGAGGAGAAGGGGACGACAGAGGATGGGATGACTGGATGGCATCACTGACTCGATGGACGTGAGTCTGAGTGAACTCCAAGAGTTGGTGACGGACAGGGAGGCCTGGCGTGCTGCGATTCATGGGGTCGAAATGAGTCGGACATGACTGAGCGACTGACCTGATCTGATCTGATCTGATTAGGTAAGTTGCATTTATCAAATGGCATCTGATGTTGAGCATGTTTTATATGCTTATTTGATACCTATGTATCTTCTTTGGTGAGATATCCAGAACTTTGTCCATTTTTAAATTGGGTTGTTTTCTTATTGTTGATTTTTAAGAGATCTTTGTATGCTTTGAATACAAGTCCATTACATGACAGGTGTTTTTGCAAATATTTCCCCCCATTCTGTGGTTTATCTTTTTTAACCTCTTAAGTGTCTTTTGTAGAGAAGATTGTTTTAATTTGAATGAAGTCTGGGTTACCAGTTTTTTCTTTCATTAACCTGAAAATTCATGACCCAACTCAGGGCCATTTAACTTTTCTCTTTTTTTATTTTCTAGAAGTTTTATAGTTTCACACTTAAGTTAATATTTCCATTATAAGTTAATATTTATGAAAGATGTAACAGCAGTATCTAGATTCTCTATTTTTTTTTGTATGTGGATGTCCAATAATTCAAGAAGTATTTATTGAAAAGATTACTTTTACTCCATTGAATAATCTTTACCCCTTTGTCAATCAATGGCCAGTTAACTATATTTGTGAAGATCTATTTCTGGGTTCTATGTCTGCAAGGTTAACAACTACTTCTCATTACATATGAAAACACTGGAATTCCTTTTTTTTTTTTTTTTAATATTTATTTAGTTCCACCAGGTCTTATTTGTGACATGCGAGATCTAGTTCCCCAACCAGGGATCGAACCTAGGCCCCCTGCATTGGGCACACAGAGTCTTAGCCACTAGACCACCAGGGAAGTCCCCCACTCTTTTTAAAAAAGTTTAGTTTTGGCTGCGCTGGGTCTTCATTGCTGTTCAAGGGCTTTCTCTAGTTGTGGTTCGAGGGCTTCTCATTGAGGTGGCCTCTCTTGCTGCAGAGCAATGGACTCTGGGTGTGCAGGCTTCAGTAGTTGAGGCTTGCAGGCTCTAGAGCACAGACTCAGTAGTTGTGGAGCCTGGGCTTAGTTGTCTCAAGGCATAAGGATCAAACCTGTGTCCCCTGCATTGGCAAGCAGGTCTTTTATTTATTTATTTTGGGTTGTACTGGGTCTTCACTGCTGCTCCGGCTTTTCTCTAGTTGCGGAGATTAGGGGCTACTCTCTAGTGGTGAGGTACAGGCTTCTAATTGTGGTGGTTTCTCTTGTCGCAGAGCACAGGCTCTGGGGCTCTCAGGCTTCAGTACTTGCAGCACTTGGGCTCAGTAGTTGTGGCTCCCATGCTCTAGAGCACAGACTTAGTAGTTGGGGCACATGGGCTTAGTTGCTCTGTGGCATGTGGGATCTTCCAGGATGCAGGATCAAACCCAGGTCTCCTGCATTGGCAGGTGGATTCTTAACTACTGGACCACCAGGGAAGCCCTGAAAACACTGGAATTCTCTTTGATCTATCTTTTGTGAGTTTGATTAGCAAAAGTCATTGCCCTAATCTTGATTGATACCAGGAATCCTGATACCACCGAGAGTCTAACTGTAGAGAACTGGGCTTGTCTCTGAGTTCTGGACTCTTGAGTTCTGCCCAAATCTATCACCTTGAAAGATTCTACAGTTGATACTCCTGGCTGGGTAGCCCCCAAATCCATTTATTAATCTCTGTTCCTTTGCCTCCTCTTGGGATGCCAAATAATTGCTTACTGGACTTTTCCAAACCTACCTTGTACGTAGTTCTAAGACATAGTTCCAACAAGTGAGATATAAGCAGAAATCTGTTGAGGGCTTCTAAAAAACTTTTGCTTTCTAATAAAAGACAGCTAGCTGTTTTCTTTTCCCCTGTTCTTCTTGCTTTGAACATAGATATGATGTTTGGTGCTGCAGCAGACATTTTATTATACTGAACAATTAAAACTGAGTGTTGGAGCAGAAAAAATAGAAACAAATTATGTTGAACAGTTGGACTAATTACAACCATCACCTACCTCAGGACTTCTTGTTAAGCGTGAAAACAATCTCAAGTGTTAAAGCCACTGCTGGTCAGGTTATTTATTACTTGCCACTGAAAACCATCTCAATTAATCTTCTAACAGTCTTAGTTAATCTGCCAACTATTCTAGTGGGGCCATCTTTGGGTAGACATTTCTGGAATGCTTCTTTTGGAAATGATCTAGGATTCTTTTTTTTCATTGTGCCACTCAGCTTGCACAGGCCCTCAGCAGTAAAATCATGAAGTCCTAACCACCGGGCCATTAGGGAATTCCTACCATAGAATTCTTTGAGACATTTTCTTGAATGTTCCCATCAGTGGCGATCTCTGCCCCTTCTTTGGCTGGATTAAAAAAAAATGAAGATAATTCATTTAGGAAAGAGAAGACTCAGTGGGGACACGAGAGTCATATTCATTATCTAAAGCTTTTTTTAAAAAGATATTTAATTGCCTGGACCAGTTCTTATTTGCTGCTCATGGGATCTTTGATCTTCACTGGGGCATATGGGACCTTTAGAGTTGTGGCATGTGGGACCTAATTCCCAAATCAGGGATCAAACCCAGGCCCCCTGCATTGGAATCAGGCGTCTTAGTCATTGGACCATCAGGGAAGTCCCTAAAGGTTTTTTAAGAGAAAAAGGGATCATTTTGACTATCACTCCTAATCAAATTGACACAAGACTTTACAGTTTATGTAAATATCATTTCACTTAATACACAAAATCTATGTTGCCACAGAGAACAGAGTTGAGACAAATAAGTGGAAGTAAGAACTTCATTACAAAGAAGAACTTTCTAGTGATCAGAATAACGCAAACAAGGAAATGTGCTGCCCCATGACAGGAAGAATTGCTCACCTGGAAAGGGCTGAGCAGAAAGCTGAGGATGCCAAGCAGGAAAGCACATTAGGGCTCAGTTGATGCTAAAATTCAGACCCAAGTCTGGGGCATGAGATTGGCTAATTCTTTCTTAGTTTCGCTAAGCAGGATTTTAGAGAAGGAACAGAAGATCAGTAAGATAAATGGGAGCAGGAGGAAGCTTCCAAGTGGAGTGAGTAACTTGAACAAAGGTGCAGTGTCCTCAAGATGAGTTGGGATACTCTTGATGGACCAGTTGGACTGGAGTGGACAGTTTGGGCCCTTGAGGGTCTGTGACTTTAAGCAAATCACCAGACTGTTTTAGATCAATTTTCTCTTCCGTAAAATGAAAGGACTAACCGAAATCAGTGAGTCTGAAGTTTTCTCACAGCGACCTAGAGGGCACTCCCAAAGGCTTTGCAAACACAAGTCCTAAAGAAAATACTAGGAGGGAATGTGTTAGTTGCTCAGTCATGTTCAACTCTTTGTGACCCCATGAACTGTAGCCCCCAGGCTCCCCTGTCTATGAAATTCTCCAGGCAAGAATACTGGAGTGGGTTGCCATTTCCTTATCCAGGGGATCTTCCCGACCCAGGGATCGAACCCGAGTCTCCTGCATTGCAGGCAGATTTTTTTACCGTCTGAGCCGCCAGGGAAGCCCCTGATGAGTACATTTAAAAAAAATATATATTCAATTATAAACTATTTCAAACATTCAGAAAAATATAGATAATAATATAACCACTAAGATAAAAGTGATGTTTAATATTTTGCTGTGTTTACTATTAACCTCTTTTTTAAGAAATAAGTTAGCACTATAGCAAAACGCAGTTTCCCAGGTCACAAAAGTGGTAAACAACCCACCTGCCAATACAGGAGGCATAGAATACCAGACCACCTGATCTGCCTCTTGAGAAATTTGTATGCAGGTCAGGAAGCAACAGTTAGAACTGGACATGGAACAACAGACTGGTTCCAAATAGGAAAAGGAGTTCATCAAGGCTGTATATTGTCACCCTGTTTATTTAACTTCTATGCAGAGTACATCATGAGAAACGCTGGGCTGGAAGAAACACAAGCTGGAATCAAGATTGCCAGGAGAAATATCAATAACCTCAGATATGCAGATGACACCACCCTTATGGCAGAAAGTGAAGAGGAACTCAAAAGCCTCTTGATGAAAGTGAAAGTGGAAAGTGAAAAAGTTGGCTTAAAGCTCAACATTCAGAAAACAAAGATCATGGCATCCGGCCCCATCACTTCATGGGAAATAGATGGGGAAACAGTGGAAACAGTGTCAGACTTTATTTTTCTGGGCTCCAAAATCACTGCAGATGGTGACTGCAACCATGAAATTAAAAGACGCTTACTCCTTGGAAGGAAAGTTATGACCAACCTAGATAGCATATTCAAAAGCAGAGACATTAATTTGCCAACAAAGGTTCGTCTAGTCAAGGCTATGGTTTTTCCTGTGGTCATGTATGGATGTGAGAGTTGGACTGTGAAGAAGGCTGAGCGCCGAAGAATTGATGCTTTTGAACTGTGGTGTTGGAGAAGACTCTTGAGAGTCCCTTGGACTGCAAGGAGATCCAACCAGTCCATTCTGAAGGAGATCAGCCCTGGGATTTCTTTGGAGGGAATGATGCTGAAGCTGAAACTCCAATACTTTGGCCACCTCATGTGAAGAGTTGACTCATTGGAAAAGACTCTGATCCTGGGAGGGATTGGGGGCAAGAGGAGAAGGGGACGACAGAGGATGAGATGGCTGGATGGCATCACTGACTCAATGGACGTGAGTCTCAGTGAACTCCGGGAGCTGGTGATGGACAGGGAGGCCTGGCGTGCTGCGATTCATGGGGTCACAAAGAGTTGGACACAACTGAGCGACTGATCTGATCTGAAGAGACTCAGGTTTGATCCCCTGTGCTCCTGAAGGAGGGAGGGAATGGCAACCCACTGGAATATTCTTGCCTAGAGAATCCCATGGACAGAGGAGCCTGGCAGGCTATAATCCATAGGGTCGCAGAGTCAGACACAACTGAAATGACGTGGCATGCATAACCAAACCCCATTGTTCATCTTGGTTTTCTTCCTTTTCCTCAGAGGTACCCACTTTCCCCAAATTTCTATGTGTTTTTCCCATTTAACTTTTTGTACTTTTATTTCATATGTAAGCATCTATAATATGTGGTATTTTTGTGTTACGTTTTACATCAATGTCATACTGAATGGATCTTTTTCAACTTTCTTTTTTCCACTCATTATTATGCTTTTAAGATTTCTCTATCTTGACAGCATGTGAATCATTGAATTGGTTGTGTAGTACTTCATGATCAGGGATTGAACTTGCTTATCCTGCATTGGCAGGCAGATTCTTTACCACTGACACACCTGGGAAGCCCCTGATGGCTCAGCATTAAAGAATCCACCTGCAATGTTGGAGACAGAGGTTTGACCCCTGGGTCTGGAAGATCCCCTGGAAGAGGAAATGGCAACCCACTCAAGTATTCTTGTCTGGAAAATCCTACAGACAGAGGAGCCTGGTGGGCTACAGTCTATAGGGTTGCAAAGAGCCAGTGCAAGTAAACGCACAGTCACCAGTGGTTAAGACCCCGTGTTTCCAATGCAGGGGATGCAGGTTCAATCCCTGGTCAGATCCAACATGTCTTGAGTTGCGGGGGGAAAGGTTGTGTTCTTTTTAAATTTGTAAAAAAAAATATCAGAAGTTGCATTGCTGGGTTGTAAAATATGAGCATCTTAAATGCTTTAATGAGCATCTTTAATTTCAGGTTGACTATATCCCCTTTTGTCCCAGAGTCCAATCAGGACATGAAAATAGTGGTGTCAGTGACTACCTCTATAGAGCTGATCAGCTGGGGCATCATCGCTGCATTCACTACTACAAGCCATATTTGAGTAATCTTTGTCTACTTCCAAAAGTCAAATCAGAAAATATTAGAATTGGTCATATAATTAAATATCTATACAATAAAGTCAGAGAAGGCAATGGCAACCCACTCCGGTCAGTACTCTTCCCTGGAAAATCCCATGGACAGAGAGCCTGGTAGGCTGCAGTCCATGGGGTTGCTAAGAGTTGGACATGACTGAGCGACTTCACTTTCACTTTTCACTTTCATCATTGGAGAAGGAAATGGCAACCCACTCCAGTGTTCTTGCCTGGAGAATCCCAGGGACAGCGGAGCCTGGTGGGCTGCCGTCTATGGGGTCGCACAGAGTGGGACACGACTGAAGCGACTTAGCAGCAGCAGCAGCAGCATACAATAAAGTAATTCTTTCTAGAGTATCCTGGACAGATGACTATATAATATATCCTATACATGAATCCCACCAAAGACAGAGAGCTCCAAACCTCCCAAAGTAGCCCAACTCTAGTGGTTAGAAAGTTCTCTCTTAAATTGATCTGAAAACACCTATGGCTGGGAGGGGTCTTATTCTGAACTGAACTCCCCTGTGAGTCTCTGTTTCTTCTATGTAAAATGAGAGTAAGAATAATACCTACCTCATAATGTTGTTGTGAAGATCAAATGAGTTAGGGTGTGTGTGAATGTATAATGTGTGTAAACAAAGATACATGTATATATGTATGTATACATGTGTGTATATATATATGTATACATATGTATATGTGTATATATTTATCTATAAATGTGTACACATGTATATGCGGACATGGATACATGTATGTATATATGTATATATATGCAATATATAAACCTGTCATATATACATATATATTCATAGATGTAGAAAAGAAAAAGAGTGCGTGAGAGAACAAGTGAGCTCCTGATAGAAAATAATAAATAATAGATGTAGCTATTATTAACATTCTTCTTGCTATCATCCACTCCCTATCAACAACTTGACAACAAATATTTACTGAATGTCTGCTCTCTGCAAAATATTGTGCTAAGAGTCACAGAAAGATCAACCATACTTCTCTATCAGTATTTCTAAGATCCTCTGATATTGCCAGCATAGAACAGGGTTTAAAATGGGGGTTCTGGACTCAAATAAGCTGGGTCTTAATTCCAACTAGCTATATGATTCATGACAGTATTGCTTAATTCACTGATAAGTACTTATCTCCCATGGTAAATGTTCAATAAATGTTAGCTATTATTCATTTGAATTGACCCAGTGGTTTAGCCTGCAGCTTGGGAGCTATACATAGGTGATCTCAAAGCTTTCTCCCAGTCTCGAAGTTTATAATTTTTTATTTAAATTATTTATTTATTTTTATATTATCTTGGTCACACCATCCAGCATGCAGGATCTTAGCTCCCCAACCAGGGACTGAACCCATGCCCCTTGCATTGGAAGCGCAGAGTCATAACCACTGGAAGTCCCCTATACTTTTTTTTAAATTTTATTTTATTTAACTTTACAATATTGTATTGGTTTTGCCATATATCAAAGTGAATCTGCCACAGGTATACATGTGTTCCCCATCTTGATACTTTTTTAAATTTGGTGAAACATCTATCTGTAAGAGAGAGATCAGGAGGAATGATCCACAACATTTTTAGGATAAAGGCATTGCACAAAGCTGAATTGACAAGGGTAGGCTTTAACGCCTCCAAATGGGGAGAAATAGCACTTAGGGAGCTCACAGACTAATTCAGCTCTTGATATGAGCAGAAGCAGGACAAAACAAGCAACTCATGGAGTAATAAACACAGGGCAAACACTCTAAATGCTAAATACCTATATATAGTTCTTCCTGAGGACAAATGCTGCCTGGTTCTCACTGGAGGGACAGGTACTATTCAAAAGTTCAGACTCTCAGATTGGTTCCTTATCATCCATTTGACCCTGGGCAAATTGCTTTTAACTTTTTTATGCCTCAGTTTCCTCTACTGCAAAACAGATACAGTAATAGTACCATCTAAGGAATAGCATCTTCCTTAGTAGCTCAGTTGGTAAAGAATATCCTGCAATGTAGGAGACTGAGGTTCTATCCCTGGGTGAGGAAGATCCCCTGGAGAAGGAAATGGCAACCCACTCCAGTACTCTTGTCTGAGGAATTCCATGGACAGGGGACCTGGCGGGCCACAGTCCATGGGATCCCAAAGAGTTGGACACAACTGTGAGACTAACTTTCACTTTTCAAGGAACTGTACTCAGTACAGTGCTGACATAGTAAGCAAATGCTCAGCAAAAGCACATTATTGTTATTGTCTGATAGAGGGCACCCTATGGGTGAGCGATAAGTTTCCATTCTTGGAAGATGACCTTGTCTTCTTTTTCTGACTGGAGGCTCCTCGTGGGTGGGGCCCAGTCTCTACCTTCAGAAGTTAGGCAAAATGACTCCCTTGTGACCTTGGGAACTTCTTTAGAGAGGAAGTGACTCCTCCATCAGACTTGGGACTCCACAAGGCTGGAACCGCCTCTCAGAGGTGGGAACAGCAGTACTTGCACCGATCTCAGATGCATCTTGTCTCTTCCAACAGACTGAGGGTTTCCAAGAGTGTGTGTATGGCTGGCTCCCCTCCAGGCCACCCAGTGTAGGCTGATTACCTTTTATCCTCCTCCTTCAGGCGGGGAGACAACGGTGAGGAATGTGCCGCTGCAGCAGCCCCCAAGAATAGGATGGAGTGAGCTGAGACTTGGCTCTAGGGGAGTACCTGGGGCCCCAGCCTTGAGGGGTCCCGCAATTAAGGGGCTCTGAGGAAGTCTTGAGAAGGCTCTTGAGAGACTGTGTCGGCCTCTGGGGGCAGTGGGTGAGGGGAGTGTCCCAAAAGTGACAGCAGGGAGCATTTTACGTGGATATAGGATAGAAGGCGCGTCCGGGTAACTAATGGCAACTGGGCGGGGTAAGCCCGCGCTGCGGGAGCTCTTCGACGGAGAAAAACTACGACTCCCAGGATGCCTCAGGGCCTAGCACAGCTTTTCCGCCCGCCCACTGGCTGCCGGTCTGGCGAGCGGCGAAGCGGATTGGCCGCGGCTGTGCGGGGCTCCCCCACTAGCAGGTTAGTGGGCGCCGCCGGCAGCAGACGTTGACCGGGCGCGGGGAGTGGAGGGTGTTGGAGGGGGCCCTGATCGCCATTCTGGAAACTGCCGGGCGCTGTCTCCGTAGCGTAGCCGCTGGCTGTGAGGCGCGGGGCGGGGGCGGAGACTGCGTGGCGCAGGCGCGGTGCTGGGCTTCTCCTGGGTCCCCAGACAGCTGGAGGAGATAAACAGAGCAGGAGGAGGGAGGGGAGTGCGTGTGTGAGAGCGCGCGAGGGAGTGTGAGTGTGTGTGTGAGCGCGGGTGTGAGGCGGTGCGCAGGGGCGGGCGGAGGCGCTGTCCGGCCCCGGCCAGGCGCCGGGCGGGGAGCATGGGAAGGGGCTAGAGCAGCCCGGGCCCCCCAGCCCCCTCCCCGGGATCCGCGCCCCCCCTCCGGGGAGAGGGGCCGGGCCCCCCGGACGGACATGGGCTCCTGAAGTTGCGCCGCCACCGGTCCTAGGAAGAGGCCTGACAGGTACGGGTAGCCGCCGCCCCCTGCTCTTCGCGGGCGCCCAGGCGAGGACCGGCTCCGGCAGCCTTGGGCGCACGGGCCGCCTCTGCTCTGGGCCGGCCCCAGCCCTGCCGGCCCGGGGGCCTGAGCCCGTCCGCCTCGGGGAGGGGGGCCCGGGGTGTCCCAAGAAGGGGCAGGCCTCGCCGGGGCGGAGGGCAGAGTGGGCCGGGGTCGAGGTGGGGACGGAGGGCTGGCTGGGAAGTGGTGGGGAAGGCTCTGGGAGTTCGGGGAGCCTCAGCAGAGGGAGAGGTGGAAGTCGTCCCATCACGGGACTTTCTTGCGGAGTTTTTGTTTGACATCTGATATGGCCCGGGTCTCAGGAAGAAGGGGGCAGGTGGAAGTGCCGAGAGGGCAACGTTGACCTGACCTCCTGCTCTCTCTTAGTTTCTCTCTCTCTCTCTCTCTGTCCGTCCCCGTGTCCAGTCCAGGCTTCTGGCAGCCGCAGATGCCTTCAGTGGCCCATCCTGGCACCAAACTGAACTCTGCCGAGGTGTTTCCACCAGGCGACTGTAGCGCCCGTACAAAAGGGCCTTTACTTGGGAACTGGCTATTCAGTACCCACTTCAAAGGGCAAATAGGAAGTGTGGAGTAAGAGAGAGACTGCGACCCAGCAGGTTCCAATTCTCGTTGCTGAAAGCTGCAGAGACGCCCCCTTGCCAGTCAGGTTGAATTTGCCCAGTGCCCTCTGTCTCTCCTCTGCAGGTGTGCTACCGGGGTCTCTAGAAAAGAGATATCGGGGACTTACGACTCATGTCTAACAACCTAATTTGACTATTTCGCCCAAAGGCCTTTTTTTCTATGACTTTCTTTAACTGGTAGAGCAACTTAAAGTTTTCTTCTCAAGTTAGTGAGTTTAAAAGCCTGGTAGGGTGGCTGTAGCTTCCCCATTCTTTCTAAAGATGGGTAGGTGATCAGGGCCAAGTGGCAGTTAAGTCACCACTTTTAATAAAGCCTGAAACAGTTTTGAGAAGACTATTCTGAGGTCACCTCCTGACTCAAAGGCATTATGAAATCCCCACCTAGGGCACAGGTATGCCCAGTGGCCTCACTAAACTTTTCTGTATCTTGCAGTCCTTCTTGACTGGCTAGTCTTTGTTCCTAAGTTGAAGGAACTACTTAAGGCTATTTTGGTTTGAATTCTGGTTTCTTCTTTGTAATTCTTCTGTTTTTAAAGAGGTTGTTGGCTGTTGAGTATAGTAATAACTAGATCCTCTCTCACATGCCAAGGAGTAACTAGAAGGGCTTCCTTGGGCCGAGTCTAAAGACTGACAATCAATTTCTTCCTTGCAAGCTGTTGTGTTTCATTAGTAGGTGGGAAAACAACCTTTTCTGCCGTAGTTTGTCATCACACTGCTTCAGTTCTGGAGTCCAGCGATCCTTCCCTCTTTTAATCTGCTTGGGGGCACTTGTGTTCAAGTCACATCCCTGTTTGTAGAAGCAGTGCTTTGGGTCAACTTTGAGGAATAACTGAACAGCAATTCATATTTGTGCCTGGGACTCCTTCCCTTGGGGTCACTGAAGGAAAGAGAATATGTGTAATGCTTGTGGTGATGATCTCATTGACGATTTGCCAGTTTTGAGTTTTAAAGTAGTCAAACAGCTTTCCTAGCTGGCAAGAACTCATGAGACATCCTGTGAAGGATATTTTCACACACCTGGGCTTAGAATCTGGCAGATTACAACTGAAGAAGCCCCCTGCTAAACATCTGTAGCTCTGGAGAGGCTACAGATCCCTCTCCAGATCATCCCAGCATGGGATGATCCAGAACTGTGACTTTAATTATTCTTTAATTATTTTTCTTCTCTCTTTTTTGAATTAAGGAATATAGCCTGTATGTGCAGTCCTGGGTCTCAGAGAGGGAGTCATAGACAACGCGTAGTGTGGTGATACTTACCTTTTCTTTTGGGCGACTGGTTTAATGATCCATTCTGTTTCCTTTCTTCTTTCATTGTCACCTTTCCAGATTCTCCACCACATCTTTGGGCTGCCAAACCCATATAACTCTTGGGCTGTGCGTGCTTCTCAGCTGTATAATAAGAAAGCTCTTCAAAAACCCAAGCCTCGATAGTTCCCATCAGAAACCAGTCCCTTGTGTTACATTTAATTCTGGCTCATTTACTGTGAGGGATATTTGCTAATTGGAATACATCCTAAAAAGTGACTGACATTTATTGAAGGCCTGGTATATGTCAGACTCTATGCTCAGTAGTGTTTTTACTTTATCTAATTTAACCTTCATGACTACCCAGTGAGGCGAAAATCATTTTTCCTAATATACATATGAAGATACTGGTTCAGAGAGGTAAAATAACTTGCTTAAGGCCGCACAACTAGTAAGTGAAAGGATCAGAATTCAGACCCAGGTCTGTCTCCTCGGGAATCGTGACACTTGATCAGGAGCTGAAGGGACCAGAGCTAAGAGCCTGGGGGACATATACTTGAAGAACTGTCCTTGGAAAGGGACCTGGACTTTTCTCTGTGTGATTCTGGAATGCAGCATTAGGATCAGAGGATGAAAATCCCAAGAGGGTAGATGTTGGCGTGACAGGAGAGAATTTGGCTTTCTAAAAACAAAATGGGCTGCCTTGTGAAGGAGTGAGTTAGCCATCATTGGAAGTATTCAAGCAGAGGCTTTGCCACTTTTTATCAAAGATATGGTAGAGGAGTTCATACTTATGTAGTTAATTGGACAAGTTTTTTTTTTTTTTTTAGTAAACTGTTAATATGTGAAAATTATATAAAATTCCTATTGTTTTGATCCGTAAATAACTAGTATGTATTGAATATTTTGTGTCTGGTACTTGCTGGACACTTTTCTTCCAAGATTTCATTTAGTCCTAGTGATAAGTATTATCACTATTCCCACTCTACAGATGAGGAAGCTGAGGATCCAGAAAGTTGACAGATACGCTGGAGGTTACACAGGGAGTAATAGTAGGGCTGATACTTGATGCTGCGTGTGCACCTTCTTAGATGCGTGTCCTGGAGTAAATCAAATGTTCTCTCTGAGCTATGCTTTTCTGATCTGTGAAATGACCACCTACTCTACAGTGGGTTTGTGAGGACTCACTGATGTAATATTTGCTTTTCATTAGATCTCGTCTATGGCCCATCAAGGGCCTGGGTTTGGGGGTGAAGGGACTTTGGTTTCTTCAGGGTGAATTCAGGCCTGCCAGAAACCCTGAGAGTAGTTCTGGGGTTCATTCTTGGTGCTATTAGTAATAGCTGCTGACTCCACAAAGGGCTTTGTGGCATTAGTGACTAATACCCTAAAAACTTGAGGCCTGAATAAGAGGAGGATTCAGCCAACAGGTTGGGGTATAGGAGGCAGTGTTGGAGGCTGTGTGGAATGGAAATTCTCACCCTGTTGTAGAGTCCGCTTCAGGGATCAGTGCTGCATCTTTATATTTAATGTCTTCTTTTAGAATGAACAAGGTCATAACTGCTAGAGCTGTGACAGAGCTGGATGCAAAGAATAATAACCCTTAATCCTCCCTGTAGCCATCTGGGGAGGTATTAACCCCATTTTCTTGGGGAAGGGGGCAGAGGAGGATCTGTCCTTGCCCAGGTAGCTATCTACAGGCTCTTTGGAGGCAGTGTTAGGATCAGGACCTTGGTAAAATTATGTCCTTGTTCATAACCTCCAGATTTTATTTTCGGAAAGCATAAAACTGTGCTTATTCGTGAACCTTTTAGAGAGCCTTTCTCAGAATGGGAGTCAGGCGTTTCTGGTCAGGGAGCTTCATCAGTTGAGGCCTGAGTGTTTGGGTGCCAGTGGCTCTTCCGGTTCCCTCTTGAGCTAGACATCTGGATGTAACACAACTGCAATTGAATCAAAAAGGAAACATTTCCAAATTGATTGACTTAGTTTTCCTTGACCTTTCTGCTAGAAGTGAAATTAGAGGGTGAAACTTAAGGGCTTCCCTATGAGAGGTACGTTGAGTTGTGGCAGGATTTGGGGCGATCCAAGTTAAAGGTGAAATGCAAGACCAGATGCTCTTGAATTCAATGAGAAAGGATAATGTTATCAGAATACTCTCCCATTTCTGTTTCTGTTCCCTTCCACTACCTTAAGATAATTGTGGCCCTATGACACTGCAGATAAATTAGTATGGTCACTGAAAAGCAAAGTTCTGAGAACAGGAAAATCTTTTACAAAACTTCAGATGGCAATAGAGAACTCTACAGACAGAGAAGACATCAAGGTGAGTTTTCATCCAGAGCTCCCAGAGTGGAGCATTTCTTAGATGGCCTTTCACAGAGAATGCTTCAGTCAGCTCCATACGGAATCATTTAAGCCAGGAGCCTCAAAGATGGCAAAGAACTTTTCCAGTGATGCTTGGCTGATGGGCTTGTCCTGCCATCCACACCTTTCTCAGATGTTCTTGTGCCAACTTAGTCCATGACCCTGAAATGCAAGCTTTAAGTTTGTGTTTGAGACCAGCAAAGTCAAGGTGATTTTGATGCCTTAGCCTAACCCTAAGAAATAAGAGACAGTTTCTTTTGGCAAAGAGTGCTTGGATGTGGTCTAAATAAAGATAGTAGGAATTCTTTTTTAGTAGTCAACAGCCTGGGTTCTGGAGATAAACTATCTAGTTTGACTCATTTAATTACTGTAACTTTGGGAAGTTAACTTCTCCATGCCTCAGTCCTTCATCAATAAAATGAGAATAATAGTAGTACCTGTCTCAGGGCTGTTATGAGGAGGGGTCTGTCAGACAGTACTTGTAAACTGCTTAGAATGTCCAATAAATACTATTTGCTAGGCTCAGTATCAGGCATTTCCTCCCATTCCTCATCACTCTGTGAAGGTGGGCTTTATAATCCCTGTTTTATAGATTAGGAAACTGAGGTTTAGAAATAACTTTCACAGAGAAAGTAGGTGGCAGAACTGGAATTTGAACCTGAGGTCTGTTGGACTCCGCAGCCAACTTTATTTTATTATTTTAGTTCAAATTACCTTTATGCATTGGAAGTGCATTTTTTTCCCCCCATAGGATTGCTCCAGTAGGAAAACCATTGCAAACAGAGAGGAAACTTGCATATATCTTTTGCGTAATTCAGGATGTTGACAGGGAGGTCAGTCAGTTGTCACTCAGCCGGGGCACTTCCCTGTAGTGGGAGGCAGCAAGTCCAGAGGAAAGAGAATACAGATGATGTGGATTCAATCTCCACTCTACTGCTTCCTAGCAGTGTGTCCTGGGATAATGGTATTGGAACGAATTTTGCAGTGCATCTCAGTCTACCTCTCGTTTTACAGATGGGTAAGTAGGCTGAGGGAATGAAATGCCATACTCAGAGTCACGCCGCCAGTTAGAGGCAGGTCTTGGCTTGGAGCACAAGACCCTAATCCCAGTTCCGTGCCTCTCCCTCAGTACTGCGTAGCAGTGGGCTTCAGTTCCCCCTTGTTAAAAGGGGATCGTAGGAACTTTCCAGCTTCTTCTCAAGGTTATTGTGAAGTTCAAATAAAAGCATGAACAGAAGCATTGTGATAGGTATGAAACACTGTTTGTATGCAAGGCAGTCATGCTGTTGTTCATTCAGCAAGTTTTAATATATTGGTACCTGCTAAGCCCACATCACTCCTTGGGAGACCCAGGAGGGGTCAGCAGATGAATCAGATAGATAGAGTTGGCCCTCAGGATGTTTTCAGTCTGTTAAGAAAAAGAAGCCACATAAATAACTGCTATTCAAGTTAGGAGACAAATGAAGGAAAGGGTGAGAACTAAATTTTCTTAAATTGTGATTTTGAGGTAGAGAACCGAAGAAAGGGTTTGGGGACTTTTCCTCCTTTATAGCTGAGATATAATTTACTTACCATAAAACCCATGCTTTTAATGTGTGCAGTTCTTCACTTTTTGATATAGTCACAGTTCTATAACCATCTAATTCTGGAACATTTTCGTCACCCCCCCCCCAAAGAAAACCATACCATTTAGCTATCACTGCCCCCCCCCATCACCCCATCTTCTCTCTCAACCCTAGACAACCACTAATCTACTTTCTGTCTCTCTAGCTTTTTCTATTCTTGAGATTTCACATAAATGAATTCACACAATATGTGGCATTTTGGGACTGGCTTCTTTCCCTTAGCATAATGTCTTCAAGTTTTCATCCATGTTACAGTGTGAATCAATACTTCATTCCTTTTTATGACCAAATAACATTCCGTTGTATGAATAAGCCACATTTTGTTTATCCATTCATCAGTTGATGGACATTTTGGTTGTTTCTGTCTTTAGCTATTGTGAATAATGTTACTATATGCATTCTTATACGAGTTTTGTATAGAATTTCTTTGTTTTGAACAAAGTCACTTTTTTCCTCCTGATCTTGTATTTCAAAGCTAGCAGAGGTGATAAAGACATCCTGTTCTCTATGCCCCACCATACCACGCACAATGGAATCCTCAATGTCAGCTTTGTCTCTCTGGTAGGGAAGGAAATGTGGAAGAAATGTTGTAACCATGCCACTGAGCATAGATAACAGGAGTTATCCTGTCTTAGAATTTAGGTTTGGCTACCATATATTCCCTCATAGCTCAGTTGGTAAAGAATCTGCCTGCAATGCAGGAGAGCCTGGTTCGATTCCTGGGTGGGGAAGATCCTCTGGAGAAGGGGTAGGCTACACACTCCAGTATTCTTGGGCTTCCCTTGTGGCTCAGCTGGTAAAGAATCTTCCTGCAATGTGGGAGACCTGGGTTTGATCCCTGGCTTGGGAAGATCCCCTGGAAAAGGGAACAGCTACCCACTCCAGTATTCTAGCCTGAAGAATGTCCATGGGGTCACAGAGTCGGACACAGCTGAGCGACTTTCACTTCACTACTACTGCTGTTGCTAAGTCACTTGAGTCGTGTCCAACTAAGCCTTCAATTAACAATCTATTAAGCCCCTACTATGATCCAGGTATGTATTTTGCACTTTTATACATACTTTACCATTTATTCCTCACAGTGCTCCATTGAAGGAGGTTAGCATCCTTCTTTTACACGTGAGCAAATTGAAACTCAGAAAGATTAAGTAACTTGCCCAACCAGAGGCTGAAATTCAGGCCCAGGTGCCTACGTATTTTAAGTCTGCTCCTCTTTCTGCTACATTAACCAGAGCCCAAACAAGGACTGTGGCACACCTAAAATGGGCGGTTCCTCGTGTTTGCATATTGCCATTTAATCCTTGGTTCCAGATGAGTAATCTTCTCCAGGTGTACTTTGTTCTAGGTTTGTTAACCTTAAGCTGTTATATTACTGGTACCCTTTGCATTATGACCCTGGAGAAGGAAATGGTAGCCCACTCCAGCATTCTTGCCTGGAGAATCCCATGGACAGAGGAGCCTGGTGGGCTACAGTCAGTCGGGTTGCACAGAGTCCAACATGACTGAGTGACTAACACTTGCATTGTGAAGTATGAGTTGAAGTCCTCCAAACTGAATTTTATTAGCTTCCTTTAACTGTAACAGATATAGGCCCATTGAAGAAAGTTTCCCAGTAGCCTAAGTTAGAAGTCTGTGGAAGTGATGGTGTTAAGTTCTAGGTGTTTTAGAGCTCCAGGAACAGAATACCCTTTGGAAGATACAACATCTACATAGCAGCTCATGTTTTCTTTATAACATTAAGTCATATGTTTTCCTCTGTGCCTTAGGTGTTTCTGTATTTCTCATATTCCTGATTCACAAAAACTGGCTTCTTTCTTCCTCTTTTCCATTGAATATCAGCTGGAGTTTGCCTGTAGTATCTTAAATTACAAGTAAATACCATTCCTAAACCTTTGTATTCTAGCTGGAGAACGTTTTCTTGAACTTTCATATTCTGCTAGCAAATTAGCCCTCAATGTTATGAGAGCTTTAAGTGTGAAAATCAGAGTTTATTTATTAACTGTGCTATCCTTGGGATGAAGAAGATACATTAGAAGTTTTTTGTTGTCTGGGAGTTCCCTGGTGGTTAGGACTCAGCCCTTTCACTGTGATGGCCTCAGTTCAGTCCCTGGTTGGGAAGCTAAGTTCCCACAAGCCGTGTGGTGCAGCCCCCAAAAAAGTTGCTTGTCAACTGTTAAACTCTTCATTCTTCATTAGTGATTTCCCAGGAGTCTGCCTAGCTCTACTGTTATATGTTTAGATGTGTGAATAAATGAGTATAAGATTTAATTTATTATTCCATGTTGTTCCTTCTGAATTTACTGTCCTAGCTATTCATTTTGATCATCTGACTAAGTTAAAGTCAGCCTTCTTCAGTCTCTCCTTGGAGCTCCGATTATGGCCTGGGTGCCTTTGATGCTCCAGTAACTATGCCTACATTGTGTGCTCTTAGTCTGTCACAGTCCCTGGCAAAGTAGACACTGAATTTGTTACTTTATGGGTTCTTGAAGTCACTTAGTTTGGTCTTTTTACCCCTCAACAGAACTGAATATTATGTAATTCGCATACTGCACCAGAGATAGAAATTCTCTTGAATTAAACACTTTTCTAGTGTTTAATCACACACACACACACACACACACATATGTAACCTCCTTTTGCCAATTTCAATATTTCATTCATATCATTTCATGTCTATGAGTTCTTTACTCTGTAGAATTGACTATTTCTGAACCTTCCTTAAAATAATGCTTTTAAAATTTGACCATGATTGAATCTCACATTCATATAACTTTTATTTACTGCTCTGATTATTTATGTATTTGAGAAGTATGAAACTAGTTATGCCCTCTGTACATTTGAGTATATTTCTCTCCTGAGGTGAGCCTTTTAAATGATCTCTACTTAAAAGTGTTTCCAGTTATGCTTGTCTGCCTCTTAAAGTTTGTGAAGAGGCACTGTTTCCTTGAGAGAGGAGAGGGTGGGCTGTGTTACAAAATGAGCTATTTGCCAGTGTGCTATCATTTCTTCTTAGGATGGGAATGGAACTGTTTACCAAAATACCACCTGAGCAGTAGTTGTGTTAAATTTGACATTTTGGGTCTTAAACCTCTGCCTACCAGTCTGATACTGTTTTAAATCCCAGTTTCCATTTTACCATTTACCTGAATAGCAGTGATTTTTGCTTGCCTGGTTTCTCTGCTTTTACTCTTCTTATTCCTTTTAGTATTTCCAAGCCACACACCAATATTAGCTAGAGTTCCTTGTGGCTTGTGGGATTTTAGTTCCCCCACCAGGGACTGAATGCATGCCCTTGGCAGTGAAAAACACAGAGTCCTAACTGCTGGACCACCAGGAAGTTCCCTAAATCCCTTGCCTTTGATTCTTTGCATCTTAGCATAGGTACTGTATCTTTTCACCTTCACTGTTCCCTCATGACTAGCACAGTGCTGGGTGCTTGGTAAAAATTCAGTTTATGTTTTAAGAAAATTAGTGAATGAATAATGACAATTTATTTGGCTCTTTTGGGGATTCCCTGATAGTTCAGTTGGTAAAGAATCTGCCTGCAATGCAGGAGACCCCGGTTCTATTCCTGGACCGGGAAGATCCGCTGGCTGCTGCTAAGTCGCTTCAGTCGTGTCCGACTCTGTGCGACTCCATAGACGGCAGCCCACCAGGCTCGGCTGTCCCTGGGATTCTCCAGGCAAGAACACTGGAGTGGGTTGCCATTGCCTTCTTCATTGTGTGAAAGTGAAAAGTGAAAGTGAAGTCGCCCAGTCATGTCTGACTCTTAGCGACCTCATGGACTGCAGCCTACCAGGCTCCTCCATCCATGGGATTTTCTAGGCAAGAGTACTGGAGTGGCTTGCCATTGCCTTCTCCGAAGATCTGCTGGAGAAGGGATAAACTACCCACTTCAGTATTCTTGGGCTTCCTTTGTGGCTCAGCTGGTAGAGAATCTGCCTGCAATGCAGGAGACCTGGGTTTGATCCCTGGGTTGGGAAGATCCCCTGGAGAAGGGAAAGACTTCCTACTCCAGTATTCTGGTCTGGAGAATTCCATGGACTGCATAGTCCATGGGGTCGCAAAGAGTCGGGCACGACTGAGCGACTTTCACTTGGGGATTCTTGTGGTGATCATTACTCTAGGAAATTGCATACTGGAGCAGTTTATTTATGTATACATAGTGGTTAAGAGCGTACGTACAGTTTTGGGTTTGGGTCCCTGCTGTGTCTCCAGTTTATCAGCTATGTGACGTTGTGGGAATTGTTTCATACCTATGACTGTCTCCTCGTGTGTACAGTGAAGATAAAACCAGCACTACCATACAAGCTTTTGAGCTGATCTTAGCACTGGTTGTCTCCCTTCTCAGAATTGTATCCCCCTAGATCTTTGTGACTTCTTGCCATTCACATTTCAGCTTAAATGTCATTTTCTCAGAGAACTCCTCTGTATCAGACTGGATTTGTAGTTGTCAGCAACAGAAACCAATTCTAGATGATTCCTAAAAGGATATTAAGGAAACTCAACAAAATATCAAGGAAGGCCACAAAGCCAGACTTGAAGAATGGGCTGGAACAAGGGAAATTAGTTAGCAGCCAGGACCCACAGCCAAAATTATTCACAGAACCAGTCCGTGAGGTCACTGCTGCCACTTACGTAGCTTACCCCACCAGCTGACTGGACCCTAATGGCAACTGTAGCACCCCTTCCTGCCAGCATGGACTCTCCATGGTCCTCTGATTCTTTGACAGCATATCTCAATTAAGGTCTGGGGCTCATGTGTCTGTTGACATAGCCTAGGCCATATGCACGCACACTAGGTATAGGAGAGCCTCAGAAAGAGAATCTTGTCTCCACCATTCTCACTTCATAGTGAGAGGGCTCTCTACTTCCCACCAGACTCATGAGATGGGAAATTCCCAAAATGCAGGAAGGAAGTTCACATGCTGAGCAGCCAGACAAACTCCAAAATGCACTATATCTTTTTTAACCTCAAGTCTAAAAGTAGCTCATCAGTCACTCTCTGATCAGCTTGTTTTATTTTCATCATAGCACTTTTCACTACTGGATATAGTCTTATTTTATTTGTATTATTATTTGTTATCTATCCCCTCTTGCTAGAATATAGGTACCCTGAGAATAAGGAATTTATCTGTCTGTTCACTGCTATGTCTCCTAGGTCTGGAATAGTACCTGGCATATAGTAGAAGCTTCTTGTGCTTACTTGTTGAGTGAATAAATGAATGGGTGAATAAATATAAAGCACTTAGCATAATTCTTGGCACATAGTAAGTACATAATATTTGGCAACTTACTATTTCTTAGCAGATACAAGTATTTATGTTCCTTTCAAAATAAAATTAGGGAAAGGGCTTTATACTTACATTATTTTTTTTGACCTTCCCAGTAACCTTCTAAGGAAAAGGGTGTTGGGAGGAAAAAGTGAGCCTTCTTCTGGTGAAGCGTGCATGGCCCCGTCACTGTTTGCTGCAATGCTTCCTGTGCCTGTGAGTCACAGGAATGAGTGCCTACTTAGAGAGATTAAGAGACTTGACCAAGGCCACATGGCTGGTCTTACTTTATATCAGATATACTCACTGACTTTGGTGTTTTCCATTGTGATAAGCCCCATCTCATATTCATGGTGATTGTGGGGGCAATTACTGTTAATGTTTTGGCTTTGACTGTTATAACACAAATCAGAGTCATAAACACAATTGCAGGCCAGTGCTTAATTGATGTCAGTTTGTTCAAATTTATAATTTTAATTTGATAGCCAAGGGCCCCTGGAAAAGCCATCACAGAATTGTAGTTCTTACGATGGCATCCCTGGATGTTCTTGGTGCTTGTAGGTCTTGTGATCCTAGGTAGTGCCCATGACTTCCATATATCCCTAGTAATGCTCACTGAGACGCAGTGCTGGTTGGCTTCCACATTCTAAGGGAAGGTTTTTGCCCTTTTAAGAGCTTGTAATCCCAAAATAGATCATGGAGACATAAGCCCCAAAGAATTCAAGCCGAATGGGAGCATCTAATCAGGCAGCAAGTTTTGTTTTGTTTTTTTGTCCTACTGTGTGCCTAGCACTAAAGGGAAAAAAGCAATCTCCAATAACATAGTGTTTGTAAATGGAGTCTCCTTTTGTGGTTAAATGTCAAAAGGAAGGGAAGGAGTCTGCTCACAGCTCAGGTGGGGAATGTTTGGTTTTAGGAGGGTATACAAGGGATCTGCAGGAGGCCAGCAGGAGGAAAGCCTGGGCCAGGAGATCCAGAAGTGGCTTCAGGGGGTCCTGCTGACTCAGGAGGGTTAGCAGAGAGGCCTGATGGGTCCCCAAGGCATTGTCATAGGGCCATCATGGAGAAGAAAGACCGGACCTCCTGTGTGACTCCAGAGGTAGAAACAGGACCAAAAAGTGGGCATAACAACAGGCAGAACTTTATTTTAAAATTTTGTGGGTTTATTTTCTCTAGCTGTTTTTTTTTTCTGATTGTAAAATTAATGTGGTTATATAGAAAAAAATTGAAAACATCAAAAAGTAGAAGGAAAAATTCAGTCATACTATTTATTATCTAAAGATGGCAATTGTTATTTTTTATATTTCCTTTTTTAAACATAGCTGTGATGATAGTGTTTATTGCAAAAGAAAATACAGGCAATCTGATATAAGCATTTTTCTTTCACAAGTAGCCTTTCTAATGCTGCATTATATCATATGGCTATCCATTATTTAGCTGTTCCTCTATCATTGGAAACTTGGGTGGCTTTATTTATTTATTTTGCTCTTCCAAAGTCTGTGATGGGTGTGCTTCAGTTTGGAACTTTTTTATTTCTCATATTTTGTGCTTTCTTAATGATAAATTATCAGAAACGGTTTCTCTGTCAGAGTTGTATAACAAAGAAATAGTTTGCTTCAAGAGGTTCTGAGTATGAAAATCTACCTATCAGGATACTGAAGAAGGTTTTCTTAAAGTTGGACATGGTCACCATTACATTTCCTTTCCACTCTTTGACTCTGTGAATCTGTCAGACAGTTGAATGTTCTGTCTGTGTTACTGATTTTGTTTGGGGGAGAGCCAAGCTGAAGGTCAAGGATTTTGAAGCATAATTAAAAGTTACAGACTGGTGGCCACAGATGCATACTGAGCAAGTAAAACTTGACATCTTTCTCGCTGTATGCCTTGTTCTTCCTTTCAGGATGTGTTTCCATCTTCCTTCATACTCAGTCACACACACACATGCACACACGCACACACACACCCATTTTCTGGAGAAGCATACATGGCTCCTTCAGTGTTTGTTCCAGTGTTTCCTGTGGCTGTGAATCACTGTTTCTCCCCTGCCCCCTTGACCCTCCAGAGGTTCTTCAACACTATGGAGCAGGGCCAGCGCACCATGTCGTAAATCACAGGAGATAGCCAGTTTACTGGGTGGGCTGGTGGGGTATTTTAGGGGTGGAATCAGGGCTCCAAAGCCACCTTTCCCCATCCCTCAAGGTTTGATGATTTTTCTTCCCCCAGGTAATTAAATGTGTGTCTTGTGGACCTGGGCTTGGCTGGAATGCTCAAGGGTCCTGAAGATCCTTCTATAGCGTCCTTCTGTTGAACCCATTAAGAGAAGATGGCAAAAGTCAACATAACTAGAGACCTCATCCGTAGGCAGATAAAGGTAAGCAACCCAGGCCCATGATCCAGAACATGAGGTCCTTTTTTCCCCACAGGTTTCTTTTATAGCTGAATAAACTGAGGACTAGAGTCTCTGACTTGCCCGAAGTCGTACAACTAATTTAATCAGTGACAGACCCAGGACTGGAGCCGAGGTCTCTTGACTCTGACCTTCTTTTACCCAAGAACGTGGGATGCATGGGGATTCCTCTGTCCAAGCACGTGTACCTGGGCTCCTGAGATTGGTGGAGTCTGGGGAGGGAGGGGAGCACGAGTGTGGACATCTCTGAGGGTGGGGGTACAGCAGATGTAAGGAGAGCTTCTTCATGTTGCTCTGGCTGCTCAGCTGAACCTGGGAGAGTCCTAATCCCACTTTAGCTTAAGCTCACTCTTCTCTTCTTCGAGAGTCTCCTGTACCAAAGCCTGCACCTCTTCTCTGCGGTTTGTACATGGAAGACTCTCTAGTACTGTGAGATGAATAGATGACTGGGCATTCACACTCATTTAGCTATGTAGCCCGGACTTTGTCAGGGAGGCCCTCAGTAAAGGAACACGGGTGTAATGGAGGAGATTCAACCAAGACAAGTTGTGCTTCTGAAATAAGAACCCCAGGCTGGGGTCAGGAGCTTAGAATCTCACTGCCCTAATTAACTACCTGTATGACTTTAGTCATTTCACCTCCTTGTGCTGCGGTTTTCAACTGTTAAACGATAATAATGTCTGTCTGCCTGCAGGCTAATCTTGAGGATGAAATCTAAAAGACCCTGAGAAAGTTCTTTGTAAAGGTTTGGTGACAAAAATCTTTAAAAACTTAAGTGGCCTGCAGCATCAGGTGTGGTTGCCATCTAGAAGGACCAAGCACAGCCTCCCCATGAGCCATGCACTTGGTGCTCGTCAGTCTGTGTGTCACGTGTTCTGCTCTGCATCCTTTTGCAGCTTTGTTCACTTGTCAGGGCATTTTCTTGGTTTGATTTCATTAGACTGGGTGGCCCTCAAGGGCCAGGACTAATTCCTAGAGGCACAGAGTCACATAATTGGAGGACTGTGCAAGTTATTTTTCTCCTTTGTATATATCCCGGAATATGTGTCCTGAAGATGATGCCCACCTTCTTTAACCTAAATATGGAAACATTCTATTTGTTGTTTCAGGTTTGTTTGTTATTTTGAACCTAACAATTAGGACTTAGTGCTTAATTACATACTCTCTTCTGTTCTCTAATCCCTGCTGAAGTATAGTGTAAGCTCCTGCAGGCCAGTTTCTTGTTCTCTTTTTCTAGCTCTAGCCCAGCACATTGCTGTATATGTAATAGGAACATAGTAAATCATGTTACATTTCAATCAGTTGAACCCATGAGTTTGTTTCTGTCTGCAGGAGCGGGGAGCCCTGAGCTTTGAGCGGCGCTACCATGTCACTGATCCCTTTATCAGACGGCTGGGCCTGGAAGCAGAGCTGCAGGTAAGAGCTCCAGTTTGCACCCTAGATGCAGATGACTGGTTCTCCACTCTCTGCCTGCCGAGAATCTTCTTGGCACTGTTCAAGGCATAAACAGTTTTTCTCTGTAGGTCATACCTGAAGGTTACCTCTCGTTTATAGCAGCTTTATTAGGCACAGAAATCTGAATCAAGGTTAGTGATTGACACGGTCACACAGGAGTTGTTTTTTGTCATACTATTTCCTTGGTGCTTGGAAAAAGACTATTGAATTTCTTTCATACTGCTGTTTTTACTATTGGCTTGGACAGTTAAGATTCTTACCTTTGTATATGAATTTAGAATTTACAAAGTGTTTTCTCTCGCTCACACACGCACACACACGTTTTCTCATTTTATCTTCAGAGAAATGCTGTGGGAGGTAGATAGGAAATAGATACATATTTTTTTGAAAAAGCGATTTAGAAAAACTCAGCACCTTGTCCAGTGTTGTGTTGGCCTGTCCAGTCCATGGAGAGTCAGGTCTAGAGTCCAGAAGTTGAGCTTTTTCGTTGTGTCAGACATAAAAACAGTCCATAATATTAGTTTCATTCCCTTTTCTTCCACAAGATCATGTTCTGAATCCAGCTTTTAGCTGTCCTGTCCAACTTAGTGTCATTCTTGGTTCCTTCACATTAGTGTTTATAAGTGATTGTGTTGATCTTAGAAAAAGATTAGAAAGGAAATTATTGAATACTAACAGTGTTATCTGGAGGTAATGAAATTATAGATGATTGTTATTGTTTTCTTTCCATTATAAACTTTTATCCCTTATAAAATATGACTACATTAATAGTAATATGGAAAAGAGAACTAGAAATTACATCTTATTCCCACCTCCCTAATATAGTTACTATTAGCATTTTATATACTTTGTTTTATCTCTTGCATATTTTCACATAATCGTAATCACATTTTGATTTGATATTTTTTTCTATAATAATCCTTCTCTCTGTATTACCAAGTAGTCCTCACAGCTTTCACTGAAAATTTTTTTCTGATTATAGAAGTGGTAAATATCATAGTAGAAAATATGGAATTGACAGAAATATATAGAGAAGAAAACAAAAATCACTTTTAATTCTTCCATCCAGAGATAAACATTGTTGCTGTTTGGAATATTACTTTTGTGTATTATGAAGCAGAATGCTCATTAAGAGATGGGCATTAGAGTTGGATAAATTTAGTTTCAAGATCTATCTTCTCTCCAGCTGTATGTACAAGTTACCCCTCATTTCCTGATCTATGAAAAGGAACAATAGCTGAGAACTGTGGTGATGATTAAATGAGGTGATTTTGTAAAGTGATTAATACAATACCTGGATCATAGTAAGGTAGTTCAGTAAATAACAATTATTATTATTAAGTCTTCCAGTTTTTTTAATGCTTATATAAATTTTTTTTTACTTAATTGGTCTTATACTATTTACAAAGTTTGTTACACTCTTTTATACTTTTATTTCCCCATATCCCATGGACGGAAGACCCTGGTGGGCTAAAGTCCACAGGGTTGCAGAGTCAGACACGACTGGAGCGACTTAGCACACAACGCACATATCTCTAAAAAGCCTGTGAACACATGAGTTTGTAAATGCATTGTACTATTTGTCCTTTGTTTGTTTCTTTCCGTGTTTCCTTTAGAATATAAAGTGCATCTGTTTAGTGCAGTTGGGCGTGGTGCATGGAAAGTTTTACCTCCGAGGAGACATTTGGTAATGTCCAGAAACAATTTTGGCTGTGAAAACTAGAAGAGCTCTACGGGCATATAGTGAATAGAGTGTAGGGATGCTGCTAAACATCCTACAGTCAGAGTACAAAAAGAACGTGCAGCAGAGGATTATGCAGCGCCCAGTGCCAATAATGCCAAGGCTGAGAAACCCCGCTCAGGAGGCGGGGGATGCTGAGTAGACAGTTCCCACTAGCTGGCTGGGCTTCTCCTTTTAACTGTGCCTCCACCCAACCTGTATTGTCTCTACTATCTCTTCCTGGTTTGATAACTTTGTCCACAATAGACTTGGAAACTTCAAGAACACAAAACAGGATTCTATGATTCCCAAAGATTTGGCACTCAAATACAAAAATATGTTAAGGTGGATGAATTGTTTGAATTTACACCTGGCTGAAGGCAGCCTTGTTGGGGACCTGTAGCAGCAGTGCACAATATGAAGGAATGCACACAGGTTTAGATGGTAAAGCAAACATCCCAGCTTTGCACTTGTGAGGCTTAGAGAAGTCAGAGCAGATGGAAAGAACACTGGGAGAAAAAATAGGCTTATGAGAGAATCAGGGGGTTGGACCTGTAAAGTTGGGAAGCCTTTTGGATAGCTTTGTGGAGATGTCAGGTAGGCAGTTGATGGTGCTAACTGGGGGAGAGCTATGGACCATAGGGAGAAATTCAGAGACTTCAGCATCCATTTAGGCTTAAAGAATAAGCCTAAATCTCTCTAACTCTTAAGAGATACTCCAGCTGTCAGAATTGATTACAACCTAAGGAGATTGAAAAGTTAACCACCAAAGAGAGTCCATGAAGTAGAACAGAAACAAAACCAGAAGAGTGTAAGGAGAGCATTTCAAGAAAGGAGTGGTCAGTTTTACTCAGTGCTTCGGAAAGTTTGAGTAAGTGGGGGCAAAACAATGACTGTGGCCTAAACTAAAGCAGTTTTATTGGAGTGGTGAGAATAGACACTAGACGGAAGGAGTAAGTTGGACATGAAGGAGTGCAGAAGCAAGTAATGGTAGTGGTTTTGCCACTTAAGTCCTGTCCAGCTCTTACGACCCCATGGACTGTAGTTTGCCAAACTCCTCTGTCCATGGGATTCTCCAGGCAAGAATTCTGGAGTGGATTACCATTTCCTTCTCCAGGGAATCTTCCCAACCCAGGAATCAAACCCAGGTCTCCTACATTGCAGGCAGATTCTTTACCGACTGAGCTACAAGGGAAGCCCGTAGCAAGTAGACAACTCTGTATTTTAAAAAAAATTTTTTAGGAAATTCTCTCATAGTCCCATGGTTAAGACTCGGTGCTTTCACTGCAGTGGGCCTGGGTTCATCCTCTCGTTGAGGAGCTAAGATCCCACAACTGCACAAAATTTTAAAGAGGGTGATTAAATTTTACTTATCTGTTTATTTAGTTATTACAAACTTTTCCCCTAGATGAAAGGAAAGATAGGATGTAAGCAGTAAAAAGGGTAAACAGTGGCAGGAAGGGGGACCCCTTCCAGGGCCGGAAAGTGGGCTCTTGTCTAACACTCAGAAACGAATTGTCCGAGGAGACACACACGCTGACAAAGCAAGAGACTTCATTGGGAAGGGGCACCCGGGCAGAGAACAGCAGGGTCAAGGAACCCAAGAGAGCTGCTCTGCCCCGTGGCTTACAGTCTCAGGTTTTATGGTGATAGGATTAGTTCCTGGGTTGTCCCTGGCCAGTCATTCTGACCCAGGGTCCTTCCCGCTGGCACACTCATCACTCAGCCAGGATGAATTCCATGAGAAGGGTTTTTAGAACTTGATGGGACATACGGCCTGGTGCCCCCTCTCTCCTGACTTTTCCCAAACCCTTCCAGCTGGTGGTACCTTGTTAGTTCCATTTTGTTCACCAGGACCTCCTGTTGTAAGAAAACTCTTAGTGTTGTGCCTGGCCGTGGTGGGAGGTTTTGATAAGTGGTGCCCCTAACAAAATTGTAAAAGATAACCTTCTCTTGTCTCTACACCTCCTCTTCACCGTTTTTTCTTAGCTCACTGCCTGGATAGCTGACTTTCACAGATGTGAATCTCTCTTGTCCTGCTCTCTTCTATTTGACTTTAACCAGTGGGGAGTCTTTCAGGAGATTGGAGGAAGAAGACATCTGTTTTGTTTTCCCTTCATTTCCACCCTTCAAAGTCACTTTTGTTTTGTTTTTGTATTTGTTTTCCAGCTCTATTGAGCTGTGTAGACAATTCTTGAAGGACTTTGTTTACCAAATGGGACGGTAGATGGAGGGGCATATGGGATCAAAGGAGGGATTTGTAAGAATGGGAAGAAATACTAGAGCTTGTTTGTATGTTGATAAGAGAGAAAGGGATTGAGGATACAGGATTAGGACAGAATGACTGAAGGAGCAAAGTCCTAAGGAAGATTGGAGGGTTTAGGATTCAGAGTTGAAGCAGAGGGCTCAGCCTTTGATAAGTGCAAAGACATTTCTATCATTGTTACAAGGTCTGGTGGGTCTGGGGCCAAAAGAAGCATGAAAAGTGAAAGTGTTAGTCGCTCAGTCTTTTCCTACTCTTGGCGACCCCATGGAGAGTAGCCCCCCAGGGTCCTCTGTCCATTGAATTCTCCAGGCAAAAATCCTGGAGTGGGTCGCCAGGGGATCTTCCCGACCCAACGATCAAACCCAAATCTGCTGTGGCCCCTTGCCCGTGGATTGTTTACCCGCTGAGCCACCGGGGAAGCGTAGACTGGGATAAAAACCAGAACATCATTGTAATAGTCTGTACAGTAGCAGTTCTCAAAGTGTGGCGTGCAGACCCCTGGGATCCCCATGACCTCTTCAAGGGAATCCATGAGGTCAAAACTACTTTCATAGTAATACTAAGACATTGTTTGCAAAACTAAACTAATTCATTTAAAAGTTTGTGAAAAAGTGGTAATATTGTCATTTTAGTGTGAATCAAGGCAAGTAACATCAAATTCATTGAATCATTCACCCTATGCATTTGCAGTGACAAGCCAGTCTTACTTAAAATGCCCTTGATGTAAGTGCAATAAAACTTACTAATTTTAAATTTCAACTCATAAGTACAGATCTCTTTAGTATATGGGGTAGGAAGTACTGCTGCTGCATACTGAATTATGATGGTTGTCTTGAGGAAAAGCACTTGTTCAGTTGTTTTGGGTTGTAAGCTCAACTGGACATTTTTTTCATGGAACACCATCTGAAAGAATGGCTAGCAGACGAAAACTGTGGTTATTCAAATATGGATATTTGGCAGACATTTTCTTTAAAATGAATGAAGTAAACTGTCACTTCAAGAAGAACAACTGACAGTATTTGTTGCCAAGGATAAAATTTTAGCTTTAAAGAGAAAAAAAAAAAAGAATGTAGGAAAACTTGTGTTTGCCACCAAGAGCTTGATAGCTTCTCAATACTTAAAAAAAAAAAATTATTCAGCTCTGCCAGCTCTTAGCTGAGGTATGCGGCATCTTAGTTGTGGCGTGTTGCATCTAGCTTCCTGACCAGAGATAAAACCTGGGCCCCCGGCATTGGGAGTGCAGAGTCATAACCACTGGACCACCGGGAAAGTCCCTTCTTAATACTTCTTAAAAGACTTTTCGATGAGATCTGTGGTGATTTTAACAAATGTCAGCAATATTTTATTGTATAATAAATGTTAGCATTTGAAGATATTCAAATTCAATAAGTCGCTATTTTCCAAACAGTCATACATGTACAGAAGTCATACGTGTGTAAAAGACCCAGGCATAATGTAAAATCAACCAGCACTTTTTAATGTAGCAGGTTACCAACAGCTCATTTATGTGGATTCAGATTCCACATTGTAACATTAAGAAACCATTATTTGTCCAGTTGTTGTGTAGTATCAAAGAAGGATACCTACAGTGATCTGAAAAGGCCATTAAAATACTGCTCCTTATTCCAACTACTTATCTTTATGAGGCTGGATTTTCTTCATATACTTCAACTGAAATAGCATCTTGCACCAAAGTAAATACAAAAGTAGATATGAGCACCCAGACATGAGAATCCATTAAGCTGGACATTAAAGAGTTTTGCAAAATGTAAAGCACTACTGCCGTTCTTCCCATTACATTCTTTTGCCTTGGAAAATATAGTTACTTTTTATTTAAAATGTGTTAACTTATCATTTATTACTATTTTAAGTGAAATTAATAACTATTTTCATTAAAGTTATAATTAATAATGTTAAGTTTAAATGAAGTTAATATTTCAGTTTTAATTTCTAATATGGTAAATATTGATAACCTATATCAATAGGTCTTGAGACTAAAAAGTTTGTAAACCAGTTGTCTATAAAGACACGAAGCCGAGTGACTGGATTGTGTCACTGGTGAGAAAAAAGAAAGAAGACAGATAAAGGCCCAGGACTTTCGGCATCTAGAGATTATCTTTCTTCTCTTTCTCTACCCACAGGAGACAGAAAGAATAGCATAGTGGTGGAAGAACATGATATCTTGGAAGTCAAGGAGGAAAAATATTCAGCTGTACTGATTCTTACAATCCTGATCTCAAAAGTCTATCCTATTTCCCTCTTTCCTAGTTTGAGGTTGAAAAGGATAATGTTTTTTGATACTCTCACCCCCCACTATAGTAATAAAAATGCTATTATAAGCCATATGACCTCGGATAAGCCCTTTAACTTCTAGGGCTCATTTCCTCATCTGTATAATAAGATACACATCCTGTTTGTCTCCTGGGTTTAAGAGAAGGAATAGTTAATTTGTGTATGTAAAGTATTTAGCCGGAGAAGGCAATGGCACCGCACTCCTTGCCTGGAAAATCCCATGGATGGAGGAGCCTGGTAGGCTGCAGTCCATGGGGTCGCCAAGAGTTGGACATGACTGAGCAACTTCACTTTCACTTTTCACTTTCATGCATTGGAGAAGGAAATGGCAACCCACTCCAGTGTTCTTGCCTGGAGAATCCCAGGGACGGCAGAGCCTGGTGGGCTGCTGTCTATGGGGTCGCACAGAGTCAGACACGACCAAAGTGACTTAGCAGTGACTTAGCAGAAAGTATTTAGCATGGCACTTAGTATATTGTAAAATTCATCGTATATAGTACTCAAATATTAGCTGCTATTATTATTGTTATTTATAGAAAGTTCTTAAAGTTTCCTAAGATGCTGATTTGATGGCATCTAACTTTTAAAAACGCTTTCTGGTCATTTTCTTCCCTTGTTTTGTTTCCCATCCATTATCACATTTGTGTGTTGGTCGCTCAATTGTGTCCAACTCTTTGCCAACCCCATGGACTGTAGCCCACCAGGCTCCTCTGTCCATGGAATTCTCCAGGCCATAATACTGGAGTGGGTAGCCTTTCCCTTCTCCAGGGGCTCTTCCCAACCCAGGAATTGAACCCGGGTCTCCTGCATTGCAGGCAAATTCTTTACCATCTAAGCCACCACAGAATCCCTTATCACATATGGACCCCATTTCATTTAGCCAGAGTTGGTTTGGGGCATTAAGAAGAGGTGATATTATAAGGGTTGGGGGTGGAATAAAAGAGGTAAAATCAACAGTAAAAGCTCCTGCCTTTTGTGGTTATTGATTATAATGCTTTCCATACTGTCTGGGGGAATTTTTTCTCCTGGATTTGCTAATTTACTATTTTGTATACTTTTTGAAAAAGCAAAAGGAAATTCCAAGAGAACTTTTAGGATATAGTGCTGAACATTTAGTAGAGGTTCACTGAAAGCCTATTGGTTTGATTGGCTTTTAAATTTTTCTATTTTAGAGCTAGCTTAAAAGTTTAAAAAGGTCATCTCCTTTCCACTGTTTTTCTCAGCCACCAAATGCACTCTCCTGGAATCAACTAGCATACTCAATTTCAATATCCTTCCAGATAAATTTTATTCATTTTTATGTAGATTCTCACCTTTTCTCACAAATGTTAGCCTAACGTATTTACTACTTTGTATCTTACTTTTGAATTTAAAAATATACTTTCTTGATTTTACCATATCAGTACATAAAGATGTCTCTAATATCTAAATTTTTCATGGCTTCAGAGTATTGTGTTGTATGAGTGTAGTATAAATTATTTAAATTGTCCCTGTTGTTGAAGATGTAGATTACTTACAATCTTTTGTATGGACAGTGTTATTCCTTGCAACATCATTTGGCATATGTGGGTGTTTATCTTTAGAATAAATACCTACAAATAGAATTAGCAGGCCAGAGAGTGTATCTACCTGTAATTTTGATAAATATTAACAAAATTGCCTTTCATGGAATATGCACAGTTTATCAATTTATACTCAAAGCATCAATTTACACTCTTATCACACTTCTTCACTCTTAAACATAGTATTCAATAAACAATTGTTCTCTCAATCTCAACCTCTTCTCCCCCACGTAGCCATCATTCTGAGAAATTTCACATACAAGTGAAATACAATGGGCCAGTGAGTTGGCTTCCTAAGAGAAATGTAGTCTAGGCTGATACCTGAAATATGGATGGAAGGAGCTAACTAGATTTGGGGGAGATAGGAAGAGACTGAGCAACTTCACTTTCATGCATTGGAGAAGGAAATGGCAACCCACTCCAGTGTTCTTGGCTAGAGAATCCCAGGGACGGGGTAGCCTAGTGGGCTGCCGTCTATGGGGTCGCAAAGAGTCAGACACGACTGAAGCAACTTAGCATCAGCAGCAGCAGGAAGAGAAAAGTTCTAGACTGACAGAACAGCATTTGAGTGATACAAAAGAGAGTAGAGGGTACTTGGTTCACGAGAACAGATAGTTACAGATACAAATTGAAAAAGGATATAGATAAGGTTGGTGAGATGAGTGTGAGTGGATGATGTTTCATAATGAAGGGTGTTGTAAGCTGTATTGAAGATTGTTGATTTTATCCTCAGAGCAGTGGAGAGCTATAGAGTGGTCCGTATCATGTAAGCAACATGATCAGAGTTAAGGTTGTTTTTGTTTTTTAATTAAAATTGCCTTCAAAATGAAGATTGCTGACATTTAAACTGTGAACAAATAGACCACTTAAGAGACAGTGGTAGTGATTCAGGAAGAAGTAATTGGTTACTTGAACCTAGATAATGGTAGTTTGGGTGGAGAGAAGTCAGTGAATTTGAAAGACATGTAAGAGGTAGAATTAACAGAATTCTTGATGATTAAATGTGAAAAGTTAGGAAAAGAGAGGAGTCAAGGATGAAGTTAAATTTCTTTTAGCAGAGTAAATGATAGTATCATTCACAGAGTTAAAGAGCACTGGAGAAGAAATAATTTTGAAGGAAAAGATGATAACTTGGTTATTGCTGTTCTGGAGCTATAGGCCATGTGTCATCTAGTGCTTTCTAGATTGTTGCTGTTCAGCCACTAAGTTGTGTCTGACCCTTTGCAACCCCATGGACTGCAGCACTCCAGCCTTCCCTGTCCTTTACTATCTCCCAGAGTTTGCTCAAACTCATGTCCGTTGAGTCAATGATGCCATCAAACCATCTCATCCTCTCTTGCCCCCTTCTCCCCCTGCCCTCAATCTTTCCCAGCATCAGGGTCTTTTCCAGTGAGTCGGCTCTTTGCATCAGGTGGCCACAGTATTGGCACTTCCACTTCAGCATCAGTCCTTCCAATGACTATTCAGGACTGATTTCCTTTAGGATTTACTGGTTTGATCTCCTTGCAGTCCAGGGGATTCTCAAGAGTCATCTCCAACACCACAATTTGAAAGCATCAGTTCTTCAGCGCTCAGCCTTCTTTATGGTCCAGCTCTCACATCTGTACATGACTACTGGAAAAATCATCGCTTTGACTGTACAGACCTTTTTTGGCAAAGTGATGCCTCTGCTTCTTAATATGCTGTCTAGGTCAAAGAGGAATGTTTCATTGAGAAGGAAGTGTAGTCAGCATCATCAAATACAGCCAGGGACCAGTAAGATAAGGACTGAGAACTGTCCCTATGATTTAGGGCGAGGAAGCCTCGTGGTCACCTTGGCAAGGGCCACTTTTGTGGTATCGATAGAAGTGGGTTGAGAAATTATTGGAAAATGAGGAAGTAAAAATGTCCAGTATAGACTGCTCTTTCAGTATGGTTATGAAGGGGAAGAAAAATGGACGGCCACAGCTAAATGTGAATTTGGCATCAAGGGAGGACTTTTTAGATTAGAGAACCTTTAGGACCCTTAATCCCAAGGGGAAAGAATCAGTAGAGAAAGGGAAAGTTGAAGATACAGAAAAGTTAAAAGATCATCTAGGGTTGGGATTTTGTCAGATGAAGGTTGGAAGAGAATGATTGTGGTAACGAATCATACATTTTTAGGGAAGTGGGAAGATACGAGTAGCTTGTGAGGGAAGAATAGAGTGATTGGACTTAGAGGACTTGTTAAGGATAAGAATCATTGAGGAATGATATATATTCTCTTTTTTTCACTTACTAATGTATCTTGAAAATCACCCAGGTTGGTTCAGAGAGTTCTTTTTTTTGTTTTTTGGCTCCGCCTTGCAATCTGTGTGACCTTACTTCCCTGACCAGAGATCAAAGCCAGGCCCATGACAGTGAAAGTGCTGAATCCTAGCCACTAGACCTCTGGGGAATCCCTCATGGAGCTCTTTTTCACAGCTGCATGGTAGTCTATTAATAGTATGTAGATAAAGCAAGGCTAAGTCAGTGAATTTCCCATGTATGGGCTCTTACAGTTGTTTGTAATAGTTTGTAATTACAACGCCATAATGAATAAACTTTTTGTGTATATGGATTTTAGCATTGCTGGAGATACATCTTCAGGGTAAAAACCTAGAAGTGGGAGTGCTGACCAAAGGGTAAATGTATATGTGGTTTTGTTAGCTATTGCCATGACAGCACCTGTTTCTCCACAACTTACCAACAGACTGGGGGATTGAGCTTTAGAATATTTTACCATTCTAGCAGATGAAACACGGAGAAGGCAATGGCAACCCACTCTAGTACTCTTGCCTGGAAAATCATATGGACAGAGGAGCCTGGTAGGCTGCAGTCCATGGGGTCGCTAAGAGTCAGACACAACTGAGCGACTTCACTTTCACTTTTCACTTTCATGCATTGGAGAAGGTAATGACCACCCACTCCAGTGTTCTTGCCTGGAGAATCCTAGGGACGGGGGAGCCTGGAGGGCTGCCGTCTATGGGGTCGCACAGAGTCAGATACGACTGAAGTGACTTAGCAGCAGCAGCAGATGAAACATGATATCTCAATAGAGTTTCAGATTATATTTCTCTTATGAGTGGGCTTCCATGGTGGATCAAATGGTAAAGAATCTGCCAGCAATACAGGAGACCCAGGTTGGATCCGTGGGTCAAGAAGATCCCCTGGAAAAGGGACTAGCAACCCACTCCAATATTCTTTACTGGAGAATTCCATGGACACAGGAGCCTGGAGAGCTATAGTCCATGGGGTCTTAGAGAGTCAGACACGACTAAGTGACTAACACACAAGAGTGAAATGGAATATCTTTTTTTTTAATGTATGTAAGGGCTTCCCTTGTGGCTCAGCTGATAAAGAATCCGCCTGCAGTGCAGGAGACCTGGGTTCAATCCCTGGGTTGGGAAGATCCCCTGGAGAAGGGAATGGCTACCCACTCCAGTATTCTGGCCTGGAGAATTTCATGGACTGTATAGTCCTGTGGAGTCACAAAGAGTCGGACACGACTGAGCAACTTGCACTTTCATACAAGGGTTGCTTTAATATAATTTTGCGAAGTTTGGTTTAATGAAGGAGAGTAAGAATTTATATATGTAACTGCATAGTTTTACAAACATAAGTATAGACTGGATAAGCAGAGACTAATGCAATTGGTCATCTCTAGGGGATAGAAGGGAGAAGGCAACGGCACCCCACTCCAGTACTCTTGCCTGGAAAATCCTATGGACGGAGGAGCCTGGTGGGCTGCAGTCCATGGGATTGCTAAGAGTCAGAGCGACTCCACTTTCACTTTTCACTTTCATGCATTGGAGAAGGAAATGGCAACCCACTCCAGTGTTCTTGCCTGGAGAATCCCAGGGACGGGGGAGCCTGGTGGGCTGCCGTCTATGGGGTCGCACAGAGTCGGACACGACTGAAGCGACTTAGCAGCAGCAGCAGCAGGGGATAGAAGGCATAGAGTGGAGGGGTAGAGAAAAGGGAATAATGCTTCTGGACCTTTTTGTAGAATTTTTACTTTTATAACCACATTGAGGTTTTACACATTCAAAAAGTAAAATAAAGTTGGCAGAGATGGGGAAAGTGATGTCAACTAACTCAAGTAATTTTTGACCGTAGTACTTTGACTATAAATATTAGTTGACTGTATATATTTTGAAGACAAACTAAAGAAATCTTGATTGAACTCTAGTTAGTAAATTTGTCATTTGTAGTGCAATTGCTGCAGCAGTTCTGTAACTATTTTGCATATGTTGCAGAACTGAGCAAATTAGTAAATATGTCGGTGTTGGGGTAAATTTATCAATGTATAATAAATATAATATTTATAATGTTGATATAATGTTATCAGTGTTATTCCCTTCCAAATATGGAATAGGCAAAAGAACTCTGAGGTATTGAATTGGAATTATTAGTATCAGTAGGAATTCATGGGTGTTTTGGGGTTTTTTTCGGCCACACAGCTTGTGGGATCTTAGTTCCCCAACCAGGGATTGACTGTGGGCCCTAGCAGTGAAAGCGCCAGATCCTAACCACTGGACTGCCAGGGAATTCCTGAATTCATAGTTTAAAAATACATATATTTTAGCATACGTTTATATATTATTTCTAGCTCTATCTTCTGAGAGGGTCCAAGAAGCAATCATACCTCAATAGCCATGAGTTACTGGTTTCTAAAAAGAACTATGGGTTCTTGGAGGAGTGACTGATTCAAGTCTGGGACAGCCATGAGCCTACAGCATCTTGTGGCAGAGCATTAACAGAAAGTGAAGAAGTAAAAATGATAGGGGCTTATCATAAGGACACGGAAGCCAGCTTGAAAGGCATGCTGCTGGCCAAACCCGTTGTAGTTTGAGCATCAGGATGAATAATGACTATACTGAATTAAAAACCCACTGAATAAAAAATACCTGAGTTTGTGCTGGTGAGAGAGAGAGAAAGAGAAGGGGAGGAGAGAAAGCGGGGGAAAAAAACCACTTAATTCTAGTAGATTGTGGTGGTGGTTTAATCTCTAAGTCGTTTCTGACTCTTGTGACCCCACAGACTGTAATCTGCCAGGTTCCTCTGTCCATGGGATTCTCCAGGCAAGCATACTGGAGTGGGTGGCCATTTCCTTCTCCAGGCGATCCTCCCAATCCAAAAATCAAACCCAGGTCTCTTGCATTGTAGGCAGATTGTTTACCAGCTGAGCTACAAGGGAAGCCCAAAGTGAAAGTCATTCGGTTATGTCCGACTCTTTGCAACCCCATGGACTATACAGTCCGTGGAACTCTCCAGGCCAGAATACTGGAGTTGGTAGCCTTTCCCTTTTCCAGGGGATTTTCCCAACCCAGAGATCGAAGCCAGGTCTCCCGCATTGTAGGTGAATTCTTTACCAGCGGAGCCTCAAGGGAAGCCTAAATGAAGAAATGAAACGTTGGGAAAATCACAGATTTATAAGCATCATACCAAATCAGTAATTGATTCAGACAAAAATAATCAGTGAGTTATCGAACCTTTGGGTGGAAATTGATGTTTGCACAATGTAGAAGTATTTTCTCGCAGACAACAAAAGGGAAAATAATATTGGAGTGGAAACCCTGGTCTGTCTGTACTCAGTCTCGTCCGACTCTTTGCAACCCTGTGGCATGTAGGCTGCCAGGCTCCTCTGTCCATGGGATTTTCTAGGCAAGAACACTGGAATGGGTTGCCATTTCCTGCTCCAGGGGATCTTTGTGACCCAGGGCATCTTCCGCATTGGCAGGTGGATTCTTTATCACTGCACCAGCTGGGAAGCCAGAGCAACCTGTAGATGCCACCTTAACATCAGGTGCCACCTGATAGTGTGCACTGAGGACACAAGATCACCCGGGTGGTGGTTCTGTCAAAATGCGTGATCTGAAACTAATCCTCAGGAGGTAATCAGACAAATCCAAACCCAGAGACGTTCTCCAGCACAAGTGACATAATTATTCAGAGATGTCAGGGTCAGAAAAAATAAAGGACTGAGGAACTGTTCCACACTGAAGGAGACTAAAAGGAAAATGGCAACTAAATGCAGCATGTGATTCTGGATTGGATCCTGGATCAGCGGAATCAAAGGGATGATATTGGGACAGTTGATGAAATGTGAATGTAGACTCTGTATTGAATAATAGTATCATGTCAAATTTCCTGACACTGAAATTTAAGTATGTAAAGGGTCCTGAAGTCTGTAACTTATTCTCAGATGGTTCAAGGGGGAAAAAACGTGTGTGTGTGTAGAGAGAGAGGCGAGGGGGACACAAACGTTAGCAGTTATGAATTAGGGGAAAGATGTATGTGGGTGTTGTTGTTCTATTCTTGTTCCTTTTTTATATGTTTGAAATTGTTTCAAACAGAGTTTAAAATGCTCATTAAGAAAATATGAAGAAGTGTTGTAGTGGCAGCAACTTAGGAAGAGAGACCAAAGGGAGGTCAAAATTAGAAGATTTAAGTTTAACGTTGATTAGGATAAGTTGTAAGTTGTTCTTACATATAGACTAAAACAATTCTCTGTATTCCTTGAACACCTTTGCTGAGCGTTCCTCATCCCCCTTTAGTTTTATGTGCTAGCTCATCTTGTCTCAGTGAGTTTTGTCCTAACCAGACAGGAGCCAGATACCCTGGGATTTCAGTTTGTGACCTGCAGTCCTTACTGTGGAGGCAGGGAGCTGTTTGCTTTCAACATCACTAGGATTTTCCAGGTCTTCCTTAAACTTCTGATCATACTTTGATCCATTCTATTCCTTCCACTCATGGGATTTCTTGCCACAGTGTTTGGCATCAACACTGAAAGGCAGAGGGAGAGAGAAGAAAGTACCCTCTCTTTACAAATAATGAGAGTAAAAAATCACTTCCAAGTTCACATGAGTGGTAGAAATAAGATTAGTAAGATTTGTATCAGGCCTGTCTGGCCTTAAAGTTCATAGTCTTTCCTACCTCACCCATGTGTCTACTTTTTTAAAGGCCTTATTAACAAATAGTTCTTAGCTTGGTGGATTTATTTTTCTGCCTTTTTAGTTTTATTAATAATGTCCTTATAAGTTGCATACATTATATATGTCCCAACTTCACAATTGGTTTGATGTTTTTTTGTTTCTCTTTTGTTTCTTCTGTAAATTTGAGCATAAATTCACTGGAAACAAGTCATACCAAACTAGTGAGGTTTTCTTTTTGAATATAGTTGGTATGGTAGACCAGGATAGTTTGATAGAGTAACCTGATTCTAATGAAGATTTGTCAGAGTTTTTTTACAATATCAGTTTAGAGAAGGAAACTTGACAACTTTTATCAAGTAGTCACCCTGAAAGAAAGAGATGGAGCAGAGATCTGACTTTGTGAGAGATTTCAAGGACTGTCCTTTATATCAGGAGCCAGCAGATTATGACTTGCAGGCCAAATCCAGCCTGCCACCTTTTTGTTGACTTGAGTTTTGGGGGTTTTTTTAAGTTTATGTGTTTTATGTAAGTGTACAATTCAGTGGGGTTTTTGTTTTGTTTTTAGTATATTCACAAAGTTGTGCAGCTGTCACCATTACCTAATTCCATACATTTTATCACCCCAAAATAGAAGCTCTTTACCCATAGTACTCCCCATCCCCTACCCCTGGCTCCAGTCCCTGGCAACCACTCATCTATTTTCTATCTCTATGGATTTTCAGAGAAAGCAATGGCACCCCAATCCAGTACTCTTGCCTGGAAAATCCCATGGACAGAGGAGCCTGGTGGGCTGCAGTCCATGGGGTCGCGAAAAGTCGAACACGACTGAGCGACTTCACTTTCACTTTTCACTTTCATGCATTGGAGAAGGAAATGGCAGCCCACTCCAGTGTTCTTGCCTGGAGAATCCCAGGGACCGGGGAGCCTGGTGGGCTGCTGTCTATGGGGTTGCACAGAGTGGACATGACTGAAGTGACTTAGCAGCAGCAGCAGCATGGATTTTCCTATTCTGGATGCTTCATATGAATGGAATCATATACTATGTAGCTTTTTGTTTCTGACTTCCTCATTATGGGGGCTTCCCTTGTGGCTCAGACAGGTAATGTGGGAATGTAATGTGGGAAACATCAGTTTGATCCCTAGGTCAGGAAGATCCCCTGGAGAAGGGAATGGCTACCCACTCCAGTATTCTTTCCTGGAGAATTCCATGGACCGAGGAGCCTGGCAGGCTATAGTCCATGGGGCCGCAAAGAGTCAGACACGACTGAGTGACTAACATCTTTTTCATTTCCTTAATATGATAATTTCAAGATTTATCTATGTTGAAGCATGAATCATACTTCATTCCTTTTTATTCCCAAACAACACTCCATTATATGGATATGCCACATTTTATTTATCCAGTCATCAGTTAGTGGATGTTTTGTTTCCACTTTTTGACTATTGTGAATAATGCTGCTGTGAATAATTGGTGTAGATGATTTTGTGCAGACATTTATTTTCAGTTCTTTTAGTTATATACCTAAGAGTAGAATTGCTGTGTCATATGGCAACTCTATGTTTAATTTTTTGAGGAACTGCCAAACTTTTTTTCCAAGTGGCACCACCATTTTACATGTCCACCAGAAATGTACAAGGGTTCTATTTTCTCCATATTCTTCCCAATACTTACTGTCTTTTTTTTTATTATAGTCATTCCTAGTGGGGGTGATGTGCTATTTCATTGTGGTCTTGATTTGCACTTCCCTAATGACTAATGATGTTGCACTTCTTTACATGTGCTTATTGGCCATTTGTATGTCTTCTTCTTTGGAGGAATGTCTATTCAGATCCTTTGACCATTTTTATTTTTTTTTAATTAATTTATTTTAATTGGAGGTTATTTATAATATTGTAGTGGTTTTTTTGATACATTGATATGAATCAGCCATAGGTGCACATGTGTCCCCCATCCTGAACCCCCCCTCCCACCTCCCTCCCCATTCCATCCCTCAGGGTCATCCCAGTGCACCAGCCCTGAGCACCCTGTCTCATGCATCAAACCGGGACTGGTGATCTATATCACATATGGTAATAAACATGTTTAAGTGCTATTCTCTCAAATCATCCTACCCTTGCCTTCTTCCACAGAGTCCAAAAGTCTATTCTTTACATCTGTGTGTCTCTTACTGTCTCGCATATAAGGTCATCATTGCCATCTTTCTAAATTCCATATATATGTGTTAATATACTGTATTGGTATTTTTCTTTCTGACTTACTTCACTCTGTATTATAGGCTCCAGTTTCATCCACCTCATTAGAACTGATTCAAATGCATTCTTTTTAATAGCTGAGTAATATTCCATTGTGTTTATATAGCACAGCTTTCTCATCCATTTGTCTGCCAATGGACATCTAGGTTGCTTCCATGTCCAAGCTATTGTAAACAGTGCTGTGATGAACCTTGGGGTACATGTGTCTCTTTCAGTTCTGGTTTCCTCGGTGTGTAGGCCCAGCAGTGGGATTGCTGGGTGGTATGGCAGTTCTATTTCCAGTTTTTTAATGAATCTCCACACTGTTCCATAGTGGCTGTACTAGTTTGCATTCCCACCAGCAGTGTAAGAGGGTTCCCTTTTCTCCACACCCTCACCAGCATTTATTGTTTGTAGACTTTTTGATAGCAGCCATTCTGACTGGCATTAGATGGTACCTCATTGTGATTTTGTTGTACATTTCTCTGATAATGAGTGATGTTGAACATCTTTTCATGTGTTTATTAGCCATCTGTATGCCTTCTTTGGAGAATTGTCTGTTTAGTTCTTTGGCTCATTTTTTATTAAATCGTTTATTTTTCTGGAATTGAGCTTCATGAGCTGCTTGTATATTTTGGAGATTAATTCTTTGTCAGTTGCTTCGTTTGCTATTATTTTCTCCCATTCTAAAGGCTGTCTTTTCACCTTGCTTATAGTTTCCTTCGTTGTGTAAAAGCTTTTAAGTTTAATTAGGTCCCATTTGTTTATTTTTGCTTTTGTTTCCATTACTCTGGGAGGTGGGTCATAGAGGATCCTGCTGTGATTTATGTCAGAGAGTGTCTTGCCTATGTTTTATAGTTTCTGGTCTTACATTTAGATCTTTAATCCATTTTGAGTTTATTTTTGTGAATGGTGTTAGAAAGTGTTCTAGTTTCATTCTTTTACAAGTGGTTGACCAGTTTTCCCAGCATCACTTGTTAAAGAGATTGTCTTTTCTCCATTGTATATTCTTGCCTCCTTTGTCAAAAATAAGGTCTCCGTAGGTGCGTGAATTTATCTCTGGGCTTTCTATTTTGTTCCATTGATCTATATTTCTGTCTTTGTGCCAGTACCATACTGTCTTGATGACTGTAGCTTTGTAGTATAATCTGAAGTCAGGCAGGTTGATTCCTCCAGTTCCATTCTTCTTTCTCAAGATTGCTTTGGCTATTCAAGGTTTTTTGTATTTCCATACAAATTGTGAAATTATTTGTTTTAGTTCTCTGAAAAATACCGTTGGAAGTTTGATAGGGATTGCATTGAATCTATAGATGGCTTTGGGTAGTATACTTATTTTTGTTATATTCTTCCGATCCATGAACACGGTATATTTCTCCATCTATTTGTACTTTGACCATTTTTAAACTGTTATTTATTGTTGAGGCATAAGAATTCTTTGTATGTCCTGGATAATAAACTTTCATCAGATTATGTGATTTGAAAATATTCCTCTCATTCTGTGGATTTTTTCACTTTCTTGAGAGCACTTTTGACTCACAAAACTTTTAATTTTCTTGAAGTCCAAGTTATTTTCTTTATTTTTTCATAATAAATTATTTTCTTTATTTTTTCATAATAAATGTGACACTTTTGATGTCACATTTAAGAAGCCATTTCCTAATACAAGATCACAAAGACATATACACTTGTGTTTTCTTCCAAAAGTTTTATAGTTTTAAGTCTTCTGTGTATGTCTTTTATCCATTTTGGGTTAATTTTTATATATGGTGTCATGTTGAGGCCCAGTTTCATTCTTTTGCATATACATACTCAGTTATGTATATGGGCTTCCCTCATAGATCAGTTGGTAAAGAATCTGCCAACAACGCAGGAGACCTGGGTTCGATTCCTGGGTCAGGAAGATCTCCTGGAGAAGGAAATGGCAACCCACTCCTTGCCTGGGGGATCCCATGGACAGAGGAGCCTGGCGGGCTACAGTCCACAGGATTGCAGGAGTCGGACACAACTTAGCGACTAAACCACTACCACCATTCAGTTATTGGGCTTCTCAGGTGGCGCTATTGGTAAAGAACCCACCTGCCACAGCAGGTAGATGTAAGAGACTTGGATTCGATCCCTGGGTTGGGAAGATCCCCTGGAGGAGGGCACGGCAAATCACTTTGGTACTCTTGCCAAGAGAATCCCATGGAGAGAGGAGCCTGGTGGGCTGCTGTCCATAGGGTCACACAGAGTTGGACACAACTGAAGTGACTAAGCAGCAGTGGCATTCAGTTATTACAGCATCATCTGTTGAAAAGACTACTCTTTCTCTCATTCGAATTGTCTTGGCACTCTTGTTGGAAATCAGCTGCTGCTGCTGCTAAGTCACGTCAGTCGTGTCCGACTCTGTGCGACCCCGTAGACGGCAGCCCAACAGGCTCCTCTGTCCCTGGGATTCTCCAGGCAAGAGTACGATCTTGCCTCTGCTCACCTCCGAAACTTAGCTTGCCTTACTCTGTCCCTTTTATCCCTGTATTCTAGCCACTGGCCTTAATTCTACATCTATAGCATGCCAAGCCTCTTCTTACCTTTGTACTTGTTCTTTTCTATACCTGGCATGCTTTTCCTTCTCAGCATTCAAATTTCTTCTCAAACTTATCTATAGGGTTTCCCTGGCCAGTGTATCTAAAGTATAACCCATCACCATGTTTTCTTGTCTTTAATTAATTTTCTGTTTGTGCCGGAGCCAGCCGGCAAAGTCAATCAGGTCCCGAGAACGTGCACGACGTGGCTGAGAAAGAATACTACAGCAAAAGAATACTACAACAAAGATGGGGTCAAGAGGTTCAGACACGTCTCCACAAAGGGAAACGGTCTGACCACGACTTTATTCAGCATCTTATATTTATACAGGAGAGCAAGAGAAAAACAAGACAGTTAACATTTTTCCTGGCTGACCTATACATCTTACGAAAAGTCACAAAAAATCTTGAGAGCATGGGAATAGCACCCTGTTATTATTTCTTACACCAGATAACATTTCCCTGTGCGTGAGAAGTTTGTCCAGAACTCCAGGTGTCTGCAGTAAATAATCGCCTAATCTCTGGGGTGGCGGGACAGAGAGCTATGTTTGCAAGCAAACTCTCAAGGACTGAGGCAGCTCCCAGAGCTGTATCCTTTAGATAAAGGACCCCGTTCTCACGGGCAGCTCCCTGCATCTCCTCCTTTCTTTTTATATAGGTGCACGCTTATGTTCCTTTAACCGCAATTTCCATAGATAGAAACCTTTATCATCCATAGATCATCAATCAGCTTTTTAATTAAACAAGGTGCAAGAAATAAAACAGTTAAAATTATTAAGAATAGTCCTCCTATGGCTGCTCCCAAGTACCAAATACTATTGATGGTAGGTACATGTCGAAAAAGTTCTTTAACAAAAGACTCAGCTCTTTTTGCAACATCCAAATCAGGTCTAGGTGCATTCTCAATATTCATTATTTCTTGATGTAGATACAGTAAATCTAAGGAAATATTTTCATTATGCCAAATACCTTCTAAATGAGCTTTCACCTTATCCCAAGCAGTTATACTACCATTATATTTTTGGGGGGTAACACAGATCCATCGAAAATCGGCATGACATTGTACCCATAATCTCAACTTTATACTTTGAACCTCTTCACCTAAACATTTTACAACATCATAAAGGGCATTCAATCAGTCCTCTAGCTTTTTGTCAATATCTTCTTGAGTCCCCAGGGTAATGGATACATTTTGTGCCAGATTATCAACAAAAGTTGCAGTTTGCACTGATTGTGCCAGGGACAGGGCTGCAGTAATCGAGGAGGCGATAAGGGTTACCAAAGCTATAAATCCCAGAATTATTAACCCTATTCCCCTGCAATAACACATTAAAGCACCCTCTACTTCTCTCCAAAGCTCAAGTCCTTTTTCATCATACCAAGACGCATTAATCTTTACAGGAATCATAACAAAAGCAGACTGTCTTAAGACTAGAACCCTAGTTTGATTAGTAATTCTCCTAACGCAGTTAGATAAGGTACAATTGTTACAAGTTATATTATAATTTCATAATCCAGGTTGTACATTTACAGATCCTACTAGCAAAGCATAAGGGTGAGGCACACATGCACGAGGGTACCTCATGGTGAGATTCCATAAATAACCGTGTCTCACTTTCGATCCCACCTGAAGGTAGAAACCCTCACATCCAAGGGTGGCAGCTAGTTTCCAGATTTCTGTTTGGAACACTTTAGAGCCGCCCAAGTTCCAAATACGGGATGCAAACTTTCTATTATCTTGTGCTCCGGAGTTTCTGGCCGAGTCTGGAGACCAGTCCCACAATGACTCATTTGTCCCAAATATGTTATAAACCGTAGCAGTTCCATCTCGACACAGTTTCCATGGTGCAGCAGTGGCTCTTCTCCTTGCTTCAGGGTCACAGAAAGGGATATCTAAAGGACCAGTTCCATTACGACATTGAGGAATTCCAGATTCTTTCGTTACTCCAGGAATATATAGGCTCCAACCGTTGTCATAATCAGCCTATCCTGACTCCCCAACAAAAAGACATCCTGTTGAATTAAAATATCTAGACAGACAAATAGGTAAACGATCAAACACTCCATGATAAGAGAAATTAACTTGATTAGGAATAATATGTTTATCTGAAAACCTCCCAGGGCATATCCTCTCTATGGTACTGAGCCGCTTGTTCATTGAACTCTTCCTGTTCATCAGAGCTTAACACATCATCATTCCCTCCAGCCTTACAAGCTGTTCCCTCAGGCACGGCATAAAGCGGCTCAGGCGGAGGGGCAGAAGGCTCTGCAACTTCGGGTTCTGTGGAATCCCGGAGGGCCTTTTGAATCTTACGTCCCTCATGTTCAGGATCCAGACAGTCTCTTATGAGAGTCCACAAAGAAAAAGTATCTACAGGGACACGATTGGGACCATGTAAGGAATAATATGTCTGCAATTGTTTTCCTACTTTTTTTCAAGTTTCCAGATTAACTGTTCTTTTCTCTGGAAACCAAGGACAAACTTCTTCTACAAAAAGGAAAAACTTTTCTAGCTGTAACTTATTTACATGAATTCCCCTGCCTTTTAACATAGTTTTCAACATATGTACAAATAACTGGCAGCTACTGCCTTGTCCCATGATTTATTACTCTCGACAATAACACTCCCTGCCCCTTCAATAATTAGGCATTCCTCGTTACTTAACCTCAATCCTGATGGGCAGCAACCGTCGTTGCACTCCAATTCTCGAGTCCCTGTTCGGGCGCCACCTGCCGGAGCCAGCTGGCAAAGTCAATCACGTCCCAAGAACGTGCACGACGCGGCTGAGAAAGAATACTACAGCAAAGATGGGGTCGAGAGGATCAGACACGTCTCCACAAAGGGAAGTGGTCTGACCACGACTTTATTCAGCATCTTATATTTATACAGGAGAGCAAGAGAAAAACAAGACAGTTAACATTTTTCCTGGCTGACCTATACATCTTACGAAAAGTCACAAAAAATCTTGAGAGCATGGGAATGGCACCCTGTTATTATTTCTTACACAAGATAACATTTCCCTGTGTGTGAGAAGTTTGTCCAGAACTCCAGGTGTCTGCAGTAAATAATCGCCTAATCTCTGGGGTGGCGGGACAGAGAGCTATGTTTGCAAGCAAACCCTCAAGGACTGAGGCAGCTCCCAGAGCTGTGTCCTTTAGATAAAGGACCCTGTTCTCACGGGCAGCTCCCCGAATGTTTGCACTAGATCTTCATTGCTGTGCAGGAGCTTTCTCTAGTTGCAGCAAATGGGAGCTAACTCTTTGTGGTGCCTGGGCTTCTTATTGCTGTGGCTTCTCATGTTGCAGAGCACAGACTGTAGGCCCACAGGCTTCAGTAGTCGCAGTACGTGGGCTCAGTAGGTGTGGCATATAGTTCTAGGGCACGTGGGCTTCAGTAATTGCAGCACATAGGCTCAGTAGTTGTGGCTCTCAGACCCGAGAGTTTGCAGCCTCAGTAGCTGTGACCCACAGGCTCAATAGCTGTGGCACATGGGCTTAGTTGCTCTGTGGCATGTGGAATCTTCCTGGACCTGGGATTGAACTCGTGTCCCCTTTGTTGGCAGGTGGATTCCTATCCATTGCACCCCCAGCTAAGTCCCACCATGTTTTATTTTCTACGTAGCACTTATCACTGTCTGAGCTCATTTTCGGAGAAGGCAATGGCAAGCCACTCCAGTACTCTTGCCTAGAAAATCCCATGGATGGAGGAGCCTGGTAGGCTGCATTCCATGGGGTCGCTACGAGTGAGTTGCGACTGAGCGTCTTCACTTTCACTTTTCACTTTCACGAAATGGAGAAGGAAATGGCAACCCACTCCAGTGTTCTTGCCTGGAGAATCCCAGGGACGGCAGAGCCTGGTGGGCTGCTGTCTATGGGGTTGCACAGAGTCGGACATGACTGAAGCGACTTAGCAGCAGCAGAGCTCATTTTACTGATTCCTGTGCTTTTTTTTTTTTTGGTCTCCCTCATCACTGGAGTTCTTTATCTTATTTACCACCATAGCTTTTGCACATGTAAGAGTGCCTATTTTATAAGAAATAAAAATAAAATCAGTCCATCAATCAAATAAAGTGAATTTGCTGGGATAGACAGCAGATATAGGTCAGCATAAGGAAAAAGTTTCTCATATGGTTGTTGACTCACCCCACTATATTCATACTTAGATTTTTGCTTAAACATATAGCAGTTGAAATATATATTACCTTATTTTTTTAGAAATATGTTTTAAATTGTTCCTTTTAATAACTTCTAGGAGGATTTTTCCTTCCCCAGTAATCATAGTTCACATTAGGCTGTACTGTAAGTCTTAAATTATCCTGGTGCAGGGGAGAGAACATATTTGGACTTGATTTCCAATTTTGCTACTCAGCTATCACAGTGTTTTACAAATACTGATTTGTGCCCCACAACAATTCTATGAGGTTATGTATATTATCACCGTTTTTTTTAGAGATATAAAACCTGAAACACAGAGAAGTTATAGGACTTCCTCAAGGAAAAACAGCTTGTGAACCCAGAAACACATTTACTGTCCTTTATGAACAGTTTAATGAACTTTGAAGAGTAATTATGTGAAGCAGTTAGGGCAGGGCCTGACACGTGGTATGATGGGTTTTGGTCACTCTTGTTTCTCTTACTACTCTAGTAGGCAATTTTCAGTCACACTAAAATTTGAGAAAGCATTGAACTCAGTTAAAGAAGCAACAGAGGATTTTACAAAGATGTTTGTTTACTCACATCATTCTGCCTTTAGGATAACTGAGTTTTTTTTTTTTTTTTTTAGCTTTACAATATTGTATTGGTTCTGCCATATATCGAAATGAATCCGCCACAGGCATACACGTGTTTCCCATCCTGAACCCTCCTCCCTCCTCCCTCCCCATACCATCCCTCTGGGTTATCCCAGTGCACCAGCCCCAAGCATCCAGTATTGTGCATCGAACCTGGACTGGCGACTCGTTTCATATATGATATTATACATATTTCAATGCCATTCTCCCAAATCATCTCACCCTCTCCCTCTCCCACAGAGTCCAAAAGACTGTTCTATACATCAGTGTCTCTTTTGCTGTCTCGTATATAGGGTTATTGTTACCATCTTTCTAAATTCTATATATATGCGTTAGTATACTGTATTGGTGTTTTTCTTTCTGGCTTACTTCACTCTGTATTATAGGCTCCAGTTTCATCCACCTCATTAGAACTGATTCAAATGTATTCTTTTTAATGGCTGAGTAATACTCCATTGTGTATATGTACCACAGCTTTCTTATCCATTCATCTGCTGATGGACATCTAGGTTGCTTCCATGTCCTGGCTATTATAAACAGTGCTGCGATGAACATTGGGGTACACGTGTCTCTTTGAATTCTGGTTTCCTCAGTGTGTATGCCCAGCAGTGGGATTGCTGGATCATAAGGCAGTGCTATTTCCAGTTTTTTAAGGAATCTCCACACTGTTCTCCATAGTGGCTGTACTAGTTTGCATTCCCACCAACAGTGTAAGAGGGTTCCCTTTTCTCCACATCCTCTCCAGCATTTATTACTTGTAGACTTTTGGATCGCAGCCATTCTGACTGGCGTGAAATGGTACCTCATAGTGGTTTTGATTTGCATTTCTCTGATAATGAGTGATGTTGAGCATCTTTTCATGTGTTTGGATAACTGCGTTTTATTTGCCTTCAGGACTCATTACATTCTGTTATATTGTGACTGTGTAATCTTAATACATTAAGGCTAATAAACAACATGTATTGTGAAGTTTAAATGAATTCGTATACATGAAAGCTTAGCACTTACAGGCACATAGCAGACATTTCAGTTTTGAGGGAGATACCCCAGAATTTAAAAAGGCAGTATGACACCATGGTTAAGAGCCAAGCAGTGGAGTCTGTCAGACAAGGATTCACATTCTTACTATACTGTTTATGCAATATGGATATTAACCTTTTTCTCATTAAAAAAAATGAGAATAGTAGTGGTATTTCCATCATGAGGCAGTTGTAGAGTTTAACTCAGCATTAAGTGAAGGGCATAATGTTGTCCCTAGAGGATGGTGAGATAGCACTTACTATATATTAGCTACTACTATCACTATTATTGTGATTACCTTTTTTCTTCCCTCTCTTTATTGAAGTATGATTTGCATAAAAATAAAGTACATGGGTCTCAGGTTGGATGAGTTTTGACAAGTAACTACTACTCATGACAAGACAGAAAATACTTCCATCACCTTAGAAGTTCCCATGGTGCCCTTTCCAGTCAACACTCCTCTCTCAGAGCAACCACTTTTTGGCTTCTGTCTCCGTAGATTAGTTTGTTTGTTTTCTATTTCTCCCCATAGGTTAGTTTTGCCTGTTCATACACTTTCTGAAACTGGAATTATACAGTATGCGTGTTTTTCTGTTTGGCTTCTTTTGCTTAGCATCATGTGTTTTGAGTTTCATCCACGTGGTTTCATGTATCTATGGTAGTTTCTTTTTATTTCTGAGTAGGATTACAGTGTTTGAATACACTACATTTTGTGTATCTCTTCTGTTGATGATCATTTGGGTTATTTCTCGTGTGGGACTTTGAAAATTAAAGCATCTAGGGGGCAGGTGGAGAAGGGGATGACAGAGGATGAGATAGCTGGATGGCATCACTGACTCGATGGGCGTGAGTTTGAGTGAACTCCGGGAGATGGTGATGGACAGGGAGGCCTGGTGTGCTGCGATTCATGGGGTCGCAAAGAGTCGGACATGACTGAGCGACTGAACTGAACTGAACTGAATGCTATGAAACTATAAAGAAAGCTGAGGGCCTAAGAACGATGCTTTTGAAGTGTGGTGTTGGAGAAGACTCTTGAGAGTCCCTTGGACTGCAAGGGGATCCAACCATTCCATCCTAAAGGAGATCAGTCCTGAGTGTTCACTGGAAGGACTAATGTTGAAGCAAACTCCAAAACTTTGGCCACCTGATGCAAAGAACTGACCCATTGGAAAAGACCCTGATGCTGGGAAAGATTGAAGGCAGGAGGAGAAGGGGATGACAGAGTATGAGATGGTTGGATGGCATCACCAATTCAATGGACATGAGTTTGAGTAAACTCCGGGAGTTGGTGATGGACAGGGAGGCCTGGTGTGCTGCAGTCCATGGGGTTGCAAAGAGTTGGACACGACTGGGCGACTGGACTGAACTGAACTGAACTGAAGGATATTCTTATACCAGTCTTTAGGTGGACAAATGTCTTCATTTCCCTTGAGTAAATACCTAAGGAATGGAATTGCTGGGTCATACAGTAGAGGTGAATTTGACTTTATATCAAACTGACAGTTTTCTAAGGTGATAGTAGCAGTGAGATCTCTTTTTAATACGGGTGGGAATAAGGGTGGCATTTGAGGTAATCCAGCACAGAGAAATATTTGGAGTCATATGGGCCTGGGTTCCTATCTGGGCTCTGGTGTTTACAGTCTGAGTGACTTATTTAATATCTCTGAGACTTAGTCTTACCTGTTAAAAGGGAATGACAATAAGGTCATGTATATTACTATCTAGTATTCTACCCAGCAGCAGCATACCAAGCTGGGGGCAGTAGTGCAGGCTTGTAAGGGGGTGTGTGGTCCGCAAAGAATTTAAAAGCAGTAAGAAAACCACCAAAAAAAAAAAAAAAGAAAGCCACCTAAGTGTCGGTCTGCTTTTTACCATCATTATGCACCTGCAGGTCGAAGCAGCGTCAGTGATAAAATGCTTCTCCTTGCCTCCTTTTCCTCCTGTATACTATGCTGCCTAGCAATTATAGGAATTTATAATAAATAGTCATTATAAGCAATCTTTAATCAAGTTAAGCAGGAAGTAAGAGGTTGGAATTTGGAACCTGAGTGAGATCTAGGACTTCTGTTGCAGGTTCGTTCTCTGGGCAGTTTGTTTCTTCCTTATTCCTGGTATGCAAGGCTCACCATAAGCAGGTACGTGTCCAGGGTTCCAGGGAGCCAGCCACACAGAGGTCTGTTCCTCTCTCAGAGCCATCTGTAAACAACCACTCCTCTCTTTCTTTAAAGTTTGAGGTTTTCTCCCTTCTTTTTTACCCACTGTTTAATTCTGATATGCCATAGGCATATTTTCTTCCGTTGTATTCTTCAACTTAATTCTAGATCACGTACCTCATCTAAGGCAGGCTTATTTATCAAGGCCAAAACAAATCCTCTTAAACACCCCATGCCTTATATAAATTAGCTTCCCAAACACATAGTCTAACTTATAGAGCCCTTTATTAATGCCTTTTGTCAATAGTTACTTTGTATTTTTGTAGAATCTGATTTGGACTTTCTCTCTACACTTTCTCCAACTTACCTGTCTCTGAGCTGTTTTTTACTGTGTAAAAATGAGTCATAAGTAACATGTTTGTCTTCTGTGGCCTGTCTTCTGTACTTTGGATGCACTACTGATTTGAGGACAAATATAATAATTCTGGAAGCATTCATGCACTTTTCAGACAGTGCTTAAGAGCCCGAGCCCTTGAGTTAAAATGCTTCCTGATTAAAAAAAAAAAAAAAAAGTGCTTCCTGATACCACTTCGAGCTGTGCTACATTAGCCATGTCCAACGTGTGGGTATGTGTTGGTTTGGTTTATACCACCAAGCAACTCTCCAATACCAGCTGGTTCCCTACAATTTAACTCAATTCTGATACTGTCTACCTGGAGTTAGTGTCAAATCCCTCGGGTTAAGAGCTCAGTCCTTAACCACTAGACCACCAAGGAAGTCAAAAGCTTAGTCCTGTGAACAACCCTGCTGCCCTTCAGCCCCAGCAGCTACTTCAGACACCAGTTGCAAATCCAGGCTGTCACCTGTGCTTTCGACTAATTGTAGATTAGAAGTTCCAAGGGGCTTCCCTGGTGGCTCAGACAATAACGAGTCTGACTGCAGTGCAGGAGGCCTGGGTTCGATCCCTAAGTCAGGAAGATCCCTTGGAGAAGGAAATGGCAATCCACTCCAGTATTCTTGCCTAGAGAATTCCGTGGACAGAGGAACCTGGCAGTCCACAGGGTCACAAAGAGTCAGACACGACTGAGCGACTAACATTTCAGAAGTTCCAAACCCCTTTTCCTTGGTTTCAATTAATTTGCTAAAGTGACTCACAGAACTCAGAGAAACATTTTACTTACTAGATTACTGGTTTATTATAAAACAATATAATTTAGAAAACAACCAGATAAAAGAGGGCAAGGTACGTGGGATGGGCTGCATAGCTTCCATGTCCTCTCCTAGCATGCCACTCTCCCCAAATCTCCATGTGTACCAACACAGAAGCTCTCTGAACCCTGTCCTTTTGTGTATCCCATTACCTTGGCTGGTTGATTAAATCATCGTCCATTGGTGATCAGTTCAGCCGCCAGCCCCTCTCCCCTCCCTGGCGGTCAGGTTGGAATGAAAGTTCCAACCCTCCAATCATATGTTTGGTTCTCTTGGTAACCAGCCTGCACCCTTAGGTGCTTCCCAAAAATCTCATCATCAACATAAACTCAGGTGTTAGCTGAAAGAGGTTTGTTATGGATATCACGACATCTTTATTACTTTTATTACTTAGAAAATTCCAAGGGTTTTTAGGACTTCTGTGCCAGACAGACTATATCAAGACTATATCTTCCTGACATACAATAAATACATATAAATTACAGAATCGCAGCAGTTTACCTAAGCTCTCTGAGTATTGGGTTTTCTTGGGGTTTTTTTTTTTGGAGGGGGGGAGTTGTTTCTTTTTGTTTTGATTTTTTTCGGTCACACTGCTCAGCGTGCAGATTCTTAGTTCCCTGAACAGGGATCAAACCCATACCCCCTGTGTTGGAAGTACAGAATCTTAACCACTGGACCTCCAGGGAAGTTTTTCTTATCCATGAAATAAGTAATGATACCTGTTTCTTAAACAAGATAATGGATGTGGAATGCTGTAAAATTCCTGTGGCTGCCGTAACAAATCACCATAAACTTAGTGGCTTAAAACAGCACAAATGGATCATCTTCTAGTTCTGTAGGTCGGAAGTCTGACCTGGCTCTCACAGGCCTAATGTCTTGACAGGGCTTTGTTCCTTCTGGAGGCTGGAGAACAGAATCCGTTTTCTTGCACTTTCCAGTTTCTAGCATTTCTTGGCTAGAAGAAACCTTCCATCTTCAGAACTAGCAGTCGTCGGTCAAGTCCATTTCACACTTACATCTCTCTACTCTCTGCAGCCAGGAAAGGTTCTCTGATTTTAAGGACTCCTGTGATTGTATTGGGCTCCCCTGGATAAAGATAATCTCCCTACCTCAAGGATTTTAGCCTTAAGTCACATCTGCAGAGTCCCTTTGCCATCTACCATAATGTGTTCATGGGTTCCAGAAGACCAGGACATGGACATTTGTAAGGGGGCCGTTATTCTGCCCACCACGGGTGCACGGTACTACACCTAGCTCTTTGTAAGCCCTTGGTAAGTGATGAACATTAAAAGCCCTCAGCACTCCGGGAAGTTGCACGCTAAAGATGTGACCCCTGGGCGCAAGTAATTTAAAGCTTGGAGGGAAAATGAGAGGGGTGAGGAAAGAAATGAATCTGATTCAGGAAGAGTGACCAGAATCGTGTATGGATTTCAACCCAGTGCCATGGGAAAGTGAGAGGCCGCAGGTGAGCCAGTGGTCTGGCAAGTTTAACAGAGTGAATGTGTCAATAATGTATTGAAGTGCAGAACCTATGAAGACATGAGGTTCAACCCACATGAGCATTTTTATAGGACAATGGGTGAGAGGGAAGGAAAAAGCAGAGGAAAAGCCTCTGCTGACGAGAGAGTCAGGGGTTTGTTCATTCTCTCAAGTCTTCCCACGAGGCCCACCGGACCCACTTGTTTACTGTGCAGCAGATACGTGCCAGGCACTGTTCCTGGCCTCGGGGATACAGTGAGCGTGGTCACAGGGGCTGCCTTCCCCACTCAGTGTGGTGGAACAGACAGCCGTGTCAACACAGAGCCGTGATACAGCGTGACAATAGGAGCCCACAGGAAGGGTGTGCCTCCTTCCCAGGTTTACGGGATGGGAACAGCTGCTTGAGGGAAGTGCCCACGAACTGAGACCTGAAGAGTGAGTTGATCAGGATGCTCTGAGCCACAAGTAACAGCCCAGCTCAAGTGACCTTAAAGCAACGAGCAGACTGGCTCCTGACTGGAGCCCAGGAGTCGGGTAGGCATCAGGGTGGGTTACTCTGGTCATTCTGGCTCCATCTTTCTGTGATTCCTTTGGCTGGGCTTTTCTCTCCATGTTTATTTCACTGTCAGGCTGGCTACCCTCGTGGTCACAGTTCTAGGAGTCACATCAGGACACCCAGCATCCACAGGAAGAAAGGTGTCCCTTTTGTAGGTTCTTTTCTGAAAATGAGAAAATTTCTTTTCTACACGCTCTCACCTCCTGGCCCCCTTGCATCCAGTTGGGGTTACAGGCTCATTTCTGAGCTGGTCCCTATGTCTGGGTGAATGCCATGTCCAATTTGGCTTAGATCTAAGTTCCTGAACCCACCATTGTGGAAAGGACAATGAACTTATACTTCCTGAAATACATGGTCTTATTTTGGGCTGGACAGATAATGAAATGAAAATCAAGATTCCATTAGGAATGAGGGAAAGAAAGAACAGAATGTAGGAATGGAAGTGGCTTGTTCTCCTCTTCTCCAGTGTAAGACTTCTTTCTGCCACTGCATACCTTCTGCTTTTCATGGTTTCTGTTTCCTCGTAATTCTGGCTTTGCCATGACTTCTCTCTGTGCATGCTTTCAACTTCAGCATTCGTCAGTAAGTGCCTCACTTCTCCATGTCTCTCAGTTCACATCCCTGTGCTTGATTTACCTCACTTTACACGTACCTGAAGTAAGCTCCAGGAGACCAGGGACTTTGTTATGCCCCCAGAATCTGAACAGTACCTGGCATGCAGTGCGTGCTGGGTAAACACGTGCCCTATGAGTGAAAGATCAGGCTTCTGGCAACTAGCTGCGTTTCGGTCAGTTGGGCTCCTCTGTCCAGATTTTCTGTGGCTGAGGGGCTGTCCCTTGAAGCGACTGTTAATAGATACCCCTCTGGTGGTAGGAGCAGAAATTTGTTTGGATACATTTCCACTATTACCTGAATTTCGGTTTACTTTTCTGCAAAATAAAGTCAATAAAATCTTCCCTTTGTGGCTCAGAGGGGTTCAGTATCAAGTGGAATTATGCATATGAAAGTGTATTATATATTGTGAACTGCGTGGTGGTTTGATTCAGTCCTGGTCACTCACTCACACCTAGAAAACCCTGATGATGGAAAGGCTATTTTATCTGTTCACTTCTACTTCTTAACATTGAGTTCTCCAGGAGAACTTCTAACTGGCTCTCTTCTTGTCCCCCAGGGTCACTCAGGATGTGTCAACTGCCTGGAGTGGAATGAGAAAGGAGAGTAAGTATGAAATCGGCACCTATGGGTGCTGGAGGAGGGTGTGGGGAGGTTGGGAGGAGGGGATTTTCCTTCCTCTTTGTAGATCGAAGGAAAAGAGTGGACCCAGAAGAGGAGTTGGGTCCTCTGCTCTCTGCTGTGTCCTTAAGTTTCATTCATCAGCAGCACACAGTTAAATAATGAATCCCAGATAGATGGAAGGTTGGATGACCTTCCAAACTCTGTTTTTTTGATAAGCTAATGCATTTAAGGAACAATGAGAAATCCTCAGAACAAAATATGAGACTCAGTCACTGTTTACAAGATAACCTTATAGTCTGTGACACGTACTGTTGTTCTTAAAGTTGTGTGTGGCCTAAGTCCTTTCACCTGGAAAACATGGGCTAGAGGAACTTGAGGAGAGGAGAGGTCACAACTGTTCCTCTCTCCGCTTACAGCTTGCTGGCCTCTGGTTCTGACGACCAGCACACGATTGTGTGGGACCCGCTGCACCACAAGAAGCTGCTTTCCATGCACACAGGACACACTGCAAACATCTTTTCTGTCAAGGTGAGCAGGACGAGCCGCGGAGCAGACGGACGGTGTGACTGGACTCCGGGTGTGGTCGTGTTTGCGTGTGTGTCTCCCACCTACCCTGGGGGTCACAGACCTCTTTGTGATCTGAGCATCTGCTGGTGATTTCTAAAACTCTCTGTCTCTTTTCCATGCGCTAATTCCTCTCTCAGAGCCAAGAGGTCAGCTCCAAATGAATGTATACGCATGTGAGTGGTGATGATATAAGGTATGGTTCTGAGTACGAACTTTGATAGCATAGCAGGCAGACCCATATTTGACTCCCTCATCTGCCTCTTGGAAGCTGTGTGAGCTGGGCAAATCACCTGACCTCTCTGAGCCTGTTTACCCATCTATAAAAAGGAAGTAGCTAAGGACAATCCCTCAGATTCATGAATAAATAAACTAAAAAGGGAAGTAGCAATCCACAGGGTTGATGTTACAGTTTAAGGAGATTGTTGATTAAAAAAAGCACCTGGCCCAGGTGATTGTAGGAAATGAGTCTGCTGTCTGTTGGTGGAGGGGGGTTGAGGAGAGGGGAGGGAGGGGACTTACAAATGCCTTCAGACCTCTGAAAGTGAAAGTGTCCAACTCTTTGCAACCCCATGAACAGTATAGTCCACCAGCCCCTTCTGTCCATGGGATTCTCCAAACAAGGATACTGGAATGGGTAGCCATTCCTGTCTCCAGGGGATCTTCCCGACCTAGGGATCAAACCCAGGTCTTCCACCTTGCGGGCAGATTCGTTACTGTCTGAGCCACTGGTGCGGCCCCTTCAGACCTCGGGAGGCCTGTTACGTGGAGGTAACGTGAGGCTTGTCCCTTTTGGTCCCAGAGAACAGACCTCGAATTAGTGACTATGAGTTTTCAGAAGCAGATGGAGGCCTGATGAAGGAAAGAACTGCCTGATGCTTAGAGGTATTTGAAAAAGGCAAAATGGGCCTTCTGAGGATGTAATCAGTGTCCCAGCACTGAGGTATTCCTCACGGGGAACTTAAAGGAAATGACCTTTAAGGATGTTTCCAGCCCTGAAATTCTATAATGGTGTATGTGAGAGTGAGGCTGTCCTTTGAAAAGCCTCACTCATCCAAGAAATCTTTTCCTGATTAATATCAAGACCAATTACAAGAAGCCTGAAGAGGAAGACAGATTCAAGAGCTCAAAACCAACTCATTTCCTTAATCAGAACTTCTTTCCCAGCTCTGACTCTCATCTACTGTTCCAAGGACCAAGCCTAGATTAATTCTGTGATTTTTAATGGCAGGAAAATGCTGATTCACCTCCTGCACGATGACCAGAAACTGCTTTCGTCCCCTGAAAAGTGTTAGGTCTAGTTTAAATCTGTGGGGTCAGATCAGGAGAAGGGACCTAAGCCATCATTTTGGCATCATAGAACACAAAATGTCGAGTTCAGAGACCGGAATTGGACAGTGGCCTTGATATTCCCTAATACTAAGACCTTGGGCAAGACCCTCAGCCTCCTCTTCTATTATAAAAGGGGTTCTCTCCCTTCTGGTGATAAACCACAGATGTATTTAACCCACGAGCTCCCCCTAGTGGCATCTATAATGTAGGACGAGTAGGGCAGCAGCCGCAAGCTCTTCCCAAGGGCTCTTGTTTCTGTTGGGAGTGGGGTATATGTTGTTTCCAGACAGGATTAAAGATCCCTAGTTGTCCCTAAAAATGATCAAATTCCATCTTTCATCTAGCCCTTATGCTAGTGAGCTATTAGAGAAGTGGATGTGGAAAGAGTGAATTTTTAGCTCAAGCCAGGTGGGACTTAAGTATTTTTAGACAAAATTTTAGTATTAATCAAAATTATGTTTGTGGCTGTTTTGTCCTTGCCATATGTGATCTGGACCGTTCTGTTCTCAGCTTCATTGGAATGATGGTTGTCCTTCTGAATGATGGCCACATAGAGCTGAGCCTTCTGATTGAGCGCTCAGCCCTTCCCCAAGGTCTGACTTCTGAGCCATTTCCAGCACTGCCCTTATAAGGAGTGCTACTTGGAGCATCTTTGCACGGGTCCCGTTTTTCTTTTAGAATTACTTCCCAGAAGTGGTAGCTTTGGGTCAAAAGATAGAAATAGTTTTTATATGTTACCTGTTGCCAGATTGTTCTCCAGAAATATTTGAACCAATTTAAAACACTCACTCTCTTAAAACACTGAGGGACTTGTGTTTTAAGACTAATTTATTACTTAACCCCCAGGTTATTAAATAGTCATCATGAAGCATCTAAGAGTCAGACAGACTTGAATTTGAACCCAGTCCTGCTGAATGCTAGTGCCAAACCTCAATTTTAATGAGATTTTTATATTATATTAATAAGATAAATCACGTACTCAATGTCTAGCACATGGTAAATGCTTAATAAATGGTAACAACTGTGATTATCATCCATTCAGCTCTTGGCCTGGGGAAGAATCAGAAGAAGAGAGTTCCTTAGATAGTCCAGCTTGGCATGGGTCAGGACCACTCTGGAAAATAAAGGTGTACACCCTGATTTTGACTGATAGGCCTACAGGCTGATGCTCAAGATCCAAAGTTGTCTTGGTTGATTGGCCTGGATGGGCTCCTTTTCTTATCTGCTGTGGAGAGGGGGGAACGATGCTAAGATGCAGGCTAGTCTCCTTCCGGGGCCCACCCCTACCACCTGCCAACCTCTTCTTCAATCTCTCCCAAGCAGTTCCTGCCTCACGCTGGGGACCGCATCTTGATCACAGGGGCAGCTGACTCCAAGGTGCACGTCCACGACCTGACAGTGAAGGAGACGATCCACATGTTTGGAGACCACACAAACCGGGTGAAACGCATCGCCACGGCACCCATGTGGCCCAACACGTTCTGGAGCGCTGCTGAGGATGGGCTTATCCGGTGAGGCCCTAAGGCGGGGCGCGGGGCCTGGGCCTCCCCTGCTCCTGCTGCATGTGGGTTCCCCCCTCCCATCTGCCCTCCTGCTTCCTTCCACAGACCTGGCTCCTTCCCTCCAACGGAGGTCCAGCCTCATTGGCCTGCCCAGCACAGTTATCAGGGAACAGATACAGTGGGAACACTTGCTGATTCTATTCTTCGCCTTCCTCACTTCTTGCCCTCTCCTGAGCTACACAAGCCCACTGGCTTTCTCGCCGCCTTGCACACACAGTCTGCTTCCTCAGGCTTTTGCCCCTGCTGCCCCCTCTGCCTAGTTTTCTCAGCCCCAGCTCTCTCTCAGCTCTTCTCACCCTAAGGAGACTGCCAAAGAGTCACCTCCTGGGAAGCACCTTCCCTGGCCACCCTCTGCCACAGGCCTTCCACCACTGTGTTTTGTCTCTGTGCTCTCACTGTATCCTCTATAGCTCTGATCACCACCTGGAGTTATTATTTGCTGGCTCACCCTTTTGTCTGTGCCCCTCACTGAGTAGTAAACTGTCAACACTTTCGCCTGTCCTGCCCTTGGTTGTGTCCCTAGAGCCCAGCACAGTGCCCCCACACAGAGGCACATGATCCGTTTGCCTTGAACAGTCGGCCAGTGGGCATATTCTTGGGAGGGGGATCGCAGCCAGAAATGGTTAAGTGGCCTCTCCCCCTTTCCGCTGACCTGCATCATCACACCTCTGCCTCTGCTTCCCTTTTTCTTAACATGGCCTCATTGCCTTTCTCTAACTCCTTCAAATATACCCTGAGAACTTTCCCCCTATCCCCACAATCTGCTTTAACTGCCTCCCTGAGGTCCCACGGGACTTGGTGCCCTCTCCCTTTTCACAGAGGACGAGGGGTATCTGAGTCATGGAGGAACAAGGACTCGGACCAAGTCAAGTCCTACCTCTGTCACTCGTGTCCGGGCAAGTCACTTCACCCTCAGACCTCAGTTTCCTCATCTGTAACAAAACCAGCATTTCAGGAAGAGCAGTCTGGTGAGGATGGCTGAGAAAGATAAGCGAACGACAAAGAGATTATGGCAGATGTTTAGGTGGAGGTGGGTAAGCGCAGGGGTGATGCCCCTGCCGTTTTCTGGATGTGCCTGCGTCCTAGAAGCAAAACAGGTCCCGGTAGAAGTGTGCTTGTGCTGGGTGGGCGTTTTGGCCTCACCTTTACCATTGGTTCAGATGGTGAAGAATCTGTCTGCAATGCAGGAGACCCGGGTTCGATCCCTGCTTTAGGAAGATCCCCTGGAGAAGGGAACGGCTCCCCACCCCAGTATTCTGGCCTGGAGAATTCCATGGACAGAGGAGCCTGGTAGGCTACAGTCCTTGGAGTCACACAGAGTTGGACACAACTGAGCGGCTTTCACTTTCCCTTTACCATCTGGATGGGACTTGGGCTTGTTCTGGGAGTAGGCGTTTCTGGGAAGCTCGTAGATGATCTCCAGATTCTCCTTCTGTCACCTCTGTACTTCTTTTGTTTCCTACAATAAACTAGGTTAAGAATAGAATTAAGAATTAGAATCAAGGAGCAGAGCAGAGTGGTTAAAACAGTCTTCCCAGCACTGCACTTAACTGCGGTGTCATCCAGGCAAGTTATTGAACTTCTTTGAACTTCTAGTGGTACCTAGGGATAGTGTGAGAATTTAATTAGATAATACCTGTGTAACACTTGGGAACAATACTGGACACCAAGCAATGTCTCATGAACTGTTAATACTCAGTAATAATGGTACTTAGTGGCAATAATATTGATATCTGTTAAAAGAATAAAAGGGTTCAGTAGTATCTGCCTTAGGGAGTTCTGTTAGAATAAAAAGAATGTATGAGAAGCCTGCTACAGGTGCTTGGCACACAGGGCACTCAAGATATGGGAGTGGTTTTTGACATTCTTACTTACACACAGATCCAGAACCCCTCCCAGTTCGCTTGCGCTCCAGGCCTCGGCTTCTCCCCTGCCCTGTGCCCACGGATGCAACCCCCAACCCGCCGTGTCCTCTCCCACAGCCAGTATGACCTTCGGGAGAACAGCAAACACTCGGAGGTGCTGATCGACCTGACAGAGTACTGTGGCCAGCTGGTGGAGGCCAAGTGCCTGACCGTCAACCCCCAGGACAACAACTGCCTGGCCGTGGGGGCCAGCGGGCCCTTTGTGAGGCTCTACGACATCCGCATGATCCACAACCACAGGTAGGAGCACACGACAAGTCCCTGGGAGCCTGATACCCTGACCCTCGTTGCCAGGCCCTCTTCTCTTTGAGGTGGTTTTTTTTTCATTCTGTGATTTTTTTTAAAATAATTCAATCCATGTTTGTTTTTATGAGAAGTGTATTAAAGAAATTACTTTTACTCCATTACCTGAAAGAAATCCCTGTGTGTGATGTCTTCTGTACACACGTAGTGTACGTAGTTACCATCTTACACGTGTAAACGCCTTTATTTGTACATACAATTTTACTTTATTCTTTTAAAAAAAAAAAAGTATACTCAGAACCTCCACAGAAGTCCCAGACCTGCGCGGCCCGCCAGTCTGGTTTTCAGTGGACTCCTGGGACAGGTGTGTGGACTTCTGGCCTGCGTTGCTTTCGTTTGTGGATTTGGGCGACTGTTGTTGCTCTTCACACACTACATGACTTAGAGTAGGCCACGAGCTTTAGCTTCCTCATCTATAAAATGAGAGTAACAGGGAGGCCATGAACCAAAGACGGGTAGGCAGGGCCACTGTGATGGATGTGCCCACAGCTCTCTAGTTGGTTGACTTTTGGGGGTGCTCAGGTGAGGAAGAAAGGTACCTCTTCCTGACACAAATGGCTTTTTCCCGAGGAAGTGTGGTCCAGCCAGGAGTCCTGATCGGTATTATAACCTATTTCGTTTGCCTTGCCACCAGAAAAAGCATGAAGCAGAGCCCTTCAGCAGGCGTGCACACCTTCTGTGACCGGCAGAAGCCCCTCCCGGATGGCGCAGCCCAGTATTACGTAGCAGGTAGGGCTCACCCCAACTCTGGCCCTAAACTCTTGGCGGGGTGCTGATTGTCTCCAGAGCAGTGCAGGGAAGCAGTGCTGAGAGTCAGACAGACCCAGGTTTAATCCTGGTTACCACCCACCAGCTCTTACGTGACCTTTGGCAAATTTCTTACTCTGGAGGAATCTTAGTTTCTCTTCTGTAAAATGGGATTATGATGACTCAGTGAGACAGTGTTTAACGTTGGCCCAGTTCATACAGTAAGGGCTCAACTCTTAGAGCTGCTTTTCTGAGGAAGATGATTGGTCACTGGTAAGGCTGACTTCTCACAACTCCTTGCCCCTTTTTGGAGGGACTGGAAGCCTCCCACCTGGGTAACTCTGCTCGCTGCAGGTCACCTGCCAGTGAAGCTGCCTGACTACAACAACCGTCTGAGGGTGCTGGTCGCCACCTATGTCGCGTTCAGCCCCAACGGCACAGAGCTGCTGGTCAACATGGGGGGAGAGCAGGTATGGCTGGCCCCCCGAGGTGGCCCCTCCCCCTGCCCCCCGCCCCCACATCCGGCAGCCAGGGCTGGGTCCGCCACATCCCCTACCGTGAGGCAGACAAGAAGCCTCACTGGAAATGACGTTACCGTGAAATACGGAAATGCCCCGGCACGGTTGGAATTCCCAGAGAAGTACCCTGGTCTTGAGTGTAAGCTTCAGAACTGACAGACCTGTCTTTAGTCACTGGCCTTTTATTTATGAGCTGTGTGCTGTAACTTTGAACACTTCTCTTCATTTTCCTGAGCCTTGGTTTCCTCATCTGCTGCTTTCCTAGGAGGAAATCCTGCGGCTCAGAGCCTGCAGCCAGGGTGCAGTTCAGGGCCAGTTTTGGGAAGTGTTCTTTGATAATGGTCGGTTGCTAAACCTTCTGTTGTTCTCAGTCAGGTTGTTTAATAAGCCTTGCATAAATTAATTTACTCTGCAAACACTCACTGAGTACTTACTCTGGGAGTAGCATTATCATAAACATGAGGGAGACAGGTGCAAAATATGATCCATGCTAGGCTGACGGGAGAGACATGGCAAGTGAAACAAACCATTGATGACATTTAAAGGCAAGGTGTGATACAGGAGAAATGGGATGTGGAGACTGGGTGAGCCCCCGAATTCAGAAGAGGCCTCTGGATTCAGATTGCTGAGCCGTCCCCTGGCTTAAAGGTAGTGTAAGGATAAGTGGGAGAGACAGTCTCGCAGAGTGGTTCGGAGCCAAATAGACTTGGTTTTAGGTGCTGGCTGTGCCACTTGCTACTTTTATGGCCCTGGATAAATTAATTAAACTTTGAGCCGACATTTCTTATTCTGGAAAGGTGGCTGATAATAGTACCTTTTGTGGTACTAAAGATGGTACTCTTTTTGTGGTACTCATTTCTAAAATGAAATGAGAAAAGTCATATAAAACACTTAACAGAGGAGCAAAGTAAGGATTCAATACATGTTAAGTAATAGTAGGTAATATTTACTGAGGGAGGTAACTAGCAATGTTACTTTGGGCAAATTGCTTCTCTTCTCTGAGGTTTCAGCTTTCCCATTTATAACACAAGATCACTGAGGCCCTTGTTGACCTAATACGCATGTGATTCTAAGGAATGACAGTATTTCAAGCCGTCCACCCCTAGGGCCAGGCCCTGGGAGGATTTTCCTGCCTGAGGTTTGCTCCATGATGCACCCCATCCTGGGTCACTCGGTGGTTCCCTGCTCAACACTCAGCTGCATTCCTGACAGCCGCCCAGGCCTCGCTCCTGACCCGGCCACGTTCTTGCCTCACAGTGTCCATCTTCTCTTGACCCCTGCGCTCTAGGTCTATTTGTTTGACCTGACTTACAAGCAGCGGCCGTACACCTTCCTCTTGCCTAGAAAATGCCACTCCTCAGGGGGTAAGTTCTCCCTGCCCAGCTCCTTCGGGGCATCTCTGCTGGGATCGTGAGTGTGCGCTGCCTCTGCCGGGCAGCCTGCCCCTTACTTTGCACTGTGGCTGTGATCCTCCGGAAGGAGAAGATTCTCTGAAATAGCACTGTACAGTAAGAAGGAAGGGAACCCCAGGTCAGAGAGCTCTGTAAAAATGGGTTTGCCTCACAGCCCTTTTCACTTCTTTCAGAAAAAGCAGGTTCTTCCCATGGCTTGGCTCTTGAGGACCTGAAGTAGTTGTGCCCTCCCCTGCCGTCCTAGACCAGTCTCCTCAGTGATTCTTCCTGGGCCTGCAGTTGATTTAGGCACCTCCTCACCCCCCCGACTTTTAGGCATCCCCACAGCCAGATAATGCCAAGTTGAAGTTATGTCCCTCTCCAGCCAGCAGAGGGCGCATAGGCTTTCTTTATGTGCTTGCGGATCTGCCTGTCAGAACTTGCTTTCTGGGAGTGGATCTACCCTGGGAGGGATAGCCCTGCCGTGGAGCCGTCAGATCCCCGGATGGAAGCTGGAGGGCTGCTGAGGAGAAGTGAGGACTGCCTCCTAAGTTGTTGCTGTTCCTTTCTAACCACCCCCCGCCAGAAGTTCAGAATGGCAAGATGTCCACCAACAGTGTGTCCAACGGCGTGTCCAATGGCCTGCACCTTCACAGCAATGGCTTCCGGCTGCCAGAGACTAGGGGGCATGTCAGGTAAGGCCAGCCTGACTTGGGGCACAGAGGCTTCTGGAATGTGGCAGTGGTCCCCATGCCACCTCCGCCTGGTGGGACTCCAGTCGTGCTCCAGCTGAAGCTCTGGTCTCTTGGTGCCAGTAGCTGGGGTCAGGACCCAGGGGCTAGCTGCTTTTAGCCCTGGGCTCCCTCCTAAAGGGTCCCGCACAGACAGGCCTCCCCCATTGTGTTTTCTGCATTCATCTTCACGCCTCTTTCACTGCCAGGCCCTGAGCTCAGCTTTCGATACAGAGGTGCCCAGGTCCTCTAGCCCTTGAGAGAAACCTCTCTATAGAGAGATCCATGGGCGGGACTTGGACGGTGACAAAGTTCAGCTCAGCATAGAGGCAGGAGGTGTCAGCTACTTTCCTGCCTAGTTTGATGAAGAATTCCTTTAAACCTGTCTAGGACAACTTCATTTCTGCCTCTCTGTTTTTTTCACTGGCACAACGCATTTGGAATTGTGGCCATTGACCTGCCACAGTTACCCAGGCCAAGGGTGGGAGTGGTGTCCTCTTTCAGAAGACAATGCAGATCTCAGGGACCAAGAAAACCAGAGAGGCCTCCAGGCAGGGCCACAGATGTCCTGAGGGGCTGCTCTGACCTTCCTTGGTTGGCCTGACACTCTGCTTCCCCCGTAGCCCCCAGGTAGAGCTGCCCCCATATCTGGAGCGGGTGAAACAGCAAGCCAATGAGGCTTTTGCTTGCCAGCAGTGGACCCAGGCCATTCAGCTTTACAGCAAGGCCGTGCAGAGGGCCCCTCACAACGCCATGCTCTACGGGAACCGAGCTGCTGCCTACATGAAGCGCAAGTGGTGAGTGGGCCTGATGGAACCAAGTTGCTGAGGCATCCAGGGGCAGTAGCAGTGGCATCCTGCCGGCCCTCAGGGCGTGTTAGGCCCAGGCCTCTCACCAGTTCCTGGTTGGTGGTGGGCAGGTGCCTGACCTGTTGGTCAGGAAGCCTCAAACACCAGGAAAGCTCACAGTTAAGTGAAACATGTTCACAAGTAGCTTCAGCATGTCAGTGCTGTGGTTGCTGGAAGTAGGAATTGGGAGAGTGGTTAATCCCAGTCCTTGGAGAATTGGGCCTTGAATCGGACTCTTAAAGGGGCAGTAGAATCTTGCTAGATGGAAATGAGGCCCTGGTGAATTCAGTTGCTATCTGTTTGAAGTGATTGTGCAGTGCCTTGACCTTGGGGTTTGCTGTCCTATCCTCTTGGACCCTTTGGACCAAGCACAAGTAGGATCCTAGACATCTGAAGCTGGCTGTGGGTCTTGTTGTGTGGTAGTGGCCAGTGGTAAGGGAGCAGGTCCATATCCTGAAGAACCCTTTACCTTTGAAGACCACCAGGGCCCCCAGCCCTTCCGCCTGCAGCACCAGCAGGCAAGCAGGCAGGCAGACCCCATCCCCCAGCCAGGGCCAGGATGGGAGATGGATAAAGCTGGGCCCACAGCCATTTCTGCTCCGTCTGGCATCCGTCGGCTCTGCCCAGACAGACAGGCCAGCTGGTGTGCCATCGTCTGGCTGCAGCTCGGCAGGCCAGAGAGGGAAGCTTAAGAAACCCACCCAAGTCAGCAGGCTGGTGGATGGGGGTTTGGGAAGATGCTGCCCCTACAGGCCTTAGCTCAGACATCAGGAGTTGAACAAGGACTCAGATGGCAGCCAACCCCAGGAGATGACAGTTGGGGGGCCCTCCTGAGGTGTTTTGCCCCTCTTCCAGCAGGTACGTAGAATGCAGTGGTCTTCATGCAGGCTCTAGGCTGAGAGCGCTGTCCTGCATTTTTGCTGAGAGGGGCTGATGATTTCCCAGTCCACAGTACCCTTAACATCTTCTTTGAGTCCCTACTGCGCACTGGGACCTAGAGACACAAAGTTCTGTCCCTCCGAGTGCCTGTGCTCTGGCGCGCACAGCCTCTGGACAGAGGGTAAAGAGGTGGGCATGGTCCATCACCGAAGAGGCAGGAAGCAGTGAGTCTTTGCAGGGTCAGGTGAAGTGCCATGGGCAGAGGAAAAGTCGGGTCACTGTAGCTGGGGATCAGGGAGCACCGGGAAGACGTAGTGTCTGCTTTCAGTGTGGGCAGGCTTAGACAGGAGAGGGAAGGGGGAGGGGACTGTGGGGGAAGGACATTCCCAGAGAGATGAAACGTGTGAACAAAGGCGTGGGGGTGGGGGACTGACTGAAGAGCTTGTTTGCAGAACAACAAATCCATTTGGCTGGAGCAGAGGGTTCGGGAAGGGACTGGCAGGAGATGAGTCTGTGAGGTAGCCTGGGGCCAGCCTGGGAAGGACTTGGAATGCAGAGCGGTGGCGTTTTGGCCTCGATTCAGTGGATGATGGGCAGCTACTGAAGAGTTTCGAGCAGGAGAGGGAGGTGTTGAGGGCTGTCTTTTCAGGGAGATTGAGCTGGCAGCAAGTCCGGATGGGTGCGCCCTGGGGCCAGCCTGCTCTCTCCCCATCCCCACGTGCCTGCCAGTGACCCCTAGAATGTCACGTTCTGTCCCAGGCCAGTCTCCCCAGGGCGGCCATCTGCTCCTGGATGCGGTGGGAGCTGTCGCCCTCTGGCTCCTGGCTGCTTTCTGGTCTGGCTCTCCTCGGGAGTTCTGAGGGGCACCTTGCAGGCGGTAATTGGGTTTCCGAAGCGCGCCTGCTCCTCCGTCACAGCCGCTCGTTCTGACGCAGCCACGCCGTCGGGACACTCTGTCTCCTGCCCGCCTCCGCACTGCCAAGCCGCTTGTCCCTGGTCTGAGCAGGCTGCTCTGAGCACCGGTGCTCCCTCTGGGTGCTGTAGGAGGGAGGGTCAGGAGCACAGCTCCAGCGTCGGACCTGCCCTGGCCCCCTCACACAGGGGCTGTGAGCTGCGCCTTGGTGGGGAGGCCATCAGCTCGGGGCCAGAGAGGTGGCGGGGGGCGGGGGGCCTGCTTCTTAACACAAGTGGGTCCTAGGCCCGCCTCACCCCAGCAGAGGGGAAAAACGGAGAAGTGGATCCCGTGAGGGCACCTGGCTCTCCAGTTGAGAGGTGGGGCTGTCTGTGGACCTGGGCAGATGTGTATTCTATACTCCTGCACAGGGTGGGAGGAGGAGGGGCTTCTTCTCTGACCCTCCCCACCCCCCAAAATCGTTCCCACTTCCCCACATCCGTGCTTCGGGAGTTTGGAGAAGTTAGTATGGACGATTTGCAGCTCCTGTGGCCTATGCCCACCCCCACCCCCGCCATCCGCTTCCAGAGAAGTGGCTCTGCCAGACTGTCGGGCCCCATCCTCCAGCCCCTGGAGGTAGAGGCCACAGCTGCTGTGGATCAGTCAGCCAGGACAGAGGGGGGCCTGGCTGAGGACTTGCTGCCTGCCGGTCAGACCCTGAGTCCCCAGCCTGACACTTCTGGCTTCACCGGACCACGGAACTGTCCTTGAGGGCCCCCTGCCTCAGACCTGGCTTTGAAGGCCAGCCGGGGGGATCTGAGGAGGTGGGTGGAGGAAGGGAGAAGGAGGGCCTGGGGAGCCTGAGGCGGGCAAGATGCCAGGCCTTCTGCTGCAGAGCTGCGGGTGCCTGGGGTGAGCGGGCGCACAGTTGCACTCTGTGTCCAGCAGAGGGCAGCCCGACACTGGTTTTTGCCTCATGCCCACCCTCTACCTGCCAAGACGCCGGGGTTCCTGGCTTGCCTCCTAAACATACTCTGCCTCCTAGAGAGCAAGTCCTGGGCTGAACCAGGATTCTCTCCATCCCCAAATACCCTTGCCCTGAGATTGCTCAAAGGTGGGCTGGGGTGGCCACAGGAAGCGATGAGACTGAATGGGGACTCCCTGCCTGCCACGGGGCCCCGCCTCCAAACCACACTCCCTTGCCTTCCCAGGGATGGTGACCACTACGACGCCCTGAGGGACTGCCTCAAGGCCATCTCCCTAAATCCATGCCACCTGAAAGCACACTTCCGCCTGGCCCGATGCCTCTTTGAGCTCAAGTACGTGGCTGAGGCCCTAGAGTGCCTGGATGATTTCAAAGGGAAGTTCCCGGAGCAGGCCCATAGCAGTGCCTGTGACGCATTGGGACGTGACATCACGGCCGCCCTCTTCTCCAAAAATGATGGTGGTGAGTAGAGTGCGCACTGAGGAGGGGTTGCTGTCACTCTGTCTGTTGGAGATGCTACGTGACATTCTGGAGAGGACATAAGTTCTGAGACTGGAGAGGCCTGGGCTCACGCTGATTGAGAACCACGTGACCTTGAGACAGTCACTTGGTCTCTCTGAGACAAGGATTAGCAATAGCGTGTTTAAGGCACCTGGTGTAGTTCCCCCGGCCTCAGGAGAGGAGTCGGCTGAGCTAGGCCATCCTCTCCTGTCATGGACAGGGCCTTGGCCATTCTGCTGGGATCTGAGCTCCAGCTAGTTGGCTAGAGTGCACTTGCTCCAGATGGCGTGGGTGCAGAAGAGACAGCACACAGAGCAGTGGTGAGGCCCCGGGCACAGGTATAGAGCCTTGGTTCCAGTCTCAGCTCTGCCATGTGGAACCGTGAGACTTTGGGCAGAGCACAGCCTCTCTGAACCTGCTGGCTTATTTGTACAGCGTGTTGAAGGGCCTGCCCTGCTCCTCTGGGTAGCGCTGGAGAGTGAGCCAAGTAACTGCAGTCTGTAAACGTGAGAGGGGAGCTCACTGAGGGCAGACATGCAGCTTCCTCTTCTGCTGTGCAGCGTATTGGACCACGGATTGATCCATCTGTCTGGGTAGTGCCAGGCACTGTGCTATGTCCTGGGAATACATCTGGGAACAAGTCAGATGGAATTTCTGTCTTCATGAATCTATAGCCTGGAAAGGGACTGAGCGATGAAGGAGAAGCAAAGAAGACCCCGGGGGCCTGATAGGTGCAAGTGCAGGGGGAGGGCTTGAAGGCAGCCTGGGGTTCTTGAGGGAGACGTTCAGGTGGAGATCTTGAAGCTGGGGAAGGGGTGACTAGGCACGGAATGTCGCCAGAGGTGAAGCGTCTGGCAGAGGGGCCAGCACGTGCCAAGGCCCTGAGGCAGGCAGAGACAAGGCACTGAGAGAGCTGGTGTGACTGTACAGAGGCATGTAAGCAGCCCACCAGGACCCAGGCTGACTTGTCTTCCAGGGCAGGAGGGCTAGAAAAATCACCCGCTCAAGGCTCTCTTGGCAGCACTTTGCCCTCCCCTCCCTGCCGCTCACCTCCACAGCAACAGACCTTAGGGCCGTGCATCCTCGGGGCTTCCAGACATTATTCAGGGAGCTAAGCCAAGGCTCTCCTGGCATCAGCGGTCTCCTCTTGAACACCCTCAAGGGCAGGATGCACAGATGCCTCTTTTTCACAGTTGTTCCCTGCTTTTCAGGGTAGTGGGAGAGAGATAACCCTTCATGGCTTACTACTTGGACGGAGAACAGGATGAAGGGGAGGAAACGGGGACCGAGGGAGAGATGGGCAGGACTCTCACGGTCCCTGTTCTCTGCCCCAGAGGAGAAGAAGGGAGCAGGCGGTGGCGGCGGCCCCGTCCGCCTCCGCAGCATGAGCCGCAAGGACTCCATCTCTGAGGACGAGATGGTGCTGCGGGAGCGAAGCTACGACTACCAGTTCCGCTACTGTGGCCACTGCAACACCACCACGGATATCAAGGAGGCGAATTTCTTTGGCAGGTCTGAGGCCCTGAAGAGGAGGGGAGGGCCTAGCCTGGTTCGCGGCAGGAGGTTGCGGGTGGCATGGGGACTTAGGCTTTCAGAAGTCTCAAATCCCAGCTCTGTGCCCTTGGGCAGATGGCTTCACCTCTGTGAGCCACCATCACCCCCAGCCCTCCTCTATAGATGACATACTCTCTTGGGTAGGTGAGATCCATAAATATGAATCAAGCATCTCCAGCAAGATCCCTTCTAAATATCAGCAGTGTGTTGGGGGCAGGTGTGCTGTGGGATCTGGGGGTCTGGATCCAGAGAGGCTAGGACTACTGAGGAAAGGCTGAGGCAGGAGAGTTCCCAGAGACCCCCGAGAGGCAGGATCTGATCCTGGCACCCAGGGGGCTTATGACGCACTTTGAGGGAGAGTAAGTTAGAGGGACCTCGGCCGTCTTTGAGCCCAAGGTTTAGAACAGTTGGACAGTGACACGACTCTCCAGTGTGGAGAGGATTCTCGTGTGCGTGGGAGTTCCGAGTCGGGTGAAGACTCCAGAGTTCAGGGGGCTGAGCGGCTCCAGGCTTCCCTGCCCGCCCTTTCCCTCAGCCATGCAGCCTGCGGGCCATCCCCCCACCTGACCTCCCTGCCCTTTGCCCCTCCGCCAGCAACGCTCAGTATATCGTCAGTGGCTCTGACGATGGCTCCTTCTTCGTCTGGGAAAAGGAGACCACCAACCTGGTCCGCGTGCTGCAAGGCGACGAATCCATCGTCAACTGCCTGCAGCCACACCCCAGCTACTGCTTCCTGGCCACCAGCGGCATCGACCCTGTTGTGCGGCTCTGGAACCCCCGGCCAGAGGTGAGGGGGCGGGCAGGGTGGCAGCAGCCAAGCCGGGAGGAAAGAAGCGGGGGATGCTCTGCGAGGCCTCCAGCTGAGCTTGTGTGGGGCGGGAAGGGAAAGGAGTCACAGCCTCAGGGAAGCAAGGGGCTTCCGGGGAGGAGCTCTCTCCCCAGGGGTCCAAGCTGCATCAGGGCGGGAGCCAGCGAGTTCTGAAAGCTCCAGATGAAGCGGGCAAGTCCAGGGGCATATCCGTGAGCCAGGTGTGAAGGTGAGCCTCACACCCGGGAGGCAGTGGCCCAGTAACTGGGCCCAGGTATGGGAGGGCAGGGAGGGCACCTGCCCCGCCCCAACACCAGCTCCCAGATCGGCACCTACTTCAGTGCCCTGTCCCTCGTGTCCCTCTGCGTCATGTCCCCCAGAAACCCTGCAGAGGCCAGTGCCTCAGGCACACGGGCAGCGCATAGGCTTTGGAGTCTGATGGCCCTCAGTTTGAATCCTGGTCCCTTCACTTAGGCCTGAGGGACTCAACCCAGGTTTTTATCATCTGTATATCAGAATGGGCATGACAGCAGCACCTCAGAAGGCTACTTTGAGGATTAAAGAAGTGATGCCTGTGATGTGTCTGGTCCACGGGGACACAGGGACGGTGCGGGTAGTCAGGTGGGCTGGCCTGAGGCCTCCCCTCCTCTCTGCTCACCTCCTCCCCCTTCCCAGCTGGTAAAACAGAAGTCAAGAGGTGGATCTAATTCCAGAGGCAATTTCCTATAAATTTTAAGACCTTTCCTTGAGGGACGAGTGGCAGCAAAAGAACGGGGTGGGGGAGCTGTGTCTGCACCCCCCCGCCAGGGTATGGTATCTGTGCCCCCGCCTCAGGGTATGGTATCTGTGCCCCCGCCTCAGGGTATGGTATCTGTGCCCCCCACCCAGGGTATGGTATCTGTGCCCCCCCAGGGCATGGTATCTGTGCCTCCCCCCAGGGCATGGTATCTGTGCCCCCCCCCAGGGCGTGGTATCTGTGCCCCCCCAGGGCATGGTATCTGTGCACCACCCCCCAGGGCGTGGTATCTGTGCCCCCCAGGGCGTGGTATGCGTGCCCCGCACATGCTGGGGCAAGTCCACCCTTGTCCGTGTCCATGCACCCCGCCCCCCGCTGTATTCTGTGTCCTCTTCACTTTCCAGTGTGGGGCCCACCAGAAGACGCTCTGGTGTGTGTACCCCCTGGTATAGATCCCACTGTGTGACCGTGTGACCCCCACCCCCAGTGTAGTGCGTCATCCCCTCACATGTATCCTGGCGTCTGTCTGTCCTTCCATCCATCCACATACATCCCAGAACGAATTTCCCCTGCACCTGGGCACCCATGGGTACACCCACACACACACCCTGGTATGTACATGCCCCTCCACACGCACAGCTCAGTCTGTGTGTACTTGCCCTGCTTACAGATCCCCGCAGTAAGCGTGCCTCCCCTGGCTCCCTTCCCGCAGAGTGAAGACCTCACAGGCCGAGTTGTGGAGGACATGGAGGGCGCCTCCCAGGCCAACCAGCGGCGCATGAACGCAGACCCGTTGGAGGTGATGCTGCTCAACATGGGCTACCGGATCACAGGCCTGAGCAGTGGGGGCGCCGGGGCCTCTGACGACGAGGACAGCTCGGAGGGCCAGGTGCAGTGCCGGCCCAGCTAGGCCCTCCCAGCCCCCGGCCCAGCCCCCGCCATCGGCTGCATCCTCCGCCCTGGGCAGGAGGTCAGGGGGTTCTGTTTTGGTTTGTCTTCCCTGTCCCTCCATTTTTTTTTTCATTTTTCCCGTTACATTTGTTAGTTTGGCATTGCGGGTGGGGATTGCTACAACTTGCTGGCTTTTGGACTTTTGGGCAGTTGCCCCTTGACTGGCCCCTTGACTGGCCCCAGCCCTGAGCAGAAGAGCAGGGGGGAAGCCCCTCCATCTCCCTCAACCCCACCTCCCCCCTCCACGTTCCTGAGGGCTCTGGCCTGCCTCAGGTGGGGAGGCCAGGGCTGCCGCTGTCTCCGGGGACTGCCCCACCCTTCAGCTGGCAGCAGGAGTGGGGTGGAATTGGACAGGCTGGCCTTGGCCTGTTAGCATTCTTGCTCCTGACGGCGAGGCTGGCTCCCTCCTGGTCTTCAGGGAATGTTCTAGAAAAGGACAGGGTGCCCCCAATCCCTGCAGAGCCGCTGTGTCAGGGTGGAAACAGAAGTGAGGAGGGAGCCCTGGAGTGGGCACGGTCAGGCCACTTCCTCCTGGCAACCCGATGTCCTTTCCCTCTCCCCCCTCCGCCCCCGCTGGACCCCCCAAGCACGGGCGCTGGGTCCTTGCTGCGCCCGCACGCCCTCACCGGCCCTCTAGGGGCTCAGCCTCTCCCACGGGCCCTGGCAGTGGGCAGGGGCACCACACCATTCCCCGCCCACCCGTGCCAGCCCTTCTGCACTCTCGGGGGGCCCCTCTCCTCCCTTGGGCGCTCTTCGGCCTCACTGTGACCTTTCTGCCAGAGCTCCCAGCCAGGCCTCCTCTCGCTGAGATGGCACTCCCTCCCACCCCCCACACGCTGAGCCGCCACAAAGACCAAAGAAGTGATGGCTTTTCTCTGTCCCCTGCTGCTCTGGGGGGAGGGGGTGGGTCTCCTGAGCCCTGGGATGGAAAGTCCCTAACTCGGCCCCCTCCTCAGCAGCCAGAGCTCTACACTGGATGCAGCGGTTCCCCCAGCACCCCACCACTCCCCCGAGGCCTCGCTCTTGGCCCCCTTGGCTCTCAGCTCCCCTCGGCATTCCCTGGGCTCCAGCTTCCAGCTGCAGCCTCCCTCCACCCTGCTCCCTCCCTCCGCCCTGTCTCTGCCAGGTGCCTCCTCTCAGTCAGGCTTCAGAGAAGCCCTGGAGACAGCAGGGCCATGTTAAAAGCTTTTTCACAGTTTTAAGAAGATGGGGGTGGGGGTGGGGTGGTAAGGATAGTGGTGGGGGGTCTGGCACCATCTCCTCATTGCTTTAATCCCAGCGACACAGGTGGCAGCCTCTCCCCCTTCCTCTCCCCCCCCCCATCACCCTCCCCACCCCTCTCTCCTAGCTTGGTAATGAAGTATATTTATTGGTGAAGGAAACAGCTGCTGCTGCTTCTCCTGCTGCTGGGACTCGCTCCCCTGTCTCTTCTCCACGACCTTTCTCCAGCCGGGAGGGGAGAGCCGGAGCGCTGAGGCTGGGCCTGGGGCCCAAGGACTAGCAGGGGCCCCTTTGCTTTCCTGTGTTCCAGCCACCCGCCATTTCCTCCCTCCCTGCCTCCTGCCTGCCCAGCCTGGGCCCTGCCGTGTGGAGAGACACAGAAGCCTTACTGTCCTCTGGGGGCAGGAGCCGAGCCTTTTTGTTGCTCCGCTCCCAGGAGAGTGAGGGTGACGCAACTGATTAAAACCATTTTGTTCTAGGTGTGGCTGGTGGCATTTGTGGGTTGCCCATGGGTCTGGGGGAAAGGGAGAGGATTTCATCTCCGCAGCTCCGTGACTCTTGAGTAACCACACCTCTGAGGGGTGGAATGAGGCCCGCCTTGGAGCATCCCTGTGGACCGTGGCCACCAGCAGGGCAGGACCAAGTGTAGAGCCTGGCCCTGATGGCCGTGATTTGCAATAATCAGCTTTCATTATTTGGGCTGTCTTCTCATCTGTAAAGTAAGGAGGGTGAAGTCTTAGTGGTTTTTCAGACTTTTAAAATCATAACCCAAACAAATACACATCTTGCATTGTGACCCAAGATACCCATGCTAATTTGTATGCATATAATGAACATAAGTTTTACATAATAACACTAAGCCTTGCTACATGCAGTGTGTTCTAGTTACCATTCTATTTTATGAAGGAGGGGAAAAAAATGCTGTCTATAACCCACTAAATTGATTTCAAAATCTGTTGTTTCTTGATGGGCCCTAGATTAGAGGGTTTTCTTACACCAGAGGTTCCCAAACTTTCTCAGCTCCCTGAACCAATAGTGCCTCGGTAGTTTGTACCTGGACCCCCTAAGCCCAAAGAAATACCTGACATTTCAACATGTTAGTTAAGCCAAGATCACTTAAGAATTTATGTCCTGGGCTTCCTTGGTGGTCCGGTGGTTAGGAATCCGCCTGCCAAAGCAGGGGACATGGGTTCAGTCCCTTTTCTGGGAAGATCCCACATGCCACAGAGCAGCTAAGCCCGTGTACAACTACTGAGCGCAGCCAGCCACAGCTGCTGAAGCCTGTGTGCCTAAAGCCTGTGCTCCACAGCAAGAGAAGCCACCAAAATGAGGAACGGGTGCACTGCGGCTAAGCAGTAGCCCCAGGCATTGCAACTGGAAAAAGCCCATGCAGCAACGATGACCCAGTGCAACCAAAAATAAATAATATTCTTTAAAAAAAAATTTTGTCCTACCAAGTTAGTCATTAAAGAATACACAAAAGAAAAAAAAATTGAAAAAAAAATACATATCAGAAGAACCTCTCTCTATTTCATTCTCAATAACTACAGTAACTACTGGAATCTGTGTGCTTGTTGGGTGCTGTAAAACTTGTCAGACTTTCTAATCAGATTGGACGCCACCCTCATTTCGTGTTCCACAGTGACTTTCATTTACTTTGTATCTCAGCAACCTCTAAAAACTCAGCTTCTCAAAGATGGCATAATCAAAGGAATGTAGTGGAGTCTAAGGATAAAACTGAACCACCCTGAGCTTGAAGCTCTCTCAGTAGCCAACAGATGCTAAGTAACTCTAAATTTAAAATATCCTTCTGTGCTCCTGTGACTTGACTGTGGCACCCTAAGGTAACTTTATGCACAGTTTGGGAACTGTGGGTTAGTACTGTAGGAACAATAGTTTCACTAGTGAGATTTTGTGGTTATTCTGTTTGTACATTTGGAAAGAACCAGGCTGAGGCCAGCAGGGTATACTCAGTTTAGTACAGGAGACAGGGAAGAGATTCTGTCAGAAGCACAATAGGTGATGTCATGAAGCAGGTGCTTATCATTCCTCTGTATTCCCAAACTGATGCTGCTTTAGCACGTTTCCAGACTATGCAAGGAAGGGGTGATGTACCAGATCGAGGGACTAGGACAGAGTCCCAGGTGCCCTCATGGAGCCTGAGTGACTCAGTTCAGCTGCATGGTAGAGGATGGAGTCACCCATGGACTTCAGGGGCAGCTAAACTGGGGAGGACTCCCTGTGCTTGACTGCAGGGATTGCAGGCTTGGTCCTGCGAGCAGGGATTAGCCATTGGAAGACTTCACCAGGAGCTCCATCTCATTTGGAATTGGTACATTTAAAAAAAAAAAAACAACTTTTTTTTTAAGAGCAGTTTAAAGCTTACAGAAAATTAAAAAGATAATACAAAGTCCCATATACCCCCCTCTCTCCCTGCCTCCATTTCTCCTCTTATTAACATCTTGCATCAATGTACATTTGTTACAATTAATGAACCAATGTTGATACACCATTAATAACTAAGGTCCGTAGCTTATATTGAGGTTCACTCTTTGTATTGTACAGTCTGATGGGTTTTGACATATACATAATGTCCTGTATTCACACTGTGAAAAACAGTTGCACTGCCATAAAAATCCCCTGCCCTCCACCTATTCAGTCCTTACCAGCACACACACACAAAAAAGAAAAAAAGTAAGTACTGTAAGTACTAAGTACATACATGCTTCAGTTCAGTCGCTCAGTCGTGTCCGACTCTTCTCGACCCCATGAATCGCAGCACGCCAGGCCTCCCTGTCCATCACCAACTCCCGGAGTTCACTGACTCATGTCCATCGAGTCAGTGATGCCATCCAGCCGTCTCATCCTCTGTCGTCCCCTTCTCCTCCTGCCCCCAATCCCTCCCAGCTTAGTACCTACTAAGTATGTGCCAGCAAAATATACACAAGATATTTATGAGGAAAACTACAAAATCATGATGAGTGAAAACAAGGGAAATCAGAATATGTGAAGAGATATTCCATGCTCATACATAGGAAGCCTCTATTATTAATAAAGATGTCATTTCTTCCCAACTTGGGCAGTGAAATCTCAACCAAAATCCCAGCAGATTATTTGATGACTATCCACAGGCTTATTCTAATGTTTGTATGGAGAGACAAAAGACCCAGAATAGCCAACACAGGTAACAGAAAGAACAAAGTCAGAGGACTGACACTATCCAACCTCAAGACTTATCATAAAGCTACAATAACCAAGACAGTGTGGCATTTGCGAAGGAAAAGACAAATGAGTGGAATGATCTGGGGATCCCAAAAGTAGATCCACACAAATATAGTCAACTGATCTCTGACCAAAGAGCAGAATCAACTCAATGGAGAAAGGAAAGAAACCTTTTCAACAAATGGTGCTGGAACAACTGGATATCTCCTTGTGTGGGTGCATGCTAAGTTACTTCAGTCATGTCTGACTCTGCAACCCCATGGAGTGTAGCCCGCCAGGCCCTCTGTCCATGGGATTCTCCAGGCAAGAACACTGGAGTGAGTTGCCATGCCCTCCTCAGGGGATCTTCCCCCACCTAGGGATCAAACTCACGTCTCTTGTGTAGCCTGCATTTTGGTGGGTGGTTCTTTACCACTAGAGCCACCTGGGAAGCCCAGACATCTACATGCCCCACCCAACCCCCCAAAAAAAGGATCTAAGCACTGAGTACACTGTCCACAAAAATTAACTCAAGATTGATCACAGAACTAAACGTAAAACATATCAATAAAACTCAGAAGAACACATAGGAGAAGATCTAAGTTTGGCAACACGTATTTAGACACAACATCGAAAGTACAACCCATGAAAGAAAAAATTGATAAACTGGACCTCATCAAAACTCCTGTTCTATGAAATCACTGTTAAGAGAATGAAAAAGACAAGCCAACAATTAAGAGAAAATGAATTTTTACAACTCAACAATATGAAACAAGCACCCCAATTTAAAAATGGGCAAAATATCTGAATAGACACCTCACCAAGGAGGATATACAGGTGACTAGTAAGCACACAAAAGCTGTCCAGCATTATGTCACTTCAGTTTAGTTGCTCAGTCGTGTCCAACTCTTTGCGACCCCATGAACTGCAGCACGCCAGGCCTCCCTGTCCATCACCAATTCCCAGAGTCTACCCAAACTCATGTCCATTGAGTCAGTGATGCCATCCAACTGTCTCATCCTCTGTCGTCCCCTTCTCCTCCCACCCTCAACCTTTCCCAGGATCTGGGTCTTTTCAAATGAGTCAGCTCTTTGCATCAGGTGGCCAAAGTATTGGAGTTTCAGCTTCAACATCAGTCCTTCCAATGAACACCCAGGACTGATCCTTTAGGATGGACTGGTTGGATCTCCTTGCAGTCCAAGGGACTCTCAAGAGTCTTCTCCAACACCACAGTTCAAAAGCATCAATTCTTCTGGGCTCAGCGTTCTTTATAGTCCAACACTCTCATCCATACATGACTACTGGAAAAACCATAGCCTTGACTAGATGGACCTTTGTTGACAAAATAATGTCTCTACTTTTTAATATGCTATCTAGGTTGGTCATAACTTTCCTTCCAAGGAGTAAGCGTCTTTTAATTTCATGGCTGCAGTCACCATCTGCAGTAATTTTGGAGCCCTAAAAAATAAAGTCAGACTCTTTCCATTGTTTCCCCACCTATTTGCCATGAAGTGACAGGACCAGATGCCATGATCTTCGTTTTCTGAATGTTGAGCTTTAAGCCAACTTTTTCACTCTCCACTTTCACTTTCATCAAGAGGCTGTTTAGTTCTTCTTGACTTTCTGCCATAAAGGTGGTATCATCTGCATATCTGAGGTTATTGATATTTCTTCCAGCAATCTTGATTCCAGCTTGTGCTTCTTCCAGCCCAGCATTTCTCATGATGTGCTCTGCATATAAGTTAAATAAGCAGGGTGACAACATACAGCCTTGACGTACTCCTTTTCCTATTTGGAACCAGTCTGTTGTTCCATGTCCAGTTCTAACTGTTGCTTCCTGACCTGCATACAGATTTCTCAAGAGGCAGGTCAGGTGGTCTGGTATGCCCTTCTCTTTCAGGATTTTCCAGTTTGTTGTGATCCACACAGTCAAAGGCTTTGGCATAGTCAATAAAGCAAAAATAGATGTTTTTCTGGAACTCTCTTGCTTTTTCAATGATCCAGCGGATGTTGGCAGTTTGATTTCTGGTTCCTCTGCCTTTTCTAAAACCAGCTTGGACATCTGGAAGTTCACAGTTCACATATTGCTGAAGCCTGGCTTGGAGAATTTTGAGCATTACTTTACTAGCATGTGAGATGAGTGCAATTGTGTGGTAGTTTGAGCATTCTTTGGCATTGCCTTTCTTTGGGATTGGAATGAAAACTGACCTTTTCCAGGCCTGAGGCCACTGCTGAGTTCTCCAACTTTGCTGGCATATTGAGTGCAGCACTTTCACCACATCATCTTTTAGGATATGAAATAGCTCAACTGGAATTCCATCACCTCCACCAGCTCTGTTCGTAATGATGCTTCCTAAGGCCCACTTGACTTCACATTCCAGGATGTCTGGCTCTAGGTGAGTGATCACACCATCATGATTATCTGGGTCGTGAAGATCTTTTTGTACAGTTCTTCTATGTCACGAGGGAATTACGCATTAAACCAACAATGCGATACCCCACCACACCGATTAGGATGACAACATCAAATGCTGACAAGGATGTGAAGCAACAGGAACTCATTCACTGCTGGTGAGAATGCAAAATGGTAAGAGTTTGGCAGTTTCTTACAAAGTTTCAATAGTCTTTTTGTAAGATCCAGTAACTGCTGTCCTGAGTTGCAAGTGTTACGTCCATGCACAAACGTGGATGTAAATGTTCACAGCAGCTTCATTAATAATTGCCAAAAACCGGAAGCAACCAAGTCCTTCAAAATGTGAATAGATAAAATAGGTACAGCTGTGCAATGTATGGAAATGAGCAATCAAGCCCCAAAGCCAGGGTGGAAATTTAAGTGCATTATTGCTTTTGAAAGAAGCCAGTCTGAAAACCATACCATATGATTCCAACTATATGACATTCTGGAAAAGGCAAAACTAGAGACAGTAAAAAGATCCGTGGTGATCCATTTTTAACGTCCGTCCGCATGTGTTACTCAACCCTGCTGATGGGGAGCCTGGGGCTCGGTCAGATAAGCGTGCACAGTGAATGTGTAGCAAAAGAGGCTTCAGGACTGGAACTCCTGTGTTTGTGGTGGGCAGATGTGGTCCCAGGGTCCTGCGGTGGGTCTCTGTGCTAAGGAGCATGCTAAAATGTAGTTGCAGAACTGAAAAGGAGATGAGAGATCATCTAGCTCAGAGGTTCCCAGCTCTGGTTATACATCAGAACCACCTGGGATACTGTTTTAACCAGAGATTCTGTTTTAATTGGTCTGTGGGGAAGGTGGGGAGGCAAGCATCCATCCATTATTTGAAAACATCCCAGATTCATTCTAATGTAGGGCCAGAGCAGAGAACCACCAATCTAGTCCTATTTCCAGACCATCTATGGAGTCCTATTTACGGATATAGACAAGTTCCAAAGAGGGGCAGGAAGATGGAATGGGCTGCCTAAAACCCAAGTTAGAGGCAAAACCACTAATCTCTGCTTCCTGGTCCACTTCTTTAAGAATCATTTTTCTTATTTAATGTCACGAAACTTTTTGAGCCCCTATTTGCCCAGCACTGGCTTAATGAAAATGCACCCAAAAGGTTAGCCCCTGCGTTCCTGGAGCCCCCACAAGATCTGGAAGACGTGGGTAGCAAATACAGGGGTCATGCACTGTCCCTGAATGTTGGACTTCGCCATGGAGCTCCCCACTGAGTGGTAGGCCGTGTGTCTGATGGACGTGATGGCAGGCGTGAAGCATTCATGGGGACAGGTTGGCTTCCTGCATCTGACCCATTTCTGTACATATAACAGGTCCTAGGGTTTCCCTGGTGGATCAGAGAGTAAAGGATCTGCTTGCAATGCAGAAGACTGGGGTTCGATCCCGGGGCAGGAAAGATACCCTGGAGAAGGGAATGGCAGCCAACCCACTCCAGTATTCTTGCCTGGAGAATTCCATGGACAGAGGAGCCTGGTGGGCTACAGTCAATGGGGTTGCAAAGAGTCGGACACAACTAAGTGACACTGGTCCAGTGAGGCTGCAGTTTGCACCATTTTATGATGATTTATAGAATCTCAGGTCTCCTCCTCCTCTCTCTTTAATGGCCCTAAAAGGGGTCACCAGCAGAGGAAAAGCAGGGTTGAGGTTCAGAACCCCAACTCTATCTAGTTTATGCATGCTAAGTCGCTTCAGTTGTGTCCGACTGTGCGATCCTATGGACTGCAACTTGCCAGGCTCCTCTGACCATGGGATTCTCCAGGCAAGAATACTGGAGTGGGTTGCCATGCCTTCCTCCAGGGGATCTTCCCCACCCTCGGATTGTAACACCCCTGTCTGTTACATCTAACCTGCATTGGCAGGCGAGTTCTTTACTGCTAGCACCACCTGGGAAGCCTGGCTTATGTTTAGACCTTGGAAAAGTTCCTGAACCTTTCTGGGCTTATTTTTCTCTTTGGGAAAATGGATGCCATGATACCTGCTCTCTGGTTACTTCACTGCATTGTAAGGAGGCACCAAATCATAGGAGAGTATGCACATCAAAGTGCATTTTAAGTGGTTAAGTGGTGATGAGTGATTTTAATTGCTATAATAGTTAACACCGAATGTTCATATTAGGCCAATAGCTGATCAGCTATAGCTTATCCAATAAGCTTTGCAAGAACTTTGCAACTTTTTTCCCCCCATTTTGCTACTGCTGCTGCTGCTGCTGCTAAGTCACTTCAGTCATGTCCGACTCTGGCGACCCCATAGACGGCAGCCCACCAGGCTCCCCAGTCCCTGGGATTCTCCAGGCAAGAACACTGGAGTGGGTTGCCATTTCCTCCTCCAATGCATGAAAGTGAAAAGTGAAAGTGAAGTCGCCCAGTCGTGTCTGACTCTTAGCGACCCCATGGACTGCAGCCTACCAGGCTCCTCCATCCATGGGATTTTCCAGGCAAGAGTACTGGAGGGGGGTGCCATTGCCTTCTCCTCCCCCTTTTAGGGATGAGGAAATTGATGCCCTGACAGGTTCAGTTACTTTCCTAAGGTCTGACAACCTCTGACAGAGCTAAGGGTCAGTACTGGACTTGCTGGCTGACACCTGAGTTCACATGTTCAACCATCATGCTTTATCGCCCACCTGGCAGCAGAACCCAGCAGATGCTGGGCCTGGCTGTGCTTTCTATATTCTTAGGGAAGTTTACCCGTCTATAAAATGGAATGGAGAAGGAAGTCATTTTGTAATCTCTAATGTCTTAACGGTCAGAGGGTGTATTCTCAAGTGGTTTGTTGCATTGTATCTGCCCCGGTGGTCCCTTCCCCACCACGGAAAGGTTTGGAGCCATCCAGGAAGACCATTTAGGGCTTAATGGAGGGAATCCAAAGGAGCATAAGCAGAAAGGCTGCAGAAGAGAGGGGACACACACACACAGCGTCACCCCTAGCAGCTCCGCCAACCTGCGCTGAGATTGCCCCAGGCTCAGCTCTGCTTCCCTGGCTTATTGATTGAGGTGATTCTTCTGTCAGAGCCCTGAAGGAGACCAATCTATGGTCAACAAACAGCTCCTGGGACAATCCCTAAGCGCTTCCTATCTGCCGTTCTGACTCCAAGGTCCAATGGATCTAGTCAGTCCCCTTCTCAAGGAGTTCACAGTCTCCTGAGGTAGACAGACATGTAAACAGCTAATGCTAATGCAAGTATACATGAATATTCAATAGGCAGAAACAGCCTCCGTGCTCTGGGAGCAAAGAGGGAGGATTTACTGGAAACCTTGAAAGTGGTGTAGGAGAGCAGGGGAAGGGCACCCTGCTGAAGGAACAGTTCGAGCAAAGACACGAGGTATGAAGTGCAGGGCTCATTCTCTGAAGGGCAAACAGCGCAGTGAGGTTAACTCCAAGCAAGTCCCAAGGGAGACAGAGAGAGCGATGAGGGTGGAAAAAGAAGGTTAAGGGTTGGGCCAGACCATGAGGGCCTTGAATGCCAGAATGAGGAGTGAGATGGCCTGGGGAAGGAAGGAAGGATGTGAGCTCTGGGGACTTCTACCTGGGGCCAATTGAGGAGGTGTCCTGACCCACACCAAGAGAGGACGTGCCCTGAGTTCACCCTTCAAACAAGCAGTGTCTTACCCTCAAAGCTTTCCCAGCTTGACGCTTCCAGCTCTGCCATCCTTCCCTCCCCCAGCCAGTCCTATAAGTGGGTCCAGATGGTCATTCCTATTTTAGGTCGGGGTGTGTGTTGGGGGAGGGGTAGCTATGAGCTCTATCAATCCTCTCCTGAGCTGTCTGTTAGAGGAGCTTCTTCCAGGACACTGCTGTGATCCTCTGAGCCTGGAAGGGAGTGTTAGGCCTTGGTGGAGATACCCCATCTGTCTGTGTGTGATAGGGGTGGCAGCAGCAGAGGAGGCAAGGACACGGGCCACGGAGGCTTTCACATTGGGTAAGAGAACCAAGGTGACGTGTACAAGTGGAAGGCGGCCCTGTGAACAGGCTGTGATGGGGAACAAGCCTAGGACAGAGGCTCCAGAGGAGTCAGAGAAGGAGCTGGCTTCTCCCTCCAGGTACCTGGAATTCTCCAGGCAAGAATAGTGACTCTTTGAGACCCTATGGACCATAGCCTGCCAGGCTCCTCTGTCCGTGCAATTCTCCAGGCAAGAATACTGAAGTGGGTTGCCATGCCTTCCCCCAGGGGATTTTCCTGACCCGGGGCATGGCAACCCACTCCAGTATTCTTGCCTGGAGAATCGCGTGGACAGAGGAGCCTGGCAGGCTATGGTCCATAGGGTCACAAAGAGTCAGACATGACAGAAGCAACTTAGCACAGCACATGGACCCCTTCAGGTACCTGCCTCTTCTCATGTCCCTGCTTCTGCAGCTGCTTAGACCAAGGGTAGGAGGATGCAGGCCATGGGGAAAGGGGCTGGGGCTCTCTAGTCAGACCCTGCTCAGCACTGTGCCTACCAACATCCATGGGGCCCTTAAAACTCTTGGGGCACTGCCAGGTAGCAGCTAACAAGCTAGGTTCCTGCCCTCAGACTGGCTGTAGCTGTCATACTAAGCTTATAAGTATTTGTCATTCATTCAGTTTAGCAAATACTGATTAAGGAAATGCTCTGTGCTATGGATGGAGGAGCCTGGTGGGCTGCAGTCCATGGGGTCGCTGAGGGTCGGACACGACTGAGTGACTTCACTTTCACTTTTCACTTTCATGCATTGGAGAAGGAAATGGCAACCCACTCCAGTGTTCTTGCCTGGAGAATCCCAGGGATGTGGGAGTCTGGTGGGCTGCTGTCTGTGGGGTCGCACAGAGTCGGACACGACTGAAGTGACTTAGCAGCAGCAGCAGACACTAGGCATTGGTTTTACAAAAGCGAATAAGACAAATACAGTGTCTTCCTTCAAGGAGTTTCCAGCCTAGTCGGGGAGTCCAACAAGACATAGCCACAAACGTGCTGCAAAGGAAAAGAACAAGGCATTCCAGGAGCTTTCTCATTCAGATTGGGAGGCCAGGGAAGAGCTCTCTGAGAAAGCGACTTTAATCTGTGACTTGCAGGATGAATGGAAGTTAGCCAGTTTTGGAGGCAGTAGGGGCATTTCAGGTGAAAGAGAACAGTATGTGCCAAGTCCGTGGGGTATGAAACAGCATGGCCCATGAGCAGAACTGAAACAGGCTGTAGGATGGTGAACAAGTAAGCGGAAGGGCATGATGCAGGGCCTTGTGAGCCACGGCGTATTTGTGTTTTATCTAAAGTGCCATGGGAAGCCACTGAAGGCCGTAGAGTAAATGTGGTGCTTGTGTTAGTACTTGCAGATTTGTGGCAGACTCTGAGAAAGGCTGACTTTGGTTGTTTATTCATCCATATACACAATAAATGTTTAAAGAGCACCCACTGGCCCTTTGCTAGAATTACGGGTTGACAGTGATAGAAGAGGCATGTCTAAGGTATAGATTTTCCTTGGAGACCTTCCTCCAGAAGAGATGAGACAGGTATAGTCAATGAATCAAGACGCAGTTCCCTCATTCCACAAACATATACTGTACACCTCTTCTATATCTGTGCCAGGTGCTGGCTGTTGCCCTTCACAGATCACACACATGGGCCACAGGAGAGGCACAAACATACTCAAAAGGATTTTGAGTGGGTGAGAATCATTTTCAGCTGTGATATCTGTGAGGCCTTTATAAAAACATCCATTTAGTCACTCTGTAAGTCAGGAACTATCTAGTGGGCATCTGCTCTGCACCAGAACAGTGCGAGCTACTGAAATTAAGGACCTTAGAGTTCCAGAACAGAGGTAGACGTACACCCCAAAAATGCATTAAAATATTAGGCGCCAAAAATAGACCAGCATCGAAAGAGGGTAATTCAATGGAAAAAAATCTTCCCCAAAATGCACAGCTCCCACCTTTCTGAGTGGCTGTAGCCATACCTCTCACCAGCTTAATTGTGAGCTGCTGCCTTCCTTCTTTGTCCTCCCATTTCCCCTTCCCACTCCAGCAGATTCCATTTCCTTTGTCTATCTTGGCATCTGTTTAAAAAGCCCAAAGAATTCAGGATTTGAGCCTGGCTTCTTCATATGATACTGTGTGATCTCAGACAATTACTTAACTTCCCTGAGTCTCATTTTTGCCAATTGTACAATGAAGGGATGGGATCACATCTAAGGCTTGTGATTTACTCCAGCCAAGGTGATATTCACACTCCTGCGCATTGCTCTGCAAGGCCTTCCTTTCTTTGCACCACTGCATGCACCCATCCTGGAGCCACCTGGCAAACATCAGGACTCGGTTCAAATATCTCCAGGCAAGTTTTCCCTACTTCTACACATATGCCACACATTATTTTAGCTTATCCTTCCTTTATGCTACCACTACCTCATGAAAGACCACAGAATGAAAAAGAGAGGGAAACAGACTTGGAGTTGAGTCCTGGCCACTTACCTCACCTCCTAAGCCTCAGTTTCTCACTGGTAACATGCGGGAAATGGAAACAGTGACAGACTTTATTTGGGGAGGCTCCAAAATCACCACAGATGGTGACTTCAGCCATGAAATTAAAAGACTTGCTCCTTAGAAGAAAAGTTATGACCAACCTAGACAGCATATTAAAAAGCAGAGACATTACTTTGCCAACAAAGGTCCGTCTAGTCAAGGCTATGGGTTTTCCAGTGGTCATGTATGGATGTGAGAGTTGGACTATAAAGAAAGCTGAGCACCAAAGAATTGATGCTTTTGAACTGCGGTGTTGGAGAAGACTCTTGAAAGTCCCTTGGACAGCAAGGAGATCCAACCAGTCCATCCTAAAGGAAATCAGTCCTGAATATTCATTGGCAGGACTGATGCTGAAGCTGAAACTCCAATACTTTGGCCACCTGATGCGAAGAGCTGACTCACTGGCAAAGACCCTGATGCTGGGAAAGATTGAAGGCAGTAGAAGGGGACAACAGAAGATGAGATGGTTGGATGGCATCACCAACTCGATGGACATGAGTTTGAATAAACTCCAGGAGTTGATGATGACCAGGGAGGCCTGGCTTGCTGCAGTCCATAGGGTCGCAAAGAATCGGACAGGACTGAGGGACTAAACTGACTGAACTTTTGTTCGCCTGTCTAGGGGCTTCCCAGGTGGCGCTAGAGGTAAAGAACCCGCCTGCCAATGCAGGAGACATGAGACGTGGGTTCGATCCCCTGGTCGGGAAGAGCCTCTGGAGGAGGGCATGGCAACAATTCTCGCATGTCTAACCAGTTTGTGGGGATTAAAAACAATGTATGTCAGGCGCGTCGCACCTAAGGAGCTCTCAATAAGTAGAGACTGCACCACACCTCTCAGAAACCCTCAGCGTACTGAATTACTGAGTGCTTAGTGAAGCTCTAGCCCTAGACTGCGGGAATGCCCTCAGGCAGCGCCTCGCCGCCGGCGCAACGGCACGGCGCTGGTGGGCGTCGGGCCCAGAGGAACGCGGCTCCTATTCCCGGGGGGAAACCCAAGCCGGGCGGACCCCATCTTCGGGAAGTGACGCCGCCACCCAGCGAGCGGCACTGGAGCAGGGGCTGGGCGGGTAGGGCGCACGCAGCATGGCGGAAGCGGAAGGGAGTTCGCCGCTCCTGTTGCCGCCGCCGCTGCCTCCCCCGCTCGGGATGGCGGAAGTGGAGGCGCCGACGGCGGCCGAGACGGACAAGAAGCAACTTAGCGGTGCTGGCAGCGGCGCCATGGACGTGGAGCGGAGCCGCTTCCCCTACTGCGTGGTGTGGACGCCCATCCCGGTGCTCACGTGAGTCTTCTCTGGCATTCGGCCGGGACAGGGAGAGATGGGCCGGCGCGTTGTCCTCCGGCGGCCCCGGGCCAGCCTCCGGGCCCAGCGCGCAGCAAAGCCTTCCCGAGGGGCCGGGGTTCATCAGTACCCCGCCACCCGCGTGTTGCCAGTGGTGCTGACGGATGGGACCGGCTCCTCGCTCTCGTTACACCTGGTCTGATCTGAGAGACAGTTGTTGACCGTGGAGAGGTTCAGAGGCTGGGAAGCTCAGGACCTGTGGGCGTACAGAAAAGGGGCCCCTTGACTTAGTGTGAGAGAGACATCTTCATTCATTCACTGGCTTATTCATTCATTAAACAGACGATTACTGGTCACTTCCTGTACGCAAGACATCCTGCTGGGTCCGGAGGCCCAGAATGGAAGTTTGGTTGGAACCACACTGACTCCTGGGATGTCGTCATTGGAAGGGCCCCCAGAAATATCACCACACCATCTCTGTTGCAAAGCGCGTCAGGCAGTCTGCCCATCAGACCAAAGTTATTTCTACAGCATCAGATCAGCCTTTGTCAGAAAAGAAAGCAAGTGCTCCAGAAAGTGCTGGCGCCTTGTAGCAAGGAGCCGCGGGGTTAGGGAGGTAGGGAGCTGGTTTGCCCTGGTGCTTCAGCCCTGACAATTGATGATAACCATTACCCCCCGTGCTGGACACTTGGCTAAGCTCTTTTACACTCATTTTCTCTGAATTTCACAGCCACTTTCTGAGGTAGGAATTATAGTCTCAGATGATGGATCTCTACCATTAAATGTCTTGATCAGGTTCACACGAAAGTAAGCAAAGCCATGCCCAACACCGTTTTCTGACTTGCTCTCTTTTGACCACAACCTGTTCCCTCTCACCTGATGGAATAGACTTATTTGTTCCCTGTATCAAAAACAGCCAGGTGGTATGGAGAACGGATCATTTTTGTCCTTATATGTTTCTGATTCTAAAATGAGCTCTTTTTCTTAAGTCTTGCATCATGTTAAAATACTTCTGTTGTTTCTGTTTCAAATGCTTTTGCATTTGTTTAAGAATGTCCAAGTCTGAGTCCTTTAAAAATAAAAATATTTAAGAAAGTATTTTCATTGATTAACTCAATATTCCTTTTAACACACCTGCTCAGTGACTCCTGTGTGCCTAGAATAGTTCTAGGTGATAAGAATATACAGTGGTGAGTAAAGCAGGTATGATCCTGGCTCTCACAGAGTTAAATCATGGTGGAAGGAGATAGACAGTAAACAGGTGAACTATAAAAGAACTGATAGTGATTAGTGCTATGAAGAAAGTAAAATGTTAATGTGAGAATAAGTGGGAGGGAATGTATTGGTTTTGCTAAAAATTGTGTTGTTATCCCAAGATCTCTCTGGTTTTCCCCTGTTCTCAAAAACACTTTTGCAGAGTCCTCTGCACTTCAGACCTCTGGTAGCAATGTTGAGTGGAAGCACCACAGTCCCCAGTCATCGGGGCCAGAAGCAGCGCACACTCCGTTTCTATGTAGATCTGTGTACAGGTGTTCATAAGATGAATCTAGTGCCCCTGTCAGAGGGCTCATGTTCCCATCACAGGACTCGCCCTCCAGCAGGAGAGAGAGGTGGACCAGTGTGTGCCTTATGGTGATTGCTGACGTCAGGTGCAGAGCTAGGGACGGATGGGGCACAAGGGACTGTCGTTGATTTTGGAGAGGCAGGATCAGAGAGGAGGCAACTGAACCCAGAGATCTGTCTGTCCCCTCAGAACTGTTGATGATTCTGCGTGAAAAGCCTGAGAACAGCTACGGCTGCTACAGAAAACAGCAAAGAGTAGATACTTACTCTGTTCTGGGCTCTGTTCTAAACATTTATATTCACTGTCTCATTCAGTCCTCACATCAACCTAAGGAAACAAATACTATCACCCCCATTTTCTAGATGAGGAAACAAAGGCTTTGAAGCCAGCATAGGGCTTTTTCCACTGAAATACTCTACCTTACTAGGTAGAGGTCCAGGGGCAGTAACTCATTCATTCAACAAGCAGATCTTGAGGCCCTTTTGCACAGGTCTGAATATACGGTAGTCCACAAAGCAGCTTTGGAGCTTGCCTTCACGGAGCTTCCAGACTGACACACACTTTGAGAGTTTCTTCTCTGGGCTTCCCCAGGCGCAGGCGCTGTCACTGTCTCTAGTCTGTATTCTGACCTCCAGCGCAGCCATGGTATGTGGAGTACTGGTCAAAGCCATACCTTTGCCCCAACCAGATGAAAGAAATTGAGGGGAAGAGGGGGAGAGGGATCTCAAGATTAGGGTCTGAGAGGTCCGAGGCCTTTCCCATAATCCTGAATGTCCGTGCTGTGGCCACTATGAATCTTCAGCAACTTATATACCAGTCCAACCAGTCATATAGCAAGTATTTATTATACAGCTCATGGTAACTACATTGAGCAACTACCAAGTGCAAGGAAGTGTCAGGCATTTTGCAAGCATATCCTATTTGATTCTCACGATTAGGCCACACTGAGGCACTGTCATTAGCGTTTGCCTCTCACTGAGAGATGGGAGTGAGCGCCTGCCCAAAACACAGTCCAGACTCCACCCAGGTCTGACTTCAGAGCCTGACTCCACTCTTAAATGCAGGACATTCACTCATTCAGCATTTAGTCAATGACTGCTTGGCTCCAGTCATGTGCCAGGCACTGCCTGTGGGCTACTCTAATACTGAAGAGAAAATCCCTGCTCTCTTGGAGTTTACGTGCTAGTGGGGAAAGACGGGGGCTTTCCAGGTGGCACTAGTGGTAAAGACCCTGCTTCCCATTGCAGAAGACAGAGATGTGGGTTCGATCCCTGGGTCTGGAAGATCTCCTGGAGAAGGAGATAACCCACTCCATATTCTTGCCTGGAGAATCCCATGGACAGAGGAGCCTGGCAGGCTACAGTCCATAGCGTCGCAGACACGACTGTTAGACATAACTGAGGCAACTTAGCATGCAGGCACGGGGAAAGACAGTGACCATATCAGTGAACAAGGTAATCTGAGATTGTAGTAGATGCTATGAAGAAATTAAAGCAGAGTAATGGGATCTGGGGTACCTGGGGTTGTGTGTGGCCACTTTAGATGGCATCATCAAGGAAAACCTCTAAAGTTGATGCTTGAGCTGAGGCATCAATGATAAGAAGCAACCAGCTATTCGAAGCTCTAGAAGACAGTTTGGGATGAAAGCCAAAGCAAAAAACAAAAAAAGCATTGAGGTGGGAGGACTTGCTGTGTTTGATGAACCAGAAGTGGGCAGTGTAGCTAGAGAAAAGAGTGAGGTGGCATCAGAGGATAAGCAAGACGAGACTATTCTGGAAGGAGTTTGGAGTATAAGTGTAACAGGAAGCCTTCAATGAATGTCAAAGCAAGGGAATGACGGGATCTGGATTACGTTCTTAAAAGACCACTTGGGAATTCCCTGGTGGTCCAGTGGCTAGGATTTAGGCTTTTCACTGTGGGGGCCTGGGTTCAATCTCTGGTGTGGGAACTAAGATCCCTCAAGCCATGTGACAGCAAAAAAATTTAAAACAGACCACTCGGTCCCCACCGTCCTTTCAGGTCCTCAAGCTGCAGCCCAGAAGTGCTCCATTCTGTCGTCATAAAACCACCCAGTTTCCTCTGAGAGATCTTGTGAAGCCATCTGCTTCTCACCACCCCACCACCAGTACTCTGCTTGGGATCACTGTCACCTCTTGCCAGTGTTCCAGAAGAGCCTCTGAACTCCTGTCCTCCCATTCTCCAGGCACAGGCAGCGCTTTGCTTCCTTTGGAGTTCTGCTTTCTTCCTCTTGACATCCTGTCCTTTCACAGGTCTGGGTTAAAGGTCACCTCCTGTGTAACATCCTAGCCCCACATAATTGTTTTCCTGGGGCTGCATCTCTAGGCTTTTCTCCACCTCTCCAGCAGGCAGCCTTAAAATCACTTGCCTGCTGGCCCTGTGAGGCCGTTTTTTTGCCCCCTGTGAGTCCTTCTTAAACTGATCAGTCTCTCTACCACCTAGTTCCTGTGGAGCCATCGTTCTCAGACTGCAGACAGATCTGGAGTTCCTATGTGTTTTGCATATAGGAGTCCTACTGAGATTTGGGTTTTTGTAAATGCCTGTGACTTGGAAAAGTTTGAACTCTCAATTCCTGTGATACACTGTGCTTTTGTCCGGATCTCTACCACATTCTTCATCAGTTCCTCAGAGGAAGCTTCTGAACTACCCCCACCCAACACACATACACACACACATATATATTGGTTGAAATGCTCCCCCCTACTTTTCTAAAAATAACTTTTTATTGAGATATAAGATATAGCATAAAGGGTACAAATCTTAAGTGTATGGGTCAGTGAAGTCCCCATATGTGTGTGCTCACGTCACCCAGGTCAAGAAAGGACATTTTTAGTATCCAGGGGAGCTCCCTTGTGCCTGTCAGTTCTGCAGAAATAACCCATCTTCTCCCTCCAGCACAATAGATTAGTTTTGCCTTTTCTTGAACTTTACATAAACAGAATACTATGCATGCATTTTTGTGTGAGATTTCGTTTACTCTGCTTATGCCTGTGAAGATCTGTGTTGTATGTAACAGTTGATTCTTCCTCGTTGTTACCTGCTATTCCACTGTGTGACTATACCCCAGTCTACGTACCCGTTTTATTATTGTTGGACATTTAGCTTATTTCTGGTTTTTAATCAACTTTACTGTGGTATAATCACATACGGTAACGTGCATGGGCTTGTAAGTGTGCAGTTCAGTGAGGATTGACAGATGTTTGTTCTAGCTATGTGTTTTTCTTCTTTTAAAAATTTCCTTTTTCTTTTTTCCTGCTATTTTTAATAAAGGCGCCGTGAATGTTCTTGTCCGCAGCTTTGGTGGACACTGGCACCAAGGCTTTGCTTTTGTGGGGTGGATACTCTGGAGTGGGGTTGCTGAGGTAGAGGGTATAGTGCCCGTTTGCGAAAGCTGTAGAAACGGCTTATACTCCCAGCAGCAGTGAAGGAGCATTCCTGTTGCTCCACGTCCGCGCCTCACTCAGTGTTACTGTCCTAGAGTTTAGCTGTGTTGTGGGCACGCGGATTCCCCGCTCTGTTAGTTGTCTGCACTAGCCTCTCTTCCCTACTCCCCCTCCCCTCACACCACCCTCATGGGCACTCGTCACATGTATTATACTCATCTGCTCTCAGCCGGATGGAGTGTCCCAGCTCTGTCTGATCAGCCGAAAGACTCCCCTGAGCTCTGCCCTTCCATGTCCTTTTTTCCCACAGGTGGTTTTTCCCCATCATCGGCCACATGGGCATCTGCACATCCACAGGAGTCATTCGGGACTTTGCTGGCCCCTACTTTGTGTCGGTGAGTTCCCCGTTCTGCCCGCTCTGGAGGGCTCTGAGGCTCCCGTGGAAGGCTGGCCTATCTTGCCAGCAGGCAGCCTTCCTGTGTCCCCAATATCCAGAGAGTGCAGCTGCCCCGCAGTCCTGGCCCTGGCCCTCTGCTCCCCACCAGTATTTTGACCCCGTTTCCCCTTCTCTTGCCTCCAGGACAGGCCGGGAGGGCAGTGTGGCCAGAAGGAGTCTTAAGTAACTGACCCAGCCCTTGGCCCACCCGGGGGTACCAAGACATGGGTAGGGGTTAGAGGCAAGAGTGGAGAGTCAGACCATCCTGGAACTACATCTCTGGACCTTCAGAAGGTGGGAGTCACAAGGTGGGGGCACATGGGAGGCTGACCTGGTCCCCTGGGTGTGGCCATGGAGAAGAAGGGGCAGGCCTTCTAGAGGAACCAGCTGTGTTCTCAGGTCTGCTCCCCGGGGCTGGGCCCATGTTAGGGGCAGTGGGCTTGCTCCAGATAAGCAGGCAGCATCCTGCCTATTTCAAGGTTGCAGCTTCCTCTCCATCAGAAACTAAACGAACGAGTGTGACAGTACCAACCTGTCTGATTCATACTTACCATGATCTCTAACACCACAGAGGTCTTTCCTACCCCTTACTTTCAGTGTCATACACATTGATGAGAATTCATCTCTGACCAGCTCTGTGAGCAGATGCTAAACCCAGACTCTGTCCCTGTGCAACTCCTGCACTCCGATCTTGTGCGGCAGGTCTAGGACTCGGCTATAACATCTCCCTCAAAGGAGGCCTCTTGAGACCCAACCTCTATGTCCCCCCACAACCCACCCCACGTCCTGCTCCGACTGCAGTCACACTGCCAGACTCCGTGTGGGCCACCACTGTCGGGTCAGGAGGTCAGAGGGTGTCTTCATTCATACTATCAAGGAAACCACCTCCCTGTGGGCAAAGACCAGAGACTGCCCAGAGAACCTGGAGAAAACCAGGCCCAGAGAGGGTGAGAGAATTACCTGGGAGCCACAGGGAGGGGCAGTCATGCCTGTACCCCGAGTGTTTGGCCTCTGGGCACAGGGCTCTGTGCACTCCTGCCGCATCGCCTTCTTCACGCAGGAAAGCTGCTGCAAGCACTTGAGATACCCCACCAGCCCCAGAGCAGGGCCCACGCCCCGCCTCGTGCCCACCCCACATACTTCCTTCTAAGTCGCAACACTTCCACCACCAACCCAGGTCTGTCTTTCTGGCTGGATGCAGGCTCCCCACTGACCTCAGCTCTTGTCCCCCAACAGGAAGACAACATGGCCTTTGGGAAGCCTGCCAAGTAAGTGACGAACATGCGTGTGACTGGCCCTGGAGCCAGGTTCCTCTGCCTGGAGCAGCAGGCCAGGCCTTCTGGGGCACAGCAGGAGCCAGGAGCCTGAGGAGGGGTTGAGGGGGGCGCAGGCAGGGTCCACCAGAGGGTCTGGCCTTGTACCACACATCTCCTGCTCCGGTCCCTGGCCGGGTCCTTTACCCACAGGCCTTCTAGGCCTTGCCTCAGCCCTGCAAGGTCGTGTTCTCAGCTGCGTCGGAAAGGTGAGGGAAAGAAGGAAAAGGTGAGAAATGGAAAGGAGGTGGCAGAACTGGAACTTGCACGCAGGTCTGTCTCCCTCCAAACCTAGACCCTTTCTCCTGCCCCTCAGGGAACAAACACACCATTTAAGGTGTAAGGGAGGCGTTGTTTAGAACTCTGCTGGAAAGTTTTGGTTGGAGAGAATGAAAGCAAATTCAGGCCCTCCTGGAGTATTGCTAGTTTGCATGGGGTTTGGGGACCTCAGTTTTTCTGTCTGGGGGCCTGTCTCTTGTGGCCTGGAGACAGCGCTTCAGTCATCGGTCTGCTCAGGAGAGCGTCAGGTGCCCTGTTGCCCGAGGCAGCGTCCAGGAGGGTGGAGCCCTGGAGGAGTGGGTGTCCCGCACAGCACTGGCAGCCAGGAGCGGGGCTCTCAAGCCCTGCTGGCGTCCTCAGGGGCCTCTGGCCTGGGTGTCTGCTGCTAGCCCACTCTTCAGCAGGAGTCGGAAGGGCACCGGGCACCCGTTTCCAAGCAGGAAGCACCGAGCAGCCCAAGTCCCCAGACCACGTCCCCAGACGGTGGCGGTTTCTCTCTGGTCCAGTCTGTAGGCTCTGTCAAGCCACTCCCCACACAGCAGCCAGAGGGCGCTTGAGCTCCCAGTGCCCCTGCCTGAGAGACCCTGTGGGCCGACCCCCAGCTTGAGGGTCCTGAGCTTTAAGCTCCACCAGCTGTTCTCCTACTCACCCTAGCCTCCCCAGTGAGGCGATGAGGGGAAAGACGGATAAACGCCTCAGGAGGACATTCAGGTCCCCAGACATGGCCCCCTGCCTCCCCACCCTCGGCGTCCAGCCTCCCTCACCCTGTTCCTCCCTCCGAACCCTCCAGCAGTGCCCAGTGTCTTCATTCCTGTATGCGCTGCGAGTGTCATGCCCCTTCCTCCCTTCAGACTGTTCCCTCTGCCTGGAACGTCCACTCCCCACTCCGTGCCTGGCTGCTGCCTCCTGTTTCACACCGGACTCAAGTGTTCCCACCCGACTCCCCACAAGGAAGCCTCTCATACCCCCACTGAGTGAGCCCGTGTCCTCCGCAGGATCTGCGAGGCTGCGGCATGTCACACTGTTCAGCTGCCAGCTGCGTGGCTCTCTCCCTGGACCTGGCTCACCCCTGTAGCCTCCGCGCCCGCTCAGGGCCCCACACGGAGCAGGCGTCAGGGGATACTCATGGAGCTGAGCCAGTGCCCAGAACGCCCTCTTCCCCCCTCTCAGGTACTGGAAGCTGGACCCCGCTCAGGTCTACGCCAGCGGGCCCAACGCGTGGGACACCGCTGTGCACGACGCCTCTGAGGAGTACAAGCACCGCATGGTAGGTGGGCCACCCCTGGGGGTGGGAAGCAGGGTGGGAGGGCGCCCCCTGCCCCTCACGCCCACAGCCCGGCCTGACCCAGCCCTCCCCGCATCTCCAGCACAATCTCTGCTGTGACAACTGCCACTCGCACGTGGCCTTGGCCCTGAACCTGATGCGCTACAACAACAGCACCAACTGGAACATGGTGACGCTCTGCTTCTTCTGCCTGCTCTATGGGAAGTACGTCAGGTAAGCCCCCGGGGCTGCGCGTCCACAGATCCCACCAGGGCCACGCATCCCAGCAGGGCAGCTTCTGGGGCCCAGCAGGGCCAAGCAGGCGCTGATGGGAGCCGCGGAGGTTCTGAAACAACTAGCTGAGCTGGCCGAGAGGGCGTGCCATCTGAGGCCGGCTCTGTCCCCTGCCCACGGTGAGATCTCGGGGAGTGGCCCTGGCCTCTCTTAAGCGGCAGCTGCCTTTTGATATAACGGAGATAAAGATGCTGACTCCTTGGGGATGCTGCGCGTGTGCAGAGCCCTGTGCTCAGGTCAAGGGAACCAGGTAGACCTTCGTCCCCTCCCAGCTTCTCTTGCCAGAGGCAGGGTTCTGGGCGATTGGGCCCCCCGTGGTGGCCTGGGAAGCCCTTTGAAGCCACGACCCCATGACTTGTGAGGTAGCACAGGCCATAGTCACGATTCACAGGTAGAGGGAGCTTGGAGAGGTAGAGTGACCCACCCACAGGGCCCCAGCACACACCTGGGCTAGCCTGACCGCCCCTCCAGGCTTCCCTCCAGCTGCGCTCATGATACAGAGCTTCTGAAAAGGAGGTTCTTTTCAGAAGAATCTTTTGGTCCAAAGGGTTTTAGAGGTCCCCTGGGAAGCCCTTAACTGTGGTCACACAGAGGCTGAGACAGAGCCAGAGTTGAACCCGGGACCCTGACTCCAGCCACAGCCCTGTGCTGAGTCTCGCTAGCCCCTCCCCACCTCTTAGGCTGTCTGCACCACACAGACTAAAGACTTCCTGGTTCTCTTGCCAGAGACCCCTCCCCAGACACAGGAGCCATTGTGGATGGAGTCAGGAAGGCCCAGAGGGTGGGCCTGTCTTCCCGTACCCACCCAGTAAGGTGTCCCATCGCCAGGCGCCTGGAACGGCGGCAGCCTGGGACGGGAGCTGGTGGGCCTCTGTAGTGGACCAGTCCCTCAGTTGACCGAGTTCGGGGCTGAGAGGGTGGGTCTGGGAGCTTCCTGGGGGGAGCAGCCCCATCTGGGTGTGCAGGTGGACGGTGTTCTGAGCCGCACACCCACTCCCCAGGCCCCTGCGGCCCACGCGCTCCTCTCTCTCCACCAGCGTCGGCGCCTTCGTGAAGACCTGGCTGCCTTTTGTCCTTCTCCTGGGCATCATCCTGACCATCAGCTTGGTCTTCAACCTGCGGTGATGGCCACTCCGTGGCCCTGGGCCCACCCAGCTCCTGAGGAGGCAGCCGCCACCCCCCTTTTCACCCCAGATTGTTTGTCCTCGCCCCGAAAGGCAGGGATGGGCCTGGTGGGTTTGACCCGGGGTCTGGGCTAGGTGGGATGGAGTAAAAGGCTGAGGGTGCGCTTGGGGCAGAGGCATTTGCATTTTGTGCCTAACCGGTCGCTCCGAAGCTCCCGGACCCCTCCATCCCAGGCTCGTGACCCCCATCCTCGAGGCACCCTTTGTTCCTCTGTCGGAAAAGCCTTAGTTTCCCTCTGGAGCTGGGCTCCCTCTCAGCCCAGTGCCTGGCTGGGGGGAGAAGGGCATTTGGACTCACCAGCCAGGGCAGCCCTGGGGCCAGAGCTGCGCTTGAAGCCCATTCTCCTGCCAGGGCTCTGGTCTCGGGACAAGGGCACCCTGAGAAGTCTCCGTGAGCTCGGCGCCCCAGGGCCTGCCTTCTCCACTGGCCACTGGAATGGCCCAGCAGGACTGACCCCCCCCCCAGATGTTTGTCAGAAGCTGCGCTCGGGGTGCTTTGGGCCCCACTGCGGACAGCCTCCAGCCCATGCAGCACTCTCTTCCCACTCTCCCAGGGCCTGCAAGCCCTTGGGCCTATCTTCCCCTGCAGTTTGGGGCCTGGGCTCCCCCAACCAGGCTGGAGAAAGGAGTGATATATCCAGGGTGACCCCTGCAGATCAGAGCAGTGTCACAAAACTTGGCCTCAGCCCCAGGTGTGGACTTGACACTGGTGACTGGACGACCTCCAAGACATTGCGGGGGTGGCTGGTGCAGCCAGCGCCATCAGAGGGCTGAAGGGGAGCTGCTTCTGCCCGCCTCCCACGGCTCCCCCTTCTCTCCAAGATGTGGACGGGCCCGTGCCGCCCCCCCTCACCTCTGCTCCACAGATTCCTTTGTGCGAGCCTCCCTGGACAGGACAATAAAGAGTTTTAACTCCAGACCAGGCCTCGTCCTTGTTTTCTCCCTTTGGTGGTCCCTGGGTTCACTGGAGACGTGAGGTCCCTTCAGCTCGTCTTCTGGGTGAACTTGGGTTCCTCTGCCCCCAGCAAGGGGTCTGGTTGCAGAAGACATGGCTGTGTCTGGAGCTTAGAGTCAGCGTCCCTCGGGTGTATCCCGCTCGGAGCCTGAGCTATGGAGGTTCCTCATCACGCCTCATCCACCGCCCCGAAGCTGTCTCCCTGAGGCAGGCGGATAGTGAAACCCCTCCCACATTCCCTTTTGGAAGGAACTTGGCAGTGGGATTGGAGGTCAGCGCAGGGATGACCCCAGGGGCCAGGCCGCTGCCCTGCTCCGTGGTGCCTCTGCTTGTCATGGCCTTCGGGGCCCTGCAGTCTAACTCTGCATCCTGGCCTCCACTGAGAAAGGGTAGCGCCCACTCTTGACACTTGCCTGCTTCTGGTCCTCTGCTTTCCACCTGTTGAAGTCATGCCCTTCCCAGCTTGAAAGCCACTCCTTGGCAAAGTCTTTCCTAATCTTGTGCTATGCCAGGTGTCACTTTAGTTGAGCTAGCAAAAGATTGGTCTCTGAATCCTGAAATCCCAAGGATGGCCCTCCAGGCCCTGGATCGGGTGTCCGTCAGCTCACCCCAGACCCTACAGTGTTGTGGTTTGCAAGCCTGGGGGTTCCCCGGGTTAAGGTAGTACCACCTCCCCTCTTAGGAGCTATTCCATTTTCAAAAATCTGTTTTGCACGCTGGGGTCCACCTAAGGTTTGGGGTTAGGTTCTGATGCAGAGGACACAACAGCAGAATGAACAGGAACGTTTTCGGGCCTGCTCACACAGGCCATGTGGTGATGGACCTAAACAGGTGTCATAAAAATCACTGACAGTTACTAAGTGCTGGTAAAGTATGTCATCTACCCTCACCTCAGCCCCATGAGGGTACATGCTGTCATCCCCATCTGAAGATTAAAAAGAGAAGGGATTCCCTGGTGGTCCAGTGGTTAAGACTCTGCCTTGTAATGCAGGGGACGTGGGTTTGATCCCTGGTCAGGGAACTAAGATCCCATGTGCCGCAGGGCAACTAAGCCCGTGTGCTCTGGAGCCCACGCACCCCAAGGAACGATCCCGTGTGCCCCAACTAAGACCCAAGGCAGCCAAAATAAAATTTAAAATATATATTTTTTAAGAAGCACAGAGAAGTGATGTGATTTGCTCAAGGTCACAAAGGTAGGAAGCATGGAACCACGTTCAAAGGCAGCAACTGGGCTCCAGAGCCCCCCATTTGGAACCACCCCGCGAGGTGGCCCCACTGGAGCACAGGAGGGCAGGTGAGGAGGGGCTGTCCCTGACAAAAAGGGAGAATGGACTCTGGAGGCAAGAGAAAGGGACCTCCTTAAGACAGTCCTATGAGACGGCTGCCATTGTCCGTTTCATAAAGGGATAGAGAGACGCTTACAGAGATTGTCATTGATCCAAGGCCACGGGAGCCATGCGGCAGAGCCAGAATTTTAACCGAGGTCCGGGGCCTCTTAGCCAGGAGTTGCCTGGAGACCAGCCGCAGTGCAGAGGCGCTGAGTGGCGGAGGGTGGGGCAAGAATTCTGCAGTTGAGCTGGGAGCACGCGTGGACCAGGTGGGGGGCGGGCAGGGGGTGTTGAAGGACAGGAAACAGCGCCTGTAGGTAGGGCTCTAAGGGTGTAGGACCACTCAAAGCCAGGCAGGGGTCCTGAGGGTCAGGCCAAGGGGCCGGGCAGCCCAAAGGAGGATGGACCGTCTTGGGAGATGATAAGACTTGGCTGGGCAGGCTTGGAGCAGATTTGTTAAAAGGGTCAGAGGGTTCCCCTGGCTGTCTGCTGGCACCTTCCAAAGCTGAGGAATGACACAAAAAAGGGCCCTCTGACAGCTGGGCGATAAAGGGCTGGGGGTGGAGGCCAGGAGGCAAGGGGGAGGAGGCTTCCGAAAGAGACCGGACAGGAACGGAAACCTGGCCAGTGGGACAGCGGTGGAGGTGGGGGACAGATGGCAAAGGGAGCAGCCGGGGAATGGCAGCAAGCGTCAGGAGGCCTGGGGGCCAGGACAGGAGAGCCGGCCACAGAAGTGGAAACTTGAAAACGGGAGGTTAGAGATGGGGAGGGTACAGAGGAGTTGGGGCTGGGAAGAAAGGAGAGTCACAGATACTAGGATAGGAGATCAGAAAGAGGAAGAGAGTATAGAAGCCAGAATAGACAGCAAAGTTTGATGCCTTCCAGGGTGATAGCCGACAGGTGGGGTGTTAGAGAAGCATCCTTGGGTGGAGCCAGGACAGAATAATGGGCAGGGTTGAGGGTGCTGCTGGCCACTCGCCTTCCATTTGGGGAGACTTGGCAGAGGAGGCTGGCATCAAAGTGACGGCTCCCATAGTGGACATTCAATGGCTGCCGCATCTACCCATGCATATACATGCTTATTAAGGGCCTGTAGGGATCTCATTGCACTCTAGTGAGACCCGAGGAGGGATGATTATCCCCATTTAATAGACACGGGTAACAGCACTTCCTGGGAAGCATGTGTGGACACTGAGGGACAGCGGTTGGGGCTTATGTTGGCCAGAGGACACCTGGTAACCGTGCCAACTGATTCCAAGCACTTCCATCTCCCTTAGAGGCTCTTCAGGCTCTGCAGCCTGTACTTTGCATAGGAGGAAATTGCAGCTCAGAATGGTTGAGACCTGCTAAAGGTCACACAGCAGCAGAGCAGGAACTCTTCGGGGTTATCTGGCTGCCGTGTGCAATCCTTCCACTGCCCTTGTTCTCAGAAAGGTTTCTAACTTTGCTTTCAAAGCAAGTTTCTATCAGCTCCTTAGTGGGCGGGATGGGGCTGCAACCCATTCTGTGGAAGGGGCAGCAGAGGCTTTGAGGGGTGAGAGCCAGCTCGGGTTACAGGAGCCACAGAGGAAGTCTGCCTAGGAGCTGGAGCCAAGCCCTGGGCCTCTCCCACTGACCAGATCAGCTCTGGGTTTGCTGAAAGCCACAGCTGCACCCCTGGGGAGCCAGGAGTCCAGGCCCGGTTTTGCATCGGGCCCTGTGAGAAGGTGTTTCCTCCTCCTCAGTGGGGCAGCCGCTTTGCTGGGCTGCGGTTGAGTCAGCCTTAGGCCCTCACTGCTCTCCTGGTCCCTGAACTTGACTGCCAGGGAGCCGGGGTTACCCCACAAAGGCGTCCCCTCCATTCTGGACCCCTACAGGTAATACACCTTGGGCCGGGGGTCCCCTGCCTGTGCCCAGAGGGGCGGGCACTTCCACCTGGCATCCTGAGTCCCCTCTAGGATCTCGGGGTGTAGGAGGGAGGTGGAACGCGTCTGGGACTGGAGCAACCAGACAAATGGACAGACGCTTAAGCTGACCAATGGATCTGTCCCATGAGGGTCAGAACCATGGGGAGGGCTGGACGCTGGATTCTGCCTCTGGGACCAGAAGGGACTGCAGGGAGGGGGCGCTGCTTGGGACCCTGAACTCAGAAGCCCACAGCCCAGCCCTCAACCTCAGGACCAGGGTAGAGTCAATTCCGCAGACCGTCCCTCCGCCTCCACGCTCATACACACACTGGGTAGCCCCAGGGCACCAGGGTACACACCGCCACACACAGCCCCGTCATACACACACAGGCGCACATCCCACCACGCTGTCACCAGAAAGTCACAGAACACACAGTCTCCTGTGCAGCAGCACACAGTGACATGATGCCCAGAGACACACGCAGCTACAACACTCACACCCACAAAACATACAGGCTCCCAGATCCACGGTATGCAGACACCTGCCGAGAGCAGAGACTCACAGCAACACCAGGCAACACAGGGGCTCCCACACCAGGCCCCAGAAGCGCCCCGAACCCTGCATCTGCAATACCCCAGACCTGCACACAGTAGACGTTCAGGAAATGCTGTTAGCGTGGGCACAGGCATTTCCACAGCGTCATACAGGACACCTGACTGAGACACCCGTCCACCCCCCCGGGAGGGTGGGGCAGGGGCTTGCTCGACGGGCTCGCTGACTCAGCTGGGAGGGCACAGATTGCGGCAAAGCCAGGGCCTGCCTACTGAGTGCCCTCTCCCCACCCTGGCCCTGCCTGGTGCCCTGGGAGGGAAGGGACTGGCAGGGCAGGGGGAGCAGAGAGACCACCCCGGCCCGTGGGCTCAGGCCCGGCCGCGGGCCCCTTGCCACGTCCACACACCCCCTGGGGCTGCCCAGGTGTTTTCCTTCCGGAGTCACCATGGTACCCGAGCTGCTTTGCAGCACTCAGCCTCCATGGCCAGGACCCCAGCCAGATCCAGGCCGGGGCGTGGGGATCCCATGTGGTCAGAGTAGAGGGGCCTAGGGCCTCTGGGTCAGGGTGCAGGGCTGGCAGCAGGGGCATCCCTGGGCTGGAGGCCGCAGGGGGAGTGGGTGCCGCGGTTACCTCCGGGGAGGAAGTTGGGCTGTGGGCTGGGGAGGAGGTTGCCTCAGACAGGAAGGCCCACTGGGCCAGGGCAGGGTGGGGGTGAAGGGTGGAGGGGAGGGACCCAGGTAGGGGGATTCCCAGGGCAGGGGGCCAAGCAGATATGTGTGTGAGCCTGTGTTTCCCAAGCCAGATATGTGTCTGGCTGTGTGTGTGTGTGTGTTCCCCATGTGTGTGCAGCTGCATTTCTGCATTTAACTAGTCAAACACTTACTGACTCTCTGTTGTGTGCACAATTCTGGCTTTAGGGGTGAGGCCCTGGTCTCTCTAGCTTCAAGGCCACAATCCAGTTTCAGGGGTGCAGTATGTGTGTGCAAAAGTCTGTGTGATTTGTAAGTATCTAGGGACACGCCTTTGTCCCCAGACTTACCCTTGTGCAAGTGAAGCCATCTGTGGTCCTTGTCGCCCTTGTGTGCTCTTGCCTGTGTGCAGGTGTAAGAATGTGTGAGGTACAGCTCTTGGTCTGCACATAGATCTGGGTCTATGACTGCCTAGGGCCCTTAATGTGGGACCAGGTATCGTGTGCCTGTTTTTATACAAGGGTCAGTGTGCATGTGTGACCAGGTGTACTTCTCAGTGGGGGTAAGTGTATCTACATGTATCAGTGAGTACACATATGTGTCTGTACATGTCTTGGAGTGTGTCCCTGAGTATGTTCATGGGCCTCTGTAAGTGTGTGTCCATGAGTGCCTGTCATGCCACCTTGATCTCAGCCTTCCTGGGCTTGTACCCTGCCCACCACAGGGGTGTATATTTGGGCAGAAAAGGGCATCTGGCTCCAGGATGTGCCCTGTACAGGGGCAAGGCCTGACCTGACCCTTGGTCTGCCCCCAGGGAGTCACGTGTGCCCAGCCTGGGCGCTGGCCCGGCTGATGCCCCAGAGGGGCCATCCAGCTCCAGAGGGGCCCTGGTCCCTGCCTGGCCTCCTCATGGCACGTGAGCCAGAGCCCGAGGCCGACGGGCTCCTGGATCTCAGCTTCCTGACAGAGGAGGAGCAGGAGGCCATTGCTGAGGTCCTGAAGCGAGATGCCCGCCTGCGCCAGCTGGAGGAGGGACGGATCAGGTAAGGCAGAACAAGGGGAGCCCGGGAAGGGGCCTTGGGAGGCTCAGGTGGCCCCCACCCTGTCCCTTCAAGGTGCAGCTTGTCAGATATCCCGGTAGGCTTTGCTTTTGCCCCCTGGTCTACTTGGCCCTTGGCCCGCTCAGCTCATCACCTCTCCCAGCGTGGCTGCACCCGCTCCCTTGCCAGCCTCCCTGCCTGCAGGCTCGCCCTTTCGGGCCCACCGCCATGCTGCAGCCAGAACTCTCCAGATCTACTCTTGGTATCCACTCCTGAAACCTCACACGGTTCCTCAGCGTCCCATCAGCTCCGCACTGCGGTCCACAAGGCCCCCCTGGTTGGTCTCTGTCAGCCTCTCGCATCTCACCTTCCACCAGGAAACCCCACCCCCCGATGCACAGACTCAAAGTGTAGCGCTGCAGCCACTCAGCTGCTCCACAGTCCCTGGACACACCCTTCACTTCTGGGCTGTTCCTCGTGCCTGGAAGAAGCAGTGAAGAGGAGCACCATCAGTAGTGTCTGGGGATGCACAGACACCTCCTAGCTTGTAACTTGGACCTCCCCAGCACCGCTCTCCTCATCTGTAAAATGGGGTTAAGGAGCCTACTTCATAGAGTTAGGAAGGGTTATACACAGTCATTTAATGAAGAATAAATATTTTCCTTCTCTACCTGGAGAACTGAATTTGTCCTGGGTAAGAAATTCAAATGTCACTTCCTCTGGGAAGCTCTCCAGGATTCTCAAAGGCAAAGCTGATCTTCTTACATATATATGACTCCTACCTCACTGTAGTGTCCTGGTTTATTCCAGACTCAGTTCCCCACCAACCTGAGCACCTCCAAAGCAGGGATCAAGTCTGATTTACTGTTATATCCCTGGCCCCAGGTACAGGGCCTGCCACACAGAGTGGGTGGCGAGAATGTTTGGTTGCATAAGCGGTGACCGCCATGTCCTCCCCCATCCTCCAGCAAGCTCCGGGCATCACTGGCAGACCCTGGGCAGCTGAAGATCCTAACTGGGGACTGGTTCCAGGAAGCACGCTCCCAGCGGCACCACCACGCCCACTTCGGCTCTGACCTGGTCCGAGCTTCTATCCGCAGAAAGAAGGGCTGCAGGAGTGAGAGGAGCTCCCCAGAGGGGGCAGGTCTTGTGCAGCCCAGCTCACTGGGTATGTGCGGACAAGGAGATGGGGCCCCTGGTACTATGTGACTCTGTGTGGGCACCACCCCTCCATGGGCTGTGGGGAGTGGGTGGGTATCTCCAAGGACCAGACATCCCAGGAGCAGGGGTTCACAGAACGTCTCACCTGGGTGCAGGAGACCAGGCTGGAGGCAGCGATGTGGAGGCCGAGGCTGCAGGGAAAGAGACTGAAGAGGCCCTGGAGCCCAGGTGAGGAGGCGTGGCGGGCAGTGGCGGGTACTTCCCAGTCGGCCCATCCCTGACTACACCTCTCCCTCCTCCCAGGCTCTCCGTAGACGAGGGCCCCCAAGAGAGGTTCATTGAGGCCGAGGTGAGCAATGAGTGACTCAGCGGGCTAACGAGTGCATGTACAGAGTCTCTGGAGGGGAGGTGGAGTGTACTAGGGAAAGAACCCAGCCTGCAAATTAATTGGGAGACCCTGGGCTAGGCCACTGTCCTCCTCTGTCACATGGGGCTGTGGACCCAGGCTCCAAGGGATGGGGTGGGGGACAGAGCTGGGCAAGGTCCAAGACTCAGATGCCACCAGTGGGGACCCTGGGAGTCAAGCAGAGCAGGCCCTGAAGTGTGAAGGGGCATGAAGTAAAAGGGCCAGACTGGTCCTGCAGCTGGTTACTGGCTCGGCCCTGAGGGCGGTGTAAAATCTGGAGCTGAAGCCTCTGACCTCTGACCCCATCATAACCTCTGACCCCTTCACCACCAGTCCCCACTGTGACTTCTACCCCTTGCTTCTTTCAGGGACCGGATGTCCCCTCATCACGTGTCTCCACAAAGCCTTCAGAGCAGGAGGAGGAGCCCCAAGCCCAAGCAGATGAGCAGGAAGGTGTGTGTTCAAAGCACCAGGAGGCTGGGGGATCAGAAACAGCTCGGTGTGTGCTGTGTGCTTAGTCGCCCAGTCGTGTCTGACCCTTGCGACCCCATGGACTGTAGCCCACCAGGCTCTTCTGTCCATGGGAGTTCTCCAGGCAAGAATCCTGGAGTGGGTTGCCATGCCCTCCTCCAGGGGATCTTCCCAACCCAAGGATCAAACCCTGGTCTCCTGCATTGCAGGCGGGTTCTTTACCATGTGATCTTCCCTGGTGGCTCAGATGGTAAAGAGTTTGCCTGCAATGCAGGAGACATGGGTTCGATCCCTGGGTCAGGAAGATCCCCTGGAGAAGAATGGTAACCCACTCCAATATTCTTGCCTGGAAAACCCATGGACAGGGAGTCTGGCAGGCTACAGTCCAGGGAAGCCCAGAGACAGCTATAAGTGACCCCCAAACACCTGTTTTCACCTTTCTCCTCTTGTTTTGGGGGCGGGGAGGCGTGGTCTCCACAGGCGACCGCAGGGCAGCCCTGGGCCTGAACCTGGCTGGTAAACCAGTCCCTCCAAATTTGCTCAGGGGCGGGCTGGCGGGCGGGCAGGGGAGGGGCTCGCTGAGCAGCTTGTGCCCCTCCCAGCCCCTGACCTGGAGCACCCTCTGGTCGTCGCCGGAGAGAAGGCGGACCCGGAGATGCAGCCGCCGTCGATGGGAGAGGAGGAGCCGCAGACCCCGCCTGCCCAGGTAGGCGGGAGCGGCCCGCGGCTGCTCTCAAGACCCGGAGCGGATTCCGGGCGGGGAGCGCCTCTGCCCGAGGCTGCGAGTGTGCGGGACCAGGAAAAGCCGCGGGAGGAGCAAGGGGTACGGGGGCGCCCCGGTCACTTAGTCACTTACTCCCCTCCTGAGACTCAGGCGGCGTCTGAGATGCTGGAGAATGGGGAGGAGAACCCGGGGCCCGACTCCTCGTTCGACCGCATGCTCAGCAGCAGTTCCTCCATGTCCAGCCTCAACTCCTCCACGGTGAGGGGGTGAGGGAAAGGGTCTGGGGGTGGGGGTGGGGACACCTTTCCCCGCATCCCAACACACAACCCCTGCATAACCCCTCCCTCGACCTCACTTCCCCCCATCCCCCACCATTCCCGCGATCTGAACCCTCGGCGCTCCCTCCGCTTCCCCAGCCCCGACGTGAGCCCTGGTCCCCCACTCTGACCTCCCACCCTCGGTCCGCAGCTGAGCGGCAGCCAGATGAGCCTGTCCGGGGAGCCGGAGGCGGGCGCGGTGCAGGTGCGCGGCTCCGTGCACTTCGCCCTGCGCTACGAGCCGGGAGCCGCCGAGTTGCGCGTGCACGTGATCCAGTGCCAAGGCCTGGCCGCTGCACGCCGCCGCCGCTCCGACCCGTGAGTGCCCGACCCCGCGAGGCTGGGGGACTAAGGGGGCCGCGCTCTCCGCCCAACCACGCCGCTTTTCTTGGCCTCAGTTTCCTCATCTGCAAAATGGGAATAACCTTCTTGGGAGACGCAGGCGTTGGGTGATTTAACTCCTATAAAGTGCGGCACGAGGCCTGCCACGCGTTCCAGGCTGTGGCTGGAGCAGGTGCTGCAAGGAGCTGGAAGGGCAAAGGGCCCCCTCCCTTTACCTTCGTTCCTCACCTCCTCCGCTCCAGCTACGTCAAAAGCTACCTCCTCCCGGATAAGCAGAGCAAGCGCAAGACAACAGTGAAGAAAAGGAATCTGAACCCGGTCTTCAACGAGATTCTCCGGGTGAGGTTTCGGCGACGGGGCGGGCCCCATTAATGAACCGAACCCCCGCCCCTTCCTGCAGGGGTAGGGGGGCAGGGGCAGACATGGTACTGTCACTCCTGGTCGCTCCAATCCTCTATTCTGCGGGAGGAACGGCTAGGAGGCCCTCGCATTAACTCACCCTCCGGCACTTCGGTCTAGAGGTGGGCACGGCGCTAGTCCAGACCCGCATTTACCCCGTCTGGGGCTCCCCGGGATTCCTTCCAGCAAGGAGCGTGGTAGGATAAGGCCCAGCGAACACTCCTACAGCACTGAGGCCGCGGTCTCGACGCTGCTCCATTTCAGTGCACCGCTTTCCCTCATAGCTCAGTTGGTAAATCATCTGCCTGCAGTGCAGGAGACCAGGGTTCGATTCCTGGGTCGGAAAGATCCCCTGGGAGAAGGAAATGGCAATCCACTCCAGTATTCTTTCCTGGAGAATCCCATGGGCAGAGGAGCCTGGCGGGCACAGTTCATGGGATCGCAAGAGTCGGACACGACTGAGCGACTTCGCTTTCTTTCTTTCCTGTCCCCAGTACTCTGTCCCGCAGACGGAGCTCCGGGGCCGCGTGTTGAGCCTGTCCGTGTGGCACCGCGAAAGCCTGGGTCGCAACATCTTTCTGGGAGAAGTCGAAGTGCCCCTGGACACGTGGGACTGGGACTCCGAGCCCACCTGGCTCCCCCTGCAGCCGCGAGTGAGCAGCTGGCCCGCGTGGGGAGACCCCGGCCCAGATCTCGCGCCTTTACCCCACCGGGCTTTCCCCCAGTCCCCTTCGCCCTCGAAACCTTAAGGCCCCAGGCGGAGGTCTGGTCTCCGACCGCTGGTGCCTGGGTGGCTCTCGAATTCCCTAGGCGGTTCTCTCGGAGCCCCGCCCCGAGACCCCGCTCCATAGACACGCCCCACCCATGTCCGGGGACCCGTCTTTCCCTAGGTCCTGGTCCCCAGCCCCTGACAAGCCCGCCTCTCGCAGGTCCCGCCCTCTCCCGACGACCTTCCCAGCCGCGGGCTGCTCTCTCTGTCCCTCAAGTACCTCCCCGCTGGTTCCGAGGGTGAGTGACCGCCCCCGAGGGTCAAGCCAGAAGGGCCTTGAGAAGCGGGGAACCCGGGTCCCGCAAGGGTGAGGGGACGCTGTTCCCGGGGCAGGGTCTGAGCAGAGTCTCTCCGCAGGCCCGGGACTGCCCCCGAGCGGGGAGCTGCACTTCTGGGTGAAGGAGGTTCAGGATCTCATCCCTTTGCGCTCAGGGTCCCCGGATACTTTCGTACAATGGTGAGGGGCATCGCCACTTCCCGGCTTCCCTTCCTTTCTCCAGCGGTGGAGGGGACTGCTTGCGCAAACGCCTGGAGTCAGGAGAGTGAGGACTCTTTCCAGCAGCTGCATTCCAGTGACTGGCGCTTATAGGACTTGTTGGAGAGCTGAGACTGAGACCTGGCAGGTCTCAAGGGCCAACCTATGGAAGACCTGGAAAACCAGGTTGTGAGGCTTGGTCCTTGCAGTTCAGTGGTTTTCAAAGTAAGCACTGGAGGAATTCTAGGGGTGCCTGCATCTGCTGTCCCACCCTCAGAGAGTAAAACAGAGGCAGGCCCCAGTGAGGTTCTGAGCTCCCAGCCCTGATTTAACCAGAAGCTTTGGTTTCCCTTTAGGTTTTGTACTTCTGAGTAATATTTTGTCTTACAGAAAGAGCTCCAAGCGCCTGCTTTAGAAAAGTGTGGAAATCACTTCTGGGTGGTCTTGAAGGTGACTGAGCTGAGGAGCAGCAGACGGGCATTTCAGGGACTTTACTCTGGGGTCCTGTGGATAGGAGTTGTAATTTTTAAAGGCAGGAGATCGAAGTAAAGGTCCCAGCAAGGGTTTGAGGCTGGTTCTCAGGCAGGAACCAGAGGACATGGACATCGCAAGGGAGTGTGGGTAGGACTCGGTGACTGGTGGGTACTGGGGAGTGTGAGGGGGTGGCCACTTGACGTCAGCCCACCTCCCTCACAGCTCAGTGCTGCCTGATGACAGCCGGGCCAGCCGCCAGCGGACAAGGGTGGTGCGACGCAGCCTCAACCCCATGTTCAATCACACCATGGTCTATGATGGCTTCGGGCCTGCTGACCTGCGCCAGGCCTGTGCGGAGCTCTCCCTCTGGGACCATGGGGCCCTGGGCAGCCGCCAGCTGGGGGGCACACGCCTCAGCCTGGGCACCGGTGAGTGGGGCAGAGCCCCGAGGGGACCTGATGCTAAGAGGCCGGGGCTCAGCATGTGGCCTCGGGCAGGTCTCTGTCCTTTCCTGAGCTTGGTGTCCACTGAGAACTGGGGGGGTGATGGTGCATGACCAGGGACCAGTGTTCCTTGGGATCTGGGGTGTCCAACATGACCATGCCTTCCACCCCTTTCCCCCGCCCACTGCATCCAGGCAGCAGCTACGGGCTCCAGGTGCCCTGGATGGACTCCACACGTGAGGAGAGGCAGCTGTGGCAAACCCTCCTGGAGCGGCCATGTGAGTGGGTGGATGGCCTTCTGCCCCTCAGAACCAACCTGGCCCCCAGGACATAGCTGCCTTACATGCTCTACAAAACCCTTCTTTTGGGATCCCCATTTCAGGGCCTGCCCTTGGCTAAAAAATAAAGTTTATTCTGAGGGTAACAAGGGGCTGATGTCTGCCTGGGATGGGGGAGGGGGTTGGTGGTGAAAGTGAAGGGGGCCAGAGGAAAGAATTTTAAACTCAAGACATAAAGACCTCAGGGAGCTGGTCCTAGGACCCCTCTCCATACTTCAGACATTGCCAAGGCCCAGGGGTACAAAAGTATTGTTTAATAGTCTTTGCCTGTGGCCCTCATGAGCTTGAGGCACATCTGTGATTGGTTCTCCCCACTGGGGCTAGAGGCCTGGCCCCTACCCTGACGCCCTCCCACCTGGCCTCCTCCAGTTGCTGCTGGGTCCTGGGGCAGGTATGTCAGAAGCCTCTTGTGTTTCCTCCATTCATCCATCCTTGGGTCTGGCCTCCTGCCTCGGATGTCCTCATTCAGCCTCCTGGGGGCCAGGGGTAACTGGCGTGGATCTTGTTCGCTGTGCCAAGATGGCTCTCCAGATGCGGCATATCATCCCCCCCCTGGGGGTACCAGGCTCAGTGAGGCTCAGCCAGAAGAAGGCCCTGGGCACTCTCTGGTACCCACTGTCTGCCTGATGCCCCCTCTGTCCCCAAAGGACACTGGTGTCCCTGTATTTTTCAGGGAGGAACCCAGGCAGTCTTGTAACGGCAGGGTGAGGTGATATCAGGATCTGGCCAGCATGAGGCCATGTGTGTGGGTTATCCTTCGAGGGCCAGGACATACCTGATGCCTGTGTAGATGAGGTCATCTCTAGTGGCACAGGTCAGTAGGGCATGGAGGGTGAAGCTGTGGTTCAGTAGCTGGTTGTGGACAGAGACCCCCACACAGAAACAGGGAGAGGTAAAAATCAGACAAAGCTAGATCCAAAGATCCAAGAACTAGCTCTGGGTTACTGGGTTGGCCAAAAGTTCATTCGAGTAAGAAAAACCTGAATGAATTTTTGGCCAACCCAGTACTACCAACATGCTAGGGCTGTCCTTTCTGCACCTCAGTTTTCTCATCTGTACGATGGGGGGAAAAGTAAAGTGAAAGTGTTAGGCGCTCAGTCATGTCTGACTCTTTGCAACCCCACGGACTGTAGTCCGCCAGGCTGCTCTGTCCATGAAATTCTCCAGGCAAGAATACTGGAGTGGGTAGCTATTCCCTTCTCCAGGGGATCTTCCCAACTCAGGGATCGAACCTGGGTCTCCTGCGTTGCAGGCAGATTCTTTACTATCTGAGCCACCAGGGGTATACAAAGTGCTCATTCAGTATTGAGATTCTCTGCATTAGACGGAGAAAGAGAGAAGAGCTGAAAGATGGGCATAAGAGGAGTCTTTGGTTGGTGGGTGTCAGGGGCAACCAGCGCATTTCCTCTCACCGTCTGGATGGTGCCTGAATCCACATTCAGTTCCTGTAACCACTGCACCAGGCCCTGGTCCACCGCGAGAGCCGCTGTCAGGGAGGTCATGTGTTGAACCCAAGGGTGCCTTGGCCAAGAAGCTGCCCCCACCCACCATTCATGTTCACCAGCCTGGTCCTGCTCACCTGGGGGCTCTGAAGCCAGGGCACAGGTCCTGGCCTCCCCACTGACCCGCTGGAGGGCTAGTTGCACCAAGGCCTGGCATTCCCTTTCCTTCTCAGCCAGAACATCTCGAAGCCTGTTGGAAGGCAGAAGCCCACAGAATGGAGGGGGAGTAGCAGTAAAGCTTGTGCAGAGATTATGGGCAAGTCCCCGGAGCTGTACCTATCGGTCTCTGCTCGCAAGAGGCCCAGCTGCACCATCAGAGAAAGGGTACCCTGCTCCGGTTCCCCCAGGAGAGGGCTCGGCTCGGCTGGGGTCTCCTGCTGCTTGGGCTCGGACTCCTCTGCGTTACTGGCCTCTTCCGACTTCGGTAGGACCGCCTCCTCCTCCACCTCTGCCAATCCGAGGGGGATTGAACTCAGGCAGGGCGAGAATGCCCATTTAGGACCCCAACATTGGCAGAAGACGCGGGACTCGGCACCGGCCAGGCAGCGTTAGCCTGGGAGGTATCCTTTGGCCACATCCCCCTCCTTGGCGCCGAGTCTAGGCTGGGCCTCACTGACCACGCCCCCACCTGCCCTATTGGTGTTCGCCACGCCCCAAGGATCACACCCTCTCCCCACGCGCAGGCGGGCAGGTAGGCTCCGCCCTTCCGCCCACCTGGGGCCAGCACGGCCAGGGCTGCCCGCACAGCGCGGCTGAGCAGCGAGTCCAGCACGAACATCCAGTGTGGGCGGATCTGGCGCCTGCGGAGGACCTGCTTCACCTGGAGAGGGAGGGAGGGCGCGGCTAAGACGGCTGAGCCTCAAGGAGGAGTGGAGCTTAAGTTGGAAAGGCCAAGGCAAGTAGGATGGGCGGGCTTGGGATCAAAGGAGGGTCAGAGCAGCTAGGACTGGGCAGGCGTCCCATTCCCAGAGGCTCTATCTTCACGGGGAAGACGCGGAATCTTGCGATATCACCTTGCACATGCCTAAGTATTGGGAGCGCCCTACCTCTTACTGCGTGCATGTGTGCTAAGTCGTTTCATTCCGTGTCCGACTCTTTGTGACCCCATAGACTGTAGCGTACCAGGCTCCTCTGTCCGTGGGGTTCTCCAGGCAAGAATACTGGAGTGGGTTGCCATGCCCTCCTCCGGGGGATCTTCCCAACCCAGGGATCGAACCCCCGTTTCTTATGCCTTCTGTATTGGCAGGCGGGTTCTTTACCACCAAGCACCACCTGGGAAGTTGGGTACCCCTTACTGTGAGAGGGCTCCCTCACCTCATCCGGGAAGGCGAAGAGCGGTCCTTGCAGAAGCTCGGGCTCAAGGCCCTGGGCCCGAAGCTGCCCTTGGAGTCCCCGCAGCTCCTGGGCCAGCTGCCGACGGTTGGGAGTATGGATGTGCGCCCTGAGGCAGAGCAGTAGCTGTTCCACGTGACTCCTCTCCAGACGGGGACCCTGGGAAGGAAAAGAAGGGTCCTCAGCGAGTATACGGATGAGCCAGGAGAGATGCCGGTGGGAGGATGTGCTGGGTGGGCGCTAGGCCGTCAGCAGGAAAAGCAGGCGTCCTGTCGGGGCTCGACCAGCAGGGGGCGCCGGGGCGAGCCTCCCACCTGTTCCTGCTCCAGGCGCAGGCTCTCCGCCAGCGCCGGCAGCTCCTGCTCCAGAACCGTGGCCAGCGTGGCCCGGCGCCTACTCTCTTGATGCAAGAGGCTCAGCCCCGAACTCTCCTCAGGGGACGCGGGCTCGTCAGCCCCAGGCTCCTCGGGCACCCTGGGTGCAGTGAAGAGTGGCCGATGGAGGATGGGTAGCAATACCATTCAAGCCACCTCCACCCCAGAGACTGAATCCTGGCTTTTACTTTTATCCCCCACCTCACAGGGATAAAAGAGATGAACTCAGCATTGAGAGGGCACAATAAACTTAATGCCATCCTTGCACGTGGTCCAAGTGTCTGGGTCCCCAAGAAGGGCTTTTGCTGAAGGGAGTCCCCCAGGGACAAAACCAGATGAAGCGAACCCACCCTGGGACCCTGGGTGCTCACCGGAGCTGGCTGGTGTCCCCATAACTGAGGCAGCGCTTGGGGGGACTGGGAGGGTGCTGAGAGGGTGCCTGAGGGCGCGGGAATGTCTGGGACTGGGAGGTGGAGTCTGCTGAAGGAGCAGGGCTTGCGGATGGCGCCTCTAAGGGAGGGACAAAGCCGTCGGCCTGGGCCCCTGAGCCCTCTCCCTCCAAACCTCCGCTGCCCTCACCCCAGGGTGCTCACTCCCTCCACCCACTTAGTACCTGAGGACCTTAGAGCCTGTCTGGGGGAGCCCGGGCTGCGGCTCCTCTTCCCGGGCTGCAGGAAGGGGTCTGCCAGCAGCGCTTGAGCACTGGCTCGGAGACGGGGGTCGGGCTCAAAAGTTCGGAGGAGGAAGGCTTGAGCCTCAGCTGACAGAGAACCGGGCATTGGCGGATGCACCTTGTACATGCCCACCTGGGAAGGGAGCAGGGACGGGGAACAAGGGACACATTTAGAAGTGTTCAGGACTCAGTCTGCCCTCACCCCACCTCATAAGCCAGGCCCTGAGGATCTCACCTGAAACATGGCAGCCTGCGGGCTCCCTAGCTCGTGGAAGGGTGGGTGACCTGTGGCCATCTCGATGACTGTGCAGCCCAGTGACCAGATGTCTGCTGCCTTCCCATACCCTCGTGGGCCCTGGTCAATGATTTCTGGGGCCATATATTGTAGGGTCCCTAGGACAGGAGCAGTAGCAGTAATGCTCACCTAGGCTGTATCACCATGGAGGGTGGCAGGGGGCTCTATCATTTTCTGGCCACCTGCTTTCACCCTGAACTCTATCATCCAAAACATCCCATCACCTACCCTGGTCATCAAACCTCTATCCTGAGTCTCCTCACTCATCTCAGGCTCCATCACATTCATGGCCTCCATCACCCACAGGAGGTGCCATCATTTATCCTAGACTGCACTGTCCGCTCTGAACTTTGGTCCCCATCCACGCTTTTGGGCTCCATTTCAGGGACTGAACTCAATCAGCTCAGTTATCAGCTCTCCAAGCTCCAGTTCTAGATTGTATCATTGCCCCCTGGCTCAGCGACCTGCCCTGGGTTCCATCTCCCATTAAGACTCTAACTCCGTGCCCAGGAGAAACGTCACTCCCTGGAATGTCCCAAGAGTTCTCTGCCCCACATCAGCAAGCTTCCTTCGCCACCCCACACCCTGTTCCCTGTGAAGGTCTCAGTGCAGGGTATGTTGGCTGTTACCTGTGAAGGTCTCAGTGCAGGGTGTGATGCCTGCTAGTCGCTTGGAGGTGCCAAAGTCAGAAATCTTGAGCAACCCGCTGAAGGTGTTGATCAGCACGTTGTCCCCCTGAGCAGAGTGGACATTGTGCTCAGCAGACATTGGACTGGGCTCCTGATGCCAGAACTTGACTCTATCCCAGACCCCATCTCCCAAGACTCCCAGCCTGACCCTGCCTCTCTCAACCCCCGCCCCCTGCCATCCCATTTATGTCCCCCTGGAAGTTGGCTGCATTTTACTGATTTATTTTTGGCTGTGCTGATCTTTGTGGCTGTGTGCTGGTTTTCTCTAGTTGCGTCGAGTGGGGCTACTCTCTAGTTACGGTGCATGGGCTTCTCACTGCAGTGCCTTCTCCTTTGCAGAGCATGGGCTCTAGGGAGCACGGACTCAGTAGTTGTGGCGCACAGGCTTAGTTGCCCCACAGCATCTGGGATCTTCCCGACCCAGGGATGGAACCCATGTCCCCTGTGTTGGCAGGTGGATTCTTAACCACTGGAAGAATCAGGGAAATCCTGGAAGTTGGCTTCAGATCTGAACTTCTTTCCCTCCCTAGGGAAACTTCTTGATGAATTTCCCAAGCTTTTGCAAAGGGTCTGTCCACTTCAACCGCCAGCCTGTGTCTGGAGCCCTCTCTGCTCCTCCCTCTCGCCAGCCCCACCCCCCACCAAGGTGAGCCAGCAACAGGCTGACCTTGATATCTCGATGCACAATGTGGTTGTCGTGCAGGTAGCTGAGTCCCTGCAGGATCTGGCGGGTGTAGAAACTGATGGTGCTCTCGTTGTCCTGCAGGGGTCCCCACACCGATCGCAGCAAGGAAGACAGGCTGCCTGGAAGGTGCAGTACAGGGTCATAATTGGCACCCACTTAGTCCAGCCCACAGCTGTCTGCTTGAAGGCCAGGCCATGGCCCAGCTTCCATCACCTAATCGCAGTGCCTCAGCTAATTCTGGGCTACACCACCCACACAGGCTAGGGGTCATTTTCCCCGGAGGGTTCTCCACCCCTTGCTTGGCTCCATCCCCAGGCCCCACAACTCCAGTTCCATTTGCCTCCCACGCAGGGCAGATACCTCCAGGCACTTCCTCCATGAAAATCTTGAGGTAGCCGCCCTGGCTGACGGAGCCCAGATAGCGCACAATGTTCTTGTGGCGTAGGCGTTTGTGCAGAGCGATCTCTTCATGCAGCGGCTGAGAGAACCTGGGGGCCGGTAGGGAGTGACTAACAGGCCTGCTTGAGGCAGGGGTGCTTACCCCACTCCGGTGCCAGCAGGACAGGCCTATAGATTCTCCTCCCTCATCCCAGACCCCCGCCTCGTCCTTCCTCACTTTATCACCCAGCCCACACGCCCCTCCGGACCCTAGCCCCGCCGCTGGGTCCCTGCGGTTCTGCGCACAGGCCTGGCTGGGCCCCGGGGGCTCGAACTCTCACTGCACAGGCACTCAGTCCCGCCCATGTGGGCCTCTGCGTCGCCCCGGCCTACAGTCGGGCCCACAGGAGCCTCTCAACTTGGGGTCCCACCCATGTGACCCGCCCACTTGTTCCCTGGAGCCCTGGCCACCCCCGCCCCCCCGCGCCAGCCCCCAAACCTGCTGTCCCGCTCCGGGATCTCCTTGATGGCGATGCGCACGCGAGTGTGTCGATCGCGGCCAGCGTACACCACCCCGTACGTGCCCTTGCCCAGCACCAGCCGCTCACCCGACTCCGTGTACTCGTAATCAAACTGCGAGGGCGGGTGAGATGAGGGGTTCAGTGGGGCCCTCGGCCCAACCTCCTCCTCCATCTCCCAGCACCCGCCCCCTTACCTCCAACACCTCCCCAGCGCCCTCCGTCTCCTCTGCGGGCGCCCCGGAGTCTGGACTCTTCACCAAGGCCTGGATCAGGCCGCAGAACCTGAGGGCGGAGGTCGAGACTGACGGGAGGGGCAACCTGGGGCAGAAACTGTTCCCCTCTCTGCCCAGAGCACCCAGGGAACATGGTCCCTTCCTCTCCCGCGATGCCCTGGTCCTCCTGGCCCTCGGAGCACCCCGACCCCGCGGGGCTGCGCGCACCACTGGCAGTGCCCGGCGCTGGGGAAGCACAGCTGGACGTCCTGAGCCGGAGGAGGCGCGTAGAGGAAGCAGCAGCGCTCGTCCCGCTTGGAGACGCTGGAAGGGATGAAGAACCCGGGTAAGCCGGCCTCCCAGCCGCGCTGCCTCCCCCGCTCACCTCCCCCAGGGTCCCCTCTTACCTGACGCCGCTGATGGAGGCCACCTGGAAGGTCCAGCTGGAGGGAACGTCCTGTGAGAAGAAAGGGGTCCCAGAGGGGTGCTGGAGACAGCGAGAGGGGTCTGGGGATGGGGAAAGGCCGGACAGAAGAGGTGCATAGATGTCAATGGGGTGGCTCACCAGCGACTTCACCTGCTTCTCCGGCTCCAGCAGGCTCAGGGTCACCGCGCTCACCGGGTTTGTACCCTGAACCTCCAGCCTGGCGGGCAGCAGCACCTTATTCATCTCCAGGACCAGCACCTTCAGATGACAGGGGAGAGGGGTTGGTCAGAAGGGGCTGGCACCTCTCCCGGGTCCCACACCCCACCGGCCTCACCAAGCACTGGTCCCCTTGGGGACAAGCTGTCTTGAGTGGCTGGCAGGACTGTAGGAAGAAGTGGAGCCAGAAGTGGGCGCCGTGGGGGGCTTCTCCAGGAAGCTCTAGTGTGGGTCTGAAGTGCTGATACAGCAGGAAGGTTTCCATCACGGACACCAGGTACCTGCAGACAATAGGCATGTCTTCAGTCCAGGCACCAGCTGGCACTGCCAGGGGGATTAGACTGGCTTGGTTGCAGCCAGAATCAGGCCATTGGGTGCGATGGGTACTGGTCTGGAAGAGGTTCAGACTAGATGCCAGGGGATACAGGTGCAGAAGCTGATAGCCCAGGCCGGCCCAGGACCCCAGAGGGGGCTGCTTACCATATGGGGGCGTTGAGCTTGTACAGCTGCTCTGCGGCCAGTGCCACCTGAGTGAGGTCATTGGCAAGGATCTGAGCTCCCAGGTAGAAGCCTACATCCCAGTAATACTGCATCTTCTCCACGCAGCCTTTTCGGGCCAGCAGGCAGCCCAGCTTCATGCCTGGGAGAGAGGGGCCTGGGTTGTAATGAATGTGGTTGCGAATTTCGGCAAAGCCCAGGTGTAGGCCACCAAAGTCACATGGGCAGGAAGATAGAAATGGGTGAAAACTTAGGTGTGGCCATATCTCAGGTGGGAGTAGAAGCTCAGGCACAGGTGAGGGTGTGGGAACAAGTGTACGTGGCATTCGGTGTGTAAAGAGCACAGGTGTGAGCTTAGGAACAGTTGTGGCCTCAGGGGCTCATGAGGGTCCAGGTTAGGCATGAGGACCCAGGTGTGAGTTCAGGCAGAACAGGTCCCAGATGGGATGGGTCAGCCCCAGCTCTAGCCCAGTGTCCTCTCTCCCTGCCCTGCCCCCAGGCCCTTCAGGGCGCCTGTAAGTAAGGGATAGGGATGCAGGATTGCGGCTCACCTATGAGCCGGAGCTCCTCGGAGTCCTCAAAGCGCTGCCCGTCAGCAATGAGGAGCACAGCGGCATTGATGCCCGAGTGAAGGCTGGGCTCTATGTCAAAAGCCTTGCGATACCTGGGGTGAGGGTGGGGGGTGATGCAGGGAGGGACTAATGCCCATAGCCCCATCCCTCAGCTCACTAGCTCAGCCCACTGTCCACTTGTTTGGGCCACTTACCAGTGATATGCCTGCTCCCGGTGCCCAGCATCCTGGAAGCCAGAGCTGAAGAACATGTCCTTGTAGATACGGCCACACATGCAGTACAGATCAGGTGCCACGGGGCCCTCTACCTGTACCAGTGGCAGCAGCACGGCCAGTGCCTTCTCCCGGTCCCCAGGCCTGTTCCTCCTAGGGGGAAGGGGAAGATAGGCTGGGGACCACTCTCTGTCCAGGAACCCCAAGACCTTGAACAGCAGGGACCTTTCCAAGGGCCTGACCATCATGAACCCAGAAGAGCAGTGCCTCTGGTCAGCGCTGACCTTCCGAGAGGTGGGAATCCCAGATGGAAGTGACTGCAGTGGCTGCGGAGCCGTGGCCTTAGATGGCTGTGACCACTCCAAGGTCAGCACCACCACCCCACCCCACCCTGGGCAGCAGACACAGAATCATAGGGACGATTTTACACCAGGGTGATCCTGGTCGGCAAATTCCCTGAACAGCCGTGATTGTGGACCGCAGAGACTTTGCACAGCAGAGACCCATGTCCCCATGTGGCTGTGACCTGAGCCTTGTTCTGCCAACCCACCGGTTGAGGGCAAAGGTGTAGTGGAAGCAGACATTATGCTGCTCGGCCACGTCACAGGTGGGCAAGGCCTGCAGGGTCTCCACCAGGTCAATGATGGCTGAATAGTCCTGCAGGAGGGAACAGCATGCACTGGCCTCATGGCCTCCGGTGGGTCTCATCGGCTCACGGACCCTGAGGCAAACCTTGAGCGGGGGTCCCCTCCCACCTGACCCCCCACCTTCCCACCCACCATCCTCTGCACACTTCCAGGAAGTGCAGACACTGCACCGTACGCGGAGACCCCACTGGGTGCCCAGCCTTTCCTGGTTTTCTCCCAGGAAACCAAGGCTTGAAGATGTCAGATAATTCATTCAGAGCCTCTGGTGGGTCTGGAAACTGGCCTGGGGCTTGTTGGACGGGCCTGCCTGCCTCTCCGAGCCCCGCACACCTGCACGTCCCGGTAGGAGAGCAGCAGGTTCATGATGATGTCGGGGCTCAGCAGCTCCACACTGTCCAGTCTCCGCTGCAGGCGAGCCAGCTCCTGCCGCAGCTGTAGCCCACTGAACCGCTCCCGAGCCCTCCGGATGTCCTGCCGAATGGTCTCCCGGAAGTAGCCACTAACGCCCAGGGAAGGGGAGAGAGAGAGAATGGCAGGGTCTGCCCCTCAGCTCCAGGCCCCCCTTGTCCTCACCAGCTCCTCCTGGCACTCCCGCTCTGGGGGGCCCCCATTACCAAGAGTCCGTGGGCGTGGCCTCCAGCAGGTGGGCCAGCCGGCCCACCAGGGGTGTGAGCAGGGCCTCTGTGCCCACCCCAGCCTGGAGCAGCCCGTCAGCCAGGCCCCTCAGGAGGCCCGCATCACCACATAGCACCCGACCGGTGGCTGTCACCACGTAGGGGATCAGCGTGTAGCTGCCAATGCAATCCTAGGGTGGGAGAGAGGCCAGGAATCAGAGGAGGTCAGAGGTCAGGAATAGATTAGAGAGGGGCAGTGAAGGGGTCAGAGGTCCACCCCCATGGGGATTAGAATAGCCGGGAAGGGGCCCACTTCACAAAGGGAGGCAATAGGGGGCCAAAGGTCACATGGATGTCAGGGGGGCACTAGGGAGGTCAGAGGTGAATGAGGAGGCCTGGAAACATGGTGGAGAGCAGAGGTTATAATGGAGGTCAAAGGGAAACCACAGAGGAGGGGTGGATTCGGCTCACCGAGTTCTTCTGGAAAATGTCCTCCTGCAAGAGAGAGACATTCAGATACTGGCATTCTGGGTAGGCCACTCCCGCCCTGGGCTGGTCCCCACCAGCCCCCGGGCCACCTACCCGCAGGGCCTGCAGGTCAGGGAGGTCAGCCTGGGAGCAGAGGAGCACGTTGTTGGTCATGCTGAAGCTCTCCCTCACACCCAGGTGGTAGAACAGGGAGGGCTGTGCCAGGGAGCTGCTCACCTCAAGCACCACCACATCTGTGGACACACAGGTGGAGGCCCTGAGCTCTGAGCCTGAACCCCAAGCTTGGTACCCAGAGCCTGGAGCCCCGAGCCCTGAGCCCTGAGCCCCAAACCTCAAGTCCCGAACCCAGCTTGTGGGGAAGAAGCCTGGGGATCCATCCTGGCTGGGTCTGCCTTCCCATGTAACTCCTCAGAATCCAGTTTTGCTCTGGGCCTCAGTTTCCCCCTTTTAGGGTCCCTCTGGATCATACACAAATTATGCCTATGGTATTGAAAGGAGAGGGGTGGAGCTCCCCAGGCCCCACTGCTTGTATCCCACTGTTCAGCGCCTACGGGCATTGGGCACAGAGAAGGGGAGGCTGTGCACTAAACCCGGAGCCTGTTCTGGGCCTTTTGAGAGGCAAGAGTTGTGCAAAGAGAGACGTGCCCTTCCCTGGGTCCTCAACACAGTCTCTTGAAAGGGGCTGGCACCAGCAGTGTGCTGGGTATATACACATGTATATACATACTTGCCTAGTGTGTGTACAACACTGTGCCTCTGTGAGTGTGTCGCTTGCTGTCTGTATCCCTGTGTGGGACAGTGTCTGCATCTCTGTGTGGGACAGTGTCTGCGACAGCCTTTGTGAAGCAAGATATGCACGATTTGTGAGTCCGTCTATGATTGTGTGTGTGTGTGTCTTTGTGACTTCAAGGTCGAGTCAGCCTTCATTTTTATCTCTCTATTTATTTTTGGCTGTGACGGGTCTTTGTTGCTGCTTGCAGGCTGACATGGGCTCAGTAGTTGTGGCACACAGGCTTAGTTTTCCCGCCACAGGTGGTGGAATCTTCCCCGGACCAAGGACCAAACCCATGTCCCGTTTCCCAGGTGGCAGCAGTGTGGTAAAGAATCCACCTGCCAATGCAGGAGACGCCAGAGACGTGGGTTCTGTCCCTGGGTCAGGAAGATTCCCTGGAGTAGGAAATGGCAACCTGCTCCAGTATTCTTGCCTGGGAAATCCCGTGGACAGAGGAGCCTGGCAGGCTACAGTCCACGAGGTCCCAAAGAGTCGGACCGACTGAACGAGTAAGCACGCCCCGCAGGTGGATTCTTAACCACTGGACCACCAGGGACCTCCAGCCTTCATTGTTAGACTGACGTTTTATGGACATCCTGCAAGCAGGGTTCCTGAACTCTTGGATAAACAAATTAGTAGCGGGGCGGGGCATCCGGGTTGGCGAGAGGGCGGGGTGATCCCCCTCTGGAATACCCGCTTTCTGGCCCCGCCTCCGGACGACCCTTCTCCGCCTCCAGTTTCCGCCCCAGCTCTGCCGATTCTCCTAGAGCTACTTGTTCAGTCGCTCCGTTGCGTCCCGCTCTTTGCGACCCCGTGGACTGCAGAACGGCCAGGCTCCTGTCCTTTTCTATCTCCCGGAGTTTGCTCAAATTCATATGCATTGAGTCAGTGTTGCTATCCAGCCATCTCATCCTCTGCCTGCCTTCTTCTCCTTTTGTCTTTAATCTTCCCCAGCATCAGGGTGTTTTCCAAATGAGTCGGGTCTTCGCATCAGGTGGCCAAAGTACTGGAGCTTCAGCTTCAGCATTAGCATCAGCGACCCCTCCCCCCATGAAAATTCAAGGTTGATTTCTTTTAGGATTGATTTGTTTGATCTCCTTGCCGTCCAGGGGACGGTTTTCCCCAGCACCACAGTTTTCACTTTTCTCAGAACTATTGGGGCCTCATAAACCAAGCTTCCTCCTCTAGAATCCAGTGCCGTTGGTGCCCTTCGCTTCCCTTTGCAGCCGGATCCCCGGAAGTAGTATGCTAGGACCCCTGAACTCTAGCCTCACGTGTTAGGGGCCCCTTTCCCAGTCCAAGTTCCACCTCCAGGATCCTCCGTCATGAGCTCCGTGAGAGATCATCCTGAGGCTGAGTTCTCCGATCCCATTCCTGAGATACCACACCCTGCCCCGCTCCCAGCCTCTCCCTAATTCTAGCCCCACTCCCTAGGCACGGTGCCAACTCCAGAGTGCCTAAGCTCCCACTCTGAACCCCGAGCCAGACCTGGATCCGCGAGGTCTCTGCCCAAATCTGGCCACGCTCCAGATCCCCTAAACTCCGCTTTTATCACTGGTCCCTCCTCGAGCCCCTCTGCTTTAGTTCACTTTATGCCCCCACGACTCCGGACCTCGGGGGGTCTCCCGGGAGTCGCTGAGCCCCGCCCCTCGGCCCCGCCCCCAGACTCTAAGCCCCACCCAGCGCTCCGCCCCGCGGGCGCGCTCACCCGCGTTGTAGAACGAATCGAGAGCTGCGGTGTCTCCCAGCGCCAGGGTTCCAAAAGGCAGGCTGTGCAACTGAGGTCGCGGCCGCGGTCCGGAGAGCTGCGCGCAGGCCTCACGCAGGCAGCGCAGAGGCAGCGGCTCCGCCTCGGCTCCCGTCTCGGGTTCTACCTCTGGCAGCGGCTCCCGGGTCAGCACGTAGACCACGCTGAGCGGCCGGCTTCGCGCACAGCCCCGACCCGGGGACGCCGCGAGCGGCCGGCCCCGGCTCAGCGCCTCGGCCAGCGGGTCCTGCCAGCAGCTGCCGGCGCGCTCCAGAGCTCCGGACCGCGGGCTCGGCCCTGCCATGCGGGGGCGCTCGGGTGTCGGGCGCCCGGCTTTGGGCACCCGGGGCGGGACGGGAGCCGGGAACAGATCCTGGGATCGAGAATTTCCTGCAGGATCTGGAGGTCAGGAGTCTGGCCAGAGATCCCGTTTGGGAATCTGGTGTGCAGGGCGAAAATCCGGCCTCTGACTTGCAAGGTCCTGAAGATCAGACTTCGGGGATTGGGTCCTGGGAATCTTGGGCATCCAGTGATCCGCGGTTCAGAGTCACGTGGAAGGTCCCAGGCATCGGGCCAGCAGTGCCCACCACCCAGGATCCGCCGCAGAACGCCGGCCGTCGCTCTCTCCTGCCCCCACATGTAGGCCGGGCCCAGCCCTTTCCCGGCCGATCGGGAAAGCTCCACCCTCGGCCTTGGGGCAGCACCGCTCCCTAGCGGCCCGGGACACGGCCTCTTCCCTCCCTCCTCTCCCGCCAGAACCTCTGAGACAGGCCGCTTCCGGAACACCCTGTGCCCCTGGGCAGGCAACCACTGTGGACTGCACAGAGCAGGCACTCGTGAGATGGGTGCCCAGGCCAGAGCAAAGACCCAAGTGCATTGCAGGCTCTGCCCTGCAGGGATCTGTTGGAAGAAAGGATCTTCAGAGATGTCAGGGTGTGTAGAACAAACACGGCGGAGAGAGCCCGTCCCTCGACGTCCTTGCTGGGCAGGCTGGGAGGGACTGGACTGGGGAAGCCTGCTCCCCAGCCTGTCAGGAGCATGGGTCTTGGCATCAGAGCTGGGTCCTTTGCCTTTTCTCTGCTTTCCCCAGAATTCAATCTGCTTTGGAGTCCTTCTGACCCCTGACCTCCAACCAGGACATGACCATGAAACATCTGAGAAGAATCTTAGTGCAAACGTTTCTCCATCTCCCTGGAGAACCCCAGGAACCTCAGCCCTTGGGTTACAATGGCTTCCCAGCTCCAGTTCCCAAGAATCCCTAACCTTCTAGTGGGAATTAGTGAGGCCTCAGCCTGGCATAAACTTCAGTGGACTCTGAAATCAGAAACTGGGAACTCTGAGGTTGAATAACTTGTCCAAAATCACTCAGCTTCATAACAAAGCAGGATGCAAGGCCAGGAGTCCCTGTCAGACTCAGAGATCAGACTCTTAACTATTGTTCTAACACTTTCTTGAATGTGACTCTGGCAAATTATCTAACTGCTTAATAAATGCCAGTTCAGGAACTGCTGTTTCACTGCCCTGTTGCCCCATGGGAGAAAAATGTACCTGCCTTGTTTTGACTGAGTTCAAACTAACCCCTAATGGAACAGGCAGGAAGTAGCAGAGGATGAAAACGTGACTTACAACAGAGCCTGGAAAACAGACAACTTTGAAGGGACAGGCAGGGGATAACAGGGTGAGATGGCGGTGCAATTTCCACCACAAAACCATCCACTCGTAGGACCCAGGGGACCCAAGAATGTGGTCAGTTGATGCTTGAATCCTTCCAAGTCTGCCATTCCATGTGCCTCTGGCCTCGACTTGCACACCTCTAGGGACGGAAGCCTCATTACCTTTTGAGGTCAACTTGTCAATCTTCCTGACTGGAAAGAAGATCTCCCTTGAATGGAACTGAAACTTGTGTCCCTGCTCTGCCCTCTTGCATTTTTCCCAATAGCTGGAAGACGTCTGCCAGTTGGGGAAGAGTTAAAATGATTTTATTTTTTAATAAAAAGTAAGAGGAGCAGGGATGAGATGGTTGGATGGCATCATTGACTCACTGGGCATGAGTTTGAGCCAACTCTGGGAGACAGTGAAAGTCAGGGAAGCCTGACATGCTGCAGTCCATGGGGTCATGAAGTGTCGAATACGACTGAGCAACTGAACAATCGCTGAGAGTCCGGAAGCTGTGTGATAGAGATAAGGGTGCTGGCTACCAGGGTGCCCTAGCGAGGCACCATTTAATCCCTGTGGTAAGGGTGGCCCACGCCTTGGTGTGAGGCCCAGTTGATGCCATAATTATGGGCAGGGGCTTTGAACATCGAGTAGTGCCCATTGAGATTGGTCTGATAGCAGGATCCATACCACCAGGCGCCGGGAAGAGTCACTGTGCAGTTTCTCCCACTTGTATCATGGTCGGTGGGAAAGGGTTTCCAGCCGTGGAAACTCTGGGAGGCCTCTGGCAGGAAGAGGGTGGGAGGCGCCTCGGTGCTGGCACCATGCCTGGCACCCTTGAAGAGATCATCTCACAGGAGCCTCAGAGCAACTGTGAGGTGGGTTTTGTCTGGCCCCGTGGGAAAAACAGCAGTGTCATGGAGCCAGGGCGTTGGCCCAGGCAGCTAATCACAGAGGCATTGGGACTTGAGCTCAGGACTGTGGCTCCAAAGCCACTGACGCCTCCCTTTGCCTCGTCCCCTCCCAGAATCTCCGGCTTCCCTCTTGCTCGTCTGTCTCCTCACAGCTCCCAGCTGCAGCCTGAGCTACTGTGCCGGGGGGAGCTAGGAGGGACTTCTTAGACGCTTAGGCAGGAAAGGGGGCTCTGCTGAGGCACTCCTTGTAACCACTTCCCTCTTTCAAATTTCTTCTCAACTGTTGGTATTTCTTTTAAAAAAAACAAAGCCTTTCTTGGTTCCTCTTCCAAAGCAGATAATGATATCACTCAACAGAGCCTCAGCTGGCTCTCACATCCCCCCTCCCTGCCTCCTTACCCATTTTACAGGAGAGGAAATTGAGGCTCTAACCCAGAAGGGACTTGCCCAAGGTCACACAGTTAGTAAACGACAGAGCTGGATTTTACACTCAGGATCGATTGCCTCCAGAGCCTAATTTGTTCACTCCTGCACCACCCTGTCTCATCACTGCCATTTTTCCAATGAGGAAACTGAGACCCACAGCAGGGGAAAGAGTTGTCCTGGGTCATTCATGGAGGCCATCGCAGCTCTGGGGAAAAATCCAGCCTCCCTAGATTTCTTGGCCTGCTCCAGGGCCCCACCGTAGGCTCCCTCACCTGCCCTGCCCTCTGAGAACCTGCCCAGCACCAGCTGGTGATGGTCTGCCTCCACTAGGAGGAGGAAGGACCTGCGGGGAACAAAGGTGTGGTTGCCTAAAGTCCTCCAGCTCCATCCACAGCTCCTGGGTGCCTGGGGGAGGGGACGGGGAGGCAGAGATGGAGGAATCCTCAGATCCCAGGTGGGAAGTCAGAATGCCCAGGAAAGGCCCCTCAGACTCCCTGGACCCTACTGAGAAACCTACATTGGAGAGTAAACTGGTGCAAATTCTCATTCCCTGGCCAGAATTCAGACTCCTGGCTCCCCACACCTGCTGTGTAGGGTGACCGAGAGCAGAAGGAATCCACGGGACCATCCCGTCACCCCTGGAGCACCTAGGGAGGCAGAGAAGGTGACGATGGGAGTCATCACTCCAGGCTGAGCCTGGGATGAGGAGATGCAAGGGGCAGAGGCGCTGCGAGGGGTGGGCGGACAGACGCCCCCCTCTTTGGTTTGGGGGCTTGTTGATAAAGTGTGAGTCCAAGTGAGACTTGCCTGTGAATATACCAGTCAACTCTACACACCTTTTACTGACTCTCAACTTCACACCACAGTCCCTGGATGGACTGAAATAGTAGAAACGTTGTCCCTGCCTTCAGGAGATGGTCAGTCCAGTTGGGAGTCGGATTCAAAATAACCCTGCTTTCATTTACGCTAAGAACCAAGGTATTAGAGCAGAGGTCCATTCAGTCTTACCCTGATACTCCCTCTCAACCCCAGTTTCCTCTTCATGCCAAGCAGTCCCAGGTCCTGTAGAGTTTCTCTCCTAAATATCTTTCAGTCTAAGAGCCTCTACCTCCGTTCCTGCCCCTGCCCACCCTCTTCTCCTGCCCAGACCCCTGCAGTCATCCTAAACTGTGTCCCTACCTGCACTCTGGTCCCCATTCAATGCATTCTCCACAGTGTAGCCTGAATCTTCTTTCGAAAACATGTCTGACCTGGTCCCTCCTCTGCTTGAAACTCTTCCAAGGCTCCCCACTCTCAGAGTCAGTCACTCAGCGCCCTTTGTGAATGGGTCTCTGCAGTCTGGGTCCTCCTCCATGCTTGACCCACACCAGTAGACCTCAATCGAGCACTCCACCTGCTCTCAGCTCACTCGCACGGTCTCCCCCACCCCCTCATGCTCTCCGGCCTCCCTGCATTTGTCTTTCCCTCTACCTGGAATGCCCTTCTGCACCTCACCTATTTCGAGAACTTCTACACAGCCTTCAGGGCCCTTTCGAATGGCATCTCCTCTGTGAAGCCTTCTCAGACTTCTTCAGGCCCTCTGGGAGCTCAGTAAGCATTTGTTAGTGAATCAGCGAAGGGATGTCTTGGCTCCAGTGGGCTCTGGCTCCCCCTAGGGGCCAAGGGGTAGAAGTGCCCATTGGGTCTGACTTGTTCCAGTCCTTTCTCTCCCTGACACTCCTTCACCAGCCAGCCACCATTTGCGGTGTCCTTGTCACAAAAGACAAAATTAAAAGACGCTTGCTCCTTGGAAGAAAAGCTATGACCAACCTAGATATCATATTAAAAAGCAGAGACATTGCTTTGCCAACAAAGGTCCGTCTAATCAAAGCTATGGTTTTTCCAGTAGTCAGGTATGGATGTGAGAGTTGGACTATAAAGAAAGCTGAGCACCAAAGAATTGATGCTTTTGAACTGTGGTGTTGGAGAAGACTCTTGAGAGTCCCTTGGACTGCAAGGAGTTCCAACCAGTCCATCCTAAAGGAAATCAGTCCTGAATAGTCATTGGAAGAACTGATGCTGAAGCTGAAACTCCAATACTTTGGCCACCTGATGCAAAGAACTGATTCATTTGAAAAGACCCTGATGCTGGGAAAGATTGAAGGCAGGAGAGGAAGGGGGCAACAGAGGATGAGATGGTTGGATGACAACACTGATTCAATGGACATGAGTTTGAGTAAACTCGGGCAGTTGGTGATGGACAGGGAGGCCTGGCATGCTGCAGTCCATGGGGTCGCAAAGAGTCAGCCACGACTGAGCAACTGAACTGAACTGTCACAAAAGACTGGGAGGGCTCAGCCCTCAGGTAGGCACAGATGCTGCCAGTCACTCAAAGTGGTATTCCGGCTCAGCAGCTCCTGGCAGCTCCCAGGGCCTGGGGAAGGGGAGATGAGCTGATGGGGGCCCCCAAGTTATTTCTCAAGCCCCAGCAATGGAACAGGCCATGTGTTGGACTCCAGGAGCCCTCTCAATTCCTTTGGACCCCTGAAGAGGAGCTCCGGGGTGGGCTGGGCCACACCTGCTGACCCACCAACACTCCAGCACCATCTGATTCTAGGTGCCAGGGCTCCAGTGAAGGTGGCCTCAACCTTCCTGTCCCCACAGCAAGTTCACTGAATCTCCAGCCCCAAGAAAAGATGAATGTTGGCTCTGAAGTCCGAGTACTCCCAAGAGAAGGCTCAGGAACCACCAGAGGGGAGGGTGCCCAGGCCCTTCTCCTGATTTTCCCCACTCCTCCCAGCTTTCCACCCCCACTGCACGTGTGCTAAGTCACTTCAGTCATGTCCGACTCTTTGCGACCCTGTGGACTGTAGCCTGCCAGGCTCCTCTGTCCATGGGATTCTCCAGTCAAGAATACTGGGGTGGGTTGCCATGTCCTCCTCCAGGGCAATCTTCCCAATCCAGGGATCAAACGTGCATCTCTTATGTCTCCTGCAATGGAAGATAGGTTCTTTACCACTAGCGCCACCAGCTTTCCACCCCCTCTACAAGAGATCAATCACAGCCAATTCCTGAGCAGCAGCCAAGCAGCCCCCTCTCTGGTTCAGGGACAGAGCAAAGAAAGAAGAGACTCTAGCTCCACACACTCCCCAGGCTCACCCATCTTGCCCGGTGGTCCAGGTTGCCCTGACATCCCAGAATCAGAGAGATGCCTTACATCCTGCCCCATGTCAGGGGCCAGAAAGCAATGAAGTCAGATCCCAGCTGCAGCCTTTCCTGGCTCCTGGCTCTGTGTACTTGGGCGAATGACTGATACTCTCTGACCCTCCCTTCCCCCCAAGCCCAGTGAGATGGGGATGATACTACCTACCCCACAGGGTTAATCTTAGGATGCTGGGCATCCAGCCTGGAGCCTGGCACACAGTAGGTTCCTTGCCCCTTTGCCATGATCTCTTAGCACAGACTGTAATTGCCACCTCTGCAGGCCCCTGCCTGATCCCTGGCATCTCTTACCTTGAGGACCTGGTGCTCCCTTCTCCCCAGGACTTCCTGGGGCTCCAGGACAACTGGGCAAGAGGACAACTTTACTGGCTTCCAGTTTCCTGGGTTCTGCAGGGAGACACAGGGCCAGGTGGGCACAGGATGGGCATGGGGATAGTGGGTATGTCTCTTCCAGACCCCTCTGCACTTTTCTTTCCATCCCCCAGATTCTAGCTGTCAGGTTTTTCATCATTTGCATCTATTTGCATACATTGTGTGTGTGTGTGTGTGTGTGTGTGTGTGTGTGTGTAGAGCCCAGATTATCAAACTCCCACCCTGCCCCTTGAGGCTAGTGAGCTGGGTGGGAGAAGGATACCTAGGGAGAGGATGAGGATGGGAGGGTGAGCGGGTGAGTGGGGAGGGGACCCGGGGCCCCTACCTGGGCAGCTGGGGTAGTCCTGGGTCCTCAGAGAGGCAGGATCCCCAAACAAGAGGAGGAAAAGGGGAGGTGGGGTCCGCAGCAGGCCCATATTGCTGGGGCCCTGAGAAAAGATTCCAGGCTGGTGGGAGGACATGAAGCAAGACTTCCTCCATTGTCTTTCCCCAGGGATACCCCACCCAGGCTGGAACCAGCAGAAGGTGGGGGCTTTTCCTCCTTCACCTTTGAGAGAATGGGCATTATTCCTGCCCGGTCCAACCAGGATGGAGTCCAACTTCTGATCCTGGCCACCAAGACTCTGCAGCCATCTCTTCAGACTTCTGCGTTCACATAGGATCTTTCTACTTTTGTACCTTAGCTCATCTGGAATCCCCTCCTCGTCTCTCCCTGTGAAGCTCCCCCTGGGCATGAAGGTCCAGCTCTCATGTCATCTCCACTAGGAATTCTTCCCTGATCCTTGTCACCATATCAGGAATGACCACGGACACCATCTGGTGGGCAGCAGGCCCCCCAAGTCATGCTGGGTGCTATTTGTATATCGCCTCCCATCCTTACACAGTCCCACTGATGGTTGTTATTAATATTATTGAAACTGGGTTATAGGCTGGTACATAGCAGGTGCTCCATTAATGTTTGTTAAATAAGTGAATAAACAAGGAGAAACAGGCTCAGAGACAGGACATGATTTGTGTTCTCTCTGCCAGAGATTTTGCCCAAGCCCCTAACCATGTCCCCAACCAGTGAGAAGCATTGTTAGCAAGGTGACTTCATGCCCACCCTCAGGTCCACTGAGGAATCCCTGGCAGAGGCTAGAAAACAGCTGGTAATACAGGCCGTCACATGGGCAGACCATGCAGGGCAAGCGTGGAGGCCAGTGAGGAAGAGGCAGCAGCCTTGGTCCAGATGTGAGGGGTGAGGTCTGAGCTGGAGAGGGACCTCTGGTGACAGAGGAGAGGAAAACGTTGGTCATTCATTCATCAAACCGTCTCTGAGGGCCTTCTCTATACCAGGCCCAGTTCTTGTGGGGGCAGAGAAGACCAGGTTCATGAAAGTGTCAAGGAAGGTGGAGGCCAAGCTTGCCAGACAGGACGGATCCATGAGATGAACGCTGAGAAGCTCCAATTCCAGTTCTAGGAATATGTCCCACCACACACGCTCTGCTGCAGGTGTGCCAAGATCTGAAGACAAGCCCGTTTATCATGATGCTGTTTACGATAAAATGGAAATAACCCTGTTGGACTTTGATAGGATGCAGGCAAATCAACCATCACCGTCTGAATAAGTCATGGGGCAAATCTGATCTCTAACGAAAGGGGCAAAGTTGCAGAACAAAATGTAAAGTATGCTCCCACTTCGTATTTTTTTTTTGTAATGAAAAACTTTAAAAAATAATTTTATTTTTGGCTGACTGGGTTTTCATTGCTTTGTGCGGTCTTTACTTGCAGCGAGCATGGGCTACTACTCTTCATTGCCGTGCATGGGTCTCCCATTGCAGTGGCTTCTCTTATTGCAGAGCACAGCCCTTAGGCATGTGGGTTTCAGTAGTTGTGGCACACGGGCTTAGTTGCTGGTAGAATCTTCATGGACCAGGGATCGAACCCACATGCCCTGCACTGGCAGACGGATTCTTAACCCCTGCGCCACCAGAGAAATTGTCATTTTGTATTTAAAAAAAACTAAGGGTGTGTAAAAGGTCAGTTTTCATTCCAATCCCAAAGAAAGGCAATGCCAAAGAATGCTCAAACTACCGCACAATTGCACTCATCTCACACGCTAGTAAAGTAATGCCCAAAATTCTCCAAGCCAGGCTTCAGCAATATGTGAACCGTGAACTTCCTGATGTTCAAGCTGGTTTTAGAAAAGGCAGAGGAACCAGAGATCAAATTGCCAACATCCGCTGGATCATGGAAAAAGCAAGAGAGTTCCAGAAAAACATCTATTTCTGCTTTATTGACTATGCCAAAGCCTTTGACTGTGTGGATCACAATAAACTGTGGAGAATTCTGAAAGAGATGGGAATACCAGACCACCTGATCTGCCTCTTAAGAAAATTGTATGCAGATCAGGAAACAACAGTTAGAACTGGACATGGAACAACAGACTGGTTCCAAATAGGAAAAGGAGTATGTCAAGGATGTATATCGTCACCCTGTTTATTTAACTTATATGCAGAGTACATCATGAGAAACGCTGGACTGGAAGAAACACAAGCTGGAATCAAGATTGCCAGGAGAAATATCAATAACCTCAGATATGCAGATGACACCACTCTTATGGCAGAAAGTGAAGAGGAACTCAAAAGCCTCTTGATGAAAGTGAAAGTGGAGAGTGAAAAAGCTGGCTTAAAGTTCAACATTCAGAAAACAAAGATCATGGCATCCGGTCCCACCACTTCATGGGAAATAGATGGGGAAACAGTGGAAACAGTGTCAGACTTTATTTTTCTGGGCTCCAAAATCACTGCAGATGGTAACTGCAGCCATGACATTAAAAGACGCTTACTCCTTGGAAGGAAAGTTATGACCAACCTAGATAGCATATTCAAAAGCAGAGACATTAATTTGCCAACAAAGGTTCGTCTAGTCAAGGCTATGGTTTTTCCTGTGGTCATGTATGGATGTGAGAGTTGGACTGTAAGGAAGGCTGAGTGGAGAAGAATTGATGCTTTTGAACTGTGGTGTTGGAGAAGACTCTTGAGAGTCCCTTGGACTGCAAGGAGATCCAACCAGTCCATTCTGAAGGAGATCAGCCCTGGGATTTCTTTGGAGGGAATGATGCTGAAGCTGAAACTCCAGTACTTTGGCCACCTCATGCGAAGAGTTGACTCATTGGAAAAGACTCTGATCCTGGGAGGGATTGGGGGCAGGAGGAGAAGGGGACGACAGAGGATGAGATGGCTGGATGGCATCACTGACTCGATGGATGTGAGTCTCAGTGAACTCCGGGAGTTGGTGATGGACAGGGAGTGTTGCATGCTACGATTCATGGGGTCGCGAAGAGTCGGACACGACTGAGCGACTGATCTGATCTGATCTGAAGGGTGTGTAGGTATGTATTTTGTAAATTCATAGAAAAAGGTCTGACCCATCCTGTTAAGCATAGTTATTTCTGGGGAGTGGGACGCTGGGGAGAGTGATTCTCGTTCTTTACATACATAAATGTCCGTGTGGTCCTTTTGTTCCTTGCAGGCATTTACTACATTTGAAAAAGAAAACATCCACTAGAGAAATGTCCTTAACTGGGCGAAAAGCCAGGGGTGAGGGGGGGCATTCTTTCCTTGGCCTGGGAGAGAACGGGCATCGTTCCAGCCAGGGGAGGGCGACCCAGGCAGGAGAAACCGCGTGTGCAGAGGCTTGGAGAAGAGAGAACAAGGCAGGCTGGGTCACATGACCCAGATGCAGGGACCTGGAGGGGAGGCTGATGTCTGAGAGGAGGGTGGGTGTTGATAGAAGTGAGTCTGTGTTGGGGGTAGGAGGGGGTGGACTGCGTTTGGCATTGATGGGTAGGCAGGTGAGCCCTCTGTGAGGCCAAGGAGTAGCTGAAACTCCCTGTGCAGCCCAGGGGCCCTAAAGCCTTTCCAGCTGCAGCCAGAGATCCTGCAAGGAGAGGAGGCCTTGAGGGGAGGAAGAGATGCAGGCATTTGGGCAGCTGGAAGGGTGAATGGGTGCCCTGGAGTGAAGCAGACGGGGTACATGTTCCTGCTCTGAACCTGCCCTACATCCCACTGAGATGCAACAGCTGTTACTGGACTTTACAGATGAGGAAACCGAGGCCCAGAGCTGCTCCATTAACTTCCAGTCGCACAAAGCAGTCGGGTTCCACAGGCTAAACTCTTGCCTGTGACTCTCTACTGCCTCTCAGCTTTCTAGGACAATCATGAGACTAAATCAGACACTGATGCCAGACTCTCAGCCACATGCCTGGTTTCCAGCAAGTGCCCCATGGGTGGGAGATGTTATTAGAGAAGACTTCTGGGCCCAGGTTTGAGGGGGTGAAGAGAGGGAGGTGGGCATGGGTGGTGCTTTCTAGGAGGGCCCATTCAAGGAAGGCCAGAAGTACCCTGGGGAGGGTCCCGGGGGTACCTCCACCTTGGAACAAGGGCAGAGATCCAATTTAGGAGCAAAAAAAAACCTGGAGATGCCTCTGCAGAGGAGTTCTGAAGTTCTGTTCATTCTGGAGTCAGAAAAACCTGGATTAAATTCCCAGCCCTGCCCCATTCCACTCTGTGTGATCTTAAGCCGGCGTGTTTCCCTTTCTGAGTCTCTGCACCCTTCTCTATAATGCAGTGGAGGAGGGGGTTAAACACATAACAACAACAACTATTTTTTTGGCCAGGCTGTGAGGCTAGTGGGATCTTAAATTTCCCGGCCTGGGATTGAACCCAGGCTCCGGCAGTGAAAGCACCAAGTCTTAACCACTGGACTTCCAGGGAATTCCTGCAAATAAAAATACTTTAAAAGGTGACAGTGTCAATTTAAGGCTGAATTTCCATGAAAGAGAGGGCAGTGGACCATACCTCCCACCCCATCCAATCCACACACAGCCCAAGACATGGGACATAAAGCACAGTGCTGGAAAGAGCTCCTTTATTGGGGGCAGTGTCCAAGCCGGGTCCATGGGAAGAGGCCAGGCCCAGACCGAGTACCAGGCGGGGGGCCACAGGGATGACGATGAGGCAGAAGGTGGTTGAAGGATGCTCTCATCTGCACGAACCAGGCCCAGGACAAGAAGGGATGTCAACTATGGGGCTCTGAGTCTGCTCAGTGTCCACAGGGGCCACAATTTGGTGACCAAAGTTTTTCCCACCCTGAGTGCCCTTAAGGAAGCCAAGAGCGGGCAGCCTCTTCATTCTCTTTCCCCTGATTGTGGAATCTGGGCCTGAAGGGGGTCAGATTCTGCAGAGGCCAGACAAAGAAGGCACTCAGGGTGGTGGTCCCACCTCAGCTGGGCTGAGGACCCCCCCTGCACCCCGCAGAGAGCAGGCAGCGGGCAGAAGAGCAAACACTTTAATGGAGGTTGCAGCGATCCACCCCACAGCACACTTGGGGGCCAGAGCACACGGGAGCCTCAGAGCAGCTCCCCTTCTCAGAGGAAAACCAAACCACACACGTGGCCTGGGCTCCTGCCCGCAGCCACAGAGCTGCAGGCGGAAGGCGGCCTGGGCTGTCACCTACTGGTTCTCCTCCCTGCTGACAGCATGAGGGGACAAAGACAGAGGGGCTCAGCTGGGCTCTCAGACGCCGCGCCCGGGCCGAGTCCCACATGAGCCAACACCCAGCCGAGAGAACCCCACAACTGGAGTGGGGAGACGTGGTGCGACCTACATGGAGGAGGCCAAGAGGGCCTCAGGGCCCCTGAGGCTGCCCCATGCAGGAGACGGCACACGGGCAGTGAGGGCCACCTGAGGGGCCACAGGGAAGCAGGTGCAGGGGGTCGGTGGGCCAGGTACTCACAGTGTCTGGTAGGTGCTGTCCTTGGCCTTGAGGAAGCGCAAGACGAAGAAGGCCACCGCCTGCAGACTCAGCACCATCACCACGCCTCCGATGAAGCTGGCCCCGTCAAAGCCGGGGCTGTGGGCCTCAGGGACCAAGGGGCTCTCTGCAGGGTGGAGGCCACAGCAGGCCACTGTAGGCCAGGGGCCCAGCCCCACCCCAAAACCCGGCACAGGTCATCTGGGAGGCCCCCAGTCCTCATTAGGGGAGCCTTGGACAGAGGGCTCAGAAGTTCCACCCAGATTCTACGGGTGGCTGGAAAGTGCCTGGAAGGACGGATAGCATCCGGCCCTGGCTCCGCTCCTGAGTTGCTCTGTGGCTTGATGCCTCTCACACCCTTTCTGGGCTTCCTGACTACAGGTCCCAGATGGTGAGTGAGCTCCCTGCCTGCCTCCCTCTTCCACCAGGACCCCACAGGGTGATGATGGACCCAGAACTTGGGCGTCCACACCGCTTTCAGCTCACAGTCCCTCTCCGCCTTGGGTCTTGAGCTTCGAAGCCCAGGTGTAGATGCCGTGGTCTCCTTTCAGGACTCCCAAGTCCCGAGACCCTGGAGTCACCCAGGGTCCAGAGAGAGGGAAGGAGGAGAGGAAGACGTGGCGGCCCACCCTCGACCAAGGGGATAAATGAAGACTCGATGACATGTGTCGGAGGGACTAACCAGGCTCTGAATGCCAGGCTTGACAGTCACCTCTCCGTTAGGGCAGAGCCAGACTTACATGGCATCCCCGACCCTTTCCCCCACCCCCGCCTCAGGGCCCACAGTTGCCAGGACATCTAGGTGGCTCCCAGCTGTGCCACGTTAGCCATCCACTCCCACCAGGGATTTGATTTCAGGCCCTGGGCCAGGTGCCCAGAGCAGGGCAGGACTGGTGGTAGAAGAGCATTCTAGGGCAGTGAGAGGGGCCCAGTTGGGTGCTGGATCCACTTCCCAGAGGCTGGATCCCACTTCCCCAGAAGGGGAATCTGAGAATGTGAAGGGTGGTCCCAGCAGCAGCTCAGGGAGCCCCAGAGAAGGGGACTAGGGAAAGAGGAGCAGAAGAAGGAAGAAATAAGCTGCACAAGACCCAGCTGGGGCTCAAGCTGGAGGAGGAGCCATCAATAATTCAGCCCCTGAGATCATGTTTCTGGCTTTAATTAACCAAGAGCCTCTTCAGCCATCCTTGCCAAGCCTGCTGACCTCCAGACCCTGAGGGGCAGTGGGAACCAAAGGGTGGGGTTCTTGCCTCTGTTCGGCTGGGACCCTGCTTTGTGACCCTCTCTGGGCCTGGAGGTTGCAGTAGGTAGTCACTGAGAACATCTCCTTGGCAACCTGACATACACCCTCAGCACCAAGCAGGTCCTGAGGGGGGCCATCCTGAGTTCTCAGAACCGGGGTTGGGGAAAAGGGATGGGAACCATCATTTCTTGATCACCTTCTATACATTGGAAACTGAATGAGGTGCTATACACCCTCTCATAAAATCCTCACTTTGTGAGATATTCTTCAACCCATTTTACAGATGTTGGACACAGGCTCAGAGGGAGAAATCACAGGGTTGAGGTCACAGAGCACGTCAGTGCCTGACCCCAGCTGTTTTTCCATGCACCTCTTATCCTTCCATTACCCCAGATAGTACCTACCTGTTGTGACTGTCTTCGGTTCATGAGTTGGGTGATGGTGCACAGCTGAAGAGACAGGAAATCCATAATTAAACCAGACCCCTGCCACTTCCCATCAAGACCCCATCTCAGGCCCACCTGGCACACTCTTAAGCCTTAGTTTATACAGTTCCTTCCACCAGCGGAGCCCTCTCTCTCCATCTCTACGTTAATCATCATCTGTGACGCTGCCTCCTTCAGGAAGCCCTCCCCCCATTCCCTTATGAGCTTCCAAAGTCCTCACTGTGGTTTAAAATAGAAGAGCTAGTTCCTCCATTTCCTCTGCATGCTTGTCCTAGATCCTCTAGCTGCACCAATTTTCAGAGGAGGAAACGGGCCAGAGAGGGGAAGCGACATCTCAGTGAGCTAAAGGCAGAACTGACGCTGGACCCAGTGCTTGTGGGCACAGTCTTCTCTCGGGGAGAGGCCGATTCCCTACTGGAGGCGGGCTCTGGCTGAGGACACCTCCGCCCCCTCCCCGCAGCTTGACTTAGGCCAGAGGGAGCCCCCTTACCTGGACATGACTCTGAGCGGTTGTAGATGGAGCAACCTTCCTTGACCACCTCTGATTGAGCCACGCAGTGTCCTGATGGGAGAAGGAGCAGGGAAGCGGTTTAGGGAGTGGGGCCAAGGCTCTGATGTTCAGAAATGGGGGCACTAACCTTGGGGAGGGCCTAACTCCATACCTGGCTCCTCTGGCCGACACTGCTCCCACACACAGCTGGAGAGGTTGTGTGCTCGGTTCCCCTCCACACAATGTTCACAGGGCTTCAGCTGTTTGCAGGCCACTCGGACAGCTGGCCAGATGTTCACACGGAGCAGGGCTCCCCGCCCAAAGCCTCGAGCACCTTTACCTGGGCGTGAGGTGGGTGCAACACTTGGAACCCAAGCTACCGTTCCCCTTCCCCACTACTACGGATCTCACCCCCCTGCACACATACACTCACCTGGATCCCCTAAGCCCCACCGCACGCCTGGAGTTTCCACAAACACATGGGCACACACGCCTAGAAGCTCCCTGACATTCACCAGAGCACCCTCCCTTTGCATATATCAGGAGCCACCCCCATCCCATTCACCTGGGGCCGCTTCACTTCCCTACACCTGAAGTTGCCTCACACCCGGAGCCTTATATACGGCTCCACAGACAGTCGGAGCCTCCTTCTACCCACCCCAGGAGCCCCGCACACAAGTGAGAAGTCCCCTCCCGCGCCCCCTCCCCAAGCCCAGACTGCTCCTGGCAAGCAGTTGGGTGAAGGGCACGCGTTACCAGCCACAGCAAGCTGGGCACACAGGAGGAGGCAGCAGCAGCCGCCACAGAGCGCAGCCCGTAAGGCGCGGGGTCCCGGCGCGGCCATGGGCTCGGAGGCGGGGCCTGGGGGGGTTGTCGGGGTCGGCGGAGAGCGGGTGTGGCGTGGCCCCTCTGGATTCGGCTCCGCCGGGGTGTAGGTAATGAGACCAGGGCAACCTGCGCTAGGGTAGGTGGGCGTGGCCCAGACAGGGCGGGGCTAGTGACGCGAGTGAGAGGGCGTGGCTTTGTTGTCTGGGGCGGGGTCCGATGGGGCGTGGTTTGTGGGGGTCTGGGGCGGGGCTCTGGCAAAAAAGACGGAGTCCAGAACTATTCCGAGTACGCGACCAGGTCCCTGGATGTCCCCTTCCCTCGCTGGATCATGAACACTCTGTTGCGTTATTATCCCTACTTCACAGGTGAGGAAACTGAGGCTCAGAAAAGGTGTGTGACTAGTCGGAGGTCAAAATTCTCCAAGCCAGGCTTGAACAGTACGTGAACTGTGAACTTCCAGATGTTCAAGCTGGATTTAGAAAAGGCAGAGGAACCAGAGATCAAATTGCCAACATCCGTTGGATCATCGAAAAAGCAAGAGAGTTCCAGAAAAGCATCTACTTCTGCTTTATTGACTATGCCAAAGCCTTTGTGTGGATCACAACAAACTGTGGAAAATTTTTCAAGAGATGGGGATACCAGACCACCTGACCTGTCTCCCAAGAAATCTGTATGCAGGTCAAGAAGCAATCGTTAGAACTGGACATGGAACAATAGACTGGTTCCAAATTGGGAAGGAGTATGTCAAGGCTGTATATTGTCACCCTGCTTATTTAACTTATATGCAGAGCACATCATGAGAAATGCTGGGCTGGATGAAGCACAAGCTGGAATCAATATTGATGGGAGAAATATCAATAACCTCAGATACACAGATGACACCACCCTTATAGCAGAAAGTGAAGAACTAAAAAGGTCTTGATGAAAGTGAAAGAGGAGAGTGAAAAAGTTGGCTTAAAGCTCCATACTCAGAAAACTAAGATCATGGCATCCAGTCCCATCACTTCATGGCAAATAGATGGAGAAACAGTGGAAACAGTGGCAAACTATTTTTCTGGGCTCCAACATCACTGCAGATGGTGACTGCAGCCATGAGATTAAAAGACACTTGCTCCTTGGAAGAAAAGTTATGACCAACCTAGACAGCATATTAAAAAGCAGAGACATTACTTTACTGACAAAGGTCTGTCTAGTCAAAGCTATGGTTTTTCCAGTAGTCATGAGAGTTGGACTATAAAGAAAGCTGAGTGCTGAAGAACTGATGCTTTTGAACTGTGGTGTTGGAGAGGACTCTTGAGAGTCCCTTGGACTGCAAGGAGATCCAACCAGTCCATCCTAAAGGAAATCAATCCTGAATAGTCATTGGAAGGACTGTTGCTGAAGCTCAAACTCCAACACTTTGGCCACCTGATGGGAAGAACTGACTCCTTGGAAAAGACCTTGATACTGGGAAAGATTGAAGGCCGGAGGAGAAGGGGCTGACAGAGCATTGGATGGTTGGATGGCATCTCCGATTCTATGGACATGAGTTTGAGTAAGCTCCAGGGGTTGGTGATGGACAGGAAGCCTGGTGTGCTGTAGTCCATGGGGTCACAAAGAGTCAGACACAACTGAGCAACTGAACTGAACTGAGTCAGAGGTCACAGAGTTAGTGGCAAAATCTAGATTTGAAGAGAGGTAAATTTCCTGATTTCTGAGGTTCTGTAGAGTTCATCCTTTAACCAGGAGGGAAGAACAGGCCCCCAGACTCTGGCAGCCTGTATCGCTTCACCTGTTGCATCTTCTTCTCTTCTGCCCCTCAATACACTGCATCTATCTCTGACCCACCACACACTTTGGCCAAGCCAGCCATCTCACTGGTACTGGGATAAGTGGTCTTTCTGCAACCTTCCCCTCTCCCTCTTCTGGCTTTTCTCCCTCTGCAGCCACTTCTCAGGTCCCTTAGAAGACAGCTCCTCTTCCACTCTGCCCCATCCTCCATTCTTCCCTTTCCCCTCCCCACCTCTCCCCTCTCCTCCCCTCTCCCTTCTCTACTTCTCCTTTTCTTCTTTCTCCCTCTTCATCGCTGCTGGCCCAGTTCAGTCCTGAGCCCTATTCCTCTCCTCTTCTGGGTCATCTCAGTCAACAAGTACCATATCTCTATCTCCAGCCCAATGCTCGCTCCCCAGCTGCCACACCTGTAATAATATATCGTTAGGTGGTTCAGTGGTAAAGAATCTGCCTGCAATGTAGGAGATCCAGGTTCGATCCCTGGGTCAGAAAGATCCCCTGGAGAAGGAAATGGCAACCCACTCCAGTATTCCTGCCAGGATAAATCCCATGGACAGAGGAGCCTGGCAGGCTACAGTCTGTGGGGTCTCAAAGAGTCAGACATGACTTAGGGACTGAACAGCAACAAAGCAACTATTAATGACTTACTACTAGCGGAATTTACATTCTACTAAGCAGAAAAGACTCTGATGCTGGGAGGGATTGGGGGCAGGAGGAGAAGGGGACAACAGAGGATGAGATGTCTGGATGGCATCACTGACTCGATGGACGTGAGTCTGAGTGAACTCCACGAGTTGGTAATGGACAGGGAGGCCTGGCATGCTGCGATTCATGGGGTAGCAAAGAGTCGGACACAACTGAGCGACTGAACTGAACTGAACTGAACTGAAGCGGCTTAACTTATCAGGTCTTTTCTGATGTCCACAACTACCCTCTAAACATGGGTTTTGTAATCTCCCATTTGCAGGCCTCTGGTAAAATCACTTTCCCAGGGGCACACAGTTATAATGGAGGGGGTCAGGATGTGGACCAGGATCTAGTGAGGCCAGAGGCTACTCTGCCCTCCACTGTGCCTCCTGAGGGTTCATCTGCTTCTAGGGCATCTCCACTTGAGTTTGTGCCTCAGGCCCTGGAAATTGCCCAGTCCCTCTTTTCCCCTCAGGGAGGCTCCTTTCATCTTACCAGGCAGCTGATTGGAAACCCTGGTCTCATCCTCACCCCCTCCCTCTGTCTTGCCCCCAGACTAAAGTCCTGCAAATCCTGCTCCTGGGTCCTGCTCCCTCAGCTTTCCTTTGCTGATCTCACACTTCCTCTCAGTCTCCAGGCCTCTCCCCAGCTCACCCCTCACAGTGCAGAGCTGTCCTGAAAACGTGGATTTGACCATGAAACAAATTTCAACTCAACTTGGCTTTCACAGCCCTTTGATTCCTAGCTCTGGAAGCCTCAGAAGTCTTGTGCTCACCCCAACATCTTACCCTCTGAGAAAATAGAATAGCTTTCCCCCTAGCATGCATCATTTGTACCTCCTTGCCTTCATCTGGTAGTGGTTTTCTCTCTTGGAGGGTCCTCCTCCTCTCCAGACTACATGTGTCTGGCAAACTAATCCTTCATGACAACACTAAATGGCCACCGCCTGCAGGAAGCCCTCGGTGACTGTCACGGAGCAAGGCTGAACTGCTGTGGCACTTGTCCCAGCTGGAAGATCCGAACCCATCTGTCCTCCTGCACCCAAGGCCTCACCAATCTCTTGCCTTGGTGACTGCAGTGGCCTCCTGGTAGGGCTTCTGCTTCTGCCATAGTCTGTTCTCAACTCAGCAGCCAGAGCAATCCTTTGAAAATGTGAATCAAATCATATTATTCCATGTTTAAGCTCACCGATGGCTTCCATCTAACCACTTTCCAAGACTTACATGATCTTTCCCCGGCCTGCCTCTCTGAGCTCAACTCCTACCTCTCCCCTTGGCTCCTTTGGTCCAGACACACTAGCTTCTTCTCTGTCCCTCAAACAATCAACCCTTTCCTCATAAGACTTTCAGTTCAGTTCAGTCACTCAATCATGTCTGACGCTTTGTGACCCAATGGACTGAAGCAAGCCAGGCTTCCCTGTCCATCACCAACTCCCAGAGCTTGCTCAAACTCATGTCCATCAAGTCAGTGATGCCATCCAACCATCTCATCCTCTGTCGTCCCCTTTTCCTCCCACCTTCAATCTTTCCCAGCATCAAGGTCTTTTCCAAGGTGTCAGTTCTTTGCATCAGGTGGCCAAAGTACTGGAGTTTCAGCTTCAGCATCAGTGCTTCCAATGAACATCCAGGACTGATCTCCTTTAGGATGGACTGGTTGGATCTCTTTGCAGTCCAAGGACTCTCACGCGTCTTCTCCAATACTACAGTTCAAAAGCATCAATTCTTCTCCGCTCAGCTTTCTTTATAGTCCAACTCTCACATCCATACACGACTACTGGAAAAACCATAGCCTTGACTAGATGGACCTTTGTTGACAAAGTAATGTCTCTGCTTTTTAATATGATGTCTAGGTTGGTCATAACTTTTCTTCCAAGGAGCAAGTATCTTTTAATTTCATGGCTGCAGTCACCATCTGCAGTGATTTTGGAGTCCAGGAAAATAAAGTCTGTTACTATTTCCATTGTTTCCCCATCTATTTGCCATGAGTGATGGGATTGGATACCATGATTTTAGTTTTTTGAATGTTGAGTTTCAAGCCAAGTTTTTCACTCTCTTTCACTTTCATCAAGAGGCTGTTTAGTTCTTCTTCACTTTCTGCCATAAGGGTGGTGTCATCTGCGTATCTGAGGTTATTGATATTTCTCCCAGCAATGTTGATTCCAGCTTGTGCTTCATCCAACCTGGTATTTCGCATGATGTACTCTGTATATAAGTTAAATGAGCAGGGTGATAATATACAGCCTTTACATACTTCTTTCCCAATTTGGAACCAGTCTGTCGTTCCATGTCCGGTTCTAACGATTGCTTCTTGATCTGCATACAGATTTCTCAGGAGGCAGGTCAGGTGGTCTGGTATCCTCATCTCTTGAAGAATTTTCCACAGTTTGTTGTGATCTACACAGTCAAAGGCTTTGGTGTAGTCAATAAAGCAGAAGTAGATGTGTTTCTGGAATTCTCTTGCTTTTTTGATGATCCAACAGATGGCAGTTTGATCTCTGGTTCATCTGCCTTTTCTAAATCCAGCTTGAACATCTGGAAGTTCACAGTTCATGTACTGTTGAAGCCTGGCTTGGAGAAGTTTGAGCATTACTTTGTTAGCGTGTGAGATGAGTGCAATTGTCCAGTAGTTTGAACATTCTTTGGCATTGCTCTTCTTTGGGATTGGAATGAAAATTGACCTTCTCCACTCCTGTGGCCACTGCTGAGTTTTCCAAATTTGCTGGCACATTAAGTGCAGCACTTTCACAGCAGCATCTCTTCAGATTTGAAAGACTTTGCACCTGCTCTACTCTCTTTGAAACTCTTCTATTCTCTTTTCAATTGACTTGCCCCTGACCTCCCTACTAAAAACAGGTCTCCTGGTTATTCTACATCATGATGTCTCCTTTTCCCTTCAGAACATGTATCAGCTATGTACTTAATTACTCAGTTGTTTCCTAGTCTATAAATAAGTTCCAGGAAGGCAGAAACCATGTTTGCCTTCATCTACAGTTAACTCCCTGCACCCATAAAAGCTAAGCAGGTGCTTATTAAATAACCACACTGTACCATGTTGTGACTGTGTACATGTTTGCCTGTCTCACTGGCCTGTGAGACCCTCAAGGGTTCCCTACTTAATATCATATTAAGTGTTTATTTGTAGATTGTCCATTTCCCCATTAGAATGGAAACACCATGAAGAGGAGATATCTGTTCATTGCTATATTCTGTGCCTAGAACTATGCCTGGCAAATAGTAAATAAACTCGATAAATATTTACTGAATGTTGAAAATGCAGGGATATGGCCACATCGTCTCTGTCTGTAGCACCCTCTCAAACCCAAGCCCAGGGGAAGTGTCAGTGAATATTGGCTGAATGAATGGGTCTGTGCTAAGAATGTGTACACTGATGATGGCCAGATTCTTGGAGCTTGGACAGGGGGCTTCTGTCTGTGTCTCTCTCACACACTTCCCTCCAGAGTCTAGGCCCACAGGGTTGGTAGAGGGAAAGAAAGGAAGAAGTGTAACCTGGAGGTGAGTGCTCACAGCCATCTGGTGGTCACCTGGGGAACTACAAGTATTGTCCACCTTAGTCAAATTTCACCCCCAGCCCCTTTTGGGGAGAGAGCTAGGCTAGAATGAAGGCACACTGGATTTGGTTCCAAATAGAGTGGCTTCAGATCCCAGCTCTGCCATTGACAGTGTGATTTGGGCAAGTCGTCTGGCTTCTCTGGGCTTCACCTATGAGATAGGGGTGTAGGATTATGGTACGTACTGGGCTCTGGTCTGGCACCTGGTAGGTGGGAAGGGCTGGAGGGGGAAGTCAGTGACGAGCAGAATTAAGGAGACAGGGAAGTGGGCCTGAGGATGAGAGAAGAGAAAGGGTTGCCTTTTCCTCTAGATAGCAGATCTCTGGGGAACAGACCTGGTTGGCAATGATGGCCTCAATTGTCCTGTTGACATGGGGCAGTTTTGGAGCACGAGAGAGTGTACTCACATGAAAATCCATAGCTTAAGACTTCCCTGGCAGTCCAGTGGTTAAGACTCTGTGTTTCCACTACAGGGGACGCAGGTTCAGTCCCTGGTCGGGGAACTGAGATCCTACGTGCTGCATGGCACAGCCAAAAACCCAAAACAAGCAAAAAAGAAACTCCACAGCCTCACTTGAGTCTCTTAGGTCTCCAGGGTTCCTCATGGTTAGAAATATCACTCCACTCTTTTCCTCTTTGGCTCGCTGAGGATCGCCTCCATCATGAACCAACACCATGATTCTCTGGATCAGGAAATTCTGACCAACCAGCTACTTCAGGGGAAAGGTGGTCACTGATGTTCTTCACCCTGGAAGGGCAACCGTATCCAAGACAGAAATTTGGGGAAAACTAGCCAAAGTATGGAGAAGGCAATGGCACCCCACTCCAGTACTCTTGCCTGGAAAATCCCATGGACGGAGGAGCCTGGTAGGCTGCAGTCCATGGGGTTGCTAAGAGTCAGACACGACTGAGCAACTTCACTTTCACTTTTCACTTTCATGCATTGGAGAAGGAAATGGCAACCCACTCCAGTGTTCTTGCCTGGAGAATCCCAGGGATGGGGGAGCCTGGTGGGCTGCCATCTATGGGGTTGCACAGAGTCGGACACGACTGAAGCGACTTAGCAGCAGCAGCAGCAGCAGCCAAAGTATACAAGACCACACCAGATGTCATCTTTATATTTGGAGTCAGAACCCATTTTTGTGGTGACAACTGGCTTGGATGTGATTTATGATTCCTTGGGTTATGCAAAGAAAAATAAACCAACACCACCTTGCAAGACATGGGCTGCCCGAGAAGAAAAAGAACTGAAGGACAGAATGAAGGAGCTTGGGGGATCACAAAGACCAATGTAGGTGCTGGCAGAAGGAAGGATTAAAGATCCTGCAGTGACTTTATTTGTGGTGATTGTACAGATGTTTCATGAGAGGATTAATAAACTATGCAAAATAAAAAAAGACCACTGCCACTCAAAAGAGAAGATGGTCTCTCATACATCTCCCCTCTCTATTTGTGTGTGTGTGTGTGTGTGTGAGCCACATGGCTTGCAGGATCTTAGTTCCCTGACCAGGAATCGAACTTATGCCCCCTGCAGTGGAAATGTGGAGTCCTAACCACTGGACCACAAAGGGATTCCCTCTCATACACCGTCTCATGCCAACCTCCCAGCAGCCTCTCTGAGACCAATTGGACAGTTGTTGGGACCTGGCTCTGACAGGGGAGAAAGTGAACATCTGGGTTCCTGGGGGCAGATGTCCTTATATTCTCTTTGATGCCCCACTTTCCTCGACACTGTGCATATTACTACTCCCTCCGTGTTTTCCTTCCCTTTCTTGGATGTTGCTTTTTGTCCAGTCATCCAGTCAGCAAGTATTTATTGAACACTTCCTGCATGCCAGGCTTTGTTCTCCAGCACAGACCAGAACAAAGTCTGTACCCTCGTGGAGCTTTTATATCCTGGTGGGGCTGACATGTCTTTTCTCTTAAAACAATAAATTTATAATTTCAGGAGTGCTAAGTGCTCTAAAAAATGATAAATCAAGGAAAGCACAGAGAGAATGATGGAAGCGGGAGTGGTCGTCTAGGGTAGATGTTGGGAAAGCCTGCTCTAGAAGATATTGACTTGGCCACAGAGGCTCTCGAATGGAGTAAAGGGGTTCTGGGCAGAGGGAAGAGCCAGGCAAAGCCCAGGAGCAGGAAGCTTCTTTCCCACAGTCTGTACTCTCACTGGTGGGTTTCCCTGAAGCTCCTCCTCTCTGCTCCCTCGCCGCACACCCAAGCCTCCCGGGTGTCCTCCTGCAGCCAGCACAGCCAGTGCTGACAATGTGCCAGGCCCCTCCCAACAATCCCATGCAGAAGATACTAACGTGGTCTTTTTCTTAACTTTTATTTATTTGGCTGTGCTGGGTCTTGTTAGTTGCGGCATGCAAACTCTTTAGTTGCAGCACGTGGGATCTAGTTCACCTGACCAGGGATCAAACCCCAACCCTCTGCATTGGCTATGCAGCATCTTAGCCACTGGACCAATTGGGAAGTCCCTGTCTCTAGAGAAAACAGGCCCAAAGAGCCTAAGATATTCACCCAATCTAACTGCTGACCACACCACCTGCTAACCACCCCAAACTCACCATGTCCAACCTGAAGTACAGTATCTTCCCCAGCCCTGACCTCCCCATGTACCCTGCCACTGGCCTGCCCCCTCCTTCTCCCTGTGACACTTCAGTGGTTCTGTGCTGGGAGGATAAGTGGTGGGGCCTGGGATCTGGGCCCTCACCTGGTCCCTGCCCCCCAGCCCCATCCCACAGGCCTGGTTGATTCCAATGAGGATCAGAGCTCGAGTTGGAGGGTGGAGGAGGCAGCTATTTTCCCTTCCCCAGAACTGGCCATATCTGTGGCATCTGGAGAAGTCAGCTGGGAGAGGTTCCCTGGGAACAGGAAGAGGTGGGGAAGGGGGAGTTCCTTCTCTGTGCCCTGACCTGCCAGGGTGCCTAAGATGGGAGGCTGAGAGGGGCCCGCCCTGGGGACTGAGCTGATGGCTTTCTGCTTCCAAGTTCTTCCCGGCTCCCCCACTCCTGCTGCTTCGGGGAAGTGACCCCCACCCCCACCACCACCCCGCTGGCTTTCCAGATCCTTGAATAAATAATTCAAGTTTTGAAATCTTGCCAGGCCCACCCCTCCCTGTGCAGTGAGGGCGCTATTGGGCTGACATGATTGACGTCGCCCGGTTCCTTCTGCCAGCCCCAGCATCACGAGGGCTGGCCCGGTCACTGTCAGTCCAGACCCTTTACCCTGTCCCACTCACCTGGGGGCCCACAGTCACCTGGTATCTTCATTCCAGGACCCTGTGACCCTCATCACAGCCTGGTCACTTCAGCACTTGTGACAGGGTCACGGTGACCTGAAGAACTATCACCCAGCCCCTCCACCTTCCCTTTCTTTCGCCACCACCTCATCCCTGAACCCCATCATGGCCCAGAGTCACCCTGACACTGCTATGGTTGCCCTAGGGGCTTCTTCTCTACCTCAGCGTCGTACTGCCACCATCCCCCCAAGATCCTGTCACCACGCTCATACCGTCACTTCCACCCACCTCCCTGCTCCCTCGTGCTCCTGTCACCATCACCTCAGGGCCCCATCGTCTTGGCAACCCCTGTCATCCTCACTGGGGACTGGGACGCTCATTCAGCCCCCATCACTCGGTCTCCGTCACCTGAATTCCGTCAGCCTGTCTCTGCCACCCGAGGGTCCCATCACCTCCATAAACTCTCCGGGGCCCCTTTCCTCCTCTCCCTCTAACACATGCCCCCCGCCACCTTCCTGAGACTTCAAGGGCTCTCGCACCAGCGACCCCGAAACCCCCGGCCCGTAGAGGGCGCAGCGTCAAGGACAGCGCGGGCCGACTCAGAAGGGGGCGGAGCCGCAGCCACGGTCGCTTTTTATGAATGGGGGAGCGGGCGGCACGAGGCCTCATTACTATGCCGAGCGGCGCGCGCTGCGCCCCAGCGCGACGCACCCATTGGCCAGCCGGGCCACTGACGTCACCAAAGCGGTGGTCGGGGGCGGGGCGGGGCGGGGTGACTCACGCCGCTTCTCCCGCGGCCGCGGGGGCTTCTCGGGGTCCTCACACACCCTGCGCAGCCCGGACCCGAGTTCAGCCTTCCCGCGGCCCGGCCGCGCCCGGTTCCGAGAGGTGAGTAGCGGGCCCCGGCCTGGGTACCAGGCATCCGAGAGGGCACGCAGGATGCTGGGGCGCTGGGCAAGCGGTCAAGCTCCCAGCGGTTGATTGGGGTCGGAGGTTGAGACCAGGAACCCTGAGTCTGGGCTCACAGGAAGGGACCCAGGGTCTGGGTGATAAGAGCTGTCAGCTGGGTAGCCCGGCGTGGGGTGAGCACTCCTGCAAGGACCCGAGGCCCTGAAGGGACTGATGGTCATCTGAGTTTGGGCCGGCAGGAGGCGTCTGGGCCAGGACCCAGGCGTCCGAGCAGGAGGAGGTGTCCGACTTAGAAATCCAGACGTCCGGACAGGAGGCGGAGTCAGGCCCAAGATCCAGGTGTCCAAGCAGAGGGAGGGATCTGACTACAGGATCCTGGCTTCCAGCAGGGGGTGTCTGTCCCAAAGACCCAGAGGTTCAGGCAGAAAGAGGGGTCCAGCTGGGGGGCAGAAGTCTGGCCGAGTGTGTGTTGGGGGGCTGAGGTCCCAGATGTTGTTACCCCAGGAGTGCAGGGTGGGGGCTGGCGGGAGCTTCACGAGCATTCTCTGGGGGCGGAGTCTGGGGCTGGCCATACTGAGAATCGTGAGGGGTCTGGTGAGCCTCAGAAACTGAGCGTCATCCTCCCTGGTGGGGAGGGAGCAGAGCTGCTGTCAGTCTTGAGATGTCCCCTCCCCCGGTCCTGGGCCTTTCCCAGCTTCTCCGGGATCCTATGGGCCTCTATCCACTTATGGTAGTCCTTGATCTTGTCCTCCTCAGTCACACAAGTGGGAGAAAGAGACCTGCAGGACTCAGTGAGTTAGAAGGGAGAGGGGAGCGACCCACCACAGGGATCACCAGACCCCTGCTGGCCTAGGGGCATAGGCGAAGACAAGGGTATCCTGGAAGGAGCTTCAGGGCATGGGAGGGGGTGGGCAACCTGGGACCCAGCCAGGTATCCTGAGGAGAGACCCCCACTGCTTCCAGACCCCTCCACCCAGCACCCAGCCCTGCCAGCTTCTCACAGGGCCTTTCTCCTACAGGTACCATGATGTGGGGTGCAGGCAGCCCCCTGGCCTGGCTCTCTGCTGGCCCCGGAAACGTGAACATGAGCAGCATGGGGTCCACAGAGGGGCCCACAGGCCCTGCCACACCACTGCCCTCCCCCACGGCCTGGGACGTAGTACTGTGCATCTCAGGCACACTGGTGTCCTGTGAGAACGCGCTGGTGGTGGCCATCATCGTGGGCACTCCCGCCTTCCGTGCCCCCATGTTCCTGCTAGTGGGCAGCCTGGCTGTGGCAGACCTGCTGGCAGGCCTGGGCCTGGTCATGCACTTTGCTGCTGTCTTCTGCATTGGCTCAGCAGTGATGAGCCTGGTGCTGGTTGGCGTGCTGGCCATGGCCTTTACTGCCAGCATCGGCAGCCTACTGGCCATCACCGTTGATCGCTACCTTTCTCTGTACAATGCGCTCACCTACTACTCAGAGACAACAGTGACGCGGACCTATGTGATGCTGGCCCTAGTGTGGGGGGGCGCGCTGGGCCTGGGGCTGCTGCCTGTGCTGGCCTGGAACTGCCTGGATGCCCGGGCCACATGCGGCGTGGTCTATCCGCTCTCCAAGAACCATCTGGTGGTCCTGGCCGTTGCCTTCTTCATGGTGTTTGGCATCATGCTGCAGCTGTATGCCCAGATCTGTCGCATTGTCTGCCGCCACGCCCAGCAGATTGCCCTCCAGCGGCACCTGCTGCCTGCCTCCCACTACGTGGCCACCCGAAAGGGCATAGCCACCCTGGCCGTGGTGCTTGGCGCCTTTGCCGCCTGCTGGCTGCCCTTCACCGTCTACTGCCTGTTGGGCGATGCCCACTCCCCACCCCTCTACACCTATCTCACCCTGCTCCCTGCCACCTACAACTCCATGATCAACCCCATCATCTACGCCTTCCGCAACCAGGACGTGCAGAAGGTGCTGTGGGCTGTCTGCTGCTGCTGTTCCTCTTCCAAGACGCTCTTCCGATCCCGCTCCCCCAGTGATGTCTAGTCTCATCCTGGTGACCCTCCAGCCCTGATCACTACAGAATTCCAGAGTGTTAGGTCCTCCAGGGCTTTGTTCCAACCCCCAGCTCCACACCCCAAGACCCAGCTGGTTCTGGAGTTCTAGGACTTTGGGTGTTTCACAGGATTCTGTTCAGATCCCTGCAGGGCCCAGCTGGCTCCATGGTTCTAGAATGTTCCTGTGGTCAGGGTTCCAACTCAGAAATGTCCCACAGCCCAGATGGGCTTGGAGTTCCAGTAGGCTGCTGGGTGTTTCACAGTGCCATTCCAAGTCCCTGACCTTCCCCCTGCCTTGACCTTGACCATGTCACTTTACTTTTGGGTTTCTGAGCTAAAGAGTCAGAGAGGTTAGTTACTCCGTTGCCTAGATAAGAGAAAGATTTATCTGTATATATGTGCACATACAAAGAGAATATCTATTTATTATTTATTTATGAATTTATTTATGGGTGTTAAGGGGAAAAAAAGAGACCCACACCTTGAAATCCAGGCCATACCAGGGTACTCCCAGTCCCCAACACCCTCATTTCTGACCTCAGTTCCTAGAGGGGGAAAGGGGAGAGAGAGAAACCACGTATTTTGTTATTATTTTTGCTTACTTTTTATCGAAGAGATCATAGAAACCAGAGCCTTCTCCCCAGGCCCGCCCCCCTCGGGTTTGCAGGGGGAACACACCAGCCTCTGGTTTTTTATTTTTTTAAGAAGCCATCACCTGAGAAACCGAGAATTCCTCTGCTCTGGGGGCCGACTGCCCTCTGGTGGCCGTTTTTGGGGAACTGCAGCCGGGTCGGCCGTCGGAACCAGGCCAAGCAACCCCAGCTCCACTCCAGCCTGGTGTCCAGCACCATAGCCAGAGCCTGGGGTCAGGTCTCACCCTGCAGTGCCCTACAGGAGGCAGGGTGCGAGCCAACACCTGAGCCCTCTGCCATCTGGGGTAGGGTCCCCAGTCCCCTATTCCTGTTCCTAACCCAACCCTCAATAAAAAAATGATTTTGTGATAAATAAGATTTGTCTGTGTGTGGAAGGAGTGGTGTGGGGTGTAATGGGTGACAGCCTGGAATGGGAGGATTAGGCCAGGCCTGGGGACCTATGGGAGGATCCAAGAAACTGGAGACCCAGGTGGAGTATGGCTGGCAGGTGACACCTCCCACCCCAGGATGCCAATCTGATGGGTTCCTCTGTTCAGACTCAGGCATCCCCAAACAAGAACCCCACCTCCACCGAGACTAGAACTCCTGGTGCTAGAGCCCCTTGGGTTTCAGTTGCTCACATCTTGCCTACATTAGCTTTAGTTTGGGGTTTGGGCATGAAGAATGTGCTCAAGGCATGTAGGTGTTTCAAACAACAGCAGCCTCTTCCACTCACAGGTGTCTTCTGTGTGCTGGGCACTGCACTAAGCATTTTGCATCCGTCAGCTCACGTTTGCCTAACAAGCACCCCCTGGCACGGGTAAGAACTTCTCATGTTACAGACCAGGAAGCAGGCCAAGGGAGAGTCAGTGGTCAGCTCAAGGTCATACAGCTAGGAAATGGCAGAGCCAGGATTCCAAAGAGGAACATTTGTTTCCAGGCCCTGTGCACTGTCCCCTGGCCGATGCCCCCTCATCTCCTGCCTTCCCAAGCCAAAGGCTTAGGACATTCTGGACCCTGCCTTGTGTCGGGGTTAATTTTCAGAGCCAGTGGCCCCATTTTGGGAGGTGGTTGGATGGGGTCTGTTCACTCAGGAGCTGGAAGGGCTTTTTTTCTATGCAAAGGTGAGTGATAGTAAGAGTGTGTGTGTACCCTTGCGTGCATTTGAGGACAAAATTGGGCAGGACTCTGAATTTCACTGTTTTGGAACCAAAAAGAACTTGTTCACCAGGTACAGGCAGGAGTAGGTTTGGGGTGTGGCTGAAGAGGAAGCTCTGACTACCCCAAACCCACATCTACCCAGATGGGCAAAGCCTGGAGGTGGGGCCCTCAGAGCGCCCCTATTGCACAGATGGGGAGACTGTTTCCACTGGCCAGAGAGCTTTTGCCTGATGTTCATGTCTCCTCCCCAATAGTAGCCACAGGAATCCAAGGGGAGTGGGCATACCAACAGGGTTGGGTCACAGCTGGCGGAGGGCGGGCCTGGGCTGAGCTACACACAGTGCCAATCCAGGCCCAAAGTGGGGAGGCTCCACCAGGTCAGGTTGAGGCTTACCTCCTCTCCCCACCTTCCTGGAAGGTCCCTAGGGAAAAGGTCCTCAGTCAGGAAGCACCTGTCCCATGCCAAACATCTCACACAACATCACCATGGTCCCTTTGGGGGAGGGGGGGGTACTACTGCTTCCCCCATTTTACAGAAGAGAAAGTTGAGGCTCTGAGAGTAATGAATTTTCGTTTATTCATTGCTGTCCCTGTGGGCAGCGTAAATTCTAGCTGGAGGACACAGTAATAAAGAGAGGAACTAAAATATGATAATGTCAGAGTGATATATCCTTAGAATCGAGGCACAGGGAGCACATGTAATCTTTAAATGAGAGTGCCCCTTGGGACTTCCCTGGCAGTCCAGTGGTTAGGGTTCAGCTTATCCACTGCTTCTGGGGACCCGTGTTGGATCCCTGGTCGGAGAACTAAGATACTGCAAGTGATATGGAGTGGCCCAAAAGTAAAAAAAAGATACGGATGCCCTCAAAATCCTCACTGAAGGTGACATTTGATTTGCCTAAAGTCACACAGTTAAGAGCTGAGCTGACCTGAGGGTTGAACCAGGTCCTTGTGACTCCCAATCTGTTTCTTTTCTGGGTGAGGGAATTGGTTTCAGGAGCAGCTCAGAAATAGCAAGCAAGGAAACCAGGGCAGGGAGCCCTGTTCTGGGCTATGGGAAGTTTTGGGGGTCTCCAGGGTACCCCTAGGCCTTTAGGAGGGGCAGTGTAGGAACAGGCCTCCTGTTTGCCTCCGCCACACTCCCAAGGAGCACCCACCAAGGTCCCGCAAGAGCAGGGCCAGGGCCCATCCCACCCTCGGCGGACTTGGCTCTTGGCCCCCTCCCCGCTTCCGGCTCCAGGGCCCAGCAGGGCCAGCCTCACTTCTGGTGGACCCTCACGCTGTGAGTCCTCTTCTGTCTCCGTGCAGCTGTGAGGTGGCGCTCAGGCATTTCTGGAAGCCTGCATCTTCAGTCTCGGCCTTGAGTCCTGGGCCCACACGAGGGTGTCTGAGCCTGTCCCCGGGTTGGGGTCTGTGTGCAAGGTGGGGCCCGCTGGCTTCTCCTTCCCCTGGGATTCTGCAGCTACATCTCAGGTCCTCCCTGTACCCTAAGTCTGTGTTCCCTCCAGGAAGCCTCCCTGGCTCAGCCCTCCTGTGGCTGTGAAGATGAAGTTTACACACCTCGCTACACTTCTCCTTAGTAAATATTTACAGAGAAGTTTTACCTTCCTCATCAGAGTGGGGGCCACTGAAGGTTGTGTCCCAGCTCCAACCGAAGGGCCCTGAGAAAAGGGACATGTCTGGCCCTCAAACTGAAGCCGTCTGTGTCTCTTTCAGGCTCAGACTTCTCAGCCTGGGGCTGCTCATCACGTGTGCATGTATGTGTGTGTGTATGCCTGTGTGTCTGTTTTTCGGGGTGGGGTGTAGCCAAGCCTTCCAGCCTCTCTGCCTTAGCCAGTTGTCCAACTCCATACCTGATCCCCCCAGTGACTGAGGCCCAGGAGGGTGAGCTGGGCAGTTGGGGGGGGGGTCCCTGGCTTGGAGGAGGCAAAGGCTGGGGCCCAGAACCCTGCCTTCCTGCAGGGGTAGGCCTTAGGGTGGGGCTGGGGCCCTTCTCTTCTCCCCTTCTTCCCAGGTCCTGTGGAGGGGGCAGCCCCCACCAGGGCCATGACCGCTTCTCCCTGCAATAAGTGAGGAGACAGCAGCTATTAATATAAGATGAGTTCACGGGCTCACAGCTTCTGCAGGCTGGAAAACAGGCTCCTGGGGCCAGGGGCTGCGGCAAGTCTCGTCTGTCAGATTTTCTCCTGGAGCCTGAAACCTGCCAACCCTGCACCCCGAAACTCCCTACATGCAGAGACATGTGTGCACACAGGCACATAAATGGAGGTCCAGGTTCCTGGCTGTTGAGAGAAGACCCACACATGCATACACATCCAGACACGCACGTATGATCAGTGTGTCTGCACACCAGTATGCGCACCTGTGCACACAGATATATCACATGTACACAGACCATGTCAACCTCAGGTACACATGTTCTCATGCAGAAGCACAAACCTAAATGTATGCACATGCCCCTGCACAAATACGTATGCACACAGACACACAGCCTTGTATATACATGTGTGCACACAGGTCCAGGCATGCTTGCATACCCAGACCCATCTGCACACCACGGCACACCCACATATATACAGACACAAAACTGCCCGTGTGCATACAGATGGCATCAGTCATGTACACACATGTGCATACAGGATTACATTCAAGGACTTGTACATGTACACATATATGTACATGCATGTCTTTTGCACACAGTGTACACACAGTCACACAGGTTCCTCACTGTCAGTGTTCAGCAATCATGAACTCACAGGCAGACCCTTGGTTTCTAGCACCATCCGGCTGGCTCAGCCTCCCCTCCCCCCAGCCTCATGACAGGCAGATCAGGCTCCTGCCAACCCCAATGTCTGCCCTTGGCTTCCCACCCCCCGGGGGTCCCCAGATCCCTGATTAACCCCCTCACTAATTGGCCACCAGCCCCTTGACTTTGCTGCAGGCCTTCTCAGGAGCTGGGAGCGAGAGGCTGCAAATTGGCCAAGCAGGTTGGGTCTGGGGAATAGAATGCGAGGCAGGGCGGGGGTGCTATGAGCTCAGTGCTGAGCTGGAGCCAGGCAGGGTGCCCCTATACCAGGATTGGGGGGGGCACTGGCTTCGTACCCTCGTGGGAGGGCACTTAGGATTCACATGCACCCAGTCACCTGAGCCTTGATTGCACGCACTTTCAAACACACTAGTCATGTGGGTGGACATGCTCCAGCCCACTTCACACAAATGCATGTGAACATTTGCACACACCCACACTCAGGAAAAACCCCATTAATCAAAATCTTACATGTTGATAAATTCACCTGTCAGATACAGAGACCACTGATATATGTACATCCAAACACACTTCACCTAAATGCCCAAATGTGTCACATGTATACATGCTTGCAAACACGAGTTTACATGCTATACATGCCTATGAATGTACACCTAGGTATATCCGTAGGCATGTAAGAACATCCATCCACACCTGTACATGCACACCCAGAGTCCAGGCATGTGTGTGCACACCATTTATGTGTGTGCCTACCATGATGGACCCCCAAATAGCCACAGAATAAGAACTCCCACAGCCAGCCACCGGCTTTGTGGAGGAACAGGGAGTTTCAAGTTCCTGCAGTCTAGGGAGAGGGGTGTGTGTTGGGGGCGGGGAGTGGTGGAACTTGCCTAATACCTAAGCCCACTACTCCCTCTGGGTTCTCCTCAGCCTCGGGGCTCCCAGACAGGACGGAGGTTCTGGCTTTGCTTCTCTAGTTCCTGTCTCCTTGGCTCTGGGCCTGAGCCCACAGTGAGTTCTGCTTTCTTGCAGACAGCCAGGGGCATTGGAAAGCAGAGGGTTTCTACTTTCATGCTTGCTGCCAACTTGCTGTGTGAACTTTGGGCAAGTTGCTGTACCTCTCTGTGTCTGCCTTTCCAACTGTAAACTAGGAATAAAAAGCTTGGTATTGGCCATCCTTCCAGGATTGCCTGAGGAGTCCATGGGTTCATCTTTATGGATGTGCTTTACCCGGGCATATGTCTGGGAGAGGTTAGTTCCCAAGACAGCAAGACACTGGAGCTGTGGTGGGGGGTTGGTGTTGGGCAGAATACATAATCCTGTTCAACTCCTCACTGAACAGGAGGGAGCTGAGTCCCAGAGGGAGCCGCAAGGTGAGAGCTACAAAACCTGGCCTCCGACTTCTCAGCCAGGAAATCTTCTTCTCTTTAAATACGTATGCAGGGCATGAGCAGGTGCGTGCACAATCCCCCAGGTAAGGGCGGGGATGCCTGCCTGCTGCAGTGGGAGGGTGTCTCTGCAGAATGCCTGCCACCATGGTACCGAGCATTCTACCAGGGAGAGATTCTTTTGGGTGTGAAAGGCTTATTTTCTTGTCCTCTAGCTTCAGACCCCTCACAAGACACTTCTCCCGGGGCTAAGGCTGGCTTTGGGGAGCACCTGAGACAGCTCCTAGCTTCCTGATCTAGGAGGGAACTAGCTGACAACCACCCAGAGCAGCGCTTACAGAAGTGCTGCCAGGTTGCCCTGGCCGCCAGGCGGCCAGGAGGGGGCAGTGCGGAGCTGGCCGAGGCAGCACAGGAGGGGTGGCTCCTGAGGACTTGGTGTGGTTTGCTTGTGCTTGTGCTCCTGTAACTGTGTGCCGCTCTGTGCTCTTGTGTGCACAAAGACAGCATTCTGTGTGCACGTGTCTCCATGTCTGAGTGTGCACAAATGCCCACATCTTAACAGGTGTGTGCATATACTGAAGCTGTGTCTGTTGGGAGCCCCCGCCCATACACAGGGAGACCACTTTGTTCCAGGCAGTTGAGGGCACAGGGTACTTCTAACTCTAAAGGTCTAGGATAGCAGGGCCCCCAGTACAGCTCACTTATTTCAAAGCAAGAGCAAAATTAACCATCATTTATAAAACTAGGCACCAGCGGGTAGGTAGGTCAGCCTGTAACAGAAAACCTTTAACACACCCACCTCTGACACCAAACACCATGATCCTCGATGGAGAGATTCTGAGAATGGTTTACGTTGTGTGGTGGGCAGAACAGGAGACCCACGAGCGAACTACGGCTCTGCTCTTGGTCGGCTATGCGGTCTTAGGCAACTCAACCTCTCTGAATCTTTTTCTCAACTGTCAAGTGGGAGACCCTTGGTTGGTGAAATAAAGCATAGGCAGTCTCGGGCAGGTAGTAGTTGAATGCTCATTCTTCTCACGACTAGCCCAAAGAGCTGAAGCTCCCAAGCGGAGGAGCTGGAATTTAAGTCAGACTCCCAGCTGCCCAGAACCACATTCCTTCCCTCCAATTCTCCAGCAAGGGCGGCTCCCGACACCACCATTTTGTCTTCTCCCAGGGCGGGCGTCTGGCTGCCTGTCAGTCACCGACCTCGGGAAGCCAAGTGCTGACTAAACACAGGCCTGAGCACGAGGGTGGGGCGAGGGGCTCCGCCGGGGCCAGCCGGCTCCCGCGCCCCCTCCCCGGCACCCCCACCCCCAGCGATGAGCTCAGAGTGGCTGGCGCAGCACTTGCTGACGATTCAAAACTTCTGCCCCCTCTCCTGGGATGCCAGTGGGTGACTCTCTCGCAACAGCAGGCGTGACCAGCCGAGTCACCAACCCGGCTCCCACCCCTCTCCCGGGGCCGCCCCACACCGTCTGCTGGGCTTGGAACAGGGAGTCCGCTCATCAATTACCCCCGGGGACAGCTACTCGCAGCAGCTGTGCTCGGTACAACCGTTGCTTCCTGGGTAGGTCATTTTTTTAGGGTCAGAAGAGAAACCCAGACCTGTCACCTTCCCAGGCAGGAGAGAGAGGGGGCCTGCGGCAGCCTAACCCTTTTATCGGATTCCATTGTAAGTCGTTCTATTTAAGGTAAGTTGCTCGGGTCTGAGAGGCAGACAAGATGCCGGCCAGATGCTGGCAGGCAGCATCAGCATTCTCCTGCCTGATGTGAGGCTCCCCACTGCCCCCCCGCCGCCCTCCCCGGCCCCAGCACACCCCTCTCAGCCAACTGAGGCGGCCTCCACATCCCCCAACAGGTCTCCTCCTAAATCAACACCCCCACCTCCCGCACAGGGCGCACCAGCCAGAGGCAGAGGCCCCCGCCCTCTGAGCCCACCCACACCGACCTCCCTGTGGAGCTCTGGCCACCACCTGTGGCTATCAATGTCGCCCCCTTGGAACTGCTTCTCCCATTACACAGATACAAGTGTGCGCGCGCGCGCACACACACACACACACACACACACACACCCCAGAGGTGGCTGCGTGGTTACAAAGACTTTCATCAAATTATTTAAAATGTTGGCATTTATGTATTCGGAAGTATACATTAAAAGTTACATAGAATCTTCAGGTCACTTGGTGTGCTAACGTGCTACACACATGAAACCTGGCAGGGACTCAAGTGAGACCAGGCCTGGAGGCACAGGGCTTTGAAAAACTGGATGTCCTTTTCTAAGGACCTGAGAGGAGCAGGGGAAAGAGGAAAGGGTCACTTCAGGGGTCTGGCTCAGCCCCACTGCTCAGATCTCAGTTGCAGCTCCTGTCCCATCTTCAGGGGAAGGGGCCCCATCTTCAGACTGTACCCCACGACATACAAGCCCAGTCCCTAACATCTTCATGTGGCAAACACACCCAAGAATAATCCACCAGACCAGGTCCTTATAAATATATTTATATCAGAGAAAACAAGGCACTTTGGGAGCATTACAGCTCACTCTCCTACACATACATCATTCTAGACAGAAAGTAAAAATTGGTTAGTTTCTCAAGTGAGTTAACTGAGTAAAGTTAATACAATAACAAAATTGCTCCCTAGCCCTTCCTGAGGCACGGGATGAGGTGCATCTCTGGGCACACCTGGTATCCCAGGTCAGCTGGACCCCGGTAGAGCTCAAAGTCTGACGACCCCAGAAAGCCTGACATCTCTCCTGAGCAAAAGCCCCTAGCCTTGGGGCACTGCGCCCCTCCCCAAGCCAGGTGAGGGGGGGCTGCAGTGGGAGGCAGGCAGAGAGCAGAGCTGGGACACGGTGGGAATGCTTAAGCAGGGTCACCAAAGCCACAGAGACCTCAATCTGTCCGAGCTGGCGCTGCAGAGCCAGAGGATCGGCGCCACGGGAAGAGATTTCACATTAGCCCTGACAACACCGCCTCGGCTCTGCGGTGACATTGGCCAGGGTCATTTCTGAGGGGCGCGAGCTTCCGATGGACGCGAGCTGGAGCTCAGGCCAGCTGCTCTGAGCCTCCAAGGGATCGCTGAGCCTGCCCCCTCCCCGTGGCTGCTCCTTTGGAATGTACTCATCTCACAACCAAGGCAGAGCCACAAGTCACTTCTGACACTGCCGAACTGGAAGCTGGGCCCCTGGGCCACAGGAATGGGGGCAGGTCCCCTGGGCTGGGCAGAACAGGGAAGGGAGGCGGCTCCTTGCCTTCAGCCCTCAGAGTCCTTAGGGGCCATTGCTCCACACCCTCACCAGCCTCAGCCCAGTTTAAATAATCACTAAACTTGGCTTTCTACAATTACAGGATTCCAAAGACACACAATTACCTGCACAAGGTCCTTTATCATCTTAAAGGGCTCTGGGTTTAAAGAAGCTTTTTTTTTTTTGGTGCACATATGCATAAGTAGAGCCCAGAGGGCCTCTCGGCTGACTGGGTCCCCAGCCCCCCGAGCTGAGGAAGCTTCGCAAGGCCGGCTGCTACAAAGCGCCGAGCTTGGCTGCATAGATTTTAATGAGAGCGTCAGGCAGAGCTGTGCTGTTGCTCTCCGGGACTTGCAGATCATTACCAAACCAGCTGTAGGATGAGAACACAGCACATCGAAACCCTAGGAGGTCACTGAGCTAATGATCTAATCCTACCTTCCGCAGGCAGTGCCCCTCCCCACCTCCTCCTGCCCCCAGCCCTCTTCCACGGCAGGCTCTGTCCATTCCAGAAGCCAGGCCAACACCGCCCCCTTCAAGGTCAGAGCAGGATGATACGAGCACAGTGCTGGCTCCCCCTTTTCCAGAAAGGAGGGGGATGGGGGTGATTCAGTCAAAGCCATTAGGCCCAAACCCTGGCCTGGCCTGGCCAGGCCCCAAGACTCCTATTTGGGAGAACCGCTGCCCTCTGCCTGCTGCCCTGGTCACTGCTGGGCGACAGCTGGGGGCACCTTCAACAGCCATTTTAGAGTTCTGAAGAAAGCACCTTCAGCTTCTGGAGCACACTGTGGGAGGCACGGCAGGGGTGCACACGTTCTGGTTCTCAGCGCTGGAGCCCGGTGCCCGCCCTGCGCCCAAGACGCCCTATCTGGGGAGACAGGCAGGCACACTGGCCTCTTAACGGCTCCGTCCTCATGACTGCACGCTCTCCTCGAGCTGGAGGGGCTGATGAGGGCTTTGGCAATTACTAGAACCATGTGCTGTGCTGGGGGGAGACAGATCCTGTTTGTCTTTGTTTCAGGGCTCGGAGAGCTGGAGAAGCCAGGAAAAGCCGGTTTCAGCCTAAGAGGCTACACAACAGAAGAAACCTCACTGCTGGCCAAAGCTGACCAGCTTTTTTTCCTCAAGAATAGCACCTGTGTATTAGCTTGGGGAAAAAGGGAGGAGGGAGGGAGGGAACATCATGGTACAGTGAGGAGGGGAGCTGGAAACAGGACCCAGAGATGTCCTGCGTCTCAGCCCTCCTCACAGCTGCCAGGCCTCCCCACCCAACCTCCCCAGGCACTACCTGCGGCCGCTGCCAGCCTGAGGGACTGAAGTTTCTACAGTTGGCAGGACCTATGCTTAAACTGGGGAAACAAACGGGGGAGGAGATGCAGAGGAATTGAAAGCAGCACCTGTCACACTGCCTACCCTCTTCCTCCTCTCACTACTCTGGTCCCCCAAAAGAGCAGCTCTCAAGGCCAGGTGCCGGGCTGGTGACAGGAAAGCGGGGGCAAACGACAAGAGCAGCCACGAGGGTCTGAGCAGTACGGACAGGCCTGGCGCAGGCCCTGAGCCCTGTTGCTGGGACTCCCCTCTGCGCGGAGGTCTGGAGCAGCGCAGAGCCCAGAATCTAGCAGGTGCCCACAATTTGGTCCCATAAAGCACAGGGGACTCGGAATCAGGAACTCTGGGCTCGAGCTCTGTCCCCATCCAATGGTGTGACCGTGAGCAAGTCACTTCCCATTTCCAGGCTTCAGCGTCATTCAACCCAAAGACTTCCGTCTTCTTCCAGTCCTGCAGCTCCAAGTCTCTGCTCGGCTCCTAACCGCAGCAGAGGCTCAGATCCCTGGGTGTCAGGGCTAGTTTGGTCATGGGGTCTAGAGGTTAGAACCGGGCTGTGGTGCTTGGAGGCACCTGGTGGCAAGGGAGGGGTATTTGAGGGACACAGGAACAGCACAGTCAGGGAAGGAAGCCTGGGAGGGAGGCAACCACCCCTGCCTTCATAAAGGCACTGTTTCTGAGCAGAGAGGGTAAGACATTTCTTTAGGGGCCTGATGGCTCCTGGAATAAAGGGCATCTAGAAACAGAGATGGCTTAGAAAAAGGCAGCCTCACCCTGTGGATGAGGACAGAGGGGTGAGGCACCGGGCCTGCGGCTGCTCCGCCCTCTCGATGCACGGGAAAAGGGCCAGCAGGCTTCAGGACCAGAAGATGGCTGGCACTATGCAAAGCAGCTGAGGACAAGGATTCTGGAAGACTACAGAAAATGGCTCCTGGGGGAAGGCACCATTCCAATTTAAACCCAATCAAAGGAGTGTGCTTTGGGGTCTTCCCTTCTCTTCAGTCGGCAACAGTCACTTGAAGGGAACAGGGAATATCCCAGGTACTGAACCTCAGCAGCCCCATGGGGCCTGACCTCAGGGAGACGGGAAATACATGGTGATTTGGAGGAAGGACTTGGGATATATCTTTGGTTGCTTCAGGGAAGGCTCTGGCCCCTTGAAATTCTTTTTTTCCTCCCTTTTCTTCCCCTTGGGACTGTTGGGGTAGGCATCAAAAAAGGCAGGTAGGAAAGAAAGAAAAAGGAAGTAGGCGGCAGGCAGAAGAGTTAATCCGACCATTCGTCTTCATCAAACTCAGAGGAGTCGTCTTCCGAATCGCTGTACTCCACAGCAATGCGACGCGACAGGATGGTGGCCACGTCGTTGCCCACAACATCCCGCTTCTCTTGTTCCCGCTGCTCCTCAACCCTGCGCAGCTGAAAGCCTGGAGGGGGAGAGAGAGGAGGGTTAAGAAGGAGCGTCAGTCTCTGAATCCATCCAGGACTGAGGAAGAGGGAGTGGCCCCTGGTGGAGGTGGGTACTGGAAAGGACAGCTAAATAGAAGGACGCTGGAGGAGAGCAAAGAGGGAAAGGGGAAAGCCGATGAGAAGCCAGACAGGCTTTATGACACTGTGGTCCCAGTGCGACAAGAGCGTCTAAAGGGAGCCTGCCATTCTTTCAGGCTCCCACGCTCTCAGGCTGGTGAGGACGGTACTTCTCACGAGGCTTTGAGTGAGGAGTGGCTGCCATACCCCATCTAGCAGGCACTCAGTCTGCCGAAGTCATTGATTTTCATGGAGTTGAGCTGCCTGAGGTTGTCTCCTCTAGACAACCCTTCAATTCACTGAGGATCAAACAGAAGAAACCACTTTCGCCTCCTGGGAGCAGAACCAGCCTCTGACAGAGAATAAGTGCTCCACAATGGGAAGACGATGATGAGGGAGAGGAGGAAGGCAGGGTGAGAGGAAGGAGACGTGGAGACAGGAGGGAAAAGGAGGAAGGAAGGAGGTGGGAAGGTGGGGGAGAGGAGCGGAGAAGAATAGGAAAGGTAAAAAAGTGAAGGACAGGGAGTGTCTGAGTCCAGATGAGGAAGTACCTTCCAAGACAGTGATTCTTGGTTTTCTCTGGGGCACAGAATGAACGCAAGAACACACAAAGCATAACTTTCCAAGCAGTTTGAACATCCTAGGTTAAGAAGCCTTTACTTTAAACCAAGGTGGAAAGAAATACAAACCTCTGCATTTTGGGGTGAAGCCTTTCTTCAGACTGATCTGAGGTCTGAAGTCCTACTCTCTCCACCCAGCGAAAGCCATTCCCCTGGGAGGGCACAGGGCCCCCCCCCCCGTCCACCCTCCAGTCAGTCAACCCAGCTGCCCAGACAAGGCGACATGATCCTGGACCCACCACTGGGGGTTTACCTTGACGGATGGCTGAAAGCAAGTCGCTGCGGGCATCGCTCACAGGAGGCAAGGAGGACTTGGGCTTGGTGGTGTCAGAAAGTGGCGGAGGAGGTGCAGCCAGCTGGCCATCTGCACCACTGAAAGGGGGCGGAGGGGGCCCTGGAGGAGGGGGCGGGGGCGGAGGCGGAGGTGCGCCTCCTGCTGACTGGGACAAGGGAGGTGGTGGCAGAGTCGAGTAGTCAACTGCCGGCGGTGGGGGAGGAGGTGGAGGGGCAGCAAAATCGGGGTGAGGCGGGAAAGATGGGGGTGAAGGTGGTGGAGGGGTCGCTGGAGACCCAAATCCTCCAGGTGGTGGTGGGGGTGGAGTGTTTATCATCGGAGGTGGAGGCGGAGGGGCAGGTGGTGGAGCAAACCCGGGTTTGGGGCCTGGCGCAGAGCCCAGAGGAGGAGCTGGCGGTGGGTGGCTTGGGCTGACCACACTGGACCTTTTGAGTCCAGCTCTTTGGTTATTGTCTGCCGGGTAGCTGAAAGGACAAATGAAAAAGACCCACTATCACTCTCAGGATGCAAACACCCACCCTTATGTTAAGCTTATCGATTACCCTAGGTTCATTCTGGTTGACGGTATAATTTCATTTTAGCTCAAACAGAAAGAACAACCTGGGGATGGTCAGAAATTCCCAGCCTTGAAATGGGCAGCTTTGTAAGATAATGAGCTTCCCGTCAGCAGGAGTAGAAGCAGAAATTGAGAAATACTGCCTGAAAAAAAGTGGACTTAGAGTTCTCTAACAGGTAAGGCTGGCCAAGACCATCTCTTAGGTCCCCTCAAACCTTTCAGCTCTGCAAGGGAAGGCGCCCTCCTGAGTCCTCCTCTAAGAGGAAGGGTCAGCTCAATCTTGGAGCCAGGACTAATAAGCCACGCAAGAACGAACCGAAATAAAAATTCAAACACCACCACCCACCAGGCTCCATTCCACAGGCTATTAACATGCACGGGATCTTGTGAGGGCAGGGAACCCAAGCCAAGCTAGGCAAACCTGACCAGGGTGCAGATTCAGGTGAGCACACGTTCAGTGCTCCTGTGGAAAAGCCTGAGCGCGAATGAGGGCCTGAGGGTCAGCAGAGACGGGAAATGAACGTGCCGCCAGACTTGACCCAAGTTGAGGGAGCATTAAGGCTCACCTCTCCTGGGTCAGGCCTGCTTGCCTGCAGCGGCGAGGTCTGAGGCCATGTGTGAAGCTGAAGGGCCTCTTTTTCCACCTTTGTGTCTGTCCTACACTAATAGCTACTCCTTAGGAAAGCATCCATCTTGGAATTTTCCACAGACCTTGGAGCCTCACTGTATCTGACGCGGCAACCAGCAGGAAGTGATTGGGAGGCAGAAGGAGGTTTGGGATTAATGGTTTCAGACGCCAGGAACAGGGCGGGGGGTGGGGTGACAGCGCGGCTACAGGTCTCCATTGGGAGGGTCCTCAACATCCAGTCTCTGATTAAACAGTGTCCAAGGAGACAAATGTACCTTTCAAAGCTCTCACTTGTTAGGCATCAGAAAGAAAAGTAATTATTTTTCCTCAGGAAACACTGAAATCTAACACTCCTCAGATCCCTCCCCTTTCCAGCCATGACATGCTAACTCTTCCTGTATACACCTCTGCCAGGGACACTGACAAATATCAAAATGGTCAGATCCTAAGTCTCATCTCCTTCTCCTTTGTTTCATTCTTTCTGGAGATTCTGGCCCCAGTGAAATGGAGCAGAGGCAACAGGAGAAAAAGGCAACTACTTACTAGGTTCCTAGACAACTAGGGAGAAAGGCTATTCAGTATTTTATGGACAGCAGCAGATTACACCACTTTATTTCATGCTGAGTCAGACAGAGCTAAGCTAAAAAACAGAGAGAGAAGCTGGTGACTTCTCTGTTCAGGTGTAGCCAGTAGTTAAGAATTCAGGCTCTGGAGTCAAACTGGCCTGCTTTCCAATCATGAGTCTGCTTCCTACTGACAGTGTGATCCTAGGTGAGTTCACGGGACTCTGTGCGTCCCTGTCTACTCGTCTGTAAGATGGGTACCTATCTCAAGAGGACTCTTGTGGAGGTTAAGTAACATATATAAAGTTTGCTATAATGCCTGGTACCTTACAGACAATAAATATCAATTATTTCTATTATCCTGACTCACTTGTCTGGAGTTACTTTAGTGGTCCTGGTCTGGATTTGGAACTTTTACTTTGTTCTTGAGTGTTTAACCAACCAGAGTAAATAGAAGAGATGCCACTGTTTACCTGAATTCTGCTGGTGGGGGAGGCAAGTTGTCCTCAGAGAAGGAAGGAGAAGGTGGAGAAATGGAGTCTGACTGTGGTGGTGGTGGATAGTTGCCTGCATCCACATTCTCAACAGAGCCAATGCTGCCATTCTGGTACACCAAGGTGGGTGGATACCTGATAATGAACCCAATGCCAGAATTATTATTTAAAGCCTGAGTGATACTCTCTTGCTTTCCTAAAAAAGCCCACAAAAAATGCATTTGATTGCTAAATATCTCCCAGATATTTCTACTCCCCCAAGTTGCTGTAGTTGTAATTATTTTATTTTTTAAAAAAATTTAATGGAGTATAGTTGATTTACAATGTTGTGTTAGTTTCAGGTGTACAGTAAAGTGAATCAGTTACACACACACACACACACACACACACCGACTCTTTTTTAGATTCTTTTCCCATATAGGTTATTATGGAGTACTGAGTAGAGTTCCCCCTGTTATACAGTAGGTCCTTACCGGTTATCTATTTTATACACAGTAGTGTGTATATGTCAATCTCAATCTCTCAATCTTCCCCTCCCCTCTCCCAGATATTTCTGTTGGATTGTCTGTAAAAATGGGACTCAACCCAGCTTATCAAAATCATGCTGTTCCTTTCCTAGTGCTGGCCTTGTCACACCCAGCAGTTCTTTGAAATTCTCTCCCAAATGTTAGGAGCAGCCCAGACCCAAATCCCAAAGTCTGTCTTGCGGCAAAGGGCAAAGCCAGGCCCCAAGGCTAGTGAGCTGCAAACACGTGACTGGCACACAGCCTGGTTTTGAGGTCGGCAAGCCTCTGGAGCGCTCAAAGGCCAAGGAGGCATCTGACTGCAAAACCAAACTGAGGATAAAACCAAGCTGAGGATAAATGCAAGTTGCTATGTGGTAGTTGGATGTGGTCTCTTATCTCACAAACCAAGCTGCTGATTCAAGTGGGGTCCTAGGGCTGGCCTCATGAACACCTGTCCCTCATAGCACTGGGCCGTGGGTGAATTCACTCTGGGTGAACAGCAACAAACTTCCACACACACAGGAACACACCAGGCAGCAACTAATAAAAGTGTGGCCTGGCCCGCTCCACCTCACCCTTCTTTCCACCACTGCTGGGTTATAAGGAACTCATCTAAAGTAGACCCCAAGGAGAACAGAGTTGGAGGAAACTAACTAAATCAAATGATGCTCTGACGTAAAAAATCCCCAAGGCCTTCAGCCCTGTAGACCTGGCATATCTCTTTACAGGTTTACCATGTGGAACAGCCTTGTAGCCTGATCCCGAACCTCTCGGACAACAGAATCACCATACACACACACACACACACGTAATGGTTGGCATTCTGAACACACAAGCTGCTGGTCTTAAGAGTCACTGAGCCTTCCTATGACAAGGGCCTGTCTGAACAGGATGAGATCATGGAACAAAATGGCCCCTTTTTATTGGGAGGTGAAGGTAATGGAGGTACCCTCAGGGCTGATTCCCCTGTAGAAAGGTTCGTTTTTTTCCTCTCACCATCTTCATCACTCTTTAAAACAAATCTCTTAATCTAGGAAGAACAAGTGTCAGAAGTGTCAAGATTTCTAAAAGTCAAGAATTTCATGGTAGAATTATTCCTAAAAGCAAGAACAACTCAACTCTTTCCTTTCATCATTCCTAGACACCCGGTATGGGCTGGCATGGTTCTCCGACAGCCAGGATGCAAGGTATTTAGGGGAAAAACCAGGGCGACATTTATGCCAGGCAATCTCAGCGACTTGGCTTTGAATGTCACACAGGTCGGATACCAGGATAAGCATCAAACCAAGCTTTAAAACCATTTTCCCCCCTTTTAAACCTCTAGTGTGATTTGGTATTGGGAAATGGGGTCAGACTGACATCTACTATTTCTCCACAGAGATATATAGCCTCAGTACTGGCTGCACGGCCTTTCCCACACTGTCTCTGAGGTCCGCTTTCAGTCCCTTGGCCAGCCTCTCTCCCGAGACTGACAAAGGCTGACTGAAAAGTTGCTTTGGTGATGTGCACAAATTCTCTGCCTGGCCTTCCCTACTCCCATGAAATGTCCAGTTCTTAGTCACGACCTTCGAATCAATGCTCTGAAGGCAAAGAACTCCTAAGACCACTTTTCTTCCCTTTCTAGTCTTTCATTTGAGGCCCTCAGACATCGTAAGGGCCCTAGAAGCCATGTGCTTTATTTTCCAGACCACTCTGGTCACCTTATTTAAACTGCTGAGCCTCTAGATTTTTTTCTGTTTTTTAGCAAATTTTCATCACCAAATGGAGGTACTTTAAAGTAGCTGATTAGCAGTGGTATTGATTTAAGCCACACAGCCAGACGTCAGGGGTATGAAAGGTGTCACACCAGAGCTGTCAGGCTGCTGCCCCCAGGTGCCCAGACCCTTCAAAGAATGCTGCCAAGAGGAAGCAATGCTACCAAGAGCAGCACCTACCGAGAAGGCTTTTCTTTGGATTCCACAAATTCTTGACCCATCTTCATTTTCTCCCACTCTTCCTTACGTGTCTTGATTTTACGTGGGTTTACATTTCCTCGATTTGGATTATCTTTCTTTTCTTTCTATAATGAAAAGTAACAGAAAAGCTTAATAAACATTTCCCAAAGTTCTTCATTAAAATTCCACCCACCTTCATGGATATACACCCTAGAGATAATCTGCCTAGACAACATACAGTAACCACAGAACTTACAAAATTGCTGGGTTTAGAGTGACCTAGAGGTCATTTAATCCAAACCACCTCCTGGGCTCAAACACATTTCTTCAACCCCACACTCAAATACCTGTAGCAATGGAAATCTACCATCTTTCTGGGTAATTCATTCATGTTTTTGAGCAACTCTAACTGTTAGGAAGTTAATAAATAGCTATTTATTATTCGTTATGCCACAAAGGTCAGTAAAGAGAGAAGAGAAATAATGACAGCCATAGATATCTGGGACAGATATAAGGAAATAGTTAAAAAACAAACCCAAACAACTGATGGATTCTTCAGCTTGTGCAGCTGCACTAGCCCCTGGTGCTCTCTTAGGCCTCCCAGCAGCCATGCTAATGGGATTGTGAGGTTGCAACTGCTAGGTCATATGCTTACACACATCACTGGGAGTCTAAGGGGAGGGGAGCACCTCTACCAAAACTAGGCCTATGCCCCCACCCCTGCCCCGCCCAACCAGTAGTCAAGTGTTAAACCGCTCCCGTTGCAAATCGAACACTGTAGAGCCTTGTGCTGATCTCTGAGAAATGAGCTGCAAAGCTGGCGCGGAAGGGACTAGCCTAGCTCAAGTGTCCAGCAGAGTCAGGTGCAAATTGCAAAAGAAATAAATGGTGAATAGAAAAGTCAGTTTCTAAAACTCAGCCTGAATATACTCAATTGTTAATAGCACTGGGGGGAACAAACACATTTTTGGTGTGATTTATACTTTCATCTTGGTTGTGCTTGGAGTGGACACATTTTTTTAAGAGTCTCACCTGGCATCCAAGCAAGCAGCCACTCAGAATGATTACTTCACATAAGACTGGCTTCCTTTTTATCCCCCCTCCACAATCGTGCCTACTGATGTGTAGAACAGAAGCCCCTTTCCCCTCACCCTATGCTTCCTCTTCTCTTTCATGATATCCTTGGTGTCCTGCAGCATCTTCTCCTTCCAAAGATCAAAGAAGTACGAAGGGTCTGTGTAGAATTTGAGTGCCTCTTTCCCATCGTCCCTGGGATAGAAACGAAGACAAGTAGCTGTCAGTAGACAAATGAGCTCCCAACCAAATCCAATATTCCAAACACCTACCAGTTAGCAGTTTTTACACTGAGGAATCAAGAAGTCATTCAAATCGACTGCGTATTTTCCTCCTCTATACCAGAGTTCCAAAGCCCCTGAATGGCATGGCACCTCTTTACTTATCTAGCTTTTTAAGAACCTTAGTCTTACATTCAATTCCTGGTGGAGGAATCTGCATGGTTAGGGCAAGAATGGTTTATAGCAGCAGGGATCCTGCTTATGTCTAATGATCTCCAGGGCCGCAGACATCTCCCTGAGGACATTCTGATATCCTGGCACATCAGACGGGATTTCTGCCACTGGCTCCCCTACCACCATCAATTGCCCAGGACTCTCCAGCAAGCATTAATGGCCTTCCACCCACCCAAAACCTGTGTACACATGCACAGCTTCACATGTGTACAGACGTATGCATATACACACATGAATGTGTATTATGTGTGTAGCTGTCATTCCTCTGTAAATATAGGCAACACAGCACTTAACCTATGAGAAGAGCTCAGCATCCGCCCCCATCCCCCAACCACAAGGGGGCCCCAGTGAGAAAAGACAGCCAGCTGTTCTATGACCACAAGATTTAATTACCATCTCTTACTGGCTGTGACAGAAGAACAGGGTGAGCTGATGAGTGTCAGTGTAAGGGTCATCCACCAGATTCAATGACCCTGGCTGGAAACCTGAACTTTGGCATGGCTAAGTCTCTCCCCTTTTTCAGAAAGCATGCATTACACTATTCTGAACTAAAACAAATTGGAAAGGTAATTCTTTTCTGACCTCCAATCCTATCACAATACACAGAAACCAGTTCCAATCAAGCACTAATGATTTTTATATTAAATCTTATTCTGAGTTAGCCACATCATTCGTTTCTGTTAGGCTAAATCCAGAAAACTGAGAAGAGAATGTTAAAAAGGAAAACACCCTACATTAGCTGAAAAATATACTCGTCTTACCATACTCCATTCGATATTATTAAGTGTGTAATCCCTTGCTCTCCTACAAACCCTCTGCCCAGGTCCAACCAGACTCAATGATGGAGGCTGCAGAGTCAGATCTCTGCCCTGCTATGTTAGTTGGCCCCTTTGAGAGCCAAGGGGCAGACGTAATTTCACACGGTAATAACAAAGGATAGGTACCACGCACTTTCTCTGCATCTGTGTGAGAAGTGGCCATGTTCCTATTCTGGCTCTCTGGATCAGGTGGGTGTCCTTGAATTTCACACACACACACACACACACACTCTACTTTGCAGTACACCCATGTCTCACAGAAGACATCTGCCTCCAGCTATCTGTAATTACTTTTACCTGTTCCAAAGATATTTATGGATGCGAGCAAGATAAATATTCGCTTTCTGTCCCTGCTTGGAAGTTTTTTACACGGTAACACTACCAGACCAGACCACTAGAGGGGAGGGGCTTTAAGCTGTCTGTAAGGCTGCCTTTTTCAAGTCCAGCCATAGCACCGTAGGTCCTTTCACAGGGGAATGTTGAAAGGATGTTCAAAACAAAGTGAACGACACTCACTGGAAGAATGCCAATTACTCCTTAGGCTCTGGAAGGACCCTCAGGGCCCAGAGAAGCCAGTCCAAAAGGCTGGCCCCACTAACACGCCCAAACATCTGGTAATCTAGCGGTTTCAGAGTAAGTGGGAGCCTTGCTAAAATGTTGCCCCTGGGATGCAAGCTATAGGACTGCCTTGTAACAAAGTCCTTTTGGTTCTATAATAACTAAATTCCTTGGATGGAGTCCAAGATGGACCTGGCTTATACCAAATTAAACTCTGCAGCATAAATGCTGTAACAAACTTTCAATATTATATATTATATTCACTCATATTATATATGAGTTTCAGAAACCAAACAATAATAAGTGACACCTGTTTATATGGTAAATGTTAGCTTCTTCCACCATAAGCAACTCCGGGGTAGGCAGTACGCTTTTCAATACAATCCTCTGATGTACACAACATCTTTAAAAAGACAGTCTAGTGTTGTTAGCCACAGGCTGAAGAGGGGAGAAGCTAGCCAGGCTACCTGTAAGGGGTAAGGTTGTTGAGAGGTGGAGGAGTATCACAGGTGTTGTATGTTTCCAAAACAGGTATGGGGAGAGAGTTTCTGTCAAAGAGCTTCTGGTCTTGAACAGTAGAGCTTCTGAAGGCCTTTCGGGTGTTGATTCCTTGTAGTGATACTGAAAGAAGATGGAAGGCATTAGAAAATGGACGACAGGCTATCTGAGCAAACACTGAGTCACACCAGCCAGAGAGGCCTCAGCTGCTGCATTTCTTGGCTGCGGCTGCCTGCAGCCAGGTTTTTTTTTTTTTTTCTTCTCCCCCTCTGGGGAAGCCCCACAAGGCTGTCAGCGGCCCAGCCATTTCATGACTGAACAAAATGAGGCAACACAAAGGTTTACTATGTGGCCAGATCTAGCAGGCCCCTCCTTAGGAGGATTGAATCTTCCAAGTACTTTTATGGTAGCAAACACGACTGGGGGGAAGGGGAATTTGAGAAAGAGGGAATTGGGGAAATGGGAGAAAGGGAGTATGTGGAGGTGTGGTAGAGATGAAAAGGTTTCTTCGTATCACCCAGGTTTGTGTCATTTCAAAGAAGAACTCCATAGGTCTCTCTGATTTCCCCCCTCACTTTTTTATAAATCAGGGGAAAAAATTCTAAGCAACTGCTCAGCAGAGCCTGCAAATGCTGAGCTCAGCTTCCTTACCTTCTTCTTCCTTGGGATCCAGCTGAGTGACTTTAACTTGTAGGCGGTCGACCCTCTCAGCAAGGGAGCTTACCCGAGAGGCAAAAGTATTTGCCTGAGTAAAGAGCTCTCCAAAAATGTCCTCGGCATATTTACCTGAGAGAGCAAAGAACCAAGTCACTAGTGCATAAAAGTGACAAAAATGGTCAGAAAAACTGGCTACTAAAGACTGTACTCCCCACCTCCCAAATACACACGGACCCCGCCTCTCTAAGATGGTTCAGGCTACAGGAAGAGCTTGTTCTTGGAGACAGAGATATACCCTCCAGAGCCTGGGCAGCCTACAATGTGCTCTGTAACTAAGAGTCTTCTTGGCAAACTGAGCTGTCATGAAACTCAAAGCAAGCTGAATAAAATCAAAATGTGTAATACAAAGAAACATCCTAGAAGAGTGGATAGTATGTCTACACATTTGCCTATAGCCCTTAGCTGTTTGCTGTTCTGTAAAAGTACCCTCTGAAAGTAGTTCTGGAAAACAAATTGTGAGTTAGTTAAGTGTTTACAATTAACATAAAAAATAAGAAGTTACAACCTCAATGGAGCCCCCAAAATACACTGAACCACCATGATGAGATGTGGTATCTGTAAGAGGCCTTGAACTGTCACTAACAACTCCTGCTGCTGCTGCTGCTGCTAGGTCGCTTCAGTCGTGTCCGACTCTGTGCGACCCCATAGACGGCAGCCCACCAGGCTCCCCCGTCCCTGGGATCCTCCAGGCAAGAACACTGGAGTGGGTTGCCATTTCCTTCTCCAATGCATGACAGTGAAAAGTGAAAGTGAAGTCGCTCAGTCATGTCCGACCCTCAGCGACCCCATGGACTGCAGCCTTCAAGGCTCCTCCATCCATGGGATTTTCCAGGCAAGAGCACTGGAGTGGGGTGCCATTGCCTTCTAGTAGAGACTAACAGCTTCTTCTAAAGGGTGAAAAGGTGATTTTATGATTCATAAGCTACAATTTTGAAAGTCTTTGCTTTAGGTTATAATCCTTCAAATCTACATCTTAGGAAACAAGTGGAAAGCTGAAACATTCAAGCTCTCCCTGAAAAACAACATACCAGTGGTCTCATTCCACAATGTCTTGTTTTTTAGAAAAAGAGCTCCGTACTTTCAACCCTGGAATGCAAGGAGAATCTGCAGCCAAAGAAACATAACAGCAATCTGACACTACCTCCATACTGTCATTCCAAGCCACAAAGCACATTCTTGCTAGGAATGAAAAGTGGTGCATACGAATAAATATACCATCTGAGTGTGTTACTTGCAAGGTGAAGGCAGGCATAAGTGACTGCGCCCAACCGACAGATCATTTCTTTGAGAATTATTTAAAGTAGATCTGATTTTTAGCTTCTAAACTACATTTATGCTTAGTCCACACCTGAGGGGGAAAAAATTAGTTCAAAAGGCCAAAACTTCACCTTGAGGGTGAACTGCAGCTCACTCACCTTCCTGGTGTAACCTCAAGAGTAAGCATAAGACCAATCAACAGCATATTCTGGATTGCTAGTAGATTTAGTCAATAAGGAGTTTCTAATCAAGGAAGAAGCAAGTCTTTGCATACTGAATGGTTCTGTAATCTAAACAACCATGGGAAGCTCCTGAGCTCAAAGGACTCAAACTGGCTAACAAACTGCATTTCCACTGTGCAGGTTGAAGATTCCTATCTGATCCCTGTCCATAAAAAGGCTAAGTTCCTATAAGAACCATACTGTATTGACTCACAGATACAGAGAACAAACTAAGAGGGAGAGGGAAGAGGAAAGGGACAAGATGGGCTAGGGGATTAAGAGGTACAAACTACTAGGTATAAAATAAGCTATAAGAATACATTGTAGAGCACAGGGAATATAGCCAATATTTTATAATAACTATAAGTGGAATATAACCTTTGAAAATCGTGAACTACTATGCTGCACACCTGACACATATTGTAAATCAACTACATTCAAAAAAACAAAAAACAAAAACCATACTGTATCATGCTTGCCTAGGTAATGAAAGACCGACTGAGAAACACACATTAGTATGGAAAATAACAAAGGCTCAAAGATATCTGGTAACCAACCAACTGTTGTGGAGGAAAAGAAAACCCCAAATCAACTCACCCTTAGATCACCGAAAGACAGCACTCAGGACTTTGCGTGCTCCTCAGTGAAAGGAGCAGTGACAGGAGGAGCAGAGCTCAGTGCGGCACAGTGACTTAGGATAAAAGTCATACAAAGAGCTCCACCACACAGAAATGGTGACGCTGAGAATGCTACCTGAAGGGGCAGTGAGGCGGCGTAGAGGCTTCCCCACTGTCAGGTTACATCAGGACTTAAGCATACTTAGAACCCAAGATAATGCGTGGAAGAAGCAGTAGTCTTCAAACCAGAAAGTCTGAATTTAAGTCTCAGTTCTTTCTCTCTATCCTTGTCTTACTGACTCTTCACCAAGTCAAACTCTCAGCCTCAGTTTCATCATCTGTGAAACGGGGACACTGTATCTATCTCACCAAGTTGTCATAGGACTAAATAAGCCCAAAACGTAAACAGTTATATAATGAGATTCTTCCTTATACTGATGACTTTTAAGAGTATCGATATCTCAGTATCTTAAGACTTATGCTTGAAAATGAAAGTGAAATTCGCTCAGTTGTGTCCAACTCTTTGCAACCCCATGGACCACACAGTCCATGGAATTCTCCAGGCCAGAATACTAGAGCAGGTAGCCATTCCCTTCTCCAGTGCATCTTCCAATTTAAAATATAATTCCAGTTGGTAATGTGATCAGATCAAATCAGATCAGTCACTCAGTCGTGTCTGATGCCCTGCTCTGTAAGTACTAAAAAGTACTACAACCTCTGAAAACAGGAGTGTGATACTTACATATCTTGTTCAGAGTTAAATTTCACTCATTCAGATTACCAAGACAGATCCACTATCAAATCAGGGCATTCATAATAGACATCTACCTCATTCTGCAAAAGATACCTTAGCAGTGGAATTTTTCAAACGAAAACAAATCTTCTTAATGACCCAAGAGGAGGTTCCATTCTCCTAGGTGGTCAGAATACTGATTCAGTGCTGGTTGGCTGCACGTTTTCTAAGACATGGCAACCTAATACGTGAAACGCCAATCTCACTGCCCTGAGGGAAAATAAGAACTCTGGATATGCTATCAGGGAGCAATCCATGGCTGTGAAATTTTTAGTTTTGTGCTTCATGCATTCCATAATCAGACTTTCCCTACTAGACCAAGCACTTCCGGCTAGAATATATAATGCATGAGGTCAAGGTCATAAGCCTGAAGTACACAGGAGCCCATTCCTGCACCCCTCTCTGTTGGACGTAATCCTAGTCATCTTTCAAGGTTCGGTTCATTATGTAACCTCTTTTATGAAGCTTTTCTTGACTCTCCCTATTCCTGCTATGTTCCCACTCCCCGTAGGAAATATTCCTTCTTTCCCTGTATTCTCTGTGCACCGACAGCATGGAAGGACAGAAAGAATAGAAGCACGAATCACTTAACAAATATTTACTGAGCTCCTATTGGGTGCCGGGTACTACACAAGATAGACACTGGGGTTCAAGGAAACAACACACGATTTCTGCCTTCAAAAACCTTTTAGTTTAGTATAGGAGATACAGATAATTTTTAATATAATGTGGCAGGTAATAATACAGCAAGTAATAGGATCTCAGAGGAGTACTCAGTCCAACCTGGAGGAGATCCCTGAGCTGGGTCTTAAAGATCCACTGCAAAGATGGCAAGGGCTCTCTAGCAGTGGGAACAACAAAGGCACAGTGCAGAAGTATGAAGAGTACACGGCCCGTCTCAGAAGCTATGCGTAGCTGGCAATTCATCTTTTCTTCCTTCTTCCTCCCCCCCTTCTTTTTTTCCCTTTTTAAAAGAATCTCTTTAAAAGATTGTAAAATGGGAGAAGATGGATTGCAGAAGATGAGGCTGAAAAGAAAGGTATGTCTTAAAGTCTTGAATGCCATGTGAAGGAATTTAAAATTAAGTAACTCCATAATGAGGAAGACGGGAGATGAAATACATAGCTAACATTTATGCTCTTATTTTAAAAACATTTTTTAAATTGCAAAAGTTAACACAGACTTAACTTTTTAAAATTCAAACAAAAATAAATAAAAATAAAATAAAATTCAAACAATTCAGAATTATGAAAGTAAAAGGTCAGATTTAGTTTTGTGCAGACCACTCTGGCAAGATAAGTTTAAGATTTAAAAGATTTTACACAATTTTTAGGTTTATAGATTTAAAGAGGTTGATCAGAGAAAGGGAGGCCAGAGGTGGGCTAAGAATCGTTTGGTGAGTGTTCAGTTGGGCTGCCCTGGTGGCTCAGCGGTAAAGAATCCGCCTACAATGCAGGAACTGCAGGAGACATGGTTTTGATCCCTGGGTCGGGAAGATCCCTTGGAGGGCACAGCAACCCACTCCAGTATTCCTGCCTGGAGAATCCTTGGGACAGAGGAGCCTGGCAGGCTACAGTCTACAGGGTCGCAGAGAGTCAGACATGACTGAAGAGACTTAGTACGGCACAGCAAAGGTCTAATACAGGGCAGTCGTGGGAAAGACAGGGAGCCAGGGGACAAGCTTAGAAATTCTTAGGAAGTCTGACTTTGCCTCTCAGTGGCTACTGTGTCTGCATGCAAGTTACCTTACTTTTCTAAGCCTTCATTTCTTCACCTGAAAAACAGGAATGCCAACATCTAACCTCAAAGGATTATTAAGAAGATTAAATGAGATAGTCTATATGTCAAGATCCTATTAAAACCTGGCATAAAGTAGGCAATCAACAAATATGAGATCTCTTCTCACCCTCTCTCATTCTCCCCTTATTTCTTTCTTTCTCCTCTGGTAGATTATGGGCTCCCAGAAGGCAGAGACCACTTCTTATTATTGCTGTATCCTCTCAGCACCTGGCACATAAAATATGTTCAATACATGTTTACTGGATGAATAAAGGGTCAGCCAGCTCTACGACGTGAGAAAATCTTGTTTCCATAAGCACAGGCCAACCCTGGCCCTCAGATGAACTTCCTCAAGATAGGAGTGGCCTGATCACAAGTGGGAGAGTGAGCAATGGCATCCAGCAACACTACCCTGGAAAAACACCTGAGAGAGACCATAACGCCTGCTGAGAGAGAAGACGACGCATCATTAGCTAGATGGCCTCTGTCCTACAGAGAAGGAGCCCGAGTGTGACTGACTTCCACCCATTTGGCCTTCTCAGGGTGACAGAAGCAGCAATGGTGCTTTCAAGGCACAGTGAGGCTCTCTGCAGTCTTCATGTGCCTCCCCGTCAGCCGTACTGCTGTGGCACTGCTGTCGACATTCCTTTGTGTAAGACAGACACTGGCAGGGTTTCATTTCTTTCCTGACGCCCCATCCAGGTTTCCCTAAGCCCTGGATCAACTGAGACGGCCTCTGAGCTGGGTGACGGCTTAGGAATCTCAGACCCCATACATCATCTGGTCACAGGCCTCTATCTCCTCAGGCCCCTGTTTCCAAGGCAGGGGCTATTACTATCTGGGGTGGCGGGGGAGGAGGGGAATGCAGACTTTCTTGATATTCCACTGCTTTCACGAAAGGCAGTGATGCGACAGGAGGGTTAAATGTCTGAAATAATTCACACTAAGATGCTTCTGCTAAGGAAGATCACTAAAATGGCATTTTGACAGAGGTTCTTATGGGAGCTAGAATGGCACTAGACAAATGCAGAGCCTATCCAAGCATCTGCCTTTCCCATATCTCGGCTCCAAGCAAACAAAATCCGCTCAATTCAGAATGAAATCCAAACCCAAGCATGTACCCCACTCAAGGCGGTCTCATTCATTCTTAGCAATTAAAAAAAAAAAGAAATTACAGTTGAGCTGGCTTTCCTTCAGCTTCAAAATAGACTAGGTTAACCCCCATCTTCCTCCTAGAGAGGAATGGCTCCAGCTACAATCTGTGTCACTGTGTTCACACAGCTTGCAAAACTCCCAATACCCCAGAGACTACAGAAGTAATTTGTACCCTGAACTTGGACCTGGGGGCTTGCAGCACAATTAAATGTGTACCAAGGTAGACAAGTCAGCCAGAATCTCTCTGAATGTGTGTTTGCTTTACTCCTCTTTGTGAAGAAAGGTGGTGGTGGTGGGGGTGGGGGGGTTGGGTAGATAAAGACTATTGGTACATTTGAGGCTTCAACAAAGTCAGGCTACATCGAATAGCTTGTGCAATTACAGGCACATTCCCCAACCCAAGATACTGCTCTGTGAACCTCCCACTTTACACAGAGAATTCTGCTCTGTCATTCCATCTGCAGTTTCTGCTGCAGCCCTTCCTGCCACCCTTCCCACAGATTTCTTTTGAAGCAGGTGGAGGGGGAGGTGGAGGGAACCTAGAGGGTGGTGGTAGAAGAAAGGGTTGAAGGGAAGAATCTGTATAAAAAGAAGCCTCTCTCTGGGGAGGGGTGAGGGTGGGATAAATTTTCGCACTACCTAGGGAAGGCAGATGGGGGAGAAATAGGAACACGGAGGAGAAGGGGAGGAAATAAAGAGCACCAACGACCCCTGAGGGCAAAGCACAGGCTCTCTGCGGCACTCACTCAGGCTGCCCAGCTGTCGGATGACATTTGCCAGGGTGATGTTGGTCATGCATTCCAGCTCGCTTCTAACGCTAGGCAACGTCTGACGGCACAGGTGCCTTGGCTCGATGTTCCTCGTTACTAACGGCATGGTGGACCTGCTTCAGGCAATGTTCTGAATGATGAAAAACAACCTAAAAAAGAAATAACAGGAAAGTATTACTCAACCACAAATTCCAGGCACACCAAGGCTGTGTGAGTCGTTTTTCCTTTTGTCTTGCTCTGATCTAAACAGCTTTAAAAAATCTTTCCCTCTATCTCTCTTTTTTTTTTCCTGCTTTAAGCCCTCCCCATCACACCCTTCTTTCACAGGTTTGCTATTAGAGCCCTGTTGGATGAGTTTAGAAATTCTGAACTGGTGACTGCTGGCTGAGAGTACGCAGGCAGCATAAAAACCTAAAAACCCTAAAATAACAAGTATGCTCCAGCTAACAGAAGTCTCTAGAGGCAGGGACGCATGGTCAGAAAACAGCCCATTCAGCAGGTCCTGGATGGTACAGATCCTAACCTAGGGGTGTCCACAATCAGAACAGATCAGATTCCAAATGATCAATTATGAGAATCAAAAAAGAGCTTCTGTCATCTGACAGGCTCCACAATGAAATTACGTTGCCAAGTGATTCCACTGTTCTACATCAAAACATAACTTCTCCAGTTCTTCCCTGATGGAGGACTCTTAATGTACAACTAAATACTGTATCTATTAAGACTACTAAAGTTCAGTCTGTAAATGGACAGCATGAAAGAATACCAAGGAAAACTTTACATGTTCAATATATCAAACATGATGCCAAGCACACTGTGCTGTAAGATTCTCCAGTCCTTTCTCTTCTACTCACAGCTCCCTTTCTCTCTCCCATCCGGTTCAACACACCTGGGCCAAAAGGCTCTTGAGACAGCAGGAAGTGTCTGGAGCAGATCCGGAAACCTTCCAGTTACTGTTTCTTATCCTGTCGGCTAAGCCCCTTTCCCTAGGAAATCCCCCAGCACTTTAGGTTCACGCTGAGCTATTGTTTCAGAGTTAGATTACCAAATTCCTAACTTTACAAGGACAGGAGGAGGTTTTTTTTATCCAACAAAATGACTATATGACTATAACCAAAGTACACGGGGCTGGAACTGTTCACCTAACTTGTGAAACTAAAGAAATCTGAAGCAGCCTAAAGGCTTTTGTGCTAGGGAAAATGGCAAGTTAAATGGTAAAGCATAAAGGTAATATACTCAAGTCCCCAAGACTGCAAACACCTCTTAACACACACACACACACACACACACACACACACACACACACACAAATCCACAGAGGTTTACTTACATTGAATCTTAAAACACCAGCTCATCACCAAAAAAGTTGACTGTGAACACGAAATGCTTAAACCAAGCTATACATCATAGAACTTAAAAGTGAACCAACATATTGTCTGACCAAAAGAAAAAAAAGCCCTTCAGCTCAAAGAGGGAGTAGAACCCTTTGGAACAGACTGCTCCTTGTTATGGACATTCTGATCTGCTAAGAGTAAAAATAAAACAGGAAGCCAGCAGCTTGGGGAACAAGATTTCCTGTCACCAACAGCAACAGCCCAAGAACCAAGAGAATCAGCTGTTTGCTCATAACTCTGAACCTCCCTTTGATAGTCACTGTGTGGCAGCTGTGCCTATCTTTGGGGTGCAGAGGTGTTTCCTGAATATTTGTCTACTGTCTAAGGAAATAATTTTCATTCTGTTCCTCAGCTAAGTTCCCCTTTGATTCAACAGATTTTCTAATCCAAACTCTGGACTTTCCCTTCCAGTCTAACGATTCTCCTCTTTTACATAATGTAAAGGGTACTGGGTACTAACATGCAAGCTTCAGTAACTAACTCAAACTGAAAGAGAGTTTAGAACAGAAAAGGAGACAAGGGGTTACAAATAAAAGAAGCTCACAGGGCTCTGCATCCTCTGGATGCCCTCAGATTCCCAAAATTTCAAGCTTACCAGAAGAACCAGAAATTCAGGGTACAGCCAAAGATGACTGAAAATAGCCACTATGGCTCCCTCCCTTAGCAATCATTTCAGAACTTGCTCCAGCATCTTAGAGGAGCTACAGGAGCCAGATCCCCTTGAAATTCTGTGTCGAATGGCTACTGACAGGGCATTCCAGACATTCTCTTTGGACACCTAATGGAAACTGGATTCCAAATAGCTAGGTAAATGTCAGACGGGGATGAAGCTGGGGAAGCCACTCTTAACACCTTGGTACTTTAGCATTTATGTTTTCCCAAGTTCCTTGGGTAAGAAGACACAAATGGAGTCAACCCTGTGTCATCTGGAGTGGGGGGGCAAGTTTTCAATACCAAGATAGCTAGGTGCGTCTTGCCAAAAAAAACCCAGCTCCCACATCAAGCTAGAGTAATCAAAAAATTACAGTATTCAATATCCATCAAGACAAAAGAATTTAAAAAGTGAATCTGCTACTAAAAAAAGTCGTTTTACATGTTTCAGAGTCACCAAAGAAAGACAAGAGTCCTTATTAAATGGAATTACCCACATCACTGCTCACTTTTCTTCAAAAGAAGTGTGGAATTATGCACAATCTGAACCAAAATACTAACTTGACCAAGAAAGAAATCCTATATTCCAGTGAAGATAAACTTGGAAATGAGGCAAAGACTTCCAAGGCTCTTGACTCAACTCAGCTTTAAGTTGTGGAGTTGAGACATACTTGGGTTAGTGCCCTGAGTCTTGACACCTTACTAGCTGTGTGATCTTGGGCAATTTTCCTAGAGACATTAAATAATGTAACATATATAAAATGTCCACTACAGGGCTAAGAAAAAAAGGTAGCTATTTTTAGTTCACTGGACCTGAGGCAATCCTCCTGTAAAGTCAATTTTATTCATTGACAAATATTTTGAAACACTTTTAACAATGGACATATTATGCAGTAGAACGAAGTGTTCACATAAATTTAAAGATGAAACCCTAGACGTCAATGAAATTTGTGAGTTCTTTTTCTGGGGACTGCTCCCAGCCATGCTGCTGGACCTCTTAAAGAACATAAATTCTCTCTCCTCTACTTTTACAATGGGTTCCTCATCTGAACCACAGAACAGAGAAAAGGATTAGAGTGACTGTCTTCTCCATTCTCATCAAGAGTGTAAACAACCAGCACCATTCCAGATGCACTGGAGAGAAGCTAAGGCATTATGTACAACGGATGCCTACTGGCATTAGGGCTTAATGTTCTCATGGGAATCCAGTTGAGAAAAACTCCTCGATCATCAGTCGTCATTTAGTGGAAAATGAGTGGAGCACTGGGTGTTGAAGAACCACTAAATTAAGGAAGTGACATGGTCAAATCTGCATTTTTAGACAAATCATTCTAACAGAAGTAGGAAGCTGTATTGGGACAGAAAACTGAAGGTGAGAAGACCAGTTGGGAAACTCTTCCCAGGATGAGAAGCAGACAATAGAATGGAGAGGCCCACCACAGCTAGCAATTAAGAACTGAGAAACCACAGACAGGCTGTGAGGGTGAGTCCAATCCTTCAGCTATCCTATCTGTAGCTCTCCCCTGATTGTTCTGTACAAAGTGATAAAATGTATGTTTCTTTATTAAACATATTATGAGAGAGTTCCCTGGTTGCCTAGTGGTTAGGATTTGGTGCTGTCACTGCTGTGGCCTGGTTGCAATCCCTGATCAGGAAACTGAGATCTTGCCATTTATAAAAAATTTTTAAGAATAAAAGTACTATGAAAGAACTAAATGCTAGTGCCAGTAATGAAGGGACAGTGAAGAAAACCAAGAAAGTAGTCATTCTTAGCTAGAAAAAGAAGTTTTGGACACATGAAAAGTGGAATGTCCTGTCTTTATAGAATCAGTAAAAGTTCTTTTTCAGTTATACTTTACTTTGATTAGAAAAAGTATACACTATAGTGATATTTGCTAATTTGGGGGTTTGAGAAGGTCTTACCTTCAGGGATGTTACATAGGAGAGGAATTAAATTAGAACCATTGAGAAGATAAAAGTTATAGGAACGTAGATTTCAATTAAGTTAGTTCCTTTTAATTAGAGCTGTCCTATATTAGAATGGGTTCTCTTCAGAGATGATAAGTTCCCCAGTATCATCCCCTGGATATCAGCTATTAGGCATGCTGGGGGAGAGATTCCTAGACTGTAAGAAAATGATATGGAGAGGTCAGACTGGATGATTTATACAATGCCCTCTAAATCAAAGATGATATAATTCTCACTCTGGGCTTCAGTTTCTTCATTTGCAAAATAAAAGGACTAAGCCAAGATCTTTAAGAATTTCTAAAATTCTTGGATTTGCTGGACTTTGGCCACCTGATGTGAAGAACTGACTCATTTGAAAAGACCCTGACACTAGGAAAGATTGAGGGCTGGAGGAGAAGGGGACAACAGAGGATGAGATGGTTGGATGGCATCACTGACTCAATAGACATGAGTTTGAGTAAACTCCGGAAGTTGGTGATGGACAGGGAGGCCTGGCGTGCTGCAGGCCATGGGGTCACAAAGAGTCGGACACAACTGACTGACTGAACTGCCATAACCTCTGCTTGGCCAACAGTCACTTGCATTTTGAACATAAGGCCAGGAGAGGTCTAGGTACTGTAAAGATGGATGGATCATGTCCATGAATCAAACTCTTCTATAGATCTAGAATGGTAAAAAGGACATTCCAGACAGTGCTCTGGGGTTAAGTTAATTACACTCTGGGAGCCTCCCAAGCCAATTTGGGGGTTGGCTACCCAAAGATGTAAAAATGTCTGGACCAGTGACAAACATCCAGTCAGACTCAGCAGCAACCCCCATCTTCACCCCCAGCTATTTTCAGCTTAAGGGACTTGAGAATGAGTCAGAATAAATCAAAGACTTCAACCATCTCCTCCGAGCCATGGCTTGGAGTACACTGACCAGTTTGGACTTCCAGTACCATGATGGGATTCATGCTTTGAATTGGAAACTGGATGTGTTCTTTGAGGTCTCTTCACAACAGTAAGACTCTACAAGTTTGTGTATTTGAAGTTATCATGGGATATTTATATATCACATTTGGCCAGTCTTAAGGAGACTCTGACATGTACCCTACACTCTGAACTCTCAACTCTGCTCCCGACAGCCTGCAGCAGGAGTGGGGTGAAGTAGGTGAGAGGGATGGATTGGAAGCTGGAAGAAGGTAATAAAGGAAGACTGCATGTGAGGGGGAAGATGCACTCATCTGTACCCTACACTTTGAATTCCTATTAACAGCAGGACAAAAAACAGATGACTGCTCATTCTGGCAATGACATGTATTACTAGCTGTTTATTATAAATAAATAAGCAATGTTTCATTTAGAGCCATGGTCACTGATAACACCTGCAGATTTCTATGGTCACATCCCAAAGCAAGTATATCTGAACGACAGCAATAACTATAACAACAGAAACGCTTCTCAAGGCAGTTCCTCTTTGAAACATACCCTCAAAATGCTGATCAGCAGTAGCATGGGATGAGAACATGTGGGGACACTGTATGTGTGGCAATTAGTACTTCTGCTTTTCACTTCAGCATTTCCCACTGTTCTATAGTTAACAGCACTTTGGATAGGGGCATATGAGAAGCGCCTTCCTTTGTAGACTAGTTTCCTCTTTCAGGAGATAAATTTCTTTATGATAAAGAATATGCATTCCACAGTGGTTCAAGAATCTCAACTGAAAGGTCAAACAATCGCTTGATTTCAAAATGAAACACAACACTCAGGTTTACTGTAATCTAAGTTGGTCCATCAAAATATTTAAAGAAGTATAAATTGACTGTTGCATATAGCAGTTCCTCACTATCATGCAACAATTACAAGGAGAATTGCCTCTTTATAGACTTAGGCACCTGCCCACTTCCTGTTGAATACAGGGCGGGGCTGAAGCCACACATATAACCAGACTCTCTCCAAACACAAGAAATTACTGATAAACCAGTTTAGGTCACTAATGTTCAAAAAAGCTAGCAAGATAAATGGAACTCCACGAGTGGACAAAGAAAGTATCTGACTGGGAGAACCAAGAATAAAAGCTTACTTGTGATCTAAAACCAGGAGAGATTACCAATTTCATAAATGAATGACACCAGCTATGGACCTACCTTCAATAAATGTAAAGTTCCTTCTTGTCCTAATTTGGTTTTGGGAAAGGAGTCCAGGGGAACAGAACTTCTAAACTACAGTGTCTTACTCCTTCAACATACTGCACATCTAGCAAGGACCACTCACATCTGGCAATTTCATAACTTTCTATTATCTTTTAGGGGCAATACCACCTTTTTTCTTCTATTACTCTTCAGGCTCTATTCATAGCTTTGTTCTTCAAGCTAAAATCGGGGGGGCTAACTTCGACCTGCAAAACTGGTTTTTTCTAGTATCAACTATTCCATAGAAAACTGCCTTTTTTTGTTGGTTTTTGTTTTGGGGTTTGTTTGTTTTGTTTTGATTATTACTGTATAGCTTTACAATGTTGTGTTAGCTTCTGCTGTACCGCAAAGTAAATCAGTTACACAGATACATATATCCCCTCTTCCCTGGCTTTCCTTAGGTCACCACAGAGCACTGAGTAGAATTCCCTGTGCTGATAGCTGGTTCGCATTAGTTTATCTATTTTATACATAGTAGTGTATATACGCCTATCCCAATCCATCCCCAATCCCACTTCCCCCTTGGTAGCCATATGTTTGTTCTCTGCATCTGTGCAATACCTGGAGAAAACCATAATTCAAGAAGATACAAGCACCCCCAATGTCCACTGCAGCACCATTTACAATAGCTAGCACATGGAAGCCACCTAAACGTCCATCAACAGAGGAATAGGGAAAGAAGATGTTGTAAATATATACAATGGACTATTATTACTCAGCCATAAAAAGGAATGAAATTGTGCCACTGGCAGAGATGTGGATGGATCTAGAGACTGACATACAGAGTGAAGTCAGAAAGAGAAAATCAAATATCATATATTAACACATATATGCAGAATCTAGAAAAATGGTAAATATGAACTTATTTGCAAAGGAGAAATAAAAAACTACTTTTCAAATGGCCAAAATTAAGCTCTTTTTTTAAGTAAGATCCATCTGGTTGTCCAAAAGAAAATACACTTAAAATTGTGCATTGGAAACCACTTAAAACTGTGAGTCGGGTTCTAGTTCTTAGTCTAATGATGACTAGCAATTGGAGAAAAACTTTCAATTCATCTTTCCAGTTCAGCTGTGAGCTGCACTAAAAAAAATGCTTGAGAGGTGCTATATGAAACTGAGATTTTGTTTACAAAATATTCCTAGCTCCAAAGAGATTTATTCACATAAAATATTTCCTGTATCTGCATCTTTGCCTAAGTTCCTAGTTATGAATCCATTTAAATTACACAGGGTCTGCATGGTTATCACTGATAACTCTAATAACAGACACAAAGTTCATTTTACTCTCCCAGTCTTAATTCCAATTTCTAGCAAAACTTAATTCATCAAAATGGAATGGTCTGAAATACTCCAAACTATCCATCTAAAAGGTCTTTTGATCCAGCAATTACACTCCTGGATATTTATCCAAAGAAAACAAAAACACTAACTTGAAAAGATACCTGCACCTCTATGTTCACTGCAGCATTATTTACAATAGCCAAGACATGGAAGCAACCCAAGTGCCAATCAATAGATACACACTGGAATATTACTCATCCATAAAAAAGGAATGAAAACCTTTGGGACTGATATATACACACTACTATATATCATATAGGAAACTAATAAGAACCTACTGCATAGCACAGGGAACTCTACTCAATACTTTGTAACAGTCTATATGGGAACAGAATTTAAAAAAGAGTGGATAGGGACCTTCCTGGTAGTCCAGTGGCTAAGACTCAGGCTCCCAATGCAGTAGGCACCCGATCAATCCCTGGTCAGGGAACTAGATCCCACATGGTGCAACTAAGAGTTCGCACATTGCAACCACAAGATCTCGCATGTCACAACTACAGATCAAACACACCATGTACCTCAACTAAGACCCAATGCAGCCAAATAAACACTTTAAAAAATTAAAATAAAAAAACAGAGTGGATATGTACATGTGTAACTGATTCACTGTGCTGTATAGCAGAAACTAAAACAACACTGTAAATCAACTACTGTAAAATTACTCCCCCCACCAAAAAGAATGAAATCTTGCCATTTGCAACAACATGGATGGACCTAGAGGGTATTATGCTAAGTGCAATGTCAGACAGAGAAAGACAAATACTGTATGATTTCACTTATATATGGAATCTAAAAAAGAAATGAACAAACATAATAGAAATGGGTTCCCTGGTGGCCCAGCGGTTAGGATCTGGTGCTTTCAGAACTGCCGCGCATGTGTGTGCGTGTGTGCTCACTCAGTCACGTCTGTTTGCAATCCCACTGACTGGAGTCCGCCAGACTCCTCTGTCCATGGAATTTTCCAGGCAAGAACACTGGAGGGGGTTGCCATTTCCTACTCCAGGGGATCTTCCCAAGCCAGCAGTAGAACTCGAGTCTTTAGAGGCTACTGCACTGGCAGGCGGATTCTTCACCACTGGGCCACCTGGAAAGACTGGGATTCAACTGCTAGTTGGGGAACTGAGATCCCTTAAGCTGCAAACTGTATGGCAGCGCCATAAAAAAAAAAAAAACAACAGAAACAGAATTATGATACAGAGAACAAAATAGGTGGTTGCCAGAGGACAGGGGGAAAGAAAGAAACAGGTGAAGGAGATTAAGATGTATAAACTTCCAGTTTCAAAATAAACAAGTCAGGGGTATGAAATGTACAGTATGGGAAATACAGTCAGTAACTATGATTATGTATTTGTATTGTAACATATCTTAACCAGACTTATCCTGGTGATCAGTTTGAAATGTTTCAAAACACCAAATCATATACTGTATAATAGGAACTAACACAGAGTTGCAGGTCAATTATACTTCAAAAATAAACTCATAGAAGAAGAGATCAATTTTATAGCTATCAGAGGCAAAGGGAGGGGAATTGGATGAAGGCGGTCAAAAGGTATAACCTTCGTTATAAGATAGATAAGTGATAGGGATATAATGCACAACATGATAAATATAATTAACACTGATGTATGTTATATACAAAAACTGTTAAGTGTAAATCCTAAGAGTTTTTAACAAACACACAAATTTTTTATTTCTTTAGTTCTGTTATCTATATGAAATGATGGATGTAAGTAAAATCATTACACTGCATACCTTAAACATATACAGTGCTGTATGTCAATTATATCTCAATAAAACTGGAAACAATAAATGGGGGCTTACTTTTACTCTGACTGCATGCATGCTAAGTTGCTTCAGTCATGTTTGACTCTGTGACCCCATGGACTGTAGCCCACTAGGCTCCTCTGTCCACGGAATTCTCCAGGCAAGAACACTGGAGTGGGTTGCCATGCCCTTCTCCAGGGGATCTTTCCGACCCAGGGATTGAACCCACATCTCTCTGTATCCTGCATTGGCAGGCGGGTTCTTTACCACTGGCACCACTATGAATAAGTGAGGAAACCTTATTCCTATCATTCGTGGGTACTCAAGTACCAGATTTCTTTCAGCTATCGTCATCAAATGAGCATTAAATTCACACAGGAGTTTAACATGAAAAACAACTCAACTGCTCTGGGACAAAAAAACCCTCACAAAACAAAACCTCGTGCTCGCTCCAGCAGCACATATACTAAAATTGGAATGATACAGAGAAGATTAGCATGGCCCCTGTGCAAGGATGACATGCAAATTCATGAAGCACTCCATATTTTTTAGGAATAAAACTACCATATGACCCAGCAACCCCACTCCTAAGCATATACCCTGAGGAAACCAAAAATGAAAGAGACACATGCATCCCATTGTTCACTGCAGTACTATTTACAATAGTTAGAACATAGAAGCAACCTAGATGCCCTCTACAGATGAATGGATAAAGAAGTTGTGGTACATATACACAATGGAATGTTACTCAGCCATAAAAAGGAATGTATCTGAGTCAGTTCTGATGAGGTGGATGAACCTAGAACCTATTATACAAAGTGAAGTCAGTAAGAAAGAGTCAGAAAGAGAAAGATAAATGTCATATTCTAACACATATATACGGAATCTAGAAGAATGGTACTGAAGAACTTATTTACATGGCAGCAATGAAGAAACAGATAATAGACTTATGGACATGGGGAGAGGGGAGGAGAGGGTGAGGTGTATGGAAAGAGTAACATGGAAACTTACATTGCCATATGTAAAATAGATAGCCAGTGGGAATTTGCTGTATGGCTCAGGGATCTCAAACAGGGACTCTGTATCAACCTAGAGGGGTGGAATGGGGAGGGAGATGGGGGGAGGTTCAAAAGGGAGGGGATATATGTATACCTATGGCTGATATGGACTTCCTTGGTGGCTCAGATGGTAACGCATCTACCTACAATGCAGGAGATCCGGGTTCGACCCCTGGGTTGGGAAGATCCCCTGGAGATCCAGTATTCTTGCCTGGAAAATCCCATGGATGGAGGAGCCTGGTAGGCTACAGTCCATGGTGTCACAAAGACTCGGACACGACTGAGCAACTTCACTTTCACTTTCTTTCATGGCTGACTCATGTTGAGGTTTGACAGAAAACAACAAAATTCTGTAAAGCAATTATCCTTCAACAAAAAAATAGATTAAAAAAAACCAAAACCTCAACAAATCACTGCACAAGATTATTAGAAACGTGTCAATAACTCACACAAGCCCTAATAAAGTATTCTCTTTTTAAAAAAGTTTTCTTTATTTACAGACAATGACAGAAATGAGTGATCTCTGGTTGGTGGTGGCCAAAAAACTGAGATGAGGATAGATACAAAAGGCATTCCTCTCTAAGTACCTGGGCTTGAAAACCTGGGAGGAAGCCTAACCTGGACATGTGCTACATATGGGAACACAAAGTTGTTTTTTATCGGAGAATGTCTAGTTCCCAGTTTACTATCTCACCGAGGGATAGAGAAAATGGAGCTAGGCTGTAACCCTTCTTTCCTGGTTCTCTACTGCACTTCGTTAAGCTCCCTACAGATGAGACATTGGAGCACCCACTGGTGGATGAGATACTGAAGCAAGTTTGAAAATGAGGAAGGAGATAATCAGGATGGAACCGTACATTAGGCACTGAGTAGGTCTCATTTCATCCTGCTGGCTCTCTAGCCATGCATTTAATCTCTATTATGCTTCTCTTCATATTTCAAGCATCCCTCTGTAGTAACTACTCCCTCTCTGGGATGAAAAGGCCAAAAAAGAAGCCAGTTCTACACAAATGAGAAAGGCCAGGGGGAAAAAAGGTTACAGAGTAACAACAAAAAAGGAAATTCAGCAAAATGTTTTGCTGACAGCTCAAGGTGATACACACACACTGGTCATGGAGTAGCCAGAGCAGTAGTCCTGGACGTGACTGCTAATACACCGACTTAAGTGAGGAGAGAGACCTAGCAATCTCAACTGCATCTGTACACCAGGGAGTGGAATTATGAAGCAAACTGCCATGAAATTTCATAGCAACTATTCTGTTCTGCCAGCTGTAACAAGAATTCATTGCTGAAAAAGTGTCATACACTCATCTGTCACTAACGGCCAAGCTGCCAGCAACTGACTAAGAGCAGCAAAGGGCAGCTGTACATCTTCCTCTCACAAGGTCTATCCACCATTCAAAACATGGGATTTATAAGGAAAAGTCCCTGAACAGCAGGAAAAGTACGTGTCCATTTCTTTTCTTTCTATTCTCAGTTTACTAGGTTACCAAAACCCTCAAAAGACCTAATAAGCAGTGATGTAGAGCAGCAAGAGTATGGACATTAGAGAAGGAGGTATGGATTTCACCCCACTACTGCCAAACTTCAGTTCTGGGACCTTGGCAAGCAGTACTCGCCCTGTCTGTTTCCTAACCTGTTAAAATCAGTAAAATGATCCTTAGTTTAAGGTTGTTGTGCAGAAAGATGAAATAATGCATGTATAAAATATTTAACATAGTACCTGGCAAAGCATAATTACAATAATAGTAGCAATGACTGTAGTATTAATAGTAGTCCCTGCAGCAGTAGTAGTAACAGAAATACTAATTCTACATCTATCTAGCGCTTAGTTCTGGCATACAGTTAAATATATGGTTCTTTTAACCAGTAAACAACTCTTTAAGTTTTGGGTTGCATTAATTGCTAACTACTAATTATAGCACGCTTATCAATCAATGAATATTTATCAAGTAGACACTGCTGCTGCTGCTGCGGCTAAGTTGCTTCAGTCATGTCCAACTCTGTGCGACCCCATAGATGGCAGCCCACCAGCTCCTCCGTCCATGGGATTTTCCAGGCAAGAGTACTGGAGTGGGGTGCCACAGACACTAGATGATACAAATATAAAATTCTTCCCATGACCAAGAGCTTATAATTTGAGGAGACAGATAAAACACAGGTAAGTAACAACATAGTAAACAGAAGTTATCAAACGAATGATGTAGTCAATTATGACAAAAGAAAGGATGAAAAGATCACTTTCAACTGAGCAGAATTCCTGGAATAAAGACTGGAACTGGGCAGGATTTGGATTTAAAGAATAAAGAAGGGAAGTTTTCTAGGTCAGGGTAATATAAGTAGAAGACTTGAATTCTACCGTTAAGTATTTATGGAAAAGTCACAACTCTAATGGGTTTTTACGGTATTTCATGAAATTTAAGATGCATGATTATTCCAGAGATGTTAAAATATGGGGAAAATATGCATCTCAGAATTAATGAAACATAATATTTCTTTTTCTATAATATGAGAGGGTAAACACGATGATCTTTAAAAAGTTCTTTCCAATTCTAAAATGATATAAAAAAAAGAAAAAAGAAAATGATATGATTTGGTAACTTAGACTTACAAGATAATACTCAAATTTTACCAAATCATCAACAGCATGAGAAGAAAGATAATAAAAAATAAGAGAGACTGAAACCAAATTCCACTATTTGTTTGCAAGGCTAAAATGTTTACCTCCTAATTAATATGTTTGTATTTTCTTTTATATGTGCTAAGTCGCTTCAGTCGTGTCCAACTCTTCGCAACCCAATGGACTGTAGCCTGCCAGGCTCCTCTGTCCATGGAATTCTCCAGGCAAGAATACTAGAGTGGGGTGCCATTTCCTTCTCCGGCATCAAACCGCCGGTATCAAACCGGCGTCTCAAGTCTCCTGCACTGGCAGGGCGGGTTTACCCTTTCCTCTGTATATTTGAACATAATTATAACAGCTGTTTTAATATCTTTGTCTGGTAATTCTATCACCTCTATCATTTTTGAGTGTTTCTACGAACTGATTTTTCCCCTAATTATGGGCCACATTTTCCTGGTAACTTTTGACCAGACGTTGGACGTTGTGATTTTATGATGTTGAGTACCTAACATTGTTGTCTTGGTTTCAAAAATGTGAGGCTTTGTTCTGGTTGGCAGTTAAGTGACTTCTGGTTCAATTTGGTACACCTGAGGTTTCTTTTTAAGCTTTGTTAGGGTGGATCTTGAGCAGCTTTTACTCTCTTGGCTCTTTAGCCCCCGTACAGACGTGGCCCTTCAGTGATCTCTACTGTATACTTTCTACTGGATCTCTGCTGGAGAGTGAGCAACATGGGCTCTCTACTCAGGCTGATAGGAATTAGTACACCTCCCTGCACTAGGAATCAGTTAGCTCATAAGTTTCTGGTCACTCTTTTCCAACCTCCTATAATCTGACCCCAGGCAAAGAAGATTTCTAGAACAGTATTCTTCCTTTCTTCCAGAACTGCACCCCACGGCTTCCAGTTGCCTCAGACTCCCTTGAACTATTAACGCAATTTGTCTCAGTTCAGTAAGACGAATCTGCTCTGCTTGGGATTCCCCACCGCCCTGCCCCGCTTTGCTCCATGGTTAGAATCTAGATAGAAAATCAGGGTAATCACGGGGCTCACGTCCTTATTTCCCTTCTCCCAGAGATGAAAGCCACAAGCTTCCTACGTAAGTCAGGACTGATTTCCCCTCTGGTTTTGCAAGGTCCCCAATTATAAAGAGGTATTAATTTCAATTTATCTTCAATAAGTATATGCCATAGAAAACTTTTAAAAGGAAGAACAGGTATCCCAAAATCGAATAAGAAAACACTGCAAAAAGGTAGGATATCACCACTATATGCCTATAACATATTTGAATAACATTTTTCTGAATAATCATAATTAATAATGGCAGAAAATTTTCCCTTTTTCTTTTTTTAAAGTTGGTACTCATATAGGTATTTATCACATTAAAAAAAAAAATCAGTACAGCTTGATGAATCCAGAGGCAAGTTCAGCCAAGAGACAAGGGTCCCCTGAGCCACTAGTTATATATGACTCTGGGCTGGTTAATCTCTCCAAGCCTCATCTGTAAAATAGGGAAAATAAAACCTATCCCATAGGATGGTTTTCAGGATAAAAGGAGGTAACATACGTAAGCCTTCTAGAGGGGTATCTAGCACCTAGTAGGTACTCAACAACTGACAGCTCTCATTATTGCTAATTCAAAGCAGCACCGAGTTTGTTGGACTTACCTCCTAGTGGTAATACAATAATTTAAAGAGCGCAGGTCAAATTAAACAGCACTGGGCATTACACAGAGTTCTCCTAATTGGTTCTCTTTTCTTTGGTCTCAGAAGAAACCAAGCAGTAGGTAGGCCTCTTAACTTCTGCAACGGGTTCTCTGGGAGTCTGAAGACAGGAGCTGAGAATGAAATGGATGGCCTCAAAATTCCACCAAATGCAAAACTTATTTTTGAAGTGGAATTAGTGGATACTGACTAAAATAATAAAGACATCAACAATAAAACATGGCTGTAAAGAAACTTATGTATCTAATTAGAGCTGGTTACTATTGTTAAGTGAAGAGTCAGCTGGAAAATTCAAGTTAGAACTTGTTTACTTGATCCCTCAACTTTTAAGAAATGCAATCCATTATAAACCTTTGAATTTTAAAATATTTTACTACAGCTGTGTAAAATATCACTTGAAGAGAACTGATTTGCCTTTTACCTCATGTTGTAAACTAAAAGGTTCAATAAAAATGTATCCAATGTCAAAAAAAGAAAGAAATGGATGGCCTCTGCTTACGTTATACCAATTTTAAGGATTAAGACAAAGGGTATCAGTCTATCAGTCTTTCCAATCATAGTCAAGAGTGAATTCAATATTTTCACTTTATGTATTTTGAAAGCAGTCTCAAAGGTACTACTATCTGGATTGTGCCATTTCTTAAAAAAAAAAAAAAATTCCTTCATCTTAAAGGCCCAAGGCAGACGCCACCCTTTCTAAAAGCCCAAGGCAGACGTCACCATTTCTAAGAAGCCCTCCTCAACTCTTCTGGTCTGAAGCCATTTCTCCCTCTCCAAAGGTGCCAAAAAAGTACGCTGCGCCTTTTACGGCAGTCACTACATTCTATATTGTAGCACAGCTTTTTGGAGTGTACAATTCTTTGAATACAGGAACTGAAAAACAAAATATCTTTAAACTTAACAGAAACAGTAGTAACAGCAGCAGCTATTGGAATCTGCTGTAATAAGGGTGGGATTTTTAAAAACTTCTTTGCATCCTATAGTGTCTGCCCAAAATGTGTCAAGTATTTATTCACATTTTCTTTAACAGATCTAATCTTCAAAACACTACTGAAAGGTAACTGGGAGCATTCTGATTTTACAGCTAAGAGAACTAAAACACCAAGAGCAGTTCTATAACTTTCTCAGTCACACAGCTTTTAAACCCAGGTCCACCTGCATCCATGACACTATGCTGACTTCACAAAACACCCTGGCCAAGACTGTGCCCACATTTCTCATTTTCATACACAAGTGCCGTCAAACCCCAGACTAGTTTCTTCCCCCTCAAAAAAAAAAAAAAAAAAAGATAATATGCTAACATAAGAAAGCCTTCCTGACGTATTTACCCTGGAAATGCAATGGTGTTAATGAGAATAACACACTGCTTTCTCCCTCTCTACACCCAGTTTTAGCCAGCTGCTCAGGGGCTTCACATCTTTCACTTTAAATAACAGAAACACTGGCTCATTTAAAGTGCCAGCCTCAGATACCATGTTCAGATGCCACTGCTTTTCAAACAAACGCCTGTTTTCAAAGAGCTAGGCATTTGGGGTTCTGTCACTTCTGATGGGTTACTTTTATTTACAGGGTCTCTGAAAATCACTTTAAGTTTCATTCTCTGGGCACTGTTGAAATCATCAAATCTTGTCATTAAGGACTTTTTAAAAGTGCCTAATCTGTCGTCTTCTTTTACAGTGAACCAAAACACATTCCCATGGGTAATTCCTAAAGTGTATACAGTAGTCCCCTTTCTCCAAGAGTCATACATTCCAAGCCCCCCAAGGATGCCTGAAAGTACCAAACCCTATATATAAACAAAATACTTTTTTCTTTCCTTGTTAAGTCGAGAACTTTCACCTTTTCACTTTTTGGCCTCTCTTTGCCTACTCTTGCATTTGAGGGTCATTAATAGGTAAAATAAGGATTATGTGAACACAAGCACTGCAACACCTGACAAGTGATCTAATAACCGAGATGGTGGCTAAGTGACTAACAGGCAGGTAACATACACAGTGTGGCTACACTGGACAGAGACGATTCACGTTCAGGGCAAGACAGCATAGGATGGCGTGAGATTCTGTTATGCTACTCAGAAAGGTGAGCCATTTAAAATTTATGAATTGCTTATTTCTGGAATTTTTCATTTAATAATTTTGGACTACTGAAATTAGTTATTATTTAACAATTTTGGTAACTGAAACGGAGGAAACTGAAACTTCAGATAATGGGTGATGACTGTATGTATGTTTTAAAATAATATTCTTCTGAGCCTTTTTCTAAAAAGCACAATTGTTTTTCCTTTTTAGCCCAAGTAAAGATAATTATATATCAGAAGTGAGTCCCACCCCCCCATCTCTTTCTGCATATGGGGAATGCTGAAAAGAGAAGTCTTTTTTAATTATTAAATGTAAATAGCTCATTAAATATAATCCAATTACTTTAATTGTAAAAAGGAAGTAATTACAATATGTACATGTATTCTTGCCTAGTAGATTTAATATCTTAAATTAATCTTTTCAGCATTAATATTTTAAATTAACCTTTGATATCAGAAAAATTCAAGAGACTGATGTCTACTTTAAATATATACATATAAAGCTGTACCTTATGGATCTTTGTTGTGCTTTCACCCACAAACAATTTTTGTGGGAACAGCCCCATCCCCATAAAGAAGGGTAATTAAATAACACCTGCCCTAACTGAACTGGTATTTCTAGTCTGCTGTAATTCATGTTAAAGGGTCTGTTTTAAATTCTAATGCTTTTGTGGGACAAAAAGCCAAGAGATGAATTCTGTGGCATTCCAATAATCACAACAGCTTTACTTAGCAAGACAAATTCAAGCCAAAATTAGGAGCATGTCTCTGGTATAGTAGCCTAAATTTTCCACTACCTCATTTCTATTCTGTTCCTATCAATTACAGTTCCCTGAGACTACCCCCGAGCATTCTTCTCTTGCTAGCCCCTTCTGGTCTAGCCCCTCAAGTTTGCTGTTACAACACTTTCCCTTAGCAGCCATTTGGCTCTTTGATTTTTACTCTTTCTTGGTGACCGAGAGTAAGTAAATTGCATAGCTAAATCTATGAACTGCTTTGAAAATGGGCTCTGCCACGGTCTGTGCACAGAAGAACTTCTATTAAAATGGAGAGTAAAGGCCTATACAGATGAGAAATTACGAAGACTGAGTTTTGTTTTTCTACCCCCCACCAAAATCTATCAATGAGTGTTGTTTTAAGATATGACCATGTGTTTAGAAAAATTAAAATTGTGTTTACATTAACACGGAACTTTTCCAAACTTTAGAAATATCAAGAACTGAATGAATATATATGTTGTAGCAGTAACAACTGCAGCCATGTTTGTACAGCACTTCCCCTCCAAAGTAGAAAAGTTCTATTTAAAGTACAAAGAGGAACTTCTCTGGCAGTCCACTGGTTAAGATTTTGCGCTTGCACTGCAGGGGGCACAGGTTCAATCCCTGGTCAAGGAACTAAGATCCTATGAGTCACTCAGTGCGGCCACACACACAAAAGAAACTGCAAAGAAGCATCATGCGTTTTCAGCAACTCTCCAGGATTTCAGTGAAATAAATTTCACGGCTCAGACTCCAGTATTAATGAGCCAAAGGTGCATCTGTGTCTCACTGTTATGACTTCTCAAAACAAATAATGAAATAGGTAAGCCTGCTGCTGCTGCTGCTAAGTCGCTTCAGTCGTGTCCGACTCTGTGCGACCCCATGGACTGCAGCCTACCAGGCTCCTCCATCCATGGGATTTTCCAGGCAGGAGTACTGGAGTGGGGTGCCATTGCCTTCTCCAATACATAAGCCTAACTATGACTAACTCCTTTCGCCATTCAGACTGTAGCCATACTGGAGCGGTTCCTGGCACATAATACATAAGGCTGGCTTCTGCTGTCATCCTGGCTAACCTGGAAGGCTATTTTATGGTCCAAAAGGATAGTGACAAGGGGTCACTGTGAGTGCCTCATTTCAAACACTGTAATGAATTCTGAACAGTTACCAAAGGTTAGCAGAAGGAATGGAGTCTGATATCTGATGATGATCACAGGACTCCAGAAGGACAGTGCCATTAAAAGACAAGAAGTAATTTCATAAGTAAAAGGTGTACTGGCAGCTAAAACTGAGCCCCTTTCAAGATTTAAATGATTCAAGTCTCATCTTAGTAACACTGGTATTTTTGTACAAAATATATCTTATTAGGCCAGCCCTTGAAAGTTAAAAGGTGTCTTTAAATGCCTGCTGACCTAAAATTGCCATGTTCCATGTTTAAAGGGATTGATTTTCTGGAAAAGGACAATAAGATGCCAAATTTTGTTCAATGGAGATCAGAATACTATTTGGTGAACCTATTCTGCACCTGTGGAAGCAAAAGAATAAGACTGGCTCACACACCCCAGAGGGAGGGTAGTATTTATGTGGGCTCTCCCTATGACCTCTTTGGCAGCAATGTAAGAAAGCCCTTTTTTGAGGCTAAGGGGTGGGTCCAGGACTTTCAACTACCCATTCAAGCAGGGTTACGATTCCCCTCCTCCGTAATTAAGTTCCCTTTCCCACTCTCCATGCATGCATGAATTGTAGTGACATTGACATGGGGGTCTGACATTAGTCTTTGAAGGTCATTTAAATCCTCCTCCTTCCAAGCTGCCTTAAAAGCAATGCATCATCCTCTCCACAATGCCTGAGTATGGGGTTTGACTAGATGGTTCTCAATGTGGAGTGAACCTAAAGCATAAAAGGAAAGGGGGCTCCAAATTCATATGATACCTCCAAGGGGTATCATAAAACGAACAAACCAAAGAAATAAAACATTAGGTAAAACTCAGCTGCTCAAGAGACAATACCAAGAGAAACACTAAACATCTAACATTACATGAATGAAAACATGTCTACTGATTAATTTAGGAAGGTAGAAAAGGTCATTCACAATATGGCCCCTTTCTTTGGCTCCAGTCTCATCTTCTGTCATATCTTCACATTTACATACTCTTCCCTGAAGTCCCACAGACCTTCTCATGGTTTCCCATCTCATCACGTTCTCTCTTGCTTCCATACTTTTGTTCAAGTCTAACCACCTACCACAACCCCCAACTTCTTGGTTCAGTTCAGTCGCTTAGTTGTGTCCGACTCTGCGACCCAGTGGATTGCAGCAAGCACGCCAGGCCTCCCTGTCCATCACCAACTCCCGGAGTTCACCCAAACCCATGTCCATTGAGCCAGTGACGCCATCCAACCATCTCACCCTCTGTCGGCCCCTTCTCCTCCTGCTTCTAGGGTCTTCTCCCCAACATCTAGGGTTTTCCAAAACTGAGCTCAGGTATTTCGCTGGTGGTCCAGTGGCTAAGACCCTGCAATCCCTGCAGGGGGCCAGGGTTCAATCCCCGATCAGAGAACTAGACCCTGCATGTCACAACTAAGACCCAAGGTAGCCAAATAAATAAATTAAAAACAAACAAACAAACAAACAAACACACCCACTGAGCTAAAGTGAAACATCTTTTGACATGCCTTGACCCCAAAGGAGCTTGATGCCCCTCCCTCACACCCTCTTCAAAATTCCATAATACTCTGTGCATGCCCATCCTATCCCACTGCTTAAAAATGACTGATTTTCTTACCTGCTCTCCCACTAGACTAAATTGAGGTTAGTGATCAGTCATCTCTAATTCTAATGCCTACCACCATTCGAGACACAGAATGTTCAATAAAAATTTATCAAATGAATAAAGCTACAGTAAGTGGCTACTATGCTTTAGCCCTCAAAAAGGTGAGGTGGGGAGAGTGTCTCTGGACCTCCAGTCTTACAGCACTGCTTCCTGAGGGAAGAGAACCCAATCTGAACGGTCCAAGTTTAACCTCTATTTTAGATTAAGAGTCCTGGTAGCACACCAGATCACAAGACAGAATCTCCATACACTTTCCAAGCCCTAGAAAATATCAAGGGTCTAATCTGGTACAGAGTGAGACATTAAAAATTAAAACCCAGGGCAAAAATTAACTAAAAAACAAAAGGCTACCCTGACCAATATGATCAATCTGCCACCTCCTTTTTATTCACTCACTTCAAAGTTCTTACTTCCTAAAGTAGAGAGAGATGAATGATAAGAGTCATCAGCCAAAGAAGATAAATTTCCAAAAAGGCTAGGGAAGGTCAGAAGAGGGTAAGTCATGAAAATCAGCACATGTCCACAGCTTGAAAGAAATCCAGGCTGTTATTAGAATCCCCGGGCACTTAGCCGAAAACGTTAATAAGCCTCTGAATCTTTCCTTTCCCTCCCAAGTCAGCTTCTGGCTTCCCTTCCCTCGATACTTCTTCCCCATCATCTACTCACCCAGCAGCCTGCCCCCCGTCTTTCTTTTCCTTCCTACCTTCACAAATACTGACAGAGATTATCAGAATGTGGCAAACAAGTGACAACTAACTGCATGTGGGGCATCAGTATAAAGGACATCCAATTACTCATTTGTTTGTTCCTCCTTCCTTCACTCATTCAACAGACCTTATATACCAGACAGTGTGCACACAGTGGGGAAATAATTCAACACTGCCCTGTCCTCATGAAGCTTGACCGCTCCTGAAGGAGACAAATTAAAAAGGGGGACAATAATATAAAGTGATGAATGTGACCACAAATGTTAAAATCCAAGGGTTATGGAGGCATCCAGCTCACACTGTGGGTGAAGGGGTCATAAGAAAGAGTGTCTTAAAAAAAAAAAAAAAGAGTGTCTTAAAAGATGAAAAGGGTTAGTTAAGAGAAGTTTCAGGGGAAGGAAGCAATGTGTGCAGAGGCGAACAGTGTTCCAGGAACAGCAAACAGCTTGGTGTGGCTGAAGTGCAGGAGGTCACGAGTGATGAGGCTAATCAGACAGACAGAGGCCCAGGTGCAGAGAGCCTTGTGTGCGTACTATAGCACTTGGGAGTGTGTTGATGGCTACTTCGAACTACTTAAGATTGAGGCCAGGGAGTGACATGATCGGATTTGCATTTAGAAAGCTCTCTCTGGCAGCAGAGAGAATGTATTACATGAAGGGGAGAAAGACTGAGGCAGTAATCCAAGTGGAAGCACTTCTAATTGATCGATAGAATCTACATAATGGGAAAGTTGCAACGTAAGATGACAGAAATTGCTCTATATTGAGTTTGAGACCAAGTTGTCACTGATAAGCTTTCTCTTTTGAACAATTAAATTACCTAATCTCTCTCAGTTTTTACATTCTGAAAAATGCATTTGTGTGTTCTAGGGGGAACACTAGACTATCACCTATCATCAACCTTTTCTTAATGCTTTAAAATTTATAGTATAAATTTTTTAATATATGTATAGTGAGATAGCAAGTATCAGTGTAGAGTGTACCTACCGCCTAGTTTAAGAAGAATATTACCATTAGTTTTAAAGTCCCCTGCATGTCTCTCCCCAAACCCACCTTCTTCTCTTTTCACCATGAGGTAACACTATCCCAAATAGTGATAACTTTACCACATCTGTATCTCTAAACATTTTTAGTTTCACGTTTCTTCACATGAATCTTATCATAATATATATTCGTCTGCAACTTTTCACTCTACAATTTGTTGAGATTCATTCAAGTTGCTACAGTTGCAATTTAATCATTTCCATGGCTACACGGTGCTCTACTGTATGGCCACACTGAGATTTATTTATACAATCTGAAGTTGATGGATACTGGGATTTTTTCCCAGTTTGGATTTTTTGTTTATTTTGCTAATGCCAACAGTGTTGCTACGGACATTTTTGTACACATCTCCCACTGCACACGTGCAACAGTTCTTCAGGGTAGATACCCAGGAGAGAAACTGCTGCGTACAGGTAAGCACATCTTCAATCATGAGATAATACCAAATTGTTTTGCAAAACAGTTGTACCCATTTACACCACTATTTGCTGGGTTCCGGTTGCTTCATGTCTTTGCTGACATTTTTTGCCAAACTTTAATTTTTGCCAATCTGATAAACACAAAACAGTACATCACTGTAGTTCTAACATGCATTTTCCTGATTGCTCATAAGGCTGAGCATCCTCAATGCTTTTTGCAGAAAGGAGCTACTTTTTATTTTCAGAAACCTTCTCTGAAAGCCTTGAATGGCTGGAAGTCCTTCAGAAAGCTGCCTCCCAATAACTAACAAGATGAAAATTGGTCTTTCTTAGCACTAAGCTAAAACTGTATGACCAAACCTCAGCCATACTGACATCTGACACACAGGCAAATCTAAGATTTTTCATCTGACAACTGATGGTGAGTTAGAGGATTTAGAAGAACTATGCTGCTGCTGCTGCTGCTGCTAAGTCGCTTCAGTCGTGTCCGACTCTGTGCGACCCCATAGACGGCAGCCCACCAGTCTCCTCAGTCCATGGGATTTTCCAGGCAAGAGTGCTGGAGTGGGGTGCCATTGCCTTCTCCAAGAAGGACTATAATGAGACAGAAAAATCAGAGGGGCAAATATTGCAATATTTAAGGCCTCTGACTATCTGATATCAACATACTTCTTCAGCTTCCTTTCTGGTCACACCTTTACAATGCTCTACACTTCTCCTGCCTGTGATTTCATAAAAGACATTTCCTGCTTCCTGGAATACCTACCTTTTTTAAGTTTTTTTTTTTTTCCTCCCCCTACTTCTTGAAATTTTATTAATCCTTCCCTGCCCAGTTCAAATGTAATTGCTTCCGTGAAGCCATCCTCACCCTGTTCCCCAGAAATAATTAATCAAGCTCTCCACTGCTTCAATAGCACTCTATAATTCTTCTGTTAGAGTACCCATCCCATATTACAGTTGCAACAGGGATCAACTAGGAGCTTTCTAAGGGAAAGTACTATCTCTTAAATCCTCAGGGGCTGAGTAGCACTCTGTCAACCACCATCAATTCTTCATAAAACACTGGGTAAGCAGACAGAAAGATAAACAGAATCTGCTAAGAAAAATTCTCTAAGGAATTTCCTGGTGGTCCAGTGGTTAGGACTGTGTGCTTTCACTGTCTAGAGCCCAGATTCAATCTCCCTGGTCAGGGAACTAAAATCCCGAAAGTTGCACAGTGCGGCCAAAAGGAATATAGTTCTTAAAAAGAAGAAAAGAAAAAATCTTTCAACAATAAAAAGGTTCTTTCTTATTCTTGCTCATTATGAAAGAAAAAAAAATCAGAAAAAAGGCAAGGTAGGACAAAAGCACTGGGAACTAGTAAGAATTAACTTTGACAATTCAGACTCCTTAATGGAGCTCCGTGTCAGGTAGGCCAGGAAGTGAACACGTAAACGGTACAGTCACCTTTTTAATGGGGGACAAGAACATCGAAAAAGAGATTTATAACTGAATCTAAAACCTCAGGTTGTATCTTTAAATTCATCTGGAAATTATTTGGGCCTGGTATTTTCTGCAGGAGAAGTTGTTTTCATTATAAATTCAATTCATTAAATAGTTAAAGGTTTTCAATTTTTTCTTAAGTCATCTTGATAAGCTTTCTTTTGAAGTTTGTCCATTTTATCTAAATTTTAAAATAAAATGACATAGTATTCTTTTTAACTTGATTAGCAAAAATGATTACTATAAATAAAAAATATCTAGAAGACTGGACAGAATAAGGGCAGAGATAAGGATCCAAAACAAAGATTTGAGATTTCACAATACTGCAAAGTGTTCATGTGTCTCTGCATTCCTAAAGCATAGACTTCTTTTGGACAGGGATCATGTCTACCAGTCTTTTGTACATAATGTGTTCTAAAAAGTATTTCCTGATTTCCCACATCAAATAAAAAATACAAAATTGATAGTTCAAGTCAACAGGTATTTTCTTATTTTAAGAGTTGATTTTGATTAATATATGGTTGACCCAAGTAATATTTGTAGTTGTCTTTAAAATAAAAACCTTTTTTTCAATCAAGTAAAAACTGGTTTCAAAGGTTACTCTCACTCATTAACTTAGCTCTTAAAAAAAAAAATCCATTTAAATACGGGAATTCATTGAATTTAAAGGGAAAAAAACCCAGCAGGAACTGATTTGAGCTATAAAATACAGCTTTAAATGAAAAAATACACATTACTTTAAAAAATAAAAATGCAGTTATTATTAAGACTATTGTTACTATAAAATCACACTTCATGACTTAAGAAAAGTCAGTTTACTGGTTTAAAAAAAAGCATGGTAGTCATTTGTTTTATTCACTTCTTCCTCAAACCTTAGAACACAGTAACTAACTGGAAGGAAAACTATCTGATTTAAATTTCAGGGTCCCTACCCTGTCCCACCCTCTCCTGCCCCAGCGGATGTGCACTTGGTTAAATGCATTTTGTATGAGAAAGGAGAAGCAAAGAGATGGTTTGAGCTTTAAAAATCCAGAGCAGATTATATTAGAATAATTTTGAAAGCTTGTTTAGCGACTCATGGAATACTAGTCCTCTATTAGTGAAGGTCAACCTTTTTAATTGGACATAGTCCAGGACACTACCTGGGCAACAAATCAGTGAGACAGTACAGACACCTCTGATTCTAAACTGGTATAATCCTTTTTTAACAAGCATTATCACAGCCTCCAGTATTATACAATAAGATTTCCCAAATATCTATGAGAAGTTGACAGTGGTAATACTTCTCTACCTATCTCATAATACCAATGTATTTTACCAGCTCTTCTCCCTATAGAAATCACATTAACAGAGATGTTTAGAGAAATTCCCTGGCTGTCCAGTGGTTAGCACCCCACGCTCTCTCTGCCCAAGGCCCAGGTTCCAACCTTGGTTGGGGAACAAAGATCTCACAAGCTGCTCAGCACAAGTCCCCCCCCCCAAAAAAAAGATGTTTGAGGATTTATGGTTTTAAATGTCCGTAGTTTTAAAAACTAGACAAGTGTTACAAAAATTTTTGTTGGTATTTTTCAGGCTTGGTGAAAATGGAATTTGACAAAGATTATTTTCCAAGTGGTGTGGAAGGAAGCAGAGAATTAGCAAAATCGAGAGGAGAAAAAATGCGAACGCATCAGGTGAAGGCCTGAGGTTTGTTGGCAGGAGAAAAGTATGGTACTCTGTAAACAAGAATCCATGGTAAACAAAATTTAATTAAAGTGAAGCAATTATCATGTCTTGTCACATTTGTTAAAACTAAACTCTGCCAACAGGTATCCTGTTTTAGGGTGTCCATCAACTTGATTTCCATCAATTGTCCCAGAGAAATTATTAATAGTGCCCCCTCTTACTCTTAAAAGTGAACTAGTTTAAAAAATACCAAATCACCATGTTGTACACCTGAAACTAACATAACATTGTAAATCAACTATCAGTCAGTTCAGTTCAGTCGCTAAGTCGTGTCCGACTCTTTGCGACCCCATGAATCGCAGCACGACAGGCCTCCCTGTCCATTACCAACTCCCAGGGTTCACTCAAACTCACATCCATCGAGTTGGTGATGCCATCCAGCCATTTCATCCTCTGTCGTCCCCTTTTCCTCCTGCCCCCAATCCCTCCCAGGATCAGAGTCTTTTCCAATGAGTCAACTCTTCGCATGAGGTGGCCAAAGTACTGGAGTTTCAGCTTCAGCATCATTCCCTCCAAAGAAATCCCAGGGCTGATCTCCTTCAGAATGGACTGGTTGGATCTCCTTGCAGTCCAAGGGACTCTCAAGAGTCTTCTCCAACACCACAGTTCAAAAGCATCAATTCTTCGGCGCTCAGCCTTCTTCACAGTCCAACTCTCACATCCATACACGACCACTGGAAAAACCACAGCCTTGACTAGACGGACCTTTGTTGGCAAAGTAATGTCTCTGCTTTTCAATATGATATCTAGGTTGGTCATAACTTTCCTTCCAAGGAGTAAGAGTCTTTTCATTTCATGGCTGCAGTCACCATCTGCAGTTATTTTGGAGCCCCCAAAATAAAGTCTGACACTGTTTCCCCATCTATTTCCTATGAAGGGATGGGACCAGACGCCATGATCTTAGTTTTCTCAATGTTGAGCTTTAAGCCAACTTTTGCCCTCTCCTCTTTCACTTTCATCAAGAGGCTTAAAGGGTGGTGTCATCCGCATATCTGAGGTTATTGATATTTCTCCCGGCAATCTTGATTCCAGCTTGTGCTTCTCCCAGCCCAGCGTTTCTCATGATGTACTCTGCATAGAAGTTAAATTAGCAGGGTGACAATATACAGCCTTGAGGTACTCCTTTTCCTATTTGGAACCAGTCTCTTGTTCCATGTCCAGTTCTAACTGTTGCTTCCTGACCTGCATACAGGTTTCTCAAGAGGCAGGTCAGGTGGTCTGGTATTCCCATCTCTTTCAGAATTTTCCACAGTCTATTGTGATCCACACAGTCAAAGGCTTTGGCATAGTCAATAAAGCAGAAATAGATGTTTTTCTGGAACTCTCTTGCTTTTTCGGTGATACAGAGGATGTTGGCAATTTGATCTCTGGTTCCTCTGCCTTTTCTAAAACCAGCTTGAACATCTGGAAGTTCACAGTTCACATATTGCTGAAGCCTGGCTTGGAGAATTTTGAGCATTACTTTACTAGCGTGTGAGACGTAGCGTGTAAATCAACTATACTTTACATAAAAAAGTTTTAAGTGAATCGGTTTACACAATCAATTATATGATCACCCTGTCCTTTAAGAACCAGGAGGTAGAGCTGCCTCAATGTTCAGGATCGAATCATAGTCCCAACTATTTAAAATTCAGTACATATTTCCCTCATTTATCTAGCACCATGACCACAACAGCAACAGCAGAGTAACTAAGAACATGGACTCTAGAAGCAAACAGCCAGAGTTCAAATCTTAACCCTGCTACATAAACTCTAGCTATGTGACCTCAAGAAATTTTGCTGTTTTTTTATTTTGAAATAATTTCAAACTTGGAGAAAAATTGCAAGAATAGTACAAAGGACTCCTTTATGCCCGTCACCGAGGTCCACCAGTTATGAACATTTTGCCATATTTACTTTTTTATCTTCACCACACACACAATTTCTTACTAATTTTTAAACTATTTTGATAACAGGTTGTAGATAGACATGGTGCCTCTATGTCTAAATACTTCAGAAAGTCAACTCCTAACATACTACAGTCCAATTATCACATTAGAAAATTTAACAATAACAGTACAGTATTATTATGCAACATAAAGTCCATATCTAAATTTTACCAATTGTCCCAATAATGCTCTTTATGGGAATTTTTTCCCCTCAATCCAGGATTCTAATCCAGAATTGTGGCCAGGTTTCTTCATTTTTCCCTCATGGGATTACTGGGAGAAATAAAGGAGTAAACATACAGAATTTAGAACAGTTTTTGGCATTTAATACAGGTATTAGCTGCTTTTAGGGAGAGACAGACTCCATATAGGGCTTCCATGGTGGCTCAGATGGTAAAGAATCTGCCTGCAGTGCAGTGCAAGAGACCGAAGTTCGATCCCTGGGTGGGGAAGATCCCCTGGAAGAGGGCATGGCAACCCACTCCAGTATTCTTGCCTGGAGAATCCTATGGACAGAGGAGCGGGGCAGTGGGCCACAGTCCATGAGGTAACACACAGACTCCATACAAAGTACAATAATTGTTGGATAATGAAAATAACTCTTTAGACACTATAGTTCTATTGTGTGTGTGTGTGTGTTTTTTGGCGGGGGGAGGCATGCTGTTCAGCATGTGTGATCTTAGTTCCCCAACCAGGGAACGAACTCCTACCCTCTTCACTGGGAGCAGGGAATCTTAATCACTGGACCACCAAGGAAGTCCCTAGACACTATACTTCTTGAAGTCATTTTAATGAAAACCCTCTGTAAAATTTGTTGTGCATATCCATTATTTCTTAAACACAATACACAAAATATAATTCAATCTTTTCCTTAGTACCTCAGGGTCTTCACATAAGCAGGAGTACTGTGCTATAAAACCATGATGCTGTCAAAGGTTCTTGAGGCGTGAAGTGCTATATACCTCTGTAGTGAAATGGCAATAAAGTTCTGGACAGACATCTTGAATCTCCTCCCTCTGCTGTCATGCTTTTGATCATTTGTATGTATCAGTGCACCCACTCTATATTATTCTAATAATGCTTATAGTCAAACAAGGCTTTTAGTTTAAAAGGCACTTTCATGTCATCTCTCATTAATTCAATAAATATCTACTATGTCATTTGATTAATTAGCTGATTTGAATTTCACAAGAAGTCTGTGAGGTAAAAAGAACATGTATTACTACTTCCAATTTTAATTACCTTGTTATAGATGAATAAATTAAGGCTCAGAGAGGTCAACACACTTACTCTGGGCCACAGAGCCAACAGGCAACACCGACAGCCTTTGCACACCTAGATCCTCTACCCCTCAATACAAACACAGCTACCTCAGAGTGAGGCCCTAGGATGATAGACTTTTTAGGTAGGTGAACAAGCTTTTGGAAAGCTCTTTGACTTTCAAAAGTACTTTCAGCTTCCTTTCAAATGCAAGGAGTTGCATTCTGCTCTGCTGAAAATGCCAGATGTCTGACTTTCAGATGCTCTTCCTCTGTATTTTCTCAAATATTTTTTCTAAAATTCTCTGAACTTAAAAAAAAATAAAAAATAAAAATAAAAAATAAAATAAAATTCTCTGAACTTGATGGCAACACTTTATTAACATAGACTCCATACCCATTTGAAACTTGAGATAAACTCAGATCTGAGCTAAAGTTAACCTCTGCACTCTAATAAAGAAAAGCCTGGCTAAGAAAATGGTGTAAATAAGATTGCAGGGAGAAATGTTTAATGAGCTGTTTTTAAGCATTTCAGGAGTCTAATTTACATACAATTAAAGTTAAATTGCACATCATTCTCAGCTATTCATTAAACCAGGTACAGGGACCTCTACCTAACAAAATAACCTGGTAACATTATTAGCCTAGTTTCAGTTATGGCTCAAAGTAACAGCTGCACCTAAAGAAAAACAAAACACAACACTCTCACTAGGATTTACCCCAATTAGCCCAAATTAATGAGGTTTGATTGTACCTCCAACAATGACCCACAAAACCTATCTTCCCCTGACGGCCTAGAGTAGAAGCTCAAATGCAGTTAAAACAGCTGCCGCAGAAGCTAAGTAGAGAAAGAAGACAAAATGGCAATGGCAGAGTTAAGAGCCAGAAGCCTCAGGTTCCAGGTCAGCTTATGCTGCTAATCTGTGTGACCTTGGTTAAATCACTCTACTTCTAGAGCCCTCAGTTTTCTAAGCAATAAATGTGGTCTTTAAATACCATATCTCACTGAAAGCATCCAGAGCTCTTTGACTAAAGGGCAGGAATTGTTCAAGACGAGTCTGGAACATCTTATAACTAGAAAGCAAGGAACAGTATCAAAGACTACTTCAGTTATGTCAAAAGGAATCAGGAGCCAACCTGAGGAGGCTCCCACTAGCTCAAGACGGAACAAACTGAACATCAGTAAAAATAACTACAATAGACTAAAACATATCAAGTATGAAAAAAAATAATAATAAAAAAAAGAAAAAAAAAAAAATAAAACATATCAAGTATGCTAAAACTCATGATGATACTTTTTTTAAAAACCCAAACAACTCATTCATTCCCTTTGGAGTGTATCAGGGAACCAACTTATTTTCAAACTTGCAAATAAGGGAATAAAGGTAAAGAATAGAGTATTTATCCTGCCTTTCCTGCACAAATCAAAAACTTCAGAGAAACCAAAGAGTTGATTAGGGAAGTTTTTCTTTTTTTAAGTATTCCAGCTCATAAATGAAGAAAGAATAATAGGGAAAAAAAAAAGAATGATAGAACAGGAATGAATATCACCATTTTGCAAACATCTAGGTAATCATCCATGACCACTTACAACACAAAAAGAGACATCTGGACATTACAGGCCTTCTGACAGAACACAACCACACTTAGGAAGCATTATATCGTCAAAGCAGGGAGCTGATTTAGTTCAGGCCATCAGCGTTGTGCTGACCAGTAAACAGCCACTACACACATGAAGCTACTGAGCACGTGAAATGTGGCTGGCTCACATGAACTGCACGTGCTGTGAGTGTAAAATACACTCCAAACCACAAAGGTTTAGTATGTAAAATATCTCAATAATTTTTATATTTATTACATGGTGAAACGGTAGTAACTTACAATAAAATGAATTTCACCTATTTCTTCTTACCTCTTAAATGCACCTACTAGAAAATTTAAATTTCACTTCAGACTTGAATATTTCTATTAGATAACGGTGCTCTAGATCTAACAACCAGTTTACAAGGAATACAAGCGGCAGAGAAACAAATAAATCACAGAAATTCAATAAGCAAAATCTAGAATAAGAAAACTTGGTTTCATCAACAACAACAAAAATATAAGGGAAAAAAGAGGCAAGAGAACCCAAAGATTAAAAGAGACTTAAGAGCCATATAAACCAAATCAATGTATGGACATTTTTTTGGAACCTGATTTGAATAAACCAACTGTTTAGAGAGAAGGGAGGAGCACTGGTGAAGAGAAAGCAACTGTGGAAATATGAACACTAACTGGATGTCCAATGATGTTACTGTGTACTGTGATTATTTTTTTTTCAAGAATAATTACCTTTTAAAGCCACATAATGAAATTATTTACAATTTAAATGATATGGTGCATGGAATTTCTTTCAAAAAAATCTTGTGAGGATGCGACAGTAGCAGTACAGATGAAACAAGACTGACCATGAGACTGATGATTGTGGAAGTCCAGTGACGGACATGTAGAGGTTCATTACATCATCTTCTCTACATCTGTAATGTTTGAAATTTTCTAAACATACTTTTTTTATGAGAAAAAATTTTACTATAAGGACACTTCCAGCTTGTGAATCTACAAATATCTATGAAAATAAAAGATGGGGTTGGCAGGTACCTCAAGAAGTCATTCAATCTAGTTTTTTGCTTCCAGGAATGTTACTTGCAATATTACTTCACTCAACAAATATTTATTAAGTAATTACTAAATGCAAAGGCCATAGCACTGTAGAAGACGTATGCAGATATAAGAGTTTCTGTTTAAAGAGTTTCATAATACAGGAGAGACAAGAAAAGAACATAAATATAAAATAAAGTAAAAGTGATGAAGTTATGGTTTACCTGGTTAAGTAAATCACAAAAAGGCATGATAGAAGTGTGTCATATAACTAGGTGTTAAAATAGGCAGGATTTCGACATGTAAAGACAAGGAGTATTATGTCTAAGGTGGACAGTGTGAGCAGAGGTACATAAGCAGAAAATAATGAGACATTTCTGAGGAATGAAGATGAGTACATTATTGCAAAAGCAGTAGGGAACACGGCTGGAAAGACAAGTATGGCCAGATGATAGAATCTTAAATATCAGGTTGAGTTTGTACTTTAGTCGCTAAGAGATAGGAGTCACACAAGAAGAGATACAGATTAAAGAATATTTAGGAAGATGCTAGGCATCTCACTTGGTATTATTGCCTGGAAAATTCCATGGACAGAGAAGCCTGGCAGGCTACAGTTCATGAGGTCACAAAGAGTGGGACAAGACTGATTGACTGAGCACACACACATACATCTCACTTGAGTAGAGAAGAACAGAATGGACCTGGGGGGCGGTGGGAGTGGGGACAGGCGCAATACAGAAAGTAGAAGCAACGGTCAAGGCAAAGCTAACAAGGAACCTGAACTGGTATAGTAGGGAAAAGAGGGAGGGACCTGAGAGTATCTTGGCATGAAAAGGGGAAGGTCAGGAAAGTCAACCAGCAACTAAGGCCTTACATCTCACTGAACTGGGGAAACAGTAGAGCCAATGTTTGGTATGTTGGCAGACCTATACTAGCTCTGAAATGTACTGAATAAACGACTGACTGAGTGAATAAGTAAATAAGGGGGTTTGGGGGGTGGGATGGGCAGAAGAACAGCTCAGCCTTCCTGTTTTAACTTAGGAGGAAGTCAAGGTGCTGAAGGAAAATGCTGCCCAGGTGTGCTAAGCAACATTGTCAGAAAAGCAGAGGTTCCATCGTTAAAACCTGTATAAAAAGTATAAAATCCATCCTGAAAAACTTTTACCATGTCTCCCTAGCAAGAAGGAAACAAGTTGTACCAATATGACCACTGGTTCCCAAAAGCAAACAATCCATGAAAAGCTGAAGGTGCAGAAGAGATGACCAAGTGGAAGAATTCAATAGGAATTCTGGGACTGGGGTTCAAAGGTGGAAATACAGATCTGGAAGTTTCCAAACAGAGGAGGTGATAGTCAAAGACATGAGAGAAGAGATGACCTCCTCACACAAAAGCATGAAGAGAAAGGTAAGGACACAGGACCACCTGGAGACCGACAAAGAAGAAAGATCAAGGAAAGCCAGAGAATCAGAACAATGCCCTGTTAAAAAGTTTAGAGAAGAGTTTCTAGAAGGAAGGCATGCTCAATCCTTGTTTTCTTCCTTGACCCACATATCTAATTCATCATCAAGCCTATCGGCTCTACCTCCAAAATACTTACTAAATACATCTACTTCTCTCATTTCTTCTTCCACCAACCTAGCTGACATCTCTACCACACCTGGACTTCTGCTATGCTATGCTATGCTATGCTAAGTCACTTCAGTTGTGTCCGACTCTGTGTGACCCCATAGACAGCAGCCCACCAGGCGACCCCGTCCCCGGGATTCTCCAGGCAAGAACACTCGAGTGGGTTGCCATTTCCTTCTCCAATGCATGAAAGTGAAAAGTGAAAGGGAAGTCACTCAGTCGTGTCCGACTCTTCGAGACCCCATGGACTGCAGCCTACCAGGCTCCTCTGTCCATGGGATTTTCCAGGCAAGAGTACTGGAGTGGGGTGCCAATGCCTTCTCCGGACTTCTGCTATTCACCTTAAATCAATCCCTGCCCCTCAAATAATTTTTTTTTTGTTGCAGCAATTGGATTAATCTTTTCTTTAAAAAAAAAATTATTTATTTAGTTGGCTGCGTTGGGTCTTCGTTGTGGCATACAGGATCTTCAGTCTTCATTGTGGCACACGGAATCTTTAGTCGCTGCATGCAAACTCTCAGGAGCAGCAAGTGGGATCTAGTTCCCTGGTCAGGGACTGAACCTGGCTCCCTGCATTGGGAGCTGGGGTGGTGTAGCCACTGGACCACCAAGGAAGTCCCTGGATTAATCTATAAAAAATGGAAATCATATCACATACCTACTCCCTCTTTAAAACACTAACTAAATGGATATTTAAAGACACTGGGGTGTGACAATGCTAATATAATCATGTTCCTGTGGGGGAAATACTTGCATTATATATATATATATATATATATATACACATATTATATATATGCTGAAATATTTACAAATGAAGTCTGCTTCAAAAATAATAAGGGCAAACAAGTCTGAACTTATTCTATGAGGCCAGTACTACTGTGCTATCAAAACCAGACAAAGGGACTTCCCTGGTGGTCCAGTGGCTAAGACTCCATGCCCCCAATGCAGGGGACCTGAGTTCAATCCCTGGTCAGGGAACTAAATCCCATATGCTGCAACTAAGGCCCAGTGCAGCCAAATAAATAAATTAATTAAAAAAAAAAAAAAACCCAAAGACTTCCCCCTAAAGTTAGGAACAAGGCTGCAATATCCATTCTTATCACTTCTGTTCAATACTGTGCTGGAGGTTCCAGCCAGGGCAATCAGGTAAGAAAAAGAAATAAAAGGCATGAGACTGGAAAGAAAGAAGTAAATTCTATTTGCAGATAACATGATCGTGTAATATAGAAAATGCTAAGAAATCCATCAAAACACTGTTAGAACCAAGGCAGCAGGATACAAGATCAATATACAAAAATCAATTTTAGGGACTCCCCTAGTGGTCCAGTGGTTAAAAGAATCCACCTTGCAATGCAAGGGACAAGGATTCAATCCCTGTCAGGGAACTAAGATCCCCCATGCCTCAGAGCAACTAAGCCCGTGAGCCACAATTAGAGTCCATGAACTGCAACAAAAGATTCCCCATGACTCAATGAAGAAATGATGTGCTGCAAGTAAGACCCACAACGCAGCAAAATAAATTTCTTTTTAAAAAATCAATTTTATTCCTATACACTAGCAATAAACAATCCAAAAATTAAACTAAGAAAATAATTTCATTTACAAATGCATCAAAATAAATTTAGGAATACTTAGGAATAAATTTAATAAAAGAAGTGTAAAACTTGTAAAGACTTCAAAATATAGAGAAAAATTTTAAAGGCCTAAATAAATGAAAAAACACCCTATATTAAAAGAGTGAAAGACTTAATATTGTTCCAACGGCAATACATCCTAAATTAATCTACAGATTCAATGAAATTCCTATTAAAATCCCAGCTGAATTTTTTTTTTTGGCAGAAATTGACAAGCTGAGCCCAAATTCATATGGAAGTGCAAGGGACTCAGAAAGTCAAAACAATATTAAAAAACAGAACAAAGCTGAAGGACTCATACTTTTATATTTCAAAATTTATAATAAAAGAGCTTCAGTAATCAAGACTGTGACACTGGTGTAAGAACAGACATTCAGGTCAGTGGATAAGAACTGAGAACTCCCCAAAACCTCTATGGTCAATTTATTTTTAGCAAGGATGCAAAAAAATTCAATGGGGAACAAATTGTCTTTTCAAAATATGGTGCTGGGACAATTGGATACTCATCTGAAAAGAATAAAGTTGAACCTCTACCTAACACCATAACAAAAAATTAACTCAAAATGGATCAAAGGCTTAACTATAAGATCTAAAAGTATAAAACTCTAAGGAGAAAATATGGGTGTAAATCTTCACAATCCTGGACTAGGCAATGGTTTCTTAGATAGGACACCCAGAAAAACAACCAACCAAAGGAAAAGTAGATAAACCGTACTTCATCAAAATTAAGAAACTTTTGTGTTTCAAAGGTCACAGCAAGAAAGTAAAAAGACAACACACAGAAATGAAAAGAAAATATTTACATATCATATCTGGTAAGGGGCTTGTATCCAGAACATATAAAAAACTATACAATACAATAATAAAAAGGATGAACAACCCAACTTAAGAATGTGTAAAACATTTAAACAGACATTCTCCAAAGAAGATACAGAAACAGCCAACAAATACATGAAGGCTGCTCAACATCACGCTAGTTAGTAGGGAAATGGAAAGCAAAACATTAGCTATGTGGGAGGTGGGTAAACTAGGCATTTGGGATTAGCTGATACAAACTACTACATAAAAAGCAGATAAACAAGAGGTCCTACTGTATAGCACAGGGACTACACTCAGGATCTTGTAACAAACTACAGTGGAAAAGAATTAGAAAAAGAACATATACATGTATAACTGAACCACTATGCTGTACGCCAAACACTGACACCACACTATAAATCAACTATACTTCAAAAACAAAACGAAAGCTATGAGGTATCATTTCACACTCACTAGGATGGCTATAAAAAACAGATGAGAAATATTGGTGAGGGTGTGCAAAAACTGGAATCAGACAGTGCTGGTGGAAAACAGACTGGCAGTTTCTGTGTTACCATATGACCCGGCGAACCCATTCATAGGTATGTACTCAAGAGAAATGAAAACATACATCCACTCCAAAAAATCTCTATATGTTATAGCACCATTATTCATGACAGCAAAAAAGTGGTAACAAACCAAATGTCCACTAACTGATGAATAAATAAAAGTGTTACATCCATACAATGGAGTAGTGATACAAGCCTACCACATGATGGACACTTGAAAGCATTATGCTAGGTGAGAGAAGCCAACCACAAAACACCATGTATTGTATGACTGAATTTATATGAAATGTCCAGAAAGGGCAAATCCACAGACACAAGAAGCAGATTAATGGTTGTCTAGGGCTGTGGGGAGGGGGAAATGGGGAGTGACTTCTTTTTATTTTTTTTACTTTACAATATTGGTTTTGCCATAGGGGAGTGACTTCTAATACGTATGGGGTTTCTTTCTGGTGTAATAAAAACACTCTGCATTTTGGAATTAAACAGTGGTGATGTCTGTATAACCTGTGAATAGACTAAAAAACACTGAATTGCATATTTTATTTTTGTTTTTAATATTTATTTATTTTTGGCTGGGTTGGGGTCTTAGTTGCAGCACATAGAGTTTCCTTGCAACATGCAGACATCTCTCTAGTTGAGTCACCCGCCTACAGGTAGCGCGGGCTTAGTTGTCCAATGGCATGTGGGATCTTAGTTCCCCGACCAGGGATTGAACCTTGGTCCCCTGCATCACAAGGCAGATTCTCAATCACCAGACCACTGGGGTCCCTGAACTGCATGTTTTAAATGGGTAAATTGTTTGGTATGTGAATTGTATCTCACTTTATATACATATTTATTTATTTATTTATGGCTGTGCTGGGTCTTCATTACTGCTCGGGCTTTTCTCTGGTTTCGGCGAGTGGGGGCTACTCTCTACTGGCGGTGCACAGGCTTCACATTGAGGTGGCCTCTCTTGTTGCAGACCATCGGCTCTAGAGCACAGGTTCAGCACTTGTGGTGCACAGGCTAAGCTGCTCTGAGGCATGTGGAATCTTCCCGGATCAGGGATCGAACCTGTGACTCCTGTATTCACAGGCGATTCTTTATCACTTAGCCACCAGGGAAGCCCTGCATCTCACTTTTAAAAATCAAAAAGAAATGTCCACATAAAAACTTGCACACAAATGTTCATAGCAGCTTAATTTGTAATAGCCCCAAACTAGAAACATCCAAATATCCATCAACAGGTGAATGGATAAACAAACTACTATATTCATGTAATGGATTATTACTTGACAACCAGTGAAACTTGCAACAACATGGATGAATCTCAAAATAATCATCCCAAATGAAAGACACCAGACCTCTGTCAATCAGCATGTACTGTATGATTCCATTTATATAAAATTTTAGATTTCCTGATGGCTCAGCAGGTAAAGAATCTGCCTGCAACTCAGGAGACAAGGAGACAAGAGTTAGATCCCTGGGTTGGGAAAATCCCCTGGAGGAGGAAATGGCAAACCTCTCCAGTTATTCTTGCCTGAAAAATCCCATGGACAGAGGAGCCTGGCAGACTATTGTCCAAAGGAATACAAAGAGCCGGACACAACTGAGCATGTACACTGGCTAGAAGATTCAACATAATTTATAGTGATAATGTATCAGTTGTTGCCTGTGGCTGGGAGTGTGAAGGTGAGCAACAGAGCAGAAGGGAGTGATTACAAAGAGGCAGGAGGAAAGATTTATGGGTGATGAAGATGTTCATTATCTTAATTATGGTAGTGTCTTTAATGGTATATACATATGTCAAAAATTACCAAATTTTACATTTCAATATGTGGTTTATGCCAATAACATCTCAAAAAAGCTGTTATAAAAATGAAAAAAAAAAAGGTCTGTTAATTCAAGTATTTAAACTGCTGCTGTCTATATAGGCTAGATAGTAATTTAAAACAAAAGTTACATGATTAATAGTTACTATGTGAGGTGATGTATCTGTTAATTGGCTTGATTGTGGTTAATCATTTCACAATGTATACACATACACCAAATTTTCATGTTGTATACCTTAATATAAGATTTTTGTTTGTCAAAATATCTTGATAAAGCTTAAAAAATAAAAATAAATAAAAGTTACATTAACTGTTGAAAAAAATAACATTAGGGGAAGAGACAGAGTATTAGAGGAAAAAATTAGCCATGAATTAGTAACTCTAGTCAGGAAATAGATACACAGGGGTTCATTATACCATTTTTTACTTTTATATATGCTTGAAATTTTGCATTAACAACTTTTTAAAGGGAATACCCTGGCAGTCCAGTGGTTTCACTGGACTTTCACTGCCAGGCACAGGTTCAATCCCTAGCTGGGGAACTAAGATCTCGCTCGCAAGCCACACAGTGGGGCCAAAAAGAAAGAAAAACAACAGTTTTTAAAAAAACTGTTCAAGCATCTGAATTAAAAAAATAAAATCTCATCAAGACTTCCCATTTTACTTAAAAATAAAACTTAGCAAGCCTACTAAGCTTTGAAATACCTTTGCCCTTCGTTCCTTCTCCTTCTACCTCGGAACTGTCTTTTCCTCACCTCTTCATTTGGTTCATTCATTTTCACTCTTCAGTTTTGGTTTGTCACCGTCTCACAGAAGCCTTTTCTGACCATCTCTGTGCTGTGCTTAGACACTCAGTCATGTCTGACTCTTTGTGACCCCAGGGACCATAGATTACCGGGCTCCTCTGTCCATGGGGATTCTCCACACAAGAATACTGGAGTGGGTTGCCATGCTTTCCTCCAGGGATTCTTCACAACCCAGGGATCGAACCCAGGTCTCCCACATTGCAGGCAGATTCTTTACCAACTGAGCCACCAGGGAAGCCCAACCATCTCTAAGTTCCTCCATTATTTCTGTTATAACACCTTATTTTATTCTCTTACTAACATATCACAATCTTTCAATATTTTATGAGTTTGTTTTTGTTGTTCAGTCACTAAGTTGTGTCCAATTCTTTGCGACCCCACGGACTATAGCACACCAGGCTTCCCTGTCCTTCACTATCTCCCAGAGTTTGCTCAAACTCCTGTCCATTGAGTCCATGGCATCATCCAACCATCGCATCCACTGTCACTCACTTCTCCTGCCTTCAATCTTTCCCAGCATCAGGGTCTTTTCCAGTAAGTCAGTTCTTCGCACCACGTGGCCACTGTACTGGAGTTTCAGCTTCAGCATCAGTCCTTCCAGTGAATGTTCAGGGCTGATCTCCTTTAGGGTTGCCTGGTTGGATCTCCCTGCCGTCCGAGGGACTCTCAAGTCTCCTCCACACCACAGTTCAAAGCACTGATTCTTCCTCACTCGGTCGCCTTTACGGTCCACCTCTGACATCTGTACACGACCACTGGGAAAACCAGAGCTTTGACTAGACAACCTTTGTTGGCAAAGTGATGTCTCTGCTTTTTAATATGCTGTCTATGTTTGTCATAACTTTTCTTATAAGGAGTAAGCGTCTTTTAATTCATGGCTTCAGTCACTGTCCTCAGTGATTTTGGAGCCCAAGAAAATAAAATCTGTCACTATTTCCACTTTTTCCCCATCTATTTGCCATGAAGTGATGGGACCTGAGCCATCATCTACTTTTTTGAATGGTGAGTTTCAAGTCAGCTTTTTCACTCTCCTCTTTCACCCTCAACAAAACACTCTTTAGTTCCTCTTCACTCTCTGCCATTAGAGTGATATCATCTGCATATCTGAAGTTGCTGATATTTCTCCAGGCTATCTTGATTTATTTGTCTATGTGATTAATTTAATCTTGATTTATGTGTTTACTTATTGCCTACCCGAGCCTCCTTAAACTGCATGAGAGCAGCGACCTTGCCTCTTACAATCACTGAGCTGTGTTCTTCATGCCTGGCACATAACAGATATTCAATAATTTTTTGTTGAATGTTAAACTAGTAACCCAATACTGGGTATTATTGTTGAACATTTAATACATTAAGGTCCTACAGAGAACCTATTGTTTGCAAAGCTTCAGGTAACACATATGCATGTCTGAAGTGAAAGGATACATGATGTAACATGAATAGAATGAAAATTTTTTTAAATTCCTCCAAAGGCTAGTGAAAACAGTAAATAAATACTATTTAAGACTTATTTTTTTTCTCTGGAGAATTCATTTAGAAACAGAAATAAAGAGTGTTCTGATATAGTAATTACCTTCTTCTCAAGGCAGACCTATAAACAAGGGGATCCCCCAGTGATTAATGCTGAAACCTATCAGAAATAACATTTTTAGAAATTATCTAGAAAAAAAACTGTCTAGTGAATCTTCTCAGCTTGCATACGACTCTAAAGTAGTAGCTAGAAGTACGATGATACAAAGTCGTGTGTTAAGAAAGGTGGAAAATAGCATCCATGTAGACAAAAATAAGGTCATGCCTGGATTTATGCTGAATACAGCTACAAAAAGGCAACAAAATGCTGGTCATTATTACGAAAGCTTTGGAAACAGGGAACACATCATCCTGCCCTTGTACCAAGCAAAGTGTATCTGTATTAGAATAGAATGTGCAGTTGTGGTCAACATAACACAAAAAGGTAAAATAGAGAAGGCCTAAAAAGATACCCAAAAAGGCCAAAGGACAGAGGAGCTTATGTAAGTATATATATATATTTTTTAATATAGATATATAAAGGACACATTAGTATGAAACGAAGAGGGTGTGAAATGGTAGACTACATCAAATCTTAAAAGTTACAATCCAGTTAGAAGTGTAAATAAACAAACAAAAATAAAGTATATATTTTTTTAATTTTAAGCCCAGGTTTTAGAATAAGACAGACAGAAGTTTTATGTCAAAAAAGGGAAGGGAAGGGGGAAAGGGAAGAAGGGGAAAAAAATGAAGGCAGGAAGGAATTGAGCTTTAATCCCAGTAGGCTTAGCTGTGTGACAGTGGGCATGATACTTAACTTTGAGCCTCGATTTTCTCATCTTTAAATATCTAATTTGAAGGGCTGCCATGAGGATGGAGATATGCACACTACCTAGTATATAGTCTACATTTACTACTTTTATTAGGACTAATAAAAAGTAATAGTTTACTACCCAATCCAATATATAAAGTAATAAAACTCATTACTCAGATGATGAGTACAGAATGTAAGGGAAAAAACAATCAAAGATAGTCTGGAAAAATTCATAGGCAGCTTTTCCATAAGAACCTTCTTCCTAAGAAAAATTACAAACTTTAGAACAGAGCCTTAAACTTTGAGGCTGACACTTTCACCCCTTTACCATTAGCAGCAGAATTCTGGACGAGATGATATATCCAACCAAATACGCCATTCATTGTCTTAATTTAACTAGACAGGTCCCTCTCTTACAGATGAGAAAACTGAACCTAAGAGAGTCAATGCCCAAGGCTACACACAAAGCTAATACATGGAGGAGCCTACATTTGAAACCAGATGGGCTGACTCTGGAATCTATACTCATAACCACAACTAACTGCCTCCTACTCTGCAAGAAATGTTGGATGCTGGGTATGCAAGAATGAGATGAGTGATTAAGGAGTATACAGTAAGTATTCAAAAAGGCTGCTTGATGAGTCCAGCCCAGCCAAGGTCACCACCAGTTAGATACTCAGATTTAGGGTGACCACAAGCACAAACACTGAAATAATAACTGATTAATGAGGATGTAACAAACCTAATAAAAGATGGGAAGCCTAAAAATCCCTAAACTGTGGTCTCAGATATGGTAAACAAACTGCAGAAAAAGAGGAAAATATATCAAAATGCTAACTAGTGGGATTATGTGAAAGTGAAAGTCGCTCAGTGTGTCCAACTCCTGTTGACCCTGTGGACTATACAGTCCATGAGCGGGTAGCCTTTCCCTTCTCCATGGGATCTTCCCAACCCAGGGATGGAACCTAGGTCTCCCACATTGCACGCAGATTCTTTACCATATGAGCCACAGGGAAGCCCAAGAATAACCCAGGAATCAAACTGGGATCTCCTGCACTGCAGGAGGATTCTTTACCAACTGAGCTATCAGGGAAGCCCAATGGGATTACGGGTAACTCATTCTCTGTTTCATATTTTTTTAATTTGGCTTTAAAAACAAAAAAGAGCTCATATTATTTTCATAACTGGAAAAATGAAGAAATAAAAATAAATCTGAGGAAACTTTCACTCTTTACTCACTTCTAATTCTATAATTTGTTGCAATGAGCATGTATTACTTTTGTAATTCCAAAGACATTTTAAAAACAAATAAATCTAATATATTAGAAAAATGAAGTAAATTACATGCAAATACCAAAGCCAAAAAAATGGATATAAGAATTAGCAAATAAGGAGTTACAGTTTGTTGGAAAGAACTCTATACATACACCACAAGACTTAAGATTCACACTGAAAAAATGAAAAAAAAAAAAAAGATTCACACTGATATACACACTAACACGGACATCAAAAACTATTTTGAACAGTAGAATTCAGACACAAGAGTACATACTGCATGAGCCAAGAACAGGAAAAATTAATATGCAAGGATAGAAATCACAACAGTGGTTGCCTATAAGACAGCAGGGAACTGAGGAGGGTTATGGAGACATTCTATCTCTTGACTGGGTGTTAGCCATCCACGTATTTACATGTGTCAAAACTCATCTATCAATAATTACATACTTGTATTTCTATGTATTCCACTATATGTAAATTTTACCTTTAAAGAAATCTCATTTTTAAAAAAAAGACAGGGTTCAATCTCAAAAGACAGGGTTCAATCTCAAATCTGTTATTTATTAGTTGAATGACTTTAAGGAGGTTACTTAACCTCTCTGAGGCTGCTTATCTGTATGTATGCTCAGTCACATCTGACTCTCTGCTACCCCAAGGGCTGTAGCCCACCAGGCTCGTTTGTCCATGGGATTTTCCTGTCAAGAATACTGGAACGGTTTGCCATTTCCTCCTCCAGGGGATCTTTCTGACCCAGGAATCGAACCCCCGTCTCCTGTGTCTCCTGAATTGGCAGGCGGATTCTTTACCACTGAGCCATGGGGAAGCCCATTTATGGGTATAAAATGTAGCTAACATAATTTATCTCAATGCTGGGAACTGACTGTAACATGTATCAAAGTCAGAGACTGTGCTTTGCAAACTATCACCCTATGAATGTTCAAAGAACTTTAAAGGTAAAATGGGGGCAAAGTGGATCTTATATTTCTCATAATACCACAAATGGCTTTGTTATCAGGAACCCTATTCTTTAAAGACTATCAGTATTCTACAAAGGGAAATTTACTTATAGTTCTCCATTGTGAAGGGAAAGGAACATCATGGACATGATCTAAGACCTCCTTCTACACAGTTAAAAACAATTACTCAAGATACGACTTGAGAGAAAGCTTGCTAGACTGAGTACTTGCCAGAACAATGGCATAATCACAGGAGGAAAAGGTCTCAATTCTAAATATGTGAGAGTAAAAGAGTTGCTCACTACTTTACTATGTCAATTACAAAGTTTAAATGTCTCTGTAAGTCATATCATAAGTGTGTGTAAATGTGTATCTGTGCACATACATACACATATTTACTCAAATTGGAACAGAGTTAAACCACTGCTTCTTCCAAAAAGGGCTTCTACATTCTAAAAATAAGAAACTTAATTCTGTTCAACTAGAATTCAGAATTCATCTTATAACTGAGAGTATGTCTCAGGCTTTCCCATATTTACCCAAAAAGAAAAGCAGCTTGAAAAATAATATCATAGGCAAAGTCTAATAGCCTCTCCCATCAATCTCAAACTGTTTGTCTTTATTAGTGTATAGAAATCATGAAGACAACCAAATTTTTCTGCGAATTCTATATCTGAATGTTATTTCTTCTGTAAGCATTCAACAATTCTTGTTTCTATTCTTCTCTTTTCTAATTCAATTCTGTTTGGTTTCTAAGTTAAGAAGTGTGTTTCATTTGCATAAATGGTAACTATTCTGAGATACCATTCATAACTATACATTTGAATTCTCTAGAGTACTATTCATAACTTTAAATGGAACAGGGGAAAAAAAACCCTCATTCAACTTCACTTTAATGGTGACTAAGACATGAATGGTTATGCTATCCTGTAGAGGGCTGGCCAAAGGACTCAAGTCCCCAGTGCTACTGCTAACTTGTCATCATTTTATGAGCGTCCAAAGGAACCAAGAGGATCACTGCCTTGACCAATCCACCTACCACAAAAAAATACTGAGCTCAGAAAAACATGCTCATTAGCTAAACATGTTTTTTAGAGTTATGAAGTATCTATGTAGAAACATTAAAAGAGGTATCTTAGCCAAGAAGCTCAAAAATTAGCTGAGAAGAATCCTGACAAGTCCTGGCAAGTTCTCTATAAGACCAATGCTGGTTATTCTCTAAGTGTTAAAACAGCTTTTCTGAGAAAAGCTGAGTCTTTTATTCAAAGTAGTAATATTCTGGTAGTTCTTTACCTAATCAGTGACAGAAACTGAATTCACAAAATCTGCATAAATAATTCAACTGTACTGCTCTAATAAATTTAAACCAAATAAAATAAAATTTGAGCAGAATAAAAATGATGGTGCTATTTTAAGTTTGTCACCTCCTGATTTCCCTCATTTTTCTTTCTTATCCAAAAGTCAGAGACAAGAGACTATATAACCAGAAAAGAGGAATGGAAGGACAGTGCATATGTGAGGACACCTACATTCATTTCCGCTGTATGACCCTATCCTTGACAGAGTTTTCAACAGAGGGCAATTTTCCCCCCAAAAGACATTTGACAATATCTGGAAACACTTCTGGTTGGCACAGCTGAGAAGGGACAGAGGTGTAGTTACCATTAATAGGTAGTGGGTAAAGACCAGGGATACCGCTAAAGATACTACAATTCCCACGACAGTCTACCACTATACAGCATATTATTCAACCCAAAATGTCAATAGCACTAAGGATGAGAAACCTGAACCCAAGGCTCAATAAAGACCTACCTCTCAATAAATGTTTGTTGGAATGAACTGAAAAGGAAAGACCATAAATTGGAAAAAGAGAAGCCTACAAGAATGAAACAGAAGACAGAGGCCTAAATTAAACATTACTAGCATCTATCACGGAGAAGGCAATGGCACCCCACTCCAGTACTCTTGCCTGGAAAATCCCATGGATGGGGTCGCTGAGGGTCCGACGCAACTGAGCGACTTCACTTCACTTTTCACTTTCACGCGTTGGAGAAGGAAATGGTAACCCACTCCAGTGTTCTTGCCTGGAGAATCCCAGGGACAGGGGAGCCTTGTGGGCTGCCGTCTATGGGGTCGCACAGAGTCGGACACGACTGAAGCGACTTAGCAGCAGCAGCAGCAGCAGCATCTATCAAGCCTTTATTGAGACTTCCTGGAGGTCCAGTGGTTAAGACGCTTCACTTCCACCACAGGTGATGTGGATTAGATCCCTGGTGGGGGAACCAAGATCCGACATTACACGTCGCATGGCAAAAAAAAAAAGGCTTTACTGTGTGTTTCACAATCGGTCATACAGAAATGAACAACAGAGCCCAGCCCATAAGAAGCTCATCGCCAGGTAAAGGAAAGAGTTTTATAATTTGTCTGTTATCTGATTTGACAATATCCGATAAATGCTTTAATGAAGGAGAAGACAAACAAGGGAGTCACTCAACTTTTCCTAGGAATGATTCACATCTTAGAAGACATCTTAGCTCAGTTCTGAAGGATGAGTAGGAAGCATCTTACTTCACAGCTTACAATGCCTCTTTCTAGACAAAAAGCCATTCAAAAAAAACTGTGGAATACCAATTATGTTCCACGCATTCTGTTATGTTTTGGAGACACAAATTACAACTTTCCACTTTTTCCCTTGGCATTGCCGGTACCCAGCAGCCCACCTCCACAACCCAAATCCCAACAATTCTTTCATTTAGCAATTGTCACCAACCTATCACAGTAGTCAGTAAGGCCACTACCTACAGATTTAGTAGAACTTCCAGTTGCCTGTCGACAAGACTGTATCTAATCTTGCCTAGATCACAAAATCAGGATGACGATGCTGGCAGAGTAACCTGCAATGAACTGACTATGCGTCCAGATCTGCCAACTGTTGGATGTGTGCTGGTATCTTGGAAAGCTATTTAACTTTATGAAAAAATCCTCTTCCACCCTACCCAATTCATGCCAGAACCAACATGGAGTTGCTCAGTCGTGTCCGACTCTTTGTGACTCCATGGACTGTAGCCTACCAGGCTCTTCCGTCCATGGGATTTTCCAGGCAATAGCACTGGAGTGGGCTGCCATTTCCTTCTCCAGGGGATCTTCCCGACTCAGGTATCGAACCCAGGTCTCCCACATTGTAGACAGACACTTTACTGTCTGAGCCACCAGGGAAGTCCAATATCAAATTAATCAACATGTATTTACTGAACACCTTCCAGGTGCTTACCTCAATGGTTGTCAACCCTGGTTGTTTACTGACATCAGAATTCTCAGATATAATTTCCTTTTTGATGGTAAATTCTGATGCAACAAAAGTGTGATGCCTTGGCCTTTAGGCTTTACAGAATATACAAGAAGTGTAATACACAGTGCTTGTCTTGAAGAGCTTAACCACAGTCATAACAGAGTAAATTGTAATAGTATGTTTGTTCACTAATTTGTAACCCTTTTGCAATATTATCAATCCTTACCAAACAGAAGAAACTGAGGTAGTCTGGATAAGAACTACTTCTATTCCCTAGTCCAATCAAACACCAACTACACCTAATACACAGTTACACTGATACACTGTTCCACACCCTTTCTATCTCCCAGACAGTCAAAGTGCCACTCTCAGAAACTATGAAGACACTCCAATTAGGAGAATGAATTGAGGCCCTCACATCAGGTGGCAGTTGTCCTGAAGCCCAGAATCTCTCAAATTCATGCTGTCGAAGGCCTTCTTTTAAATAGGAAAAATAATTATTTAACCTCTAACAATACCAGTCTACCTCACTCCTAGTTGAATTGTTCAAGAATAGTAAAGAGCAGACTGAATTTTTGTAAATGCGCTCCTAGAGGTCCTTGGCCGTTTAAAGAAATCACCCAAATTCATAAGGCTGGTAAACTTCAGTTTTTCACATGGTAAATAATTGAAATTTTTAAAAAAGTAAAAATATAAATCAAAACTATCTAAATCCAATATATTTTAGTAAACTCCTTGATGTACAAATTGAAGAAGCTTGAAAAGTTAAAAACGTAAAAATTTTGATCTAAATCTCATCCAGCAGCAATAACCTCATACTAAAGACCACCTTGAAACTTTAAATTCTGCAAACATGATTCTACAGATCCTCACCTGATTAGTCTTTCTCTGAATTATATGGGAAAAGATACAATTCTCTTAATTGCTACATAAAAATTGATGATCACAAGACCTATAAATTACTTTTTAAAAAAAGAGGGCAGGAAAAAAAACTAGAGGGCAGGGATGTCATTCAAACATCTAAGATAGAGACCAATAATGGTATTAAAAGGTAAAATTTTGTACTTGAGGAAAAATGCATATTGATGTATATTAAAATAAGAATATCATATGAAAGAAAAAAGTGTCTTCTATGTAATACTGTTTTTAGGACCTATGACTTTAAAATTTGCTTGGTTGACAATATTTGTCCTTGTAATTGTTCATCATATAAATTATATCCATAAAATTCCACAATTCCTTATTTCCAAAATCCAAAAGGCTATAAAAAACAAGTTTTCATTATTCATTTGGTGGCAAATCCTGACATGAAATGACTATAAATGAAATGACATGAGGCTATTCATAACATTTATTTATCCCAGTTGGTGTGAACATTCTGACATTTTACTGCAGAAATAGAATTGTGTTCGATTACAAGGTGCTGCCCCACACCTCTCAGGGATGTTACATAACTTACAATATATGTACATTTCTTTTCCAAAATTCTAAATTCAGAAGCACAACTAGTCCCAAGAACCTCCCCCCGCCCACAGTACTGCAGACTGATAAACTATATATAATTAAGACTAAATCTTTTACAGAAAATATAACTGATATTAAGAGTAAATGCAAATCTTTACATGCAATAGATAATAAATTTAATGTCTTAACTATTCACACCTATACAATCCTGCAAAATAAAGCATTATAAAGACTTAACAAATGTCAAAAAACACACCATTTTTTGTTTTTCAATTGATGGGGACATTTGCATCATCCAATATCTAGATCAAGTCCTCTCAGGCTGAAATCCACTAATTTAAATGACAGTTTTAAAAAAAGAATCCCAAAGATGACAATTGGTAATTATGTTGAGAAAAACAATTATTCACTGACAAATAACATATTCAGTTCTGACTTTTTAAAAATTATCTCAGAAGGTTTAAGATTTAAAATTCTTTCATTCTAGAACATAATCTCTGAACGTAGAACATATTACAAGTGACTTTTTCTGTGAAAGCAGAGCCTTGGACAGGGGACAACAACAGGAACAGTCCTTAAAAACATTTCAATGGGAAGAAGAGTTTCACAGTTCTTTCCTTGCTTCCTCCTTCAGTTGCAGCTTTTCTGGTTTTAGAATTTCAAACAAAGAAATACATATTGGCTCCAATGCTAAGAAACGCCCTCCTTCTCAGCAACTTCCTCTTCCAATTTTCTTCCCTACGGTTGACATATGAGAACAATGCACACTGCCGAACTACCATTTTGATTAACCAAAAGCTCTGAGACTTGGAAAAATTAAGGGTTGCAATTTATTTGTAGTACCCACTCTAGGTCCACAATCTTCACTAATCTAGAAGTCAAATAACAGGAAGCAAAAAGAAAGGAGTATTTCACTTAATCAAAAAGCGGGCTGTTGAAACTTTCACCCCAAGAATCCAAAGAAATTTGCACTAACAAATGGGAAATTCCTTCCATCCCAAGAAAGCTTGGCCTTCTTAGGGAAGAGAAAAAGTTACTAGGCTGGCACCATTCCAAACCAAGAGTCAAGTCTATGCACCAATAGTTAGTGAACTTCTACTGGCCATGCAATCAGGATTCAAACTGAGTTCTCTTGAGATCCTGACACACTTCCGAGTGACTTTTACAATTCGGTAACGGTCCTTTCCAACTCACAAACGGAACAAAGGGGATGCACTTATGATTAACCAACCAGAGATTAAGACCCAGCCTGTCTCCTTGTCAGAAGTCAATTCAAGTGTCTGGGACCCAACCCCTCCCCCATCCATGACAAAGCAAACTTCCTTTAAGTAGACAGTCAATTGCCCCTAGACCAGTGATTCTCAAAGGAAACACCCTAATGTTGGTAAGCTCTGAACCTTACTGTGTGACCTTGGGCAAGTTACTTAAGTCCTCTGAAACTTAGTTTACCTATAAATTCTCAAGTGTGGCTGTAAAAATTAAACAAGAACCTGTTTGACATACAGTAGGAGCACCATAAATGTTCCTTCTAAACCACCCAAAAGAAAAGCGAGTTCTTTGGGGCCTAAATTTCAATCACAGCCCCAAGAGGCTCCAAGGATCCCTTCCTCTTCTCCGATTCTATGAAGAACTGTACAAAACTTCCCCATCTCAGAGACTCTAGGGTCCTGGAAGACCAAGACAACCAGACCCCATACCATTATAGTTTGGGGTCCATCCAGAGTCTTCCTCGATGGGCCCCTTTAGCCAACTTTCCTTATTACTTTGCAGACCATCCTGGACACACACCTACACTCACGTACACACACAGTCCTCTCCGCCACTCTGCAACTGAGGCCAGAAGTCTCAAAGAGCGCTTTAATGCCTTCATGGCCGAGAAATGGAAACTGAGGCTCCGCCGAGAGAAGATCTCTGACAACGTCTGCCCGCAAAGCCTTCGTTTTACAACTGGGTAAAACGAGGCCCAGAAAGGGAAGTGACTTGCCCAAGGTCACACAGGGAGTTGAAAGCACAGATAAATCAGGTTGGGGTACTTTCGCAGCCTCGCGGGCCCTTCCAAGCCTCCGAGGGGATCTCCGGGATACCTCCTCTCTGGGGAGGGGAGTGTACTGTGAGACATCACCCCGCGCTGACCGCTCACCGGCTCTCAGTCGGTATGTGGCTGGAGGCGCGGCACCCACTCCTCCGGAACCCTGAGCGGCTCGGGAGAGGCGACCCGACCGGGCCCGGCGCCTCACGGCTGGGCCCGCCCGCGGGGACTTGTTGCTCACCTGGTCTCGCGCGGTCTCCCTTAGCGTCAGAAGGGCTGGCCAGCCGCCCTTCTCCGCACAGGGTCTGCTCTCTCCGGCCACCTCTCGGGTTGCCACACAGCCGGAGCCCCCCCCCCGCCTCAGCGCGATACGCCCCCAGCCGCGCTCGCCCGGCCCGCGTCCGCCATTACGCGATTCCCCGCCCTGGGACGCAGCCACACCCCGCCAACAGCCCTGATTGGCTCTCTGCCCCACCCGCCTGGGACTTCCGGGCTTTCCATTGGCCTGAGTGCAATGTCAGTTAAAAGCTACGCAAACGACGTACTCAAGGGTACTGTCCCGGGAGCTCCACCCGAGCTACTTCCGCAATCGGAGTAAACAGCAAGGGGCAAACCAAGTGAAGTGGGGGTGGCTTTGAAACTAAACCAACTCTTATATTCAAAGTAGGAAAATCCCACCTAAAAACTCGTACAAAGTGTATCTAGAGGCGAATTCTTCTTGTTACAGTTCAAATAACCAGGATCTTTGGTAGAATGAATGGGCCAAACCTATAAAGTTTCTGTGGACACCCCTAAAATTACTGATAGTTTTGTTCCTTCCCGGCCGGTCTTAGGCCGGCCGAAAGTAGGGTGGGGAGAGTGAGTCACAGGCTCTTGCCTGCCGCTAAGGGTCCTTCTGGGCTGAGGCCCGGGGTCCTGGGATTGGGTGCTGGGTGTGAAAGGCCAGGGTCAGGTGAGTTGGACCCTGGTTCAGCCGCCACCGCACTCTGCGACCTCAGGCAACTCTCTCAACTTACCTGGGTCTCAGTCTGTCCTGCAAAGTAGGAGCAGTCACGTCTGCCTCTTGTTCTGTAGTGTTTGTTAAGGATTCATGCTTGAGTGGGTATATGCGCGTCTTGCTGATCATAAAAGGTTGCAGGCCGGATTCACATTGTACCTCAGTTAGTTCTCTAGAGCAACTCTTAAAGGCAGATACTGTCCTTATTTTGCAAAAGATAAAACTAAAAACGCCATGACTTAACGCCTGGCCATGAGTCGCCCAGGGAATTTGAAATGACCCTGGGACTCAAACCTGTATATTTTGGCTTCCATTTCTGTATTTCTCCCTTCCAGGTCTGGTGTCCCCTGAGAAAGACCTCTCCCCCAACTTGTTAGCATTCCAGGGAGATTCTTGAGGGTGCCCTCAGCCAATCCCTCATGTCTCTGGTCACCATAGACTTAGGTGACCACTCCCCAGCTCCGAGGTTCCTGGGAAAAATAAGCCACTCCCAAGCTCCGAGGTTCCTGGGAAAAATAAGCCAAGGGATGTACCCGAACTGTTTCTGGGGGCCTAGGAATCAGGAGGTGGGTAAAAGATGACAGGTGGGTCAAAAACCCAGGTAGAATCCTGAGTAAGGACACAGAAGCTCCAAGAGGGGCAGTCTCCATTCCAGGACTTAGGTCCAGGTCTCTCTGCTCTCCGAACAGGGCTCTTTTCACCGCAGGATTGTTTTTCTCGGAACGACTGCCTTGGCTATAATTCCTAGTCCTTTTCCCTCTCTGGAAAGGAAGGAAGCCAAAAAGGGAGTGTGAGGGGGGAGCAGCCTAAGACATTAGAAGGACAGAAACCACCAAGTGGGTGGTGCCCATAAGGCCCCAGTGCCCGCTGAGTCAGTGACCTCCAGGCTCAAATTGGGCCATGTGGTCTGACGACCGATGACTATTTAAATCCTGACTGTGGCCACTGGGTGCTGGGAGGCAGCAGGTGCTATGCAGAGGTCAATGACTTTAGAGCAGACTAACCTAAGATTAGGAGAAGGCAATGGCACCCCACTCCAGTACTCTTGCCTGGAAAATCCCAAGGACGGAGGAGCCTGGTAGGCTGCAGGCCATGGTGTCGCTAAGAGTTGGATAGGACTGAGCGACTTCACTTTCACTTTTCACTTTCATGCATTGGAGTAGGAGATGGCAACCCACTCCAGTGTTCTTGCCTGGAGAATCCCAGGGACGGCAGAGCCTGGTGGGCTGCCGTCTATGGGGTTGCACCAAGTCGAACAGGACTGAAGTGACTCAGCAGCAGGAGCAACCTAAGATTGAATCCAAGCTCCACTACTTTGTAACTAACTCTCAGCCTCACCCAGGTCTTCTCTAAAATGGGGACAACATAGCAGTTGTGAGGATTCAATAAGTTAATTGTGGAATTAATGAGTCATGTGTGTAAAGTGCCTGATAGCTATTTATTCATTCATGGATTCATCCATTCAGTAAAAAAATTATTACACATCAACCATGTGTAGGGCAGCCTGCCAGCGGTGTAGCTACAGTGGTAAGCAAACCAGACTCATACCTTCATGGGGCTTACAGTTTGATGAGGAAGCAAGTTGTTAAATGATCAGACAAATCAAAACTTATGATAAGGAATAAGGAGGCAAAGTATAATGTGTTTATGAGAGTGAATGTCAGGAATTGAGATGGGGTCTCAGGAAGCTTCCTGAAGAGGTGAGTCGATGAATGGGGATTAACTAAGCCGCAGATGGTTGGAAGAAGTGTTGGAGGCCAAGAGAAAGCGTGCTGAAAGTATCTAGGCCCAGGCCCATGCGTGTGAATTGCAGCATTGGGGACAGAACTCTTGCTGTGGGCCTAAACAAATAAGGTGTTACAGAGTAAGGCAACTGGCTTTGAAAGTGAGGCCATTCTCCAAGGGTCTCTGTTCTTTTCTGGTAGTGCCTGAGTGTTGACATCAACCTCCCGGGCTTGAATCTTGGCTCTGCCATCTCACCTTGAACCATGTGACCTTAAGCAGTCACCACACCTCTCTGTACCTCAGCTCCTCTTCCAGTCAGTGGGGATAGTGGTAGAAGGGCTTAAGGTGAGGGAGTGAGGATTCAGTGTAGAAATGTGTATAAAACACTCTGGCAATAGAAGGCACTTCACAAATGATGTTTAGCCTTCACAGCATGGAGGGAGGTGAGCCTAAGGCAGCATATCCAGTAGATAAATCATGCTAATACTAATTAGCAATTAGTATTAACTGATTAATACTGATATTGGGAGAGAGCTGATGCAAGCACCTAGGCACCAGGCAAGTTGTCATCTGACCTTAATTGTCATAAAAGACTTTGGAGCCAGGCAAGCCTGTGTTCAAATCACATCTGTACCATTTCCTGGCAGTGTGACCTTGGGCAGGTGACTCCACCTCTCTGAACCTCGGTGGTTTCCTTGTCTGTAAAATGAGGATGATAATTGCTCCTGATTCTCAGAGATGTGAAGATTATCACAGCTTTATTTATCTCAAATGCGGGGACTTCCCTGGTGGTCCAGTGGTTAAGAATTCACCTGCCATTTCAGAGGACATGGGTTCAATCCCTGGTCAGGGAACCAAGATGCCACATGCTGTGGGGCAACTGAGGCACAACTACAGAGCCCACATGCTCTGGCACCTTCACATCACAACAATAGATCCTGCATGCTGCAACTAAGACCTGAGGCAGCCGTAAATAAATATTTAAAATGTGTAGTAATTAGCATAGTGATTGGCACATAGCTGCAGTTGTTGAATGTTCGCCTTAATAATATTATTATTGATGTCAGGAGTTACTGTCTGTACTAGGTAAGATTCTGGTGCTTTGCTTGAAGGTTGTCTGGCAACAGGAGACTTCGTTTCTCCTTTCAGGCAATGGAGATAGGTTACTTTCAGAAGGGGAGGTGCTATGCATCTTAATACTAATCTTGGGACTTACCTGACAGTCAAGGTACTGCCAAGGGCATGGGTTCGATCCCTGGTTGGGGACCTAAGATCCACAAGCCACATGGTGCTGCCAAAAAAAAAAAAAAAAAACCATTACTGTTACTACTAATAAGCACTAACATTGAGCATTTGCTATGTGTCAGCCATGGGGTAAGTGCTTTACTCATACATTCTTACAGCAGGCCTGTAATTTAGGTCCTGTTATCATTTTCCAAATGAGATAAAGGAAGCACAGAGAGGTCAAGTGACTTACCCAAGGCCAAACAGTCAAGAAACAGTATGACTGTATTGGTGTTTTGGGGGAGGGAGGTGGGAGCGGGGTTCAGGATAGGGGACACAGGTACACCCACGACTGATTCATGTCAATATATGGCAAAAACCACTACAATATTGTAATTAGCCTCCAATTAAATAAATTAATTTTAAAAAAGAAACAATATGACTGCAATTTAAACCCAACCTTGGAATTTGAGAGGGCTTGGTGCTTTTGAGAGGCAAGCCCTCTCTCTAGTACCCAAGGAGTTCTCACCTGGAATGATGAAAGAGTTAGTCCCAGGTTCTGAAGACCAAACCCTGTTCCTTTCCCACCAGTTCTAAAAAATAACCCCTGCCTGCTCCCTGTCCTCGGAGGCTGATAAGATCAGGGAACCTAACTTCTCCCTCTGCAAGGGGAAGCAGGAAGACACATCGAGTCACCAGAACTGGATTTGAGTCCCAACTGTGCCACTTAATGGTTCTGTCCTAGCCAAGTCACACCCTGTCTTTGAGCCTCAGTTTCCTTGTCTATGAAATAGGGATGATAATAGCTCCGCCTCCAGGGCTGTTGTGAGGAGCAGAAAAAACAAGTCCTGTATGAACTATAAAGTACTCTTCAGCACAAGGCTTCCTCTCCTTGTTGCTATGGGGATGGTGAGCACTCCAGAAAAGCAGTCACAGCCAGTATAGTGCATAGCAGGCAGATTGCCATCTCTGGAAACAGTCCTGGATTCGAGTCCCAGATCTGCCTCTTACGCCTGTGTGACCTTGGGGCAGTCTTAACCTCAGTTTTCTCATCTATAAAATGGAGTGAATCGTACTGATCTTGTAGGGCTGGAGGGAGGGCAAGCACAGTGAAAGAAGGCACCAAACGCCATGAACCCGTGCCTGGTACAGAACTGCCAGAGCACAGGGATTCAGGGCAGAGGGACCACGGAGAATCACCCTGACCCCTCCACACAACCCCTGCCTGAGGGCGAGAGGGTGGAGAGGACTGTGCTCAGAGGCAGAATGGTCTCCAAGCCACTGCCCTGCCTGTGGCATCCTTAGCTCAGGCTGGGTCCACTGCATCTCTGTCTGTCTCCCGCCCTCCCTCCCTCTCGTCAAACAAGTTCTTCTCCACTGAGCAATCCCAGGGGGCCCCCGAACCTCGGTTCCAGCCAAGCTTGCAGGCTTTCCCCGCCTCCACATCCTGAATCCACAGCCTTTGCATTTGCCATTCCTTCCACCTGGAATGCTCTCTCCTCCCCGGAGCGACTTTGATGGGGGAAGGTGGGGGGAGGGGAAGGGGGGGCGGTGCTGGAAGGGAAGGATCTGGAATGATGCTCCCCCACCACCTCACTCCCCTTGCCTGCAACCCCCACACGGCAAGCCTGACCTCCCCCCCTCCCAGCATGGGGGATGAGACAGCGCTGGGAGGGGGAGGAGGAGGGGGAGGACTCAAGTGAAGGGCCCTCTGTGGGGTTTTTCACCTGCTCAGAAGAGGCAGACGGAAATGAAAGCTCTAGAAAAATGCCTGCCGCTCTGCTCCCGAGGCCCCAGCTCGGCAAAGCCTCCCTGCCTTCCCACTGTGCCATCTTCTCTCCCTCCCCCCTCCTCCTGCGGGCAGGTGCCACACAGTCAAGGAACACGGGTGGGCGGGCAGGCCAGAAAGCCTTGAGTTCAAGTCCCATTCCTGCCGCTTACCCAGGGAGTGGCCTCCGCAAGCTGTTTGGCCTGCTTACACCTCATTTCTTGGTAAAAGGAGACAACAATCCCTTCTCAGGCCGCTGTGAGGACTAAACAGGGAAGCCAGATGAAAGTGCCCAGCACAACCAAAGCGCTCAGCAATGGAGTTGGTAACAGTCATGGCAACACACCCAGTGCCCACGTGTGCCTGGCACAGCTCTCAGCACCTGGCAAATATTAGTCTATTTGATTCCTGGTGTGGTGGATCCCATTACTGTTAGGGGAAGCACACTGACTGAAACGTCCACCCTGGCCAGGCACCATAGTAACCATTTGCATGAGTTGTTTTATGACAGGAGGTCCTGGTAAGGAACACAGACCTAATAAGCCACCACCAACCAACCGGAAGAGTTCAGGAAAGGTCAAACGGAGACACCACATGTCTGACCACCTCCCAGAATCCTTCTCTCTGGCATCCATTTGGCTGAACAAGGCGTGTACCACCAGGAAGGACTCTGACTCAGAATGATTGCCTAAAGACAACCCGGAAACTAATCCCATCACCATAAAACCCGAGACTGAGAGCCACATGGCAGAGCAGTTGTCCTGGCTTCCCTTACCTTACTGCTCTCCACCCGGGTGCCCTTTCCCAATAAAATCTCTCGCTTTGTCAGCATATGTGTCTCCTTGGACAAGTCATTTCTGAGAGTTAAACGAGAGCCCAGTTTTGGGCCCTGGAAGGAGTCCCTCTTCCTGCAACATTACTCTCTCTCATTTTACAGATGAGGACACTGAGGCACAGAGAGGTTCTATAATCTGCGCAAGGCCACACAGCCCACGAGAGGCAGAGCTTAGCTCTGTTCTTACCCTTTGCACTCCGGTGCTCTCAGTGGTGGTGGTTTTATTTGCTGTTATCTGTACCGACTCTATGCCCTCGGTAAGTACATGTTATTCTTTTCTTTCCCTCCCACCTTCAAAATCCTGCCTTAAGTTTCTCTCCTTTGTAACGCCTTCTAGTCTATTCATTTAATGAGCCTCTACTGCTGATGGCTCTTGCCAGACAGACCTGGCAATCCAGGGATCCATCCACCCAGTCTCTGCCCTAGAGTGACTCCCAATCTAGTGAGGGAGAAAAGCACATACATAAAAGCTACACATACATAGGACTTCCCTGGTAGTCCAGTGGCTAAGACTTTGAGCTCCCAACACAGGGCCTGGGTTCTATCCCTGGTCAGGGAACCGGATCCCACAGACCACAACTAAAGATCTGAAAGAGGCCAAGTGCCACAACTAAGACCTGGTGAAGCCGAATAAATATGTAAATAAATATTTTAAAAAATATAAATAAAACTCTCTAACAGCAAAAAGAAAAGTATTAAAAAATTTACATTATTTGAAAAAAAGAGAGGAACACCAATTGCAGCAGGAGCTGGGAGCCCACAGAAGCATAGAACTTAACTGGAGGATTGGGGCAGGCTTCCCAGAAGAGGAATCATTTGAGTGGGGTCTTGAAGGGTGGATAGGAGTTCCTCAAACAAAGTTATAATACAGAGACATAAAAAAAAAAAAATAGAGAGACATAGAATATGATGTATAGTGCAAACCCTGCAAAGGAGATTGAATCTATAAAGGCTAGATACTAACATGCTGGGGTAAGTTCTATGCTAGGTCTTCTGGGCACCGCAGAAACAGAGGTGGAAAGAAATGCCCCCAGGGAGTTTACAGACTTAGAATCAGGGAATAGAAAGCAATAAGTAAAGCAAAAACAGCAGTATTAAAGAAGAATCCAGAGAGGCTTTGGGACTACCAAAAAAGAAACCTAAACCTGTCAAGGGGTCAGTGAAGGCTTCCTGGAGGAGTAGTTGATGCCTGTGCTAAGTCACGTCAATGGTGTCCGACTCTTTGTGACCCTGTGGACTGTAGCCCATCAGGCTCATCTGTCCATGGGATTCTCCAAGCAGTACTGGAGTGGGTTGCCATGCCCTCCTCCAGGGGATCTTCCCAAACAGGGATCAAACCTGTGTCTCTTATGTCTCCTGCACTGGCACGTGGGTTTTCTGTCACTACGACTACCTGGGAAGCCAGTTGATATCTAGGCTGAGATTTAAAGGTCAGGGCCAAGGACTTCCTTGGCGATCCAGTGGCTGAGACTTGGTACTCCCAATGCAGGGAGCTCGGGTTTGATCCCTGGTCAGGGAATTTAATCCCAGAAGCCACAACTAAGAATTCACATGCCACAACTAAAATTCCGCATGCCGCAAAGAAGATAGAAGATCCTATGTGCCACAACCAAGACCCAACACAACCAAATAAATAACTTTTTAAATTTATTTTTTTATTGAAGGATAATCGCTTTACAGAATTTTGTTGTTTTCTGTCAGAGTTCAACCTGAATCAGCCATAGGTATACATATATCCCCTCCCTTTTGAACTTCCCTCCCATCTCCCTGCCCATCCCCCCTCTAGGTTGTTACAGAGCCCCAGTTTGAGTTTCTTAGCCATACAGCAAATTCCCCCTTGGCTATCTATTTTACATATGGTAATGTAAGTTTCCAATAAATATTTTTAAAAATAAAAAAAGGAAAGATCAGAGCCAGATTATGTCAACCTACCACCACCCAGCCCATATGTAAATTCAACATAAAAAACGAAGGTAACTATAAGAGTAAGGAACTCCAATAAACTTCAGATGTTTGCCATGAATACTATTTAAATGTTTTTTAAATTATCAAACATCAAATCATTTTTTTTAAATGTTTTTAGTGTCCCTGCTTTGTTGGTGTCCTGAATACACGTTGCTCTGCTAGTTGGGTAATCGGACAAGGTAATTGGCCAGAGGGAGTCAGCCAGGTGAAGAGCTGGGGAAGGGTGTGGCAGGCAGGGGGGAATTTCTTGTAAGTACAAAGGCCCAGAGGCAAGAGAAAGATGGCGTGTTGGGGGGAAAAGGAAATCCTTTGATGCGATCCGGCAAATGGAAAGAGGTGGGGGATGGAGAATTGGACTGGATTCTAAGGGTGCTGGGGAGGCACGGAAGTGTTTTAACTGGGATGTGAGGTGATCAAATGTTCCTTTTGCAGGATCACCCTGAATATTGCTAGAGACCTTTTGATGGTTTGAAATCATTCATGCAAGAGACACCAAGTACCCAGGATGTTTCAAGCACTGACCCAGGTCCTGGGGCTGCAACAGATAATTAATTAAGGGTTCCGCAGGCAGAGCAAGACCTGGCGGGCACATTGAGTGCCCCGCTACGGAGGAGTCTGAGTGGATAGAGGCTTGGAGTGTGGAAGTGTATGGCTTTCACAAAAAGAAAGCCAAGCCCTGGTGCTGGATGACGAAGCAGTGAGATGGGAGATGGCGCTCAGGGAACTTGCAGGGGACTTGTAGTGGAGAGACTACAATGTCTAGGAGAGGAGAATAAAGGAATGAAAGCGGGAGTAGAGGCAGTGGGTTAGGGGTGAAAACTCCTGCTCCGTGTAACCTCCCTAGAAAGTGGCCAAGTGGGCAGAGGGCAGAGGCCCTGGCCAACCCCATCAGCCCCCCATGCTTCCTGAGCTCTGCTGAGCCCTGCAGCTCGTCTCCTCCTGGCTCCAGAAGTCAGACGAAACCCTGAAGGAGAGCAGAGGCGGGTGAGGAGGGGGTGGGCGGGAAACAAGCCCAGGCCTCTCACCCCAGCAGGGCCTTCCTTCCCAGCGGCTGGAGCCAACCCTGCTGAGGAGCCAGAGGTTACAGGGAAGGATTAAGGAGTTGGTTGCTTTTTTACCCAAATTGTGGCTGCATTTCTCTCTCTCTTTTTTTTTTTTTTAAAGAAAAATGTTCCTGTACACGCACCCGGAGGCTTTTGCAGGAGGCGGCTGTTGGAGAACTGGGAAAACAAGCCAAGAAACAAGAGAGAGGAAAAAGACCACGCCTCGCTTGGCAGATTCCTAATGGCCCAGGAGACCTGAGGCTTTACAGTGGGAGGCCGGTGGGGGCTGGCTCGGGTGGGAGGGAAGGGCAGGCCGAAGGACAGCCACTTGCTGGCCAGTGACCTTGGGCGGGATGCTGCCTGCTTCCCTCTGGTGAGAATGGGGAGGAGGGGGCAGGGGCCAGGCTGGCCCGCTGAGGTCACAGGAAGGCCCCTTCCAGCCTGAAACGCGATCTCGGGATGTGGGGCCTGCCAACCTGCAGCGACCCTGGGCCAGCAGAGATGAAAGGCTGCCTGTCCCCGGCTTCCGGACCCCCGGGGCCACAGTGCCTCCAGCTTGAAGGGCAGCAAAGCGGCTGCAGCTGGCTGAACCTGGTTACTGGGCTCCCCCCACCACCACTACCACCACCACCACCCTCCCCCACCACCTGATGTCCTTCAACCCTCCCTTCCCTGTTTTGCAGAGGACACTCGGAGCCCAGAGAGGGCTGGTGACCTGCCCGAGGTCACACAGCAAGTTGGAGGCTGAGCCAGGACTCACCACAAAGTCTTTAGATTCCAAGGCCAGGCCTCATTCCCTTTCCTGGAAACTTGGCTGCCTGGGGGGGCTTACCCTGGGGAGTTGGAGAGACCCAGGGTTAGGGAGGACAGTTGGGAGCTGTGTCTGTTTGAAGTCACAGCTTAATGTTGATTAAAGTGCCTTAAAAAAAAAAAAAAAAAAAGACGAAAGGAACATTCCCAGCCCCTGCCATGAGCCTGGACTTGCTCTGCTGGCAGGGGAAGGAATGGTGGCCAGCTGCGGCCTCAGTTCCTGCTGCTCCCGCCCCAGCAGACAGAGGGACAAAGGCCTCTTCTCAGCCTGTCCCCTCCAGCCCCCTGGATCAGAGCAACAACCAGGAGGCTCTGTCACTGACCAGCTAAGTCCCTGTTTCTCTCTAGGTCTTAGTGCCCTTTCAGGAAATGGGGGCAGAGTATCTGCCTGACCTATTTCTCAGCACCATTTTGAGGTTTCAAAGAGGGAAAGTTAACAGAAATACAAACCTCTCAGCACCTCCTTCTGCCTAAGGGTAGGCCACCTCTGAGACCCCTATCCCTTACCCTTAAACTGGCCAGCCCCAGTGCTCAGCGGGGACCATCCCTCACTTTGGGGAGCCCTCTCTCACCTCCAGACTGTGCTGCTCCTTCAAGGTATTTATCCCTGTTGTAATTAAATAATTAATTGTGTAATTGGATCTGTCTCCCCATTAAAAGGTGAACTCTGTAATAATAATAGCTGACACAAAATGCTTACCCAGTGCCAGCGACTTTGCATGTATTAACCCATTTAATCCCCGTGCTGGGTACGGTTAGTTTTCCCATTTTACAGATGAGGAGACTGAGAAAAGGAAAGATAGAGTAATGTACCTGAAGTCACAAACAAACTGGAAGCTGAGCCAGGACTCGGTCCAAGAAGTAGCAGAACCAGGATTCAGATGCAGACCCCAGGTTGGAATCATTAAGCCACTAATGAGGCTAGTTCAGTTTGTTCCTTGTCCATCCTAGCTCCAGAATACCTGGCATACAGTAAGTGCTCCATATGTATCGGGTGAACAAGGACAAAAGTAAGTGATGAATGCATTCAGGTATTTGGAAAAGACTAAGTGGTATTGGAGAAGACTCTTGAGAATCCCTTGGACTCCAAGAACATCAAACCAGTTGATCCTAAAAGAAAATCAGTCCTGAATACTCATTGGAAGGACTGATGCTGAAGCTGAAGCTCCAATACATTGGCCACCTGATGTGAAGAGCTGACTCGTTAGAAAAGACCCTGATGCTGGGAAAGATTGAAGGCAGGAGGAAAAGGGGACGACAGAGAATGAGATGGTTGGTTGGTATCACTGACTCAATGGTCAAGTTTGAGCAAGCTCCCGGAGATGGTTAAGGACAGGGGAGCCTGGCATGCTGCAGTCCATGGGGTCGCAAAGAGTCAGACAAGACTGAGCGACTGAACACCAACAAGAGCACCATCCAGGGGTGAGTTTTGCAGGTGACATGTGTGGAGCAAAGCCCTGATTAAGGGAGGCGGTACCCAATATATTGTTAAAGACCTGTTATTAAGCTTCTTTCTGGAACATAACAGGCCCCAAACCTGGGACATCATCTGTGATTTCTCCTTCCACTTCATCTGCCGGAGCCATTTAGCCCCCAGGTTCTGCTTGCCATCTCCCAGTGCACCCCGTCTTCTCCGTCCTTCAACCCCCATCTTTTCCTTGGATTTTTGTAGCAACTCTTACACAGGCTTCTCTGTCTCTAATTTCTCCTCCTTTGAGCTGGGGACTTCCCTAGTGGTCCAGTGGTTAGGAATCTACCTGCCAATACAGGGGACACGGGTTCCATCCTTGGTCCAGGAAGATCTCACATGCCATGCAGTAACCAAGCCCATGCGCCACAGCTACTGAAGCCCTCACACCCTGGAGCCTGTGCTTTGTGACAAGAGATGGCACCTCAGTGAGAAGCCCGTGAACCGCAGTGAAGACCCAGTGTAGCCAAAAATAAATAAATAAAGTTTAAAAGTGGTGAAAATGAACTCAGTCATTTAGGACTCTTTGCGACCCCATGGACTGTATAGCCTACCACGCTCCTCCATCCACGGGATTTTCCGGGCGAGAGTACTGGAATGAATTGCCATTTCCTTCTCCAGAGGATCTTCCCAACCCAGGAATCGAACCTGGGTCTCCGGCATTGTAGGCAGACGCTTTACCATCTGAGCCACCAGGGAAGTCACTTAAAAGTGGTAATAAATAAAAACAGAAAGCTAATTGTGTGTCCCATCCCTCTTTACTCCCTCCCTCACTAATGAACCTTGCATGGCTCCCCACTGCTCTCTGGATAAAGGCTGCACTTCTCACCAAGGCTTCTACCACCCAAACCTCTGCCTCCCCCAGCAGTCTCCCCACCCCCCAGTCTCACCGGCTACCCTTCTCCACATGTCCTTTGCCCAAACCACTCTACGTAGAAGTTAAGAGCATGGAAGACCTAGGTTCAAGTCTGAATTTTGCCATTTACCAGATGTGGAAGTTTGTAGATAAATCAGTTCCCTTCTCTAAGCCTCAGTTACCACATCTGGGAAAATGGGCATAATTATAATACTTCTTCATAGATTCATCATAAGGATTAAATGAATACATAGGGTGCTGAGCACAGCACCCAACACTCCCAGTAGTTCCCTTAATTCTTACCCTTTCCTCTGCTATAAAGAGCATTTCCTACAGTCAGTCTTACTATTCTTTATGACCCAGCACAAATGTCACCTCTTGGAGGAGATCTTGCTTGATATTCACACTCTGTTCCCCAAGTGAAATCAGCCTGACTTTCCAGGCTCACTTGCACTTTGCACCTCTGTAAAGCACTTGTAATATGGTTGCACCCTTTCCCCCATTACCCCTAGAGTTCCGGGAGAGCAGGAACAACACCTTCTTAACTCTAGCCCCTGCCTGGAGTGCAGCTCAGAAAGTGTAGGTAATATTGAATGGAGGCACCACTTTCAGCGCCTTTCTCTTTTTTTTTTTGGTTGCGCTGGGTCTTCGTTGCTTTTGTGTGGGCTTTCTCTATTTGCAGAGAGTGGGTGCTACTCTTCTTTGGGGTATGCAGGCTTCTCCTCACACCCACTACTCTCTTGTTGCAGAGCACAGGCTCTAGGCACACGGGGGTCTCAGGAGTTGCGCCTCTAGGACCATAGAGCCTGTGTTTAGTTGCTCTGCAGCGCATGGAATCTGCCCAGACCAGGATTCGAACCTGCGTCCCCTGCACTGGCAGGCGGATTCTTACACACTGCGCCACCAGGGAAGATCCTCGGTGCCCTTCTTGAGCGCCTTGCAGGCAGGAGGCCTGAGTGATGCTGGGACCTGGCTGCCTGAGTCCCACTTCAGCTCTGGCGCAGGTATGTTGGTATGTGGGTGGGAGTGGAAGTAGGCAGAAGAAACCCCTGACCTCTGTGCTCTTTCCTCCTGCCGGGCCTCTGCAGTCCTCTGAGGGAGGACGAGATGGGAGGAGGAGGGGAGGAGGCACAGGTGCTGAGCAGGGGTGAGGTGGGGCTATAGCCAGAGCTGGGGCGTGAGTGGGAGCTGGCAGACTCCAGCTGCTCCAAGACCAGGGCTGGGCCCAGCAGGACAGAGCCTCACAGCCCAAGTCCCCACCTGCCATGCCCCGCCTCATCCTGGCACCTGCATGAAGTGACTTTTCAGGTTGTAAAACTACATCTTGATCTGCAAGGAAGCAGAATCCAAGCCTGGCCTTGTCTAGTTGCTAAGCAGGGAAGAAGGCGAGTGTTCCCTTTTATTCTCTTTTTTGTGTGGGCAACCCCTTGCAATCCCAGACACATCAAAAGAGGTAGCACTCTGCAAACCTAGGTTAAGGTCAAGTTATCCCCCAACTGTTGCTTCAGTTGCTTCTCCTGCCACTCCCCCTATTCAGAATCTTCCTTTCAGGGCCTAGCACCCTCAGGATAAAGTCCCAACTCCAAACCCAACCCATAAAGTCCTGGGTAGTCTGGCTTCTGCCTCCTCTTGCACTTTTTCTGCCTCCATGTCTTCTGGCCTTTTCTCAGTTTTTTCCAACACACCTTGCCCCTTCCTTCCTCTGGGCCTTCACACACACTGTTTCTCTGTCTTGAATGCTTTTCCCCATGCCCTGATAATTCTGTTTCATGTTGAGTACTTTTGATGCCTAAGAAATCTTTGCCTATCCCAAGATCCTGAAGGTACGCCCATTTATTTTCTTCTAGGAGTTTATAGTGTTAGCTTTCTCATATAAGTCCCTGATTCATCGCGGTGTGTTGTCAGGTAGGGGCTGAGACTCATTCCTGCTCTAATTCCTACTCATTTTTTCATTTTTGTTTTATTTTTAATTTTTTGGCTGCCCTGGGTCTTTACTGTGGTAGGCGGGGTCTTTCGTTGTGGCATGCAGGCTTTCTCTAGTTGTGCTACAAGGGCTTCTCACTGCAGTGCCTGGGCTTTTCTTGTTGTGGGGTGTGGGCTTAATTCGGAGAAGGCAATGGCACCCCACTCCGGTACTCTTGCCTAGGAAATCCCATGGACGGAGGAGCCTGGTGCGCTGCAGTCCATGGGGTCGCTAAGAGTCGGACACGACTGAGCGACTTCACTTTCACTTTGCACTGTCATGCATTGGAGAAGGAAATGGCAACCCACTCCAGTGTTCTTGCCTGGAGAATCCCAGGGACGGGGAGCCTGGTGGGCTGCCATCTATGGGGTCACACAGAGTCGGACACGACTGAAGCGACTTAGCAGTAGCAGCAGTAGGTTTAATTACCTCATGGCATGCGGGATTTTAGTTCCCTGACCAGAGATTGAACCCATATACCCTGCATTGGAAGGCAAATTCTTAACTTCTGGAACACCAGGGAAGTTTCTCCTGCTTATTCCTGACAGTTGAGCTTATCCCTCACCTCCTCTGAGAAGACTTCCTTGACTGCTCCAAGACTAGATCAGTTCCTCCCACTCCATAGCCCAAAGCACCCTCTATTTTATTGCAGCACTTGTCACAATTGTAATTAAGCAATTATTTGTGTAATTAGTTGTTTAACATCTCATCTCCTCTTGCATGCTGTAGCTCTCTGAACTCAGTGCCTGTGAAGGTCTTCTTTAAAAACTTTGTATTGAAATAGACATTCCGAAAACTGCGCATATAGAAATATGCAGCTTGATAAATTTTCACAAAAGGAACACACCATGTAACCGGTACCCAGACCATCATGACACTAAACATTTTCTGTACCCAGGAGTCCCCGCATGTCTCATCCAGCTATGGCTGTCTTTTTTCACCCCTATATTCTTAGTACTCAGCACAGAACTTAGCATCATTAAGCTCTCAAAATTTTTGAATGAATTAGTTGGTGATGCTTAATTCTCCTGCGAAGAATTAGACATGGAACCTGATCTCAGCTCTAGCTCCAGTTCATTGTGACCTTGAGGAGGTCCTTCTGCTTTCTGGGTCTCAGTTTGCTTGTTTATAAAATGGGTGGGTTGGGGGGATGGAAGGAGGTTGGATAATAATCCCTTTGGGACTTTTCCAGATATGGCATTTGAGGCAGAGTTAACCCCTCAGGTTCTGACAATATATCGTCAGGGATGATTTTGGTTTCATGCCTGAAAATGAGGGCCTGGAAGGATTAGAAACTTGATCCAGATGGAGCATCAGGAGCCTGGGCCTAAGAGTCAGAAGAGCTAGGTCTGGCCTCTGGGTGACCCTCGGCAATTCCTTCCCATCCCTGGGTCTCCTTGGTTTCTTCACTTAAAATGAAGAGTCTGTTGGCCTCCAAAGCTTGACAAATGGTGATGCTGGCTCCAGGCCTCTGAGCACCAAGTTTCAGTTCCTGGAGCACAGGAAACTGGCTCCGGGCTCCTCCCTTGCCAGGCACCATGGGGGGAGAGGAAAGCACACAATGTGATAACCACCCTAGCAAAGGGAACGCACAATCTGGCCGGGGGACCCAGTGTTCAGCCAGGAACCAAATGGAAAATGGGCTGATGGTCCAAGTGATTCTCTCTACGTGTGGGGCTGGAGGGGAGGAGTTGGAGTGTTCCCAGTAGGGGTAGGAGACCTGGGAGTGGCGGTAAGGGAAGACAGAGATGGCTTCTTGGGGGAGAAGCCTTTGGAAATTGGCAGGGCAGCCCAGGGTGCTTCCCAGAGATGGGAGGAGGCAGGAAGGAGGAAATTGGGTCCAGGTGACCACAGAGCAGCAACTTGGCCAGGGAGTGGGAGAGGCGGGAGCTTGGGCAGCCACCCCACAGCTGAGTCTTGAAGGGGAAGGCGGGGGCGGGGGCGGGGGGCTGTTGCCTCTGCCTCGGCCCTGGGAAAGCGCCATCTTCTCAGGCCGCAGGCTGCAAAGGAGAGCATGGCTGTGAGCTCAGGCTAGAGGGGTGTCTTTTGGAGCTATCCCCCAGGGCCCTGCCCAGCTATCCTAGAGCTGCATAAAAAGCAGAGTCCAGCTCCTTCCACAGGGCCCTCCCTTCAGCTTGGATCTCATTTCTGCCTCTTCCTGGCTTTACAACCAGGGGGCACTCAGAGCATCTTCCCTGAAGCCCGTTCCTCAGATAGATGACTGAGGCAGAGTGATTGGGAGCCAAGCTAAGGCACTGAGTTCTGCCTCTGCAAATGGTAATAGGCAGCAGAGCCTAGAGTTAAGAGCTTGATTGCCAGGGTTCAGCTCCCAGCTCTGCCGCTTGTGGGCTGTGTGACCTGAGGCAAATCCCTTAACCCTTCCGTGCCTCTGCTTCCTCATCTGTAAAGTGGAATGATCATACTACTTAAAGCATAGGGTTGTTGTGAGGATTCAATGAGGCAGTGGGTATAAAGCATTTAGATATAAATCACTGCCACCTCCGAGGCAGCAAAACGAACAGACTTTGGAGTTGCTCCTCTGGTCCAAGCCTCAGTTTTTTTATCTCTAAAATGGTGTTAATAATGCCTGCCTTTCAGGTCATATGTGAATATTAGTCAGGATGAGCCGACCCCTAAGAAGAGTATACTGGAAGCCTCTCTCTCACATCCCCTCCCTGCCTCACCATCAGCCTGTTCAAGCTCTGTTCATCGGTCCCCAGCAGCAAACAGCTGCTCCGTGGCCAGCTCAAAGGCCTAGGAATCTACCCTTGCAGTGGGGTTTGGTTTAGGCTAGGGCCATTCAGGCTCTGGGACCTAGTTCAAGGGCTTTGGGGATCTGGGTACCCAGAGGTGGTCTAGAGGGGGTGGAGGTGGGCTTCAGGTGGGCATGGCCTCTTGACCTCTCTCTGACTCCTCATTCGGTGAGGGAAGGAGCCAGTAGAGGAGGCTGAAAGTAGACCCTCTGAAATGTGGGGGTTCCTACTTCCCTGGTTGCCTGGGCCTAAAGATCAAACTAATTAAGAAGAAATGACAAAGCCTATAGTGGTCCCTTGGGAAATAGTAAGACTCGCTGCTATCCATTATCTTCACAACAGCCCTGCAAAGCAGGCACTATTGAGCCCATTTTGAAGATGAAGAAACTGAGGCTCAGAGAGATAAAGTCACCTGGGGGTCACAGAACTATATCTAGGGGCACAGCTGAGATTCAAAGCTGGATCTGTCTGATCCCAAAGGGGCTGCCAGCCAAAGGATAGGAATCCCAAGGTCACCAGCACCTTGGTGACCAACTGGGGCTGGACCAGGGGCCAGATTTAGAATGGGCATGGTGTGGCCCCAGGATGATGACCAGATCCACTCAGGATAAAACTGTTTGATTTACCCTCAGAAACCTGTCTGTGAGCCCACTCACCACCCTCTAGTAGCATTCTTTTTTTCTTGGCCATGTTGGGTCTTAGTTGCAGCACGTGGGATCTTTTGTTGCCACACGGGATACTCTATAGTTGTGGCCAATCTCTAGATGTGGCACATCCCGCAGCATGTGGTATCTCAGTTCCCCGACTAGGGATCAAACCCAGGTCCACTGCATTGCAAGGTGGTTCTTAACCACTGGACCACCAGGAAAGAGCCAGTAGTAGCTGTCTTACTAAAGTTATTTATTCTGTCTACAGACATTTGCACACCTCTTCCATACATAGAGCCATATGCTCGGCCCTGGGGACCCTGGATGAATCAGACTTGGAGATTGCCGGCTAAGTGCTGCTAGTCTGCAAGGAAAGACAGAGGCATGGCTAGAAACCTTACTAGGGCAAGGTGGACTAAGGAGTAAGCACTGAACTGTGGCCCCCAGCTTCCTGGGTTTGAGCCTCAGCTCTCTCTCTTATTACCTTTAGAAATGGGGCAAGTCACCTAACTTTTCCAAGCCTCAGTTTCATGTGTGTAAAATAGAGATGATGATATTTTCTTTTAAGATATCCATGAGGATGAAATAATATCATGAACATGAAATGCTTACATATATAAAGTCTAGCATATAGAAGGACTTCCCTGATGGCTCAGCTGGTAAAGAATCTGCCTGCGTGTGGGAGACCTGGGTTCGATCCCGAGGTTGGGAAGATCCCCTGGAGAAGGGAATGGCTCCCCACTCCAGTATTCTGACCTGGAGAATTTCATGGATTGTATAGTCCCTGGGGTCACAGAGAGTCGGACACCAGTGAGTGACTTTCACTTTAGCATATAGAAAAAAGCATCCGATGACTATTAGCTGTCTGTAATTAAGTGGAATGGGGGTGGAGAGGAGAAATCTGTTTTTGTTGGGCAACAGGAATCAGGAGAGGCTTCTTGGAGGTGGGGACATCTGAGTTGGGCTCTGAAGGATGACTTCACCTGGAGAAGTGGGGGAAGACACGCCAGGGATAAGGCCCCAGAGACCAGGAGGATATGACCTGTTTGGGTGTGGCTGGGCAGAGTCAGCTGGGAGGAGTGATTGGAAATGAGGCTGGAAAGGCGGTTTCAAGGGCCTCCAGTGCCTTGCTGCCCGAGTTTGGACTTTAAAGGGCCGGGGACAGAGCAGGCCTTTAAGAGCTGGGAAGGGACATGATTGTGCCTATTTTAGGAAGATGATTCTAACTGTAGTGTGGATGGAGCATGAACCGGAAGGGGAGAGACTGGATGTCGGGGAGCGAATCTGAGCGTGTGCCCCGGAGGTTAAAGTCCCCCAGGGGCTCCCCCAGCAGCCTGCAGATCAGGCCCTGACCTCTTCCTTCCTGACTGCCCCCAGGCCCCTTCCTCTGCATGGAATGTCTTCCCTCCTCCCTTCGTGGGCTAATTCCTTGTCCTCCCTCTGGTCTCCGTCTAGCCATGCTTCCTCCTGGAAGCCCTCCTGGGCACACCCCAGCCAGGCCTAGATTAGGTCTTCTCCTCTTGGGGACTCGTGACTAAACTCTGGCTGAGCGACCACCTGCTCAGGGACCACCAGGCCCAGCACATAGGGGGCGCTCAACCCTGAGCAGAGGAAAGACGGAATCTGTGAGTGAAGGGACAAGCCCGTTAGGGGGCAGGTGTGAGAGTCAAGTGAAAATGATGGGGCCTGCGGTGCAGTGAGGAGCGAGAAGCATTGACAAGACGCACGATTGATGAGAAGTGAGCACAGGGTGAAAAAGAAAGAGTTGGCGATAACTCAGAGGTTTCTCCCTCTGATAGCCTGCTGCCTTTCACCAAGAGAGGAAACATGGGTGGGGTTAGAAGTAGGGGAGGAGGGGCAGGCCAGGGCGGAAGATGGGCCCCCAGTGCTGGCTGCTCCCCGGAATGCCCTCCCCACTGCTGGGTCCCCATCAATGTCTGACTTGGGCGAAACGTTGCCTCCTCAGAGAGGCCACTGTGAGCCCCTCTAGGGAGGGTGGCCCCCCCTGTAGATTACTCTCTATCAGCATACCCGCTCCATGCCCTTCTAGCCCTCCGCAGAGCTGTCATCGGCTATCTACTGATTTGTATTTTGTTTGTAGTGCGTTTTTCTCAATAGATGGGAAGTTCCTCTGTCACCTTGTTGCATGGACCACGTTGCATCTGGCAGGCTTCCTGAAACATGGTAGGTGCTCAAAACAAGATGTTTTTTTTTGGTACGAATAAGTGAAGGAAAGAAGGAAGGCAGGCCTTGAATGCCATGATAAGGAATTTGACTCTTGGCCTCCAAGAAATGGAGAGCCGTGGAAAGTTCTTAAGGGAGGCAGTGTCAGGATTCAGCTTGTGTTTTAGGAAGCTTGCCCTGGGGGCAGTGTGGAAGACGGACTGGGGAGGGAGGGGGACGAACTGAGACAAAGACAGTACCCAGGCCCAGGCTTGGAAGCCCCCATGCCTGTGGGGGCCCTGGAGACCCTCCCTGTCCTTCCCCACCCCCGGCCAGGCCTGTTGTCTCTGAGCCCAGCGGCAGGCGGGTGGTGGGAAGAGCAGGGCTGGCAAAGCTGACACTCACTAATCACGGCCCTCACCCCAGAGCCGCACTGACTGTCTGGTCTCCATGGAGACAAGGCAACCTCCGGCCACTTGTTAATGGCAGCTCAACAAGGCTGCAGCAACGGGGACGGGCCTGACCAGCGTGCCCCAGCCCGGCACCACCTGTCCCAGACTGGTCTGCCGCAGCACACCCCAGGGGCGCCCGAGTTGGGGGACAAGACTGGAGGTCTGGTGGCTGGGAGGCCCCCCGCCCCTCCACGGCCCCACCTCCCTTGGCACTGCCAAGTAGGGAGAGGGCAGAGGCAGCCTTCTGCCCTGGCTGCCTCCTCCGCCAAGCTGCTGGGAAGCTGAGCTCATGCAGGTCACCCAGGCAGGGCCAAAGGGCTGCAGGGGGATGGTGAAGGGAGTATGTGGGGGGGACCGGCCTACATCCCACACAGGAGAGGAACGGACAGGGCGCTTCGCTTGCCCTGACAAACCTCTGCTCTGCTAGCCTGAGGCAGGGACCCGATTGGGAGCCATCTGTCCAGAACCTCTTCTCTGGTTTGCTGTCACTACATCTGAAATCTGAAATGCCACCATTAGCAATTCACTCCTTCAGGAGGCTGTGTGGCATAGCGCACACACACACACACACACACACACACACACACAAACAAAAACAACTCTGGCTTTGCAGTCAGGCAGGCCAGGATGTAAGGCCTGGCTCCGTCTTGCCACCTCTGAGCACTGACCTCCCCATCTGTAAAATGGGATAGTAATTGCACCCCACACAGACTCACATTGAAAGGCGCACACGTCTCCGGGCTTACCCTGATGTAACCTGGAAGGCTGAGCACGATACCTGTGAACCCTCCAACTCCTAGAGGCCTTTCTTCACTCCCACAGCTGAGCTGGGTGTCTCCTCCCTGGCCCCCAGGACTAATACCACAGCATTCACCCCACTCAGGTAACCATGTGTCCCACCTTTGTCCTCCCCACAGATTGTGCTGTTGGGCAGAGTAAGCAGTAGGAGTTTGTCCAGTAAATAAAGGCGGCCGGGGTGGGGGGGGTTGGTGGGGGGCTCCCTCCACCTTTTGTCCTCCTCCCTCCACAGGGGGTGCTCAGCCCCTGGAGCACTGCTTGAGAGTCTCCTTCCCCCTTCCTCCCCCGCCGCTCTCCTTCATACCTTTGTTTGTCCATCTGTCTGTCCACCCAGCCATCCTGCAAAGATGTGGGAGAGGGCCCAGCTGTGACCCCAGCAAGCAGGTGAGGCAGAGGCCAGATTCCTCAGGTCAGATACCTGAGGCCCACCCACAGCTGCCTGGACCTTGCCACAGCTGCCGCCCCCAGCCACTTTTCTCCTCCGTCACTCCCCAGGCAACATTCCAAGCTGAGAGGGCCCTTGGAAATCATCTAGTCCAATGCACTGCAGCCAGATGAAGAAACCAAGGCCCAGAGAGGACTGGGGCTTGCCCAAGAGCCCAGAGAAGCTCTGTTTCTGAGCTGACAATGTACCAATTATGTGGGCCTGTTTGGGAGGTGACTTTTGGCTCTCTTGGCCCTGCTGACAGCTGTGTTCCCAGTGGCAGCTGGAATGCTGGTGGGAGGCCTGTCTGGCCTTTGCACCCTGACTCCCCAGGGCAGAACCAGGTGGCTTTGGGAGGTGGGGGTGGGGGGTGCTCAGGGCTCCGATGGGAGGGTAAGACGATGGGTGGGAGGGTAAGACGATGGGTGGGAGGGCCTTAGAGGGGCAGCCAGGATACCAGGGAGGGTGTGGGATGTCTGGAAGATAAAGGAGGCAACATCGATTTTAGAGACTAAATCAGAAGCCTTGAGCTGCTGTCCCAGCCCTGCCATATTCAGGGTGCATCATTTGACCTCCCTGAACCTTAGTTTTCTTATCTGGAAAATGCTGCTACCTTTGTAGAATGAAAACGTCCTGTCAACGGTGACAGCAGTACAGAGGGGAGGGATGTTTAACTGCTGGACTGAAAAGCCAAGTGTCTGAAAGGGGAAGGGACTAGCCCGAGGCCAAGGAGTGAAGCCACCTCTCCCTCCCCTGAGTTCTCTGCCCTGCCTTGGATACAAGGTTTGGGAGCTGGAAGAACCATACAGAGCAGACTGTTCACTCACTGAAGGAGGAGGAAACGGGATCAGAGAGGGGGAGCAAGTTCTCCAAGGTCACCCAGTGAGTCTGGGGCCAATGTAGGCCCAGAGCCCGGGCTGGGCACGAAGTCCCCCTGCCCAGCTGCCTTGCCTACTCATCCAGCCCCCTTGGCTTTTGTCTCCCCCAGTGAGTGGGCGCAGAACGGGCCCAGCTTCCTTCCTGCCGCCCTGCCCGCCGTCTGCCACGTTGGCAGCCGCCCGCAGCCTTCTCGCCCCTGCTGCTGTTGCTGCTGCTACGGCATCAGCCGAGACCAGCCCGCCGAGAGAGTTTGCCCAGAACAGCCAGGGCTGCCGGAGCTGGGGCTCGGCTGGCTTACTCTGCCAGACAGGAAGGAGCGAGCCAGCCGGTGGAGGGAGGGAACAAGGGCTGAGCCAGCCCCCAACCTTCCCAGTCCTTCCCCACCCTCACCAGCCAAGAAAGGGAGGCCAGGCGACTGGGGCTGCGGGCCTGGGGCTGGTGTGTCTGTGTGTGAGCTTTTAGCTGGGTCTCTCCGTGGCTGCGTGCATGCTTGTGTGTGCAAGCGGTGGGGGGCATGTGGGGGTGATTGGTGTGAGTCTGTTTGCCTCAGTGTGTGCAGGTGATGCTGTGTGGGGTGAGTTTGTGCTGGTTTGTGAGACACGGGGTGTGGGGGGGTACCACTGCGTTGTTTGTGTAAGCACGAGGAAAGACAACAAGACGACAACTGTCAGTGACAAGGAATTGGTGTGTGCATAAAAGGCTCAGCATGCATGTCTGAGTCTGTGTACTCACCTCGTGTCTGGGTGTGTTGGCCCCCTGTGAATTTGTTATTGTGTCCAAGAGGATAACGATGATACTGTGAGTCTGAGCTCCTCTGTGTTTGCCCAGGGGACAGTGTCTGTGTGTGTACACCAGAGGGATGCTTGCAGCTGGGATTTGAGGCAGGTCCCAGGAAGACACTGTGGAACAGAGAAGGCTGGCCCAAATGTCCAGGGCATGGGCACGGAGTGTCTTTCTGTGCCCGGCAGGCTTTGTAAGCGTGGTTATCTCTGGTCACGCAGAGGATGACCGTGTGTGACTGTCGATTGCTGGGCTGTGTGTGCAGAGAAGAGGCGGCCCGGGTGTTGTGTTCCTGGGGTTGCATCCGCAGGGGCCGCAGCAGCCGTGGTGGTGTGGCGGCTGTGTGGTGCAGGGAGACAATACGCTACGGGTTTGCACTTGTTTCTCTGCTCGGCAAGGCCCTGTGTGTGACTGTGTTTATGCGTGTTTGTGAGCACCGCGTGCTGGAAACGGCGTGCTTCGGGGTCTGTGGGAAGCTGAGTGTAGGAAGGGGGGAGCACATGGCTGTGTTTGTACTTGTCTGTGAGCCCGGGGTCAGATGCGCTCCATGTGCTACCTCCTGTGTGCACAGGTGGCCGCTGTGTCCAACCGTGTCTTTGTGTGTTTCGGGTTGTCTGAATGTGCACAGGAGGAGGACATGGCGGGGATGGTTTGAGTGCGTGCCTGTGCAGGCCCCTTTAACGTGGCAAGTCGAAGAAATGTCGGCCTTCTTGGCAGCAAATCTGGGCTTGGTTCCACTGGGGGTGTCTGCAGAGAGGGGCTCTTAGAAGGGACGTGCTTGAGCGAGAGAGACAGGAAGGGAAAGGGGGGCTAGCCCCAGCTCGGGGTTTCCAGGAGGGAAAGCCAGACATTGGAACTTGTCAACGCTACCTCCCTCCCCGCCCCCACCTCTCGTCCTGGCGCCTTAAGGCTGCTGGCAGCTGGACAGACAGACAGACAGCGCACACAGAGACTGGCTCACCGGCACAGAGCCCGAATGTGAGCCCCTAAATACACAAGCCTGGAAAGCCTAAGGTCCAGAGAGGCCGAAACACATGGCTCAGGCTTAGAGGAGCACATGTGTTTATAGGTACCAGGGGGCAGGGGGTGCTGTTGGCTTCAGGTGCTTCAACCCAGGGGAGAGCCCAGCCTAGAAGCGGGAGGAGGCTGCAGGGCTGGGGCAGCCCCTGAGGAGGGGCCTCTTATTACTCTAATCAGACTCCCAAGGCTCCCGGGCCCCCTCCCTGTTATATTATACAACTGCTGCAGAGTCTCTCAGAATTTTGGTTGCCTCAGAAATCACCAACTGCAGCTCTCTCTTTGTTAGAAGCAGAAGAGTGACCCAGAGAGGGGCAGCAACTGCTCCAGGGTAACACAGCAGAGTCAGAACTGGAACCCAGGGCTGCCGCTCTGCCTAGTATGTCTGCTGTGCGCGCTGGCCCAGGGGCCAGTCCATCCTATCCTAGCCTTCCCGTGACCCACTGAGCTGTTTCTCCCTCCTAGTTCTTCAGGATACGATAATGACCTCTGGCTTTTGCTTTGGTTTTTTTGTCCCAAGTGATGTGTCTGTCTGCTTGTTAGTCCGTCTGTTTATCACAAGGGCGCCAATACCCTCTGGGGCAGCAGAACCTGGAAGAGAAAAGGAGAGTTTGGTTCTGGGCCAAGGGCTACTGGGATGGGGAGATGGAGAAAGAGAAGGAAAGGAACTCAAGAAGAGATGGAAGGGACTTCCCTGGTGGTCCACTGGCTAAGACTCTGTGCTTTCAATGCAGGGGTCCTGGGTTCCATCCCTGGTTAGGGAACTAGATCCCACATGCCCTAAGAGCTGGTGCAACCAAATAAATATTTTTTTGAAAAAAAGGAGGAAGAGAGGGAGGCGGGGAGGAGAGCAAATTGGGGAGGGGCCTGGTGGCAGATCTGAGAAGCTTAAACTCTCCTGGCTCCACCTCCAGCCTGGGCACCAAGGGCAGACTCTGAGCTCCAAGGGAGTCTTGCCCCTTGCTGGGTTTCTCTAAGGCCTGGACTCAACCCCCCAAACCCTGGGGTCTGTAGGGTTGGAATCTTGGGGGCACCACACACGTGTGGTGTGCAGTGACTAGACTCACCTTAAGAGAAAATGGGGTGGGTGTGAACTTGGGTGTGTGGCATCTTTGGAGCTTGGGAGTTAGGTGTGTATGTGACCTTGTGAGTGTGATAAGACACTGCATGTACACCTGTGAACACAGGCACACACGCTTGGACTTCCCTGGGTAGGGGAAGGATTGTGGGAATGTGTACATGTGTGTGTGCTATAGGCAGGAAGAGGAATTTTATTTACCCTGAGGTTGTGTGCCTGTGTGTGCGTGCATTCAGGTACGTGGAGGAGGCTGTATGACCTTGCATTTACATGCTGTTGTGGAGGCTGTATTCTGTGTACACTAAGTAAATTATATGGCTATGCACAGTGTGTGCGTGGCTAGATTTGTGTGTGTGGATCGTGTTTGCGTATTTATATGTGAAGTGTATAATTGGATATGAGTGCAGCTGTGTACATGTCTGTGATTGTTTTGAGGTACAAGGTGGAGTGGTGTGTGTGTCTTGACTAAGAGTGGCGTGTGCAGTTGTGTATTTGTGGGACAATGAATGTGAGGGAGCTGTTCACATATGTGGTTGTACATTTTGGGGGATTGGGTTAAGTGTGTGGTTTTTGAAACGGTACTTTGTCTATTTTTTATTTATGGTCAAACATTCCCCCACCAGAATGTAAACTCTGTGAGGCTGGAATTTCGGTTTGTTTTCTTCATGGTATCTTTTGTGTTTAGAATAGTGCCTAACACACAGTAGGCATTGAATCCTATTTCTCCACTAAATGATGAGCGAATGCGCGCGTGCTGGGCTATGTGCGGGAAGTGTGTTGTATGTCTGAACTGTGTGTGTGTGTATCTGGGTGTGTGAACGGGTACATTTTGGTGTTGTCCAGGTGTGTGCAGTTTTAGGCTAAAGTGGCTTGTGAACCGAGTGTGTGTACAGGTGTGCCTGTGTGTGTCTAGATCCGCACGTAACTTGTGTACCTGAAGCTGTGCCCCTTCGGTGAGCGTTGGGAGTGTTGGGGGATGTGTCTGTGTGTGTGCACAGTTGTGTGTGCATGTGCACGGGGGCGGGAAGACGCTGGCGGCTTCTCCCAGCCTTCAGCACTCACTCAGCTTCACCCCAGGTCGCCTGCTGCGAAATGTCAGTGGCAGAGAAGCTAAAAATATCCGCTCTCCTCCTCCTGCTCACTGCTTGGGCTGATGGAGCTGTGGGGCCCCAGCAGGCCCCTCGGGCCCTGGGGGGAGGAGGAACCGCTGGGTGAGGGGCGGGTGTGGGGTGAGATAAGGAGGCCCTCCTCAGCACACCCCCTCCTCCTTCCCTCTTGGGCTCCCAAACCAGGCCCCAGGCTTACCTCTGTCAGGAAGCCCTCCAGAACCTCCCGGGAGCTGCCACATGCTGGGCTGTGTGTGTGTCTGTATCTGTAGTGTCCAGAGCTGCCTGGGAGGGAGATACGGGCTCCATCTGACCAGGGCTCCTGTGGGCAGGACCATGTCTCCTCTGTCAGTCCAGGCAGGGACTTGGGAGGGCAGAGCTGCCAACCGGGCGTTCTGGGGATGGGCTATATCTTTCCCCCTTAGCCTGGGTAGGGGGCTCCTGGGGAAGAAACTGGTGCTGTTTCCTCCCTAGCGCTGAGGGTCAAGGGTACAGCCCAGGCTGTGTGGGTTCATCTGGAGCTGGTCCTGGAGCCACTAGGGCCCTCTGACCCCAAGGCACATCTGCTGCTACTCAGGGCTTGTGGGCAGGGAGGAGTCTCAGCTCAGCTCACACCCTAGGCCGGCATGTTTTGTGTGGGTGTGGGCGGGACATGTCAGGGCCCGTGGTTCTTCAGGGACCTGTGTCCCATCACATGTTAGGCTCCTGGGTGTGTCTTCGCTTATGTCTGTGCTGTCAGCAACTGCCTGCCTTAAACCTTGTGGGCAATCAATGAAAGTTTGGGGAGTTGGGTGTTCCCCCGTGTGAATGTTCCTCTGTATGTGAGGCTGGGTTTCTTTCATAATGCAGACCCGCACACCCTAGGCTGGAATGAACTGTGGTGGTGTGTTAGCTGCCGGTGTTACCACACGGAGAATTCGGCGTGGCGGTGTGTTGGAGTGTGTGTCTCTATCAAATGGTCAGTGCCTGTTTGTCCTCTGTACCAAGAGGTCCGCGAGTGTGTCTGTATGTTGGGATGTCCGCCACCTGATGACTCTGTTTCCGTGTGTCTGTGTGTGTCTGCCTGGATGTCATTTTGTCCATGGGCACCTCTGTGCCAGTGTGTGTGCCTGTTGTCAGCTTGATTTCGTGGGTCTGTTGTGGCCATGTGTTGCTGCAAATGCTGGAGTTGTCTGTGGGGGTTGAAATCTGTGCACAAACTGAGCACCCCTGTCCCTCAGTCCTTTTTCAGTCTTCCACCATTTCTGTGTTGAAGGCCTTGGGTTTTGTGCCATGTATATGTGTGTGTGTGTGTGTGTGTGTGTCTATCAGTTGTCCCCAGCCCCAGTGCCTCCAGCTCTGAGATCTGCCCTCCCACCCTCTCTCCCGTTGGACTTGAGGTGGGAGCTGAAGTAGAGGGCGGGCAGGAACCAGGCATGGAGCCCACCACAGCCGGGAGCCGAGGCCAGGCTGCCACCAGGGCACTGCCTCAGCTTTCCTCCGAGCAAGCGGTAAGCCAGAGCCTCGGTTACATGTAAACACCAGCTGTGTCAAGACAGCGCAGCTTCTTCTAGGTCAACAGACAGCTGTGGGGTTGCTAGGCAACCGCCTGGCTCCCCCCTCTATTAAGCCCCCACCTCCCACTGCCTCTACCTGCAAACCCTCTGCCGGCTCCCCCCACCTCGGGATACTGCCACGCCCCCTCCATGCCAATTAAAACAGCGGGGTTGAGAGGGTAGGGGGTCAAGGCTGAGTGAAAGGGGGGCTCTGGGACTGGGATTAAGGTGTAGGGAGGTGTAACCCTTCTGGTGCCGCTGTCCTCTGGCCCCCAGTCCTCAGCCCACTCTTCCACTCTCCCCTCCTCCTCACCCGTCAGACAAGGGCAGGACTGGAGGGAAGGTAACTGATGCCCCCTGCCAGAACTGGAGAGATGCTGGAAGCAGATGGAAAGTGAGGGGTGCAGACCGTATTAGCGATTGGTCAAGTCTCTTCCCCCTCCCCGTCAAGCCTGGGGAAGACTGGCTGGAGGACCCTGTGGCAACCAAAGGGTTAAATTCCCCCTTTATTTCCACCCTCTCCCAGGATAGCCACCCCCTCCTAGCTACCCTCCCCACCCCCGTTTCCAAGACAGCACCTGCGCTCCCAGCTGCCAATGCCCGTTTGGTGCCCGTGCCCAGGCCAGGCAGCCCCCGCAGCGCCCCAGGCCCTCGCCCTGCGCCGCCTTTCACCTGGCCTGGGCCTCCTCTGGGGGTCCCGCAGCGCCCCCCCTCCCATCCCCGGGCCTCCAGACCGCCCCAGGCCCCAGGCCGGCGGGGTGTGTTGGCTCTCGGAGTAGGGTGCGCGGGCCCAGCCGCGGGGCCAGGGCTACTCTGGCTGAGCGGGAGGAAGGAGTGGGCGGAGGGAGCGGGCCGGGCAGGGGGCAGCGCCCGTGGCCGCCCCATTAGTATGCGGTCGCGCTCTGTGCTCCATGGCAACCGCTCCCCCCGCGCCGCGCCGGCCAGGCCGCCCCGGGCGCAGCGCGCCGCCCAGCGCGCACCTCTCCTCCCACAGGTGGCGGCGCGCGCGGGCCGGGCACGCTCGCGCGGGCACGCACAGGCGGGGCGCCTGGGGGCGCCCGGGGGCGAGCCATGGGCGCCAGGTGCGCGGGGCCGCCGGGTCCCCGCGCCCGCCGTCCGTGGGCGTGTCCCCAGGTGCTCCAGAGTGAGCCCGGGGTGGGGGGGTAGTGTACCTGAGGATGATCTGCTTGTGCCTGGGTGTGTCCCTCAGCGCGCCTGTTGTGCCTGTGTCTGGTTGTCCTTGAGGGTATTTGCCTGTCTGTGCTCATTTGCCTTCTTACTCCTGATTGTGGCTCTGAGTGTGACTGCCCCAGCGTAACTGTGTGCCTGTGCCTTTGTGTATCTGTGTTTCAGCGTGTGGTTGTGTCTGCCCTCTTTGTGCCTGTGCGCCTGTATGTTCCTTAAGGTGTGTGTGTGTGTGTGTGTGTGTCTGTGTGTATGCCCATGGCCCTGGGTTTTCCTGTGGAAGAATGCCATATGCCTGTGACTGTATATCCGGGTGTGCCTAGATGAGTATTTGTCATTGTGTACGTGTGATTTCTTCGCACGTGACCCTCGGTGTTTGGCATCCTTGTGTGTGGTGGGGCGCAGCTGTGTGTTGAATTGTGTACCTGTGTATATGTCCTCCAGAACCTACTTCTCCATGTATGTTGTCGTGTGTTCCCGTAAGCACCCTGAGTTTGTGTCCTGGAGCGTGGCTGTGTCCAGGAGCTCCTGGCTCTGTGCCCTCCTCAACTTCACTCCCTGTTGCCTGCTTGAGCCGACATCTGCTCCCTGAGCACTGGCCCCCCTCCTCCCACCTGGCAAGGACAAGGAAGGACACGGAGACAGAGGCAGACATAGAGGCAGAGACAGAGAGACTTGGAAGAGGACGCAGAGAGCCAAGCAGGCTGCAGAGGTGGTGACCCAGAGTCCTGTGATCAGCCTCAGAGCCCAAAACCCAGAAGAGAGAAACAGAGATCCAAGATTCAGACATTAGAGAGACCCAGAGTCACACAGAGACCCAGAGCACCAAGGCCGGAACTGCTGAAACAGACCAGAGATCAAGGATGTGGCTCCCCAGCCTCCCTCCCTCTCTCCCTCCCTTCCTCCCACTCTAGAGTTTCCAGCCCCAGCTGTGCCTCCTCCACACACCCAAAGCAGAATTCTCTTGGCCCTGGGAGTTTGTGCCCTAGGACTGGAACCCAGCCTCCTCCTCGCAGCAGCTGGCTGTGTGTGTGTGCGAACATGTGTGCGTGTGCACATGCACGCAAGTGCTCCAGTGTGCATGTGCTACCATCTGTGTGCTATTCTTGGCCAGTGCCTACAATGGCACTCAGCCCTCCCAGGGCCATGGGCATACAACTGACATAAACACACACACACACACACACACCTCTTAAGGAACATACAGGAGCACAGGCACAAAGAGGGCAGATACAACCACATGCTGAAACACAGATACACAAAGGCACAGGCACACACACACCTCCCCCCTCATACACACACACTGTTGTCCGCATTTTCACTGGCCCAGATCATGTACACCTTTATACACATGTCACACAGTCAGCCATACTCATTCACACCCGGAAACATGCCCTCAGTCTCCCTCTCTCTACACATCTATACACAGGGCCAGGTGATCCACCATGCATACATCAAGTGTCACCTTCTTAAGTTCCCCCAGGCTGCCATTCACCCTTCAGCAACCCCTGAGGGGTTCCCAACCCCTGTCACCCACAGGGAAAGACATAAGAACAAATCTGTCAATTCCATCAGACCATACACACACAGACAGGAACCCCATCTGTCTTGTTCACTGTTGTATCCCCGGGTGCCTGGGACAGTGCCTGGAATCTTGTAGATGCTTAAGAAATATTGGTTGAATGAATGTGTTCACATAGTGTCTCCAACAGTCACTGAGAGAACCCATGGTAATTTACAACCAGTCATTCAGTGAAAAACACTGACGGGTACCCTAGTGTACACACAAAGCATTTTATGCACACCTAGGACAACACATTAAATACAGGTGTGTGCACACAAGTGGCTGCTTGTGTGCAAACATTCAGCACAACAGCTAGATTCAAGGTTCTCAACTTTGGCTGCACATTAGAACCACCTGGGGAGCTTTTAAAAATCCCCATGCCCAGGCCCCACCCAGGCCAACAGATAAAATCTCTCTGGGGTGAGAACCACTGATCTAGATGAATGGACTCGAAAATGTTGACGTAAGGGTTATTACCAAGAATGGGGGTAGTGTGGGTTTTCACTTTGAACAGTATAGTGAAACAGACTCCTGAAGGAGATTGCTTGGGTTTCAACCCTGGTGTCCTCATTGAGATGTCTTTGTAAATGACCTCTCTGTACCTGAGTTTCCTGTCTGTAAAATGGGGATGATCTACAATAAAGCCTCATGGGATTGTCATGGGGACAAAATGAGTTTATAGATCTAGTTTAGAACAGTAACTAGTACATAATGTTATGTAATTATTTCTTGATCTTACTTCTATCATTTAAAATTTTAATCATAGAATGGATGAATTTGAGGATTAATTTTATAAGCAAGACTTTTTCCCCTTTGTTATGAAAAAGCAATGGTTCAGAGTCAGACTCTGGGTCAACCTACTTCTGCCACCTCCTGTGGGATCTTGGGACAGGTTACTTTGTTTCTCTGAACCTGTCTTCCCATCTGTAAATGAGCTGAGTATTTTTTTCTACCTCAAAGATTGTCCTGAGGAGTAAAAAACCTCAGGGAGGGGCTTAATAAACAGTGGCAAAATCCAAATACCTAGGAGCCAAGTTGCCTTAATGTATTGTGGGATCAGGTGTGGGACAGTGGCTGTGAAGGGCCAAACTTCTGAGCAGGGTCTCTGCTCCCCTTCCTTCAGAAGCCCGAGGGCCCAAGGGCCAAGAGAACCTTCCATCCCAAGGGCTGTGCCCTTGGCCCTGGCAGCTCCCCGAGTCTGCTCTCCAAATACACCTCCGGCCCCGCCCTCCTCAGCCCGGACTAAGCCACAGACCCTAGACTGAGACCCCTCCCCTTCCTGGGCTCCAGGAGCCTCCTTTTCACCTTTCAAGGAGCCCCTGTCCTCCTCACCCAGCCTCCCGCCCATCCCGGAAACCACAAGGCCTTCTCTGGGTTTCATCCCTCTCTGGGCGCCCCTCTCTTTTCAGTGAAACCTCACCCTTCCTACAGAGCCCTCTTCGAGTTACAGAGCCCCCTTGCTGGGCTATAATTACCTCCCTCAACTCCCATTTCCTTCCTGGGTCACCCCTCCCCACCCCCACCCCAATTCCTGGGCACACCACGGTTCTGTGTCCTTCTTCCTCTCTCCCTGAGCCCTAACAATGCCTTCCACAGAATAATTCTGTTACCCCCTTCCCCCATGGCACCCCCACCGACCCCCGGCCCTCAGCCCCTGTCACCGAGGCCCCACCCTCTACCCAGCCTGCCCCACCTGGACAGCCTCCCTAGGTCTCCTCTGCTTCCTCAGCAGCCGATGAACGTACTCATTTTCTCCCTGCAGGAGACTCTTGGGGCTGAAAACAAACATCTCAAGGCCTCCCCCACTGGTCGCTTTGAGGCCACCCACCCCTTCCAACCAGCCTGCCCCCGCCCCCCGGCCCCCAGCCCTGGGGTGACTTCATGAAAGCCTTCTTTCCTCCCCAAACAGACAAGTGTCTACTCCACCTGGATCTAGCCACACGTGGCTTCCATCCCCTGGCTCTCTCTCCTTTGGGAACTCCCTGGCTTCTTCTGCCTCGCACCTGGTCTCGGCCTCCAGGAAACCCTCGCCAGGTCTCACCACCCCTGCCAGTCCCACCCCACTGCAGCCTGATGCCACTGCAGGAGGAGGAGTCTTGGGACTACAAAGGAGGGAGGCTTCGTGGGAGAAATGAACCTTCACATCCACCACAGAGACTGAGGTTTTAGGGGCTGTTACTTGCCCCTGTCTGAACCCTCCAGCGTCTTCTTTCAGATAGGGATGCCCAGAAGTTGGGGGGTTTATCTTCTCTCAGATCGAGGGTTCCTCTGACTCTCCCAATGCCTGGGCCATGCTGCTTGGGTGAGGAGCGGGGGCAGGTAGTACGGAGCTGTCCCTTGGGGGGGTCACCTTGAGCCTCAGCAGGGAGGGCCACAGACATAAACTGGGGCTATGGGAAAAGTTGCCTGCTCAGGACCAGGCAGCCCAATGTGGGCATTATTTGGTCAAGGGCAGCCAAGAGCTCGTCAAGGTCAGGGAGTGGGACACAGCTCGCCCTGCCAGGTCCACCAGAAACAGGCTCAGGATTAGGAGTTTTCTTTTTCCAAAGTTTACAGAAGCTGGGAGGAAATTCAAACCTGGCATTTGGGGTTCAGGGTGGAAAGACAGGGGAAGGCAGAAATATTGGGGTCACTGGCCTAGTCAAACCCTGCAGTTTGCATAGGCAGGTGAAGGTGTGTTGGGGCAAAAAAGTGGGGAAGAGGGGTGCTGGAGACAAAGAAGACCCAGGCCCTGGGGTGAGCAGGAGACACATGAACAGATACTCCAGTCCTTGTGGGAAAAGCGGGTGAACCACAAGGGTGCTTGCCCTTAGGATGAACTGAGTATCTCAAAGACAAGTATCCTGAACCAGAATATAACTGGGGGGCCCAAAGGCTGGGGGGACACAGGACAAATGAAGGGGCTAGAGTCAGAGACCCAGGGCTGAGGATGGAGTGAGGGGGTCGAGAAGCACAGGGGGACCCAAGACCTGATTTATAATGGGGGTTCCTCAGGGAGAGGAAACGTAGGACTTGGGGGAGAAAAGGGGTCTCAAATCAGGGGAGACCCAGGACCTAAATCAAAATGAAGCTCTAAAAGGCAGACTCCCTGGCCCTGGGACAGAATGCATCAGGGCCTAGGAAACTTTGGGGCTAAGACTGAGGAGCCCAGAGGCAGGGGAGACCCAAGGCCTGGTGTGCAAAGAGAGGGGCCCAGAGGCAAGTGACACTCATCTCAGGCAGAAGGAAGAACTCTGAGGGAGGGAAAGTGGAGGAGATATTTCAAGTTCTCTGGGGACCCGGTGGATGGTGATGATCCCCAGCTGTCACCCCTTCCATTCTGTCCACCCTCATTCATCCCCTTTCACAAGACACGAGGTTGTTTTTTTGTTTTTTTTTTTTTTTTTTTTTTTTGCTTTTTTTCATTTCTTTTTAATACAAACTTGGATCTTTGGGTGTGTCCTGCCAACAGAAAACAACAACAACAACAGAAGAGAAAACCCAAAAGAGTGAAAAATAAGAAAGAAAGAAAAAAAAAAAAGCTCCCGCAAGAGGTTCTTCTCCCTCCCCCCCACCATGCGAATTTGCACACCACGGGACCACAGCAGGTTTACAGAATGCAATATACAATCCACGATTTATAATAAAACAGTATATACAATAAATAGGATATTGTTCATTTTTGTCAAACAACCTGTAGATAAATTTCTCAGTGCATACTTGCAGGGGCTCTGGACACCGTGAGGCCCCGCTCACAACCTCTTGCACACTCGCGCGCGCTCTCTCTCTCTCTTTTTTTTTGTCTTTTTCTAAAACTGTGTTTTGTTTTTTTAAGTTTTGTACATTTTTAAAAAGTATTTACAATTGCTGGTTTTGTGCAGAAAGGGCTCACCTTCGGCTTCTGCGTGGAGGAGATGGGCGGGGAGGGGCGGGAGCAGGGGGCAGGGCTGCAGGGGGTGTGGGGGGGCGGCGGGAGGCAGAGGGGCAGGCAGAGGAGGACGATGTGGACACTGGGAGGGGTCTTGGCGTTGGTTTTCTGAAAGCTGCAAAGAAACACAAGAGAAGAGGCAGAAGTCAGTGGCAGGGACAGACCCTGAGCTCTAGGAACAGGGAGTCTAAGAGCAGGACCCCCCCACCCAGTTCACCCAGAAGTGAACTGCCTTGTTCCTCCTCCCAGAAAATTCCAAACGGCTCCGCTCATGAAACTCTGGCCTGCTTCGAGCTCAATTTCCCCACTGGTAAAACAGGTGTGTCCCCAAGGCCCACGCCACTGAGGGATAAAGGATGGGCTGGATAAGAAGGTGGAGTTTCAGGCAGAGCAACCTGTTAAGAACTTGAGCTCCTGAGTCAGACACAGCTGAGCTCAAATGCTAGCACCTCCATTTCACAGCTCTATGACCTTGGGCAAGTCAGTGGATCTCTGCGGGCCTCAGTTTACTCATCTGTAAAAAGGGGATAACAGAACTCTCCTGTGTATTTGCTGGGAAGATTCAGTGGTTTGAGGCAGATTACAGCTGGTCCATAAATGCATGATAAGTGATACTAATTAGCACGAGTCATTATCCTCTTGGGGCTTGGGCCAGCTAGGCTCTCCACGTCTCAATTTCCTAATGTAACAGTAAGTTTAGTAATTCCTCCTACTGAAGCTGTTCTGAGGAATGACATAATGGGAAGACAAGGCCCTAGCACAGCACAGGTGTGAACTGCGGCTTTAATTTTTTCCAAATCCAACCTTCTCCCCATTCCCTACCATCGCCATTCTGTTCCTTACAGAGGTGAGGTGATGAGGAAGTCTGTCGGAATAAAGGAAAAAAGAAGACAACACAATAGCACCTGTGCTGTCTGCAGCCCCTGCCTTCCGGAAGCTCAGAAACTCCCCAGTCCCTACAATCATCAGACACTAGAGATATGAAGTCACCCACTCCCCTAGATGGTCCTAATTATGTTTGCAGGGCTCTGGGGACCTGATTTCCTATCCAGACCCCCAGCTTTGCTGGGGTGAGCAGGAAGATGTCCAGTGGGAAAGAGGTGATATTCTCAAGACCTCTAGTTACTATCCTGGCTCTTTTGGGGCTCCATCTTCTCAGAGCCCTAAAATTCACGTCTCCTATACTTGGTGAGTGACCATGCCACTGAAAATGGGCAGGCATGGGAGGTGCTAGAACCACCTTCTGAGACTCCTCAGGGAGCCATCCACCCTCCTCCCCCCAACCCCCCCGAAGAACCAGCGGCCACTGAAAGCCTTTCCTCTCTTGTCCTCTTTCTTGGCTTCCCTTTCCAATGGGCCCACATTTAAATTCTGCTCAGCCCCGACTGCTGTCTGCTGGGCAGTCAGCCCCAGGGAAGACTTTTGTCCTGAGGCTGGACTTGCCAGGACTCCCCTCAAGGGCCAGGGGAGCCAGGTGGACCCCTGAGAGGTGGAACAGAATCCCATCCTGGTGCAGCAGCCCAGGTGGCTTGCAGAGGCGTGAGTGGGAGGGCAGGAGCTGTATCTTTGTTAGGCTGTCAGGTCTCCTGCTGGTGGGAGGAGGATGGAAAATTAGCCGTAGGGGTAAGAGGTGTGCTTGTTAGGGTGACAGCTGTATCACAACTGGGGTGGTGGGGACCTGGGGTGCAGTTGGGGTGGGTGCCAGTTCTCCAGTTAGGGGAGTGATAAACGGGTGGGGGGGCACAGGTTCTGTTGGAGGGCTGGGGGCATCTATCTGTAAGACAGCTTTACTGCAGTTGAAGAACAGCTGCCAAGCTAAGGAATGGCCGTTGGGGTGATAGATATGGTGTATTGGGGTGACAAGTGAGGGGGAGATTCAGGACGAGCAGCTCCAAACCACTTAACAAGCAAATTGTACTGAACCCCAGCCTCCCCTGCTTCCCCTAAGGGCCCCAGGGCAGGCTGGGAGCCTCTGCACAAATCCCTGTCGCCCCCGCCCCCCTCCAGCCCTTAGCCACTGCCAGTGACCCTCTCCAAGCCAGGTCTCCATGGTGATCTCAGCCCAGCAGGCAGCTCCTGCCAGAACCATTCCCGTGGTGCCGGCGGCCAGGCAGCGGGGAGGCTTTCTCACCCTCTGCTAAGCCACCGCTGTCTCACCTTCCTCCTCCCGCCACCCTCCCCAGCTTTCATGACTTGGCCAGAATCTGGGGGATGGTGGGGGGTGGGGGATGGGGAGAGAATCAAAACCAGAGGCTCCTGAGCCAGGAAGACAGAGTGCTGTGGCCATGTAGAACCCTGACCTTACTAGGTGCAACTCGCCCCAGCCCAGAACCAATGCTGCTGGGCCAAGCGGCCCAGTGCTGGGCACTGGGGACAAAGCAGAGAGGAAGACGGATCTGGTTCCTGCTCAGGAGGGGCTCACAGAGCAGAGAAGGAAGCAAAGCAGACCCCCAAACCAGGGGATGACAAGGCAGGGAGATGGGGGTATGGCAAGAAAAGCCCTGGGGGGCTCAGGGAACACACTTTACCCAGCTTTGGTGGGAAAGACTGGCTCTTCCAACTCACTGCTGAGCAGGGCGCCCGGCACATGCTGGGCCAGTGGTACACAGGGACTGAATGACATAGCTGTGACCAGTCTACGTCCGATGGGGGACTCAGGGTCCAGCTCAGGTCTTGCATACCTCCAGACGCCTCCTCAGACCACCCTGTTACCATAGCTACTGGGGCACTTGTCATTCCCTTCCGAGCTCCTCCTGGGCATCCCGGATGCCAGCACGTGGCTAGCGCCCCAGGACACCGGCCATTGTTCACGAGACTTAACCTTTTAGTACCTCCATAATGAAGGGCTGCAGAGCTATATTCCACAGAGCCTAGTGCTCCAGCAGCTTTACCCGGTCTGTGGGGCCAGGTCTCTCAGTGGCCTCTGCCTGTCAGTGGGGGCTGGCACTGGGGACACCAAGGGAGAGCTGAGTTGAGCAGGAATTTAAAATGCTGAAGACCACGGATAAACCAGGTTGTCCAAAGAGAGCTGCTCTCCCCGGCAAAAGGAGCACGTTTGTGCATTCACTTAAGCAAACCAGCGGAGGGATAGTCTAAAGTATAGCCCCACTTTCAAGTCTCTACCCTCCAGAAAGGGGGGGTCTCAACATCCAATACGACAGTGGAACAGAAGGCAAAGAGTGCATGAGAATTTGAGAGACCGATTTGCTGTGTGACCTAGGTCAAGTCCTTGCCCTCTCTGGGCTTCAGTTTCTACGCAAAATAAGGGGGTTGAACAGGGAATGGGGGAAGATCTTTAGACACTGAGATAATGTGGCAAAGACAAGGGGTCAGAGACAAACCACAGCTGCCCAAAGGTGATCCATCCCTTGAGGTTTTTCAGGCAGTCAGGCCTGCGAGTCCCTTAAATGTGGAGAGTAGACTGCTAACCTGAGACCCAGAACATACCTGGCAGATGGGGATACTCTCAGGTAGGCGGGACCCAGACAGACATCTATGAGGGATAAAGCTTCCAACTGGGGGTGGGTAGGCTGTGGCGTGGGTGGGTGTGGCTCTCCCTGCCCCAGAGTTTTTCAAAATCCACCCACCAGTGACAAGAGGCATTCCTTAAACTCCAGTTCTGCCAGTCATTCCCTCTTTAGGGACCCTCCCTTGCTTACCCCACTACTGGGCACACGGAGGGATGCCAGTGAGACCAAGCGGGGTTTACACCCATGGCTGCCCACGTAACTTGTGGGACCTTGTGTGTATCTCTCACCTCTTGAAGCCTCACACTCCTTACCTCCTTACTTCTGGGAGGAGGCTATACATGTCCCCCTAACACCGATCTCTCTCTTCCCAACGGGAGATGCCTGTGTCAGGACAGGTGTCACCCACAGGTAATGTGTTGGGCATGCAATTGAATGGAAGCTGAGAAGTGGCAAGAACACGGACCTGGGTGATCCTGGCTCTTTGTTTCTGTGATTTCCTGCCTGGGTGGCTGGGTGAGTCCCTCTTCCTCTCTATAAACTTGGAAGGGGCTGCACTGGGAGAACTCCAGGAGCCATGAGAGTTGGAACTGGTTTCATTTACACACCCCACCCTTGCTCCATCCTTGGGAGCGCGATGCCTAACCCGTTCTCTCACAGTTCTCCCTGGTCTACATGCCCTTCTTTGACTCAAGGAGGGGGGGAACCCTGACCCCTGAAATGTCCCAGGCACGATGAGACACTGAGGGGACAGTGCACAGAAATGAGTAACCCGCCTAAAGGAGCTGATGGCGCAGTGAGGAAGTCATTCCCAGGAAGAGCTGTCACAGCTGCATAAAGGGCTGCAGATTAATTGCGCCTGGGAAGGATCCTGGAACGCTTCTTGGAGGCGGCAGTGTCTGAGTGAAAGATAGGACCTGACAGGTGGGAGATGGATGGTGGCTAGGAAAGGGCGGCCCAGGCCAGGGAACGGCCAACGCAAAGGCACAGGCACGCTGGGGAGGGGCCTGGAAAGCTCTCTCCAGACCCCACAGTCTAGGGCTGGGAAGGGAGGCTGTGTGAGCAGGAAGTCGGGGCTGAAGAAGCGGCCTCGAATGCCTAGAACACCAGGATAGGAGGCTGAAGGGCTGAGGATGCAATCAGAAGGTGTTACGCAATGAAGCCACAAGAGCAGATACGTGTGAATCAATTCATCCAGTAAATATTCGGGAGTGGGGAGCTATCCAGACACAGCATCCCACAAAGCTGAAGGATATTTGGCAGCCACAACAGGGGTATGGGCCCCGGGGGAGGGGAGTGGGAGGACAGATATTGGGGAAGAGACCTGCCAGGTGCTGGCTGGGCTGACCCAAGTGGCTGAGCCAAGGTTATAGCTTCCGAAGCCTTGAGTTTGTTCAAGACCCATTTTGCTGCCCCGCCCCCCACCGGAAGCTCTTCCTGCCAGTCCTGCCCCTGGTTCAAGAGGGTGGTCTCTGGTACATCTGGTGGGAGTGTCTCAGTCCCTTCCTTGGTGAGTGATGCCCACATGGATGCTTGTAATGAACACCCGCTTAAAGGCTGCAAACTCCATGAGGGCAGGACACTGCTCATCTTGTTCAGTGGCTCCTTTAGTACCACATGCAATGGCTGGCTCAGGCTAGGTGGTTCATTTGTGTGGGCTGAACCCAGAATTAACCTACTTTCTCCTGCCCTCCGGCACCAACGGAGGGCACATGGTAGCCAAAGTTAGATGACAAAGTGACAAAGAAATCTTTTTTTTCAGATGATCTGGACTGAGACAGAGAACTGGTGTGGGTAACTATGCGCAGAGTTTCCAGCCGACCTGGATCACGCAGCAGTCTGGGGCCTGTTGCCCATCAGGCTTTAGGTCCACTGGGGTGGTCCACTGGGGTGGGACCTGTGACTCACCTTGACTCTGGACACCCCCCAGGGAGGACTCAGCCCCACTGTTAAGGCATGTAACCAGGTGGCATTTCACAGTTTCCCAAACCCAAAGGCCCCAAACCTACACTAGAATACAAGCTCCTTCCAGGAGGGAAGCGGGGAAAGCAGGTGAAGGAGGGCTGGCTACAAGAGTCCTGAGCTTGGAGAAAAGGGTCAGAGGTGTGTGACTCATGCAGACTGCGAGGAGGTATGTTATTCACTCATCTACCAACCACTGATTACGTGCTTCCTGCGTGCCAGGGACTGGGCTAAGTGCTTCACGGGTAATCTCATTTAATTCTCACAAGAGAAGCAGTGAGGTGACATGATTCACCAGGTCACATGGCTGGGAAGGGATGGAATCGGGCTCTGCACAGAGGCCTGTCTGCACCCACAGGCCTGTTCCCAGCCACCACCCTCCAGCCTCCCTGGGTTCTTCCGGGTCCACAGAGATGCGGGGAGATGGGAAAGGAGGGGCCTGAGAGGGGATGCTCACGGAGAGATTACACTTCCAGGAAATAAGGGCTCAGAACAAGAAGGCCTGGCCTGAAAATGGCTGCAGGAGAGGCGAGAGACAGGCCGGGAGAGAGGACAGCACCAGACAGTGGGGAGAGGAGCCCGGGCAAGCCTGCCTGACCCCTGAGGTGTGGGCCTCTTGCTCAGGGCCAGAGGCAACATCAGGTGACCTCTTGAGGTTTCAAGACAGGGAGAGACAAAGCCCAGAGCGGCCAGGGCCTGGCCCAGGTCCGGGCATGCCTGCTGACCCTGGCTGGCTGGTGGCCTTGGAAGCTGCTTCCTGCCCCAGCTGGTATAACCTTGGAGGACCTGTGACATTTCTCTTGGCCTCAGGTCCAGACCCAAGAGGGAATGGGGAGGAGAGGGGGACTCGAGATCCCTGAACACCTTGGAGGGGCCCTTCCCACCCTTGCAGACTGTCCCGAGTCTAGAAGGGGGTGATCTTCAGCTGTGAGGGCCCAAGGCGGAGCCAGTCTGTCTGGCTCTGCGTTCCATCTAAGGGACTAGAGATGTTTGCCGGCCGGGGCGCCCCCCGCCCCCCTCCCTCTCTGTCAGCTCAGCTCCCAGACAGTCAGGGCCCACATTCCCTGCTCTGGTTCCTCCCAGCTTTCTTCTTCTAACTCACATCGGGATGTGACCTGCCCCTGCCCGCAGTTTCCTCTGCCTGGAACTGCCCTTCCCCCAGTCTCCTGCGTGTCCACATCTTGCCTATCCTTCAAGGTTGAGCTCAGATGCAGCTTCTTTCACAGAACCTCAAAATCCATTTAAAATGTCAGACCCAGACAGAGCTGTGGGGACCATCCAACCACTCCCGTCATCTTGCGGGTGGGGGAACAGAGGCGCAGGGGACCAGCAATGCACAGTATCCAGGATCCATGAGGGTGGGGTGCTGGGTTCAAATTCCGACTCTGATGTTTCCTACCCGTGGATTCCCTGGGCAACCTTCGGAGCTGCACCTGCATTCCAAGAGATTTGAATCGCTGATGGAAGAGGCAAGTACCCCGACCCCTCAGGCTGCTGTGAAGGGCCAGCGAGGCTGTGTTGTACAAACGGCCCAGCATGAATACATGTCCCTTTTCTTACCAAAGGGACAGAGAGGTGACTTCGGGGCCGTGGCCCACCTTCCTGGTGCACAAGGTTTGCTTTTCCCTACCATCTCATGCCCAGACGCTTGAGGCACTTTGTGGGCTTGGGTTAGCTTCCATGGGCCCTCGAGGACAGGGGCCGTGCCTGGCATCGGGACAGGCATCAGAGGGTAGGTGGGGGTGATGCTCAAGATGCGAGATTGAGCTCAGTGACTGCTCCCGCACCCGGCCCTGGGTCAAAAGGGCTCGCTGCCCTGCTGGTGAATGAGTGTGTCACTGTCCTTGTTTAAGCCCTCTGTTGACAATGACACTCCCTGTTAACGAGCGCCACTCCCTCTGTTAACTCTTCTTCCTCACCACTCTCCTTCCCTGCATCCCCAACACTTCCTTACTCCCCACAATGCTTTTAATCAGTCCTTGGCACTGGGAGCGGGGGCTGCCTGAGATGAGGGAGTATATGCCATCCTGGATGAAGAAGGGGGGACAGCCTTCCCGCCGTCACGGTCCAAGCCAGCACCACTGCTCGCCTGAGCTACTGCAGCTGGTCTCCCTCCTTGAACACCTGCCTGCTCCGCCACCGCCCGCGGTACCCCAGCTTAGAACCCTTCAATGGTTTCCCATTTGTCTTGGAACAAACTTCAAACTCCTTCCAATGGCTGCATGATCTGGCCCTGCCTCCTCACCCCGTCATTAGTGTTACTGTCTTCCCATCAGGTCGTCAAAGCTGAGCTGCTTTTGGCCTCCAGGCTTTACCCACTGCTGTTCCCTCTGCCCAGCTCCCTATCTAGCTGACGCCCCCTCATCTTTCAGACATCAGCCTCAGCACCTGGCCAGCAGGCTGCAGACCTTTACGGCCTCCTACCTTTTCTTCTCTTGCATGGTCCTTCCTATGGCCACAATTACCAAATGCTTTGTGTTCTTGTTTCCCGTCTTTCCCTCTAAACTGGAAGCCCCCTGAGGACCAGGGGCTCACTGTGGTGTTCACTGCTGTGTCCCCAATGCCTGGCAGGCAGTGGGTGTTGGATGGATGTCTCTGGAACGACTGAGTGCCTCGGTCTGAGGACTAGTGCTGTCAACTCCCAGCTCTGAGTGGGGAGCGGGCCAGAATGTGGGGCTGGATGGTGTCCCAGTTCCTCCTGCGTTCAGGCCTCGCTGGGTGGTTCCATTATGTATCTCACTGAGCCATGACCTGCCCAAACACCCAGCCCCCACATTGGTTTATTTTCCCACCCAGAGCCCGCGAGGAAAGGTTTTCAGATTATTTCACATTTTCTGGATTATCCACGAGACATCTTCCCTCCAGTGAGAAGGATCAAGAGTTTTGACATTTTAAACCCTAAGCAGCTTCTCCCTGGCCTGCTTCAGATCTGTGGCTCTGCTGCTTGCAATGAGGTGCATGGGGAATGGAAGGCCGTTTTAATCTTGGTTTGGCTTTATTACGAGGAAAAATATGCTGCCCCCAAGAAAGTCTGGTCCTTTCTCTATGCCATGCAGAGTTTCAAGAACCCAAGAGAACACCAAAGTCAATTTCCTGGAACAGATGGGGAAACAGAGGTTAGGGGGCATGGGGAGGAGGAGGGGCAAAAGCTTGGTCAAGGGCACATAGCAAGTCGGCCAATTGAGGAATGGTCTTTCCCCAGGCCTCCTGACTCCCACGTGCTGCCCTTTGCCATCTCCATGCACCAAGGGAGCTGAGGTCAGGCGGAGAGGGGGTAATAAGTTTCCACTGACATGACTTCAGGACCCTGAGTCACCTTGGCCTCGAATGGCCTTCCGCGAGCAGGGATGGGGCTTTCCAGAAGCCCTGTCATTCCTTCTCCAGGAAAAGACATTCCCAGGAGGCTGCAGCAGTCACAGAGGTGTGGGGTGGGGTGAGAGGCTCAGACAGACCCCCAGCCCACTCCATCACTATGCATACACCATGTCCAGGTCAATGAAGGGCCACTAATGGCTACATTTCTGGAGCAGGCTGTTCATCAAGAAAATGATTCCTTCAACTCTGTCCCCTTAGACCATCTTGGGGGCATTTTCCCCCCTCTTTTATTTTCCTTTTCTTGAACACAAAATCTTAAAGAATACTGAAGGAGGTGACAGTACCTGATAGAACAATATCAAAATACCTAATAATACTTAACTGAATTCTTAAGAAATGAATTTGGTTTCAGGAAAGGGCCTGGGATTTTTTAGGTAGGCGACATCCTACGTGGGGACAGACCCACTGGCTGGAGGTTCCCAGACAGTGAAATCCCAATACCCCTGTGGAATAATAGCCTTTGGGGTACCCTGTGAGACCAGAAAAGGACATCCTAGCCACACCCTCAGGCTGGCTTTTGTCAGACTGCATCTTGAATTAAATGAAGTTCCCAGGGAGACAAGGAAGCCGGCAGGATCAGTATCCTGGATGGGCCTTTGTGGGTAATTATCCAACCTGCTTCTTCCTTCATCTGTCTCATGCAGAGTGATGCAAACACCCTCCCTTACAAGAGGTCAAGTGATGAGTGTGTGCTGGGACTCAGGTGGTCCCTGCTCAGGACCGAGCATGGCTAAGGGGAACAGACACCTGATGAACCAAACCAGATGGCCCCACCCAGTCTACAGTCCTCCAGCCATTTAAAAAATGGGTCCCCGGAATGTGTAAGCCCCGTACTGGGTTCCCCACCCAAGCACTCACCTCCTCCCCAAGACTGTTGCCAACAGCTAACGCCAGACTCCCTGAATCCCAACTCCCTGTTCGGTTGTCGGGTCCCCAGTCTTGCCCTCAAGTCCTTCTGGCTCGCGGCCATCCTTCTGCCCCCTGCCCAAGCTCTAATGTCTTCACGCCTCCCCAGTCCCAGCCCCCAGGCTTCTTCTGCCCACTGCACCCACATCCTCAGACTCACCCAGGAACAAAACCTCGAGGTCCAGTCGGCACTTCAGTTGGCACTACAGGGAGGTGACGGTGAATGTGTCCTCAGGGTGAGGTTCCGCCATAGGCCCCAGGAAGCCGCTCTTGGGGCCCCCACCCAGGCCGGGATGCGCCTGCGGCATAAAGCCTGGATACCTGTAGGCAGTATCCTGCAGGGGCAGCAGCGAGTCCCTCGGCACAGGGGACAGGGTCAAGTCACTAAGAAGTGGGCAGCCATAGCCAGCAGCGGCTGCAGCGGGGCCACGGGGTGGGCCGGGCGGCCGGGCCATCTCCAGCGGCTCCTTGTCGGCCTTGGGTGTGGCCGGTGGGCTAGCCAGGTGTGGGGCACTGAGGCACGCGGCCTCCGTCCTGCCCAGGAAGTCAGCCAGCAGCCCCGAACCCACCTTGCCTTCGTAGGGTGGGCTGCGGGCAGCTGAGCCTGGTGGGTACCAATACGCAGTACCCTTGCAGCTGGGGGAGTCGTAGTGAGGCTGGCCCAGTGGCAGGTCCCGGCAGCTCAGGTGGGCCTGAGCTGCTGCCGCATGGCCCAGGCTGGCCCCCTGGAGCCCATGCTTGAGGGGCTCACAGGCAGCCAGCTTTGTGGGTGGCGGCCGCAGCTCTTCCTTGAAGCCCAGGGTGGGTGAGCAGGTAGGCGAGTATGCCTTCTGCAGGCCTGCGTCAAACACCGTGGGCGGGTGGGCCAGCGGTGGGAAATGCTTGCCATCCAGCTCAGGGGCCCCCAGGCTAGGCGAGTCGCAGTGGAAGCCTTGGCCGAAGGTGCCGTCGGATGGCGTGGATGGGTTCATGGAGTAGGGTCCCATGAAGTCACAGGGGTCTCGCTCACCCACGCTGAAGGCCCTCGATTGGGAGGGCAGCGGGGACATGCTGCTGTCCCCGCTGTAGTAGTCCAGGCCAAGGTCTGGGCTGTCCTGGAACAGGGGGTTGACGGGCTGCGGCTTGGGGATGAACTTGGCTTTGGCCGCCGCCCCGCCCCGCTCCTTCTTGGCCGAGCAGGCTCCACCGCCCCGGCCACCCCGAGGCTGCCGGGGCCCGGTGCTCCGTTTGGACGGGTAGCCCGAGGCAGCGCCCGAGGCGGACGACGGGAAGCCCAGATGCGAGGCCTCGAACAGGTCCACTTTCTTCCGCCGTCCACGGCCCGGCTTGGAGCTGCTCTGGAAGAGGACGCTCTGGTTCCAGTTGTAACCGGGGGCGGATGAGGCCTCGTTCCAGTCCATCATCAGTTTCTCCAGGCTGGACAGGCTCGACTGGCCCTCGCTGCTCGAGGCCTCGCTGTTGGCACGCCGGAAACCGCCGCCGACCGGCTGATTGAACTGGGTGCTGTCGGAGGAGGATTCAGAGAAGGTCTCGGACACGGCTGTCTGTTGCTTCACCTTCTGCGGGGTGTAGTTGGAGATGTCCAGGATCACGTTGGGCTCGCTGACGTGGCAGTCGAAGCCGGGATTGTAGAGCTGACTGAAGGCCTCCGAGGCCCAGTCCAGGCCTCCATAGCCCTGCCGGAAAGGCCACTGAGAAGCCCCCGCAAACTGCCGACAGTTCTCAGGCGAGGGCTGGAAGGACGAGGACGACGAGGAGGCGGCGGAAGTGGCAGAGGCCGTGGTGCCCTTGGGCACCATGTAGCCACCGGGCGAGACTGTGCTGGCCCGGCTGTCACAGCGCAGAGGTGTGGGGGCTGAACCAGAGAAGGGGGCCCCCTCGGAGCTGTTGAAGAAGGAGGCCTTGCTTGGTGGCAGGCAGGGGCCACCGGTGGGCGGTGGGGCGTAGCCGGCACTGTGGGCGCTGCTGGGTGAGGCAGGTAGGCTGTTGCCGCTGCCATAGGCAAAGCTGCAGTCCTTGCTGTTAGCGCAGTCCTGGCCCGTGAAGGGCTTAGCTGGGGCAAATACGCTTTGTCCGGCCCCATAGCCACCGTACTGTGGGGGGTAGGTGTTGGTGGGCGGGTGGGTGGTAGGTGAGCGGGCCACAGCGGAAGGTGGGGGCGCCAGCTTGGGGAAGGTCTCTGCAGCCCGGCATTCTGAAGTAGCCGGGGTGAGCCCATAGCTCGCTGCCCGGCTGGGTGGGAAAGTCTGGCGAGCGGGCAGCACCGGCTGGAAGGAGGGCTCAGCCCCAGCCCCACTGCTGCCCACGGCCACTGGGCTGGCCTTGGCTCCCCGGCTGGGGAAGGTGGCCAGGCCCCGCTGGGCAGGCAGGGCGCTGGTGGGGGGCCCTGCGTAGGTGCCTGATGCCTTCCGGGACTCGGGCCGAGAGGCCGAGAGGGCAAAGTCCAAGAGGTCGGAGGAGTCGTCGGAATCAAGCAGGGAGCGGAAATAGCCGGTGAAGAGGTTTTGGCGCTCCTGGCTGAGCTCGGCCTGGCCCGCGGGCGCGGCCGCGCTGTAGTAGCTGCCACGGCCTGAAGCCCCACTCTCTAGCCCAGTGGAGGCAAAGGCCCGGGCCTCGGTCCCCTGGAACCCACAGTTTCGGCCAGCCTGCCCGCCTGGGTGCCCGTGGTGAGGGGCCCAGCCGCCACCCTTGTCCCCGACCCACTCAGTGCCCGCCTCCCCAAAGCCAGGGCCGCTGGGCACCTGCTCCGGGAACAGAGTCCCATTCTTCCGGGACCGCCTCTTGCGTTTGGGCTTCCCAGTCACAGCGTCCACCTCCCCCCGGCCTCGCTTGCGCGGATGCCCCAGCTCAGTGAGGCCGGGGCCCCCGACCCCCGCAGCTGCCACAGCCACCACCTTCTTCTTCTTGCCGATGCCCTCAAAGAAGTCACTGAAGGAGCACCTAGCGGCCTTGGCTGCATGGCCCCCTCCCCGGCCACCGAAGCCGCCCGCTTTGCCACCTCGCCGGCGAAAGCCCTGCACGCGATGCAGGAAGTGGGAGATGCTCTGGGTGTCAGGCGCCTGGTGCACAGACTCGGGTTCACTGGGCGTCCAGCAGCGGGGTGGGGAGCATCGCCCAGCGCACTGGCTCTGGCGGTTCAGGAAGGCGAGCTTGGCGAGGACGTCTGAGTACTCGGCCTTGCTGTCGTTGGCGTCCGCCGCGTAGGACGGCTGGGGGGACGCCAGCTTCTGCTTCCGCCGCCGGCGCTTCTTCACCTCTGGCATGGCCATGCTGGCTGTTGCCACGGTGGCCGCCTCGGCCGCCACCACCACCGGCTCCTTGGGCTTGCCGGGGCCCAGCAGCAGGTTCTTGGGAGGGCGGCCGCGCTTCCGCTTGAGAATGATGGGCATCTCGCCCGGTGGGAAGACCACCACCACGTTGCGGCCGTTGTTCTTCATCTTCAGCAGCGGGGTGGGCTCCGCGGACACGCGCAGGCCCAGCTCCTTGCCCTCCACGCTCAGGCTGCTGCTCAGAGACGACACCTTGTATGTGGTCTTGTTCCGCCGTCCCAGGGACACGGGGATCTTGGCCATCTTCACCACCATGCGCCGGATACCCCGGCACTTGCCTTTGCGGGGAGGGACCACCGGGGTCTGGGAGGCTTCGGGCTCCAGCTCCGGGACGGGGACTGGCCCGGGCAGGGCAGGTGGTGGCGGCGGCGGCGGTGGGGGTGGCTCCACCAGGGCAGCAGCCAGCCCGGTGGGCATAGGCAGGGGCAGCAGGCGGCCCTCGGGGCCAGCGTCTGCCTTGCGTCCCCGTCCGGCTTTCCGTCGGCGACACAGGATCTTTGGCCTATCAGTGCGCCGCAAGGCGTATTTGGGGTGACCCTCAGGCCCCGGAGGGCCATGGGGTGAGCATAAGTCCAGGCGCAAGGGCTCAGCCAGTGGGCAGGGTCCCAGGGGCTGCTGGGGCTCCAGGCGGCGGCCGGGGACGTCAAGCAACTTGGGCAGGGGGTCAAGTGCCTGGGGGTCAAGCAGCTGCGACTCCAGGGAGTCGGGCAGGGTGTCCAGAGCCTGTAGCGCCAGGCTTGGCAACCCCAGAGGATCAGCCAGGGGCTGCAGGGGCGGCAGCTCCAAAGCTTCCCCGAGCGGCTCTAGAGCCTGCGGGTCCAAGAAGCGGGGTTGGGGGTCCAAGAGCTGAGGCTCGGGCTCAGGCGACGGTGGCTCGAGGGCCTGGGCCTCCAGCAGCTGGGCCTCAGGGCAAGTGAGGGAGGCCAGCTCACTAAGGATGTCGGCGTCAGCGAGTTCTGAGTAATCGGGCCCGTCGGGCTCAGGCTCCGGTGGCAGACCGGTGGCCGCGGCCGTGGCTCCAGGACTGTGGCCTTGGCCGGGCTGGGGGCTGTCCTGAGGCTCAGGCTCAGGCTCGTACAGAGGGTGGCTGGGCCTCTCGGACTTGGCGTGGGGGGTGGCCCGCTCCTCCGGGCTGCGGATGCTGTTGGCCAGGCTGGGCGAGGAGAAGAAGCTGTACTGCAGGTCCCCGGGGGGTGGGGCGGGGGGGCGGCTGAGCCGGAGACCACCACAGTCCAGGTGCACGCCGCTGTGCTGCAGGTCCTGGGAGAGCCGGGTCAGGTCCTTCATGATGTCGATCAGCTGGACCACTGGACGCAGGGTCGCCCGCCCGTTGTCCCAGTGCCTTCGGGAGCTGCTGCTGTTGTCTCCCGCGGGTGTGGGGCAGCGGGCCTGGGAGACAGGACGGGCCGCCCTCGGGGGCAGCGGGTCGTCCCCCTTGGCAAGGACTGGTGGGCGCCGGGTGCTGGGGTCCCGGCGTGGGGGTGGGCGCGGGTTCTCGGAGAAGGTGTGGGCGAAGGCCTTGTCGGGTGGGCTGGCAGGGGGCCGGGCGGGAAGCAAGGGCCGGGGGGTGGGGGGGCCGCCGGGGTAGTACTTGGGCTCCCGGAGGTAGTCAGGAGAGCTGCACACGGCACTGGAAGTCACCACCAGGCCCTGGGGCTTCACACGCATCCTGACCTTGTCCTCCGAGGGCCGCCGGGCGGGGCCGGGACTGACATGAGGGTGCGAGAAGCCGGGACCAGGACCTGCTGGGCGGAACAGGCAGCAGGTCCCTCCTTGAACACCCAAGCCCCCATCAGTTTCCCATATCCCCTGTGGCCCCCTGCACCCCTCTCCTGAGACCCCTCCCAAAGCCCAATACCTCTGGTGGCCCTCAGCATTTCCTAAGCCACCAGGAGCACCATGAACCCCCATGGGCCCCAGTTCCACTTCCTAATAGTGTACCCACTTTTGTCTAGACCCAGGCTAAGGACTGGGGGAGAATAATTCACCTGCTTTTGAGAGGGACGCTCATGAATGGGGTGGAGCAACCACTCCAGATCAATTTAAGGAGGGGGCCAGGCCCGTCTGAGGGCCTGGAGGTCCTGTCAAGGACACGGCCTCTTCCTTCTTGCCCCACCCCTGAGGCAAACCCTGGTCACTCACCCTCGGCTCTGCCGCCTGGGCTGTCACACTGGAGATGTCTGTGGGTAACAAGACAGACAAGAGGCCATCTCAGTGGTCTGGGAGCCATAGCCCAACCGCTGCCCACCTGCCCACAGGGCCCCGTCTCCACCCCCACCCCAAGCCCAGCTCCCCAGGAACTCTGGCTGACCTGGAAGAGAGAGGGCCCCCGTGCCTGGGGGCTCTGCCAGTCGCTGGCTGTCAGCTGGGGGTGTTGTGAAGCAACTTTGGCCCGAGCCCAGGCCTCGGGGCGTGGACAGCGCCTGGAAAGGACCATCGCAGCTCAGGTTTAGTGAGCACCTACTGGGCGCCAGGCACTGGGCTGGAAGCTGTCCAGGCATCGTTTCATTTAATTCTTCATATCAATCCTGTGAGGTAGGGGCTATTAATAACCCCATTTTGCAGATGAGGAAACGGAGGCTCAGAGACGAAGTAACATATTCATTCATTCATATACTCAGTATTTGTGAAGTGTCTACTGTGCACAAACACTAGGTAGACAAACACTGATGAGACAATCATAAGTGACGTAATTAGTGGAATAACAGCAGCAGAGAAAAACTGAAGAGCGCCTGAGGTCCGAGGTCCAACAATCATACCAAGAGTCAACAACAATAAAAGTTCATGCCCTGGGTGCATTACACGGATCATCTTATCTAACCCCCCCTGCAAAGCTGAAATCAATACGATCATCACCCCCACTTTTACAGTCGAGGAAGCCATCCATTGGAAGGTGGTAAGCACCATGAAGGCAAGGATTTCCGCCCTGCTGTCAAGTGTATCCCCCACCACGGCCCATAAATGTGCTTCAGAAAATATCTACTGAACAAATAAATGAATGAAACACACAAAACAATCAGCCTTTCTCCACGAGGCTCTCTCTCATTCTTCTCCAGACCCCAAAGTGGGACCCAGGTAGGATGTGGAAGGAGGGAGGGAGATTAAGAATGTGAAAAGGGACATTCTCTGCTCCCCTGCCACCTCTAGCCTCGGCTTGGCCCTGCCACGTACTTTCAGAGCCCCCCTTTATTTCACCTTCACAGTAGTTATCAGGACTGCAGTCAATTACTTGTGTGACTGGCTGTTCAGTGTGTCTTCTCCCGGAGTGTGGGCTCTCAGGGGCAAGGACCAAGTCTGTCTTGTCTACCGTTGTATCCCCTGGCCCCAGGGCCTGGGCTATGGATGCTACGTAAACATTTACTGAGCAACTCCCTAAGCTGGTCAGGCTGAATTGGGATTTAGATCCAGGCACGTCTGACTCCCAAAGGAGCCAGGGGACTCAGGGCCCTGGTTGATCCCCAGGAGCTGGTTTGGGGGAGCAGGAAGCTGAATGAGCCCTGATCACTGGGAGGATCACTTTGTACTCCACAGGAAGACAGCAGAGCTGACCTGGGGACAGGGAGGTATGGGCAGGGCCACTTGTCCACTCCCCTCTGGTGGGCAGCAACATGCCACCTACAAAGCACCTCCACCTATATGACCCACTGCATCTTCAGTGAACCGGGAGACGTGGATTATTACCTCCATGTTACAGAGGAAGCAGGTTCAGAGCAGTTGTATAACTTGCCTGAAGTCACATAGCTGCTAAGTGGCAAGATTTCTAATTCTGCCAAGTCCAAAGCCTCCTTCCACTCCTAGCTCTTGCAATGCTCCTCTGGACACTCCTGAAAGTGCTCCTTCTAGAGCTGCGGTCTAAATTAAGGCTGGGAGAAACCTTAAAATCACCTAACCCTTGGGCTTCTAAACCCTGGGCCTGGGGAGCTGTGCAACCTTCCAGATATGCAGACCCTAGTCCAGGGAGTCTGACTCATAAATCTGAAGGGACATCTGGGAATCTGGTGGTTTTTTTTTTTTTTTTTGGAGGCACTGTGCAGCCTGTGGGATCTTGGCTCCCCAACTAGGGATCGAACCTGTGCCCTGTGTGGTGGAAGCACGGAGTCTTAACCACTGGACCACCCTAGAGAAGGGGAAGGCTACCCACTCCAGTATTCTGGCCTGGAGAACTCCATGGACTACATCCATAGGGCTGCAAAGAGAGACACAACTGAGCAACTTTCACTTCACTTCACTTAACTAGGGAAGGCCCTGGGAATCTGCATTTTTAATCAGCTTCCCCCCAGTGGGTACACTGTTCCAGTGTCACCTTGTGCCCCTCCCATTTTTCAGACAAGGAAACTAAGACCGGAAGAGGGAAACAGACTGTGCCCAAGACCACAAGATAGCATGGGGAGGGGTGGCCCCCAGTGTGTTGTTCATCCAAGCAGAACACCCCCGTGTCTCTTCAGGTCCCAGGCCGCAGCTGCTCCTCACCGTCCCATTTACTAGATCGCTTCGGGTTCTGTTCTCTCTCATGCCCGCCTGCAGACTGTGGTCGGGCCCCTTCTAGGCCAGGCCCTCTCTGCTTGAAGAATCTCACAGCCGCTCTTGCGGGAAGAACTGTGAGTAAGACACTCACGAAGGAGGGAAGGGGCTCAGACTCTGGAATCTCCAGGTCCTATTTCCTGTTGCACGGCTGACCCGTGGATCCGCTGCCCTCTTCGAGATGCCTACCACAAGCCACCGCCCCTCTCTCGCTGAGGGTGGGGCTCACCAACCCTCCCTACTCTGGAGACCTCCCACTGGGGGCCTGAGGGTGTGACCTTGGCAGAAGAGACAAACCGCCTCTCCAGCGGCTGCTTCTGTTCCACCCACCCGTGAAGACCTCTGGGCGCGTCGTCCTGCCAGACCTCCTGACTGTCCGCGGCCTCCAGGATCTGAGGGAAGCAACTGGCTCCCCTCCCCACCACACCCAGGCAGACGTTTTCTTGGACCCCCTCCCAAGGGTACCACCTATCCCCACGTCTGTGAACAAAGTGGCAAAGGGTCCTCTGTCCGTCGTCTGTCTGCTTCTGGGTCAGTGTGTCTTGAGCCTGCCTGTGGGGACACCCGCCGGCTGGGAGGGGGGCTGGGGGCCCCAACCTGCTGCGCACAGTGCCGGGAAGGGCCAGCCCACATCCTTGAGTCCCCAGCCCCACCCTCCCCCGCTGCGGCTCTGACCACCCCACCCCTTCCCCAGCCAGCCTCCCCCTCCCCCACCCGCAGCCTCCCCAGGGGAGCCAGGCTGCCAGCCCCAGCTCTCACTTCCGGCCTCATGACCCTCTCTCCAGCCTCCTCCCCACCCCCACCCCCCACCCCACACACACCATTTCCCTCCCAGCCCAGACTGAAGGCCCAGAGATGTCCTCAAATGGAAAACTCGGCCTCAAAGGGGGCTATCACTGCTGCGCTGAAACCTTCCCTCAATCACCTCCCTTGGGAGGGACCTTTATTTCCCAGGATCTGCACCCCCTCAGGAACTATGCATCACCCTCCCCTCTCAATTTCCTTCTCTTCAGCCCCCTCCCACCCACCCCTGAAGATCTCCTTCCAACCTGACTCTGGACCAGAATTGTTACCAAAAAAATAACGATGATGAAAATAATAACGGGCAGCTGTCACTTATTTGGCATGTAAATGGAGGCTCAGAGAGGTTAAGAAAAGCCCTTAAGGACAAACAGCCATGACAGGGAAGAGTGTCTGCACTTGGGTTTGCTGAGCTCCTCTGAACCAAACTTCTCCACTGTCCACAGAGAGTCAGCCCCCTCCCCTGCGGCTTCCTTGAACTGTCCTGGTCCCAACAACCAGGTCTAATTTTTGACTTCTAAATCTACCCCCTCCTCTCAGTTTCTTCACCCCTCCCACCTAGGTCATTCAATGCACTACCCTCCCTCGCCACTAGGTGTCCCCTTAGAGCCACTGATGCCCCCAAGGGGAGCAAGCCCCGCCCCGCCCCCTGGAATCATCAGGGCCAACCCCCCCAATAGCACAGCACACCCCACCCCACCCTACCCCCAGCCACACAGAGCTCCTTTGTGCAGCCCTTGCCCACCCCCTTCCTGCCCGGAGCAGGGCACCTGGCAAGCAGGTCTACCCTAGACCCGCCCCCTGCCAGCCCCCTGCCCTGGGTGCCAGGTGTGTGGGCACCACCCCCAGCTCTGGCTGAACCCGAGGGTCACCCTGCCGGGCGGCCCTCCCTTCCTCTCTCCGAGGTCACCCAGGGACTGTGCTTCCCGCCTGCTCCGCCCCCATCCCCTCCTGCCCTTGGCCCTTCCAGACTCCTGTCCTTGTCTTTCCTTCTGTCTCCCGGAGGACACCCCTCCTCCAGCCCCACCAGGCCCTCCCCACAGCCTCACCACCGCCCACCTCCTTCCCCTGAGAGCTCCTTGTTCCGCCCCCCCACCCCTCCCCACCCAGGTCTGAAAAACTCCTCCTCCTGGAAAGTTGCTGCTGGAAAGGAAGTGACTTCAGCAGTTTGGCCACAAGACTGGGCACTGCTGAGCCCAGCTCAGCTGAAGCCTTGCCCAGCCCACCTCCAAAGCACAAATGGAGCCACGTGCACACACATCCCCCAGTGTGTGCAGCCACTGAACACACGCTTCCCTGGTGACACACAGAAGAACTTCTGTGTACATGATCCACCCCACCCAGTGTGTACTCGTGTATCACCCGGGTGTATTCAGAGTCTTGTCTGCACACCTCTCCAGTGTACACTAGCACCCTGCCCAGGAATGCCACCCAGCATGGCACACACAACACTCTAGCCTCCCCACACCTGCACAGGACACACCCTGAGTCCTACACACTCACTCCCATGTACCATGTATGCAGCCAGTGAATGTCTCCCAGGCCAGTCCACCTAGACTTTTATGTACAGCACCCTGCACACCTCAGGACAGAGTCCTACACACGCCTGCTTGCACACAAGCTGGAGTACTTGCACACTAGATGCCCTGTACATTTACAACTGGGTACACCCAGCTCTGACATCCCCACCCTGACAATCCCGGGAGACTCCACCCCCCCAGACCTCAGGCCCCAGGAATGCTCTTTTGGAAGCTGGGTGGGGTCCCCATGCAGGCTGGGCTCTAGGGAGCTTCCTGGAGCCTGAGGCTTCATGTGTCAGTTCGGGGAGTTGCCTCTGCAGGGCAGGGCCGCTCCACCTGGCCTCTGCTGCTCTCTAGCCTGCCTGGGTGGGCTCATCTGGGCCTAGGCTAGGGAGATGGTTCCTGCCCCCGCCCCTGCCCCATCTCATCCCAGGAGGGCAGCCCAGCGTACCTCAACTCCCCAGGTCCTCTCAGCTTCCACAGACTCTAGGAGACAGGGGTCCTGGGGGGTCAGCATCACACAGCAGGCATTCTGGTTTCTACCTCTGCCCTGGGTTCTGATCACTGGGACAACCCCTTTCACTGCCCAGTTCTCTCAGGTCATCCAGGTGCAGGTCCCCCGACTAGGAGGCAGGACTTGGGGGAACTGGCTGTATATCCATGGACCTTGCCTTTCTGGATAACGGGGAGTCTGAGTAAGTGTAGTTACAGTATTTTGATACTAAAGGGCCTCTTTTTGGCCTAAGCTGAGAGGGGAGGGATCCCTGATAGGATTGAGAAGTAGTACCCCTGATCCCCACTTCCTGGGGTGGCCGGCAGACCCAGCTTCTCTGTACACTGTTACCTGAGCAAGCTGTGCAGATAGGCCCAGCTCAGCAGCCAAGGCCTGTCTTCGCCAGTGATTCCAGGGTGGTCTCTTCGGCAGCCTGAGAATCGCCCCAAACCCGGGGCCCTCTGCACGCACTTAGCTGGGCAGGCTCTGGTGTCCAGGCCAATGGGTAGACAGGTAGGCAAGCTCCCATCTGTGAAAACAAAAACAGCACCCCAGACATAAGCATGGATACAGGATGAACCAGACAGAGGGACCAGGAGACCATCCTAGGTGAGTCTAGACGTACACAGAAAGTGGCTCCAACCTCATTTCACTGGGGACTACGAACTGTGTCTTGAATCCCCAGGCAGTATCTCTGCATGGGCAGATATGTATGCATGAACAAGAACACATACGCTATGGCGAAAAGAACCTGGTCTTGGGTGTCAGAATGGTCCTTGGCTCAACTTTCATCACCTGTGGGATCTCAGGCGAGTCAGTTAACCTCTCTGGCTCTCAGTTTCCTAATGTATAAAATAGGGAGAGTTTATGAACGGGGAGAAGTGCTCTAGGGAAACTATAAATGCTAAGAGCATTTACAATGCAGGTGTGAGAGTTACTGTTCAAAGTGATGGTGACTGCAGATCTTCACAAGGGGTGTATACGCAGCTAGCATTTACCCTTCTCCATCCAAGACTGGTTCTCTCTCTTATTTTCTTTAATAACTAGGGCCCTCCTCACCCCCTCTGCTTCCTGCCCATTTGTCTACCTCCCTGAGGTTTGTACTTGAGCCCCGAGGGGTCTGGGAACCAGGCCTCATGGACTGCTTATAGGTTTTGGTTGCCTGGGAATGTGTGTGTGTACATGCGTGTTAAAGAGATCCTGCACGTCTGTGAGCATTCAGCTGTCTGGGCAAACACACCTGTGTGTGGCTTCCTGGGTCTACTTAGCCTTCTGTATGTTTCTCTGTGTATTTTTGTATGTCTATGCAAGTATATGTGTGTTTAAGAGTGCCCATGTATAGGACTGTCTCTGTGTGTGTGTGAGAGCTGCTATTTACTAGAGTTGGTGTCTTCATGTGTGTATCTGGGTCTGTTCAGTTCTCTGTGTGTGTCCAGCTGAGCCTATGTTCGCACACCTATGGGGACACACAGGTATATGTGCCTAATGTGTGACCAGTGTACCCAGCTGTGATTGAGGCATGTGTGCCCGTGTGTACACACTCTGCATCTGGCCGTGTCAGGAGCCGAACTGACTTCTGCCCATCTCTGGATGTGTGTGCATTGGGGTGAGGAGGGGAGTGGACCCTCTACTGTCCTCACAGGTTTCCAGTCTCGAGGCCAGTGACTGGGGGCACTGGTGTCACTGGATCAGTGCCATCTCCCTCCTTCCCTCTGCCTTTCTCTGGGTTTTCAGGCTCGTGGTGCGACTGGTCACAGTGTCCCTGTGGGTCTGTTTCACCGCGGGTCAGTGTGTGCTTGACTGTGACCCTGCACGTGCGTCTTGTAAGACCTCATCACTGTGCACCTGTGTATGTCAGTGGGCCCTTGTGCCATGTCATCGTATGTCTGTGTCAGCGCAACATGTGAGTGTGTGCCATGGTGTGCCTGTCAGCACAGTGGTGCTTCAGTGCTCATGTGATACCTTTGTGTAACTTGTCGTGCGTGCACGCGTGTATGTGAGACTCTGTGATAGTGTGTGTCTGTGTCACTGTGTCTGTATGCCTGCTTCCCTCCTCCCTCCCTATCTCCTGCTCTCTCTCTCTCTCTCTCTGTAGGAGCCAGACAACTCCCCAAGCCTGGATTAGGGACAATTTATCCACAGGCAGAGAAGGAGAATTTCAACCTGCCAGAGCCTCCCTCCTCTGATCCATCCCCCCTCCCCCCATGGTTGGGTGGGCACAGAAATGCAGCCCGGCAGCTCCCAAGCCCTCGGGGAGCCCCCACCTCTGCGGTTCCCCAGAGGCCCAGAAGGGTGGAAAAGATGGAAATCTGGGTGGCCCCAGAGCCCTCCAGTGGGGGTGGCTTGGCGGCCCCCCATTCAGGCCCCTGGAGCTCAGCTCATCTTGGCCCTGTTCTCCTACATATGGTGCTGGTGGTTGGGGGGGAGTCTGCATGAGGTCTGCCTGGCCCTGGGGGCTGGGGCGACCTGAGGAGTGAAGCTGCTCCCAGCCCCTCCCCAACCTGATATTCCCCAACTGATAATGGCCAGCTCGCCCGCCCCTTTAGATGGTAATGACTGAGGAACTTGTGACTGTGCCCACACGGGCTGGAAGGCAGGGGACAGCGTGGTGGGGGGAATGCGGCAAGGAGGGGGGGTGGGAGCAGGGGCTGAGCTGGGACTAAGGCTCCCTTCACGGTGCTCCAGGCGCAAGGCAGCATCACATGTTTCCCATTAGCTGCTCTGGCCTCCTTGTTCAGGGGGTGTTGGCTGGGGGAGATTTGTTCTGGTTGCAGACACCAGCCGAGACCACACAAGAGAGAGAGAGGAAAAGACGGAGAGAGAGAGAGAGGGAGAGGAAAAGACACAGGGAGAGAAAGACTCAACAGAGTCGCACAGGGAGAGAGACAGGAGAAGCAGAGACAAGGACACACAAACCCCAAAGCAGAGACAGGACTGGGTGATGCTGGGCGAGGCTTAGAGTGGGGGACAGGGTCGGCAACTGCTAAGGAGACCAGGGTGGAGAGAGGCTGGTCAGGGGCTGAGGAGCGTGTCAGCGAGGAGGCACAGGGTGCTAGTCAGGCCTGGAAGGACCGAGAGGGAGAGGGCGGGGTGGGGGGCGCTGGGGCTGCAAGCCTGATGGAGGGGAGACTCAGGGGGAACCTGATGCAGGGTCAGGGAGGGCAGAGGCGATGGGTGGGCAGGGGGAGTGGCCGCCCTGGAGCAGCCAGGCGGGGGCGGCCAGCGAGCCCTGGAGCCTCCCGCCTCCTGACCCTGGAGCCTGGGAGAGATAACAGGCCCGAATAGTGCTGACTTGCGGTTCAGAAATCCAATATCCTCCGCGGCGCACTAATCGACTACCTGAGCTCCTGGCCCGCGCCGAGCTGCCCCGATTAATCCTGCGGCTCCACAGCCTTAATTAGTTTAACAGTTTCAGGGGCAGGAGAGGCGAGGCACAGGGCCCCCAGACTCGTGGGGACACAAGCCCCTCCATGCCACCCCTGCCTGGTGCCCTGCCTACCAGGTCGCACCTGCCCCAGCCCACATCATCTGAAAAACAGCAAATTCCTTCCTCCCAGGGAACAGTCCCAAGGGCTGGCACCTGGGTCACAAGTTAGGTCTTGGGGAGCCCAGACCCTCCTGCCCTGCACCCCTGCCCCGATCCCAGCTTGTCCCTGTGCCCATGGTCTGCGTCCTGGCTCTGGCCTGCTTTTTGAGGCCCTGCCAACTGACAGCCCCATGCCACTGGGCAACATGTCTTCTCCTTAGAGTCGAGAGACAAGCTCCCAAGTTCCTGAGAGCCCCCCACCAGCACGAGATAGTCACACGTCACTCCCTACACTGGCATGAGATGGGCACATGGTGACATCGCACACACACACCCAACAGTCAGAGAGATAGGCGGATGAGTGGGTGACTACCCTCCTAACAGGAGGGGCTAAGCACAGAACCTGTCACTTCCTCCAAAGCCTGAGATGGGCACACCTGATAACTCCAGACAGTCTGAGACAGAAACACAGTTGTCACCCTCCAGAGGGTGGGACCGACACACAAATAGGACCCCAACAGGGTGCAAAATGCAGAGAACCTCTCTCACACACACACACACCTCACTTTCCAGGTGTGATAAAGGTACAGCCCCCTCCCCACAACACATCGAGTATAAGCCAGGGACACAACCTTCCCCGTGAGTCCTCCCCCTCCAGGTTGCCGGGTGGGTAAAGGACATGTCACCCCGGGCTGCTCTGGACAGGTGACAGCCCACCGGCCCCTCCCCCATCACTGCCAGCCTGGTGGTGCCGTCCTCTGCCTGCAGAGGCGTCACAGCTCACAGGGCATGAATGTCACCCCAGCACTGCCAGCGCCGGGCACAGCCACACGTTGCCCCAGTGACAAACACCGCTGGCCCCAGGAGGTGGAGGCGCACAGGGCTCTGGGCGTGACCTTGGTCCCTGGACACCAGGAGGGGCGGCGCCATGGCCTCTCTCCTGGGTAGTCCGGGGCCAGGAGGATGAGTACCGGGAAGAAGGCAGGCCGCCTGGGCATGGACAACCTGAAAATGCCACCTTCCCAAGCAGCGCTCCCCCCCCCATTTCTAATAGAACGTAGTTGCTTTGGGGGGAATAGAATGCAGAGACCAACGAGGTTGTCCTGGCCCTAAGGCCTGAGGAGCAGGTCCTAACAGGACTTCTCGGAGGCTGTGGAGTCAGGTGGGGTAGGGGTGGCTGTCACCACACGCTCGGGGGCCCAGGATGGACAGGGTGGGATGATCGCTTCAGATACCCACTGCGGCCAGAGGAGCCCCTCTTTCTTACCAAGGCCCCCTCTCCAATTCAGGCCACAGAGCCTGACAAGGAGGCCAAAGTCCAGGGGCATGACTCACCCAGGGAACAGGCCCAGCCTGCTGGCCAGAAAGTGAGGAGGACAGGAGCCAAGAGGCCTGGGTTCAAGTCTGAGCTCCTCCCAGGGCAAGCGGAGTGACCTTGGAGCAGAGGCTCAGTCTCTTTGGCTCTGGGGAGGGGAAAGAGGCAGCAACCCGGGAGGTGCTGAGGAGGAAGGACATGGCGGCTCACACCCTGGCCCACTGCTTGCTTCCTCACCAGGAACCTCTGCTTTCTGGAGCTCAGTTGCCTCAACTGGAGAGCAGAGAGGTTTCCCTGACCAGGGGTCGAACGCACGCCCCCTGCGTTAGAAGTGCAGTCTTAGCCACTGGCTCTCCAGGGAAGTCCAGAAATGGGAGCTTCTTATTGAAGAGGGGAAGATAAGACTAGGAAAGGGCAGGAGGCTTGCCCAAACCACAGGGCAAGTTAGTATCAGCTGAATCCAGCCTCTGCCTCCAGGCTTCCCGCCTGAAGCTGTTTCTGTAGGACTGCTTGGAGGGAGAGAGAGAGAGTGAGTGAGTGAGTGAGTTAGTGTGTGTGTGTGTGTGTGTGTACTGTTGCTTACAGAGCTGCTCTCCTGTCCAATGAAGATCAAGAAAATGGACAGGAGTTTGTCATATAGCTTGACCTTTACCCACGTGGTCCACCTTCAGACTTCAGACCAGAAGGCTAGGGAGGCAGCCTGCACCCCAGCCCCCGTGAGTGGCGCCAGCACCTGGTGCTTGCAAGGACTGGGGGGGGTCTTGGGATGTCAGCATCCGGGGCCCTGTTGTTGTACAGGAGCCCAGAGAGGGACAGGCCTAGACTGAGGTCACACAGCACGACAGCAGCAGTGTCCAGCATCCTGGCCAGGGACAGCCTCAGAGCAGAGTTCTCTAGCCCCTGGGGTGGCTGGAGCTGGGGGGCCCTGAGGGACTGAGCAAAACGTGGCGACAGATGGCCTGCCGAGGCAGCGGCGATCTGGGCGGCTGGCAGGCATGCTCGCTCCCGCGCAGGGAAGCGGCTAATTTTAGCTGAGGCCTCGATGCCAGCTTTGTTCCCCCCACCCACCCGCCGAGGGGGCCCGGCATGCCTTGCGTGCAAACCCGCCTCCCCCAGGCACCCCTACTCCCCCGCCTGGCCCCTTGGTGAGTAGTGCCCAGACCCAGGAGTCCTAGAACTGTCTGCCCGCCCAGGTCTCATCACACCCAGAGGCAAGGGCTAGGCCCTGGAGGCCTGGCACCGCCATCCCAGGGTCTGTTTCCCATGACTCCAAGCTCATTCCAAAGAGGGGGTGTGAGGAGGAGGGCCTGACAGCAAGGGCTGCCAGTCGTGGGTCGGGGGGGAGAGGGGGCACTGTCCTCCACCAGACACTTAAGGAGACAGGACCCTTATTCCACCCCAGCCCTGAGCCAAACCAATTCTTCTGTGCTGAAGTCCCCCTCCAGCACAGAAGTATTGGTGAGCAAGGGCGGCGGAAGTCACTCCACCCTTTCCCTGTTCTTTATAACCCTGATTTTGCTCCAGGAACTCAAAGCACTCAAGAGGAGTCAGAGATAGAGCAAGGGGACTATACCCTCTGTACCAGAGGGGAAACTGAGGCACAGTCTGCGGCAGCCATCATTGTATGAGGGGGAGAAACAAATCCCAGGAATCAGGGAAGGAGGCCTAAACATGCTTTTCGTGGAGTTCCTAGAGCCAGGGGGCTTCTTGGGCCAGTTCAGCCCCTAACAACTACCGTCTGCCCTTACCTAGGCTGGGTGAAGGTAAACTAGATGATGGAGCCCGTCCTCTGAAGGGAAGAGAGGCCTGGTAATCTTGGTTCGTTGTGCCCCACGCCCTGCTGACTCTTTGCCCTTAGAACCTCCCCATCTCATCTCAGGTTCAACTACATGTGCCGAATGAACACCAGGATTATCTTGAAAGAGGACTCCTTTGGGGTGACTCCGGAGAGACCCCCACCATCCCAGGGGCCATGAGGGGAATGACCCCTCATGACTAGGAAACAGAGAAAGAAGACTGGAAAGAAATCTATGAATTTAGAAGGAGAGAGTCGGAAGAGAGACAAAGGAGAAACCAAGGCAGAGAATTGGATTCAGGGAGAGAGAGGCGGAAACAGGAAGCATGTCGGGGGGCAAGAGAAACAGGGCAGAATGAGGTTAAGAAGACAAAGATGGGGAGACAAAAAGACAGAGAAAAGCTCGAGGAAGGAAAAGAGCCAGAAAGAGACAGGAAGTCTTCCCTTCAGGGAGAGAAGGATAGAGGAGGAAGAAAAAGACAAAGAGACAGAGAGACAAGCAGAACGAGGCAGAGACAAAGACAGAGAGAGAGAGCAAGACACCTGCAGAGGGGAAGGAGATGGAGAAGGGGCTGCCACAGACGGGGCAAGGCACAGGGGACTGAAGACACCACAGGAAGCTGGAGACAGAGGGACTGACTGACACACCCAAAGACCACTGGAGACAGAGGGAGAGGGGGAGAGGCACTCAGAGACTGGGAAGGCAGGAAGGGGGAGACACTAAGTGATAAAGTGTGTGTGTGGGGTGGGATGGGGGCAGCAGGAGTAGACAGAGGCAAGGAGGGAGGGGGTGTGAAGAGGAGGAGGGGGAGATGTCGTCGCCAGAGCTGGGGGGGACAGCGGACAGAAATGGAATGTGAGTCTGGGCATGAGGCTCACAGATGCGTCGGCTCCGGTTTCAGCTGGGGCAGTTGGTTGCTGGGGTGGGGGGGATGGTGGGGGGGAGGAGGAGAGCTCACAAGGGGGGGGGCTGTTGCCATGGCTGCAGGCACTGCAGGGGCACAGTCTGCTGGCACTTGGAGGTCTGGGCATGGTAGGGGGCTGACTTGGGGGAAAAACAGGGGGAGGGTGATGAAGAAGGCTGGCCCCTGCCCTGGGGGCTCTACCAGGAAGAAAGTTTCCAGACAGAGGATGGGAGATGTTGGGAATGGAGAAAAGCTCTGGGCCCTGCTCCACTCCATGGGGGCACACCATGCTCTGGGTTGCCTGTGGGCATCCCTGGTTCCCCACCTGTGCCTCAGGCTGGCCCTTGGGGATCCTCTTTCTTGTCCCCTCCAGTCTAGCTGAAGATCCCACATGCTGCCGCTGCTGCTTCTGCTTGCAGGGGAGCAGCAAGATTGTGAATTCAGGATCTGTAATCCTAACGCAGAGCCCAGGCCTACCGGGCTCCAGTTGCCAAGGCGACGGAGGGTCAGAGGGCAGCGCGGGGCGCCCGCTCCTCCAAGTCAGAATCCCAATTGTTAAAGCCCAAGAATAAACAGCTGAAGCGGCCGTGGGGGGGCCGGGAGGGGGGCTGAGGTCTGCATCGGCTCAGTGTGGTGTTGTCAAGCGAGATGTCACTAATTGTCTGAAGGAACGGGCTGAGGCAGCTCTTAACTGCTTCTGTACCACCGGAGACACCTTGGCTGCCTGGCCCCATCCCCTGGGCCTCCCAGCATTCCACCAGGCCAGCCTGGTGGTGGTGGGGGGGTGGTGCTTGCCCAGCACAAACCCTGCCTCCCTTGCACTGAATCCCTACATACCTTGGCTCCCAACCCTCCTCGCGGCTCAACTTGGAACCTCCCACCTGCAAACTAAATGCCTTATGTCCCCAGAACCAGTACCCCCAATTACTGGAACCACACTACTCCTTACAGCCCAGAGGTAACCCTTTGGCCTACAAAAGCCCTCCCAGCTCCTCCATCACTGTTTCTTCCTCATCCTCTCAAGAGCCAGAGATTCTGGTTCAAGGTGTGTGAATTGCAGAGGAAAACAGATTTCGGGTTCCTCTGATCTTTGGTGGGGGGGTGGGGGGAGAAGCCCTCCTACGGGGAGAGAGGAGGATTATGCCATCCTTCTTTGCAATTCCCTACTCTTAGTCACACACCAGAACTAAAGGCCTGAATGGAGCCTGGATACCTCATTTCTAGCTTTGATTCTTCTACCTATTTGCTGTGGGACTTCTGCCAGGATATTTTCCCTCCATGAGCCTGTCTCTTCATTTATTATCCATCCTAAACATTCAGTAGTGCCTATTCTGAGCTATGCCATGTCTGGAACCACTTCCCAGAGGAACTTCTAATCCAGTGGGTGCGAAAGGCTCATAATACAAGGTGGAAAGCAATCAGAGATCTATCAGGTAAGATATTCCATGAAAGACCCGTAAAGGCCTGGTACACAGTAAATGGTTCAGTGGACAGCTGCTGGTGTTAGTAGCAGTCAGTACTGGTATGACTGAGGATCGCTAAAAGGGTGTAGGTAATAAGAAAAAAGACTGGTGGGGGGTGGGGGAGAGGTCGGTTCTGGAAGGCTTCCTGCAGAAAGTGGTACCTGGTAGGATTTGGACAGGTGGGCAAGAAGGTTGAGTGCTCCAGGAAGAAAGGAGGTCTTGTGAGGTTCTTCAAAGAGAGCAGCTCGGTTCGCTCTCAGGGTCGTGTGCTCAGCCCCGCCCAAGGCAGGAAGGGCGAAGCCTTTCAATGGTCTCCCCGCCCCGTGGGCCGGCCCTGCCGCCTCCTCCACCCACGGCGCCTCCAGATCTCAGAGCGCGGAGCCTGGAAGGGGCGGGCCGCCCGTGGGCACGGCTCCCAGAGATTGGTAGCACCTGGGTGACGTCACGTGGGCGGGGCCAGGACTCCAAGCACGCCCCCTGCCCCAGACCACTCCCCGCCCCCCGCCCCCCCAGCTCCAGGCCCGAAGCGTGGATCCCCCGGGAGGGGGCGCTCAGGCAGCCTCGCAGCCCCCTTAGGTGGCCGGCGCGGCTGGGGCGCTGTCCCGTGGGCTGAGAGCCGGGCGCAGAAACAGGGGATCCCCCAGAGAGGGCCCAACCCGCCCCGGGGTTGGGCTTGTACAAAAGGCAACTTGTTCTTTCTTGGGATGCCTGCGCCTTCTCAAACATACCTACAGCCACACTCCGGGGACAGGCTACACCCACACATGGCTGCACAAACCCGCCGGGGTAGGCAGCAGAGGGGGCTGTCGCCAGCCTCAGAGGTCGGCTGTTAAGAAGAACCTTGCCCCAACCACCCCTTGCTACAGACTAAACATCCTTTACCTCACCCCATCCAACCCCAAGTGACCTGGATACTCCCACAGCCTCACGCAGAGCCCTGGGGACACTGACCCCGTCACAGTCTCGTAACTCTCCTCTTCCTGAGACCAGCTGTAGCTCACCAACTCCTCTGGAGCCTTGGGACACAATGAGGCCCATTAAGGGTTACTTTTTACTGAGTACTTGCTCTCTCCCAACCCTCATGATTGCCCTTTATGATGAAGACGATCAGTCCCACTTTGTAGTTGGGGAAACTGAGGCTTAGGTTAAAAAGTTTGTCTGAGACAGAGACAAGGATTTGAACCCAGGTCAGGCTTGACTTCCGAGTCCATGTTCTTCTGTGTATTATCTCTGTAACGACCCCATCACACACAGCAAAGCCATTTCAGAGTCAGGGTAATTCACCACCCCAAACGCATCGTAATGTCACTGTCTAGTAGCTGGCAGTTTCTCTCACTAATCAGTGTGTGTGTTGAGGGCGGGTAGTCTCCTAACTTTAAGCTTCCTCAATCCTCAGTGTTGGCCATCAGAGTCATAAATGGAACACAGAATGGGAGCAGGGCCACAACACGCTACCTCTAACCTTTCCAGCAAGCTCACCTCCACCTCCCCTGACCTTAGGATGACAAAGCACTGCCATACTGGCTGGGGCTCCAGGCCTGGAGCTCTCCCTGACCCCTTGGGCCAGGACCCTCCCCTACCCCTCATTGCCTGCTGAGAACAAGTCGAAACAAACTCTTCCTGGGGATGTCAAAGTACCTTTCCTGGGGGAGGCAGCTCTGTGATCCCCTGAGCAGGGCTAGGGAGAAGGATCGGGTTACTCCTTCCCCAGCTGTGCCTGGACTCCTTGGGGCTGACCTTTCACCTCATCCAGGCCAGGACCCAAAGGGGACTGGAGTCCAGCCCTCACCTCCTGTTAACCCTCTGCATTCTTCATCTTAAAATTCCAGAGCCCCCATGGGGTGGGGGTGGGGGGTCCTCAGGAAGTCCAGCCGGGCATGCCAACCTTTCCCCACCATCCCATCCTGGGGTCTGGTTTCCCAGAGAGCTTTACAGAATGCTCCTCCCTGCCCCCTGCCCAAGCTGCCCTGCCCTGGCGGGATCAGATACCTCCGCCCAAGCAGCTGAAAATGACCTGGGCTATTTTCGCTCTGGGATCACATTGCAAACTCCCCCTGGAGCTGGCAGCTTCCCACAGTCCCTCCAGACCACTGCCCCTCACTTCCTCATCCCTCACCCAGAACCACTGACGAACAGGACAGGAGGGCTGTTAGAGACCACTGGCCTAAACCCCTCACATGGGGAGACTGAGCCCACGGGGAGTCAGGCACAAGGTTGGGCAGAGAACCAGGCTGTCTGTGTCCCCGCCCAGGTCTCTTTCTACTGTCAAGCACAGCCTGCTCTGTACCCTAGATCTTAGAGCCTCCGACCCAGCCAAAAATCCAGCCGACCTCCTCCAAGCACCAGAAAGTCACAGTGGAGACTACCCACAAATCTCTGCGCCATCCTGCATGTGGGAAACTGCTTCCGCAACACACTTTTCTTTGTTTAGAGTTGGGACTGCATCTGTACCTGTGTCACAGTGACAGGGACCACGGGAATGTTCTGGGGGTGCAAACTAGGAGGAAAGACAGGGAGACAGTTCCAGAGGGACAGGAGGCTGATACAGGCTTCCAGAGGTTTACATTGCACAATCCTTCGAAGTTCCCAGCAGCCCCGTGCCCCACCTTCTCGGTACCCCAACTCCCCAAATCCTACACACCCAGCCCCCTCCAGGTCCCTACCTCTCCACCTCAAGCCTCATCCTCCTGGGCAGGAATGTGACTGGTCAGGTCTGAGTTGACCACATGAGTGGCTATAAGGCGACAGACCCCCCCCTCTTCCTCCCATCTCCCCAGCCTGGAGGGGAGCTTACATACCAAGGTGGGGGGAAGAACTGCTTTAACCCTTTGCAGCCAGGCTTTCAGGGTGAAAAAGAAGGGTCCTCCTCTATTTCCAGCGGCCCCTCCCCTACAAGTGCTGCCAGCCTGGGCGGTGCAGGCAGAACCTACTTCACCCAGGAGGTAGAATGGGGGTATTTGCCCTGCTAGTCCCTGTTAAGGAAACTTATCCTTTGCTACCCCAAGTGTTTAGTCTCATCTCCCATGACATTTAGAAAAACAGTCATGAACTGGAGCTGAGGGAAGAGAAGGAAAGGAGGTATCATGAACCCCAACCTCAGGAGCTCCTAGTCTGATGGGAGAAATACAACCTCGCCCTGGGGAGTCTGAGGGGGGAGACCAGGCACAGAGGCTGGGACAAAGAGCTGAGAGCAGAGAAGAGCACGGAGCTGCGCAGAAGTGGGAGGAAGCCAGGGCAGGAGCAGAACAAGCCAGGTGGGGTCAGATCGGGCAGGCTTCCCGGAGGCCCCTCGGCCCACACCCCTCCCCCTAGGCTCTGGAATCTCGGGGGTCAGGGCTGAGGGACAACCCCGCCCCCTGCTCCCCTCGGGCTCAGGAATTCCACCAGCCAAGGGTGGGGGGGGGCCTGCTTCGGCCTGAGTCCAAGTTGGCTCTCACTGGACCGGGAACTACAGCTCCTCCTTGGCCCCCCACCCCCACCCAAGCCCCTGGGCTGGCCCCCGGCCCCCTCCCTCCCCCTCCCTGGCTGGCACGGTGTGTGCCAGGCACTGGCAGAAAACAAACCCGCCGGGGTGGGTTTGCAGGGAGCGGGGTAACCTTGACACAGTTGCGGCAGTCGCTAATGGCAGACACACACTCCGCCTGTTCTGGGGGGACTGTTGCCGTTGCTAGGAAACCAGCAGCCGCGTGAATGGAAATGGGTCAGTAAACCTGGGGAGAGATAGTGTGACACTCGAACCACTGCAGCTGCTCCAGCCCACACTGAAATCCCTCCTCTTCAATATTTATCACTCCCGCCTGGGCCCTCAGCTCCTGCCAGGCCCTGCACCAGCCTGGACCTCAGCATCCACCCCGTGCCCCCCCCACCCCTGCCAAGGCTCTACAGAGGAGGGCGAGAAAAGAGATGGTGGGGGCTCCTTATCCACTCCTTGGGGGTCCCCCCCAGGAGGGATGGAACTGGCTCTGGAGGAGATTGAACAGGAAACAGAGTCTAATCCCCTGGCGGGGAAGGGGTTAAAAGGTCAATTCACGCCTGGTCCTGATTTAGGCACCGTGGTAAAATTACTGCGAGTGTGAGCGGGTTGTGACTGCCTGCTAGCCTACCTGCGGAGGGACTGATGAAGACAGACCGCTCTCCCAGTGTGTAAGAGATGGAGGAGGAAGAGGCACCTAAAGCATGGCCAGGATGCTCCCACAGCCTAAGAACACCCTCCCTAGCAGCCTGGCAATGTCCCCAAGATGGCTCAAGGCTTCCTAGCAGCCAGAACCGACGCCCCTCGTACAATCTGATAGCACCCCAAATGGACAAAAGCTGCCTAACTGCCTTATAATGCCATCCTGTACAGATACTCTCCGAAAACAGCCAGACTCTTGCTGATGACTAAACCTTGACAACACCCTTACACAGATACCCTCACATGAGAATGTGACAACAGCAATTCCGAACAGTGCGGTTCAGCACAGCACCTATAAACAAGCTGACAATCCTGGGCACAGGCAAAACTGTGTCAGACTGTTGAATATTCCAACACTTCCCCGTGAGGCTGGTGCCTCCCCAACAGCCTGCCCTAACCTAAAGCCTGACTCTGTGGTTCATCTGGTTTTTTTTTTCCTCCCTCCCATTGTCAGCCTCCTTGTCTTGCATACACCAGTAAACTGGCCCTGTGACCACTCTTCTGGACCGTCCCACAAGCTAACTGCCTCATGCACCGCGCCCCCCATTCCCTGGAGGCTGACTGGTCACTGACACACACATTCCCTTCCCCTAGAAGCAAGGAGTCTCACAGCCCCGCCTGACACCAGCTCTTGTTCTTAGGCACAGGCCTCTCTATTGACAGGGAATCAGTAGCACCACTTGGGTGATATGCCCCCCTCCACCCACCACAATCTCAGCCAGTATCCTTGGAGGGTGTGTCTTAGGGAGGGAGGCACTCCAGCTTTCTGGGGTGGGGGGGCCGGGTGGAATATACCTCAACAAGAATCTCCCAGCTGACTCGGTTCTGTGTGCTCCTATCTCCTAGGATACATCAGTCAACACAGGCTCCGAGCCTGTCAGAGCTGGAAGGTGCCTTAGGGAGTCACTAATCCAGCCTCCTCCTCTATGCAGGAGGAAACCGAGGCCCAGAGAGGGGAAGCAGCCTGCCCAAAGCCACACAGCCCTTCTTTTCTAGTCTCTGAGAGTCCTCTGTGATAATGGGGGTTGGGGGTAGAGGACACTCAGCCCAGAGTGAGATGGAACTGGATTAGCTGGGAGAGGGAGGGTCTGTAGTCCTGGAGAGCTTATGAGAACTGCCCTGCGGTGTCTTCAGATACATGGGACCCCGGCAGCCTCAGAATCTGGGGTCCACATGGATTTGCTCAAATTTGTACTTTGCCAAAATGATCTGGTACACATTCACCTCCAACCCACTTTCTATTCCAGGGCTCCAGAGAGCTCCCTCCCCAAATCAAAGGTGAAAGGAGGCTGCTCTGTTCCCTATACCTCGCCTAGAACGTCTAGGGAATCCCTGCCTTTTTTATTATTATTACTACTTTTTGGCAGTGGCACATGAGAGCTTAGTTCCCAGACCAGGATCGAACTTTCGCCCCCTGCAGTGGAAGGGCACCGTCCAGAGCACTGGACCACCAGGGAAGTCCCTGCTTTTTGTTATTTAAATAGATCTCTGCCACGGAGCCTTTGGGATGCTGCGAAAGAGATTTTCTGCAAGGTAATTTTTATTTCAACTCCACTTTGCAGAAAAGCAAAACGAGGTTCACAGAGGTGGTGTAGTTTGCTCAAGTTCACACAGACAACAAATGGAGCCTTGAGTTCCTTCCAGTACACAGGGAAGGCCCATCCAACAGGAAACAGGGAGAACTGGGGGGAGGAGGGGTAGGAGGAGAGGGAAGGGTGGGAGTTGACACAGGCCCAGGCCCAACATCCTGGGCTGAGGGGGAGCCAACAAGCATTTGAATTTGAATCTGGGTATCTGGGTTCCACCCCCACCCACTCTAGCTGAGGTGGAGTGAAAGGTCAGCAAGAAGATGAGAGGGAGAGGAAAGCAGAATTCCATCAGCTTCCCAGCCAGCCTGGACCATACTCCAGGGAGCTGGGCCAGGGGCTGCCCCAACTTCTCAGGCCCAGAGCTCTCTGCCAGCCCCTGCCCCCACCCCCATCCCAACAGTAGAAGGAGTGAGAAGACCCCACCCCTTCCCTGGACCTCAGTTTCTCCATCTGTACTAAGAGCTAGCCTCTGGTGGTTTTGTCGCTAAGCTGTGTCTGATTCTTGCAATACCATGGACTATAGCCCACCAGACTCCTCTTTCCATGGGATTTTCCAGGCAAGAATCCTGGAGTGGGTTGCCATTTCCTTCTCCAGGGGATCTTCCCCACCCAGGGATTGAACCCAAGTCTCCTGCATTGCAGGCAGATTCTTTACCAATTGAGCTACCAGGGAATTCCCAGGTTAAAAAAAAAGAAAGCCTAGCAGGAAGGATTTCTAAGGGCCCTTCCAGCTTTAACAATGTGGTGACCATCCTGATTCTCAGTCTCCAGAGCAAATGTGTAAGTCTCTCCCCCAGACTGGAGCTGAGAATAACGGTAAGTGTGTGTTCAGTAAATAAATGAACACTCAATAGAACCAAGCTCCTTCCATCTTTCCCAGCCCAATTGAGAGGCACTACTTACCTTGCAAGGCCAAATTTCTCAGGGCTTTTGGAGAAGAGATTCAAACACTTTTGAAGGCTCTGAGTGGGGCTGGCTGTCTCATACACAGGTGCCCTTTATTTCCTGTCCTGACTGTATGCAGACACTATGGGAATTGCTTTAAATATTGTGCAACTTTAAGCCCCACCACAAGGCCGCGGACTACCTTCTAATTCGTTTTTGTTTTGTTTATCTTCGTTGTGGCCTACCTTCTACCATCCATTTCAAATGAGCAAAGGGACTAAGGAGTGAGGGGGCTTGCTCAAGGTCACTTCGCCAGGGAGCGACAGAGAAGATATCAGAACTGTACCTTCGATCCCCTCGGCTTCTTTCACGCAGTGAGGGTTTGCTGGGTTGGGGCAGGACATGAAGTGGAACAGGGACCACTGGCAAGTGCGGGGGGGCGGGGGTGGGGTCCAACCCAGGAGGGGGAGGTGCCTGCTGAGTTGCCAAACGGTTCCACGGTTTGCAGAGCACCAAACGGTACTGGAACTAGCGAAGTGGTGGGAAAGCATCCCTTCCCCTCCCCCACAAAGGGTAAGGTAGACCTCTTTCCCTCCCGCAAGCCAGCGTGCCAAGAGTGAACCCTAAGGGGTCACTTACCTACTCCCCTGGATCTCAGGGCTCCTTGTAAAAGGAAGCCCTCCCGGGAGCCCTTTTCTGGATTCCCAGACCTGCAAGGTGCAGAGCCGGCCCCCCAAAGAAAGCTGCCGCAGCCGTCGAGAAAACTATCCAGGATTTTTCTGGCCCATCCGACCCCCACCGGGTCCGCAATTGCGAGGAATGGGGGTGGGGGTTCTTGTGAGCTGGCTGCCTCACCTCCCTCCTAGAAGCCCTCGGGGGGCCATGAGCTTGAGCAGGAGGCTCTGGTCTGCAGCCCCAGCGGTTCTCGGGCCGAACGGTCCGCGGCTTTTCCCGCCACCGCCTCTCCGGCTACCTGGCAGGCCTGAGCGGCCCTCAAGCCTTGCCACCCCCCGCCCCCCCATCCCTCCCAGATGAGGCCTGAGCTACTGACTCCTGGAGGAGGTGACGGGCCGAGAGGGAAACCAGGCGGCTGGGGGAGGGGCGCCGCCTGCACCTGGTCCCTCTAGGCCGCCCCGGCCGGGAGGGGGCGGGACTGGACCCCAGCCAGACCCCCCGAAAAAGCACGGCGGGACACGGAGGCGGTGTGTGCAGCTCGTCTCGCCTGGTGCGCCGTGCGGAGGCGGGGCGGGAGATCTCTTACCCTCCCCACCCCACCCCCTATTACCCTCGCCGCGGGGGCGCCCCCTAGGGTCGAGCTGCAAGGCGCCCCTTCCCGAGCCGCGCGCTCAGCCCGCTCCCCCGGCCGGCCGCGCTCTCCAGCTGCAGGAAATTCCAGAAGCTCTCCATCATCCCGGCGCAGCGCGCAGCCCGGGCTGCCAAGGCTCCCCGAAGGAGAGCCACATGCCGGCCGGCCGCGCGGCCCGCCCTCGGCTCCCCCCGCCACCCCCGCCCCACGCCGCCTCCAACCCGGCCGGGCAGCCACGTCGGGCCGGGCGGGGGGCCCGGCCGGCCGCCCCTTCCCGCGCCCCGGGCCCAGCGGAATGCGTGGCAGCCCCGGCCGGGGGCTATTTTCAGCGGGAAGGGGAGCGGCCCGGCCTCGGTGTTTTTTGGCTTTTTCCTGGCCCCCGGCCCGCCAGCCCGGGCCCTCGGCTGCCCGCGCAGTGGAGAGGGGGTCACGTGGCGGGGGGAGGCTGGTGGAAAGGGAGGGCCGCCGCGATCCGGCTTGGGGCTCGGGCCCCGGCCCAGGCCCGGGAGGCGCCCGGCGGCGGTGCGGACCTGCGCTTCTCGGCCGAGGCAGAGCGGCGGGATTATTAATAGAGCGCCTGGCTCCGGCTGCGGCTCCACGGCGCCCGCTACCTGCACGCCCCTCCTCCGGTGAACACGGGCGGCCAGGGCACTCCCTCCCCAGCGACGGACTCAGGCCTTACTGGATGGCGCGGCTATGCACCAGTGGCCAATCACCGGCCTCGATTTCCTTACCTGTAACTCGGGGATGAGCCTTACCTGGCTTTACAAGAGGGGTTACGGAAATAAAGGTTTTGCTCGCCGTATGCCTCTCCTTGGCCAAAACGCCTTCTCTTTTGGGAGCCTCAGTTTTCTCGTTCATAAAATGAGGGAGTCCGAAAGAACTCTTAACAGAGGAAGAATCCCTTATATTTGAATAACGCATTTTCACTACAACCTACTTGAGCTCATGGACTACCCAGGGACAAGAACCAATACTGGGCACTTGCCCTGTATAATCTGCATGCAGTAAACTCATTTAATTAAAAAGTTCCCATAAAGGAGGTAATGTTCCTTTTTTGCTGATGAGGAAACTGAGGCTCTAAGTTAAGTGACTCTCCAAAAGTCACACAGTGGCAGGGGCCAGAATCAGATAAGCTCTGGCTCCAGAGTCTGAGTAACCACTGAACTAGAATGCCCTGAGACAAGCAAGGGTAAACTGAGGCTCAAAGCAATCTGTCCCAAGTTGCCTTTGCCCAGTTAGTGGCAGAGCTGAGCATCTAACACAGATTTCCAACTCCTAGTCTAATGCCCTGTGCAGCACTCTGAAGCTGTTCAACACTCTGAAGCTGTTCAGTTCCTGCCCTGGGGTAGCGAGTGGGGCCCTAAGATGGGATCTAGAAATGGGCACAGAACTGTGTCCAGGGCCCTGAGGGATCACACTCTGCTCCCAAGGGTCAGGCCCAGACTCCCAGGCCCCCAGGATTTACTAATCCACCAAATTCTAGACTTAGCCCAGCCTTCCCATGAGAATGAAGACACGTGAGGGTGAGGAGAGATGACATGCAGGGGTAACAGCCTGGGAGAGGGCCTGGAGTTGCTTCCTGTCCCCCTCCGCTACCCCTTAGCAAGGAAGCACAAAGGTTGGCAGGCCCCCTACTCCGCCCCGGAAACCTGGCAGTTTATTTCTGTCTCTGGGCCCCCTGTTTCCACAGAGTCAGTCCAGGAAGGCTGGCAGCAGCTGGCTTGGAGGGGTGGAGCTCCTGCTCCCTCAAGGGTCCAGCTGCTACCCTGCCCCACCCCCACCTGCCAGACCAGACGGGACTCAGAGGTGACGCTGGGAGGAAGGAGGGAGAGCTGGAGGCCAGTTGGTCAGGACTCCAAGGGAGGGACACCACCAGCACCACCACCTCCTCCTCCCAATCCAGAGCCTAGATGCTCTCCCAGGATAAGCCAGTCTATACCCAGTTCAGGTCTGCTAAGAATATAACTTCCGGTGTGACCAGCTCTATTTACTCCAGGTCATTCTGGCTCATCATTCCTCTGGACCCTGGTCCCAAAGAAAAGCCTGCTTCCAAACTGCCCGACGTTGGAAGAATATGCACCCAATGTGGTATAAACTAACTACTGGGCACTGGGAATGTGGCTAGTTGGAACTGGGATGTGCTGTAAGTATAAAATATACACTAGTTTTTGAAGTCTAAATATGAAAAAAAGAATATAAAATAGCACAATGATTTTTTACAATGGTTTTATGTTGAAATGATTACATTTTTGATATATTGGGTTATATAAGATACATGATTAACATTAATTCACTTCTTTCTTTTTACCTTATTTAATGTGGCTACTAGAAAATGCAGATTCATATGTGTCCCCTATTACATTTCTATTGGACAGGTCCTGTCCTAGATCATATGGTGTTCTGGCTTTGGACCAAGACTTTGCTTGCTGTAGATCAATATCTGTGTGGCTTTAGCTCATCCACTTCCCCATGTTCAGACCACAGCCTTATGTGTGGGTCTAAATCTTACCACCCCACACCAGCCCTTCCCAGCTTTCTGTGAATCTGGCTCAGCCAGAGATTATGCCTTAGCCTGTTTGAAAGCACGGTCTAGTACATTTCTTGATCACCAGTTCTCAATATCTAGATCCAGCAAGAGAGTGGCTCTAGATCACCCAGTCTTGTTGCTTAGATTACTGTCTAGTCATGTTTGAGATCTAGCCATCTACAGGAAGAATAAGGTTCTAGACCAGGGGTTGGCAACTATGGCCCAAGGGCCAAATCTAGCTTGCTGTTTGTTTTTAGGATTCAAATTTGATTGGTTCAGAGCCATGCTCATTCATTTTACGCACTATGAATGTTTTCAAGGTACAGTGGCAGAACTGAGTAGTCATGACAGAGACCCAGTGGTCTATAAAGCCCAAAACTTTTACTATCCAACTATTTACAGAAAGTTTCCAATCCCTATTCTAGATGACCAGCAAGTCCCACCCACCATAAATCTAGATTCCAGCCTGAGATGATGGCCTGGTCTAATCCAGAAAACCTCCCCCTAGATGGTACTGCTGATCCGGTTCTAAACCAGAACCTAACACGCACCCATGCTGATTGGGTTCCAGATTCCACTCTGATCTCAGGAGAGGGGCCTCAGTACTCTTTTCTGGGTTGGAAAGGGTGTTCCCTCTTCCGAACTTTCCTAGAGAGATCAAGGCTCATTGGCCCTTGTCAATGGCCTTGGGAAGGGGGAGGGAGGGTAGATTCCAGAGACAGCACTGGAGGCTGAGTCAAGAGTCAGGGGTAAGCTCTTCCTGCCAAGGGGGCAGGACATAATCAAGCCAAGAAAACAGAATAGCCCCTCCCCTTCCCAACAGGCTCCAGAGCAGGTCACTTAGCTGGGGGTTGTGTGGGACAGCTACCAACACCCTGGAAGCTAGACAAGGCACCTCCAAATGGAATCTTCCCCTACAGCCACCTGTGCCCATCATCTCAGGACTCCATGGTTTTACTCTTGCGCTGCTTCTCCACAGCTTTCTTTGAAAATCCCCCCGCATCTACTCTCCTCTTGCCATTTCTCCTTACTCCATCCAAAAATCCTAGCCCTTAACCTAAGGAGCTAAGATCTCAAGCTCTAGAGCTGACACAGCCAAGCTTCAATTCCAGCTCTGACTTTGGGCAAGTCACTGCACCTCTCTAGGCCTCCTCAGCTTCCTTATCGGTTAACAATAAAACAATGGTACCTGCCTCATTGGGTTGTTGAGCAGACTTAACAGGATTATGATGTATATAATAGCACTTTGCCCAGCATCTGGCCCATAATAAGCATGTAATGCTAGGGACTTCCCTGGCAGTCCAGTGGTTAGGATTTCATGCTTCCACTGCAGGGAGCCCGGGTTCAATTCCTGGTCAGGGAACTAAGATCTCCCATGCCGTGGCATGCCCCGCCCCCCCCCCGAAAAAAGCATGTAATGCTAGTTGCTATTTTTTCTATTATTGATGATCTAGCTTGTTTCCATGAATGGTCTTTGACAAGTTTGTAAACCTCAAGCAAATTTTAACCAAAATTTGCTTTAGTATTTTTTCTGAAGAGGTCCATCATCTTCTCAAAATGGATTCTTAGCCCACAGGGTTAAAAAAAAAGGAGGGGGGTGGTGGGCGGCTTTAGTTCAATCCAAATAAGGAAACAGGTACAGAGGGAAAAGGACTAGCCCTGGGTCCCTCAGAAAATGAGAGGCAAGGAGTACTCTGGTGGACTCGGTGTTTTTACTGCTGAGGGTCTGGGTTTGATCCCTGGTAGGGAAACTAAGATTCCTCAAGCAGCACACGGCAAGTCCAAGAAAAAAAAGTAAATGCGAGGCAGACCCAAGGCTAGCACCTAGAAGCAGGGTCTCCCAGGCCCCACTCTGTCCATTAGTCCAAGCGGTCTTTCTGGTCTGACTTCCTCATCACTTCTTGCCCAGTCAGCTATGGCAGTCCCCCAGAGGGGTCCTCACTTCCAAACACCTCCCCTGAATCGGCTCCACCTAGTGCTAGATTCTTCTTCCTCAAATCTCATTCTCATGACACCCGTGTCCCTGCTCCAGAAACTTTTAAGAGCTCCCCACCGCTGAGGACGACATCAAGGCCGAGGTCTCCATCCTGCTATTCAAGAGCTGGATGGCTAGCTCCGGCCCTGCAACCTCCTCACTGTTCTCTCTGGTCTGGTCAGCCCTCCCCCCTCCCCCATATTCTCCATACCACCCCCACACTCACTCAGTTCTGGACAGCTTCTGCCCCTCTGTTCAATCATGCAGTGTCTCAGGGCCAGCCTGCTGCTGCCCCCGCTCTGCCCTCAGGGTTGCCCCTGGGTCCGGCCACTTCGAACTCACTCTGATCAGGCCATGCCGAGGTATGCTGACCACAGCTCTGGCCCTGGAAGGAGGCCCCTGCTCCTCCTCCCCAGCTCCGCCCCACCCCGAGATGCTAACCCACCTTGGCCCCTGTCTATATCCACCCCCTGTCCCCCTGCCACCCCAATTAACCTCTCCTCTAGACTTTTAGGAACAACACTCTTCTTGTCACAGGGAGTCATTAGGAGTCAGGCGCTGCAGCCTGTCCTCAGAGTCATGATTCCAAGGTCAGATTCTTTTCTTTGAGCCTCAACGTTCTCATCTATAAAATGGGAACTGCAATACCTACACCTCGAGTGATTCTAATGAAGGATAAATGCTTCATAAACTGCAAGGCACTTTTTTCTGCTACAACCTGTTCTGCAAATAATGTTATAATATAGCCATACAGTAATTCTACACAATAGCCTCTATTTATAAGTTTACTTCAAACTACAACCACCCCATAACCCTGGCAGTCCCCAAGCCCTTTCCATGTTTTGTTTTTCTCCTTGACACATATCGCCATCCAGCAAGCCATGTATTTCACTGGTTTTCGCGTCGTTACCCTCTGAATATAAGCTCTTTGAGGCCAGCGATTTTTATCTACTTTGTTTTCTGCTGTGTGCCTAAGGGTGCACTTGGTAGCTGAGGAATAAATGAATGAATCAAGCACTTTCTACGTGCCCAGCACTGCACGAAGCCCCCCTCACAGATGGTCTTGTCTTAGGAGAGAGGTACCTCATTTTGAGAAGGAGATATCAAGCGACTTGCTCTGACCACACGGTAGGAAGTAGCCTGACTAGAATGTCCAGGACCTGCCCTCTTGATCACTGTGCTCTATTTCCTGTCCAGATGGGAGGTTATTTCTATTTCTACATTAGCTAGGCCTCTAGAATCTGTCACCCTCCCTATCTCCCTGGGGCTGTCACTCTCCCTGTGCCCCTGAGGCCTCCAGCCCTCCCAATCCTCTTTCTGACCTCCCTTAGCCATCTCCGGCAGCTTCTCAGCCCTATGCCATGCTGCGTGCTGACCTCAGGGCCTTTGCTGATGTTGTGCGCTCTGCCAGGAAGGCACTGGCTTGTTATCTCTATCAACTCGGCCTGTTTCTTAAGACCCACCTCTTCTGAGAAGCCTGGCAGCTAATCTTCCCTCACTGTCTTCCCTCAGTTGTTTACTGCTGGGAAAACCCACCAGAGAGGCAGATGCTGACTTGGTCCATTCCTCACTATCTGCCCAACCTGGAGGCTCTGCCCATGTCTGTCCCTTTCCTGGCCAGGTCTCTCCCTCCTTCCTCTCCTGGATCACGGCCCCCACCCCATGCCATCTCTCAATCAAGTTTAAAGCTTTGTAAATCAAGAGCCTGGCCTTTGAGTCTCTCAAACCCCAGCTCCACCTCCACTAGCTGTGTTTCTTTGAGCAGGTCACTGCACGTCTCTGGACCTGTTTGCTACCTGCAAAAGGGGGATGACATGATCCCCTGTCTCATGAGCTGACCTGCCCAGCACATAGTAAGCACTCATCACCTATCAGCTTGTGATCAGGATGTCGTGCCTCCCCATTTAGGCAAAGACCCTGAAAACCCTCAGCCTCCTTTTTCTCCTACCTGAACAGTCCCCTGCCTTCTGAAAATGACTGATGAAGATAATAAGATCACTAACGTGTATTGACTGTTTATTATTTGCGGTGAATAGAGATATGTCTGGCACCCAGCAGGTGCTCAATATTGCTTATTATTTGTTTATTTATTTATCTGGCCACGCCGGGTCTTAGTTGCAGCACACTGGATCTTCGATCTTTGTTGCGGCACGCGGGATCTCTAGCTGCAGCATGTGCGATCTAGTTCGCTGATAAGGTATCAAACCCAAGGCCCCCGCATTGGGAGTGAGGAGTCTTAGCCACTGGACCACCAGGGAAGTCCCCTCAATATTGCTTATTGAATAAATGAGTTAACTAGTTTAATCCTCAGAATACCCTTTGGGGGGGGGCACTATTATTATACCCATTTTACAGACAAGGAAATCGAGGCCCAGAGAGGGTAAGTGACTCGTCATGGTTGGGATTTACACCTCAGCAGTCTGACTCCAGAGCCAAGACCCTCACTGGCCTCCTCATCTTCACTATTCCCATCCTGATCTGCTCCAAAGCCAGCCCCAGGGGCAGGTCCCTTTCTTTCTCTGGGTGTTGAGCCTTTCTCGGGTGCTCACTGGGCTCCAGATTCAGAGCTCAAACCCTTCATATTTTGTCTCATTTGAGCCTCACAAAACGCTATGGAGTCAGTGCCATCATTATTTCCCCATGACAGGTGAGGAGACTGAGAGTGGAGGTCAAATAGCTAAGGCCACACAGGATTCCAAGCCCAAACTCTTTCAATTGCATCGGATTTTATGCTGTTTCTCTCCCACTTTCTTACACAACTGTTGCTAACTGGTCACACATGCCTGCCTTGTTTTTCTAGTCAGTCAGACGGCAAGCTCTCTGAGGGCTCAGTTTGAGGCCAACACTTTCGTCAATGTCTCCGTGTCCCCCACCCGCTACCGTGGCCAGCACTGTGGCTGCAGGCCCACGCTCTACAGAGGCTTCCTAACTACTGACCTGCGCCTCCCAGCCAGGCCCACTTGGATGCTCTGCCAGCTTCCCCCACAAAGCAGCTGTTGATTTGTGGGCTCTTTCTGCCCTATGAGATTTGGGCTTGGTGAGTAAGGGGCTAGATCTCCCTTCAACTGAGACTAGAGGCTCCCCGAAGATGCCACATCTCCTGGGAATTCAGGGCTCCCATGTAGAGCATCAAGGGGAGTGGGATGGTTAGGGTGGCTCAAAACAAGGACTAATGGATCCCACTGTTGCAAGTTCCAAGGCTGCTCCACCAGGTACTGGCTGTGTGACCTTGGACAAGTTACTTAACCTTTCTGAGCCTTACTTTTCTGATACGTGAAATAAAGATAATAATAATGCAGCTACCATGATGACTACATGAATATCTATTTATAAAGTTAGAAGAGTATCTGGGACACAGTAAGTGCTATGTGTTCGTTAAATAAGTAAAAGTAGACTTCCATCTAGCCACGGAAGGGTCACCCTGGTGAAGTACAGTGCAAGTGACAAAGCGAGCCCCAGCTCCAAACAGATAACCGAAGACACCGAGGGAAATGGAAACAGGTGGCAGAGACCTCACGCCTCGGGAAGCCTCTTGTGCCAGGGACCCACTCTCCTCCTCTCCCCACACCCTCAAGAGCCAGAGGACCCCATTTCCTGGCCTCTTCAGTCTTCGGGACCTAATCCCCCTACCCTAAGCCCCAAGCCACTTCCCCTCCCTTCCCTCTACCTATTAACTCTTTCTATATAGCCAGATTGATTATAGACAGAGTCCAGGCCCTGCTTTCCTTCGTTGCTGTGACCTTGGACAAGTCACCTAGCCTCTCTGAATCTCACTTCCTCCTCTCTATAGGGGATAATCCTCCCCTGGAAGTCTGTCCTAGAGATTAACTAATAACTGACATCACACCCGTGGATGTGTTCACAGGTATCTGAACATGTGAGTGTCTCAAAGGCCTGACCACACGGGATGGGCGAGCTGTTTGGCACCAAGGTGGTGAAGGGAGCTGCCATTTAAAACCGACCCACACTTTATACGAGTTTCCCCAACGGCCCGTAAGCACCACTTAGGTTGCAAGCCAAGTGCCCTGTCCTTTAGTCCACGACCTATGACATAAAAATACAGTTCTTGGGGGACAGGCAGGGGCTTCATGTTGGCCTCTCTTCATGAAGTTACGGCATCTGAGGTCCTGAGGCAGGCCTTAGGGGAGAGGAGGAAGAAGTAGGAGAGGCTACCAGTGAGGGGGAAGACGAGAGCCCCGCTTTGGAGAACTGGGGAGAACAGAGAAGACCCCTGGAGTGAGGGACAGAGGGGCAGGCCCCCAAGGCTGTCCAGGGCCCCCACTGCCAACTCGGCAGCTGCCTGGCCCGGCCTTCCACCCTTCCGAAAAGGAAGAGGAGCCAGCGGCAGGCAGCAAGTTACGATAGACCATTACCCGCCGTTAATTAATTAAAATAAACAGCAAATTAAATACAGCAAAATTAAAATAGCACAGGAAATTAATTCTCTGCCAGCCCCACCTCACAGGTGAGATGCTTAAAGAGCCCCTTGCAGCCAGGATTCCGGGCGGCTGGGGGGTCACCAGGACTCGCCTTAGATCACAATTCCAGGCAACACCAAGTAACCATGAACCCAGCCACCCGGGGGTGTTCACTGGCTCTGCCACCCTGAGATTGGCCTCCTGGCTCCTGAATCTCAGGGGACTCTAAGCCCTGGGCCACATTCCTGAACCCAAGCTCTGCTCCTCTGTCAGTGGGCAAGAAGGGTCCTGATGCCCTCTGGGCCAGGGACTGGGCACTGTGCCCTCCTGGGCACATGGCCCACATGTGCCGCCATACGGGTCAAGGCAGGAGGGAAGAGGGACCTTGGCCTTCTCTTCCGGGCTCCCTCTGGGGCTGGAGTTGGGTCCTGGTGCATACCTCTCCCTTCTGTGCGGGGCTCCTGGCCCCTCATTTGGAGTGCCCAGAACCTCCTCCGGGGAACCCCTCATTTTGCTCCTTTCTTTGGCAGAGAATGCTCAGGAAGGAAGCACTGCTGAGGCCCAGAATCCCATGTCTAGCAAAGCTGGCTGGACCAATCCCAGGACATGATACTGGAACTCCCTCCTAAACAAGACTAAACACTTCATCACACAGATGGGGAAACCGAGGTCAAAGAGGGCAAGGCATCTGTTCTCCGTCACCCATGGCTTCCTGGCAGAGCCTGGAGCTGAGTCTCTAATGGACATATTCCATGTCACCTCCAAAACATGGCATTTCTAGAGTGCAGCTCAGTCCTGTGCTGACCTCCCTCTTAGCCTGGCCACCACGGTCTTGCCTCCATAACCCCATCCCACGACCCCCCTTTCCTGGTCCCACACAACAGCCGGATTAGACTTCTTGCCCTTGGGCTGTTGTTCACATGGCTCCTCCTTGCTGAAGCTCCTTCTTACACTTCTGCCTGCTTAAGTTCAACCCCGCCTCTTTAGGGTCCGGGTCAGTGCCAGCTCTTCTGGGAGCCCCCAGAGCCCTCCTTCTCTTTTAACCTTCCAAGGTGCTCCACCCCCACCCCACTCCCCACTCTCTGCTGTCCACGTGAGCTGTGGCTGTGGCGTGTGAGCTTCTTGAAGCCGCAGACCACCTCGCCTCTGGGCCCCAGCACTTGGCACGGTACTCAGCACTCAGTAGGTGTGCAGTCTCCTCTTCATCTGATGCTCTGCCATGTCCTACTGCTAACTATCGTTTATTGAGCATCTACTACAAGTCCAGCCCCTGTCCTGTCCCATCCTCCCATGATGGACCCAGGGCACAGAGGTTGTGTGACTTCTCCGAGGTCACAGCTCTGAAGCTGGACCCCTACCACGGGCCTTGCTCCCAGATGAGTCTCCTTTCCTTCCCACTCACCTCTTCTAGGTCAGACCACCGTCATCTCCGCACCCTGTCCTGTCACTGAAGACTTCCCATGACTCCGGGGGGCCACTGGACAAAATCCAAACCCTTGAGCATGGCCTCTGAGCTCTGTGATATCTGGCTTCTGCCCTCTTGGCAGCGGTTCCTCCAGTCTCTGAACATCACCTTGGTTTCCAGCCTACCATACCCTGATTCACTGGTAGGTCTGGCATATGCTGTTCCCTCTGCCTAGAACACCTGCCGCCTGCTTCTCCTCCTGTGAATCCCTACTCATGTCTCAACATCGAAGATCAAGGGTTACCTTAACAATCGAGTCAGACGAGACAAGCAGCCAACAAACTGGCCACAAAACCGAGAGCTCAACGAGGGAAGGACCTCTGTCACCACAGTGTGTGCGTGTGTGTGCTCATGCTGCTAAGTCGTGTCTGACTCTTTGCGACCTTATGGACTGCAACCCGCCAGGCTCCTCAATCCATGGATTCTCCAGGCAAGAATACTGGAGTGGGTTGCCACGCCCTCCTCCAAGGGGATCTTCCCGACCCAGGGATCGAACCCGCATCTCCTGCACTGCCAGCAGATTCTTGATCGCTGAGCCACCAGGGAAGCCCGTCTCCACAGTAGTCCCAAAGCTTAACCCATGATCAGCGCTCCATCAACATATGCTGAATGAAGTAAATGGACCCTCCGTGTATTATTGTTGACTAAACAGAGAAATGACGGAAGAGCACAAGGCCCCAGGATGCGGGTCTGGAGGTGGAAGGGAAGAGCCTGAGGCCAGGGAGGACGTGATGGAGAACAGTGACAAACACTTCGGGGGCTGCTCTGCAGCAGAGCCACCCTCTTGGCAGAGGGAGTGTTTGTGAGAGACAGAGGAAGGCAAGTGATGGTGTGAGGGAGGCTCTGAAAGTGTGTGTGTGTGTGCACGCATGCATGTGAGAAAGTGGTGGGGATGTATGCGGGGGAGTGTGTGTGTGCGCGCGCTGCATTTGTGAATCAGCCTGTGAGCAGTGGCGAGGAAGGTTGTGCAGGGGCGCACGGACGTGGCTCGTGGGTCTGGGAAGGAGAGCCCGTGCGTTATCCTTGTGCACGGGGGTCTGTGTGAGGGGCGGGGGTGTGGGCCATGACGCCGTGGTGCTGGGGGTTGTGCATGCCTGTGGGGGCGGGGGCAGTGACTGGGGAAGACAACCAGGAGGGGGACACCTGAGGGGTGTGAGTGAAAAACTGTCAGCGTGTGGGCGTGGAGGGCGTCGTGAGCGTGTGCAGAGGAGACGGTGTGCCCGAGAGCGTGCACAATGAGGTAAGGGACGTCAGGCTCTGCTGAGGGTGTGGCTGCCACGGCCTCGGCCACGGGCCCAGCGCCAGAGGTGGGGGCTGGCCCTGGGCCCAGGGTGGGTGGGTGGGGGGGGCTTTGACTGAGCAGAAGATTCCTCAGAGTTCTCCCCCGAGCTGCAGGCGCCAGCTGACCACGTCCCCAGGCAGGCAGGTCGAGCAGGAGGCCCAGCTGTGTGTGTGTGCCTCACGTGTGTCCACAGCGAAACCTCTGGGCATGTATTTGTCTTTGTCTGTGTCCGGGTGTGCACGCCTGTGCTTGTGCGCGCGCTGCCGGCTGTGTGTCGCTGCCTGTCTTTGTCTCTGTCTGTATCTGGGCCTTTGTCTCGGTGTGTGTGGCTGTTGGTCTAGGCCTGCCCACAGGACTGTCTCTGGGGCGGTGTGTGCATCTAGGTGTATCTGTGTCCGTGGAGCGCTGTGTGTCCTTGAGCTGTGCATGTCTCAGGAGGGCTGCCAGCATGCCCTGGCCCGCCTGTTTGCGTCTCTGATGGGTGGCCTTGGTGTGAGTGAGAGAACTGTTGTGCTTTTGAGGCTGTGGGTCTAGACCGTGGGGTACCCCAGTTTGAGTGTGTGCTTGTGTTTCTGTTTGTGAGACTCTTGCCACGCGTGGTAGTGTGGAAATGCTCCTGTGTGCCTGTGGGATGTGTGTTTGTGAGACCAAGGATCTGTGTGTGTGCCTCTGTGTGTGGATGCGTGTGTTGGATGTGAGGGTGTGAGGGGTTTGTCACAGACTGGTGAGCAAGTTAATCTCAGACTCCGTGACACGTGGAATAAAATCACGCTCCCATAATGGGATCATTCGTCTTCCTGTCCAAGGAGAGAACCAACTCTTCACCCTCCGCCCTGGGGGAGCCCGTGGGGCCAGGGCCAGGCTTAGGCCTCCGTCCAGACCCCCTTGTGGCTTCAGCGCCCCACCCCCACCTCTCCTCTGCCACGCCAGGCCCATTCTGCCTCCAGAGTGCCCTGGTGCCCACTGCGGGCTGGGCTAGGCTCCAGGACATGTGATGGAGCCTTAGAGGCCTGTCCTGGGCCCCCCCAGCCCCACCCACTACTTAGGAGGGCCCTGCCCCAGATGGGAGGGGGGGTGCAGGAAGGAATCTCTGGGCCCCTCCTCCTCCCGGAGGGGAGGGATGAGCTGCAGGCCCGGCCGGGATTTTCCATCTCTCAGCAACAAGATTCCTGGTGAGCAGGCTGCGGGGCTTGGCAGGGCGCCTCCTGGAGACCCGCCCTCACCCGCCAGGACGCCTGGGTCCCTAGGGCCAGGCAGCAGCGGGTTCCCTGGGGAGCTTGGAGGGCCCCAGAACTCGAGGCTACAGCTGTCCAGACCTATGGGAAAGCCAGACCCTTCCGGGCTCCAACCCCAACCATCAACAACGGCTCCCCGGCCCCCCAGGCACAGCGCCACCCTTCTCCTGGCGTCTCCCCAGCTGCAGCCTTTGCTTCAGAGGGCCCTTGCGGACCAGCCACCCAGCACCATCCACTCCCTGCCTGAGCCTCTGCACACGCCCAGCCTCGGTTCAAGACCTCACCCCCGGGGTCTGAGGGCTCCAAAGGCCAGGGCTGTGCTGCTGACCTCATTGGGGCTCCTGAGGACAGGGCTATGTGTCCCGCAGCTGTGACGTCCCACTTAATCTTAGCATTCCTTCCTGACTGAGCAGTCAAGCACCAGGCAAGGATTTCAAACCCAAGGCTGGGGAAACTGAGGCAGTGGAGCCTTCTGCCCTGCCTGTCATCATGAAGAAGAGGCCACAGCCAGGAGTTTAAGACACACAAGTTCTTAATTCTGCCCAACAACAGTGGTGGCAACACATTCTTCCCCATAAGGAGTGCATTTGCATGATGGGGGAGGCATCTGTTGGAGGGAGAAGGGAATGAATGAGCCAGGTGGACTCCCTCAACCCCCAGCCTTGGAGGACGAGCAGCCGGAGAGCAGGTTTGGTAAGAGATTAAGGTCGAGGAGAAGAGAACCGAGAAGCTCCAAGATTTATGAGCCTAATTCTTCTCCCTTAAATTCCCCTCCAAGCCCCCCAGCCCTAGCCTGGTCCCTCCAGGGTCATGCTGTGGCCCCAGGCCAATGTCAAGGCCCTAACCCATCCATCAGCTATTGCCAGGGAGTTTCCACCCCAACGGGTCCCAAAAGGAGGGGGCTCAACTGACACGCAGGGCCCAGATTGATGGGGATGGGACAAGGCCCTAAAGAAGCAGCCGAGAGCCCCCTGCACCCTCCCAGGAGGTAAGGGCTCACAATTTCCAGGAAAGAAGCTAGACTAGAGGGTGGGGCCCAGGAGGAGGTGACCTCCCAGCCCTGGCACCACACCCAGCCCCGCCCTTCCAACAAGCCAAGAGACCTGGGATCCAGGGGGGGCCCTATAGTTCACAGGGTGTGTGGCCTTGGGCAGTTGCTGGTCCTCTCCAGACCTCAGCCTCCCCACCACATGACGCAGGAAGTGGTTCGGATCCCAGGTGTCTCCCCTTTAGCTCCGCTCCTCAGGGCTAAGACTTGACCTCTCTCCAGTCCAGGGCTGTCACCGACCATCTGGGCCAGATGGGGTGAGGCCTCGTGGTTACCTGGAGGAGTCCCTGAAGGCACCCAACTCAGAGCTGAAGAGCCTGGTGATTCCCCCCACTCAACGATGCATCTGTTTTCCAGAAGAGTGAAACTGAGGCCCTGAGAGAGGCTTGGGGTCTGTACCAAGACCTGAGCTTTACTGGTGGGATGGTTAAGAGCATGTGCTCCAGGGTCAGAAAGACCTAGATTAAAATGCCAGCTGCAACAGACACTTGCTGTGTGAAGTCCCTTGCCTTCTCAGCCTCAGATTCCTCATCTGTAAAATGGGCAATAGTGCCTCGCTCCTATGGGCTGTTGCGTTGAAATGAGAAAAAATGCACGTAATGGGCTCGGCCAGTGTAGCAAACGCTTCGACAGTGGTAGCTATCCTGACTGTGGGTAGTATTAACACAAAGCCAAGTGGCCGGGGGGAAGACAAGGAGGGGTCCTGACCTGGCTCATCCTCTGGCCCAGGAGGGCCAGCCAAATTCCTGGAAGCCCCCCAGCCGTCTCCCCTATTCGTTAAAGGCCTCTCATTAGTGAGCCTGGGCACCTGCCCCTCCACACGTAATAAGCCTCATTAGTATCTTAGCCCCAAGCTCTGAGCCCAGAGTCTGTGCATGTGCACACGCATGCGGGTGGGGGGCTGCAACAGGCCACCAGCCAGGAGGCAGCATCCCCGCCAACCACACCCCCTGCCTGTCATCAGCAGGGCCCGTCACCACCCAGCTTGTCACCTGCCTGCCTCGCACCAGCACCACCTGTCACCCACCCAGCTCGTCACCCACCCAGCCCATCACCTGCACCACCTGTCACCCACCCCGCCTGTCACCGGAGCTGCCTGACAGGCATCTGGGTTGGGGGACAGGAGCTGGGGAGGAGAAGACCACAGGGGTGTGGAGCTGGGGGCCCCAGAGACCCTGTAGGACCCCCACTTCAGCTCGGCATCCTGCAGCATTGCCATGGCAACCTCTCAGCCGCAACCACTTTCCCAAACATCCCCCACCCCACACACACCCCCCCCCCCCAGGCCCTGCTCTTAGCTGAGCTGAGGCTGAGAAGAGTCTTGAGTGACAGCAGAACGGGGCAGGAAGGAGGCGCTCATCAGCTGGCTGGCCTTGGCCATCCTGCCCTCCCTGGACTCGGTTACTCCATCTGCAAAATGGAGGGGCTGGGGACGGGGGAGGTTCCTGTATGGCCAGTCACTCCTTCCCAGCCTGGATGTGCTGAGCCAGTGGCCAGTTAACCTGTGAAGCCTCAGGGGGAGGTGGGCGGCGTACAAGAGGACAGGGGATTCTAGGTTCTTCCACACACCTTTGCCCCTGGTCCAGTCCAGAGAGGCTGGACCTCTGGCCCAAGCTCACACAGCCAAAGAAGAGGAGCAAGCTGCAAGGAGAGGACCGCCAGCTGGAGCCGATGCCCCCAGGGGGTGACTCAAGGTGACTGGGGGGTGCTGAGTTGGCCCCCACCTCCAAGCTGCTTTATTTATAAAACCCAGCACTCCAGGCCCAGCAACAGCTGCAGTGCTGCCCCTCCAGGGGGCACAGGCCGCAGCGGAAGGGAAGGGTGGTGCCTCCCCCAGGAGAGGGGCGCCCTGGGGTCCCAGGCTCCCTCCACCACTGGCCGGGGCAGGGGCTGAGGTGGGAAGGGGGCATCCGCCCGTTCTTTCCTTCCCTGCCCCCCTCCTCTCCTCCAGGCAGGCGGCGATAGGATTACTTCTGCATGACTGCCTGCTCCACAGGGTTCCTGAGACCCTCCTGCCTGCAGCAATCTTTAAAATTCCTCCAGCCCGGCCTCGCTCCCTTTCTCCCCAAGGTAAATGCTCCAGCTCCTACCACAGTGTGCCCGCGGCCGCCACCGCTGAGCCTGCTGGAGGCCCAGGTCCCTGGACCCATCCTCGGGGTGTAGCCTGGTGTCCCCTAGGAGCCTCTGAAACCCAGGCCCTGGCCCATCTCCTCTGGCCCCTGGTGCCCCTCCAGCCCCGTAGGGCGAGGCTCAAGCTGGGGTCAGGCCTGCCAGTGGCGCCAAGGCAGCTGGGGCACATATGCACAAACACACCTGGGGGGTTTTGACGTGCCTGCTCTCGTCCTCTGCTGCCAAAAACCCCGATGTCCCCACCTCTGTTCTAACTGCCCCCTCCCTACCTCACCAATTCCTTGCTACCCCTGGGGTGGGCAGACAGCTGGGCCAGGCCAGTGCCTGTGTCTCCCCAGGGCTTAAGAAGGCAGGCAGGAGATCGATCCACTGAATTTTTTAAGGCTCTAATGGAGCCTGCATCCCAAGACTTGGGGCCTGGGACGCGGGCGATGTCTCAGGGACCCCTCCCGCGGCACTGCAGCTGCTTCCTCTTTCAGGTCTACTGGGTCAGAGCACCTTGCTAGGAGCCTTCCCCCAGCAAGAGAAGAGGCACAAGGGGCCCCTGGGGAAGAGGTGGGGTTGGGGGGCTGTGAGCAATACCCAGAACCCCCCCCACCCCAATCTCCTCAGCCCTAATGCAGGCAGAAGCAGCTCAGCCTCTAAATCACTTCCCTCACGCTGCCCTCTGAGGCGGATTCTGTGCATCTGTAATTAGGGGGTGGAACAGATGGTGGAGATTCCGTTTAAAATCATGCATCTAGTAAAGTAACCTTCACTGTCGGAACTGACTCCCAGGGAGACCAAGCCCCAAGCCCGGACCTGGTTGGGGGGGGGGCGGTGTTTGGGGAGGGGGTATCAGGTCAAGCCAGCACTTCCCCATGTTTTTCCCTGAAGTCCCAGGCCTGATGTCCCCCTTCAGGTGAGCCAAGGAGGAGGGGGATTTGGCAAGCACCTGACAAAGTGCAGGCTGGGGGTAAATCCCCCTGCCCAGCAACATGCCCCCACCCCACCCCTACCACCATACTTGCCAGAGTCAGGGCAGGGCTGGGTACGAAGAGTTCTTGGCTGAGAAACCAGGATGACCAGGTGCCAAGAGCCCCCAAAGAGGCCTCAAACCCCCAAAGCCCAGGCCAGGGTGCCCAGAGCACAGGGTCTTGGGTGGGGCAGCTTTGAACCAGATGTACAGCCTCACTGTCCAGGAATGAAAGGCCTGGGGCAATGAGGCGGGGTGGAGATGCCTCCCCAGGCAGAGGAGGCACTGGGAAGTGGGGGAGGACTGGGCAGCAGAGTAGACAGCACAGAAGAGTGGGCCTGTGTGTGTGTGTGTGTGTGTGTGTGTGTGTGTGTGTGTGCGCGCGCGCGCGCATGCGTGAGCAAGGCTGAGGCTATCCAGAGGGGGTTTGGTGGGGGGGGCGCGGGTTGGGAAGAACAAGGAAAGCTGTGCTGGAATGTGCGCCAGTGGGAGTAAGGGCTGCAGGCTGAGGTGGGGGTGCAGGGGGTACAGGGCAGAGCTGCTCTGAGGGGTGAATGGGTGCAGGGTTGTGATGGAGCTGGGGCTATGCGTGTGTGTGTATGAGTGCGGGACTGGTCTTTGGAGAAGGCTGGAGGCTGTCCCTGGGCCCTTGGATGGCAGAGCAAGGTGCTGGAGCTGGAGCTTGTTGGGATGTACAGAGGACCGCTTGTTTGAGATGTTGTGGGATCTGGGGTGTGTGTATGTGTGTGTGTGTTGCACACGCATGCCTGGGAAGGTATGAGAAGCTGGGGGGACACTGCCTGTTTAAAGATACAGTAGAACTGAAGCCATATTTGTGTGTCTGGGGTGAATGGCGTGGCCACAGGAGGCGTTGCCATTTGAGTGGTTGTTGCGGCAGCCTGCGTGAGGCAGTGTGCATGTCTGTGTCTGTGTGAGGGGTGGGAGCTGTGAGTTTGGAAAGGTGTAGGGAGCCGTACTAGGGTGTCTACGGACATGCTGGGCTCCAGCTGGGGGAAACATCGGGGTTGTAGGGAGAGTCCATGGGTATCTTGTTAGGTGTTGGGGCTCTGAGAGTCTGGGTGTGTGGGAGGTATTAGAGCCTGGAGTAGGGTCCTGGGTGTATCTGGGGAGATGCTGGGGTTAGAGAAGGGAGTTGATACATTTGAGGATGTGGTAGAAGCCATGTGTGTGTGTTGGGGTGTTTGGGGATATACTGGGGGTCATAAAAATCTGGGTTTTCAGTACTAGAGCTGTGACTATGTGTGCGGGGGGGTAGGCATGTGGTGGTGGTGTGTTGCGGCTGAGTGCACGGAGCAGCAGATATGAGGAAGGTGTTGGAATGTGGAGAGGTTGTGTGTTTGTGGAGAAGCTGGGGCTGTGTGTTTTGGGGTGTTGCCACCGTGAGTGGGGAAGTAGCTGTATACTCAGGAGGCATGAGGGGGCTGCAGTTGGGTCCCCCAGGCTGTCCCGACAGGTGGGGGGCTGCAGGGTGAGGTGGGGTACCCCTCTGAGGAGGTGAAGGGCAGAGTCCTGGCCTTTGCTCAGGGACCCACCTGGGGGCTGCCTGCTGCTGGAACCCCTCTGCTGGGGCTGGGGGGGGTGCCTGCCCGCCCTCAGACCCCTGTGTGGTGGCGTCGAGACCGGCTGTCCATCTGTCTCAGCCTGTGCCCAGCCAGGCCGGAGAAGCAGAGTCGCCTCCTCGATCCCCAGGGTGGGGGGGGTGGCAGCAGATCCCAGCCCACCCATCTGCCTTCAGACGGTCGAGGCAGGAGCCTCCACAAAGCTGCCTGGAGGGCATCACTGTGTTTGAAGAGACAGGTTGGGGGCTGGGGGCTCTGCAGAGAAAACAGCTCTCACGGAGGCTCCTCTGAAAACCACCGACGCAGGGAGGGAGGGCAGGGGAGGGTCTGTCTGTCCTTTGGGCGCCTGTGTGGGTCAGCGCCCGACTGTGCGCCTTGGAGCCCCTTCTTCGCATGTGTTCATGGCGGCGGCCTTGCCTTGGAAAACAGCCCTCCCTCCAAGCCAGGCTCCACACTCACAGGCTCACACAGGCAGCTACCCCTCACACATGCACCCTGCCTACACTCCCGCACACACGGCCCCCACACCTCCACATCTGCAGAACAGTGCACCCTGGCACACGTGTACCTGCGCCCCAGGGTCCCAGTCCTTACACACGCATGCCCATCACACCCCACCCCACGCTGCAAAGCCAGGTACGACCACACACACCTGTCACATATACATGCCTACACACATATATACCTGACAAGTAGCGATCACACCCACACCCACACGCCACACACCTCGGATCTCCCTGTCACACCCATACCCCATCTCACATGCATTCAGTCTCTCACACACACCGTAACAGACACTCGCCATCCCTTACACCTGCATGTATGTGCCCTGGTTTATACATGTGCACACATGCATGCACACACACTCTCACCAACTCTCAGCTCTTTCACACCAGCCAGCTGATCAGTGTTCAGGACAGGCCTTGTCACTTCCCAGGAGGGCTCCCACCAGCTCAGAGGGCCTCCACTCCACCCAGCCAAGTCAGAGTGCAGGGTAAACCCCCTCCCCTGCCCCCACAACACCATGGCTCCCTGGGAACCCTGATCTTCCCCTCCAGAAAGGGTCCTCTCTCTGCTGTGGGGTGACTGCTGCTGTTGTTTGAGTGTGACTGTATATGGGGGTAGGAACAGGTCCTGAGAACCCATGATGAGTCCTGGTGTCACTGCCCACGTGGGTAAAAGGCCCAGGGACAAGTTCACTGGGTTCTGTCTGTGAGATTCAAGAGGAGTGCGAGAGCCACAAAACGTGTGTTTGTGAGTGTGTGTGATGCCAGGCCTGTGTGGACAGGTATGAGTATGGGGCGGGGGGTGCACTTGTATGAAAAGACACACACCCAGTGAGTGGGGAGGATTCTGGAATATTTCCTGAGACAAGAGGTATGTACATCTGTGAATAGGGGTCAGGGCCAGGAGAGGTGCCCTCTGAGACTCCCTGCCCCCACAAAGAGATCAACAGGGAGGGTCTCTGGGATCTGGCGAGTGTGTGTGTGTGTGTGTGCGTGCGCGTGTGTTTCTTTCTCTCTTCCTCTCTCTCCCTTCCTGACCTCTTTAGCAGCTGGAAACTGAGCTGGGGGTGGAAGGAATGGAGACTTGGCTGGCCTGGGGGTTTGGGGAGGGAAGCAGGAGAAAACACCTTCCAGATTCTCATCAAATCCTTGTTTGTGGTTTGCAGCCTCCAGCCTCTCTTTCTCTCCGTCTGGGTTTCCCCCTCTCTCTTTATCTCTTCCTGCCTCTCACTCTCTCCCCGTATCTCTCCTTCTCCCATCTCAGTCACCTTGTCTCCTTCCTTGGATCTCCCTGTCTCCAAGTCTCTTGTCTGTTTCTCTCTCCCCAGACCCTTCCATGTTTCTGACTCCTCTCTCTGCCAGCACCTCTGTCTGTCCGTCTCTCCCTGTCCTGGTCCATCTGTCCGTCTCTCTCCGCCTGCCTGTGCGTGGGTGTCTGTGTCCATCTGCTCCGCCACCCATCTGTCTGGTTGTCTGTGCGAGTCCTTCGGAGGGTACCCGCTCGCTCACCAAGCCACCCTCCCCCAGGTCAGCAAAGGCCTCTCCTGGCTCAGAAGGTGGGGAGGGGGGTGCAGAGCTGCAGCTTCTGGAAGCTTCAGTAGCAGCTGGGCTGAGCTGGGAGTTCGGGGCCAGCCAGCTGCAGAAGCGGTGCCTCCCCTGGGCTCCCAAGCCAAGGACCCCAGAGCAGAGAGGAGAGAAAGCAGGGCCTCTTGCAGCTGAGTCTGTGTGTGTGTGTGTGTGTGTAAAGAGGAGGCAGGGGGCCTCACTTTGCCCTCATTTCACCATTTCCCCCCCAAAGCCAGGCCCTGGAGGAGAGGAAGCTTCTATGTCCACCTTCCTCATCCCCTCACCCATGCAAGAGACACTGGGGGATCCAGGAGGGAAGGGTTGGAGGATGCCAGGCCTTGGGTAAAGGAGGGGCTGGAGCTGCAGCTTCCTGTCAGCTTGGTGGAAGGGGGGCTCCTCCCCCCCTCGCCTCCCTTCCAGGCAGTCCCTGGGGACCCCTCCAGTTCTGGTCCCAGCTCCAGACACGACACGAGGGGCTGCACATGCAGTTCTCATCAGCTCCACAGGGGCCATTCCCACCTCCCTGCTGCCCTACAGCCTCTGACCCACAGGGATATGGCAGGCAGAGTTGGGGATGGGTGGGTGGAAATCACTCGAATGTCTCCCCCCTTCCCCAAATGGAGGTTGGTTCTGGACATGTAGAGATCATTGCCCTGTCGAGGCACTGGCCATCCTGAGAGACCCCAGGCAGTCCACCTACCACAGCCAGCCCAGCACCTCACACCCACATATACACACACGGCCCCCCCACCAGCACTCACAGCCCAACGCCCCCACTCTGTGGCCCAGCGACTCAAGAGGGCTTAATAGGAACCCGGCCCCAGAGACCTGCCTCACCCTGACTGGCAGCGGCCTCCAACAGGGTCTCCCGGCAGGAAGCCAGCAGCTGCAGGAGGTAGCCCTCAGACCCCTCTCAGGAGGCTCTGTTCCCCCTACTCCTCTGAGAAGAGCTGCCATCCTGATCTCACGCTAGATGGGGAAACCGAGGAAGGGAAGGGGACGACACAGTCAGGAGCTTCTGAGACCCTGGGGTGGGGTCACAGATGACGAGAGGGACCTGCAGGGGCAGGACCTGGCTCCTTCCTGACCTGCCGTGGGCAGAGTCCATGTTGGCTGCACCCTCCGCAGGGCGCACAGCCCTGTGCAGCCCTGCTGCTGGGCTGGGGCCAGAGGCTGGCTCCCTCCCTCCAGAGCTCTCCTTGCCCCTGGCTGGGCCCCCTCCCTCTCCGCGCTTCGGAGCAGCCCTCCCTGCCCTCTCCCTCCCAGCTCTGGCTCTCTCATCCTCAGCTCTTGGAAGCCTGACTCACTGTTTCCCTCCTCTCTCCACTCCCTCTCTCTCTCTCTCTCTCTCTCCCCCCCCCGGCAGGCAGCGGCGCCTCCCCCTCCCCTGGGGGGGCTCTGGCCACAAGGGTGCCCGCCTGCTCCTCTCCCCAGGCTCTGGCCCCCACCCCCGCGCACCCAGGAGGCCCCCCTGCAGCTGTTCCAACTCTAACTACAGAGAGGTGGAGGGAAAGAGCCTAGGTCCTAGATCTGGCTCTGCTGCCTGTGACCCCTGGCAAGCAGCGGCTGGGGGGTGCTCTCTAGACTGGGTTTCCTCCCGTCAAACAAGGAAGGGGGGATGCAGTTGCATGGCACCCTGGTGCCTCTAATGCTCCTGATGTTCCCTGTTTTTAAAATCCCAATGCCTCCTGGTGCAGAGCGCCCACAATCTGTGGGGCACTGTACCTGCCTCCGGCCCCGCCCCCAGGTCCAAAGAAGAGCCAGGCTCCATCCACAGACATCTGGGCAAAGCAGTGGGGAGACCCTGCCCTGTGGGGCAGCAGCCTCAGTCTAGTGACCCTTGGAATCCCCCAGTCTCCGCGTTCTCCCTCCTCCTGTGGGAGTCCTCCCTTCTCCCCTCCCACCTGTCTGTCCTCCTCCCTCTTCCCTGAGACATTTGCTTGTCTCGCCTCCAAACACAATCCTAGCAGCATTTGATCTTGGGCGAGAGGCTCTCAAGTGCCCGCTCATTTCGGGCTTTGAGGTGGGGAGTGGCACACACCTAGGCCTTCTAGGTCCCCTGGACGCGTCTCCTGGGGTTTGATCCTGGCTCTTCCTGACTGTTTTCTCTGCTCCCCCTCTCCCTGCTCCCCCTGTCACCATCTTTCCCTCTCTCCACCTCGCGGGTGACTGTCTGGGTCTCTTTCCTCCCCACCCCCCCCTACCCCAGCTCTCTCCCTGGGGGGCCCATCTGCTGACATTAGCAACAATGTTGCCCTTGCTTCCCCCCCTCCTTCAGTTCCCAGCTCCACCCCCTCCGCGGCTCTGTCCCAAGAGACCCAGGGGACCCAGCGACTGAGCTGGGCTCCATCCCATAATAGTGAGTCGGCTTGACCTCACGAATCAGACCAGAAGCGCCTGGGCATCTGGTACGAAGGCGGCAGGGCACCCTGTGGTCTTGGGTGGCTGGCATGAGACACAGAGCTCTGTATTCCACAAACCAAAAAAAAAAAAAAAAGTTGACCTGGGGTGGGGCAGAGCGGAGAAGAGGGGAAGTGGAGGGGATCAGGTTTGCCTGGAGGAAGCCCCTGTCCAATGAGGAACAGAAGCGACAGGAGGCAGTGGCTCCAGCCAGTGCTCCAGGCTGACCTGAAAACCAGCAATGTCCCTTGGGGGCTCTGCCGGTCCACAGCAGCAACCCCCACCTTAAAAAAAGGGTCTTCTGCCAGAGACTGTCTGCCCCTCAAGTCTCCAGCACAGGCACACCAAGCAGGTAAAGATCCCATTTCTTAATCTCCTTTAGAGTTCAAATCCATCCTCGCTACAGCACACCTCCACTTAGCTCAGCAGGGGGTTCCAGAAGCCTCCCAGCCAAAGTCTAACCAGGTGGAATTATGTGTGTGGGGGGGTGGGGAACAACTCCCTCAGCTCCCAAGCCCCCTCACCAAAGGCCCCATCGAAGGCTGGGGAGCAAGGAAAAAGAGTCTTGGAAACCACACACCTCCAAACTGAGAAGCACTGCTGTCCATCACGGCACCTGGGGGTGCTGGGACTCCAGGCCCCCACGACCCTGTTTCAGACCCCCCAGCCCAGCAAACATAATAAACAGCAAGCTCTTTTTCTTTATGACACCAAATTCCTCCAAGCCCAACAGCTCCTTCCATCACTACCTCAGCCATAGATCACATTAAAAACTCACAGAGGGCAACTTAAACACATCACATTTGTTTCTCTCTATATTATTTCAAAAGTAACGGCATTAAAAATGGATTTTACTACAGAAAATAAATATCAGCACGTGGGCCAGGAGCCCAGAAAGGGGGAGAGCGCCCACCAGGAGAACGTCCCCTGAGGGCTTGGGCACAGCTTAGGTGCTGACCAAGGAGGTGGCTGAGAGGACAGACTAGGGGGAGTGGGGTGGGGGGGGATGCCTGGGGAGGGGGCAATGCCTCCCCACCTGGGTACCTGCCCCAATGCCAGACAGAGAGGGACAAGAATCACCAGTTTGAACTGGTGCCCACTGGCCCCCCAAAGCTCATGCCCTCACTGATCTCTGCAACCTCAGGAGGGTGGGAGCTTTGGGGCAAGAAGTTCACTCGTCTCTGGGGGTTATTCCAACTATTGACACAGCAGAAAAGAAAAAAAAAATGAATTCAACTTACTATCCAGTTTGATTTTCCATTACTATAAAAATAAATATACATCTGTTCAAAGGAGGGAGATGGCAAGCTGCAGGCACATGCCACCTGGGGGGGTCCCCCACAGCTCACCACCACAACCCAGCCTGCCCCCAACAGGCAGGGGGTGGGGTGGGGGTGGGGGTGTGGGTTGGGGGGGTGGACTGACTGGTAATCTTTCACTTACAGCCCCAGCTCACACAGCTACACACACCGGGCCACACGGAACAGGAACAAGCCAACAATAGAAACACCCCAAATGCTCCTGGCAGGACTCTGCCCAGGCCCGGGTACATGCCCCCGCCCCGCCGGCGGCGGCGGCGGCGGCGGCGGCAGCAGCAGCAGCGGACAAAATGTGGCCACCCTGACCCAGAGGCAAAGCTTGTCCTCACACCCTGAGCTCTGCCCAGGGAGCTGGGGCCAAGTCCCGCCTGACACCAACTGGTCCGGCGGGAAACGCCTGCCCAGCCAGACAGGCATAGGCCCCCCAAGGGTCCCTCCTTGTGCTCAGGGACCAGGCTGGTGCAGGCTGGCCCTGCCTCCCAGGGTGACGCCTGGGCCCAAATTCAGCTGGCCCTGCCAGTCAGGCACTTGGTGCAGAACCCAGGGCACTAGGCTCAGCCCCTCCCAGCCCAGCCCCCGGGGCCCCCAAGCTAGCAGGGAGGGGGACTCCCCGCCCCTCCACATCTGGCCCCGGCCCCCAGGGTCTGCGGTGGAGAATTCCCGCCCCCGCTGCTCTCCGTCTCCCTCCTCCTGCTCGGTGCCCGCTGCCCGCCTCGGGGACTGCCCCAGCGCCCGCCTCGGGCCAGCAAGGCCCACATCCTCCCTCCCTCGGCCGGCCCCTGCGCCTGGCAGGAGGCTGGGGGGTCAGGCTGCCGGGGAACCCCTCCGGCTCCCATCAGTCTTCATCCCCAGCCCCCAAACTCTCTGGGTTGCCGTCCCTTTTCCTGTAGAACAGGAAACAAGGTTATTTCCTAGACTCGGAGCCATCCCCCTGCCCCTCTGGCTCTGCCCGGGGACCAAGACCCAGCAGGGGAATGCGCCCGGAGCCAGAAAGCGGAGGGATTCAGCGATTCACCCCCCAGCGACAGGCCCAGGGGGCTGACAGCTGTCACTCAGCACCCCAACCCCTGGGGAAGAGGGGGCCCCCCGATTCAATCAGAGCCTCAGAGGAAACGCATTGATGGGCGATTATTTATTTATTTATGCAAAAGTGAGCCGACTTTGTTCGCCAGGTAACCGGGCACGCGGCCCAACCCCTCTGGCCCCGGCCGCCCCCAAATCCCTCCTCCGCCCCACACCCCCTCCGGGTCATTAGGTCCCCGCCCCTCAACTCCCAGAGCACAAGCGGAACCTTGGGATTTGGGGGTTGGAGAGGAGGGGCTCCTCCCCTCCGCAGTCTCCCCCTTTCCCAGCGCCGTTCCTAAAATCCAGCCTTGTTCTCCGCTCCCACGGTCCCCCCCCCTTCACCCACCCCCCCACATTCTCAGCAAGCTGGAGAGCAAATTGCAGTTTTAAATCCAAAGACGGAGGGAGGGGGAAGGAGGAGGGGGCGCGCGGCAGCGCTGGGCGCGCACCTCGCCCCCGAGCCGGGGGAGCCGCGGGGCGGCCAGGAAACCCGAGAACCCCCCCTCCCCGCCCCCCCTTCTCGTCCACCTCCCCCTCCCCCTTCCCGGCGCTGCCTGCCAGGCTTCGAGCCGAGCCCAGCCGAGCCGCGGGCCCCGGTGGAAACAAAGACCGATCGCACCGCGGGCACCGCAGCCACGGGGTCCGGCGGACCGGACCGGGGCGCGCGGAGGGGGCGCGGGGCCCCCCCGGTGCGCTGCACAAAAGAGCCCGGCCGGCCGGTCCCCAGCGGGGGTCTAGGGCTGGGGAGGAGGCGCCACTCACCGGAGTGCTGGGCTGCCGGCTCCGTGGGTCCGAGCCAGGCGAGGGGCTTCGGGGGGCGTCTGTCTTCCGGCGGCGGCAGCGACGCGGGCGCCCGGCAGCTGGGGAGAGGAGTCGTGGAGGAGCCCTGAGCCGCCCGCCGTTGCTGACAGCATGGCTCGCGCCTCGGCTCACATTCTCCGCCGCTAACTCCGCTGGACCCGGCCCCCCAGCTCCCGCGGCGCCCCCCACCTCGATCACTCCTTCGCTCTCTCTCTGCGCCCCCCTTTCTCCCCCCACCACCACCACCGCGCACACACTCTCACAGCCCTGGACACCCCCGCCCCCACCCCCCCAATTGCAAACCTGGGAGGGAACGCGCCCCGCGTAGTCCTCCTCCTGCTCCTCCTCCTCCGCCCTCCTCCCTCCCGCTCTCTTCTGGCTGTCTGTCTGTCCCTCTGACTGTCTCAATCTCTCGCTCCCTCTGCCTTTCTCTGCTCTCAGAGCTGGGTGGGAAAAGGAAATGAGGACAGAAAGCAGACGCTAGCTTTGGGTGGTGGTAGCTGGATTCCCTCTCTCCCTCCCTCCCCCTCCTCCCCTCCCTCCTCCTGCCTTCTGCTCTCTCCGCGGCGAGCGGGGCTGAGCGCAGCCTGGCGGGTGGCTCGCGTTGCCCGCCCGCCCGCCTGTCTGTCTGTCTGGTCTGCCTCGCTCGCTCCCTCCCCTCGCCGTCTCTCGCCCTCGCCCTGCCTGCCTGCCTGCCTGCCTCTCTCCGTCTCCGCCGCCGCCGCCGCTGCCTCTGCGAGCTCGCCTTACCTTCGCCGCTCACCATCCGGAACCCCAGGGGGGAGCGCGCGCGCGGCTCGCCGGGACTTGTAGTCCCCGCCTCGGCCGCTCCGCGCGCGGGGCGGGCGGGGCGGCGCCGGCAGCTCCGACGGCGCGGCCGGGAGCCCGCGGGAGGCACCCAGCGCCCGAGCCCCGAGGGCGAGCGTCCTCTTTTACAAAGGGGGATTGCATTCTTCCCTAAGGATCACCAACGTTCCCCACGTTCCTCGTCCTCCCTCGGGGGTCTCTGGCCGGAGCGGAGGTTGAGGGTGGGAGTGAAGGGGCGGGGTCTGAGAATGGAAAGAGTAGAATGGGGGAATCGAGGGACTAGCTAAAAGGGCCTGAGACTTTCTGGGGGCGTCCCAATTAAATGTGAGAGGAAGCGAGAAGAGGAGACGGCCGGCTCCCTGAATCTGGAGGCGTTCTCCCTTCATGAGGTTTCCTCTTGAGTAAAGCGCAAGGGTTGATGGAGAGAGGGCTGCTCCAGAAAACTCAAAGCCCGCCCGCACCTCCTCCTCCTCACTCAGGGACCCCAGTCTCAAATTCTGAGCTCTGGGTTTAGCCACCCCCACCAAAGACTAGTTTTTCTAGAAGTCCGAGGAAGACAAGAGCATGAAGTCCTGGATTCTCCACAGATCTCTCTCTGTCACACACACACACACACACACACACACACACACACACACACACACACAACCTTGCCTTCCTGAATTCGACTGAGCTTCCTGGTGTCAGGAAGCAGCATTCAGATTCAACAGTTCAGAGCTCCTGCTGGGCCCAGGGGGCTGGACTCAGCACTTTCACCTACCTCCTCTGCAGGTCACATCTGTTATCCAGCCCCTAGCTCTGGCCCCCTGCCTGGCCTATCCCCACAGATGGGAATGTGCACTGCCAGGGCCTGGTTACCAAGGAGAGGTCTCTGGACAGTGCAAGAAGGAGAACTGCTGCTGCTGCCACTTACTGAACACCGCAGGGCTCTTGAGTCCTGCGCTGGACCAGGGTCTGTTCGATTCCAAAGCTCACTGCTTAACCTCTGGATCAAGCAGGGAGCTGCGACTTCCCAGCTCTCCATCTGACCTTCTCTCCCGGCGTCTGTGTGTCCTCCCTTGGCACTTAAATTCGACAAATGTTAACTGAGGTGTGCAGGGCTCACAGGGGACACGGAGATGAATAATGCATGGTGGCTGTCCTGTCCCCGGCATCTCCCAGCACCGGCCCCACTGATCCTGTGCTAGTCCCACTTCATCTGTGTGTCTGGCATTCCTTTGTCCAGTGTCTGCTGGCTTTTTCTGTCCTGCCCTCCCTGTGTCTGAAGTCCCTTCAGCAGTGCCTTTGTCCTTGGCCCACCTGTTTCGGACTCTTCCTTTGGCCCTGCGGGGTGATACGAGGTGATGGCCAGCGTGTGACAAAAGGCAGGTGTTTTGCCAACGGCAGCTCCCTGTCACCACCTGCAAGCCCCTCCTCTAAGACAAAAAAAGGAGGGGCTCTGGGGGACACTGTTGGCCCTTTGCAGGGACTGGGGGCACCACGCCCATGGCAGAGGTCTAGGGCTCTAAATAGTTCCATTTATTGATCTGGCATCATGGGGCTGCTGACCAGCCGCAGAAGCCCCCATTTGGGAGCAGCTTCTCCTTATAGGCAAGCCCTGGGTTCAAAGATGTGTCAATTGAATGGAGACCATTGTAAGATCAGATATTAACGAAAGCAATGGTTAAAGTTGTTAGGGGCCCTTTGCAGCTCCCAAGCCTGACCTAAAGTTATCACAAATAGATGAGGCTTTGGCATCCTGCCCCAGCTGGTCCCCCACCGGTGAGACTTTAGCATTGGGGAGGCTAGGAGAGGCCCAGGTTCCCTTTTCTTTTACACCTTCACAACATCCTTACGTATTAGGCTCTGCCCCAGGGAATGAAGACCCCACCTAGGCTGAATCAAGTTTGAGGCAGGAACTGGGGGGCAATACAGGATGGCTTCTGGGAGATAGGGAGCCCCAGGTGGAGTGGGATGAAGAGGAGTTTGGGAAAGACACGGGAGGGGAGAGATTAGGTGATGAGGTACAGGGGCCAAGATTAGTAGGGCCCATGGCTCTGTAAGTGAGAGGGGAATAGAACTTAGGTAGGGTTGTCCATGCACACTCTCCCACCCCAGGCTGCTTGAGCAGCCTCCTTCCCAGGGAGGCTGGGTGCTCTTAGCCCCCAAGGTGTTGGGCATTGCTGGAAACCAAGCACTACAGGGTTTCCCAGTCATCTGGGAACTGGTCTTTCTCTTGGAGCCTCTTTAAATTGTATTGTGGAGAGGGTGGGCGGGGGTCCTCCCCAAACTCAAGCAAAGTCTTCCTGTGGGTGGCTGCTGCCACCTAGTGTCCAATTGCTATATCTGTTTACCAGCCTAGTCCGAAGGGGTCTCCGTTCAGCTCAGTGGTGTCCGACTCTATGCAACCCCAAGGACTGCAGCAGGCCAGGCTTCCCTGTCCATCACACCAGGCTTCCCTGTCCATCACCAACTCCTGGAGTTTACTCAAACTCATGTCTATTGAGTCGGTGACGCCATCCAACCATCTCATCCTCTGTCGTCCCCTTCTCCTGCCTTCAATCTTTCCCAACATCAGGGTCTTTTCAAATGAGTCAGTTCTTTGCATCAGGTGGCCAAAGTATTGGAGTTTCAGCTTCAGCATCAGTCCTTTCAATGAATATTCAGGACTATTTCCTTTAGGATGGACTGGGGGCTACCTGGTCTTTAAAAACAGCATCTGGAGTAGCCACAGGCTGGTCAGGGTACCTGTAAACTCCCAGAGAAAGCAGACTTGAAGGAGAGGAAGAACCTAAATCATCCCATTCTAGGTTCAGCTCACTGCAACCACTTTTGCCTCAATATAAGCAGAAGGTGTTATGTAGCTAGACCTAGGAAATAGAAGTGAGAGTCCAGAGGGGCTAAAAGTTGTGGGGCCTAAGAGTTTGGAGGGCATGTGGAATAGGAAGCAGGCAGACCTGGTTCTTTTTATTTTTCAGCTGTGCTGAACAGTTTGCAGGATCTTGGTTCCCTTCCCCCAAAATTGAACCTGGACCCCCTGCCGTGGAAACGTGGAGTCCTAACCACTGGACAGCCAGGGAATTCTCCAGACCTGGTTCTGATTCGGCTTTTGCTTGCGTGTCCTTAACTCTCCAAGTCTCCATTTCCACATGTGTAAAACTGAGAGTAACCCCTTCTCTGTATTACAGGCAAGGCTGTTGAGAAGATTTACTGAACACATGGATATGAAAGCAGTTTGAAAAACTGGCACAGGCGTGCTGAGGGATTATTGAGCCATATAATAATAACAGTAACTGAGGTCACAGCAGCCTGGAGCCACATCCCTGGAGCTCCTGGAAAGGGCAGAGTGAAGTGAGCCTTGGGTAGGAATGGGCACCGCCCTCCCTGACTACAGAAGTTCTGGGGCTGGCCTCATTCTTGGAGCTATCCCCAGGAAAGGTCTGGATTGTTTCAGAGGAATTCAACCTAGTCCCTAGAAGGAGAAACTGAGGCCCAAAGAGGTGGTGGGCCTGTCCTGAACCACTGAGCTACAGATCCAGGAACAAGAGGCCCGTTGGACTGCAGCCATTGAGGCCTTGGTTTTCCCCTCCTCTGGATGGGAACAGCTCAGAGCTGGGGCCCCAGAGACAGTGGAAGCAGGAAGCTGTCCTTCACTGTGGTACAGTGGGAACCAAGGCCCCCAGGTCTCCATTATCCCTCCTCCTGTGCTGGCCTCCCTACACTCACCCCTCCCTGAAAGTCCTCCCACATTCCTCCAGGCAACAGGAAACCCCAGCTGCAGCCCAGACTTCAAACAGCTCCTCCCTCTGGGCAGGGGGTGTGGGAGGAGAGGCCAGAGGCCAGGGGGCAAAGGTCAGCTTTGTTCCTGCCGGAGGTGGTGAGGGACCGGGTGTGGGGGTGGGGCGGGGCAGGGTAGAGCCCTTGACAGCCACACAGTACATGCGGGTGAATTCCTGCGTCCATCAGTGTGCTCGGTCACACTGTCAGCCTGTGACTGGGAGTGAATGCGTGTCCTCGGCTTCCTTCTGGTTCGAGGTCCTGAGTTCTGGGTTTGCGTGTATGTCAGTATGTGTGTGTTTGTCTGGGTGCTCAGCCTGGGGTCCCACTGACAAGTCTGTAGGTGTCGTCATCTGTGCTCTACGTCTAGTTCACAGGCTTGCCCAGAGCTCTGTGTCCTCCTATGAGTGTGACCTGGTGTGATTCTTTGTGTCCAAGAAGGGTGTTCCTCTCCCACCTCTTCCCACCTGGCCTTCCTCCGTGTGGGCCACCAGTGGGTTCCTTTTGGAAAGTGAATCTGACTCTCTTACTCCCCAGCTCAGAACTCTTCAGTGACTTCCTGTGACGCAAGGTTTGGAATCCTAGCTTGAGGACACAGCAGACAACCCCTGCCAACCTCGCCATCTTCATCTTTAGCCACAGATCCCCCTCAAAATTTTCACTCCAATCACAGCTACTTAATTTTAACTCTCTTCACAGTCCCATTTCCTGCCTCTGAGCTACTCAATTCTATCAAGTATGGATGCCCCTCTCTTGCTTTTATCAAGCAAACTTTTATTCCTTTTTCAAGTCTCCAGTAACACCTCCTGTGAGAAGATGTCCCCCTGCCCAACTGGGTTAGGACCCTCTCCTGATCTCCAACATCTGCTTTGCCTGTGCCCTTCACACTCACCACCAGTAAACTGTGAGCTTTCTGAGAGCATAAACTGTACCGAATGACTGTCTCTCCCATCCTGAGGATGGGAAGGTTCTGAAGGTTTCTTCTATCCCAGAAAGTTTCCTGCAGTGTTGGATGTAGTGCCCAGAATGGCCGCTAGAGAGAGTACAGACATCACTGCAAGACCATCCAGGGGTGGGTGGGTGGGTGGGTGTGTGTATCTCCCGGAGTGGGAGGGAGACTTTGATATGGTACCTGGGAGAGAACTCCTGGAGTGGATAGTGGGTCCACCCAGCTCAGTACCGGAGCAGTGGAATCCAGAATAGACTCATCCCAATATGTCCTAGGCCACCCAGACTTTTTCTCTCTGACTTTTCTCAACTCAGGGATCATAACCCTTGTTTTCCTGACCCCCCAGTATCTTTTGTCTCTGGCCTTCCAACCTCCTTCTTCCATGCCTCATCCTTTGCCTCAACCCTCCCATATATAATTATTTGTACTTGCCTGACTTGACCTTGCTCTACAATACCTCTGGACCTTTGCACAAGCTATTCCCTCAGTGGGAGATGATCTCACCCTCTGGCTGCTTCATCAGGCAGACTTTTCTTTCACTTCCTCCAAGAAGTCTCCCTTGGCCTCCAGACTGACCTTGCCCCTAAGTGTTGTAATTGTTTACTGTTCTGCCTCCTGGTCAGGACCAGCCTACAGGAGACATCAGTAGATGTGTGTAAAATTAATAAATGAGTCGGCTCTTTTATGAAAACAGTCCGGCACATGTGGGGCTACCCCCACCCCCAGTCTGCAGTATGTCCTCCCTGGGCTTGACTCTGGGTTAGTATCACACTTTCCCATGCTGTTCCATCAAATAAGGGAATGAGACACAGAGGGATGCCTGAGACTCTGAAGTCACACAAATCTGGGTTCAAATCCTGACTCTATCATCCGGCTGAGTGACCTTGAGCAAGCGTTGTGGCCTTTCAGAGTCTTTGTTTCCACTTTGGTAAAACGGGAATAATCCTACTTCTGCACTGCCTCGTGGTGAGGCTCGAATTAGATGATGCATGTGAAACACCCAGCATTAGTCAATTAGGTGTCCTCCTCCCCCACCATGAACTTGGAAATAAAATTGCCCTCTGAGTCTTAAGCCAGTAAAATCATGCATCGCAGAGGAGAAGAGCCAGGTGGGGGAGTGAATGAGGCGAGAGATGGTTTTGTAAATGACTGAAGAGTTTTGTGAACGGTGGAAACCGCAATCAAGGTGACCCGCCTGTAATCTCAGGGAGGCAGGGCAAGGATGTGATTGAAACTGAGAAAACAGAGGCCTAATCAATTGCATTGTGCTCTATCTGACGGGAACAGAAGAATGCACAGAAAAGGGGGTGCAAGGGAGAATTCATTCGGCTGCATCAGAGGGAGGGACGGGGAACCAGTAGACAGAGGGATTCCAGGCTCAGGCAGCTCTGGTCTCCGCTGTGGAGTCACAGGGACCTGGGGGACTCCAGGTGGCTCACTGCCCTGCTGGGCCATCATCTAAACTAAATGGATATCCAGGTACCAGGCAGAGCCCCTTGGGGGCAGACAGGAATAGTCTGGTCCCAAGAAAAGACTCTAGAGACTAAGAGCACTGATTTTGGAGTCAGAGGATTTGGTTCAAACCCCTGCTCTGCCATTTATGTCCTATAGTCTACTTCACTGTGCCTCGGTTTTCTTACTGGTAAAATCAAGATATAATAGCTATTTCCTCATAAGACTTTCCGAGGATTAAATGGCAACATGCATGTATAGGATGCCTTACATAGAGTGAATGATCTATAAACGGTAGTGACAAAGACAACTAACATGTATTGTGCATTTTATTGCCATTTCACAGAAGAAGAAACTGAAGCTTGGAGCGATTAATAGCTTGCACAACATGACACAATTAGCAAATGGTAGAGGCCAGATTCATAACATTACACGACAGTTTCAGAGCTGTGCTCTTATTATGTGCTTACTCCATGGCAAATGGAAACACTGGGCCTCTGATTTAAACATCAGGTTCTTGTGAATTTGGTTGGCCAGAAACCATGGCCTTCTGGAAGCCTTGGCCCCTGAGACTTGGAGTATGCAAAGCGAAGGCTCCCAGCGCTGTGACCACTTCTCTAAGCAGTCATTTGGCTTCTCTGCATCTTATTGCTCCGGTTCAGCCATCCCTAGCAGAGGGCTGAGCGCAGGGAAAGCTCCATCTGCACTGGCCACCTTATTCTGTTTCCTTTAGGTCACTCAACTTGGGGAGTTTCCAGAGAATCCTTCTACCAATATTTAGAGACAGAAGCATCCCCTAAACATCCACTGGGGCAGACAGGATCCTTTCCCAAAACCCAGAGGTAGCAAGGTCTGATAGACAGATCATGGGCCTTGGTTCAGATCCCAGCTCTGTCATATATATGTGTGACCTTGGTACATCAGGTAATCCCTGGGCCTTAGTTTCCTCGCCTGTAAATGGGGGTGCTAATCATGGAACCAGATTCAGGACTCGATTAAATGAAAAGATAACCGTGAACACATCTGGCATTCAGTTGATATTTAATAAATGAGTTATTATTATTACTACTGTTTCTCCCCAGCCTGACTGTGAACTCCTTCAGGACAGGGACAGATCTTGTTCAGGTCTGTGTTCCCAGGCTCCTGCCTAGCAAAGGGCCCTTCACAGAGCCAATACTTAGTCATTGTTTGCCAAGCATGGGCGTAATTCCCAGCTCCCAGACTCTTTCCCCTGGCTATTCTTTTTGTAAGTTAAGGGTCAACACTTGTTGATGGGAGAGGGGGGAATCCTTATTCCCTGTTCTTGTTTCTACCCAGAGTCACATCAGCTGCAGGAGTTTCTCAAAGGGGAACCCAGTGGGTAGGACAAGTCTTCACTGCACAGGTACATGTCAGGATGTTAAGTACCCCACTCCCTGTCCATTACATGCCAGCAGGACCCCCCCACCCCCCCATCACTGTGACTAACAGAACTGCCTCCAAACCTCTCCAAAAGCCCCTTGGGGGCAGAGTTGTCCCAAGTGAAATCCAAGGAGCTAGACTCTCAGGCCTCTGCCCACCCAGCCCTACCCCTGTCCCTTCTGGGGAGTTGCAGAGGATCCACTGTGGTCCTCCCCCTGACCTCAGTGGAGGAGGCCTGAGGTTCTGCTGAGGTGCCTGTGATGAACAGTAAATCTGCTGAAATCAAGTAAAGACTTAGTGAAACCACTGCATGCAGACTGAAAGCCACATCAGTAATGAAGGGGATATTTTGATTTCCAGTTACTTGATTCTATATCCATCACTCAGTTCATCCTGAGCTCATATGAGGATGAGATTCAGGACTTTGGAGTGTCCTAGAACACACCTTGGGTGCCCTGTGATTAGCAGGCATTACGGCTATCTCTAACCTCCTCCTCCTTCCAGCAGCCAAAGCAGGCCCACTCACCTCCCACTGACCACCATCCCTCCCACAGGAAAAGATTTTCATGGCTCAACGATTCATATGGTCACTCTTCTTATTTACAAAATCAGTAAACACACACATGATTCAGAGAGGTGATGAGCCCTCAGCAACCCTCTCCTTCACCCTGGGCTTGGACCCCAGTCGTGTATTACAGCATCCACCCAGTGGGAAAGGGATCCGACAGAGACTTTCCCTGTCTTTGTAAATTACAGATATGAGAGAACTGAGTAGGTGAATTCTGGGGGTCCGGACCAGGGTGGGTTGACAGGTAGGAAACCAGGGACAGGAGCTAAGTGAGGGAGAGGATATACAATTTTATAAATAACTAGAAAAAATCTCAGCATTTCCTTTTTGGGGGGAAGGGGCACAGGCAGGAAAGCTAGAGGCATGTAGGGGCTTAAGTGGGAAGAGGAGAGATAGAGCTTGGGGCCAGAGTGGGTGAGGGATGATCTCTGAGCCTCGATTTGCCCCATCTTTAAAATGAACAGGTTGCCCTAGATGAACCCAAAGCAACTTGCTTGCTCTGACATGCTAGGACTCTATAGGGTTCTAGGCCTGGGAACCTAGAAATAGGAACCTGGGAATAGGAAGGGCTTGGTGGGCACCCCCAGAGAGGTGGTTGATGCCCAATCAGGCTATGTGTCATCCCCAGGCTGGTACTGGGGTTCTGTGGAGGTGAAATAGTCCTCAAGGAAGGACTGCAGGTACTCGAAGGTGGGTCTCTCCTCTGGGTCCAGACGCCAGGTTTGTTCCATGACCTCGTACAGGGATGCTGGGCAGCCTGGGGGGCACGGCATGTGGTAGCCATGCTCCACTTGTTCCAACACTTCGCGGTTATTCATGCCTGGAAGGTAGGGCTCCGTCAGTCAGAGGGCCTAGCCCCTCCTGAAGAAGCAACTAGGAAGAAGCTCTTCCCATGCCCACCTTTCCACCTCCCCATCCCCCAGCAAACCTGGGTAGGGGACTCGGCCCTTGGTGATGAGTTCAGTGATCAGGATCCCAAAGGACCACACATCTGACTTGATAGTGAATCTGCAAAAGAGGGCAGCCTCAGGGGCTGTCCACTTGATGGGGAACTTGGTCCCTAGAGAGATTGAGGGAGAAGAGAAAGTTAATGAGGAAATCCCTGGGAATAGCTGGATTAAGAGAATGGCATCTTTGGGAACGGGAACCCTAAGCACAGAGGTCTCTGGGCATAACAGGAAAGACCTGGTATCTAGCCAGAACTTGCTAAGAGTCTAGTATAGTGCTGAGCACTTTGCAAACATTGTAATAATTCTTATCATGATTATAGCTCACACCTGTATTGCCTCTACCATGTGCCAGGCACTGTTTTAAGCAATTTACATGCATTAACTCATTTTAACCTTCAGGAAAACCCTGTGAGTTTTATTACTATTTTTTTTTTTTTTTACTATTATTATCCTTATTGTACAGAAGAAGAAAAGGTGGCACTAAGTAGTTAATAACTTGCCCAAATCATACAACTTCCAAGTGGCTAAGATTCAGACCCAGGCATTCTGGCTACAGCGTTTTTGCTATTACATTCTATGGTCTTTCACTTGAGATTTATAGAGGTGCCTGGCACATAGGAGGTGCTTGATAAATATCTATTGTCTGAGTATTTTCATTGGGATTGTTCACTGAGAATTCCATTATGAGAAAAGACAGCTCCCAGAGAGGTTAAGTGACTTGCCCAAGGCCACATGGCTGGTAAGTGGAGGAGCTGGGTTTGAACCCAGAGTTGCCTTTTATGTTATATCGGAGTAGGAGCTACCGTCTATGGGGTCACACAGAGTCGGACACGACTGAAGTGACTTAGCGTAGCGTAGCGCAGGAGTGTCCTGGATGGTCTGGGAGGAGGCGGGGCCCCATGGTAGCCCCTTGGTGCCCTGGGGAGCTCTCAGAAGGAGGGGTGAGGCAGGCACCTTGCTGGGGGTTGTACTCGTCATCTTCGATGAGTCGGGCCAGCCCAAAGTCAGCGATCTTGCACACCAGCCGCTCCCCGACGAGGATGTTGGCTGCCCGGAGGTCACGGTGAATATAGTTCATGCGCTCCATGTAGGCCATGCCCTCAGCAACCTGGGGGCGAAGGTACAGAGAGATGAGGACACTGTATTTGTGTAAGCGATTATTTGAAAAATCCTGTTTCAGACTGGGGCCCAAAGAGAGGGGCAGGGTCCTGCCTCAGGTCGCACAGATGGTCCAGGCGTTGGGGCTGCAACTCCCAGGAGCAGGCTAGGTGCTGGAGGGCCCAGGGGTTTGTGGAAGATAATAGGAGGGGCTCTGAGAGATAAAGGTGGCTGTCTCAGTTTACCTGTGCCGCCATGTCCACCAGATGGGGCAGCTTCAAAACATGACCCTCCGGGCCCTTGAGGAACTCCAGCAGGCTACCTGGGGAGAAGAACTCGGAAAATCAGCAGCAAGAAGGAGAGGGTGGGATGATTGGAGAGAATAGTATCCAAATATATGTATTACCATATATGCAAAAGAGATAACCAGTGCCAGTTTGATGTGGGAAGCAGGGCACCCAAAGCTGGTGCTCTGTGACGACCTGAAGGGATACAGGTGGGGAGGGAGGTGGGAAGGACCTTCAGGGTGGAGGGGACACATGTATCCCTATGGTCGATTCATACTGATGCATGGCAAAAACCATCACAGTATTGTAAAGTAATTATCCTCCAATTAAAATAAGTTAATTAAAAACAAAAAAAGAAGAAAAGCAGCCGTTAAGACCCTACTCCCAGCCTTGGGCCTGCCTTCTCTCGCTTGGCCCCGCCCCCTGCTCCCAGTCCTTCTCACCCTAGATCCGTGTCCCCCCAACCCCACACACACACCCACTCGGGATCCCGCCAAGTGCCTCAACTCCTCACGGATTTCGCCCAGACCCTATTCCCACCGACAACCCTACTCTGCCCACATGTCTTGGACCGCCCCACGAGGCTCCGCCCCCAAGCACAGACCCCGCCCCATCTAACTTGGCCCCACCCAAAGTTCCAGTGTTTTTTTTCTCATTCCGGGGCCCCTCACTCGAACTCTGCCCATCGTTCCTCGTCCCTTCACAAATCGCCACCCCGGTTCCTCCCCGAGATACACCCACCTAAAACTGGGACTCCCCCTGAAAACCCCGCCTTCCCAGACCCCGCCTCCTGACCCCGCCCCTCACCGTGGCACATGAACTCGGTCACTATGTAGATGGGCTCCTCTGACACCACCGCGTACAGCTGCACCAGCTTGTCGTGGCGCAGCAGCTTCATGATCTGCGCCTCTGCCAGGAAGGCCTTCGGGGACATGGTGCCCGGCTTTAGCGTCTTCACCGCCACCTTGGTGCTGCCGTTCCACGTGCCTGTCGCGTGGAAAGGCTTGTCTGGACCAGCTTCCTGCCGCCCCCAGCCCTCGCCCTGGTCTCCACACACCCACCCCCACCCACACCCCTTCCTCCGCTCTCGGGACCTCCGTACCCAGCCACACATCCCCGAAGCAGCCGGTGCCCAGTCGGTGCTCCAGCGTGATGGAGCTGCGGCTGATTTCCCAGGCGTCCTTGGCCAGGCCCAGCGTCTGCGGCTTCATGGTGGTGCAGGCCGCCGTGAGCAGATGGCACAGCCCATCGTTCACCTCTGGGCAGTGGGGCATTGGGAAGTTGAAGGTCAAAGGCTGGCCAGGATGGTCCACATATTCCTCATCCCCACCCCAGCCTCCAAGACCAGTTATAAGGCACTAGGGCAGCTGGGGGTCACAGGCCAGGGCAGAAGGCACCCCAGCCCACTGAGTAGGTGAACACGTTGGTGGCCAGGGAAGGAGGTGGCACTGGAGGGAGAGATGATTCCTGTAAGGATTGGCAGCCTTCCCATAAGAGGTGGCCTCCAGCTGGGCCTCCAAGGATAAGATGGGATTCTGACAGGTGGAAATGGACTTGGGAATTTCAGACAAAGGTGTGGACATGAAGCCTTCGCCCTTCCACACAGCTATGCTTGGCCTAACCAACCAAAGCAAAAACCAGGGTTGGATGCTAACCTGCTCCTCCACCCTAGAGCCCATCCTCCAAGTCAGGTCCATTCAGTCTCTTACTCAGCTCAGACATTAGGGGGGGCGCTCTCCAGCCATGCAGAGCTTCACGCCTCAGTTTCTGGAAACTTACAGAGCAGGATCCTGGGCCAGGCGTCCAGACACCTGGGTTCTAGTTCCGGTCCAGGCACAATTGCTTTGGGAGCCCCTTCCCTTCCCTGGGCACCTCAGTCTCAGCCAATTGGTTCAGGAATCTCAAACGCACGCCAGCCTGAAGGGCTGCCCTCACCAAGGTAGTGCTGCACCAGCTCCTGCACAGTGTCAAACTGGGCCCTCGTGGTGATGTAGTAGCCACCGGTGTCCAGTTTGCGGATCTTGTAATGCTTCACATGATCGCCTCTGGTCTGGTCCCAATCCCGGATGGACAGGGAGTAGGCGCCTGTGGGCAAGGGTCACCTTTGGGTCTGCTTTCCTCCTCACCAGCCCCAGTCTGGGAGCCTGGGGAAGCCCAAAAGGCTGGGGACTCTGAAGTTGGATGGCCACACCTCTTGAACCCAATCCCTGTCTTAGCTCAGTCCCTCCAACCTTGTCCCAGTCTTGGCCCTGACCCAAGCCCCACCCCACTGCTCCTGAAAGTGAAGTGAAAGTGAAAGTTGCTCAGTCGTGTCCGACTCTTTGCAACCCCATGGACTATACAGGAATTCTCCAGGCCAGAATATAGGAGTGGGTAGCCTTTCCCTTCTCCAGGGGATCTTCCCAACCCAGGGATCGAACCCAGGTCTCCCGCATTGCGGGCAGATTCTTTACGAGTTGAGCCACAAGGGAAGCCCACTGCTCTTAGCCCCACCCAAATGGCTAGGCCACCCCCATTGGGTGGGCGGTGGCAGAGCCCTCACCTTTAGTGGTCTCGCTCTCTCTAATGAGAAAGGCCCCGCGAGAGTTCCCTGGGGAGAGCAGCTGCCTCTCAGCGTCCTTCCTCCCGATCTTTCCGAAGTACCACCTGTTGGGAAAGGCCAGCAAGAGTCAGATACACCTGACTCAACCCCCAACTCAGCCTCCCTGGAAAAGTCACCTCACTAGCCAAGATTCGCTTTCCTCACCCATGAAAAGGGGATCACACACCCGATTTGCAGCCTGACAAGGAGGATCACAGAGCAGGGACATACAGCATGCCTGGCACACAGGAGGTGCCCAGTGAAGCTTAGGCTTCTCTTCACTCTCCGGGTTTCTCTCTTATTTATTTATTTGGCTGCAAGGGATCTTCCTTTCGCTGTGAGGGCTTCTCCCTAGTTGGGGCTCACAGAATCTAGAGGGCAGGCTCAGGAGTTGTGTGCATGGGCTTAGTTGCCCCCGTGGCACGTGGGATCTCAGCTCCAGGACCAGGGGTCGAATCCCTGTCCCCTGCATTGGAAGGTGGATTCTTAATCACTGGGCCACTAGGGAAATCACCTCTCTGAGTTTCTTTTGAATTAAAATTGCTAGACTTCATCAGGGGGTCACTACAGCTCCTTCCATAGGCTCATTTACAGATGAGGAACTTGAGGTTCAGAGAGGGGAACTGACCTTCCCACAAGGCTAGCTGATGAGCTCTATCTAAAACCTTTGCCTCCCACCCTACTTCTTTACCCACCAACCCACACAGTCACTCAGATTCCTCTCTCCACATACTCCTCAAACACTTTCCTCATTTGGCATCTAGAACAACACTCTTTTCTGCTACTCTTCTTTTTTTTTTTACCCCCTTGGCCATAGAGCATGACTTGCAGGATCTTAGTTCCCTGCCCCAGGGATTGAACCCAGGCCAAGGCAGTGAAAGCGCCGAGTCCTAAGTACTGGACCACCAGGGAAGTCCCCTTTTCCCTCTTTTGGACTGCTCCTGCCTAGTTCTGACTGCTGCTTTCCCTCCACTCTCTAAAGCCTGGATGTTGTTCTAAGTCTCAACTTCAACTCAGATCTCAAGCATTCCTGCTGTCTCTTGGATATACTTCCTGGGACTGAGCTGTAGCCTTGAACCAATGGTGAGACTACAATGGGAGGAGAGCCAAAGTGACTACAGGTGCCACAGAAGACTCAGGTGTCATTTGATCACTAAATTGGCTTGTGATCACCTTGGGCTGAATTAAAAGGAGCACAGTTTTCAAATTAAAGGAGGTGGCAGTCTCAGTGAACTCTGGGACTGTCAAGCCACACCTGGTTACTAGGCACAGTCTGGGGAACAAGGAAAGGCATTGGCAAGTAGTGTCCAGAAGGGCAGGCAGGGTGGGGAAAGGAGAAGCTGTGTAGACAGATCACATTCTCAAGTGTTTCCAATGCTCTGCCCCTCCTCACACCTTGACATTAGCTACTTCTTTAATCATTGACATAACAAGAACAGCACCTGTTCTGTGTCAGGCTCTGCTGTCTTACATGTGTGTATTTATTTCATTCTTATAACAATATTGTGAAATAAGTACTGTTATTAACCCCCACTAAACAGATGAGGAAATTGAAATGCCTAGTGGTTAAGCAACTTACCCAGCTACGCGGCTCTTAAGCTGTGCTGCCAGAATAGGAACCCAAGCTGTCTGCTCTCGGGCCTGCACTCTTAACCACGACAGCGCTCTTAACCACGATGCTGCCCGGAGCTCCTCTCAGAGCTGCACGACACTGCCTCTAAGATGTGGACCCCCAGACCTCTCACCTGCCTCATCACCTCCTCTCCTCCAAGAAGCCTCCTATCACCCTCTCCAGATGAAGGCCTCCTGCCATTTGAGCTCTGGAGCCCGTCCACTGGCCTCTGCTCAGGGACACCTCTCCCCCACCGACCAGCCCCATCTGCCTCCTCTCCATCCCACCAGCCCCTACATGTGGCCACACTTCTTCTTTCCCCAAAGGAAACCATTCTAAGTTCTATCTTATCACCAACGTTATGCTGTATCTCTCACCTTCCTTCACTTGAAAAAGCCCTTCACACTTGGGTCTCTGCTTCCTCACCTCCCACTCCCTCCCAGGCTCTGCTGTCTGGCCTCCACCCTCACTTCATGCGGAGGGATGTCTCACCAAGGTCAACCCTGTTGCCAAATCCAGTGGCAGCTTCTGACATTCCCTCTCTTGTTTCCTGAAACCTCCCCGCTGCCTTCTTGGTTGTTCTGACTCGGCCTGGCCTGGTCTGCCAACAGCTCCTTCTCCCTCACGCCCGGCTTTTTCCAGAGTTGGGTCCTAGGACCAGTCTCTTTCATTTTCTTCCTTCACACCTCTGTGCAGCTCTGATGATTCTTTCTCGTCTGAAGAGTCCTGAATTTCCACCCCAGCCCAGGTATGACCTCTGCAAAAGCCACAGCCAACAAACTAAGGAATCTCAGTGCTAGTTAGAAAAGGATGCCCCTTTTCTGGGCTAATGCAGGCACATGCCTTAGCATGGGCTGGGCAGCTCTCATGCAAAGCACACCCAATCTAACTGCTGACCTAATTGTGGGTGTTCCTCTCCATGAATTCAACCTCACAAGCCCCTTCTCATGTATTTGTACCTGTTCCTGGGTTCCCCCACTTTAGCAAACAGCACCTACTTGGCTCCATAAGAAGCCTGTGGGTCACTTTGGATCCTTCTCACTTCCCACAGCCCAGCAGCAAATCAGTCACCAAGTCCTGGCGACTCCCACTCTGAGGTCTCTCCAATCTCTACTTTTCCTATATATGGATGTATATGTGAAGCTAGATTAAAAAGTGTTTGTGAACCTCAGTTTCCTCATCCTTCAAATGGGATAATAATAGTGTCCACAGAGAATTAAATGAATCAAGGTATGTAAAGTACCCATCACAGTATCTCAATTTCATCAGGGTATTAAAAAATGATATTTCTCTGATTGCTTAACAGAATTAATTCTAAGTAATGTCTCCTTCTATGTGTTTAGCACTTCCCAGTGTTTTAAAAAGCTCATACACAGTTGTTATCGCTGAGAGAATATATATCTATATATAGCTTCCCTAGTGGTTCAGTTGGGAAAGAATCTGCCTGCAATGCAGGAGACCTGAGTTCAGTCCCTGGGTTGAAGGAAATGGCAACCCACTCCAGTACTCTTGCCTGGAGAATTCCATGGACAGAGGAGCCGGGCAGGCTACAGTCCAAGGGATCGCCAACAGCTGGACACGACTATGCGACTATGCGACTTTCACTTTCATAAATAAATAACGTTTAGCAAATGTAGCCAGACTAACTGGGTTCAAATACCAGCTCCACGTACTTACTAGCCATGTGAACTTGGGCAAGATATTTAATTTCTCTCTGCCTCAGTTTCCTCATTTGTAAACCAGTATAGTATTAGTTTCTGACTTTGTTAATACACAGAAAGCACTCTGAATAATGCTCAGAACATGGTACGTGCTGGATAATATTACCTACTATTAGTATCATCTCTCTTATCTTCTCGTATCCTCACAATGACCTTACTGGATTATAGATAAGGAGACAGGCTCAGAGTGTAGCTGCGACTTGCTCAAGAGTGGCCTTGAATCTGGACTCCAGAGCCCTGCCCTTAAGGCTGGCGTCCCCCCACCTTACTCACTCTTCAGCCTGGATGGAGTCCACGGGGGCCACGTAGTTGCTGGGAATGTAGCCAGTGTGTCCGGAGCTGAGGGACCGAGCCTCCCACCAGTCACCCTCGCTGGAGACACAGAACAGAGGGTTTCCTTGGCAACCTAGCCCCTGGGGCACCATGGGGCCAGGCAGGGTCACGTCAAAGATCAGGCGAACACTGGCCCTGCCAACCCCTCACCCGGAACACACCACCCCCAGGGCTTTTGCCTGTTTTGCCCCCAGCCACTGCAGCTGCCCTGGGAGCTTTTCCCCGCAGAAGGAGTATGTGTGGGGACATCTGGGCCTCCTGGCATTCTTTTCTGGCACCTCAGCTGGGCTGGGGTTTGGGCAGGCAGTGAACAGCTAACTAGGTCACTTCCCCATTAAAAACCCCTCCAATGGCTACATTTCCTTCTTGATAAAATCCAGACTCCTCAAGATGGCTTAAAAAGCCCTGCGGACTCTGTTCCCACCCAGTCCTCCAGGATCTGTTCCGCACTTCAGACTTTATGACCCTCCTAATCTGAACCACTTGGTGGTTTCCAGAAGTCATCATTTAGTTTCATTCTAACTCTCTTCCTTTTTTGTCACCTCTTCTTTCAATGTCTCTTTGTTTTTCTAGTCTCAGCTTAGAAATCTTCTCCAGAAAGGCTGCCCTGATCACTGCTACCCTAGAGGCCGTGGTTGGTGTTCTTTCCGTGCCCATAGTTCCTCAGGCTTCCCCTACATAGTAGCAGTTACCCAGACATTGTTATTGTCATGTCTCCTTCTCCAGTTAGACTGGCGTTTCCTGAGGACAAGGACCAGTAAGATTCCTCTCTGGGTCCTGAGCTGGGGAGGCCCGATCACTTACGTGTTGTTCAGGATGTGGAACTTCTCGCCCTTGGTGAAGGTGAGATCGTCCTCCGTTCGGGCCTCATAGTCATAAAGGGCGATGAACATGGTCACCCCAATCCCTGCAGAGTCAGGGTTACTCATCAGGGGGCCCCCGGAAGCTGCGCCCCCAGAGTCCTGTTCCTCAGACAGGCACTCTGCCTCCCCATTGCGGCAGTGCCCTGGAGATCAAAGGTCTTTGGAATCCAGTGGATTTCTGATTTGGACCCCATGGATTCAGGACACACACCATCGAGCTCATCCCTCCTCCCTTGGGGGCTCCCTGCGAGTCCCTTCTGCTCTTCCCGACCAAGCAGACATCCCACTGGTAACTGTCTTCGGAGTCCTTTTGTCAGACGGGGAACAGAGCTCTGTCTGCCCCTCAGATGGGAGTTTCTGAGGGTAGGGCTGGACGGGCTCCCTCAGACTGTGCGCTAAAAGCAGGGCTGTGTCTCCCAAGTCATCCTGGAGGCTCCGAAGGACAAGGCCAAGCCTCTTCTCCCCTGAGGTCCTGTGAGGGTCCAGTCAGGGCTTGCCTCCAGCCCTCTGGACTCACCTGAGATGCCCCGGATGGTGCCCGCATCGAGGAAGGCGGGGCTGGCGGGCTGAGGGGAGAAGCTGTTGTAGTTGGGGATGTGGGAAAAGGAAGATGCAGGCCGGCTCTGAGTAGGGTCGGGGCCATAGCGGTCTGCAGCCCCATAGTTCCTGAAGTCCCCTTCTAGGCCACCATCCTCCTTGGCCCCCGGCTCCAACTTCTTGCAGAACACACAGCCCATGCCAGGTGCCCTGCTATAGAAGGGGTGCATGCTTCACTCAGGGGTCCATGTGAGACATGCCACCCTAGGCACACCTGCACGCCACTGACATACAGCATGCAGAGGCATGCAGCTGCCTCACTCAGGCTTGGGGGGAGGAAGTCCTCCCTAAGTGAGGGACAAAGCGGGGCAGGGTCACCATTCTGTCCACCCCCGCAGCTGCTTTAGTGTTTCTGGAGAGTATATATCTCCTCCACAGGACTGGTTTTCTGTTTCGAGATGTTTCTGTGTTTATTTATATGTTTTTGCCTCCTATTGCTTCAGTGTGTTGGGTTTCTATGACCCCCCTCAGAGTGCTTGCATGTGTGTGTGTGTGTGTCTTTCATGTGTCTCTTAGTATTGGTGAGTTTGCTTGTGGGTGCATGTCTTTGTGTGTGTCTAGGCAGCTCTTTGTGAATGTCTGTGTCTGTGTGTGTGTGAGTGTGTGGACGTTCTTGTATGAAACGACTCTGTGTGCTCATGTCTGTTGGAATGTGTCCATATGCATGCGTTTCTGTATCAGCATGTATGTGTGTGTCTCTGTGTTTGCAGGTGTGTGTGAGTGAGTGCATCTGTGTGTCATGACCATGCATGTAGCCCTGTGTGGGAGTATTTGTGCCTGCCTGCGTGTGTGTATCTGTGTGTGCAGGTCTGCGTCAGTCCGTGTGGGTATGTGCATGTCTGTGCAAGTGCGCATGTCTGTGTGTTGATGCATGTTTATGTGTGAGTGTGTGTGAGGGCTGTGTGCCTGCACCTGGAGAGTCCCTGCAGAGGGGGATCAAGGCCATTTCCTGTCGTGGGTCCAGCCTCTGGCCTTTCAAGCTGCCTCACTCTCGCTCCCCCATCTGTTACCTAGCAACAGGGCCCTTGTAGGAAGAAGGGGCTGTGAGGAATTGTGGGGCCCAGAAAGGCCACCGCCACCCCATTTCCTGACCCGGGGAGCCCTCAGCCCCCACTCACCCCTCAGGCCTCTACTCCTGCGTCAGTGGGGCTGCAGCATGGTCCTTGGGAGGGGCCGGAGACCTGAGGGCAGGACAGAGGACACGGAAGATGAAGTCCCTGCCAGGCTTCTGGCGGCCAGATGCCCACACCCGTCTTCTCCAGGGAAGCCAGGGGCCTGGGCTCTGCCCCGACAGGACTCCTCCTTCCTTTTCCTCCTGGCCTCCATGGCTCACTTAAAGACCTCACACAAGACCCACCACCCACACCAGCCCTCTCACACTCATCTCCATCTGACACATCAACACATGAGCAGCACACACGGCAGCACAGTCACCCGCGACACTCACAGCGCACCCCTGCGTGAGTGGGCTCAGCAGCACCAGCACACAGCAACACAACTAACGCACACCAGCCCAAGCTCTGGTGCACGGCAGCGCGCACACGCGCATGTGCACACAGGTTGCCTGCTCAGGCTAACAGACTCGTACACTCACGTATGCACATCTCTGGGTTAGACCCAGGTCTCTAACAGGACTTCTGTCAGCCCTGTTCAGTTCCCCCTAGGCCTCTGGTCACTGTCTCCTAAAACCAAGCCCTCCCTCTGAGCTCTGCCTTGGCACCCCTCCTGGTCTGGGTAAACCCCAGCAACCCCAGGACTACACTGAATAGCCGGGGAAGGTGGACACATACCTCCAGAGCTTGTTCCACACCATGGAAAGGCCCAGGTCAGAAGTCAGGACCACCAGGTCCCTTGGGAAGCCCCCAAGGGAGCCAAGGCTTTCCCGGTAGCTGTGTCTTCTGAGTGACAGGGCAGGCAGGTCATTGAGCAAGGGCTCTCCACGCCCTGCCAGAAACTGCCATTGCAACACTCAGAGAGGAACTGCCGGGGAAAGGGCTCGACTTCCTCAGATGTGAGCTCTGCTGCTGCTGCTGCTAAGTCACTTCAGTCGTGTCTGACTCTGTGCGACCCCATAGACGGCAGCCCAGCAGGTTCCCCCGTCCCTGGGATTTTCCAGGCAGGAACACTGGAGTGGATTGCCATTTCCTTCTCCAATGCATGAAAGTGAAAAGTGAAAGTGAAGTCGCTCAGTCGTGTCCGAATCTTAGTGACCCCATGGACTGCAGCCTACCAGGCTCCTCCGTCCATGGGATTTTCCAGGCAAGAGTACTGGAGTGGGATGCCATTGCCTTCTCCGGATGTGAGCGATAGGGTGGGGCTAACCCGGTGTGCCTTCATTTCTCCCAGAGGACCCTCAGGACAGGTGTCCCGCCTTGCCTTTCTCGACTCCCGAGTTCCGTTCCCTTTATAGATATCCTCCGTCTTCTCTCTGTGGGTCCTGCCCCACCTGTCCAGCCAGCACCACTCACCTCTTCCAGGAAGCCTTCCTGGATCCACTGGATCTAGCTGCTTGGCTGATGGCTCTGTCACATCAGTGCCTTGTGATCCCCACTTTAGACCCACCAGCCTGTCTCATGCTCCGCTGCAACCATTCTCCCGTGTATGTGTAGGGGGTGACACCCATGTGGTGAACTATGAGGCGGGCTGTGGTTTGAGCTCCAAAATAGCCCCTGTTCACCAAGCCATTGAGGAGGTCTTCACCTCAGGACCTCAGGACCCCTCCCCTGGGGTGAAGCCACTGTCTGAAGGGCTCCAAGGTGCTACGGGGCTGGTTAGGCTCAGGGAGAGAATAGACGCAGAGGTGGAGGAGGGGCATCTCGAGCCAAGGGAGGGGATTTCAGGCACTCAGGGGACAGATGGGGGTAAGAGGAAAACACAACCTACAGGGTGAGAATGGAGGTCTTCTCACAGGAAGACACACGCACATCTCAGATGGCACAGAGCCCTCCCAACACATTCTCAGACACCCCCGCCACCTCAGCTACACAACAGTGCCTCACATGGACTCTCTGAGCTCCTCTGTACAGATTCACAGACACAGACATCTATGAACAGACACACACCTTCAGCCTTCACCCATCTACACACACACACACACACACACACACACAGAGCCTCTCCCATTATATCCTTCCTCTGTGTCAGCCACTGCATTAAACACCTTATTCATATTACCTCATTTTATCCTCACGACAACTCTACGATGTTAAGAATTATTATTAATGCAAAGGCATCCGAGGCACAGAGTGGTTTAGAAACTTGCCCAAGGCCGCACAGATGAGGTATCCTGGCCCTTGGTTCCAGGATCTGAACCACTTCTCTCCACTGCCTGGTCACAGACACAGAGGATTCCAGCCATTCCTTCAAGCACACACAGGTGTACTGAGCCTCCACCGGGAAACCCAGAGATATATGTAGTCCTCCCCTCCCCCAGTCACAGACCCACACAGAGCTCCTCTCGATAAGAGTTTCAAACTTATACAATCTCTTGAGTTCCCATTAGACATGATGCCGCCACTTCCAACAATACACAGGTACATGTTACCCCCATCTTTAAAAGTCAGCCTAAGGGGATCCCGGAATTCTGCAAGCCTGGAATGGGGAGGGGGTCCAGAGACCCTCCAAGAAAGAGGCAGAGGGAGAGCTCTGGCAAGGCTGACCGTGTGGGCAGAGGGGGCAGGGGTGATGCTGTGCTGGTATACTGACTCTTAAAAGAAACAGGGGAATAAAAAGGCCCAGATTTGTAGCATTTGCTGATTTCCATGGTGTAAATATTCCCACCATGGCCGATTTCAAGTTACTGAAGTGACTTGCTGAACGCTGGGCTGGAAAGAGATTTGCAGAATCAGCTCCCCAGGGCCGGTACTAGGTAGCTGGCTCCAGCACAGCACTGCCGGAAAGAAACAAAGAGACAAATAGAGACTGAAATGAGAGACAGAGAGACGGACGGACAGAGACTGAGAAAGAGAGGGTGGAGATAGAGAGAACTAAAGAGACAAAGACAGAAAAAAGAGAAAGGGAACGCAGAGGGTCTTCTCTGCTCAGCATCTGCATGAAAACAGCCCCCAGGAATCTTTGTCCTCGGCTAGCTGTCATCTCAGCTACAAGCCACCAATGCCTAGGAGCATAATTTGACTTCCTAGAAGTCTGGGGAAGCGGGTGGGAAGGCAAATAGCTATTAGTTTTAAAACGTTAAAGTATTAAATACCTACTCTGTGCCTGGGGCTTCCCTGGTGGCTCAGACAGTAAAGAATCCACCTGCAATTCGGGAGACCTGGGTTCCATCCCAGGGTTGGGAAGATTCCCCTGGAGAAGGGAATGGCCACCCACTACAGTATTCTGGCCTGGACAATTCCATGGACAGAGGAGCCTGGCAGGCTACAGTCCATGGGACTGTAAAGAGTTGGACATGACTGAGTGACTTTCACTTCTCTTCACTTCACTCTGTGCCTGGCACAGTGCCAAACAAGTCCCATGACTGATTTCATTTAGTGACCCTGTGAGGTAGGTTTTATTATTACCCCTATTTTACAGATAATGAAACCGAGTCACAAAAGTGTTAAATAACTTCCCAAAGACTACCTACACAGCGAATAAGGGGAAGCTAAAACACAACCCCAATCAATTTGGCTCCAAAGTCCATCATAAGCACTGCTGTATTTTGAAGTCCCCGTGAAAGCAATACAGTTATGTACCCTCACAAGCCCCCACAGAGTGCCAAGCCCTGTGCTACACACCCTGAATCCTCATTATAGCCCAGTGAAGGGGAAGTGACCTGCCCAGGGTCTCTCAGCAACCACTGATTTTCAATAGCCCTTAGAATCTGAATCCAAGTCTCTTTTCTCCCTTTGCCTGCTTACAAAGGGAGTGGCTCAGAGACCCGCCACAAGCATTCTGGTCACTGCAGGGACTTGAATCTGTTAATAAACAGGCCTCTTGAACATCTGGTTGACAGGAGTTGGCTTCTAAAGTCTGATCTGGGTCAAGATCAGGTTGTAGATGTCAGAACTGAGGTCCAATCCTGGACCATGGTGTTCCCACCTTCAGCATCTCTCCCTCTGTGTGGCCCTCCCAAGTTTTGAGGCCTTGATTGGATGACATCAGCCTTCTGAGCATCTGTTTTTGCATCTGTATCTTCTGTGCAGTTATTGGGAAGGCTCTTGGCCAGTGTGGTTAAGGGAGGCTGAGAACCACAAACAGCAAAGCTAGAAGGGCCCTCAGGGAAGATTTATCAGTCTACCTCTCTCGTGTGGAGAGGGGAAGTGAGTTGCTGGAGGTCAAACAGCCAGACCTGGGATTCAAAGCCAGGACTATTAATTCAAGTACAGAGTTCTGTTCCCAGCTGTGCTCTCCAAAGCCTGAGCAGGGGGGTCACGCTCTCCTTGATTGGTGAATGTCATATTTCCTACCCAGTCCCCAGACAACTGATCATACCACCCCTGCCATATATATGGCAGCTGGCCATAAAGCGGAGAACCTGCCCCCCTCCCACCCCTCCTCCTGGACATAGGAGCCCCAGATGCACCCATCCTTTCTTTGGTCTATACTTGCCAACACTACATCAGGGCTTTGATGTAGACACAGGATGTCCTGTTCCCCCCTGACTTCTGCCAAGTATCTGTAGGATCTGGAGACTGGTTTGAGCTCAAATTCTACCCGACTTGAGACATTGGGCAGGTTGCTTCACTTCTTGCTGAGCTGCAGTTTCTTCGCCTAGAAAATAGGAATCAGATCTCTGCCTCCTGGGGTTGCTCCTGAGCCTCAATTGCAGTCAAGCCCCTGAAAGCACCGGGAGCACTGTAGTTGCTCGGCGAACTTTCACTTCTGGTCCCTCCCCTTGAGGAAGCCCCCTCCAGGGCCAAGGGAGGAGAAGTGACAAGGCAGAGAAGAAAGAGAAGTGCTCAGGGTGAGGTGGGAGGGCTGAGCCGGCCCAGCCGCCTGGGGGATTTCACCAAAAGGGAACTGGGACTGAACAGGGGCAGGAAACCACCATCCAGCAAGAGTTCCGGCTTCTCCTCAGGGCTTCAGGCTGGCCCAGTGGGCAGGCCCAAGTCTCAGGCTCACCGCACCCCATCCTCACCAAGGCCTGGCCCTCTGATGAAGGCTTCCATTCCTCACTGAGACCTTCCACCCCTCCCTGGCTCCAGTGCCCTTCCTGAGCCTCCATCTCCCTCACTGAGGCCTTCATCTCTCATAGAACCTCCAACCACCTCACATCACTCAGGCCTTATCACCCCCACCCCTAACACCCAGGGGCTAAGAAGACACAGCCGGCTCTGATTCTATCACTTTGGTAAGGCCAGTGTGTGGGGGTGAGGGAAGGGCCACACTGGCTTTCCCCTCCACAGGGTCCTCACCGTGTCAGCTGAATTTTCTCCACTTCTTGTGGGTAAAAGTGTTTTCTCATCGGTTGCTGAAAACCTACCCACTAGCCTCTAAAATAGAGATCTTGAGGGACTTGAGATTCTCGGGGGATGGAAAGCCATGAGTTGGTCCAGGGGGAACTGAGGGAGTAGGAGTCTGAATTTCATAGCACGCTCAGACAGGCAGTCCCCTTCCCCAGGTCTGGTCAGAGGCCAGCCTGGTTGACTCTGTGCAGGAAGGGCTCTGGGTCCTCTTTCCCCAGCCCTGAGGTCCCCCTACCCATCCTGCCAAGGTCTGGCCACTTCCTTTGCCACAGCCCCAGGTGGCTGCAGAGAACACCCAAACACCCACACACATGCTCACACGCTCAAGCTCATTCACTCAAAGCCCAAACCATACTCAAAAACACTCTCCACCCTCACTCACAGCTTCACACCCACTGGAAAGCAAGAACCAGCCACACAGCCCAGGAAACCCATATGTTCTTTCACCACTGCCCCCCTGGCTCCCCTCTCCTCTCCAGAGGGCAACGGAATTTGATAGGGATAAGGAGGGAATGTAGGCTTCAGTTCTGTCTACATCCTTCACCACATCAGGGACAGGATGCCCAGCTTCTGGGTCCCTACTGCTGACCTGTCAGTTATTCACTCCCGAACCTCCATCTTCCCATCTGAGAAGTGGGAACAGAGCCTCACTCTCCCACCACCACACTCACAAACGGAAGGATATTAAAAGACTCAGGGATCACTGGTTTCAATAAAATGAAGTTTCAGGACTTCCCTGGCAGTCCAGAGGTTTAGACTCCACGCTTCCAATGCAGGAGGCATGGGTTCGATCCTTGGTTGGGGAACTAAGATCCCACGTGCCGCGCAGCATGACCAAACATTTTTTTTTTTAATAAAACAATTTAAAAAAAGAAAATGAAGTTTCAATAAAATGCATATTCTTGAACTTCGCATTATTTGGAATTGAGAAGAGCAAAACTTGCTGACAAACCAGTGTTTATACCATAAACACACACAAAATCACCAAAAAAATAAAAATAAATAAGGGGGAGGGTCAAGGACAGTCTCAAATCGGCTGACTTTCCCAGTATGGGGCCTCAACAGACCCACAAATATTTATTTTATAAGAAGTCACCTGTGTTTTGGTCCCTGGAGGCCCTGTCAGGCTTTGTGATCCAACTCTATACTTATGAGAAACTGAAGAGGCTAGCCCCCAGGACACCGGGTCGGGTGGGGAGTGGGGGTGGGGGAAACTGCTTAGTGCACCCGAGTCCCACGACTGGGGATAAGCTGGGGGATGGAAGCTGGGTAGGGGCAGGGATAATTTCCTACATAATGCAAATGAGGAAGTTAAAGCCCAGAGAGGCCCCATAATTTGCCTAAAGTCACACAGCAATCAAGGTTCCAGTCTGGCTAAGACCTGGAGATTGCAGATCCCCCACCTTCCCAATCCCTGAACACTTGCACATCCTCGCCTTACTCCTCGGCCCCGCAGCTCGCCCCGAACTAAGGACTCAAAATGGGGGCGGGGGAGGAGACCACAGAGGGTAGCGCGGGCGTTGAGCCCCGAGGCAGCCCAGCGCTGGGCTCGGTCCCTCCGCCCTCTCGTTACCATGGAGACAGCCCCTCCCGGCAATCGCGGTCAAAGGCAGGATTTCCGTCGGGGCGGCCAGCAATTCCCGGATCCCGAGGAACGTGGACCGAGATCGCCGCTGCGGGCGGGGAGGGGGCACCCAGAGAGGCCCATCCCTGCCGAGGGCGGGGACTTCCCCAGGAAACCAGGACCCACGCCTCCTGAGCGTTGCAGGACTCCCCTCGCCAGCCGGAACCCGCCCACCTGTGCGAGGCTGGAGCGTCTAGGGGGGCGCTTGTGACAGCCTCCCCTCCCCTCCCGGTCGCTGGCCTCACCCCACCTCCGACTTCTGCCGATTCCGGATAGAGGGACTTCCTGGACCCTCGGGATTGCGACCCACATTCCGCGTCCTCCAGAAACGGTTTTCCTTGACTCCTTTCTGGCAGACCCCCTCCCCACCCACCTAAAAGTCGTTCCTCTCTTCCAGAGCCTTCAGCTTCTCCCCAGATTCTCACTTTCAAGGTCCCTTTTAGTTTCTCAACCCAGACCCTTTTGGGGATCCCCTCAGTTTCCCTCTTCCGACTCAGCCCCTTCCCAGCTTCGTCTCTGCAGGTTCCCACCAGATCCTTTTAGTCTACTTTCCCCGCCTTCCCTCAGCCCTCTCCCCAAATTGTATCAGTTTTTCACTTTCCAGGGTTCCTCCGTTTTCCTTCTTATGTCCTTTTCGGGATGAGGACCCTTTGGCCTTCAACTCCCTCAGCTCTCCTCCCCAAGTTTAGGGGTTCCTCTCCGCACCCCACGTCCCCCTTTCTTCCCAGCCACGAAGGGACTGGGGGCGGGGCACCGCCGGCCCTTCCAGCTCCCCCGACGGCTCCTACCTGGTCCCAGGCGAGACCGCTTCTGACTGACCCCGGGGCTAGCCGGCCGGGGCTCCCAGCAGCCACGAGTGCCGACAGGGGTGGGGGCGAGCAAACGGGGGTGCTGCCCGCCTCTGACCGCGGCCCCCTCTGGTTAGGGAGGAGGAAGCCGCCTCGGACTTCTCGGACTTCTCTTATTGCAGCCGCGGCAGCGCGCGCGGTGGCGGTGGCGACGGGGAGAATTTGCAGTCACGCCCCAGCCCCAAGCCAGCTGCCCGGCGGCAGCGGGGAGGGGCCCTCACATCCCAGGCCCTCCCGCCCCCGCTTCCCACCTCCCCTGAGTTACCGCTGCTCAGCTTTCCCAGGCCTCCCCCGGACCCCCGACCCCACCCCGGCTCCTCTCCCCAGACCTGAACCCTTAGCACAGACTTCCCAGAGACCCCCTTCAAAGGGGCAGGTTCCTCACACCCAGAAGCACCTGCTCATTTAGAATTATTGCATTTGAGGTTAGGAGGGGGCATTTCTCCACCACTGCTCTGCTCTCTGGCCTTTGCAACTGAGAAAACTCGAGGACCACACCAGGACAGGCCTTAACCCAAGTTCTCACAGCCAGTTGACCCAAGGCTGCTGTTATTAGAGCCACTTGGTCTTCAGTCAGCATGCTCTGCCATCCTTGGAGACTGGGCACTGGAGAGGTTCTAGGACAGCAAGGAGCAGCAGAAGACCCTTCTTTGCTTTTCAAAGGAATCAGTCATCCCGCTACACTGAGCAAACAAGAAGGTGTCAGCCTCCCTCGACCCCCCAACTTTTAGAAAAACTAAGTATAGCAATTTCTATCACAATAGTTCTAGCCTTTCCAACTAGTAGGGTTCGATGCCCCTCCCCTCAACCTGGGGTTCAGCCTTCAACCAGGACCACAACAATCTCTCTTGTCAGAAGAGGATGAGATGTGTGTGGGAGGGCTGTTTGGTGCAGGATGTGTGTTGGGATATGGTGGGGAGGCCGGGAGGGGGCGTAAGCACAGATGTGTGAGTGTGTGGTTGTAGGCAACGAACACGATGACTGCAATTTTGGAATCAACAACAGGGACGCATTATGTAGGCATGTGTGTTTCTGTGTGTGAGCAGGGATGGCTGTGAATGCCTGTGCACATGCCTGTGTTCAGGTGTGTCTCAATATGATTGCGGGGCAGCAGAGAACAGAAGGGTACAGGTAAGAATGCCTTTCTTATTGGAGGAAGAGTGGGGAAGAAGGCACAGGGGAGGAGCTAGAGTTGCAGGGACTTGTGGAGGGTGGCTTCACCTTGGCTGGACACTATCACCTCCTGGACACCATCAAGTACTTCCTGCCTGACCATTGTCCCACCTGTTCAGTTAACAAACAGATATTTATCATTGCTGGTCAGGTGTCAGGCTTAGGGACCATAGACATGAAGGCACTGGTCCCTTCCCCTGGGGACCGTCCCCCCCGCCCCTGCCTGGCCAATCTATCAGGCTCTGTCATCCTTCAAGGTCTGGCTTCTCATCTCCAGCAGAACATTCAGCATCATTTGCTTGGTGACCACTGGTTCCTGGGGTGTGGGGTGTGGGATATGTTTTTCTCAAGGGCAAGGACTGTGTCTGGCTCTTGGCAAGGCCCCTGGAGTCCGGGCAAGGTTTGGCACAGAGAGGCAGGTTCTCTGAGTACAGGAGTGCATGAGTCAATCAAGAAGCAAAGGAACTAGCAGGCAAACAAATGAAAGTCCAGTGAAAAAATAAATGAATGTAAGAATTAAAGAACAAATGAAAATATCGAAGAATCAATGACTGACTATCCAAATGAATGGAAGAACAGAACTGTTGCTTTTAAAATACAGATCAGACCACATAAGTTCCTTGCTTAAAACACTAATGGCAAAAAATCAAACAAACTAAAAAACCCAACTCAAATGGCTTACTTCCCATTCTGCTTAGAATAAAAAAAATACAATTCAATAATAGCGAAAAATAACTAAATCCAAACCCTTTTCGTGGCTTCGGAAGAGTCGTGGCCCCTACCCACCTCTTAAGTTCCTTTTGGGCCCTCTTCCTCTTCAGTCACACTGCAATCTTTTTCAGTTCCTAGAATACATTGACTTTTTGCCTCAAGATCTTCTTATATGCAGTTTCCTCTTCCTAGAACACTCTTTCCCTTGTTTTCACAGCACTGGCTCCTTTCTATCCTTTACCTGAAGTGCTGCCTCTTCAGAGAAGCCTTCCCTGACCACGTCATCTAAGGAGGTCCCTTTATTCTTGCCCTTAGCACCGAGTTTGTCTCCTTCATGGCAGTTGTCAGAATCTAGAACAGAGTAGTTCTCAGTTCATTGTTGGTTGACTTGACTCTCTCTTGACCAGATCTGGGCTCTGGCCTCAAGAGATACCTGGCTTCACCCAGGACAGAGATAAGCCGATTCTATGACTCTCATTCATCCATTCAGAATATCCTGGTCATGAGGAATACGGACTCTCTGGGCCCAGACTGCCTGGTCTGTAGATCAGCTCTGCCTCTTTCTAGCTCCATGACTTTGGACAGATTATTTTAGCTTTCTGTGCTTCTGTTTCTTCATCTGTAAAATGGGGGGGTCTACCTTCTAGGAGTCTTGGGAGAAATCAGCGTGCTCGTACCTAGCAAGTGACTTGTGCATATGTACTAGTGACCTGTACATAGTAAGCGCTGTATAAAGTGTTTGCTATCCTTCTTTCATTCAGCCAATCAAACTCAACTTTCCCTGTCACTAGCCCGTGCCAGGCTGGGTGGTAGAGGCTCGAACAGGAGGCAGGTCCAGTCCTTGCCCTCCGTGTGGCACTTGCTCCCCACGATGGGCGCAGGACACAGAGGCCATAGGAGGGGCCTGTTGAACACCCTCTCTCACTGTCATTAGTGGTTGTAGTTCCCATGCTTGCATGTTCCTTTAAATAAATTCTGAAAACTGATATCAAAACTAAAAACCAAGGGCCAGCAAGTAGCTGAGCACTCCTATCCATTTCCCATCCAGCCATCACTCTTGCTCTCGCTTCTGTTTTCAACCATATTGGATTCTGTGGTCAGTTGTGGTGGTGCCCCTTTGCCACGCCCCTCACCCCCCAGGGTGCTTGCCTGGAAAGCCCCAGACCTGCAGCAATCAAACTATCTACCTTTTCTGGGTGTGGAGGAGAAAAACACCTGCCAGACAGACAGGGTGACAGCTCCCAGATTCCAAGAACACTAACGAGGCCCAGCGGGCTTCCCGGGTGGTGCTCATGGTAAAGAACCTGCGGGCCCATGCCAGTGACATAAGAGATGTGGGTTCAGTCCTTGAGTCAGGAAGATCTCCTGGAGGAGGGCATAGCAACCCACTCCAGTATTCTTGCCTGGAGAATTCAGAGGAATTCTGAATTCTGGACAGAAGAGCCTGGCGGGCTACAGTCCGCAGGGTTGCATAGAGTCAGACATGACTGAAGTGACTTAGCATGCAACCAAGCCCAGCAATCCTCCGGCACATTTCTTAGTAAGCTGGCCTTGTACATCCACCCAGAGGGCCAGTTCACACCGTTTCTTCTGTCCTCCCCTTCCTTCCTCCACTTGTACTCCACATCCTCACACCTTTTTAGGACTTCACACCTTCTGTGACCTCCTCTCTTGCACCCTGTCTCTCCCTCTCCAAAGAATTAACCTCTCAGCATACAAACAGAAGTTCCCACCCAAAAAAACACACAAAAACCTCCAAACTTTCCCTTGGAAAATGTAGCATTTATCCTGCCTTTCTTTGGAGAGGCTGCTGTTCATTGCTACTTGAAGGAAAGCTTTTCTTTGTAGAAAAATGTCACCTAATATACTGTGAAGAAAGCTGAGCACCGAAGAATTGATGCTTTTGAACTGTGGTGTTGGAGAAGACTCTTGAGAGTCCCTTGGACTGCAAGGAGATCCAACCAGTCCATTCTAAAGGAGATCAGCCCTGGGTGTTCTTTGGAAGGAATGATGCTAAAGCTGAAACTCCAGTAGTACTTTGGCCACCTCATGCGAAGAGTTGCCTCATTGGAAAAGACTCTGATGCTGGGAGGGATTGGGGACAGGAGGAAAAGGGGACGACAGAGGATGAGATGGCTGGATGGCATCACCGACTCGATGGACGTGAGTCTGAGTGAACTCCAGGAGTTGGTGATGGACAGCGAGGCCTGGCGTGCTGCGATTCATGGGGTCTCAAAGAGTCGGACACGACTGAGCGACTGAACTGAACTGAAGTGAATATACTAGAAGGAATGTGAGAACTAGAAAAACTCCATCTTGTAGCCTCAACTGATAATCGATTTAGGCAAAAACTCTCAGTGATGTTGCATTAGTCACCTCGGTCTGCCATACCAAAGCCATAGATTGTGTGGCTCCAACAACAAGCATTTATTTATCACAGTTCTGGAAGCTAGCAGTTCCAGATCAACGTGGGTTTCTGGTAAGAACTCTCTTCCTGGCTTGCAGATGGCCAGCGTCTCTACGTGTCCTCACCTGGCAGAGAGAGAAGGCACTCTCCACTGTCTCTTCTTATAAGGATACGCTTTGGATTAGAGCCCCACCCTTATGGCTTTGGTTATATGAATGCATGCTCAGTGTCTGACTCTTTTCGACCCACCAGGCTCCTCTGTCCATGGGATTCTCCAGGTAAGAATACTAGAGTGGGTTGCCATTTCCTCCTCCAAGGGATCTTCCCAACCCAGGGGTCGAACCCAGGTCTCCTGTGTCTCTTACATTGGCAAGTGGATTCTTTACCACTGTGCCACCTGGGAAGCCCCTTATGGCTTATTTAAGCTTAATTATTTCCATAAGGGCCCTGTCTTCAAAGATAGTTACATTGGGGTTCTGGCTTTGACTTATGAATTTAAACGGAGGCCATAGTTCAGTGCATCGAAGGTACCAAAAACACCAGGTAAAGGGATTTCTTTTGAATTTTTACAAAATTATTATTTTTTTTGGCTGTGCTGGGTCTTCATAGCTGCATGTGGGCTTTCTCCAGTTGGAGAGAGTAAGGTCTACTCTGGTTGGAGGTGTTCGGCCATCTGGTTGTGGTGGCTTCTCTTGTCTTGGAGCATGGGCTCTAAGGTATGTGGGCTTCAGTAGTTGTGGTACACGGGGCTTAGTTGCTCTGCAGCGTGTGGGACAGGGATTGAACCCATGTCCCCTGCATTACCAGGCAGATTCCTAACCACTTGACCACCGTGGAAGTCCCTAAGTGAAAGGTTGTAAAGAACGCAGTGTTCACATGGTGCAGAAGGAGTCCTGCACAGCTGACCGGGCTTTTGCAAAGAGGCTCTCTCTTTTCAATGGAGAGATTTAGTGGACATCCCGTAACTCACCCATAACTCGTGTAAGTTGGCCCTTGTGCCTCCTCCTTCAATAACTGTTAGACAATCACCATCATTATGAAGAATTCTTGTTACAGATGCTTAACCTAAATCCAATCAGGGCTTAGCAAACCATGGGTCAAAGATGGTCTCTGCCTGTTTTTGTGCAGCCCATGAACTGTGAATGGTTTTTACATTAAAAATATTTATTTTTTTGGTTGTGCTGGGTCTTCATTGCTACATCCAGCTTTTTTCTAGTTGCAGCGAGCAGGGGCTCCTCTTTGTTGCTGTGCTCTGGCTTCTCACTGCAGCGATGTCCCTTGTTGAGGAGCACAGGCTCTTAGGCATGGGGGCTTCAGTAGTTGTGGTACGTGGGCTTAGTTGCCCTGCAGCTTGTGGGATCTTCCCAGACCAGGGATCGAACCGGTGTCCCCTGCATTGCAAGCAGATTCTTAACCACTGGACTACCAGGGAAGTCCCAATTTTTACATTTTTAAATGGTTCCCCCCAAATCAAAGAATAATATTGCGTGATATACGAAAACTACATTAAATCTCAGTTTCAACATCCTTAAATAAAGTTGCACTGAAACGTAGCCATGCTCCATTTGTGTGCTGTGTACATGCTACAATGGCGGTGCTGAATGCTTGCAACAGAGACTGTATGCGCTGCTACTGCTGCTGCTGCTAAGTCGCTTCAGTCGTGTCCGACTTTGTGCGACCCCAGAGACAGCAGCCCACCAGGCTCCGCCATCCCTGGGATTCTCCAGGCAAGAACACTGGAGTGGGTTGCCATTTCCTTTTCCAATGCATGAAAGTGAAAAGTGAAAGTGAAGTCGCTCAGTCGTGTCTGACTCTTAGTGACCCCATGGACTGCAGCCTACCAGGCTCCTCCGTCCATGGGATTTTCCAAGCAAGAGTACTGGAGTGGGGTGCCATTGCCTTCTCTGGTATGTGCTGCAAAGCCCCAAATATTTACTTTCTGCTCCTTTCCAGAAAATGTTTGCCAATCTGTGCTCTCCACCTAACTTCCACTTACAAGTGATACCGGATTTAGAGGAAGAGGATAAACAACACTAGAGGGAACCTTCACACTCAGCTATAATGTGGAATATTCTGGAAGACCACTGACCTGGTCATTTTAAAAACTTGTCTTTTTTTTTTTTTTAAAGGCAAGATGGGGGTCACTGTGTTATATGAAAAGAGACCAAAGAGAAAACATCATTGCCAAATGTAGCATATAAAACTTGGCTAGAGAGTTCTTGGGAAAAACACAGCTATCATGGTGTGTATTGGTCAACGTGTTTTCCTCTCTCCTTCCTAGGCTTTTGGCTCCACTAGGGCAGGGGTTTTGTCCCTAGATCTTCGCAGCATATCAATAGTTCCCAGCACATCAATAGATAGACACTGGTTGAAAATAAGAATGAAAGGAATGTCCCTGGTGGTGCGATGGATAGGAATCTGCCTGCTAATGCAGGAGACACAGCTTTGATCCCTGGTCTGGGAAGATCCCACATGCCTCGGAGTACTACGCCCCTGTGCCATAACTATTGAACTCAAGGTCTAGAGCCCATGGACCATAACTACTGCTGAGCTAGTGGCTGCAACTGTTGAAGCCCACGTGCCCTAAAGCCCATACTCTGCAACAAGAGAAGCCACTGCAGTGGGAAAGCCTGCACACTGCGACGAAGAGTAGACCCCACTTACTGCGTCTAGGCAAAGCAACAAAGACCCAGCGCAGCCACAAATAAAAATAAGTTGAATAAAGGAAGGAATGAACCTTGCTTGAGGGAGAAAGATGACTCCTTAGAGGAGGGAGTGTCTGGTGGGTCCTCAAGCAGAAGTAGGAGATGGCTCACTGCCGAGAACTTTGATAGAGCCGCTCCCTTACCCCAGTGGCTCTGGGCCGATGCTCCTGGAGACCCGGACAACAGAATTCTGACCAGCAGTGCAGCCTCGGGCGGCCAAGTTTCAGTTCAGGAGCAGGAAGAACCACGTTCTCAGAATAGCTCAGCAGCAGAATGGTTGGTCTCAGGAGGCACCTGGGTGAGCCACAGAGGGCGTCCTCGTGGACTGTCCTCATGTATGGGTAGGGGATGGACCCCCTGGTGATGCACACGAGACCGATTGCCAACCGTTGGCCCAGAGGTCCCCCTGACCGGCAGCCTGTCTCTCCTCTTTTCTTGCCCAGGCTCAGTCTTATACGCAGGCAGTATTTTTTTCCCCTTCTCTGGCCATTGAGCACTTCTGGTCTGTACTGTGCTAAGTCGCTTCAGTCCTATCCAACTCTTTGCAACCCTATGGACTGTAGCCAGGTTCCTCTGTCCATGGGATTTCCCAGGCAAGAATCCTCGAGTGGGTTGCCAAGCCTGCCAGGCTCTTCTCTTCATGGGATTCTCCAGGCAAGAATACTGGAGTGGGTTGCCATCCCTCCTCCAGGGGATCTTCCCGACCCAGGGATCGAACCCATATCTCTTATGTCTCCTGCATTGGCAGGCAGCTTCTTTACCACTAGCACCACCTGGGAAGGAGGGCTATTGGCATGCTCTGTCTTTTACAGTGGAGAAGGAAATGGCAACCCACTCCAGTACACAGCAAGTTTTCACCTGGGTAAGAGGCAGGGCCCCTCATGGGCTGTGTGACCTTGAACAAGTGTCTACCCACCTCTGGGCCTCTGTTTCCTGATCTGTACAAGGACAGGGTGGGACAAGATGCCCTATGAGGGCTATTCAACCTCCAGATGTCTGGCTTGGAGTCTAGTCTTCTTGTCTTGTATGGACCAGGGACTCTCAGAGGACAGAAGTGGTCCTGGCTCCAGGAATAGACCTGGTTCGTGGAGGGCAGCGGGGTGTGGTGCTGCTCTGACCTCTTCTTTGTCAAAGGCAGGATGGACCAAAGTTTAGGCCCCATAAATTACTATATTATCTTAGACCATGACTTAACAACTCTAAGCTTTAGTTCTACATCAGTAAAACCAGAACTCCTCATCTTCCAGGATGAGGAGTAAAGGATATGATGCCTTTGAAAGTACCTTGTACATAGCAGGTGTACAACAGGCTGTTAGGAGCCGGAGAGGGATGTCTGAATTGGAGTTTTGGAATCTCTCCTCTATCACTCTATACTTTACCTTCTTCATGCTCATAGACTGGTTGGTGCAGGGAGAAATAATAAATATATTATGTCTATGTCTGATGCAGATCTGGTACATAGTAGGCACTCAATAAATATTTATTAAATGAAAGATTCATTCTCTAACTACTAGTTCACTTGAGCCTTGAAGCAAACTGGTACAGGGCAAGATAAGGGTTATTATCTGGAGACTCTCCTGGTGGTCCAGTGGTTAAGACTGTGCTTGCAATGCAGGGGGCCCGAGTTCGATCCCTGGCCATGGGACTAGATCCCACATGCTCTAAGACCCATCACAACCAAATAAATAAATAAATATTAAAAAAAATAAAAAAGAATCTACCTTTCAGTGCAGAGGACGCGGTTTAATTCCTGGCCAGGGAACTAGGATTCCATATGCCATGGAGCTACTGAGCCCTAGTGCCACAAGTAAGACCCAATGCAGCCAAATAACTAAATATTTTTTTTAAAAGGGATTATTACCTGTTCCAAAGGCTAAGCCACTGAAGCTCAAAGAAGGTAAGTGATTTACCTAAAGTAACACAACAGAGCTGGGCTTGGAACCTAGTTCCTTCCATTTGCTAACCCATAATTAATAGCGCCTTCCATGGGGCCACCTTGTGGTCAGGGACTTGCTAGATTCTGGCTACATTCACATAAGGGTGACCCAGTGGGTGACACTTACATAAGCACAGAAAAGGGCCAGTGGCCCCCCAAACCTTCCTCATGGGCCCCGTTCTGCTCCCTGGTGGGGGGCCACAGTGGGTCACTGTGTTTTTTGAACAGAGGCAACTTGGTCTTGGCCTATCTGCCTTATTATCTTAGACCTATGGAGCCACAGGACAGGTGTCTCAGAGCAGCACGAGGGGGAAACCGGCCAGGTGCTAGGGCTGAACCTGTAGGATTACCCTGGGTGGCTGACCCAGGCAGGGAGCTCCTGACCAGTCAACCAGGCAGGTCAGCAGTGTGCTGTCCCCCAGACCCTGGGTGCCCCTAACCCTTGGGGACTACAATCATGTTTGGTCAGTGGGGCTCTTAACTTGGGCAGAGCCGGGGGAAGATTTCTAGAAGGAGAGTCTGTTTGGCTGGAGGACTGTGAGGAAGCTGGTGGGAGCCTCCTCCCAGAAGGGATACTGACACTGTGCACTACGCGGACGTCCAGGAGCCATATGAGGCCCAGGAGGGCATCGGAACCAGCAGACTGAGTGCCAGAGCAAGAACTACCTTGCAGTGTGTCCTAGGCAGGCCTGGGAGTCCATCTCTGGGGCCAGGCAGAACATTCCAGAGGTTTTGGGCTATAGAGTGGGCTTGGAGTGTTACTGAAGGGGCTGGAAGATCTTCACGGGGGATGGAGATTATAATGAGAGTTAGGACTAAAGTACTCTAGTGGGGTGAGGAGTATTAAGGACATTGGCATATTGCAGATAGAAAACAAGAGTGCTGAACTTGGAGCACACATTTAAAGTTGAGCTGCAGTTTAAAAGTGGAGTGCAGTTTCAAAGCAAGGGCCGGAGTACTCCAGAGACGACTGGAATATTGTCTGATGCGGAGCGGGTGAGCTACAGGACTTCACCAAGGGCTGGGTTATTTCAGAAGATGCTAGATCAGGGGTCCCCAACCTCTAGGATCTAATGCCTGATGATCTGAGGGTCGAGCTGATGTCATAGAGATAATATGAAATAATTACAGAAATAATCATAGAAATAAAGTGCATAGTAAGTGTAATGTGCTTGAATCACTCTGAAACCATCCTCCCACCCCTGGTCTGTGGAAAAATCGTCTTCCGTGAAACCAGTTCCTGGTGCCAAAAAGGTCGGGGACCTCTGTGCTAGAGTATTATGGGGAGTGAGGAGGATCTACAGTATTTCAGAGAGAAGCTGGAATGTTAGAGAGTCTTCTGGGGGAGGCTGGATTATTTCAGAGGGATCAGGAGTTCTTCAGAGGCAGCTGAAGTCTTTTCATGGGGTGGACTGGGATATTTCAGAGGTGAGTGAGAATAGTGGTGGAGATGGTGTATGGCCTTGAAGGTTGCCAGAGAACTCCTTCAGCCCTGAGTCTGCAGTCCAACGATTCTGGAGTCCCTGGAAGTCCAGTCTCATGCTCTCTCCTGCCCCTCAGGGCTGGTTATCGAACTCCAGTTCAGCCACACGCAGTCCCTCAGTATGGCCTCCAAGGTGATGCTGGTGACCAGGGCCTTGGGGTCCAATATCCAATTTGCCTCCATGTCGGTGGCACCAAGAAGAAGCCCGTCCTTATGTAGCATCCCACTGGCACCCTGGAGCTTCCAGATAAGGGTCAGGTTAACTTGGCCATCCCTCTGCCTCTGGGCAGGACTCCTTTCCTTTCCTCAGCAACCCTTTCTCAAGTATGGGACTCCTGGTTGAAGTGGGGAGCGTTGCTGAGTACAGACTCTTGCTTCCAAGGGTGTGTCTGCAGTCTACCTGCAGCCCCTCCTGTTTTATGGGGGGCTTGTTTATTTCCTGAGTATAGGAGCCCTCCTGGGGTGGGGGAGGTTACTCTGCCCCAGTGCTCCCTGGTATTTCCTGCAGCCTGTGAGACCCGAGGCCCTTGGGGGCCAGGGTGCTAAGTGAGGCGGTGACAATGGGCGGTGGGCGGAAGAGAGTGGGCCAGTACGGGTGGCTCAGGCCCTCGGGGTACAATTCCTGTTTGCTCCACCATGCGTAGCTTTAGCAACCTACTGGGCTGTCACTTGACAAGTACCAGCTGGACCGTGCCAACAGACGTCCACACAACACACTCACCTCCCAACAGGTTGTGGCCCCAGCAGGTCACTCAACATAGAGCAGAGGGTCAGACACTTCCCCCGCACCCACCCCCTGCTAGAGTGCCAATGCTTCTATCTCCTGTGTGCACACCGCAGCCACACACACGCTGTGCAACAAGGTGGCACAATGCTCTGGTTTCCGTGTCAGGCCTGGAGCTGGGCTCTCCCCTTTTGGTTTGGGCTGTGTGTACATCAGACTGGAGACCATCCCCAGATGGCCGCAGGCTGAGGCTCCCTGGGAATGGAGAGACCCTTGGAGTGGGTATGCCCCCAGAAGTCCTCCGATCTTCATCAGTATGGGAGGAGGGAACACCAACAATGTCTCAATTCAGCCAGGTTAGCCCACAGGCCTGAAATCCCTACCAGACAAGGGGAAGAAGGGAGGGAGAGGGCAAAGAAGGAAGGGGGCGGGGATCCTCTTTTATTGAGCACCTACTGTGTGCCAGGCCCTGTTCTAAACATTCTACCTGCATTATCTCCCTACAAAGTAGAGTCATTCTTCCAGTTAATAAGGTTAGAGGCCAGAGAGCTCCAGAGACTTATCCACGGTCATACAACTAGTGAATGAATGGACAAGCTGGAGTCTGACCCAGGGTCTGCTTGAACTGATTCACACTGCCTTCTCTCCATAACCCTGACACTGGCCTCTAGACAAATCCTGACTTCTCGATTTACTGACCAAGTGACCTTGAACAAGCTGCTTAAACTCCTTAAACCTCCTCATCTGTAAAATGGGTATATTAATAAAATCTGCTTTGTGATGAAGTGAAACGATGCATGTGAGGTGCCTGTTGGGTTACTGTGCACAGTAAATGTACAGAAAGGTCAATCTCATTGTCCCTATTTTACAGATGGGGAAACTGAGGCCCAGGGAGGCTGAATTATTTGTCCAAGAATATAGAGACTTGGTGACTATTGTCCCTCGGTATCTGCTGGGGATTGGTTCCAGAACCAATGAGAAAACTGGAGCACAGAGAGGCTGGCTAAATAACTTGCCCAAGATGACACAGCTTCTAAGTAGCTATATTACCACTACAGCTTCAAGGGTTGCTAGAAGAAATTATCAAAAACGGGGTAGCTTAAAACAATAGAAATCTATTCTCTCACAATTCTGGAGGCTAAAAGTCTAAAACTGAGGGGTCAGCAAGGTTCAGTCCTTCTTGGAGGCTCTGGGGAGAATTTGTTCCAAGCCTCTCATCTCCTTGTTTCAGGTGGTTGCCAGCAATTCTCGGAATTCTTTGGCTTGTAGATGCATCACTCCAGTCTCTGCCTCTGTCTTCATATGTGTGTTGCCTGTCTCTGTGTCCAAATTTTCTTCTTCTTATAAGAATACCATTCATACTGAATGTAGGAATGACCTTGTTTTACCTTGATTACATCTGCAAACAAGACCTTATTTCCAAATAAGGTCACATTCATTTCCAGGTTCCAGACGGACATCAATTTTGGTGGGACACTACTGAACCCAGCCTGGCACCCAAAAGTACATTTGCACTCAGGCAGTCTGGCTTCTGAGCCTGTGCTGTTAATCACTGGTTATACTGCCTCTCAGTAAGATTATGACTACACAGTCGGCATTTGAACAACATGGGTTTGAGATGTGTAAGTCCACTTATTCATAGATTTTTTTCCCCAATAAATATGGTACCTGGACAAACTCCAGCTGTAGAATGGGTATATTAAGATCTGTAGGAGACTTCAAGGGATTTCATTTTATAGATCTTTAAATTAATTGTGTGGGGGAAAGTTTGTGTTTGATTAGAGATCCCAGTATCTGGAATCAAAAGAACTGAAGTTTGAATCCTGATTCTATCTGAACTGTTCCCACTTCCTGCTTTTTTTTTTTTCTTTCAAATATTTATTTTTTATTTATTTGGCAGTATAGAGTCTTAGTTGTGGCACGTGGGATCTAGTTCCCTGACCAGGGATCGAACCTAGCACCCCTGTATTGGGAGCACAGAGTCTTCGCCACTGGACCACTAGGGAGTTCCCCACTTCCTGCTTTTGTGTGAGTCATTATCAATTCCTTCGTTTTTGAGGCAGACATAGCAGTACACAGATTTTTGACCGTGCAGGGCTTCAGAGCTCGTAACCCTGAATTGTTAGAGGGTCAGCTGTATATATAATTCTCCCTCTTTTTCCTACAAAAGGTGGAATATCATATATGCTGCTCTGCACCTTGCTTTTTTAAATTAACATATACTTTAAAAAATTTATTTGTTTATTTTTAAAATTTATTTGTTATTTGACTATGTTGGGTCTTAGTTGTGACATGCAGGATCTAGTTCCCTGACCAGCCTTGGGAGCATGGAGTCTTAGCCATTGACCACCAGGGAAGTATCTGTACCTTGCTTTTAAAACTTACTATCCCTTACAGATATCCTTTCCCTGTCAGGATGCATGGATCTCCCTTATTCTCTTTCATAGTTAAAGAGTATCTCATTTTATGAATGGATTGTACTCTGCCTAACCCAGCACTTACTAACAGACAGTTGAGTTGTTTCCAGTCTATTGCTATTGCAAACAGCGCTGCCGAGAATAATCGTGTCCATACATCATTTCTCACTTCTGCAAGTATATCCGAAGGATAAATTCCCAGAAGTAGAATATCTGGATGCATTTGTAATTTTGATAGATTTTGCCAAAATGCCCTTTTGGGGACTTGTACCAATTTATATTTGCAGGTGTGAGAGTATGGTTTCCTTACAGAAAGGCCCACAGAGTATATTATTAAACTTTTGGATTTTTCACCAGACGGATAAGACATGGTATCCCACCATGTTTTTCCTGATTTTCGTTATTTTCAACTGTGTTTGATCTTCTTTCCATATGTTTAAAAGCCATTTGTATTTACTTTTCTGCAAACTGTCAATTCATATCTTTGCCTATTTCTACTAGATTGTTGATCCTTTTAGTGGCCTTCCAGGAATTCTTTATAAATTAGAGAGATGATCCTTTGTCTGTGATCTGAGATGTGAATCTTTTCCTCTATTTTGTCATTCATCTTATGACTTGATTTATGCAATTTTTTTATTTATATGATTTTTTTTCCATGCAAAAGTTTTTTATTTTTATATAGTTGACTTTGTCAATCTTTTCTAATGACATTTTGGTTTTTGAGTCGTCAGTTAGACTTTTCCCACTATGAGATTACAGATTCTCTCCTGTTTTCCTTTAGTGCTTTTATTTTAATTTTTTAACATTTCAAACTTTGACCCCTTTGGAGCTTATCCTAATGCTGTAATGTGAGGTAGAGATCTCATTTTCCCTCCATTGGTTACCTAGCTGTCCCAACGCTATTTATTAGAGAGTCCATTCTTCACTTTGAGATGCCGCTTTCATCAAGTACTAAATTCTTCTCTACAGTTGGGTCTACTTCTGGACATTCTAGTCCAGCCCATTCCTTTGTCTCTTCCTGCACCAAAAGCAAGTTCTTTTAATGACTGAGGATTTAAACATTATTATCTATAGTAGTATAGTGAGTGTTGCCTTTCTTTTTTTATAGTTTCCTGATACTCTTTCCTCTCCCTCCCCCATTTTTTTTTTTTCCTGAGGGGTGAGAAACTGTAGGAGATTTCATGGGACTTACACTCTTGTAAGTAGGGGAACACACAATAAGCAAATAATTATCTGTCGCTTGATAATGCCAAGAAAACATCAATAAAGCAGATAAAAGGACAGAAGGCAAGTAGGAAGTAGTATTCAGTATTTCAAGGAAGCCCTTGAATGAGTTGGAGACACCTGAGTGAAGGGAGGAGGTCACCTGGATGTCTGGGGAAGACATTCCAGCGGCACCAAGGGCGAATGCAAAGGCTTGAGGCAGGAGCATGCCTGGCATGTTGAAAAACAGCAAGGCAGCCCGTGCAGCTGGAATGGAGCTCTCAGAGGGGAGAGTGGGAGGCGATGAGGTAGCTCAGGCAGGCCGTCCAGGTCACAGCAAGGACGCTGGCTTTTCTTCTGGGCTGGGGAGCCTTGGGAGGGGGTTGAGCGGAAGAGTGACATGTTCTGACCTCCCTTTTATCAGGATGGCTCAAGCTGCCGAGTAGAGAGCAGACTGCACCGCTGAGGGCAGAACCGGGGAGGGCAATAGCGCTGGGGATGGGTGATGAATTATAACTCGGTTTCCTTGTCAGTCTCCTCCTTTGCAAGCATTGGCAATGAGCTTCTTCAGTGACGGATGCACAGAGTAGGCACGGATAAACAATTGGGGGGGTGGGGAGAAGGGAGAGAGGATAACAGGAGGCGGCAGGAGAGGCAGGGTTCCCCTGGGGAACGGCTCTGCAAAGGCCACAGAACCGAGAGTGAGTCGAAGTTATGAGAGAGCCGGTTCCTCAGCAGAGATGGAGGCCAAGAGGGGCTGAAGCTGGGGAAGCTATGCACCCCCCCCCTCACCTGCTGCCTGCCCCACCCAGGGTCTGTGACTTCCATCAAGGACCAGGTTATATGCAGTTTATGCTGGCGTTTTGCCATCACAGGGACCCTGAAGAGGAGGCCATGCTCTCTGAGAGGGTACAAGGGTGTTTTAATTATTGAGGATTTAAACATTATTATCTATAGTAGTAGGAGACCTGGGAGAGAGAAGAGCAGTTTTCCTGAAGACCGGCACACAGAGACCCCGGGGAGGGATAATATTCCCCCTTTACAAATGATAAACAGAGGCTCCAAGAAAGGAAACCACTGAAGGTCATGCAGGAAATAACTGGCCCAGTCTAGTTTCAGGGACTTGATGGTTACCAGAATGCTCCTTGGCCACTGCCTAATTTTAGCCTAGGTCCCTCCGTGGTTTTGGGGAGTGACCAAGTACAGAAGGAAGGGGCGACTCCTGGCATACAGTCAGCTCTTAGCTGGCTGCCGAGGCCCCAGTGTGGGTGGGATCCAGCTGGATCCAGGAGCCGCGGACCCTCAGGACCTCATGATGCTTCTGGTAGCAGGGTCAGTAGACAAGAGGCACCAAGCTGAGAGGTAGAAGAAAGAGGCTGGGCTTTCAAGTCTACCCTGGCTTGGCCACTATCTCATTTGTGCGACCTCAGATAAAGAGCATCCAACCAGAAACCCCAACCCATTTGTCTGTAAAATGGGAACAGCATCTCCCGCCTTGCAGGGCGGGCATGGAGTCTCACGGAGGCAATAGGAATCAGTGCTACTCCTCATTCAGGTCTTTGGGGTCTGAGTTTGGGGTGGGGGTTTGGGGAAGAGATGAAGCGTGTCCAGAAGAGTTGGGAGGTGGTGGTGGTGTGTAGGGCTGTGTTTCTGGGACTTTCCTCGCTGAGGTCAGAGGCCCGAAATAGTGGCGCTTCGGCGAGCGCGTAGGGGTCTGGTCACCAGCTCTCTGCCCCGCCCTCTGCGGGGCGCGGTCCAGCCGCAACGCGGGCCCCCTGCGCTGTCCCATCTCCCGGCAGAAGGGCGAGAGACTGGCCAAAGGCTCAGCGCTACGTGAACATGCCCCATGGGACCCCGATGAGCCGAGGCCGCCGCAGCTGCAGACGGCGTCGCCGAGGTCCAAGGGGACACCTCGCCGAGGTCCCTCGGCTCAGCTCCCACGGCTTCCACGCCGACGGCAGAGGCGGTGAGAGCCGCGGCCCTGGGCGCCCGCCAATCAGGAGGCAGAGGCCGACTCCGGGCACGCCCCGTGACGTCACTCATCCGGCCCTGGAAGTCCCGCCCGGTGGCCGGGCCTGGGAAAAGCCTCGAAGGGCCAGTGGGTGGGGCTTGTCAAAGGGTGAAAATAACTCCCTTGTAAATCGCGCATGTAGCTATAGCTAACCTGAGAAATATACAAGCAGGTGAATCGTTTTCTAAGTTTTAAAGTGTATTTATTCACTCAGTCACTCATCCACCCATTCATCGATTTGTGCATCCAGCTGTCCATCTTAACTGTCCGCTCAGCCAAAGCTTTGGGGCGTCTCTTGTGTGCCAGGCGCTGAGCTGGGTGCTGGTGAACGCTCAAGTCTAGTGAGCAAGTCTGACAGTAACAAATGTTTACACCCATCATGCTTTTATTACAACCGTAATCAATTCTAGCAACATACGGAACCGGCTGCCGGAATAAAGGAGTGTTGAATTTAGATTGGGGGCTCGGGTCTCTGGAGAAGTTACCTTCCAGCTGACTCCTGAAGCAATAAAAGTGTTCCAAGCAGAGGAAAGAGCTTGTGGAAAGGCATTGAACTTGGCAGGCTCTTGCAGGGTTCTGGGAAGGGAAAAGAGGCCAGTGTGGCTGGAAAAGAGTTGGGGGAGGGGAAGCGCAGTGAGGTAAGACTCTGGAGATTTGGGGGAGCAGATTATTAAAGACCTCAAGGGCCAAAATAAAGTAGAACTTTATTCTAAGTGTGATGGGCAGCTACTGGTTGGGTTTTTGGGGGGAGTGTCGCTTGATCTCCTTTGTTTTCAGATCTTCTTGGCCCTGTGTGGAAAATAAATAAGAGTGAACAGAAGGATCAAGAGTGGACACAGGGTAACCTCTTAGAAGGACTTTGTGGGTTCCCTCTAGGCCTGAGGGTAGTGACCTGGATGCTGAGAGGAGGGCCATGTGGGTGGAGACTGGTGAACAGACTCAAGAAATAATTAGAAAATAGATCTACAGGTTGCCTGGTTGCTCAGTTGAATGGGGTTGGATGGGTGAGGCAGAAGGAGATGAAAATTAAATCCCTTGGTTGGGCAGTTACTTATAGAGTTCCCTCTGGAGGCCAGGCACTGTCCTAGTGCGGCTGACTGGGTTCAAGTCCTGGCCTGTCGCTTGCCAGCTGTTTTCCTTGGGGAAGTGACTTGGCATCTCTCTACCTTCATTTCTTTTCTGTGAAATGAGGATCCTAATAATATCTAAGGAGATTGTGGTAAGGATTAAATGAGGTGGTATAAGTAAAACCTTGGATCTGGGTGTTTGGGACTAGGTTCTGAGGTTCCTTAGACTTGAATTTGGGGCTGAGTGTTTGGGTCTGCTTCTTGAAGCAACCAAGGCTCCATTCTTTAATTTTTTTTAAAAAGGATGTTCTCTTTTTAAAACTTTATTTTTAAAAAATTTATTTATTTTTGGCAGCGTAGAGTCTTTGTTGCGGCATGCAGGGTTTCTCTAATTGCGGTGAGCTGAGGCTGCTCTCTAGCTGCGGTATGTAGGTCTCTCTTTGCGGTGGCTTCTTTTGTTTCGGAACACGGGCTGTAAAATGCAGGCTCAGTGGTTGTGGCGCCGGTGCCCCAAGGGATGTGCAATCTTCCCAGACCAGGAATCAAACCAATGTCTCCTGCACTGGCAGATAGATGCTTAACCACTGAACCACCAAGGACATCCAAGTCTCCATTTCTTTACTGGCCTTTTACAGAAAATTAAAACAGGATGACATGCTAGCCCAGTGGTTCCCACACTTGTCTGTCTGCACATAAAAATCACCCAGAGATTTTCTCTTAACTTCCAAAGCCCAGGCTACACCCCAGACTAGTTAAATAACAATTTTTGTGGGTAAGACACATATCAGTATGTTTTGATCCCTCCAGGTAATTCCAGCTGTAGATAAGTTTGGGAACTGCTGTGGTAGCGAGAAAAAAGGAGGCTCCTTTAAAGTGTGGTCAAGGAGGGCTTCTCAGAGTAGGTGATGTTGGAGTGGAGACTCCAGAGTAAAGAAGGCTATCATTGGAAGGTCGGTGAGGGTAGGGGGGCCCCTTTGGTCAAATGTCTAGCCTAGATTCCTACATACCTGGAGGTGACTTTGGGCCTATTTCTTTGAGCCATCAAGACCCCATTTCTTTACTGATCTGCTACAAATGAACCTCCCCTAATCTGACCTCCGTGTGGCTTCACAGAACCTGGAAAAGGTGTGAGCTTGCCTGTCAGTCCTGTCTGTTTCATGGAAACCACAGAGGGAAAGGAAATAGAAGGTTGCTCTGGGCCTCTTCATAGGGTCTTCCTAGGGCCTTCCTCTCCCCCTGAGCCAGGAAGTCCACGCTCCCTAACCTTCTGCCCCTCCCCCAGAACCGGCTAGCTTAAAGGAAGTGGCTCTTCAGTTCTTCACAGGAAGCCACAGGCCTCCTCTGCCTCTACTCCCTCCAGCTACTGCTGACCCAAGCCCTCTCCTGGCCCAGGTCCCCTTCAAGGCTGGGTCCAGAGATGCCCTGTTCCAGGAATCATCATCTCCTGCCCAGACAAGAAGGGTCTGTGTGGAGTGCTCCTCTCATTGCCTTTAAATCCCGCATGACTCAGGTCTGGGAGCACAGGCTGTGAGCCTGGAAGTGAAACCTGGTCACAGGGTGTCCTGATTGCTGTGGTCAGGAGTTTGGAAATCCCAGCATTGCAGGATCGAGGGCCTAGAAGGAGAGGAGAGGGCAGCCCTGCAGGCATCCTCAGAGTTGACCACTCCTGTGAGCTTCAGGAGCTCCTGCCGCAGAGCCGGCGCAGAGCCTGAATCATTTTAGTCTCTAGCATCCTTGGTGGGGCTGGCCCCAGGGAGAGCTGTTGATCACAGTGGAGCTGCGGGAGGATGAGTCAGGCTGAGGCGGCTTTCAGGCTGAGACGGCACTGCCACCTGGTGGTCATACTCGTGCATAGCACAATGGGATTGTGGGAAGCCTGCCCTGAGAGGGAGAGTGGACTTTCAAGGGTCTTGGGGGCCAGGGGGCTCCTTAAAGAATAAAATAAATCTCTAGATAAAGGGATTTTTATCAAAGAGCAAGACACCTCTGACTTGAGCACTTTGGAAAGACATTCTAGGTCTAGATGAGAGTCCAGCTCTCCCCATCCTCTGTTTTATAGACTAGGATCTCGAGGTCCAGAGAGAAATGATGATGTCAGGGGACCTCAACATTGTTTTCCATCAAGTCAGCCACGCAGATGGGATCTATTTTTGGATTTGTCTTAGGGTGCGGTCCCAGAGTGAGGAACAGCCCTGCTAGTTTCTAGCCACCCTTCTTTGTGACCAAATAGGCATCTCTCAGCACCATAGTCACCGAAGTTGGCACTACAAGGTGGCTTTTGGCCGCTTCCAAAAATGAAACCTCAGAGGGCTGGGACATGACAGGCATAGGGGATTCAGAAGTCTGTGCTTCAGGCTCAGCAGTTTTAGAGCAGGAAGTGCCCAGAGACACTGATGTCCAACCTCCCCTTGTTTTAAAAATGAGGAAGCTGGGACTCAAGGAAGGCAAGTAACCTTCCTTGAGTGGGCAGGGTGAGTGCCCCATTCTGGAGCTGAACCAGGATTTGGTGCTGTGTCTTTCTGAAGACCATTGCCAAGGAGGAGTCCAAAGGTGATTAGCATCTCCTGACTTGTTGCACTAGCGAATTCTGGGTTTACATTCATCATTCTGTCTCATACTTTATAGACAAGGTGATTGTGGTCCATGAAAGTTGACAAGGGCCAGGATGGGTGAAAAGAGATGGGGGCGAGGAGGTGGTGACAGGGAAGGAGAAAGGGGGGGTCATGAATATTCTGAGGGGCTTCTAATTTGTATGCAGGGGGCTCCAAGTAGGTAGGAACTGGATCTCTTCCACTGCAGTGTCCTTAATATTTGGCACAGTGCCAGACACAGAGTGAGTGCCCAGTAAATGCTGTGGAATGAAAGTCAAGAGTTATCCTGCACTGGCCCAGAGGGATCCTGTGATAGGCAGAGGATCACCTTAAAGACGGGTCATTGCCAGTGTCACTCAGCTTGAGAACTGCTGAGGCCTCAGATCTAAAATCTGGGGCCAGAGTCGTCCACCTCTCTCTGGCCTTAAATGCTGTTCAGGACAATATGATATCTAAGGACGGTGTATGCCCCTGGGGGCAGGATGCCTACACTTAGGAAAAAAGAAGATCCAGGGCTGTGAGCGCTAGAACGTAAACCCAGGCTCCAAAGTTAGATGATATAATTCTTGGTTTTATTTGGCTGTCTCCTCTTTGCTTTATGCAAGTCCCTAGTCATAATAATGGACATTTACTGAGTGTTTAGCATTTGTCAGGCATCTGCTAAACTCTGTTCATGGTTTCATCTAATCTCATAAGAAATGGCAATCCACTCCAGTATTCTTGCCTGGAGAATCCCATGGACAGAGGAGCCTGGTGGGCTACTGTTCATGGGGTCACAAAGAGTAGACACGACTGAGCAACTAACACAGAGAGGCTATTATTGTTCTCGGTTTACAGGGAAGGGAAGTGCAGCACAGGGCAGTGAAGGAACTTGTGCAGGGCACGAAGCATGGTAAGAGAGGGCAGGCAGCTTTGAACCCAGGTCTGTGGGACTCCAGAGGGACACCCCGAACCACTCTGCTCCACTGCTTCATGGAAAACTCAGCCTCACCCATGCTAGAGAATACTGAGCAAAAGTTAGGGGCCTGTGTTTGCCTGACCACAGCATTAAAGGGGGTTGAGGCCTGCATGGCAGTGACAGCGGGTATTATCAAGGGCTCCCCAGGAAAAGAACAAGCGGTCTAGCCCCTGCCTCCCATGAAGGTTGGGTGAGGTGAAGGGACAGGTGGATGGAAGGAGACTGGCCTCAAGTTCAATTCTATGCACATATATTGAGCACCTGCTGTATGCCAGGCACTGGGGAGGCGAGATGAGAGAGATGCAGTGCCTGCTGTGAAGGGGCTGAGGGAACACACTTCCATCTCTGGGATATCAACTCTGTGGACAAACTGGGGTGCAGTTAGCACGCCTGGGGGAGTGTGATGCCTGAGACGTGGGCAGAAGTCCACCGAGGTGGGGCTCAGCTGATGCCCTGTGGTGACTCTCAGGGCAGGGCACTCAGCTCAGCTTCCGCTCCTGGAACAAACTGTGGAGATCTGTGTGTTTGAGGTGCCGGTGGGGCCTCCAGCACCTGTGCCCCCTCTTTCACAAACCCGGCTTCTCTGGGGCCCTGGGGTGAGCCAGCTGAGGCCAACAGTTTGCCACCTGCAGGGCGGCATCCGACCGGGAGACAGGAGCGAGCATGATATAGCCTCTTAGCCGCCTCTGCACGTTGGCAATCCAAGGAGAAATTCTGGGTTAGAAGTGGGGTGGGGTGGGGGAGGCCTGAGAACAGCTGGCTGGGCCCTTTAGTGACCGGCGTTTGTGGTTCACACATGGCCACTTCCCCGGGGGTGCGGATCTCTCTAGAAGGCTGGTCTGGAATCGCGGCTGGCACGCCCACTCAGGCCGGAACCAGAGCTCGAGTCTGTCTCTCTCTCCATTAGTGCCAGAACCACCCCGAGCTTTACTGAAGAGTGGTTTCCGGGGCCTCTTTGCCCTTCTCCCCTCAGCCGAGGTCCTGGCACTCTGGTTCCCTGGACAGGCCTCCCGAACCTCAGATCTTCCCAAGGGCTGGGCCTCCCCTTCCCCCTCAGAAGGCGTGTGGGCTCCAGCTGCAAACTCCCCACCCTGTCCCCAGAGCTCTCTAAAGGAAGGGAGGCCTCGCTGACCACCCCCACCCCCCAAAAGCTGCTCTTAAACCGTTTCCCCATGACAAAGGGAGACCCGTCTAGCGCTTCTTTGGAGACTAGAGATCTGGCTTCTCCATCTCTACCTGATCAGGGACGTAGCTGGAAGCTTCGCTCACTGAGAACAGATCTGCCTCCCCAGGCACCCTGTGAAATGGAGCCTGGGCGCCCAGGCTGTGACAGGGGTAGCAGGAAGGCTCTGCCAGGAAGGAGTCCCGGAGGACGAGGTATGTCTGAGGTGGGTTGTGAGCTTCAGAAGCACGTCCTAGGCCAAGAGACCAGAACACACCAAGGCTCAGAGGCAAAACCAGCTGGTTGTGCTCCAGGAGCTGTGATGGGCTCTGGGGAGGGAAATGGGGGTGGGGTGTGTGGATGAGGCAGACCAGAGCCAGATCTTGTTGGGCTTCTCATAGCAACCACGACTCACAGCAGGACTGAGTGTTTTCTGAGAGACGTTTATTCTGTGTGTGTGTGTTTTTTTTTTACCTTGGTCATTGCCAAGTGTGACAGAGGAAGCTCTGGACTGCAGCTGGAAAAGGAAGACAAGGAGGAAGGCGGGGCTTCCAGGCAGCTGCCAGCTACTTCTTCTCCTTGCTCTCTTTCTGTCTGCTTTCGACTTGCTTGTGGACAGTATAGCCCAGAAAGGCCCCGATCTTGGCCATGAGGGCACTGCCACCGCTAGCGCCTGTAATGCAAATGACAGCCTGGTCCCTTGGAGCCCAGGCACCAGGCCCGGGAATCCAAATGTCGGGAAACAGCGGGTCAAGTGTACCCTTTTTATTTCCAGCTAGAGGAACAGAGGCCCAGAGGGGACAGGACTTCTGCAAAGGGACTCCCATCGCCACCCTCCCAACTTGCCATCTCAAATCCGAGATGAAAATGACAAAAATAAGAGTGCATTCTCTTCATGTCTGCAGTGGACACACTGTACTATTAGTAACGCTAACCGCCTCCTTGGTGGAGGCCTCAGTGGGTGCTGGTGGTTTGCAAGTGAGATATGTCAAGCTTCCCCCGCCATGTGTGACAGGACAACCTGTCACAATCCTGTGACATGTGAGAGGACAGCCATCTCACAGCACAGCACTGCTGCTCGGCTTGCCCACACCCTTCCTCTCCCACCGCTGGGGGTATGGCTCAGGCTGTCGTCCCGCTGCCCCCGCCGAGAAGGGCCCTGTCTTCTTGAGCCGCTTCTTTGGGCTTTTGTCATCCAGAACTTAGGGAAGATGGAGGGGAAGGCAGAGGGGCAGTCTGTCAGGGGTGGTTTTTCTGGAGGATGTGGGAGGCCTCAGAGAGAGGGAGAGAGGGAAAAAGAAAAGACAGGGCTGGGCGGGGAGACAGAGAGAGAAGTGAAAGCATGTTTTCCAGAAGCACCATTCTGTGCTCTGTATCTGTCCCCGTAATGATGCTCAAGAAATGCAAGACCAGGCTGAGCATGAGATTGAATTGGGTCACTTCTCCCCGGTTCGTTGCCACTCTGATTTTCCGGGATGGATGAGATTCAAAAAGTGTTAAACTGAGGATGCTTATCCTGGTTAACGGGGAAACTGAGACTTGTGACTTGGCCAGAGCATCAGTGAGGGCTCTGGCTTTACAGGCTGAAAGCAAGAAGGCCTACTGACTGGGCTTGAATACTGACGGTGGTACTAACTATATGGGAGAATTTGAGTCAATTCCTTAATCCCCAGGTGGGTGCCTCAGTTTTCCCACGGTGTGTAGAGCCGAGTTAGGCTGTGGAAAGGGCTCAGGACAGTAAAGGAGGCCCCTGGCCTGGGTGTTCCCTCCTCCAGGAACCCCGCCAGGACTCACCCAGGCTCTGCAGCGTGGCCACCAGCCCCCCGGCCGGCACTCCGCCTCCGTTCGCCACGGCCGACCAGCTCATCAGTGAGGAGGCCAACGAGTTGGCGGCGATGCCGGTGCTCGCGAAGCCCAGCATGGGCAGTGCCGCGGCCATGAGTCCTGGAGGAAGAGGAGGGAGGTGGGTGAGGGACGCCGGCTGCAGGGCCCGCCCGCGTCTTCCCGCGCTCCCCACCCTGCAGACCTACCGCCTCCGACGGCCATGTAGGTCACCATGCCCCAGAAGCTCGAGTCGCTGTTTTCCTCTGAGTATCTTTTTTCGTCTGGAAGGAGAATGGACAAAGCCCAGTGGGGAGCAAGGTCCCTTATTCTGTGCCAGAAGCTCCAGACCACCCGGACAGGTAGGACCACCATCCTCCCATTTTGGAGCTCCTCAGTGAAGGATAGCGGCTTTTCCCAGGTCGCTGGGCCTGGCACAGAACTGGCTTGAATACATTTCGAGAGAATGGACCAACGGACAGAGAAGGGATTAGAACCTGGGACTCTGGCTACAGGGAGCCCCCGACCCCCACCCCGCGCTGTCCATTGGAATAGCTCCTCTCATTCAGAGGCGTGCCTGAGTCTCTAAACGAGGAATCCTGAAACTCTCCGCTTCTTTATCCTTAGGTGCCCCAAGATCCTTACCTTCCTCCTCGCAGCAGCCGCAGGTGTAGAGTAGCAGGTAGCATAGGAAGAGCGATACCGCCTTCTGCCGCATGGTGGCGCAGCTCAAGGCTTTGTCACCGTATCTGGGTTAGGGGCAGAGGAAAGAGACGGTCCCCTTATTGGAACCACGCCCGTTCGGTGGTAATTCCCTTTCGATTCGAGGATGAGTCCACAAAAAGCAGCAAGATGCTCTGAATTGAGCCCAGGACCCCCTCTAAGGAGCCGCAGGCTTTTCGTTTCCTCGCTGCACCAGCGGCGCTGATGTTTCTGCCACTCTATTGGTCGTGAGAATTACAGGAGAGAATCCCCTTCTGGTACTATGCCTGGCATGTACTTCACCAGAAGTCAGCTAGTACCCTTACTGTGGTTTTTGTACTTGGCTTTTTTCTGGATGTGTGACCTTAAGCAGGATACCTGGGACTTCTTTGAGCCTCAGTTTCTTTAACCCTAAAGTGGGGATGTTAATAGAGCCTCTTTTAGGGGGTGGCTGTGGGTTTTTGCAACTGTGCACCCCTGGATCCCTAGCATTTAGAACAGTTCCTGTCACATAGGATTTTCTAAACAATGGTTGTTGATAGATTTATTCTTCCAATGCATTGAATATGTACAGGCACCAAATACTGCCTCAGATTAACTTCATTTTTCAGAAAGCAGAAAGGGGTAAAGGAACTTGCCCAAGGTCACACCCAAATCCTGCAGCCTAGACACACACTCAAGACCGTCAGAATCCAAAACCTATGCTCTTTCCATTATACCACAAAATAGAAACACAGTTCCCTGCCCCCACCACAGTTTACCTTTAATGTGATCTTTGTCCATTCAATGCGTTTTCCTTGAAATAAAAACAAACAAGCAGAAATCCCCCAAAACTTCCCCTGGACTGAGCACTTACTCAGCACTTTATGGCACAAGGTTAATTATACCTATAACAACCTCATGAGGTAGGTGCCATTGTTCTCAACCACATGTTATAAATAAGGAAACTGAAGCTCAGAAAAGGGATACTTCCGAACCTACCCAGCTAGGAAGAAGCAGAGTCAAGATTTAAAGCCACAGATAACTGATGCCACACCCACACTTTGAACATCTGCTTCCAATCACTACATCTATCCTCAAAGATAAACTCACCATCACTTTAGAGCCTATAATAAAGGGGTTTCAGAAATCATCCAGTCCTTTGGGCAGGTGGAGTAGCTTGATCCTCATGTTTACAGAACTGAAGCCCAGAGAAATGAAGTGACAGGGTTAAGGCCATAGACCGCTGACATGGCACCTATAAGCTAAATCTCACGACTCTTTGGGTTTTGCAACCCAAGCCCCTAAAAGCCCACCAACCCATCCCTTCAGACCAGTCTTAGTCCAAGGCAGTTAGGAATGTAGCCTCCCTGAGGAATGGGCATTCTAGCTCTTATGGAATGAGGCTCCCAGGCAGGCAGCCTGGCAGAGGTTGGCAGCTTGACACCCACACCTTATAGCTTCTGGGTTTACCTTGGAGGAGAGCAGAGAAAGAATCTTCCTGCCTGGATGGAGCCTGCTGCTGGAAGGGAGCAGCAGTGAAGTAACAGTCCTCAGGCTGGTTTTTTATAGCCCTTTCAGATTGCCTCTAAGTGGCCAATCAGCATCAGAGTTTCTAGTTTCAGTTTCTCGCGCCCTGCAGCATCTTTTCTCCTCCCTTCCAGTTCTGCTCAGGGACAGCATCTCTGCTGAGCTGCTGCTGCTGCCAAGTCGCTTCAGTCGTGTCCGACTCTGTGCGACCCCATGGACTGCAGCCTACCAGGCTTCTCCGTCCATGGGATTCTCCAGGAAAGAACACTAGAGTGGGTTGCCATTTCCTTCTCCAATGCATGAAAGTGGAAAGTGAAAGTGAAGTCACTCAGTCGTGTCTGACTCTTAGCGACCCCATGGACTGCAGCCTACCAGGCTCCTCCATCCATGGGATTTTCCAGGCAACAGTACTGGAGTGGGGTGCCATTGCCTTCTCCCTTTGCTGAGCTGCCTAGTAGCTAAAAGATGTAATTCAAGCTGGAGACTTTCTGAACAGCTCAAAGTATTCAAAGCAGGTCAAACTAGACTGGGATCCACAGTCCTACTGGGCTTAGTGAAGCCAGACCACCAGTTCCTCCTAAGGCAGAAAGTCTCTCACAATTTAATTGAATTAATAATAATGCCTACCATTTATTGAAGAGCTTCCCTGGTGGCTCAGAGGTAAAGAATCCACCTGCAATGCAGGAGACTCGGGTTTGATCCCTGGGTTGGGAAGATCGCCTGGAGAAGGAAATCACAACCCACTCCAGTATTCTGGGAATACTGGGAAATCCCATGGACAGAGGAGACTGGTGGGCTACAGTCCATGGGATCACAAAGGAGTCAAGTATGACTTGCATGCGTGTGTGCTCAGTCGCTTCAGTTGTTTCCGATTCTTTGAGACCCCACGGACAGTAGTCCACCAGGTTCCTCAGTCTATGGAATTCTCCAGACAAGGATACTGGAGTGGGTTACCATGCCCTCCTCCAGGGGATCTTCTGACCCAGGGATTGAACTTGCATATCCTGCATCTGCTGGATTGCAAGCAGATTCTTTACTACTGAGTCACTGGGGAAGACCCAGACACGACTTAGTGACTAAACAAGTCATATATTGAGCACTTGCTGCACACAAGGTCCAGGAAAGATATCCGGTCTCACAACAGTCTTGAGAAGTACTGTCACTATTTATAATCGTGTTTTACAGATGAGATTAAAGCTTGTGGAAATGAAATCATTCCATTGTTCTCTCAACCTGGCTGCTTCTGGCTGATGGGTATGTAGTAACACCAGTGAAGCCCATGTTCATGAGGCCATTGTCTCAGATCCTTTGCCATAAAGTGGGTCTTCCGGCCCTAGGTATTGGATTGAGCATTCTTTCAACCTTTGGATGGTGATGATTGAAGAACTAGAATGCAACCCATATTTGGAGTAAATAATTCCAGGTTTTTTTCCAGTATATTTTTGGGCTCCAAAATCACTGCAAATGAAATTAAATCACTGCAGCCATGAAATTAAAAGACGCTTGCTCCTTGGAAGAAAAGCTATGACCAACCCAGACAGCATATTAAAAAGCAGAGACATTACTTTGCCAACAAAGGTCTGTCTAGTCAAAGCTATGGTTTTTCCAGTAGTCACGTATGGATGTGAGAGTTGGACTATAAAGAAAGCTGAGTGCGGAAGAGTTGATGCTTTTGAACTGTGGTGTTGGAGAAGACTCTTGAGAGTCCCTTGAGCTACAAGGAGATCCAACCAGTCCATCCTAAATGAAATCAGTCCTGAATATTCGTTGGAAGGACTGATGCTGCAGCTGAAACTCCAATACTTTGGCCACCTGATGTGAAGAACTGACTCATTGGAAAAGACCCTGATGTTGGGAAAGATTGAAGGTGGGAGGAGAAGGGGACGACAGAGGATGAGATGGTTGGATGGCATCACCGACTCAATAAACATGAATTTGAGTAAACTCATGAGTTGGTGATGGACAGGGAGGCCTGGTGTGCTGCAGTCCATGGGGTCACAGAGAGTCGGACACGACTGAGCGACTGAACTGAACTGAACAATTCCAGTAAGGATGAATCATTGCCTCTCCAAGCTGGAAGGGGGTTGATGTAACTGACCTGTGCCCAGGTGACTGGCTGCTCTCCCTAACCAACTTTTCTGTGCAGCTGCCTGCTGCTGCCTGGTTGGCTAGTTGTTGGCTGTTGTTAGGCCAGCCTTGATGAAAGGGAGCCCAAGTTGTCAGGTGTATTCATAGCCTCCATCCTTGCCACTGGGGCTATCCTTTTATGGGTCTTTTGCAAAACAGCAGGGTGGCTAAGTTTAGAGGATGGCTGACATCCACAGATGGGACATCTGACCCTCTGGCTGGAGAGCCTTGATGGTCTTTGGTGAGTGTTAGTGCGAGACACAGAGATCTGCATGCCTTGCACCCACTCCCATAAGTCCATCTAATATGCCCCTTATCCCCACCTGCTTATCTCTGAAATCCCACCCTTTCTCTTCTGTGCTCTTGACCAACTAGCCAAGCCATTTGCTAGTCAGTAGGAGTTAGTGTCGGAGAAGGCAATGGCAACCCACTCCAGTACTCTTGCCTGGAAAATCCTATGGATGGAGGGGCCTGGTGGGCTGAAGTCCATGGGGTCGCTAGGAGTCGGACACGACTGAGCGACTTCACTTTATTTTTTCACTTTCATGCATTGGAGAAGGAAATGGCAACCCACTCCAGTGTTCTTGCCTGGAGAATCCCAGGGACGCGGGAGCTTGGTGGGCTGCCGTCTATGGAGTCGCACAGAGTCGGACACGACTGAAGTGACTTAGCAGCAGCAGCAGCAGGAGTTAGTGTATGTCTGTGCTTCAGCCCATCGCTTCCTTCACACAAAGGGAATGACAAAGTATACTGCTTAGAATTTTGCTCCCAGGGGGGATTGACTGCTGTCCTTGGGGGCTGCCCCTACCTGGGGTTGTAATAGAGTGGTCCATTTCCAGCTGGTGCCTATTCTGTCGCTGTTGTTCAGTCACTAAGTCATGTCCAACTCTTTTTGACCCTCATGGACTGCAGCACTCCAGGCTTTCCTGTCCTTCACTATCTCCCAGAGTTTGTTCAAGTTCATGTCCATTGAGTTGGTGATGCTATCTAACCATCTCATTCTCTGTCACCCTCTTCTCCTTTGGCCTTCAATCTTTCCCAGCATCAGGGTCTTTTCCAATGAGACTGCTGTTCACGTCGGGTGGCCTAAGTACTGGAGCTTCAGCTTTAGCTTCAGTCCTTCCAGTGAATATTCAGGGTTGATTTCCTTTAGGATTAACTGGTTTGATTTCCTTGCCGTCCAGGGACTCTCAAGAGTCTTCTCCAGCACCACAATTCAAAAACCTCAATTCTTCGGCCCTTAGCCTTCTTTATGGTCCAACTCTCACATCTGTACATGACTACTGGAAAAACCATAGCTTTGACTAGGCAGACCTTTGTCAGCAAAGTGATGTCTTTGCTTTTTAATACTCTGACTAGGTTTGTCATAGCTTTCCTTCCAAGGAGCAAGCATCTTCTGCCTACGATGATCTATCTGTAAAATGTATTCTACTCTCTTCCTCCTTCATCAGTTGGTTATAGGGAATCCTCCATGAGGCCATAGGTATGAGTTAAAGAAGTGTCAGATCCATAGAGTTAGATGTCATGGGAGTCTGAGATGTCTGTTCATTTGATTTACTCATGCCTCTGGATCCTTTGAGCATAGCCCTGAATGTACCACTTCCATCATGTTGGATTGCTGCTGTGCCCAACTGATAACATCTAGCTTTAGATATATAGCCACCTGACCTCTGGTGGTCACATGCTCAGTCACTACTGGGACCCAGAGACACAGAAGAACCTTTTTGTTCAAATGGACCATGGTAATTATGGCCTTGCTCCAGAATCCTAGGGGTCCTCACTGTAGCCCTTCTATCTGAGCTTTCAGAGACTCCCCACAGAAACTATATCCACCACAGATTCCTCCAGCAACATTGTCTCTGCAGGATCATATAATCCAAAGTGGCATTGGCTGTTTTATGATCTGAACCTGCTATAAACCCCTCTCTCGGTCTGGGTGCCACTCAAAATTGGCAGCTTTCCAGGTCACCTAATAAAGGGTTGGAGAAGTACTTCTAAGGGTATATATTCTGACTCCAAAATCCAAAGAGCTCTCTACTGCTCTGGCCAAAAACTGCATTTTTCTAAGAGATGTGTGGGGTTAGATAACTGGCCCTGACATGCCTCAAAAAATACTGAACCCCTAAAAATATTCCCAGTTGTAGCAAGACCGTGAATCTTCGTGCAATTTATCTTCCACTCTCTGGCGAACATGCTGCTTTCCATTTCCTGTTCATATCCAGTGAGTGAGCGTGATGTCATCCATATAGTGGACTAATATGATGTTCTGTGGGATCTCAAGGTGATCAAAGTTCCTGAAGACTATAGATAACAGAGAGCTGGTAAGCTAACAAAGCCCTTAGGGGAGAGAGTAAAGGTGCTCATTGTAGTATCTGATGTAAAGGCAAACTAACTGCCTTTGATCATTTCTTCTCATGGGTTTTGAAATGAAAGCTTTTGCTAAATCAACAACCACACACACACGTGCTGGAGTTGTGCTGATATGCTCCAGTAAAGGTACCACATCCTGAAGAGCAGCTCTGATGGGGGCTCTCACAAGATTAAATTCACAGCAGTCTATTCATCATCTACCAGGATCCATCTGTTTTCCTGGAGGCCAGACAGGTGAATTGAATGGGGATATGATGGGGAATCCAAGCTCAGCCAAAGAATTAGATCAGAAATAATACTGCACAAATCATCTGTAGGGCAGTGTGTGGTTAATTTTATGTGTCAACTTGGCTAGGCCACAGTACCCAGATATTTGGTCAAACACTGCTCTAGGTGTTGCTGTGAAGGTAGTTTTTACATGAGATTTACATTTAATCAGTATACTTTGAGTAAAGCAGATTGTCTTCTATAATGTGGGTGAGCCTCATTCAATCAGTTAAAAGCCTTAGGAGGAACAAAAAGACTGACTCCTCCTTGGAAGAGGGAATTCTGCCAGCAGTCTGCCTTTGGGCCCAGCTGTAACATCAATTCTTTCCTGGCTCTCCGGGTGGCTAGTCTATCCTGCAGCTTGTGGACGTGCCAGCCTCCACAATTGCATGAGCTAATTCCTTAAAATAAATCACTCCCTTTCTATATATGTACACTCCCTATTGGTTCTGTTTCTTTGGAGAACTCTGACTAAAGCAGGGAGTTTCAGGAGCTTCTGCTTGGCTCTTCCTGTCATAATAGTCATTACTCGGTAGATCATGGAACCAACGACAGGATTCTGTCAGCTTCTACGGGACCCACTGGACTTAGACCAAACTCCATCTGTATCACTTGGCCTCCTTTACTCCCCACTGTAGCCAGAGAACTGTGATGGTGTTTTGTGTCAACTTAGACTCCATTTCTTTAACAATCTTTTAAAATTCTGAGTATTGTCCTTTTTCCAACACACAGTTATCCTGGAAAATGGCACCAGATTCCTTTGGGGAGGGAGTGGAGGAATATTTACTATATATAATTATGGCCTCATTGTAGAGTTGTTTCTGAAGGGAAATGGCCTCTCCTGTAGCCAAGGGGTTCTGGCTCTGTGAATTTAGATCTAGAATCTAGATGATGGACTGTGGTGGTTTTCTATTGTAGCAGCTGATGTCACTCTTCTGCTTACCAGCTCTTGCTAAAAAAAAAAAGCAAAAAAGCAAAAATAGAGGATCATCCATTGAGCTCTCCACCCATCCCATCCCCATAATCAACTTGCCATAGATTCCTGCAGATTGAGGCATCCTTACTGTCACTCTGGTCTCATTGCCCTTGACAGCAGTTATATTCACCTGATCTTGGATGCCACCTCTGCCATTCTGGAATCCCAACATTACTATTGACGTTAGTGATCCCAATTCTACAGCAGCATCTCTTACTCTTGATCCTAGGGTACCCAAAACAGTCACCACTGAGCTACTCAGAATGCTGGTGTCCCCTTTATCATGAACCCCTTACTGACTTAGTGAAGAGTGTCCTGTGGGCCCTCCTAGAGAATGTTGGTGCTGAGTTCTTAGGTCTTACATTCCCACCTCCCTAAACTTTCTGACCTCTTCCTACATATTCTACCAAGGACGTTCTAGCATCTTGGCCTCATTTATTGTAGGTCATCACCCTGTTTTAATCAAGCATACTTGCAACCTATTAAGATCATATTTCAATCATCTATTGCTGAATAACAAACCACCCAAAACTTAAAGGCTTAAAACAACAACAATTTATTATTTCTGACAATTCTGCAGTCTGGGTTAGGCTCAGGTGAGTGTTCAGATGCTTCATCTGTTGTTTGCAGGTGTCGCAGGAGGTAAAATGTTCAGGATGCCCTTTTCATTCACATAAATGGCAGCCCAGCTGGAATGGATGGAACATCTTGGCTGGTTAGGCATCTCTCTTTCTCAGTATGGTGTCTCCGCATGGCTAGCTCATACTCAGTGTGAGTGTCTCCGTGTGGTTGGATTTCTTACATGGCAGCTGGCATCCAAGAGGGAGGACATGAAAGCTGCCCGTCTTCTCAAAGGCCAGGTCTGAAGCTGGATCAGTGCCACTTCTGCCATATTCTGTGGGTTATGGCAGGTCATAAGGCCAGTCCAAATTCAAGGAGGCAGAGAAATAAATGCCATTTTCTCATGTGAGGGGTGGCGTGTACATAAAGGGAGGGAAGGAATTGATGATGACTGCCTTTGTTGGATTTTTAAAACATTTATTTATTGATTGATTTGGCTGGGCCAGGTCTTAGTTGTGGCATATGGAATCTAGTTCCCTGACCAAGAATCCAATCCCAGCCTCCCTCACTGGAAGTATGGAGTCTTATCCACTGGACCACCAGGGAAGTCCCAATGGTTACCAGCTTTGGAAACTACCAGAGACCAGCTCAGGCATCCTTGCATGCATATTAAAGCCTGATTTACTTGAGACTGGTCCATGATGAGGGCTTCCCAGATGGCGCTAGTGGTAAAGAACCCACCTGCCAATATAGGAGATGTAAGAGATGGGGTTTGATCTCTGGATCGGGAAGATTCGCTGAAGGAGAGCACGGCAACCCACTCCAGTATTCTTGCTTGGAGAATCCCCATGGACAGAGGAGCCTGGTGGGCTGCAGTCCATGGGGTCGCACAGAGTCAGACACACTGAAGCGACTTAGTGTGCATAGTGCTGCAGTCCATGGGGTCACAAAGAGTCAGACGTGACTGGGCGAGTGAACAACATGGTCCGTGATGATGGATTCCCCATTAGCCAGTCTGATATTCTGCTATGCCTGCCTCCTACTGCCATGTCTAAAACTTCCAAGGCCACTCCCATATGTTTTTGCTAGACCTTTCGATTCCTTTGATTTGTAGCTTATTTTTCCTGGGTCAGCACTTAAATCTCCCCACTTAGGAGTTGCTAGGAACTGACCCCAGTTATTTGAGTGTGTGATGGGAATGACGTTTGTATTGAAGAGAACAAATATCTTATGAGGGAGCTGCTTCATGTGAGATTATTGTATAGTCTCAAGATAAGGAGAAGCTGTTATTGCTTAGCAAGAGGGCAGGAGCTGCTTCTGCCACCCAGGAGAACTTATGAGGCAAAGCGTTTTAGGTTTGCCTACCCTGATGTTCCTAACCCAGGTCTCAGGGCCTTACTTTTTCCCTATCAGGACTGTGACACTGATATAGGACATCAACTGACACTGTACTGTAGAGACCTTTGCAACTCTGCCACTTAAAACGTGATTGGGTGTGCTTTTTCCCCATGTAGCTTTCCTTTCACCACAAGTGAAAGCTTTACTAATTGTGATGCCAATTGAAGGGCAAAGTTATTATCACTCCATTTGCTACCAGCAATGAGATCCCTCTTGCTTTCACATGGGTGAGAAATTCAACTACAAAATCACACCCAAAGGTCTGTTTTCTAGAACCTCTTCTGGCACTAAATATCAGCCTGCATTCCTTAGAAAATGGAGCCTGAATCAAAGATTGTATGTTAATGCTTCCTTGGGGTTTGTCATCCCAAGGAAGCAAAAGCGAGGGGGGAAAAGAGAACTAAAACAGAGAAGGAAGGAAAGAAATACAAGCTAAGTGCTTTACTTAGCTAGCCAGAGCTCCACAAAAATCAAGGTCAGTTGCTCAGTCACATGGAATCTCTTCAGTGAGGTCACATGAAACCAGTATGTCTTGGAATAGTTCATAGTAAGGAAGAAGTGTGAGGAATTTATATGTCAGCAATTTTTCATTGTCTAGTCTCATGCTTGCCAACAGGGTCTTAACAGTCTGCACTTTGGAATTGTGTTAACTCCTTCCACCGGCCCATTGCTGGGAAAGCCAGAGCCTTCATAAGTCCAGCTGGGTCAGTCGTGAGTGCCAAAGCTTCTGGTGTTCCTACTGTAGCAGGCTCAACTGAGTTCATGCCAAAGGCTAGCGCTTGCCTCCTGATGATGCTGAGGCAGCCCATCAAGTTTGGAGGTGAGGCAAGGATACAGACGGCTGGAACACATCTAAACTGAATCTGTGCCGCTACAGGAAAGACTTTGGTGTTTACTTAGAGATGGGGAGCTATTGGAGGGATTTGAGCAGAGAAGAGACACATCTGAAAAGTTTTAACAGGATCCCTCTGGCTGCCCAGGAGGGCAGGGACAGACGCGAGGGGACCAGTTAGGAGTCAGTTGCAATAATCCAGATGTATCCATCAGAGTTCCATCAGAGAAGCAGAACAATTAGGAATGATAAGAAGAAGGCATTTGTTAGAGGTATTTGACCAATTATGCAATTATGGGTGCTGGTTACACAGTTGACATACAGCTGTTGCTTGCGTATCTGATCGTGGGCTAGGAGTTAGCAGGTAAGCCCTAAATGATGGGTGTTCTGAAAAGTGGACATAAAATGGTGGAGGGCAAGGTCAAACTGGCACCATGAAGATGAATGGAATCTGTAGACCCTCCCCCATTTCTCTCTCCTCACCTCTACATCTCCAATTTTGATGATGACCAGCGAGAGAAGCTAGTGCCCTTCATCAACACATCCTGGAGTTGGAGAAGCTGAAGGCAGAGACTGGGGCAGGAAGAGGGTGCTGGAGGAGCTGTGGCCCGGCTGCAGCCTCACATGGATGGGGAGGTGGGCAGTAGATCAGTGAAAACATGCATGAGTTGCACAGCACTTGACTCTGTACTAGCCGTCCAAACATAAGCATGGCCGCAGCTTCATTTCACCTTCTAGAGCCGCCTAAATCTCCCTCTGGGGCTAATTGTCACCCAACACTATACAAGGAAAGGAACTCTGGAAAACATAGTTGCAGCTTAGCTGAGTTGACATAATACAATACAAACCACCACACCAGAGGAGAAATTGAAATGAATGGGGCCAGAGTCGGTGGGATAGCATCACTGACTCTATAGACATGAGTTAGAGCAAGCTCTGGGAGTTGGTGATGGACAGGGAAGCCTGGTGTGCTGCAGTCCACGGGGTCATAAAGAGTCAGACAGGACTGAGCAACTGAACTGAGTCTAACTAGGCCAGAGTTTTGATAACAGGGGTGTGAGAAGTGCTTGAATTCTGAAAGTATCCTGACTATCCCTCACTGTCTGAATCTATTTGGTTTTTGAGCTTGGATGGTAAGTTCTGATGTGACAGTAGTCATGTCACCTTGAGTCTGATGAAGGAAAAACAAAAAGGTCCACCACCCACTTCTACAGGGCCTGGGACAATGCTGTAAATGGAAGCTCACCTACCTGATGTCTAAATATTTAAAAACTCTAAATCAAGACAGAAGTCTATTATTTAAGACATCTTCTATCTTCATACTTTAACAAACATAGTTTCATAATGACAAAATGAAAAATATGTATGGAAAACTATGGTTTTTATATGACCGATAGCTTATTAAAATGACTAAATTATCATAGTACATACCTGGGTGTGGAAATACTTAGATGAGAAATAAAAAATATATATATACACAATTAATAAGTTATTATGTATTTATTCCAAATGAGAAAGGCTTCCCTGGTAGATCAGCTGGTAAAGAATCTGCCTGCAATGTGGGAGACCTGGGTTCAATCCCTGGGTTAGGAAGATACCCTGGGGGAGGGCATGGCAACCCACTCCAGTATTCTTGCCTGGAGAATCCACATGGACAGAGGAGCCTGGTGGGTTAGAGTCCATTTGGTCGCAAAGAGTCAGACACAACTGAGCGACTAAGTGCATAGCACATATAAGAAAGAAAAAAAAAAAGAGGAGGCTGGCTTAGCCCTCACAGCTAGGTCATGGTATTGAACATAAGTGACCACACTGAATACCAGTCTCAGACGAAGTTACTCTGAGACCATGATTAAATGAGACAAAACAAGGCCATTTTATATTTTGTCTAAGCATAGCCAACGAAGTCACTGTGCCATCCATAAAATATCAAAGCCCCCTTAGCTACAATGAGTGACTGCTGCTGCTGCTTGGCTGCTTCAGTCGAGTCTGACTCTGTGAGACCCTGTGGACTGTAGCCCACCATACTCCTCTGTCCATGCAAAGAGTTGACTCATTGGAAAAGACTGATGCTGGGAGGGATTGGGGGCAGGAGGAAAAGGGGATGACAGAGGATGAGATGGCTGGATGGCATCACCGACTCGATGGACATGAGTCTGAGTGTGAACTCCGGGAGTTGGTGATGGACAGGGAGGCCTGGCGTGCTGTGATTCATGGGGTCGCAAAGAGTCAGATACGACTGAGCCACTGAACTGAACTGAACTGAATCACAGAATCGCCTTTGCTATCTGACATCTAATCTGGAGCAATCCCTCACTTTCTCAGACCTTCCCCCAAGTAATTCAACCCGGGATCCTATAACAGGACCCTAACACTGTCTGAAACGTTCCGTGATTTCCAGTGGTGTGTGTTCTCCCTCACTGCTGGGAGTTATAAATCCAACTTGTTTAACTACAGGTCTGTTTCTGGGGGACTGAAGGGTACCAGCGCACCTAGAATGTGTTTTTCTTGATTTTGTTTCAGCAAAATTACTAACAATTTTTCACAGTCAAAATTTTCACATAGGGCTTCCCTGGTGGTCTAGCGGTTAAGAATCTACCTGCCAGTGCAGAGGACATGGGTTTGATCCCTGGTCCAGGAAGATCCCAAATGTTGAGAAGCAACTAAGCCCATACAGCACAACTACTGAGCCCACCTGAGGCAGCTACTGAAGCTTGCAAGCCTCAAGGCCGTGGTCCAAAGCAGGAGAGGTCACTGCACCACAGTGACGAGCAACCTCCGCTCGCTGTAACTAGAAAAAGCTGGAGCACAGCGATGAAGACCCAGTTCAGCCAAAAAGAACTAAATAAATCTTTCAAACTCTTTTCCACATAATCTGTGTTTTCCTGACAGCATTTGGAAACTATAACCTGCGGGCCAAATCAAACTTGTTGCCTGTTTTTGTAAATGAAGTTTTATCAGATCACAGCCACATTAATTCATTCACATATTGTCTATGGGGGCTTTTCATGCACAGTGCAGAGTAGTTATGACAAAGACTGTAACGGCCAACGAGGCCTAAGATATGTACTCTCTGTCCCTATATAGGAAAGTTTACCAACTTCTGAGCTAAAGAATTAAAGTTAAAATGTAATTGTTTTCACATAAATACTGGAGAGGGCATGGAGAAAAGGCAACCCTCTTGCACTGTCGGTGGGAATATAAATTGATATAGCTACTATGGAGAAGAGCCACTATTTTCAAATGTAATCGAAAAAGACACAGGTATACCAGTGTTCATTGCAGCACTATTTACAATAGCTAGGACATAGAAGCAACCTAAATGTCCGTTGACAGATGAATGGGTAAAAAAGTTGTGGCATATATATATAATGGAATATTACTCAGCTATAAAAAGGAATCCACTTAAGTCACTTCCACTGAGGTAGATGAAGCTAGAGCCTATTATACAGAGTGAAGTATATCAGAAAGAGAAAAACAAATACTATATATTAATGCATATATATGGAATCTACAAGGATGGTACCGACGAACCTATGTGCAGGGCGGCAGAGGAGACACAGACATAAAGAACAGGCCTGTGGACACAGCCGGGCAAGGAGATGGTGGGACAAATTGAGAATAGCATTGAAACATACACATTACTACATATAAAATGGCCAGTGGGAATTTGCTGTATGGCCCACAGAGCTCAAATCTGATGCTCTGTAACAATCTGGAAGAGTGGGATGAGGTCGGAGGTTTAAGAAAGAGGGGGCATATATGTACCTATGGCTGATCCATATTGATGTATGGCAGAAACCAATGCAATATTGTAAAGTAACTATCCTCCAATTAAAAATAAATAAATTTAAAAAAGAAAATATAAAACAATTAAATTAAAATGTAATTATTTTCAGAATACACAAACTTTCATACATTTTCATTAAAAATAACTAAAATAAATATGAAAATTTTAAATTAAATTTTTCTTATATATGTAAGTTTTAAAAAATTATTCCAAAAGATTTAAATCATAAATACAAATAAAAAAGCAAGCTATACCTATTAATATAACATTTTAAACCAAAATTGAAAGCTGATACCTTTTGTTTTGGAAGATTTTATCAAATCTTTTTTTTTTGAAGAAAATTTTCTACCATTTTACTGTGCAGTATCTGAGAAAATGCTAATAGAAAGAACTGGTATTATGCTTCACACATGATCTAGATCTATATATATATGCTGCTGCTGCTGCTGCTGCTTAGTCGCTTCAGTTGTGTCCGACTCTGTGCGATCCCATAGACGGCAGCCCACCAGGCTCCCCCATCCCTGGGATTCTCCAGGCAAGAACACTGGAGTGGGTTGCCATTTCTTTCTCCAATGCATGAAAGTGAAAAGTGAAAGTGAAGTCACTCAGTCATGTCCGACTCTTAGTGACCCCACGGACTGCAGCTCACCAGGCTCCTCCGTCCATGGGATTTTCCAGGCAAGGGTACTGGAGTGGGGTGCCATTGCCTTCTCCACTATGTATATATACCGATGAATAATAAAGCGAAAGTCATGTCTGACTCTTTGCCACCCTGTGGACTATACAGACCATGGAATTCTCCAGGCCAGAATACTGGAGTGGGTAGCCTTTCCCTTCTCCAGGGGATCTTCCCAAACCAGAAACTGAACCCAGGGCTCCCTCATTGCAGGTGGATTCTTTACCAGCTGAGCTATGAGGGAAGCCCAGATGAGTAATATGACTTGTTTAGTTGGAAAACTTCCCTTGGCTGCCATGCGCAGCTGTTGTGCTTGCCAAGGTTATTTATGAGGACCTCTCGTTTGAAATTGAAACTGGAAGAGAAGCAAGAAAATGGACACTTGGGCACTACTGGTAAATAATGTTTTGTCATGCAAGGATTTATGACTACATTCATGCTATCAGAGAGAAAGGATTTGGCAAGTCAACCTATTTGGTGTTTCTCTTGCATAAGTTCTTCTAACTCTCAATCTTCCCCAGACTCTGAAGCAGTGTCTGTCTCTGATGTTGGCAGTGACACAAGTTGTAAACCTTACAGCAATCAACACAGTCAACTTTTATTTTGGGGACATAGGGCAAGAGATTTTAGAAGCATTCCCTGGGGACTGAATGGTGCTAGTCCTAGAGCAGGTATTTATGATTATAAGTTGTTCTGTGCCAGCGCTGAACTTCAGAACCTGACAATCAGAGGCACTTGTATGTTCTCTATTTGATGTGTGTGTGTGATATATGCATGCATGCATGCATGCTAAGTCGCTTCAGTTGCATCTGACTCTTTGTGACCCTATGGACTGTAGCCCACCAGGCTCCTCTGTCCATGGGATTCTCCAGTCAAGAATACTGGAGTGGGTTGCCATGCCCTCCTCCAAAGTATCGTCCCAACCCAGGGATCGAACCTGTGTATCCTGTAACTCCTGCATTGCAGGTGGATTCTTTACCGCTGAGCCACTGAGGAAACCTGGTATATAAGTAGGGCCTCCTAAAATAGACCTACATCTAAGGATGGTTGTAGTTGTAAAGGCTCAGATACTGAAGGACACTTCTAAATATTTATCTGTGTCTTTTTGGTTTCTGAGTTTGGAGAATAGGAATTCAACTAGTGAGGGATATCTAGCATTTACTGACAGATCAGCTGTGAGATATGAGAAAAAGAGGAGTCAAGGATGACATTTTTGACCCAAACAACTGGGAAATGGAACTCTTGTTAACTGAAAGGGGGAGGACTCTATCCTTTTTCTGCTGGTTGAACCCCACGTGAACCAGCCTTAATCACACAGACAGGGGAAGGAACCTGGGTGCCTGAGTGACAACAGGGAGCACGGCCACCAGATGACCTGGAGTGTGAGTCCGTAGACTACGACTGTCTTAGTTAGTCCAGGCTGCCATAGCAGAAGACCATAACCTGGGTGGCTAGTCAACAAGAGAGATTTATTTCTCCCAGTTCTGTAGGCTGGGGAGTCCAAAACAAGGTGCTGGCAGATTCAGTGCCTGATGAGGACATGTGCTTTCTGGTTCCTCTCTTCTGGGTCCTCACATGGTGAAGGGAGCCAGGGAACTCTCAAGGGCCTCTCTTATAAGGACACTAATCCCTTTGGTGATGGGGTAGCCTCTTGAGCTAACCACCTGTCAAAGCATCCACTTGCAAATAACTATCATATTCCAGATCAGGTTTCAACATATGAATTTTGGGAGGACATATTCAGTCCATTACAATTATATAAGAAAAAAAAGAACTGCCATCTTGTTCAAGCTGCTGAGTGATTGTTCATTCTCCTTGTAACAGCAGCCCAGGCTTACCCTAGGTCCCCACACCCAACCCAATCCGGGAGCAGTAGAAAAGGAATAGCTGATGGATGTGACTCCCTGTGCTTGAGGGTGGCACAGGGAACAGTGGCACATTTTCTGTGGTAGCCTTGAGCAGAGTAGGCGTGGTGATGTTGTTGGCAGACATGAAGAGGAGGACATGGCAGCAAGCCACGTGGACGATGACACTGGATGGGAAGGGCCAGGTTAGGAAGCGAAAGTCAAAGTGTTAGTCGCTCAGCTGTGACTGACTCTTGGCAACCCCATGGGTTGTAGCCCACCAGGCTCCTCTGTCCATGGAATTCTCCAGGCAAGAATACTGGAGTGGGTAGCCATTCCCTTCTCCAGGGGATCTTCCCGACCCAAGGATCAAACCTGAGTCTCCCTCATTGCAGGCAGATTCTTTACCATCTGAGCCACCAGGGAGGACTAGATATTCCTTACCTGGCTCCATTTCACCTGTGTTTGTGATTCAAAAGACTTCTAGAACTTTGATGCAGGCCCTGAGGAATGTGTGGAGAGCACTCTAAATTATTTTTCCTTCTACGCCCATGGGCAACTTTCAATTTACACACTGGATCCCATCCCCACTCACCCACAAAGACTTTGTTCCTGCACGTTTCTCTTCCTTCTCTTGTAGCATTGAATTTCCCTTTAATAAACACCATTTGAGAAAAAAGGCACAGCTTCCCTTGACCCCCAGGCTTCCCTTCAATTATTATTCTATTTTTGTTTCCCACTTTCTCTAGATGCTTCTCTATAATTCCCCAACTCTACTGCCTCACCTCCCATTCTCTCTCTCTCTCTCTCTTCTTTTCTTCCTCTGTTCTGTCTTCAACCCATCCCAAGAACTCTTTTCTTCCTGCCAACCCAGTGAAACCAGTCATGGCAGGGTCACCAAACCCCCTTTACCAGGTGGTCACTTCTTTTTTGAAGCCCTTTCTTCACTTGGCTTCTGAGACACCAAACTCTCCTAGTTTTCTTCCTGCCTCATTGGCTGAACCTTCGCAGTCTCATTTGCTTATTACTCTTCTCTGCCTCCTCCATCCCACCCTCAGTTTCCAACCTCACAATATTTGGAGCTCCAGGCTTGTCTTTGGAATTCTTCCTTAACTCTTCCCAGATGATTTCATGGCTTTTGAAACTATCTACATGCTCATGATTTTCAAATTATACTTGCAGCCCTCGCTAATACTCTGCACCCCAGATTTGTATCTCTAACTGCCTATTCATCCTACAATCATCTCAAAATTATCATGGCCAATAATGGAAGCTTTGCTGTGCCCTTCCAAATTAGCACCTCCACTACTCTTTCCATCTCAGTGAACGCCATCACTTTGACACAGTTGCTCAGGCCCCACACAGGACACACACCCTTCATTCCTCTCTATTGCTCACACCAGTATCCAATCTCTTGGCTGGCCATTTAAGTTCTAGTCTCGAAACTTACCCCATCTTCATGATCATGAATTTGGTAACAAATAGTTTCCTAAGCATCACAACAAAGGCATGGGCAACAAAAGAAAAAATAAATAAATTGGATCGCACCAAAATTAAAAGCTTTTATGCATCAAAAGACATTATCCTATTACTCAGTCCTCAAAAAGAAAGCATGCCATTTGCAGCAACATGGATGGACCCAGAGATTATCATACTAAGTGGAGGAAGTCAAAGACAGATCATATGATATTACTTATATATGGACTCTTTAGAACTTATATAAGTGAACTGATTTACAAAGCAGAAATAGATTCACAGACATAGAAACAAATTATGGTTTCCAAAGGAGATAGTAAGAGATGGGGAAATAAATTAAAAATTTGGGATTAAAACAGACACACTATTATATATAAAATAGGGACTTCCCTGGTGGTCCAGTGGCTAAGACTGCAAGCTGCCAATGTAGGGGGCTTGCATTTGATCCCTGATTGGAATCTATCCCTGTGGCATAGATTCTCCATGCTACAACTAGGAGTTTGCATGCCACAACTAAAAAGATTCCATATGCCACAACTAAAGAACCCATATTATGCAACAAAGATTGAAGATCCCACATGCTGCAAGGAGGACTCAGAGGAGACAAATAAAAAAATATTAAAACAAAATAAAATAGATAAACAACAATGACCTACCATATACCTGGTGACTATACTCAATATCTTATAATAAATTATAATGGAAAAGAATCTGAAAAAGAATATATATGTATACATATATATTACATATATATAACTAAATAGAGGAACTAAAGAGCCTTTTAGAAAAAGTGAAAGAGGAGAGTGAAAAAAACTGGCTAAAACTCAACATTCAAAAAACGAAGATCATGGCATCTGGTCCCATCACTTCATGGCAAATAGATGGGGAAACAATGGAAACAGTGACAGACTTTATTTTCTTGGGCTCCAAAATTATTGCAGATGGTGACTGCAGCCATGAAATTAAAAGACGCTCACTCCTTGGAAGAAAAGCTATGACCAACCTAGACAACATATTAAAAAACAGAGACATTACTTTGACGACAAAAGCCTATATAGTCAAAGCTATGGTTTCTTCAATAGTCATGTATGGATGCGAGAGTTGGACAATAAAGAAAGCTGAACGCCAAAGAACTGATGCTTTTGAACTATGGTGTAGAAGACTCTTGAGAGTTCCTTGGACTGCATAGAGATCAAACCAGTCAATCCTAAAGGAAATTCAGTTCAGCTCAGTCACTCAGTTGTGTCCGACTCTTTGCAACCCCATGAATTGCAGCACGCCAGGCCTCCCTGTCCATCACCAACTCCCGGAGTTCACTCAGACTCACGTCCATCGAGTCAGTGATGTCATCCAGCCATCTCATCCTCTGTCGTCCCCTTCTCCTGCCCCCAATCCCTCCCAGCCTCAGAGTCCTTTCCAATGAGTCAACTCTTCACATGAGGTGGCCAAAGTACTGGAGTTTCAGCTTTAGCATCATTCCTTCCAAAGAACACCCAGGGCTGATCTCCTTCAGAATGGACTGGTTGGATCTCCTTGCAGTCCAAGGGACTCTCAAGAGTCTTCTCCAACACCACAGTTCAAAAGCATCAATTCTTCCACTCTCAGCCTTCTTCACAATCCAACTCTCACATCCATACATGACCACAGGAAAAACCATAGCCTTGACTAGATGGAACTTTGTGGCAAAGTAATGTCTCTGCTTTTGAATATGCTATCTAGGTTGGTCATAACTTTCCTTCCAAGGAGTAAGTGTCTTTTAATTTCATGGCTGAAGTCACCATCTGCAGTGATTTTGTCCTGAATATTCACTGGAAGAACTGATGCTGAAGTTGAAGCTCCTGTACTTTGGCCACATGATGTGAAGAACCTACTCATTAGACAAGACCCTGATGCTGGGAAAGATGGAAGACAGGAGGAGAAAGGAACGACAGAGGATGAGATGGTTGGATGGCATCACCAACTCAATGGATATGAATTTGAAACAAGCTCCAGGAGTTGGTGATGGACAGGGAAGCCTGGCGTGCTACAGTCAATGGGGTCACAAAGAATCAGACATGACTCAGCAACTAAACTGAACTGATACACTAGAAACTAACACAATATTGTAAAACAACTATACTTCAATTTTAAACTTTTTTTTAAAAAAAGACATTATCCAGAGAGTGAAAAGACACCACAGAATGGGAGAAAATATTTGCAAATTATATATCTGATAAGGGATTAATATCCAGAACATACAAAGAACCCCCACAACTCAACAGCAAAAAACAATCCAATTAAACAGTGGGCAAAAGATTTCAACAGACATTTCTCCAAAGAAGATGTACAAATGACCAATAAACACATAAAAATACACCCATCATTAATCATGAGAAAAATACAAATCAAAACCACAATGAGAAGATCTCTTCAGACTTCTTAGAATGACTATTATAAAGAAAAATAATGCAAAATAAGTGTTGGCAAGGATGTGGAGAAGTTTGAACCCTTATTCATTGTTAGTGGTACTGTACATTACAGCCATTGTGAAAAACAGTTTGGAGGTTCCTCAAAAAGTTAAACATGGAATTACCAAATGATCTAGCAATTCCACTCCTAGGTATATAGCCCCAAGTAATTGAAAACGAGGACTCAAACAGATACTTGACCATCAATGTTCATAGCAGCATTATTCAGTAGCCAAAAGGTGGGCAAAACCCAAGTGTCCAACAATAGAGGAAAGGATAAACACAATATGATATATACATACAATGGAATATTATGCAGCCATAAAAAGGAATGAGATTCTACAACACGGATGAACCTTGAAAATAAGCCAGATACAAAGGGACAAATTTGTCTGATTCCATTTATATGCGATATCTTGAATAGGCAAGTTCATGAAGACAAGGAGTAGAATAAAGGTTACCAGAGGCTTGAGGGAGGGAGGAGCTTAATGGGTACACAGTTTCTGTTTGGGATGAAGAAAGTGTTCTGGATATGAATATATAGGTGGGTGGCTACAGATAGTCACGAGAGCTGCAGAACTGTGAATGCATTTAATGCCACTGAGTTCTAGCTCTAACGCTGGTTGAACAGGCAGATTATATGCACTTGACAATGATGTGTTTGTGTCCACGCTCAGCCGGTCCGCCTCTTTGTGACCCCACACACTCTAGTCTTCTTGGCACCTCTGTCGCCCTCCAGGCCTCTCTGTTCTGGATTTCCCAGGCAAGAATACTGGAGTAGCTTGCCATCTCCTTCTCCAGGGGATCTTCCCAACTCAGAGATGGAACCCTCATATCTTGCATTTCCTGCACTGGCAGGCAGATTCTTTGTCACTGCGCCACCTGGGAAGCCCCTTTTACCACAATAAAAAAAGAAAACAAAACAAAATGTATTCCAAATCTGACCACCTTTCTCCATCTCTACCTTTTCCTCCTAGTCATCATCACCTTTGGCCATCTAACTGGTCTCCCTGCTGCCATTCTCATCTCAGGTTAGCCAGAGGGATCTTTTAAAATGTACATCGGATCCCACACTCTGCAGCTCAAAACCTTCCAATGACTTCCCACAACCTTGGACAACATCCGGGCTCCTTACCATGGCTCATAAACCCTAGAGGATTTGGCTGCTGGCTGCCTCCCTAACCTCTTACCAGTCTCCCTTTCACTCCTCTAGGCAAGCCACACCGGTCTTGTTGTTACTCATACCTGCCCAGCGTTCCTAGCCTCAGGACCTTTGCACTTACTGTTCCCTCCATCTGGAATTCTTTCCCCCAGATCTTCAAGTGGTTGATACTTTCACTTCATTTATATGCCTGGTCTTGTGTCACCTCCTCTGGAAAGCCTTCCTGACCATTCTATCTGAAATAGAGCCTCTCCCATCATTCCCTGTCCATTTCCCCTGCTTTATTTATTTATTTAAGTTTTTGACTGCACTGGATCTTTGTTGGGGCTTCCCTGGTGGCTCAGATGGTTAAGAATCTGTCTTCAATGCAGAAGACTCAGGTTCAATTCCTGGGTCGGAAATATCCCCTGGAGAAGGCAATGGGTCTTTGTCGCTGAGAGTGGGTTTTCCCTACTTGTGGTGAGTGGGGGCTACTCTCTTATCGTGGTGTGCAGGCCCTAGAGTGCAGGCCCCGAGGCACATGGAATCTTCCCTGACCAGGGATCCAACTCATGTTCCCTGCATTAGCAAGTGAATTCCTATCCTCTGTACCACCAGGAAAGTCCTCCCTGCTTTATTTTTTATCTGAGCACTTAGCGTCACTTGAAATTACATTATACACTTGCTGACTTATGTATCATGTCTCTCATCTCTGGAATGTAAGCTTCATGAGAGCAGGGACTTGGTCATATTCATTGATGTGCTTCCAAAGCCTAGCACTAGATACTAAATGTACAATGCATGTTTATTTGATAAATATGGAAGGAAAGTTATGACCAAACTAGACAGCATATTAAAAAGCTGAGACATTACTTTGGCAACAAAGGTCCATCTAGTCAAGGCTATGGTTTTTCCAGTGGTCATGTATGGATGTGAGAGTTGGACTATAAAGAAAGCTGAGCGTGGAAGAATTGATGCTTTTGAACTGTGGTGCTGGAGAAGACTCTTGAGAGTCCCTTGGACTGCAAGGAGATCCACCTAGTCCATCCTAAAGGAGATCAGTCCTGGGTGTTCATTGGAAGGACTGATGTTGAAGCTGAAACTCCAATACTTTGGCCACCTGATGGGAAGAGCTGACTCACTGGAAAAACCCTGATGCTGGGAAAGATTGAGGGCAGGAGGAGAAGGGGATGACAGAGGATGAGATGGCTGGATGGCATCACCAACTCAATGGACATGGGTTTGGGTGGACTCCGGGAGTTGGTGATGAACAGGGAGGCCTGGTGTGCTGTGGTTCATGGGGTCACAAAGAGTTGGACACGACTGGGCGACTGAACTGAACTGAATATGAAAATTAAATTCTGTTACATGTCAATTATATCTCAATAAATCTTTAAAATTAGCTTTAAAAAAAGAAATTAAAATTCAGTTTTTAGAAAAGTTTTATTTCTGAGTTTGTGGATCAAGAATTTACACCTGATAATAGAGGCCACTTTCACCTTTTATCAACTCCTCCTCTTTCCCCCTGGACCTACACCACCTCCTTAGCATGAAGATTTTCAGGAGACTGTGACTAGGAGGCAAGCAGTGACATTCTAGGAGAGCTGACGTCATTGAAGCTAAGTGTCCCCTCTCATGTACTTCCATAATACCCTAAGCACAGCACAATTCAGACATCCATTATTCTGTTTATGGTTATTCCCCCCGCCCTTTTCTTCTGTTAGTGTGAACAATCCTGCTAGAAATATTCTCTTTTCTGACTGCTCCCACAGGGACAAATCCAAAGACACAGGGAGGGAGACTCGATAAAGGAAAGAAGGGATAAGGTTTGACCAGCTAGACATTCAGCAAACACAGGTGTGTGTTCAGATTAGTTCAGGAAGCATCAGTCACTGCCCTCATTTCCCTGGTGGCTCAGGTGGTAAAGAATCCACCTGCAACGGGGGACACCTGGGTTCAATCCCTGGGTTGGGAAGATCCCCTGGAGAAGAGCATGGCAACCCACCCCAGTATTCCTGCCTGGAGAATCCCCACGGACCGAAGTGCCTGGAGGGTTACAGTCCACGGGGTTGCAAAGAGTCAGACACAACTGAGTGTCTAAGCACAACGACAGCTCATGACACTGTTGAGTGAGGTCTCCCTGCTTTCCTCTGGGCTTTGGTGAAACCACTCTCCTCTCTGAACTCTCTTGCTCATGGCTCCTTTGCAGACATCTCCTCCTGACCAGAGCTCTGTTGGATGAACTTCCTCCTGACTCAGGAAGGAGCACTGCTATCTTCTCTCTCTAGGCTTCCAACGTAATACCATCCAGTCTCCAGGCATTCAATACCACATATATGTGGATCATTTTCCCCCAAGCTGTGGTCATCCCAGGCCTCTCCTCTAGAGATATACAGACTAGAGCCATTGCCTACACAATGTCTCCCTCTGGATGTCCTATTGACATTTAGAACTTACTATGTCAAAAACATAACATTCAACATTCAGAAAACTAAGATCATGGCATCTGGTCCCATCACTTCATGGGAAATAGATGGGGAAACAGTGTCAGACTATTTTTTGGGGGCTCCAAAATCACTGCAGATGGTGACTGCAGCCATGAAATTAAAAGATGCTTATTCCTTGGAAGGAAAGTTATGACCAACCTAGATGGCATATTCAAAAGCAGAGAGGTTACTTTGCCAACAAAGGTCTGTCTAGTCAAGGCTATGGTTTTTCCAGTAGTCATGTATGGATGTGAGAGTTGGACTGTGAAGAAGGCTGAGCGCCGAAGAATTGATGCTGTTGAACTGTGGTGTTGGAAAAGACTCTTGAGAGTCCCTTGGACTGAAGGAGATCCAACCAGTCCATTCTGAAGGAGATCAGTCCTGGGTGTTCTTTGGAAGGAATGATGCTAAAGCTGAAACTCTAGGACTTTGGCCACATCATGAGAAGAGTTGACTCATTGGAAAAGACTCTGATGCTGGGAGGGATTGGGGGCAGGAGGAGAAGGGGACGACAGAGGATGAGATGGCTGGATGGCATCACTCACTCGATGGACGTGAGTTTGAGTGAACTCCGGGAGTTGGTGATGGACAGGGAGGCCTGGCGTGCTGCAATTCATGGGGTCGCAAAGAGTCGGACTGAACTGAACTGAATGTCAAAAATAAAACTCCTGCGAATTCCCTGGTGGTCCAGTGGTTAGGACTTCTAGCTCCCACAGCCAGGTGCCCAAGTTTGATCTGTGGTTGGTGAACTAAGATCCCACAAGAGGCAAATTGTGTTCAAAGAAATATAATAATAGGGGACTCAAACTGGGACTCTGTAACCACCTAGAGGGGTGGGATGGGGAGGGAGGTGGGAGGTAGTTTCAAGAGGGAGGGGACACAGATATACCTATGGCTGATTCATGTTAATGTTTGGCAGAGACAAACACAATACTGTAAAGCAATTATCCTTCAATTAAAAATAAATAAGTTTAATTATTTCTATATAAAACCCTTGGCTTTGTCTCTGAAACCTGTTCTTCTGGTCTTTCCTTTTGCTGGAAATGATTCTATCATCCACACACAGCCAGGCACATAGATTATAATCTCTCCCCTTCTCTCACCACCTCCTAAATCCGGTCCATCTCTAAGTCCTGTTGACTCTATCTTCAAAATGTATCTTGACTCTTTTCACTTATCTCCACTTCAAACCTGTCATCATCACCTCTTACCTGGATGACTGCCATAGCCTCCTCAGTGATCTCTGTGCATTTACGCTGGCCCCCACAGTCTAGTCTCTGCATAGAGGCCAGGCAAATCTTCAAAAAAGAGATTTCTGTCACTTTTCTGCTTAAAAACTGCCTATGACTTCTTTCCCATTATACTTCATAGGCTGCGCTTTGAGAAAAAAATCATATCCGTATCAAGGTCTACAGGCTTTACACATCTGGCCCCTGCTGACTCCTGCTGACCTCTCTACTTGCCTTCTGTCCTACTAAGCTCCAGCTATACTGGCCTCTCCTCCATTTCTTGGAAATGCCAAGCAATATTCTACCTCAAGATCATAACCTTTCCCTCTGACCAGAACATTCTTGGCCAAGTCATATGTCTAAGTCCTCAAACTTCAGACCTTGGCATCTCTTCAGAAAAAATTTCCCTGACCTCTTCTCTACCCCTGTGACTCCTCCTTCCTTTTCCCCTCAATTTTGTTCTTTATCCCTGTAGTGTTTCTTTTCTTTTTTTTTTTTTCATTCACAGTCCTTGCCATTTAGCTGTCTTTGCCTCTAGACTGTTGGCTTCACAAGTGCAGGGATCACATTAGTTTTATATGCCAGTGTATCTCCAGTGCCTAAGCCAGAGCCTGGCATATAGTAAATACTTAAATATTTGTTGAGTGAATTGATTATCCTTGCACTGGATGAAAAGGATACAGGACCCAGGTATAGTGTTTCTGTTCCAGATGCGATAGTCTAATGGATGGATAACAAGTAAATAGGTAGTTGCAAAACTTGTAAAGAATACAGTGGAGATCAGAACTGGAGGCGATAGAAACACAGCGAGGCCCATACCCCAGTGTGAAGTATGCGTGTGAGCAGTGAAGAATTCAGTGGCAATTAATACATTCACAATGTTGTGCACTGTGATGGTCAACATCTCTATCTGAAAATGTTTGGTGAGCTCCATTTGGTGGACATTTGGTGGTGTTTCAGGGGCCCTCTGGAACCATAGTCCTTTAAGTCTTGGTACAGAAAAGAATTCAGCAAGAGCAAAGTGATAGATAAGAAGTGATTTATTAGAATAGGAAACTTGCAAGGCTTACAAGTGGGTAGCCTTACCAATACTGCGCCCTGAGAACTTACTGGGCTACAGTTTTATAATCAAAGGAAAAATGGGGAGGGGAGAGCTTTTTTTGTTTTTCTTGAGTACACGTCATATTTTCATCATCAGCTCCTCCTCCAGGTTGAATATGGAAGTTTTCTTGTCCCTACATGGTCAAGCTAGGTCCACAAACTTGCTTTGTTTTGTTTTAATGTGTGCAAAGAGCATGTCTTAGAGATCATTAACTTACTGAGCTCCCTGGGAAGTACGTGGGTCTAATGCCGTGATTGTCTTATTGCTTAGGGCAGGTCTTCTGCTTCTGCTGCATGGTTCTCTTGTTAAGCAAATCTGCTCTCTTGAGTAATCATTAACTTACAGGGGTTGCCCATATTTTTTCTACTTAATATCTCCTAGTGGGATTAACTATTTAATTACCTGCTCTGTCCCTGTCCTATCTAGTTCCAAAGCATTTCCCTCATTCCAAAGGAAAACCACTTACCCATGAAGCAGCTTCCCCTCTTCCCCTCCAGCTGCAATTTTTGATCCCCACAATGACCTGATTCTACAACTGAGAAAAGTGAGGCTCTGAGCAATTAAGCCATGGTGAGAAGTTTAGGTTAAGGTTACAGAGCCAGTAGACATGGAGCACTGATTTTGTACCTTAGTTTTCTGACTCCAGAGTTCAAATCGTTGATTAATACACATATTTGGGACTTCCCTCACAGTACAATGCCTAAGAATTCACCTGCCAATGCAGGGGACATGAGTTCGATCCCTGGTCCAAGAAGATTCCATATGCTGAGGAGCAACTAAAAGTCCCTACACCACAACTATTGAGCCATACTCTAGAGTTTACTGGTTGCAACTACTGAACCCATGTGCCGAAACTACTGACGCCCGTGTGCCCTAGAGCCAGTGCCCTGGAACAGGAGAAGCCACCGTAATGAGAACTCGACAGTAGGCTCCATCAGTGCAACTAGACAAAGCCTGGCAGAGGAACCAAGACCCAGCACAACCAAAAATAAATATAGTTTTAAAAAATACACAACTTTCGGCAAAATCACAAGTAGGGGGCTGCATTTGGGTATCAAAGAGAGAAAATTTGGTGGAGGCGGGATTTATAAGCTATAAATGTGCCCTCGGTTGTTTAAAACTAAAAAACAAAACCGCACATTGAGGTAAAACTGCAATTAGTATGGCTCAGGTGGTTGGCAGAGTCAAAAGTAATAGCCCCAGAGCAGCTATGAAGCAGACTTGGAAAGGTCAGCACTGCAGGAAGCTTTGCCAAAGTCTCAAGAAAAAAACTCTGTACTTCCTTGGACAGCCCCTAGACGCACCAGGCTGGGAACTGGAAGTGGCGACTGGAAAGAGGCAGAGTAGCCGGGAGGACGTGGCTTGCTTTCCGGTGGCCAGATCTAACTAGGAAATGCCAAGTGGTTGTTCGAGAGATATAAACTGAGGGTGCAACTGGATAAGACACAATAGAGAGCAGGCCTTAGGCCAATTGCATCCCACTTGGAGGGGTCCTCGAGGGTCCAAGAACTCTCAGCAGTGGAGAGCCTCACTTTAGTATCTGTCTTCTCCTTTCTGCGGGGCCAGCACCCCTCTTCCACAAAATAGGGGTGTTTTCTCTGGGGCTTCTCCTTCTCTCTGGAGGTCAGAGACCCTAGACTAGGTCCCTCTTTTTTAGGAGTCTCAGACAGAGGGCATCCGTCTAAGTTGTTTCTCCTGCTTCCGCTACTTTTTCGAGTTAGAGGGCTGTGCAGGGCCCTCTGGCTCTGAGGTTGGAGTTGTTTTTCCACAAGCGCCGCCCCCGCCCGCTCCCCCCACCCCCAATCTTCTTCAGGCTCGCAGTGGCGACCGTGTTCTAGTTCAACAATGCACCGCACTCGGCACAACACGCCACCAAAGGGCAGCTCCATGGAGACTGAAACATCACAACTCTGAGAAGGTATCGCGAGAGGCGCGCCGTTGCGCCTGCGGCTGAGAGAGGAGGAGCGAAGGCGGGAGCCGAGAGAGAAGTGGGAGGAGCCTAGGCGCTTCCTAGGTCCCGGGCGGGAGACCGTCCCTCCCAGCGGCGCCCCCGCGTGACTGCGCTTTACATAATCGAGGCCGCGCGCGTCATAAGTGGCGTACTCCAGTCCAGACCGAATCAGAGTCCCAAGAAGCTCTGTGTTCCGTCCCTTTCCCCTTGATAGACGTCGAAATGAACCAGTGAACGGGCACTTAGCGCTGCCGCGCCCCCCCGGTCCGCTCGCACCCGAGGGCCCGCCTGCCTGCCGCAGCCCGCAGCCTGCCACCGCCAGGTTGTGCCTCAGACTGTCAGATAAAGCGGCGGGCCGGGCCGGCGGGGCGGTGAGCACGGCCCGGGCCGGACATGGCGGCGCTCTACGCCTGCACCAAGTGCCACCAGCGCTTCCCCTTCGAGGCGCTGTCTCAGGGGCAGCAGCTGTGCAAGGTGCGCGGGCTGGGGCGGCGGCCGGGAACTGGGACGCTCGACGCGCGGCCCGGACCTCCCGGTTCTGCGGGGACGCCCGGCGGGGTCCCCTGGGCAGGGCGTGGCAGGCCCGCCTAGCTGAGGAGCCGCACCCGCCCCGCCGGGAGCCGGCGGGGCACGTGGGGGGAGACCCAGGCCCCGTCCAGGTCCCTGCGGCCGGCGTGTCCGGGTGCTTAGCAACCGTGAGGGATTGTTCTTGGACCCCGTGAGGTCGGGGGAGGGGACACCTGGTCCCCGGCTCGCTCTGGACCAGCGGCGCCGGAGATTCCTCTTGGGCTGGCTTCTCCCAACCCCCGCCGAGATCTGATGGGCTTCAGACTTAGGGACCTCCTACCCTACCTGGTACTAAACTCCAGAGTCGGGTGTTGCCTGGGAGGATTGCCTCGAACTCGGGCGCCTCACGGGCACTTTTCAGTCAGTTTCAGAGTCAGAGGTATACAGGCTTCATAATAAAGCCCCGCAATCAAGCGCATAAAGCAAAAGGATGATTTTTTCAGCGTCTAGTTAGTGACCTTCGGTCCTCCCCCTAACCAGCTGCTGTTCAGTTTTTACCCTTGAAGGTCCAAGTTCTCTTTTTCGTTTAAGTTGATTCATCTTTCTTTGCCTATTTAAATGAATAGAGGTGCTGTGAGGTGACAGTTAAAAGTCACTAAGCCGACTGTAGAGTGATGTCGAGTTATCTCCAGATTAATCCAGAGTTTGTGTCTCTATTATGGATAACTCATAATTGTGTTGAGGCAATCGTTATGGCCTCAAATGGCCATAAAGTTGACACTTTGTTAACTAGGTATGAGAGATCTCAAAAATCAAATAGTTGAGTGCCTTTTTGGCCTTAAATATATATTTGTGTGTACGTGTGTATTTGATTTTAAGGGAGATTTATGTATGTAAGCAATAATTTTTATCCAGTACTTTGATTTCACAAATGAACCTGCTGAAAAATCACTCAGTGGCAGAGGCAGAACCGGACTAGAATTCAGGGCTTTTTATTCCTTATGTCTGAGGCTTATTCATACCTTTGTTTTACAATTTATGACTAGTTCCATATAAATTCTTACTTAACTCCCACATCAATGCAGGGTGGTGATGCCAGTATTACAGACGAAAAAAATTAGTCCCAGAAAGTTAAAGTGACTCAGTCAAGCACAGTGCTTGTGCTTGGAATAGTACTCCCGTCTCTGCCTCCTACTGAAGACTGTTTCCATTTCTGACTGCCTGTTAAAGTTATATCCTCGTTTCATTTCAGGAATGTCGGATTGCACACCCTGTTGTGAAGTGCACCTACTGTAGGACTGAATACCAGCAAGAGAGGTAATCAGTTGCGTTATACGCAGGCGCTGCCATTTCCGGTCACAACACAATGGATGTAAAATACGCATTGTTCTCTAGTTATTCATTAATTGCTTACAAATTAGTTACTTATTTTTCACGCCTTGATAATTTTATATTGTGGTTTTGATATTTTTGACACTAAGAAAGCAACCCCACAACAGAAAACATGAGTCTTGTGTTCTAGTACGTTTATACATAGAGTTTGAAGAAATTATAAGCTGAAAGAAGATACTTTTGGAAATGTGACAATCCTGATAAAGGCTTTGTTAGCCCTAGTCACATTTGAAAAAACTCACTTGCCTTTACACTTACCTCGTGTGAATCTCATTTTGAGACGTGTGAAAAATACCTGGGTGTGAATGAAGCACGCATCTATGGGGGACTTTTTAATGGCAGCAGAGTGGTTTAGTGGTATAGCAAGTTCACCTTTTTTGTGGCGCTGTGGCTGTAGGTAATATTACCTTAAGCAGGATGGGGTCTTATTTCCTAGCTCATACACGGACCTGCTGCTGCTGCTAAGTCGCTTCAGTCGTGTCCGACTCTGTGCGACCCCATAGACGGCAGCCCACCAGGCCCCGCCGTCCCTGGGATTCTCCATTTAAGAGCACTGGAGTGGGTTGCCGTTTCCTTCTCCAATGCATAAAAGTGAAAAGTGAAAGTGAAGTCGCTCAGTCCTGTCTGATTCTTCTCGACCCCATGGACTGCAGCCTACCAGGCTCCTCCATCCATGGGATTTTCCAGGCAAGAGTACTGGAGTGGGGTGCCATCGCCTTCTCCGATACACGGACCTAGAAGCCTGATTTTAGTCAGCATCATTTCAATTTTGGGACTGTTTCCCCTGACATTTTGTTAGGTGTATTTTCAAACAAAAACAAACCAAAAAAAGACTAGACTGTAAACACTCACCTACACACTACTTAAATTCTACAATTTACGTTTCAGTTCAGCTCAGTCGCTCAGTCGTGTCCAACTCTTTGCGACCCCATGAATCGCAGCACGCCAGGCCTCCCTGTCCATCACCAACTCCTGGAGTTCACTCAAACCCACGTCCATCGAGTCGGTGATGCCATCCAGCCATCCCATCCTCTGTTTTCCCCTTTTCCTCCTGCCCCCAATCCCTCTTAGCATCAGAGTCTTTTCCAATGAGTCAACTCTTCGCATGAGGTGGCCAAAGTACTGGAGTTTCAGCTTTAGCATCATTCCTTCCAAAGAACACCCAGGGCTGATCTCCTTTAGGATGGACTGGTTGGATCTCCTTGCAGTCCAAGGGACTCTCAAGAGTCTTTTCCAACACCACAGTTCAAAAGCATCAATTCTTCAGTGCTCAGCTTTCTTCACAGTCCAACTCTCACATCCATACATGACTACTGGAAAAACCATAGCCTTGACTAGACGGACTTTTGTTGGCAAAGTAATGTCTCTGCTTTACGTTTAGTTTACTATATTTGCATCTGTCCATCTCTCTGTCCATCAGTATATTGATCCATCTTATTTGTGATGCAGTTTAAAGTTGTGAACATTAGTGTACTTGACCCTAAACACTTCAGCATGCATATCATTAACTAGAGTTCAATATTTGTTTATGGTTTTAAAATGTTTTTAGAGGTAAAATCTGCACACAGTGAAATGCTCACATCTTATTTGCATCATTCGATGAGTTTTAAAAACAGTATACATCTGTTTTACCCCAAACCCCATCAAAATATAAAACATTACTGTCACCCCAGAGATTATAACTCCAACCTAGTCAGTCCCCACCCTCCTTGCTTTTTTCCAAACAACCACTGTACTGATTTTCCTTTCTACTGTAGATTAGTTTTACCTGTTCAAGAACTTCATATAAATGGAAACATAGAATATGCTCTAGAAGCTTTATATTTTGGCTCTTACATTAGGCCTGTGATTCCCTTTTGAATTAGTTTTTGTGTGTAGGGTGAGATACGAAGTTTAACCCTTAATTCATACCATACATAAAAATTAATTCAAGGTGGATTATAGTAATAGGTTTTTTTTGCATTTTTTTGAGGGGTCAAGAACATTTATATATATTGATATATATGTCCCATTCCTTGAGTAATAAATCTAAGATAAACCCAAATGTTCAACATCACAGCATCACTGATGCTAATCCTCTCTGTAGAGGTCTTTTTCAATATACTTCACTTCCTGAACTGGCTTTTTTTTTTTTTTTTTTAAACCCACTGGACCATCAGGGAAGTCCCTGAACTGCCTTTTTTAAATGGCAGAAAATTGCCCTGGGAAATACTTTGTTTGAATATCTCATTTTAATTTAATGTTTTCTACTTTAAGGTATTTCTTCTGGTTTTTAACTTTGTAGTCACTTTGATAGGAATTGTAGGGGGAAAAAAAGGCAAAGTAGTGAATATACTGGATTTTTATGTGATTTTGTTTTTGGCCCTCAAATATTGTTTAAACTGTCCTTAAACATCAGGTATTTGTTTGTGCCTTACTGTGGGAAGGGTTAGACTTTATTTGAAGGTGATTTCTTTTCCCAGGGCAGTTCATCAGTTTAGGCAAGTTGGAAATGCTGTGACCTGGATCTTCACTGAGCTACAAGGGAAGACCCCTCACAAGGGAAAGGGTGTGTTTATTTTTGTCAGTGCTTAGCTCCTAGAGTACTTGAAATATTGAAAAAATGTTTAATGTTTGCATCTGTTTCCCCACATCTGGGATTTTCATATACTTTTGCTTACAAAGGAGAATGTAGACAGAGTAAGGTCAACATGAATAGAATTTCTGAGTTTATACTCCAAACACAAATACTTTATTCCTCATCTCAAATTTCTCACCTGGTCATCTGAATTAAGGAGGATTAATTTCTTTTCTGAGTACATTTTTCGTCTTGACATAATATTTCTTTGGATTGTCCTCTCCATATCTGATACATTTACTTGGTCATACTTGAAAATTTCATAATCAGAAACAGCTCACTCTCCACTTAAACCAAAGTCTTGTTTTATTTGAGCTAAAACTATGAAATAATTAAAAGAGTTCATGGCCAGATAACTCAACCTTCAGTTAATCTAATATCCAAACCGTTTTTCACCTTGGCACTTAGTAATGAAAAAAATTCCTTGGAGTTAAGGAAGAATCTCTTTTGAGATGTTCTATGTAACATGACTTTTTTTCCTTACAAAGCCTTGTGTCTCTTTCTTCCTTAACAGTAAAACTAATACTATATGCAAGAAATGTGCTCAGAATGTGCAGTTGTATGGAACGGTAAGTAGGGTTTCTCCTTACCTAACAGTGAGTAGTCTGGTCTCTTGGGACCTTACCTTCTGCGAACTTTTAATATAATTACAGTTTTTTAAATTAGAAGACCTAGTTATGTAAAAATGTTCTCAGAAAAATGTATCTAGTATTTATCTTTCAAAGTTAGCTAATACTTAGTATTAATAAGTTCTGTGTTTGTAGTCACTATGACAGGTTTGTGATATAATTTTCCTGGAGAAGCTTCAGTAACCAGTATGTAAAGAGAAGGGGAAAGATGTATCCTGTGGTGTGAGCTCTTGGCTTGGTAATAGTTGACTTTTCATTTTGATGAATAATTTTTTTTTTTCAGTGTTAGGGTTCAGCATACGGTGTTCTTGCAGGCATTCTCCCAACATGTTTATACACTGATAATGGCAAAGAGGCCTTTTCAGAAATTTGGAAGCGCTTGCTGGTTTCTCCAAAGAGCTAGTTCTGTTGAATTTGTTAGAGAAGTCCCAGCATATATGCTAATGGGATTTTGTTATTTATTTAAAAATCAATAGGTCCTGTGCATAAAAACACTTTACATGGTATGAGGAATTGGGCTTTCTTTGATCAATGTAAAAGGAAATTTATAAAGTTGGGAATGCATTTTTGCATTGATTAGTTAATGTGTATAATAGAAATTGGGTTAAAAAAAGCACTGGTATTTTATAATATACTTACTTGACACCTTTTTTTTTCTGTTAAAGCCCAAACCTTGTCAGTATTGCAACATAATTGCAGCTTTTATTGGCAACAAGTGTCAGCGTTGCACAAATTCAGAGAAGAAGTACGGACCACCGTATTCTTGTGAACAGTGCAAACAGCAGTGTGCATTTGACAGGAAAGATGATAGAAAGAAGGTAAGTCTCTGTGTTTTTCTTTTTTTCTTTCAGAGATATTAAGATGGGCCAACTGTGTTAAAAAGACATGTAACAGAGACTGATTTCTCAGTTCCTCTCCAAATTGTTATTGACCTTGAAGAAGCTTTTCAGCCTTTGTTTTCTTCACTTATAAAATGTGGACCTTTATATTCTAACATTTAGCTAGTGTTTCATGAGAATCTCAATAACAGTGATCAATATCCCTTATAAGTGAAATGGTGATTGGTGAAATTCTACAAAACTCTGTAGAGATTAGGACTTAAGCAAGGTAAGTGTATTACCAACTTTACAATCTGGCTCTTCAAATGTTTCTCTCTGTTGAAGTTAAAGATCACAAGAAGATGATACAGATAAAGGTCTATGTGGAATGGTGGTACCTTGGTGGAATTAAAATGGTATTGATTTAGTTTGTTTAAAACCCTCCAGTGGCTTCCAGTTGCACTTAGGATAAACCCCAAACTCCTTCCATTGCCTGCAAGGCCCATACCTGACTCTGTCTCATCATCCATTACTCTCCCCCCTTTCCCTTTGGACCAGCTGCACTGTCCACCTGAGTCCGTCAGACATCCTAGTCTCATTCGTGCTGGCTGGGTATGCTGGTTACACAGCCTTCTCCAGAGTGTCATGACTGGTTCCTCATGTCAGGTCTCAGCTCAGTTGCCGCCTTCTCACAGAGACCTTTACTAACTCTCACTCTACCATATACTCTGTTTGTTGTCTTCAATAGCATGTAACATTATGAGAAATTATCTTGTTTATTTGTGTACATGTTTGTCTACCCCCACCAGACTATGAGCTCTCAGTCCATCTTGTTTTCATGTAGTGTTCCCAGCAGTCTGACACATAGTAGTTCAGTTCGGTTCAGTCGCTCAGTCGTGTCCGACTCTTGGCAACCCCATGAATCGCAGCACGCCAGGCCTCCCTGTCAATCACCAACTCCGGGAGATCACTCAAACGCACGTCCATCGAGTTGGTGATGCCATCCAGCCATCTCATCCTCTGTCATCCCCTTCTCCTCCTGCCCCCATTCCCTTCCAGCATCAGAGTCTTTTTCAATGAGGCAACTCTTTGCATGAGGTGGCCAAAGTACTGGAGTTTCAGCTTTAGCATCATTCCTTCCAAAGAACACCCAGGGCTGATCTCCTTTAGAATGGACTGGTTGGATCTCCTTGCAGTCCAAGGGACTCACAAGAGTCTTTTCCAACACCACAGTTCAAAAGCATCAATTCTTCGGCACTCAGCCTTCTTCACAGTCCAACTCCCAAATCCATACATGACCACAGGAAAAACCATAGCCTTGACTAGACGAACCTTTGTTGGCAAAGTAATGTCTCTGCTTTTGAATATGCTATCTAGGTTGGTCATAACTTTCCTTCCAAGGAGTAAGCGTCTTTTAATTTCATGGCTGTAATCACTATCTGCAGTGATTTTGGATCCCCCAAAAATAAAGTCTGACACTGTTTCCACTGTTTCCCCATCTATTTCCCATGAAGTGATGGGACCAGATGCCATGATCTTAGTTTTCTGAATGTTGAGCCTTAAAGCCAACTTTTTCACACTCCTCTTTCACTTTCATCAAGAGGCTCTTTAGTTCTTCTTCACTTTCTGCCATAAGGGTGGTATCATCTGCATATCTGAGGTTATTGATATTTCTCCTGGCAATCTTAATTCCAGCTGTGCTGCTTCTAGCCCAGCGTTTCTTATGATGTACTCTGCATATAAGTTAAATAAGCAGGGTGACAATATACAGCCTTGACGTACTCCTTTTCCTATGTGGAACCAGTCTGTTGTTCCATGTCCAGTTCTGACTGTTGCTTCCTGACCTGCATACAGGTTTCTCAAGAGGCAAGTCAGGTGGTCTGGTATTCCCATCTCTTTCAGAATTTTCCACGGTTTATTGTGATGCACACAGTCAAAGGCTGTGGCATAGTCAATAAAGCAGAAATAGATGTTTTTCTGGAACTCTCTTGCTTTTTCCATGATCCAGCGGATGTTGGCAATTTGATCTCTGGTTCCTCAGCCTTTTCTAAAACCAGCTTGAACATCAGGAAGTTCACAGTTCACGTATTGCTGAAGCCTGGCTTGGAGAATTTTAAGCATTACTTTACTAGCATGTGAGATGAGTGCAATTGTGCGGTAGTTTGAGCATTCTTTGGCATTGCCTTTCTTTGGGATTGGAATGAAAACTGACCTTTTCCAGTCCTGTGGCCACTGCTGAGTTTTCCAAATTTGCTGGCATATTGAGTGCAGCACTTTCACAGCATCATCTTTCAGGATTTGAAATAGCTCAACTGGAATTCCATCACCTCCACTAGCTTTGTTCATAGTGATGCTTTCTAAGGCCCACTTGACTTCACATTCCAGGATGTCTGGCTCTAGCTGAATGATCACACCATCGTGATTATCTGGGTCGTGAAGATCTTTTTTGTACAGTTCTTCTGTGTATTCTTGCCACCTCTTCTTAATATCTTCTGCTTCTGTTAGGTCCATACCATTTCTGTCCTTTATCGAGCCCATCTTTGCATGAAATGTTCCCTTGGTATCTCTAATTTTCTTAAAGAGATCTCTAGTCTTTCCCATTCTGTTGTTTTCCTTGATTTCTTTGCATTGATTGCTGAGGAAGGCTTTCTTATCTCTTCTTGCTATTCTTTGGAACTCTGCATTCAGATGCTTATATCTTTCCTTTTCTCCTTTGCTTTTCGCTTCTCTTCTTTTCACAGCTATTTGTAAGGCCTCCCCAGACAGCCATTTTGCTTTTTTGCATTTCTTTTCCATGGGGATGGTCTTGATCCCTGTCTCCTGTACAGTGTCACAAACCTCCGTCCATAGTTCATCAGGCACTCTATCTATCAGATCTAGGCCCTTAAATCTATTTCTCACTTCCACTGTATAATCATAAGGAATTTGATTTAGGTCATACCTGAATGGTCTAGTGGTTTTCCCTACTTTCTTCAATTTAAGTCTGAATTTGGCAATAAGGAGTTCATGATCTGAGCCACAGTCAGCTCCTGGTCTTGTTTTTGTTGACTGTATAGAGCTTCTCCATCTTTGGCTGCAAAGAATATAATCAATCTGATTTTGGTGTTGACCATCTAGTGAAGTCCATGTGTAGAGGGTCCTCTTGTGTTGGAAGAGGGTGTTTGCTACGACCAGTGCGTTCTCTTGGCAAAACTCTATTAGCCTTTGCCCTGCTTCATTCCGTATTCCAAGGCCAAATTTGCCTGTTACTCCAGGTGTTTCTTGACTTCCTACTTTTGCATTCCAGTCCCCTATAATGAAAAGGACATCTTTTTTGGGTGTTAGTTCTAAAAGGTCTTGTAGGTCTTCATAGAACCGTTCAACTTCAGCTTCTTCAGTGTTACTGGTTGGGGCATAGACTTGAATTACCATGATATTGAGTGGTTTGCCTTGGAAACGAACAGAGATCATTCTGTTGTTTTTGAGATTGCATCCAAGTACTGCATTTCAGACTCTTTTGTTGACCATGATGGCTACTCCATTTCTTCTAAGGGATTCCTGCCCACAGTAGTAGATATAATGGTCATCTGAGTTAAATTCACCCATTCCAGTCCATTTTAGTTCACTGATTCCTAGAATGTTGACATTCACTCTCGCCATCTCCTGTTTGACCACTTCCAGTTTGCCTTGATTCATGGACCTAACATTCCAGGTTCCTATGCAGAGTTTGCATAATTATAGGTATCTTCAATCACTTATTTACAAATTTAAGGAAGACTAATCTTAGGGATTAAGGGTAGATAATCTAGACTCAGTGGGCTTCCCAAGTGGCTCAGTGGTAGAGGATCCACCTGCCAATTCTGGAGACATGGGTTTGCTCCCTGGGTTGGGAAGATCCCCTGGAGGAGGAAATGACAACCCACTCTAGTATTTTTTGCCTGGAGACTCCCATGGACAGAGGAACCTGTCAGGCTACAGTTCATAGGGTCTCAAAGAGTTGTACACGTCTGAATGACTGACCATGCACGCATGCATCATCTGGACTCAGAGTGCCTGGGTTGAAATCTTTGTTCTCTCACTTATTTGTTGTGTGACTTTGGTCAAGTTAATCTATCAGTGCCTCAGTTTCCTCATCTGTAAATGAGGCTGATCAGATGTCATCATTGTTATGAAGGTTGAGTTATCGGGTGTAAACCCCTTCAAAAGGAATCAGGCACATGATAAGTACTCAGTGTTATCTCTGATGATTTCTTTATGATAGTTTAATTCTCAGAGGGTAATTTTCTATTTTTAAAGTGTATTTGTGAAGGGAAGATTGAAATAAGATGTCCTGTGGTTCAGTATTTGATTCTCATGTTTAATGCTCTCTTTCAATGCAGTTGCTTTGTTTTCAAACCCTTCTTCAATGAAAGCTCTTTCCTGGGCAAGGTCTCCTAGAGTATTTTAAACTCAGGCCTTTAGGCCACATCCCATAACCATGAAATGGACCACATTGAAGTTTGGTTTCAAAATTCACTTATGCATTCATTAACAAATAATTACATGCTTGTCATATCCGACACTCTTCTGGGTATTGGAAATACACTAATGAACTAGGCAGAAGACACTTTATTCTCTCAGAGCTTTTATCTACATATGAAAGAGATGGATGAGAACAAACAAGTTGAGTGAACACAGGTTTTAGATGTAAGTGCTATAAGGAAACAGGGTCTCTGGTAGAGAGTGCCCCAGTTTCAATGGGGCGTTCAGGAGGACCTGCAGGGAGATCACATCTGACCCGAAACTGAACTTGACGAGAAGGAAGCTGCAGTGAGAATCTCTGGAGGGCAAAGATCCTGGGAGGAGAGACAGCTATGAAAAGACCCTGAGGCAAGAGTGATGAGCCTGGGGGACTTTGCTGATGTTCCAGTGGCTAAGACTCTGAGCTCCCAATGCCGGGGTGGGAGTCAGGGCTCAATCCCTGGTGAGGGAACTAGATCACACGTGCCGCAAAGAAAATCAAAGATCCTGCATGCAGCAGTGAAGGTCAAAGATCCCACATGCCACAACTAAGACCCAATGCAGCCAAATAAATAAAAGAAGGAGGCAGAGTGAGCAAGGGAATGAGATTATAAAGGCAAGTAAGGGCTACATTTAAGTCAACATAGGCCATGGTAAAAATTTTCAATTTTTATATATGATAATCTATGATTTTAAGGTGAGAGTTATATAAGATTTACATTTAAGAAGTCCTCTGGCATCTATGTAGAAATGGTTGATAGGGAGAAGAACAGAGAGATCATTTGGGTGAGTCATTTTAAAAAATACTTATTTATTTGGTTACACCCAGTCTTAGTTACAGCACGTCTTTAATTGAGACGTACAAACTGTTAGTCATGGCATGTGGGATCTAGTTCCCTGACCAGGGATCAAACCTGGGGCCCTTGCATTGGGAGTGTGGAGTCTGTCACTGAACCACCAGCGAAGTCCCTGGGTGAGTCTTGTAGTTGTGAGAGATAAGAATGGCTTTGCTTGGGTGGAAGCAGTGGAGTTGGAAAGAAGTGGATAGGTCAGACCGATGAGTTGCTAATATAATAGGTTAGGAGAGTGAGGGGCAAAGAGGCTTTTGCTAACAAGATTGAAAAATACTTCAGATAAATAATGCTGTGGCTTACCTACCCATGTTCAAAATAGGGCAGAAGGTCCAATTTAGAGGTAAGACAAAACTAAAAACTAAACTGCCAAAACTAAAACTAAAATGCCCCAAACTGAAACTGCGTAAAATATCAGCACGTTCCCTCCCAAGTGTGAGCTAATGGCTCTGCTGCCCTGCCACTTGTACTAGTCCACTTCACAAACTCAGTTTTGCAATCTGAGTGTGGTACAGAGGTGCCCCAGCTTCAGAGGATTGTGGAAGCCCCATTTTGCTTTCCTAGCCCTGTGCTCTGCACCTAGGTGTAGAGATGCTTCTGCCCAAAGTGATCAACTTTTTCTGATCCAAACAAAGTGCCATAGTAGTCACCACAGGGCCTGGGGCCCTGGAAGCTACTTGCCCATCAGTCTTTTTCTGGAAACCTTTCCATCTGAGAAAAGATACCCAGCATACCACTTTATGAGTCATGTATAAGGTATGAAAGCTAAAGTGCAAATTTTATGTTTTATCTTCTCCCTGCTGTATTTTCCTTGGTGAGAACTATGGAGATATCTGTGTCTTTTGAAATTCTTGTGGGAACTTTGCTCTGGTGTGTGTTAAGTTGAGGAAAAACAAAATAAAAAAATAAATATAATTAGCATGTTAAAAAAAAATTTGGCCATGCCCCATGGCATGCAGGGTCTTTGTTTCCCAACAGTGGATTGAGTTCGTGCCCCCTGCAGTGGAAGCACAGAGTCTTCACCACTGGACCACCAGGGAAGTCCCCAGGTCATATTTTGTTAAGCAGATTTTATGTACCTTGCACCATGCTTTACCTCCATTATGTCACTGAATCCTTGCACCAGCCCTCTGAGGTACATATTATTGTCCTTCATTTTATAGATGAAGAGATTGATCCCAGTAGTGCCCAGGTGACTTACACGTAAGGTCACACAGCTTGTGAGTGGCAGATCCAGACTTAACCAGAGGTTCTAGCTCCTAATACCCATGTTCTTAGCCTCCGCACTAGCACATTCCTTCTTTATCTTTGTCTCCTCATCTTTCAGGTAGATGGGAAATTGCTATGCTGGCTATGCACACTTTCATACAAACGGGTCCTTCAGAAGACCAAAGAGCAGAGGAAGCACCTGAGCAGCTCTTCCCGTGCCAGCCACCAGGAGAAGGAGCAGTATAGTCGACTGAGTGGTGGCAGCCATTACAACAGGTAACCCCAAGGTGCTTGAGATAGAACAAGAGGTTCTGGGAGGTCAGATGTAATACACAAGTAGTCATGGAAGATACTATTTTGTCTAAATTTTTGTATTTTCTCTCTAGTTACTGATCTACAGAGGGAATCTCCTTTGATGTATTTTATAATTCATATATCATCCAAGGGCCAGAGAGACATCCATAAGGCATTAGGGTTTTCTGACTTGGTTTGTGTTGTATCTTAAAAGTTTGTATTCTCCCCACCGTTAAGAGTGGATTATCTCCCTAGAAGACCAGACATTCCACAGTCTGAGGAAATGCAACTTTTCTTATGCATATTTGGCTAGGAGATAGATATTCTAGGTTTGTCCTTATAAGATCCAGTCAAAATGATGCCCCTTCATTGTTGTCTTAAGCTTCCTTTCAGAGTATCTGTTGTGTTGTTAAGAGTTCTGGTTTTGGATTGAATCCTGGGTCTGCCAAGTTCTCTGTATGGGATCTTGGGCAAGTTTTTTCATCTGTAAAATGAGGGAAATATTAACTCATGGAGTTGCTGTGAAAATAAATTATATGGTATGTGCATAGTGATTAGTTTTATAACTGGCATATAGGAAGCTTCAGTACATGATGGTTATGCGTTGTTATCATTACCTTTATGATTTTGTTTGTTCATTGTTAGTTACTTTCATGGACCAGATTCTCTGCAAGGAATGCAGAGATGAGTAAAAAGAATCACTCTGTTTTCTAAGAGGTATGCAGCCTGGTAGGGAAGACAGACCTGTAATCAAAGTATTGCAGGATAATCTGAGGGTGTCACAGTGAAAGCATGTCAAGATACAGGCATAAGAGGCCGTGGTAATTAACTGCCTGGGGAGGTCAAGCAATGAAAGCTCAGAGAAGAGCTGACATTGGAGCTAGATCTTAGGATAAATCAGAATCGTCAGATAAGGAATGGGTGGAGGGAATAGCAACTGCAAAGACATGGAGGGCATAAGACCACATGGAACTTAGGAACAGCAGATCCTTTTATTTTGCTGGAGCTTATGATTGGGAGCAGAAAATGGGCTGGAAAGGAATCCAGCAGACCTGGTAAGTAACATGATCTTGATGTTAGTAATTTTAATAGGGAGCCACTGAAAGGACCTGTGTTGGGGAGGGACCAAATCTACCTTAAAAAAAAAGATTAACCCAGACTATTGTGAAGAATGCACTGGAGGAAAAGAGGCTGGGGGCTAGTTAAGAAGCTTTTTTGGTAAGAGTCCAGAAAGAGATGTTAATAGAGAACCTCAGGTAGTGGCACTAAAGATCGAAGAGGTAGATTCAGGAAGACATTTCAGAAGGAGAATTATGTGTAAATTAGATAATCTGACGAACAGGTAAATGGGCAGGAGCTGGGTGAATAAAGGATAATTCTCAGGTTTCTTACTGGGATGAGTGAGTGAATCCTTATCTGAGAGACTGTCAGAAGGGGAAAAAAGTTCAGTTTTGGAAAGTTGAGTTTGAAGTGTCAAGAACTATTTAGCACTTTTTTGTGGCACCTTTGAGGCTATCGGCTGCTCCAAGGTGAAGCAGAACATCTCTTTCGCAGCCACTGGCTGCCAGAAACTCACTGCAGTGGACAGTGAATGCAGACTTTGTACCGTCTGTGAGAAGTTCGTGGCTGTGGAAGTTGCTGCTGATGCTCCAGGTAAAGAATGGAGGATTATGTGTTCGAATCAGTGGTGGGAATGACAGGCAAAGGACCATGAAGCAGGCCATGAAGCAGGGTGGTGACCCATGGCAGTGTCCACCTACTACTGAGTTAAAGAGTATTCCTGTTACAGGCCAAGGAAAACTGGAGAAGGAAAGAGCAAATCTGTATAGGTTGCATTGTGAATGCCAATCTGAGTGTCCTCAATTTGGTCATTGTCAAAAAGGGAGAGGAGGATATTTCTAGATTTACTGGTACTACTGGGACTCCACCTGGGGCCCAAGAGCTAGAGTCTGCAAACTTTATAATCTCTGAAGTAAAGATCTTGATTACTGCCTCCTGTACAATGTCACAAACCTCTGTCCATAGTTCTTCAGGCACTCTTAGCAGATCTAATCCCTTGAATCTATTTGTCACTTCTACTGTATAATCGTAAGGGATTTGATTTAGGTCATACCTGAATGGTATAGTGCTTTTCCCTAGTTTCTTCAATATAAGTCTGAAGTTTGCAGTAAGGAGTTCATGATCTGAGCTACAGTCAGTTCCTGGTCTTATTTTTGTTGACTGCATAGAGTTTCTCCATCTTCAGCTGCAAAGAATATAATCAATCTGATTTCGGTATTGACCATCTGGTGACATCTATGTGTAGAGTCATCTCTTGTGTTGTTGGAAGAGGGTGTTTGCTATGACCAGTGCATTCACACTAGCAAAGTAATGCTCAGAATTCTCCAAGTGAGGCTTCAACAGTATGTGAACTGAGAATTTCCAGATGTTCAAGCTGGATTTAGAAAAGGCAGAGGAACCAGAGATCAAATTGCCAACATCTGTTGGATTATCTGTTGAAAAAGCAAGAGAGTTCCAGAAAAACATCTACTTCTGCTTCATTAACTATGCCAAAACCTTTGTGTGCATCACAACAAGCTGGAAAATTCTTAGGGAGTTGGGAATACCAGACCACCCTACCTGCCTCCTGAAAAATCTGTATGCAGATCAAGAAGCAACAGTTAAAACCGTATGGACATGGAACAACAGACTGGTTCCAAATTGGGAAAGGAGTACATCAAGGCTGTATATTGTCACCCTGCTTATTTATCTTATATGCAGTGTACATCGTGCGAAATGCCGGGCTGGATGAAGCACAAGCTGCAATCTAAACTGCTGGGAGAAATATCAATAACCTCAGATATGCAAATGACATCACCTTATGGCAGAAAGTGAAGAGGAACTGAGGAGCCTCTTGATGAAAGTGAAAGAGGAGAGTGAAAAAGCTGGCTTAAAACTCAACATTCAAAAAACGAAGATCATGGCATCCAGTCCCATCATTTCATGGCAAATAGATGGGGAAACAGTGACAGACTTTATTTTCTTGGGCTCCAAAATCATTGCAGATGGTGACTGAAGCCATGAAATTAAAAGATGCTTCCTCCTTGGAAGAAAAGCTATGACTAACCTAGACAGCATATTAAAAAGCAGAGACATTACTTTGCCAACAAAGGTCCGTCTAGTCAAAGCTATGGTTTTTTTAGTAGTCACGTATAGATGTGAGAGTTGGACCATAAAGAAAGCTGAATGCCAAAGAATTGATGCTTTTGAACTGTGGTGTTGGAGAAGACTTTTGAGAGTACCTTGGACTGCAAGGAGATCAAACCAGTCAATCCGAAAGGAAATCAGTCCTGAATATTCATTGGAAGGACTAATGCTGAAGCTGAAACACCAATACTGTGGCCCCTGGTGCAAAGAACTGACTCACTGGAAAAGACCCTGATGCTCAGCAAGATTGAAGACAGAAGAAGGGGATGACAGAGGATGAGATGGTTGGATGGCATCACCAACTCGATGGACATGAGTTTGAGCAGGCTCCGGGAGTTGGTGATGGACAGGGAAGCCTGCAGTCCATGGGATCACAAAGAGTCGGACACGACTGAGCGACTGAACTGACTGAAGCAAAGACAATGTCCACCAGTATGTTGTGAGAAAGCCCTGAAGCAGAGATGATGAGAAAACTAGGACCAAAGCACCCAAAATCCAGCATCTTTTTCTTCCACGTGTTCTGCAGCTCAAATGTCAGCATATTGCTCTGAAGAAACAGTGTACTAAGGAAATAAGGAAGAGGTGCAGAATATGCTAAACTTTTGGCCAAGAGAACGAAGGAGGCCAAAGAAAAATGCAAGGAACAGACTGTCAAGAAACAGAAGCTATCTTCTGAGAGCTTCGACCTCTGTGTCTGTGCCCAGTCAAAAATAAGATGTTCTGGAAGTAGCAAGAAACTAAGATCTGATATTAAAAAAGATTATTATTTACTGCTTAGGCTATACAGATATTAAAAAAGATTATTATTTAGTGCTTAGGCTATTATTTAGGAGCTTAGGCTATAATTCAGAAGAGGTTTGAACATGAGCCACTGGTAGCATATAAGAGTCGGTGGTAGCAGAGCTAATTTTAAAATGTGGATTTCTGTGGCCCTACCCCAGAGTTTAATTCGGTAGGATCTAGGATGGAATCCAGGAATCTGCTTTGTTTTATAAACCTCTCAGATGATTCTCATGCAGATGATCAGGGGAACATCATTTCCACCCACTATAATAGTTGTTAAAACCATACTCTTGACTGATACAACTTAGGCTGGAAACTGAAAACAGAGTATAGAAGCACTCAAGGATGGAGTGAGTATTTGAAAACCAAATCTCTAATCAGGGTTAATATGCAAAATATATAAAGAACTCAACAGTATGGTGTTTGCTCAAAAAATTAAAAATAAAACTATGATAGGTCCCAGCAATCACTTTAGTATGTATCTGAAGGAACTGAAATTAGCGTTTCTATTCATTTATTCACAATACCTAATATATGGTAGCAACCTGAATGTCCTTGGAGGGATGAATGGTTGAAGAAAATATGGAATATACATTCAATGGAATATCCAGCCATAAAAAAGAAGGGAATACTGCTATTTGCTACAACATAGATAAGCCTGGAAGGCATGTGCTAAGTGAAATGAGGCAGAGAGAAAGACACACACCATGTGGTATCATTTTTATGTGCAATCTTAAAAACTGATTTCATAGGTATAGAGAATAGAATGGTGGTTGCCAGGTGCAAAAGGAGAGGGAAATGGGGAGGGTTAGGTTAGAAGGTACAAACTTTATTAGAAGTAGTTCTCAGTTCTCATGTACAGCTCAGTGACTGTATGCTTCCAAGTTGCTGAGAGGAGATCCTAAGCATGTTGTTGTTCAGTCACTAAGTCATATCTGACTCTTTGCGATCCCATGAACTGCAGCACGCCAGGCCTTCCTGGCTCTCACTGTCTCCCGGAGTTTGCCCAAGTTTATGTCCATTGAGTTGGTGATGCTATCTCAAGCATGCTCACCATTAAAATAAAATGGAATTCCCTTGGCAGTCCAGTGGTCAGGACACTGCGCTTCCACTGCAGGGGGGACAGGTTCAGTCCCTGGTTGGGTAACTAAGATCCCAAAAGCCACGTGGCACAGCCGAAAAATAAAATCAGGTATGCAAGATGATGGGTGCATTAATTATCTTGATCTTGGTAGTAATCGTTCTATAATATATATATATAAAATTGTCGCCTCGTACATTTTAATTAATGTACAATTGTATTTGTCAGTTATAAAGTTGGATGTGATGGGGAGAAGGCATGATCAGTGGTATCAAATATTGAAAAGAGGCCAATAAGAAAAGGTCTGAAAAATCCTTTGGGCTTGGCAATTTTACATCCATCAAAGTAAAAGGGTTGCAGATTAGTTTCAGAGACTAAAACTGATCTTTAGGGTTGTCATGAGACTCTTAGATACTAGAAGATTTACAGAAACAGAGTGAAGAAGAACTGGACTTAGTGTTCAGATACGTAAAGCTTCACTACTAACTAGCTCTATATCCCTGGGTAGGTAAGTTAGCCTTGATGAGCCTCAGTTTCTGCAAAATAGAAATAATCCCTTGTATATGCCTCACAGTATTATAAGATGCATGGGGAAAAATGAATATGAAAGTACTTTTTAAATTGTAAGATGGATTGTGCTTCTGACTAAGGTTTTATTGACTTGTTCTCATTGTTATTAATAAAGCAGATAGTATTTAATCACAGGTAAAAATTTGGGGAAGGACTATAGAAATGAGCTGTCCATGCATCTATGGAATTAAGACTTGGGTGGATTTTGATGATCAAGAATAATTAGCTCTTGCATAGAATAGGTACAGTATTATGTTGGTCCCATTTGACAGGACTTTCATTGTGATGTTTTATTAATCTTTGATTTCTAAAGTGTGTGTATCTCTCTTTCTCTCTCTCTCTTTTTTCTTTTTTGCCATTAAAAGTCAGAAAACCCTTTCTACGTCTTCAATTCAAAATGAAATCCCAAAGAAAAAATCCAAGTTTGAGTCGATCACAACCAATGGAGATAGGTAAGCCAGTTCAAGTGTGTGTGCATGTTTCTGTTTGAAATGCATACACAGTTCCTGAAACAGGAATACGTTTTAGGGTGTGTCATGGAGCTAGTTTATGGTTGTCAGCGAACTTCTCAGGGATACTACACTAGACACTTATCTTATAAACAAACAATACTGCTATTAGTTTATAAATATAATCTTGTCTAGAACATATAACTGGATTTAATAGCAGTTGAATTTTCTGTAGTCCACAAATAACTTCTCACAAGAATTCAAAGACATGCTTTTTATTGTGATCTGTGCCTATAGCCTTCTCCAGGCAGGGCAGGAGTTGGTCTGCAGAGGCAAAACAGAGACAAATTGGAAATTTTTCTTTTTTGGGCACACTGCACAGCTTTCGGAACATTAGTTCCCCGACCAGGGATTGAACCCTGGCTGTGGCAGTGAAAGTGCTCAGTCTTAACCACTGGACCACCAGGGAATTCCTGACAATTTATAATTAAAGCAGTACTGCTCAGTCTGTGAGGGATAATCCATGCTTCCTTAGCATTAAGAGAGATAACCCAAAGCAGATGCTGAATCAGGAGGGAAGGAGATGCATTTGAATATTTTTGTTTCATTTTAAGCCTTTCTGAATGCATTTTTATTCCTCACTTTCCCCTTTCCTTCTTAGTGATGCTTCTGCTTACGAGCTATTTTCTCCTCATATCCAGGATGCCCTGTCCATGTTGGTGTAGTGGGCTGCTTCTCAACAGAGTCTTGGGGCCTGTTCCTCCAGGCTGGGCATTCTGAAATGAGACCACCTGGCACACTCATCCCTAAAATCCTTGGAATCATCTCCATTCTGAAAACTCCCATTCTCCATTCTCTCTCCCAGACGGTGGTAGATATGGGAGCAGACCAGCATATAGGCTTACTGGGGTTGAGTTTTGTTTATTTAGGGGTATACATAGCATCTCTGAAGTTGGCTTTTCATTAACTTGATTTGAGACTGCAGACTCTCTTTGTATTTCTGGTATCATTGACTTCAAACTTCTTGAATTGATCCTTCTAGAAATGCTTGGTTTAGATATTCTAATTATATAGGGAAAGCAACCATAAAGACCATCTTTCTGGTTAGCTTTATTGTTACTGTTTGTTCTCTGAGCAGCTAGTTTGACCATTCTGAAGAAAATGGATGTGGCACTGATTGTCTTATCACATCTGCCAGGATGCATGATCCTGTAAAAAGTTCTTCAGGGAATGAACCATTCTGAATGCCCTGCTTTATGAAGGCCTAAGCCAAGACCCACAGCCTTTAGATTCATCATTTCTGTTTTGTGCTGTTTATGATGTGGGCTGTGTTTGAATGACCCGGAAAAAGCTCATTCATAGCCTTTAGTTTAACCAACAGGCCTTAAAGTTTGCCTTCTGTTGGGTCATTTGGTTTTTGAGATACTGCCACTGTTCTTGCTGACTATTGCTATGGCTTCACCAAGCCAAAGACTTTAAACTTTCTGTTCAGTGTTTTATTGCATCTGGTTAGCAGCAGTGAATGTTTTCCTCAATTAGGATGCTGATCCTTAACTTAGATGCATGATCTTTCATAATGTCCTCTGGGAAAGATCTTTAAAAATAAATTTTTCTTTAAATATACATGGTAATTAAAAAAGCAATCTAATAACTTGAAAATTTAGAAAAAATTTTTCTGCAGCCACGTATTATTTTCATACATATGCAAGTTCCATTTGACTGTTCCTGCATTCAATTCAGTTCAGTTGCTCAGTCGTGTCTGACTCTTTGCGACCCCATGAATTGCAGGCCTCCTGTCCATCACCAACTCCCGGAGTTCACCCAAACTCATGTACATCAAGTTGGTGATGCCATCCAGCCATCTCATCCTCTGTCGCCCCCTTCTCCTCCTGCCCCCAATCCCTCCCAGCATCAGGGTCTTTTTCAATGGGTCACCTCTTCACATGAGGTGGCCAAAGTATTGGAGTTTCAGCCTCAGCATCAGTCCTTCCAATGAACACCCAGGACTGATCTCCTTTAGAGTGGACTGGTTGGATCTCCTTGCAGTCCAAGGGACTCTCAAGAGTCTTCTCCAACACCGCAGTTCAAAAGCATCAATTCTTCAGCGCTCAGCTTTCTTCACAGTCCAACTCTCACACCCATACATGACCACTGGAAAAACATAGCCTTGACTAGACGGACCTTTGTAGGCAAAGTAATACCTCTGCTTTTGAATATGCTGTCTAGGTTGGTCCTAACTTTCCTTCCAAGGAGTAAGCGTCTTTTAATTTCATGGCTGCAGTCACCATCTGCAGTGATTTTGGAGCCCAAAAAGATAAAGTCTAACCCTGTTTCCCCTGTTTCCCCATCTATTTCCCATGAAGTGATGGGACCGGATGCCATGATCTTCGTTTTCTGAATGTTGAGTTTTAAGCCAACTTTTTCACTCTCCTCTTTCACTTTCATCAAGAGGCTTTTTGTTCCTGCATTAGTAATCTTAATCTATCACTTGTTTGCATTTCTTTTAAAACTTTATATACAAGGTAAATTACGTTTTTTCTTCCCTTTTTACTTTTTTTTCTTGCTTTTCCTTCACTTGGAGAACATTCTGACAAGACTTTAAAAACATTTTTTTAATTATTTTTTTTTCTCTTTTGGCTGACCAGGGATCAAACTCACACTCCTGCAATGGAAGCATGGAATCTTAACCATAGGACCACTGAGGAGGTCCAAGACGTTTTTTGAACTGTCCTTTATATTTTTTGGTTCTACCAGTTTATTGCTACCAACCCATCTCCCTCCACCCTCATGCACGCATGCTCAGTCATGTAATCCCATGGACTGCAGCCTGCCAAGCTCCTCTGTCCATGGACTTTTCCAGGCAAGAATACTGGAGTAGGTTGCCATTTCCTTCTCCATGAACAGTCCTTTTTTTAATGTCATGGAAACCAAAAAATTTTTTTGCTGAATATCTATTTTGAATTCAGTTCTGGAGTAGATATTACCAGTTTTGTTTCTTTACTATCTATTGTGACTCCCTCTCAGTTTTTAATCACAATCCACTTTTAAATTTATGCTTCTCTTCTTTCATTTTTATCCTCTCATGTCTTCAAAAGATTGTTCTCTAACAGTTTTCATTGACCATATACTATCATATTCCTTTGTTGTTTTTTTTTTTTTGGCCACACACATGACATGTGGGATCTTAGTTCCCTATTCAGGGATCAGACCCGAGAGCCCTGCAGTAGAAGTGCAGAATCTTAACCACTGGACTTCCAGGGAAGTCCTCTTATTTATTTTTTAAATATTAAGGCATATTTGATTTATTTTTCTCTTTTTCTTTATTAGCCTTCCGTATCATACAGAGAGAACCCATTACTTTATAGAATTAAAAAAAACAACAACACATTTTTCTCATGGTTTTATACTTAGAAAATGCCTTAGTCTTTTTTAGTGTCCTATAAAATTCACAGCTTCCATCTCAATATTTTATAGTTTGTCAAAATTATAACAAAAATCCTTCAATTTGAAGAAAATACAAGTTCATTCCTAGCTTTCCTTCCCTGAGAAATGCACTTTTTGATCATATTTGCTTATTGTTTGATGGGCAATGAACAGTGAGTGACCTCCAGGCACACCTTGTGGTTTATTGTTTCTAAAAGACATTGTTTTCTTTTCCTTATCGTTTTATTGTGTTCTCCCTCTAAAATATACTTGAAAGAGTAGACTTAACTCTCTGTGGCCTTTGAGGACAGATCCAGGACCAATGGTTGAGACTGACAGGCAGATTTTGGCTCAACCTGAGAAAAGATGTTTTTGGAAACATTCCAAAAACTATTAAATTTTTGGAAAAGATGAGCTTCCTGGATAAATAGCAAGTTCCCTGTCTTTGGCGGTGTTTAGAAAGAGATTAGATCTGATTTTCTGCCTTAGTAACCTAGCCATCTTTTTTCATTTTGATTCCCAGCAATTCTTATTCATCAGGAGTTACAGAGTTAGACAGTACAGTCCCTAACACAGGAAAGACACAGTGAGATTTGTCAGCAATTTATTGGTATGGGAAGAATCTTCCCTCAAGAAGCAGGTAGACTCAAAGCAATCTTGAGAATGAACAAAGCTGAAAGTGTCATGCTTTTTGATTGCAAACTGTACTACAAAGCTGCAGTAGTCAACAGTATGGTGTTAGGGACTTCCCTGGTGGAGCAGTATTTAAAAATCTGCCTTCCAATGCAGGGGACATGAATTCAATCCCTGGTTGAGGAATTAAGATCCCACATGCTGCTGGGCTACTGAGCCCACGCACTGCAACTAGAGAACCCTGCGTGCCATAACGAGGAGCCTGCACACCGCAGTGAAAGATCCCATGTGCCGCAGTAAGACCTGACTCAGCCAAAAACAAAACAAGAAGACAGAAACAGACACAGAGACTGATGGAACAGAATAAACAGCCCAGAAGCAAATCCACATTTATATGGGCAATTACTCTACAACAGAGGAGGCAAGAGTATACAGTGGGGAAAAGATAGCCCCTTCACTGAATGGTGTTGGGAAACTAGACAGCTACATGCAAAAGAATCAAACTGGACTACTTTCTCACACTGCTTACAAAAATAACTCCAAGTAGACTAAAGACGTAAATTTAAGACCTGAAAGCATTAAATTCCTAGAAGAAAACATAGGCTCTTTAACATTGGTCTTAGCAATTTTTTTTGGATATGTATCCTCAGGCTGTGTAGTCCTATTTACTTTTGCTTTTACAAAGGACTATATCAAACTCAAAAGCCTTTGCACAATGAAGGAAACTATCCATAAGATGAAAAGGCAACCCACTGAATGGGAGAAGATATTTGCAAATAATATATCCAATAACAGGTTAATATCCAAAATATACAAAAAGCTCATATATTTTAACATCAAAAAAAAAAGAAACAGTTCTATTTAAAAATGGGCAGAGGACCTGAATAGACATTTTTTTCAAAGAAAACATATAGATGCTCAATATCACTAATTATCGGGGAAATGCAAATCAAAATGGCAATGAGCTACTGCCTCACACGTATCAGAATGGCTATTGGATAAGTGTTGGCGAGGATGTGGAGACGATAGCACCCTTGTGCTCTCTTGGTAGGATTGTAAGTTGGTGAAGCAACTAGTATGGAGGCACCTTAAAAAATTAAAAATAGAATTGCCATATAATCCAGCAATTTCACTTCTAGTTATTTATCCAAAGAAAATAGAAACACTATTTCAAAAAGATACATACATCCCAGTATTCACTGTAGCATTAGTTACAAGAGCCAAGATAATGAAAGCAACCTAAGTGACTGTTGATAGACAAATACCTAAAAAAGCTATGGCGTGTGTGGGGGTGTGTGTGTGTGTACACAAACAGTGAAATATTACTCAGTCATAAAAAACAAAATCTTGTTGTTTGCAACAACCTGGATGAACCTAGAGGATATTATGCTAAGTGAAATAAGTTGGAGAAAGACCAATACTGTGTGATCTCACATATATGTGAGTCTAAAATACAAAGCAAAATGCAACATAGGTGCAGAGAACAAACAGGTAGTTGCCAGAAGGTTGGGGGTGGGGGGATAGGCAAAACAGGTGAAGGAGATTAAGAGCTATAGCCCTCCAGTTATATAATCAATAAGTCATGGGGATGTGACATACAACATAAAGAATGTAGTCAATAATAATTTAATATGGGCGGACGTTTACTAGACTTAGAGTGATTACGATATATGCAAATACCAAATTATGTATGAAACTAACATAATATTGTATGTCAATTATATTTCAGTTAAAAAGCAGGTAGAGCACATTAGCCCATTACTCCATTTCATTTGTCACTCTGGTTATGGGTTTAAATATCTTCTGTTGGGTTGAGGGAAGACAGTCCCTCAGCAAGGTTGGAAACTGGTGGAGACTATGATGGATCCTTTTAATATTTTCTCCTACATGCCTTGTTTTATTATTTTACATGTTGTTTTTGTTACCCAGTAATTCTGCATATTTATCAGTTAGCAAAGCAGTGATCCATTGTTCCTCTGACATCCTTCTCATATGCTTCGTGTAGACTGAGGGCAGAATATTTCTATCAATGGACTGTCTTCCCATTCTAGCCATAGAAACACTTAACTTGGTAACTATGAGGAGGTTTGTCCAGCAGTTCACCATGTTATTTGGAGTTTCTACCTGTGTAGAAAATTGATGGTTATTAGATGTTGTTCAAGGTGTAGGAAAGATCCAACAGCAAGGGGCATCTGGTAGTTGCTATATTGATATAGGGTGTTGGGAATCAGTATTGCAGTTTTCTAGGAAAAACTGGTTTGTGTTTTACTTTACAGGTTGCCCTGTGAAAAGTAGAGAGTTTCCTTTGGGTAGGTCTCTAGAGAAGGGTAGGATTTAACTCTCTTGGCAGTGATTTCTTAACTTGTATGGGTCTAAGACACTTCTGAACAGACGAAGGAGAGCCTCAGATCCCCATCCTAGAAACCACCCCATTGTATGTATACATAAAATTGCATATACAATCTCAGGGGCTTACAAATTCCCTGAAACTTTCCTGGTTAAGACACTCGACTAAAAGGACAGAGTTCACCTGGCACTTGGACAAAATGTAGTGCTCAGAGACCATCATAGGGAGGACTCTGTTGAAGACCCAGGTTGTGATATTACTTTGCAGTTTGCCACCTTTTTGTTCCTTTCCTAACTAAATATCACAGAATTCTTGATACTGGAAGTGACAGGGCACAGGCCAATCGTAGTAGGGGAAGTTGGCTTCTTTCCTGTTAATTTCATCTTCTTTTTTTTAATCACTTTTTAAAAAGATTGTACCTGAGGTGGAAAGCAGCAGCTTCTCAGCAGATGTACCACAGCATGGGCTTTGGAGCAGAAAACAGAGTCAAAATCTCTATCGGGATCTTTAAAGAAAAATGCATGAAATTACAATTTATCCAGATTCTAGGGAAATTATCTAATCACAAAAAATTATGACTCTCACCCACAATAACTAGGGATCCTCAGTGAACCTGAAACAAAATATCTTTGGCTCTTATGAGGTGACATTTATTTTAGTCCCGAATGTGAACAAAGATGGGCTTTCCAGGTGGCGCTAGTGGTAAATGGCCCACCTGCCAGTGCAGGAGACATAGGAGACATGGGTTCGATCCCTGGGTTGGGAAGATCCCCTGGAGGAGGGCATGGCCACACACTCTGATAGTCTTGCCTGGAGAATCCCCATGGATGGGAACTTGACAGTCTACAGTCCATAGGGTTGCAGAGTTGGACACGACTGAAGTGACTTAGCACGCATGCACAGCATGCATGTGAGCAGAGATGCTGCAGGAATGCTGCAGGTTGTGGCTTTGGTTGGTATAGTTATCTGATGGCCACCTTGCTTGTGCAGTTTAGCAAATGCCCTCAAGTTGGACGTGTATTGTGCTTGATGGCTGGGATTCAACTAGTTGCTTCTGCTCCTGAAGTTGCAGTCAAGTGGCCTGTAATGTGACCTCAGGTAGAAAAAAGTTTGTGCATCCAACTGATATTTTCCCCCTCCATTTTTCCCCTCAGCTTTTCCCCAGATCTGGCTCTGGACTCACCAGGCACTGACCACTTTGTCATCATTGCCCAACTGAAGGAAGAAGTAGCCACTCTGAAGAAGATGCTGCATCAAAAGGATCAAATGATTTTAGAGAAAGAGAAGAAGGTACTGCTTAGTTAGTGCTTCTCAGGTCAGAATGAGGCAAGCGGGTGAGATATGTGGTATAGGGCACGATGCTAACTGTTTAATGGATGTTTGTTGGATACATACCACTGAAGCTCTAAGAGAGAGAATCCACTGGCAAGGTTGGGATGTCCTAGGGAGCAGCTTGCTGTCTGCCAGGATCGTGGCATGGCATTACTGTTGTCAATCCCCTTCCATCAAGTAGTTTAGAGGGTTGATTTTTCTTTCTTTTGTTTGGAAGAAGCTTCCACTTCTAAGGGAGGACTGAAGTTCACTAAGCTTGCAGAGATGATGTGTAAAACCACGGAGTCCACCTCTTATTTCATAGTGGGGCATATAGCAGAGTACTACTCTTCTCAGCATAAGCTGTTCAGGGAGCTTGTAATCAGAGGGTGCTGAGTGAGCATGGAGTTGGGACAAGAGGAAGTAGTTACATAATTGGAATTTTTAATGCTCTCAGGCTAGGGGAACCTGATGCCTCCACCTCTATTATTGGGATGGCTGTGTCCAGGGAACAGTAGTACTCAAAATATGTAGATCAAGTCTGCCTCGTCCCAAGACAATATTCCAGTAGGCCTTCCTGTAGTCACTACATCACTTTGTTTCCATTGGTGACAACTCCCTTACTGAGTGACCTATCCTCTAAGCTCGTTATTATCTTCAGTGAAGTCTTAGTAGAGTCATATTCCCCTCTTTAGGGGAATTTTTTTATGTCCTTTTTCTGATTCATTCTATTATTTCTTACTTTCAGATTCTTAGAGAATGTCTCGTTTCTGCCTTATTATTCTAATAACTAATAATAATAGTTAACTTTTATTGGATGCTTTGGCCTGCTATGCAGGAAACTGGGGTTCGGTTCCTGTGTCGGGAAGATCCCCTGGAGAAGGGAATGGCAACTCACTTCAGTATTCTTGCCTAGAGAATCCCATGGACAGAAGAGTCCATGGGGTCGTAAAGAGTCAGACACGACGGAGCGACTAACACGCCTCTATCTGCCTATCCCTATTCTAAGTGCTTTATATGTATTAACTCATTTATCCCCATATCACTTTGAGGTAGGAATTATTATCATCATTCATAGATAACAGTGCCTTCAGTGTTTTTCCCCATAGGGTTCCTTCCGCTAGCTCTGTTTTCTCCCTGAGGCTGTATGTTGTTTTGCACTATGTTCAGAATCCTATGATGAGTGCTAACAAAGACATTTATGTTAAAACATTTTTTTAACTTTATTTTTGGTTGCACTGGGTCTTTGTTGTGGTGCGCGGGCTTTTTGTCATTCTGGTGGCTTCTCTTGTTGTAGAGCACGTCTGTAGGTGCTGGGCTTCAGTAGTTGCGGCACACAGGCTCAGAAGTTACGGCTCGTGGGCTCAGAAGCTGTGGTGGAAGGGCTTAGTTGCTCCACGACATGTGTAATCTTCCCAGACCAGGGATTGAATCGGTGTCCCCTCCATTGGCAGACAGATTCCCATCTACTGGGCCACCAAGGAAGTCCTGCAGTGTTAAAATCTTTATGTGCATTCTTTGTATCTGATTCCTACCTCATCTTACGGATGAGGAAATGGACCGAAAGAGAGTAGACGACCCATCCAAATCACACAGCTGGTGAAAGGCAGAACAAAGGAATGAACCCAGATCTTTCTGACCCTCCCATTCTTTCTACTGAGCTGTGTTTCTACTCTTCCAGTAAGGTGGAAGTTCGTGGGAAGAGACCAGTATTCTTTTCACTTTACTACATGACTGTCAGATGAAAGCAGACCCAAGTATATTTTCTTTATGAACTAGATCAGAATGGCACATTAAAGACAGGATTTTTGCAAAATAGAGACAAAATGAATACTCGTCTCTAGTGCTTTGCAGTCGCAAGATCTTAATTCCCTTACCTACAGCAGTGACAGCACCGAGTTCTAACCACTGGATCTCCAGGGAATTCCTGCCAAGTTAGGGTCTGAAAGGAGCAAAAACAAACAGTAGGTTGTTTCCCATAACTTTCAGGATCAAGATCACATTCCTTGGCTGGAACACAGGCTCTTCCGCATCATGCCTTCCTGTCTGTGGCCTCATCTCCCGACACTCATCAGTCATCTGAATAAGTTCTCCATTATCTGGCACTCTGCTTGTGCCCATACTGTTCCCTTTGCTTGGATGCCCTTTTCCGTACCTCATGTACCAGTTGCTACTTGTATCTCAAAACTTAGCTCACACCTCATTTCTCTGATTTAGTACCTCTTCTCTGTGCTCCTTGAATAGCATAGTCAATAGAAGAAGGCCTGGAGTTTGAATTCTGACTCTGCTACTTGCTAACCACTTTACTTAATCCTTCCTAAGCCTTGATGTTCCCGTCTATAAAATGGGAAGAATAATGCTACTATCCCACAGGGTTATCATAGGATTGGATAAAATAATATAATCAAACAGTTTGCCTGGAACAGGGCAAAAATTCAGTAAATGACAGCAGCTGTTATTTTCATGGCTTCTCTCAAACTGTCAGTCATATTTGTTATAATCATTGATTTACTTGGAGTTGAGAATTCGAAAGATTATTGCCTATATTGAGTACATGAAATATCTAAAACCTTCTAGCAAGTGGTCAGTAGCAGACATGCTAATGCAGAATTTTGTGTAATTTTCAGGAAATCACTAGAAAAAAATAGGATACACAGTTCCCTGGCTTTGATTTAGGTATGGCTCTTTAGGAGAGCCCTGGGTTTCATTAATTTAGGGGACTATTTAGCTCTCTGGTACCAAAACATTTTTCATTGCACAGAAATTTCTTCTGGTCACTCTGCCTTTTTTTCCCCCCTCAGATCACAGAGTTGAAGGCTGATTTTCAATACCAAGAATCTCAGATGAGAGCCAAAATGAACCAGATGGAGAAAACCCACAAAGAAGTCACAGAACAATTGCAGGTAATTCTGCTTATTTAATATGGTAACTCTGGTGTATTTCAGTTCAGTTCAGTTGCTCAGTCATGTCAGACTTTTTGCGACCCCATGAATTGCAGCACGCCAGGCCTCCCTGTCCATCACCAACTCCTGGAGTTCACTCAGACTCACGTCCATCGAGTCAGTGATGGCATCCAGCCATCTCATCCTCTGTCATCCCCTTCTCCTGCCCCCAATCCCTCCCAGCATCAGGATCTTTTCCAGTGAGTCAACTTTTCGCATGAGGTGGCCAAAGTCCTAGAGTTTCAGCTTTAGCATCATTCCTTTCAAAGAACACCAAGGACTGATCTCCTTTAGTATGACTGGTTGGATCTCCTTGCAGTCCAAGGGACTCTGAAGAGTCTTCTCCAACACCACAGTTCAAAAGCATCAATTCTTCGGCACTCAGCTTTCTTCACAGTCCAACTCTCACATCCATACATGACCACTGGAAAAACCATAGCTTTGACTAGACAGACCTTTGTTGGCAAAGTAGTGTTTCTGCTTTTGAATATGCTATCTAGGTTGGTCATAACTTTCCTTCCAAGGAGCAAGCATCTTTTAATTTCATGGCTGCAGTCACCATCTGCAGTGATTTTAGAGCCCAAAAAATAAAGTCAGACACTTATTTCCACTGTTTCCCCATCTTGGTATTTTAAGTGATCTCTTAGATTTCTTTTTTCCTCAGAGATTTGACATGTCGATTGACATATTAAATCACCTTATAGATGACTTTTATTATTTTCTCTTCGATATGTTCTAATCTTTTTACCTCAAAAAACAGTGGAATTAATAAATGTGTTCTTTGATTTTTGGATAAACCAGATGTGATTCCAGATGTCTAAATTGTAAATTCTGTTTATCCAGCACACTAAGGCACTCCATGGTTTGTTTGTGTTGCATAGAGCATCCGTTTGTAATAGTGGATCCCAGGAGATGCAAGTACACTGATTAACTTCCAGTAAATACTTTTCTTCCCTCCCAACCAAACCCTAGAGCTTTTCTGTTGTTTTCTGCCTCTAGACTTTGTTCACCTCTTCCTGACCTCTACATTGTCTCCCTTAGCATCTGCATGAAAAACATCCTGTCCTGCGAAAACTTCCTTCGCTCACTGATTTTTTTTTTTTAAGGCCAAAAACCGAGAGCTCCTGAAGCAGGCAGCTGCCTTGTCCAAGAGCAAGAAGTCAGAGAAGTCAGGAGCTATAACCTCTCCATGAAAGACCACAAGAACGCTCCCGGCAACAGCAAATGGATTCCTCGGTTAGGGTGGCAACCTGGCTGTTCTCTGGGAATTGCAATCTTCCTTAAGAAATCTCTATATTATTACAGTTATCCTTCTTTGTGTGACTGCGTTGGGCTGAATGGAAACACCTGGTTTGTGCTGTGTTATGACTGCATGCTTGAATGTTTGGGGTTTCAAGCTCCCATCTCCTCTTATTCTCTCACTCCCCTCTCTACCCCACAGCCCTTCTCTCAGTACTATTGTCTCTCTTTTGCTACTTTTTTTTCCCCCTTTTTGTGGTGGTCACTGCTCAGTGTTATGTGCAGAATGATTTTTTTTTTTGTCCATCATTGCATCCTGCCATACCCATGAGCAAGCAATTTGGCATTAATTACATATCACTGCCACCCTCTGAACTTTGAAAACTGCCACCTTAAGACTTGGTACAATGGAAGAGACTTTTTCTCTCCAATAAACCTTTTGCTTCAGGGTATACCCTTGGGTTTTTTTCCAGGTATATTATGTATGAACTTTGTACTATGTATAGCCAGAGTTTTATTTATTTTTTAAAAAAAGAAACTTTTTCTTGATAAAGGAATAATGGTAGCCTAGCTTGTTCTTCTTGTAAAAGTGATGCTTCTTTTTTAAAAAAAAGTACTACTCTCTAGCTTTTAGTGAAAGAATCAGATCTTTTCTTTCTTGTTACCTTGGAGTCTTAAAAACTGATTGCTAAGGTGAAACAATTCAATATATAAGTATGGAGTTAAGTGCCTTTTGGAGGGTTTCTTGGAAGAGCATGTAAGAAGATACTTAAGGGAGGTAGCAAAGATTTGGAGAGTCTGTCTTTCTAAGTAAGGACAGAAAGAAAGGTTGTCCAGGTTGTACTGGACACTTCCCTCTCCCTCCCCTTTCTTGATTGTTTTATGTGACTGATTTTAAATTCTCACACTGCCACCTCTTTTTAAAAAAAAAAACAAACGCTCTTATATCAGTTGTCATACTGGGCCATTGTCAGATAGCTTTTTTTAAAATGATTCAAAATGGGATAAGATTTGGACTACAAAGCATTTTGGAAGTTAGTATGAGCTGCTCAAGAATGGACTCTGAGTGTGACTGGAAGAATGATATCCCTGTATGTACTGTCTCCCCACTCTTCCTCACCCACTGCCGCCTATACACTCCCTGCTTTTAATGGAAATGTGTTGAAAACAGGTGCTTCTCAAAAGCAGCTTGGCCCCAACCTGAATTGTGTCCTGTTTTCCCTTCTTGACCCAGTAGGCACATGGATTTACTTTTCATGTCAGAGGATAGATTTGCATTTCTAGCCATACTCTCAGGTCCTCTGTGATGTTTGTGAAAGAAATTAGAGATGTGTGGTGTGCCATGAAACAGTAAAACCAGCTACTTTGGAATCCTTTAACGCAGGGGGCGATACTGGAGTTAGAGGTAATCATAAGGGCAGATGACATTTGTACCTCAGACTACCAGAAGTGCAGCAGTAAGTTTAACTTACTAGGCATTTTCCAGGAGCGAAGGCTTCTAATTGGTGAACATTCTCACGAGTGGAGCCATGCACTTAATTGGACAGAGACATGGAAATGAGTGGCTTCCTTCAGATACGAGGAACAATGGACCATGTTGCTTATCACTCTGGTAGGGGATGTAATTTTCTCTTCTAAGCAAGGGAAATGGCAGTGCTAAATAGTTTTGTAACTTTTTGAATGAGAAAATTTTAGGTAAAGACAACCTGTCAGATAATATTTTTCAGATGCATTTACATTGACTATGGGGAAAAGATTGTGAAAAAAGTTGCAGTCATGGGTTTTTTGTTTTTTTTTTTTAAATTTTAAAGACTTGAGAAATTCTGTTACCTGAAGTGACAATGTAAAAACATATTTAGTTTTATACTAAATCTTTTTTTAAGGTCTTGGCATTTAATATAAAGCAAATCCATACATTTTCTAACTTTCCACGAGTTCCAAAAAGAGAAGGAAGAAACCTCTGTCTTGAAATTTTGGTTTTTAAAAATCATGATACTGTTTTACCATAAAATTGAGTAGCTAACTTTTGGTAACACCTTTTGTTTATTTGTATGTTTGTAATAATGGACATTTTAAAACACAGGAATGTTTTGGTTTGTACAGACTTTGAAAAATGTGTGTTAATAAAAATTCATATGGACTCAAGTATAATTATTGCTTTGTTTGTTTTTTTTCATTTATTTCTTGCTGGTTCACCAATAGACATATCCCATAATCCCCTTCAACCTAGAAAAGAGTCAGTTTGTCTTGCTTGTAGACTTTAAACAATTAAAAGCCTAATGGCGCTAATAGGGAGTTTTATGTCCATCAGAGAATAAACGAATTTCTTTCTTCTGTGATTGTATTTATTCAGTTCAGTTGCTTGCTTATAAGTACTGGTGGGCACTGAGTATACAGCAGGGAAGACAATTGACGAACTTACTCTCCTCATGAGGCTCCCGTTTAATAGAATATTGAATGAATATAGAATATATGAGTATAGAAATTAATAGAACAATAGAATGCCATTGTTCCTTGATTTTATATTTACCATTATTATTCACAATACAGGATGAATCTTCATACGGTATGAATGAAAGGTTTTTGATATGCCATCTCAAGGACAGGAATGTGTTGGTTTGAAACCCTGGCGCTAGTAGGTTTCTAAATCAGTAAGTGCCTTTCAAACATCATTGTCACATCCTGATCATTCTCTTCTGTAGGCTCAATGACAGCATATTTTCTCTAAATAGAGATAGCTTTATAGGTGCTATGGTCTGAATGTTTATTCCTGCTCTCCCTCCTTGCCAGGGGCTTCCTCGGTGGCTCAGCTGGTAAAGAATCTGCTTGCAGTGCAGGAGCCCCGTGTTTGATCCCTGGGTGGGTAAGATCCTCTGGGGAAGGGAATGGCTACCCACTCCAGTATTCTTGCCTGGAGAATTCCATGGACAGAGGAGCCTGGCGGGCTACAGTCCATGGGGTCGCAAAGACTCAGAACTGCGTGACTAACACATGCACCCTGCCAAATTCATGTGTTGAGATCTTAATGCCTAGAGATGGTAGAAGGTGGGACCTTTGAGAGATACTTTGGTTCTGCCCTCATGAATGGGCTTAGTGTCCTTATAATGGAGGTGTCAAAGATATCCCTTACCCCTTCTACCATTTGAGGACAGAGCCAGAAGGTGCCCGCTATGCATCTGGAAGAGGGCCCTCAGTAGAGTGCAGCCAAGCTGGCCTCTTGATCTGGGACTTCCTAGCCACTAGAAATGTGAAAAATAAATTTCTGTTGTTTAATAAGCTACCCAGTCTGTGATATTTTGTTATAGAAGTCCAAACAGGCTAAGACAGTAGACTGACCATCTTTATTGTGTGAATTCTCTTAATTTACCCATTTGTTGTTTAGATGCTAAGTTGCTAAGTGACATCACCCTTATGGCAGAAAGTGAAGAGGAACTAAAAAGCCTCTTGATGAAAGTGAAAGAGGAGAGTGAAAAAGTTGGCTTAAAGCAATTAAAATTTAAAAAAAAAAAAAAAGATCTTTAGCCATGCTTCCAACCTGGCCTAGAATGAGAGAATTCACGTTGCAGAAAAGTCCTACAATTGTAATGACTGTAGAAAGTCCTTTAGACAGAGCTGAAACATCGATCAACATTTCAGAATTCCCATGTAACGCTGGCAATTCATGCATCAAGCAACCCCTATAAATGCAAAAAAAAAAAAAAAATAGATGCTAAGTTGCGTCTGACTCTTTGTGACCCCACGGAATGCAGCACACTAGGCTTCCCTGTCCTTCACTATCTCCTGGAGTTGGCTCAAACTCTTGTTTACTGAATTGGTGATGCCAACCAACCGTCTCATCCTCTGTCACCCCCTTCTCTTGGCCCTCAGTCTTTACCAGCATCAGGGTCTTTTCCAATGAGTCGGCTCTTCATGTCAGTGGCCAAAGTATTGGAGCCTCAGCTTCATCATCAGTCCTTCCAATGAATATTTAGGGTTGATTTCCTTTAGGATGGACTGGGTTGATCTCCTTGCTGTCCAAGGGACTCTCAAGAATCTTCTCCAGCACCATGGTTTGAAAGCATCAATTCTTTGGTGCTCAGCCTTCTTCATGGTCCAACTCTCACATCCATACCTGACTACTGGAAAAACCATAGCTTTGACTATACGTGCCTTTGTCGGCAAAGTGGTGTCTCTGCTTTTTAATTTACTCATTTACTCAGCCTTAAAAACCACTAGAGGCGAAGAATATAAAGAGAGAAAGACATCATCTAGTTTTTCAGGAAAGTGAAAGTGAAGCTCTTCAACAAAAGACCTTAAAGTAACTTAGCAGAATTTTGGTCCCATCCTTTGCAGTTTAAGACCATATGTTACTGGCAGTATAACTATCCTCAGCTAACAGTCATCCAGATTCTTGGAGGAGGGGGCATTTTTGGGAAAGCCCAAACTGTCAGGAGCTGTAGAGTGTTGCGGTTATTATTCCTACACAACAAATTACCCCAAAATTTAGTGGGTCTTTTTTTTTCTGACCAGGGATTGAACCTGGGCCATGGCAATGAGAGCAGTGAGTCCTAACCACTGGACCACCAGAGAACTTCCCAAAATTTAGTTTTTTAAAACACCCATTTTAATATGCCCACAGACCCAGTTGATCAGGAATTTGGACAGGGCACTGTGGGGATGACTTGTCTTTGTTGCTTAAGTTCTGGGTCCTCAGCTGGGCAGATTGAAGAGACGAAGGACACTTATTGGAGCTGGAATCATCTCTCTGAAGGCTCTGTTTATGTATCTAGTGCTGGGACTGAGATGATAAAGTCTAGTAATGCTGACTGAAGCACCTATGTAATGGGTCCCTCCATATATAGCTTGGCCTTCCCCAGCCTTTAGGTAATCAGACTTCTTCCATGGTGGCTCAAGACTCCATCGCACAAGCGATCCCATGAACAAATCTGAAGCTGTGTTTCATCTTCTGACTGTCCTCTGAGGTCACAGTACCTCACTTCTGCAGCTTTTATTAGTCAAAGCAGAAGTCCACCCAGACTCAAGGGGAAGGGACATAGATCCCTTCTCTTGATGAGAGGGTGACAAAGTAGAAGAGCATGTGGGATGGAAACCACTGTGGTAGCAATTTTTAAAAATATAAACTCCCACATAGGGAATGGATTTTAGAACCAAACCAAATTCAAGAGAGCAAGGCAGAAGCTGCAATGGCTCTCATAGCCTATCTCTGAGTGTCACACCTCAATGTTTCCACAATACCCTATTGGTTACAGAGGACAAATCACTGACATTATTCAGTGTGGAATGAGACTACCCAGGTGCGTTCACATCAGCAGGCAGACCACTGGGTTCCACCTGGGAGGCTGGCTACTACATTGACCTTTGATCTATGAGACGGAGTAACAGCTATGTGAATCTCTGGGTTTTGAAGGCAGGAATAAAAGTTGCCTTTTGGGGGGAAAGGGTTCATATTTCTTACTTATGACTGAAACCAATAACTACTTAGCCTGGTAGTGCTTGTCAGACTGGAATTGAAGAAGATTATCGACTCTACTTGAAAAGTGAGATTGTGTCAGGCTGTGGTTAGCTCTGAAGTTGGACTGCCTGTGTTTGAGTTCTATGTCTACTTACCTTAGGGTTGCTGTGAGGATTAAACAATGTATACGGAAGTCTCCTTCTACACAATGTATGTATGATCCTACATACATTAAATAGTGTATGTAGAACCATAAAGAAAGCCAAGTGCTGAAGAATTGATACTTTTGAACTGTGGTGTTGGAGAAGACTCTTCAGAGTCCCTTGCATTGCAAGGAAATCCAACCAGTCAATCCCAAAAGAAATCAGTCCTGAATATTCATTGGAAGGACTGATGCTGAAGCTGAAACTCCAATATTTTGGCCACCTGATGCGAAGAACTGACTCATTGGAAAAAACCCCGATGCTGGGGAAGATTAAAGGCAGGAGGAAAAGGAGACACCAGAGGATGAGATGGTTGGATGGCACCATCAACTCATGAACATGAGTTTGAGCAAGCTCTGGGAGTTGGAGATGGACAGGGAAGCCTGGTGGGCTGCAGTCCATGGGGTCGCAAAGAGTTGGACACAACTGAGCAACTGAACTGAACTGAGAAGTCTCTAGAACAGTGCTTGACACATAGTATGCACTAGATTTGGTAAGTTATTATTATGCAAGACTCCCACAGAATCTATATTTTCTGTTTCTTGAGAGGGAAAACAACAGTGACAAAATAGAATGAACATGTATGCTCACTTGTTTTTTGTTTCCAAAGTTACTTGGTTCCAAGATCACTTTTAGGTCACCAGAACGTTCACCAAAACCACAATTAATATGTCTTTTTTTTTTTCAACTCCATATTACTCACCTCATGTGTGCAACTTCATTTCACTGATCTTTAGAGTGCTATTTTTAACTTTAATAAGATATAATTTATATGTAGTAAAATTTATCCTTCTTAGTATATATATCAAAGGATTTTATGGATGTACGAAGCTGTGAGGGCTTCCCAGGTGACTCAGTGGGTAAAGAATCCACCTGCAATGCAGGAGATCCAGGTTCAATCTCTGGGTCGGGAAGATCCCCTGGAGGAGGACATGGCAACCCATTCCAGTATTCTTGCCTGGAGAATCCCATGCACAGAGGAGCCTGGTGGGTTATAGTCCATGGGGTCATGAAGAGTTGAACATGACTGAAACAGCTTAGCGTATACACACCTGAAGTTGTGTGATCAAATTGCCAACATTTGTTGGATCATGTAGAAAGCAACAGAGTTTCAGAAAAACATCTGGTTTATTTACCGTGTTAAAGCCTTTGACTGTGTGGATCAGAACAAACGGTGGAAAATTATTAGAGATAGAAGTAACAGATCACCTTCTCTGACTCTTGAGAAACCTGTAGGCAGATCAAGAAGCAACTGTTAGAACAGGACATGGAACAACTGACTGGTTCAAATTGGGAAAGGAGTACGATAAGGCTGTATATTGTCATCCCGCTTATTTAACTTATATGCAGAGTACATCATGCAAAATGTTGCACTGGAAGAATCACAAACTGGAATCAAGATTGCTGGGAGAAATATCATCAACCTCAGAAATGCAGATGATACCACTTTAATGGCAGAAAGTAAAGAGGAACTAAAGATCCTCTTGATGAGGGTGAAAGAGGAGAGTGAGAAAGCTGGCTTTAAACGCAACAAAAAACTAAGATCGTGGCATCTGGTCCCAGAACTTCAAGACAAATAGAAAGGGAAAAAATGGAAGCAATGACAGATGTTATTTTCTTGGGCTCCAAAATCACTGCAGATGGTGACTGCAGCCACAAAATTAAGACACTTGGTCCTTGGGAGGAAAGCTATGACAAACCTAAATAGCATATTAGAAAGCAGAGACATTACTTTGCTGACAAATGTCCATATAGTCAAAGTTATGGTTTTTCTAGTAGTCATGTATGGATGTGAGAGTTGGGCCATAAAGAAGGCTGTTGTTGTTCAGTCACTAAGTTGTATGCGACTATTTGTGACCCCATGAGTTGGAGCACACCAGGTTTCCCTGTCCTTCACTATTTCTTATGGTCCAGTAAAAGAAGGCTAAGAACAGGTGCTTTTGAACTGTGGTGCTGGAGAAGACTCTTGACAGTCCCTTGGATTTCAAGGACATCAAATCAGTCAATCCTTAAGGAAATCAACCCTGAATATTCACTGGAAGGACTGATGCTGAAGCTGAAGCTCCAATACTTTGGCCATCTAATGCGGAGAGGCAATTCATTGGAAAAGACCTTGATGTTGGGAAAGATTGAAGGCAAAACAAGTAGGGGACAGCAGAGGATGATAATACAGAATGTACTCACTTTTGTCTGCTTCTTTTGCCAGACATTATGTTTGGACAAAATCACCCATGTTGTTCACATAGTAATAGGCCATTAATTTTCATGCTCTGTGATACTACAATTTATCCATCCGACTGCTGATGGACATTTAGGTTGTCTCCAGTTTGGAACCTGTAGAAATAAATGCTGCTCTGCAACAGAAAACAATAGAATTCTACATCATTAACACTACCCTTTAATAGAAAAACCTGTAATTACTTTTTAAAATCCAGATGCATGTCAGAATTATCTTGCAATTATTTGAAAAATACAAATGCCCAGGTATTGCTTTTTTTCTCCAAAGCTCCAGAAGTGTTTCTAATGAGCAACCACGTTTAAAAACAACTGGACTATATAATGATCTTTTGCTTTTATCTGGTTGCTTCACTTTTCCTATTTCATATTCAGTGCTCCCATTTCATTTAGTTTATGTTTTCCAATTTCTCCACCTCTTTTTTGGTTTAGTTCAGTTCAGTTCAGTCGTTCAGTTGTGTCTGACTCTTTGCGACCCCATGAATTGCAGCACGCCAGGCCTCCCTGTCCATCACCAACTCCTGGAGTTTACTCAAACTTATGTCCATCGAGTCAGTGATGCCATCCAGCCATTTCTGTCGTCCCCTTCTCCTCCTGCCCCCAATCCCTCCCAGCATTAGGGTCTTTTCCAAGGGGTCAACTCTTCGCATGAGGTGGGCCAAAGTACTGAAGTTTCAGCTTTAGTATCAGTCCATCCAGTGAACACCCAGGACTGATCTCCTTTAGAATGGACTGGTTGGATCTCCTTGCAGTCCAAGGGACTCTCAAGAGTCTTCTCCAACATCACAGTTCAAAAGCATCAATTCTTTGGCGCTCAGCTTTCTTCATAGTCCGACTCTCACATCCATACATGACTACTGGAAAAACCATAGCCTTGACTAGACGGACCTTTGTAGGCAAAGTAATGTTTCTGCTTTTGAATATGCTATCTAGGTTGGTCATAACTTTCCTTCCAAGGAGTAAGCGTCTTTTAATTTCATGGCTGCAGTCACCATCTGCAGTGATTTTGGAGCCCCAAAAAATAAAGTCTGACACTGTTTGCACTGTTTCCCCATCTATTTCCCATGAAGTGATGGGACCGGATGCCATGATCTTCGTTTTCTGAATGTTGAGCTTTAAGCCAACTTTTCACTCTCCACTTTCACTTTCATCAAGAGGCTTTTGAGTTCCTCTTCACTTTCAGCCATAAGGGTGGTGTCATCTGCATATCTGAGGTTATTGATATTTCTCCTGGCAATCTTGATTCCAGCTTGTGTTTCTTCCAGTCCAGCATTTCTCATGATGTACTCTGCATATAAGTTAAATAAGCAGGGTGACAATATACAGCCTTGATGTACTCCTTTTCCTATTTGGAACCAGTCTGTTGTTCCATGTCCAGTTCTGTTGCTTCCTGACCTGCATACAGATTTCTCAAGAGGCAGGTCAGGTGGTCTGGTATTCCCATCTCTTTCAGAGTTTTCCACAGTTTATTGTGATCCACACAATCAAAGGCTTTGGCATAGTCAATAAAGCAGAAATAGATGTTTTTCTGGAACTCTCTTGCTTTTTCCATGATCCAGCGGATGTTGGCAATTTGATCTCTGGTTCCTCTGCCCTTTCTAAAACCAGCTTGAACATCAGGAAGTTCACGGTTCACGTATTGCTGAAGCCTGGCTTGGAGAATTTTGAGCATTACTTTACTAGCGTGTGAGATGAGTGCAATTGTGTGGTAGTTTGAGCATTCTTTGGCATTGCCTTTCTTTGGGATTGGAATGAAAACCGACCTTTTCCAGTTCTGTGGCCACTGCTGAAGCATAGCCTTGTCTAACTCAATGAAACTAAGCCATGCCTGTGGGGCAAACCAAGACGGGCGGGTTTTGGTGGAGAGGTCTGACAGAATGTGGGCCACTGGAGAAGGGAATGGCAAACCACTTCAGTATTCTTGCCTTGAGAACCCCATGAACAGTATGAAAAGGCAAAATGATAGGATACTGAAAGAGGAACTCCCCAGGTCAGTAGGAGCCCAATATGCTACTAGAGATCAGTGGAGAAATAACTCCAGAAAGAATGAAGGGATGGAGCCAAAGCAAAAACAATACCCAGCTGTGGATGTGACTGGTGATAGAAGCAAGGTCCGATGCTGTAAAGAGCAATATTGCATAGGAACCTGGAATGTCAGGTCCATGAATCAAGGCAAATTGGAACTGGTCAAACAAGAGATGGCAAGAGTGAATGTAGACATTCTATGAATCAGCGAACTAAAATGGACTGGAATGGGTGAATTTAACTCAGATGACCATTACATCTACCACTGTGGGCAGGAATTCCTCAGAAGAAATGGACTAGCCATCATGGTCAACAAAAGAGTCCGAAATGCAGTACTTGGATGCAATCTCAAAAACGACAGAATGATCTCTGTTCATTTCCAAGGTAAACCATTCAATATCACAGTAATCCACATCTATGCCCCAACCAGTAACGCTGAAGAAGCTGAAGTTGAACGGTTCTATGAAGACCTACAAGACCTTTTAGAACTACACCGCAAAAAGATGTCCTTTTCATTATAGGGACTGGAATGCAAAAGTAGGAAGTCAAGAAACACCTGGAATCACAGGCAAATTTGGCCTTGGAATACAGAATGAAGCAGGGCAAAGACTAATAGAGTTTTGCCAAGAAAATGCACTGGTCATAGCAAACACCCTTTTCCAACATACAAGAGAAGACTCTACACATGGACATCACCAGATGGTCAACACCGAAATCAGATTGATTATATTCTTTGCAGCCAAAGATGGAGAAGCTCTATACAGTCAACAAAAACAAGACCAGGAGCTGACTGTGGCTCAGATCATGAACTCCTTATTACCAAATTCAGACTTAAATTGAAGAAAGTAGGGAAAACCACTAGACCATTCAGGTATGACCTAAATCAAATTCCTTATGATTATACAGTGGAAGTGAGAAATAGATTTAAGGGCCTAGATCTGATAGATAGAGTGCCTGATGAACTATGGACTGAGGTTTGTGACACTGTACAGGAGATAGGGATCAAGACCATCCCCATGGAAAAGAAATGCAAAAAAGCAAAATGGCTGTCTGGGGAGGCCTTACAAATAGCTGTGAAAAGAAGAGAAGTGAAAAGCAAAGGAGAAAAGGAAAGATATAAGCATCTGAATGCAGGGTTCCAAAGAATAGCAAGAAGAGATAAGAAAGCCTTCCTCAGCCATCAATGCAAAGAAATCGAGGAAAACAACAGAATGGGAAAGACTAGAGATCTCTTTAAGAAAATTAGAGATACCAAGGGAACATTTCATGCAAAGATGGGCTCGATAAAGGATAGAAATGGTATGGACCTAACAGAAGCAGAAGATATTAAGAAGAGGTGGCAAGAATACACAGAAGAACTGTACAAAAAAGATCTTCACGACCCAGATAATCACGATGGTGTGATCACTCACCTAGAGCCAGAAATCCTGGAATGTGAAGTCAAATGGGCCTTAGAAAGCATCACTATGAACAAAACTAGTGGAGGTGATGGAATTCCAGTTGAGCTATTCCAAATCCTGAAAGATGATGCTGTGAAAGTGCTGCACTCAATATGCCAGCAAATTTGGAAAACTCAGCAGTGGCCACAGGACTGGAAAAGGGCAGTTTTCATTCCAATCCCAAAGAAAGGCAATGCCAAAGAATGCTCAAACTACCACACAATTGCACTCATCTCACACGCTAGTAAAGTAATGCTCAAAATTCTCCAAGCCAGGCTTCAGCAATATGTGAACCGTGAACTTCCTGATGTTCAAGCTGGTTTTAGAAAGGGCAGAGGAACCAGAGATCAAATTGCCAACATCCGCTGGATCATGGAAAAAGCAAGAGAGTTCCAGAAAAACATCTATTTCTGCTTTATTGACTATGCCAAAGCCTTTGATTGTGTGGATCACAATAAACTGTGGAAAACTCTGAAAGAGATGGGAACACCAGACCACCTGACCTGCTTCTTGAGAAATCTGTATGCAGGTCAGGAAGCAATAGTTAGAACTGGACATGGAACAACAGACTGGTTCCAAATAGGAAAAGGAGTACATCAAGGCTGTATATTGTCACCCTCCTTATTTAACTTTTATGCAGAGTACATCATGAGAAATGCTGGACTGGAAGAAACACAAGCTGGAATCAAGATTGCCAGGAGAAATATCAATAACCCCAGATATGCAGATGACACCACCCTTATGGCTGAAAGTGAAGAGGAACTCAAAAGCCTCTTGATGAAAGTGAAAGTGGAGAGTGAAAAAGTTGGCTTAAAGCTCAACATTCAGAAAACGAAGATCATGGCATCCGGTCCCATCACTTCATGGGAAATAGATGGGGAAACAGTGTCAGACTTTATTTTTCTGGGCTCCAAAATCACTGCAGATGGTGACTGCAGCCATGAAATTAAAAGACGCTTACCCCTTGGAAGGAAAGTTATGACCAACTTAGATAGCATATTCAAAAGCAGAGACATTACTTTGCCAACAAAGGTTTGTCTAGTCAAGGCTATGGTTTTTCCTGTGGTCATGTATGGATGTGAGAGTTGGACTGTGAAGAAGGCTGAGCGCCGAAGAATTGATGCTTTTGAACTGTGGTGTTGGAGAAGACTCTTGAGCGTCCCTTGGACTGCAAGGAGAATGCAACCAGTCTATTCTGAAGGAGATCAGCCCTGGGATTTCTTTGGAGGGAATGATGCTGAAGCTGAAACTCCAGTACTTTGGCCACCTCATGCGAAGAGTTGACTCACTGGAAAAGACTCTAATGATGGGAGGGATTGGGGGCAGGAGGAGAAGGGGACAACAGAGGATGAGATGGCTGGATGGCATCACTGACTCGATGGACATGAGTCTGAGTGAACTTCGGGAGCTGGTGATGGACAGGGAGGCCTGGCGTGCTGTGATTCATGGGGTCCCGAAGAGTCGGACATGACTGAGTGACTGAACTGAACTGATAGAATATTTAAAGTATGATCAGAAGACAAAAGGATAAAGTACGATCCCTTCTTGATGAAGTCTGAGAATAGACAAAACCAACCTGTAATGATAAAAATCAGAAAATGATTTTTGGGGATGAGGGGAATTGACTAGAATGGAGCACAGCTGGGATTTCCCTGGTGGTCCAGTGTTTAAGAATCCACCTGGCAATATAGGGGACACAGGTTCAGTCCCTTGTCTCCTGGTCCGGAAACAAATCCCACATGCTCGGGGGCAAACCCGTGTACCAAAACTACTGAGTCCCCAACCCTAACTAATGACCGATGTCCATGTGCCCTAGAGCCCATGTTCTGCAACAAGAGAAACCACCACATTGAGAAGCCCAAGCATCTCAACTAGAGACAGCTCCTGCTCACAACTAGAGAAAGCCCAAGTGCAGCAATGAAGACCCAGTGTAGCCCCTCCCACAAAAAAAGGACCACAGTTTGAAGAAACTTTCTTTGATGACAATGAAAATGTTGTGTTTCTCAGTTTGGGTGGTGGTTATGTGGGTGTATGGGCTTCCCTGGTGGCTGGTGGCTGAGATGAAAAAGAATCTGCCTGCAATGCAGGAGACACTGGTTCGATCCCTGGGTTGGGAAGATTCCCTGGAGAAGGAAATGGCAACCCACTCATTATTCTTGCCTGGAGAATTCCATGAACAGAGGAGCCTGGCGGGTTACAGTCCACTGGGTCACAAAGAGTTGGACATGACTGAGCAACTAACACAGTATGTGGGTATATACAAATGTCAAAATTCATTGAAATGAACATGTAATATCTGTATATTGTATGTTAATCATAAATTAATACAGATGAAATCTGCTTAGTCATAAAAAATGCTGGTATGAACTTCCTAATACTTGGTTTTTGGAACACATATTGATGCACACCTGTTGAGTATATAGTTAGTAGAATTACTGGGTCATAGAATATGCATGAATCATAGCTCTGCAATTTAATAGCTGCATGATGGTGGGCAAGCATCCAGACCTCTAGAGAACACCCGTTTCTTCATCTGTTACCAAGGAGTTAATCTCACCTTGATGGGTTCAAACCATGAAAAACTGTTTTTGACAATTAGCAAAAAAGACATAATGCTGAGAAATCTCATTTTCTAAAAGCAGTGCTTTTCAGAAAATCTGCTATTTGAAATATCAGTGAGACCAGAACATTCCACACTTGCCTGGAGCATCTGAGTGACTTTGACACAGAGAAGCAGCCTCAATTTCCAACCCAGGTGCAGAGCTTCAGATAAGGGGTTTCTAGATACAGCATTCCACATTTATCTTCACGTTGTTAGTTTCCAAGGAAACAGGATTCTGAGTCCTCTTGTTAGCTCAGGCCCGATGATAATCCCTTTACACATAGCCTGGTATGCTTTGAGGCTATCAGAAACACTGCTTCTTTTAAATTTTACCTACAGTCCATCCTTAAAAATTCTAGAATAATTCTCTCTCTCCCTGTGCTTGGTAAGATGCCCCATAACTGTCCCTTTTGCAGCATTAAGTTAATAAATCTGTCAGACCATAGGTGGTCTCTATCAGATGGGTTTCATCTTAGGAATTACCAGTAACTTTGTAAAATGTGTTCACATTGCCTGGATGGGCATTTAAGAAATGATACTTATTATTTATTATTCATGTATAAATTCAATATATACTCATTTGACATTTAGTATTTGCAAGGCACAAATGTATTGCTACAAGTGACAGCACAAGATAGCCATGGCACAGATGGAAAACCACTTTTTATTTTAGTTGGAGAAAAACCAACAATAACAACCACTACTTCAAACCAGGATGAAAACCTTTACTGAACTTCACTTCATTGAACAGAGTCAAATGTAAATGAAAACATTCCCAAGGCTATTTTCTAAGTAAAAAGTACAATGTACATTATTTACTATGGTGGTGGTGGTGCTGCTGCTGCTAAGTTGCTTCAGTCGTGTCCGACTCTGTGTGACCCCAGAGATGGCAGCCCACCAGGCTCCTCTGTCTCTGGGATTCTCCAGGCAAGAGAATGGGAGTGGGTTGCCATTTCCTTCTCCAATGCCTGAAAGTGAAAAGTGAAAGTGAAGTTGCTCAGTTGTGTCCAACTCTCGTGACCCCATGGACTGTAGCATACCAGGCTCCTCCGTCCATGCGATTTCCAAGGCAAGAGTACTGGAGTGGATTGCCATTTCCTTCTCCAACTATGGTGGTGCTTTAGTTGCTAAGTCGTGTACAACTCTTGTCATGGGCTGTAGCCAGCCAGGCTCCTCTGTCTATGGAATTTCCCAGACAAGAATACTGATTTACTCTACTATGTATGCTGTGTGCTAAGTCGCTTCAGTCATGTCCAACTTCTTGTGACCCTATGGACTGTAGCTTGCCAGGCTCCTCTGTCCATGGGATTCTCCAGGCAAGAATACTGGAGTGGGTTGCCATGCCGTCCTCCAGGGGATCTTCCCCGCCCAGGGATCGAACCGGCATCTCTTAGGTCTCCTGCATTGGCAGGGGGATTCTTTACCACTAGTGCCACCTGGGAAGTCCATACAATACTACCATTGTTGTTTAGGTGCTAAGTTGTGTCCAACTCTGTGATCCCATGGACCGCAGCACACTAGGCTTCCTTGTCCTTCACTATCTCCCGGGGTTTGCTCAAACTCATGTTCATTGAGTAGGTGATGCCATCCAACCATCTCATCCTCTGTCACCCCCTTCTCCTCCTGTCCTCAATCTTTCCCAGCATCAGGGTCTTTTCCAATGAGTTGGCTCTCATGTCAGGTGGCCAAAGTATTGGAGCTTCAGCTTCAGCATCAGTCCTTCCAATGAATATTCAGGGTTGATTTCCTTTAGGAGTTACTGGTTTGATCTCCTTGCCGTCCAAGGGACTCTGAAGAGTCTTCTACAGCACCACAACTCAAAACCATCAATTCTTCAGCTCAGCCTTCTTTATGGTCCAACTTTCACATCCATACCTGACTACTGGAAAAACCATAGCTCTGACTATATGGACCTTTGCTGGCAAGATATATAAAACTATGGACTTCCCAGTTGGCGCTAGTGGTAAAGAACCCATTTGCCAATGCAGGAGACAGAAGAGACGTGGGGTTGCAAAGAGTCAGACACAACTGAAGCGACTTAGCCGGCAAACATATAAAACTATGGATTCTAAAAATATATATATATGGTTTTAAAAACCAGAATGAGAGCCCCCAAATGTCATCTGTCCTTTTCTAAAGAGAGAGAGAGAGAAAAAAAGCTCTTATAAATGCTCCAACAACAACAAAAAAATAGAGACAGATTTGCTTATAAAAGCTCTAAGGCTGCACGTAGGCTCATTCGCCCATTAAGGGCCCCCTCCCACACAGACAAGCAGCTTCCTCTCTTGGTCATTCCCCAGAGATTGCAAAGCAGACTGGGGTGAAGTGGGGTGGAGAAAATGGAAAACAAACACTGCCAGTTTCCCCTCACTTCTGTCTATCTTGATCTCCCCCCAAAGCAAAATCTACCCTTGTCTTTCCATTTACCATAAGCTCACAAAATGCAGTCTTCTATGGAAACACTGAGGTCATACATTACAAGTTACTTAAGGGAATGATTTTAAAAAATTGAGAATCTAGTTCTCCAAGAAATCCTGGTTTGGGATATAGATGAAGAAGCTATTTGGAGGGATTTAGATGGAGAATGAATTTGGTAATATGAGAATGCATTTTAAGGACATAGCAAGATGACAATACAATTAGCTTAGTGCTTGGGTTTTGCAGTCAAATCTCAGAAAAGCAAATTAACCTCTGTGGCATTAACTTTCTCACCTGAAATAGGGAAAATGATCATGCTTGTTCTGTTGTTACTTTACTTCAACATTTAAAAATCGATTGTCCGTTATCCATGACTTCCTTGGTGGCTCAGATGGTAAAGCATCTGCCTACAATGCGGGAGAGCCGGGTTGGGAAGATCCTCTGGAGAAGGAAATGGCAACCCACTCCAGTACTCTTGCCTGGAGAATCCCACGGATGGAGGGGCGTGGTAGTCTACAGTCCATTGGGTCTGTTATCTAGTCTGAAGGTAAGAATAGTTAGGACATCGTCCCTTGGCGTGAAACAGCTTATGAATAACTGAACTGCAGTGGGGGGGGGGGGGCGGGGAGGGGGGTCACACATAATACGTGCTTTAAAAATCTTTTCATTATTATTTTATTGTTAGGCTTCCCAGGTGGCGCACTGATCAAGTATCCGTCTGCCAATCCAGGAGACACAAGAGACGCTGGTTCGATCCCTAGGTGGGGAAAGATCCCCTGGAGAAGGAAATGACAACCCACTCCCATATTCCTGCCTGGAAACTTCCATAGACAGAGGAACCTGGCGGGCTACAGCCCATAGGGTTGCAAAGAGTCGAAGACGACTGAGCGACTAAGCACGCAGACTAGAAGAGGGGTGGAGAGAGAAATGAAAGTGATTTGTAAACCATAAAAGTGCTTCAAAAATCCTCCCAAAGCCCTAGGGGATGAAAACAGTGAGGAATCTCAGGAGTTTGGTTACGGATCTGGGTTTCAAGGTTGTCGAATTCTCCATATTTGGGCCTGAGTTCTCAGAATAGAACAGGATAGGATGTTAGGGCTGAGATCATCTGGTACAATTTTATGCTAATTGAAAAATTCTTGCCTTCTGTCGCCGTGCCATGACAATAAACAACACCGCCACCCCAGACTCTCCCATCCGAGTCCCAACGGCATGACGTCATCGCTCCGCCCCGCAAACTCCAGGGCGTCGCGTCTCTAAGCTACCTTTCAGCCGCCAGGTCCGGCAGCGCCTGCGCAAATGCGGGGCGGGTCGAGCCGGAGCGGTCGCGAGCGCGCCGCGAGGGGGCGGGGCTAGTGCGCACGCAGCTTCATCCCGTCCCCGCCCTTTCTCTTCCCGGTTTCCCTGTCAGCCTGCGGGTCGGGTCTGGCGGCTGTTTCCGGTAGGAGCGCGGTGCAGGGCTAGTCGCTGTCTGCTCCTCGTCATGTCCTACGGTCCCTTAGACATGTACCGGAACCCGGGGGGCTCGGGGCCCCCGCTCCGGGACTTCAACAGCATCATCCAGACATGCAGCGGCAACATCCAGCGGATCAGCCAAGCCAGTGAGCCGGGGTACCGCGGCGGCTGGGGGGGCGGGGGCCGTCCTGACGAGGCTGCCGGGACGGCGGAGCCCAAAGCCACACCTGAGGCCGTCTCGGGCGCTCCGCTCTGGATACGGTGGCCTGCCATCCGCGAATCTGCCAGGCCCAGGCACCCTGAGGGTCCGGCGCCTCAACTGAAGCTCGAGTTTCTTCTCAGGAGTTCTGCCCTTAAGGTGTTTTGGGGCTAAGACAGCAGTCCTGACAGCCCCAGGGTGGGAGGGTGTGTTTGTCTGCTCCAGAGCAGTGAGTGAGTCAACCTGATGCAGCGGTCAGCCGAGTTTTTCCTGTCATCTGCTTCCCTCCACCCACTTCTCTTTGACCAGTTTGGATCGGGAGTTGTTTACTGGTTTAGACTTTACATTCTGCTCAGCTTCTGGCTTCTTGAAAGTCAGCTGCTTTCAATTAAGCAGAGTGGAGAATGCATGTGTTTTGGTGACTTTAATACAGTTCTTCCTGTAACGTTTGAAAGTCAGTTACAATGACTTGTATTCAAGGGATCAGATGACTTCTACTTTAATAAAGAGAATTCACCAAAGACACTTCAGTTTACAGTATTTTGTCTTTTGTAGCAGAAAATTTGCGTGTTTTTGGATTTCAAGCTGATGAGTCTTTTGTTTTCCTTCCCCATCTAGTTACTCTTTTGAACAAGCATGATACACAGAGAAGCTCAGGGACATGGCCACAATCACATAGCAAGTAAGACATGGTAGAATTGGTGGTGGATTTCAGAATGTCATTGCTTGTCTTAAAACTGCCTCCCCACTGTTAGGGTCTAAATGAGACTGTAGATGAATGAGTTAAATCTTGTGCCTGAAGATCATCTCAGAGCCTTATAAACAGGAGGTCAGCAGCAGCAGTAACTACTTGGAAGGAATGGTATCATCATCCTTGTTGTTTATTGTTGTGTTTTTGTGAGCTTGGCTGTGCCTTGTTAATAGGTAGAACTAGTTGGTCCTGAATCACAATTATGTTCTATATTTTAAAGAAAAATACCACTTAGCTTTTAAATTTAATATGTAATGTAGAATCTGAGAGAGGGAAAGTTTCTGATGGAAATCATTTGAGTCTTGGCGCCTTGGGAGTGGAAAGAAGACTATGTAATCTGTGAAATCCGAAACAAAAATTTACATGACCACTGGTGGGATTTTCCTGGTGGTCCAGGGAAGTTAAGACTTCATGCTTCCACTGCATGGGGCGCAGGTTCACACTGTGGTTGGGGAACTAAGATCCCATATGCTGCATGGTGCAGCCAAAAAATATTTTAAAAATATATGACCATTGGTTCGGAAGTATAGTACTTTGTGTTCCAGTTTCCTTTTGTGAGGGAGCTGTAACACAGGCTAGATCAGAAAATTCTGATTCAAAGCCAAAAATTTATTGTTGAGACCAATTCTAATTTTAATGTCTATGTGTGAAATGTTCATTTTGTATGCATTTGAGTATCATGCATGTACTGTGTATAAGAACTGGCAGGGAGCCTTTGGTGCACATAGCAACTGAAAGGATTTGGTGCTATAGAAGAGATATAATAAAATTATAGGTAGTCAGGAGAGACATCTTTTTCACTTGGGAGGGACCAGGGAAGGCATTATGGCATTTGAGTTAGGTCTGGCTGGAAAGATGGTGGAAAGGATTTGAACTTTTTACAGTAAATAAGAGAAGGGCATTTAAGGAGGGAATTAAATGAACAAGGCATGGTAGGGGGAAAGCATGTGCTGTGTATAAAAAAGTAGAGTGGTTTAATTTGGCTAGTGTGGTGGATTCTAGAATGGAGTGCAAAGTAGGCTTGGAAAGGTTAAGTTGGGACCTAGATATGAAGAGCTTTAATTGCTAACCTAATGGGTTTGGATTTAATTCTGTAGAAATGTGTAAATCGAGTTGGAAGGGAGAGACTGGAATCAGAGATACCAGTTAGGAACTGAAAATGAAAGAAAGGATAGGAGAGGTGTCTTTGGCGATAGAATTCATAAGATTTAGCTCTTGGTTAGGCATCAGGCTCAAGTAATAGTTGGATTCAGCCATTAATAACATTAATAGCTAACATTTTTGGTGCTTACTGTGTGCCAGGCGTTGTACGTGCTTTACAGCGATGTAAGTGTTGATTTTGTAACAACCCTTTGAAGTAATTACCAGTATTATTTCTTTTTATGGGTTAGGAAACAGGATAAGAAACTTGAAACCAGATCTGTCTCTTATGACCAACATTTAGCCTTTTTATAATTTTTAATTAATATTAGTTTTGTAGCAGCTAACACTTCAGCAGGTTAGAAGTGACTTTTTTTTTTACTCTTCATAGGAAGCTATGGGGAATGCCTGAGCTGTGGAACTTTCTCCTCTTGTGGTTGGTCTACCTCTCCTGCTAGATTGTTAGTTCCTTCGAAGAAATGAGACATGACTTATTCATCTTTATATTTCTAGTACTTACCTAAGATCTACCCATATGATAGATTCACTTATTCGCTGTTCAACAAATATTCTTTGAGCACCTGCTATGCACAGGGGATGGAGTGATGAGCAAGATAGACAAAACCCTGCCCTGATAGTGTGTGTGTGTGTATATATGTGTGTGTATGAATGTGTGTATATACATACATAGGCATACATACACATATATAACTAATGTTGAGAAATAGTAAGTGCTATGAAGGAAAAATAAAGCAGGATAAGGAGACACAAAGTAACCAGAGAAAGAAGTGCTATTTATTCTTACATCAGATGGTCAAGGAGGACCTCTCTAAGTAGACCCCTGAATGAAATGAGGGAGCCATGTGAGTAGCTGAGGGAAGGCATTCTAGGCAGAGGAAACTGCAAGAGCAAAGACCTCAGTGCCTCCAAGAATGGCAGGGAGACTAATGTGTCTGGACTGCAGTTAGAGAAGGAAGCATAGTAGGAAAAGAGGCCGTGGAGATAGCCAGGGATCATATTATTTAGGGTCTTGATGCTCAGTAAATTGTATTTAGTAGATTTGAATGAATGAGATTTTTTCCATCTTGAAACTCTCCCTGCCTCATTTACCTTGTGCGATGTGGTTCCTACCACATCTTATGACCCTAGGCAGTGTGAGTTGGAATTTTCCCTTTGGGATTGTTTAGTGAGGCTCTGGGAGTTGGAAATGGGTAGGGTGACATTGTCTCTACCCATTTACCAGGCTGGTACCCATTCCCCAAACTTGGCCAGTGTACCTAAGTATACAGTATGGATGTGACACCCACCCCCCTCCGCCCCCTGCTTCAGACATATGCCCACGTCCATATAGTCCTGCAAGGACCTGTATTTTTTTTTTTTAAACTTTATATAATTGTATTAGTTTTGCCAAATATCAAAATGAATCCGCCACAGGTATACATGTGTTCCCCATCCTAGACCTTCCTCCCTCCTCCCTCCCCATACCATCCCTCTGGGTCATCCCAGTGCACTAGCCCCAAGCATCCAGTATCGTGCATCGAACCTGGACTGGCAACTCGTTTCTTACATGATATTTTACGTGTTTCAATGTCATTCTCCCAAATCTTCCCACCCTCTCCCTCTCCCACAGAGTCCATAAGACTGTTCTATACATCAGTGTCTCTTTTGCTGTCTCGTATTTATTTGCTGACCTGTATTTATTGAAAATATGAGAGAATATCTTATTCTTTTTTCTCAACTTTTCAGCTGCATTTGTGGGTTTGGAATTGCTGAGCCTTTCAGGCTGAAATACGGCAGGCCACTGTGTGGGTTGTTACAGGTACAGCTAAGGTTGACTGCCTGGCACAAACGGTTGTTATCAGTATGTGTGGGCAACAGAAGAAAAATGTTTGACTCCACCTGTTGTGAAATGAAGGGTCTGGGCAGATAGAGGGCAATAACCTAACAGGCTCCAAGTTATCTCTGAAGAGATTAAAGAACAGCATGTCTGTTCTTTAATGTTGCTAATTTATTGATATGATTTTGTTTACTAAAAACTTAAAAGCAGCTAAACTTTTAAAATTGACTGTTGTGTGAAATCCTGTGGGCTGTTCTTTTAAAATTGTTTGCCTTTGCTGTTTATTTTGTTGCCCACTTTGTGAAGTCTTCATGATCTCAACATCTGTATCCAGCAGCATAGTCTCAGTGTTTCTGTTTCCTTTCTAGTTCACCCCAATAATGCTATCAGCAGTATGTCTAAAATCCCTCTTACCTCCTCAAGAGCCTACAGTGCCTGGCTGTTGTTGCTGCATCAGGTCTTAGCATTCCGCTTTGCTTCCATTGTCTTTGTCATCTTAATCCAAATTAGCCATATTTTCTCCTATTCGTCACCCTTTGCTCCAGGCAGGCTATTTTTCTTAACATCCCTAAACATTGATTTCTGCAGCAAGTTTTTGCTCATTCTATTCCTCCTTTCTTCAATCGTTCCCTACCTCGCAAACCACCTAAATTATACAAATCCTTTGAGTTGTGCTTAAATCTTGCTCCTTGTAACTAAGCTTTCCCTTGCTTTTCAAAGAATGAAGTCAACAGGAGCCCGGGAGTTAGGCTCAGCAGATCTGTGACAGAGTTCTTGCTCCTCTACGTTGTCCCGTTAGCCTGGAGCAGTTCCCCTTTCTGTCTGTTACCCCATCTGTAAAATGAATGTTATTGGTAAAATGCGTTCTTTGAAAGTGCCTAGTATAGTGCCCGGCCGGAATAGCATTGGTTGAGTCCCCTGCTCCACCATAGTTTAGTAGTTAAGTGAGCGGGCTCAGGAGTCAGACGGTCTGGGTTTGAGTCCTGGATCTGCTTCTGACTAGCTGTGTAAGCATATTGCTGTACTTCTCCGTTTCAGTTTCCTCATCTGTAAGATGGAGTTAATAACAGTCTTTACTTCATAGGATCATGAGAATTAAATGAGGAAATTTATGTAAAGTGCTTGAAGCAGGCCTGCAGCATTGTTTAAGAAATGTTAACTGTCATTTTGTTTTTCTTTCTGAATTCGCAAGCTTAGCACTTACTTTATTGTGTATTCTGTAATTAATGCATGCTTTTTGACCTTGTTATTCCAACTGAGAGATCACTGTTAGTGTTGTGGGGATAGCAACCATGCATTGTACAGCTCTCTCTTAACTACAGGGCCTGGCACTGCAGTGGATATGTGTTAATAGTTGGCATTCAGTATGTACTTAATTGATTTTTATCATCGCTAAGTACATTTTTCTTGGTCTCGAGTTTGATAATAATAGCTATGCTTGATTGAGTTCTTTTAAGTGCCAGACACTGTTCTGAATTTAGCTTCATATTGTCTTAATGTCAGCCTCACAGCAGCCACACGAGGATTCTCTTGTTATTCCCATTTTTTAGGTGAGGAAACTGAGGCACAAAGGAGTGGAGCCTTTTACTAGGAATTGTGGAACTGGGAATAACACACAGGCAGTCTCAATTCAGAGTCTATGTTCTTAACCCGTTGTGTGTTCTGTCATGGGTGTGGTAAATAGAAGATTATACCTTCGATATTCAGTGTTTGTGTTCAGTTTAGTTTAGAGCTTTCCTATCATAGTGGCTAAAAAGTCAGGTCATTTTCATGATAGCTTTGCAAAAACGATGCAAACCTAATTTTCAGAGTAAGACGCTGAGATGACTTCATTGTCATGACTTATGTCGTAACGTAAGCTATCATGTTCTCATTTTATGTAAATACGATTCTTTCCTTGAATATATGTTTGCTTGTTTACCTTTATGGTAGTTGCTTTCAGTGTGTCTAGACTTTGATATGAACTAAGGTTCATTTGGAGATTCAGATTCTGCTAAAAGCTGATCTCAGCTAAAAGTCCACGAAGAGTGTTCAGTTTAGAGCAGTTCCTAGTGTGGATGTTACCTGTAATGTGCAATAAATTGGTTTGCTTTGTAGTCTTGTAAAAGTTTTAGCCAGGACATGCTTTTAAACATGAGAGGTCAGTGATAGGAGAAATTGAGGCCTAGTTTTAAAAATAACAAAATTGCTTACACAGAACTGAAGAACTTGTCTTTACATTTGGCCTAGTCATCTGGTTTCCAGATTATGTAGCATTTCATAGAGGATAGATACCCAGTGATTTTCATCCAAAATGTAACAAATCAGTCTAAAAGTAAAACTTTCATTTACTAGAATGCTTAGAAAAGGAGTTTTCTCATTAACTAAGCTGACCAGAAAACTCTTCTAGATTTAACCCATTTTGATAAAAATTATTCCAAAAAGTATCACTTTACTTTTTAACATCTTAAGTGCATTCAAGGGAAAAATAAGTGTGTATGTAACTGTTTCTTTTTGTGCTTTAGGTTTAAGGGATACAGTTCTTTTCTTTTTTTAAAAAGAGTTATTTGTTTACTTTTGTAGCTGGGCTCCGTCTTCCTTGCTGCCCTGAGCTTTCTCTAGTTGTAGGGAGTGGGGGCTATTCTCTGGTTGTGGTGTGTGGGCTTCTCGTTGCGGTGGCTCCTCTTGCTGTAGAGCACAGGTTCTAGGCTCTCAGGCTCAATAGTTGTGGCACACAGGCTGAGTTGTTCCCCACCATGTGGGATCTTCCTGGACTAGGGATCAAACCCATGTCCCCTGCAATGGCAGGTGGTTTTAACCACTCGACCATCAGGGAAGTCTCAAGTGATACAGTTCTTGGTTGTGAAACAGATGGGTCATTGAGTCACTATTTTCAAATAAACTCTGATGTTGGTGGTTATGGAGGGCATTATACAAAGAATTCTACTTCCAGTAAACAAAGACATTACTGTCCTTATCATTTGAGTTTTGGGGCATCTTGCTGGAAACTTTTAGGAAAATATCAATATTCAGGAATTTGAATAGAATTAATGAAAGCTTGGATTCATTCTGGTGTTTAGCTAACAAGTGACGCTATAAAGTCCTCCTCCCTCCACCCAATCCCCCCATCCCAATTTATGTATCTCAGCAAACAAAAGAAGTCAGAAAAGACTAGGTAAAAAAAGTTCTCAGCTGAGTTTAAACCAAGAACAGCTGATTTTAAATTGACTTTTCCCCCATAGTCTGTAAAACCCCCTTTGCTGTCTAGGGCACTTAATACATTTTGATTGGTGATTAACAACTTGAAATTTTGAAATCTCTAGAGTTTCTAAAGAGAATGCTCTATGTAAAGACAGTCAGTAAGATGAGATCTGTTTCCTTGAACTGCCATACTAGTAACATTTACCTCTATGTGTCACCCTGTAACCAATTATTTTCTGGAGGAGTGTGTATGCATGTGTGGTTATGCAAATACAAAAATGAGTAGAATGTGGTCCCTCCTCTCCAGAGGTGTATAGTCAGTCCAGTCCCATTTGTACAGAGAGGCAGAGTCTCTCTCAGCCAAACTCAGTCTTGCAAAAAAACTGCTTGGTTACACAGCATCATTCTGGGACTAGAGCTTCTTCATTATTGTTGACTTTTATCATTGAGCAGTGGTGGGAGTACTTAAGGGTCATTTAGTCCTTATGTAGTCATAGTAATTGAATGAGGAAAAAAACCCCACCCACACAAATAGTAAGTACTGTGACAGACAAAAAGTACTCAATATGTGTTAGTTAAACCTGAATATCATATACAATTGGTGAAAGAGACCCAGCAACATGAAATGATTTATCTGGTGCCATACATGTAGTTAGTGGTCCTGTTTGGCTTTAGAATTTAGGTCTCATTATTCCTAGCTCATGTTCGTTCATATCTGCTGCCTTGAAAGTGGCATGACATAAAACTGAGGAAGTAAAGTCGTTCAGTTGTGTCCGACTCTTTGCGACCCCATGGACTGTAGCCTACCAGGCTCCTCCCATGGGATTTTCCAGGCAAGAGTACTGCAGTGAGTTGCCATTTCCTTCTTCAGAGGATCTTCCCCACCCAGGGATCAAACCTGGGTCTCCTGCATTGTAGGCAGATGCTTTACCGTCTGAGCCACCAGGGAAGTCTCAAAACTGAGGCTAACTGAATTAATCAGCAATTGCTTCCTGCTCCCTGGGTGCTGGCACTCTGCTGGACTCCGGTAAATATGCAGGAACCTTCCCAAAGGTGGCAGGGCCTTAGGGAAGGGAGCGGGTTGGAGCAAGGGCGTCAGCCTATCTGGAGGACAGAGCTGTTAAGTTAGGGAGCTGTCAGATAAGCAGGGTGGGGCAAAGTGCAACACTGGCAAATGGAAGCCTGCCCTAAGTCACTACATTCTGTGTATTTCCTCTAAAGGAGGAAATGTAGTCTGCCTGTGAGAGAGTCTCAGTTCAGTTCAGTTCGGTCGCTCAGTTGTGTCTGACTCTTTGCGACCCCATGAATCGCAGCACGCCAGGCCTCCCTGTCCATCACAAACTCCCAGAGTTCACTCAGACTCAAGTCCATTGAGTCAGTGATGCCATCCAGCCATTTCATCCTCTGGCGTCCCCTTTTCCTCCTGCCCTCAATCTCTTCCAGCATCAGAGTCTTTTCCAATGAGTCAGCTCTTCGCATGAGGTGGCCAAAGTACTGGAGTTTCAGCTTCAGCATCATTCCCTCCAAAGAAATCCCAGGGCTGATCTCCCTCAGAATGTACCGGTTGCATCTCCTTGCAGTCCAAGGGACTCTCAAGAGTCTTCTCCAACACCACAGTTCAAAAGCATCAATTCTTCGGTGCTCAGCCTTCTTCACAGTCCAACTCTCACATCCATACATGACCACAGGAAAAACCATAGCCTTGACTAGATGGACCTTTGTTGGCAAAGTAATGTCTCTGCTTTTGAATATGCTATCTAAGTTGGTCATAACTTTCCTTCCAAGGAGTAAGCGTCTTTTAATTTCATGGCTGCAGTCACCATCTGCAGTGATTTTGGAGCCCCCCAAAATAAAGTCTGACACTGTTTCCACTGTTTCCCCATCTATTTCCCAGGAAGTGATGGGACCGGATGCCATGATCTTCGTTTTCTGAATGTTGAGCTTTAAGCCAACTTTTTCACTCTCCACTTGCACTTTCATCAAGAGGCTTTTGAGTTCCTCTTTACTTTCTGCCATAAGGGTGGTGTCATCTGCATATCTGAGGTTATTGATATCTCTCCTGGCAATCTTGATTCCAGCTTATGTTTCTTCCAGTCCAGCATTTCTCATGATGTACTCTGCATAGAAGTTAAATAAGCAGGGTGACAATATACAGCCTTGATGTACTCCTTTTCCTATTTGGAACCAGTCTGTTGTTCCATGTCCAGTTCTAACTGTTGCTTCCTGACCTGCATACAGGTTTCTCAAGAGGCAGGTCAGGTGGTCTGGTATTCCCATCTCTTTCAGAGTTTTCCACAGTTTATTGTGATCCACACAATCAAAGGCTTTGGCATAGTCAATAAAGCAGAAATAGATGTTTTTCTGGAACTCTCTTGCTTTTTCCATGATCCAGTGGATGTTGGCAATTTGATCTCTGGTTCCTCTGCCCTTTCTAAAACCAGCTTGAACATCAGGAAGTTCACGGTTCACATATTGCTGAAGCCTGGCTTGGAGAATTTTGAGCATTACTTTACTAGCGTGTGAGATGAGTGCAATTGTGTGGTAGTTTGAGCATTCTTTGGCATTGCCTTTCTTTGGGATTGGAATGAAAACTGAGAGAGTCTAATGTGACATAAAAAATATGGTTATTGGAATTAGCCCTGGATTTGAATTCTGGTTTTTATGGACTTCCCTGGTGGCTCAGGCGGTAAAGCGTCTGTCTACAACTCGGGAGACCTGGGTTCGATCACTGGGTTGGGAAGATTCCCTTGGAGAAGGAAATTGCAATCCACTCCAGTACTATTGCCTGGAAAATCCCATGGACAGAGGAGCCTGGTAGGCTACAGTCCATGGGGTCACAAAGACACGACTGAGGGACTTCGCTTTCACTTTTATGACACTGCTTAAAACCATTGGTGGCTTCCCATTTCATTCAAATTGGAAGGCCTTGCTCCAGTTTACAGGGTCCTATGTATTCTGGCTCCCCTCCTCTCTCATCTCTCTCTAGTCACATTGGCCCCCTGTTTCTCCATCACAGCAAGTGCTCTTGCCTTGGGGACTTTGTGCTTCATGCTCTCTGCTGGAAAGCTTCTCCCCCAGATATTTTCATGGTTTGATCTTTCACTTCCTTTAGGTCTCTCCTCTGTGTCACCTTATCAGACAGGTCATCTTTGACTACCTCCTGTAAACTACTATCTTCTCCCTACCCTGTTATTCTGGCCCTTACCTGATTTTGTTTTTCTTTATAGCACTTACCACTACCTGATACATGCTTATTATCTCTTCTCCTAAAAAGGAAAGCTTCTTGAGAACAATATCTTCTAGAGCACATATCTGTAGAATAGGTATTCTAAATGAAGGAATGAGTTTTGCAACAGCGTGAGCCTCAGTGTACCCACCTGTAATAATGCTTATCTAAGTAGATAAGGGGCTTCCCTGGTGGGACAGAAGGTAAAGAATCTGCCTGCAGTGTGGGAGACCGGGATTCAATCCCTGGGTTGGGAAGATCCCCTGGAGAGGGGAATGGTAACCCACTCCAGTATTCTTGCCTGGAGAATCCCATGGACAGAGGAACCTAGCAGGCTATGGTCCATGGGGTTGCAAAGAGTTGGACACGACTGAGCAACTAGCACAACAACAGTAAGATAATGCTTATCCGGAGTGAAGGAAAAGCACTCTTCTGCTGTTTCCTCCACTCTCAATACTTCTGACACCAGGTGTGTGGGTTTACCACACACCAGTGGTCAGTTTCTGTGGACTTAAGTGGGGTGTCCTACAATTTAATTCAATTCTGACACTACCTGGAGTTAGCATCAGATTCCACAAATTAAGGGCTTAGTCCCACAAGGCTCCCCCGACCCCACCCCCTTCAGATGCCAATTGTAAGTGTAGGTTCTTATCTGTCTTTCTGACCAGTGAGCTGTATTGGAGGTGTTCCCATGAGCCCCTCTTCAGGTTCAGCTCGTTTGCTAGTCCAGCTCACATAACTCAGGAAAACATTCACTTACTGGTTTATTATAGTGAAAGAAAGTGAAGTCGTTCAGTCGTGTCTGACTCTTTGCGACCCGGTGAACTGTAGCCTGCCAGGCTCCTCTGTCCATGGGATTCTCCAGGCAAGAATACTGGAGTGGGCTGCCATTGCCTTCTCCAGGGGATCTTCCCGACCCAGGGATTGAACCCGGGTCTCCCGCATTGCAGGCAGACGCTTTACCTTCTGACCCACCAGGGACTGGTTTATTATAAAAGGACATAATTCAGGAGCAGCCAGATAGAAGAGATTCCTAGAACAAGGTATGTAGGAAGAGCTCAAAATATCTATACTCTCTATGGGCACTGACACCCTCCCTGCATCTGTGTGTGGTCACCAGTCTGTGCTTGTGTGTGTGTGGTCACTCAGTCGTGTCTGATTCTTTGCGACCCCATGGACTGTGCCAGGCTCCTCTGTCCATGGGATTTCTCAGGCAAGAATACTGGAGTGGGTTGACATGCCCTCCTCCAGGGGATCTTCCTGACCCAGGGATCGGACCTGTGTCTCTTGAGTCTCCTGCATTGGCAGGTGAGTTCTTTACCACTGAACCACCTGGGGAGTCCACCAATCTGGAAGCTCATCAAATCTAGTTCAAGAATTTATAGAGTTTAATCTGTACTTCCTCTCTCTACCCCCAGTTTCCCTTCTCAGAGGTTGGTGGGTGGAACTGAAATTTCCAACCTGCTAATTACTTGGTCTTTCCGATGACAAACCCTGCCCACCCTAAGGCTGTCAGGGCTTAGGTCACCTCAATAGGTAAACTCTGTATGCTCCAAAGGAGCCCTTTATGAATAACAAAGGACACTCCTATCACTCAGGAAATTCCAAGGCTTTTAGGAACTCTTTGCCAGGAACTGAGGACAAAGACCAAATATACTTTTTATTATACCACATCAACGGAGAAGGCCCTGGCACCCCACTCCAGTACTCTTGCCTGGAAACTCCCATGGATGGAGGAGCCCACAAGGCTGCAGTCCATGGGGTCACTAAGAGTCGAACACGACTGAGCGACTTCACTTTGACTTTTCCCTTTCATGCATTGGAGAAGGAAGTGGCAACCCACTCCAGTGTTCTTGCCTGGAGAATCCCAGGGACAGGGGAGCCTGGTGGGCTGCCGTCTATGGGGTCGCACAGAGTCGGACACAACTGAAGTGACTTAGCAGCAGCATACCACATCAAGTACATAGCCCAGTGTCTGGCACATGGTGAACGCTCTGTAGATGCTAATGTCTGTCCTCTTTCTTAAATTATTTGTTTGGCCAGTCAGTTGATAGCTTTGATTCTGATTCCCATTAGACTTAGGTAAGAAGGACATTATACATCTTAGTGATGAAAAATGGTTATTTATATCTTACATAATGCTTTTTTAGCAGAATGCAATCTTCTATAGTGCTTTACATTTTCCTGTGGAACCATTAAGCTAAAAAACCCTCATTTAATAGAATAGTTATATTTTAGGAAAGTTTGTCAAAAGGCAACTTTTTAATCATGTGAAATCTATATTTCTGTTATAAAATTGGAGTTATATTTTGCTTAAAAGATGGTCTTAAAATAAGATAAAATCATAATTTGAAGTGTTACACACATATATATTCTTGACTGTGGAAACTTTTGCTTTGTAACACCTATTATGGCACAGTGATCTGGGCTAAGGATGTTGACCTAAAACAGAAACTGCCAGATATTTCTCCAGCAAAGATAGGTTTATTCAGAGTTACCAGAGAGTTGCAGTTTGGGGTCTGCAATCAGGGCAGGCCAAGTGCAAGCCCCCTCCTAGCAAGGGAAGGGTAAAGAAAGTTGGGAAGAATACAGCAACCCCAGAGTCCAGGGCTTCTCACTGGCTTAGAGGTGTCTTCCTGCTGGGCTCTGCTGTCTGGTAGGTGTGAGAGCTCCCCCTTGGGATCTCCCAACTCTATTTAATTGAGGTTTCCGTTTGTTAATTTTTTGCAGGAGAAATAACTCCTAGACGCTGTTAAGGGCTAGGTTGTTCAGTTTCCCTTAGGTGTAGAGTCACTCAGCAACCACCTAGAAGATTTTGGCTAATTATTATTTCTTAACAGACTTAGAAGCTATTAACACATCTGTGTTTCTGTAAGGTAACTGGTCCTTACTAAGCTTGCCTTTTTACTACTCTTGGTGACCAAATTAAGGTCAGTATTATGACTGTGACCCCCAAATTTTTTATTTAAGAAGCACCCTATCATAAGGAACAATCAATTTTTAAAATTTAAAATTCTAATAAGTGAAGTTTCATTTTTATTGGACATTGAAGCCTTCTATATAATCTGTTCCTATAATAGATACAAATTGTTACAGTAAGCATTGGTTTCCTCATCTTCCCCTAAGCCAGTCATTTAGCAGTCTGGTGTTTCACAAGTGGAACTGGATTAAACCTGAGAGGGTAGGAGAGCCCTCACAAAGGAACTGTCTTTTGGCCAGAGGAGCCCTGTACCTATTGTGATATATTATCTCTTGAAGTCCTGGTGAAACTTGGAGATAATTATGTTCCACTGGACACAAAGTACTTTGTTATTGTGTTCTGTATTCCAGTTTCTTGCAATAGAAGACAGTTGTCAAGTTTCTCAGTCATGTGCAACTCTTTGCAATCCCATGGACTATAGCCTACCAGGCTCTTCCGTCCATGGAATTTTCCAGGCAAGAGTACTGGAGTGGGTTGCCATTTCCTTCTCCAGGGGATCTTCCTGACCTGGGGATCGAACCCAGGCCTTCTGGATTGTGGGCAGACGCTTTACCCTCTGAGCCACCAGGGAAGCCCTATAGAAGACAGTGAATGCTTTTAAAATGCAAGCACGCAAACAAACAAAAAACAAACATACAATAAAATTTCAAGCTCAATAAATGAATGAAGCTCCCCCATCTTCTCTGCCAACAGAAAAAGAAAATAGAAAGTAGGACATAGGAAATCAGGGGCTCTATTCCTGTTGTAGAAGTCAGTGAGCGACAAGGGTGTTCAGATTCCCAGCCAGACTATTTCTGACTATCAGTTCCTCCGGAACTCTGCTTTCCTAGTCCAAGACTAGGGCCTTAAACATCTAGGATTCAAATATGACCATTCCTGATCTTAGCACAATATCTTGGTAGAGTAATCTGAACAAAGCGATGTACTATTTGTCTACAGACAGCATAATTAAAAGAACATAGGCATTGGAGTATGATGTCCCTGGGGTTGAATTTTTTGCCCTACTTCTTTTTGTGTGTGTGCTTACATAAGATATTTAACTTCTCTAAATCTGTTTCCTCATCTGCAAAATGAACATACATCTACTTCAGACTGTTGCTATGAAAATGAATAAGATTATGTATACAAAGCTCCTAATATAGTACTTGGCACATAGAAGTGCTCAATTAGTGGTAACTTATTATCAATAATAAATGTACATTTTCTTTCCAAAAATGTTTGCTGTAGAAAATTATTTTGTATTCATGAATTTAAATGTTTATTGTTGTGAATTGATACTTGGTATCAAGGCCATTCCAAAAGAGACAAACATTTTAACCAGTGCCACTGGAAATCTGGTAGAATGTGGAAGTTCTTTGGGAGTGACGAAAACCACCACCTTCTGCTTAGTGGCATAGTTACTCTCTAGGAGAAAGGTAGATCTCACAGGTAGATTTAGAAGAGAATAGTTTAGAAGATCAAGACCAGGGTCTTGATCATAGCATGCTTTCTATTAGTTGTACATTCTTATTCAGGATATGGGGAGAGACCAGTGATCTGAGAATTAGGGTGCTTGTTTTTTTAAAAAATTTTTCTTGGAGTATAATTGATTTACAATGTTGTGTTAGTTTTAGGTGTACAGCACAGTGAATCAGATTTTCCCTTATAGACCATTGCAGGGTATTGAGTAGAGTTCCCTGTGCTCTACAATAGGTCCTTATTAGGTATCTACTTTATATATAGTAGTATGTATATATCAATCTCAAGTCTCCCATTTATCCCTTTCCCTCTCCCCACGGTGCTTGTGATGAATGTATTTTTCTTTTTAATAAATTTTTATTTCCTCCTCTCCCCAGCCGCTCAGATAAAGAACTTGATGAGCCAACTAGGAACTAAGCAGGATTCAAGCAAGCTACAGGAAAATCTGTGAGTAGCTTCCTAACAAGTTTGGGATTTGTGAGGGCCTTTTGGGGACACACTTAATGCTCTTGCTGCTTGGCGGCTTAGGTTTCAGGCCTGTGAGGTCAGCACAAGAGGCAGTGGGACATGAGGTCACAGCTGGATCTAGAAGAGGAGCAACAAAATACATTAATGGGTTGTGATCTCCCTTGCCTCTCAGAGTCCTTGGACTCTGCTTTTCTTCCTCCCTTGGACAGCTTAGCAGAACAATTTAGGGAAGTAGACGGGGAATCCCTACGACTCTTAAACTGCATTCTCCCTACAGGAGCTTCCTTGTTGGCACAGGCCTCCTGATGATCTACAGTGCTTGTCTAATCTGTTGGATTTCCAACTGTATATAATATTAAAGAAGTGTATTTGGAATGGCCTGAGGAGAGAATAGTGGAATAGATTCTTTTTATTATGTCCTTCTTGACTCTATTTCTGCTGTTAGAAGTTCTAGTTTCCATCTTTAACACTATTTTTGTTTCCTGTCCTAGACATTGGGAAGTGAGAGAATGACTTACTGTTAGTACTTTGAGCTTTTTTGATGGAGACATGAGGTAGCTGTTGGTATGTTAGTACTGTCCATGATGCTCAAGCTTTGGATTGACTCTTTTTGGGGGCTTTTGATTTTTATTTTGTTATTGTTATTTTTTTTGCTGTACCATATGGCTGGTTGGATCTTAGTTCACCAAGCAGGGATTGAACCAGTGCCCTCTTCGGTGGAAGAGGGGACCACTGAACCACCAGGAAATTCCCATTTTTGTTTTTTGGTTTTTTGATTCCCTCTTGGTTTTGACTCTCATGGTTTTTTAAATTTTTTTGGTTTTGCTTTTTTTTTTCCCTTCTATCTTGGAGACCCCTTTGCAGTGAAAAAATATTAGTAATCAGTAGTGTGGTTTCTCTGTCCTCCCTTAAAACCGTTGCAGAAATGGCCAGATAGTAGAAGAAACCATGACTGAAAGGAATCTTTTTTGTATTTCCAGTACCTTTCAATCCCACACATTTTTCCCTCTTTAATTTCCTTTCCCCTCTGCTCCTTACTTTTTTTTTTTTTTTAAACACAGTATAGGGCTTCTTTGTTTTGGAGAAAAGAGCCAGAAAGTCAAGCATAAAGCATAGGTAGGGAGCCAAGGGTAAAGCTGAAAAAGCACCAGCTTTAAGCACAAACGTGGGAGTTGATCTTTGGAGGTTGTTCCCTAGGGTAGAAGCTCTGCTTCTAATGCACATTTCATCCAACCCCCAGGGCGTGGATTCTGTCACTAGTCAGTGGCCTGTGACAGACAGTAACCATGCGGAACTCTTGGGCAAATGAGCGTGAGAATTTTCAGAGAGAGTTCAGCGTGTTAAAACTATTAGATTGAGGTGTGGGGGCAGCTGCTTTTGTATTTCTATCAGAACTGCTGAGAATGCTTTTCTTTTCTCCCCAAAGAATTAAAATACCTAATCAGCAGTTTTCATTGAGGTAGGTTCTTTCTACTCGGTAATGTGAAGACAACTTGAAGTGAGTTTGACTAGGTGGTACTTCTGGAATTCTGTTGTGAACCTGAGCATCTGGGAACATCCTTCAGGTGCCCTTTCATTCCCTGCATCATGAGACACTCTGAGAACAGACTGATGCTAACAGCTCTCAAGAAGTGAGAATATCCTAAAACACATCTTTTCTCTCTTAGGCAACAGTTACAACACTCTACAAATCAGCTTGCCAAGGAAACAAATGAATTACTGAAGGAACTGGGGTCCTTGCCCCTTCCTTTATCTACTTCAGAACAGGTTGGTATTTTCTGGGGTTTTTATTTATTTTGAATAAGAAAAATATTGGTTTTTTTGGAGAGGCGGTATGTGAAACAAACTTGGCTTTCAAACTGAACCTCAGTTTCCTTATCCATAAAATAGATAAGTGTCTACTGTGACAACAGAAAGAATGCAGCTACCAGATCTTGGAAGGTATTAGTAGCTGCTGCGATAATTAGCAATAATATATTAGTAAAATGGGTTTTTTTTAGTAACTGAAGAAGAATCTCGGTGTTTGCATCTTGTTGGGATTTGATTAGCAGCTTTATGCTTTCTGGCTTGATTCTAGTTTGCTTGTATCCAGTGTCTATAAATTTCAAGCAAATGTCTTTTTTTACTTTGCAGTCACTTTCATGTCACATTTTTGTAGGTTTCCAGTTAAGAAAATGCTCTGAGAAATAGATTTCTCTGCTCAAGTCGTTTTCTTCAGTGGCCATTTAAATCCTTTAGAGACACAGTTTCTATTGGAATTCATTGTTCCCTTGATATGCCATGCCTTTGCTTCACTTGTTCTTGAAGTCAAATGTGTTCCCTCCGTTGTAGTTTGACTTTTTAACCTACCGTTCGTGGTCTGCCTCACATCCTATCTCTTCCAGGACAAAAATCTTCTCTATCTTAGACTATTGTGATTTTATTTTGCTTTAGTTTCTATGCCGTCCATGGGAGCACTTAACTTACGTTGTTTTTTATTAGTGAATTCTTTAAATGATGATATTTCGTCTCTGATGGCTGTAAAGATGAAGCCTACCACTTCCCCTTCCTGGGTTGTCTGTGAATTGTAATTGTTGGAACATAATATAATTTTAGTGTATTGTGATCGCCATTTAAAAGAAATGAAAGAATAGAAATATCAGAGTGTGTAACCATGTAATTAAGGGAAGTACTGTTACATGAAACTTTTGTTTCACACATATGTGTATATACGATGCTAGATCAAGATGTCACATTTTTATTCTGGATCTCCATTAAAAAAGCTTGAAAATCGTCAGTTTAACTGATTCCTGACAAGGCATTTAATGAAGTATGTGTTCAGTCTTTGGATTCTTGGCATCCCCTCGCACAAAAGACCAGAACCCAAACTAGGTGCTTTGTCATCGTGCTGCAAAGTAGTAACCTTAGCATAGCCGCCCTTTGACTCTGCCTGTGTGCTGTTTGTGTTGGTTGTTTCTCATACTGGACCAGTTCCCCTTGCCATTCATTCTTTCAAATTGTTCCCAAATCACCCCTTTCCTCTCCCAGCTGTACACATAGGGAATACACTCTTGTAGATAGTTTTAGCAGTAAAAAAAGGGAATCTAAGAGTCTGATGTCAACAGAATGTGCTGCAGTCCACAGGGTCTCAAAGAGTCAGACATGACTGAGCAACTGAACAACAGCAAAGTGTTAAATAGTAGCCTAAGCAACATAGAAAGTTCAATCTCCTTTAAAAAAAAAAATCTAATGTATTCCAAAATCAAATAGAAATTATTTTTGGATTATGCATCTTCTTGTTTCCTTCCATTATATTGGATCATTCAGTTCGGTTCAGTTGCTCAGTCGTGTCTAGCTCTTTGTGACCTCATGGACTGCAGCTTGCCAGGCCTCCCTGTCCATCATCAACTCCCAGAGTTTACTGAAACTCATGTCCATTGAGTCAGTAAGGCCATCCAACCATCTCATCCTCTGTGGTCCCCTTCTCCCACCTTCAGTCTCTCCCAGCCTCAGGGTCTTTCCCAGTGAGTCAGCTGTTCGCATCAGGTGGCCAAAGTATTGGAGTTGCAGCTTCAGCATCAGTCCTGCCAATGAATATTCAGGACTGATTTCCTTTAGGATGGACTGGTTGGATCTCCTTGCAGTCCAAGGGACTCTAAAGAGTCTTCTCCAACACCATAGAGCAAAAGAATCAATTCTTCGGCGCTCAGCTTTCTTTATAGTCCAACTCTCACATCCATACATGACCACTGGAAAAACCATAGCCTTGACTAGATGGACCTTTGTTGGCAAAGTTTGGATCATTAAGAACATAAATCCACAGAGGTATTATTTCTGGTGAAATACAAATCCTGGATTCCCTTCCTCCTATTGTGCTGAATATTCTTTTCCTTTTCAGTTGTTTCTTTATCTAATTAATCTTAGCCCTGTCACTCATCTTTTTGCTACTGGACTATCAAAACATACATGGTACTTTCACATTTCTTTCATACTTATGCACTATTATCAGTGATCTTCTAATTGCCAAATCCAGTGGGGTTTTTCTGCTTTTTTATTCATTTCTCTGTTTTATTTGATCCTCCTGTTCATCCTGTCTTTACTGAAACTTCCTTTTTCTTCCCATGATTTCCATAGTAAAGACGACAAAGTAGTTTTCATGTCTCCCAACTCTGGTGACCCCTTTCTGGCCTTTTGTCTCTCTTTACCCCAGGTTGAGTCTCAGCTTCTCTGACTCTGTGTCTTCCTAGAAGTGGGTGTGCCCCAAGGCGCAACCAGTGATCCTCTAATTTTGTTATTTTATGCTTTCTCCCCCAGGAGTCTTTTCTACTTTTATGAGCTTCCTGTGACTTTTATGACTGTGGTCCCCAAATCTTTTTCAGTCCCTCGCCCCTGCACCTCTGAGTACTTGGCCCATATTGCTAATTCCTGCTCTGACATCTCCTCTTTGATATGCTAATAAATCCCTTCTGTTTCGCCCAAACTCCTCACTAAGCTGACTGACAGTACTTACTGTCATAAAAAAAATTTGTGCCTTTTGACCTAATATTTCCACTCATGCAAATGTTCCAAGTTCTAAGGGAAAAAAAACCAGCTATGCACTCTGGAGCCAGGTTTCCTGGATTTAAATTCTACCCCTGCCATTTACTATATGATCCTAGGCAAATTGCTTAACCTCTGTGTGCCTCATTTTCCAGATCTGTCAAATAGGTACTTTAATAGTATAGGTTGATATATGGATTAAATGAGTTATTATATAAAGTAATTATAACAATATGATATGTGATAAGCACTGTATAAATATTAGCTGTTACAATAGGCCTTACTTTAGCTTTATTTATTTGTAATAGTTAAAAATAGAACAATCGGGAAGGAATGCTTACATAAAATTTACTAGATCAACTTAATGGAGTATTATGTAGCAAAGCCTTCCTCAGCGATCAATGCAAAGAAAAAGAGGAAAACAACAGAATGGGAAAGACTAGAGATCTCTTCAAGAAAATTAGAGATACCAAGGGAACATTTCATGCAAAGATGGGTTCAATAAAGGACAGAAATGGTATGGACCTAACAGAAGCAGAAGATATTAAGAAAAGGTGGCAAGAATACACAGAAGAACTGTACAAAAAAGATCTTCACGACCCAGATAATCACGATGGTGTGATCACTCATCTAGAGCCAGACATCCTAGAATGTAAAGTCAAGTGGGCCTTAGAAAGCTTCACTATGAACAAAGCTAGTGGAGGTGATGGAATTCCAGTTGAGCTATTCCAAATCCTGAAAGATGATGCTGTGAAAGTGCTGCACTCAATATGCCAGCAAATTTGGAAAACTCAGCAGTGGCCACAGGACTGGAAAAGGGCAGTTTTCATTCCAATCCCAAAGAAAGGCAATGCCAAAGAATGCTCAAACTACCACACAGTTGCACTCATCTCACATGCTAGTGAAGTAATGCTCAAAATTCTCCAAGCCAGGCTTCAGCAATACGTGAACCGTGAACTTCCTGATGTTCAAGCTGGTTTTAGAAAAGGAAGAGGAACCAGAGATCAAATTGCCAACATCCGCTGGATCATGGAAAAAGCAAGAGAGTTCCAGAAAAACATCTATTTCTGCTTTATTGACTATGCCAAAGCCTTTGATTGTGTGGATCACAATAAACTGTGGAAAACTCTGAAAGAGATGGGAATACCAGACCACCTGACCTGCTTCTTGAGAAGTCTGTATGCAGGTCAGGAAGCAACAGTTAGAACTGGACATGGAACAACAGACTGGTTCCAAATAGGAAAAGGAGTACGTCAAGGCTGTATATTGTCACCCTGCTTATTTAACTTCTATGCAGAGTACATCATGAGAAACGCTGGACTGGAAGAAACACAAGCTGGAATCAGGATTGCCAGGAGAGATATCAATAACCTCAGATATGCAGATGACACCACCCTTATGGCAGAAAGTAAAGAGGAACTCAAAAGCCTCTTGATGAAAGTGCAAGTGGAGAGTGAAAAAGTTGGCTTAAAGCTCAACATTCAGAAAACGAAGATCATGGCATCCGGTCCCATCACTTCCTGGGAAATAGATGGGGAAACAGTGGAAACAGTGTCAGACTTTATTTTTTTGGGCTCCAAAATCACTGCAGATGGTGATTGCAGCCATGGAATTAAAAGACGCTTACTCCTTGGAAGGAAAGTTATGACCAACCTAGATAGCATATTCAAAAGCAGAGACATTACTTTGCCAACAAAGGTCCGTCTAGTCAAGGCTATGGTTTTTCTAGTGGTCATGTATGGATGTGAGAGTTGGACTGTGAAGAAGGCTGAGCGCCGAAGAATTGATGCTCTTGAACTGTGGTGTTGGAGAAGACTCTTGAGAGTCCCTTGGACTGCAAGGAGATGCAACCAGTCCATTCTGAAGGAGATCAGCCCTGGGATTTCTTTGGAGGGAATGATGCTGAAGCTGAAACTCCAATACTTTGGCCACCTCATGTGAAGAGTTGACTCATTGGAGAAGACTCTAATGCTGGGAGGGATTGGGGGCAGGAGGAGAAGGGGACGACAGAGGATGAGATGGCTGGATGGCATCACTCACTCGATGGACGTGAGTCTGAGTGATCTCCGGGAGTTGGTGATGGAGAGGGAGGCCTGGCATGCTGCGATTCATGGGGTCGCAAAGAGTCGGACACGACTGAGCGACTGAACTGAACTGATGTAGCAAAGACCAAATTGTGAAGAGTATGTTAACATGGAAAATGTTTATGATATACTTAAAAGATAATATTTTTGGATAGTGAGAGGGAATGACGTTTTTTCCCCTCTCTTATTTAATGTTTATGTAAAAATTAAAATCTCAGGAATGGGATAAAAAGTCCCTCATCTAAATTTGCTTTCAGTGTTACCATCTCTCTCCCAGGTGTGAAATGTGAGTCATCCTTTGACTTTATTCTCCTTTCCCCACAGCCAGTCGCATGTTTTTTAGACTCATTTCTTTGTGTTCTCATTATTGATACCATGTCTTCCTAACCCTAAACCTTGATTATTGTGGTCATCTTTTTGACTTATTTCATTTTCCCATTCCATTGTGTTCACCATCGTGGACTCATCTTTCTAAGTTATCATTTTGTACACATCATGTTCCGCTCATAGAAATCTTCGTTGCTCTTTGTTATCTAGAGGTTGAATCCCAAACTCATTAGCTTGGCATTTAAAACCTGCAGCGGCTGGGCTTCCTTGGTGGTCCAGTGTTTAAGAGTCTGCCTGCCAATGCAGAGGACACGGGTTCAGTCCCTCATCTGGGAAGATCCTGCATGCCACAGAGCAACTAAGTCTGTGAGCCACAAATACCGAGCCTGTGTTCTGCAATGAGAGAAGTCACTGCATTGAGAAGCCTTCGCACTGCAACAAAGAGTAACCCCCGCTCTAGAGAAGGCCTGTGTGAAGCAGCAAAGACTTGGACAGCCAAAAATAAATTTAAAAAATAAAATAAAACCTGCTGTGGGGACTTCCCTGGTGGTCCAGTGGCCAAGACTCCGCCCTCCCAATGCAGGGGGCCCAAGTTCGATCCTTAGGAAACTAGATCCTGCATGCCACACCTAATAGTTCACATGCCACGACTAAAAACTCCACAGGCCACAACTAAAGAACCCGCATGCCTGAGTGCATGCGTGGTAAGTCGCTCCATCATATCTGACTCTTTGTGACCCTATGCACTGTAGACTGCCAGGCTTCTCTGTTCATGGGATTCTCCAGGCAAGAATATGGAGTGGATTGTTGTGCCCTACTCCAGGGGATCTTCCAGACTAGGAGTGGAACCCCATCTCTTAGTCTCCTGGGTTGGCACGCGAGTTCTTTATCACTAGCACCACCTGGGAAGCCCTGCATGCCACAATGAAAATCAAAAATCCTGCGTGTGCCACTAAGACCCAGTATGGCCAAGTAAGCAAATCTTTAAAAGATAAAAATAAAACCTGCAGTGGCCAGCCCCTTCCCTATTTTTTCAGTTTTATCTTTTAGCTATTCTCATGAAAAAAACCTTTGGTTCCAGTCAAACTACCTTTTTATAAATCCTCTGCAAATTTCTGCCACCATACCTTTGCTCGCACAGTTACCTTGCCTTTCGCCTTCTCTCTACCATTCATGCCTTACTCTTCCCTTAGTGTCCACCACCTCTTGAGGCCTTGACCACTTGGATTCTTACTGATTATACTTGCCTCTGTATAACCTGTAGTACCAATTGACTACAGCAGGTGCTCTCAGGATGTGCTTTTTGAGACCTAGTATCAGTCAGCTAAGTAAACATAGCCTGTAACTCTGCAGAATAAGTTTTAGGTTCTCAAAGATTTTGAACCTCACTATAGTGTGAAGGCAAATGATTCTATGGTGTTCAGGTAAGCTGTGAACTAACTATAGATGAATACAGTTTTTAACATGTTGGCAAGGAAACAGTCTCTATTTGAGTCCAGTCTAAATCCATAGGTGTTTATTCTGCTTTTAGATTCTCCTGGGAACCAAAATTCTGAACTGTGGTTCCCTCTGAGATTCCCTTACAAGGTAAAAGACACCTAGTTCACAGGTTTGTCAGAATGAAAGAAGGAAAACTCTGACTTGGCCTTTAGTATTAACTAGAGATTTGAGTTAGAAAAGAGCAAGTTCATTCATTTAAGGAAGAGCCTATTTCATAGTTCTTTTCCTAGTTGGGAATTTTTAGGGGGTGTACTTTTGCTTTTAAAGGGAATTAAAACCAAATGATTCTGGGTTAATATGAAATTTTAAGTTCTTGTTTAATTTCCCAGCGCCAGCAGAAACTTCAGAAGGAACGTCTCATGAATGACTTCTCTGCAGCCTTAAACAGTTTCCAGGCTGTGCAGAGAAGGGTGTCTGAAAAGGAGAAGGAGAGCATTGCCCGAGCAAGAGCTGGATCTCGTCTTTCTGTGAGTTTATTTCCAAAAGAAGACCTCTGTAAATTTCAGGATGTTCTTTCCTAAGTTTAAAAAAAAAATTTTGACCATTTGTCTTTACTTTCTATCCCTCCAAATAATAAACATGGACATTAGCTGCTATGAAAATGTCAGATTGGTATAACCTTTGTTAAAAAAGTGTACATACGGTCAAAGACTGGAAAGGAGTATGCACAAAGATTTACAAAAATGACAGGTAGAATTATGTGTAATTTTCTTTTTCCTTTCTCATTGTCATATTGATCTTATGTTAAAAGCTTTTTAAAAAGAAAGGATAAATCCGTTTCCTAGAATGTAGCAGGCTAGGTTATTTGGACTAGCCTTCTCTTTGAAAAGAATTAACAGATACTAGATTTTAACAACCCAACGTCTCAAAAATATTGAAGAGCCATGAAAATATTAAGATCAAAGCCTAAGAGAAGGTGTGAACCCATAGAGATAAGCAGAGCACTGAAAAAAACTACTTTTCCACTGAGTACATTTACTGAGGGCAAACGTGAATTCAGTTTTGATGTCCTTATGGCATGAAGTCAAAGTAATGGGTCCATGCAAGGTGGATATTGTAAAAGAAGGTGCTGCTCAAATTAAACTGGGCCCTAAAAGAAATGAAAAGTAAGCCTTCCTTTCCCCTAGCAGACTGCTAAAAAGATTGCGTTAGCACTGAGGACAGCGAGAGGGAGGGGAAATCCAGACAGTAAATTGTACCACAGAGTAACCTTCAGGCAGATTTGCTGTCCAAATTCATACCACCTGAATGGTCCAAAGGCCTGAAGCTTCCAGTAGTCGTGGTCTGGTCGAGTACCTTCGTGCCAGACAAAATCATCTCTGTTCAGACACCTTTATTCTAGCCCCCAAAGAATACCGGCAAATAATTTCTGCAGTGTAGTGCACAGCCCAGGGTACACAAAGGATGAAATGTAACAGGGACTTTCCTTCCACCAGTGGTAGTGAGTTGAAACAACCACTGGAAAACATTTGACTGTAACTTCAGAACTCCTTATGACCCAGCCGTTCTACCCCAGAGAACTCTGTATGTTTGTACCAGGATATAAGTACAGGAGTGTTCATAGCAACATTATTTGTAGTAGTCAAAAATCAGAAACACTCCAATGTCAATTAACAATAGAAGAGATAAATATGTGGTGGTACTATAATATATTACAACAGGGAAAATGAACCATAGTTATATTTACATCAGGGATGGATCTGGCGTGATCTAATGTGATCCAATCAAAGCATGAAAGAATACAAACAGTATAATTCCATTCATGTAAAATTCAAAATCAGATACAATATTAAATATTGATATGTATCAGTATTTTAAAAATACAAGAAAATGGTGGCCAAAAAGCCAGGATAATGGTGACTATGGAGGAGAGGGAGGTGGTGGTTATTGGAGAAGGGCACAGAGGTAGGCTTTAGGACACTAGCAGTGTTTCGTTTCTTGATCTGGGGAGAGAGGGAAAACTAATAATAATTTTAAAAACCCCACTGTATTCCTCTGGGTGGGTATAATTTTGAAATTTTCTTTATTTTGCTTTTTGATTACTGTTATCATAAAAAAAGGGAAGGTTTTTTTTAAAAATAGATTGCTCTTTTAACTTTTTTTCTTGGTTGTTAAATTACAAAAATAATGTATCATTAGACTGATTTTTGAAGTCACTTTGTCACTTTAGAACCTGATATGCTTTAAAGGTCTATTTTTTAAAAAAAATCTTTACAAGTTCTGAAAATTTGTTTGCTTGCATGTTTTCAATTCTTCCTCTTAATCCACCTATCTCCAAATTTTAAAATAAGTTATCACTGTTATTAATTTTTATTCCTTTCTCTTACCATGTTCTCTCCATCCTACTTAGTATAGTTTTGATTCTGAACCCAAAGTGGAGTGCAGATTGGCTTTTGACTACTTCACACCTATTTCTCAGTCAAGACAGATTGCCAGAGCCCTGTGTCATCTTATAGATCCTATCAGAGCCAAAGGATGTTGCTTCTTCATACTGTAGCTAAAGGAGGCCATTGTGTGTATGTGAGTGTGTGTGTCTGTGTCTGTGACATGTTTGTGAATAACAGCAGCAATGATGCCATCTACTTTCTAGGCGGAGGAGAGGCAGAGAGAGGAACGGCTCGTCTCCTTTGACAGGTAAAGGAATTATTCTAAGGTAGATAGTTGAGATGGGATTTTATACTTTATACTTACTTTCAATTTTAAAAATGAGTGAGAAAAAAGGAGGAAAAATAAAGGGACCCCGGGGTCAGTTCAGTTCAGTCGCTCAGTCGTGTCTGACTCTTTTGCGACCCGATGGACTGCAGCACACCTGGCTTCCCTGTCCATTACCAACTCCCGGAGCTTGCTCAGACTCATGTCCATCGAGTTGATGATGCCATCCAACCATCTCATCCTCTGTCGTCCCCTTCTCCTCCTGCCTTCAATCTTTCCCAGCATCAGGGTCTTTTCCAGTGAGTCAGTTCTTCGCATCAGATGGCCAAAGTATTGGAGCTTCAGCTTCAGCATCAGTCCTTCCAATGAATATTCAGGACTGATTTCCTTTAAGATTGACTGGTTTGATCTCCTTGCAGTTCAAGGGACTCTCAAGAGCCCTGGGGTAGGTAATTTATAATCCATCAAATTAAAAAAGTCAAAACAGTGGGCTTTTCCATGATCTTTGAATTATGAAAGGGATAATTTCAAAGTGAATAAAAAATTTTCAAGAAATCTCTGATGTCTGTGTGTTGAGGAGAGGGTTTGGCTCAAGAGGAATAATTAGAGACCCCCAAAACCTACAATTTAGGAGGGCTGAGATTTTACCTGTAATTCAGATATAAGTTCTTCAAAGTTCCTGGGTTTCTGTTTACTCATCGCTAAAATGGAGGCAACCCTGGAAAAAGCAAATGATTTTTTATCTACAAGACATCTCCTTTCTCCTCCAAACTGAATTAATTAATTCCATAGAAATGTATTGATGGTATTAGTTCAGAACATAAAGTATTTTGTCACAGGTATGCATCTGTCTTGCTGTCACTATACTGTGAGCACCTCAGAGGCCTGGAGTGCTCTCTCACTCAGTTTTGTATCTCCAGCACATGGAGAAAATTCTCTAAGTATTGTGGAGATGGCATGTGATTTATGTGTACTACTGGAAAGGTGCTTAATACTGAATTTTCAAAGTGCATGTCTCGTAAGTCATATGCCTTTCTTCTAAATATGGTACCAGAAAAGAAGAGTTGTAACATTTCATTAGCTTTTTCACTTTGGTTTTCTGTTATGAGACATTTAACAGCCTCAAAGAAATCCTTGAAAACCAGGAGATATGATTCTGTCAGACTAATTGGTGAGGCACTGACAGGTCACTTAACCTGCTCTTCTCTACCCATTTAGTACCTGAGATGGCAACACATTTTGCACTTTGAGAGTGCCCTGGGAGAGAATGGGCCAGAGATTTCAAATCTCTGCCCGCTTCTTGTCTAGCAAGATTATAGAGTATATCCCTGAATGGAAACAGCAAGGAGTCCCATCCCTTGTAATTCTGCCTCCTCTTAGTTTTGCCCATGAAAGTTGAGACTTGGTTTTCTTGGTGTTACCAGTTCTTTCCCTCTGGATGTGAAGAATGTAACCCCCAGGGACTTGTATTGTTACCAGAGGACTTGAAGGCCTGGTACTGTCTTTGGACAGGCTCTGCTGACTCTAGAGATGATATGTCTTAGGTCCACCTTTGCGGGGAGGAATCAGCCCATGTGCTTGTCTCCCTGCAGCCATGAGGAGTGGAACCAGATGCAGAGACAGGAGGATGAGGTGGCCATCACCGAACAGGACCTGGAGCTTATTAAGGAGAGGGAGACGGCAATTCGGCAGCTGGAGGTGAGGGCCAGGTCATGTTTTTTGTTTGACTCAGTGTGTCTGCAATCTGGTTTTTCTCTCAGTGATTATGAGAAAGGATGAAATGAGTTGTACAGTTTGCATATTATGTCTCAGTGTAATCATGGTGAATTTGAACTACTCTTATGATCGTGTCAGGATTCCCTGGTACCTCAGCTGGTAAAGAATCCACCTGCAATGTAGGAGACCCTGGTTTGATTCCTGGGTCGGGAAGATCCACTGGAGAAGGGATAGGCTACCCATTCCAGTACTCTTGGGCTTCGCTGGTAGCTCAGCTGGTAAAGAATCCGTCTGCAATGCGGGAGACCTAGGTTCAATCCCTGGGTTGGGAAGATCCCCTTGGAGAAGAAGGGAACGGCTACCCATTCTAGTATTCTGCCCTGGAGAATTCAGGCCACAAAGAGGATTCAGGGTCATAAAGAGTCGGACATGACTGAGCAACTTTCACACTTCACTAGGATGGTATTGGTCATGGTGCCTGAGGATACCTGGACCCCCTCCTCAGTCACCATATTTTATATGGTCTCCATGGGAATACCCATAGAGAACAGAGCAAGGCCAACAAATATTTTATTAAGACATCGTCCCCAAACCTCAATGCCAATCTCTAGGTTCGGTAGGCCTCTACGAAGAGCCCTTTGCTTAGTCTGAATAACCCAGAATAAAGACAGGCCAACAAATTTCCTCCATTTTTGTGCATCCGAAAGTCCAATCCCAAATTGTGGGTATCCCATCAGTGCGTCAGAGAAACGGAACAATTTTTGAGGTGAGGGTTGAGAGAGAGGTCTCAAGGCCTTTCTTACCTGAGTTTCCAACTTTAATTTTTTGCATGATGACCAGTAAAATATCCTTAAACATGAGTACTTTTCTCCATGGAGATGGAAGACTGCCATCTTGGGGGCAGTGTGGGGAGGAGGATTGTAGAGAGGAGAAACTTTGATCTCCTCCTTGACCTTCGTCTGTGGCAGTGGTTCTGAACCTGACTGCACTTTTAGAATCACTTGGAGATTTTTTTTTTTAATGCCCCAGCTCTTCTCATCCACCCACCAATTACTAGTTTGAACTGCGTGTGATTTTCTAATTTTTTTGTAGGTTAAAAATAGACAAACATCCACAGGAAGCCCTGGGTGAGGCCATTTTTTATCTTACAAACTTCCCAGGTGATTACAAAGTGCAGTCAAGGTTGAGACACACTGCCCTAGAGCCCTCTGTTTTTTTATTCTTGATACTTCTTTTTTTTTTTTTAGTTTATTTTTTTAATTGAAGAAAGTGAAAGTAAAGTCACTCAGTCGTGTCCGACTCTTTGCGACCCCGTGGACTATAGCCCACCAGGCTCCTCCGTCCATGGGATTCTCCAGGCATGAATACTGGAGTGGGTTGCCATTTCCTACTCCAGGGGATCTTCCCAACCTAGGGATCGAACACATATCTCCTTTGTCTCATGCATTACGGGTGGATTCTTTACCGGCTGAGCCATCAGGGAAAGCCTGAAGTTTGACTTCAAAGATGTCATGTATTTTCTTTTTCATCTATTGCTACTAATCATCTAATTGATTCTTTAACATGAGAAATCCCGTCCAGCCGAGAGTAGAATGAGATGCGTGGAGCTGAGGAGAGGAGTGTCATGGGCACTTCACATTCAACAGAATCAAGGTCTAATTCCTTAGCCGTTGCACTTTCGTATCCAGTCATTTCCTGCATCTAACATGCAAACCCTGCTCTAACAGTGCAGCAACACACTCTGGTGTGTTTCTCTTCTGCTCCCACTCTATCCTTCCCACACTCTGGTCACCAAATATGTGTTTTTTTCCCCACATCAGGCAATTCTGCCACATTATCACGATGGGCTACAGTGCAACTTAGTTCTAATACTGTCTTCCTGGAGTTAGCCTCAGATCCCACAGATTGAAAGTTCAGTCCCACAAGACTGACCCCGTTTCCGAGACTTCAGGTGCCAGTCGCAAATCCAGGTTGTCACCTGTGCTTCTGACCAGCAGGTTGGAAATTGGAAGTTCTCACGACCCCTTCCTTGGGTTTGATTATTAGCTGGAGCAGCTCACAGAACTCAAGAAAACAGTTTACTCATTAGGTTACTGGTTTATTATAAAAGGATACAGCTCAGGAAGAGCCAGACGGAAGAGATACATAGGGCAAAGTATGTGGCCAGGGGTACATGGCTTCCATGGGGCTTCCCCAGTGGCTCAGTGGTGAAGAATCCGCCTGCAGTGCAGGAGATTCAGGAGACGCGGGTTCGATCCCTGGGTCAGGAAGATCCCCTGGAGGAGGACATGGCAACCCACTCCAGTATTCTTGCCTGGAGAATCCCATGGACAGAGGAGCCTGGTGGGCTATAGTCCATGGCGTCACAAAGAATCAGACACGACTGAAGTGACTGAGCACACACGTGTGCATGGCTTCCATGCCTCTCCAGGCCCACTACACTCCCCATATCTCCATGTGTTCACTAACCAAGACGCTCTCTGAACTTCTGGTTACATGAGCATGATTGACTAAATAATTGGCCTTTGGTGATTGATCTAACCTTGAGCCCTCCTCCCCTCCCCAGAGGTTGGAATTGGGGCTGAAAGTTCCAACCAACTAAACACCAGGTTGGTTCCCAGGCAAATAGCCCCCATCCTTAGGGGTTTTCCAAAAGCCAAGCTATTAACATAAACTCAGGAGTGGTTGAAAGGGTTTGTTTTGAATAAAAAAGGACATCTTTATCTCTTTTATCAGTTAGAAAAAAATTTTAGGAGCTCAGTGCTGGGATTGGGACAAAGATCAAATATATATTTCTTATATCATAATATCACACCCATGTTATAGCCAAACTGGGCTGTTTGTTCTTTAACCAAGTTACCTTTCTATGTATATGGCTTCTTAAGTCCTGCCTCTTCTGCTGTAGTCTTCCTTCTCTGCTTGAGGTAAATGCTATACCATTTATTAGTCATTTACCATATAATACCCTTTCTTCTTATCTTATTATATACTGATCCCTCCACCCACCTCCACCCGCAGATAACTATTATTAAGCCCTTTTATACTGACAGCAACTAGCCAACTGTCCTAACTATAGTAGACTCTTAACAAGTAACTGAGGTGCTGGCTAGAACTGTTCTTGCCAAGTTGTGATCAGGAAGTCATTGCTTTGAAGGTATCTTTTTTTTAATTGTAGCATCTGAGAGGCAGCGAATTGCTTATTGAAAGAGTGTGGGCTTTAGGAATATCATCCTGGCTGCAGTGCTTAGTTTCCTCACTGATGAGTTGTATGACTAGACAAGTTACATAACCTCTCTGAGCCTCATTATCCTCAAAGAAGACACGAACTTCATAGAGTTACTGAATGATTAATTCAAACATCGTGAACTTTTAAAAAGATTATTTATTTATTTACTTGTGACTGTGCTGGGTCTTTATTGCTACCCGAGGGCTTTCTCTAGGTGCAGAGAGCTGGGGCTGTTCTTTGTTGTGGTGCGCAGGCTTCTCATTGTGGTGGCTTCTCTTGTTGCAGAGCACAGGCTCTAGAGTGCAGGCCAAGGATCAGACGTGTGTCCCCTGCCTTGGCAGATGGAGTCTTTGTCACTGGACCACCAGGGAAGCCCATCACGAACTTTTAATTCTCAGTTTTGCCACATGCTAGCTGTGAGACCTTAGGACAAGTCATTAAACCTCTTTGAGCCTTCACTTTCCTCTTCTATAGAATGGAGATAATACATGTCTTATTGGTTGTCATGAGGACCAGTTACGCACACACGCTAAGTCACTTCAGTTGTGTCCGACTCTGTGCGACTCCATGGACAGCAGCCCACCAGGCTCCTCTGTCCACAGGATTCTCCAGGCAAGAATCCTGGAGTGGGTTGCCATTTCCTTCTCCAAAAGACCAGTTAAGTAATAGTTACTAATAGCTAACACTTACGAAGTGGTTATTGCATAGTTCTAAGAATTTTTTATTTAGTACTTCTGAAAATCCTATGAGATGGGTACTGTAATTGTCCACATTTTAGTAGGGAGGTCCAAAGAAGTTCTTAATTTAAGGTTGAACAAGACTGTGGAGGGTTAACAGTCCTCTGTAACTGATAGGCTCCAAGAGACTGTACTTCTAATTACCTACCTGGCATAGTACTCTGCATACAGAAGTCACTTAGTAAGTGTTAATAATTAACTTTATTTTCATTTTCTGTTTATAGAGAAAGCATGATTTATAAGCTTTAAAAACACACGTGTTATGTTAATAGCCAGAACTTTAGGTAAGTAGAGGAAATGAATCTTCCAACATGTTACTTAATGTTGGTTAATTTTTTTGTGTGTGTGTTCCTTAGGCTGATATTTTGGATGTCAATCAGATATTTAAAGATTTGGCCATGATGATCCACGACCAAGGTGATCTCATTGGTATGTATTATTGATACCTTTAACATAAAGGTGAGTGGATAGTTTTTGTATGCAAAGAAGTCAGTAAGCTGTGTCTTAGAAATCTAGGAATACCATTCAAAAAATCACTAAATTCATTTTCTTAGAAATTTTCTTACATTGTCAAATGTGGAAGTTAAAATGAAGCTTCCATGAATAGTCCATTCACTTGCCATAGCCTCATGGTAAGTCTTTGGCTGTTTAGGGAAATAGCTGTCAGCTTCTCAGTTTTTATCTGCAGAAACTTGCACAACTATGGGATTCGAAACCCTTTTTTAAAAAAACTTTTTATTTGGAAATAATTTCAAGTTCACAGAAAGTTGCAAAAATGAAAATAACAAGGAACTCCTTTATAAGCTTTACTTAGATTTACGTCTTATTAACATTCTACCCTATTTGCTTTTTATTTGCACTCTATATATTTACCTGATTTTTTTCTGAACTGTTTGTGGATGATTTGCATACTTCATAACCCTCTACCTCTAAATAATTCTTCAGTGTTTATTTCCAAAGAAGAGGGCTGTTCTCTTATGGGGCTGGTAACTTTTGATCTCATGGCTGGATAGTTGGAGTGATGGTGGTGAACAGGACCCTTAGCATCAGAATTCTCTTAAGTTTGCAGTCTTGAAACATCCGACTGTGCTAAAACATCCACTGCCCTTCTTTTTTGCAGACAGCATAGAAGCCAACGTGGAAAGCTCAGAGGTGCATGTAGAAAGAGCCACTGACCAGCTACAGCGAGCTGCTTACTATCAGGTAAAAGCAGGTACAAAAGAAAATCCCTCTGTGCTGTAGTCTCTAGGGGCCGTCAGAGTCACCGACACTGAGCAGCTGCAGCCGTTTGTTCAGTCTTAAGCTGGAGGCAGGTAGTCATAATTGCCATCCCAGCTCCATTTTTAGTATTTTCCTTTGCAGAGATCTACAAAAAAGGCATCAAACTTTGAATAAACTGACATAGAAGCCTCTTAGCTACAAAGGTATCCCCATAAGCTAGCATGATACCTAGTTTGGGGTAAGGCTAATTTTCTAACCTACACAGCTGAAATTTGTTTCAGTTAGGATAGTAATAGTTACAAAGTAGGACTTTGCAGATAATGTATGTTGACTGTTGCCACAGAAAATGGACAGAGACTCAACTTGGACTGCTGTTTATGTATGACTTAATTGGGGCTTATCATATGGGGGTTATTTTGCTGTGAACACCTAGGGGTTAATTGTTCTACTTTCTGTAAAGTGGTATTTTTCTACATATTATTTGAAACTCTGGTTTTACAAACTTTATCCGGGTCTTCACCTCAGTTTACACATGTTGTGAATGAGGTCCTTCTCATTTCTCCTCAATCTGGTGTTGCATGGCTTTTTAGAAACAAATAGCATTTAGTCATTTACCATGTTCCTAAGACAATTTTATTTCCCCGGGACTGTTCTTAAAGAAATTGTATTTAACAATAGTTTCCTTTTAAAAAGTGAGTGATGACTTTAATATCCAACAGTAAAGAACAGTCAAGTAAATTATATACATCCACTTCATGTTATTTTATGTGGGAAGTAAAAGAGATGTTTATGAAGAGTTTATAATATCACAAATTTTATTCTAAAATATTGAGTGAGAAAACCATCAGACATGATACAGTATGGTCCCAATTATTTCAGATAAATGTGCCTGGATAAAAGATCAGAAGGATATACAATTAAAATGTCAGCTGTTTTATCTGTGGGTAATTATTTTCTCTTCTCCTTGTCTGTTTTTTACAGTGAACATAAAATTTTATAATAGGTATAAAACCTTTATTCAAATACACATGTACAAATAACTTATTTTATGGCAAATAACATCTTGCAACATAGATATAAACAGTGCCTTTGCAAATTGTATTTGGGAGCATTGAATGAGGACTTGCACTGCTGTCTAGCACTGGTACCTTGAGATTTTTGAGAAGGTGTCTGCATAATCATACACAGAGTTTAATTTTGCATTACCAGGAGGCCGATTGATGAAGCACTCTTGGAGTCTTATAAACATTTTTTACTTGTTTCATGAGTGTCTTCTTTACATATTTCTCTCCTCAGAAAAAATCTCGCAAGAAGATCTGTATCCTGGTGCTTGTCCTGTCAGTGATTATTGTAATCTTTGGATTTATTTTGTGGCTAGTTAATAAATGAAGTGATTGCCTCCAGCCTTCTCCCGCTGAGCTGTTTCAAGGGCAAGTGCTTGTTGGAGTCTTGCCAGAACAAACTGATCATAAGAAAAGAGAATACACCAGAATGTCTTGTAATAATTTAGTTAGAAACTAACTACTAACTAGTCCTTGGAATTAGTGACCTATGGAGACAGTATTTATCAATTTGTGTATACATTTTATTGATTTCTCAAATTAAGAATTAATTTATGTGGATTTTCTTTTCTCTTGTATTCTGATTGCTCATCATCCCAAGTGTTTACTTAAAATTCCATTCTAGATATTCTTGTTTTGGTAGGATAACACTACAGTCTTGTAATATTGTCTTTTTATGTATATACAAGATTTACCTTTTTACTAGCAACTGAGATAGAATTACTTTCGGTCACCCAGCACATTGGAGTTTGTCAGAAACTGTATAATAAGCCAGCAATTTTTATTATTTAACATTTTAATTTGAATTTCTAAGAAGCCTGTTCCCTATATGCTTTGAAAAATTTTGGCGATGTATTTAACTAGAGAGTAAAAAATTGCACATGTGATCCAGATTAAATGAGAAGTAATGATTTGAGCTGGCCAGCTGTTGGGGATATGTGTTAATCTGGGTTTAAAGTTTATTACTTGTTAGTATCATTGACTGCAGTTCATCCATATATACGCTAAACCATCTTGTCCCCTTTTGAAGAGGTTAATTTAATTAACATTACGATGCTCTGTGGCGTTCCTCTCCCACCTGTCTGTATAGAATGGGAGAAGTAGACAAAGCATGCTTTTGGAAAGCAAATAGGAATTGTTTGGAATGATTTAATCTTTTGTTGTTGTTGCTCAGTTGTGGTTGTACATTCCTGGTAAATGATGACTGTTGCCATCAAAAGGCTGCCCCCTACCCTAATAAGGTTTGCTGGGCATTTGGTGGCAGGGAAATTTTAAAAGCTAGACTGAAGTTGGTTTAAAATTTAGTCCTGTGAACTGGCAAGAAAGCAAAGAAAAGGTTCTTTTTTTGTAAATAATATTGGTTTGGAATAGTGATGTTAGAATTACCCTAATTTATGAACAAGAGGTTAATCTCTCCATGCATAGTTTTAGACCAAAAAAAATGTTTCAATAAAAGATTGCTGTCTTGTAATATAAATGTTGTCCACTCCCCTTTTTCACAGGTCCAGGGAAGTTACAGGGGAAGTAATTTTTTTAGGTTCTCAATAAATGTGAATTGGGCCAACAATTTCAGTTCATCCTTTAGTGAATTAGAGGATTTGGCTGGGTATATTTATATTTATTTCTTCCATTCCTTTTAATGTTACTTAATCTTCTTTTCCTAAAATAATGTGAACAGCAGGGAAACAAGGGCTAAATACTTAAGTTTCTTTGCACTCTTGCATCATTTCACCCTTATAATACAAATAAACATTTTAAAAGCTTCTACTATAAGTTTCTATGCGTTAACATCCTAATGCAGTAGATATCGGATGATGTGCTGTCCAGAGAAAAACTGAGACCTGCAAGAAAACTGGAGATCAGGTGAGGATTGGTTTGGGGGTGGAAGAGGCCCTTTCCTTGAAGAACAGAATAGAGCTGTTGGGGTGTCACAGAGGCCTAGGCAGCAGCTTCGGAGCTAATTCATTGGTTCTACAATCACTGCCCCTTCAGCTCTAAATTATACTTGGACCTGAATACATCATTTATAACACTCTGGGCAAGAAAAAAAAAGGCTTGATTGTAAAAAACAAAACACTTTTCAGTTTGGGTTAAATGAAGCCACCATAGTTCTGTTCTATAATACTATGTAATCCCATGGTGGTGTGGTAATAGTAATCATGGGTCTCAAATATGACCTTGGCCTAGAATTGCAATGGCCTGGAACTTGCCACCAAGAGGTTCTGCTAAATGGGCCTAACAAACCTGTCCACAGAATCATCCTTATCTGTGCTTCATCCACCTTGAGGGCACCATGGTTTAGGGCAGTGATGTTCTTAACTATGTCTTCACATTAGAAACAAAAAAATACTGATATTTCAGTACCCCTGCCACAAGATTCTAATTTAGTTAGTGGGGGTTATAGCTTGGATATAGGGGCTTTTAAAGCTCCAGATAATTCTCAGATATAACCATGGTTGAAAACCATTGGTTTGGAGGTCAAAAACTAGACTGGGGTACAGAAGGCCTGGAGAATCTTAATTCTCTCGTTTACTCACTATAGATATTTGAACAAGTTACTTAACCCATAGGCCCCAAGTGTCCTCAGTTGCTCTTTTATAGCTTTAAATTCTCTGATTATAAGGATCACAAGGGTTTAGTCTGAACATACAAATTCTGTTTGTGTCTGTATTCCTTTCCTTTTCTCTTTCTCCCTTTCTCCTTTCTTTATGGAAAGTTTTCTCTTCAAGTGAATTAAAACTGTAGTGCTGTAGTATAGGGTAGAGTAGAAGTGTCATGCGGGCCACTTCCTCTGTGAATATTCGAGAACAAGAACTTGTTAGCTGCTAGATCTGTGCTCCCTGAACAGGTTTTGTTTTGTTAAGGAGTGGAGATACACTCCCTTGTACCACTAGCAAAAATATCAAAATGAAATTATGCTTCAGTCAGTGCAAATTAAAACACCTTGAGCCTTCTCCCTTCAGTTTTTTTTTTTTTTTCCCCCTTCTTCTGTTCAGAGGCAGTTCTCAGTCATGGAAATGAAACTTACTTTTGGTCACTAAATGCAGACCAGAACCCAACTCAGTGTTAGATAGAACTCAATTTCTAGGAGTAGGAATCACCTGCTTCCTCCCTGCTTTTCTAAGCATGTTTAGGGTATCCCAAGGTTTCAAAGAATTTTTCAGTATTGCTTTCCAGCACTATGAATTACAACTACTTCAGAATCTCCATCTTGCCAGGGAATAGCTTGAAAGATTTTGATTCTAACCCTTGATCTGCTTTTAGGTCAACTGAGGAGTTCATTTGAATCCTTATCCAAAATGAAATTTGATTGACAAAATAGTACTTAATTTTTAAAAGAGATAAAGTTGGATAGGACTCTGATAATGTGGGACTCTGATTGAGGACCAAATTTTTACAGTCCATGGAGAAATGAGAAAAATAATGTTAGTAGGCTTTTTAAAGTGCCATCTTTGAGCTAATGGCATCACTTTTTAAAAAGATTATGAAAATGAAAAGGTGGTGATGTTAGGTCACAGTCTTCATTTAAAAATCTCCTTAGTTGGCAAAATAAAAGTTGATGCTGCTGTAGTATTTTCTTTTTCTCCTAGTCCATGACGTCTCTAATGTCTGAATCACTCATCTAGACTAGCCCCATCGCTTTACAGCTGAAGAAGCTGAGGCCAAGGATGGTGGTCTGCTGTAGGAATTTAAAGGCTCGTGGAAGTGCTCTCCTTGGTCATTTGTGGGGTGATATTGAAGCCCTTACTACAGACAATTCACTATGCTAAACATTTTACATTTATCATCTTATAGCCACAAAACCATTGAAGAGATGTATTTTTCTTGTCCTATTTTTATGGATTAGGAAACTGAGGCATAGTAAGTGGCCTGGCCAAGGGCACACAGTTTAGGAGCAGTGGCGCCAGGATCTGATCTCAAGCGCACAGACTTCAAAACCAGACCTTTAGACCTATACACTGTCTCTGTTCATCATTAATACAAACTGTCCTTCCACCACCTCTTTCACAAAGCTTTAACAATCCGGAGTAATGGCAATTTCTATTCACTTTTCATGAACATCTTTTCTTTTCTTAGCACCTTGTAAATTTTTTGTTCACCATCCAGTTAAATGAAGTTTCCTGATGTACCATCTCTATACAAACAATTTTTTTTTCAGTGTCTCCATCTGATCATTCATATCAAAGATGTTCTAAGGAAGTTTTTTTTTTTATTTCAGTATATTCCTTATGTCTTTAGATTCTATTCTAAGGAAGTCTCAAAGTCTAAGAAACTAATCTTTTTTGAGATACCAAAACCCATTGGCAGCTAGTCTATCAGTCTTTACATTTCAAAAGGTTCACCTCCTAGACTGCTGTCCTCTAGTTTGCATCTGTACTGACATCATTGGTACCCAAAGAGCATTTTGCTTTATAAGGCCTAGGTAAGTGTGCCATTACATCACATCAGCGGTCAGTGTGAATATTAGCTGTGCTGAAGACAGGGGAAATGGCCAAGGAATAAAGAATTATAAGGGTAAGAATATAGTTTTAGTTTTCTTGGGTGTATATTCAGCATTATAAGGGATTAAATAATGGACCACCCATGGAAGCTGAGAAATTGAAAGAAAGCTGACATGTTATTAAGGTCACTGACAGCTAGAAATGCCTTCAGTACCACCTCATGCCTGAAAAGGGCATAGGACCTCAAAGGCCCACACAATCTCTCCAGATAAAAGTACCTTCTCTTTTCTGTTATACTCAAAACACTTGAGACAATTTAATTCTTTTTAAGAATCAAGTCCTTGTGCTTAAAGAAGGAAGCTATAGCCTGTTTCTCTGAAACCAAGTTTAGAACTATTGGCCTAGTCTATCTTTGGAATCACAGGGCTGGAAAAGGGGGTATATTAACCCGTTCATTAGATAAGTGATCTGAGGGAATTCCCTAGCAGTCCAGTGGTTAGGACTTGGTGCTTTCACTGCTGTGGCCCGGGGTTCAATCCCTGGTGAGGAAACTAAGATCCTGAAAGCCACACATGCAGCCCCCCCCCCGCCAAAAAAAAGAAGTGATCTGACCAGTTAACATCCTTGCTGGATGAGTTTATTGTGCTTTTGAAGACCAGTGGAACATGTGATTCTCCTAACAGTTGATCATTTTAAATTCTAAGTTAATATGCTACAGTTAAATCTTGATGCCTGGAGATGTCACCCAGGGCAAAATCTTTTGAACAGGTTGATGTTAGATTTAAAATCTAGAGGACCAGTAGTAGGGAATCAGGACAAGAACTCCACCATAGAAAGAGATAATCTGCTGTGCAATGCCTCTTTATAGGTGAACAGTAATTTTGCATTTGGTTTCCTTAAAAGAAAAAAACAGGTTGGATAATCCTCTCATGTTTTCTACAAAACTGAAAAAGTGCTGGGCTTCAGTTGCATGCTAATAAAATAAATATGATCATATCAACATCAAAGTGTGAGAGAGAGTGATGATTCAAGAGCATGGGCTTTGGCCTCATACAGATTTAGGTTTGAATCCCACTCATTCTAGCGTGATTCTGGGCAATTCAGTCTCTCTGAGCCTCCCCTCAGGGATCATAATACCTATTTCAAACAGAGTTTTAAGGATTAAATGAGATGATCCATATAGACTAAATTCTTGCCCAATAAGCACTCAGTAGACATATGCCAGTACTCTTGCCTGGAAAATCCCATGGATGGAGGAGCCTGGTGGGCTACAGTCCATGGGGTCGCTAAGGGTTGGAAACGACTGAGCGACTTCACTTTCACTTTTCATTTTCATGCATTGGAGAAGGAAATGGCAACCCACTCCAGGGTTGTTGCCTGGAGAATCCCAGGGACGGGGGAGCCTGGTGGGCTGCTGTCTATGGGGTCACACAGAGTCGGACACGACTGAAGCGACTTAGCAGCAGCATTAGACATAAGCCATTACAACCAGAAGCCCTGCTGATGATCTTTCACCCAGCTGTTGGACAAAAGCAGACCTGTATCCTGTCTTCGTTATACAATCTAGTCACTATGACCAAAATTTTAAAATCCAAAGAGGCCTCCACTTGATTAAATAACCTTTTTCAGTCATGCGTTTTGATGATCTGGACGCCTGCCATCTGGTTGGATCCGTCCCTGGCTGTTTGTCTATAGAGTTTACACTACCCCGAAAGGTAGCTTCTCAGGACCATTAGAGGAGACACAGCAGACCGGTGTTTTTCCAATCCCTAAGCCCTATACCCTCTAGCTTCTCTCCATCTTGGGAGTCAAAAGGCTGACGGTGCGAGCCCAGGGCAAGGGTGGCATCACAAGACTTCAGAGCCTGGGAGCGTCTTTGCAAAAAGAACGTAGAGGGAAACCAAACCCCTCCCTACGAGCCCATTTTCTTCAGACAACTGCCGGCCGAGAGAAGCCCTGGCCTCCGGGGAAGGTCAACTCTCTCAAACCCTGAAAAACACCTCTAAACGGGATCCCAGTGTCCACCGCTACTACAGCGCCCTGTGCGTCGGTGCGTGCGTGCGTGCGTGGGTGTGTGTGTGCGCGCGCGCGCAGACGCACAGGTCGCTGGGAAGCCGCCTCTCCCCCCTCTGGGTCTTCCAGTTTCCCAGCGTGCTTCGGGCCCGCCAAATGGGAGGGGGAGACGCAAGATGGCGGCAGCCGCGAACTCCGGCTCCAGCCTCCCGCTGTTCGACTGCCCGACCTGGTGAGTGGCGGGGCGACCAGCGCTGGAGTGGCCAGGCCTGCGCTGGCCTGTGCCGGCCGGGCGGCTGATTTCTCGCAGCGAGCCGAACGGCCCAAACATCTTAGGACTGACAGAGGGAGAAGTGTCCGTCGGGCCGGGCGGCGTGTGGAGGAACCTGGAGCTTGGAGCCCGGGCCCAGAAACCGAGGAAACCCAGAGTTGGGGGCTCTGAGGCGCTGGCTTAGGCAGCCCCTCGGGAAGTCAGCCGGCTGCCGGGGCGCTTCGGGGCCTTGGTCTCGAACTTACCCCAACTCCTGACTGAGTGCCTGGTGCTCTTGTGGAGCCCGGTACCTGCCCCCCGCTTTCTGTCCCGAGCGCGCGCGAGCTAGCTTCCTGGCCCCGATCCCCTTTCAGAGCCTCGCATCCCGCGGTTGTTACTGCAGCCTGGTGCGGCCCTTGCCTATCTCTCGCTGACTGGGAGCTCCCTGAGGGCAGGAACAGCTCTGACCTACTCCTGTGCTCTTAGCCACCAGCGCGAAGTCGGGCACCAGAGGGCATCCTTGCTTGTTAGGATGAACCCCTTTCCTCCCTTCTCAAGTTCTTGGGAATAATGGAATAATTTTAGTCTTTGAGTGGAGTACACGATTAATTATATAAATTGCCCGGTAAGGCGACCCATCCGAGTTAGAGCTGTGTCTGCTCGTCACAGTGTATTGTTTGTGTGTGTTACTCTCTGGCTCCGTTATATTGAATCCCTCAAGGGCTGCCTAATGTATCTGTAGAGTCACAGTTCCTAGGCCTGAGCCAGACACATAGTAGGAGTTCAGAAAGCATATTTTGGATGTAACTTGGCTTTCCCTGGTTTCCAGACAAAATGGGCTTTTGTCCAATGCACTGTCCTCCCAGCAACCACCGTATAGGAGTTGGGTCAGGCTTGTGAGACGACTATGTTGTATCTTCAGCTAGATGTAAATGGATGCATTTGTGTTTGTGTGTGTGTGCACGCAACGCGTGCGTAGATGCTGGGACTCTGGTAAGATTGTTCTTCAAACTTCAGAGGAGCAAACACAGGAAACAAGTGAATGTGTAGCTATTTTCTGGGTCCCTCTGCACTTCTGTAACACAGAGTTGCTCCAGTCTGCAAATTGTGTCCATTTCGGTTCCTTGCCACATTGATTTCAGAATATTTACTTATGTCTTCTAACTATAAGTTTACTGGGCCAGGATAGTAAATTTATAGTTAGAAGAGACTGTATAAGATCACTTATCATTTCCTTAACGTCTGGTGTGCACCAGACATTGTGTTAGGTGCTTTGACATATATTTGTCTCCCTTGGATGGTATGATTATAGGAGTATAGAGAAAAGTTCCCTTATACATGCCACTGTAGAATGACCTGTTCAAAGTTAACAAATATCTCTTGTATTTATTGGTACCTGGTTTCATGGCATAGTTTTGGATTGCCCTAACTGCCTAAATTACATATCTGGTTTGACCTCAGTTCAGGACAATACCCTCTGTTTCTTCTGTGATGAGTCTACCTTGATCAGCCCCAGACACCAACTGATTTATTCTACCGTTGTATGGTAATTATTGGTAGTGGCAAATCTTAGGCTCAAACTCAAAGTGACCAGACAACTCCGACTATAGTACTTGAATTATCTGTGCTGCTTTCTCTCCAAGGTAGATAATTCAGTGTTAAAATACAGGTTTCTTTGGTGCTGCTCTAAATACAGATCCCCTGAAATATGTTTTAGAGCAGTTGAATCACTGGGGAGGTAAGTGTCAAATGCAGAAAGGAGCTATAATAACAGTAAAGTAGATGACATTTCTGCTTGAACATGAACTAATTATAGGCTGGTAAGAGAGCTCCAGTGTTGAATGGGATAATGATTGTAAATGGCATTTACAAACTCACCCTGAAAATATTTTTTCACTGTTACTTTTCAGGGCAGGTAAACCCCCTCCTGGTTTACATCTGGATGTAGTCAAAGGAGACAAGCTAATTGAGGTATGGAAATACACGTCTTCCCTTTTTTCCCCACCACACTAAAGATTCTTGCCAGTGACTCACTTTTCCACCCCCTCTCCTGTGCTTTGTTTTCCAGCAATGCTACTTTTGTTCATCCTGATTTTTTTTCTATTAAAAGCACATAGTGATAAAACACATGCCAATGTGTATCTCCACAGATACTCAGTTTTTTTGTGACTTCTCTTACCTTCCAAATGAAGGGTTTTAATAGATCATGGGCCTGTAGGCCTCAGTGAAACTGGATGCCCTATAACTTGGTGAATTCCTTCTCTCTGAGTATGTGGAATTGTGTGGAAGGTGCAAGATCTGCAATAATTAAAGTGAATTATATAGATTGAATTCAGCTTTTAAATTGCTTTTATGACATTCAAGCTAGAAGATAATAAACTAAGACACATGTTCAAAAAAGAGAATGGAAATGGTGATGAAATTCATTCATTCATTTAAACATTTACTGAGTGCTTATTATGTGCCAGTCTTTGTGCTCGGCATAGGGAATACAGCAGTGAACAAAATGAACATGGCTCCTGTTTTCAAAGAAATCATCTGGTGGGAAAGACAGAACCAAACAAAAATTTACATGATTATAATCAAAGTAAGTACTATCAAGAACAACTGTAGCAGAATTCTAGCTTTTCTCCAAGTTTCTAGAATGAAAACCACATAGAACTGCAAGAGAACACGAGTTTTGTTTAGCTATTAGGTTGTGTGGATTTTTTTTTAAATTCTTTTGTTGCCATTTATTTACCAAGAAATGGGGATTAAGCCCACTGTGGCCATCGAGTTGTGAGTCTCCATGTCTTCAACCAATTTTAGGTTTGCTTGCTCAGATAACATTTTAAGTTCAAGGCCCTATTGTTGAGTGCAGTTATTTTTCTTTGGTGTATATAGTAAAAACATTGCACTCCGTAATGAAAACTGTCTGTGAGATCTCCTGAAGGCTGTTGTATAAATACATTGTTTTCACCTTCAGGATGTTGTAGTGATACATGTATTTTGCAAAACATTAAGGCAGAAGTTGTGATGAATTCATCAAGCCCTTAGCCAGTCAGTTAGAACCACTTTGTCTTGGGTTCTTCTGTCTTAAAGGTTACAAAATATCAGGATTATTCAAGGGAATAATTTAGCTAAAATGTCTTCTTTTTTTTTTTAAACTATAAACTGTTCCACACATATAAAATGTTGCTGAATAGACATACAGAAATCTATTTTTTTAACCAGAATATAATAAATCTTTAATTTGAAATAGGGAGAAACAGTAAGGAGCCTAGCTTTAAGGATAATATCATAATTCTTTTGAGAAATAATATATATTTTCAAAGCACTCTCAACTTGTCAAACATCCCTCTGATTACTGGTTTCCATTAACTGGTAATGTTGTCTTTCAGTGCTCTTAGGTATGCTGAGTTGCCACAAAGGTGTCATGTTACAATCCATAGGCATCACTGTGTTGTTTCTGAGAGAAATAGACTCCAAATCTGCTTATTATTTAAGGATTTAGGCAGCACTTGATACTAACCGAGCTATCTATGTCCAAGCCTTATGTCAGAGGCCTGTGATGTGTTGTGATAGCTGGGTTTAAGAAGTGCAATATTAAAACAAAAGCCATGAGTCTTTTAAGCCCAGGGTGTAAAGATACACTCTGAGTTATAACTCAGAGGCACAACTGGATAATGGTATTAGCCATAGCTAGTTAAGCAGTTGTGGTTTAGTGACTACTGAAGGGCCAGTGCATTATTTCATTCACCTGGACAGAAGAAGCAAATTGTCTTAGAATTCACTCATTTTCTTGCTTCTGAGGCATACTGTTTTTTTCCTCTACATTTTCACACTTCTGTAATTGAGATACCTTTAATTGTGAATGTGCATATTTAATTTGGAGGCTTTTTCTCTTTCTTCTCTAAACACCTAAATCTCTGGTATTGACACCTTGTTGTGGTGGTGTTTAGTTGCTAAGTTGTGTCCAACTCTTTTGTGACCCCATGGATTGTAGCCCACCAGGCTCCTGTGTCCTTGGCATTTCACAGGCAAGAATACTGAAGTGGGTTGCCATTTCCTTCTCCAGCGATCTTCCCAACCCAGGGATCAAACTTGTGTCTCCTGCATTGGTATGTGGATTCTTTACCACTGAGCCACCAGGGAAGCTGGGAATCATAGAAAGGTGATCAATTTTGTATTAGAACCCAAGAGCTGGTGGTCTTATGACTGTTTAAGTCCAGCTTGTGAGTTCTGTGGTTAGCAAATTTAAGTTTGTGAAGACATCATGTATGTGCATATAGATACGAATGGGAAATGCATCTATGAGATTCAACTTGCATAGATATTACCTAGAGAAAATAACATGTTGACATTTTAGGGCTCTCACAATTCTAAAGCAATATCTTATTTTTAACCCAAGTCTTAATATTTGGGTCTAAGCAGGCATGGGATGATTGTGGGATTGAGCTGTCAGACTGTTGTTAAATCTTGATGCCCCCTAGCACTAGGGGCCTGGAACAAGCTCTCCCAGCAGCAAGTGGGCTCTGCTGGACAGAGTTTCCCAAAGGTGACCCCCATCCCTTTGAGCCTTAACGTATAAGCTGGCAAGTAACTGGGTAAGTGTTTAAAAAAAAATTAAGATTATGACCTATACTACTTGTTCACTCCTTAAATGTTTTTTGCCATATGGTAGATTTTTTGATGCAGGAAGAGTGAAGAAAATATATAGTGGTTATAAAAGCTTAGACTGTGTGAAATCAGACCTGAATTTGTAATCCAGTTTATAAATATCTAGCAGTGTGAACTTGCATATATTAATTAATTTCTTTATGCCTCACTGTTCCTATCTATAAATATAGGAATAATAGTACCTCCTTGCCTCACAGAGTGGCTGTAAAGATGAAATGACATAGCATAAAACTCACAGCACAATGTGTGCACTTAAGTACTCAGCAGTTGTTAACTGTTACCAGCATGTGAGGTGTATTTCTGGTTTTGTAAGAACACTGAAGCACAGGGGAGAATAGCAGCCCACCGTGAGTTCAGTGACATAGCCAGGAACGAAAAATAAGCCTCTTGATTCCTAGCCTGGTACCATCCTAATTTGACTGTACTTCCTTGCTCAGCTTTGTGCTGTCTTCTCTCAGGGATTTTAGAAGGAGCATAGTGTGAAATGTGAACTAGAGCTTAGTGAGACATTCTGTTTAAAGAAAAAAAAACAGGGAATTCCCTGGCATTCCTGGTTAGGGATCGGCGCTTTTACTGCCAAGGGCACGGGTTCAGTCACTGGTCTGGGAACTAAGATCCTACAAGCCACGTGGTGCAGATAAAAATAAAAACTGTAAAGGAACAACATAATATATATGAATGAGGGTTATTTTTCAAAGGCTCAAATTGTAGACCTTAAGAACTGAATGAAGTGTTAGCAAAAATTTAACCTACGGTCCTTCATCTGTGACAGCCCAGTCCACAACCAGTATGTTGGAAAAGCTTTACTGATCTAGGATTAAAAGAAAAAGACAATGTAGTGAGTTTTTCATAAAGCTAAATTCAACTCAAAGAGTGACCCTTTATCCTTTTCCTCCCTGCTTTTTTGTTAAAATGACCTTTCTTTTATAAAATGATTGGTGACAATTTTAAAAGAAAGTTCTTTTTTGGCAAAATAAAAGTTAACAGTGCTACGTCAGCCCCTGCAATTTTTAAAATAACAGTTTGCTGCTCTGCAAAATCCTCTTTTCTGCTATTATATTGAGACATTATATAGTTCTATTTTTTCCAGTTCCACAGGAGTGGTTAGAAACATTTTGGAGTTCTTCTCAGAATTATTTCAGACCCATGGCACTGTTGTTTAGAATATTAGCGTTGCAAGTTATTCATACCTGAATTTAAATCCCACATCTGCTAGTTAACCAGCCTGACTGCCTTGAATGACTAGATTCATCTCTCTGAATTTATTTTCTTATGTTTAATAATAAAGGTGATAAGCTTCCCTGGTGGCTCAGACGGTAAAGAATCTGCCTGCAATGCAGGAGACCCCAGTTCGATCCCTGGGTCGGGAAGATTCCCTGGAGCAGGTAATGGCAACCCACTCCAGTATTCTTGCCTGGAGAATTCCATGGACAGAGGAGCCTGACGGGTTACAGTCCATGGGGTTGCAAAGAGTCAGACACAACTGAGCAACTAACATTTTGACTTTCTATAATAAATATGATACTTAGTTCACAGACTTGTTTTGAGGATTAGATGAGATAATGCTTAAAATGCCTAGCAAAAAATAGCCCTTCAATAAATGTAAATCTGTACAATCCAGTTTCCGTAGTGTTGTGGTTATCACGTTCGCCTCACAATAAATGTAAATCTGTACGTTCTCTTCCCTCAAACCTGGAAAATCTTTGCCCTATGAAGTCATACCATATTTGGACAAAGCAAGTACTCATTTAGAGTTAACTCTGAGTAATGCTTTTTTGTGCCAAAATGAAATGGGGCCATAAAGGTAGATCTAGAGGCTCATACAGTGATGTCTAATGTAATTCTGATTTCAAGGGGGTTCCAAAAATATTTTGGGGCTCTGGCAGCATGATTAGAATATAGGTAAGTGTTTATACCTCCCTTCCTTTGCGAACCAGTTGATAATCTTCATTTGAATATGTATTTTTCTGAAAAGAGGTCTTATTCCTTTATAGGCATGCCTTATGTTTTTATTTCCTGCTCAACCTAAAGTTAAGTGAAATCTTAAATTTACAATGAAAAGAAGACAAGCTCTCTTGCAGGCCATTTACATCTAATAGGATTAGGGAAAGTTCTTTTCATATCGGCACTCAACATTTGACCACTATATTTGGGGATAATCATTGCCAACCCCCAAAAATGTTAGTAAATTTTTCTGAGCTCTTTATCTTGAAGAATAATAGGAAATATATATACATATACATACATATATATATATTTTTACTTTGACAAGGAATTTTATGTTAATATGCTCTACTTTTATTGGAAGACTTTGCTAAACCCTGTTGAAACCAGCTTTAAGTAGTATTTTATATTTATTTAGAAACTGATTATCGATGAGAAGAAGTATTACTTATTTGGGCGAAACCCTGATTTGTGCGACTTCACAATTGACCACCAGTCTTGCTCTCGGGTCCATGCTGCCTTGGTCTACCACAAGCATCTGAAGAGAGTTTTCCTTATAGATCTCAACAGTAGTAAGTAACTCATATCCCATCCCATTTTACACATTCCCTTTTGGGCAGTGTGGAGATGCTCTTTGGGTTCTTCAGATTTGAAATTGTGTTTTATTGTTCATCAAAGAAGTTTATGTTTGGTTTTTGAATAAGTCCTTCTCCATTCCTGTGGTATTTCCTATTTTACTGAAGTAATTGATGAGTGGGGAGAGAAGAAGATTTTAGGGAGTACTTTCCTGAAGAGACTAATAGGTATAGAGAGAACAAAAAAACACCTAGGAACTAGGGAATGTGTTTATAGGCCCCTGTGAGATTGTGATCCAGTTTAAGCAGAAGCTGTGGTTAGCTCCATTAATGTAGCAGAGTTGTGGGTACAGGACATTAAAAAAAATCCTTATTTTGAGCAAGTTCATTTTTTATAATAGGTTCTTTATCTCAGCTACATTTTGCTTTGACTATTACTACTAATATCAATTTTAATTCTCTGAGCACACCCTAACTATAAGATTTTCAAGTTTGTCAGAGATAATCTCAGAAATGCAATTGAAACTTGATTACATGAGGCCTTGAAGTTTGTTCATTTTCACCTGTGTATAATTAATTGCAGCATGGAACGTAAAGGATCTCCTTCCTGGGTTGATTGTGTTTTACTCCTTTTCCCCCTCCCCATACACATGCGCACATTACCCCAGTATGGTTATGATGGTTTTTGGAGAGCCTTGTCTCATAAGTTCAGTTCAGTTCAGTCGCTCAGTCGTGTCCAACTCTTTGCGACCCCATGAATCGCAGCACGCCAGGCCTCCCTGTCCATCATCAACTCCCGGAGTTCACTCAGACTCACTTACTTGAAAATTTATGTCATCTTTTTTCTCCATTTCATAATATGCAGAATGTAGACATGGAAAAATATCCAGACTCTCCAGTAGGATTTTTGGCCTACCTTGCCATTGGTATTGCACGTGTTTCAGCCAGCCTCATTTCTTATCCTGGGGAATCCCCAAGTATGACTGCTACCAGTCCAGCAGTTCCTGTATTCCTTAGGCTTGGGGCTGGAGAGGTCAGACTGCAGCAGTTCCTGTCCTCCTCCTTGCGGGGAATGGCTTTTGCTGGGTTGGAGCCTTTCCTGCTGGACCCAGAATGGAGTCAGTCTGGCAGCAGAGAAACTTGTTATGTGGGGTAACAGCAGCTCTGTAGATGTGTAAGAAATCCACTGTAGTGATAAGGATTCAGTGAAGGAGTTTCCTTTTCAGTGTGACTCATGACAAGGGATGCAAAGTGGACCCAATGCCATTTCTGTTTTAAAAAGCAAAACTGATGTGCTGGCAGAAGCTTCTCTTCTGCAACTCAGGTTTGTTTTTTGTTTGTTTTTTTCTTTTCCTCTCTTACGTTTCTGATTTGGTTATTCCCAGCACACGGCACTTTCTTGGGTCACATTCGGTTGGAGCCTCACAAGCCTCAGCAAATTCCCATCGACTCCACGGTCTCATTTGGTGCATCCACACGGGCATACACTCTCCGTGAGAAGCCTCAGACATTGCCATCAGCTGTGAAAGGAGATGAGAAGATGGGTGGAGAGGATGATGAACTCAAGGGCTTACTGGGGCTTCCCGAGGAGGAGACAGAACTTGATGTAATTCTATTGTCTGTGTCATTGTTACGTCTTGGAGACTCTGGTTTTTGCAGTATGTAGCTGTTCTGTGTAGCTTGAAATCCAGTGACTTAGCAGCTGGAGGTTTTCTTGAACAGAGTGATAAGCCTTTGCCACTTTGCCAGTGTGGTGTGGCCCTTGGAAATCTGCATTGTGTGGGTTTGGTTAAATATATCCAGGGCTGACTAACCAGTAGACCCTTATGGTTGTCTTGGGCACCTTTGCTGCATGTTAGAAGCCAGGCTGGGAGTTACATTTCTTAAGAGCTATACTATCCAATGCAGTAGCCACTAACCACATTCCAAGTACTCAAGAGTCACATGTAGCTAGTGACTAACCATACTAAATAGCTCTGATAGAAAACATTTCTATCATCCAGAAAGTTTGTTTAAACAGCACTGGCTTACAGAGATTGAAGCTTTCATTCATTTATGTAGCTTTTTTGGATACCATCCAGTCAGCCCAAGAATCTTCTGAGTAGAACTAGACTGCTTTTGCTCTGGACCTGGCTGCCCTGAATTGTACAAGATTTGACTTTGATGTGTTAAGGTTTTCCTTGTCTAGAGTTGACCCCAGTAGTTGGTGGTGTAGCTTTTGTCTTCACATGCCTGTCACTGTATTGGTGTGACTGGTCTATCCAGGTAGATCAAATGCCTGCCTGTCCGTAACCACCCACACACATTTACTCTTCTTGTATACAGAGGCAGTTTCCCAAATCTTAGGAAGAAAAAAGCACAGTAGAAATCTTACAACTCAGAAGTTACTTGGTTGTAAATAAGTAGCCTTATGGCCAGGGGCCTGGCTGGCAGTACCTCTTGCCCATTCTTTTCCAGGCTGCTTCCATGCCTCCTCCTGTATCTCTAGGTCTTGTTCTCAAGACATTTGGGATGTCTCAAACTGCAGCGCAGATTGAAATAAGTCCAAGGGATTGAAAAGAGGCAGGCAGCAGTGCTGAGGCCAGGTTAATCACTGAGATGGATGGATAGTTATGAATAGAAATGGGGCCAGACAGGGATGGGGAGTGACAAAATATTAATGCCAAATATTCAGTGCACTGGCAGCGTCCTAGCTAGTTTTAAAGGAGAGAGCTACTGGGAAAGAAACTGTCAGTTTTTCTTTCTCATCTGTTTTGTTACTTAAAACAGTTCTTGAATTTCTTCCCAGTCGCATTCTTTTAATTCTCAGCATGAAGACACGAAAACCTTCTTCAAAAAACCCCTAAACCTCAATTCAAGGGTTTTTGCACAGATGACTTGTTTTCAGCTCAAGGTCCTTTATCCCCTTTTGAATATCACTGCCTCACTGGTCACTGAAGATGTTCCACATTCTGTCAAATGAGTCTTGCTGGTATTAGCTATTTAGGGACAGTAATCTTTTCTGGATGCAAAAGAGAATTTCATCTATGTGAAGAGGTCAAGGTTAGCTCCTAATCCCTTCCTGCTCTTTGTTTGTTAATATTCTCCTTCAAATTCCTTGTGTACTCATTCCTGTCTTTCCTGTGTGAACTCTGGCCCAGAACCTGACAGAATTCAACACTGCCCACAACAAGCGGATTTCCACTCTCACCATTGAGGAGGGGAATCTGGACATTCAGAGACCAAAGAGGAAGAGGAAGAACTCACGGGTGACCTTTAGTGAGGATGATGAGATCATCAACCCAGGTGAGATGTCTTCCTGGTTTTTTCTGATGAAAAGGCTGTGATCCTAGAGAGTAGTTTACACAACCTGTAGGTCAGTTGTTTCTCAACAAGGTTTAGAATAACAGGTGCTATATTCAGGGGAGATATTTTTGTACAGTACAGGCATACTTTGGAGATATTGTGGGTTTGGTTCAAGAATTTCAGTAAAGCAAGTCACACACAGTTTCTGATTTCCCAGTACATGTGAAAGTTATGTTTACACTACGCTGTAGTCTGTTAAGTGTGTGGTAGCATCATGTCTAAAAAGACAATGTACATACCTTAATTAAAAAAAATACTTTGTTATTAAAAAACACCAGCCATCATCTGAACCTTCAGCAAGTTGTAATCTTTTTACAATAGTGACAAGGATCACTGGTCATAGATCACTGTAGGGAAGTCGCTCAGTCGTGTCCGACTCTTCGCAACCCCGTGGACTGCAGCCTACCAGGCTCCTCCATCCATGGGATTTTCCAGGCAAGAGTACTGGAGTGGGGTGCCATCGCCTTCTCCGACTATAACAACTGTAATAATAATGGAAAAGTTTGAAACATGTGAGAATTACCAAAATGTAACACAGAGCTAGGAAGTGAGTGAATGCTGTTGGGAAAATTGCACTGAAATACTTACTCGATGCAGGATTCCTTCAAATTTATCGATATAAAAAACTCAGTGTCTGTGAAGTACAATAAAACAAACTATGCTTTTTCATTGATGGAGTACCCTGAACACTCAAGCATTATCCAGTTGCAGTGTGAAAGAAGTAGCTAGAGCAAGGCCCCATACAATTCAGTATATAGAGCATGGCTGTAGTTCTCCTTTGCTGATGCAGTATCATAGCAGAGTTTAAGTATAGGTTAGAGCAGACACTGTTGTCTTCCTGGGGATCTGTGTATGACTGATAACTCTTAAAATTGGACAACTTACTGCCACTATTAACTGCACGGAAGACTTGCCTCTTTAAGGCTATAACTTCTACTAAAATACTAAATGTGTTTTGTAGTCTTAAGGGAGAAGGAGACTCCCAGCTATAGACAGTGGTCCCTGAATGCTGGGAAATGTTGCTGAAGGAGAGCATATTGGGGGGAGGCACCCTGAGGGTGGGTGTTTGCAAGGCTGACCTTCAGGAGGAAGGAGTGGGTGAAACCAGAGCCTGTGAGTAGCAAGTATTTGGCTTGGCATTAAAAGCAACAACAAATCCTTATATTTAGAAGAAGAATTAAAAGAATTCCTGTGAAAGATTGGAGCATTCATTCTAGGGACTTTTGTTCACTTTCTGATGATGTGTGAAGTGGAATGAATAACTTATCAAAGTAGTGAATGCCCAAGGGAAATGGCCAGTCAGGAGCTGAATGACTGATCTAGAAAGTTTATTTCTGGATGCCAGATAAGAGTTTCTAGGGGTTGGACTTAGAAATCTGTAGTTTTAATAAGCTCTTATTTGTACTGATAAACAGCCTACAGTATGGGAATGACTGAACTAGATAATTCATTTAGTCTTGAAGACCTGGGGTCTGATATGTTCTGTTTTTTCTCTTGAAAATTATTGTGGAACTTCTCTGGTGGTCCAGTGGTTAAGACTCTCTGCTCCTAATGCAGGGGGCATGGGTTCAGTATCTGGTCAGGAAACTAAGATCTCACATGCCACATGGTGCAGCTAAAAAGAAAAAGAAGAAAGTTATTGTCCTGGAACTTTATGAAGGCAGTATGTTCAGGGAGAGTGTGGCAGAGTGTTTAAGAGCGTGGGCTCAGATCAGAGGGCCTGGGTATGAAATTCACATCTCTGCTTGGTAGCTCTGTGACCCTCTGGCCAAGTGACATATCAGAGTTCTGGCCCCACAAGATTGATGGGGAGATTAAATGATTAAGTGAAAATACCTCAGATATGTGCTCGGCACTCAGTTCAGGTCAGTCACTCAGTCGTGTCTGACTCTGCGATCCCATGGACTGCAGCACACCAGGCTTTCCTGTCCGTTACCAACTCCCAGAGATTGCTCAGACTTAGGTCCATCGAGTTGATGATGCCATCCAACCATCTCATCCTCTGGCATCCCCTTCTCCTCCTGCCTTCAGTCTTTCCCAGCATCAGGATCTTTTCCAATGAGTCAGTTCTTCACATCAGGTGGCTGAAGTATTGGAGCTTCGGCTTCAGCATCAGTCCTTCCAGTGAATATTCAGGACTGATTTCCTTTAGGATGGACTGGTTTGATCTTGCACTCCAAGGGACTCTCAAGAGTCTTCTCCAACACCACAGTTCAAAAGCATCAATTCTTCGGCGCTCAGCTTTCTTTATAGTCCAACTCTCACATCCATACATGACCACTGGAAAAACCATAGCTTTGTCTTTTGTTGGTAAAGTAAATGTCGCTCCTTTTTAATATGCTCTCTAGGTTTGTCATAGCTTTTCTTCCAAGGAGCAAGTGTCTTTTAATTTCATGGCTGCAGTCACCATCTGCAGTGATTTTTGGAGCCCAGGAAAATAAAGTCTGTCACTGTTTCCATTGTTTCCCCATCTATTTGCCATAAAGTGATGGGACTGGATGCCATGATCTTCCTTTTTTGAATGTAGAGTTTTAAATCCAGCTTTTTCACTCTCCTCTTTCACTTTCATCAAGAGGCTGTTCCTCTTTGCTTTCTTCCATAAGGTGGTGTCATCTGCACATCTGAGGTTATTGATATTTCTCCCAGCAATCTTGATTCCAGCTTGTGCTTCATCCAGGCACTCAGTAGCTCTTGATAAATGTTAGCCATTATCCCAGTCATCATCTGCCAGCCCTTTTGCATTTACCTGTGCAGACTTTCCTATACCAGAAGTAGACCTGGCAAGGAACTTCTTGGTAGATCTTCCAGGAGCAGAGATTTCCTGCAGTGGATAGACTCCCTCTTCAGGAGTCGAATAGCTCGAGAATGAGGAAAGGGTGAGAGGACCGAACACTGTTCAGCCTGCACAGGACAGGGTCTCCTCGATGGCCTCGTCCTCACTTCCACAGGCCTGTTGTGTTCGTGGGGCACATACCCTGTTAGCCATGCCTCTTGGGCTCCAGTTGCTCTTGCATTTCATTTAGCTTTCCTGAAGGGCTGATTGGAACAGGGCTCCTATGGTAATGAGAGAAAATAAGGGTGCCTTTTTTTTAGAGACCTTGTCTCCTTCCTGATGAGCCTGGGTACCTTTTCCTCTTTCTTTTTCCGTATAGAAGCTGTTCATTCGTTTGTTCATTGAACAACAAATGTTTGTGTACGTAATTCCAGGATATATTCTTTAGAGGCATCCTAATATGTGAAAAGCCAAACTTAAATAAACCAGGGGCTCTTCAGTTAAATAAGGAATACTTTATATCCCAAAGGGACTCACAGGAGTGTTTCTTTAAATAGCAAACACCTTCAATGCATTAAAATAAGGTGTACAATGTCTGCTAGAGAAACAACTCCTTTCCTACCACTGTATTAAGATAAAAGGGCCAGGGAGTTGTTTTTTCTAGTAATGATAGTAAGTCTGTGCTTGCCTGTTTCCCCACACTTCGTCTTAAGTGAGGAAGCTGTTCATTCTAGGTCATCCAACCCAGTGTCCCGTCTGTGCTCCAAGATCACTACTTTCATACTTCTCTTGAAGCACCTCCATTGTATTGTGACCCATCTGGCTTTACAGCTGTGAGCTCCTTAAAGACAGGACCGTGTTTTGCTCTTTATTTCCCTGCCTTCTGTCTAATAAATGAGAGACTGATTGCAAGCATGTTACCTGACCTTAGTGCTTTCTTCTGGCAGAGTGAATGAATGAAGCTAGAAGCTTTGTAGGGTGCAGTAGTGTGTGTGTAAGCTGTGAAAAGCTCTCCCGCCCTGCCAGGGCAGGGGCTTCAGATCTTTTAGTGAGTCTTCCTTGTACAGACATGCATTGGAGATATTATGGGTTCCGTTCCAGACCACTTCAAAAAAGCAAATGTCAAAGCAAGTCACGCAGATTTGTTTGGTTTGCCAGTGCATATGTAAGTTACATTTACAAGTGTACAATAGCATTATGTCTAAAAAGTAGCATTATATCTAAAAAAAAAAAAACCATGTCCTTGTTTCTTTACAATGCTTTAAATACTTTATTGCTAAAAAATGCAAACTATCATCTGACAATGCAGGGTTGCCACCAACCTTCAATTTAAAAAAAAAACCCTGCAATATCTGCAAAGCACAGTAAAGTGAGACACAGTACAGCGAGGTATGCCTGTGTACAGGTGTTCAGCTCGAAAGGCAAAGTTAAGTTGGAAGCCCTGGGTGTGAATCCTTATTTTGTTTTTCGCTTATGAGCAGGTGTTAGCAAAGTACGTGGTGTGTGACCTCTTGAGGTGTCCCTCTTTTATTACTAACATGAGATTGATGATGTCTGCTTTTTTTTTTAATCTCCCCTCAGAAGAGGGAAGTATGTGGAATGGGAAAGTGGTCTAGAGCACAGGCCTGTTTCTGGCTGCTGAGATTTATATCCTGGCTCCTCTCCGGTGAGGTGACTGGGCCTGTCATTTTCCTCCTCCAAGCCTGAGATTGTTTTCTCATCTGTTATATGCTTACTCTAGTGGTACTTAGCTCATAGGGTTGTTGTGAGGATTGAACACATACCCAGCAAACACTTGAAGTGTTGGCTGTATTTTACTGTTTTAATATGAGTTATTGTGATGACTGTTGACACTGAGCCGTGTGACGTTAATCCTCCCGGTTGATTACTGAATTAACCTGCCCTCATGTCTTTTTGCAGAGGATGTGGATCCCTCGGTTGGTCGCTTTCGGAACATGGTGCAGACTGCAGTGGTCCCAGTCAAGGTAGGAAGCATGTTTGAAATGTTTTATCGTCTGGGTTAAAAACCCACTCTTCCATGTGTAGGCTTAATTTTAAAACATGTTCTTTGCTCCTTTCTTGTTTTTCATACTGTGGGAATACTTTTACCCCATCTGTGTGTCGGGATCCTGGAGTGCCATAGAGAAACTACAGGTGACGAGCCAGCTTAATGCTGCATGTAAATTATGATGTGATGCAAGTCTGTAAATTTACCTCTCAGTGGGGTAGGGTGCAGAGAGACCCACCTTTCTTTAGCCTTCCCTTCTTAACTCAGAGTACGCTGTTAGGCAAAGAGGAGGCATAGTTGCCTTCTGCATGGCATCTCTGGCTTTTGCCATGGCTTTATTTTGTGAACAAGAATGACACAGATAGGAAAGCCAGCTCACGTTGGGTTAGGTTTAAAGATAGCTCTATTGAAGAACCAAGAAGTGGAAGCTACAGAGATGTTCTGAGTGCTCAACACACGGAGAACTACCTGACAGCCAGGGCTCCAAAAGGGAACAATGGCCCCTGGAAGCAGATCCCTGTTGGCAGAGGTGTTCAAATGGTGATTGGAAGATGCTGGTCAGAGCTGCTAGAGAGAGTTGGTTTTTTTTCTAATCTTCAGAATATATTAGATCAAGAAATGAGTCAAGTTTCTGGTTAGTCTTTGTTTCAGGAAGATCTTTCGTTGAACTTTAGTGCAATGTGAAAAACTACAAGATGAAATTTTTTCATACAACTCCATACAATTTGTGCCACATTTCCCCTTGAGCACCTTTCTCTTCTTTCTTCTTCCTTTGGAATTTTCTGCTGTCTATTTCCCCCCAGAAAATAAAAATTAGAATACTTGCAACCATCTGTTAATCACCTTTGTTTCCTAAAAGGGCATTTTAACATCAAAAACAGAGAGAGACAGAGGCATGACCTTAGGGTAAAGAATAGTCACTTACACTGGATAAGTCTTACTTTATGAAAAGTTCACACACTGGCCTCATTTTTCTTGGTTTGACATAGGATGGTGAACAGTTTGTGTGGAGCAGTGTTTGGGAGCTACACGTTAGATGACCACTGTAAGGTCTCCTCAGGCCCTGAAATTTGAGGACAGTGAGATGGGTTGTTTGGGAAACAACCGAGTTAGAGGTTCAGGGGCCTGTCCCAGTTTTTCTAGGACTGCAGTAGAAGAACCTAACAGCACTCTTCTGTCTTACCTCTGTCTCCTCTGTAAACCACAGAAGAAGCGGGTGGAGGGCCCTGGCTCCCTGGGCCTGGAGGAATCCGGGAGCAGGCGCATGCAGAACTTTGCCTTCAGTGGAGGACTCTACGGGGGCCTGCCCCCCACGCACAGTGAAGCTGGCTCCCAGCCACACGGCATCCATGGGACAGCACTCATTGGTGGCTTGCCCATGCCATACCCGAACCTTGCTCCTGATGTGGACTTGACCCCTGTTGTGCCATCAGCAGTGAACATGAACCCTGCACCAAACCCTGCCGTCTATAACCCCGAAGCTGTCAACGAACCCAAGAAGAAGAAATACGCAAAAGAGGCGTGGCCGGGCAAGAAGCCCACACCTTCCTTACTGATTTGATATTTTTGGTCATGGAGGAGGGTGGGATTGGGTGGGAATGGGGTGGAAGGGTGATGGGGGGAGCTAATGAACTAGGGAGAAAAACTTTTCATGTGTGCAGTATCGTCTTTCAGAATGTCTCCTGGGGTCCTAACCATGTAATATTAAAACGGGGGGTGAGGTTGAAATATCCCAGAAAGACCTGTCTTCAGAACACTTTCATTGCAGAGAAATGTTTCATATATCCTTTTAAATAGATTGCCCTGGCTTTTCCCCAGGCTTTCCTTTTCTTTTTTCTTTTCTCCCTCTTTCTAGGGTCATTTTTCTTTAAGGTCACATACCCCAGGGAGAGACTCTAGGCCCTCAGGTTGAATCCAGAGCTGTGGGGGTGACAGAAGCCCCGCCAGCCTTGTGGGTCCAGTAGCCTAATTTATACCTACTATCCCTGCAAGTCCAGGTAGCAGAAGGGTTGCCACGGATTCCAGGTTGCTTAACAAGAGGGTTTAAAATTCTCCAGTTAAGCTAAGATTTAAACTCAAAAGTGTTTTCCTGGGTCAGTGGTTTTGAGGTCCAGCAGTTAGGCTTTTCTCTTTTGTCCTTTCTGTTCGAATGAGAACATTTTGATTTTTCATCTGACCAGTGCCATAGACACAGGTTGATAGTTTTAAACTTACAGTATTGTTTGAACTTTACCTGTTTTTCTTGTCAAATCTGAGTACTTGCAGAAGTTTCTCACTTGATTTCAGGGTACTGTCCTCTACTCTCTAAGGTATTACTTTCCTTTTTGAGTGTGTTATGAAGGCAATTTTTAAAGGATATGACCAGTTAGAGCAATTCTAATTAAAAAGGAAAAGATTTTTACTTTGAAGTAACGGATGTCTCTAAGAGGACATTTTTAGATGATGGTTCGGAGGCTCTTTCCCCCACTCGACCCAGAGCTCCAAGACTAGAAGACCTGGCTAACAAACATAGGAGACGAAGGTAGGACACATTGATAAGAGCTTTGTACAGAGATTTGTACATTTGTGTAATAGGCCTTTTCACGCTTTATGTGTAGCTTTTTACCTGTAACCTTTATTACATTGTAAATTAAATGTAACTTTTGTCATTCTGGTGCAGTTTGTGATTCAGTTGCCATCACCTACTTCCACTGCCATGAGGGAATATTTGTCAGAGGTACAGCTGTCAGGCTTGGGAGGTGACGCTGTGTCCCCGTTTTATTACCACAAATAAAGATGCCCCCTGATGAATTGGAAATTCTAATTAGAGATTCCAGTCCCCTGATGAAGCCTCACTGAGCAAAGTGGGTTAAGACAAAGACGGGTGTCCTTGTGCCAGTGTAACCACCACCCTCTGGCTGCAGCTGCGTGCATTTGTGCTACAGCTCAGGAAGCACAGGAGTGAAAGCAAGCGAAGTTGAGGGTGTTTAGAGGGGATTTCAGCTGGAGTTTGAACTGGATGGATGTGTCTTGCATACTAGAACACTGTGCAGCAAGTGGACTTTGTGTATGGTGAGACAAAGTATGTGACTTTGTGATGAAAACGCCAACAAGGTTCCAAATCCCTTAGGTTGAGAGTGTGGACTCACAGCAGGAGCAGCCTGGTAAAAGGAACAGAGATCTATAAAATCACAGCTAGGCAGAAGTTTAACTTCTCTGCCGGCTCCCGTAACGATGACTGTCCTCATCTTATGAGGACACCTTCCTGTCGTCATAGCAAAGGTTACTATTAGTGCTGGTTAAAAATCAGTCGTTGAGCACCTGCCTACTGTCAAGCAACCATCTGCAGCATTTATTTAATTTTAATAGCCCTAAGGAATACTGTTTTTATCCCTGTTTTACAGATGAGAAAACAGGCTTCTGATTTCATGTAGTGAAGTCAGGATTGGAACTGGATTCTGACTCCAGAGCCTGAGCACAGGTTAACACAGCCTCTGGGATGAGGTAAGGGGAAGGGTGTATGAGCCATAGTTGGCTTGCCACCGGGCTCTATAGACTGGAGCTAGACGACTGAGCGACTTCACTTTCACTTTTCACTTTGACGCATTGGAGAAGGAAATGGCAACCCACTCCAGTGTTCTTGCCTGGAGAATCCCAGGAACGGGGGAGCCTGGTGGGCTGCCGTCTATGGGGTCGCACAGAGTCGGACACGACTGAAGCGACTTAGCAGCAGCAGCAGATGTTTGGAAATTGAAAAGTTTTTCCCAAACTGGACAACTTACTAGAAGGTATAATAAAAGATTTAGATGTATTTTAGGTAATAAAATCCTTCTGGTAAGAGATTATGCCATGTGTTATTTGGTTTCAGAATTTGACTTGCAGAGTAAAACTTCAATTTGTGTCTCAAAGAAGGCTCAGTAGAGAATATCCAAGCCTGCAAAGCTCTGTCTTTCTTTTCCAAGGTCCGTTTGACTTTAGTGGAAGTAGGAATGGCTGAATTTGGTGGTTACACAGCAAATAGAGACATGGTACGGAAACCTGGCTTCCCTGGCACCCAGATTTCTGATTTATTCCAATCCTGTTTTAGTGCCCCTCTAAGGGGAATACTGCAGGAAGGGGCTTAGCTGCCTCTCACCCCTAACACAGCTCTAGCCAATGACTGGGGAGGTAAACCTCTCCTGTTCACCACCAGGATCGGCAGATGGTCTCCACTGCTCCGGTGAGCACTGAGCTGGTGAGGGATGCAGAGATGAGAAGCAACTGACTGTTGGTTCCCCAGCGTCCTATGCCCCTAATGGGCCCTCTGCTGAGAAGGGAGGGGATGACTCCTGTTTACCTCCCCAGGATGGGAGAGGGTGGTGAACCCCATGGAGAAGGACCTTTTGGCAGAAAACAACAGGTTGATCACAGCTCAAGAGCAACTGCTTGGTAACTGCATGCCTAAGATATGCTTGTCATTATCAACTCAGAATTTTTAGTCAGAAGGGTTTGTGAGATCCTGGCTGGATCCCTCATTTTGCTTGTGAGCAAACGATGGCAGTGGGGACTTCAGCTAACATGGATCGAACACGTGTGAGTTGGGCGTATGGCAGGGCACTACCCCTGCCCGCTAGAGGCCTGCCTTCTAGAGGGAAACAGGCACACTTACGGTGCTGCTGCTCAGATGCTGAGAGCTTCAACTGAGGGATAGACGGGATGAGGACAGCAGAGATGAGTGAGACTGGGGTGTCATCTAGGGAGATGACATTTGCGCTGAGCATTGATGATCAAGTAGGGATTTGCTGCATGGAGGAGTGTGAGCTGTGGTTCTCCAGGGAGAGGAACCAGTGAGAGATGCATGGAAGATGGATGAGGGGAATGACTACTCAGCAGGAGGGAGGAATCAGGAAGACAGAGGCCAGGTCGCATGCTGTGAGCTTTGCTGGGGAATTTGAAGGTGTAAGGAAGCCAGTGAAGGACTTTTTTTCCCGTAAGAAAAAAAATGTGTGAAGACATAAATACAGGAAAAATCTAGAGACATCTCACACACAGACACGCACCCTCCCCACCCAGAGTGGGGAGACTTCCTTGGGGAGGTTTCAGGTAGGGCAGTGATTGATGGGATTCTGGTGTTAGAAAATAACAGATGAATGAGGCAGTTCCTGCCCTCAGGTGAGTCTCAAAGCAGGGGAGACAGGTGTTTCAGTTCTCTCCACACAGTTTAGCCAATCTAGAGGTTAAGTCCAAATGTGGAGAGAATGTGGGGAAAGTTCCCCAGTAGTTCTCTCTGTGAGAGTGAGGGGGCGCTAAGAGGTGAGGGTCGTGGAAAGCTTCGGACCTCTGACATTTCCAGATGGAGGTGGGGGCACTCCAGGCAGGGGCAGCTGCAGGAATAAAGGGGGTCAGGGTGGATTAAGGCCCCTGCCCCGTGATGGTGGAGGTGGTAAGAAGGCCTGAGTGCTCACCTACCGAATTTGCATGGTATCTGCTGCCATGGAAAGAGATTGCTGGAAGAATTGGATGTGCGGTCTTCTACCTCTGAACCGGGGCAGAGGAGCAGTTCCAGAGTCAGCCAGCAGGCGGGGCCCTGCTCCCATTCTCGGAGCTCCTGTAGGAACCGGTGTGAAGATGTAGGATGGTCCCTCAGGGTGGGAGATGAGCGGGGAGAAGGAAAACAAATCTGGCTCCTTGTTGGGCACCCTAATGGTACTCTTACGTGTTTTATAACCCCTAAATTCTCACAGAAGACCCAAGAGGAGGTTGGTGGTGTTCCCCCCTTTATAGCTGGGAACTTGAGGCTCACAGAGTGCTCAGCTTGACAAGTGAATTTCTTAGCAGTTCAAACCTGGCCCTGATGCTTCGGGCTGTGAACAGCACAGGGTATTGCGGCCCCTGCCTGTGCCTGAAGTCTGTGGAAGACAGGGCTGAATTTTGATCCCTTTCTGGTTTTTCTCTTTCTCAATTTCCTTCCCTTCTGTCTCCCATCTCTGGTTCCCTTTGGGTTCTGTGGAGCTTCAAGTGCTGTCTCCACACCTGGGCCAGGCGGGGTGTCTAAAGGCTCCTGCAGACACTGTTAACTGCACTCGTGGCCTGGGGGCAAGGTTACTGACAGGAAGTGCCGCTGAGATGTGGAGGGAGGCTTTCCACAGAGAGCCTCTGCTGATGAAGTCTCCCAGCCGGCTGGCCGGCCAGCCGGCCTCAGCCCCCGCAGCCCAGCCCTCTCCTCGTTACCATGGTCTTCCTCCACAGCCAGGCCACTGCCTGCACTCAGAGCCCGTCTTCCCTCCCCTCGGGTTATGCCCTCTCCAACTGACACCGTCAAGATGGTTTCTCCGCCAGACTTTTCCCAGCGGCATTCAAATGCACCATCACTGCTTTCAAAGAGAAACAAAGCAAAAAACCTCTTGATTCCACTTTCTCACCAGCAACTTCCTGTTTCTCTGCTCCACTTTTCAGTACAACTTCTGGAAAGAATTGGTTTGTCTTGTGTCTTCACTCTCTTCCACTCGCACTCAAATCCACTTCAGTCAGGCTTTTGTCCTAACGCTCCATCAAAACCATGCCTGCTGATGACTGCAGTCCTGGTGTTGACTGGACTCCATCACTGCTCTGCTCAGAGCATTCCCGAGGCCCCTTATTTCCTGCAGTGTTAAGAGCCACTGTGCACACTGCTCTGCACCCCCTCCCGTTGCCTCTCTGTCCCCCTACGTTTCTCCCCCGTGCTCCCTCTGCCGCAGCCACCCCAGGGACTGGCTGGCCCTTCAAGGCACACTCCCATCCTGCCCTTGTGGCTGGAACTCTGCCCCCAGATGGCTCCCTCCCTCATTGCCTTCAAGTTGAACAAGAGGACAGCAGGCCCTGGCCTCCAGTGGCTGACCTGGCTCCCACAGCTGGGCCTTGGTATTCTCCTGCACATAAACAGCTTCACAGAACATCAGTGTCCAGACAAGACCACTCTGTGACCATGATGGGTCAAGACCATCATGTCTGAACACAGACAAAACGTGAACGTTATCCAAACTACAAAAAGGAATAATTACCTTAAAGTCAGTGGACTGAATGTTCCAATCAAAGGACAGAGTGGCAGACAGGATGAAAAAACAGGAGCCTAGGAATAATGCTACCTACAGGAGACCCACCTTAGGGCCCACAGAGACTGAAAGTGAAGGGATGGAAAAGGATATTCCATGCAAACAAATGAAAGCTGGAGTTGAGTACTCAAGTCAGACAAAACAGACTTTAAAGCAAAGGCTGTTAAGGAAAGATAAGGAAGGACAGTGTATAATGGTAAAAGGATCAATACAAGAAAGGATTTTACACTCAACATATAGGCACCTAATACGGAAGCACCCAAATATCTAAAATACTAAGACATAAAGGTTGAAACTGATGGGAAAACAGTGACAGGAGGAGACTTTAACACCTCACATCAATGGACAGATCTAGACAGAAAATCAATAAGGCAACAGAGGTCCTAAATGGTACAATAGAATGGTTAGACTTAATTGGTATTTTCAGGACATTGCATCCAAACCACTAAAAGGACCAGCCATCCCTTAGTGGGTTGACTCGTGACCCCAAAAGGCACGTCCACTTGGAACTCAGAATGTGACCTTATTTGGAATAAGAGTCTTTGCAGATGTAATTACGGTAAGCATCTTGATATGCAATCATCTTAGATGAGAGTGGGCCCTAGGTCCAATGGTAAATGTCCTTGTAAGAGACAGGGAAAGACATTGAGACACAGGGGAAACTTGTGCAGAAGAGGCAGAGACTGGAATGATGCATCTGGAAGCCCAGGAACACCAAGGGCTGCCTTCAGCCACCAGAAGTAAGGAGTGAGGCATGAAACAGAGCCTCCAGAAGAACCAACCCTGCCATCTTGATAGCAAACTTCTGGCCTCTGGAACTGTGAGAGTAAATTTCTGTTAAGCCACCAAGTTTGTGGTAATCTGTTACGGCTATCCCCCTACAGTTCATAAGGAAAACTTGTGTCATGCTGATGTTAATAGTAGCCTGGGGCTGGTCGTCCCTCCTTCTCTTTAAGGTTCATAAGATCCCCAGTCATAGAATTGCCCCCGCTCTTGACAGCATCCAATCCATAGGAAAAGTCCTGCTTCCTGGAGCCCTTCTAAACCATCTAACCCAAGTCCAAATCCTAGAGTAAGGCCTTTCTAACACTCTCTGAGTGGCCCCATGGTCCCCATGCTCCTCATGGAGGGTGCTGTCCCTCACTACGAGTCAGAAACCCAAGGTGATAATTTTCCTGTCTTCCTGGTAGTCTTTGGCTGGAGATTGTTGACAAAGTCTTCACCCAAAGGTTACCATCTCCAGTGAGGACTGCAGTCGCCCCACCTGCCTTCTACCTCCCGCTTCCCTCGCTCCATTTTCTTCATGGCACCCATTGCCTTCACCCACACTGGATCAGTTGCTTATTCACTTGGTATTGTTTATGGTCTGTCTCACCCATCCCCAACCCCATTTGAATGTGAGCTGTACTAGAGGCATGGATGGTGGTTGGGATTGTTTCTGGATGTATTCAAAATGGCTGGGACCGGGATTAGCTCATCTAAACAAGCAGTAAATATTTGCTGAATGAAAGAACCATTGCTAGGACAGGCACTCCTAACCAACTTGGTCATCAGGAAGGCTTCCCTAGAAATGGAGTGTGAAGGCTGGGATCTGATAGGGGAATAGAGGTGATCCTGCATGAACATGGGGAGGAGCTTTCCCAGCAGGTGCAAAAGGCCTGGGGAAGCAAGGGGTATTTCAGGATTGATAGAGAGCAAGCGCTTCAAAGTGGCTGAAGGGGGAGTTCTGGAAAGGGAGGGCAAGAGATTCGGTTGCAGAGTTGTCAGGGCCCAGAAGAGCTGGGTCATTGGGAGCTCAGACTTCACCCCAAGGGCCATGGGGATAGTTGCTCCACAGCAGGTGGAATCTTCCTGAACCAGGGATCAAACCCATGTCCCCTGAATTGGCAAGTGGATTCTTACTCGACCACCAGAGAAGTCCAGAAGGCAGCATTTAAAGGGCAGATGGCAGGACGGTGCTGAGGAAGAGGTGAGGCTGGAGGCAGTGGCAGAGACTGAAGACCAGCGGCAAGACTGAAGGCACCTGGGTCGAGGTGGCAGCTGCAGAGAGGGGGCGGAGTCCTGGGAGAAGGAAGACCCCTGGCCTGGGCACCCCGCCGTTCAGAGGTGCCATTCACTGCGGAGAGGGGGCGTGGAGGAACGGGTTTTGGGAAGGCGCTGAGTGTGAGGACCTTCAGGGGAACATCAGGGGAGACGTCAGGTGGGCTGTACATATACCTGGAGCTCAAGGTCGGACTGGAGATTCAGGCTCAGAAGACGGCCACAGTGGGAATGAAGCCTTGGCGGAGATTTCTGAAGACTTCTGCCTGAGCAGCTGCAGCCCCAGGGGCTCAGGGCAGGAAGGGTGTCAGGAAAGGTGGAAGGAGACCCACCACCCCTTTTCCACTCTCTCTGGCGTCTCTAGGTCTCACTTTGTTCCCTGGAGCCCCCTGGCCCCCATGCCTGGAATCACTTGCTAGGACAGAAGAATCCTCTCTCCTAATAATTCACCGCCCCTGGCTTGTTCAGAAGGAAGTGGAAGAGGCTCTGTGTTGCACACAGCGCACACGCTCTGGAACCAAAGCCCCACCTGGGGGCAGAGATGGCAGCCTGGACCGCCCTGGGACTCAAGCCCTCATTATTCTGGGAAAGTTCAGAAGTGGGTCCACATCAGGGGTCAACCAGATGCAGTCTGGGCACAATGGCACCATCAGCAGCTCCCAGACAGCAGGGCTGGGAAGCAAGTCTGGCACAGGCTGGCACACTCCCTTCCCACCCCCAACGGCCCCAGCCCCCTGCCCCTGAGACTCTGACTAGAGCTGGAGGCAATCCTGTTCAGATGGGAAGGCTTAACCCAGGCTCCCTGGGCTCCGTCCCGCTTCCTTCTGCCTCCGCCTGCCGCCTGCCAACCAGCAGGGCAGGGCTTCCCTCCTGCCTCCTTGGAGCACCAGCATCTGCAGCCCCCTGAGTGTCCCTCCCTGCCTAACAAGCCATGTCCCACACCTCTTCTGTGATCTCCTTAAAATACAGTTCACAGCACATCACTCCTCATTCCGTTGTCCCTCAAGCAGGGACTTGTCCCCATAGCTTTTGGATCAGAAGCCAAACTCTCCTGGGCCTCCCAGGCTGCCACTTGACACTTTTTTTTTTTTATTGTCAGTTCTCAGTGTGCATCCTCCTTCGTGCCCTCCCACTTCATTTCCCACTCACCCTTGGCTCACATCACTTCCTCTGAATGACCTTCCTTGGTCCCCAGGTTGCTGGAGGAAGGTCAGCTTGAATAAACCTCACTGGGTTTTTTCTACCAGGGTTTCTGGAAGGCAGAGTCTGGGTCTGTGGTGTTGACCACAGTTTCCCAGTAAACCCACAGTGGGCCAGCCAATAGGGATGGCATTGAACTGAAATGTATCATGAAGCGCTTCCACCTTCTCCCCTCCTGAGATCCTTGGGTCCTGCCCCACTAGATCGGGTCAGCAGGCGGTGTTACCCTCTATCCCAGCAACAAGCGGCAGCTGAATCCAGAAACTGCCACCCCTTCAGTGCCGCCCGGAGAGTCTCAGCCGTGAACCTTGTGACCTGGCAGAGTGTTGGGAGGAGACACCAGCAACTGAAGTTGCGTTTCATCAAAGTTCCCAGTCCCTTAGGGGAAGTAAGGGTAATGAGATAGATCGAGAGCTTCTGTGGGAGAGCTCCAGATGGCCCCTAGGAAAGGGAACTTGCTCGGGGTGTCTTGCCTGAAACAGCAAGCAGCGGAAGGGCTGCTGGATTCTGGGACCCTGGTTCCGTCCCTTCCTAGCAGCAGACCTTGGGCACACTCTTCACCTTTCCCCTGCAAAACAGAAAGCACCAGATAACCCCATCTCGGGTATGGTGAGCTGAGCGAAGCCATGCACCAAGAGCCTTTTGCACAGCGCCTGGTGCATGGGAAGCCAAGTTCTTCCCAGGCCTTCCCATCACCTTCTTGCATGTGAAAATTCAAGTGTGTGCCACGTCCTGGCCGAGGATGGCTGAGCCAGACCCAGCAGAGGGGACAGAGGACATCAGGGCAGATGTGCTGACTAGGGGCTGTGGGAGAGGGCCCCGGGGCTGAAGCAGACCAGAAAGTCCTAATAGGAGGAAGCAGGGGGACCTGTGGCCTCCTTCAACACCTTGTCATTGCATCTGGGAAAACTGAGGCTGAGAGGTGGCAGGAATTGCTGTCAGAGTGTTGCCTGGAGCCAAGGTTGGTACTGCAGTTCTCCTGAACCTACCACGCTGAATGTAGGCTTTGAGGGCACATGCTTTAGACACAGACAATTATTTAGCTCAAGATCACAAGGAAGGACTTTCCTGGTGGTCCAGTGGCTAAGGATCCATCTGCTAATGCAGGAGACACGGGTTTGATCCCTGATCCGTGAAGATACCACATGCTGCAGAGCAACTAAGCCCATTTGTCCATGCCTGCTGAAGCCCATGTACCCCAGAGCCTGTGCTCGCCAAGAGAAGCCACCGCAATGAGAAGCCCACACACCACAATGAAGCCCGCATACCACAGCCGCCTCACTGGCACTAGAGAAAGCCCAGAGCAGCAACAAAGACCCAGCAGGGCCCAAAATAAACCAATAAAGCAAAGGTCACAAGAAAGGTTGTGACAAGCCAGGGACTCAGGGCTGCCAACTCCCTGGGACCCTTCTCTCTACCCCAAGGAGGTCAGGGAGTGAGGGTAGATCCCACCTTCTAGCATTTTCCCATCATCTGTTCAACACACACCAGGTTCTGTGAAAATAGGAGAAAGAGAGACACAGCCAGCTCTCAGGGAGCATATAGCCAACTAAGGAAGAGATGCTGAGAAATCACAAGCAAATATTAGAGTATGACTGTAAAGGGGGCTGTGGAGAAGGGGTTCGTGGAACTGTGCAGGGGTGTAGCTAGGGAGGACGCTCCATCTGTGGGATCAGGAAGGTCTTTTGAGGATGTGATGCTTAAGTTGAAACTCAGAATAAAAAAGGTCATTGTGAGATAATAATTATATATCGATATTGATATCCACCCCTGGCTCCTGGCACAGAGTTCCTATAAGCTTGTAATTTCCTGACTGAGCACTAGAAGCATCTTTCATTTTATTGTAGTCACTTGTGGGGGGGTGGGGCTGGGATCCTGGCTGGGGGCTGGTCACCAGGAAGACCAACCATGACTATAAGCTTGGAATTTTCACACACACACACACACACACACACCCCATGCCAACTTCTCCAGGGGAGAGGGCTTGAGATGGAGGTTAGTAATTAATTATGTCCACATAAAGATCCCCAGAGTATGGGTTTTGGGGAGCTCTAGACGAGCCAACACATCCATGTTGTGGGAGGGAGGCACACCCCAGTGCCACAGGGCAGAGGTTCCCATGCTCGAGACCTTTCCAGACCTCACACTATGTGTCTCTTCATCTGGTTGTTCATCTGTATCCCTTGTCATAACCTTTAATAAACTGCTAAAGGTAAGTAAGTGCTTCCCTGAGTTCTGTGAGCCACTCTAACAAATTGATCGAACCCTAGGAGGGGGTCATTGGAACTGTTGATGTATAGACGGCTGGTCAGACTAGCCTCTGAAGTGTGTGGAGAGGAGCAGTCTTATGGGACTGAGCCCTTAACCTGTAGAATCTGATTATATCTCTGGGGTGATTGTGTCAGAATGCAGTTGAATTCTAGGGCATAATTCTAGTTGGTATCACAGAGAATTACTTGGCATGGAGGAAATTCCCTGGGAAGATAGGGGTTTTCCTGACACAGTTACCCAGGCATGAGGGTGGAGTGTATTCCAGGCAGAGGGAATGGCATATGCAAAGTCCTGTGGTGGGAGGAAGTGCTCCAAGGTTGTCTTTTCAAGACAGTGAATTGAAGGCATCTTCTTCCTCTTTTCTTCTTGAAAATCACCCTGCCCCGTCACACACACACACACACACGCACGCACGCACGCACACGCACACACACACACATGCACGCACACTGAGGAGAGCAAGAAATAAGAACTCCATTTTCTAAGAAGATATTTCTGACCTCAAACTAAAATACTGTAGAAAACAACCAAATACTCTAGATTCCAGTACGGTTAAATAATGGTTATTAGACAATTTTTTTTTCTTCTCTCCCTCTAGAACTTGGCCTCCTCAACCCTTCTCTTTCTCACTGCATTAACTAACAAAATTCCAGTGCCTGGCCCTAAGAATGAAAATTGCAACTTCTGTAAAAATAAGCCTCAGAAAGATGGGGAGGACCTGTCTTTTCTCCCCTGAAGCTGTAGAAACAGAAATACTTACTATACTCCATCATAAAAATGAATTTAAGGATCAGACATGATAGAGGTGAAAGCAAGAAATTTCATGAGCATGTCCAACTTGTTTTCCTGTCCAATGTCTTAGAAAGATTGAAGGCAGGAGGAGAAGGGGAGGACAGAGGATGAGATGGTTGGATGGCATCACTGACTCGATGGACATAAGTTTGAGCAAGCTCCTGAAGTTGGTGATGGACAGGGAAGCCTGGCGTGCTGTGGTCCATGGGGTCGCAAAGATTCGGACACGACTGAGCGACTGAACTGAACTGTAGAGACTGTGGGGCTATGCATGAGAAATTAGTTAGCTCTGTTAATGCACATCAATCCTGTGAAGGGTTCTTCTCACAGTTTTGAGAGACAGCCAGGCTTCAGATTGTTCAACATTGTATTCAAGTAACTTTTAAATTTCAGACTTAAGACTGGGATGGCAACTGGCTACTTTAACGGATCATTTGAGCCGGGATGATCACTGAAAGCCTAAGATCATTGCATCTGGTTCCATCACTTCATGGGAAATAGATGGGGAAACAGTGGAAACAGTGGCTGACTTTATTTCCTGGGCTCCAAAATCACTGCAGATGGTGATTGCAGCCATGAAATTAAAAGATGCTTACTCCTTGGAAGGAAAGTTATGACCAACCTAGATAGCATATTAAAAAGCAGAGACATTACTTTGCCAACAAAGGTCTGTCTAGTCAAGGCTATGGTTTTCCCAGAGGTCACATATGGATATGAGAGTTGGACTGTGAAGAAAGCTGAGTGGCGAAGAATTGATGCTTTTGAACTGTGGTGTTGGAGAAGATGTGTGAGAGTCCCATGGACTGCAAGGAGATCCAACCAGTCCATTCTGAAGGAGATCAGTCCTGGGTGTTCATTGGAAGGACTGATAGTGAAGCTGAAACTCCAGTACTTTGGCCACCTCATGCGAAGAGTTGACTCATTGGAAAAGACCCTGATGCTGGGAGGGATTAGGGGCAGGAGGAGAAGGGGACAACAGAGGATAAGATGACTGGATGGCATCACCGACTTGATGGACATGAGTTTGAGTAAACTCTGGGAGTTGGTGATGGACAGGGAGGACTGGTGTGCTGCAATTCATTGGGTTGCAAAGAGTTGGACACGACTGAGCAACTGAACTGAACTGAACTGGACTGAATCACTGAAAGGGAATAGGGTGCTATGGTCTTTCCCCATCAGGTCCTCTGCCTGCCTTTTGTCTGTGGACAACTTGTTCAAAGAATAAGTTTAGGCTCCCAGCGGTGCCGCAGGGACGGCAAGAGCCAGAGCTGGAGCCGGAGCTCGCTGTGGGGCGGCGGGAGCCGAGGTCTGGGCTCCAGGATCCACAGCCTGCACCTCTGTGCCCCCCTCAGCCTGCAGCAGCAGCCCTCCGCCCACAGGACGGACGGCATGTCTGGGGACTTGGGCTCCGGGGACAACACCCTGCCCACTGGGGCTCTTTTCATGGCGCTGGGTGCAGAAGTGATGGTGCTCAGTCACCACTGGGCGTGACTGCTGCTCATCCAGGTGGGTCATGAGATGAGGCCCCCCCACCACTGGGACCAATGTACTGGGGAGGAAGGTCCTTTACCTCACACGCCAAGCACATCGTGTGAGTGGACGGAAAGACAGGGCTGCTCCTAGCCTGAGCCCCCAGGCTGACGTCCAATGCCCTCTCCACAGTGACCCAGGGCAGCAGGAAGAAGGTACCAGATGAGATCCAGCAGGTTTCCAACAAGGATGACATGAAGACGTCTCTGAAGAAGGTGTTGAAGGAGACCTCCTATTCGATGATGATGCCATGGGTGGTCGCACATGCTGGCCCTCCCCCTGCAAGTCGTCTCGGCGCGCTGCATAGTCCAGTTTGTGGGATGGGAGGCCAAGTCCAGTGGTGTGCTGACCTCCACTGGGAAGATTTTTAAAGAAGAGGGCCTGCTGGGATTCTTTATATGCTTAAACCCCCACCTCCTGGGAAATTTTCTTGTGGGGCTGTAACCTGCTGGCCCACTTCATCAGTGCCTACCTAGTGGATGACAGCGTGAGTGACGCCCTTGGGGGGTGGCTGGGGAACGACCAGAATCTAGGTTCCCAGTTCAGCCAGGCGCTGGCCATCTGGGCTGACACCAAATTTCTGATGGGGATTGCAGTGAGCCTGCTGACCTCCTCCTTCCTGCTGGTTGGTGATTTCTTGGCCAGGAAGGACTGCGGGCTGCAGGCTGGGCTCCCTCCTTAGTCCCCAGTATTCAAATCTTGGATCCACCTCTGGAAGTACCTGAGTGTGCAGGGCCAGCTCTTCCAAGGCTCCAGCCTGCTTTTCCACCGGGTGTCATCAGGAGCGTGGTTTGCCCTGGGGTAAGCTGAATCACCTAAAAAAGCAAAACCACGCTGTCTCAGCTTGGCCACCGCAGGTGAGGTCTGATCATCTTGGGGCACCTGTCAGACGACCACCCCAGAATCACCTACAGGTGCTCTAGCATGGCTGGGCATGTTTCCATATTTCCCATGCGTCTGTCCAGAAGCAGGGACTGGGTGGGGGTGAGGCTGTGTCCAGTGGACTGGGCACTCTTAGACCCAGGGAAGGTGGGGTGGAGCTGGGGAATGGGGGCAGATTTCCCCCATTACTCTTACTCTGCAGATTTCCCGAGTCTGCCTCGTGCAGGGGCCAGAGACAGGCTTGTGGAGGCCCACGTTGCATGGGCAGAGGCTCATGAGTTCAGGTCCCACCCCCAACTCACACCTTTCAAGTCACCCCTGCTCTCATCGCGCAGCTCAGCTGGGAGCTTCGCCCTCTTGCTTTGTATATAGGATGTGAGCCCCTTTCACCAGGGCCATCACGTCCAGGCCTTGGCTAGGAGCCTATCTTTGTTTTTCTCAACACTACTTGTCTGAGAAGACAGCACATTCTAAATGGGAAATCGTATGACTGCTCAGAATGTATCCCCCCTCACCCCCAGCCAATCCTGGTCAAGGTCAAGGTTGGGTGATGCCCCACGGTGATGCCTCACGTGCAGGATATGGTTATCTGTGCAATCGTGAACTCTCAGATGTTAGGCAGACCAATGTCTCTAGTCGTATCCAGTTTAAAGTACCTAATAAGATCTGACCCTTTCTCCCATAAATAAATGCATTGGTGGTGATTTGGGAAAAAAAAAGAAAAAATTCAATCAGAGAAATGAGAACATGTGAAAAACAAAGGAGACCAAACAGTAATAATGTAGTCATTAAGCATAGTCAAGAATCTTTAGTTCCTGCTCAGTGGCTATACATAATATTCAGTTCCTGCTCAGTGGCTATATGTAATATTCTGAGTCATATCCTGTGAGCTGTCTTATAGATGCTGAAACCCCAGGTGGAGAAGTTAACTACATGATGACCAGAATGCACCACTTGACCACATGAGCGGCCACAATTCCGAGAATGGCCTCAAAGAAAGGGAAACAAACCAACCCTGGACCTGAAGATTAACTGTCCCTAAAACAATCAAGATGACATTGGTCAGACCACTGATGACCGATATGAAGGTGACTGTCAGAGCTGACTGTGCTGTTTCTGCAGGTAGCCCCTTCCTTCTGTCTATAAAGTACTCTTTCCTGGAAAATCCCATGGATGGAGGAGCCTGGTAGGCCACAGTCCATGGGGTTGCAAAGAGTCCGACACGACTGAATGACTTCACTTATACTTCTGTCTATAAACCTCCTGCCACTGGCTGCCAGTGGTGAGGAGTCGGCCTTTGAATAGACTTCCGCCCCTCACCCCGGGCCCCAGTTGCCAGCATCTGAAATACAGCAAACTTTCCTTTCCGCCAACTTGGCTTGTTTATTGGCTTTTGAGCAGTGAGCAGCCAGATCCCGCACTCTTTCGGTAACGTGATAATTGTCATGTTATAACAGTATGACTGTTAGCATAACTGACACTATCTTGGGCCCATTCAGCTTCTCCTGTCCTTCCTTCCACTGACCCTAGCCAGGAATGTACTGTGTGGCACATCACTTCTCTGTCATCAAGGGATTTGTAGTAATAGATGCTGTTTAATAATTGTTAGGTTCATGTGGTTCTATGCTCTGTTAGTCTCCAAACAGTGATGAAGACCTTTGCTGACTATTCCTGGTACCCATGAGACTAGCTACCCACTTATAAACCTTGACTTGGGTTTATACATGGGTAACTTTTAGAAAAAGTTCCTGTTTCCAAGCGTGTACCCCACCCCCTAGGTTAACCATAACGCTGTCCCCAGTGGGTCCTCAGTAGTGAATACTGCAGCTGCAAATGTTTCTATTTCATTGTCTGTCCCCACCCTGTGAGGAAGAGACCCTAGAATAAACCGATCCACCAATTATATGAAGCAGCCTGCCTTGTTTTTTTGATCTCAGGATGCCTGATTCTCAGGGACTTCCCTGGAGGTCCAGTGGTTAGGACTCGACACTTTCAATGCCATAGCCCTGGGTTTGACTCCTAGTCGGGGAGCTAAGATTCTGCAAGCCTTGAGGCGGGCCAAAAAAAAAAAGATACTTCTCAGTTTGGTTTTTGTTACCTCCTGTAGCCAACAATTGGCAAACCAGCTAGGAGACTGAAAACGACACAGAAATGGGCAAAGGGGTAGTGTAGGGGGCTGGGGTGAGGGAGCCTGTTGTTGGTGGGGGAATCCCAGGCTGGCAAGCTACTCCCACACAGGGTGACCTGGTGAGGTTTGTGGAATGCTTCCAGGCCAGTGAGTGAGCACAGGGTGCCAGGAAAATGCCAGAGGGCTTACTAGGAGTATTAACCCAAGCGGTGGGAAAGCAAAAGTGGAAAAAAGAAAGTGAGCTAGCTATCAGCTTTGCATGGCCTTTACTGTGGGCCCTGAGGATTAGCACAGAAGAGGCACTGCAGCTCAGCAGGGTACGAGAGACGACAAAAGAGGTGCAGGCTTTAGAGAGGGACATCCAGACACCTCGCTGCTTCCCCACCTCGGACGTTTTGCCAAAGAAAATACAACAGGAGAAGCACACAGAAGTGAAAGAGAGAACTGGAACCCCAAGAGGTGGGATTCTTGGGATAAACACTCATCAGAAGATGAGGACATAATTATATAGGAAGGAGACCCGAAAATGACCTCTGATTCAAACTAAAACCCAAGCGGGAGTTCCCTGATGGTCTACTGCTTTGGATTCAGCATTTTCACTGAGTTCAATCCCTGGTTGGGGAAATGACACCCCACAAGCTGTGACGTGTGGCTGAAAAATAAAGACCACTTCATGGCGAATAGAAGGGAGAAAAATGGAAACAGTGGCAGATTTTATTTTTCTGAACTCCAAAATCATTGCAGATGGTGACTGCAGCCATGAAATTAAAAGATGCTTGTTTCTTGGAAGGAAAGCTATGGCAAACCTAGAGAGCGAATTTAAAAGCAGAGACATCATTTTGCCTACAAAGGTCCATCTAGTCAAAGCTATGGTTTTTCCAGTAGTCATGTATGGATGTGAGAGCTGGGCCATCAAGAAGACTGAGCACTGAAGAACTGATGCGTTCGAACTGTGGTGCTGGAGAAGACTCTTGAGGGTCCTTTGGACAGCAAGGAGATCAAACCAGTCAATCCTAAAGGAAATCAGCCCTGAATATTCATTGGAAGGGCTGATCCTGAAGCTGAAGCTCCAATACTTTGGCCACCTGATGCGAAGAACTGACTCATTGGAAAAGACCCTGATTCTGGGAAAGATTGAGGGCAGGAGGAGAAAGGGGCGACTGAGGATAAAATGTTTGGATGGCATCACTGACTCAATGGACATGAGTTTGAGCAAACTCCAGAAGATAGTGAAGGACAGGCAAGCCCGGCGTGCTGCAGGCCCTTGGGTCACAGAGAGTCGGACATGACTGAGCGACTGAACGACAGCGGTGCAGGCTGCCCTCTGGCAACGTTCGTGTGCAGCTGGGCTGGGAGAAAGCCAGGGTTGCCTCGCCAACTGGATTGAAGGGGTACCTGCAGGTATACACCTGGCTTGGACAAATGAGGGGGATGTGTAACCTTCACCTTTACGATGGGTCTGTATGGAAGACACACAGGAAATAGTGAGGGGGTCGGAAGTGAAATGTGCCATCTGTGCTCCTAATTTCCAAGTTATCTACAGCAAGCACGAAGGATCGTATCCTGCAGTCCGCTCCAGGAACTTGGTACTGGACCGTGGCTTCAGGTTTGGCCCCATGGTTAATCAACACATTCAGATGATGGCAGCTGTGACAGCTGATCTGAGTGAATCTGAAAAGGTCTGACATAAGGGAAGTAGGTGGGTAGATAAAGCCAAAGAGAAAAAACCAAAAAGTGAGGCAACTAAGAAAGAGGCCCAACTAGAATTTCTCGCAAACAATTATGACAATATCTAGTATGGTAAGTGAGCAGGATGCTATGGGGCCTTCCCAGGACAGAACCCCAGCATGCACTTCCCCCGCCTCTTGTTTGTAGAAAAACTTTAGCCTCCTACGCTTTCCCAAGTTCCAAAGGATATATTTACTCAGGAAAGTTGAGAAAATGCAGGAACAAAGGAAAAGAGTCAAGCAAGACAAAATAATAATCGTTTATCCATAAAACAAAGTCAACGGCCTTTAGCTCCTCCTTTAGGGCTAGAGATAATATCCTGAGCCCCGTCTTTTGAGCTGTTTTGCAGATACTGAAAGCCCACAGGGTGGAAGAAGTTCTGTATGTTGCCCATAAGCACGTAGACCCCAGATCAGTTGGAACCAGAAAGCTGATGTTAACTCTTGATTACCTTACCACCAACCAGTCAGAAGAATGTCCATGCACTGATCACACACCTCAAAACCCTCTCCCTCACCCGGTCTTTAAAAACCTTTCCTTAATAGCCGTTGGGGAGTTTGGGTCTCTTGAGCATCAGCTGCCCTGGATTTCTTGCTTGGCACCCTGCAGTAAACACTGCACTTGCCTTTACCACATCCTGGTGTCAGAAGACTGGCTTTACTGCCCTTGGGCAAGTGGACCCAAGTTTGGTTCAATAACTGTATTAGCTGGGACCCTCTAAGGATAATATGGATAAACACCCTAATTCAGTCCTTTTCGCCCTATGAGAAGCATTACCCAAACAAAACTAGCTTACCCCCCTAATAGCATGAGTAAAAGGGGAAGAAGCACACCCCTGTGTCCCATTGCTGTGGGAACATGAAGAACAGGGGTGGGTACCCCAACTTCTAGACATCGGTGTGGGGTCAAGCTTGGTCCTTGGTGCCGGCTATAGGAGGCAAGTGGAGGCCCCCTGTTGAACTATTTCTTTATCCTCCATCAATAAACAGACTATTCTGGCTTTAGCTGATACTGGTGTTGAATGTACCCTGATTCATGGGAATCCATCCAAGTTCCAAAGGGAAATTCGAACCACTGATGGACATGAAGGCCAAACAGTGAAACAAACGCACTCGTATTTACAGAGCAGAAGGCTGCCTCCCTGTCCCTTTCTGGTTTCTACTTCGTCCATACCCAATAAGGTGCATGTGGGTGACCTACAGAGCCTGGGCCTTGCAACCACCATGGGTGAGTTCCGTTTACAGATGCCAGCGATCAAGCTAAAGGGGACCCTATAATACTGCCTGTCCTTTGAAGAGTGGTGAATAAAACAATATCGCCTACCTGGGGGACAGGGAGAACAGGCCACCATCAAGGAATTAGAGAAGCTGGGGGTTATAAGGGGCTTCCCAGGTGGTGCTAGTGGTAGAGAATCCGTCTGCCAATGCAGGCGATGTAAGAGATGCGAGTTTGATACTTGGGTTGGGAAGATCCCCTGGAGTAGGAAATGGCAACCTGTTCCAGCATTCTTGCCTGGGAAATCCCATGGACAGAGGAGCCTGGAGGGCTACAGTCCATGGAGCCACAAAAGAGTCGGACATGACTGAAGCGACTTAGCACGCCTGCTGCAGGAAGGGGGACCCCTACCAGGGCCCGAAACTGGGCTCTTGTCTAACACTCGGAAATGACTTGTCTGAGGAGACACGTGCTGACAAGGTAAGAGATTTTATTGGGAAAGGGCGCCCAAGTGGAGAGCAGCAGAGTAAGGGAACCCAGGAGAAGAGCTCTTCCTCGTGGCTCATGGCTCGAAGTCTCGGGTTTTATGTGATGGGATTAGTTTCCGGGTTGTCTTTAGCCAGTCATCCTGACTCAGAGTCCTTCCTGGTGGTGCACGCCTTGTTCAGCCAAGATGGATGCCAGAGAGAAGGATTCTGGGAGGTGGTGGTGTCTCCTCTTGACCTTTCCCGAACACTTCCGGTTGGCGGTGGCTTATTAGGTCCGTGTTCCTTACCAGGGCCTCCTGTCATAAAACAGCTCATGCAAATGGTTGCTATGGTGCCTGGCCAGGGTGGGCAGTTTCAGTCAGTGTGCTTCCCCTAACACGCCTGCACACAGGCTTTATAAGACTGGCACAAAGCCCGTTCAGTAGCCCCACGTGGCTGGATGAAAAACCAAACAGCACCTGGTCCATGACGGAGACTACAGAGACTTTAACAGCTAACACCCCACCTCTGTGTGAGAGTTCCAAACACAGCCAGAGTCTTGGATACGATCTTGTCTCTCAAGACATAATGTTGTGTCTTGGATTCTTCTAATGCCTTTCTCAGCTTACCCTTAGACGGGGAGTCCTGGAACCAATGTGCCTTCCCATGGGAAGGGAGACAATGGGCTTTTACTGTCCTGACTCCTGGTTATCAGCACAGTCCTGCTATATGGGATGGTGGCCCAGGACTTTCTCCCTCTTTTGTTCTCTGTTATTACACTGGTGATATCATGATAACCTGTGATGACTTGCTGTCTTTCCCAAGCCACTGCATCTTTTCAGGAACACTTAAAATCTTGAAGATGAGAAGTAAACGCTGACAAGTAAACGCAAAGACCGGGACAGTGGGTCAAGTTCTTGGGTGTTCTCTGGTCTGGTGAGACCAAAGGGATGCCTGAGACTGTCTTTGATAAAAACACAGGCGTATCCACATCCTGTAATGTAAGAGTTACCAGCCTTTATAGGGCTGAGGGGGCCTTTTTTCCTCCATCCCCACTTGCCCAGATATTAAGACCCTATATGCTTTAGTAAAAAAGTGACAATCTGGGGCTGGAATATCCCACAACAAGAGCCTTTTTAAAAGACCAAATGGGTTGTCAAACACGTCCAAGGACAGAGCATGTTAATGCTGAACACAAGGAGTGAATTGGACATAAGTGTACATCTGGAAGGCTTTGAATGGGAACTGTTTGACAGCAACAAAATGGGAAAAGAGCCCTTCTGGGATTCTGGTCTCAGTTACAGAAAGGGGCAGAGAACTGGTCTCAGTTCAGCTCAGTTCACTCGCTCAGTCGTATCTGACTCTTTGTGACCCCATGAACTGCAGCACGCCAGAAGTGCTATCGCCAACTCCCGGAGCTTGCTCAAACTCATGTCCATTGTGTCAGAGATGCTTCGGTGATGCCCACAGAACTGGTCTAGTCCTATAGAAAAACAATCCATAGCAGTGTTAACTAAAAGATACGGTCCCAACCTGAAAGTGGAGAGTCATTTTATCTGGTGGGAATGTTTAGGACTCTGAACCCGGGAGACAGCATCTTGGTAGCTCTCAGTAGCTCAGTAGCTCTGAGACAGCATCTCAGTAGCTCTGCTCCAAGGAGGTGGGGGCTGGAGGGTGGGGAGGCAGGCTATATACAAATTTGCAACAAAGGGAGCAGGCAGTCTGAACAACAAAGATCAGGTATCAAGTTAAAGAATTTGGTATTCTCTGTATGGGAAGATGCAAGTCTCTGGGCTCACTGAATTCATTCCTCATTCCTTCATATGCACCTCAGCTATCTGGGGCCAATCCTGTTTCCTTGTTCATCTAAAGGAATGGCAGATGGCTGCTTCTTGCATTCCCCCAGCTCCCCAGCCGTCACCGTAGGGAGTGGCAGCATCTGCTGGTTGGCAGAAATTGCTGATGGCTGTGTCATTTCTTACGGATATGGCGACCCCATGGATTGTAGCCTGCCAGGCTCCTCTGTCCGTGGAATTCTCCAGGCCAGAATACTGGAGTGGGTAGCCGTTCCCTTCTCCAGGGGATCTTCCCAACTCAGGGATCGAACCCAGGTGTCCTGCATTGCGGGTGGATTCCTTACCAACTGAGCCACCAGGGAAGCCCCGATATGGCAGGAGGTATTTTCAATTCATAGCAGTTTCCCTAGCTTTACAACAAACCGAGGATCTGACCGCCAGCTTACCCTTCAGCTTACTGACTCCTCTGCCTGTGGGCTGATGGATTAAGGACCTGCTTTCAAAACCTAAGTGTGCCCGTGCACAGCTGAGTACTTTACACAAGTGCATTCATACCTTCAACAGAGAAGCACCTTTTACACCGATCCTCTCTCTCAGGTGTTTCGGTTTCATTAGGCCCAGTGGCCACCAGAGCCGCTCTGCCGCTCCTCTGTGGTGCCCTCTGTAAAGCACAGGTATGAGAAGGTGTGGAACGCCCCCTCTCGTGCATGGCACATGGAAGGCAGCTGTAGGGGCAACCCACCTCCGTACTGGACAACTCGTTTGGATTCTGACGTCATCTGGTTCGGGAAGGGAGTAGACAAAGCAGTCGGTGGGCAGAACTCAAGGTGGTGACTACTCACCAGTCCAGTGCCCCTCAACCTTGCCACGGGCAATTAGGCCGTGTGGAAAGGCTTGACAATGTGGATGTCTCAGTGGCATCGAGATAACTGGAAAACATTCAATAAACCTCTGCAGGGGTTGAATTATGGGCTGGTATTTGGACTGCCTGCAGGCAACCAGGTGTCAATGTGCCCATGTGGCTCATTTCAGCCCATTCACCCTTCACTCTACCTGACAGCCATGTAGCTGGTGCATTAACCAGATCAAGAACCCTGTTACTGGAGGAATTATAGACCCCCTCTGATGTGGCAGAATGGCTCCACTCAAAGGAAAAAGGCTCTGTTTATCCTCAAATATATGGATTCCCAAGCTGTAGATCATTTGAGGTGCTGACCCTTGAGACATCCCAGCAGGTAACATCAGATGCTCTGACCATCTGGTTCCCAGATGGCGAGTGGATTACATAGGGTTTTAGTGGGTGTTGGAAGGGTATCCACGTGCTTTAAACCTGTACCCATACTGCCACTGGATCAGTGGAGACCTTTGCCAGTAAGAGCCAATCGGGCCATTACAATCAAAGGACTGTCAAAATTGGAAGTTAAGATAAGGAACGCTGGCCCATATTGATGGTGATCAAGGAACTCATTTCAGTGGACATGAAATACAAGAGTGGGCAGAAGCCTGACGAAGTTTTTGGACTTTACATTTTCTTTACAATCCCACTACAACTAGACTGGTTAATTGGATTTTTTTTTAAGTATTTATTTATTTGGCTGCACTGAGTCTTAGCCGTGATATATGGGATCTAGCTGCCGCATGTGGGATCTAGTTCCCTGACCAGGGATGGAACCCAGCCCCCTGCATCGCGAGTGCAGTCTGAGCCACTGGGACAGCAGGGAAGTCCCTATCTTGCTCGTGCTCAGTCCTGCCCGACTCTTTGTGATCCCCCTGGACTGTAGCCCGCCAGGCTCCTCTGTCCATGGGATTTCCCAGGCAAGAATACTGAAGTGGGTTGCCCCTAACTAGATGCTAAAAGCCACCTTAACAGGCGTATCTTCGACAGCACATTGCAAGGTTGATCCCCTTGGATCTGACAATCTGCATGTGAACGGCTTGGACAACCAGGGCGCTGAGAAAGCAGGTACAAAAGGGATGTCTTTGCCTGTCCACTGGGAGGAAGGTCTTGTTTTTGTTTGTTTGCTTTGCAGCTGTTCCTGGACTTCCCGCCTGGTGTTACTTAGTTCACTGGTATTTAAACTGGTCTCACCTCCTGGGTGACTTTTATCCTAAGCCCTTGGGTGATGGGACTTGTCTTGGTATTGCCTTCATTCTGAGATTTTATACGGGAATGGGCCCCACACAGACCCAGATCATCTCTTCTGAAAAATAGCCCAGGAGTTGAAGTGGGGTTAGCCATGTGGGTTCCCACTGAGGCCCCTGTGTAATTTCAGTTTACCTACTGAAGACATTAAAGGACAAAACATGTGGCATCATGGCACCATGGCGAAAAATGCCGAAACCAGGCGTGGTCTTAGCCGGCAGAGATCAAATGGCTACAGTGAGTGAGGATCTGCCTTATCTTCTTCCCTTATGGAATCTGTTTCACCACCGGGTGTTTGCCTCATGATCTTCCTGACTCCAGCTACGGGAAATGTCTCCCTTCCCTGGCCCCCCAAACATGGAAGTCCACAGTAGTTTTGCCTGCTGGGTCTGCAACCTGTTGCTCTCCAGAGCCCAGAGGAAGTTGTGGACAGTGCATCTGTTCATCCGAACCTAATGGGGATAATGACTTGGGTTGGTGACCCCAAATCCCCTTGGTGATCTGATTCCTATTGATGAAAGTTCTATGTTTGATCATCAGATCAGATCAGATCAGATCAGTCACTCAGTCGTGTCTGATTCTTTGAGACCCCATGAATCGAAGCATGCCAGGCCTCCCTGTCCATCACCAACTCCCGGAGTTCACCCAGACTCACGTCCATTGAGTCAGTGATGCCATCCAGCCATCTCATCCTCTGTCGTCCCCTTCTCCTCTTGCCCCCAATCCCTCCCAGCATCAGAGTCTTTTCCAATGAGTCAACTCTTCACATGAGGTGGCCAAAGTACTGGAGTTTCAGCTTTAACATCATTCCCTCCAAAGAAATCCCAGGGCTGATCTCCTTCAGAATGGACTGGTTGGCTCTCCTTGCAGTCCAAGGGACTCTCAAGAGTCTTCTCCAACACCACAGTTCAAAAGCATCAATTCTTCGGTGCTCAGCCTTCTTCACAGTCCAACTCTCACATCCATACATGACCACAGGAAAAACCATAGCCTTGACTAGACGGACCTTTGTTGGCAAAGTAATGTCTCTGCTTTTGGATATGCTACCTAGGTTGGTCATAACTTTCCTTCCAAGGAGTAAGCGTCTTTTAATTTCATGGCTGCAGTCACCATCTGCAGTGATTTTGGAGCCCCCCAAAATAAAGTCTGACACTGTTTCCACTGTTTCCCCATCTATTTCCCATGAAGTGATGGGACCAGATGCCATGATCTTCGTTTTCTGAATGTTGAGCTTTAAGCCAACTTTTTCACTCTCCACTTTCACTTTCATCAAGAGGCTTTTGAGTTCCTCTTCACTTTCTGCCATAAGAGTGGTGTCATCTGCATATTTGAGGTTATTGATATTTCTCCTGGCAATCTTGATTCCAGCTTGTGTTTCTTCCAGTCCAGCGTTTCTCATGATGTACTCTGCATATAAGTTAAATAAGCAGGGTGACAATATACAGCCTTGACATACTCCTTTTCCTATTTGGAACCAGTCTGTTGTTCCATGTCCAGTTCTAACTGTTGCTTCCTGACCTGCATACAAATTTCTCAAGAGGCAGATCAGGTAGTCTGGTATTCCCATCTCTTTCAGAATTCTCCACAGTTTATTGTGATTCACACAGTCAAAGGCTTTGGCATAGTCAATAAAGCAGAAATAGATGTTTTTCTGGAACTCTTTTGCTTTTTCCATGATCCAGCAGATGTTGGCAATTTGATCTCTGGTTCCTCTTCCTTTTCTAAAACCAGCTTGAACATCAGGAAGTTCACGGTTCACATATTGCTGAAGCCTGGCTTGGAGAATTTTGAGCATTACTTTACTAGCGTGTGAGATGAGTGCAATTGTGCGGTAGTTTAAGCATTCTTTGGCATTGCCTTTCTTTGGGATTAGAATGCAAACTGACCTTTTCTAGTCCTGTGGCCACTGCTGAGTTTTCCAAATTTGCTAGCATATTGAGTGCAGCACTTTCACAGCATCATCTTTCAGGATCTGGAATAGCTCAACTGGAATTCTATCACCTCCACTAACTTTGTTCGTAGTGATGCTTTAAGGCCCACTTGACTTCACATTCCAGGATGTCTGGCTCTAAGTCAGTGATCACACCATCGTGATTATCTGGGTTGTGAAGATCTTTTTGTACAGTTCTTCTGTGTATTCTTGCCATCTCTTCTTAATATCTTCTGCTTCTGTTAGGTCCATACCATTTCTGTCCTTTATCGAGCCCATCTTTGCATGAAATGTTCCTTTGGTATCTCTGATTTTCTTGAAGAGATCTCTAGTCTTTCCCATTCTGTTGTTTTCCTCTATTTCTTTGCATTGATCGCTGAAGAAGGCTTTCTTATTTCTTCTTGCTATTCTTTGGAACCCTGCATTCAGATGTTTATATCTTTCCTTTTCTCCTTTGATTTTCACTTCTCTTCTTTTCACAGCTATTTGTAAGGCCTCCTCAGACAGCCATTTTGCTTTTTTGCATTTCTTTTCCATGGGGATGGTCTTGATCCCTGTCTCCTGTACAATGTCACGAACCTCATTCCATAGTTCATCAGGCACTCTATCTATCAGATCTAAGCCCTTAAATCTATTTCTCACTTCCACTGTATAATCATAAGGGATTTGATTTAGGTCATACCTGAATGGTCTAGTGGTTTTCCCTACTTCCTTCAATTTCAGTCTGAATTTGGCAATAAGGAGTTCATGGTCTGAGCCACAGTCAGCTCCTGGTCTTGTTTTTGCTGACTGTATAGAGCTTCTCCATCTTTGGCTGCAAAGAATATAATCAATCTGATTTCGGTGTTGACCATCTGGTGATGTCCATGTATAGAGTCTTCTCTTGTGTTGTTGGAAGAGGGTGTTTGTTATGACCAGTGCATTTTCTTGGCAAAACTCTATTAGTCTTTGCCCTGCTTCATTCCATATTCCAAGGCCAAATTTGCCTGTTACTCCAGGTGTTTCTTGACTTCCTACTTTTGCATTCCAGTCCCCTATAATGAAAAGGACATCTTTTTTGGGTGTTAGTTCTAAAAGGTCTTGTAGGTCTTGCTTTTGCACTGTTACAGCTGAGCATAAATACTGAGGATCAGGTCTAGTCCAAGGCGGCTTGTCTGCCATCCTGGACCCATTTAATTCTAATCAGTTTACATTGTGTCCTCAGGCTATGACATTCTTTCAAAGGGTGTGCTCTGCCCCCTTTCCTCCTGTTTCGGATGGGCTACTGACCTCAGCAGTCCATGTTCAGCTCCCAAGTACCCGAAACCATCCCATATGCTAAGCTCCGGGAATCTAGGAATCATTTGACCAGTTTTGCACCAGGGCAACTAGCATATTGTTTGGAGTCACTATTGTAGTTCAGTTGCTCAGTCGTGTCTGACTCTTTGCGACCCCATGGACTGCAGCACGCCAGGCTTTCCTGTCCATCACCATCTCCCAGAGATTGCTCAAAGTCATGTCCATTGAGTCAGTGATGTCATCCAACCATCTCTTCCTCTGTTGTCCCCTTCTCCTGCCTTCAATCTTTCCCAGCATCAGGGTCTCTTCCAATGAGTCAGTTCTTCACATGGGGTAGCCAAAGTATTGGAGCTTCAGCTTCAGCATCAGTCCTTCCAATGAATATTCAGGATTGAATTCCTTTAGATTGACTTGTTTGATCTTCTTGCAGTCCAAGATCCTCTGCAGAAGGAAATGGCAACCCACTCCAGTATCCTTGCCTGAAAAACTTCAAGGACAGAAGAGCCTGGCAGCCTATAGTCATGGGGTCACAAAGAATCGAACATGACTGAGCGACTGGCCACACACACCCAGAGGTACCATGACAGTTCCAAGACCAACCATCAAGATCAAAAAGTGGGAGGTGGCCCAATTCCTGGAAATTTCTACCCCTTCCCCAAAATACTTGGAATAACCCTCCTACTTATTAGCCTATGAAATTACTCAGCCCAAAAATCTTTTGAATTTTTGGCACCGGAGAAGACTCTTTTGAGTCCCTTGGACAGCAAGGAGATCAAACCAGTCAATCCTAGAGGAAATCAACCCTGAATGTTCGTTGGAAGGACTGATCCTGAAGCTGAAGCTCCAATACTTTAGCTACCTGATGTGAAGAAATGATTCATTGGAAAAGACCCTGATGCTGGGAAGGATTGAGGGCCGGAGGGGAAGAGGGAGACAAAGGATGAGATGGTTGGATGGCATCACCGACTCAATGGACATGACTTTGAGTAAGCTCTGGGAGATGGTGAAGGACAGGGAAGTCTGGCATGCTGCAGTCCATGGGGCGGGTTGCAAAGAGTCGGACACGACTTAGCAACCGAACAACAAAAAGCTAGCCACACCACATTTTGAGGCCAAACTTGCCTTTTGCAATGGCCCACACTCTGTTTCTCCCAAGCCCTCTCTTGCCCTCTGAGCTGGCCCGCACTCTGTGGAGTGTGTTTCTCTCTAAATAAATCCACCTCTTACCTATTACTTTTTCTTTCACTGAATTCTTTCTGCAATGAGACACCAGGAACCTGAGCTTCATTAGGTCCTGAAAGCAGGTCTATGATCTCAGTTGGAAGACTGTGGGTTTTAGCTGGGTTTGAGTCCTGGCACATGGGCTCAAGTCCTAGTGAGAAGTAAATAGTTTCACATGTGTGTAGAAAGGACCAACCATGTCCAAACAAATCACAGACATATTATAGGTGGCTTCCTAATGAAGTCTGCAGGTGACCCATAGGCGTGAAATACTGAATAGATAGGAAAAGAAGCAGCTTCCTACAGGGGGCCTCTTTATGACACCCACACAAGGGATCTGGATATGTGGAGCCTATTTGTGGCTTATCTGCCCCATGGGAGAATGATGTAATGCACCTTGGGGTTTCCTTCCCTCTCGGGCCATGTGTATATACACATGTTCTTACTGGAAGTTCCCCATAATTTCCTACTATGAAGTCCAGGTGGCACGTCCATCATAGTATGTCATGCTGGGAATGGCCAAATCTATTTTCCTTCCCCAATACACAGGTGTAAATGCCATTCTGGTAATCCAGGCATAAGCACAGTTCCCCATATCAGCTTTGAATAACCCCCTCCAGAGCATCTGTTTATTAAACCAGGAAACTGTTCGAAAGAGAAAAGGGGTGATGCAAACCATACAGTTTTAGACGTTTGACAGCTGGGCAGGGAGGAGCTTGTGCCTTTACTGGGCAGCAATGCTGTCCATTTATATAATTTCATCTGAATCCAACATAACTGATTCACTTTCTCATATGAAAACAGTCATTAATCAAAGTTTCCTTTGCTGATGCTTTTACTCACTGGCTTACTTCTCTCCTGAGTAAATGGGGAACCGTATGTCCTTAGTATGTTTTTATGTTTAGTAGGAATCCTTTGTTCTTGCTGCCAATGAGAAATGAAAGACATCTTCCAAGATCTGACCCTAGTGTGGCTGCTGTAGAACAATGATGGATAAAGCTGGATGGCCATCAAGACATTATCAAGATGTCAGGATTGGAGTCTATGGCTTCTGGCATAACTGACACCATCTTGTGCCCATTCAGCTCCTGCTGTCTTTCCACTGACCCTACTCAGGACTGGACGGTGCAGTAAATAACTTCTCTGTCATCAAGAGGTTTGTAGTAATAGATACTGTTTAACAATCCTTAGCCTCATTATAGATAGATCCTGTTTAATGACCAGGTAGCCTCTATGGTCTATTAGTCTCCAAACACTAATGAGGGCCGTCCATGATGTATTCCCAGTGCCCACCAGACCAGTTGCCCATTCATAAATCTTGATCTGGGAATGCACTTCCTGTTTCCAAGCACCTACCCCCACCCCTTAGGTTAACTATTAAATTGCCCAGTGTCCCCTCAGTGGTGCAGAGTGCAGCTTCTGTGCTTCTGGATCATTGCCCACCAGATCCCACCCTGTGAGTAAGTTACTCTCTAATAAACTGATCTATTTATGGAGCTGCTTGCCTCGATTTTCAGTCTCCAGAGACTGCCTCAGTTTGGTGGGAACTTTTCATTTCCTCCATCCTCCAACAGTCATCTCTTAATTACTTCTAAGGTTTTTTCTCTGGAAGAGTGAGTCAAAGCAGAAGACAATTTTTTGACACCTCCCTCTCTTCCTCGTGATATGTAATATCCATGAAATAAGAACAGAATGAATTAAAAGCAGAATTTTAAAGAAGTGTTACCAAAGCAAACTTGCGCTGTGTGCAATAAAGCCAATCTACTGATGCTGGGTTATGGAGAAGGAAAGCACAACGTTTATTGCAGGGCACCGAGCAAGGAGGCCAAGGGGTTAGGGCTCAAAAAGCCCAAACGTCCTGATGACTTTCAGGGAAAAAGTTTTACAGACAGGGGAGGGGGGTTGTGGGGTATATGATTAGCATGTGGACTTTCTCTTGATTGGTCAGTGATGAGAAAATCAGGAGTCAACATCAACATTCTGGTTCCAGCCTTTTGGGGATCTATGTGCTTGTGGACATCATACAATTAACTTTTTCCAATAATGAATGTTTCAGTATTTGAAAAACAGCTCAAAGAATATGGCTCAGCATATTATCCCTAGCCCTTGAGGAGTAACTAAATGTCCTTGAGTTTGCTTAATGGTTAAACTATTACTATTTTGTCTTGCTTGACTATTCTCCTTTGTTTCTCCATTTTCTCACTTCTCTGATTAAATTTATCCTTTGGAACTCGAGGAAGGCCTAGGAGGATAAAGCTTTTCCACAAACAAGTGGTAGGTGGAGGACTTGGGTAGGGTGTTTTCTGTCTCAAGAAGGCACCATAAGGTCCTTCCTGAAAATTAAAAATATATAAAAGCATAAAAATTTAAAAAGTGGTGGAATGGTTAGAAGATGAAGTCTATGAAATCTGGAAAGTAGCAAAGAAGCTCAAGGAGATGAGAACTGGGCCAGAAGCTATAGTATATGACTAAAAGTCACTCCCAAAGGGAGAAAAAGAAAAAAACAGACAACAACAAAAAATCAAAACAAGAAAGTTTCTAGGACTGAGAATGAGAGTCTCTGTATTAACGAGAGTCTCTGTATTAACGAGATTCACAAGTGCCCAGAAGCAAGAAGGAAAGCCCTGCAGAGGGTTGAGCACATGAAAAATCAGAGCACCAGGGACAGAGAAGGCTCTCAACCTTCAGACGCAAGGGGTCTGGGATGAGAGTGGCCCGGGACTCCCAACAGCAAACATGTTGCTCGGAGACTATGGAGCCATGTTCCAAGGTTGAGGGAATACTGAATACAACCTGGACCTCAAAGTCAGGCAGATTGTTTCTGAAGAATAAACAACGTTGTACATTAGATTTAGGCTTAGAAACAGTCTGAGATAACTTTTTGTTTTTTATGAAGTAACTTTTAAAAAAAGATCATAATAAAACACATATAACAAAATTTACCATTAAGGGCATATTCAGGAGTGTTAAGTATATTCACATTGGACTTCCCTGGTGGTCCAGTGGTTAGGAATCTGCCTGCCAATGCAGGGGACATGGGTTTGATCCTGGGGTTGTGAAAATTCCACGTGCTGCAGGGCAACTAAGCCCACGTGCCGCAACTACTGAGCCCTTGAGCTGTAACGACTGAGTCCATGCGCCGCAACGAGTGAGCCCATGAGCCGTAACGACTGAGCCCATGAGCTGTAACGACTGAGCCCTTGCCCTGCAACTGCTGAAGCCCGCATGCCCTAGAGCCTGTGCTCCACAACAAGAGACACCACCGTAGTGAAAAGCCTGCAAGCCCCTGCTCTTGGCAACTAGAGAAAACCTGTGCGCAGCAATGAAGACCCAGTGCAGCTAAAGAGAAACATTTAATTTTTTAAAATGTATGTTCATGTTGTTGTAATACCAATCTCCAGAAATTTTTCATCTTACGAAACTGAAACTTGATCCCCACTAAGTAATAACTCTTAATTTTTCCTCTCTCCAGGCCCTGGCAACCACCCGTCTACTCTGCATCTCTATGGTTTTGTCTACTCTAGATACCTTGGTTTGGTTTTAGTTGCTAAGTCGTGTCCGACTCTTGTGACTCCGTGGACTGTAGCCCGCCACGCTCCTCTGTCCATGGGATTCTCCAGACAAGAATACTGGAGTGGGTTGGCGTTTCCTTCTCCAGGGGATTTTCCCGACACAGGAATTGAACCCGAGTCTCCTGCATTGCAGGCAGATGATTTACTGACTGATCTATGAGGGAAGCCCCTAGAAATCTTACGTAAGTGGAATCACATGATATTTGTCCTTTTGTCACTGGCTTATTTCACTGAGTATAATATCCTCAGGGTTCATCCATGTTGTAGCACGTGTCAGATTATCCTTCCTTTTTAGACTTAATAATATTCCACTTTACATACACACCACGTTTTGTTTATTCATCGGTTGCTGGACACGGATTTTTCGACGTTCTGGATATGGTGAATAATACTACTATAAACATGTGGGTATTTGAATTTCTGTCTGAGTCTCTGCTTTCTGTTCTTTTGGGTTATACCTAGAAGTATTATTGCTGGATTACATGATAACTGTATTTTTAGTATTTTGAGACAGAGAACTTCTTTTTATCTTTGCTGAGAGGAGACTGCAGACCCAGCTGTTTCCCCAAACCCAGAAACTACACAGAGGTTTTTGTGGTGTTTGAAGCCCAAAGCCTGACTCCTGCTCCCAGAACTGAGCCCATTTCCTTCCCTCTGCTTGCTAGCCACGCAAGCACTGCAGTCCTTTCTGGGACAGAAGTAGATGCCACAGAGAGCAGGGAGTTTCGGCTTCTATCCCCTCCCAGCTAGGACGTGCAGGGGAAATGCTCTTGGGCTCACACCCACTTCCCCAGGCCCAAGGCCCCTGCTTCTACTTTCTCTGTTCCCGTTCTGCTCCACCCCAGCTTCTCCTTTTGGAACCTAACCTGTTCCGAGGCCTAAACAGGCCTCCTCAGCTGCCGCCCCTACTGATCTGGGTCCTGGGACCCCCACTATCCCCACCCCCAGGGCCAATATCCCCCATGCCTTCCCCAAGGTCCTGGGACTTGAAGAGGGCTTGCAGCTAACTTTCGGAGCTGCACACAAGATGGAGCAGCAGAATCAGACCTTCGAAACTTCACCACCAGACATGGCTCCTCCTCGACGCACACCTCTCACGACCATCAGGGCTTGTGCTTGAGGAGGAAGTCCACAGGAGCCCGGGGAAGGCTTCAGGCTGCAGGACAGAAGCCTTCTAACCTAGCAACCAGTGTGCAGAGGGCTTCCAGCCTCTGCCAGCTGGCTCACCCTTGAGCAGAGGCATCCTCCTGCTCTGTCCACACCGGCCTGGACCCTCCTGACGGCCGGCGTGTTTTCCGTCACCTTGGGCCAGCTCGCCACGCTGGCGGCCATTGAAGCAGACAGCTGGACCCAGCATGTCCAGCACTGCCTCAGCATGCCCTTCCCTTCCTGGAAAGGACCACCCCGCCCCCTTGAATGTGGCCCGATAACCCCAGGCCACAGGACATCACATGCCAGAGTAGATGGTGCAAACGCAGCAGCAAGGGCCCCGGTCACCCCAAATCACTCTGACCAGCGGTGGCCCACAGCAGGCCGTCACCTTCAGACTCCAAAAACCTGACAGAGAGGCCATGGAGAAAACTCCGCCCTGGGTCCTGGCAGGCACCCTCCTTGAGGGCTCCTTCCCACAGCACCTCCCCAGCCTCTCTGTGAGCCTGGGCTTCCCCCTCCACAACCCACCCAGCTCTTGAGGGACCAGGGGAGGTCCAGACGGGTGTTCCCATCCGGAAAGGGCTCAGATGATGGCAACCACAGGCCTGGCTTCAAATTCCAGATCCTCCATTTGCATATTGTGTAACAGCAAAGAACAGTTTTCCAGTCAGAATCTCATTTTCAAAACTAGAAAGCAGGAGGTTGGGAGAAGGAAATGAGAGCTGAGGTCTCTGAGAAATGTCTCAGATACAAGAGGCCCTTGGGAAACGAGAGTGATAACGGCAAGCACTTGGCAGGCGCCCATTTGCCTGTGTTCCACCCTCATTTTCACCAATGCTCCCCTTGCCAGGCCCCACTGTACAGAAGGGACTGACTCCGAGAGGTTAGGAACTTGCCCAAGATCACACAGCTAAGCGATGGAGCTAGGATTCAAGCCCAGCTGTATCTCCAAAGCCTATTTTTTTATTCACCGACCTCTCCTGCAATCCTAGGCAAGACTGGGCTGTGCAGAAATCTGTCAGACTTACGTTATGTGGTCCCCTGAACCAACAGCGGAGAGATGAACTGCTGTTTTCGGGACTTCTCTGGGGGTTTAGTAGCTGAGACTCTGTGCTCCAAATGCAGGGAACCTAGGTTCAATCCCTGGTTAGGGAACTAGATCCCATATGCTGCAATTAAGACCCAGTGCTGTCAAATAGAAAAATAAATAATAAAATAAGTAAACATATATATTAAAAAAAAAAGAATTGCCATTTTCTGTGGCCTGCTGAAGGAGCAGCAGAGCTGGGCTAAAATCCAAGCATCTCCCCTTTTTCATTGCCCGGTCTTAGGCCAGTCCTTTCACTTTTTTGAACCTCAGCTTCCTCATCTGTAAAGTGGGACTGTGTTTTGTCTTGCTTACTAGTTTTGTCTTGTTTATGAATAGGGAGGATTAACTGAGTGAACCGTTGTATAGGGCCTGCCCGGAATAGGGGCTCAGCGAACACCCTTGATGGTGTTTCTGGAAACATGTGGAAATGTCCCCTCCATCCCATCTCCTCTGCTTAGCAGAGCCTCCTCCTGGGTCTGGAGCCCTCTTGGGTGCCTCAGCTCTTGAAAACGTCTCTCTCCTTCATTGCCTTACTGCATCCAGCAGAGGTATGGCAGCCTCTCACCAGGACTAAAATACACCATTGGAGGCTGTAGAAACAAGCACATCATTTGACCCAGAAATTCCACCTCAGGAATCTATCCTAAGAAAGTAGTTTCCACCCATCAATAACAATGCTGATCTTGAGCACCTACTGTGTGCTAGGCCCTGTTCAATATGCTGCAGGTACAATGGGAGGGGATAAGACAGACTGGTACCGTGGTCTCTGCCCCCTCAGAAGCTACCTAATTGCTTAAAAGCAATTAAGCAAATAATGGGTTGGCCAAAAATTTCCTTCAGTTTCTAAGTAAAAACAAAAGACACATTTTTCATTTTCACTAAGAACTTTATTCAACAAAATATTCACCATTTTGTTCCACTACATTCTGCCATTTCTTGGGCAACTTCATAATCCCATCTTCCCCAAATTTTGAATCTTTTTGAGCAAAGAACTGTTCCAGGTACATTTTACAGCCTTTCAGAGACACAGGTTGGATCCCTGGGTTGGGAAAATCCCCTGGAGGAGGAATTGGGAACCCGCTCCAGTATTCTTGCCTGGAAATTTCCATGGAGAGAGAAGCCTGGTGGGCTACAGTCCATGGAGTCACAAAGAGTCAGACACACCTGGATGACTGAGCATACACACAGGGAACTGAAACTTGGTCCATTAAGAGAATATTGTAAAGACTGAAATAAATAGAAATCCAAAGGTGCAATGGTGAATGAATTAGAACTTTCCAGTCACACTGTTAACAGTCTTTGCCTGCTCTTCAAAGAGATATGTGGTCTTGCAGTGCCCTGATGGAAGATTACACGTTTTATGTTGACTAATTCTGGATGTGTTTCGCTGAGTGCCGTTTTCAGTTGTTCTAATCTGGAGCAGTACTTGTTGAAGCTAATTGTTTGGTTTTCTGGAAGGAGCTCTGCATAGAGGACTCCCTTCCAATCTCACCATATACATAACATCACCATCTTTGGATGAAGGCTGGCCTTTGGTGTGGTTGGCGGTGGTTCACTTCAATTGCCCCATGATCTCTTCATTCCACATTATTTCAATTTAATAATACTGCAATTCAACATGAGGGTAGTGAGAATTGAGTCCTTTTATGCAAAAACTATCAGTATGTAGACATGTTGGGCTTCTCAGGTGGTGCTAGTGATAAAGAACCTGCCTTCCAATGCAGGAGACACAAGAGATGACGGTTCAGTCTCTGGGTCGGGAGATCCCCTGGAGGAGGGAAAGGCAACCCACTCCAGTATTCTTGCCTGAAGAATCCTATGGAAAGAGGTGACTGGCGGGCTGCAGTCCATAGGGTTGCAAAGAGTCTGACACAACTGAAGTGACTTAGCACATTCACTTTGCGTCACCTGTCACAATTTGTTTTAAAAATGGAACGTTTTCGTTACACTTAAGTAGAGATGGCATACACAAATATGGTCAAGGGGTTTTTTTTTCACTTAACTTCTGTGGAACCCAAACCTCAAAATGATTAACGTAACCAAGCTACTGTAAATGATTGTCAATGCTTGATTGGAATATTTTGAGTATGTCAGCTATCTGCTGCATGGTATAACACTGATTGTTCTCAATTTCTGTCTTGATTTGATCACTATAACTTCAACCGGTCTACCTGACCTTGGAGCCTGGTCCAGCGAGAAAGCTCCAGCACGAAACTTTGCAAACCACTTTTGACACATTTGATTAGTCACAGCACCTTCTCCATACGCTGCACAAATCTTTGTGGGTTTGTTTTTTGCATTTTTACCTTTTTTGAAATAATAAAACATAATATGCTAAAAATGTTGCTTTTTTTCTTCCATCTTCAATATTTAAATGACTACACAAAAATTCACCAATTTTTTTTTTTTAAAACACACACTGACATGACAGCTGTCACAATACAAACTAACAACAGTGTTTTGAATGAAGTTAAAGGCAACCAAGTGCTACTAGAGCCATCTTACAGAAAAAACTAGACAGATTTTTCGGCCAAGCCAATAATTACACAGATAAATACACAACTAAGTTGTACTAGCAAGGAGATGGTTTCTATATGTCAATAGTAGTAAGCTTTGCCTACTCAGTTTTGGTAATCCCACATCTGTGCCCAGGAATCCAGGAAAATGCTCACAAATAAACACCAAGTGAAAAGGGAGGATTTGAAAACTTCTGTTGAGAATTATTACTCAGGAGCAACTTCTCCTCCTCCTTTGTCTCCTTCTTCAGCAGCTGTATTTATTCATCTACTTACTTATCTGTCTTCTAGTTTTATGGATGTATATTAATAGCTGATGTACAGCACCATATACATTTAAAGTGCCAGCATAATGGTTTGACTTACACACATCATGAAGATTAGTGAACATCCATCAGCTTATATAGATACAAAAGTAAAGGAACAGAAAAAATGTTTTTCCTTGTGACAAGAACTCTAAATTTGCTCTTAACCACTTTCATATGTAACATATAGCATTGTTAATAGCATTTATCATGTTCTACATTATACCCTAATACTTTTTTTTTCTAAGTCGGTTCAGTCGTGTCCAACTCTGTACGACGCCATAGACGGCAGCCCACTAGGCTCCTCTGTCCCTGGGATTCTCCAGGCAAGAATACTGGAGTGGGTTGCCATTTCCTTCTCCAATGCATGAAAGTGAAAAGTGAAAGTGAAGTCGCTCAGTCGTAGTTATAAGGAATTTTGTACCTTTTGCCTGTCTTCATCCAATTTCCCCTTCCCCCACCCCTACTTCTAGTAGCATAAGTCTGATATCTTTTCCTATGAGTTTGTTTGCCTTTTGAGGTTTAATGGACCTATGACACTATGTTAGTTCCTGACACACAGCACGGTGATTCAATATCTCTATACATTTCAAGATGATCCCCACGGTGATTCCAGTTATGATCTGTCACCATACTAAGATATTACATAATTGTTGACTATTCCCCACACTGTATATTTCTTTCTTGTGACTCATTTATTTTGAAAGTGGAAGTTTGTACCAGAGGAGCTTCTTCTTGGAACTTAGGGGTGGACCTGACATCAGCTGGGTCATGGGGCAGGAGGTGGTGTCTGTAAATGTCAATGCAAGGGGAAAAAAAAAAAAAAGACAAAAAAACAGGCAATGCAGTAGCAAGGAGACTCTCAGCAACCACAGTGTGGTTTCTAAACACCATTCTCCGATAAAAGGAAATACTGGCTTCTGGGAGAAATGGCTGATTGTAAGATGAGGGCAGGGAGAAGACAAGATGACCCAGGAGCATCTGATAGCACCAGGCAGTAAGGACGTGCTTAGAGAAAGGAACAATGGGGCTATGGCAAAGGGTCCCAGGAGCCAGACTGGAGGAGCTCCCAAAGCTGGAAGAATTCGAGCAACTAAATAATGTAGTATTAGATTATAGTCAAAGTATAAAATAAATATACAAGAGTCTATACTGACATAATAATTGAATAAATAAATGGGGGAGGGTCTTCCCTGGCGGTCCAGTGGTTAAGAATTTGCCTGGCAATGCAGATGACACAAGTTTGATCCCTGATCTAGGAAGACTCCACATGCTAGGGAGCACCTACGCCCACGCGCCATACCCATGGAGCCCGCACTCGAGAGCCCGTGTTCTGTAACGAGAGAAGCCACCGCAGGGAGAAGCCCACACGCGGCAACAGAGTCGCCACCACCCACTGCAACTAGAGAAAGCCCTGGTGAGGCAGCAAAGACGCAGAGCAACCAAAATAAATGAAATAAAATAAATAATTAAATGAGGGGGAGGGACAATTTTTTAAAATAATAACTTCATTTATTTATTTATTTTTGGCTGCCCTGGGTCTCTCTTGCTGAGCCAGGGCTTTCTCTAGTTGCGGTGCACAGGATTTTCACTGCGGTATCTTCTCTTGTTGCAGAGCAGGGGCTCTAGAGCTCAGGCTTAGTAGTTGTGGCGCGTAGGCTTAGTTGCTCTGCATCACGTGGAATCTTCCAGGACCAGGGACCGAACCCGTGTCCTCTGCATTGGCACAGGCAGGTCCTTAACCACTGGACCACCAGGGAAGCCCAAGACAAATCTTTCTTATAGAAGAATTCCAAATAATTTATTTGGATGCTGCACCTCAGCGGTTAAGGTTAGCATCACAGTGAGAAGTCATGTGGACATGTCATGTACGCCCCAGAGGATGTGATGAGAAGGGCACCTCACCTGGGAAGTAAACTCCCCTAAAATTCATAACCCCAGTCTAGCCATAGGAAGACATCAGAAAACAGCAACAACAATAACAACAAATTGAGGGACAATATCTGACGAGTACTCTTCAAGACAATCAAGGTTATAAAAACAGGGTCAGAGAAATGCTGAGAAAGTGTCACAGACAGGAATCGTTATGACTAAATGCAACAGGGAATCTTTGTTGGGATCCTGGACCAGAAAAAGGACATCAGTGAGAAAATAGATAAAATTCAAATAAAGTCTGTAGTTCAGTTTACAGCAATGCAGCAATGTTGGTTTCTGAGTTTTGACAAATGCACCCTGGTAACGTGAGATGCTACCAACAGGGGAATTTGAAATTAGCTGAGGGATATATGGGAAATCTCTACTATTTTTGCAACTTTATAGTAAATCAAAAATTAAAAACAAATAAACAAACCACCACACACACTCCCAAGCAGCATAAAGAGTAGACAGAACACTGCAAAATGTTAGTTATATTTGGGTGGTGAGAAAAGAATGTCCTCTTTTTATTTGTCAAATATCTTTTTATTTTTATTTTAAACTTTGGTTATGATTTCGATTAGAAGTCTTCTGTTACTCTCATAGTGACAAAAACCAAAACAAAGCGTTTTGCACAGTGTCTATATTATCTCACTTAATTCTCACAACCAGCTCAGAAAAGATTCTTTCTTCCATTTTACATGTAAGGAAATGAAAACTCAAAATCAAAGTGATTTGCCTAAAATGATACAATAAGCAAGAGAAGGAGCTTGGATTTGAAGCTTAGTTGGTCTAACTGCTGAGGGACAGGGAGATGGAAAATCCTTATCCATCTCTCTGCGGTCTCCGGAAATTGTTGGTCTCTGTCCTAAGCAGATTTCTCTTTAGCCCAAGGAAGAATTTTTCAGGAGAATTGTCCAGAGGGAAGGAGCATCCTGGAAAGTTAATGAGTTCCCTGTGGGTCAAGGACCGTGAAGTGTCCCTGAGAGGGATTCAGGAGACCTGATGCTTTATCTTCCTCCTCAAACCCAAAGGGCAGGGCTGTGTGCCTCCTGTGAGACTCAGAACTGGACTAGGAGTTCTAATTGACCAGGGCAGGGGATGTGGGGGGCGGTGTGTGGTAGAATAACGAGGGTGGGGCGGGGGGGAGTAGTGGATTTCTCCTTCATCTTTATCCTCCTCCCCCGCTCCACGATGGAGTACATCACTGAAGCCTAGGAACGTGGGGACCAGCTTTTATTTACTCAGAGCCTCCTGAGACGGAGGTTCATGACATACAGGAGGCAGTGATCAAGACCATCCCCAAGGAAAAGAAATGCAAAAAGGCAAAAAGGTTGTCTGACAAGACCTTACAAATAGCTGAGAAAAGAAGAGAAGCTAAAGGCAAAGGAGAAAAGGAAAGATATACCCACTTGAATGTAGAGTTTCAAAGAATGGCAAGGAGAGATAAGAAAGCCTTCCTCAGTGATCAATGCAAAGAAATAGAGGAAAATAATAGGATGGGAAAAACTAGAGATCTCTTCAAGAAAATTAGAGATACCAAGGGCATATTTCATGCAAAGATGGGCTCAATAAAGGACAGAAATTGTATGGACCTAACAGAAGCAGAAGATATTAAGAAGTGGCAAGAATACACAGAAGAACTATACAAAAAATATCTTCATGACCCAGATAACCATGATGGTGTGATCACTCACCTAGAGCCAGAGATCCTGGAATGTGAAGTCAAGTGGGCTTTAGGAAGCGTTTCTACGAACAAAGCTAGTGGAGGTGATGGAATTTCAGTTGAGCTATTTCAAATCTTGGAAGATGATGCTGTGAAAGTGCTGCACTCAATATGCCAGCAAATCTGGAAAACTCAGCAGTGGCCACAGGACTGGAAAAGGTCAGTTTCCATTCCAGTCCCAAAGAAAGGCAATGCCAAAGAATGTTCAAACTACTGCACAATTGCACTCATCTCACACGCTAGCAAAGTAATGCTCAAAATTCTCCAAGCCAGGCTTCAACAAAGCATGAACCGTGAACTTCCAGATATTCAAGCTGGATTTAGAAAAGGCAGAGCAACCAGAGATCAAATTGCCAACATCCGCTGGATCATGGAAAAAGCAAGAGAGTTCCAGAAAAACATCTACTTCTGCTTTATTGACTATGCCAAAGCCTTTGTGTGGAGCACAACAAACTGTGGAAAATTCTGAAAGAGATGGGAATACCAGACCACCTGACCTGCCTCTTGAGAAATCTGTATGCAGGTCAGGAAGCAACAGTTAGAACTGGACGTGGAACAACAGACTGGCTCCAAATAGGAAAAGGAGTACGTCAAAGCTGTATATTGTCACCCTACTTATTTAACTTATATGCAGGGTACATCATGAGAATTGCTGGGCTGGATGAAGCACAAGCTGGAATCAAGATTGCTGGAAGAAATATCAATAACCTTGGATATGCAGATGACCACCCTTATGGCAGAAAGTGATGAGCCTCTTGATGAAAGTGGAAGAGGGGAGTGAAAAAGTTGGCTTAAAACTCAACATTCAGAAAACTAAGATTATGGCATCCAGCCCCATCACTTAATGGCAAATAGATGGGGAAACAATGGATATGTAAGAGACTTTATTTTTGGGGCTCCAAAATCACTGCAGATGGTGACTGAAGCCATGAAATTAAAAGACGTTCCTTGGAAGAAAAGCTATGACTAACCTAGACAGCACATTAAAAAGCAGAAACATTACTTTACCGACAAGAGCCCCTCTAGTCAAAGCTATCGTATTTCCAGTGGTCATGTATGGATGTGAGAATTGGAATATAAAGAAAGCTGAGTACAGAAGAATTGATGCTTTTGAACTGTGGTGTTGGAGAAGACTCTTGAGAGTCCCTTGGACTGAAAGGAGATCTAACCAGTCCATTCTAAAGGAAATCAGTCCTGAATGTTCATTGGAAGGACTGATGTTGAAGCTGAAACTCCAATACTTTGGCCACCTGATGCGAAGAACTGACTCATTTGCAAAGACCCTGATGCTGGGAAAGATTGAAGGTGGGAGGAGAAGGGGACGACAGAGGATGAGATGGTTGGATGGCATCACGGACGCGATGGACATGAGTTTGAGTAAGCTCCGGGAGTTGGTAATGGACAGGGAAGCCTGGCGTGCTGCAGTCCATGGGGTCGCAAAGAGACACGTCTGAGCGACTGAACTGAAACTGAACTCCCCGGTGTCAGGTCCTGGTCTTGACCTTCTACAATAGCGCCACGAGTGTGCGAGGTGGGTACTGCAACCCCCGTGTAGAGACCCGGGAACTAGGGCCGGCAGGGGAGGGTGGGCGTCCTGGAACGCCCCTGGGCGGGGCCTCCGGCCCACCCCGCCCCGCTGGGCCGGGCCGGGCTGGACCGCGCGGAGGCAGCTCAGTCCGCGTCCCGCGAGCCGCACGGGCCATGGAGCCGGTGTCGCTGCAAGACTTCGTGTGCGCCCTGGACCCCGCCTCCCTCCCGCGTGTGCTGCGGGTTTGCTCGGGGGTCTACTTCCAGGGTGAGTGAAGGGCCGAGACCCCTCCGACCTCACGGCCCCGCCGCGGACCGGCTTCTCCCGACCGGGACGTTGGAAACCTGGGGCCTGCGCCCCAACTTCTCCGGGCCACGGCTTTTGCCTCCGTGGAATTGGGGGTGGGGGGTCGCTGATTGCCTCCCAGGGTGGCAATGAGAAGTCACTGAGCTCAGATACTCAGGTGAGTGGAACCGAGCCAAGCGGGATGGAACCGTCGGGCGCATTGCAGGAGGTCCGACCATGCGGGGTCTCGGCACTCAGGCGCTCGCGACGCGGAGCTGTTGCTTGATGATTCTGAAACGCCGGGTCAGCCCTCCCCTCCGTGTACCCTCCGTTGCCCCACCTTGACACCTGTCTACGTGTCCTATTCCGTCCCTCTAGTCCCGCCTTTGCCCCTCTGCTCGGCATTGGGCAGTACTTGATTCGACAAGCTCTTCGGTTCGCAGCTGAAATGACTCCTCCTCCGGGCAGCCCTCCTGGCTCCTTGCACGCCCGCACATTTGCCTACCTGGCCGCAGCCCGCCTGGTTCACATGGGTGGCACACAGCTGGGGCTTCCTCAGTAGTCATTGCCTGAAAGATCTAGAGGGGAAGAATTGACAGGCCGTGAAGGTGAAAAGAAGGTGGCAGCTCTGAGCGGGGGCGGGCGGGAGGGACTGTGGGCGGCTGAGTGGGGAAGGAGGAGGCGGCGGAGAGAGGGAAGCGAGAGTCTGGGTGGGGTGGGGGAGGCTCCTTCCTTAGAGAGCAAACTCCGCCCGAGTGCCCTGACCCATCCTGTTCCTTCAACCTGCTCCTGGTCCGCACAGGAAAGCGTTCTGAGGCTCCAAGTGGGGTCACAGATCAAGGGTGACACACCTGGAGGGCCCCCGGGGCAGGACCCGCCGCCAGGCCCGCTTGGGAATCTGAGGGATCTGGGTTCAAATCTCACTCTTCCTGTCTCTGGGGGCTTCCTGCAGGCATCTGTGCTGTTTGCTCTCCTCTGGACCCCCCCTCACACACTGTGTCACAATGTTTGCGCTTCCTCATTCTGCTTCCCCAGCCCCACCCTGGGAGGCGGGAAGTGGAGGAAGTAAGAAAAGAACCCGATGGGGTGACAGCGTGGGGGTGGGGGTGAGCTGGAGAAGGGCCAGTGGTGATCCTGGTGGGACAGGTGGCTCTGATCGCTGCGTGGTTCGGAGCCCCAGGTTGGAGGCAGACATCTGAGCCTGAGTCCTGGTAATGCCTTTGATTACCTGATCATCTTGGCTGCCCATTCATCCTTGCCTAGTCTTGGCAAGACCTTATATAGGAAGAAAGTCCTTCCCTCCAAGGACAGCCATGGGTCTTGAGCACAGTGATACCCCTGCAGTACTGGGCACAGCAGCAGGCATCGAGTCCATCTCCAGCACCAAGGCTGTTCTTACCAGCCCCGAGGGTCTGGAGCCTGAACTGTGTGTTGGAGCCTGAGTGTATTTTCCTGGGGGTAAGGGATGGGGTTTTCATTGATTTTTCGGGCCCTTCTGGGGCTGCCTTCGGTGTGAGGTAGAGTCAGATGGCCTCGAGGTTTGCCCACCTGCAGTGTCTGTCCTTCCTTCAGCAGGATGGCGGGGTGGGGGCCTATGCACTGCCCGAGTGGAAAGATCTTTATCGAGCACCTTCCATGTTCTGGATGCGGCTTTAAGCTCTTGAAACCAGGAAACGTGGGGCTACTGTGCTTGAAAGTGGGGACCCGGAACCCTGCCTACAGGGCCCACCCTCTCAGTGGCCTGCCATTCTCTCCTGTGCTTCCTTTAAAAACAAGTCATTTGAAGAAGAAAGTGCCAGGGTGGGTGTTTGGCTGTGTGTGATCTCAGAGCCTCTCTGGGCTTGACTTTGCAGCTGTCTAATAAGGGAATTGGGCTTCTCTAGTGGCTCAGATGGTAAAGAATCCACCTGCAATCCAGGAGACCTGAGTTCGATCCCTGGGTGGGGAAGATCCCCTGGAGGATAGCATGGCAACCCACTCCAGTTTTCTTGCTTGGAGAATCTCATGGACAGAGGAGCCTGGCGAGCTAACAGTCCATAGGGTCCCAAAGGGTTGGACACAACTGAAGCGACGTAGTACGCAATAAGGGAATTGGGATTTACTGGGTGGTTTATACATTCATGACTTACACACCCTGTTCGAGGCTGGGCCTGTGCTAGGTGAGCTGGATCAGTCCTGCTGTATGAGTTAAGTTCCAGAGGCTGGGGGTTGTGACCACAGAGGGGTACAGTCAGTGCTAAATGCAGGCAAAGTGGCATCAATGCTGCCTGAGGACAGCTGAGCCTGTGGATGCTGGGCAGGGAAGACAGGGAAGGGCATTCCAGGTGGCGGGAACAATGAGGGCCAAGGTGTGGTGAGTGATGTCTTGGGGGAACAGAGCCCTGGCCCCCAGTGACTAGCATTTGCTGAATGGGTGAAACTGAGCTTGCTGTGTCTCCACAGGCTCCATCTACGAGATCTCTGGGAACGAGTGCTGCCTCTCCACAGGAGACTTGATCAAGGTCACCCATGTTCGCCTCCAAAAGGTGGTCTGTGAGAACCCAGGGACAGGCCAGACCACCGAGCTCGCTCCCAATTTCCAGGGTAAGGCGGGCACCTCTGCCTCCCTGAGTGCCCCGGAACCCTCCAGGCACACTCTCGGACCCACTGGACCCTCCGCACAAACCCCCAGCCCTCTGGGTTGGCCCCCACGGCCCTCACATCCACCGCCACCCAGCCCCGAAGCACAGATGACCCCTGAGCGCTCTGACAGTGCCCGCAGCCGGCGTGGCTGTGTGCTCTCCTTGTCCATCTCTGATGACGTCTGCCTCTTGGCGGGGACTTTTCCTGTTTTGTGTCTTTGACCACGTGTCTGTTTTTGTCTTCATTCCCATATCCACTCACCAAACATGTATTGACCCTTGCTGCTCTCCAGGCCTTGTGCTAGGGGCTTGGGGGTGTGTGCTCAGGATGAATCAGATACAGCCTCCTCCAGTGGGGAGCTTCCAGGATGGCAGGGAGGAGGACAGCAGAGGTAGGCACCCGTTTAGAGAGGGCTCTGGGCATGAGGGGCCTGCCTCAGAGGTCTGTGCGGGCTTCCTGGGGGAGGTGGCACCTGAGCTGGACCAAGGATCCCAGCTAGAGGGAGTGGCATGTTCACATAGCATAGTCACTGCAGGAGGCGTGCGGCGTGGTGGACCACAGGCCCAGACGCTAAAACCAGCAGCCTGGGTGGGAATCCCCAGGTCTGCCGGCTACTAGCTGTGGCTGTGGTGAGTTCCCACGGTCTCTCTGCCTCTGCTCCGTCTTCTGTCATGAGGGAGTCAGGCTTGAGGGCATCACCTACTCAAAGGACACGAGTTTGAGCAAACTCCGGGAGATAGTGAAAGACAGGGAAGCCTGGCGTGCTGCAGTCCATGGGGTCTCAAAGAGTCGGACACGACTGAGCGGCTGAGCAACAAGGTTGATGTGAGCATTAAATGAGTTGCCACATATTATGCGCTTAGAACAGGACTGGGCTCAGAGCAGGCGCCCTCTGAGGGCTTGTTCTCAGTATGCTTTCCTGATTTTAATCCCTGAAGTACAGTTTTGTGAGTGAATGTTTTTGTTTCTTAGGAGATGCACCAAATATTAGGAGTAATATTTAGATATAACAGGGCATCAGGTCTATAAGGGGCCTGGTGAGGGCTTGGGTTCCAGGTGAGGAGCAAGAGGTGGGGAGGTGAGTGGAAGCCAGACCACTGGGGGAGGCTTTTGTGCGGCACTGATCCATTTCAGTCTTTATTTTGAAGGCATTAAGTAGCCAAAGAGGGTTTTAAAAAGGGAAGTGATAGGTTTTATTTTCTATTTTGAGGATTTTTTAAAAACTTGAAATAATTTCAGACTTACAGAAGACTTTCTAGAATTCTTATATACTGTTTATCCAGATTCACCAATTATTAAGCATTTTGTTACGTTTGTTTTCTCTCTCTGTATATTATATATACATATACATACATATGAACATATATTACTATTATATGTGTGTATATATATAATCTTTTTATATATCTATCTGTGTGTGTATGTATATATATATATGTATCTTTTTCCGAACCATTTGAGAGTAAGTTACAGACATGATGCCCCATTACATCTAAATATTACTCCTAATTCAGTGTATCTCCTAGAAAACAAAGGCGTTCACTCACAAAGCTGTAGTTGAGTGATTAAATTCAGAAAATCCAGTATTGATACAATACTACTGTCTAGCCCACAGTCTGTATTCAAATTTCACCAGCTGCCCTATAATATATCCTTGATAGCCTGGTGTTTGCCTTGATTCAGAATCCAGCCTCAGATCACACATGACATTCAGTTTAGCCTCCTTTAGTCTCCTTTAGGCTGAAATAGTTCCTCCGCCTTCCTTTGCCTTGATATCAACGTTTTTTGAACAGTCCAGATCAGTACTTTTGCAGAATGTCCTTCAGACCGAATTTGTGTGGTGTTTCCTCGAATAGATTTGTGTGGAGGGTTTCGGCAGGAAAATGTAGAAGTGGTATTACCTCCAGACATGAGATATCTTAGGCCAGCCTGGTAGCAGAAGAATGGACAGGGCGGCGGGAGGAAGGGGAAAGAGCTGGTCAGAGGTCACTGGCCAGTAGCTCTTGGGTTTCTAGTTTGGGAGGGACAATGGCGCTCGCCCACCCAGGACAGGGTGATGGGAGCTGGTGTGTGGAAACAGAGCAGTGCTGAGGTGTCTGGGGGCAAAGATGGAAAACTTTAGAGGCAGGAGGGGCTGGGAGGCGGGAAAATGTGGCAGTCAGTGTGTCTGTCCTGTTCCGTCTCTGGTGACAATCCCTCTGTGTCTGTGTTGGAAGGAACCGTCCCCAGCCCTGCCCCTCGCTGTCCGTTCGCACTCGGTCACTTGCTGCCTCTAGTCCCTCAGCCCTGCAGTCCAGATATGCCAACACTGGCCCACCTTTGACCCCTGTCCTTGGGATTCTGCCTGGTTCTCTGCAGCCAGACCTGGGTGTGGGGTTCACGGCCCTAGGCTGAGCAAAAGCCTGCCCCACCCTGACACCCCCTGCTGTGCCCCCACAGGCCTCTTCAGCCCCCTCACCGGCCCCCAGAGCTATGGAACCCTGGAGGAGCTGGTCTATGCTGCAACCCAGAGCTCCAAGTCACTGCCCATCCGCTTCATGTCGACCCACAGAATCGCCACCAAGGCCAGGGTGGTGCCTCAAGAGCAGCCCCTCAAGCTGGAGGCTGTGGAGATGCACCAGGGGGCCTGCTGTGCCCGCTGTGTGCTGGACTCCGGGGCCCAGCAGGGCTTTCTGCACCTGCCCTTGTCCCAGCAGGGGCCCTTCTGGAAACTGGAGCCCGGGCCCCCTCGGACCCTGCTCCAGGTGCTGCAGGACCCCACCGTGAGGGACACCCTTCTCACCTGCTCCGCCTTCCCCTGGCGCTCCCTGACCTTGAAGCCTCAGTATGAGGTCGAAGCCATCATGCACTGTGAGTTCCCTGGGCAGGAGGATGGGGATGGGGGTGGGAGGCGGGAGGGACAGAGGGGTCCCAGGGGAGTTGCTTTGATGGATAAACCAGGGATTCTGGGTGGTTTACCTGGTATATACAATGTAACGGAGTTAAGATTCCCCAGCAGTGGAAGTTGGGTGCAAAAGGAGATAGGAAAACAGGATAACTTGAGTGAGATCCCATATAGTTTATAAAATTGGGCAAAAGTTGGGTTGTGTGCTTGTCCACTGCTAGGACAAAGAAACAGTGTTACAAAGTGAAACCTTGAGCCTTTGCTCTGGAGAAATGTATTTTCCTGTTTCTGGGGAGGGCAGGATTGCTGGTGAAGGGCCTCCTGTTGGGGAAGGCACTGTCTGGCTGAGTCCCCCGGCTGTTTCATAGGTCACTTCTTAGGCGGGCTGGTGGCTGCACACAGAGGGTTGGTGAAGCAGAGGCAGAACCTGCCAGGTCTAGCTGGTCGGCGGCCACACTGGAGCAAAGGTAGAAGAATGGGTGTATCTGTCGAGGTTCCCAGGGCACTCCCACCCCATTCTTCTACCTCCACTCAGGCTTGGCCTCCGATTGGGCAGACCCCTGCCTCATCAACCCTGCTTTGGATGCTACCAGAAGCCTCATTGAGGACTGTCTTAAGAAACAGCCTATGCTTTGTTTACTAGTTTTTTTGTTTTTGTTTTTTAAATAATGAGTTGGCTGCCCTGGAGAATAAGGCAGCTCAAGTAATCTAGAAAACATTCTAAAGGAAAGAAAAAAAAAATTATATATATATATATATATATATAATGAGCCCACATCTGCCCATCTCCCAGCTTCAACCAATTATCAGCTCGTCTGGCACAGAGCAAAAATCCCAACCATGTGACCTGAGGGAAGTCACCACCATTCTTTGGAGTCTCAGTGTTCTCATCTGCAAAATGGGAACATTCCCTGTTCCGATTTCCATGTGGTATGACTCACACAACACAGTGGGTAGGCCAGTTTTCCTCATTCTCTTAGAGTTTATGCACTTGGCACTTTCAGCACCAGGGCAGGATGTTATCCAAAGTCACGCAGTCACTGTTTTTCTTGATTTTACTTTTATTTATTCAAATCCAGAAAGGATTTGGAAAGACAGCTTATATTCAAAATTATATCAAATTTGAATGTATACAATTTGATATATTTAATTATGCACAATTATATTCAAAATTCAATTAAAATTTTAAAAGTAAACTGGATATTCAGTGATATTAAGGAATTACCAAATTATTATTTCAATGTGATCATTGCCTAGTTGTTATTAAAATTTTAATTATCCCTTCTTTTAGCAATACACACTGAAATGGTCACAGATGGCAAGATATGATTATTCTGATTCAAAGTAACCCAGTGGAGGGGGAATGGATAGATGGGGGTATAAATGAAAGAAGATGAGCCACGGGTTTAAATGTTGAACCTGGGTGACAGGTTCATAAGGGTTCACAATACTATTCTACTTTTGTAAACATTTAAAACTTTCTATAATAACTTTTTATTAATTTTTTAAAGAGTTTTTTTTTTAATGTAGACCATTTAAAAAGTCTTTATTGAATTGGTTACAATATTGCTTCTGCTTTATGTTTTGTTTTTTTTGGCCACTAGGCATGCATGTGGGGGTTTTAGTTCCCCGACCAGGGGTCAAACGCACACCCCCCTGTATTGGAAGGCGAAGTCTTAACCACTGGACCGCCAGGGAAGTCCCTATAACAACTTTTTTAAAAGAGGTACAAGGAAAGGAGTGGGCGAGGAAGCTGGCACAATAGGAAAATGCTGGTAGGAAGGAAAAGACAGAGACAGGCAGGAGGTCAGCAGACCCAGACCTCTGAGGGGAGGAGGGCGTGGGCCCGGGCTGACCTCTCCCCTCCACAGTCCGCAGGACCGTCGTCAAGATCCCCTCCACCCTGGAGGTCGACGTGGAGGACGTCACCACCTCCTCACAGCACATTCACTTCATACAACCGCTGCTGCTGAGCGAGGCCCTGGCCCGGGGAGGCCCCTTCCCCCTGGCCACAGAGATCCTGGAAGTTCCGCAGGGATCCCCCAACTTCCTCAGCCCGTGGCTGAGCTCCTTACAGAAGGGCCAGAGGCTCTGCCTCCATGGCGTGGCTTCACCGCCCTGGCGGTTCCTGGCCTCGACCAGGGGCCGGAAGGTACCCAGACACTTCATGATCTCCGGGGCCTACCGGGGCAAGCTGCGGCGGCGGCCGAGAGAGTTCCCCACGGCCTACGACCTCCTGGGTGCTCTCCAGCCGGGCCAGCCGCTCCGGGTCGTGGCCACAAAGGACTATGAGGGAGATGAGCTGGAGAACTTGGGGTTTGCATCCTTGGCTGTGGGTGACAGGCTGGAGGTGCGGGGGTCTGGCCAGGCCCTTGGGCAACATGAGAGGGACATAGATGTCGTGGTGTGTCAGCGGCTAGGTGAGCCGACTGGGGAGGAAGAGGCTGGGGAGGATGAAGAAGTGGAGGACCAAGAACAGATTCTGCTGCCCCTCTACTTCTCTGGCGGCTTTGTGGAGGAGCTGAGCGATGCCCGGCGCTATAGCCTGCAGGACCTGACTGCCCAGTTCTCACTGCCCTGTGAGGTCAAGGTGGTAGCCAAGGACCCCAGGCACCCCGCCGACCCTCTGCCCTCCTTCCCGGGCCTGCAGCTGGAAGAGAAGATCCTGGAACCCTTCTTGGTGGTCAGCCTGGACTCCGACCCCGAGATGTGCTTCGAGATCCCTCCCCGGTGGCTGGACCTGACTGTCGTGGAGGTCAAGGAGCTGCCGGGCCAGCCGTCTGGGGCCCTCCCCATGGCCACAGTGGAGGAGCTGACGGAGGCCTTCTACTATCGCCTGCGGAAGCTACCAGCCGTCGAGAGTCAAGCTCCCCCACCCAGGCCTCCAAAGAGTAAGGGCCTCAGTGAGCAGAAGAAGCAGATGAGCAAGGAGAAAGGCATCAAGGTACCAAGAGAACCCCAGGGGGCAGGGAGGGGCCCTCTGTTGGGATCCTTCAAGTCCTGCTGTTCCTTCTTTGGCATGGCACTTCTCTTCCAGTCGTAGGGAACCTACAGTTTATAAACGTGCACACCGGGTACCCACTATTCCATCCTGACCACCCTAACATCAGTGTGATTATCCGTATTTTACGGTTGAGAAAATGAGGTCTCAGAGACTCTGAGATGCGCCCCAAGTTACACAGTTCAGGGGCCCTGAACTGGAGCATGGCATTGCACCTCCAAATTCACGGGGCTCTTCCTGTCTCTGCTAACCCTGCTGTCACTCCCCAGCTCACGCTGCAGCATTTTTCACCTGAAGCGTTAGAGCAGCCTCTTCAACCCCTCCCCACTGATATCGGAACGGCCTCCCACATCTCTCCTGGTCGCTGAGGGGCCTCAGCCCCATCTTCTGAACCCTTCAGTGGCTCCCCGTTGCTGGGGGTGATGGAATCCCTTAACATGGTATCCAGGGTCCTTTAGAGCTGACTTCAGCCTCGCCTTCCCAGGCCTGTTTTCCGTGTCAGCAGCCCACACTCCAACTCCTGACGCTCCCTCAATATGCCAAGATTCCCGCCTCAGCACTTCATGCAAGCCAGTCTTTTTGCCAGGAACGTTCTTCCTCCTTTCAGACTCCTGGGCAGGGCTCCGCTTAGATTTCTTCCAAGGCAGTGACAGTCCTGCATGCTGTATGTAGCCTGGAGGTGGGGGGCTGTGTCGTTTTTTCTCTTTTTGGCTGCGCTGGGTCTTCACTGCTGTGTGCACTCGCTCTAGTTGCAGCGGGCGGGGGCTACTCGAGTTGCGGTGTGTGGGTTTCTCTTGTTGCCGAGCATGGGCTCCAGGCGTGCGGGCTTAGCCATCTCGCAGTTTGTGGAATCTTCCCGGACCAGGGATTGAACCCACGTTCCCTGCATTGGAGGCTGATTCTTAACCACTGGACCACCAGGGACATCCAGTCATGAAGTTTTAATCAGTTGTATTTGGTCTTTGGGGCTAGAACAAGAGTTCTGTGGGGCAGGCTCTGCCGACTCCAAGGCAGGCAGAGAAAGTGAGAAAAACTTTCTCCAGAGAAAAACTCACTGTCAGTGAGTCTGAATGGAATCAGACTGAATCACAAGGGGGAAGGAACCAAAGAGTCAGAAATACTAAGTTCACATCCCAGCTTCCTCACTCTGCGGCAGGGACCCCTGCTCTGGGCACGTTTCCTCACCAGTGAGCCTGAGAGAACGTTGCTAATTCTCAGTGCGGTTTTGTTAGCCTCAGTTGGTAAAGAATCCGCCTGCAATGTAGAAGACCCTGGTGCGATTCTGAGGTTGGGAAGATCCCCTGGAGAAGGGGAAAGGCTACCCACTCCAGTATTCTGGCCTGGAGAATTCCGTGAACTGTATTGTCCATGGGGTCACAGTCGGACACCACTGAGCCACTTCACTTTCACTTGTTGGGTGCTTACTCTGGGGCAGGCACCTTATATGCAGCCCCACCTAGCCCTCACGACCTCCCTCTGAGGTGGGCACTGGCAGTTCTTTTTATGGTTGAGAAAACAAGAGGCACAGAGAGGTAAAGGAGTTTACCTCAGATCACACAGTTAGAGCTTCCCCAATGACTCAGCAGGTAAGGAACCCACCTGCCATGCAGGAGACATAGGAGACTCTGGTTTGGGGAGATTGGGGAGATCCCCTGGAGGAGGGCATGGCAACCCACTCCAGTACTCTTGCCTGAAAAATCCCGTGGACAGAGGAGCCTGGAGGGCTACAGCCAAAAGGGTCACGAAGAGTCAGACATGACTGAGCGACTAAGCGCACACACATGTGCGCACACACACACACAGCTGCCAAGTGGCAGGCTGGAGGTTGAAATTGGGTCCGACCACATGGCCTGAGCACCTACCTGCCATGCTTTGCTGATAAAGGATGTTGGGGAATGAGTTGTATAAAAAGCACTTTGTAAACTGTTAACAAACTATTATCTTGGGATGTGGAGAGACTTGTATTTGTACTATGTGGGGAGGTAGTGGGATGGTGGTGGAAGTTGAAAAATGACCTCGAACCATCTCAGCCCCAGAAGGGACTCCAATCTGTGGGGCAGCAGGTAGGGTAGCTGTTTTCTGACAAGAATCAAGAATAGACTAGGAAAAAAAAAAAGAAGAGACTAGGACATCTGAAACGCAGGCCTGTGACAGTGTTGGAAAGAACGCGGTACAGATCCGAGACCTCCGCCCCAGCCTTGGTTTCTTTGGGCCTGTTCCCTGCTTGTTGTCCTAGAACCAGCAACTTTCCCTCCCTGGGCACGGATGTTCTCTGCTGCTCACAAGGGCGCTGTACTGTTTGCCCTTGAAAGCATGGCGGGAAAAGAGGTGGCTTTATTTTTGTTCTTTTTTTGGCTGCGCTGGGTCTTCACTGCGGCCGTGGGCTTTCTCTTGTTGCAGTGTGCTTGCTTCTCGCTGCGGTTGCAGTGGCGTCTCGTTGCGGCACGTGGGCTCTAGAGCACAGACTCAGGACATATGGGATCCTCCCAGGCCAGGGATCGAACCCGCGTCCCCTGCACTAGCAGGTGGATTATTAACCACTGGACCACCAGGGATGTCCCGAGCAGCAGCTTTTTAGAGGTCACAGACCTGTTCTGGGCCCCAAGCTTGACCTAGCCAGAAATCCCGCGTGAGGTGTGGCGTGGCACAATTTCACTGAGCCTGGTTCCTTACCTACAAACTGGGGGCTCAAACAGCTCCTCAGAGAGTGAAATGGGCTGACATGCATACAGTGTTTGGCACATGGTGTGTTTGGCACATGGTGTTTGGCACATGGGAGTTCAGTAAAAGTCCTCTTCCTTCTGGGATGCTCCTCAGCCCTGCACTCTTGCTCTGAGGCTTTGTGACTACATTTTGTTCCTTCGCTGACAGATCTGAAGGATGATGACCAAATCCCCGTGGAAAAATGCAGGGACATTTTCCTGTCTGGCCCCCAATCCCATCATCCCTAATCCTGACCCCCTTTTCCCCTGCCAAAGAACATTTCAAATGCTTGTAGCAAAAACTCCTAGTGTTCTGAGATGTGCTACTCTGAAAGGGAAGTTCAGAGGGGAGCAGAGGAAGTAACAATTGGAGGAAATTGCATTTTGTGGACTCTGCCACCCTATTTCTTGAGACCCTGCTGACTTCTGCTTTTTCTCCCATGTAGTCCTCTGAAGTCTCAGAATTGCAGGAACCACCTCTGCTGCCTAAACTCAGGACAAAGTCCTTGCCGAAGGTCACCCAGGACAGTTCCAATTTATACAGTGAGGTTCCTGGCCGCAAGAAGGGCTGCAGGCCCGCTGTGCCCATCACTGAAGATTCAGGTGAGTTCCCTCAGCCCGTTCATCCAATCCTTGCTTCTCCCCTCCCCCACACCATTCTGCTGCTGCTTTGCCTCTGAGGGCATCAGCCATACCCTCAGCAGGGCCCTACCTGTGGGCAGACCCTTCTGCAGTCCTAGTTGGATGCACAGGCTTATATGGGGTGAGCTTAGGCTGAAGGATCCTTACTGTCCTTCACCTAGGGGCTCCAGGGCCCTGGCAGGCAAAATGACTTCATCCAACTACCCTCCCCAACACACACAGGAAGGTTGGCAAAGTGTGCAGACACAACCAATTGTGGCTTCTGGGCTAGCAAGGACCTTAGAGCATCCAGACCAAACCCTCCCCTGTCCAGGGGGTGGAAGTGCCCTAAAGATGGGAAGCAACCTAAGGCCGAAGATCCTTACTGACCTGGATTCTTTTGCAGATGATGAACATGATTACGAAGAAATAGCTGAGCAGTTTTCGAAAACCCTCTAGGCGCTGGAAGAACCTTACATCCTAACTGCTGCTTCTCAGGGAATCGGAGATACCAGCTAACAGTTACAGGCTTTTAGAGGACCTTGGACAAGACCTCTCAGAAATCAGACTGTGGACGAGGAATGGCCGTCTGAGGCCTGACTGGAAACCTGCACCAGCTCCCCTCAGTTCCAGGTTCCTACCACCCGGAGCTGGCTTCTCTGGGCCCAGCATCTTGCATTCGGCTCTCTCAGCCTCAGAGCTTTGGTATCAAGTAGCCAACTGGGTTCTACTCAATCCTGTATCTGCAATACCAGCTGCCCCACTGGTTAGTGCAGGAAGGAATCCAAGAGACTGCCCACCTGGATGTGGCAGCACAGTGCCTCCTGCCTCTGGGGACTCAATCCTGATCACACGCTGCAGTGGGAGTTTCTTTAAGACACATACCACCCCTGCTCCACTCTCGTCTCCCCCTCCCCATCCCCAGCTCTGAGCCTCTGAGGGACCAGGACTGTCTTCCTCATCTCTGCAGCACCCAGCACATGAACAGCTAGAGGTGACTATCCAATATTATTTTATAAAACCAGAGAATAAAAATTACATCTGAGCTTCTAGAAGAATGATAATCATGATCACTTACTAAGTTGCATCTGTGTGCCAGACTTTTTACAAGCCCTACCTAAATTCTCAACTCTCTGAGGCAGACAATGGCAGGATTGTCAGCAGAGGACAGGATAGACAAACAGATGGTAGGAGTCTCCAGCTGAGGTGGGAGCTGAATAGAGGGTCCAGTTTCCACTCCTTGATTCTAGGCATTACACCTGAGTGTCCTTTCTTTGCCTGCTACCATCCCTCCGGCTCTCTGGACCCATGCCACACCCCAGCACAGAGCTCTTCAGGTGACCATTGCACGGTGACTACTGCTGCTGGGCCAGTCTCCAGTACCTAGCATTCATCCTTGTCTTCACACCAGTTCCCATGCCCTCCTTCGCAGACACAGTCTGTACTACACAGCGGACCCTGAGGAGAGAGCATTCTGGAAAAAGCAGTAAGCAAAAAAAGTTCCTCCTGGGTACAGAACCCCTAGGGGTCAAGAGCACATGCAAAATGGCAACAGTTTTCACTTTCATGTCTGCACTGGATTTTGGCACCAAACTGAGTAAGGTCACAAAAGGGAGGCACAGGAGAGGACCACCAGTTTCCACAAAAGGGGATTTCTGAGTGGCCAAATGCTACTATGAGGAGAAAGGCAGTGATTTCCCAGCAGGGAAAGCTGGGCTTACAAGGAAAACATGCTTGAAAACCACATTGTGAATGTCTTACCAGAGCAACGGGGTCAGGCAGGGAACGGACCAAAGGCAGACACCACCCTCAGGGTGCCTGTGTCTTCCCTCCATGATAAACCACGGGGTGGGAGGAGGGTATTATAGTGAGGTTAGAGTCCCCCCACCCCCTGGCAGTGATCTCCAAAGTGAGTGCGCATGATGACTGACTGGGAAACAAAGAATTACAGCTGACCCTGGAGCAACAAGGGGGTTAGCGTGCTGACCCCCACAGTCAAAAAATCCTCAGATCACTTTACAGTTGGCCCTCTGTATACGCAGATGCAACCGCAACCAACTGTGGATTGTGTAGTATGTACTTATTAAAAAAAATCTGAGTATAAGTGGACCTGCACAGTTCAAACTGTGATGTTCTGTAATAGTATCCCTTTATATTTATTTTTAATATCTTTTCATTTTTAATTTTTGAATGTTTTGTAATATACGTAACAAACTAACATAGTAACATATAAATAACTGTTAAATAAAGGAATGTAACTTGGAGGTGCATGCTCAAAAATGTATCAAGAGTTTTTAATTTCTCTCAACATTTCCCACCTGTACATCTAGTCAGACCTTCCTGAGAGGAGGCTGTACTCATGGCTTGGCCGTGACATGGGATTTCTGAGCGCTTGGGTCACTGTGCTGTTCTGCTGTCTCAACAGTGTGCCAAGGGAACACTGCATTCCCGACGTCCCAGGTAACCACAAACATCCAAGTGTGTGTTCCCCCAGCCTGAGCAGGCAGAAGCTCTAGAGGCTGGGGTTTCATTCTGCTGAGGAGTGACCCGCCTCTGCTCAGCCCCAAGGGCCTCTGTGGTGCTCGGGAACTACAGAACTCCTGTAAGATCATGTCAATGCCAAGATGGCAGGGAACTCTATCACTGGGCAGCTACTCTGTGTTACTGGGAATGTGGAGTCGGCAACACCTGGGACACCAGTCTCTTGCTTTATACTCCTGGAAGTTGGCAAATGAGCCGACACAGTAGGTATTGAATAAACACTAGCTGGGTTAATGAGCAAGCAGTTTTTGATTGCTAAGTCAAATTCAAAATGAAAAGAAGAAAGAAAAACCCAAACCACTGCTCTTGTCCCCTTGCCCATTTGAGGGCATCAGCATGGTAACTAGAAAGAGAAGTCCACCACCCATGGAAGTATTCTATCATGCATTCCATATTCAAATGAATACATTTTTTTAAACCTGTTTTTAGCCATTGTTCTTTTAGGAAACAAGAATGGACACGCTTGCAAATAAGCACACTGGCTGACTGGCTTGTAAGCATCTGCACAGCTCCCCAGGTGGGAAGTATCCTGCGAGCACATAGAGCAACCACATTGTTGTTCGCTGTCAGAAACCACGGCGGGGTGGGGCCTTCTCCACACAGCTGCTGGTAGGTCTCATTTAGAAACACTTAAAGCAGCTACAGAACTTCTATTTGCATGTTACAGCTCATTAACTTATCTAAGAATTAGGTTGAGATGATAAAGTATTAATTACTGCAGCATAAAGAAATAACATTTTTACAAGTTACTTCAATAATAGAACTATTTTATTAAACATATGAAGTACTGATTTTGTACAACACACATTTCTTTCTCTCCTCTGCCCCAGGAAGCCAGTGCTCTAGAACCCCATGTTTATAAAAACACACTTTGGCAGCTACTATGACAAGGTGAAAAAAGTGCAATTCTGAAAGTGACAACACACAACCAAAGTGGGGAACAGAAAAGGCAGAGCGGAGTGGGCCCAGGGCTGCTCCTCTTCTCTCAAGAGGAAACAGTTTAAGAGTAGAAACTCTTGAGCATTATTTAAGCAGTACTGCCCAACTCTCTTGGTAGCATCTCTGTTTCAATTCCATTTATCTTGATGTTGTAACTAACTAATCTGTTACTTCTTTAAGAAATTCTGCCCTGGTTTATATCCTTTTCAGTGACCCATATCCCTTTGAGCTTCAAAAACACAGAAGTCGCTCAGTCCTGTCTGATTCTTTGCGACCCCATGGATGGTAGCCCACCAGGCTCCTCGGTCCATGGGATTTTCCAGGCATGAATACTGGAGTGGGTTGCCATTTCCTTCTCCGGGGGATCGTCCTGACCCAGGGATCTAACCCGGGTCTCCCACATTGTAGGCAGACACTTTACCGTCTGAGCTACCAGGGAAGTCCATGAAAAACACAGAAGAGTAGTAATAAGTTTCAAAAGGATGTCAGTTGAGATCTTTTATAGATGAAATCTACTTCCTAGAAGTCAACTTGCCAATTATATGGACAGCTGGAGACAAGAGGTTGCAAAAAAAGGTCCAACTGGAAAATATCTTGGGTACCCAATTAGATCCAGTTATTCTGCGTCTGTGGATTTAAAATGATCATCATCCACGGTGGAATAGATGTGTCCCTCGTTGCTTAGAAAATCCACAGCTAGCCTAGAAAGAAAGAAAACACCCAAATGCAGAAGATAGGAAACTCCCTTTTAGATACGGCTGAAAATGTAAACTTCCCTCATTTCCCAACTTTCTATCTTTTTGTTTTAGTCACTAGGTCGTGTCTCACTCTTTTGTGACCCCATGGACTGTAGCCCACCAAGCTCCTCTGTTCATGGGATTTCCCAGGCAAGAATACCGGAGTGGGTTGCCATGCCCTTCTCCAGGGGATGTTCCTGACCCAGGGATCAAACGTATGTCTCCTGCATTGGCAGGTTGATTCTTTACCATTGAGTCACCAATTCACAGCTGTTTGCTCAGAGAAGGCTCTTGCAGGGAGAAACATCAGTTAAATTGCAAAATTGAGGTAATCCATGGAGACAATGGTTTTAGGGCTGCCTTGGATCCCTCTCCCAGATTGTATAGAGCAAAGAAAGTAGGACCTCACTTAAACACCAGTCTAAACGAGCATCTGAAACTAGGATCTAAAGCTGTTGTTTAGCTTGCACATAATGTTTCCTAGTAGAAATAGCTATTAAAAAAAAAAAGCTCCTCATCCATCCATGGGCCCTCCAATTTCCCTCTGGGAAATAAAGTTGCAGGAGGGAAAGAAAAGGTCTTCCAGAAATGGTTTTAAGGCCTTCAGGGAGAAATATCAATAACCTCAGATATGCAGATGACACCACCCTTATGGCAGAAAGTGAAGAGGAACTAAAAAGCCTCTTGATGAAAGTGAAAGAGGAGAGTGAAAAAGTTGGCTTAAAACTCAACATTCAGAAAACTAATAAGATCATGGCATCTGATCCCATCACTTCATGGGAAATAGATGGGGAAACAGTGTCAGACTTTACTTTTGGGGGCTCCAAAATCACTGCAAATGGTAACTGCAGCCATAAAATTAAAAGACGCTTACTCCTTGGAAGGAAAGTTATGACCAACCTAGGTAGCACATTCCAAAGCAGAGACATTACTTTGCCAACAAAGGTCCTTCTAGTCAAGGCTATGGTTTTTCCAGTGGTCATGTATGGATGTGAGAGTTAGACTGTGAAGAAGGCTGAGCGCCGAAGAATTGATGCTTTTGAACTGTGGTGTTGGAGAAGACTCTTGAGAGGCCCTTGGACTGCAAGGAGATCTAACCAGTCCATCCTAAAGGAGATCAGCCCTGGGTGTTCATTGGAAGGACTGATGCTGAAGCTGAAACTCCAATACTCTGGCCACCTGAGGCGAAGAGTTGACTCATTGGAAAAGACGCTAAGGCTGGGCAAGATTGAGGGCAGGAGGAGAAGGGACGACAGAGGATGAGATGGCTGGATGGCAACACTGATTCAATGGACATGAGTTTGAGTAGACTTGGGGAGTTGGTGATGGACAGGGAGGCCTGGCGTGCTGCAATTGATGGGGTTGCAGTTAGACACAATTGAGTGACTGAACTGCACTGAACTGGGTCAGTGTCAATATCATATTTAATAATAGTAACAACTTAGAAAGCACCTACTATTGTGACCACCATTCTGGACCTCATCATAACAGTAACTTTTAAGACAGGAATTATTATCCTCATCTTATAGGACAGGAAATGGAATGAGACATGAGCGTTTTTCTCTATCAAGATCTAAAATTTCAACTGATTTATAGTAATAGTGATCACAAACACAATACTCTGTTTGTTTGAACACAATACGAGTTCATTAGAATCAGGAAGCTGCTCATCTAACAGGTTATCAGGACAATGATGCTAGAAGGACTGTCTAACGGCTTTAGGTCCAGATAGCGTGTGGCACACTCTCCACATCTGGGACAGTAACACCAATGAGACTGTACACCTGAGGACCAGGAGTCAGGATCTCATTCCTCCAGACTAAATTCCGCAAGAGGTATCATGTCAATTTTCGCTCAAAATTACATACTTCACACGTAACTGGACTTACTATTTGTTGAATGAAACAATGAATGAGGGAAGTGACAGGCAGCACCATCTTTATGAGTCCTTTTTCTATTTTTCCATGACTGAACAACTTCCCTCTTATCAGTCAACAGTTGTTCTTTTTTTAAACTCACTTCTCATTAAAGGAAACCTTGGTGAGGTAAAATGGGTATAATTCTGGAACCCTAGCTCACAGAAACCAAATACTCACTTGATTGAGGCTACGGACATGTGTTGGAGTTGGTTCTTGAGATCCTGAAAGTTCAATCCTTCAGGTCTTGGGCAAGCCTTGATCAAATTCAGCACCTGAAGATTCAAATCAGAAGGATTTCAGTAACTACTATGAATCAGTTCCCCTATCAAGTGAGAATCTCTTTGTAAGAAAGAAATGAGTCAGATACTTAGCACCATTAAGAAAGTAACAATTTACAGCTCTGTGTCTTGCAAAATTTGGAGCCACTCCAATGTTTACCTGGTTCTGGGCCACAGTGAGGCCATTTGCTGGTATGAAGTTATTCCCACCGAAGTTCCCAGCTTCACCCATTCCTGGATTGCTGATAGGTGCTCTCCCTGCTGAAGGCTGAATTAAGAAGTTCACCAATTTAAACATAGTTCTTAACTCTTTTAAATAGCTTAATAAGTAGTTTACAAAAAACAATTTAAGCAAATTTTTTTTTGTTTTTCTGACCACAACATATGGCTTATGGGATCTTAGTTCTCCAACCAGAGACTGAATCCAGGCCATGGCAGTGAAAGTACTGAATCCTAACCACTGCATCGCCAGGTAATGTCCTAAGCAGAATTTTCCAAATAACAACTGCTTAGACTGGAAAGGATAGCTATTATCTAATGAGTATTTCATAAGATAAAGTCATTCTCTGAAATATATATATCATATCAAACAGAAAGAAAGGTACTTCCTGGCTTCCCCTTTTCTTTGCAATGTGAGAGGAACCAGAGGAAAAAGAGCACAAAGAAAATTAATGAGTTCTGCTACAGTGCTATCTATCTTTGGTGCTAAATCATGCAAGCACTTACCAAGCATCAGCTAGCCATTAAGCATTACAAGGAGAGAAAAGGAGACGCAATTCTCATCACCCACTTCTTTTTTTTTAACCAAACTTCTAAAAAACAATAGACTATACTATTTTCACTTCTCCCCTATTTGGATTCTCCCCAAATATACCCCTGAAACTGTTCTCACCAAATCATCAATGCTTTTCAACCAACACAACCAGTAATCCCTTTCAGTCCCTCGTAACAATTGACTCTCAGAAGCAGACACTGCTGACCACACTCCTCTCGAAAGGGACCTATCCCTGGGCTTCCTAGCACCATGTTCTCCTAGCTGTCCACTTAACTCTTGAACTCTGCCTTCTCAGTATCTCCTCTCAGTCTCCTTGTCTACCTCTCTTTCAAAAGGCTGATAGTTCCCCCAGGATTTCATCCCAGACTTCCTTCGAGACCACAAATCCTTGTCCCCAACCATCAGCTGAAGACCACCACTTAGATGTCCCATGCACTTCAAAATAAAGTTCACTACTTTCCTCCCCAAACTGGCCTACTCTGCTACGCATTCCATCTCAGTTAGTAAGCCCAAGCCCAGTCCTGCAGAAGTCAGCCATCTGTGCCTCGTCACTCATCTCCCATAGTCTGCCCACAGCCTATTAATATGATCTTCAACAGTTCCAGTCAATCCTCATCACCCCCAGTCTCCTGACTAGTGTCTCAGCTGCAAGTCTCTCCTACGTCAATCAACCCTCTTTACTGCTCCGAGTAATAATTTCTGATCACGTCTCTCCTCCACCTAAACGTTTTCAGCTGGCTCCCCCTGCCTGTGAAAATAATATGAAAACTCCTGACATTCAAGACCTACCACAATTAGACATCAGAGTCTTTCTTTTTTTTTTTTTTAATTCTTGACCACTAGCTTTTAACACAGAGACTTCTGGCCATTCACACATGCCTCTGACACTTTATTCCATGTCTGGAATGCTCCTCTTGTCATTTGCGTGGGAAACACTCTTCTTATCCTTCAAAGCCCAACTTAATTGCCACTGCCTTCAAGAAGCTGTCCCTGACACCCTCCCAAGGCCAGGTTAGTTGTACTGTTTCTGGTCTCACAGCACTCGCCCCATTCCCTCTCTCAGCAGCCATCTCGGTTTGTCACTTCCCTTCAGCTCTGCAGTGCCCAGTGGGCAGCAGGTGCTCAGTCAATGTTTATTGAACTGAATAAAGATGACAAAAGATCAAATATGTTAAGTACTCATTACAAGTAAAAGAGCATTGTGGAAGCTCATCAGGGGAACTCCCATCCAGGCAGGAGACGCATTCCTTCAACATTTATCCATTAAATGCCAATGCTTTGAGGTCATAAAAAAATAGACAAAAAAATCAGTCATGATCCTCTTGTTTTCAAGCTAGATGCCTTCACACTGCTTTCTGGGAAAACAGAAATCTCATGTTATGATAATACTGACCTGAACGCTTTTTCTTCCCTGGACACCTCTGCTTATATGACCTGCTTCAGATATCCCCCCTACCTCCCATTTTACGACTAGGTTTAGGCATCATCTCCTCCAGCAGGCCTTTCTTGATGTCTGGGTCAGGATGGGCAACTCCTCTCTGTGCTTCCATGTATACTGCACTTGCCACTCATTGCTGGTTCCACTGCTTAAGTGATCTGAACCCCCCCGCCCCTGCAATGCTTGAGGCAACTCATTGAGAGAAAGGATTATTTTATTTACTCCTCAATGTAATTGTCTATGCTCACAACTTCCACCTATTCTAACTTTAAACCATTTTTATCATAGAACATTTGATATACTTTATGTATCACACATAAAATATGATACATATTTTATGTTATACATACATAACATACATACATATGTTATGAAGCACAGTCATAAAATAAACACCCTAATCTTTCTATCCAATCCCATTCTTTCTAACCCATGTTCCCCCTAACCGTTACTAAAGCCACTCTTTTGAAGATCCACGTTTCCAAATTCAACAGACCCCTCTCATCATCTTACTTGACTTCTGGGCAGCATTCTCCAGTTGAACTCCATCCCTTCCTTAAAATACTTTTCAGAATATCCTATGGAATCACATTCCCCAATTTTCCTCCTGTCTAGCTGACAACTTCTTGGACTTTCTCTGGCTCCTGTGCCTCCACACTCCTAAAGGTTAGTGTCCAGAGCTCAGGTCTCTAATAACTCATTAGTTATCCCATCTCATTTGAAGTTTTAAATACCATCCACACAATGACTCCTAAAGTGCTTCCTCTAGCCCTGATCCCTCCCTCGAGTCCCAGCCTTATACAGTCAACCTTCCACTCCGGTCTCCATTTGGGTGTCTAACTGGCACGTCACATTTGTTAAATCCAAAACAGAATTCTGGATTTTATCCCCAAAACCTGCTAGCTTCATCTAGTTACTCAAGTCCCAAACCTAGGAGTTATATCTGAACCCTCCCTTTTCTTTAGATCCTGTTTCTAAACTATCAATAGGTTCTGCGGCTCTACCTTCAAAATAGGTTAGAATCCAACCTCTTCTCCCAGTTGCTGCTACCATTCCCCCAAATTACTGTTGCTATTGCTGGAGCCTCAATCTCTCTCCATACAAGAGCTCAAATGAGCTTTTGCAATGGTAAATCACACCCCATCACTCCCTAGTCAAAATCTTCTAAAAGTTTACTATCAGAAGAAAGTAATTCTTACTACAGCCTATGAAGCCCTACCTCCTCTGGGTCCCGCTTCCTTGTCTACATCCCTCTACCATCTTCCTGTCATTTGCTTCACTCCAGACAGTGTGGCTTTTTAATGTTCTCAGATATGCCAAGCTTGTTCCAATACTGTGGCTTCTCATTTTTTATTTCCTTAGCTTCAAATGTTCTTTTCTCATCTAAAATTATACCATACATTTTTCTTCATCACTGTCCTGTCCTACTCTGCTTTACTGCAGAGTGTATCAGTTCAGTTCAGTTCAGCCACTCAGTTGTGTCCGACTCTTTGCGACCCCATGAACTGCAGCATGCCAGGCCTCCCTGTCCATCACCAACATCCAGAGTCCACCCAAACCCATATCCATTGTGTCGGTGATGCCATCCAATCATCTCATCCTCTGTCGTGCCCTTCTCCTCCTGCCCTCAATCTTTCCCAGCATCAGGGTCTTTTCCAATGAGTCAACTCTTCACATGAGGTGGCCAAAGTATTGGAGTTTCAGCTTAAACATCACTTCTTCCAATGAACACCCAGGGCTGATCTCCTTTAGGATTGACTGGTTTGATCTCCTTGTAGTCCAAGGGACTCTCAAGAGTCTTCTCCAACACCACAGTTCAAAAGCATCAATTCTTCGGCATTTAGCTTTCTTCATAGTCCAACTTTCGCATCCATACATGATTACTGGAAAAACCACAGCCTTGACTAGACGGACCTTTGTTGGCAAAGTAATGTCCCTGCTTTTTAACATGCTGTCTAGGTTGGCCATAACTTTCCAAGGAGCAAGCGTCTTTTAATGTCATGGCTGCAATCGCCATCTGCAGTGATTTTGGAGCCCAGAAAAATAAAGTCAGCCACTGTTTCCACATCTATCTGCCATGAAGTGATGGGACCAGATGCCATGATCTTAGTTTTCTGAATGTTGAGCTTAAGCCAACTTTTTCACTCTCCACTTTCACTTTCATCAAGAGCCTTTTTAGTTCCTCTTCACTTTCTGCCATAAGGGTGGTGTCATCTGCATATCTGAGGTTATTGATATTTCTCCTGGCAATCTTGATTTCAGCTTGTGCTTCCTCCAGTCCAGCGTTTCTCATGATGTACTCTGCATATAAGTCAAATAAGCAGGATGACAATATACAGCCTTGACGTACTCCTTTTCCTATCTGGAACCAGTCTGTTGTTCCATGTCCAGTTCTAACTGTTGCTTCCTGACCTGCATAGGGGTTTCTCAAGAGGCAAGTCAGGTGGTCTGGTATTCCCATCTCTTTCAGAATTTTCCACAGTTTATTGTGATGCACACAGTCAAAGGCTTTGGCATAGTCAATAAAGCAGAAATAGATGTTTTTCTGGAACTCTCTTGCTTTTTTTTGATGATGCAGAGGATGTTGGCAATTTGATCTCTGGTTCCTCTGCCTTTTCTAAAACCAGCTTGAACATCAGGAAGTTCACGGTTCATATATTGCTGAAGCCTGGCTTGGACAATTTTGAGTATTACTTTACTAGCATGTGAGATGTGTGCAATTGCGCGGTAGTTTGAGTATTCTTTGACATTGCCTTTCTTTGGGATTGGAATGAAAACTGCCCTTTTCCAGTCCTGTGGCCACTGCTGAGTTTTCCAGATTTGCTGGCATATTGAGTGCAGCACTTTCACAGCATCATCTTTTAGGATTTGAAACAGCTCAACTGGAATTCTATCACCTCCACTAGAGTATCTATAACAATATTTATTTTCTTGTTTATGATTCATCTTTCTCAAGAATGTAAGTTTGAGTGCAGATACTTTATCCATCTTGTTCACTGCTGTATTCCTAGGACCTTGAATAATGATTTGCATACGCTATGCTCAATAAATTGAATGAATTTCTCTTTGTATCCTCAGTGCTTAGCAAAGTGCTTGGCAAAGAACAGGATGCAAAAGCAAATCAGTTTTCCAGTCCCTCCTACTGTAACCAGTCCTCCACCTTGCTACCAGAATCATCTAAGGGCATTCTAATACTCAGATCAACAAACCTTTTGTGTGGTCCTAGATGGACTTGTCAAACTAAATTCATTAGAATTCATATAGAAAAAGATGTTGAGAAACAAGAAGCACATGAAACAAGAAGTATAATCTCAGGACAAAATAATGGTGAATAAATTTTCTCATTTAGCCAATAGCTTGAAAGGGAAGCAGCAAAATGCTGTCTTAGTTGGGATTTTTCTCTGAATATGGACTGAAAATCCTGAAGTAAAGCTCAGCCTATAATGATGAGTCTACACTTGAAGTCTGTCTGGGCCTCAGCCATTCAAGACAGTGGAGAGGTATTATGAGAGGAATATGAGTGTTTCATCTGGAATAAAGTAACATGACAAAGCTCACGGAGAAGATTTTTTGAGGATTGAATGATGCCTGTCTTCTGGCTCGATCTGCAAAATGTTTAGGAAATCAAAGCCTGAGCACAGAAGGAGTTCCTCCAGGAAAGAGAAAAAAAACGAAGAGAGTGAAACTGCTCACCTGGCTGTTCGACTTGCTCAGCATCATGTGTGCATTGACTACTTCCAGAATGTGTGTGGTAAACTCATTCATATCCTCCAGGGGAATGATCTTAAAGGCTACCAGGCTTTTCTTGTTCTATTAAAATAAACAGAAAAATGTGAACAAAGGATAAGTACATTCAAGTCAACTGGCTCTTTTCTTGGTTAGAGTATTTTATTAAACGAGGAAAATGTGCTATATATTGAAAAATTTCAACTCAAAATTAATTCAAATATAGTCAATGAAATATAGTCAAAAAACAAAACTAGCTCAGAGATGTTCAATGATTTTCCCAAGGTTAAACAGTCTAGTCTCTAAATCCAGTGTTTGCCCTTCCACATCTAATAAATGCCATAGCTGGCAACTGTAGGCTGAGATCTTGTTCTTTCTCTACTTCCTATTTTAAACTGAAAAAACTCATTATTTCCTTTTGAAGAAGAAAATAACAAAATAACTTCAATATAATTCCCATTAAACATAGAGACTTAGTTAAGTCTTCAGTATCCCAAATGTAGGCATGACTCCAGAAACTGCTTCATGCAAATACATTTTAACTGTTCTTGTTTTTTTCTGACTTTACCTGGAAAGATCTCAGATGACCAGCCACTTTCACATATGTTTCTGGAGGGACCACAGTGTTTTCACTGCTGGCATCCTAACAGAAAAAATACAAACACACACTTAGGTTTTAGTGATGTTGGTGAAAGCCTCTTTAAAATTTCTAATTTATGTAGAGAAAGTTACAAAGTAAGAGCTAAAGGATCCTAATGTAGCACTAACTAGTTTTCCCTGCCTTTTATAATTTAATATTTTAAAAAATAAAATCAGGAATTAAGATAATCTCTCTAAAAGTAAGTTCCAGTTCTAAGTTCTACATCATGCATATCAAAAAAAAAAAAAACACAACAAACCAGCAAACAATTATGGCACTTTCATGCAGTGCTCTTAGGCACACAACTTTCTGGTAGACATACTTCTCAATACAGCAACTCTACTTTTAGAAATTTAAGAAAATTACTGAGAACATGTAATCAAGATTTAGCTTTAAAAAAAAAAAGATTTAGCTTTAAGAGTAGTCATCTCAGCATAGTTTTGAATACTACTAAAACATTTAAAGCAACCTAAATATTCAACAAAAAGTATACATTCATATAATGGGATACTTCACACTACTACAAAGGATAAATGGAGAATTCTATTTACTGTCTGTGAATATCATTTGTGACTCATGGAAAAAAGCTTATATCCCATGAGGGGAAACATACATGTCAAAATATTAACAAAAGTTAACTGGGATAATTATAAATGATTTTAATATTTCTTTGTGGGTTTTCTAGACTATGTACCTATTATTTATAAGAAAAACGTATAAGCTGACTCAAAATTATTTTCTGCTTATAGAACGCATGTGTGTCTGCTAAACTACTTCAACTGTGTCCAATTCCTTGTGACCCTATGGACTATGCCCACCAGGCTTGTCTGTCCACAGGATCCTCCAGGCAAGAATACTGGAGTGGGTTGCCATGCCCTCCTGAGGGGATCTTCCCCACCCAGGGATCAAACCCACGTCTCTTATGTCTCCTGGAGAAGGCAATGGCAACCCACTCCAGTACTCTTGTCTGGAAAATCCCATGGACGGAGGAGCCTGGTAGGTTACAGTCCATGGGGTCGCGAAGAATTGGACATGACTGAGCGACTTCACTTTCACTTTTTACTTTCATGCACTGGAGAAGGAAATGGCAACCCACTCGTGTTCTTGCCTGGAAAATCCCAGAGACAGCAGAGCCTGGTGGGCTGCCGTGTACGGGGTCGCACAGAGTTGGACACAACTGAGGCGACTTAGCAGCAGCAGGCGAGTTCTTTACCGCTAGCGCCATCTGGGAGGCCCACTTAGAGAATGTTGCTAGAATAACAACAATAAAAAGCTAGAAAAGAAAATCTGGATGTTTAAAAATAAAAAGCATTCCAACTCCCATCACCTGGAGGTTATCAACTATTTGCATTTCATTCTATTACTTTATATACCTGAATCTATACCACAGATAAAACTCTGTATTCCCACAAAGAACATTTTTTTTTTTTCTTTTTTTTTTTCAAGAGTCTTCTCCAACACCACAGTTCAAAAGCATCAATTCTTCGGCCCTCAGCCTTCTTCACAATCCAACTCTCACATCCATACATGATCACAGGAAGAACCATAGCCTTGACTAGATGAACCTTTGTTGGCAAAGTAATGTCTCTGCTTTTGAATACGCTATCTAGGTTGGTCATAACTTTCCTTCCAAGGAGCAAGCGTCCTTCAATTTCATGGCTGCAGTCACCATCTGCAGTGATTTTGGAGCCCAGAAAAATATAGTCTGACACTGTTTCCACTGTTTCCCCATGTACCATATAAACTGATATACACACACACACATATATATATATTGCCAATTTTACAAAAATATATGGCTATATGATCCCATTGCTAGGGCCTTTCAAAAGCCTGGAGGAGTGAGTGCAAGAGGAGTCAGTGGATCTCAGAGCTTCATTTGCTTTACAGTAGATCCACCTCTGCTTTGATACTGAGACAGAGGCCAGGGTTGATTGTGGGAATCACAGGGCTGAGATTTTTCCCCTGAGAGTGCTGAGTGTTTTGAAAGTATTGGATCTGTGCAGGACCTAAGCTGATATTTCCCAGTTAGTTATCCTCATTGTCTCCTATCCCCAGTTATCCTCATTGTTTCCTATCCCCTGAAACAATAGGGTTAATCTTTCAAGAAGTGGGGAGAAAAGTTCTAAGATGAGTGCATATCTTGAGAAAGCACTGAGAAACAGAAGCTCTTCCCTGGAGCCCATCTAAAGAGAGCACAAACAAAGCTGGATTGTCAGCAGAGAATCCAGCAGAGAGTATGGCTGACTGAGTTATGTTGGAAGCTGAGCAGGCAGGAGGCGTTAGCAAAGATATGAGGGAACTCTGCTGGGGGGTGGAGGGGTAGGATGGGGCAGTGAAGGTGCCTGTCTGTGTGATTGACTTCAAGAGGCAGGAGATAACTGGAGACTTCCCAGAACCCTCAATATGTGAACATCCAAGAGTATAGACTCCACCCAGTAGAATGTGGACACAAAGACAGTAGAGAATGATAAAATCCCCTTCTGATATGGTTGCTGCTCTGTTGGCCAGGTTCACTCACACTAGCTAAGTGACATTTTGGATCACCCAAGCTTCCAGAGAGAGACAGACACAAGTAAGCCTCATCCAAAGACATCTGCATCACAGGGATTCTGGGTTATGAAGGACTAGTCAAACAAACCCTCCCATCACTTCCTGGCAAAGAAAGGGAAAACATGGAAGAGTGGCAGATTTTATTTTCTTGGGCGCCAAAATCACTATGGATGGTGACTGCAGCCACAAAATTAAAAGACAAAGAACATTTTAAAACCACTTGGAAAAAGTGAAGCTGGATCTATACTTCTTTCCTTTTACCAAAATTTATAAAAAGGCTTAATCATATATAGAAATATGAAAAGAAACCATAGAAATTATAAAAGGAAACACCAACAATTAAAAAACAATAATCTGAAACAAGGAAAAGCTTTTTAAAGTCAATAGACAAACTAGAGAAATAATATGATAAGAGATTACTACTTTTCAGGTTCTTACAAACAAAAATAAACACTCCTAGGGAATCAAAGCACTTAGACAACTAAAAACTCTTCCCACAAATTAACATTTTGTTGTTGTTCAGACGTGTCCAACTCTTGGCGACCCCACGGACTGCAGCACACCAGGACTCCCTATCCTTCACTATTTCTCACAGTTTGCTCAAACTAATGTCCATTGAGTTGGTGATGCCATCCAACCATCTTGTCCTCTGTCGTCTCCTTCTCCTCCTGCCTCAATCTTTCCCAGCATCAGGGTCTTTTCTACTGAGTTGGCTCTTCCCATCAGGTAGCCAAAATACTGGAGTTTCAATTTTAGCATCAGTCTTTCCAATGATTATTCAGGGTTGATATCCTTTAGGATCAACTGGTTTGATCTCCTTGCCATCCAAGAGACTCTCAAGAGTCTTCCCCAACACAGTTCAAAAGCATCAATTCTTTGACACTCAGCTTTGTTTATGGTCCAACTCGCACATCCATACATGACTACTGGAAAAAACAGCCTTGACTAGACGGACCTTTGCCAGCAAAAGTAATGTCTCTGTTTTTTAATTCGCTGTCTACATTTGTCATAGACTCATTTGTCAGAGTCTTTTAATTTCAAGGCTGCAGTCACCATCTGCAGTGATTTTGCAGCCCAAGAAAATAAAAGTCTCTCATGTGTCCACTGTTTCCCCATCTATTTGCCATGAAGTGATGAGACCAGATGCCATGGTCTTAAGTTTTCTGAATGTTGAGTTTTAAGCCAGCTTTTTCACTCTCCTCTTTCACCTTCATCAAGAGGCTCTTTAGTTCTTCTTCTTCGCTTTCTGCCATAGGTGTGGTGTCATCTGCATATATAAGGTTATTGATATTTCTCCCAGCAATCTTGATTCCACCTTGTGCTTCATCCCACTCAGCATTTCTCATGATGTACTTGGCATATAAACACGCAGGGTGACAGTATACAGCCTTGACATACTCCTTTCCCAATTTGGAACCAGTCCTCTGCTCCATGTCCGGTTCTAACTGTTGCTTCTTGACCTGCACACAGGTTGTGCAGGAGGCAGGTAAGGTGGTCTGGTATTCCCACCTCTCTAGGAATTTTCCAGTTTGTTGTGATCCACACAGTCAGAGACTTTAGCACAGTCAATGAAACATAAGTAGATGTTTTTCTGTAATTCTCTTGTTTTTTCTATGATCCAATGGATGTTGGCAATTTGGTATCTGGTTCCTCTGCCTTTTCTAAAACCAGCTTGAACACCTGGGAGTTTTCAGTTCACGTACTCTTGAAGCCAAGCTTGAAGAATGTTGAGCATTACTTTGCTAGCGTGTGAGATGAATGCAACTGTGCAGTAGTCTGAGTTCAATTTGGCATTGTCCTTCTTTGGGACTGGAATGAAAACTGACCTTTTCCAGTTCTGTGGCTGAGTTTTCCAAATTTGCTGGCACATGAGTGCAGCACTTTCACAGCATCGTCTTTTAGGATTTGAAACAGCTCAGCTGGAATTCCATCACCTCCACAAGCTTTGTTAGTAGGGATGCTTCTTAAGGCCCACTTGACTTTGCATTCCAGGATGTCTGGCTCTAGGTGGGTGATCGTATTATTGTGGTTATCTGGGTCATTAGGATCTTTTTTGTGTAGTTCTTCTGTGTATTCTTGCCATCTCTGATTAATATCGTCTGCTTCTGTTAGGTCCATACTGTTTCCTTCCTTTATTGTGCCCATCTTTGCATCTCTATTTGCCCATCTTGGTATCTCTAATTTTCTTGAAGAGATCTCTAGTCTTTCCCATTCTGTTGTTTTCCTTTATTTCTTTGTATTGTTCACTTAGAAAGGCTTTCTAATCTCTCCTTGCTATTCTTTGGAACTCTGCATTCAGATGGGTATCTTTCCTTTTCTCCTTTGCCTTTTGAATCTCTTTTCTCAGCTATTCTTACAAATAGCCTCCCCAGATAACCATTTTACCTTTTGCATTTCTTCTTCTTGGGGATGGTTTTGATCATCGCCTCCTGTACGATGTCATGAACCTCCATCCAGAGATTTTCAGGCACTCTATCACATCTAATCCCTTGAATCTATTTGTCACTTCCACTGTATAATCATAACGGATTTGATTTAGATCATACCTGAATGGCCTAATGGTTTTCCCTACTTTCTTCAATTTAAGTCTCAATATGGCAATAAGGAGTTCGTGATCTGAGCCACTGTCAGCTCCCAGTCTTGTTTAAATATAGTTAAAAAAAAATTCAATCTCACTAGAACCAAATTACATATAAAAAAATAACATTCTCAATGACAAGATTGTATTTTTTAAACTATCATCCAAAAACTTAGACTCATAAAAACTACTGTTAGGGTGTGGGGAACTAACTGGACGTTCTCATGCACTAATTAAATAAAAAAAATGTAAAATCATAAGTGGAAGAACAACCAAAAAAGAAAGTATTTTAAAATGTATATTTCCTCCAGAAAGTGTAGTTTAATTCATCTTAAAGAGATTATCTCATAATCATGAAGAGATGTACACACAGACACTCACTGGGGCATATTCTGTAATAAAAAATGATGGAAATAAGCCAAATGTTCCCTGATTGGGTCTAGAAGCAAGGGATGACGTATCCTTATAATACAACAGGTGGTCACAAGAAATGGGAGAGTTCTGAGTGAAAAGGGCAGATTATGAAGCAGTTGCATATCATATTATCCTTTATGTAAAACTGTAGGCATCCTTCTCATTAAATGTACAAATATGCAGAGAGAAATGTCTAAAAGGGTATTTATCAAAATGTACTGTAACAGTAATCATCTTGGAGATGTGGGATTTCAGGTAATCTTTAAATGCTCACTTATTATAAAAGCAAGCACCATACATTTTGCATGAGTATGTAGTATTAGGCATCTCTAGTAATTACCTCCCCACTTGATGGCAGGGACTGTGTGGTTACATTCTTTGCCTACCTGGAATCAAGCAGTCTAGTTCAGAATTCCAATTATAACTGTTCCAATTGGCATTCCAATTATAACTGTTCAATAAATTCTCCTATATTTTTCTGAGGTGCAAAAAATAAAGAACACATAACTATCAAGTTAACTCTTCACAGATGACTGTGGGTTTTGAAATGAAAATAGCATACAAAGTATTATCCAAATTTTCTAAAATGAATGCACTTTAAAAACATTAAAAAATGAAGAAGCTGGGAATTTCCTGGAGGTCCAGTGGTTAGGACTCCATGCTTCTACAGGAGGCACAGCTTGATTTCTGGTCAGGGAACTAAGATCCCAAAAGCTGCACAGTGCAGAAAATACAAAAACCAAGACACCTTCTGCCCAACTAAAAAATAAAAGGGAACAAGCATATATTTTCTTTCGGTCTATTTTCTCCACGTTTATACATATACTCATATACATGGTGCTTTGCAAAAATGGGGCCACATCACACATACTATCTTTAACAACCTCTTTTCCTCTCAACATTTATGGTAAACACTTCTTTGTGACAATACATACATCTCTTCATCATTTGCAGTGTTTTATACCATGGTTTAATTAATAATATCCTATTGCTAACATTGAGATTCCTTTTAGTTTTCCACTATGATAAATAATGTGATGATCAACAATCTTACAACTGAATCTTTGCACACATCTTTATCTTCTTAATGTAAATTTCCAGCAGTGGACTGCTAGATCAACATTTCTGTGATGGGTGATCTTGATCATCGGCTTTTGAGAAAGGTTATACTCATAACATCAAGGTAGGATGGTATCCACTTTCCCAAACACTGACAAACCATTCCCCAAATTAAGTGCCTCCTGCTCTCAACAGAAGTAGATGTTGTTATTCTTTGTTTTTTTCCTTTGTCAATTTAATAAGTTAAAAATGGTATCTTAATGTTTAGTAAACCTGCTTTTCTAATTGTTGCAATTTGTATTTCACCTATTATGAATTACTTGTGCATTTCTTTCCTTGTTTTCCTAAGGTGCAGTGCTTTTTCCTTTGTAAGAACTTTAATTAAAAATTTAAAATGTTTGTAATATATTGTAAAATATGTCCCCACTCACTTGAATAATATTTACTCAGGGCCCACTATGTAACTGGCATTATTCTAGGTGCTGGGGATATGATGCCAACATAAAAAAATCTTTGTACTCACAAAGTTTATATTCTAGTATGTCCTGTCACTTGCCCTTTAACTTTGTTTATAGTATTTGGGGAAGTTTCAAAGATTCTAAATTTTTATGAAATAAAATGTACTGGCCTTTCATGTTAGGGTTTCTGTGTTTGACGTCTTGCTTATATTTTATTTTTATAATAAGACCCACCTTTAAAAAGTAAAACTAAACAAGTTCGACATCTCCAAAGTCCCAAAGTAACCCCACCCGGATTCCAAAACAACTACTTACATCTGTGTCAACCCACTGGCGAACATCCATGGGTGCAGCTGTCATGTCATCTATCTTGTAAACAATGTTGGTTGCAGCCTTCTCTGCATTTCTGATAATCCCCACAATAGTGACCTAGACCAGAAGGGAAAAAAGTTTAGTTTTCTTGGAAACCAAAGTAACATTTATATATTTTTAAATGATGTTAGTTTTATTTCATTCTTCATGTTAAGTGACTCTTGCACTCTTCCATACCTGTGAAATCTCAACATTTCCAATTCTGAATACTTCATCAACCAGAGTAGCCGAAAGCAGCTGAGATATGGTACAGGGTACAATGTGCTGAGCTCGAGCTCTCTGAAAAAAAAGTATGCATAAATTCAATCAAGAAAATAATTAACCACTGTTCATTTAGCACCTGCTATGTGTCAAGCGCTATACATATAACACTGAATCTTCAATATGATCCTATCTCTACTTCATACAGGTAAAAACCAAGATTATATAGTTAACAAATGCCATACTTCAGACTTCAAACCCAGGTTTGTCTGACTCCAAAGTTCCTGATGAATGGATAAGTCTGTGCTGCACTAGGGATCACCAAAATGAGTAGGCCAGATTGTGGACAGTGTAAGGACCTGCTTCTGGAATAGACTTTTAAGAAGAAACTCCAGCTTTAGGATGAAGGCAAGCTGGAGCTGGGTTTTCATCACTGATGAGATGGGTATTGGAAGGGGTCTGAGAAATGGTCAGCAGAGAAAGAACTCTGGAGTTGTTCTAAGTCTCATGATAAATAACAAAAATTTAGACATATAGCTTTAAGACAGATGTTCTGACAATCAAACACGAGTATGGGGAAAATGGGATAAAGGCTTGGTCACACTGGACATCCTAAAGGAAAGAGACAGGAGGCAATGGGCAGAAGAGGACAGACACCCAACTCACATCCGGAAGCAACCTAACAACAGTGTAAACTCTTATTTTGCCTACCACTGGTCAGAGGACATAAAGATGAGTATAATGGAATAGGATTTGCCCTCAACATACTCCTAACTTAGGGGAGGTACAAATGTAAGCAACAATCTTGATCTTTGTACACTACAGAATGAGAAACTCTATGTGGAATCTCAGAAAAATTTATTGGAAATTTCAAGAAGAGGGAGCATTTAGGCTGGACCTTGAAGCACAAAAATTTTGATGGTGAAAAAACAGTGGGTAAGGAACACTCACTATAGACTGAGAGCAAATATGCACTTTCATAGACTCTTAGGAAGAACTATGTACAAGACAGAAAAAGCATGGCGCATTAAAGATGAGGGTTCTTCCTGTTGGAAATCAGTAAGGTGTAAACCAGTAACTGTTCTATATGTAAAACTGATTTAGAAGTCAAAGCTTATCTCTGAAGATACATGATACTAGCAATATTTCACCTTACTGAAGCATAATTTTGAATGGTGAGTACTGCCAGGATAGGAGAAAGTAAGCCCAGCCAACTACCAGCACATATGTCACACAAGGTGGCAGCCAAGCTTGAGGGTAAAGATTATAGCTCCACCACTCAGTACTGTGCCCTTGATCACATTTCTCTACTCATCTGTTCACCTCTGTTTCCTCATCTATAAAACAAGGAATGATAAAATCACTAAAAATCATTATGAGAAGTAATTATATGGTGAAGTACATAGACTATCTGGCACACTATAAACACTCAAGAAATATTAGCAATTATTAGGCCAGCTATTATTCCTCACTCTTTCTATCTGCAATAGCTTTTAATAAGGATGTAAAGGAACCAACTATGTTTTCCAATTTTATGGTATTGGTAAATGAACTTATATGCTATATTACTGCTTATACATTTAAAATCTGTTGAGGTTCTGTTTTCATCTATCACACTTGAGATTTTCACTGTATCTTCAGCATAAGAAAACTAAGAGCCACTATGGTAAGAGCAGCAAGAACATGGCTTTGGAGCCAGACAGTCCTATAAACCTGTGTTCAAACCTCTGCTCCACAGCCCTCGACACACTGCCACCTATTCTGTAAAATGAGGATATCAACCTGTGGAGCTGTTAACAAAACATATACTGTATATAAAACTGCTAATATCAATCTCTATATATAGTCATATGCATTCAATAAAAATTATTATTCCTCAGGTAAAAATGTTATATATGGGTAATTACTGAGGTGTTGGTAATACTTTCTGGAGAAGGCAATGGCACCCCACTCCAGTACTCTTGCCTGGAAAATCCCATGGACGGAGGAGCCTGGAAGGCTGCAGTCCCTGGGGTCACTAAGAGTCGGACACAACTGAGCGATTTCACTTTCACTTTACACTTTCATGCATTGGAGAAGGAAATGGCAACCCACTCCGGTGTTCTTGCCTGGAGAATCCCAAGGATGGGGGAGCCTGGTGGGCTGCCGTCTATGGGTCACACCAAGTTGGACATGACTGAAGTGACTTAGCAGCAGCAGCAGTAAACCTTCAAATTCACCTCAAATCATAGAGGATTCTTGTGTTTTGTTAGTCAGTCAGTCAGTCGTGTCCGACTCTGCGACCCCACAGACTGTAGCCCACCAGACTTCTCAGTCCATGGAATTCTCCAGGCAAGAATACTGGAGTGGGTAGTCATTCTTTCCTCCGGGGGATCTTCCCAACCCTGGTCCCCTGCATTGCAGGCAGATTTTTCACCATCTGAACCACCTGGGAAGCCCTCTTGTGTTTTAACGAACACCTATTATGTGCCAGGAACGATCACAAATAGTTCCTGGTTTGTTCCAAAGAGTCTCAGAGAGAGTGCAAGCACAAGCATGTTTAATTTTGGGGAAAAAAAAAATTTATTTTTTAGTTGACTATGAATCTGTAAAAAAATCCAAAAAACAAAAATACCCCACCATTTTAAAAGGCAAAACATGATCAATTTTGGAAATTTCACATGAATTGATCAAACGTAACAGGTTTATAATCAATAGGAAATGTTTTAGATAGAATGTTAACTTAATTTACTATGGAAAAGGCACTGGATTTAAACATAAAAGACCTGGGTTTGAGACTCCAGGTTACAACCATCACTTCTCTGAGAAGTGGTCTTAATATACAGCCCCAGTCAGGTGGAGATTCTGAGATAAAAATTCTAACAGCTGGAAATGAAGAAAAATATTAAGCTTAAGAAGAAAAGATGAGAACTAATGGTCTATCTTTTATTTTTTCCTTTACAGCCTCAAAGACGACAAATTTAGAGGACTTGGAATTCCCTCTGGTCTTCGTAGGAAAAAGAAAGATATAATAGAAGTTGCTCACCAGATTTTGGATTTGTGCAGCATCATATGTGCAGTCTTACTAGCTATGCGAGTTCAGGTGTCCCTGAATCACCTTGAGCCTATGTTGTACAATGGAGTAAATAATAAGTCTCTTACAGGATTATATAATCATATGAAAAATATAAAGCAATGCCCAAATGTATGGGAATTATCAATGAATTCTTTCCTACTGATATATACCTGTGAATCAACAGCTCAGGTAAAACCTTATCAAACCTGGACAAAAAATATAGAACCGACTAATACTGAATCTTAACACCAAATTCTGTATTTTTAAAAAGATGAAATCAACAGCACCTATTAAATGCAAACTTATTTCTGAAAGAGTGAATAATAAGCATTTGGGTAGGTTTTTACAGATCACTTTCCTATACATTATTTTATTTATCAAGTCTCAGAACCACTCTGTGACATGAATAGTACTAGTACTATTATCTGATGAGAAAAATCAAGGGTCACCAAAACTAAGGATGTAAGTTGCTTCACTAAACTCACACCAACAGTTAAAAGGCAAAGTTGATTCTGGACACTGTGTATTCTGGCTCCAAAACTCAAGTTGTTTTCAGTAATACTCTGTGGGACCATTTATTGAAAGCAATTCTGGGATAGGCGTAATTACATTATTATAGTATTAAGTCTCACACCAACTTCGTAAAGTATGTATTATTAATCCCATTTAGCAGGTGCAAAACAGACTCCCAATTTTAAGAAATTTGTCCTATGATACTCTACAAGGAGTGGCAGAGCAACAGTTCAACATGTAATGTATCCACTAGACTTCAAAGACCAAGCTCTTTCCACTGCATTAGAGCACCTCATTCGTCCAACTCTTTGAAACCCCATGGACTATAGTCCATGAACTATACAGTCCATAGAATTCTCCAGGCCAGAATACTGGAGTGGGTAGCCTTTCCCTTCTCCAGGGGATCTTCCCAACCCAGAGATCGAACCCAGGTCTCCCACATGGCAGGCGGATTCTTTACCAGCTGACCCACCAGGGAAACCCAAGAACACTGGAGTAGGTAGCCTATCCCTTCTCTAGCGGATCTTCGGACCCAGGAATCAAACCGGGTCTCCTGCATTGCAGGCAGATTCTTTACCAACTGAGCTATCAGGGAAGCACCTCATTGCGGCTTCCCTAGAGGCTCAGCTGGTAAAGAATCTGCCTGCAATGTGGAGACTTGGGTTCGATTCCTGGGTTGGGAAGGTCCCCTGGAGAAGGGAAAGGTTACCCACTCTAGTATTCTGGCCTAGAGAATTCCAAGGACTGTATACTCCATGGAGTCGCAAGAAGTCGGACACGACTGATCAACTTTCACTTTTCAGGGCACCTCATTAAATTTCATTGAAAACTGACTTTCAGTACATGAAGAATGCAAACTAGGCTAAACAAACAAGTTTTTTCCCACAAGACTGACTCATGAGTTCTACTGGTAAATTTCAAAATAAAGCCAAGTTAACAGTGGATGCAAAATTAGGGAAAACATCACTTTTCAATACTAACAGCATTCAATTATAAAATTCGATAATAACTGACAATTACAGCTCAGGTTTAACACTCTTCTCTCATAAATTTTCTCTCACAGATGAGTTAAGAACTTCAGGAAAGGATAACATAAACCGAAGTACGCTTTCGACCTACGGATTTCTTTTCGGCCTGGGAAGCTGTCGGAGATCCAAAGCCCCCAGGGGACTGTGTGTAGCCGCCGGCTCCCCCGAAAGAGGAGGTGCTATAGCTTTCAAATCCACCTGGTTTTAAACAACAACAGTATAAACATCTGTGCTGCCCTCCAAGCCTCTGAACAACCCACCGGACCCCCACCCTAGACTTCGCTCTAACCACTCGCAGCGTCTTCCTAACCGTCCCCCGCCCCATCCCACCACCCCCGGCCCACACGCCCCCTCAGCCAGTCCCCTGCTCCTCCCAAACCCTCGCCGCCACAGGCCTCGCCCACCCCGCTCCTTGCTAAATCTTTCCTGCGATTCTCATCACGCGCCCCACTCATCATACTATTCCACATCTTCGACACGATTCCCTCAGGAGAGAGTTCCAGAAGGTTCTCGCTGGAGGGTTCGCCGAACCGCTTCAAGACCCCTGCCGCTCTCGCTGCGCAGTATCTACTTTTCGCTGGCGCCACAAACTCCTTCCCGCGAAGGACAGAGCCAATCAGCAACAAGAATGCTTCGAGCTTCAGCCAATCAATGCTCACGAATCTACGCCTTTTCCTGTCTTCTCGGGCCAAGCTCCTGAAAACTCGCACTCTGATCCCGTGAGGGCCAGAAGCCCCGGCGGCCATCATTGAAAAGGGCAAAATAAACTGCGCAAGCGAAAGTAAGGCTGAGAACCACTGAGATAGGACGATGTCTCAAGGAAATTACCAATCAAGATGATACGTCTTGATACTTCACGATCTCAGACCGTGTAATCCCACCCGCGTCAAGTGAGTGACACCTTACATCACTTCCTTTGTACGGCCTCCTCCTCTCCCGCCAAACTCTCACTAATCAAAAGAATCCCCAATCTAAAGCGTTATGGTACAATTCTTGCTTCTGCGTCTCCGTCTGGTGATCGCGCTTTATTTGCGCATCCGGGAAAGTCACACTACTAGTTTCACGGTACCTAGTAGGGCTGCGTATCCTTTTCCATAAACTGTTAGTAGCTCAGTCGTGTCCGACTCTACGGCCCCACGGACCGTAGCCTGCCAGGCTCCTCTGTCCATGGCATTCTCAAGGCCAGATTACTGGAGTCGGTATTCTTTCCCTTCTCCAGGGGATCTTCCCAACCCAGGAGTCGAACCGGGGTCTCCTGCATTGCAGGCGGATCCTTTACCAGAGCTGCCAGGGAAGACCTTTCCATAAAGAGCCAAGTTCATTTCTTATTGCTATCTCCTCGTCCTTACTTTCCCCAGTGAGGCTGTGAGAAAGTTACACTTTCCCAGAATGGCAAAAAATATGAGAATGACATCCCCCCAACCAGTCTTTCCTGACCCTGATCTAATTCAGCTCAGTGTCCTCGGTTGCTTCAAGTGCTCCGTATAACGTGGTTTTGTCCCTACCAAAGAGAGTGGCAGTCCTCTGCCTTAAGTACTACTACGTTGTTGGGACTCCTCCTCCCTCCTCCCCTGCCCCCCGCCCCCCGCCCCCAGTTATTTAAAAATATTTATTGACTTTCCACGAAGAAGGAAATGGCAACGCACTCCAGTATTCTTGCCTGGAGAATCCCAGGGACAGAGGAGCCTGGTGGGCCGCCGTCTATGGGGTCACACAGAGTCGGACACAACTGAAGCGACGTAGCAGCAGCAGCAGCAGCATTGACCTTCCAAGCTCTGTGCTGGCCGCTGGTATTCAGTGGTAAAGAAGATAGTCATAGTCCCTGGGCTTCTGGGCCATTGTATTTCCTTTTGATAAAACTGCTGGGACTGTCTTAAACATAATATTGCTGTTGTCCTCGCTTTACAGATGAAAAACTGAAACTCAGTTGTGGGAGTCTACATTCAAGTCCAGGACGTCTGATTCCATCAACCAAAGTAGTTAGTATACCTTCCTGGACATCCTAGAATTGGGACACAAACTCAGTTGGATAAGGGGATCAGGCAGGAAAACTGTAAACATAATAGATTGGATAATAGAGTGGAATTTTTAAAACTTTTTCTTTTCAGTAACCAAAATAACCACACAAGCATAATGATAAATATTGACTGACATAAAGAATATGGGCTCAGTGGGACTTCCCTGGTGGTCCAGTGGTTGGGAATCCACCTGCCAATGCAGGGGACACCGGTTGGATCCCTGGTCTGAGAAGATTCCACATGCTCCAGAGCATCTACACCTGTGCACTACAACTACCGAGCCTGTGCTCTAGAGCCGGAGAGCCGCAACTACTAAGCCCGTGCGCTTGAAATACTGAAGCTCAGTTGCTTAGAGCCCGTGCTCCACAACAAGAGAAGCCCTCCGAAAAGCCCCTGCACTGCAACTAGAGAAAGCCTGTACGCAGCAACAAAGACTCAGGGCTCAGCATTGCCAGGTCATTTAAGTTTTTTTAGTAGGTGCCAGAAGCCTGTGACTTTATGTAAATATTTGCAAATTTCGAGTGTTTGTAAGTAATTTAAAAATTGCAAAATGCTACCTAGGTCAAAGAAAAGGTATCTGTGGGCCAGATGTTGCTTGTGTGCCATTTCTTTCCTATGTAAATTCCATTAGCCTCAAAATCACTGCTGAGAAATACACAAGATACAACCAAGAACAAAAGTCATACCAAGATAACATTATTAGGTTAAGCTTCAGGTGACTGAAACTTACAGTGTAACAAGGAAGAACATATTTATGATATGTAGAATAACATGTTTGCAAATAAGAGTATTTGGAAAAGTTAAGATGTGGGTTCATTTGGGGTAGTCACCCTCATTTGCGGTGCACCTAGTTATAAATTTAGCTGAGAAGATCATACTTAAAAATTTTTTCTTTTATTTATTTATATTTGGCTGTGCTGGGTCTTCACTGCTGCGAGGGCTTTGCTTTCGTTGCAGAGCACGGGCTTCTCATTGAGGTGGCTTCTCTTGTTGCAAAGTGCAGGCCATAGCACGAGCAAACTTCAGTAGTTGCAGCTCTTGGGCTCTATAGCACAGACTCAGTAGCTGTGGCTTACGAGTTTAGTTACTCCAAGGCATATGGGATCTTCCCACACTGGGGATTGAACCCGGGTCCCCTGCATTGGCAGGCAGATACTTAACCACTGAGCCACCAGGGAAACCTAAGATCATATTTTTTTAAATAAATAAAATGATGGACTTCTCTGGTCATACAGTGGATAAGAATCCACCTGCCAATGCTGGGGAATGTGAATTTGATCCCCGGCCCGTGAAGATTCCACATGCTGTGGAGCAACTGAGTCGTGCGCCACAACTACTGAGCCTGTGTGCTGCAACTACTGAAGCCCAGGAGCCTAGAGCCTGTGCTCAGCAACGAGAAATCCCCGCAACAAGAAGCCCGTGCACCACAACGAAGGGTCCTTGTTTGTGACAACTAGAGAAAGCCCATGGGCAGCAACAAAAACCCAGAGCAATTGAAATAATTAAATAAATAAAATGGAATATTACTGTTTTAAATATAAGAATGCAAAACGTCAAACTAAGATTTTTGCACCTCTTTTCAAGAGCTTGGTGATCTGATAAATTGAGCAGAGGGCTCAGTTCTCAATTATTGATAAAATGAATAGTATTTACTTTCTGTTTGTGCATGGTGGGCAGTGAATTCATCTGTCAAGGTTTTGTTTTATCAAGTTGAAGTCTTCCTGTCACATGGAAGGGATTTCTGAGAAGTCTTTCATTTCCCTGTCTAGGTAGACTGCTATCAGGGAAATCCACAGCCAGATTGAGAAAAGGAAAAACTACAGTTTAAAAACGATCTAATGGGCCCTCCCTGGTTGTGCAGGGGTTAAGACTCCACCGTTCCAGTGCAGAGGGCACAGGTCCAATCCCTCGTTGATCTGGCAGTTCCATTTCTGGGTGTATACCCCAAAGAACTGAAATTAGGGACTCAAAGAGACAATTCTACACCAGTGTTCATAGCCAACATTATTCACAAAAGTCAAAAGTGGAAGCAAACCAAGTCTCTATTGACAGATGAATTGATAAACAAAATGTGGTATGAATATACAATGGAATATTATTTAGTCTTGAAGAAAACTCTGATACGTGCGTGCTACAGTATGAATGAACGTAGGAGACTATGCTAATGACAAAAATGGCATCATGTCTTTCATAAAAGACATTAGGAAATAAGCCAGTCACAAAAGACAAATGTATGATTCCACTTATATGATGTACATAGAGTAATCAAATTCACAGGGACATGAACCCCTAAGTAAATGGCAGTTATCAGGGGCTGGAGAGAGAGAGAAATGGGAAGTTATCATTTAATGGGTATGGTTGCCATTTGGGAAGACTAAAAAGTTCTGGAGATGGATAGTGGTGATGGTTGCACAATAACAGGAATGTAGCTAATGCCACTGAACCATACTTGAAAATGGCAAGTTTTGGTTTTCCAGGAGGGAGTGGAGAAAAGAGTGGGAGCCTCGCCTGGCCTCGCCCGGCCTCTCCTCACGGCCCGCGGCAGGGGCGTCAGCCCACCCCCTCCCCAGCGTGTCTCCCGACCCGCCCGCCCCCCGGTGGGCACACGCGGCCCGCAGGCCCAGAAAAAAAAAAAAAAAGACAATGGCAAGTTTTATGTTGTTTCTATTTTACCACAATTAAAAAAAATTAATCAACCCTAGTATATCTTGAGTATATACCACATGCCAGATATGTGCATTATCTCTACTAAATGCTTCATATGCATTATCTCCCAAAGTTTTTGACCTGCCATTTTAACCTCCAAGTTCATTTTTCCTCCACATCATAAATAAACATATTTTGATAAGAACTGTCTCAACATCAATGAACTTTCATTTAGACTTGATTTCCTGTTCAATTTTTTGTACGGTGAGATTTAGCCATTTCTAATTTTTTTCTATTTTCAATTTTGCAGAAATCACTGTGAATCAGTTCTTTCCTGGGTAAACTTTACAATGAGGGTTAAATTCATCTTTTAAATTTGATCCATACAAAATTTTAATTTTTTTTCACATCTGCCACTATAGTTTCATGGGTGCTGATTTCTATCGAATACAATTTGATTAAGGGGATTCCTGGTAGTTTTCAATGTTATATGCAAAATATGATTCTTTTTTTCTAAAATAATTTTACTGGATGGAATAGTCATTTTCAGTTTTATATCGTACTGATTATTTCTACTAGTAATTGTCATTATGAATTGGTTGATATTGATAGAATTCTTTTTGATAGGGATTGTTGTCGTTCAGTCACTCAGCCATGTCTGACTCTTTGAGACCTCATGGACTGCAGCACACCAGGCTTACCTGTCCTTCAAGCATCTCCTGGAGTTTGCTCAAACTCATGTCCATTGAGTCAGTGATGCCATCAACCATCTTGTCCCCTGTTGTCCCCTTCTCCTCCTGCCTTCAGTTTTTTCCAGCATCAGGGTCTTTTCTAGAGTTGGCTCTTCGCATCAGGTGGCCAAAGTATTGGAGCTTCAGCTTCAGCATCAGTCCTTCTAATGAATATTCAGAGTTGATTTCCTTTAGGATTACTGTTTTGATCTCCTTGCAGTCCAAGGGACTCTCAAAAGTCTTCTCCAGCACCACAGTTTGAAAGCATCAATTCTTTGGCACTCAGCGTTCTTTATGGTCCAATTCTCACATCCATACATGACTACTGCAAAAACCATAGCTTTGACTATATGGACCTTTTTGTTAGCAAAGCGGTGTCTTGATTTTTAATATGCTGTCTGGATTTGTTACAGCTTTCCTTCCAAGGAGTGAGTGTCTTTTAATTTCATGACTCCAGTCACAATCTTCAGTAATTTTGGAGCCCAAGGAAATAAAAAGTTTCTGTTGTTTCCCCATCTATTTGCCATGAAGTGATGAGACTGGATGCCATGATCTTTTATTTTTTAATGTTGAGTTTTAAGCCAGCTTTTTCACTCTCCTCTTTCACCTTCATCAAGAGTCTCTTTAGTTACTCTTTGCTTTCTTCCATAAAGGTGGTGTCATCTGCATATCTGAGATTAATGATATTTCTCCTGGCAATCTTGATTCCCGCTAGTGCTTCATCCAGTCCAGCATTTTGCATGATGTACTCTGCATAAATAAGCAGGAATAGCATAGGATAATCAAGTAGCTTAGAAACCCCATTAGGGAATTGTAGATAGGGAACTTTAGGGGGGTTGGGAGACCACAATAAGACTAATGATCACTCAAGAAAGTAATGAAAATGTTCTGAAACAATGTGGGCTTGCTTGACTCATGAAGCAAACAAGTTGCTTAGCATCAAAACCAGATTGGCTGGCTTAACAAAATCAAGCTAACTTTGCTTAGTGACAAAACCATGCAACAGAAGCACTAGACATGCCCCAAAACAATACAACAATGGTAGCATGAGACCTATATCCTGCCCGGTAAGTTCAGTAAGTTAATAACCTGCAAAACATGCCCTTTGGCCCCAAAGACGTGTTCTTTGCACAATGCCCCCCAAACAATAAAACAATAGTAGAGAATAAGGCCTACAACCTGCCTAGTGGTGTCATCAAGTTAATGACTCCCAAAATATGCCCTGTGCCCACAAAAAAACAATCATTTATGGAAAGGTGAATTTTCAAAATGAAAGACCTTCATTGTACTGAGACCTGAAAATATTATTCCAAAATGTTATGACAGTCTTGGCCTGACCATATAGTGACAAGAAAACTTCCCTACCTTACTTGGGGGAGGAACTGATGAAGGAAACCTGATACCTATTTAAGAAAGACAAAGATCTTTTCCCCTTTGCCTCTCTTCCTTTGATTATAAAAATGTAACCCACTGAGTACTCTGGGCAGTGCAACACTTGTCTGCCTGCTCCTCTGTTCATGGGGATTCTCCAGGCAAAAACACTGGAGTGGGTAGCCTTTCCCTTCTCCAGGAGATCTTCCCAACCCAGAGATCAAACCCAGGTCCCCACATTGCAGACAGATTCTTTACTGTCTAAGCCACCAGAGAAGCCCTTGTGAAACTGACAAGCGTCCTAGTCTAACAAATCACTTCTTGTCTATCACTTTGCCTCTTGCAGAATTCCTTCCTGTGTTGAGACATAGAGGACTGTGGTACCAGAGCTCTTCGGAGCCCTGGAAATGACACTAACAGTTTCATTTTCATATTAAAGAGGCTTTTATAAGTGAAGAAGAACACTTAGAATTATTTGTTTAATGCTCAATTTATCAAAGTCTTATAGGTGATAAACCTTGAAGTCAATTTTTTGGTATTTAAACATTGTTTCAGTTCAGTTCAGTCTCTAAGTCATGTCTGACTCTTTGTGACCCCATGGACTGCAGCACGCCAGGCCTCCCAGTCCATCACCAACTCCCAGAGTTTGCTCAAACTCATGTCCATTGAGTCAGTGATGCCATCCAACCATGTCATCCTCCATCGTCTCCTCCTCCTGCCTTCAATCTTTCCCAGCATCAGGATCTTTTCAAATGAGTCAGCTCTTCGCATCAGGTGGCCAAAGTATTGGAGTTTCAGCTTCAACATCAGTCCTTCCAATGAACATTCAGGACTGATTACCTTTAGGATGGACTGGTTGGATCTCCTTTCAGTCCAAGGGACTCTCAAGAGTCTTCTCCAACACCACAGTTCAAAAACACCAATTCTTCTGCACTCAGCTTTGTTTATACTCCAACTCTCACATCCACACATGACTACTGGAAAAACCATAGCCTTGACTAGATGGACCTTTGTTGGCAAAGTAATGTCTCTGCTTTTTAATATGCTGTCTAGGTTGGTCATAACTTTCCTTCCAAGGAGTAAGCGTCTTTTAATTTCATGGCTGCAGTCACCATCTGCAGTGATTTTGGAGCCCAAAAAAATAAAGGCTGACACTGTTTCCACTGTTTTCCCATCTATTTCCCATGAAGTGATGGGACCGGATGCCATGATCTTAGTTTTCTGAATGTTGAGCTTCAAGCCAACTTTTCACTCTCCTCTTTCACTTTCATCAAGAGGCTCTTTAGTTCTTCACTTTCTGCCATAAGGATGGTGTCATCTGCATATCTGAGGTTATTGATATTTCTCCTGGCAATCTTGATTCCAGTTTGTGTTTCATCCAGCCCAGCATGGCTTAGAGGGTAAAGCGTCTGCCTGCAATGTGGGAGACCTGGGTTCGACCCCTGGGTTGGGACGATCCCCTGGAGAAGGAAATGGCAACCCACTCCAGTACGCTTGCCTGGAAATTCCTATGGACAGAGGAGCCTGGTAGGCTACAGTCCATGGGGTCGCAAAGAGTCGGACACAACTGAGCGACTTCACTTTCTTTTCACCCTGCATATATGGAGAAGGGAATGGCAATCCACTCCAGTATTCTTGCCTGGAGAATTCCATGGACAGTGAAGCCTGGCAGGTTACAGTCCGTGGGGTCGCAAAGAGTCAGACATGACAGAGCGACTAGCACACACACACACACACACACACACACACACACACCCTGCTTATAAGTTGAATAAGCAGGGTGACAATATACAGCCTTGACGTACTCCTTTCCCTATTTGGAACCAGTCTGTTCTTCCATGTCCAGTTCTAACTGTTGCTTCCTGACCTGCATACAGGTTTCTCAAGAGGCAGGTCAGGTGGTCTGGTATTGCCATCTCGTGAAGAATTTTTCACAGTTTATTGTGATCCACACAGTCAAAGGCTTTGGCATAGTCAATAAAGCAGAAATAGATGTTTTTCTGGAACTCTCTTGCTTTTTCGATGATCCAGCTGATGTTGGCAATTTGATCCCTGGTTCCTCTGCCTTTTCTAAAACCAACTTGAACATCAGGAAGTTCACGGTTCACATATTGCTGAAGCCTGGCTTGGAGAATTTTGAGCATTACTTTACTAGCATGTGAGATGAGTGTAATTGTGCAGTAGTTTGAGCATCCTTTGGCATTGCCTTTCTTTGGGATTGGAATGAAAACTGACCTTTTCCAGTCCTGTGGCCACTGCTGAGTTTTCCACATTTGCTGACATATTGAGTGCAGCACTTTCACAGCATCATCTTTTACAAACTTAATTAATTATTCTTAAATTTTTAAAATAGTTTTTTTGGTGGGCTGTGCCACTCAGCTTGCAGGATCCTTTTTAAGAATTTATTTATTGATTTATTTTTGATGGCACTGGTTCTTCGTTGCTGCACACGGGCTTTCTCTAGCTGTGGTGAGCCAGGGGCTACTCTTCATCAGGGTGCATTGGCTTCTGATTGCGATGGCTTCTCTTGCAAGAGCACAGGCTCTAGGGCACACAGGCTTCAGTAGTGCGGCTCTCAGGCTCTAGAGAGTTGGCTCAGTAGTCCAAGGCATGAGAAATCTTCCTGGACCAGGGATCAAACCTGTGTCACCTGCCTTGGCAGGCAAATTCTTATCTACTTTGCCACCAGGGAAATCCTCCTTAAAATTTTAAACTGTAATTAAAGTGCTGGTTTGGCTGATGCTTATGAATTCTTCAAACATCTTCAAGAGGAGATCAGAAACAAAAATGATAACTGAAAGAAATGAAGTTTAAATTTCAGTGCTCTTTGCTTGCATAGCCTCTTCCAAGGCCCTTCTTTTGTCTGTATGCCTCTTTAATACCTTACTATGCATTTTTTTTCTTAAGTAGGGCCACACAAATTGTTTCAGCCATGGGCCCCACAAAATCTGGAGCTTCTTGCCCCCTGCTTTCTTGGACCATTGCTTTCTTTTGTTATCGTCCTATGGTTTCTGTAATATTATTCATATTCCTTTCTGGGCTTTCAAAAATCCGATCAGACTGGAAAGAAAGAGAAATGTCATCTTAGTTCAGTTGAGGTAATTAGATCTGGGTCTTCAATCAACTGATTCTTGGTCAGTCTTAAGATCTGCTTGTGTGGTCCAAGGGGATTGTCATCAGGCCACTGATGATCAAGCTGAGCTCCCTTTTTATAATGTCTATAAGAGTTTTAAAATCATACCTTTCTCTTAGGTTTTCATTGTTTGTAATGTGATATTGTCCCTTAAAATCATGAGCCTTCAGTCTCACTTGGGTGGCATTATATAAACTGCTGTCCTGTCTCATGGGCTTACCAGGTGGCTCAGTGGTAAAGAATCTACCTGCCCAAAGCAGGAGTTGCAGGAGACGTGGGTTCAATCCCTGGGTTGGGAACATCCGCTGAGGAAGGAAATGGCAACCCACCCCAGTATTTTTCCCTGGAAAATCCCACAGACAGAGGAGTCTGGCAGGCTACAGTCCATAGGATTGCAAAGAGTTGGACACCGCTGAGTGAACACATTCACACATGTCCTGTTTGATACATTGATGGGGATTTTTGCAAGTTCATTTATTCCTACTGATATATTATTTTGTGGTATTCATAGGGCCACCTGAAATCTTCACTTCCTAGAGGTGGAGGAATAGAGTCCTTGGGGTTAGCAAGACTCAGGTTGGCTAATTAGCTCTTGGAGCCCCTTCTTGATTATTGTGTGTGAGCAATCCAGCCTGTCAGCCTATCTTGTTCTTCACAAAATTCCCATTGTTTGGGACTGTTTGACTCCTCACAGGTCAGTGAATTGCTTTTATACCCAAGTGGGAACAGTATATATGTATATTTTATAAATAGAAATTCAGTTAATAAAAGAAGCAAAGTATACATGTGCTAATTTTTCTTATGGAAATAAAAAAATTAAACATATCCTGTACTAGTCACCATTCTTGTGTGTTTTAACTAACTTTTTCTATTTGGAAAGAGGAACTAAAGAGCCTCTTGATGAGGATGAAAGACGAGAGTGAAAAAGCTGGCTTAAAAATTCAACATTCAAAAAACTAAGATCGTGGCATCTAATTCCATCACTTCACAGCAAATAGACGGAGGAAAAGTGGAAACTGATAGATTTTCTTTTCTTGGGCTCCAAAATCACTGCAGACAGTGACTGCAGCCATGAAATTAAAAGACACTCCTTGGAAGGAAAGCTGTAACAAATCTAGACAGCATATTAAAAAGCAGAAACATCACTTTGCCTACAAAGGTCCATATAATCAAAGCTATGGTTTTTCCATTAGTCATGTATGGATGTGAGAGTTGGACCATAAGGAAGGCTGAACACCGAAGAACTGATTCTTTCAAATTTTGGTGCTTGAGAAGACTTTTGAGAGTCCCTTCAACTGCAAGGAGATCAAACCAGTCAATCTTAAAGAAAATCAACCCTGAGTATTCATTAGAAGGACTGATGCTGAAGCTGGAGCTCCAATACTTTGGCCACCTGATGAGAAGAGCTGACTCACTGCAAAAGACCCTGATGCTGGGAGAGACTAAGGGCAGGAGGAGAAGGGGGATACAGAGGATGAGATGGTTGGATGGCATCAGTGACTCAATGGACATGATTTTGAACAAACTCCGGAAGATAGTGAAGGGAAGCTTAGCGTGCTGCAGTCCATGGGGTTGTAAAGTTGGACATGACTTAACAACTAAACAACAACATGAACCCATGGCCTTTCACAGATGCAACTTGCTCCAATAATTGTGACAATAACAATAGGAAAATAATTATGTTGTTATTAATGCTGCAGTTGTCACACCTTGGCCAATTAGAGGTTGGTTCCTTAGACATACTTGCACTGCTAATGCTTCTTAAAGCCTTCTGGTGTTCTGGCAGCAGGAGGACATTCCACCTCATCCAGTCTGACTTTTTTCTTTTCCCAAGACACAGACTCAGTTCTCCTCCTTTGCATGGAGAAGGATGCAGAGGGACCCTGCTGTTGGAGCCTTCTTAGTAGTCACTCATGAGTGGAAGCATTTTTCTCTTCAAGTTAGGAGTTAACATTTATTTTTCCAGTTTAACAGAGCATGTTGCTGTACCTTACATTTGTTATGCTGACAAATACATTGTGGATAGTTTTTTTTAGATGCCTTGGCATTCCAAAAGGCATTAGATTGGGAAAGACATAGGACCTGGGTGTGCCTCTGGATTGGGAAGGCAGGGTCAAATATCCTGCTTTAGTCACTTCATCTTCACAACAACCAAGTGAGGTAAGCGCTGTTGTCATCCCCATTTTACAGATGAGGAAACTGAGCTTCCCAACCTGCTTTTATGTCATAGACATATGAAGAAAATGGGGCCTGTGTGGTGTGCTGGACTAAATACTTAGGGCTGGCAGGCACCAGAGGTGCAGAAGCTAAAGGGGCACTCATCCCAGTTTGTCCAGGACTTTCCCGTTTTTTTGGCTGCACAGCATGTGGGATCTTAGTTCCCCAACCAGGAATGAAACCTGTGTCCCCTACATTGGGAGCATGGAGTCTTAGCCACTGGACTGCCAGGGATGTCACAAGAATTTCCCATTTTTAAAACTAAAGATCTCTTGTCTTGGAAACCCCTCCAGTCTCAGTAAAACCAAGATGCTTAATCATGCTTCAGAGGTCTCTGGTCAAGCCCAGCCTGCCTGACTGACCTATGTATGAATATCTCCTCGCTCCTGTGACCTGCTAGTGATGTACTGATGTGCCTAGATATTCAATGTGAGGCTCAGTAATCAGCCTGAGGTTGCAGAGCTAGTAAAAAGAGAAACCAGATTGAACCCAACTCTCTGTGACTCCTGAGCCCAGCTCTTAATCGTGATGCTTTGTCCTTATTGCCCATTCCCTCACCCTTTCAGCTCATCTTTACCCTAAGATGCTTAGTGCTTTGATGGTCTAATCACATTAAACAGAGGGGAAAGGAGCTTATTCTTGTTTTTCTCAAACATAGTCGCAATTTTAAAGAGTGCCCTGGGTTCATTGCAGCACTATTTACAATAGACAAGAAATGGAAGCAACCGACATGTTCATTGACAGGTAAATGGAGAAAGATGTCACACACACACACACACACACACACACACACCCCACAATGGAATACTACTCAGCCATAAAAAAGAATGAAATAATGCCATTTGCAGCAACATGGATGGGCCTAGAGGTTGTCATACTAAGTGAAGTAAGTCAGACAGAGACAGACAAGTATCATGATATAGCTTATATATGGACCCTTTAAAAAAAGATACAAATGAACTAATTTACAAAACAGAAACAGACTCACATACCTAGAAAACAAACTTAGGTTACCAAAGAGGAGAGGGCAGGGAAGGGCTAAATTAAGAATTCCGATTAACATAAACACACTGCTATATATAAAATAGATAATCAACAAGGACCTCCTGCATAGTTCAGGGAACTATACTCAATATTTTGTGATAAGCTATAAGGGAAGAGAATCTGAAAAAGAATATATGTATGCATAACTTAATCACTGTGCCATATACCTAAAACTAACACAACATGGCAAACCAACAATACTTCAATTAAAAGAAGGAAAACATTGAAGATATAAATACATAAAGAAATAGATTGCACTCATGGGCAGAAAAATTCAATATCATAAAAATATCAAGTTGAGAAGAATTGGCCCATAGGTTTTATGCAGTTGTAATAAATATTCTCAATAAGGTAAAAAAAAAAAAAAAAGAACCCACCTGCCAATGCAGGAGACACAAGGGATACAGGTTCCATCCCTGGATTGGGAAGATCCTCTGGAGGAGGAAATAGCAACCCATTCCCATGGACAGAGGAGCCCGGTGTGGCACAGTCCACGGGGTCTCAGAGTCAGACGTGCATGTGTGCTAAGTCGCTTCAGTTGTCTCTTACTCTTTGTGACCTTATGGGCTGCAGCAACCCAGGTCCTCTGTCTATGGGATTATCCCAGCAAGAATACTGAAGTGGGTTGCAGTGCCCTCTTCCATGGGATCTTCCCAGCTCAGGGATCAAACCCACATCTGTTACATCTCTTGCATTGACAAGGGGGTTCTTTGCCACTAGAGCCACCTGGGAAGCCCAAAGAGTCAGACTGACTGAGCAACTGAGCACACAGGCACGCCTGCACATTAAGATTAAGCTGGTGGGACAACCATACAAGTATGCGCCTTTGCTCTGCAATGCAACAGGTGGTACACAAGACCACATGAGATGTCATCTTGCCAAAAAATTCAAAGCTAAATATCATCAAAACTTCAGATCTAACTACCAGTTTATAGGCAGTATGGGGAACAGAAGAACAACTTAAATGACACCACCAAGAGGCAATCAGCCAAACACTCCAGAATGTGGGAAATTTCACAAGAAAAATGACCTAGTTCCTTAACAAGGAAAAAGAAAAAAGCAGGGAGGGGGAAAAGTCTAAAATTAAGAGAGACTTAAAGAGACATAAAAACTGCATGCAACTTGTGGGCCTGATTTGGATCTTGATTTGAGCAAATCAATTGTATTTGGTTAGCCAAAAAGTTTGTTCCAGTTTTTCCATAAGCTAAACAAAAATTTTAATTAAATTTTAAAAAATACTATGAGAAAATCAGGAAAGTTTAAACACTGACCAAGTATCTCCCTGGTGGTATGGTTGCTGGGGTCCAGCCCCGGCTGATCCAGGGTATTCGAAGGAGAGACAGCATAGGCGACCTGTTTATTTAAATATTTATCAAAGATATAAAGAGTAATAGGATGAGGATAGCTCAGTGAGGAAATTCAGTGGAGAAAAGAGGCTGAGTAGCTTGGTTTACGTGGGAGACCAATAAAACTTCAAGACAAGAAGTTTGCACCACTTACGTAGGCCGCAGGTGTCCTTCCGTTCTCCCAAAGGAGAGGAGACACTGAGGCCTCCCCGGTCGGATCTTAGAAGCCCAGGCATAATTAGTAAGCATGGTGGGTTCCACGCTCCAGATGGAGACTCAGCCAGAATGAGAGAGAGAGCGACATGGGGAGACCAAGTTTCGGTGAACAAGGCCCGCACTATTTTCCAAAGTAGTTTTTATACCTTAAGTTGTGCATAGAGGATAATGGGGGAAGGGGTAGAGTCATGCAAGGACAGCAGTTCCTGATCCTAATCGAAGCCAGGCTTTCAAACTTATCATATGCAAAAGTTCAGGTGATTTACATCATCTTCTGGCCAGGAGGCCTGTTAACATTTTAAGAAACTTATTTTTCTCTAAAGGTGATTATTCCAAAGTCAGGAGCCACCCTCCGAAAGCATTAGATAAAGTTGCATTCTTATAGGGCAAAGGTGTGGTGGGCTCAATCAAGAAAAGAATTAACTCAAGGGTCCAAGGTTACAAACATTAAAGCTACTACTTACACCAATTATATTAATCAATACACTGCCAGGGACACAGCAGGTTAAGGGATATGGAGACTTAGCAGCAAACATTGGCCCAATAAATGAAAAACCCTTCACCAATACAATTTCTAATCAATCTTTTAACTACTCAAAGGAATCTGTGTTTAGACAGTTTAGAACATCTCCTGCCTCTCACAGTTGGGAGGCTCTGAACAATCACATGTGGCCAGAAAAACCTGTTCAGGCAGGCTAGAGGATTTCCACAGGAGTTTGTAGGTTGAAACACTGTCACACCCAGAAATTATTAACTGGAGCTGTAAGCTAACTCTTTTCTCAGAGAGAGGTAGTAGGGGACAGCCCTCCGTAAAGTCAGAGGTGTAGGTGAAAGCACAAAGCAGAAAGTAGGCAGACTCTGGTTTTGGGGGTAGATGCTCGAGAATTTCCAGGGGGACTCCTGAGGCTTGATCCCACCTTTACGTATGCCGAGCCTCCTTTCTCATGACCTTTGCCATGGGCGGAGTTCCTCACGCTGGCTCCCGGCAGTGATAGAATTCTAGTTGAGCTATTCCAGATCCTGAAAGGTGATGCTGTGGAAAGTGCTGCACTCCATATGCAATATGCCGGCTCCCGGCATATGGTTATGTCACGCGAGTGTATGTTCCTTGATTCTTTGTCTCGTTACAACAAAGATTTTGGAGCGACGGACATTAAAGCCCTCGGCGCATCACAGCTCTCGGGTCTTGGACAAACCGTGTTACAGCTCCATTTTATTTAGAAGATAGCAGGAGAATCCAAGACTTGAAGAGAAGAGAGTGGAGGAGTGCGTAGGGGGAGGGAGGGAGGGAGGGAGAGAGGGAGAGAGAGGGAGAGGGAGAGGGAGAGAGAGAGAGAGAGAGAGAGAGAGAACGCGAGAGACAGCGAGAGCGTGTGCGCACGCGGGAGAGAGAGTCCGAGAGAAAGCGCTTTGGCTCCTCCTTTTATATGTTTTTTTCCTCCACCTGGGCCTGCCCTATGCAAATTGGGCTTAGCCAGGAGTGCTGTTTGTTCTGCCTGAAGTTTTCACTCTGGTCCTCGGACCTTAATTTGACCTTCCTTGTCTTTTAGCCACCGCCATTTTGGACTCCTTTTCCCTATTCTACCTACCTAACAGTTACTAGGAATTACTCCTGAGATAGGCTGGGACCTGGGACCCTCTACTGGAGTGCTTGCACTTTCACCTGGGTAAATGCCTCCTTGAGCAACAGAATACAAAGAAACTATAAGCAGCTAAAAATAACTGCAAGCAGGAGCAGTTGGGCCAATTATGAAAATAAGATACAAAAAGGCCACAAACTTCTGAGGTGCTGGGAGCAAAAGCTGGGTACTGTGTAGGACCCCTGCACACAGCACCACCAAGGGGTGGGGAGACCGTCTAAGCTACCCCTCCAGTCCAACCATCTGCTCCTATCCTCATCCCACTTAAAGAACCAGCCCACCCTCCTGGGAGAGAGAGTCAGGGCCCTGGTGTCTTGTTTTCATTCTGTCGTGATGCAGCGCAAGTCCCAGTAAAGCCTTGCTTGACTCTCTCGTCTGGTCCCTTATCAATTTCTATTAAATTAAAAGACACTTGCTCCTTGGAAGAAAAGCTATGACAGACCTAGACAGTGTATTAAAAAACAGAGACATCACGTTACTGACAAAGGTCCATATGGTCAAATCTATAGTATTTCCAGTAGTCATGTACGGATGTGAGAGTTGAACCATAAAGAGAGCTGAGTGCCAAAGAATTGATTCTTTCAAATTGTGGTGCTGAAGAAGACTCTTGAGAGTCCCTTGGATGGCAAGGAGATCCAACCAGTCCATCCTAAAGGAAATCAATCCTGAATATTCATCGGAAGGACTGATGCTAAAGCTGAGCAAACTGAGAGATAATGAAGGACGGTGAAGCCTGGCAAGCCTGGCGTGCTTTTACTCCACGGAGTCGCAAAGAATCAGACATGGCTCAGTGACTGAACAATGAACAAGGGAGGAAGGTGGGAGCGGGGTTCAGGAAGGAGGGCACACGTGTATGCCTATGGCCGATTCATACTAATGTACGGCAAAACCCACCACAATGTTGTAAAGAAATTATCCTTGGGTTAAAATAAATAAATTTAAAAAAAGAAAAATGAGTCCAAGGAGGAGGGTCAGTAACACTACTGTTTTTAGATCCTCTATGCTGTTTTTAAAAAATTCTAAAAAAAAAAAAATAGTTCTTATCTTTTAGAGATGTATACTAAAGTGTTTATGGGCAAAATGATATGATCTCTGGAATTTAAAAATAATCCTTTGGGGTTGGGGTGGGGGTAAAGATGAAGTAAGATTGGCTCTGAGTTCATAATTGCTCTTGCAGGAGGATGGGTACGGGGGCTCCTTACATTGTTCTCTCTAGTTCTGTTTATGTTGGCAAATTTTCACAATCAAAGAAGAGATGAAGCCATGTTACCTCCTCCCAGAAGCCCTCTCAGTTTCCTCAGAGGGTGAGCTCCCTCCTCTGGGCTTGTCAAGCCACCTGCCACCCAGAACTGCAGTCCAGTGGCCTGCTTCTTCCTCTAGAGGGCAGAGTGGTGGCCTTGGGTCCCTCCATCTCCCCAGGACAGGGTTTCCGGCATGAATGAGACTCTTGGTCTGGGTTCATTTGTGGTCAAGCAGCTCAATCTCCAACAAGTTCCTTTGATGGCAAAGGCTGGACATTGTCTGTTTGTTCTCCTGGGGTGGGGCAGCGTGAAAACTCTGAAAGAGGATATTTGCTGGTTGGTGACTGCGGCTGAGTGAGTTTCCTGGGGAATCCAGTTGCTGACTGGACCGACCGACACGCTCTGAGGAACTGGCAGGACTGGTGCTGCTTCTTACGTGAGAGGTCAAAGGCCTGGCAAGTGCAACTCCCGGGGCAAACCCCGCTCACACTCCCCTGGGCAAAGGAAGAAAAGCCAGAGGAGCCAGATGCCCCGAGTGTCTGGGAACAGTCGGTGACTGGACGGGAAGTTCTGCTCTGACACGCGGCCATCCACACCTAGCTAGGAAGTCTGTGGCTCGAACAAAAGCTCAGGGAGAACCAGACGGCTCCCATCAGGCGAAACCCCAGGATGAGGCTGCCAGAGGTGCTGATTTTCCTGGCCTCCTGGGGAGTTGCCAGGGCTGTACCAGGTAGGCACTGAGGATGCCTGGGATCACTGTGAACTCAGAGTCCAGGGCTGCTGGAAGCTGTTCAGGGAAAGCTGAAAATGTTGCTAAGAATAGCAAGACAGGGAGCTCAGCTGGGGAGGCTGGGTGAGAGAGTTAGTGGGCAGAGGGTGTGCTGTTTGAGCCCAAGATTGTTAAGTGGAGGTGATGGCTGGCCACAGGAGGAATATGGACATTGTTCAGAGCTGTCAGTATATGGACATTGTTCAGAGCTGTCGGTATCTAAGAGCCAGCCAGCTGGTAGAGGTAGAAGGTAGCAGGCAGATTCATGAATTCATTCAACAAATATTGGTCGAGTAGCTCTCAAATCTAGTATTTTACTGGAACTCTGTTGAAGCATTTTACTAACCTCATTCCCTTTTTGATCTGTAACACATTTTGGAATTTCCTAACAGAGTTCACTGTTGTTTAGAAATCTGCATCTGGAGAAGGGAATGGCAACCTACTCCCAATATTCTTGCCTGGAGAATCCCATGGACAGAGGAGCTTGGTGGCTATAGACCATGGGGTTGCAAAGAGTCAGACATGACTTTGCGAATAATCCACAACCTCAGAAATCTGCAAGGGTTTCTTTTCTGCAAATGCCACCAGCAGATTATAATTCTGTCAACAATGTGCACGCACACACTACATGGATCTGCATCATACATGGTATAAATTTTATCCTTGCCAGATTACTCCCATTTCTCTCTTAAAAGGACATTAGATTAGCAAATGATACAAACGCTTTGTTGTTTTGTTAAGACAAAGGCAAGCTTTCCTAAGCTTGAATTTATAGTTCTTCAAAACAAAAACAAGACATAAGAACTAAAATGTCCTGGGGATTAAAAAATTATTTTGAACCAAAAAAATGAATCATGCACTATTCTTGGAACCAGGAATGTGGCAGAAAAGAAACAAAATTCCAGTGCTGGAGAAGCCTCCCTTCACCTCAGGAGAAACAGACTAAAAGACACATAGACAAAGAAATACATATTCCAGGAAATAACGAGGGTTATGGAGAATAACAAAGCAGAATAAAGGAGTAGAGAGGATGGGGGAGAAAGACTACTTAAGGGGTAGCAGAGAAGAACTGTCAAATAAAGTGACATTTGACTAGAGACCTAAGGCAGCACGGGAGAGAGCTATGTGGATATCCAGAAGAACATTCCAGCAGCAGAGGACGAAAAGTTCACAGGCCCTGAGCTGGATGCACAGGCCATGTGTGCGAGCTAAAGCCTGAGGCCAGGGTGGCTGGAGCTCAGAGAATGGGGGATGGCGGGGCAGGGGGATGTGGATGTTGGGAGATCACGGGGGTGGGGCCAGCGGCTGGTGCCAGCTCATGTGTAAACTTGCAGACAATTTTAAGAACACCAAGTGAGGGAATTCATGGGCTGTTTGGTGGTTAGAACTCCATGCTTTCACTGCCCGGGTTCAATACCTGGTGAGGGAACTAGGATCCCGCAAGCTGGGAGGTGCAGCCAAAAAAAAGAAAAAGTATATAAAAACATGCAAACAAAGGAAAATAGTCAAGAAGAACTAACATTTATTTTCTGAGTACTTACTATATACTGTGCTTATGCTTTGTGCTTGACATATATTGTCCTTTTAAAACCATTTGAAAAATGAAGTGAAAACACCTCCTCTGATTTTTATTTTTTTTTAAATTTAACTTCATGGCTGCCCGAGGCTACCCTGCCGCGGCCCCCTCAGACGCCCGGCAAACGCATCCAAGCACGCAGCACCGGCGTGCCCCGGCAGCGTCCGCCGCAGTTCCCGGGCGGGGCTTGCACGCAGGCACGCGTGCGCGTCTCCTCTGATTTTTATAGTCCCTGTAGTGGTGGTTTAGTTGCTAAGTTGTGTCCAACTCTTGTAACCCCACAGACTGTAGTCTGCCAGGCGCCTGTGTCCATGGCATTCTCCAGGCAAGAATACTGGAGTGGGTTGCCATTTCCTTCTCCAGGGCATCTTCCCGACCCAGGGATCAAACCCAGGTCTCCCGCACTGCAGGGAGATTCTTTACATAGTCCTGTGAAGTAGGTACTATTACCATTACATCCATTTTGTGGATGAGGAAATGAGACCCAGAGGGAACACAAAACTCCCCAAGATCCCACAGCTGGGAAGTGGCAAGACCAAGTTCGTACTCAGCCACCTTATCCACCATACACTTGGATGGGTCCTCTTGGGATTGTGGGTACTACTTTTTCCCCCCTCTTTTCTTCAAACTTTTCTGGACTGTATACATCTATAATCTAAAACTGGAGTTAAATTTAAAAAGAATTCCATAGCACCTGTCAGTTTTTTCAGAATCTGAGTCTCTTCCTGAAGTGCAGACTTCTGAGACACCCAGTCAGATAGCCATCACCCTTGCTTTGCATAAGGCCGTGGAGTTTCTACCTGCACCATCCTTAGCCAAGAACTTGGGTGGGGCACCAACTTGCTGGATTCATCTCCTCCCACACAAACCGGAGGCTACACAGCATTTATCCCTCAACCTCTAACTGCAGACAAGCCCACAAGTTCTTTCTGTGGGAGCCAGTGTGGGAGGCAAACATTTCCTTGAAGAATGACGAGCCTGCCTCTTGGAGCTGCTGTGAGGCGATGGCGAGCCACACAGCTAACACAAGTGAAGTGAAGTGAAGTGAAAGGCGCTCAGTCGTGTCTCACTCTTTGCAACCCCATGGACTGTATACTCCATGGAATTCTCCAGGCCAGAATACTGGAGTGGGTAGCCTTTCCCTTCTCCGGGGGATCTTCCCAACCCAGGGATCAAACCCAGGATCAAATCCTGCATTGCAGGCGGATTCTTTACCAGCTGAGCCACAACGGAAGCCCAAGAATACTGGAGTGGGTAGCCTATCCCTTCCTCCAGGCAGATTTACCAGCTAACACAAGGGGTCAGTTTTAACAAGTTAACCCTTTGTGTTTTGGAGGGCAGTGGTTTACAGAGGAGGAGTTATAATTGAAGTGTTTGGTATCATTGCTTAGCATAAAAAATGATAGCTTATTATTGTTATTTAGTCACTCAGTTGTGTCTGACTCTTTGCGATCCCATGGACTATAGCCCGCCAGGCTCCTCTGTTCCTGGGATTCTCCAGGCAAGAATACTGGAGTGGGTTGCCATTGCCTTCTCCGATAGCTTGTATGCAAATCTTAAAAAAAAAAAATGTCCAAATGAACTTATTTACAAAACAAGAACAAACTCACAGAGAGCGGATTTATGGTTACCAGGGGAATGGGGAGGGGGGATAGATTGAGAGTTTGGGATTGACATATATACACTGCTGTTTTTAAAACAGAAAATCACGGACTTCCCTAGCAGTCAAGTGGTTAAGGCTCTGTGCTTCCAATGCAGGGGTCATGAATTCGATCCCTGGTCAAGGAACTAAGATCTAGTGTGGTGGAGCCAAAAATATATATATAATAATAAAAATAAGAAGTAAAATAGATAACTAACAAGGACCTACTGTAAAACCAAACCAAAGCAGAAAAACAAAACAAAACAAAACAATCCCCACAAAGGACTGAAATTGGGACCGATATTGCTTTATGGTGGGTCGTATGCATAACAGATAAGTCACGGAATCATAGGCAGTTGGAACTGATAAAACAGATAACCTTTGTGCAAAACACAAATCTTAATGCTTCAGAAAAAAGAGGCTCCAGAAGAGAAGAAAACCTGAGGTCCAAGGGGCAGAGCAGCCCAGAGATTAAGCACTCAGTCTGGTTTGTCCACTCCATGGCCATTCACCCCTTTTCTACTAGTATCGTTATCCCCATTTTACAGAAATGGGGACACTGAGGCTCAGCTGAGGAAATCTCTTGTTCAAGTTGCCATTGAATGTGTAGCCAGGATTCAAAACAAGATTTCTCTGATTTCAAATTTCATGCATGTCCTTTCAAAAATAATCCACTGCCTTAAGCCAGAAAACCTAGGTAGTACCTTTTAATATCTATGTGACCTTGAGTCTCTATTTCACTATCTGTAAAATAAGGATAACACTATAGGAGGAGAGATTAAATCAGGTGAGCTCATGCACTTACACTGCAATGTGCTGTAAAAGTTTAAGACCTTTTTTTTTTTAATATCTAAGGTCACATGGCTAGCTAGTGGCAAAGTGCACTGTGGTCATTTCTTTTCAGGTACAGTATGAATCATAGGTCTGCCACTAACTAGCTCAGTTTTCTCATCTGTAAAATGGGTATGATAATAGAACATATTTCATAATTTTGCTGTGAGGCTACATAGGCAGAGGGCTTGGCACAGCAACCGGCCGTCAGTAGGTGCTAAATAAATGGCAGGTGTTTTCCTGCCTTCCTCTTCTTGTCTCTGACCATAAGCAAACTCACCTTTCAGACGTTTTAAGACTGTCTTAGACTCTAGGAATGGTTTTTTCGTTTCCTCCACTCCAACATGAATCAGTAAAAGGATCTCACATTATATACGATTTTTAATGACTTCTAAAAATAATTACTAAAAATATATTAAATGTACTAATTTTGTTCATTTATCTGGCTGCCCCAGGCCTTAGTTGAAGCACAAGGGATCTGCGATCTTTGTCGTAGCATGCAGGATCTTTAGTTGTGGCAGGTGAGCTCTTGTTTGCGGCGCGTGGGATCCCATTCATTGACCAAGGATTGAACCTTGGCCGCCTGCATTGGGAGCTCAGAGTCTTAGGAAGTCCCTAATTTTTAATGACATTTATAAATGTTGCATTTGAAATAAATTGTTGGTTTTGATGGCACAGATTTTTTCCCCTCAATTTTGGAACCAATACATTTTTTTTTTCCAGGTCTTAGACATTTCCATGGGTCTTACAGAGGGATTAGGCTCTGGGTTCTGTATCTGTTGTCCCCAGTGTACAAAGTTAGCTTGGTGACACCTTGGTGAAGAAGGAGGGCCAAGAGACTGTTTTGCCTGCCCAGGCACAAGGAGCAGAGTTGAGCTCTCAGAATTAAAGCTAGAGGGTACACTGTGCCCGCCAGCCCTCTGCTCAAGTAGAACCAGCCAGGAGAGGACAGCATTCGTCTTCATATTGTTCCTGGCCCTGGACCTTTACCTGCAGAGGACAGCAGCTGAGTGGATGCTGGAGCAGGCAGGAGAAGGACACAGCCACCCCTCTCATCCCATCTCCCTTCCGTGGTGAAAGCAGAACTGCAGGATCCCCAGTGATCAAATTCAGAGTAACTGCTGCTTTGCATTGATGAGGGCTTATGCATTCTCATATTCTCTCTTTTTAAACCTCACAATAACTGTAAAAGGTAGGGGGCCCTGTTGTCCCCATTTTACAGATGAAGAAATTGGCAGAGAGTCAGTTCACCCAGCTAGTGAGCACTGGAGCTGGAATTCCAACCAGGTCTGTGCCCTCAACACTCACTGTAACTTGATGCCAAGTTTATTTATAGTCTCCATGATTAATGAATAATCATGATAGCTAAGATTGGTACCTTTTCTTAAAACTCAAGGATTTTGAGAATACACTCTTACTGTAAAAGATCCAAGCAGTATGGATATAGAGTTTCTTAATTTTCATGAGATTTCCCCAGATGAGGTGTCTTCATGGTAATGTTTGAGAATCTCTGGTCCAAAGGATAAAGTGTTAAAGTGCCCACCTCCCCATACCCTCTGAGTCTCACTCTGGGTCCTGGGGGTAATTGTCAGGGACAGTGGTGTGTGGAGAGTCCTCTGGACAAACACCCCTCCTCCCTTTTTTTCTGGTTGAACATGGTGATTTATTTGAAAATATTATACTTTTTTTTTTCAAATACAGTAATAGAAGGGGTTCCAGCAAGTCATATGGAGGGAGATGTTTAGGGGAAAGTGTAGGAGGAGAAGGAGGAAAAACATTATGGGAAGCCCACCAGAAGGGTCAGGCAACCATATTGTGTGTCGTTAGAATTGAAGGTGGATACACGACTGAGCGACTTCACTTTCACTTTTCACTTTCATGCACTGGAGTAGGAAATGGCAACCCACTCCATTGTTCTTGCCTGGAGAATCCCAGGGACGGGGGAGCCTGATGGGCTGCCATCTATGGGGTCGCACAGAGTCGGACACGACTGAAGTGACTTAGCAGCAGCAGCAGCAGGGACTTCCCCCAGGGGGCGCTAGTAGTAAAGAACCCACCTGCCTATGGAGGAGACATAAGAGACTCGGGTTGGATACCTGGTTTGGGAAGATCCCCTGGAGGAGGAAATGGCAACCCACTCCAGTGTTCTTGCCTGGAGAATCCCATGGTCAGAGGAACCTGGCGGGCTACAGTTCATAGGGGTGCAAAGAGTCAGACACATTCTGAAGCAACTTACCAGCATGCAGGGACTTCCCCAGTTGTCTGCCTTTTAATGTGGAGGGTATGGGTTCAATCCCTCGTCAGGGAAGTAAGGTCTCATATGCTGTGGAATGTGGCCAAAAATTAAAAAAAAAAAAAACTGAAAGTAGATAAATAGGGCCTCTCCCTGCTGAATGGTGCACTTGGAGAAGTCCCCAACTGCCTCTGAAGTTGTCTAGGCTTTGACTGACTTCACCTTTCTTCCCCACCATGCTACTCTTTTTTTGAGAGTTGACCAATTAATAATGTCAAGGAGTGCTGGGGTCCAGCCCCGGCTGATCCAGGGTATTCGAAGGAGAGACGGCATAGGCGACCTATTTATTTAAATATTTATCAAAGATATAAAGAGTAATAGGATGAGGATAGCTCAGTAGGAAAATTCAGTGGAGAAAAGAGGCTGAGTAGCTTGGTTTACGCGGGAGACCAATAAAACTTCAAGACAAGAAGTTTGCACCACTTACATAGGCCGCAGGCGTCCTTCCGTTCTCCCAAAGGAGAGGAGACACTGAGGCCTCCCCGGTCGGATCTTAGAAGCCCAGGCATAATTAGCAAGCATGGCGGGTTCTGCGCTCCAGATGGAGACTCAGCCAGAATTTGAGAGAGAGAGCAACATGGGGAGACCAAGTTTCGGTGAACAAGGCCCGCACTTTATTTTTCAAAGTAGTTTTTATACCTTAAGTTGTGCATAAAGGATAATGGGGGAAGGGTGGAGTCATGCAAGGACAGCAGTTCCTGGTCCTAATCGAAGCCAGGCTTTCAAACTTATCATATGCAAAAGTTCAAGTGAATTACATCATCTTCTGGCCAGGAGGCCTGTTAACATTTTAAGAAACTTATTTTTCTCTAAAGGTGATTATTATAAAGTCAGGCACCAGCCTCCAAAAAAGCATTGGACAAAGCTGCATTCCTATAGGGCAAAGGTGAGGTGGGCTCAATCAAGAAAAGAATTAACTCAAGGGTCCAAGGTTACAAACATTGAGGCTACTTCTTACATTTCTATACACACATTATATCGATCAATACACTGCCAAGGACACAGTAGGTAAGGAGTATGGAGACTTAGCAGCAAACATTGGCCCAATAAGTGAAAAACCCTTCACCAATACAATTTCTAATCAATCTTTTAACTACTCAAAGGAATCTGTGTTTAGACAGTTTAGAACATCTCCTGCCTCTCAGTTGGGAGGCTCTGAACAATCACATGTGGCCGGAAAAACCTATTCAGGCAGGCTAGAGGATTTCCAAAGGAGTTTGTAGGTTAAACACTGTCACACCCAGGAATTATTAACTGGAGCTGTAAGCTAACTCTTTTCTCAGAGAGAGGTAGTGGGGGAGAGCCCTCCGTAAAGTCAGAGGTGTAGGTGAAAGCACAAAGCAGAAAGTAGGCAGACTCTGGTTTTGGGGGTAGATGCTCGAGAATTTCCAGGGGGACTCCTGAGGCTCGATCCCGCCTTTGCGTATGCCGAGCCTCCTTTCTCATGACCTTTGTCATGGGCGGAGTTCCTCACGCTGGCTCCCGGCAGTGATAGAATTCCAGTTGAGCTATTCCAGATCCTGAAAGATGATGCTGTGGAAAGTGCTGCACTCCATATGCAATATGCACTCAATATGCAATATGCCAGCTCCTGGCAAAGGAGCACTTTTCTTTCTTCTGTTTTAAAAAAATACTTAGTTTTTTAAATCTATTTTGGCTGTGCTGGGTCTTTGCTGGCACACACGGGCTCAGTAGTTGTGGCACATGGGCTTAACTGTGGTATGTGGGATCTTAGTTCCCTGGCCAGGGATTGAACTCGGGCCCCCTGAGTGTGGGTCTCATCCACTGGACCACCAGGGAAGTCCCAAGGAGCACTTTTCTACCAGGGCCATAATCTGTTATTCAGGAGAGATGGCTATTCCAGGTGAAGCCATACACCAGTCTTCCAATGACCAGGTTTGCTTCCTAAAGCACAAAGGCCACTGAACATCCAATAGCTCACTGTCCTCACTTGGAGCTTATCCTCCAAGAGCTTGACTTCTAACTCATTTCATTTGAGGCAAAAACATTAGGAGAGTTGATCCTAATATGCTAGCAACTGTGAACCCCAACTTTATGAAATGAAATATCATTTCTCAGCTACTTTGCCATATTACTTAACCTTCGTTAGCCTTTGCCCATTTGCAGGAAACTCAGCTGAAACCAACGCTGACCACCCCCTGCAATAACTCAGTGCCTCCTCAGACTATGATGGGATGCTATTTGGTGCGCTTGTACCAAGCCTAGGTGCAAAATAATCCCAGAAATGCCCTTTTTACCCTGTATTGGAAACACCATGTGACAGTGGGAAACCAGGAGGGTGGTGGTGTCAAGTGCCAATTTCTCACAAATCTAAAGTCCTGTGTTTTTTCATCATTAGATCATTAGTGACTACAGGGATGGCTCTGAGACTGATTTTTTTTTTTTTTTAATTATTAAAAAGTAAAGGGACTTCCCTGGTAGTCCAGTGGTTAAGAATCCGCGTTGTTATGCAGAGAACAGGGGTTTGATCTCTGGTCGGGGAACTAGGATCCCACATACCTCAGAGTGTGCCCATGTGCCACAACGAAGACCTGATGCAGCCAAATAAATAAATATTTTTTAAAAGATCTCTTGGGGAAAAAAAAAAGTAGAGACGGAAGTTTTTATTTTAGTAGGACGGTCTAACAATGGGGTCTGAGTGACACAGTGACAGATATACCTGTGTCTGGCTGGTGTCAGTGGGTTTCTATACCTCATGAGCAAGACTCGGAGAGAGCTTGAGGGACCAGGCAAGGAGGTTAACTGAAGATGTTAATTGACAGCTTCCAAGGTTGCTTCCTATAGCTATATCCTGAGCACCACACACTGCCTCTTCTAAAATTAGCCTCTTAAACAACTATTTAATTCCTCTGCTTCCCAGGGCAACCAACCAAGATCACAGTGAAAGTAACAAGAAACAAATAAAATAAAAATGTTAATTCGCCATTGTATTTATTTGTCAGACAATTGTAAGCCACTGCAGGGGACAAGTGAAGCATCGTTATCTCTGTCCCCTAGGCTTAAAATCTAATTGGGAGGAAAAGCACACACCAATTGTAATTTAAATATCTTCACTGATTAAAAAAAAAAGGAAAAATAGAAAAAACTATAAAAAAGAAAATCATTAACTTTTTCATCGGGTTCCTTATAAATATTTCTCTTCATTTTTATGTGCTTTTAAAAATAAAATGACTACCACACTACATACATAGTTTTGTAGTCTGCTTCTTTGACTTAATTTTACTTACCAGGAGAAGCAGAAAAGGAAGTCTTTATCCCCCCTTCCAACGTTACAGCATATATGATAGATAAAGGGTTAATATTATACAGACAAATGCTCTTACAAACTAAGAAAAATAATGGAACACCTCAATAGAAATAAAGAATCTGCCTGCAATGTGGGAGACCCTGGGTTCGATCCCTGGGTTGGGAATATCCCCTGGACAAGGGAAAGGCTACCCACTCCACTATTCTGGCCTGGAGAATTCCATGGACTGTATAATCCATGGGGTCACAAAGAGTGGACACCACTGACTTTCACATGAATAAAATATGTACAGAAATTAAATATCATATTTTCCTTTTTAAAAACTTTTTATTGAAGTATGATTGATCTACAATGTTGTGCCAATCCCAGGTGTGAATCTGGGAAAAAGTGAAACTGCTATACCAACACATAAATGCACTCCTTTTCAGATTTCCCTACCACACAGGCCACCACAGAGCACAGGTCCTTATTAGTATCTGTTTTGTATACGGTAGTGTGTGTGTTGATTCCCAATCTTCCAGTTTATCCCTCCCCCTCTCAATACCTCCCCCCAACCACAAGTTTATTTTCTACCTCTGTAAATCTATTTCTGTTTTGTAGATAAGTTCATTTGTACCCTTTTTTTTTTTTTTTTTAGATTCCACATATAAGTGATATCATATGATATTTGTCTTTCTCTATCTGACTTCACTCAGTGTGAGAATCTCTGTGTATTAGTCCCTGGGTCGTGTCCCACTCTTAGCAACCCCAAGGGGTTTAGCCCACCAGGCTCCTCCGTCCATGGGATTTTCCAGGCAAGAATACTGGAGTGGGTGCCATGTCCTTCTCCAATGAGAATCTCTAGGTCCATCCGTGTTGCTGCAAATGGCATTGTTTTGTTCTTTTTAATGGCTGAGTGATATTCCATTGTATATATACACCACATCTTCTCTACCCAGTCCTCTGTTGGTGGACATTTAGGTTGCTTCTGTGTCCTGGCCATTTGTGAACAGTGCTGCAATGAACATGGGAGTGCATGTATCTCTTCAAATTATCTTTTTTTCTGGGTATATGCCCAGGAGTGGGACTGCTGGATCATATAATAGTTCTATTTTCAGTTTTTTAAGGAACTTCCATACTCTGCCCCATAGTGGCTGTACCCAGTTTGCATTCCCACCAACAGTGTATGAGGGTTTCCTTTTCTCCACACCCTCACCAGCATTTATTGTTTGTAGACTTTTTGATGATGGCCCTTCTGACTGGTGTGACCAGTTTTTATTTGCATTTCTCTAATAATTAGTGGTGTTGAGCATCTTTTCATGTGCTTTGGACAGGTCCTTTCTTGTTCACTGTCTTATTTGATGGTTATAGAGAAGTAGGCCAGATGTCAAACACCCTCAGTCCAACTGGCTTGCTCAGAGTCCTCAGCCTGGATTGTTGCTGTTGTTCAGTCACTCAGTCGTCTCCAGCTCTTTGCAACTCCATGGACTGCAGCATGCCAGGCTTTCCTGTCTTTCACCATATCCCGGAGCTTGCTCAAACTCATGTCCATTGAGTCAGCGATGCCATCCAACCATCTCACCCTCTGTCATCCCCTTCTCCTCCTGCCTTCAATCTTTCCCAGAATCAGGGTCTTTTCTAATGAGTGGGCTCTTTGCATTAGGTGGCCAAAGTATGGGAGCTTCAGCTTCAACATCAGTCCTTCTAATGAATATTCAGGATTGATTTCCTTTAGGATTGACTGGTTTGATCTCCTTGCAGTCCAAGGGGCCCTGGATGAGGAAACCCAGTAACCTGCCTCCCTCTTCAGGGTCCCTGTGCTCACCTTCTTCTCCATGACATGATAATTAGACCTCAATTCCTTATAGTCTGTGACTAATTCCATAGAAGCCTGTGGCTCCCGTCTCTTATGGGTAGCACAGATGTATTATGAAAGCATTCTGGGATCAAGCACTCTGACACTGTAGACAGGGCAGATGCCAACAGCCAAGTCAACAAGATAATTTCATGTGTGAGAGTGCTCTGAAAAAATAAAATGGGAGAGTCATGTGGAGTCACCCAGCTAGAGACCAGATGGGTGGGAAGAAGTGGAACTTGAGCAAAGGCAGTCAGAGAAGTCTTATCTAAGGAGATGATTCTCCAGCTGAGACCTCAATGAAGAAGAGAAGGCAGCCGTGCAATGACCCGAGAGGACTGGGGAAAGCGGCAGAGGAGTCAGAAAAGAGGCCCTGTGAGGAGAGGGAGGGGGGGGGCGGGGGGTGGGCCAAGGAGAAGAGGAGAGGTCTATGGTCGGCCTCCACAATGAGGAGACTGGAGCCTAAGGCTGCCCATGTCTGAACCTCTGGCCCTCTCTGCCATTCTTTCCACTCTTGTGACCTCTCCCAGAGTCAGGCCTTTGAGGCCGTGGGCATAAAGACAAGCATCTACACACACACACACACGCACACGCACACTCACATATGCACTCAGAGGTCATAGGAAGCCCAAGGGAGCATGGAAGGAGTTCCAGTTCTACACTGACTAGTCCGGAACTTGCCGGAAGAGAGAAACCAACAGCTGACACTCGAGCCTCAGACAAGGAGTTTCTGAGGTGAAGAAATGCTTGTTGAGAACTTTGAGGGCTGACATCAAAGGGGAAGAGCTGCTCCATGTTTGTGGTTTGCTGAGAAAGTGCCCGCTTGAGGCAAAGGGATGACCTCTGTGTGGTCTGCAGAGGAAGCAAGGGGCCCACATGCCAGAGAGAAGGGAAAAGTTCCTCAAGCTTCCATAGCCAACCCGGCCGGCCTGACTGGAAGCTGGTATGACCCACTTACCGCTGCTGGCAGGAAAGCCCCCCAACTCTGCCCACTTTCCTGATGAAATGGGGTGGTTGCTTTCTTTTCTCTGCCTTAGGATATTGCCCCTGTAGGAGTAATTTCAAATATGTTCACTTCAGTTCAGTTCAGTTCAGTCGCTCAGTTATGTCCGACTCTTTGCGACCCCATGAATCGCAGCACGCCAGGCCTCCCTGTCCATCACCAACTCCTGGAGTTCACTCAGACTCACGTCCATCGAGTCAGTGATGCTATCCAGCCACCTCATCCTCTGTCGTCCCCTTCTCCTCCTGCCCCCAATCCCACCCAGCATCAGAGTCTTTTCCAATGAGTCAACTCTTCGCATGAGGTGGCCAAAGTACTGGAGTTTCAGCTTTAGCATCAGTCCTTCCAAAGGAATCCCAGGGCTGATCTCCTCCAGAATGGACTGGTTGGATCTCCTTGCAGTCCAAGGGACTCTCAAGAGTCTTCTCCAACACCACACTTCAAAAGCATCAATTCTTTGGCGCTCAGCCTTCTTCACAGTCCAACTCTCACATCCATACATGACCACTGGAAAAACCATATCTTTGACTAGACGGACCTTTGTTGGCAAAGTAATGTCTCTGCTTTTGAATATGCTATCTAGGTTGGTCATAACTTTCCTTCCAAGGAGTAAGCATCTTTTAATTTCATGGCTGCAGTCAAATATGTTAGTGACCACAATTCATGTGAAAAGTTTTAATTCCCCCAGTATAAACAAAGAGTCTCAGTTAGGGTAAAAACTTAAAATGCATGCATAGACGATCTACAAAAAGAGTTAAAATAAAAGGCATTGATTTTACCCCCTTAGCAATCACATTTTCCTGGGAGTGATTAGGGAGCCAGAGGACTCCCACCCACCCCACCCCCAGCATTTACCATGTGATCTCAAGCATGTTGACCTCTGAACTTTCATTTCTTTATCACCAAAATGGAAAGGGGATAATGGTCAATCCCTTCAGGGCTGTGAGGAGGGTGATTATATAATGATCGTGGGAGGGACCACGGTTTGTTTAATCAGTCGTGTGTACCTTGGTATGAACAAGTTTCTGATTCTTTCCAGAGACCAGGTTTAGATCAGGAGAGGTGGGCCAAAGCTCAGAAGCATCAAAGAGTGAGATCAGAGTCCAGACTTTACCTTTGGTCTTGGAGTCACTGGGGGTGTGGGGAAGGGAGGGTGGAAAGAGTCGGGGACTGGCTAGCCAACCCTGAAAGCAATAGAAGGCAGACTCCCAGGCCCAGGCCCATTTTACTGGGATGGGTGGGTGTTGACTGTTGGCGCTAAGTGACACAGGAAGTGGAGGAGGAAGTGAGAGCAATGATGGAAAGTGAGGAAATTCTGGAAACAGGAATTAGGGGAGAGGCCAAACCTGTTCAACCTCTCCTTCAATAGGCATCATTGAAACCACTTACGTGTACCAGGCCCTGTGCTGGATGCAGGTGAGAAAGCCACTCCAAAGCCCGTTTCTTTATATTCCCTTCTTTGTGTTACACCTAGAGATTTTTGGCATTTCACCTCACGTCCAGAGTCACTAACAAGTAGGCCCACAATGAGAAATTCAAGCCAGTCTGAAATGACATTCCACCTTTTCTGGTCTACTACTCATAAACACCATTTCCACACATTTTTATTGTTCAGTAGCTCAGTCATGTCTGACTCTTTGTGACCCCATGGAATGCAGCATGCTAGGCTTCCCTGTCCATCACTATATCTGGGAGCCTGCTCAAACTCATGTCCATTGAGTTGGTGATGCCATCCAACCATCTCACTCTCTGTCATTCCCTTCTCCTGCCTTCAATCTTTCCCAGAATCAGGGTCTTTTCCAGTGAGTCGGCTCTTCGCATCAGGTGGTCAAAGTATTGGAGCTTCAGCTTCATCATTAGTCCTTCTAATGAATATTCAGGGTTGATTTCCTTTAGGATTGACTGGTTTGATCTCCTTGCAGTCCAAGAGTCTTCTCCAACACCACCGTTCAAGCACATCAATTCTTCAGTGCTCAGCCTTCTTTCCTTTTTATTTCCACACATATTCCCCAGCCTTTTGCTGGTATTAATTAGCAAGATCTTATGATGCCTCTGGTGTGTAAGCCTTCTCCCAGATTTTTGTATATATTTCCCTAGAGCATAACATTTAGCTCTAGTTATTGGCTCAGAGAGGTGAAGCTTCTCACCCAGAGTCACACAGCTAGTATGTGGTTCCAGAACCTGGGTGCTTAACTCATCTTTGCTTTAAAACAAAGTTCTACATAGAACTCCTGAAGGATTCCTGAAGGTCACACAGTCCAATCCCTCCTGCTGCTGCTGGGAACACTGAGGTGGGGAAATAGAAAGGGTCTTGTCAAAGGTCAGAGGTCAGGGACAGAACCAAGCCTATTTTCTGCTCTGCTCAGTGCCTCCCTGGGCAAAGCCCAGCCCTGGATTTGGAGAAAACTTCCTTTCACCTGTGTAAACTCCCCTCTCCTACCCCAGGGTTCTCCTGATCCCTCCCTAGCCAGGCTCAGGGAGGAACCCATATTAAAGGGGTCTCCTTGTCCCTGCAGGGAAGTTCTGGCACATCTCTGACCTGCACCTGGACCCTGACTACAAGGTGTCTGAAGACCCTCTCCAGGTATGCCCGTCTGCAGGCTCCCAGCCGGTGCCCAACGCAGGCCCCTGGGGCGACTACCTCTGTGATTCTCCCTGGATCCTTATCAACTCCTCCATCTACGCCATGAAGGAGATCGAGCCAGAGCCAGACTTCATCCTCTGGACTGGGTGAGAGCCGTCGCCACAGCTACCCTTCCCTAGCCACTGCGAATGCCCCTTGCCCTCCTGGCACCTGCCCCAAACCATCTCCCTTAGTCCTCACACCAGCCCTGTTGCAGAGAGGATGAACCTGAAACTCAAAGCTTGTCCATGGGAGCCTGGGCCTGGCTGATTCCAGGGTCTGTGCCCTTGACCTCGTGTCTCCCAGACTCAGCAGAACTTGGCACTCACTGAGGCTGGGGACATGGTCATGGCATGTTTGAGCATGTGGGGAAGTCCTGGATTTCAAGTCGGGGGATGAACCCTGCTGCCACTCCCACCAGAGTTTAGGTGCAAGCCCCAGAGACCCAAATGCAGGGAGAGGAGAAAGTTAGGAGGGCTGAAGGTGGGCCAGCATTGGGACCAAGTGTCCTGGCCAGCTGTGGGCCACCCCTGGCTGCCTGGCCTTGCGGGTCCTCCCTGGCCAGAGCTTGGCCTGCATAGAGAGAGCTTGAGGGGCAATTTCAGCTCAGCCATAGCGATGCCATTTCTGCTGCTCCTCCAAGGATACTGCTGTAAGTCCTTCAACTTTCCTCAGTGCTCATGGTCCCCACTTCACTCACTTGATCCTTCCCTCCCTCTCTTGGTAGATCAGCCTGCCCTGTGCTCACCCCTGGGTAGACATGCGGGAACAGAGATAATAGGGACCCCCACCCTCCTTCAGGGAGCTCAAGGTTTCCTGGGTGATATAGATGTGGTCACTGACCATGATATCCCAGCGAGGAGAGAGGGGCTTTGGGCAGGTGGGGGAGTTTCACAGGGCACCTGACTCCCTCTGGTGAAACTGGGAGGACTTCCTGTAGGAAGTGGTGAGCTAGAGAGCAGGTGAAGAGGGCTGGCTGGAGCTCTGGTTTCCTGCGCCCTCTTCTAGCCTCTATAGACACTTCCATAAGGTGGAGCAAAGCCACGACGGCCCTAGCTGTCCCTCACTGTGACATGGGAGTGACCAGAATGACCCTCACATGGACAGTAGTGGGTGGAGTAAGGCTGGACCCTTAAGAAATGTGACCGCCTCTCAGAGAAGCCTGGGCAGTTCTGGTTTCCCAGGGCTCAGGAATCAGTCCAAGGAGAAAGTGAGTTTTAGGCCATGACTCCGGCCCCCTGCTCCCTGAGAAATGAGTAACGTTCTAAAAGACATGATCCCTCTGAGAAATTCACCATCCTTTAACAGAAAAGCATGATTTTTCTGGGAAATTTCTGGGACTTGCAGAAGTTATGACATTGGATGAGAAGACCTCTAGGGCCCCCCCTTTTAATTCTTCGGTTTCTAAGAAATTTGGCCTCTCCTGGGAGAATCACAATCCCTTGGGGATTAACCTGTAGCAATTGAATATGTTTTCTATCACACAGAATTTAATCCTCCAGACTAGGGGAAAATGGAGTTTTGTTCTGATGTCTTCAGATTCTTGGCTTGTCCCCAGGGAGGATGGGGCTCCAGGGCCACTCCTGCTGTCCTAACGAGGGCATCAGAGACACTGTAGGATGTAATGGATGTGAGCATAGACCCTGGAGCCGGGCTGACCGGTTCAAACCCTGGCTCCACCACTGTCTTAGGCAGGACTCTTCACCTTTCTTTGCCTTGGTTTCTTTATCTGTCAAATGGGATAACAATAGAAGCTCCACTGTAGGGTTATTATGAAGAATAAATGAGTGGATATGGGTTCGACACACGGCAAGTACCCGGCACAAAGTGAGCCAGTGTGGACTGCAAGTAGTGGTCTCCGTATGATTCAGCTACTTAACTTCCCCAGGGAGTCTCGGGGCACAGTTGCTGCGCTCAGTCCAGCAGAGTCCTCAGGCTTTAGATTGTGGGGGTTCCTATCACTCACAAACCTCCCTTCCTCCTTTTTTCCCCAAACCTCCCTTCCCTCTTTCTCTTTCTTGCTGCACCTTTCTAAGATGGATCCAGGAATTTAGGTCTGTCAAATGAGGGGTCAGGTGGGGGCTAAATGGTCCTGGGGCAGGCCCTGGACCTGCCAGAATACATCCAGATGCTTTATTATGAAGGCAGGTCCAAACTCCTTAGAACCTTTGGGGCAAGGAATGAACTCAGATCAGCTTCTCCACCCCACCGAGTCAATGATGCCATCCAACCGTCTCATCCTCTGTTGCCTTCTCCTTTAGCCTTCAATCTTTCCCAGCATCAAGATCTTTTCCAATGAGTCGGCTCTTCGCATCAGGTGGCCAAAGTACTGGAGCTTCAGCTGCAGCATCAGTCCTTCCAATGAATATTCAGGATTGATTTCCTTTAGGATGGACTGGTTGGATCTCCTTGCAGTCCAAGGGACTCTCAAGAGTCTTCTCCAACACCACAGATCAAAAGTATTAATTCTTTGGCGCTCAGCCTTCTTTATGGTCCAACTCTCACATCAGTACATGACTAAACCATAGCTCTGAGTATATGGATCTTTGCCAGTAAAGTGAAGTCTCTGCTTTTTAATACTCTGTGTAGGTTTGTCATAGCTTTTCTTCATAGGAGCAATCATCTTTTAACTTCGTGGCTGCAGTCGCTCTGCACAGTGATTTTGGAACCTTTTTTGTTGAAGTCCCACAGATCCTCTGAAGTTCCATATCGTCCCTATTTTACAGATGAGCTTGTGGAAGTTCAGAGAGGTTAAACAACCAGCCCAGGGACCCACAGCAGGTTAATGGCAGAGCAAGGGCTTGAACTCTGTCCGGGTGACTCCCAACTCCAGCCTGGTCCCTCCCTCTCAGCAGCTGTCTGAGTCCCAGTCTGCAGCTGGGTCTGGGTAGAGCTGGTTTCTCACAGGGAGCTGTCCCTTCTTTTCCTTGTGCCACTTCCCGAGCCGCTTGTGTTTTGCAGTGATGACACACCACACGTGCCCAACGAGAGGCTGAGTGAGGCGGCCGTGCTGCAAATTGTGAAGCAGCTGACTCAGCTCATCAGGGAGGCCTTTCCAGGTAAGATTGTGCCCTGGGTCCCCACAATGTTCCCTGACACCCAGGCAGTGCCTGGCACAGCGGGAGGAAAACAGCACCAAAGTGCAAAGGAATGACCTTCCCCCACGACGATGATGGCTGCCAGCCAGGTCCCGTACCAGGCACTTCACAGCAATCAGGTCTTACTTCCAGGAACACTGTGGGGAACATGAATGAGAGCCAGTCCGCTTGTGAATACACACAGAATCCTATTAATGGTGTTAAAAACCAAATTCAACTGAGTAAATCTGAAGATCTATTTGACTTTATTCAAGAATTCATGACTCAGGCAGCATCCCACCTTAAAAACAGAAAGGAGCTCCAGGGACTTCCCTGGCAGTCCAGTGGTTAAGACTCTGTGCTTCCAATGCAGGGGACCCAAGTTTGATCCCTGGTCAGGGAAGTAAGATCCCACAGGCTGTGTGGTACAGCCAAAAAGAGAAAAAAGATGAAAAAAAAAAAAAAATGAAAGGGGCTCCAAGGAGCTGTACAAATGGAAGGTTTTACAGACAGAAGAGGGTGGAGAAAGAAAGACTCTAGCAAAAAGGGATTGTTTTGGGCAAAGTCACCTTCCTTTAGGGGAAAGGTGGGATCTGTCAAACAGATTTCCTCATTAGTGCCCCCTGTGTTAATTCCATATTGACTGTGTAAAGGTCACATTCTTGGGAGAGGCAGAAACTTCAGTTAGGTTAAGTATTAACTTGGTTAACACTTGGTTTGCTGACCTAGGGTTCAGCACAAGTAACTCCATTTCGGACCTGTTTCTTTTTTATTAATGGAAATGCCTGACATTTCACTGGTTTCCGTCCTGCCTGTATAACACCAGACTCACAGCCCCTTCTCAAGGCGTCTACAGTTACTTTTAGGCATCGTCCCTGGTAAGTCTCATGTGGGCTTGCACACAGCCTTTGCGTCCTGCTATGGCCCTGGAATTGCCATCTACTCTTCTCAAACCATCTTGGCTGCTGGGACTTCTGGGAGATGCAGATTTTTGGCCAAAGTGCTGCTTTGTGGTGCATCCAAGGCCTTCAGAGCCTGGGCGAGCAGCCAGGACTGTGAGTGATTATGGCCACAGCCCCGCAGGACGTGACGGGGAGACTGTGGTGGAGGGCCCCATCTAATGGTCCTTAGAAATGGCTTTAAGCAGGCTGTGCCAAACACAAGATCCTGGAGTCTAAATCAGGCTCTCCCAGCGGGAGACCTGTGAAAGCAGATCCTAGGTCCCAACCCCCACCCCTACCCCAATCGCCCTGGGGTTCTGGTACAGCTGTTTCCGCTGAAGGTCTTCATCATGGGTCTCTCAGGACCCAGATACAGAATAGTGATAACAAAAATAGGTAATAGCAGCAAGAACAATTATATGTATCTATGTGTGTGTGCTAAGTCGCTTCAGTCATGTGCGACTCTTTGCGACCCCATGGACTGTAGCCCCCCAGGCGCTTCTGTCCATGGGGATTCTCCAGCCAAGAATACTGGAGTGGGTTGCCATGCCCTCCTCCAGGGGATCTTCCTGACCCAAGGATCAAGCCCGCGTTTCTCAAACCCGTGTTTCTCAAACCTGCGTTTCTCATAGTCTCCTGCATTGGCAGGCGGGTTCTTTACCACTAGCACCACCTGGGAAGTCCTGTATCTATGTATCAAGTGCTAAGTGTCAGGCACTCCTCTGAGAATATTGTATATATGCCTAGTTCCTTCACTGTCAGGATAATCCTAGAGAGAGGTGTTATTACTGCCTCAGTTTTACTGAAGACAAACGTGACCCTTGTGGTCAAGGAAACAGGCAAGGTTTGGGATGCAGATCCTGGTTTGAGGACAACTCCTACCTACCACTCCCACTCCAGGAGGGACCCCCGCCCACCCCCGCCCCCCAATTCCCACATCTGTCCTTGAGGCAACCTCCTTTCTGACACCTCCTTCCCTCAATGTAAATCAATTTGTGCAGAGAAGCTGACAGGACACTTCCAATCTACGTACTTCAACTCAACCAACTCAGACATGCTTGGGCTAGTTAATCTTCCAGCAGAAATCACTGGGGCTTCCCTGGTGGCTCAGACGGTAAAAACAAAATCTGCCTGCAATGCAGGAGACCCAGGTTCCATCCCTGGGTCAGGAAGATCCCCTGGAGAAGAGAACAGCAACTCATTGCAGTATTCTTGCCTGGAGAATTCCATGGACAGAGGATTCTGGCAGGCCATGGGGTTGCAAAGAGTCGGATATGACTGAGTGACTAACACATAGGCACACAGGCTCAAACCAGGGCACTCTCCCCCATGGTAATAATAGGTATTATTCCCAGTGTATAGATAACAAATCTATAGGGCAAAGCTAGTCAGTTCCTAGGGAGGGACTCAAACTCAGATCTTACTCTGAACACTCTTTTCTTTGCTCCACATGTGGCTTCAGGAATAAAAGTGAAATAATGGATAAGAAAATGTTTTATTATTATGATTTAACATATAAGTATAAATGATAAGATTTTATAGTTCATAACATGCTTGCATATGCATTGGATTTCCTCAATCTGAGATACCATTGACTGTAGGATGTTTCATTGTTTTATGTATTGCTAAGAAAAAAAAAAATGCTGTCCATTAAAGTGTGACACAGCGCTTTCTCCTGGCCTCAATGGTAAGACACGGCCCACTTGTAGAGATGTTAAAATGAGAACAAACTGGAAGAGGTGAAACAAGGCCTTATCTTATTTGAGAATGGTAGCAACGTGGGTCAAGCAGAACACTCCCCATTATAAAGATAAATAAGCTGAAGCAACAAGTTGGAGAGGAGGAAGAGGCTGAAATTTGAGATTTTGGTTCCATGTTGTGAGTTCTTCTCGCCACATGCACCTGGGTTCCTCATCAGAGTCGTGTGAACACTGGCCCCTGCCTCTCCACTGTGGCCGATGGGGCACATGGGTGTGCAAGGCAAACTGATTCAGGCCCCAGTTCAGGCTCTGCCACGCTCCAGGTGGGCCACGCCCTGGACACTCGGTGTTCTCCCTGTGCAACATGAGGAAAATAATGGTACCTGCCCAGAGGGCTGTTGTGAGGATTAAATAAGGTAACCCATTCATTTAGTCCATCAACAAATGTGTCTACTATGGGTGAGACAGCGTTCTAGGGATAGGGAACTTGGTCATGAACATGATGCCAGGTGGTGCCCCCATGGAGTTTATGCTTGTAAGGAGCTTCTAGAAGTGCCCAACACATAGACACAGCAAAAACCTGTTACCCCAAAACAAGGTTCGACTCTTGGTGGGTGTTAGGCCAAAAGACACAACCAAGCCAAACATCAGGAGAAGGAAGGATTTACTACTTGCACCAAATAAGGAGAACACCATGAATCTTTCCAAAAATCAGTGGTTCCCTGAACGGTAAAATTGGGGCAGTTGTAAGCTAGGGAGGGATATATGCATATATTCATATATATGCATATATTCATGAAGCGGCCTGAGGAGGAGAATTCAATACAGAATTAGGGCAAAGTTGACAGAGTCCATGCTTTGGTTGATTGAAGTCATGAGGGTCAGAAAAGGTCAATATCATCATCCCTTAGGTTTCAGTAGATCTGGTGATCGTTGTTGTTCAGTCGCTAAGTCCTGTCTTAGTGACCCCAGGACCTAGTGGTTGCAGGGGTTCAGTTCAGTTCAGTTCAGTCACTCAGCCATGTCCAACACTTTCTGACCCCACGAACTGCAGGACACCAGGCCTCCTAGTCCATCATCAACTCCCGGAATTTACCCAAACTCATGTGCACTGAGTTGGTGATGCCAATCCAACCATATCATCCTCTGTCATCCCCTTCTCCTCCTGCCTTCAATCTTTCCCAGCATCAGGGTCTTTTCAAATGAGTCAGCTCTTCGCATCAGGTGGCCAAGGTATTGGAGTTCAGCTTCAGCATGAGTCCTTTCAGTGAATATTTAGGACTGATATCCTTTAGGATGAACTGGTTGGATGTCCTTGCACTCCAAGGGACTCTCAAGAGTCTTCTCCAACACCACAGTTCAAAAGCATCAATTCTTCAGCGCTCAGCTTTCTTCACAGTCCAACTCTCACATCCATACATGACCACTGGAAAAACCATAGCCTTGACTAGACAGACCTTTGTTGGCAAAGTAATGTCTCTGCTTTTTAATATGCTGTCTAGGTTGGTCATAACTTTCCTTCCAAGGAGTGTCTTTTAATTTCATGGCTGCAATCACCATCTGCAGTGATTTGGGAGGCCAAAAAAAGAGTCAGCCACTGTTTCCTCATCTATTTCCCATGAAGTGATGGGACCAGATGCCATGATCTTAGTTTTCTGAATGTTGAGCCTTAAGCCAACTTTTTGACTCTCCTCTTTTACTTTCATCAAGAGGCTCTTTAGTTCTTCTTCACTTTCTGCCATAAGGGTGGTGTCATCTGCATATCTGAGGTTATTGATATTTCGCCTGGCAATCTTAATTCCAGCTGTGCTTCTTCTAGCCCAGCGTTTCTCATGATGTACTCTATATAGAATTTAAATAAGCAGGGTGACAACATACAGCCTTGACGTACTCCTTTTCCTATCTGGAACCAGTCTGTTGTTCCATGTCCAGTTCTAACTGTTGCTTTCTGACCTGCATACAGATTTCTCAAGAGGCAGGTCAGGTGGTCTGGTATTCCCATCTCTTTCAGAATTGTCCACAGTTTATTGTGATCCACACAGTCAAAGGCTTTGGCATAGTCAATAAAGCAGAAATAGATGTTTTTCTGGAACTCTCTTGCTTTTTCCATGATCCAGCGGATGTTGACAATTTGATCTCTGGTTCCTCTGCCTTTCCTGAAACCAGTTTGAACATCAGGAAGTTCACGGTTCACATATTGCTGAAGCCTGGGCTTGCAGAATTTTGAGCATTACTTTGCTAGCATGTGAGATGACTGCAATTGTGCAGTAGTTTGAGCATTCTTTGGCATTGCCTTTCTTTGGGATTGGAATGAAAACTGACCTTTTCCAGTCCCGTGGCCACTGCTGAGTTTTCCAAATTTGTGACATATTGAGTGCAGCACTTTCACAACATCATCTTCCAGGATTTGAAATAGCTCAACTGTAATTCCATCATCTCCACTAGGTTTTATACCCTAAGTTACACATAGAGGATAATAGGGGATGCAAAGTCAGCAGTTTTTGATCCTTATCAAAAACCAGGGTTTCTTTCCTGCAAATTTATTGTATACAAACGGTTTAGGTGATTTACATCATCTTCTGGCCAGAAGGCCTATTAACATTTTATGACTCTTGACAAAGACTTATCAACCGTAAGACTTATTTTCTCTGAGAGTAATTATTTTAAGGTTTGGCGCCATCTTCCGAAGATAAAATTGCATTCCGATAGGGCGGATGTGTAATGGGTTTACAACAAAGGAAAGAATTTATTACCTTAAGGGTCTAAAGTTACTAACACCAAGGCCACTACTTATTTTTTCTACATACCAACTATTAATTAATACATATTCAAGGATACAATTCAGGGGATGTGAAAACTTGGCAACAAGCATTGGCTCATCAATGAAATCTTTTACTAGTTTTATTCTGACAGTTTCTAACTCTTTGAGAGGCTCTAAGCTATTCGAATATCTTAAGCTTCCCGTGCCTCTCCAGGCTGGGAGACTGTAAACAATCGTATGCATAGCTGTAGGAGTCCAGGTAAATTTGTCAGGCGAGTTAGAGAGCCATCTGAGGGGTTTGGATTTAAACACTCCTAGTTGCCCAGGAACTTCATTAATTGGAGCTGTAAGTTAACTCTTTGACAGAGAGAGCGAGATGGTGGTGGGGGACAGCCCCCAGTAAAGTCAGAGGTGAGAGCACAAAGCAATAAAGTAGGCAGACTCTGGTTTTTTGGGGGTAAATGCTCGAGAATATCCGGGGGGACTCCTGAGGCTCGATCCCGCCTTTGCGTATGCCGAGCCTCCTTCCTCATGACCTTTGTCACGAGTGGAATGTCTCTCGCCGGCTCCCGGCACAAATGGGTATATCTTTCCTTTTCCCCTTTGCTTTTCCCGTCCCTTCTTTTCACAGCTATTTGTAAGGCCTCCTCAGACAGCCATTTTGCTGTTTTGCATTTCTTTTTCTTGGGGATGGTCTTGATCCCTGTCTCCTGTACAATGTCATGAACCTCTGTCCATAGTTCATCAGGCACTCTATCAGATCTAGTCCCTTAAATCTATTTCTCATTTCCACTATATAATCATAAGGGATTTGATTTAGGTCATACCTGAATGGTCTAGTGGTTTTCCCTACTTTCTTCAATTTAAGTCTGAATTTGGCAATAAGGAGTTCATGATCAGAGCTGCAGTCAGCTCCCAGTCTTGTTTTTGCTGATTGTATAGAGCTTCTCCATCTTTGGCAGCAAAGAATATAATCAATCTGATTTCGGTGTTGACCATCTGGTGATGTCCATGTGTAGAGTCTTCTCTTGTGTTGTTGGAAGAGGGTGTTTGCAATGACCCGTGTGTTCTCTTGGCAAAACTCTATTAGCCTTTGCTTTGCTTCATTCCGTATTACAAGGCCAAATTTGCCTGTTACTCCAGGTGTTTCTTGACTTCCTACTTTTGCATTCCAGACCCCTATAATGAAAAGGACATCTTTTTGGGGTGTTAGTTCTAAAAGGTCTTGTAGGTCTTCATAGAACCATTCAACTTCAGCTGCTTCATCGTTACTGGTTGGGGCATAGGCTTGGATTACTGTGATATTGAATGGTTTGCCTTGGAAATGAACAGAGATTATTCTGTCATTTTTGAGACTGCAGGGGTTAAATTCTGTAAAACAGCTCGAGAAAGTGCTTCAGGCTAGTGTTTACCTTTGAAACAGAACTCAAGAGTCTTTACAACTGATTCATTATCTTGCTCTTGTTTCTTCTCTTCCCTCTTAACGGGGTCTGTCCTTTTGTTCCCTTAAGATCTTTATTACTGAGATCTGTTCAAGGGCAAGCCTTGTGGCCAGGCTTAAATCCCTGAACGGCTTAGGCCCAAAATACCTTCTCTTAGGTCAAGAAAGCCAAGTCTGGTCCTGTTTCTCTGGGGACCCCCACCTTATCTGATTATAAACTGGACAGGGTTCCTCCCTTCTCATCTGTCTTTGGGATTCCAAGGATCTGTGTTTTCTCTTACATGAATGCTTATGTCTGCTTGCATCTGTATTACAGAGGAGGTTCTTTTCCCAGGCAGTTAATAGGTATGACTTCTGGCTCTGTGGACAATTCCTCATGGGAATTCTATGACCTCCTCCTTTGGCAGAGCTCAGTGTTTCCAGATTTTATTTGGCTACATTGGGTCTTAGTTGCAGCATGAGGGATCTTTGATCTTCATCGCGGCGTGTGGGATCTTAAGTTGCAGCATGAAGGATTTTTTTTAGTTGCGGCATGTGAAATCTAGGTCCCTGATCAGACATCGAACCTCAGCCTTCTGCATTGGGAGCGTGGAATCTTAGCCACTGGACCACCAGGAAAGTCCCCCATATATTTTTTTATATTTCTTTTTTCCTCCCAGATACTAAAGTCTATGCTGCTTTGGGAAATCATGACTTTCACCCCAAAAACCAATTACCTGCAGGGAGCAACAATATCTACAACCAGGTGGCAGAGCTGTGGCGACCCTGGCTCAGAAACGAATCTGTCACTCTCTTCAAAGAAGGTACTAACATCATTTGCTACTGTAAGGAGCCCTTTATGCCAAAGTCTGATCTAATTTCATTTTCACAACACCCCCATGAAATAGGAACTGATTTTATCCCCATTTTACAGATTAGGAGACTGAGGCTTGAATATACTAAGTCACTTGGCCAAGATCACCTAGCTTAGAGGATCAGTGGGAATTCGTAATAAGGTACTTTCACAGCCTTGAGAAATTTCACAGAGAAACTATATTGATGATTATTTTTCATGTCTTTCTTAGAATTATAGTCTTGTTAAAAATGCCAGGGCCAGACCCAGAAGGGATTATGAAGGGGATCATAAAAGCATGGGCCTTGGAATCCTCGGTCTCTGTCAGGCATGAATGCTGCCTGTGCACTTGCTAATTGTTCCCGAGACTAGCCCAGAAGGGAATGACCTGGGGTAAACACAAGGAGATCTGTACTATGTCAATGTGAAGTGAAGTTGCTCAGTCGTGCCTGACTCTTTGCGACCCCATGGACACCAGGGTCCTCCGCCCGTGGGATTTTCTAGGCAAGAGTACTGGAGTGGGTTGCCATTTCCTTCTCCAGGGATTCTTCCCGACCCAGGGATCGAACCCAGGTCTCCCATTTTAGACAGACGCTTTACCATCTGAGCCACCAGGGAAGTCCAAGTCCATGATATTTAGGAGTATGTAACTGATATTGGAGAAGGAAATGGCACTCCAGTACTCTTGCCTGGAAAATCCCATGGACGGATGGAGGAGCCTGGTAGGCTACAGTCCATGGGGTCACAAAGAGTCGGACACCACTGAGTGACTTCACTTTCTTTCACTTTCAACTGATATGGCAAGTGTCTTGAGAAAGATAAGATCTGAGAAAGTCTTGTAGTCTGCAGTTAGGAATAAAAGCTGGACTCAGAGTAGACTCTGCACCTCAGTCCAATAGAGGCTGCAGGTCCCCTGAGCCATTGCACCAGATTTTGTGTTCTGTCTTCATTCTCTTCGCTCCTGGACCATTAGGGCAACAGAGGAGGCAACCTCAGGAGCAGGATCCAGGGCTGATCCCAATGCCCATCTTCTTAACCACGCAGCACTAATGAGAATCAGAAGTGAATATTCCTCGAGCATTTTCTGTGTGCCTGGCACTGCCCTCAGTCCACTGCTAGATTCCTCACAACAGCCCTTGCAGGGGCAGTGACCTTCAGTTCAAGCCAGGTTTCTGAACCTTGCCACTGTTGACATTTGGGGAGGGGTAATTCTTTGCGGGAGGGCTGTCCTGTACATTGTAGGGTGTTCAGCAGCATCGCTGGCCTTTATCCACTAGTTGCAAGTAACATCTCCCATTGTGAAAACCAAAAACATCTCCAGACATTGCCAAGTGTCCCCTTGGGGACAAAATTACCAGGTTGAGAATCACTGGTATGGGGGACACAGCATCCCAAGGAGACCTGACCTCCTCTCATTCCTTCCCTCAGTAGCACAGAAACCCATTGATTTAATCCACTGCTCCTGGGGCAGAGAGCTGAGAAGGGCTGACAGTGAATCCAGAGGGATAAACACACCTCCATGTTATTCCCATTCTATGGAGGAGGAAACTGAGGCATCGAGACCTTAAGGAACTTTGCCCAAGTGGCACAGGTAGTAAGGGATAGAACCAGGACTTGAACCCAGGCAGCCTGGCTCCAGAGCCTTTGGTCCTACCCACGATGCTCATCCTGTGGGAAAGAAGGGAAGGGGGGATGCCAAGGAAGGACAAGGTGGGCAAGTGAAGTAACAGGGGACAGAGTGTGTCTGCCTGGAGGCAAGAGACCCCTTCACATCCCCCATGGCTGTGATGTCCTAGGTGCCTTCTATTCTGAGAAACTGCCGGGGCTGAGCGGGGCTGGGAGAATCGTGGTCCTCAACACCAACCTGTACTACACCAGCAATGAGCAGACGGCCGGCATGGCGGACCCCAGCCAGCAGTTCCAGTGGCTGGACGACGTGCTGACCAATGCATCCCTGGCTGGGGAAATGGTAAGGACTCCCTGCTCCTCTCCTCCCTCCCTGGGGTCTCTTCCTGAACAAGTTCCCCACTTTGGCACAGACACACACCCACTCACTCAAGATGCTCACGACACAGAGGGTCCTTCATCAGCTTGACACCTGAGAGGGCTTTTTCCATCCTCACAACAGCCTCTGAGGCTGGGACCCATTGTGCTGTGAAGTTCCTGGTGGGGCAATGATGGTCTCAAGTCACACAATGAGTGGTGGGGCTGAGATCCCCTGGAGTAGGAAATGGCTCCTCACTCTAGTATTCCTGCCTGGAGAATTCAGAGGACCCTGGCAGGCTACAGTCCATGGGGTCGCAAAGAGTCGGACACACCTGAGAGACTATCATTCACTCGCTGAGACTAGAAGCTCAGTCTCCAGAAGCCAAGTCTGGCTGCAGCCACAGTGTGGGCCAGACCTCAGAGATACGCCTTGCCCTTGGGGGTGCCCATCTAGTCCTCTGTGAGGTGTGTCTCTCTAGTCTGCTGGGCTGGCAGCCCCTGACGACTGGCATTGTGTCTCATTTGCCTGAGTCCCTACTCTGGCCAGTGTATCCCGGCAGGATCTCATTGCTGGTGCTTTTGAGTCCTCGCTATACATCAGATAAGTTGCTAAGTGCTTTATATGGATATATGAACTCTCAAAACCGCACCAGTTAGGTAGCCCTCCTGATGAGAAAACTGAAGCTCAGAGAGGTGACACGCATCTGGTATTCAGCGATGGTTTCTCTCCAAAGCTCACATTCTTCACTGCCCTCCTTACCAGCCACCACTGCCCCACCCCGCCATTCCACCTCTGGCAGTGGGGGCCAAGGGCCCAGGCACTGTCATTACAGCTGAGTGCCTCAATGAACGTAAGATGTGAACACACATTACTGCTACACAGCAGAGGTTATAAACCATGTAAGGAAGCTTTGGTTACAGTGCGTGAGCTCTCCAACAGAAGATTCATCTGAAGGATCAGAAAGATTTCATGAGAAGGGTTTTGAAGCATGGGCAGGATTTACAGAGGGCTTCCCAGATGGCTCCTGGAGAAGGAAATGGCAACCCACTCCAGTATTCTGCCCTGGAGAATTCCATGGACCGTATAGTCCATGGGATTGCAAAGAATCAGACATGACTGAGCAACTTTCACTTTCGCTTTCCCAGATGGCTCAATGGTAAAGAATCTGCCTGCCAGTGCAGGAGACATGGGTTCGATCCCTGGGTCGGGAAGGTCCCCTAAAGGAGGAAATAGCAACCCACTCCAGTATTCTTGCCTGGGCAATCCCACGGACAAAGGAGTCTGGCGGACTACACAGTCTATGGGGTCACAAAGGGTTGGACACAACTGAGCGACTAAACAGTAAAGTCAGAATTTACAGAAGTGAACAGAAGAACGGTGGTCTGGGTGGCAGGCATAGTATGGGCAAATGCAGCACCTTCATTGCTGAGTACAGAGAGATGCCAGAATCACCTGGGAGATGGAAGGGGGAGGGGGTCCCTTGGAGCCTGTTGCTTGCTTTTGGGGAGATGGGTAGACTGTGAGAGGTGGAGAGGAGTTGGGGAAAGCAGCTCTGAACCCCCACTGGTTACCCCTTCTTCATAGGTGTACATCATTGGCCACGTGCCCCCGGGCTTCTTTGAGAAGACACGGAACAAAGCGTGGTTCCGAGAGGGCTTCAACGAGGCGTACCTGAAGGTGGTCCAGAGGCATCATCGAGTCATCGCAGGGCAGTTCTTCGGGCACCACCACACCGACAGCTTTCGGATGTTCTATGATGGGGCAGGTACCCACCCTGGAAGGCAACGGCCAGCCCACTTCCCTCCCTCTGTCATCAAACTCTCAGCCCCACTGTCTCTTTCCTGGAAGGTGCCCCCATCAGTGTCATGTTCCTTACACCTGGGGTCACCCCGTGGAAAACCACGTTACCTGGAGTGGTCAACGGAGCCAACAATCCAGGCATCCGGGTGTTTGAATACGACCGAGCTACGCTGAGCCTGCAGGTCAGGAGCCTTGGGTCTGCTGGGGCCAGAGAAGGTGGGGGAGGGACCTAAATGGATCACCACCTTCCCCAGCTAATTCACCAGAGCCTCAGGAAGGGCAAGTTACTTCCACCCTTTGAGAGCTCAGCATTAGAACCCTGGAGCTACCTCCAAATCCTGCTACCAGGTCAGATCAATTCTCCCCCAAATCTGCCTTTGCCCCAGTCATTGTCAGGGCCTCCTATTTGGTCTCCCTGCCCAGCCCCGCTGGAGCTCATCTGGTACAGCAGAGCAGAAGGGATTAATCTTTCTTAAGCACTCTTGTCTCTCTCCTGCTCAAAAACCTTCAGTGGCTCCCCAGTGCCCCCCAGACAAGTCGGATCTCTTTGGCCTGGCGGTCACAGTCTCTTACAGTGTGACCGCAGGCCCGCTGCCCATGTCTTCTCTACACCGACTGGGTTGCAGCCAAGTAGGCCCCTACTCATCGAGCAATCCCCCACCTCCTGGGATGTGCTAGTGACTACAGAAATGACAAAGGAGTACGATCCCTTAATGTAGGCAACAAAATGTGTTAAGCACCTGCCATGTGCCAGGCCCTGTGCTAAGCTCAGGAGACACAGACGTGAACAAAAGTCACCGCTCTCCCAGAGCCGACATCCTTACCGGAGTGAGACAGGCAATAAACAAACACAGTAAAGTTAAGTGCGGCGTGAAATCAGTGCTAAGGAGAAAAGAGAAGAGGGTGAGGAGGCAGTGGGTGACAGTTACGGGGCACGTGCATATGTGTGTGGTGTCAGATAGATGGGGTGAGGAAGTGTCACTGATAGGATGACATCTGAACTCCGAGTCAAGTCAGGGAGTGAGCCATGTGAATGTCTGCGGAATGAGGAGGAAGGCACGAACTGGGTGTGTTGGGTGGGGAGGGGCAAGAAGGCCTGCGGGGTCACAGTGGAGATCATGTCACATAGGCTGTAAGACTGGAATTTTTTTAAAAAATCACTGTTCTGCTGGGTGAAGAACAGGCTGTAGGGGGCAAGGGTGGAAACGGGGGGATCAGTGAGGAGGTGACTACAACCACTGAGAGGTGACAGTGGTATGAGCCAGGGTGGCTGCAGCAGCTCATGAGGAGAGCTAGATCCTGGATAGATTTATGTTTCAAAGCATTAATTTTATTATTTGGCTACGTCAGGTCCTAGTTGTGGCATGCAGGATCTCTAGTTGGGGCGTGGAAGAAACTCTCAGCTGCAGCATGTAGGATCCCCCGTCCCTGGGATTCTCCAGGCAAGAACACTGGAGTGGGTTGCCATTTCCTTCTCCAATGCATGCAAGTGAAAAGTGAAAGTGAAATCGCTCAGTCCTGTCCGACTCTAGCGACCCCATGGACTGCAGCCCACCAGGCTCCTCCGTCCATGGGATTTTCCAGGCAAAAGTACTGGAGTGGGGTGCCACTGCTTTCTCCGAGGGATTGAACCCAGGGACCCTCAATTGGGAGCACGGAGTGTTAGCCACTGGACCACCAAGGAAGTCCTGGGTATATTTTGAAGGCAGAGTGGACAGGATTTGCTGGTGGACTGGATGAGGGGTGGAAGAGAAAGTGAGGTGGCAACGAGGGCTCCAAGGCTTTGAACAGAGCACCTAAAAGAAAGAGGTTGCCATTTACTGAAACGGGGTCACTGTGGGAGGAGCAGGTTTTGGAGGGAAGATCAGAACCCTGGCTTTCCTGTTAACTTTGGGATGTCTATATGGCATCCAAGTGAAAATGCCAAGGGAGGAGGCAGCTGAATGTTCAAGTTGGAGTTCCAGAAAGAGGTGGGTGCAGAGACTTAACCTTAGTGTTGAGAAAGGCTATTTAAAACCAGGGACTGCCTGAGATACTAGGTCCTTGACTCTAGAGTAGAAGCAGGCTGAGGATTTTTAAGAGTATGGTCTGTTGTCCACATGGGCACTTGGCCCGAAGGTGGGTGTGAAATGAAATAATGTAGATGCCTAGCAGAAAGTTGCCATCCATACATGGCAGCCCCTCTTACCCAACCTCTGCTGACTTGAAGCAGATCCTCAAACTTAGGTGGAAAGTATTGGACAGATAAGCCTTCCACATTCTAGTCCAGAAAATGCACCTGAGTTCTAGATGTCTTGGGTGGATCCCAAGCCCCCATCAAAACACAATTCTATAACCTCTCTCAGCCAGGCATTCCATTCCTCTACTTTTCGATTTCATTTTATCCGTTCTTTTTGCAAATACTTACTGAAAATCTTCTGTGCACCCGGGAACTTGCTTGAACAGAAAAAACACAGGCCATGGAGTAAACAACCTGGGTTCCAATCCTGCTCAGGCACCTGTGAGACTGGCCTAATGAATTAACCTCTTTAGGACTCAGTTTCCTCATCTGTGAAATGGGAATGATAATGCAGTTACCTCAGGAGTTTGGACCAGCTGATGTCTGCCAAGCATACTAAGAGTGGTCCTGATTACAGCTGTTAGAATCCGGGATCAAATGCAAGGTGGAGGGTTGGGGGCGGAAGTGGACAGCTGCTCACGGCCCGCCCGCCTCGCGCCCCACTGCAGGACATGGTGACCTACTTCTTGAACCTGAGCCAGGTGAACGCGCTGGGGGCGCCACGCTGGGAGCTCGAGTACCGGGTGACCGAGGCCTACGGGGTGCCGGACGCAGGCGCCCGCTCCATGCACGCGGCGCTGGGCCGCATCGCTAGCGACCAGGGCGCGCTACAGCGCTACTACGTCTACAACTCAGTCAGTTACGACACGCGGGCCTGCGACGAGGCGTGCCGCGCCGAACACGTGTGCGCACTGCGCGAGGTGGCCTTCGACGGGTACGCCGTCTGCCTGCGCGCCCCCGGCGTCGCGCCCGCGCCCCGCCTCGCGCTCCTGCCCGCCGCGCTACTGGGCCTGCGCGCGCTGCTCGTGTCCTGACCTTGGGGGACCAACGGCCTACGCGCTTGGTAAAATGGAGGCAGCATCACCCCTGAGAGCTGGACTCTCCCACCCTTTCCCCTCCCCGCGACAGCAGAATGAACTGGGACTGGGCAGATGATCAGGAAATGAAGCCCCGAAGGTCCCATCAGGAGCACATTTCTTTCACGTTTCATGTTTTATCCAAAACACTCTGCTCGTCATGCATGTTATTAATTTATAAATCATGTTTATAAAAGTAACTCCCTTGCCCTGTTATTGAATGTCCTCCCCTCCTCCTATTCGGATAATCCGAGTAAAATGAGATGCCAGGAAGATGCGCCTGGTGGACCCACTGCCCTCGGTCTCCCCTGGCACATGGCCTGGCCTCGAGGTATCCAGTCAGGGATCGGATCGGGCTTTGGGGTTTGGTTTTGCAGCAGTGCGGACGTGAGACAAGGCAGTTCTAACCCGGGCGCTCATCTGCGGGCCATATTCTCCTCCTTGGGCCTCCAGGATAAAACAAGCCTGCTACACTGCACCTCGGACGGTGCGTCTTCGGGTTCTCGCGGCCCTCTGGGCTCAGCTAGGCTTGGAGGGGGCGGGGGCGGGGAACCCCTAGGCAGGCTGCCGGGCCAGAAAGCACTGAGACCGCGGGTGCCCCAACCGCGGGGTCTGCGGGCCTCGCCCCTCCCCGGACGGGGCGGGACAGGGAAGTCCCGCCTAGCGGTCCGGTCCTGGGCGGCTCCGAGGGCTGTGCACGCCTCCTTCCTGCCACTGCGCCTCTGGGCCGGTTGCGACCCTGGGCCGGGAGGGCGGGCCTGAGCCCAGAAGAGTAGAGGGGGGAGAGGCTCGCGGGTCATGCCCTGGTCGCCCCGCGCCGTGCTCTTAAGGGACCTGGTCCTTGGAATATTGGGCACCCTCGCCTTCCTGATCGACCTGGGCGCCGATTTGTGGGCCGCGAGCCAGTATGTGCTCAGCGGTCGCTACCTGTGGGCCGCGCTGGTGCTGGCGCTGTTAGGCCTCGCCTCGGTCGCGCTGCAGCTCTTCAGCTGGATCTGGCTGCACTCCGACGTCTCCAGCCCGCTGGCACCGAAGCCCCCTGGCCGGCACCTGGCGCTGTTGCATCTCCTCCAGCTGGGTTACCTGTACAGGTGAGCGCCCCGCCCCTGGGGAGCGAGAGGGGGGAACGGAGGTCACGTCACGTCCTGCTGCTGGGCTGACTCTGGGACACGGGGGCGCGGAGGGGAGAGGACTGCGACCCAGGAGTGGAAGCTAAGCACCTCCTAGTTTAAAGGGCGCCCCTCCCACCAGTTGAACTCCTGACCCTTGATGGAGGAAAATTCCGGCTGACGGCCCTCAGAGCTCATCGCTCGAGCTTCCTGGCACAAGTGAAGAAACGGGGACCCAGAGAGGAAACTGAGGCACACGACTTGGGAGTCAGGCCCTTTGGGATCCACTCCTGGCTTTACCATCTGTGGCCTCCTTCCAGGCTTTTTCAGAGCCTCAGTTCCCTCCTCTGTTAAAAGGAGGTTGTCATCCGGAGGTGGGCGTGGCGGGCAAACCCGTTGTGAAGGGCGCAGCGCCTGGCCAGGGCGGACTCTGCTCTAAGGGCAACGGAACCCAGCAGTTCTTTTTAGCTGTTGTCGGAGCCTTGGGCAAGTCACTTGACCCCCCTCCAGAGCTGTTTACTCAGTGTTCCAGAGGCTCCCAGTGTAAGGATTGAATGGAATGAGACCTGTGAATTGCCCCCGTGCAGGTTGAGCAGCAGCTTTTTCAGCTCGCTTCATGATCAGCTAGCTGGGTCACCTAGCAGTTTGAGCAGCCCTGACCTCCAGAGAAGCACTTGGTCTCGCCTTATCTTCCCCAGCTGCCTTCTCCATGAGCACTTGCTCCCCACCCCACCCCCTCACCCCTAGGACCAAGCAAGAGGGCAGAGATGGGGTCTGACTCATGTATGTTCCTGGAGCCAAACAGGGCTGGCCGCAGGGGTTGTGGGGGTGGGGGGAGCCTACAAAATCTGTGTGTGGGCTGTGCTGCTTTTCAGAAGTGGCAGGACCATCAGGAGATGGGGAAAGTGAAACGAAGGGGTCAGAGTCATGCGACAAAGTCAGGATGTCCAGATCTTGCCTTGAGTCTCCAGGAGTGGGCGAGAGGAGCTTTGAATGTTGCAGTTTCGCCTGAGGGACTGGCCAGGCATCGGATGAACACGAAGGGGCACAGATATTACAGTCCTGGCAGCCTGCAATGAGCCCTGAATCGATAACTGCATCCTGTATCTTCTATTTTTGCTGAGCACGAGTCGGACAGACTATTGAGCTTTGCTTGAGAAAACAGGGTCTCTGTTCTAGCCTGTGACTAGGCCGAGGCCTCTGCCGGGGCACTGGGGAGCAACCCCCAACCTGGGTGTGCCTGTCTGTTCTCTTAGCATGTTGTCAAGACCATCCAGGGGAAGCGAGGGTAAATGTCTAATGAATGAATTAGAAATGAGTGAGTGGGTTCGCCTTCCAAGAGCCAAGTGAGATCAGTTCTGGGCAGGCGAGATCCTGGTGCATCCTCCACCTCCCTCAGGCCAACGGGTCACTCAGGTCCGTCTGTCCAACCTCTGGACCCTCTCTCTCATTTAAAAAAGTTTTATTTATTTCTGGCTGTGCTGGGCCTTCCTTGCTGTGTGGGTTTTCTCTGGTTGCAGCCAGCAGGGGCTGCTCTCCGTTGCGGTGCACAGTCTTCTCATTGCGGTGGCTTCTCTTGTGGAGCACGGGCTCTAGGCAGACAGGCTTCAGTAGTTGCAGGGCGTGGGCTTATTTGCCCCAAGGCATGTGGCAGCTTCCCTGGGACCACGGATCGAACCTGTATCCCCTGCATTGGCAGGCGGATTCTTAACCACTGGACCACGAGGGAAGACCTCTCTGGACCCTCTTAACTCCGCCCTGTCTCTGCTCCCATCACTCTGGGCAGGCCTCTCCAATGGATCCCTGTGTGCTCTTTCTATAGCACAGTAGGACTTGTCTCATCTGTGCGCAGAAGCTCTCCATGGCTCCCCTTTCCCACAGGATCCTAAGAAATTCTTCAGTTCAGTTCAATTCAGTCACTCAGTCGTGTCCGACTCTCTGCGACCCCATGAATCGCAGCACGCCAGGCCTCCCTGTCCATCACCAACTCCCGGAGTTCACTCAGACTCACGTCCATCGAGTCAGTGATGCCATCCAGCCATCTCATCCTCTGTTGTCCCCTTCTCCTCCTGCCCCCAACCCCCCCAGCATCAGGGCCTTTTCCAATGAGAAATTCTTAGGCTTGCTGAAATTTGAGAATGATCACTTTAGGCACTTTCATGGTACATCTTTCAAGTTCAGACAGCTTGGAGTCCAAATCCTGTTTCCACTGCTCATTCGCTCTTTGGTCCTGTTTCCCCCATCTGTAAAATGGGGATGTTGTAAAGGAGGAAATGAGACAAGGTTAGTGATGAGCTTGGAATGGTGGCTACTGTAGGAGCAGGAGCAGTAATCTATCCCCATTTCACAGATGAAGAAACAAGTTCAGTGAGGTTAAGTCGCTTGCCCAAGGTCCCATTGTGTGTACGTGACAAGCCAGGATTGGAGCTTGTCTGCATCTGTTCAGTGGGGAGGGAAGGAAGAATGCCACTGGATGCTAACCGGGGCGCTTGGGGCATCGCATGTGCTGCCTAGGTGTGTGCAGGGGCTGCAGCAGGGGCTGCTGGTGTGGCGGCAGGAGGCCCCCTCTGAGTTCGACCTGGCCTACGCCGACTTCCTCTCCCTGGACATCAGCATGCTGCGACTCTTCGAGACCTTCCTGGAGACGACGCCACAGCTCACCCTGGTGCTGGCCATCATACTGCAGAGCGGCAGCGCTGAGTACTACCAGTGTAAGTGTCGGGCCCAAGGCCAGCCACCCCTGCCCACCACTCCCCCACACCCCCCCGCACCTTCACGCCTTGGGAAAGTTGCCCACAAACGTCAGAAAGGTTTTCTGTTTTTCATAAAGGCTGTTTAGGAAATAGGGGAATCGTCCTTTAGCGAGGCAGGTCTGGGTTCCAATCCAAAGTCATGCTCCAGCCTTGAGTTTGGACAAAGAGGACTCTATCTCTCTGAGCTATTGTTCTCATCTGTAAAATGGACATAGTTGATGATCCTTCCTCATAGGTGAATGGAAAGTTTTTAAGTGAAGTGATGCATAGAAGGCCTAGTGCCTGATAAGTCTACAGTATAATTTTTACTAGTTTGAACATAACAGATAATGTATGCTGAGTGTCTAATGTCTAATAAGGAATCAGTTAATCAACAGAGAAATTATCGAGCACCTTTGTACACTTAAGTGTCTATGGAGCACCTCTGTACAGACCTGTCTGCGTTAGGGACACCACAGTGGAGAAGCAGACAGACACGGCCCCTGGCCTGCCAGGAGCACAGACTGTAAAGCGTGCAGTTACAGTAAAGCCAGTGGAGCGATCTGAGAAGGAAGAAAGCGGGTGGCTTCATAAACCACGGGAGAGGTTTGTGCAATGAGCAGCTTTAAGGGGTTTTTAGGGAAGTGAGTTGCCCAAGGTCACATGCCAGCTGGCCGTCAAGTTAGGACTCCCGCGCACATCTGATTCAGGATCTCCACTTTCCCGTCTCCACCCTCGCACACCTGCTGCCGTACATGGCACAGCCTTCCGAGGAACCAGTCCCAGCTCTGCCACACTCACTGTGGGACTTGGAGAGTCCTTTCCTCTCTGGCCTCAGTTTCCACGGTCGTACAAGTTGGCGAGTTGGACTCCATCTTCAAGGGTCCTTTCCATTTGCTCATCTGGTTCTGCAATATTAATTGGGGAAAAACAAAACAGCAGCAGGAGCTGCCACGATTGAGCCCCTGCTGTTGGTCCGCACGGGTGCAAAGTGCTGCGTTGTCGTTACATTCATAGCGCCCTCTATCTCCATTTTACACGTGAGGAAAGGGGCTGAGGTGCCGGGATTCTCCCTGGGACACACAGCACTCATTGGGCGCATACCGTCAGCCCTCTCTGTGGATTTTGCTCCCGCAGATTCAGAAGGCCAACCCCATTACCCCATTTTATATTAGGGACTTGAGCGCCTGTGGACTTGGGGAACCAATCCCCTGTGGATTCTGAGGGATGACTGTGTTTTTGTCTGTTTGAGGCCAGTGGGTATCCAGGACCAGGGCTACATGGAGACCATCTGCCCTGTGTGTATGGACCGGTGGGGATGGGAAACTGAGGGAAGAAATGGACTTTCCTAACTTTTGTTTAGCAAACATTTCTTCAGCTGCTGCTATATGCCAGCTACTAGGCTGCTGAGGGATCCCCGGGGGAAAAATCTGTTTTCTACCCTGAAGGAGCTGAGAGATAAGGAAATAAGACTCCAGACAGAGGTGGGGTGTTATAGGACCTTCACGGTGGGTGGGGTGGTGTCAGGATGGGTGACTCTAGGGGATAGTCAAGCCAGAACTTGCAGGGTAAGGAGGAGTAGGCCAGAGGAAACAGGGAGTGGGTCTCCCTAATAAGCAAGGGCGCAGCTTGTCAGGTCAGAGAATGTGGCACGTGGGGCAGCTGGAGGAACATCAGGCTGGCAGAGACCCTGAGGGTGGGGTAGTTAGAGAGGCCACAGAGCTGATTCCAGGCTGGGAGTGGGTTCCCGACCCACAGCAGGTTCCCAGAGAACATCTGTTGACCGAATGGGGTAGGAAGGCGGGCAGGGAGGAAGCTGTCTAGAGATGCTTCCAGCCCTCCTTGGAGGGCCTGGTGCTTCTAGTCTAGGATGGGCAACCAGGAGGTGGGAGGCGGATGTCTTGGAAAATCAAAACTGGAAGCCTGGTCCGAGGGTGGAAGGGAGGCGGGTAGGGGCTGTTCCAGCCGCGTAGCAGGGACATCCCTTCTGGCCCCCAGGAGGTGGCTTCAGCTAGAGGCTTTGTCGTCACCCTGTGGGATTTCCTGCTTCCCTTTCTGAGGTTAAGAAAAGGGGAACTGGACTATTGGGGTTCTGATTCAAGAAAGGCATGGACTCTTTAAGGAAAGGATTTCAGAATGTGCTCGGGGTGGGGCCAAGGCCCAGGGGGTACCCGATGCTGGGCGACGGGTGCTGATGAGAGTGTTAAGTCACAAAGTCTCACCCTTGAAAAATGTAACAGGGGTAGCACTTGAAAGGTTTGTGGTGAAGGACAGACTCCATGTGGATGGGAGCTCTGGTAGGGTTGTGTGAACTTACTGTGCTCCAGCTGTACTTTTCAACAAACTGGGAGCTCTAATACCCACCGCAGCATGGCTACAAGGCCTCCGCAGTGCCCACCACCTCGGGGGACGCCTGCAGGCTGCCCGCAGGGCTCACCTGTCTGCTCTTCTTCCCAGGGGTCAGCATCTGTACGTCCTTCGTGGGTATCTCGTGGGCGCTGCTCGACTACCACCGGGCCCTGCGCACCTGCCTCCCCGCCAAGCTTCTCCTGGGACCGGGCGCCTCCGTGATCTACTTCCTGTGGAACCTGCTGCTGCTGTGGCCCCGGGTGCTGGTCGTGGCCCTCTTCTCAGCCCTCTTCCCCCGCTACGTGGCCCTGCACTTCTTGGGCCTGTGGCTGGTGTTCCTCTTCTGGGTCTGGCTGCAGGGCACGGACTTTATGCCAGGTCCCCACTCTGAGTGGCTGTACCGGGCGACCGTGGCCACCATCCTGTATTTCTCCTGGTTCAACGTGGCTGAGGGCCACACCCGAGGCCGCGCCACCATCCACCTGGTGTTCCTGCTGAACGACAGCCTTCTCCTGGTGGTGGCCTGGGCGACTCAGAGCGCCTGGCTGCCCAGCGGGCGCCTGCTGCAGAGCCTGCTGCCTGCGGCTGGCGTCTGCTTCCTTCTGGGGCTGGCTCTGCGGCTGGCCTACTACTGCTGGCTGCACCCTAGCCGCCGCTGGGAGCCTGACCAGGTGGACGGGACCTGGGGTCTCCACTCCCTTGAGGAGCGTCGGCTCCTGCAGAACAGACGCATGGCCCACCTGGCTAAGAACTTTTTCCCCAAGGCGAGGGATGAAGCTGTTTTGCCATGGAAGGGAGAGGTGAATGGTATCCTTAAGGCAGGGTCAGATCCAGCCAGGGAGACTTGAGGTCAGATGGAATCGGTTGGTAGAATGAAGATAAGCTACTAATGCTGCTATGGGCCTTGACTCACTCAATGAGCCCTTGATGCCTGATCTGTGCCAGGTACTGGAAACCAGAGTTAAGACAGAGGTCTGCCATCAAGGAGGAGAACTAGATGAGAAGGGCTGGGCCCTGCTGGGTCGAGGGCCCCAGTTGTGTATGAAACTCTTTGGGAGGAAAGAAGAGACCCTCCACTGCACTCTTCCCCCACCCACATAGACCAAAGCATGCCAGTGTTGGCATTTCTGCCTCCTTGGCTACCTTTCAGATGTGGAGGTGCTGTTTCACCCTTGGTTGCCCTGCCCAGGGCTGAAAGGCCCCAGAACCTCCAGGATGTATTCTTTGGAATTGTTCCTCTCCAGTCATTCAGTTCATTCAGCAGGTGTTTACCAAAGGCCTTTTACGTGCCAGGAGCATCATTCTGTTCTTTGCAGATCAGCTGCCATTCGTTTCAGCCCCTACCCTCTCCAGCTACCCCAGAGCAGGCTTTCATGCTAGAAGCCAGGGATGCCCAGCTGCCTGCAGTGCAGCTGGCCTAGCCTCTGCCCCCCGCTCTCAAGGGGCAACCTTTCAGCCAAGTGCCTTGTGAACCTGTGGTCTGGGCCATGGCTCAGCCTGTTGAGTATTTTTTTATACTTCAGGCGGTGTTATTTTCTACCTCAGAGTCTGTGCGGGAGGAAGAGGTGTGTGTTTCTATGTCTCTATGAGAGACACATGTATGTTGTTTTGGTTGAACAGTGTTATTAGATTATTATTAAAACCTCATGGTATCTTCCAGCCTAATTGCGTCATTGAATCTACTGCCAAGTTCAAAGCTGCCTGGAAAAAAGGGGTCAGGGACACACAATCCACCGCTCAAAGATGGTAAAGCCCCTGGGGCCAGAGAGGAGGGCTGGCTGAGCTAAGACCTCTCCACCTTGTCTTCTGAGCATCAAGAGCTGGTGAGCCAGTGTAGGGATGACCATTCAGGTGAGCATCAGAACGCAGATCTGTGTGCTCTTAACCAGCTCTGCTGGGCCTGGAGGAGTAGCCACAACACTTGGTACCAGGAAGTGAATACAGGAGCGCAGATGAAGAAAGACCTTTTTGCTGGGAGCTCAGTGGGAGTGTGGTAGTGATGACAGGGGATGTGGATATGGGCTATGGTGTCGGGGAGGTGGAACTTTTTGCTGTTCTGGGAGGTCTGTGGTTTGGAGAAACAAGGAGTAGGAAAAGGGTGCTGGAGACAGAAGGAAAGGTTCATCACACTGGGAGGGGACCTAGGAGAGTCTATTATTCATTCATCTGGTGGAGACACAATAAACAGTGTATCAGTGTTAAGTGCTAAAGAAAAAAAAGGTAGGGGAAGTATGTGTGTTAGGGGTGGGAGTTATTGATATAATTTTATATAGAATGGCTGGGAAGGCCTCCCTGAGAAACTGATGAGCCCTAAGGGAGAAGACTCTTAAGAGTCCCTTGGACTGCAAGGAGATCCAACCAGTCCATTCTGAAGGAGATCAGCCCTGGGATTTCTTTGGAAGGAATGATGCTAAAGCTGAAACTCCAGTACTTTGGCCACCTCATGCGAAGAGTTGACTCATTGGAAAAGACTCTGATGCTGGGAGGGATTGGGGGCAGGAGCAAGAGGGGACGACAGAGGATGAGATGGCTGGATGGCATCACTGACTCGATGGACATGATTCTGAGTGAACTCCAGGAGTTGGTGATGGACAGGGAGGCCTGGCATGCTGTGATTCATGGGGTTGCAAAGAGTCGGACATGACTGAGCAACTGAACTGAACTGAAAGGAGGTGAGGGTGCACATGTGCTTTATCCCGGATGCCAAGTCAGCAGTGCCTGGATGAAGGAGGGCTTGTAGCAGTCATGTTGGCCTGGGGCCAAGGCGGACGGAGATGAGGGCTGGGTGCAGAGAGGCTCTGGGAAGATGATGCTGGTGCTTTTTACACACACAGAATGGTAGAGGCAGAAAGCATCTCCAGGATCACATAGTTCAATGATTTCCAGACATTTGAATTTCATGAACCAGTAAAATGGCCAACATGTTTGCCAAGTTAATTTTAATAAAAAAGGGTAGTAAGAACTTCTCTGGTGGTCCTGTGGCTGACTCCGTGCTCCCAAAGCAGAGGGCCTGCCTGGGTTCAATCTGTGGTCAGGGAACTAGACCCCATATGCTGCAACTAAGAGTTTACATGCCGCAATGAAAACTGAAGATCCCTCATGCTGCAACTAAGACCCGGCACAGCCAAATAATAAAATATTTAAAAAATACTATGTATGTATTATTTATATATATATATATATATATATATATAAGGGCAGTAAAAACTACCATCATCTATTATCTATATTACCTTATGAAAGGATATAACTTCAAAAAAAGACCATTCTTTTAATTGAATATATTTAAACACACACACAAAAGCAAAATTGCTTTTCTTCTCAATTCAGAGGGAATATCAAGGTGAGACCTCAAGAGGGCAGGCCTGACCTTTAGAAATTCCTGGTTTAAGTGGCCAACCTAGCCGCAAACATGAGGTTCTTAAGGAGTCCACTCAAACGAATACTTGCTATCAATTATACTTCAGTAAAATAGAAATACTTGCTTCATTTACTTTTCTCTACTTCTTCCTGTGATATGTGGAAAAGACTAGGCTCAGGGGAGATCATCTCGGCTAAGCTCTCATCTGCATAGACTCCCTTTAGATGAAACTGTCAAATGAGGCTAATAGGTCTGTAGCTTAAAAAGCTGTGGAATCAAGTGGTTTCATTTGTAAATAAGTACAGAGTCAAGAATTTTAAAAAGAGGACAGTGTTATTACTTGCAATTAAAAATTTCTTTCAAAGACTTCTATTTTTTTAAATGTTAAGAAACTTGTTTTTGAAGAATAAAGCAGCTCTTGATTTGCTCATTTTAACTTGCCACTGGAAAGGTTCTTGAGAAATGTGCAGATATTACACCTTTTGGAAGAGGAGATGTTTTGCTCTTTGGGCTCAAAAGGTAACTGATACTCTGATGTACTTCTGACCAATGAGCAAGGTTACTTCAGCTACACGATGGGGCTCCAAATATGCACCTTCTGAGCAAAAGATTTAGTGCCCCAGTATACAAGGCAGCCTCCTCTTCTCTGGGGGAATTTATTTGGGGAAAAATACATCTTATAGTCTGACATGGATGGTATTTGGAAGCTAGAATCCAATTCTAATCTTATTTGGAATAAAAGGCAAAAGGACTCGTTTTCCAGACCAATGAAAAGTCAGACTCAAATCTAAAAAAATGACAAGAGAAAAAGTAGCTAATTTAACATGAAAACAAGCCAATCAAACAGTTTGATTATCAATTTGTCGGCTTTATTGCTTTTGCATTTGAAGCTCAGCACAGCAAGGTATTGATTTCTTAGTAATTAAATTTCAGCACATTTGACAGCAAATGAAATCTCTTGGCATTCCAGTCCTAAACTTTGAAAAGCAATATTTTTAGAAACAATTGAGACTTTCCTTTGAAAATTATTTTAAAATATTTATTTTCTCATTTATCTGTACTGAACGGCTAGTGTTTTTTGTTTTTTTTTGGTGAAATTAATGATGAAGTTATTGAAAGGGTGCCATCTTTCTAATGAGCTCTGCATATTTTTTTTGAAGCCTGACTCAGGAGCATACTCAGCTAGGCAACTGGGTTGATCCTACTCAGAAAAGACACAGGAGCAAACCATATAGAAAATAAAAACTTTATTTTTTCAAGTTTATAAGATAGTTCCCATTACATATAACATTATGGTCAAGGACTCGACAGCCACAAATGCCCGCAGTCACATAAATATATCCAATCAATGCCTTTTCCTGATAAATGAGGCACCTGAAGTCCAGAGGGTCATGTTTCGAGTAGAAGTCGTCCTTAATGGGATGGCTCCCATCAGTGCATTAGGAACTAGCCAAGTAACCTTGCATGCTAGAGCTCTCTGACTCGGGAGAGGAAGGGACAGGGCCTGCTGATCAGAGGTGGGCCAGAATTAGATGCTGTCTTGTGGTTAAGATATTTCAAAATCGAAGAATTCCGATTTGGCTTCTACAGCTTGAGTACTTGGGAAGTTTCAACTTTTGAATGAAAAGGGAAACCGATTTAGTGGTGAGAAACAGAAGCTTGGCTTAAGAGGGCTCCTAATGCCCGCTTCTGCAGGAGCAAGGAGAGAAAGGCCCGAAGCTCACCACCCCATGGTTTCAGCCATCGCTCCCCCAGGGAGAGGGAGTGTGTGGCTCCACCCCTAAACCCCTCTCCCTCTTGGTTCAGTGGCACTGACACCCATTCAAGGTAGTGAACATTGAGAAGCTCCATATGCTGCAGCTGGAGTTGGCCCATCAGATTCTGCTTGGAGCTTTAACGCGAACTAGTTTGTGTAAACTGCGAACAAGCTGTGGCACAAAGTCTCCTGGGACACTAGGTTTGCTCCCCCCAGTTGCAGAGCAGAAGACAGAAATACCCCAAACCAAACAAAAGCCCCACTAGGCATCTAGATCTGGAGCAGGCATCCACTCTCCTGGCCACCACCTGCTGCCCCAGGGGCACCGGACAGGGTGATGCTAAGGCACAGTCAGTTTTACATTCGAAAGGAAAACCACCTCTTAGACCCAGGACATGGCTGACAATTCCAGATCCCTTACTACAGATGGCCCAGCTCTCACCATGAAATGTGCAGACCCATCTTACAAAACCCATGGTGCCCAACTGGGAAAGGGACTCATCAGGTGGGGACTCTTTTTGGTAGAGGGCTTTCCCCTAAACGAGAAGGACCCATAGTATCCTTTGGACCTCAGCCTCCAAGAGCTTGCTGCGCTGCCCACTTGCTTTCCTCTCCGGATCTCTGTGCCATGGAGGAGGAAAGCAGGTTTACTGAAGAGCACTGGGTTCCCTGGACGATTCATTTTGGCAAAGAGGAGCCAGGAAGCTCCCATTTCCTGTCTGCCCTCTGATCAACCAGAAAAGAGCAAAGACGGCACTGCCCAGGGAGCGTCCTCACCTCTCTTAGCCAGTTTCAAGTTCCTTTTGCAAAGCCCTAAGCTATGCAGTCAGAGCAGGAGGGAAAAGGCCATCGGAAAAGGAGTCCCAAGTCATACTCTAGGAATAAAGAGCTCCCAGCAGGCAAGCAGAGGAAAGTATGTGAGTGTGTGTGTGTGTACTTGTGAGCATGATGCGCAGACTGCTCTGCAGTCTCAGCAGCCTGAAGCACAGCACCAACCAGGTGGCCTAGGAGCAGGGCAAGAAACCAACAGCTCTACTGCCAGGATGGGGTGGGGTGGAGAGGCCTGGAAGTAAAGATCGACCATGCACCCTAGAACACGCTAAGATCAATTATCAAGCAAGACAGAGCAGCATCCGGGCAACTATGGTGAACTCGGACCAAGAAGGTCCGCCTCAGACTATATATCCTCCCCCATCCAAAGGAAACAGCCCGAAGAGGCAGCTTGGTGATAAGCACTGATTTGAGCTCCTCTCCAAACACCTCTTACCTACAACTGAGTTATGAAGCACTTTCTCAATTCGTTCTGAAGGAATGTGTACACCAGCCTTTCTCTGGGTGATCTGGCATTAGAGGGAATCTGGCCCCTTCTGTGCTGGGAGCATCCGCAAGTGGATATGCTAAACCTCTGAGGGTAAGCAGTGATGGCTGTGGTTGGTCAAGGACGCCGCCTGCTAAGGACCCAGACTGCATCTCTCTGAGGTGCTTATAAAATCACCTCTCTCCGTGCAACCTGGGAGAGGCTAAACTTCCTGAGCTCTAAGGAAGTTTATGCGGCCTGAGCACGTGCCCAGGCTGCTTGTGGAGGGTGGGGCATCCACCAATACAGCTGGACTGAAGGCTGTGACTCGTACCTGGGCACCCACCCAACTTCCCAGAGGTCAGGTTGGGAGATGTTCCCGCATTTGGCCCACGGTTGAGTTTTCAGGCATGGCGTAGGGGGATCTACAACCTCATTTAAATCAGGTGAGTCTTTCTGGCTTTCGGGTTTCCCATTTTAGAAAGGGACTTGAGAAGTGGGAAGCAGATCCCGTAGGAAAACTGGGCTTTGGTCACAGCCATCTGGTCTTCAGTTTCAGGCCGAGATCTGGGTAAATACATGCCCAGAACACCACTCACAGGGCTTAAAGGATTCAGAGCATGAAGTCCAATTCCTTAGTAGTTTTGGCCAAAATGCGGTTATGAGCCTCTTCTCAGACTTGATTTGACTACTTGGGTCCAAAGCCTGGGGACAGGCCAGAGCTGTGTGGGGGTGGATATGAGGTGCAGAGGGTGGACTAGCCTGGCACTGATGACTAAGAAGGGGGAGGCCCGGTGGGGATGGCCTCTGTTGGGGAAGGGTGCTTTCCTGCAGGAGGAAAAGCTGGAATCTTCCTGTTTCAAGGGCCAAAGAAGTGGACATTCCTAAGAAGCCTTAGGTCTTCTCTCCAGTTTGAAGGTAAGCCCTCGTTAGCTTTGACAAAGAGTCAAGCTGAAGGCTGAAAATTTACTAAGAAGAGTTTCTAGGATTGTGCCATTTGGTCAAAAAGGGAGAGGGATTGGGAAGGGGACTAAGGCTTCTAGGATGGGAAACAGCAAAGTCTAAAATTAATCAGTGTCCCAGGCCCCACAGTTCAGCCAACCAGGAGGTGGAAGCGTGGGAAGGAGCCCACCCTTGAGAGCAGACCACTGGAGCAGCTAAGGGGGTGCTACTGTCACACAGAGGTATCTCAGATATTTCAGTTACGATTTTCCAAGGAAACTTTACACACCCCTTTCTTGCTAGAAAAAGAAAGGGGGAGGGGAATCTGCTTCAGAGAGACCAGACCCTTACCTATAAAAATAACATATACATTCACTGGGAGTATGTTCTACAGCTAAGGAGATTACAAAGACTGCAAGAGATGTTATAAAAGTCTGCTGCGTTTATCCTATCACCACAAGTTAATAGCAGTTCTCAATCTGGTCATGGACGCAGAGTGCAACTCTGCCCCAAGGATTTCCTTTTCTTCATTTTTTTGGAAACAAGATAAAACAAACAAACAAACAAAAAACCAGAAGAATTAAAAGCACTGTAGCTGCGGTGAGTCTATTGTTCTCTCAATCCAACTATCTCCCGCTCCTGTGCAAGGATGAACACGGGGCTGCAGCTCACGCACAGCAAAAATCAGCTTCATCTCTTGCAGCTGTTGGTTTTGATTGTGTTCTCGCCAGCATTCCATGGAGAAAGAGAGAGAGAATTCCCAGTTGGTTCCGGTCTCTGGCTCCCTTCAAGGAGTGAAAAGGAGCTCATGGGGAAGGCTCTTCATTCCAGTTTTTAGAGAAAATCAAGCTCCAAAGCCTGGTGGAGGGACACCAGGTCTCCGTGGTTTGTGATCCTCCAGAAGGGCATGTTGTGCTGGAAGGGGGAGCAGGGGTAACTGGTTAACTCAACTTCTTCCGGGAGCTCGTATTCATCCATACCCCTTCCTCCATAGACCTCTCCCCAAAGTACTCGGAGCCCTCTCTACTGCTACTACACTGTGAGATCATTATACTCATCAAATATGTATAAGGACTTTGTACTTCCCATGTGGCACAGTGGTCAGGAATCCACCTGCCAGTGTAGGAGACATGGGTTTGATCCCTGTGTCAGGAAGATCCTCTGGAAAAGAAATGGCAACCCACTCCAGTATTCTTACTTGGAAAATTTCATGGACGGAGGAGTCTGGTGGGCTGCATGCAGTCCATGGCTTGCAGAGTTGGACATGAGTGAGCGACTGAGCATGCACACAGGGACTTTTATACACTTATATATGTGAGCGATTTTAATTAGGTTTCAGTGGTAACCCTGTGCTTTGAGATATACTTGTTAGCTACTATGTAGGACACTCAGATCAAATAAGATGACCCACGTAAGAAATCAGTATTAATATAATATTATTTTATAATATTACATTTTCACATATATCCTGGAATGTGAAGTCAAGTGGGCCTTAGGAAGGAAGCATCATTATGAACAAAGCTAGTGGAGGTGATGGAATTCCAGTTGAGCTATTTCAAATCCTAAAAGATGATGCTGTTAAAGTGCTGCACTCAATATGTCAGGAAATTTGGAAAACTCAGCAATGGCCACAGGACTGGAAAAGGTCAGTTTTCATTCCAATCCCAAAGATAGGCAATGCCAAAGAATGCTCAAACTAACGCACAATTGCACTCATCTCATATGCTAGTAAAGTAATGCTCAAAATTCTCCAAGCCCAGGGTTCAGCAATACGTTGAACCGTGAACTTCCAGATGGTCAAGCTGGTTTTAGAAAAGGCAGAGGAACCAGAGATCAAATTGTCAACATCTGCTGGATCATCAAAAAAGAAAGTTCCAGAAAAACAGCTATTTCTGCTTTATTGACTATGCCAAAGCCTTTGTGTGGATCACAATAAACTGGAAAATTCTGAAAGAGTGGGAATACCAGACCACCTGACCTGCCTCTTGAGAAACCTGTATGCAGGTCAGGAAGCAATGGTTAGAACTAGACGTGGAATAACAGACTGGTTCCAAATAGGAAAAGGAGTACGTCAAGGCTGTATATTGTCACCCTGCTTATTTAACTTATATGCAGAGTACATCATGAGAAACGCTGGACTGGAAGAAACACAAGCTGGAATCAAGATTGCCAGGAGAAGTATCAATAACTTCAGATATGCAGATGACACCATCCTTATGGCAGAAAGCGAAGAGGAACTAAAGAGCCTCTTGATGAAAGTGAAAGAAGAGAGTGAAAAAGTTGGCTCAAAACTCAACATTCAGAAAACTAAGATCATGGCATCCAGTCCCATCACTTCATGGCAAATAGATGGGAAAAAAGTGGAAACAGTGGCTGACTTTAATTTTCTAGGCTCCAAAATCACTGCAGATGGCGATTGCAGTCATGAAATTAAAAGATGCTTACTCCTTGGAAGGAAAGTTATGACCAACCTAGACAGCATATTACAAAGCAGAGACATTACTTTGCCAACAAAGGTCCGTCTAGTCAAGGCTATGGTTTTTCCAGTGGTCATGTATGGATGTGAGAGTTGGACTGTGAAGAAAGCTGAGCACCGAAGAATTGATGCTTTTGAACTGTGGTGTTGGAGAAGACTCTTGAAGAGTCCCTTGGACTGCAAGGAGATCCAACCAGTCCATCCTAAAGGAGATCAGTCCTGGGTGTTCATTGGAAGGACTGATGTTGAAGCTGAAACTCCAATACTTTGGCTACCTGATGCAAAGAGCTGACTCATCTGAAAAGACCCTGATGCTGGGAAAGATTGAGGGCTGGAGGAGAAGGGGATGACAGAGGATGATATGGCTGGATGGCATCACTGACTCAATGGACATGGGTTTGGGTGGACTCCGGAAGTTGGTGATGGACAGGGAGGCCTGGTGTATTGCCGTTCATGGGGTCACAAAGAATCAGACATGACTGAACGACTGAACTGAACTGAACATTTTCTTTTTTTTTTTTTGAACATTTTCTTACAAATAGTCTATTTTCTATTAGGTGCAGAGCTGCAGGCCCAAATCTTGTTCATGACCAAGGTGCACAACATAGAGATCAAGGAAATAATAGTCCAGGTTCAATGCATGATACAGGATGCTTGGGGCTGGAGCACTGGGATGACCCAGAGGGATGGTACGGGGCAGGAAGTGGGAGGGGGGGTTCAGGATGGGGAACACGTGTACACCCGTGGTGGATTCATGTTGATGTATGGCAAAACCAATTCAATATTGAAAAGTAATTAGCCATCTGTATGTCTTCTTTGGAGAAATGTCTATTTAGTTCTTTGGCCCAAACACATGAAAAGATGCTCAACATCACTCATTATCAGAGAAATGCAAATCAAAACCACTATGAGGTACCATTTCACGCCAGTCAGAATGGCTGCGATCCAAAAGTCTACAAGCAATAAATGCTGGAGAGGGTGTGGAGAAAAGGGAACCCTCTTACACTGTTGGTGGGAATGCAAACTAGTACAGCCACTATGGAGAACAGTGTGGGGATTCCTTAAAAAACTGGAAATAGAACTGCCTTATGACCCAGCAATCCCACTGCTGGGCATACACACTGAGGAAACCAGAAGGGAAAGAGACACGTGTACCCCAATGTTCATCGCAGCACTGTTTATAATAGCCAGGACATGGAAGCAACCTAGATGCCCATCAGCAGATGAATGGATAAGAAAGCTGTGGTACATATACACAATGGAATATTACTCAGCCATTAAAAAGAATACATTTGAATCAGTTCTAATGAGATGGATGAAACTGGAACCTATTATACAGAGTGAAGTAAGCCAGAAAGAAAAACACCAATACAGTATACTAACGCGTATATATGGAATTTAGAAAGATGGTAACAATAACCCTGTGTACGAGACAGCAAAAGAGACACCGATGTATAGATCAGTCTTATGGACTCTGTGGGAGAGGGAGAGGGTGGGGAGATTTGGGAGAATAGCATTGAAACATGTATAATATCATGTATGAAATGAGTCACCAGTCCAGGTTCGATGCACGGTACTGGATGCTTGGGGCTGGTGCACTGGGATGACCCAGAGGGAGGGTAGGGGAGGGAGGAGGGTTCAGGATGGGGAACGTGAGTATACCTGTGGCGGATTCATTTCGATATTTGGCAAAACTAATACAATATTGTAAAGTTTAAAAATAAAATAAAATTTAAAAAAATTAAAAAAAAAAAGAAAAGTAATTAGCCTCCAATTAAAATAAATAAATTTATATTAAAAGAAAAGGAAATAATAATCCCACTATCTTAGGTGATCAGTCATGTACAAAATACTGTGTGCCATTCTGGAAGCCACATTTTAAAGAAACGCTTTGAAAAACGTGAGTGGTGGAAAACATGTTCTATAAAGTTGATGCTATGCTAAGTCACTTCAGTCGTGTCCGACTCTGTGCGACCCCATAGACGGCAGCCCACCAGGTTCCCCGTCCCTGGGATTCTCCAGGCAAGAACACTGGAGTGGGTTGCCATTTCCTTCTCCAATGCATGAAAGTGAAAAGTGAAAGTGAAGTCGCTCAGTTGTGTCCGACTCTTAGCGACCCCATGGATTGCAGCCTAACAGGCTCCTCCGTCCTCGGGATTTTCCAAGCAAGAGTATTGGAGTGGGGTGCCACTGCCTTCTCCGATAAAGTCGATGGTGGTTAGCCTTACCAATCATCTTGTTCAGACTGGTTGCAAGTTACCTGGAATATTGAAAGTCCCGAGAACACAGTTCTTTTGGCATGGAGCTCAGTGCTTTTTCAAGCCTACTGCTCACATATAATATTTTAAAAGGTCTTTAATATACAGAAGAGGAGGGCTTCCCTGGTGTCCAGTGGTTAAGAATCTACCTTCCAATGCGATCCCTGGTGAGGGAACTAAGATCCCAAATGCTGCAATTACTAAAGCCTGCACCCTCTAGAGCCTGTGCTCAGCAATTAAGAGAAGCCTGAGTATCGCAACTACAGAGAAGCCCTTGCACACTTTAACAAAAACACCCATCACAGCAAAAAAAAAAAAAAAGAAAAAAAAGAGGAAGAAGACTTGTGCTCAGCAGTGCAAGATTAAGACCAGGAAGCAAAGGAGAAAGGTTAAGCTCAATGGAAGGAGGAACATTCTAAGAACCTGAACGACTCCACAGTGGAACAGGATACCTGAGAAGCAGTTTCCTCATCCTTAGGTATACTCAAACAGGGACTTGACAGAAAGTCTTCTGGCAAAGAGGCTGCAGAAAAGATCCCTCACAGGGAGGAGACTGACCTGGATGGAGCTCTAAGACATTTTCCAATGGCTATAGTCTAGGGCATCTACTTGGAGACATGAAGTCTGATAACACTTGAGTTGTTATCCTCCCCACTCCCTTCTTTAGACCAAGAAGCAGCAGCGCCTACATCCACTAGTGACTTCCCCAGAGGGCAACAAGCACTTTAAAATTAAAGTTTTGGAGATAACATATGAAAAAAAAAAACCAAAAACAAACCCTTGAAGAAGTCCTTGAATTGCTACCTAGAGTGGCAAATGAAAACATAATTAGGTAATAATGCCACTGACTACCAAACGTAGTTCATTAACCGCTGCTGAAGGTTTGTATGTTAACTAGATGGAAAAAACTCAGGGCAAATGGTTCTAGCTGGCAACCCAGTGCCTCCATGTCTAAGAAACTGCTGGAAGAAAACTGAGGTAGAGAGGGAAAGAACTTCTGTAGGTCCATTTAGCAGATGAAAACTCTCAAAGAGAGTAATTAAACTGTCCAAAGTCACAGAGCTATTAAATGGATGCAATGAGACGTGAACGTGTCTTCATAGCCAAGACTTTTTCATCTGCTGTTCCCTGTATTAAAAAGGGATGACCTGGAGTTGGGACTGCTTAGCAAGGAGGTTAACATTGGGATAATTTTTCCAGGGCTCAGGAGCAGGCAGGACTTTCTCTAAACAACTCCCAGTTGATCGCACTGGTTTTTTGAGAATCCAAGCCTAGGAAAGACTGAATGATTGGTCTTTTTGGTAGTGGAGTCTCACCCTCTTGAGAAAGCATTGCCCTGTAAGATGAAGATGAGGCCCACATCAGGTTTAATCATGTGGGCTCCTTGTAGGAGGGCTCAAAGATTTTAAGATTTTTAGCATGGCAGGGAGGAGAGAGAAAGGGAGGATCTAATAACTTATAGGGAAAACTGCACGGAGGGGGGAAAAATGACCCTTTTGCTTTTTCTGATAAAAGAAAAATGGGGACTTCCCTGTGGTTCAGTGGCTAAAACTCCATGCTCCCAATGCAGGGGCCTGGGTTCAACCTCTGGTCGGGGAACTAAATCCCACAAGCCACAAATAAGAGTCTGCATGCCACAACTAAAAGGCCCTGTATGCTGCAACTAAGACCCAGCACAGCCAAATAAATTAAAAAAAAAAAAAAAGATAAAATGGGAGAGGAAGGGAAACAGTGTAAGTGCACAATAGATTGTATAATTTCCGAGTTTTAGGATTCTCCTAACTGTTCAACGTATTCGCATATAGACTATGTTTTTTGCCATGGTTACCTGTTTGGCTGCGATTTCTTCATCTCGTCCATCTCCAATCACTACATATGTGACTTTTTTCCCAAACCTCGACACAATTCTCTCGAAGCAGCTCTCCTTACCTGATAAGAAAAAGACATTTGCTCTTAGGACATTCCTTCTTTTTTTCAATATCAAAGAAAAGGGATGCTGCTAGGTTCACCTGCCTGTGCTTAGACAAAATCAGGGTGGCAGCTAGAGACCCAGCAGGCCCTCTGCCCAAAGAGTGTGCAATAGTTCCATTCACACCACAGACTTTTTAGGCACTGGCTCTCTAGGTTCTCACTTTAGCAGTGAGGGTGAAGTCCCGAAGATCTGAGAGTGGGGGTTTCTATAAACACAGGGTGAGAGCTGTGCACACTTCCCCCCTCTTCCACAGCTCCTGGACTTCACGGCATACAGAGCAGTTTTCAAGTAATTCTTCCACTTAAGATAATCTGGTGAGATGAGATCCATCCTCTATTTCAGTAGATGGAAATACACCCAACTTGCCCCAGATTACAAACAAGCCAGTAGCTAGACTCTGAGCCTCTGACTCTAAGTCTAGGCTCTGGTCACTGTGCCACGAAGAAAGGATGATTTTTGAGGGGACACCATTAGTGAAAGAAAAAGATGAGGAAGTCCCTGATTCCTGGTGAGTAATGGGACAAACAGGCATTTCCTTCCAACCCTACATTTCCGAGAGAAACAGTTCTAGGCATGGGCCTTCTGTCTCTCAGGAGGGGAGGAGCCAGAGTATAGATGAATATGGCAGTGAATACGGCAGCGATGTCTGTCACAGCTGGAATTCCCTCCCTCATACTGTGTAACTACAACTGAGACCCTGTATCACTTTCAGTGACCTTGGGAAACGGGTGATTTAAACCCACTGCAGACAGTTCTTGGAAACACAGTAATGTATCCGAGCTCAAATCTCACCTGGAACCAACATCTAAACACACACATGACACTGCTTATGGCAAAGACACTATTTGCACCAGTAAATAAAATTATTTCTCTTGGCTCTCCCTTCACCATCTCTTAGGCTTTATTTCTATTTCTGCCATATTCTTCAGTTAAGTAAGGCCCTAACTCTGCTTCCTTTTTTTATTCTGCTCCATTAACCTTCTTGTCCTTCCCGATTCAAGTGACTTAACATCAGGGCTCCTGTGTGAATAAGAAAAAGGTGCCTCTTCCTCAAGGCACTTGAATGCCATCTGCTGGAAAACTGTTGTAATAAAATATACAAATACAGGAAATACACAAAGCTCAGATGACTAAAACATAAGTAACAAGAACCTTACACCCATACTCAGAAATCCTGGGTGGTACAGCTGAGCAACCGCAAGTCTGTGACAAGCCTAGCTCAGGGGGCACCTCAAACCTGGACCCGACTCTGGTGCACTCTTAATACAAGGGGCTTCAACCTCCCACTGCATACAAGGCTTGGTTTAGACGCACTTAGGTCCTTTTCAACGCTCCCACTACAACAGCACTGTCACGCCTTACTCTGATATCAAGCATTCAAACCATGTTTGCTGAGTAAATACACATTAATTTCACAAATGATTCAGGGGATGACACTAGTCCAGATCTTCAGCCCCAATTTAAGCATTAAATGATTCAAATAATAATGAGTTAATATATGTTCTTATTAAGTGTTAAAAGTTGTGTGTCTAATCCCACTCCAACCATTATGTCCTTACTACCTAATCCAACCTCTGCTAGAGCCACAGTCAAATTTATGATTTAGAGAAAAAACTTTTAGTAGGATCCTAAATCAGTAGAATTTTAGAAATTTCTCCTAAGACCTAACAAAGGGAAAGTCTTATATTTAGAAGTCAGAGACACTGAGATGTTTTCATTGTCCTGGCCTGCAACGATCAAGGAAGAAATACAATTAGGAATGTCTCCTCTAAAAGGATTAAGAATGAGCTATTAACAACTCAGGGTAAAGTAGTAGCCATTTGAAAAAATAATTCCAACATAGTTGGTAAATACATTTTCATTTTATACTTTCAAAATAATCCTAGAGATGAGCTTTCCTGTTCGGGAGGATGAGACCAATGAGTGGTAAGCTTACCAAATGTCAAGCAATAGAAGCTGTAACTGCAAGACGCCCAGGCCTGTGGAGATTTAGGTTCCTGGGCTTCCTCTATTAGAAATACCGTTGACATTTTCAGAAATGATCTTGAGAATTCTCTTTAATGTCCAGATCACAGAGTGGCCACGCAGAGAACTGCAATTCTGAAATAATTTCAGAGGAACTGAACAAACATTTCCTCTGCCCACTCTCATCTTACAGCTCTGTGAAGGCAAGCCTCAAGCCTCTCACTGTGGTTACCATGGTGCCAGGTACCACTGGAGCTCAGCTAATGAGCTCTGGACGAAATGAGAAAATCACCAAATAAGCACACTTATTGTCAGAAGGAATAAAGTCACGTCCATTAGTTTGATGAGCCTCTGAGTGCCAGGAAGCAGAATCAAGCACCACAGAAATTCCCCTTTCAGGTGTGGGAACCTAAGTGAATGATCAGAGCTCTTACAAAACACGCAGTAAAGCAGCAGCAGGAGCGAGCTCTGAGGGGAGGTTTCAGATGTATCTCCCCTATCAAAGCCCTTGTAAATGAAATAATTCAACACACAAAAAAAGAACAATAAAAACAAATGCCTGTACATCTACCACCAACCCAGCTTTGTCAAACCTTAACACTATAGAGTTGCTTTAGATAAAAAAAAAAATATAAGAATGAGGGTTTCCCTGGTGGATCAGTGGTAAAGAATCTGCCTGCCAATGCAGGCGACATGGGTTCAATCCCTGTTTGGGAAGATCCCACATGCTGCAAAGCAACGAAGCCTGCGCGCCACAACTATTGAGGCTGTGTTCTAGAGCCTGTGCTCCGCATCAAGAGAAGTCACTGCAATGAGAAGCCAGAGCACCGCAACTACAGAGGAGATGTGCCGGCCGCAACCAGAGCAAAGCCCACACAGCAACCATGACCCAACACAGCCAAAAGTAAAAAGAATTATATATATAAAGGAATAAGAATGAGATCATACAATCTGAAATTTTTGATGTATGCCTACTTACTTGATGCTATTCTTCCTCCTCCTTTCTCTATATATCTATAAACAGTGTATGGTTATTATTTTGAATTTTTTTTTACTTTTATGTAAATTTTGCATACTGTACATACTATTTGCAATGCGTTTTTTTGTGTTCAACACTTTTTAATACTAATCTTTAGGGATATATATAGGTTTAGTTCACTTACTTATAAGTGCTTTATAGTATTCCATTGTTTCATGTCTATTTTCTGTTCACAGACAGGTTCACCTGCTGTTTCTCATTATCTTTTACTATGAATAAGACTGCATAAAAAAAAGTCCTTACATGTACCTCCTTTTGCAAATGAGAATCACTCAAGGGAAGGAGCTGGCATATTTTAGGCTTTGCAGGTCATATGATCTCTGTTGCAACTATTCAAGTCTGCACTGTCCTGTGAAAGCAGCTATGGAAATGATCAGGCATGGCTTCTGTTTCAATAAAACTTTACAGAAACAGGCAGTGGGCAGAATTCAGTATGTGGCTGTAGTCCAAGACCCTCAAAGTAGTTTTTGTCAACCTAGTTTTTGTCAACCTATCATATTTTAATTTGCATTTTCTTAATTTGCAGATCCTTAATCGATGAGGTCAAAAAACCTCTCATACACATTTACTAACAATTTGGGTTTCCTTTTCTGCAAACTGGCTGTTCCAAGGTTTACGCCTACTTTTTTTTTTTTTAATTATGTTGCTTATTGATTTGCAGGAGTTCTTTACTAATTAACAACTACATGTATTACAAATATCTTCTCTCAGTCTGTGACTTGGCTTGTCACTTTATGTCATCTTTCACTGTATATAAAAGTTCCATGCAACCAAAATGATTGGTTTTTTTGTTTTTTTAACACTATTTTTTGGGTCTCTTAAATGAAATCCCTCCCTACCTCAAGGTCATACAGATAGTTTTATATTTCTCTTTAAAATTGCAAATTTTGCTTTTCATGTTACATTTTTTATCCACCTGGAATTTTAGTTTTGCAAACAGCATAAAGAAGAAATCCAATTCTGCTTTTTCCCCCCATACAGAAAACCAATTATTCTAGCACCACTGACTGAGGGTAAGTCCCATGAGGACAGAGGATTCTGTCACGGCTATATAGCATTCCTGATGCCCTGGCAATGCCTGACACCTTTTAATCTAGCGGATACCTAGAGTTCACCTTCACACTAGAGCTGTCTCCTCTGCTGCGGCAGGGAAGCAGGAACTGTAGACACAGACTGAAGCGTCTGCAGGGGCAGGAGACGGCTGTCACTGGGCCTTGTACAGCACATACGATTAGAGTGCGCTGCCTTCTCAGCAGAACAAGGTGGTTTTATTCAAACCTGGTGCCAATTAGTTTTATCAATTCAGCATATACTTATCAAGTACTTACTATTTCATATACTTAGTACTGAATACATTTTTAGCGGATAAAAATACCTTCTCATACACAGTCTGGTTTGATTTTCAAAACCTCTCTGGTAGTTAGTTTCTCATCTTACATGAGGAAACTGAAGAGCTAATAAGCAGGGGAATTAGGACTCTATCCTGGTCCTCAGGTTTTTTTTTTCTTTTTCTAACCATTTAAAAATGTATTTTTCAGTAATAATAAGCGTACTCACATTGTTGAGTGACAGTTCTCCAGAACTTTTCATTTTACAAAATTAAAATTCTATACCCACCAAGCAACAACTCCCTATTTTCCCTTTCCCCAAGCTTTTGTTAACCACCATTCTACTTTCTGTTTCTATGAATCGAACTACTCTAGGAACCTTATATATAAGTGGAAATATACAGTATTTATCTTTTTGTGATTGACTTATTAGCATAATGTCTTCAGGGTTCATACATACCCATATGACAGGATTTCCTTCCCTTTTGAGATTGGCTACTATCCCACTGTAAGTATATACCACCTTTCATTTATCCATTCATTTGATGGACATTTGGGGTTGCTTCCACCTTGGGGCCTTTGAGAATAATGTTACTATGAACACAGGCTTGCAAATATTTCTTTGGGATCTGCTTTGTAGTCTTTTCGCTATGTACCCAGCAGTGGGACTGCTGGGTCACCTGACGGTTCTGTTTTTAATTTCTGTGCAACAGCCAGACTGTTTTCCACAGCAGTTGCACCATTTTACACTCCCACCACAAGTGCACACGGGTTCCAAATTTTCCACATTCTTGCCACATTATTTTCTGTTTGTTTTTTTGATAGCAACTGTCCTAACAGGTGTGAGGGATTTAATCATTTTAAAGTACATAGCTTAGTCCTTGATTTTTAATCTGGTGTTTTTTTGATTATACTATACTGCAGCACTCTATGAAAGATAAATCTGAAATGAGGCACAGGTAGATTTCTAAACTAGGTATTATGTTCTTTCAAATGGAAAAGAAAAGAGCACAATACATTTTAAGTCTGATAGACTTGGATTTGAATCCTGTGAAGCTGTGAAGTCCTGAGTCAACCTGAACTGCCTCATCAGTAATGTCAGAAGAAAGCAGAGGATTATAGATATACCCATATGTAAAGTGTCTAACAGCAGGACTGGTAAATAATAAGAGCATCCTAAGTAGCAAGTATTACTGTAAGGCCAGTCACAAGAAACAGAATTGACACCGTACCAATTTTGGTAGCACTGTAGATGTTTTCAATAGGAAATATTTCTCCTAGCCCATATAGGAGAACCTTGGCCAGAGCTGGAACCAGTTGGGTTGTAGTGATCAGAACATTTACACAATTCTTTCTGTAAGGGAGAAAAAGACAATAAAATGAAATCAAACCAACCTGGGAAAAAGAACTCAAATGAGTCTTCTCTGTAGGATCTACTTGTGCAAAATGAACCTCAAAGCTCCTGGTGTGGCATTTGCTCAGCGCCAACGCTCAGCTCCTGCTCCAGCTCAGGTTTACTCATCTTCCAAATTAAAAGGCAGAGATTCTGTGGTGGACACAGAACAGCCCCCTGCTCTCCCCTCATTTGCATTCTAGCTCACTGCACTGCTGGCAGACTCCACGAGCCCACGGCACTGACACCGCACCACAGAAAACACGGCAAGGATTTCAGCAGCAGTGGCACTTCATCTCAGTGCAGCTCAGCCCTTAAAGGAGACGCGACTTCAGTCCTCTCTGCTCGGCACACAACGGCGACACACAGGTCAGAATATACCTTCTTTTCACAAGTCTTTTCCCTTCACAGATATCCATCCGTGGGTGTCAGTTTCTGTTTACTCTACTAGGCTGTTCGTCTGGAATTCTTGCTTTGGAGGAGGGACGAATAAAGCTATGTTTTTATTTCCCATTCTAAGCTTTGAGCTCAAATCTCCTTAATCTGCTTAATGTACCCTTTTTCTTTTGAATCCTGCCTTCCTGAGTAGGCTGCGCTACATTTCTTTGGAGCTTCCTGTATTCAGGGTATTTGTAAAGTCTCCTCCATGTACTCTTCGATGTTATCAGGCGCATCCACCTCCAGTGCTGGACACTCTGGGTTACTGAGTATAATTTTGTGAGCAAAAAGTTAAGAGAAAAGAAAAAGATGTTCAAAACTCTAAGGCATGCTGATAGAGTAAAATGGCCTTGCCTCCCATCTGTGAATCCTTGCCTGCATCACTGAACTCCTCTCACCCTTCCCCACAGCCTGTTTTCGGGAATGGCCTTATCCTGGACCAGGGTGGGAGAAAGAATCTCTCTGAGAGGATAAGACCTAGAAAAAGCATTTCCATACCTGGACTGGATGAGAAGTAAAGACTTCAAGGCAGTTCCTAACCAGGAATCTGTTAAAACTTCAATTTCTGCTCTTAGTCTCTGCAGTGCTTCCTTTCTCTGGGGACTGAGGAGCCCTTTGGGAATAAAAGAAGACACAGTCATCATTTGACAAGATCCGTGCTGGCATTGAGAAAGCAACTTCTACATTTAATTTGGAAATAGTGTGTTACTGAAGTAGCTACTGAGCTAACACCTCTCTCTCCTTGATAAGGCCCTGGAGTAGTCTACTCAACATGCCTTTTTGACTCTTTCCACCAGAGTCTTTCGCTTGGTGTGGCATAACCACAACAAAATCAGCTGAGAGAAACACTGTGATTAGGATCTGGCTCAAGCTCATTCTTTCATTAACCAACCAGTAACATCATCTGCAGACTGGTGGACCATACTTTGAGTAGCACTGGTATAGACGTGACATCAAGAAGCAAAAAAAGGGGGAACAATTACAGATGGAAAAGCCCACGGCATTTTCAGTCTCTTTCTAAAGAAAACAAGAGAGCAACTGACGTCTTTTGGTCTCAGAAATCTTCCCACTGACATACACTGCTCCCAAGGCGATGATGGTGCTTTCACCTTCTTCAGAACACATCAACCTGAGATTCCAGGTTGAATCACCAAATTCTGATCATCTGTACTGTACTTACTTCTGAAACAACTTCAGCTGATGAGAGACTGAAGCACTGCTTTAAGATCAGATAACTAAACACAAAACAAAAAAGAGTTCATCTGATTTGAACATGTTATCAGATGCTTGAGTTAGTATATTCAAATAATAAATCTGGCTCTAATTTTTCTATGGTGAAGGTAAAAAGAAATTCTACTACCAGTACGCCATAAAAACAGAAATCTAGTATAACTGTTTATAATTTATTTTCAGACAGATGGTTTCACAACGTAAGCCTGCAATTTGATGACTCTCAATATTTCTGATAAAACAAAAACCAAACAAATATATGTCATGTATGACATACACAAGCAAGCCTATGTCACAGGTTTAACTACTATGATGTAGCACTTTTGTTAATTCACTTAAAAAAAAAATACAGGTGGATATTACTTTTAATATGTTTCCCAGGGTAGGCTCCAAGGATTCTCACAGAGGGTTATAAAGCACTTCAGGAAACCAGGTCGAGACACTCACTGGGCAGAAAATGGACCAGACACAGAGGTTGTATATGAAAACTAATAAAAGAAAGGCTAACATCTGTGAGAGAGAAAAAACAAAATGACCTGATTGCCAAAATAAAAAGTACTGGGGCCTCTCTTGACCCAGGGTCATATATTTCTAGGCAGTCCAGGGAATCCCTGAAACACCACGCAACGTTCTGTGTGGATGTAGGTGTTTGAGGGTGATGGTTCAGTTTTCAGTATTTTCTCACAAGGGCATGTCACTGAAGAGGGCTCTGTATGAACGTAAAGTGCACTGGACCGAGAGTCCAGTCGTGGTATGGCCACTAAGTTGCTACGTGACCGGCCTCTGTGATCCTCATCATGGACCATCAGTTTTCTCAAATGCAAAATGAAGGATTTAGATTAGTTCTCTACTAATGTCTCTTCTCATCCAAACAATCTATGGCTAATTAATTCCAAATATATGAATTTTAGGCATAATGGCACCTGATATGTGAGACATACCTGGGCAGAAAGGAAGTCCAAGGTCCTTCAAATCACAATGCATGGATGGATACTGCCAACCTATCAAGCTGGACCTAGTTTTCCATCCACTATAAACCTGGTCGCTAATTCTACCTGACTTGTCCTGATGGCTAGATAAATCTGTCCAAAAATATGGCAACCTCTTAAATATTACTGACAGTAATTGTGAATCCAGAAAAAACACATGCCATTAAACATGATCTATGGAACACATTTTCTTTAAAAAGGAAAGCTGTCTAAAAAGAACAAGAGAACTTGGTGAAGTTATGCTAAGAAGAGTTCATGAGGAATGCAGAGCTTCCTCCCCACAGGGTTTCAATCAAACCCCATTTTTAAAATACAGAGTTAAAATGTCCCTGTGTCACAAATTCATAATCCAGGAGCTCTAAGGTAAACCCTAGAAAGGAAAACAGGAAATCAGAACAAAAGAGAAAATTAGCTGGTTATATGCCACACTTACCACCCACGTTGCTTTTATGCTTATCATAGATTTCTCTCACTTTTCGGTAACGGAAAGCCAATTTCCTCATCCAGTCCACACCTCCCTGGACGCCCACAGACGAACCATGGCTGCCACTGCCTCCCGAGCCGCTGAAACCATCTGTCGAGAAACTGTAGTTGCTGCAGAGAGAGAGGATGATGAAAATGAAAATCTATACCGCACAGAGTTTTCAGCTGAAGGCCACCTGAGATTCTCTGTCCTAATCCACAGGCATCTGACATCAAAGCCGTGAGACTCTTCTTCCTTAATCTCTGTATGTCAGAGGCTATCTTCCATCGGTCCGCCATCTCACCCCTGTTACTTCTATCAGAGAAAGGATGGAGAGGGAGAGCAAGAGGGGCAGGAACAATTTGAGCGTCAGCATCCCCTAGAGGCTGGCTCCAGATAGACCATCCTTTCACTAATGATAGATGACATCTTACAGTGAAAAAAAGCCTTCAGAATATAAAATTTTTTGTTCACACCCACAATATGATTGCAACTATGTAAAAAGGAGAAATGTGAAAAATTAATGGGAGGAATGAACCCCAAGTTCTACCAACAGTAAGAAAATGGGAATGTTCTCCTTCAGGGATCTGTCGACTCGTTAAGTTCATGGGCCACTACTCCTCTCCTAACTCCATTCCCTTCGGGTACAGACTGTATATGAATGTAAATAGAATGTGGTGGAACTGATGGTGTCAGGCTTTAGAGACCAGACTTCTCTTACAGGGCTTGCTCTAAGTGTCAGATGTCACGTGAGAACACTCAAGCTGCTCCGTGAAGGGGCACAGTGAGGCCTGAGGCCTCCTGCTAGCAGCCACACACAACAGGTTGGAAGCAGGTCCTTGGCTCCACTCAAACCTTCAGATGATTTTAACTCCAGCTATCTTGATTTTAACCTCAAAGACCCTGATTCAGAACTACCCAGCTAAGTTACTTTCAAGTTCCCAAACTACAGAAACACTGAGATGATCCATGGTCATTGCTTTAAACCACTAGGCTTGGGAGTAATCTGTTTGTTACACAGCCATAGACAGGTGTTACAGTTAAAGCCTGGGCGGAATGGCTACTTCCTAAGTCAAGATTAAAAATGACTGATGGGATTAGGGACAACTTGGTTCAAAAATCAAAACAGAATTCCCTAAGTGTGAGATTCTATATTTAAGGAAAAGCTGCCAATAAAAAGATAGGCCATTACTAGTTAGCCATATGTATGTGCTGTGCTTGGTTGCTCAGTCCTTATCTGACTCTGTGACCCCCATGCACTGTAGCCCACCAGGCTCCTCTGTCTATGGAATTCTCCAGGCAAGAATACCAGAGTGGGCTACCATTCCCTTCTCTAGTGGATCTTCCCCACCCAGGGATCGAACCAGGGTCTCCCACATTGTGGGTAGATTCTTTACCGTCTGAGCCACCAGGGAAGCCCAGACATATGTATACGAGAAACAAAAGAGCACTAGAGCTCAGAGTGGATTGTAAACTGCTTCAGATCAAGCTTTCTCCTAAAGTAAGTAAAATCTCTTAAGAATGGTGCCCTTCACAGCTGTGCAAGACCCAACATGCACGGCTGGATGCTGCTCCCGAAGGGAAACCTCTCCTCCTCCTCAGCGCCGCAGGGCTGTCTGTGTCCTTACTAAGTGATGTGTCCAGATCTGCTCTAGAGTTGAGAATGCACAGAGGAAACAATTTTAGGGTAGACACATGGAAAAACTTTTTGCCTATGGAAAGGGATAAACATTAATAAATTAACATGAAAAGATGTGACATTTTTTTTTTTCTAAAAGTCTTTAGATATAAGGGAGACAAATTTTTGGATTATTCTTAGCTAAAACTACTGGGCTAGAAGACCGTAGCCAAGAGAGACAGGAGGGGACTGAGCAAGCATTTTGCCACTGAGACCTCCCTGGTTTAGTGTTCACTGTGATATTAATGTTTAAGATTGTCTTCCATACGGTCATTTGACACCACCAGACCCCTACCGTATAACTTCCTTGGTGAAATTACCTGATGCTTATTTCTATCTAAGACTAACCAATCTGGAAGCACACTTTTCTTGACTGAAAATCTGGCCAATGAGAAACTAGTATATCCTTTACTTTGGAATGCTTTTGTCTCATTCCATCATGCTCCCCAATCTCTAAGATTATACTCAAAGTCTACTGTGTTGAGAAGGCCACTCCAGTGTTGGCACCACTGGCTCCCCACAACCATTGGAATTACTTTCTACTCTATATCCCATCACATTTTCTACGGTCACCTTCTCTCACCGCATGCCATCATCAGCTGTCTTTGTTTCTATCTTCTCTAATAGACTGTGAGCTCTTTTAGGCCATGTCTTAATCACCTTTGTTTGCCTCTGAACCTAGTCAGTGTCTCGTGCATAACAGGTATACTGATGTTTAAGATATCATTGTTTTTATTACCTCAAGTCTTGGCCATTGTCATCAGAAGCCACATCTTCCACATGCACCTGGTCACACTCCTGTTAAAAGACAAAACCACCCATTATTTCATCCCAGAGAGCAGTTCTATTATCACCATGATATATTGTAAAAATACCACAAACAATGGCAGGATGATGAAATACCTTATGGTTTCTTATGTGTGGAGGATCAGTCTCACCCCCGTTGCTGTCCACCTTCTTTAAAGGCCTAATTTATATTCCTCAGTCTTCATGCAATCTTCCTTAGCCATACCAGCCCGCAGTTCTACTCTTATCTCAATAGTTCATTTTCCCCACAGCCCATGGGTATAAGCACAAGCTCCCTTATATTGTCAGGTGTGCCTATGTCCTACATTAGGCTAAGTTCTATCACAGTGTAGGCCTCTTATGGCACAACCATATCTTACATCTCCTTTTGAACCCTCCAGTCTAGTCCAGTGCCCTTATGTAGCATGTACTCAGTAAGTTTTTGCAGACAAAAAAGATGCTGGTAGAGTGTGTGCAGTATCAAAACCGAGAATGACTGAAATAGAAATTTGTAAATTCAAACTCAGAATTAGAAGAGGTCACCTAAGTCAATCTCCTCATATTCTAAAAGTGAGATAAATGATTGGCCCAAGGTCATAAAACTAGTGAGTGGTAGAAAGAAACTAGAAGGAGCTTAGGTCTTTCGATTTGAATCCACGGGTTCTTTAAGCCCACACTACTACTGAGGTAAAATACCACCCACTGCCTAACTGACAGATGTATTCCTCTGACACCACCTAGGGCGGTGCCATGGTGTCCACCTGCATCAGAATCCTCTGGGGAAGATTTTTTAAAATGCATATTTTTGAATAGAATTTCTGTGAGTGAAGTCCTAGAGTCTTCATTTTTAACAAGCTCCCCAGGTGATTCTTATGCCCCCTAAAGTTGAGAACCACTGACCTGGGGGGCAGGAACACATTCAGGTCAAATTCTTCACAGAACTTTCAGTCCTGAGTGAGGACTATGTCTAGAAAATCATTACAAATACAATTTGGCAACAATTACTGGCACATAGTAGGTTTTCAATAAATGTTTGCTGAATAAAAACTATAATGTTCCAATTTATCAACATGTGAAGTTGATGGAAGATTAAAGCACTGTGGAGCTTACATAAAAGTACTGGAGTTTAGAGCCCTACTAATTTAACTTGTTGGAGAATTGCTGAGTAGAACTAGACTGTGTTTGAAAAGAGAGAGGATTACTTTGTGTTTATTTTACTTTAAAATCTCCACTATTTAAAAAAGTAGGTAATACATGTCTTACAGAGTTCAAAATTCAAAAGGACATTAAGTGACAAATCTGCTCCTTCCCACCTCAGTGTCTTGGCAAGGCATTCTTATCTTCAAACAGAACAACTGTTACTAGTTCCTTGTATAGGGTAACTGCTTAACTGAGGCCCAGAATGGGGAGATAACTTTCCTAACTTGGTACTCGAGTCTGGTCCTCTGACTCCTGGTCCTGTGCTCTCTCCACTACACCATGTTTACCTCAAAGATGAACTCAAATGTCAAACAAAACAATTAACCAAGAAGCTCTCAGGGTTTCCAGATTTCCCTCCACCTAAATATAAAATGATCTGGACTTCACGGCTTACACATGGACAATAAGCAGGTACAAAATACAACAAGTTAAGAGTAGCCCTCTACAGATCTGACAAATCAAGAGACTATCTTTTAAGAAGGTAAAACTGAAGAACAGTCAAAATATAATTAAGAGTACAACCAATGCCACATTCTATATATTATTTAATATAGATGAGTAAATTAGAATATTGGTCTATGTATCAGTGCTTTACCTGACGGGATGGCACTGCCCCTAGAGCTAGATCATTTCCAAATATGCTAACAAAATCAAATTTTTGAGCCAATAAAACTGAAGCCCAGAAACAAGACTGTGCTGACCTAACCAAGGAACTATTTCTTCAAGACTATGTATACCTAAGTGCCCAGCTGGCCTTACCATACCTACCCTGTTTAACCACACTTCCTCTAAATGCAAAAATCACAGTCTCAATAAATAAGTTATGGAACAAAGTGTTTCACTGAAGCACAGAAACAATTTAAAATGCATACCTCTAGGTCATTGAAAAATAGATGTGTGTCAGCCACTTCAAAAATCATTTCTTCCATTGTTAAACCTGAGCCAATCACTACTGTTGGGTCCTGAAAGGCAATAAGAGAATTTGTTTGACTTGGCACTTACAGCACCAGTTCTTACCTCTAAATGTTTCAAAATTATTTGAGGTCAAGGCCAAAACAACATTGGCCCACAACAGTGCTTCTCACTATTACTGATGCAATTTCATTCACAGGTGTAAGAAGCTTAGATTGTGCAAAGTTAAAAATTTCAGGACTTTAACCCACTTAAAAAAAAAAAAAAGAAAACAAATTTCGGAAAAATTCCCTGCTTCAGCAGAAATTCTAACTATTGCTAAAATATTGCTATTCTAATACTCATTATCTTACACACACTCACACAAATACACACACACACACACAGTATAACGCTGGAAGTCAGTAATCTGACAATCTAAACAACCAGGAAATCAGTAAAGAAATATTTGTAGGAAAACCAATGCACATAGCTTTAAAAGGAACTATCAGACCTTCACTTAGAGGTGGTATGATCTTATTTTGTATACTTCCATAACCAGTCTTGTTATAGAGTATATAAGCTTATGTTAGTTTACCAGCCTAGATACTAAAAGCCTACGGAAAATACTTCTACTAGAAACAAACAGTGACAATAAGAATTAATTAGGGGTAGATAAAGTAGGATGGTAAATGAGGCAGATATTTTTATAAAATTTATTCACAGAAACTAAAAAAAAAAAAAAAGGAACCTGGAGGTAATTTAGTATAGAAATATACCGACAATACCTCAAAAACAGCTCATCCCTCTATCAAAACTGATGTTACTACTGATGATTAAACTTAAATTCTGCTTGGTACATTTTCATTTAAGAAGCTATATAATCTATTTTAGAAAGTTATTTAATATTTTAAATGTACAGATCTCGCAGATTCTCAGCTAAATGAAATGCTCAGTTGGGACTGTCGCATGTGATGTAAGGGACAACAGATCAGTCTTTGGAGCACGTAATCCTGAGACTCCACTCTGTTTTGAGTTCAGTCCCATACTTAGTCTTTACCACCCTTCACCAACTTCAGCTTTCAGTACTAGTCCAAGGTCTAGTTCCCAGCTTTATAAACTCTGCTTGACCATGTAGTCTGCCTGCTATAAGCCACCAGGTGAAGTTCTATGTGAAAAGTGAAAGGTCAATAGGTAAGATGGAGATAACAGAGACAGTGATCTTGGCTACCTGCACGCATAGAGAGGGACAGTTATAACAAAGGAAGAAAGACTCAAATTACCTTTCCATACTTCTGGGCATAGGATCCAGTAAGAAGGGAGTGGAAGATGATGATGGTTTCATCTAAGTCCCACAGAAATACCCGCTGAATGAGGGAAATATTTTAAAAAATGAGTGAGCATCTTTTTAAATCATAGTAGAATGAAACAAGTAATCAATAACAGAAGAAAAACTGAGAAATTCACACATATGTAAAAATTAATATAATCTTAAACAACCAATGGATAAAAAAGAAATAACATGTGAAATTAGAAAATACCTTGGAATGAAGACCAAAAAACAACGTACCATAATTTATGGGATGCTGTGGAAACAGTTAAGAAGGCATTTTTTTTCTTTTCTTTTTAAGGCCACACTGTACAGCATGGGGAATCTTAGTCCCCCAACCAACCAGGGATCAAACCTGGGCCCCCTGCATTGGAAGTAGGGAGTTTTAACCACTGGACCACCAGGGAAGTCCCAAAGGAAATTTATAGTTCCAAATGTGTACCCTAAAAAAGATCTCAATCAATAACCAAACTGCACAATTTACTCTGCTAGACAAAGCCAGTAGAAGGAAGGAAAAAATAAAGTTAGAAAAGGGTAGGAAAAAGCAGAAGATAGGAAAAAAATAGAGAAAATCAACAAAACCAAAAGTTGGTTCTTAGAAGAGATCTATATAATTGACAACGTCTGGTTAGACTAGCTAAGAAAAAAGACAGAAGACATAAATTAATAAAATCAGAAATGAAAGTGGGGATATTATACCAATTTTGAAGAAATAAAGATTTTATAATCCTTTATACTATGAAGAGTTATACATCAATAAACAATCTAGATGAAACAACAAATTCCTAGAAATATACAATGTGCCAAAACTGATTCAAAAAGGAAAAGAAAATCTGAACAGACCTTTAACTGGTAGGAGGCTGAATCAATAACAAAAAACATCCCAAGAAAAGAAAAGGCCAGGGTCAGATGGTTTCACTGGTGAATTCTACCAAACACAATCCTTCAGACCTTCCAAACTGAATAGGCAGGAACACTTCCTAATTCACTCTGTGAAGCCAGCAAATCCCTGATACTGAAGTCAGATAAAGACAAGACAAGAAAGCTACAGACCAGTCTCTCATTTGAACACTGATGCAAAAACCTCAACAAAACAGCGGCAAACAAAGGTCAGCAGCATATGGAATTATACATCAGGACCAAGTAGGATCTGTTCCCAGAATGTAAGAACGGTTCAGTGTAGGGAAAAAAAATCAATGTAATATACTGCATTAACTGAACAGAGGAAAAAACCCACATGGTCATCTCAACTGATGTAGAAAAAACTGATCTGACAAAACTCAGCACACTTTCATGATAAAAACACTCAATATACTAGCAACTTCCTTATCATGATAAGGGTCATATATGAAAAACCTACAGCTAATATCATACTCAATGGTGGAAAACTGAAAGTGTTACCCCTGAGATTAGGAATAAAAGAAGTATGTCTCTGTTTTCATCACTTCTATTCAAACATGGTACTGGAAATTCTAGCCAGAATAAGGGTAAAAGAAATACCCAAGAAAAGGGTAAAAAAGGTACCCAAACTGGAAAGAAAGAAGTAAAATTATCTCTGTTCACAGATGATGTGATCTCACACAGAGAAAACCTTTAAGAACCCACAAAAAATTACTGAGAGCTACTAAAATGAATTCAGAAATCAGCTGTTTCTATAAGCTTGAAATGAATAATCCTAAAAGGAATTAAACAAAAGCATAAAAAATAATAAAATATTTAGGAATAAATTTAACTGATAGGTATTTAGTATATAAGTCCTGAACTATCAAAATTCCAACACTGTTTTTGTTGTTGTTGTTTTCCAACACTTTTTTAAAGAGATAGAAAAACTAACCTAAAGTTTGTACGAAATCTCAAGGGACCCCGCTGCTGCTGCTAAGTCACATTAGTCGTGTCCGACTCTGTTCGAACCCATTAGACGGCAGCCCTCCAGGCTCCCCGTCCCTGGGATTCTCCAGGCAAGAACACTGGAGTGGGCTGCCATTTCCTTCTCCAACGCATGAAAGTGAAATGTGAAAGCAAAGTCGCTCAGTCGTGTCCGACTCTTAGCGACCCCGTGGACTACAGCCTACCAGGCTCCTTAGTCCATGGGATTTTCCAGGCAAGAGTACTGGAGTGGGGTGCCACTGCCTTCTCCGCAAGGGCCCTAAAGAGCCAAAATAGTCTTGAAAAAGAACAAAGTTGGATGACTCACATTTCCTGATATTAAAACTTACTACAAAGCTACAGTAATCAAAATAGTGTGGTACTAGCATAAAGACAGACACACAGACCAATGGAACAGAGAGAGCCCAGAATGGCACCCCACTCCAGTACTTTTGCCTGGAAAATCCCATGGACGGAGGAGCCTGTTAGGTTGCAATCCATGGGGTCACTAAGAGTCGGACACGACTGAGCGACTTCACTTTCACTTTTCACTTTCATGCATTGGAGAAGGAAATGGCAACCCACTCCAGTGTTCTTGCCGGGAGAATCCCAGGGACAGGGGAGCCTGGTGGGCTGCCATCTCTGGGGTCACACAGAGTTGGACATAACTGAAGTGACTTAGCATAGCATATATATAACGTGAGAGAGACAGAGAGTCAATTGATTATTATTTCTGCAAGGATACCATGAACAAAGGGGAAAGGAAACCATTTCCAAAACAAGGTCCATGTGCAAAAAAATAAAATTAGATCCTTACTTCACACTATGTACAAATTAACTCAATATGGATCAAGGACCTAAACTTAAGAGCTGAAACAATAAAATGCTTAGAAGAAATATAGGTGTTTTCATAACCTTAAACCCTTAAGTATAATACCAAAAGCACAAGTAATCAAAACAGAACTTCAAAATTTAAAACTGTTAACCATCAAAGGAAACCATCAAGAGAGTGAAAAGACAGTGCATAGAAAATATTTGCACATTATATATCTGCTAAGGGATTAAACTCTAGAATAAAGAACTCCTAAGATTCAAAAACAAACAAAACCCCCTGATTTAAAGAATGGGCAAAGGATTTAGACATTACTTCCAATAAAATAGACAAATGACCAATTCACACATGAAAAGAAATGCAAATCAAAACCACGAGACACCATTTCATACCCATTAGGATGGAATGCATAGAAAAGGGAAGCAACTGGAACCCTAGTATAGAGCTGGTAGAAATGTAAAATGGTGTAGTCATTTGGAAAACACTTTGGTGGTTCCTCAAAAAGCTGAACACAGAACTACTATATGGTCTAGCAATTCTACTCCTAGGTTTATACCCAAAGTAATTGAAAAGAGGGGCTCCAAGTGATATTTTTGAGGACAGCAGTGTCATAGCAGCTTTATTCACAATAGCTCAAAGGTGGAAAACCCCCAAGTGTCCATCACAGATGAATGGATAAACAAAATGTGCTATATATACACAATGGAGTTATTCAGCCATAAAAAGGAATGAAGTTCTGAAACATGCTACAGAATAGACGAACCTTGAAAATATTATGCTAGGGGAAGTAATAAGCCTGACACAGAAGGAAGGGTTTGGTATGATGCCACTTTTATGAAATACCTACAACACGAAAATTCATAGTGACAGGAAGTAGAAAAAAGGTTACCAAGGACTAATAGAAGGGGAGAACAGGAAGTTATTGCTTAATGAGTACACAGTTTGTAATCATGAAAAACTTCTGAACAACACTGTGAATGTACTTAAAACTGCACTTACAAAATGGTAAGTTTTATATATACTTTACCACAATTAAAACAAATAAGTGAATTCTCAGTTTTTCCCATGAAATATATCAGGTCTTTACATTTTCTTTCTTTCTCTCCCAGCCCACTCCCATCCTCCTAGTAACAAAAGGAAAGAGAGGTTCCAAACATAGCCTCAATTTACCAATGTCTTATGAACAACTGTCAATGGACTCATTTTTAAATATGGCTTTTTCTTCTCATTAAACAATCACATTATAGAAAAATTAAAGAAAGAAAACAAAAAGATTAGTATCAAAACTCCATTATTATTAGAATTTTGTATGGCTTTCTAGTCTTTTTAATAATGAAGCCAAATGTATATCCATAATAAATTTCTATAGGGTTTACACAGTAAGTGAGAGCCAATCTACCTCATTTACAAGTTACCAGATCTGGCTGCAGGTTTCACAGAAACTTGGCCTAAAGCACTTCAGTTCTGTCCTTTTACTCTAAGATTTTGAAATGGAGAACAGTATGACATTGTTTGTGATACCCTTTGCTTTTTGAATATGATGCAATGTTCTTTCTGTTCTAACCTGGAATACAGAACAGATTGTTCTTTCCCGATTGTTCTTTCCCTTAAAAAGTTACCTGGCTACCTAAATTTGAAAAAGCTTTTTCAAATTTGTTGGTTAAAAGGATCTGAAAGTGATATGGTAAAATGTGGGCACAGAGAAATGTGTTTTTACACTTCTCTTTTCACACTTGGCCAATTCATTTTCTACTGCTCAGGAATTAAATGATACACAACATAGAACCACATAATATCCATGAGTTTCAGAAATATATTTGACAAACTTAAAGAAAAGAGAAAAGAAAAAAGCAGGTGGTAACTCAAATGAGTTTCTTCCATACTTCTAATTCACTGTCCTGGGAAGAGCTGGCGTCAGCTTTCCTCTTGCCCCGGTTCTTGCCAGTCATGTTTTTCCTGGACTGGTCATCAGCATCTTTACTTGGTGTGGTCTGGGTCAAAGATGGGCTTGGAGAAGGGTCTCCTGAAAAGGAAAAGTAAGACACTGCTATTGCCAGTGTAGTCACAGGTTATTAAAAACCAGAGCAGGCTCTCTGCCTTTAAGAATCATGTTGCAGGGATAAAGGCTGGGAAACCAAACTTTACTTTAGGAATTTGGAAATTCAGACCTAACAGCATGAAGAGCCATAACTAGCATTTGCATGCCTGCCTCTGCAATGAAAAAACTTACCTATAAAGTCATTTTGCCCCACCCAAAAAATTAAGCCTGCAATCAGTTTCTCAACTTGGTACAACTGACGTTTTGGTCCAGACAATTTTTGTTGTGAGGGGACATCCTGTACGTTTTAGGATGTTTGGTTAAGCGGCATCCTTGGCCTCTACCCATTAGATGCCAGTAGCACCCCCTTCCCAGTGTGACAACCAAAAATGCTTCCACACATTGCCAAATATCCCTAGGTGTGGGGCCCTTAGGGTGGAAGTAGGAGGCACAAAACCACCTCCAGTTGAAAACCACCACCCTAGATCTATTTACCAATTTAAATAAAATACAGAAAGCAGTAGGTTGCAGCAAGCTACCCTCTGAGCTTTTAATTGGTGAAATTTATACTGACTTTATTTTTCTGGCCTTCAAAATTACTGCGGATGGTGATTGCAGCCATGAAATTAAAAGATGCTTGCTCCTTGGAAGGAAAGTTATGACCAACTTAGACAGCATATTAAAAAGCAGAGGCATTACTTTGTCAACAAAGGTCCGTCTAGTCAAGGCTATGGTTTTTCCAGTGGTCATGTATGGATGTGAGAGTTGGACTATAAAGAAAGCTGAGAGCCAAAGAATTGATGCTTTCGAACTGTGGTGTTGAAAAAGACTCTTGAGAGTCCCTTGGACTGCAAGGAGATCCAACCAGTCCATCCTAAAGGAGATCAGTCCTGGGTGTTCACCGGAAGGACTAATGTTGAAGCTGAAACTCCAATACTTTGGCCACCTGATGTGGAGAACTGACTCATTTGAAAGACCCTGATGCTGCCCTGATGAGGCCAGGAGGAGAAGGGGACGATAGAGGATGATATGGTTGGATGGCATCACTGAAACAATGGACATGGGTTTGGGTGGGCTCCAGGATGGACAGGGAGGCCTGGCGTGCTGCGGTTCATGGGGTCGCAAAGAGTTGGGACTGAGTGACTGAACTGAACTGAACTGATATTGAGAAAACAATCTACTTTCTTCAACAAATAAATTACACAGGAAAGAAACAGAGATGGGGAATTTATAGGTTAGAACAAAATATATATCCACCAATCACAATGTATGGACCTTGAAAGTGAAAGTCATGTCTGACTCTTTGCGACCCCATGGACTATACAGTTCACAGAATTCTCCAGGCCAGAATACCAGAGTGGGTAGCCTTTCCCTTCTGCAGGGGATCTTCTCAACCCAGGGATTGAACCCAGGTCTTCCGCACTGCAGGTGGGTTCTTTAGGTGGATTCTTTACTAGCTGAGCCACAAGGGAAGCCCTTACTTGGACTTCAAACAAAAACAAGACTCTTAACGTTTATGAGAAAACTAGAAATATGAATACCCTTAGGCATTAAGGAATTATTGTTGAATTATTTTATATGGGATAATGGCATTGTGGTTATGTTATTAAACATTTATCTTTTAGAGACGTGAGACCTGGAATTTGAGGAGGAAATTAGGAGGAAATTAGAAGTATAGTTGAAACATGCCAGGTCAAGGACTGATGCTGAAGCTGAAACTCCCAATACTTTGGCCACCTCATGTGAAGAGTTGACTCATTGGAAAAGACCCTGATGCTCGGAGGGATTGGGGACAGGAGGAGAAGGGGACAACAGAGGATGAGATGGCTGGATGGCATCACTGACGCAATGGACATGAGCTTGAGTGAACTCTGGGAGTTGGTGACGTACACGAGGCCTGGTGTGCTGTGATTCACTGGGTCGCAAAGAGTCGGACACGACTGAGCAACTGAACTGAACTGAGGTCACCAGGTAATGTTAGTGGTAAAGAGCCTGCCTGCCAATGCAGGAGATATAAGAGATACAGGTTCGGTCCCTGGGTCAGGAAGACCTCTGGAGAAGGGAATGGCAACCTACTCCAGTATTCTTGCCTAGAGAATCCCATGGACAGAGGAGCCTGGTGGGTTACAGTCCACAGGGTCACAACGAATCAGACACAACTGAAGTGACTTAGTACACACATAGCTGAAACAAGACTGCCTATAAGTTGTTAACTGTTGAAGTTGGATGACAGATATATAAGGGTTCACTATACTATTCTGACAACTTCTGCCTATGTTTGAAATTCTCCATTATTAAAAAGTTAAAATTGTTATGAAGGACAAAGCTATTTAGAGAAATGAATTAAAATCTAAGGTATTAACGCATGGAATGATTGCAACGTTATGCAGGTTTGAAGCAGTGACCATCTGTACGCTCATCTACTTAGAAGACTAGTAGAGGCAAGATGCACAGAAGACTGCTTTAGGAGACGCAGACCACTGGTTTTAAAAATGCGTCAGTGTTAACGATAAACAGTCTTCCTTCAAGTTATAGGATGTAACAGCAAACCACCAAATTTTCATGAAAAATAGAGATAAATAAAAAGTATGTGCATATGTTTACTGAAAGTTTACGTCTTTATGTCAGAATATTAAAATCTGGACATCATAATTCACTGATTCATTGCCAAGGTAGAAATTTAAATTTGTAGGTTAAATTCTATGTATTTCTTTGGGGAAAAAGGACCACAGCTTTTCTCAAAATCTTAAAAGGATCCATGATATAGAAAAAGTTAAGAGCTACCACCCTGAGGTGTAACCAGAAGTCCAAATGATGCACAGACTAAAACTGGACTTCTCCAGCTATTACAAAATGTGCTAAGATTCTGAAGTTCTCTGTGACAAGCTACAGGGAGGGTAGAGTGGGAGTCAGAAATAAAGTCTTTTCATTTTTGGTCCTTTTCTGTTCACAACATCAAGTTTTATATTCAGTCTGCCAATGACTCATCACAGTCTGGATAAGTGTTAAAAATACCTCTCACCTGAGAGGGAAAGCTAAGAACATGGTAACAGTGACTTAGATAAGAACAAAATAATCTTCACCATCACTGGCTGGATGAAATGTCCTTAAGCCAAAGTTTTTAGAGCTGCAGAGCTTACCAGAGGAGAGTCTGGGTGCTGCAGCTGCAGGTACCATGACACTGGGCTTCTCCGTCTGGTATGTGGCTGCTGCTAAGGTGGTGTTCTCAGCATCACTGTTAGTCTGGCCTGTGACTCCAAAGCTGGAGCTGGGGTAGCAAGCTTGGTATTGACTCTGACCAAGGATGGTATAGGTGGGATAGTCCTGTAGGTCAAAGGGAATAAGGGAGGAAAACAAGACTCAGAAAGAGAAAAACACGAATTTCAACACCAAAGACTTTCGTGTCCCTCTGTCTCATAATTATTTCCTTAAAACATTAATTTGACTTCTCGTTTATGTACCTATATAGTTTTCCACCTAAGCCAGTGATTTTCAAAATGCATTCTGTGGAAACCCAAGAGTAAAGAGAAGATGCTAGGGTAAGGCTGAGAGGGAAGTATCCCATGCATTGTACACACAATGTCCATTTTCTACTATAATATTCTTTTTCTCCTACTTTATGTACAGAATTTCTGCATAAATATTTGCATAGAATTTTTGAAGGAAAGATTCTACACTTTAAGAAGTTTATATACCACTGCACTAGACGGTAGTGCTTTTAAGGACAGGTGAGCATGAAAAAAAAAAAAGCACATATCCTACACAGTTTCCCAGTTTAAAAACTGAGTATGCTGCTGCTGCTGCTGCTAAGTCGCTTCAGTCGTGTCCAACTCTGTGCAACCCCAGAGATGGCAGCCCACCAGGCTCCCCCGTCCCTGGGATTCTCCAGGCAAGAACACTGGAGTGGGCTGCCATTTCCTTCTCCAATGTGTGAAAGTGAAAAGTGAAAGTGAAGTCGCTCAGTCGTGTCCGACTCCTAGCGACCCCAGGGACTGCAGCCTACCAGGCTCCGCCGTCCATGGGATTTGCCAGGCAAGAGTATTGGAGTGGGTTGCCATTGCCTTCTCCAAAACCTGAGTATATCTCTCTTTAAAAAAAAAAAAAAAAAATCACATTTTCTTTAAAAATAAAGTTATTTCAAAATATTTGAAGGGAACTTTTGGCAGTTACATAGGCACACACATGACAAAATTTATCAGGTCATACACTGGAACCTGTGTGGTTTACTGTATGTCAATTAAACCTTTAAAAAGCTGTAAAAAATGGATATGATGCACAGCTCAAACACACCTTAAAAAAATTCCACTGATATTGATACTGATGACAAGTAGGAAGATGCTAATTGATCAGATCGATTATTTATAAAGAGTACTGAGCATCTACCATAAGCCAAATATAATTCTGTGTGTGTGTGGGTGTGTGTGTGGGGGTGCATGGACAGGAAAAAGAAATATTAAAGGAAAGAGTAAGTCATACTAGCCGAACTCAGGGAGTTAAAAATCTAGCAGGATATAAAGCAAAAATACTTCCAACACGTTAGCGATAAAAAACAAAAAAGCTGAGACTTCCCTGGCAGTCCAGTGGTTAAAACTCTGAGCTTCCACTGCAGGGGGCATGGTTCAATCCCTAGTCAGAGATCCATATACCGTGTGGTGTGGCCAAAAAAAAAAAAAAAGAAAAGCAAGAAAGAATTCCAGGAATGGTTGGATCAGGGCTGGGTAAGGAAAAAAAAAACCTGACAATGACTAGTCTGGTTTTAGGTGTAGGTATATTAAAAAATAGTGTGCATCCTAAGTCGCTTTAGTCGTTTCCAACTCTTTATGACCCTATGGACTGTAGCCAGACAGGCTCCTCCGGGCAAGAATACTGGAGTGGACTGCCATGCCCTCTTCCAGGGGATCTTCCCGACTCAGGAATCGAACATGTGTCTCTTATGTCTCCTGCACTGACAGGTAGTTAAGTGACAAGAATTGAGACACCGTAGGAAAAAGCGGCATTCCTTTTGGAAGATAATGAACAGCAAAAGGGTGGAAAGAAACGTTGGTTTTAGATATGGTTAACTTAGGGAAACAACAGGATATTAAAGGAAAAAAGCCAATCAATCAGCAGGAAGCCTGTAGATATCATGAGGTCAGGACTAGACTCTTCATTTTGGAAGTAGTAAATGGACACTGTGACTGTGTAAACATTCCTGGGGATGAACTAGTAAACATGTGGAAACCTAAATACAGACTGTCCATGACCGAGGCTAGGATATGAAAAGGAGAGAGACGTTACCCTGAAGAGTTCCAGGTACACAGCAGGAACTCAATAAATACTTGGGGACTAGAAGAATGAACAAATACAAAAGGAGTCAAACATAAAATGTGAACCAGAATAGTTAACTGCAGCCAGGAGAAAAGATCCATGGAGACTGTGGTTAATAATACTAATTGCTACAGATAAAACAAGTAAAAACATAACACAACCAAAAAACTTCTAAAACACTGAAGATGTTACCAGTGATCTAAACATAAAGTTAGCACAACAGTGATCAAGACCAGACCACAAGGAATTCACAATGAAATGAGTGGCTAAACAGGGAGCAGATACAATCATATCATTCAGTCTTAGCAGAGGAATGAGAGAGACTAGATAGTAGCCTGAGAAACCATCTTAGGTCCTAGCTCTGGGAGCATCCAGGAAAAGGTCTCTCCATGGCCCATACTGGTTGTTTCTTAGAAATGGCAAACTGATAATGAAAAGAAGGGAAGAGCTAGTTAGATGAACCGTATCAAGTAGGATGAACAAAAGGAGCACCATACCTGGTTTGAGATGCTGGAAACGGCTGCTGTTGGAATATTGGCAATAGCAGATGAAGTGGGTATCAGGCTGGCATTTGTGCTTGAAGCTATAAGATTGAAAGTGTTAAAAGATATTATGCGAAAGGCTCGAAGAAATTGAAAATATATTCTGTCCTAAGTAAACAGATTGACAAGGAGATAAGAAACATTGGCAAAGGAAATAAATACTAGATACCAGTTTTGCTCTTTTGCATGCCATACGTTAACTGAGATTTAATTAGAAATAAAGCAGTTCACACATTTTTCCTGTTTCAGCTTGAGTCTTCAACTATTCCTACTAAAGTCACTATTCCTACTAAAGTCCTAGAAGGACACAACACAATGCCCTGGTTCATGCTAATGATACTAAGGAAATAAGAAGCTAAACCAAATCATTCCAGTCCATCTTCTCTGGCAGCTGCAAAATAACTCACCTGCAGTGTGACCTACTGACACCAGTAAAAACAACAAAAGCTCTGGCAAATCCACATGTAATTCCTATACTGTGATATTTACTGTCACTTGCCCCAAATGATGCCTTTTCTGATGCAACACAATTACTTTGAGCAACTGAGGTAGCTCTCCAAATTCTAAAGTGTTTGTGCTTGCTCCAACAAACACCAGCTTCTGGCATTTAATGATTTCACCAATGAGCCCGGAAAAACTCGGAAAGTATTCAACACTATTCTGGTCAGGTAAAAAAATTTAAGCTACTTAGGCTGCCTGTGTCAGGACAAGGAATTTGGGTTAAGTTTTTCACACCCTTCTATCACAAATTCCACCTGCCTTTTAATCAAATCCTCAGGGACTAGCATTTGCCACACTGATTATTTTTTTTCCAGGCAGACAATATAAGTGAAATTGTGAGGCACTCACTGCTCTTGGACTCTTCCTTCACTCATCATAAACATACTTACACTTGGTTCCTACTGCAGTCACACACACAATACACATTCACCATCAGACTGTCTGACTACCTACCCCACTGGTGACAAAGTCCTCAGAGGGAAAGGTATTAGGAAAATCTCCATTAACAGTAGTGCAGGCGAACAAATGTGGCAGAAACTTGAGTACTGGTCAAAATCAGAGGGAATTTTTATCCCTTTCCCCAAGGCTACTCTGTTTAAAGTCTAGAAGAGACTGAAGCAAGTTAGACATAAGGAACAGCTACTGATGCAACAGTAGCTTCAGAAGACTTGGAACAAAGAGGAGTTCATTTGTTTACAGTCACGAAGTTCAAGGTAAATAGCCAAACGATAATTGGGATCTCCCAATTCTTCATTCAGTGCCCTTTCTTTCCTGAGTTAGGGATCAGATTTCCTCACTACTCAGGGACATTTCCTTTTCTATGGTACTCCCTCCCTCAGGTAAACGAAAGGATTATTTACTTTCTTAAACCCAACAACTAAATGAAACAGATTTTATAGTCTTATAGATAATATTTTCTTCCCATCAATATTTTTCTTCCTAAGGGGAAGTCCTAAGAAATTACTGTATATAAGCTAGATGATTCTGTAAGTAGCTTTTAAATTATTCTTGAAGGAAAAGAATTTTGGGTACATTCCAGATTCTATTACTAGTACATTATGCTAGGCAGGCCTGTTGGCTGAACATAGGTGATTTAATGTAGGGAAGAAAATGAAGAATTTACTTAATCTCTCAAGGTTATCTCTTCCAGCAAAGTTTGTTTCTAGATCACTTTTTCTTTAGCTCTAGTCCTAGCATATACTCCTCTGTTCCTCCTGCTGCTGCTAAGTCACTTCAGTCATGTCTGATTCTGTGCGACCCCATAGACGGCAACCCACCAGGCTCCCCGTCCCTGGGATTCTCCCGGCAAGAACACTGGAGTGGGTTGCCATTTCCTTCTCCAATGCATGAAAGTGGAAAGTGAAAGTGAAGTCACTCAGTCGTGTCCGACTCTTCGTGACTCCATGGACTGCAGCCTACCAGGCTCCTCCGCCCATGGGATTTTCCAGGCGAGAGTACTGGAGTGGGGTGCCACTGCCTTCTATATCTGTTCCTCCTATTTACCTTTAATTCTGTTCTACCTTCTTAATAATTTATAAATGGTTAGAGGTTCAACTTATTCATATCTGATCCCTACACACGCACAGGGAAAAAGGTATTCTGACAAGGTAGTTTTATAAATTTAACAATTTTCAGATCGCTCACTGGAGGTAAAAAGGTAGACCTAAAAAACAACTGGCCACACACTCTAATTATCCTTGACAGGAAGTTCAATGTCTTGATTAGCTAATTGCTGATATCAAGTTTTCAACAAGTACAGTACTAAACATCACAAACTCCTCTCAGCAATAGTGGCTTCCATTACAGAAAATGTTGGTCTGCTAACCTAGAAAGTTTACAGGACTTAATAACAGTTCTTTCCTCATCTCAATCAAATCATTCCTAAACTGTCATTCATTTACTCATGTGTTCATCAAACCAGGGTGTACTATGTGCCCAGAAACTGTTTCAGTCACTGGGAATAGAGGAGTGAAGACAATGCCTGCCCTCATGTTATTTAAATTCTAGTGTTATAAGTCAGATAACTATTAAGCAATATTTATTTAGTTCTTGTAACCAGCAGTGAACTCAAGCTAAACTCACCTTAAAATATACACAATCACTACATGCCCTACCTCCTGCACTATGACAAAAAGTCAGGCACCTCAAAAAAAAAAAAAAAAAAAAAAGCACTGATCATCCCACAGAAATATATATGTACCTCTCAACAACAACAAATTCAACTGCTGACTTAAAGAATAAATTTCAAGGATCATTTAAAACTCAAGTGGTAACTCCTATTGATATATATATCTAAAGACTATTAGCTCCCCAAGTGCCAATGGGATGGCCAACTGTTTTTGGATAGTTTCCACTCTTGTTTTGACAATGAAACTATGAAATCATAGGACGATAAGCTTCTGAGAACCATGCCGCACTCAAGGTCCACCTGCAACAGTCAGGATACACAGACAGCTTTAATGAGAAGGCTGTGGTTACAGAACTGTGAGAGGCACAGTTATGTGACATTATCCCACAGCTGGAGGGTAACCCAAGGGTTAATGGCACATAGAAGCTGGTGCAAGATTTAGTTCCTGCCCACCTCACTAATTTTATATATGTCTCTCCACCACCCTTGCTCACCCCAGCTTTCGAGTTAGTGAAAACAAGACCCTCTTTCTCACTTGAGGACCTCTGCAATGTCGCTCTCACTGCCTGGATTGTTCTCCCTGGCCTGTCCCTCTTGCCCTCCAGCTTGATGGTTCCCACTCAGCATGTCTACATCCACAGAGACTCTGACTCCTCTATTAGAACGAACTCCTTTCTTGTCTTTCCAATCACAACAGCCAGTTCTTTTCCCCTTTCAGAGCACTTTTCAAAATTTATTTCTCCCTTTACTTCTTTGTTCTCTGCCTCCCCTCCTAGTTCGTAAGCTCCATGAAGGCAGATTCTTGCTATTTTATTCATTACCTCCAACATCTAGCAAAATGCCTGGTCTGTAATAAGTGATGCTCAATAAATACTCATGGGATTTATGAATAATAGTATGTCAAGGTTATCAAAAACAAGTGAAGTGTGAAAAACTGCAGTCAAGAGAAGCCTAAAAAAAACATGATAATCAAATGAAATGTGGTGTCCTGGATGAGATCCTGGAATAGAAAAAGGACATCAGGTAAAAACTAAGGCAATCTAAATAAACCTATGATTTAATTAATAATAATGAACCAATATTAGTTCATTAATCATAACAAATGTTCCATTCTAATGTGAGATATTAATAAGGAAAACTGCGTGTAGGAAAGGGGATATATAACTATCATCTGTCATCAATAAAAAATAGAGTCTATTAAAATACAAAACAAATCTAGTCAACAGAAGACTATTATGTGTCACCAACACTAGTCGAGCCCAAAGACATTCACTGAACATCAAGGCTGGGTTAAAATTCATTTTGAAAATTCTAAAACTAAATTTACTATTTGAATTTTAATTATTTTAACCATTTCAACTCAAGATAATAACCAGAGACTTGGCCACATAGTCACAGACACTTTAGAAAAAGGTTGATATAAAGAATCCAGATCTATTTAATCAAAGGGTTTTCATGAGCATTGAAGGAGAAACTAAACAAAAGGTTTTGATCAGAATTGATCAAGCCAGAAGTGGAATTTGCTATAATTTCTCTAATTTCTCCAGGGAAGATGGGCTATAGTCAACTGTTGAAAGCTTTTGGAGGGGATGAGGGGACATTGCCATTTTGATTACTTAAAAAAAAAAAAAAAAATCAGTACAATGCTCCTTCCTTTTATTCCATGCTGTGACTGGGTAGTTACACGGGAGTGGGTGGGAAATGGGGGGAGACGAAGCCCTGGAGAGCTAAATAACATTCATTAGCCGAGCTAACGGAAATGAAAAGTAGGGGTGAGAAGAGTGATCCTGATAGTGGAGAATTCAGGTACTCAAATGTGCCAAAACATCCATATTTCATTTCAGCCAATCGTTACCACCTTCTTTCTACCAACTTTTTCTTTTTCGCTGGAATAAATAGCAAAAATTGACAACTTGATGGTTAATTTCTGCCTTAATTTCTACCCTGTGCCAAAGCTCTAATGAAGAATGTTAAGGGCCAATAGATTAACCAGAAAAGGGAAGGGAAATGAATTTAAATACTTGCTAGTAAAGGTTCTCAGTTTGGGGAGCTGATATTGATACCAAGACTTCAAAACTGAAAATCATACACATTACACTCATGTGCTGGGGCCAGACTGCCCAGCTTATACCCTTGACTTATCCACTGTGTCTTATGTGCCAAATCCGTAAAATGAGATTAATGACAGTACTTCCCTCATAGGTGTGTTATGATTACACGAGTAACACTTATCTGCTGCTAAAACAATGCTAAACATACAATACAAACTTAATAAACACCAACAATAATCATTAGCACAATGGAGGAAACCGGGTTAACTGATCTAAAGGGAGAAAATGTCATAAAAGGTAAAGAAATGAGGATAGTGGCAAAGTAAGCCACAGAATGGCTTTGTGACTTTTTTTTTTTTTTAAAGCAATGGGTCTTAAAAGACCCCCACAAGGTGGTGGTTCTTGTTTTACAAGGAGGGAGAAGTTAAGCTCAGCTACCAGGTTCCACAAATTCAAGATACAACTACACAGGAGTGGTGGTTCTACACCTTGGAAGAGGATTATTAATGTAACAGAAGAGAACTTGCTTTTCTTTCATGACCAAGGTGTAGTTATCAGACATATAAATGTTTAGGAGGGACTTGCCTACTAGACTTGCCTGTAGTTGGACCCCAAAGCCTACCAACCTAGAGAAACACTTTATAAAAATGAAGAGGGTTAGAAGAGAAGATAAAGTCACGCTCTTAAGTTTTTCCCTTCTGGCTTGTTCCTATTTTAGAAAGAAAGAAGGGGGAAAGGGGGGGAAAAAAAAGAAAGGAAAATAAGAAAAGAGGAGACACGGTAAAATAATTAAGAAAAGAGGAGACTTGCTAAGCAATAAGAGATAGAGATAGCTCAGAGTAAGGTCTTAGGAACGTAACCAGTTCTGTTTCCAACAGACCAAGAAAAAGTAGTTCTTAATCATTTTATTGAAAACAGTTAACACTGAAAATCAAAACATTTTAATATAATCTAAATAAAAACATTTTTTATCCTCAAAGTGTGTATCTTAAGAATACCTCAGACCAGCTGTCGCTGTCCTAACTTCATCTCTCTAGCACCACCATTTTATAAAGAATAATATTTAAAAGCTGGGAGAAAGGAGGCATATGAGAAGCCAAGTTGATGGACGTTAATTCCCTATTTGGAGCAATGACAAATTCCCTGCATTGGACTTGAAAGGATAGGGAATTAACTCCATAGTGCCTTTCGAGTTTCTTTGTCTTCATTCCTAATAGTCCTGTCTTAATGCTAACCTTTCAGAAGAAAAATTCGGGAAGGCAGAGAGGTTTAGAGTTCAAGCTTTAATGCTATGCATTTCATCACAAAATAGAAACAAGACTGAATTTTTTGGCAAGAAAAATGCTTACCAAGAAGTACAAAATGGGGGAGGAGGTATGACAAAAACCACAGCAGAAAAGCAGCACACATCTTACAGAGCACTCATCTCACGTTCCATTCTATTTGCACTGCACAGAAAAGAAGTCAGCAGAGCTCTAACCTACAGTCTTCTGCTCATTTACAGGACAAGATGTCACGAAAGACAGACTAGAACAAAATCAGACAGGTTTTCTGGACACCAACATGCAAAAGAGGAATCTTCAATTCTATTAAGCAGTTCACAAAGGCTTAAACTACTTATGAACCTCACTCCTAAGTTCTGGTTTGTCTAACACAAAAAGCATGCACAAATGCAAATATCCTGTATTACCCAGTATGTTTGGAGATACAGGTAGATTAAAAACAAAAAACAGTAATAATTTTAAAAAAATGAAACACACACAACCATGCCTGTTTACCTTGAATGGGATAAGAATAATGTGCTGGGCTTGGCTGGCTTGTGGTTAACCCTGTAGTGCAGGTAAGAACACTGTGTTGACTTGGAGATGGAGTCTGAATTAAACCACTTTCAGGTTTCATACCTGGCCACAATGCACCTGAATCAGATAAATTGGACCAGTTACAAACAACACACTGGGACTGAGGAGCATATCAGCCAGCAGGTTTAAAATCTAAATCTTAAAACAATAATAAATTTGCTTGTAAGAGAAAATTACTGAATCTCCCACTTGTAGTATACCACAAGCAAATACAATTTCAAAGAATTGGGAGTGGGGCCATAGAAATTAAAATCCTGTCAAAAACCCCAATAGTAATATACATATATAAGTTCACCTCGATGGTTGGGGGAAATTGATCAGGAGTCAGAAAAAGAGCTACTGACACCCAAGCATTGTTGTAAAGAGTGTCTGACATTCAAATCATTTGTGTGCATTGTCAAGGTGGGAGATATTCCACATACGTTTAAAATTCACTTACCCATTAAATAAGAACCAGATTTTTCTAAAATGTTTATATACTTCTCTGCCTCCTTAAGCTGGTTATTTTGTTACCTTTGTTTCTTCTGATTAGGAAAGATATACCTGCTTACTTTCATAAATTAAAAACATTAACAGAAATATGTAATTCCTAATTTTTTAGAAAAAATAAAGTCACATATAACCCCATCATCCAAAGTTAACCACTATTCAGTTTGCATAAGAGCCACTAAGATTTCTTCTGTTTACAATCTTGTTTTTCCTTTTTAATAAAAATGGGATGTTACCTGCTGTTCATAATTTGCTCTTCCACGTAATATCTGAGAGACACATCTCCCTGTCAGAACATAAAAATCCACCTCACACTGACAGATATCACAGCTATTCACTTTTTTTTTTTTATCACAATGCTCCTAGGTGGTAATCTTTTAAAAATATATACATACCCTTTCCTATCTTCTTAGCAGGGGGAACATACCTTTTTCCAGAATTATTGTTTCCAAGAGCTCTTCTGTGCTGTGCTGTGCTATGTACATTACAGAAACATCCCCAGAGACTACTGCAATATGTCAAAACATCTGCTTAGTACTAAGGAGAACTCAGTTACAGTTCTATGATTTGAAGGTTCTTATATCGCTTTGCCTTTCCTCTGTGATCTGTCACTTCTTGACAATCTTCTGTTTCTGGCTGTATCTCCTTTTTCATCTGTACTAAACTAGGAAACCATAAGAAAAGCATGCTTCTACATGAGAGTCTCAGGATATCCTTTATGCATGAATTGTTTCTGTCATAATTTTGGCTATGCAAAAGTCTATGAAAAACCTCACTGTGCTCTGAATAGTTATGGCTACTGGATCAATATAGTTGAAGCTGATAATAAGAAGATTCATCAATGAAACACATTCCAGGTAGGAAATCAGTATGAAGGTCAGCCACAGCTTCAAATTCAGTATTACCTTATTTCACATACTCTTAATCTGGTAAGAAATTTATAAATATATAATGCTTTGATAGTAAAGACCTCTGCTTCACCAGGGCATTCAGATATCTTAGTGTAACTCAGATCTATAAAATCTGTTGATAAATAAATGTAAGAACAGTAAAAGGAGATGTGAAAATCTTAAAAGGTTGACAATGGAACATGGTAACTGCCTTGTCTCAAACTATTATTTTTTTAATTGAAGTACAGTTAAAATGTTGTGTTAGTTTCTGCTGTATGACAAAGTGATTCATATATACATGTATATATACATATACACACACAGATGCTTTTCCATTATAGGTTATTATAAAATATTAAGTACAGTTTCCTGTGCTATACAGTATAGGTTCTTGTTGTTTACCTATTTTATATATTGTAGTGTGTATATGTTAATCCCAAACTCCTAATTTATCAAACCCTTAAAGCATTAAAAAGTCATAGTCTTTTCTCACCTATTAAACGTATCAAGTAACTTATTTGAAGAGGTTAAGAAACACCAACATCTTAGCATGAATTAGAAGGGCTGTCCCCCTCCTTACTTAGTTTATGATGATTTTAAGTCTTGTCCAGGTAAGCCACAGCTAAAGTCCTTGTTATGGTTGACATTTAACAATAAAAAATATTTCAGAATGTAGTTTTTTAAACATTCATGATGTGAAATTTGAATATCAGTGCTAAGACTCTTGGTGATTGACTATCACAGTTTTTAGAAACAACTTGCCATTCCAGTGTCACAATAACGTTCAAATTTATTGTAATCAATTTTTTTTTTTCTAAATAGGTTCTGAACCTGGGGTGCTGGATTTCTGAATATGTTTATTATTACACTGTACTAAAATAAGAATAATATTAACTGAGAGGGTTTTGCTAGTCTCATTATTTAGTATGTATTCTTAAAAAGTTTTAAAATGTATAATTTCTATAAATTGGTCTTTCTTATAAAGTCAAAAATTAGAGCAAAATGTCCAAGACAAGTTAGAGGAAATAGCTAGTTTTGAATGTTCTGGGCCAGAAAAATGAAGTATAAACATGAAGAATATTTAATACTGTTTTATAAAGAATAAAGGAATAAAAGACAACATGGACACTGCTTCTGGTATCACTGCTGCTGCTAAGTCGCTTCAGTCGTGTCCGACTCTGTGCGACCCCATAGACGGCCTCCTACCAGGCTCCTCTGCCCCTGGGATTCTCCAGCCCACTGGAGTGGGTTGCCATTTCCTTCTCCAATGCATGAAAGTGAAAAGTCAAAGTGAAGTTGCTCAGTCGTGTCCGACTTTTAGCGACCCCATGGACTGCAGCCCACCAGGCTCCTCTGTCCGTGAGATATTCCAGGCAAGAGTACTGGAATGGAGTGCCATTGCCTTCTCCATCCGGCATCACTGCAGCCCTACTCTTTAAGCCCTTCCTTTAAAAGTGCTCTTCTTAGAATTTCAAGTAACAAGTAGCATGACCAGTCTGACTGCCGATCACTACTGCCAACAATCAAAAAAATAAAATCCTGGCTTCCTGACTCCTATTCCACTGTTGCCCATAAGTTCAGACTTTCTCAAGTCATTTAAGCATTTAAGAGCCTGATGTAGAGCAATAGCTGATCAAAAAAAGGTAAAGGAATTTTTGTCTCTGAGTGCTATGCTCCTGCTGCCCCACAGTGGGGTCTCATCACTAACTCTACCCATGTTTCTCAGCCCAAATACTTCCCTATGGGTTAGTTACTAACCAAACTAATCTGAGCACCTCACTCTGCAGTAACGTATATCAGAGCAGTGGACCTTTAGAGAAGACTGTGCAAGCTCAGTTGCTAAGTTATGTTCGACTCTTTGCAACCCGATGGACTATAGACCACCAGGCTCCTCTGTCCATTGGATTTCCCAGTCAAGAATACTGGAATGGGCTGCGGTTTCCTTCTCCAAGTTAGAGAAGATTAGTTTGGTTAAAAACTGAAGTACATGTACATGCTAGGAAAAAAATATATGAAAAAATATCTGGTTGATTTAATAGCTCACTAGGATGAGCTATCATAAATACTACGTAATCTGAGTACTTTGTTAATAATAAAATAAGTAGATGTATATCACAGAAAATTGGGAAACTACAGAAAGTGAAAAGAAAAATACTGCATAGTATCATCATATAGAAAAAAATACAGGCAGTTCTCACTTTTTGCACGGGTCTGTGTTAACTGAAACCGGTGCACAGTGGAACTGTGCATGCTTCTTCAGTAACTGAGATCAGACCTGTACTGCCCGTTCTGTTAACATTCAGTTTTTCTTCCAAGTTATTCTTTATGTAGTATTTTAAAAAACTACTTAGTATATTGTATTTTCAGTTTTATATACTGCTTTTTTTAATTAATAATGAGCTATGTTTCCAAGACACTAAGTGTCAGGAAGCATTTAACAGGAGGCTTCCTGTGTGCTGTTTGGATCTGTCATGAATCCTCTGTCCCTTATTAATTTCTGAATATTCAGGAATTAGGAATGCATGCAGTTTTTAATTTCATGGCTGCAATCACCATCTGCCGTGATTTTGGAGCCCCCAGAAATAAAGTTTTTCTATACATATGGAAAAAATGTAGCTTTTCCATACACGGTGATAAGTAACTATTTACGACCCTCTTCCTTTTTATGAACCATACGGTAAAAGTAATTATTTACAACCCTCTCTCTTTCATATGGATGACCTCATGTTTCCTTGATAACTTGTAAGTTTTGATTTTATCTCTGCTGAAAATAGCTACCTTGTAAGACAGTGTAAATACTCACACAATATTGAATAAAACACCCTTGCTCCATCAGAGCTTGGGTCCCTGTGTTCTCTCTCTCTCTCTCTCTCTCTCAGGCTATATCTGGAGCGCAGAAGCCTGCTCTGTTCACTTTCCTGCCCGGTCTAAAACCCTCTCGAGAAGGCGCTCTGTGCCTCCCCACATCGAGAGGGCGCCAGGTGCCTTCGTGAACAGCGCAAGCCCCATGTCAGGAGCTTTATTGGTTTTCTGCATAAACCAAGGAATATCAGCCTCTTTCTCTCTCCTTTACTTTCTTAAAGTAAACCAATGGACTCCGGACCACCAGGTTCCGGTCCATTAAAAGACCTCAACAACTAAGTATTCTTTAAGAATATGGTTTATAATGGCTACACAGTTTTCCATTCTATGAATCCACTGCAATTTAACACACATCTTTCCATTCAATAAGTCGGTTGTTTCCAATCTTTTGCTATTGTAAATAATGCTGTGATGAGTATCTTGGCAGTAATTTTTTGTGGTTATCTGTAATTAATTTCCTAGGATAAATCCCTAGAAGGGATTACTGAGGGAAATGACATGAACATCCTTCAGACTCTTAATACTACTGTCAAGTCTCCATCTCATATTAAACCTCTTTTAAAAGAAGGCAGAACAATGGAGGTTAAGCCAAGCTTTTGTGAGCTCCTAAAAACAAATAAGTACCCTTTCCCTCACACATATTCAATCAGATCACTGGAAGTTAAACCTCAAATCCTTATTCTGCCATCTCATCATTTCTATATAGCTGTGAAAAGATGACCACTATTCCTTTACTTTTAAATATCTATCATAATATGGGCTTCCTAGATTTCCTTGTCTTTTCTCACTTCTTTAAAAGGAGGAAACTTTAATTTCATCTCAACTCTAATATTAATTTTTTCATACAGACCTAAATTTATGAGCACTTCTAGATTTAAACAGATTGGGGTGCAATTCTAATCCAAGGCATTTACAGGTTAGTCACTTAATCCTTCTAAATGTGTTTCCTCATCTATAACCAGGGATAATGCTACCACTTACTTTTTATGACTGTTGGTTTGGATTAAATAAGAAAATAATGTAAAGTGTGAAGTACTTATTCTCAGAATATTGCTTGGCGCAGTAAGCACTCGTTATTATTTCAACGGCAATGCCAAAGAAAGCTCAAACCACCACACAATTGCACTCATCTCACACACTAGCAAAGTAATGTTCAAAATTCTCCAAGCCAAGCTTCTACAGTATGTGAATTTCCAGATGTTCAAGCTGGTTTTAGAAAAGGCAGAGGAACCAGAGATCAAATTGCCAACATCTACTCGATCACTGAAAAAGCAAGAGAGCCAGAAAAACATCTACTTCTGCTTTACTGACTATGCCAAAGCCTTTGACTGTGTGGATCACAACAAACTGTGGAGAATTCTCCAAGAGACGGGAATACCAGACCACCTGACCTGCCTCCTGAGAAATCTGTATGCAGGTCAAGAAGCAACAGTTAGAACTGGACATGGAACAACAGACTGGTTCCAAATAGGGAAAGGAGTACATCAAGGCTGTATATTGTCACCCTGCTTATTTAATAACTTACTAAGATCATGGCATCTGGTCCCACCACTTCACGGGAAATAGATGGGGAAACAGTGGAAACAGTGTCACACTTTATTTTTTTGGGCTCCAAAATCACGGCAGATGGTGATTGCGGCCATGAAATTAAAAGACGCTTGCTCCTTGGAAGGAAAGTTATGACCAACCTAGATAGCATATTCAAAAGCAGAGACATTACTTTGCCAAGAAGGTCCGTCTAATCAAAGCTATGGTTCTTCCAGTAGTCATGTATGAGAGATGGACCATAAAGAAAGCTGAGTGCCGAAGAACTGATGCTTTTGAACTGTGTGTGGTGTTGGAGAAGACTCTTGAGAGTCCCTTGGACTGCAAGGACATCCAACCAGTCCATCCTAAAGGAAATCAGTCCTGAATATTCATTGGAAAGACTGATGCTGAAGCTGAAACTCCAATACTTTGGCCATGTGATGAGAAGAACTGACTCACTGGAAAAGACCCTGATGCTGGGAGAAGGGGACGACAGAGGATGAGATGGTTGGATACCATCACTGACTCAATGGACATGAGTTTGAGTAAACTCTGGGAGTTGGTGATGGACAGGAAGGCCTGGTGTGCTGTAGTCCATGGGGTCACAAAGGGTTGGACACAACTGAGCGACTGAACTGATTATTATTATTATTGCATAAATATATTAATATAAAGTCATATTATTACAATAAGATTTTCTAAAGCTCTGTTTACATCTGAAATAAAAAACAGACTAGCTAATTGAGTGTTAGTGCTAAAGGTAAGAGAATAAAATTACTGAAACTTTCACAAGAATAAGGTCTTCCCTGATAGCTCAGTTGGTAAAGAATCCACCTGCAATGCAGTAGACCCTGGTTTGATTCCTGGGTCAGGAAGATCCACTGGAGAAAGGATAGGCTACCCACTCCCCAGTATTCTTGGGCTTCCCTTGTGGCTCAGATGGCAAAGAATCCGCCTGCAATGCGGGAGACCTGGGTTCGAGCCCCGGGTTGGGAAAATCCCCTGGAGAAGGAAAAGACTACCCACTCCAGTGTTCTGGTCTGGAGAATTCCATCTACTGTACAGTCCATGGGGTCGCAAAGAGTCAGACATAACTGAGCAACTTGCACTTCACTTTTTCACAAGAAAAGGAATGGAGTTTTTTTGTTTTTTTTTAACTGAAGGGTAGCTGATTTACTATATATGCTAGTTTCAAGTGTATAGCATAGTGATTCAGTTTTTTTGCTTCCCTGGTGGCTCAGTCAGTAAAGAATCTGCCTGCAATGCAGGAGACCTGGGTTCAACCCCTGGGCTGGAAAGATCCCCTGGAGAAGAAATGGTAACCCACTCTAGTATTCTTGCCTGGGAAATCCCACGCACGGAGGAGCCCAGCAGGCTACAGACCATAGGGTAGTAAGAGTTGGACACAACTTAGCAATTCTACCACCACCACAAGTTATTCTAAGATATTGGATATAATGCCCTCTGCTATACAGGAAGAAATGGAGTGCTTTATATCTGAGTGATATAAAACAAAAAAAGCCACGTGGTAAAACATAAGAAAATATCTTTTAAAAATACAGTCACTTAAAGTTATCACACACATACACATAAAAAGTATTACAAGTATTTCTTTGAAATTTCCTTTATGAAATTTGAGGATATGCCATACCTATCATTCAAAGGCAAATTAAGCTAATGAACAGGTCTCTCTGAACTACTGATAAGAATTTAAGAAACAAGTTTCCTTCACCCCAATTATTAAATAGAAACAGATTAATAAAAGCCTATTATAACCAATATTTCTTTATAAAATACTGTCTCCTTCAAGTTTTTAACAGGGATCTACTTTACAAAATTTTCTTTCCTTAATATGAAGGAAACGCAGTGATTACAGAAGATACCATAATATCTAGGACCTACATGCACATGGCACTGTGCTATGTATTCCATAATCGGAGTTTAGAGACATAACCAGAATTTTACCCAACACTGAACAGCAGGAATAAACAGTTGTTCAACAATGTCATAAAGGGCTTTTGGCTTTCCAATAAAGAATTTAAATCAAAACAGAGAGTGAAAAAAAAAACAACATGAAATGCTTTATACTCGCTGGCCTATTGATATTAGCCAGCTGCTGGTAAATTAGCTTTAATATATACAAAAAGAAATAAACACAAACATATTCACAGAGAGTTCTGCATCTGAAAGGACTGCCCAGTCTTGGCTGGTTAAATATATCAGCAACATAAGGTTTTAGTATCCTTGCTGACACTGACAGGCACTGAGGCGTGGGTGTACAAACAGGAAAATGAGCATTTCTGTTTCTTTTCTTTCATGAAGTTATCAGCTACCACTACCATTAAACATATCTCCCATTTTTGTTTCTAGTAGTTATCAAGAGCCAAGGAATGCTAACAAGTCTCAAAGTAAGAAAGTTGTAACTACCATAAAAGAGTAGCCAAATAGGCCAGGAAAAGTAGGAATGTCAAAACCAAAAGCAAGCAACACCCAGAATCTGTGGCAATCTGTTAGAAAGATTTTCTAATTCCCAGCTAGTTGCAATACAGGCTACCAAGTTATACTTTTATTAACATACTGAATATTTTTAAAAAAATACAGTATTCTTTCAATTTCCTGACATCAGTTCTAGCAAAGCAGCACTAAACCACACTGAACATATCAGTACACACACTGAAAAATCAGCAGATATTAAGTGCTCAAAGAACCTCAAACTGACTTCTAGGAAATCATTCTAATTTATAGTTCAGTCCAAGATACCTAAAACCAAAGAACAAAACTCTCTATGCACAAGATAAGGCTGTACAAAATCAGGGATTTCCCCCTCTAAGATGACTTTTCGGTTCAGCAGAGCAACAACTGATCATTTTGTGGTATGGGATAAGAAGGAAGGGGAGAAACTGACAGAGAGAGAGAGAACTATAAGGTATATTCTACCTGGATATGTAGATTACTTAGTTTTAGTAAGAAATTAGCCACCTCAAAATATATTTGTCATGGTACCATGTTTTCCACGAAGTAAGTCAAATCAATAGCAATGCTTCAAACAGTTTCCAAAAACATGAAGATTCCAACTTTTCCAGTCAAGACTTAGCACCTTGGAAATATCTAAATTATGGCAGATAAATAAGTGAGTACTGAAAAGTTATGATTTTATATTACAGGCATCAAATACACTGTGGAAAAGCACACCCAACTTCTATCACACCTGTAACAAGCAGATGCTGTCAAGAACAACTTGCTTTCTCTCAGCTTCCTGATTAGCCATGCTTGCTTTTGGGGGAAAGATGGAAATTTCTGTGGGATAAAATCAATATTCTTAGAAACTGCTTACAACAGGATGCCTTACCGAAAGGAGGTAGTCCGTACGTCTGGGTTGCCTGAGGGTAGACAGCATAGGGTTGAGACTGCTGCAAAGTCTGGTACTGAGTCTGCCCAGGGTAAGCAGTTTCCGAAACAGGAACTGAGAGGATATGTGCGTAAGGTCTAGAAAAGTTCAAGAAAACAAAAAATTTCACATAAGAAAAACAAAAAACAGCTAATATCACTAACAGCAAAGAATCAATAATGAGTAGACTAACCTGTCACATAAAATGCCTCTTACTATGGTCAGAAAGCAGAATTATTTTTTCCTTTTCAGGTCTACTTATCATCTACCTAACAAACAATTTTATAGAAAAATCAACAGTTTCAAACATCCTCCAAAGGTCCAATCATACCACACACACTTGTGGTGTGCTACGTGCAAGGCCCTGTGTGAGACACAGGTACTGACTAAGCTCATTTTTGCCCTTATGTCTAAATACAGAATAAAATCCTGGAAGGACACACAACTGGATAGAACAGATTGGCAACTGACTCCATTCCCCATGGAGCCCTCCAGGCCAAACTAAAGTTTTGAGAGTGAAAGTGGAACTTGGAAAAGAGGGTGAGACCTTCAGAGAAAAAGCAGGCAACCACCGTATTAGAAAACCAGGATCAGGAGTGTGGCCCAATGGCCCTAGATCGAGCCTATAAAATCAAGAGTCAAGTGACTAATAAAATCCGGGAAGTCCTAGACAGGACACTGACTTGCCCCGCTGAGATTTAAGCCAGAGTATACTGCCACTAGTTGGTTTAGCTAGAGATGAATTCAACAGTGACACTTCCGGGATTTTAAACCAGCTAACTGACCTGCTCATTTCATCCATGGAATAAGATGGCGCCACATTTTATGCACTGAATTTTTAGATATGAGTTATTTTATTTAGTGAGTTATCCTGTACTTATAAAGTAAGAAAGTAAGTGTCATATGTACCATGTAGGTCATAACAATAAAATAATGGGGGGAGGTAGTTTCAGAGGGGAAATTTTTTTTTTTTTTTTGCAGTTTTTGGAGAGAAGAAAATGAAGGAAGGCCATAAAGAAGTGATCTGTGAGCAGACAGAATGTGCAAAAAATGAGAGAGAGAAAAGGTGTTCTAGAAAAAGAGAAAGCCTCTGCCAAGGGTACAGACAGGGCTTCAGCCAACAAGGAGCAGAGATTATACTAAGGGAAAGTATAAGACAGACAGCAAAGACCTTGAACCAGGCTAAAAGTGTTCAGACAAATCTGAAACAATGAGGAGTCACTGAAATTGTTGAGAAAAGGATGACAAGATCAAAGCTGTTCTTTAATAAACATTAGTTTGATATTTCTTTGTAAAATGGATGGGGGAAGGGGACTTGAAACAGAGACAGTTAAAAAATGCAATGGTTTAGATAAGTGGTAAGGCGGTCTGCTACTGCTGCTGCTAAGTCGCTTCAGTGTGTCCGACTCTGTGCGAACCCATAGATGGCAGCCCACCAGGCTCCCCCATCCCTGGGATTCTCCAGGCAAGAACACTGGAGTGGCTTGCCATTTCCTTCTCCAATGTGTGAAAGTGAAAAGTGAAAGTGAAGTCGCTCAGTCGTGTCTGACTCACAGCGACCCCATGGACTGCAGCCTACCAGGCTCCTCCGTCCATGGGATTTTCCGGCAAGAGTACTGGAGTGGGGTGCCATCGCCTTCTCTGGGTAAGGAGGTCTACATTAAGGTAGAAAGCTAACATGGTGTCCTGAGTGCAACAGGTATACAATACTTTTTTGAATAAATGAATGAATTTGGAATTTGCTATATTCACATCTCAGTAGACTCTAAAAGACTGAATTTGAAAATTTCTAGTCTTTTTAGCCAGTCCTGAGACCAGAAAATAGCTCAGGCTGTAGCTGTTAATCAAATCATGTGGGAATGATTTAAAATCTTAGTAACTTCAAATGGATTAATCTCCAGATATGATAAAGATCATAAAATCTTTTTTATTTAGTGTCTTTATAGCTCAAATTATTTCATCACCTTCATAACGACCTCAGAGAACAGGTTCAGTCATTTCACAGAAGAAAAACACAGAAAATGACTGGCCCAAGGATGTTATTAATGTTAATGATAATACTAGATTAGAATTTGTAGAATTCATTGAGATGATTTTTCAATCAGCTTCTTTTTTTTAAACTGATGCAAAATTCAAAAGGCACTTAATACAAATGGGCACAAAAAGGAAAGTTTTCTTTTACAAGAGACCCAGACCTATTACTCACCTCTGTCACCAATTTCTTTATGTAACTTGCCTATGTAAGTACGTAAGAATTTATCCTAGGTTAATAAAGCACGCTTGTACGCATCTATATATGCAGGCTCAACCTTTATCAATGTGCAATTGGTAGCTTGATATACACACTGTTCTGCACCTACTCATCTTGGAGATGATTAGCTTAGTGGATCTTAAATGCTGATCTTATCTCATGAGGCCCAAAATATTGCCTCTCAGTGATTTAAACTCACTAAACCTGTCTAACCTCAGCCAACTTTCTACTTGAGTACACTTCTAAAAGAATAAGCTTCTAAAGCCGTAAGATGAACACAGATTAGGCCCAGAAGTCCCAGTCTGAGGCTGGCTTTAGCTTTTTAAATTGATCTCTCTTTTAAAGCGGAGCAAAGAGAGAATAATGAGAGGTTAAGCAGTGATATATTTTCATCATTAATGGTATTTTACACTTTTCAGTGCCTATTCACTTTGAGAAAGCCCCTGGGTAACAGTGATCTATTTCAGACAATCATTAACTTTTTAAAAGGATGATACCTAAGACTATATTTACATGGAATAAAAAAACTGGAGTAGGGCCAGAGAGAACAAGAGAGGTGAAAATAAATGTCAACTTAATAGCTTAAATATCAAGTTACATTTTGCAATGAATCTAGAGAAAAAGCATACAGATTTTTGAAACAATTATTCAACTTACTTTGCAGAATACATTTGTGAGGTATAATCATTGGATGAGCGAGGGATGTAATCGGTGCATGTCATAACTGAAAGAAAGATACCACCAGGTAAAAAGTTAGAACATTCCAAAAATTAAAGGGAGAAATTTCATGTCTCAGTGTATAGTCTTTCAAACTAAGGAACAGAATAAAGCTTGGACATCAGAAATTTAAAAAGACTACACAGTAGAAATACCTCACTCTTCTAATAATGAGTTTATAGAGACTTTTAGAGACAGTAAAAGAATCTAGAATGAAGGCAGTATAGAAAAGAGCTGAAGGTAAGTACCAACTGATCTCTATTTTTGGCTGTGCTGTGTGGTGTGTGGGATCTTAGTTTCCCAACCAGGTATCAAACCTGGGCCCTTAGCAGCGAAAGTGTGGAATCCTAACCACTGGACCGCCAGGGAATTCCCAGTACCGATTGATCTTTACCATCACCATCACTGTTTTAAAACCATAAATGAAGCAACTTCTTAAGCTCTCATCTATGCTCAAAGGTGAAGTTAAAATGCAAGATCCATGTCTAGGAAGCCACATTATATTTCTTCAGCTTATTCATTCTCTGGATGCTTACCCTATTCTGAGTAAAAGGTCATAAGGATGACCTGCAGGAAGACAGATTTGGAAAAAGTATCCAATAACTGTTGCTACTGCTATATATAATCAGCAGCAGAAAGATGCAAGCATGCTTTTATGCTATTACTTTTTTCAGCTTTGTAATACAGCTTTAAGTTTGGTAATGCAGAGACAGACCTGAGGAACTGATGTAACACTCTGATAAACCATCAAGTAAAGGGACTTTCACAGCTACTGCCCTCTTGACCTTCATGATTTCATCTAGAATAGATACTGTCATGAGGCTTAATCTTCATGATTTCATTCGGGATAAATACTGTAAATATTCAACTCAAGTTTGACAGGTAGCAGAATCCTTTTCATTAGCAGTATTTCAGTCCATATTATAAACAGAGCTACAACACATAGAGCTTGTACCAGATTCCTAAATTGTTCAAGAACATCCTCCACTATCTATTATAAGGGAGGTTGCTCTATTGTGAATAAGGACTAAGGGTGAACCAACTAACCTTATGTCTAGCTGGGTTTTCTTTCTTTTTTTTTTTTCTTCTAGCTGGGTTTTCTGAGTGTCTTACCCCCAAAGGGAACACTGATAGAGATCAGATGTGGGGTCAATTCATGCCCAACAGTAACACAAACCATCTGCAAATGAGCTTATCATGGATATTGCCTATTTCCACTGTTCACAGTCTCTGAAAATAATTCATAGCAATTTGTAGATTATACTAATCATTAGTCACTTTGACAAAAATGAAGGGAATCTCAGTTAGATCCAAGGTTCTTATCATCCATTACATAGAACAGAAGTTCATTTGATTTCTACATAATGGTTCCTTCTCTGCTGACAAGTATTTTCAAAAACCCAAATCCTTCTCCCTCTCTCATTTAATTCTAGAAACTGAAAAGTGAAAGTGAAGTCGCTCGGTCGTGTCCGACTATTTGCGACCCCATGGACTATAGCCTACCAGGCTCTCAGGAGCCTCTCAGTCCATGGAATTTTCCAGGCAAGAGTACTGGAGTGGGTTGCCATTTCCTTCTCCAGGAGATCTTCCCAACCCAGAGATAGATCCCGGGTCTCCCGCACTGCAGGCAGACGCTTTACTGTCTGAGCCACCAGAGAAGAGATTCGCAAAACATTCTAGGAGATCTAGGCCAATTTTTACTTTTCTAGAGAATGAATGAGCCTTAATCTTTGTGGTACTTGGGAACTATGAAAAGATTAGAAAGAGTCAAGGCATAATCTGCTTAATTTTAACTTCTGTGCCTGCCCTTCTTCCCCCTCAAGCTGTGGGACAGCTGCCTTCCTACTAAACTGTAAAGCAGTATTAAGATCATTATTGTATGTGCATTAAAAACCCAAGTTTTCTGTTCCCTTGAGACAGAAAATTGCATGTGAGGTGGGATAATCAAGTTTCAATGACCTCTGTCAGTTATACAACAAAGTTGGATCCCAGAATAAAATTCCAAAAAATGGAAATAGAACTCAAATTTCTTTATCATTGTGTAAATAAATCTGGATGTGTTCAACTCTGCACTGGTTTAAAAAAAAAAGGTAACAGCAGTGGAAACGAGGCAAAAACCTAGAAATATACTCTGAAAGTAAAATTAACAGGCGACTCTGATGAATTGAATTAAGGAATAAGGAAAACAGGGAATACAGGATAATTTCTAGATTTTCAGCTTGGGAAATTGGAGGGATAGTGAAAATACTTCCAAAGATGAAGAAGTTGGGGAAGAGAACAGCTTTGGTGAAGGCTAAGGGCAGAGAAGGAAAATTATGACCAACCTAGATAGCATATTCAAAAGCAGAGACATTACTTTGCCAACAAAGGTCTGTCTAGTCAAGGCTATGGTTTTTCCTGTGGTCATGTATGGATGTGAGAGTTGGGACTGTGAAGAAGGCTGAGCGCCGAAGAATTGATGCTTTTGAACTGTGGTGTTGGAGAAGACTCTTGAGAGTCCCTTGGACTGCAAGGAGATCCAACCAGTCCATTCTAAAGGAGATCAGCCCTGGGATTTCTTTGGAAGGAATGATGCTAAAGCTGAAGCTCCAGTACCTTGGCCACCTCATGCGAAGAGTTGACTCATTGGAAAAGACTCTGATGCTGGGAGGGATTGGGGGCAGGAGGAGAAGGGGACGACAGAGGATGAGATGGCTGGATGGCATCACTGACCCGATGGACGTGAGTCTGAGTGAACTCTGGGAGTTGGTGATGGACAGGGAGGCCTGGCGTGCTGCGATTCATGGGGTCGCAGAGTCTGACACAACTGAGTTACTGAACTGAACTGAACTGAAGGGCAGAGAAAGCTTTTACATATTTTAAGTATGACTTTCCTTTTAGATATCTAAGTGGAGATATCAAGTAGGCAGTAGGATGGATACAAAAACGAAATTAGAGCAAGAAGTCAGACTAGGAACACAAATTTGAAATTCATTAACTACACATCAAATATTTAAAGTAACGAAATGGGTGAGAGAATTCAGAAAGAACAGAGTGAGAGAATTCAGAAAGAACAAAGATGGTGGACTAGAACCAAACCCACTAACATTCAGAGATTAGACAGCAGAAGAAAGGCCAGCAAAGAAGAAAGGTGGGAGAAAGAGTGGTAAGAGGCAGGATACAAGCAGATAGGAATACCCACTGGAACTAGTACTTTCAGCTATTGAAAGGAACTAATGACCTTGACAAAAGCAGTTTCACTGGAAGAATGGTGACAAAGTTAAGTCTGAGAGGGATGAAGAGTGAATGGGAGCAGACAGAACAAGTGAGGGCAACTCTTTCCAGAGGTTCCAAGGCGGGTCATGGGACAAAGAGAAGGTCTGTAACTGGTGGGGAATACGGACTTCAGGGAGGGTTTTGTTTGTGCTTTAAGATGGAAGATACTGGATCATGTCTCCACAGACAGGATGGATTAAGAAGAGAAGAATAAGACAATGCAAGAATGGTATTAGGATAATCACAGTACCAAAGTCCTTGGGGTAGGTGAGAACAGACAGGATATGAAGCACAAATAAAAGGTCTTACCTTTCACAGGAACAAGAATACTATTTCCATTCTGACAAGAATAAAACAAGGTAACATGGGTACAAACACAAGTAGGGCTGAAGACTTGGTGGTGATAGGTTAAAAAGGGAACCTCCTGTCAGACAGCTTCTATTTGAGAAGAAATCATCAGTCAAATATGAAGAAAGGTGAGTAGTATGCGTGCTCTGAGAGGAAATAAATTGTAAAAGGTAAAACTCATGAGTAAAGAGTAGTAGGGTGCCCACTTGAGGCCCTGTGAGTAAACAGTCAGCTAAGTGTATAAACTACCCAGTAATGTTCAGCTATTTAATGTAATACTTACAGAGAAGGTGGACAGTTGGATTAAATCAGGATTGGGGTTTAGCAAGGACAGTACAAGAGGCAAAATTATTGAAGGTATTAGTAAGGGAGTACTTGTAATAAAGAACTGCAGAATCCATGTGGAGTAAAAAGGGATAGGAAAAGAAGAGGGACATTATGGGTGTTGGATAGGTCATCTACACGGATGTTCAAATTACCAAAAATAATAAAGGTCTGGATGGAGAAGAAAACAAAGATCTAGTCTCTAAAGAGCAAAATGACTAGGAGTTCAGTCTGAGGTAAAAAGAAAGCTGGAGGAAGGGGCATACATATAGACTTCAAAGGAACTAGAGTTTTTGAAGGAAAAAAAGAGAAATAATTTTTAAGAAGCAAGAACACTCAACTTACTTCTGGGCCCTGAAGTATATAAGGAACAGACCTTTTTCTTGGGGATGTGAAGTGAAAGTCATTCAGTCATGTCCAACTCTTTGAGACTCCATGGACTATACAGTCCATGGAATTCTTCAGGCCAAAATACTGAAGTGGGTAGCCTTTCCCTTCTCCAGGGGATCTTCCCAACCCAGGGATCAAACCCTGGTTTCCAGTATTGCAGGCAGATTTTTTACCCCTGAGCCACAAGGGAAGCCCAAGAATACTGGAGTGAGATATTAAAAAAATTAGAGACTCCTTTCGTTGATTAGAGCAGTTCCCATATGTATCAGAGTTACCTAGCTATCTTCTTGAAAATGCAGATTCTCATCCACAACAGGTCTTCTAAATGATAATCACTGAAGATGAGGCTAGAATGCTACCTTACAAATAAGCACTCCAGGTAACTCTCAGGTATGCTAGAAGTTTGAGAACTACTGGAACAGCATCTTTGAGGAAGCAATATATACAACTCAAGACATAACCATTTTTTTTTAAAGGCATACCATCTTTTATTACATGGGAATTATTTAAGATTAAGCATCTTAAGATATATCTTCTAAACAAATGTCTTTTTATAAAGCAACGTACACAAATTTATTCTTCTGAAGTGTGTGGTATAATATGAAAGGGCATAGCTATTTAATTTCAAGGAGGACTATCTGCCCTATGGAGCATACCACCATGATATTCCAAAGAAACTTAGATCTCCACAAGAAAAAAAAAAGAACATTCTACAAATTTTTGGCTAAGGTTTGGAAAGCAGAGGGTGTATCCTATTAAGATGGGTCTCCCTCAGGGCCCAGTATCAATCTTGGGCTCTCAGGGGACTACTTTTCTTTCTTTTTTTGTCCAGATGGATAGGTAGAATCATTCGGTTATTAGAAAGCTGGAAACACATCAAGCCATCCAGAGAAGGAGTCAGAGGCTGGCCCACAAATTTTTCTGATTTTGAGTAAAGCATTATTTATTACCTTTAGAAGAACATTCAATCTCAAAACAAAAACACAATCACCAATCCCTAGGAGTGGATCCCATGTGATTTTGCTCCTTAGCTGGTATGTAATAAAGTTTACAGGAGGGCATAAGGATGAACACACATACAAGGCAATGAAAGGATTCTGGATACTCTGAGACAAGTGAGGCAATTAGTGAAAACCAGTTATAAAAGGTCAGCATCACCTGGTCACAGGAATACGTCCATGATGCACAGAATATGGTACTTACTTTCCTCTGACATGGTAAGGTTTGAAGCAAGGCTTGAAGTTTCAGGTTTCTGATCACTGACTTCGGGGTTGCTTACTTGACTGGGAAAACCAAAATGAATACATTAGCCTCTGGTTGATCTGCTGCATTGCTAAAAGTGATTAAATCAAATCAATTTCTTCCTAGATAAGGGGCAAGGTAAGTCTACTTCATGAAGTCCTTATTCTTGGTTTTTATCAGCTACCTAACAGCTAAGGCCAAGCCTAGTACCTTCAGCATTCCAGTTCTTTGTCACATCCCTAGACCATGACTGGTTTTATACCACGTGGAAATTTCATGTAAGCAACAGGCAACTCAGATTTTCTCTAAAGACCACATGGTAAAAGAAAAACTCTACAGCAACCTAAAACTGCTCTCACTTTATTTCCAAAGTACCAAAGGAATGTAGGGAGATGACTAACTTCAGACAATGGTCCTCACAATCACTTCAAAAGCTTTTGCAAATTACACATGCTTACACAAGAAGGGGTTCTGAACCTGAAGATGGTGCATTACACTGCACTTCTGTTTTCCCCCAATTAAAAACACATTTTTGTTCTTATACCTCAAACTGAGCAAAATCTTCTTTAAAAAAACTTATAACACAAGTTAAGAGAAACTGAAAAAGATTAAGTCATATAAACTAGGAGGATAAATCATTATGTTAGATACTTCAATGTTGGGCAGATCCTCAGTGAGATTCTGAAATGGAGATTACCCTTTGACTTTCACAATGTTCTCCCTCTTCCTCTTACCTTACTTTCCAACTCTCCCCGTATTCCCTCAACCACTAGTATAGTACAGTGCTTAAGGGTGCAGACTCTGGAACCAGACTGCTTGAGCTCATATTGCACTTTGTCAAAACTAGCTTTATGGCTTTAGGCAAGTCACTGAACTTCTCTGTACTCCAGTTTTTGCAACAGTCAATGAGGGATAATTAGAGAACCTACCTTTCAGGGCTGTTGTAGGGATTAATGAGTCAATACATGAAAAGTATTTAGAGCAAAGACTAGAAGAGAGTAAACACATGTAACTGTAGCCAGTACTATTATAATACAACTTCTCCCCAGTCCAGGTATTCTTCCCACATTCATGTTCCTGCAGCAAGAAATTTGCTTTGCTGTTCTACACTCTAGGAAGAAGCGGAGGACACTGTCACAGGTACTCCACATACCGGGAAAGATACGACTTTTTTAAAGACTAGAATAAAACTTTATTTTCACTTATTAAGTTAGCAAAGACAAAAAGTTTGTGACACGATGTTGGAGAAGTATGAAAAGAACTATGGTTACATATTCATGGTGGGTGAGTAACTGGAACTGGTGTGTATAAACTAATGAAGAAGTATTTTCATTGCAACATGATTTGTTACATTAAAATTTTGGAAACCAATGTCCAACTGGTTAAAGAACTGGGTAAAAAATATGTAACATATCCTCATTCAAGGGAACACTATGCCATCATCAAAAATTTTTTTTCCAGTTTTTCTTTTTTTGGAAAGATAAGACTAATAAACAGTAAGAATAGTTTCTACATAGAAAATTTTAAAAAGAAATGTTTCTTATTCAAAAAAAGTACAAAGCACCAAAATTCTTAAAGCTCTCATATCTTTTCTGAATGAACCTTTAATATTCAAGCATAGTATCAATAAAGGTTTTTTCCCTGGTATATTCTGAATGTTCAAACAAGTTTTCCTCAGATGTAACTAATTTTAAAAAGTAAATCTCCAGATGAAGTTTATCTTAATCTATTTACTCAAATGTCTATACTTTCAAAATAGCACTTAATATAGTAACCAAGATATGACTATGGGAACTGAAAGATAATTGTATCACTGTTTCCCAAAATGGCTTATTTCTTATAATTACCTGAATGATTGGTAAAAATACAGACTTCTGAGCCCCATCTTATGCCTAATTAAATAGGATTCCAAGGAGAATGGTATAAACCCTGACAAGAACTTCACATTTCTGAATATAATGACTGGTCTTCTATGTGTAAGACTAGTCTGAGTAAGTCTGGGGATCATTGTTATACCAACTGTTGAAAGACTATTTCTAGATCTTGTATTGTAGAAGGTATACTTGTATGATCTGGTGTACAATGGACAAGTTCCTAAAACCCTATGGTCCTGGATTCTTACAGCAAAGTCTCCTATGTATTCAACTAAGTATCTAGAGATTAAACAGAAACAAAAGCACCAAGACAGTGAATTAACTCTAGCACTTTGTTAAATATTTGAAATTATATCTAGAAAAATTACTATCTCAAAATATGATTATCCTCAGTTATATAAAATTTACTTAACATGTGTATGATGGAAAAAAAAATACTCCAAAATAAAACTTCCCTCCTCCAAAAAAAGAGCAACAACACCCAACTCCAAAAGTAAGCATCACAAATACCTCTTTCTCATTCAGTGAAACTCTTGACAATAACAAACACAATCAACCAATGAATGGATAAACAAAACGTGGTATAGACTATTACGGAGTATTAGTCAGCTTTAAAAAGGAAGGAAACTCTGACACATGCTACAAATGGATAAGCCATTAAGACATCAGGCTAAATGAAACAAACAAGTCACAGAAAGACAAATAATTTATGACTGTGCTGATATAGGGTACTTAAGAGTTGTCAAAATCATAGAGACAGCCCAATGATGGTTGCCAGGAGCTAGAAGAAGGGGGAAATGGAGAGTCTGATGAATACAAAGTTTCAGTTTGGGAAGATAAAAAAAGTTCTGGAGATAGATGGTAATGATTGCCCAACAATGTGAATGTACTTAGTACCACTGGATTATACGCTTAAAAATGACCGAAATGGTGTATTTCAGGTTATTTGTATTTTATCCCAATAAAGCAGTTGCTGAAGGAGATGGAATAATAGCAGGAAAAGATGAAGCTGATAGGCTCCATTGTACAACTGGACAGAGATGAGCAAGGGAATTAACTTCAGAGAAAAGGGATGCAGAGAATATTAGAAGCACTGAAGCAGTTAAGGGGGTAGATTCGGTGATAAGACAAGTAAGGCAGTTCCTATCCCCTTCTGATTTCTCTTTGGAGTAGGGCAGTCAGATCCCCAGCTGAGTAAATAGAAGGGGAAGGGTGAGGAGAGGAAGCAGCAAGAGGGAAGAAGGGAGGGAGGGAGGGAGGCAGGAAGAAAGGAAGGCAGGCTGAGAGGCAGGGAGGAAAGGAGAGAAGGAATGAAGGAAGGTAAGGAGGAAAGAGAAACAATTTTACCACTGTGAAATAAACCAGGAAGGGTGACTGGATCACCAAGAATGTTTAAGTGCCCACTGAGATGTAATCATGACTGGAAACTGAGACCAGTGAGCAGTTTTGTGTTTTCCTATCAGTGTTCAGATGATTGGGATAAGGATGAAACTAGGGTTTTTAAACACTAGGTTAGGCTAGGGAAGGATGACAGGGAAAAGGGAGAGGAAGTTACGAATGTTTGTGAGAAACTGATTAAAGTAATAGATCTTATCTTTTGAGCAGCACAGGAAGATATGGAAGTCTTTTTTGAGGGAAGGGTCAATGCCTGACAGTGAAAATATGATAGTTCATTGTCATTGTAAGTGGAAGTGTAGAGTAAGACACAGGGCTAGTGTGACAATAGAATAAATGAGCTGGAATGCTAGTGTGTGAGGTGCAAGATTAGGATTCTTGAAATTAAGATATTAGTGTGTTATTGGTTCATCTGGCTAGTAGATAAACAACAGGAGGTAAGAACTGTGGACAACTGAAAATCATGGTGCTCTGGAAGCCAGAGTATGACATGCAAAGAAGCTGCCTCTTTTCTGTAAGGGGAGCAGAGCTAATGATTAAGGTGTCCCATGTCCATTTGGTAATTAAGGATTAACTTCTTGGATTTTTTTTATTTCTATTTTTCCTATTATGTATATGTAATTGAAGAATGTTCACCATTGTGTCTCCTTCACATATCACAGGATCTGAGTGATAACATCAGATTGGTACATTATGCTGAATAAATAATGAATAAAAAAGGAGAAAAATTCAGCACTTAAATGTTTCAAGGACAAACTTTATTTTAAGGACAAAATTTCAGAGGATAATTTTCACCTTAAATCAAATAATTTCAAAACATAAAAACTGATGCTGAAAACCAAAATGAGGGTAAGTCAATCCAAATCATGTCCACATACTGGTCAGCAGGTAAAAACAAATTATAAGTAGGTCATTAAAAAGAAATTCAACTTTGTATACCTTAAAGTTTGCTCTCCTGATTCCTGCATCTTGGCTTTCTTCACCTGTAAAATAAATATACAAAAGCATCAATGTCATGATCTGTATTTAAAATCATCTAGCTACTCAAATGGCAGCCTCAGATTAACTAATAAATTACAGGGTAACTGTTTCCTTTTGTCTTGCTTAGACTTAGATTTATTTCATTAACCCCTGATATATTTTAAAGATGGACTTGTTTTTCACATGGGGCTCTCTTTTTTCTTTTTAATGAAAACAGTGTCTTCTAAACTCAAGGTAAAATAAAAGGTTTGCCAGGATTTTTACTCAACACAGACTGTTTACCAGGATAAGGTATCCAAACCTGAAATCAAACTGCTTACTTTAAAATTTTAACAGACACATAAATCTATTTTCAAACAGTAAGTATGGTAATTTTGCAATCATCTAACCATTTATTTAATAGAAATACCTTTATATTTATATTACTTACATACCAAAAATAAAAATAAATTCCTATCAAGTTACCAGTAATTTAAAAAATATGCTTCACACTATTCTGTTTTTTTCCCATATTTTCATCTTCTCTAAATCCTTCTAAGGTAAAAGTATTCCCATTGAAACAGTTTAAGAAGTCACAAATAGAAGATCTATAGTTAACATTACTAATGGTTTTCCCTGTTGTTGTTTTAAATATTACAAAGAATCTGATTTTAGAGTTTTTGAATTAGAATAACTAGTTACAGAAGTAAGCTTAGTGTGCTTAGCCATACAAATTATGAATACTTAAAAAGTATTTCAAGTTCGCAAAGTACAAAGAGTACTGCCAACCCACTACAAGGAGTTAGGTATGCACAGAGGCAGAAACTCTGCTCAACAATTTTTTTTTTTAGGCATGCAGAATCTTAGTTTCCCAACGAAGGACTGAACCTGTGCCCCCTGCATTTGGAGTCTTAAGCGCCGGACTACCAGGGCAGTCCCTGCTAATAAACAATTTTAAACAAACATATTAGGTGGGAATATAACTATTAAATATGATTAAATTTAAAAATTCAAAGTAAATAATAAATACAACATAAATCCCAGGTCCATTCAATTTCTCATGGACATGTATTCTTCATGAGAAAACATGACAAAATAAATAGAACCAAATACTCTTGGATCCTTGCTTATGGCATATCAACTGACATTATATAATGCTGCCTTAACTTTCATAGGTGCCAATAAAGATAAAATTAATAAGGTGTATTAAAAAAATCCTCTAAGTTTACAAACAAAATTACAAAAGTATATGAAGAAAAAGGAAACAAAGACAAAACCTTTGAGGTAGATAAACCCTTAGTAAACATGATATTAAATTAAAAAGCCATAAAGGAGAAAATAGGTTGATTTTACAAAAATTCAAAACTTCCATATGATAAAAGATACCATACCAACCAGGAGGTAAAGTGATTACAAGACGGTATCTACACTGTGACAAAAGAATTTAACTGTATTACAAATGCATGACATAACCTCAATGAAAGGTATGGGAGAAAAATGCACTCATGTAATAATGCTGGAAAACTGTTTTGACTGGAAACTGCAAGGCTTAAGACAAGAAAAATTCAACTTAATACAGGCTCTTATAAGAAAATGTGCTGTCCTTCCCACCTGAAGATGACAGTATTTACATAATGCCAGATAATAAAGTAATTTTCCAATAGTGGTGATGAATTTATGCTTAGCTCACCCAAAGACTCTCTTTGCAATCAAAGAAATGAAGTTAAAACAGTCTATGGTTTACAAACAGTAACCTATACAAAGAAAACTAGAGCAATGAAAAATCTAACTTATCACAGTCTTCATTTTATTAGAGCCACAGTGTAACAAATTTAGCTAGAAAACTCTCAAAAAAAAAAAGCCCTGGAGCAAAATTTTAAAATATATTCATAATGGCCTTTCAAGGAAGAACTATGCTTTTTCATTTTTTATCTACTACATTGCCAGCTCAGTACAGTGCTGCTGCTGCTAAGTCGCTTCAACCGTGTCCAACTCTGTGTGACCCCATAGACAGCAGCCCACCAGGCTCCCCTGTCCCTGGGATTCTCCAGGCAAGAACACTGGAGTGGGTTGCCATTTCCTTCTCCAATGTATGAAAGTGAAAAGGGAAAGTGAAGTCGCTCAGACGTGTCCAACACTTAGCGACCCATGGACTGCAGCCTACCAGGCTCCTCCGCCCATGGGATTTTCCAGACAAGAGTGTACTGGAGTGGGTTGCCATTGCCTTCTCCCTCAGTAGAGTACATACACACAAATAGAAACAGAGAAAATGAACCTAAAGACATGTCTACCAAACAAAGAAGTCAGGGGGTGGAAAATGTGCTCCCAGCTAATTCTGTACCTTTCATGACCCACTGTCACTTTGATTTAAGCAATTCCGTCCTCCTGTAAGTCAGGGATAGGAAATATGGTACCTTGGCATAGAGGAATTAAACTATCTCAAAGGATACAGATTTCACTGGATTACAAAAGGATGGGTTCAAATAATACAATCCAGAAATGGACAAAAAGTAAAACAGTGCAACTACTTTGGAAAACAGTCTAGCAGTTTCTCAAACAGTTAAACATAAAGCTGCCATAGAATCCAGCCATTCCATTTCTGACTATATAACCAAAGAGAAATGAAAACATATATCCACACAAAGGCCTGGACATGAATGTTCATATCAGCATTATTCAAAATAGCAAGAAAGGGGAAACCCAGTGTCCATGAATAGATTAATGGATAAACACAATAATGACAAATAAAAATGATGAATGATAAATCCATATAATCAAACGTTCAGCAATAAAAGGGAATGAAGTATCAATACTTGCACATGCTAACACAGATAAACTCTGAAAAGATTATGCTAAGTGAAAGGAGCCAGTCACAAAGGACCACATACTATATAACTCCACTTATATGAAATACTCACAAAAGGTCAACAGGAAAGTAAATTAGTAGTTGCCTAGGATTGCGGCGAGGGCAGAATTGAGGGGTGACTGCTAATGGGTACAGTTTCTTTTTGGACTGATGAAAATGTTCTAAGATCAACTCTGGTGACAGCTGCAAAACTCTGTGAATATACTAAAAACCATCCAATTGGACACTTTAAAATGGATGTGAATTATATCTCAATAAATAGAGCAGTCATTTAAAAAATGACATAATCTTATGGGCATGGTATAACTCAAGGTTACTAGAGGAAGATACACTGACAAATTCATGAATCAGAGTTCTATTTATGCCTCTGCTTAAAAACATAACAACAACAAAATCATGCTTTAAATACAGCAGAGCAAAGGAATACAAATAACACAACATATGAATTCAGAATATACAGGTTCAAGGCTCAGTTCTGAGAGTTAATTCACTGTGTGTCTACCTCTCTGAAAATACAACATGACTATCTACTTCAAGAAAGCTGAGCGTCGAAGAATTGATACTTTTGAACTGTGGTGTTGGAGAAGACTCTTGAAGAGTCCCTTGGACTGCAAGGAGATGCAACCAGTCCATTCTAAAGGAGATCAGCCCTGGGATTTCTTTGGAAGGAATGATGTTAAAGCTGAAACTCCAGTACTTTGGCCACCTCATGCGAAGAGTTGACCCACTGGAAAAGACTCTGATGCTGGGAGGGATTGGGGGCAGAAGGAGACAGGGACGACAGAGGATGAGATGGCTGGATGGCATCACCGACTCGATGGACATGAGTTTGAGTGAACTCTGGGAGTTGGTGATGGACAGGGAGGCCTGGCATGCTGCGATTCATGGGGTCGCAAAGAGTCGGACACGACTGAGTGACTGAACTGAACTGATCTACTTCAAAGACCTGCTTTGAAAATGAAACTGGTGAAAGGGAGTGGATAGGGAGAGAAAGAATGAGTGAGCAGTTTATGAAAAGACAAACTGATATACAACTGTTATATTAAGAAATACCACTTTCTAGATAAGAAAATTACATTATGCATCTCAAATGTCACTCCAGAATTATTCTGAGATGCCTTACAAGTATATAATTATTATGCTTCTTAAGTTTTAACAAGAGGCTAAGTCATACTAGAGCTTGATAAACTGTAATCTTGGGAATAATAAATCCAACAGAAGTCTGCATGAAGTCTTAAAAAGGAAGACGTCTGTGTCAGAATTTATCCACCACTGTCCAACAAAGCATATCATTCTTTTTACTAGAAAGTAATACTGTATGTTCTAGTAGGGGAAAGAGTTTGATCATAACCTAGATGAAATTACACACACACACAAATTTAATATTATTTTCTTTGATCACACTTACCAACGGGCAGTGGCAACGTTAGTTGCTCAGCTGTGTTTGACTCTGCAAGCCCATGGACTGCAGCCTGCCAGGGCTCTCTCTCCATGGAATTCTTCAGGTGAGAATACTGGAGTGGGTTGCCATTCCCTTCTCCAGGGGATCTTCCCAACCCAGGGATCAAACCCAGGTCTCCTCCATTTCAGGCAGATTTTTTTATCAGCTGAACCACCAGGGAAGCCCTTACCAATAGTCACCTAATTATTAATTTGACTTCCAGAACTTGATATAAGGAAATCAGCATACAGGGGGTGAGAACAAGCATTCCAAATGACTAGAAAGGTAAATACCTGTGGCAGAGACAACTGCCTGTTCCACCACTGCATACGGAGCATGACTTGCAATGGGAGGCAAGAAATGTGTCTTTTTAAGTTCACAGGCTACCAGTTCAAAAGAGGTCACAACTGGATCTAGTAGAAACTAGTGAGCATCAGACCCTGGACTGGATCTGGATGCAGCAATGGATGGAATTTGGGGCTGTTCCTCTTAAGAGAAATGTATAGGGAAAGGAGTTACATATTGTTTTTTTACATCAGAAAATCAAACAGGCGACTCAAAGAAAAGATTAGGGTAGATCCACATATAAATATTCACTAGTCTTCTTCCTCTCCCTGGTTACACAGGATGCTACAGACTGAGTATCTGTATTCCGCCCCCCGCAAACCAATTCATATTTTGAAATTTTATCCCAAATATGATAAAATGTGCAAGTGGGGCTCTTGGGGTGATAAGATTATGAGGGTGGAGCCCTCACAAATACGATTAGTGCCCTTATAAAGGAGACCTCCTTTGCTATACAGCAAAAATATAGCAGTCTATGAGCCAGGAAGCAGGCCCTTACCAGACACCAAATCACTTATATGTTTGGAATCTAAAACATGATACAAATGAATTTATCTATGAAATAGACATAGACCCACAAACATAGAGAACTGACTTGTGGTTGCCAAGGGAGAGGAGAGTGGGAGAGGGGTGAACTGGGAGTTGGTGATTAGCAGATGTAAAGTATTATACATATGTATAATTGAATCACTTTGCAGTACACCAGAAACTAACACCAACCACACCTCAATAAAATAAAATTTAAAAAAAATCATGACTTTATCATTATCAACTTGGGACAGGACCATTCTTTCCACTGAAGCTTTAGAACTGAACTGAACTGAACAGTCTGTGAAAATTTTCCTCAGTATCTGACGTTAACTCTTCTTATCCTAGTTATTTGTAACAGTTAATACATCTTCTACATTTTCTGTATTTGTCTATTTCACACCCATTAATCACAGGGCCAAACTAAGAGCCAAAGTTGCTTACATCTCCCCTGCAATCCAGAGCCTATATTTTGAACCATAGTCTGAACTATATTCCCCTGCTCTAAATAAACCCAGGGCCAGATACCTAGTGATAAGTTTCTGTACCTCAAATCTCCAATCCTAAATAAACAATTACCCTGCCTTACTTTGCCTATTCAGTTTAGTTCAGTTCAGTCGCTCAGTTGTATCTGACTCTTTGTGACCCCTTGAATCGCAGCACGCCAGGCCTCCCTGTCCATCACCAACTCCCGGAGTTCTCCCAAACTCATATCCATCGAGTCGGTGATGCCATCCAGCCATCTCATCCCCTGTCGTCCCCTTCTCCTCCTGCCCCTAATCCCTCCCAGCATCAGGGTCTTTCCAATGAGTCAATTCTTCGCATGAGGTGGCCAAAGTATCGGAGTTTCAGCTTCAGCATCAGTCCTTCCAATGAACACCCACGACTGATCGGGCTGAATCTCCTTGCAGTCCAAGGGACTCTCCAGAGTCTTCTCCAACATCACAGTTCAAAAGCATCAATTCTTTGGCGCTCAGCTTTCTTCACAGTCCAACTCTCACATCCATACATGACCATAGGAAAAACCACAGCCTTGACTAGACGGACCTTTGTTGGCAAAACAATGTCTCTGCTTTTGAATATGCTATCTAGGTTGGTCATAACTTTCCTTCCAAGGAGTAAGTGTCTTTTAACTTCATGGCTGTAATCACCATCTGCAGTGATTTTGGAGCCCAGAAAAATAAAGTCTGACACTGTTTTCACTGTTTCCCCATCTATTTCCCATGAAGTGATGGGACCAGATGGCATGATCTTAGTTTTCAGAATGTTGAGCTTTAAGCCAACTTTTTCACTCTCCACTTGCACTTTCATCAAGAGGCTTTTGAGTTCCTCTTCACTTTCTGCCATAAGGGTGGTGTCATCTGCATATCTGAGGTTATTGATATTTCTCCCGGCAATCTTGATTCCAGCTTGTGCTTCTTCCAGCCCAGCGTTTCTCATGATGTACTCTACATGTAAGTTAAATAAGCAGGATGACAATATACAGCCTTGATGTACTCCTTTTCCTATTTGGAACCAGTCTGTTGTTGCATGTCCAGTTCTAACTGTTGCTTCCTGACCTGCATACAAATTTCTCAAGAGGCAGGTCAGATGGTCTGGTATTGTCATCTCTTTCAGAATTTTCCACAGTTTATTGTGATCCACACAGTCAAAGGCTTTAGCATAGTCAATAAAACAGAAATAGATGTTTTTCTGGAACTCTCTTCCTTTTTCCATGATCCAGCGGATATTGGCAATTTGATCTCTGGTTCCTCTGCCTTTTCTAAAACCAGCTTGAACATCAGGAAGATGACAGTTCATGTATTGCTGAAGCCTGGCTTGGAGAATTTTGAGCATTACTTTACTAGCGTGTGAGATGCGTGCAACTGTGCAGTAGTTTGAGCATTCTTTGGCATTGCCTTTCTTTGGGATTGGAATGAAAACTGACCTTTTCCAGTCCTGTGGCCACTGCTGAGTTTTCCCACTTTGCTGACATATTGAGTGCAGCACTTTCACAGCATCATCTTTCAGGATCTGAAATAGCTCAACTGGAATTCCATCACCTCCACTAGCTTTGTTCGTAGTGATGCTTTCTAAGGCCCACTTAACTTCACATTTCAGGATGTCTGGCTCTAGGTGAGTGATCACATCATCGTGATTATCTGGGTCGTGAAGATCTTTTTCGTACCTTGCCTGTAGAAACCTCAATTACGAGTGTGGCCTATGCATTCCCCTACGATACATTCTAGGATTGCTCTATGCGTCTCTGCCTCCTGAATGACACTGGTGCTCTCCCTGGGACCCTTTGTGGCATGCTATGTCTCTTATTTCTAAGAGAATTGTAACAGTAAACTTTTCTCTCAATGGCACTGATCTCTTTGTGTTGTCACTCAGTCACCTTCATAAATTAAGACAAATAAATTAAGACAATTAAGACAATAAATTAAGACAATAAATTGGTACAAACCAATTAAAAAAAAAAAAAAGATGTCCCATGACAATCACCATCTACAGTCAGCAGAAAATTTTTATTTTTTTTAATTAAAAAAAAATTTTTTTTTCTTTAGGAGTTTAAAACTCAAAATTCTGCACAAAGATTTCAGTTTCAAGTGTGTATTATACATTGGTAGAAAAGTGTTTGCACTGGCAACCTTTGGAAGTGTTCTAAGAATCAGGGTGGGGGTGGAGGGAGGGTCTGGGAGAGGGAGGGGCAAAGCAAAAGTGTATTTGGAAACTAGGAAAATTCAGAAACCAAACATTGGCTTGGCTTCCTTGCCATGGATTCTGGAAGGACACAGTTCTACAATTTCCTGTTAATTGGCATGTACGTCTCATTTAAAGCAAATTAAGTAGGACAAGCAAGTCAGCAAAATAGAAGTATTAAAAAGAATCATCCTTTTAATCACAGATCTTATTTTGGGATTAAAAACTTCTAGCTTTAGCCAGGTGTGCATGTTGCTGCCATTTTGCATTTTTGAATCATCTTGTGTAATTGTCACCATGAAAGTGTTACTTGGAATTGTCATAGATTTTTTTCATCTTTGTGCAAAAACATGGAAAATTGTTACTGACTTTGTGTTGAGGTTTCCCCCATTTTGCTGCCTTTTTGGGACACTACTTTGGTTAAATACTTGGTCTTGGCTGCATTCTTATTTTTTTTTCCTGTGGGGTTCAAAAGAATAAACACTTTCTTACAGATAAAAAAAAAAAAAAAAAATTGTTTGGCTGCGCCACATGGCTTGTGAGATCTTAGTCTCAGGTATCACACCCATGCCCCTGTTAGTGTAAGTGGAGATTCCCAGTCACTGGACCACCAGGAATTCCCAGAAAATCTGCTTTTAAACCACTTTAATTTCTCACCTCTCTCTGAAATAACAATCAGGTTTTGCACGTCATGTTATAGAAACTAAATAGAACGACAAGGAGATGAAGCAGAGGGGGAAAAATGACTCACCAACAGGTCAGTTTCACAATTCTCACTACCTTAAATAGGTAAGGAGCAACTAACAATACTCATTTCAGCAGGATGTCAACATTTACATAAGCCTTTTGAAACTATGACTAGACGTTTGTCTTACAATCTTCCTTGGTACATTCAGTGTCTCTAACTCAGCTATTTGTTCTCACAGTGTATATCTCTGAAACATCGCTGAGGATGATTTTTAACCCTACCATTTCCTTGATTATTAATGTTCCACCAGGGATAGGGGAATGACATTTTAAATGTTTCAAAAGGTCATTTTACCAACTGCTTAGGTCTTCCTAGCTTTATACTCAAATGAGGGGACTAAAAGAGTAATAGCAAAAGAATCACTGATGTGCATGTCTGAACATAAAGTATAATACTTAAAATACTTAGAGGACTTTATCATTTAAATGGAAGCAGGTGACCATCTTTCATTGATGTAAAGAACACATCTAGAACATAAAAACATACTCTGTTATCTTCTTTCAAAATTCAAAGTTTTTTAGGCTGGACTTTTACTGAGAGATAAAAATGTACCACTCACTATTCTCTTAAAATGCAAGAGGCTTATTCAGGAGAGCAAATTGAATCAGTATTTATCTTATTTCAGAAAAAGAAGCTCAAGTAAAAGGAAAAGATTCTTTAACAAGAAAGTATTTTAAGAGAATGATTACTATGTCTTCCTTTTTTAAATGCTATGGGTTAAAAAAGAAAAAAAAAAACACTTAAAAAGACCAAAAGAAAAAAAAAAAGAAACCACGGTAAGGCAATAAATCTGTAGCACCCAAGTACATTTAAAATTAATTTATGTTAAATATTTAAAAGAAATTAAGAATTCAACTTATTCTCGAGGGTCTTATCAATTTTAAAGAATTAGCCAGTGGTCAAACTATATTTTCTTCAACTATTACTACTTTAAAAAATTTAGTCAGGGAAATTTAGGCAAAAATAAAACTAGATTTTCCAGCAGAAATAATATATACTGTTTGGTAAATGTCTTCTTTTATTTTGTAAAAACTTTAAGAATACCATTGCTTTAAAAATGACAACAATTTATTTTATATTAGAGCATAGCCGATCAACAATGCTGTGATAGTTTCACGTGGACAACAAAAGGATTCAGCCATACATATAGATACATCCATTCCTCCCCAAAGTCCCCTCCCATCTAACATTGAGCACAGTTCCCTGAGTTATACAGTAGAACCTTGTTGGTTATCCATTTTAAATATAACAGTGTACACATGTCCATCCCAAACTCCCTAACTATCCCTTCACCCCGTCCTTCACTACAGGCAACCATAAGACTGTGAGTCTGTGTTATTTTATAAATAAGTTCATTTGTATCATTCCTTTTTAAATTTTACATGTAAGGGATGTCAGGGCTTCCAAGGTGGTGCTAGTGGTAAAGAATTCACCTGCCAAAGCAGGAGACATAAGAGATATGGGTTCGATCTCTGGGTTGGGAAGATCCCCTGGAGGAGAACAGGACAACTCCATGCCAGTATTCTTGTGTGGAGAATCCCATGGACAGAGGAGCCTGATAGGCTACAGTCTGTAGGGTCCCAAAGAGTCAGACATGACTGAAGCGACAGTCATGTTTTAGCAGCAGCAGCAAAAAGGATGTCATGATATTTCTCCTTTGTCCAACTTACTTCACTCAATTTGACAATCTCTAGGTCCATCCATTGCTGCAAATTAGCCACTGCTTTTTTAAAATGGCATTTCTAAATACAATACTTCCTTTGTAAAGCTGAATTTTCTAAGCAGACTCTTTGGCATTAAGTCAGCAAAATATAAATTTAAGTACACTTTTCTCAGAAGAATATTATTAAGGAATCCTTTCATCAATTTTATTTCTAACTTAGAATCTGTAGTATAACTGAATAATATTTAAAGTTTCTTAAAATTAGCCTTTCTACAATCAACTTTAAATTGTTAAAGGAAATACTTACAGGTTGCTCTGGTAAATCTTGCTCTTCTTCCATCAGGACCAATATTTCTTTATTACACTTTTGTGACTGGATTGCAAGTATCCCCCAGCAGTCTTCACAATCTGTTTAAAAAAGAACGGGGATTCAACACTTTATGTACTCTTAGAGCATTATCATTGAGGCCATCAGAGAATAATTTTTAAAATATTTTGCTACCTCAGTCTTTCTACGTGAGCTCTAATCTCAAATCTGCACGTGGCTTTTCAAAATTGACATGCTGCACCAAGTCAGGTAGGTTTACCCGACTTTATAATACCTTGCAAAAGCCAACACGTGGAACCACTTCTGCTGTACTTAAAACACGGTTACTATAGTGCCCAAGGCATTAAACACTGTAACAGCCATGTAAATGAACTAAGACACAATTGTTTAAAAATTTGGGTTATATTAAAAATTTTAAACATTAGCCGAGCCAGTCAATAACTTACGATAACATCCAGCCTGCTTTAACATGGACTATTTACATAACTGCTAACACAAACAGGATCACTTTAAATAGTAGGTAAACTGAAACATCAAGTAAATACTTTCACAACCATCTGTATATATGTAATTAACACAAAGGAAACTTTTGGATCTATTTTAATAATGCAAATAAATAAAGTGAAATATTGAATCATAGAATTAAGGAAAATAAAAATGAAAGCTAGGATCCATTTTATCCTGAAATAACAAGCTCCACTAAATTTACCACTTAGTCAATTATTAAAGCAAAACCTTTACTTTCTCAGCCCCTGCTCTTCCTGTTCGGATTTCCAAACTAGAGAAGAAAAACAGGACTCTAAGCCCCTGAAAAAAAAGAAAGTGAAAGTGGCTCAGTTGTATCCGACTCTTTGCGACCACATGGACTATACTGTCTATGAAATTCTCCAGGCCAGAATCCTGGAGTGGGTAGCCTATCCCTTCTCCAGGGGACCTTCCTGACCCAGGGATCAAACGGGGTGCCCTGCACTGCAGGCGGATTCTTTACCAGCTGAGCCACCAGGGAAACCCACACTTACTGGTAAGAACACGTTTTTGTGTCCTGCTGCCAGAAGAACAGAAAGATGTTAGAAAGCAAAATAATTATAAAAACTAAAAACTCCTCATTTCTATTTAACAAAAATGAGAATAGTACTTCTCCAAAACACATGATTGTTTGTGCTTCTAATTAAGGTCACACCTGTTTTCACTTTTTTACCAACCACTGTAACCAACTTCACATACAAAGCTAAATGAAGCGAGTAGAGAATCTTGTTGCAGATGTAATGAATAAAAAGGGAATTGAAAAGCTTCAATCGTGCCAATTTACCACCACTCCGCTTCTACTGCTCTATCCTGGTACAATACAACATACTTTAGGGGCACGCTCCGGAATGGGGAAAGGAGAGAAAACACGTGTAAGGGATGCAATCAGATGCACAACTGTCCAGCTCTGACACAGCTTTCCTCCCTGCCCTGATCTAAAATGTCAAAAGAAAAAAAAGTTTGAAGGTCAGAAGCACTTGATGCTCAATGCACTCACGTGTAGCTCATCCACAGAGCCTCAAAAGCTAAGTTCTCAAACTACATGACGCAGATAACTAGTGCTGCAGAATTACAGTGCGCAATAACCAAAGCTCACAGGAGCTACCTTCCCTGCACTTGTTTTGCTCTACTCAGGAGAGCATAACCAACGTGACGTGAAACTGATGCACAATTATGAAAGATGAAACGTTTTCATGTTTTACCAGCTTATATCTGATTTAGTTTTAAAATGAAGTGTCTTATCTCTATGGGATTTTTACAGAGCCAATGTACATAATGTACATATATGACTTTATCCCGAAACAGGAAAATAGAACCAAATCATTAGAGAAATGTAATGCCTTTAAATACCTTATTTGTTAAAATTTTGTGTGACCAGCTCTCACCTAAACAAAAAGTGATAATATTCTATGTCTTACTTAATTGAAGGCTGTAACTGTAATGATTGAATCTCTAATCAGTAGATTCTCAGCAAAGGAGAGTATAGGGATATTCTTTCTCTTGGAGGAAGGGTTATAAATCTACTCGTGAGCAAGAGGAAGGGAAGAAAAATAGTGTTTTTTTTAAAGAAAAAAGAGGGTACTCAGTAACATGTGCTTTCCTTATTTTCTTGATTTTAAAAATATGAACAGTGTTAAAGGAGAACACAGATCTCTTTTATAGATCAAAGGGATCATGGGTTTTAAAAGAGATACTACTCTTAATAGCAGGGAAATAGATTCTCAAGCCATACAAAACTAAATGGTAAAATCTTGAATTTTGTTTTTTAGAAAGATGGTAATACTACAGTGATTTTACAACAGAAAGGGAATAGCTTCCTAGTTTTCTTGAGATAAATCCTATGGCAGGTTGCAAGAAAACTTTCGTTAAGAGAACAATTGGAAGACAATCTTTCTACCTCTACTTTTTTCTTTGAAAACAAGTACCCTTGGTTGTTTCCATCTTAAAAATTACCTTTATCTTTTTCATTTTTCAACTGAGAAAAATAAAAGGATCATAGATAATTTTTACATTTTAAAAAAACTTTAAAGATCAAATAATCAATGAACACCAATAATTTTGATAATTTTACAGTTAACACAAAAAGCAAACTACAAAGGATGCATATGGCTTAGTGCTGCAGAATTTCTGGGATTCTGCTGGCATGTGATATATCTGAAGTCTGTAAACATACACTCTGGTACACTTGTATATAAAATATATTAATAATGACTATAACATATGTGATTCTATTACACCATGCATGTAAGATACTGAGATGTGCTGTGGTTAGTTGCTCAGTAGTGTCCGACTCTTTGTGACCCCATGGACTACAGCCTGCCAGGCTCCTCTGTCCATGGGATTCTCCAAGCAAGAAAACTGGAGTGGGTTGCCATGCCCTCCTCCAGGGGATCTTCCCGACCCAGGGATCGAACCCAGATCTCCCGCACTGCAGGTGGATTCTTCACTGTCGGAGCCACCAGGGAAGCCCAAGAATCCTGGAGTAGGTAGCCTATCCCTTCTCCAGGGGATCTTCCCGACCCAGGAATCAAACCGGGGTCTCCTGCATTGCAGGCGGATTCTTTACCAACTGAAGTACCAGGGAAGCCCCATGTAAGATACTTTCCATCAATATAATATTCTTCCTTCTTTCCAATAATTTGTTAAATATCTGAATTATACTAAATAAAAGAACACAAGTATTTATCATGTTCCTAGCATTTATCAATGTGCTAATAAAACTTTTAATATTAAGACCTTACATCACTTTCAGCAAGTGGCACATGCTTACAATAGAAAGTCACACTTACTAACCACCAAATGAAAGTGTTGTAAGGTGTTCCAGTACTTGATAATAGTAAAAGTACAGAATTACCATACAAATCTTAGTTTTCTTGCTTTCCTGTACTCGCTCTGAAGTTTAACTGCATATTTTGTCTTTTTGTTTTGGGGTGTTTGTTTTAACCATTAATATAACCTGACATTATTTTACATTCAGTGAGATTCATCTTTTTAAATTCAGTTTAGTCGCTCAGTTGTGTCCGACTCTTTCCAACCCACGGAAGACTGCAGCATGCCAGGCTTCCCTGTCCATCAGCAACTCCCGGAGCTTACTCAAACTCATGTCCATTGAGTCAGTGATGCCATCCAACCATCTCATCTTTTGAAATATCCAATATCTTCTGAATTAAAATATCCAATAATATACAATGGTTTGACTTAAAAGTGGAAAGCAGATTCTTAACGTAGTGTAAATGAATGTAATTACAATTTACTCAAACAGCCAAACAAAACATATCCTGAGTGCATTTTTGTTTTAAGTACTTTCAAGGCATTTGGACAGTAACAGCTTTTCATAATTTTCCAGTTTCAATTCTTACTATAGACTTTTAATTAAACCCTTTTACCACCATTTTTGGAGAGAGTTTATATCCACATGCCTTCATGGGCAGAAATCTGGAAAAACTATAACTAAAGGTGGTGCCAGTGGTAAAGAACCTGCCTGCAAATTCAGGAGACGTCAGAGACACAGGTTCGACCCCTGGGTCGGGAAGATCCCCTGGAGGAGAAAAGGCTATCGAAGTTTCCCCGGGGAAAATGAACAGCCTGCTTCCCAAAATTAAATAAATCTCAGCAATAATAGTTATAAGCATCAGGAGCCTGAAGAAGTTATCAAGAAGTAGGTAACTGGCAAATGTTTATCATGCTGTCCTCAAATATAATTACACATATACATTGAAGAATGAAAACAAATAGCGAAATACCCTCTTCTATGTGACCTGAAGAAAACTGCTTCAAGTACTATTATTCAACAGTAACTGAAATCTTCTAAAGGGGATCTATCAATTAATTTAGAAACAAGTGTCCTAACACCTAAAGTACCATGATAAAGCCTAAAGATATCTCATTAAATTCTAATTTATAAACTAGGAGGCTTCATAAAGCAAAATCAGAAAAGATGTAATGAAAATGGCTCAAAACATAAGAAAACATATCAATGGTCTCTTGCAGAACAGTACTTAGTAGTAAGTATCGGTGGGATTATACTAAATGCTAATTTGGGTATCATAATCTATACAATCTATCAGGATGTTTCAAATAAATAAACAAAGATTTATTCTAATATGTACAAACTTCTTACTGAAATTAGACAAAAATAATGATGGGTACCTTGGAGGAGAATAACAAAGTCAGTTAAGAAAGATCAGTCCTACGTCAGTCTTGAAAACCAACCATAGTGGGAAGGATAAAACACCTATTGATTACCGAGCATGTAAAACCCACTACATATTTTTACATTCATTGTCTTACTTAATTTTATCTCCACAACCATCTTAAAACACAATTGGTATATCTTCATATCCCCTAGGTATAGGACAAGTGGAATTCAGAAATTTAAACAATCTACCTGAGGTTAATAGCAATCGTGTTTCAGCTTAAAGCAGAACTATATCAAATAAGGATAGTAGAGGATAGTGGTGAAGGATGGCTGTGCAACATTGTAAATGTACTTAATGCTGTGGAATGATATACTGAAAATGGTTAAAATTATTAATTTTGTTATGTATACTTACCACAATTAAAAAAAAATACAAGAAGATCCACGAGACTAGAAAGACCAAAATAATGATCAAATTTCAAAAGTGCTTAAAGTGCAGAAAATCCTTATTTAAATATTGTCAGAAAAACTGAGGATAATGTGGAGAAAAACATATCCACATCATACATTATGAGTAATTCTAAATACATGAAGAACTGAGCATTCAAATAATACTGGAGAAAACAGAATAGCCTATTTATCTCATCTGTGAGAAAGAGATTAAATTTGGGTCAATAAAAGAAAGCATAAGCAACAAATCAATAGATCTGGTTTTGTAAAACATACTTTAACACAATGAAAAATAACAACTGTAAGAGTAAAAGGATATAAACAAATGGAAGCAATACCTGCAATAATTATGACAGATAAACTTAACGTCTACAACATTTGAAAGAAAGTGAAAGTGAACTCGCTCAGTCGTGTCTGACTCTTTGCGACCCCATGGACTGCAGCCTGCCAGGCTCCTCTGTCCATGGGATTCTCCAGGCAAGAGCACTGGAGTGGGCTGCCATTTTACCCATCTTCTATGTGGGGCAAAAGGATACAGACAACTTAGGTAACAACAAAGATCAAGTCGGCACTCAGGGAAAAAAGATTCTCACTACTAACTGAATAAATTTTAATATTAAAAAAAAAAAACCACTTCACACATATTAAACTACAAAAATAATCTAAACAACAAAACCTAAAGTTATCTGAAACATAAGAAGAAAAGAAATATTCAGGCCCTTGTTGTAAAACTGTATGTATCTTCAGACTGTTCTCTGGTTAGAGTATAAAAGATGTCATAAAATTGCCCGTGGCCTGATTAACTTTTCTTGGATTTCCCCCCCAAAATTAAATACAGGGGTAAAAGCTAAATTTATTTTAAAAACTAAGTGTTTCTTGCTCACAGAAATTAAAAATTAGAAACAATCAACATGTGGAGAGATTTACCTAAGCTGTAATTCTACATTCTGTATTAAATGAAATTGTAAATTTTTTTTAAGCTGTGCCAAGCGGCAGGTGTATCTTATAATAGTTCCCTGACTGGGAATCAAACACACACCCCCTGCAATGGAAGGGTAGAGTCTTAACCAACAGATCACCAAGGATTTTGCTGTAACCTATTTCAATACAGGTCCATTTAAAAGGTGAAAAAAAAAAGGTAAGATTTTACACTGATTATAGCTTATAATAATAGTTTAATAAGACTCAAAAGCAGATACAAAGGGATACAATTTGGATGTCTTAAGGTTTGTACCTGCGTGCATGCCTGCTTAGTTGCTCAGTCATGTCTGACTCTCTACAACCCCATGACCTGTAGCCCCCTCCTCTATCCATGGAATTTTCCAGGCAAGAATACTGGAGCCAGTTGCCATTTGCTACTCCAGGGGATCTTCCCAACCCAGGGATTGAACCCATATCTTTTCCATCTCTTGCACTGGCAGGTGGATTCTTTACCACTACGCCACCTGGGAAGCCCAGAGAGTAGCATGCTTCTTCATAAAAGCATTTACTGAACATTTAATTTAAAATTTTGTAACACTATGCTAAGCACTGTATCAAGAAAATTAATAAATAGATTATACAGAATGATACTAGATAATCAGAAATTTTTGTCATTAGAAAAATGTGACTTTTATAACTTAGTAAATATCTTTTTAGGTTTTTTGCATGTATTTCTTTCTTTGGAACTCCCTTTTTTGTATTTCCTGGAAACAGCCTTAGAATTCTTTCTCAACATAAAATATTCATTGAATATCTGAAACCAGAAGAAAAATACTGAAGTAGAACACAGGATAGAATATGCTGGTATTTAAAGACATATTCTGAAAGAAATCATAATTACTTAGAGTGTTTTGCCTGCTTTCAAAAATTCATGTCAGTGTTGAAAATGCCATTTAACTAAACACTAAAATGTATATATCAAACAGAGTAAAAATATAAAGGCTTCATTAATTGAACCAGTAAAAGCTGTTAATGTTAACTTCAAGCAACAAAGTAAACAAGAGTAAATTTTAGGAATTTACTCTTTTCCTGGATAAAGACTCTTAACTGAAATAATTTCCCCAGAGACTATTATTTTCTGGTTGTTCTAAAATGAAGGAATCGAATCCACAGAGGCCAGCAGTCTCAAACTCTGGAATCTTCTCTGAAAGCAACTTAAAAAGGATGATATACAAATTAAACTTAAATCACTAAAAGAAAAGTATATGCTTACCAAACAAATTTCAGGATAACATTATGAAAGTTTTGTTTAAAAAAAAAAATTGTAATTTAAATTGCATTAGACCACGAAGGTCTAATTTAAGGATGAGTTTACAATACTGAGTTCTATCTAAGAACAGAGTATGTATTTCCAGTTACTTAATATTTTTTTTAGTCTCTTAGCAGATCCTCTACATTTCTTTGTGCTGGCATTTTATCTTTTTGCTTTGTTATATTTTTCATTATATTTTCTAAAGAAGTTACTTTTTATATATAGGAAAGTTGTTAATATTGGCACATTAATTTTGTAATCTCCCCTGTTACCAAAGTCTCTTATTGTTTCTAACAATGAGAATAATAAGATGGTTGATTCTTGAGTTTCATGTATATATTTTCCCCATCTGCATAAAAATAGTTCTTCCTCTTTCCCCAATATTAACCTCTTTATTTCTTCTGCTTGCCTAATAATATTCTTACACCTCCACTATAATATTAAGTAACTGCTAACTGTTGAGCATTCTTTTCTTCTCCTCACCTTAATAAGAATACATCTTGCACACCACTACTAAGCATGACACTGGTGATTTTCTGCCATCCACAAAAATGACCATATGGGTTTTCTCTTTACTATTAATACACTATGTTACTAGATTTCGGACATTGAACCACATAATGCACTTAGTTCAGAGATGAACCTCTTGCACTATAGAGTATTATTTTTAACGTACTGTTGAATCTGTTTTCTGGTACTGAATCCATGATGTTCAATAACTATCTCTAATTTGAGAGGGGAAAGGCTATTTTTACAGGGTGAGTTCCCATTCAGGTCAAATACAGTCTTGCAAATGAGGTCTTTCAAGGAACCACTAGAAGGTCAAATAATAATGTTTTCTGGGAACAGGGCTTTGAAGGAGCTCCATTCTTGTTCTGCCCCTTCCAGTGGCTTCCAGGATGCTAGTTTTCACCATGACTGTGGGCTGTTGGTTTCCAAGGCTGGAGCTAGAGAGAGGAGAACGGGCACAATGCAAGCTAAAATGCTACAAAGTTCACTGCTTTTGCTGAGATTCAGCTATTTTTCTTGACTAAACATTCAGATTGCTGCAAGCCTGTAGTTAATTTTCAGAATCCTGAAAGCGTTGACTATTTTTGCCAGTATCCTCATTGCTTTTATGGAGAATTTTCAGAGGTTCTTACTCTGCCATTATTGTTGATATCCTCTGCATTTGAATTCCACTCAATCTTTACACTTATTAATGTGCTGTTCACCCTTTATGATTCTTAAAATTTCAATATTTATTTCCTTTTATATTTCCTCTGAAATAATTCTTACCTTTAAAATCTATATTACATTATACTAAATTTAGTGTTTTATATTAATTTATATTACATTATACTAAATTCACACTGTTCACTATCTCCTTTAGTGCTGGATGCATTGGGTACCTCTCTTTCACAGTATTAATTTTCCTTAAGTGGCTGATACATCTAGGTTACTATTAGTTCATATTTGTAGTTAGGAGTTTCAACTAAGCATTTTTTTCTGAGTGGCCGAGAATCTTTGTTCATCTATTATCATACACAGGTTCTAGTTATATACAATGACTTCTACTGACTATGGAAGAGGCAGGTAGGCAGTGTCTGCAGGTCACTTGCTTTCTGGATATGAATTTCTGCCTCTTCTGAATATCACATAAATTACCACGGATATATCTGGTCTCCCATGCCAGGACTCTACTCTAGAGAATACCTATCATAGCTTTATCTGGGCAAGAAACACCGGAATTAGCTACTCACTTTGCTTTTTGCTTCTGCTGCTTTTGTTGTGGAAGTCTATAGTTGCTTCAGACTGTGCTTGCTTCTTTCTAACCTCAAAATTCATTCATTCATTTATAAAATAATTATTGAGTGTCTACTATAGTGCCAGGCACTACTGTAGATACTGGGAATTCAGTGATGAACACAAAGTCCCCAGCCTCAAGGAATTTTGTATTCTCACAGGAAGAAAACAAATGCATAAGGTAATATAATTTCACAAAGTAATAATTCTTTGGAAAATAAAACAAAGTAAAGTATAGAGCATGACTGCAGGGGAGCTATTTCAGATTAGGTGATAATTTATCTGAAGTGGTAACATTTAAGCAAAGCCGGGAATAATGCAAAGCAGAAAGCTATAAAAAGATGTACAGGAAGGCTTTCAGAAGGAAACAAATGTAAAGAAACTAACAGGGTAACACCTAGCACTTTTGAGAAATAGCAAAAAGGCTGACTTTTGCAAATTATAGGTGACAGGAAATGAGTCCGAGAAGCAGGCAACCGGGGAGATGACACAGAGCCCTGTAACACATGATGAGCAGTTTGGGGAGGTAATGGGTGCTTCAAGCAAGAGAGTGATGTGTTTTGATTTATATATGCCAAATGCCATGGGGAGAAGAGAGACTATAAAGTAAGCCCTCCCTGAGCAGATTGTTTTATATGTTTCGAAAGCATTTCTCTGGGTTTTATCCAGGAGACGAACACCAGATGCTCAAAATCAAGAGTAAGAGCCAAGAAACTGATGAACCTCCAGGCCCCCTCCCATTCTCCATATTCTTTTACTTGAAGTCTGGTATATTTCTGAAACTTCTGCATATACTTTATGGCATGATTTCTTCTCCTATCAATCCAATTAGAAATCCACTAAAGTCTTACCAGCTGATGGCAACCTTTCTCAAGTACTGCTGCTGCTGCTAAGTTGCTTCAGTCATGTCCGACTCTGTGTGACCCCATAGATGGCACCCACCAGCCTCCCCCGTCCCTGGGATTCTCCAGGCAAGAACACTGGAGTGGGTTGCCATTTCCTTCTCCAATGCATGAAAGTGAAAAGTGAAAGTGAAGTCACTCAGTCGTGTCTGACTCTTAGCAACCCCACGGACTGCAGCCTACCAGGCTCCTCCTTCCGTGGGATTTTCCAGGCAAGAGTACTGGAGTGGGGTGCCATTGCCTTACCTCATAAAAAATACTTATCTAACTTACCCATTAACACAACCACTCAAGAGTCCTCTGTACCCTGGAGTCTGCTGAAGCAGACACAAATATCCAGCAGACCTATACTAAGCTGCCCTTAAGGTTCCCTTTAAAGTAACCATAAGACAGCCTTTCAGCTCTCACAATTTAGGCATCAGCACAAATCACATTTCTGTGGCCAAAAAAACTGGAAACAACTACACCTTCCCTGTGGACTTGATGTGGACGTACAAAAGCCATCATCACGTTGGTTAACTCCTTCTGTAAATAAACAGCCCAGTCAACTGACTGTGGTAAAGCTGGTGAATTCTTCTGGCTACTTTATTGGGAGGCATGACTGACTAATGTATCATGGTATTGTCAGCCCAAGGAATATTTACAGTAACTTTTTTACACTAAATACGCTAATCAGAACTTACTGAGAAAGAATTTAAAAAAAAAAAAAAAACACACATTTAGGCTGTACCAAATTCTTATTAGGAAAAATATTTTATCAGGAATAGATTCTCTAAGAAAAACTGTTTTCACAATTTCTAACCTTACTTCTTGGAAAATCATCCTTTGAAGTTGTCTGTAAATTAACACAAACTTTTCCCCACAAGCTTCCAATAAAATTGGGAGATAGTATTCCACAGGAAAAATTCCAAAACCACAGTAGAAAGTATTGAGAAGGGATGAGACAACCTGAATTAGCGTCAAAGTGACCTTAATAATAATCCCACAGGTCTACTACATTCCTTCCAACCCTCTTCAAATCTCTCTTCAGTTTTCAGTAACATGTCACGTCATTCACAAAGCATGAGTTTCTCTAATGTGTGGAGATCCAGACTCCACAGAATTCTCAGCCTCCAACACTTTATCTCTACCCTCCCTTAATCTAAAGTTAACATTTCTAAGAGAATCATATACTTTTCTATAGGTGCTCTGACCTGACCCATGGTATTCTCCAACATGAATGTTCTATAAATGTGTTGCTTCCAGGTATATAGAAAAATTTATACCTTACACTATCCATTTTCTAAACTCAAAATCCTATATAGCATTCTATATATCTACACATCACATCTATTAATCAGCTCTCCAGTATTCAAACAAAATTTACTACACATTGTATTAACAGAACTGAGTCTTTTGAAACATAAGTTTTTAGCTGTCAAAACTATAAAATCTAGGTTCAGATCTTTTATTAATATTTTACTTCAAATTTATTTGCCCCTTCAAAAATCCATCAGACCAAACATCATCAACCATAATTCCAGTGTATAATCACCCAATCATTCAGTGTAGAGAGTAAAGAGTAGTGAAGTAAGTTTTAACACTTGTTATTTTACCTTTTTCAACATAATTCACCTCTGTAAGAGGCAGGTTTGGCAAGCTTGGAGCATGACCTCAGGAGTCTGACTGTGCCTGCTTAGTCACTTCAAATGTGTCTGACTCTCTGCGAACCTATGGACCGTGGCCTGCCAGGCTCCACTGTCCACGGGATTCTCCAAGCAAGAATACTGGAGTGGGTTGCCATTTCCTTCTCCATGGAGTCTGACTGCTGCTGCTGCTGCTGCTGCTAAGTCACTTCAGTCGTGTCCGACCCTGTGCGACTCCATAGACAGCAGCCCACCAGGCTCCTCTGTCCATGGGATTCTCCAGGCAAGAACACTGGAGTGGGTTGCCATTTCCTACTCCAATGCATGAAAGTGAAAAGTCAAAGTGAAGTCGCTCAGTCGTGTCCATCTCCTAGCGACCCCATGGACTGCAGCCCACCAGGCTCCTCTGTCCATGGGATTCTCCAGGCAAGAGTACTGGAGTGGGGTGCCATTATCTTCAAATCCCAGTTCTGGCACTGATGAGGGGTGTGGGAGCTTAGACAAGTTATTTAACTTTCCTGAGTCTCATTTACTTCATCTGTAAAATGGGAAAAATACTAATGTGTCTTTCTCAAAAGCTTGTCATGGGTTCAAAGGAGTTAGTATCTGTAAAACTCTTAGAACAGTGTCTGGCACATAGTTAGCATAATGTAACTGTTGACGAAAAAAGTTTTTTTTAACAGACTCAGGACAGAAAACTGGTCTTGGTGAAAGTCAATTCATTACTAGTTTCTCTTAGTTTTTCAAAGGGCAAAATATTAATATTATTAAAGGTCCATGTAACAAGAGATTCCTGCAAGAGAGGCAACAGAATGGGTCTACAGCTCATAACCTTTGTCATTGGCTTTGATTCCAACACCACACAAGAACTTCCAAGTCCTCAAGGAAAGCTGTTGTCAAGCTCCTGGGCAAGAGAACACTGAATGTCAAACATGTCCTGTTATTTAGTGATATGAACTCATCATGGTCACAAACACTTTCAGGAGATTCAACTGTGTGTTATTAATAGCTAACATTTATGTAATTTGTTTTATGGGCTGGGCACTGTTCTAAGTACTTTATGTATATCAACTCATTTAATCCTCTTGAAAAGTCTCTAAGATATGCACTATTTATTATTATTACCATTTAATAGATGAGAAAACTGCAGCACAGACAGTAACTCATCAACCTGGAATTCAAGCCCAGGCAGCCTAGCTTCAAAGCCTGAGGTTTTAAACCACAGCTATGTGCCTCAGTTTAGAACACCACAGACAGGACTAATGATTTTAAAAAGCTGATCAAGCTAAAAATGTATGCTATGCTGTGCTATAGTCATAAACAGCCAGAATTCACAAGTTAGATAACGAGAAGATACTAAGAAGGCCAGTTTTCTTCTTTATCATTTCTCATTCTTGTTCTTCCCCAAGGCCTCCTAAGTAAATATGAGTTAATACAAGTGAAGTGCTTTAAATAGTGCCTGGCACATAGTAAGTGCTCATTATGAGCTAAGAGGCGATAATGGTAAAAATAGTAGAGTCTGCCTGCTGACCCTGCCTCATTCTAATAGCTGTGATATGCTAGGAACTGTTGCTATCTCTACCGTATTTCCCCTTTATGATTACAGGAAATGAAGAGGGATAATAAATAAATCCACTATAACAAACCCTGAAGACTTTCCAGTCGTGTTGCTTTCACATGACTACATACACAGGAGCAAACTGCTTCGCTCCTCTGTTCTCTGTTTTGGTTTCCAAAGACTGGACGGGAGCCAGAAAAAGGCAGAAGAAAGCACCTTTGTAACCTTTTGACCAGTTTCCAAGAGCAGAAGTAAAGTTTGTAAAAGCAATTTAATCAAACTAAACTTTGACTGTTAGATGGAAACTAAAAAAGGATTCTAATGATAGAAGCTCTACATACTACCAAAGCAGTGTCAACCTCATGAATCTATATTACTGCAGTTTTTAAAAATGATGTGCCTAAGACAGAGGTGACGGAAACAGTAAACAAGGCCTCCTTCAATCAACTGCTCTGCACAATTATTTAAGTTAAAAGCTTAAGAGAATCAAAATACATTTTGGTGAAAAAACCAATAAATCCAAGCATCTTCAATTCCAAAAAAATTTTATACTGGTAAAAAAATCTAGTAGTCACTAGAATTTTTCAAACTGTAGGTTCAATTCATTATTAGATTATCATATCCATTTAGTGGCTATTAATAGCTTGTTTTGAGTGAAATGCAACTGGTTGTGGTTTTAGTTCTGTCTGACTCTTGCGACCCCATGGACGGTAACCTGACAGATTCCTCTGTCCTTGGGATTCTCCAGGCAAGAATACTGGAGTGGGTTGCCATTTCCTTCTCCAGAGGATCTTCCCGACCCAGGAATTGAACCTGTATCTCCTGTGACTCTTGCATTGCAGGCCAATTCTTTACCACTGAGCCACTAGGGAAGCCCAATGCAATTAACCAAAACTAAAACAAAATTAAATTAAACATTATAATGCATTACCAACATTAAAGATAAGTATTGTTTCACGAAACTTCTGTCAATTTTAAATATTAATATGTACATATATGTGTATAAGTACTGGATAACAATGAAAAATGCATCTTATGGTGGGTTGTGATCAAAAAAGTTTGCCGTTTTACCCAAAGATTAAGGAAAAAAAAAACTAGTCAAAAAGGAGAAAAATATCCACTTCAAGCTACGCATGATAAAACATTCAAAATTTTAATGATTCTCTAAATTAGTTTTTTTTTTTTTTTTAAGGCAAGCCTCTGAAAATGAACGAAAAGGGGAAAATAAACCATCTGGGTAATAATCAATAGTTTATCATAATTATTCCAAATAAACAACAATTTCACAGCATGAGAGGTACCAACACTGAATAAATATATAACAGGAGATACACAGAAATGAGCTAAATATATACTAACAGGAGATACACAGAAATGAGATAGTTTCAGTTCGTCTAGCTATTAAATACCACACCAATACGACAGATAAGCAAAAGCTATAGAACTCACTCTCAAGAACATTTATTTTTCAGTGTTATCTAATCACTCCTTCCTAAGGGGACAACAGAGGATGAGATGGTTGGATGGCATCACTGAATCAATGGACATCAGTCTGAGTAAACTCCGGGAGGTGTGGATGGTCAGGGAGGCCTGGCGTGCTGCAGTCCGTGGGCTTGCAAAGAGTCGGACAAAGACTGAGCGACTGAACTGAACTGAACCTATAGCAAAGTTAAGAACTGGTGAAAAGGAAAAACAGATTCGAAAAATTCAGTGAATACGTTTTAATTACAAGGGTATGTTTTTTAGTAAGATATATGTGTGCTATTTTGTATCCTAAGTTGTTGTCCAGTCTCTAAGTCGTGTCTGACTCTTGCAACCCCATGGACTGCAGCATGCCAGGCTCCCCTTTCCTTCACTACCTCCTTGGAGTTTGCTCAAATTCAAGTCCATTGAGTCCGTGATACTATCTAACCATCTAATCCTCTGCTGCCCACTTCTCCTTTTGCCTTTTGTTCTCTAAATTCTGAAATATTTCAAGAAAAAAGAAAATCACACACACATTTTGGATTATGCTGTCAGTAAAGAGAGTGCGATTATCATAAATATCATCAATCTAGTAGGAAAAAATTAACATCATTGTGTTAAATGAAAATGCCCTCTTATTTTCAAAAAAAGGAACAGGTGAATCTGACCTAAATCTTCTTCAACTACTATGGAAACTAAATAAGTTCAATTTCACCTAACAGTTAATCATTCTAATTTATTCCCATAGTAACAATACTGACAGCAACAAACTGCCGATTTTCCTAAATTCAGTAATTGCTACATTATTAAATTTCAGGTGAAAGAAAATTATTGAAATTTTAGAAACTAAACTGATTATCAAAACCACATATAAAAGAAAGCCCCTTTTGAAACAAAAATCAAACGTTTAAATCAAAGAACATTCTAAATACCATAGCATTCTAAGTCACCATAGCAATGCTTATACTTTTCACTTAATAATACTTTTCTGACAAAGAGGGAAAAAAAATCAAGACAAAAGCCACCATTGAAAAATAGTATACTTAATTAACATGTCTGAATTAATAAGGGGGATTAATACATAAGAATTAAAATAAGCAGTATCTGTAACCAAGCATCACTTCTGACCAGAAACAATGTAGTTTTTTGTTAACCAGATCCCATGATTCTCAGTTATATTTGAAATACTCAGAAAAATAACTTCTCATCACATATAAGTTTCAGGCTCTGGCATTCAGATGCACCTCAACTAATATTAAATCATCTCCTTCCCTTAGAGAGGCAACAAAATTTTTAAATTTGGAAATAATAAAAGCACACAAAAAAGTAGTAGTAATATGATTAACAATATTCTAAATAACTATTTTCATTTTCAATTAAAAAAGGAACTGTTTTATGAAACAGTTTTCTAAAGTAAAAATAAAAACACTAATTTAAATGTATTACTCTAAATATTGTAGTCCTGAACAGATGGGTGCACTTAATTTTGCACAAATTTCCAAATCTGGAAATGAGACTAGAGGTAAGTCAGAAATTTCAGTTTTAGTTTTCTGTTTTATATTTCAAAGTTGTTAAGTTCATACTGTGGTCAGTAAGATTTCAAAGTTCAAGACTATTACATGAATTTATTTAATATTCTGCAAATCAGAGAAAGTGAAAAATTAATGTCAAGAGGTAAACATTTTAGTAACAGAAAATACATTTTGTTAAACTCCCTTTTCTGCAAACACCTCAAATGTAATGAACTTCCATATAGTACTTTTTTAAGAGGGAAGGATAAGGATAATGATTTGCTTCAATTTGTGGTTTTTGTCATCTAAAAAACCCAGGTAGTAAATGGTTTGCAATTTACCTTAAGCCAGCATTTATAAAATGACCAGGTAAAGTTCCCAACCAAAAGCAGTATTCTTCTGTGTTTCAGAAAAATTGGATTTTTTAACTGTTATGAAGGAAGAACTCATTAAACCAGTGGAACTTTGTACAAAAAGGTCATGAACTCTGGAGCTACAAAAACTAAATTCAAATCCAGCTCTCCTGCCAACTAGCTGTGTTACTTTGGGTGAATTATGTAACTTCTGTGTCTTGGTTTTCTCATTTGTAAGTGGAGATAAATATAGTACTTACTTCACAGTGTTGTAAGGATAAAAGAGTTAATACTATAAGTAAACCGTTTGGTAACTTCTGGCACAGAGTAAGTACTACATAAAATGTGCTTAAAAAAAAAAATTACTGTTTTAATACAGATTTTCACAGTTCAGTTGTGAAAAAGTTTCCAAAATGAAAATTACTTAATTATATGTATAAAGAAAAAACATGACTTTATATTAAGCTGTAATAAAGATTAATACAAGAACCTTAAATAGTGAAATCACTGAGTATTTTGAAAATTAAAAATCATAAAACCTAGTTTAAAAAATCCGGGGCTTCCCTGGTGGCTCAGTGGTAAAGAATCTGCCCGCCAATGCTGGAGACGGGATGGATCCCTGGTCCTGGAAGATAACACGTGCCGTAGAGCAACTAAGCCCATGCACCACAACCACTGAGCCTGTGCTTTAGAGCCTGGGAGCCCCAACTACTACAGCTTGCCTGCCCTTGAGCCAGTGCTCCTCAACAAGGACAGCCACTGTGATAAGAAGTTCAGGCACCCCAACTGGACAGTAGCCCCCGCTCACCATAACTGAAGAAAAGTCCTCACGGCAATGAAGACCCAGCACAGCCAATAAATCAATAAAAATACTTAAAAAAAAAATCGTATGCCATTGCACTAATAAGAAATGACACTTTCCTAAGATGGATTAAAGCTTATTTTGATTCTAATATTTTTTTTCCCTCTACACCATAAGTTATGTTTACTCTTATATTTTAATTCAGATATATACAAATAAAGGTACATTCAGAATCTAAGTGTAAATGTCAGCCTTGTATAATGTCACCTACTTCAGATGAACTGCCTATATATGTAATATAACTGTACTATACAGCAGGTATCAAACATTTTTGCTCAATGTCTTACAAAGATTGTTACTATTTTCCAGGGTGAATAAAAACCTATCTACCTAGTACAAATATTAACCAAGCTAATAAGTTAAAGTGCATCCAACACAATCTGCAACAAGATCTTTAAGATATTAAGCACGGACTGCCTTGGGCCGATCTGTTAACTTACAATAGGTCAGCACGAACTACTATTCCTCTTCTGAGTTAAAACACTACCACATATTTAAAAGGGGTATCTTTGATGCAAAGAAAAATTTGATGAAGCCCATATTTCAAATATCTTTTTTAATATATTACAAATAATAGAGAAAATATCCTTATTATTTCTACATTTAATAATTAGTTGCTCTAGAACTTGGGCTAATGTGATCAAGTAAAAATATCAAGATGATGATGTTGCTGCTGTTCCATTGTTTGCTATGTTCTCTGCAAATAAAACATATCAATAAGACAATTTATAGCTTAAGCCATATATTCTGTGGAAGAACATAGACCTGTATTAAGTTAATCAGCAGACATAAAGTCCACCCATTTTTTCCCTTTACTATAAATAGAACAATTTGGTCCCTTGGTATAAACCAATTAAATGAATGTGGGGGGGGGGAACTATTTCTAATAACCTTAAATACATTTTGAACTATTTTTATGTTGAACTATTTTTATTTTTCCTCCATTTAAATCACACATAAGTTAAAATATCTTGCTATTATATGCAGAACACAAAAATCTTTTAAACAACTACCAAAAAAGATGATCTATGAGCCTTTTGTCTGTAAGCAAAACAAAAAGAATGAAGTCATGGGGTGGCTTATGCAGATCACAGGAACCATCATACTGCAAGGTACAAATCACCAGGACATTGTAAAAATTAAAATTTTTTAAAACTGTATTTTCCTTAAAACATATCCTAGGATTCAAGGATAAAAATTAAAGTATGTAAAACAAAGTGCAGTAACAGGTAAAATGACAAAATATCAAAATCAAAAAAGAGTCAAACAAAATCAAAACAGAAAAACCCTGCAGGCAAAAAACTAATATGCAGAAATGTTATCTTAAATTAAGCGAACAGGCTTACAAACTAGGACTTTGCCAAACTAAAGCAGAAAGTTTTATGGAAAACCAACAGTGACTCCGCTCCTCAACTTTAAAAACACACACAGTAAGTCGTCTCCAGTGGTATTTTTTTCCTTTGGCAGGTAAGAGGGGCAGGCTTTTCAGTAAATGGAAAGTCTATCACTATTCTGTGCAAAGAACAAGACCGTGAACACAACTGCTCCAATGAGACCACAGGATGTTCGTTTCATGTAAGGGCTTTCATGCAGAATTTCTATCATAATAAGCCAAAGTGATTTTAGAGAAAAGAGAGAAAGAGACTCCCTAAGACTTTTCAACCTCTACTTCCAAACAACACAGTTTCTTTCTGAAGTCTCTCTTTGAAGGCAAAAATGACTTAAGTCTTCAATTTTGTGGCTCAGCTGGTAAAGAATCCACCTGCGATGTGGGAGACCTGGTTCGATCCCTGCGCTGGGAAGATCTCCTGGAGAAGTGAAAGGCTACCTACTCCAGTATTCTGGCCTGGAGAATTCCATGGACTCTATAGACCATGGGGTCGCAAAAAGTTGGAGACAACTGAGCAACTTTCACTTTGAATTTTAAATTCCACATCGTAGATTTCTTATCCCAAAACTTTTATTCCTAAGACATAAATTTACTGACATTAATCACTAACTACAATATTGTGCTCTCCAGCTTACAGCTTTGATAGAACTAAAACCCATTTCTCTAGCTGCTTGAAGAGGACTTCTTTTGCGAAAAATGACCTTGGAAAAAACATCACCAATAAACCCTAATTTCCTTATTTTGTAAAATGAAGGGTAAGTTTGAACTCTATGGTCCCCTCCAGCTGTAAACTACAGTACCCAATCAAGGTTTTAAACTCAAGACATGCTGAAGATGTAAAAAGTTCAGAAATGAAAAAGGTTGAAAGACAGCCTTGCATCAATCCAAATATGGGTATATGTGTGTACAAAAGAAAAAAGAGCCCACCATCCTGGAGATAAGGAAACACAGAAATGTCAGACCAGACTCATTGGGGTTAGATTTTAAGGACTGGGAAATGATGAGGTCAGGTTGAACAGAAGCTAGAGTTTTCCAGTGTTAGGTGCTGCGGAGGAGGTAGTAGTAAGAAGCTTTCAAAAGAGCTTTCCTCAGTATTTAAAAAAGTCCCGCAAGCCAACCACAAGGGTCCTTCTCTGTGGCTTCTAGCACTAATATGGCCAAGCTCCAAAGTCTTTTGCTAAAAATAGCTTAAGGGATCAGCCCAATTTTGGAATAAGCCAAGGCCTATGCTATGCTTACATATGTCTCATATAATGAGGGACACTTTTCTACAACTTATTAGTCAAAAGAAAAGCAGGTGCTAAATGCTGTATTTATTCTGCTTGCTGAAGTACTAAATTTGAGAGCACAATTTACATGAGTACAGAAACTGATCACACCAAAACATTTACAATCAAGTGTGAGACATACACCATAAACACTGGAAAGACAAAAATAAAAATTATCCAACTCTGTCTCAAAACATACCTCAGATAACAATTTTTGGAAAACACCACACAATTATTATTAAAACCAACCCTTCAATTCAGAGATGACTAAGAGCCTACAGAGTCATTTAAGAAATTTACAAGAAACTTTAGCCTCAAAAATGAGAAAAAGATGGTTCTAAGGCTGAAACAGTTTAGCAAATTAGATGGTTTATGGTGAAAACAGTAAAGAAAAAATAGAACAGGCTAAGTAATCAAATACTGTAATGTCTGGTTTATTAAGAAACAAGAAGAAAAACAGAAAACTTGTCAATATGGTAAAAATGAAGAGACAATATACAACAGACAAAGATATATGCACGCTAAGTTCAACAAAAGAAAAGGTACTTTGAAATTACTATAATGAATTCTTTAAGCATAAAATTTTTCAGTAAGAGCACACTAAAATTTTTGGCAATAAACTTATAAATCTGGGGCTAATAATCTCCCAAGAAACTCTGTCTTCCATCACAGCAACTGTTCTATAAGTAAAGTTCGTACAGAAAACAGAGCCGATCGTCTCAAAACATCCGCATTTTTGCCTCGGCTGTACATATCCATTCTCATGGGATAGAGAACACAAAAATGACAGGACGTCCTGATGACCTGTCGATTAACAAGATTACACAGGCCCCACTGCCAGCAGTTCCGCGTGCTTGCCACCTGTTAGCCTGCTTTAGCGAAGCCCCCTAAACTGTGCTCCAGCGAAGAACCGGGAACGCCTTTGTTGTTTCCTAACTACGGAAGCTACCAGAGTTCAATCCAACCTAGCGCCTTAAGGAAAACTTGCCCCAGGCCGGGTAAATCTGCCCAGATGCTGACTTGGGCAAAGACCTTCTCTAGCTAAGAAAAGGCGGGAGAACCCCAATCGAAACACAAATGTCACCTACTCGTCCCGGGAGGAGCTAGGCGTCAAGGGTGAAGAAAGTTGGGGAACTAGACCCAGGAACCTTGAGAGAGGCTCAGTTTCGCAGTTGGAGCAGGGTGAGCACAACGAGGAGGTGGGCCGCCCTGATGGGTGAAAACACAGGAAGATCCTGAGACCACAGGTCGGGGAGGAGAGGTGCGAAAGTGAATATGGGCAAAACCGATAGGCAGTGGCTTAGGGAAGGGCTGAAGCAAAAGGCAAGAAAACCAAGGCTTTTAAAAGGCAGATGAGGCAGAGGGAAAAAAGCAAGGCGAGAAGTGAGCAGCGACGACACAGGCTGAAACTGAGGTGAAAGAGGCGAGGCCGGCGTGGGAGAAAGGAACCAAATGAGCTCAGGAGGCTCTGCAGGGACAAGGGACAAGCAAAGAGAACCCCCACCCACAGGGACCGGGACACAAGTCTTGACCGTCCTTCTACAGGCATTACCCGACCGGCTGCACTCAGACCCTGTCCGCAGCGGAGACTCACCCAAAGGCTGCAGAGGCCCCACAGTAGGACATGGGGACTGGTCCAAACACACAGGAATACCAAGCGGCTGGAGGAAACGGCGGCGTTAGTGTGACCCGGATGCGCATCCCTAGGAACCGGAAGTTGGCGGTCAGGGTCATCACACAATCCACACCTCGTTCCACCAGAAGCTTTCGGGCGCATGTGTCAGGCCTCAGGGGGCGGGGCGGGGAAAACGCCTAGACTCCGCCCACCTGGCCGTCCTGGGAACCCCGCCCCGGGTTACGCCCCGCCCGGCGTCTGGGTGGTGCTTGGTGTGTGGATAGGCTGGTTGGTTCACGCAGCTCCCAGACCAAGGTACCACTGAGGCACAAACTGCCCGCTTAAAAAAAAAACAGCGCTCAGGTTTCAAGAAGATCTTTTAAAATGCGTGCAATCCCTCTCTCTCTAAAACGAACGTGAAATATTGGATGTATTTGGTAGATTTAGAAACATTGTGGGAGGAGGAATGGCTGGGAAGTGCTGGAAGACACTTTTGAGGCTAGACCAAGAGGATGGTTTTATTCCCAGTATCAGTTTATTCATAATATTGTATTGAGGTTACAATTCATTTCTATTTTGTGCGCAATATTTTATGTAATAATTTTATCAGAAACAATTTTTACATGTTTCGTTAACTTTAAATTACTAACCCATCATGGGCAAGGAGCATGGTTGATTTCAGGTTTTGTTGGGGCCTGAAGTTTATTAAATTGGAGGACTCTCTTTAGAGAACACAATTTCCCTCTTTAGGGAAATCCACAATTACAAATAACAATGTTAGGTATAAAAAATGAATGTTTAATGTGAGAAAAGAAATCGCAAATTACAAAGTTTTTAAAATTCCATAAATAACACAAAGTCCGGAAGAATTAAGCACTACAAGTACTATTACGTGCATGTTTGAACTACTTTTTTCCTACGTTTTTTGGCTGTATCTTCTTTGATCTCCTTTTCCTATGGCAGTTTACTAAGGAATGTCATTTACCGAGATCCTTGACTCCTGTCTCTCACACTGCACACCTAATTCATCTGTAAATTCTACACAATTTGTCTTAAAAATCTGTCCAGATTCAGACTATTTCCTGCCTCTGTTGGTACGAGCTACAGTCAATGTGTGACCATTTGCTGTTTTTATACCCTTGCCCTTCCAGGATCTATTAACACAGCAGCAGTGGGCTTCTGTTAAAGCCTTAATCATACCAGGTCCCTCCTCCAGTGGATCCCTATTTTAAAATGAAAACCAAAATCCTTATATAAGCTGAGAGGACCCTCAAGATTTGACACTGCCCAGTACAAGTAACCTTATCTCTGACTTTCTCCATTATCCCTCCTCTCAAGACACACTGGTCTCTTTGCTATTTCTCTAATCTGCACATACACTCTGGGTCTTTGTGCTTGCTGATCCCTCTGTCTAGAATGCTCTTCCTCCAGATAACAGCATCATTCACACTTTCACTACCTTTACATCTTTGTTCAGATGTCACCCTCTAAATGAAAACTTTCCCAGACACTGTATTTAAAATTGAAACATTACCATCCTTCCTGAATTTCTTAGCCCAGTTCCCTCACTTAATTATTCTATAATAACAGTTATTCTAACAATTTGCTAGTGAATTTAGTTTAACATCTCTACTCCCACCCCTCAGTCTTCCTCTCCCCATTCTCCTCTCACCAGAATGTGAGCTTCCTGTTTTGTTCACAGATGTATTTCAGAAGAAACGCCAGCACCAGGAGAGAATTTGGCATGTTGAGGGCACCCAATAAATGTTTGTTGGCTTAAAGGATAGATTGCTCATTTACTTTGCTTTTGCTCATCCAAAACCATACAAGCTGAGCCACCAACTCCACCAGGAGGGAGCCCATGAGTAACCAGTGTGGTACTCCCAGAGAAGTTCTTCCTAAAGCATATATTTACACATAACTCCAAAATGTGGGGCTTCCCAGGTGGCTCAGTAGTAAAGAATCCACCTGCCAGTGCAAGGAGACGCAGGAGATTCAGGTTTGATCCCTGGGTTGGGAGGATCCCCTGGAGGAGGAAATGGCAACCACTCCAGTATCCTTGCCTGGAGAATGCCATGGACAGAGGAACCTGGGGAGCTATGGCCCATCGGGTTGTGAAGAGTCCGACATGATTGAACATACATGCACCACGCAACTCTATAACATAGCTATCAGAAAGCACACCAACTCCTCTCCAGAGCAAAGAGTGCTGGCCGCTGCTGCTGCTAAGTCGCTTCAGTCGTGTCCGACTCTGTGAGACCCCATGGACTGCAGCCTACCAGGCTCCTCTGTCCATGGGATTTTCCAGGCAAGAGTACTGGAGTGCTGGACCTACTATTAATAAAAACCCTCCAATGTCTTCATAGTCCCCTAAGAATAAGGTCCAAGCTCTTTGCTATGGTCTACAAGGCCCTGTTGGCCTTCCCTTCCTAACTCTCAGATGTTGTTTCCAGCCTCCCTTACTCTCGAATTTCCACTTCCAAACTCTGGGAGATAGTGGAGGACAGAGGAGTGTGCGTCCATGGGGTTTGTAGAGTCGGACACGACTTAGCAACAGAGCAACAGCAACAACCCTCACGAACAGCCATCCTTCTCTTCTTTCTGCTTCTTGTACAAAACTAGCCTTCTTGCCTCAGGGTCTAAACAAATACTATTCCTGCTCTCTCCAACTCTCTTCTCCGAACCTTCCACGAATGGTTTCTTCTGTTTCTCTCGGTGAAATAACACCTCTGAAAGATTCATACAGCCCCTTCCCCCACCCGCACCCATGACCCCTTCTTCCTGTCTGAAGCAGCTCCTGCATTTCCTTCCCGTATCTTATCTTTTCTCCAGGGTCACTATCGCAGTCTGAAATGACCTTGTTTATTTATTGTCTGTCACTGGAAAGTAAGCTCCTCAGGGGTCTTTTTTCACTCTTATTCATTGCTGAAGTCTCAGCACAGCACTAGAAGTGTGACTTGTTCAGTCACTAAGTTGTGTCCAACTCTTTTCAGCCTCATAGACTGCAGCATGCCAGGTTCCTCTGTCCTCCACTATCTCCCAGAATTTGCTCAAATTCATGTCCATTGAGTCGGTAATGCTATCTGACCATCTCATCCTCTACCACCCCCTTCTTTTGCCAAGAGCTGACTCATTGGAAAAGACCCTGATGCTGGGAAAGATTCATGGCATATAGTAGGTACTCAATAAACAAAACAAATATTTACTAATAGTTATTGAAGCTTTACTATGTGTTACTTACCATACACAGTAAATATAAATACTCCTGTTTCTCTTTTAAATCCTGCCGGCGATCTTATGAAATACTATGATTATCTGTATTTTATAGATGAGGAAACTGAGGCAGGGGTAGGTTAAACAACTTGCTCAAGACCACCCAACTGGCAAGAAGCAAACCCAGGAGTTTAGTCCAGGTCTGCAGGACTTCAGAGTCCAGGATGCCTCTCAAATAACAGGCAGAGCGAGTATGGATTCATTTGCTTACAAGTTTCTTTTCTCTGACTTCAGACAATTTTGCTTGCTCTGATGGTCAGCAAGACTGGAAAAGTTTGTTGAGTTGTATTCCCTGCCCTACTGCACTACTCCTGGGGACAGATCTCAAGAAATAGATCAAAAATATGGTTTTGTTCAAGCCTAGTTATAACTATTCAGATATTTGTGATACTCTTTCTGTAGATTTGGAAATATTTCATTCAAATTTTAACACAAAAGAAAGCTATTAAAATAGTCCAAAAGTATTATAGCCGTGTCTTTCTAAACAAAAGCCAATTGTAAATCAAAACACAACTAATTACACTACAACTATCTAAAAATAAGGTCTCTAAATTATATATTTCCATTAAAAAAGACATAATGAATCAGTGTTTTGAATAGGTATCAACTTAAACCCTCCTGGTTGATCTTAGAGGATAATAGTCTAGTTTCTGTTTATTTCTCTTAAGGTACTTAAGGCAATACCTTATTGTGTGCATGATAGTTGAGCCTCTAAAAGCAATCTACAGTTGATGGGATTGTAAAATGGTGCAACTGCTTATAAAAACAGTATAGCCATTCCTCAAAAAATTAAACATCAAACTACTATATGATCCAGCAATCTTACGTCTGAGTATATAGCCAAAATAACTGAAAGCACGGTCTCAAAGTGATATTGGCACACTCGTGTTTATAGCAACACTATTCACAATAGCCAAGAGGTGGAAGCAACCCAGATATCCATTGACGGATGAATGGATAAGCAAAATATGATATGTGCATACTTTAGAATACTCTGCAACCTTAAAAAGGAAGGAAATTCTGTCACATGCTATATAATATGACTGAACTTTGAGGCCATTATGCTAAGTGAAATGTTAGTCAAATTGTTCTTCAAAAAGAACAAATACTGTGATTCCACGTATCTAAGCTATCTAAAGTAGTCAAATTCCTAAATATACCAGTGGCTGGAGGGAGGGAACAAAGGGGAATTATTTAATGGGTATAGAGTTTCAAATCTGTGAGATAAAAAGATTTAGGAGTCCTGTTTCACAAAAACATCAATATACTTAAACCAACTGTTTAAATGCAGACTGAATAGCACACTTAAAATGGTTTTGTGAGTGTGTGCTTCAGTTGTGTCCAACTCTTTGTGACCCCATGGTCTGTAGCCCACCAGGCTCCTCTGTCCATGGAATTTTCCAGGTAAGAATATTGGAGTGGGTTGCCTCTTCCTTCTCCAGGAAATCTTCCCATCCCAGGGACTGAATCCACATCTCTTTGGCCTCCTGCATGGGCAGGTGGATTCTTTACCACTGAGCCACTGGCGAAGCCCTTAAAATGGCTTAGATGGTAAATTTTATATGTTTTTACCACAACAATTAATTTTTAAAAAGAAATCTACAGTAATCTAGTCATTACTGTAATAACGATGTGGGCCATTTTATGCCTACTTGGCCCTGAGTGGACATTATTAGAGTCGTTTTCACAGTTTTGTAAATTTACACAGGTAACAAGCCTTTGGAGTGGGATAAATTCACATTTCCAAGATATGCAGTAACCTTTGCTATCTTTAGAGCAAAGCATTTCCAGCCTCCTGCACATATTATCTTCAGTTTAACCACAGACATCTTTTCCACATGGTTACTATTATTGTTCATATTTCTCCCCAATAAATCATTATCATTTGGAAACACTCAAGATCTGTTGCACTATAGAGAATGAGCTTTGAACAAAACTCAGGTGTTTTAGGACACCTCACCAGGCAGAATTTAAACTACAACCCTGGAAATCTACATAAGATTTTGAAGTAGGAGATAGATATGCCCTGGGCCAAACAACTGGTGTTTGTCAAATGGAATAAAACTGAAGCTTTGTCCTCAGCTAGATGAGAACAATGCTTGATTCCCTTTCTCCATTGAAATGAAGGGAGTGAACTAGCAGTGGGTAATGTGCTGCAGCAAAAATGGAAATGAGACTTTTCTAATAAACAAAGAAAATAAGGAAACAATGAACAGGCTAGGGAAACAGCATAAACAAGCCTGAAAGAGTTAAGCAAATCTTGGTTATTCTTCAGCTGTTACCATTAAAATCCACTTGTAGCTAGACTTGTCCTTCATAAAACTAATTAACTCTCTCACTCCTTATGAATTATACTCTGCACCTGGCATTCTCCTTCCCCTACTCTCCTTTGTGGGAAATCCCTGGTGTCTCAGTGGTAAGGAATCCAACTGCCAATGCAGGAGACATGGATTTGATCCCTGGGTTGAGAAGACTCCCTGCAGAAGGAAATGACAACCCACCCCAGTCTTCTTGCCTGAAAAATCCCATGGACAGAGGAGCCTGACAGGCTACAGTCCATGGGGTCACAAAGAGCCAGGCACAAATTAGCAACTAAACCACCATCACCACCACCACCACCACCACCACTCTCCCTTGCAGCATTCTTCATTTCAGAAAGAAGGTCATAGGCTGAGAACCTCAGGGACACAAGAGCAGGTTGCTGAGCCACTTGATGCCAGCTTTGATGCCAGCTTTGCCTGTAAATTTGCAGGATGAAAGAAATGCAAGACCTTCATTACTTTGAGACTTATCACCTACTTTTGAGACTATCTCCCTATTCTCCAGGGAAGAGGGTAGGGCACAGTTCTTGAGGTGCTAGCTTGCTGTATTCCCTCTTTGCCTGGCAAAGAAATATAGCTACTCTTTCTCTCGCCTCTAGATCTCTGTCTCCGTATTTCTATTTGTCATTAGTGTACAGGGAGCCAAGATTTTGGCAGTGAAGTAAATGGAGCATTTTCTTCATCTTTACTGCAGGCAGCTATGTATTCATTAAGATCACACTTGAAGTGTATTCTGGTTTTCTATTTCTATGTAACAAGCTATCCCCAAACTCGGTGGTTTAAAGCAACCACTGTATCATATCTCACAAGTTTTGAGTCAGGAATTTGGGCAGGCCTGAGTTGGATGATTCCTTTCTTCTATATGGCATCAGTCAGTTAGTTGATGACGTTATAACTGGCAGGTTGGTCTAGAGGGTCCAACACAGCCTTACTCATATGCCTGGCACTTGGTGGGAATGCCTGGGTATAGCTGCCCTCCGTGTAGTGTCAGAGCCTCTCCACATGGTCTCTCCATCAGGGTAGTTGAACTTTTTACATGGCAGAGACAGGTCTTGAAAGCTGCTAGTCCCCTAAGAACAGCCTGGTAACTGACACAGCATCACTTGTACCCATTGGTCAAAGCAATCATAAAGCTCATCTAGATTCAAGGAACGCAACTGAGCCCCTAGACACTGGCACAGTAACTTGGACCTCTTGCTACTACGGTTAGCTTTCTGATGGTCACTCAAAGAGCTCCTGAGGAAACATTCATTTTGATGTGTATCTACCTGTTTAGTTAGTAACTACTCTGTAAATTCTAGACTCTGAGGACACAGCAGAAACAAATTGAGAGAAAAACCTTTACTTTCACGGAGCTCACATTCCAAGCAAGACATAGTCAGAAAATTTTGTGTTTGTAGAGTATGTTCACTTGGGGTTCAACATCCATTCCCACTTTCTCCTAGTGAGACTTCCCATATTGCAGAAGTGGGAATGTTAAGATGGCATTTCTCAGGCTCCCTTACAACTCAGATTTTGGATGAAATTTAGGTATTCCCAATTAGATGCACTTGGGTAAGATTTATAAGATGGAAATGAGGAAGAGACCATTTTCCTGAGCTTTGACCATGTCTACTGGCCAGTAGGGTCATCACTGGAGACCTGGACTTCTCCTCCAGCAATTTTTTGCTTCCGTCTCCAGCTCCATGAATTGGAAAGGCAATGGCTGCCACAGTGGCCACTAAGGCAGAGTTACTCAGCTCTAGCTTTCTGACCCCCTGACCCCTGAGTCTTAGTTGTAGAGATACGTTCTTAAAATTAGTCATTCCTGAGTTGACCTCTGATTCTCTCTTCTCCAGATTTTCAATGATTTACAATGATTTTGTAAGCATTCAATTTCCTGAAACTAATTGGCGCTAGCGGTAAAGAATCTGCCTGCAGTGCAGGAGACCTAGGTTCTGTCCCTGGGTTGGGAAGATCCCCTGGAGAAGGGAATGGCTATTCACTCCAGTATTCCTGCCTAGAGAATCCCATGGACAGAGGAGCCTAGTGGGCTACACTCCATGGGGTCGCAGAGTTGGACACAACTCAGCGGTAAATACTTTTACTTTCACTGTCCTAAACACCTAGAAAGATTTCTGTTGCCTATGCTAAAAACTGACTGAGAAGGTATGATATTAAAATTGAAATACTCAGTTCCCACTATCTCTGCCTTCTAGGTAGACCCCCCCCCATATTTATCTGATTGTTATGTTAGTATCCCCCAAGTGGAAATCTGAGCATCTGATGTTCTTGCCTTTGACTCCTCCCAGAAAGCTCTACAGCTTCCTAGGCACAGGGTGAACCTGATCTGGCCCCTGGCAGAGAGAAAGCCAAAAGCAGAATGCCAAGTGTTAGAGCAGAGAGCAAGTCCCAGGAATCACTTGAAGCTTGGGGAGTGCAATCACGGAAGCGAAGGATCTCAGTGTACCACCTCAGCATTTCATCTTGAGAGACAGACCAGCCTAGTCCCTTCCCTGCTCCACAGGAGTGTGCTTTTCTTTGCTTTTTTGTTGCTTGTGGGATCTTAGTTCCCCTACCAGCGATCAAACCCACACCCTTAGCAGTAAAAGTGCAGAGTCCTAACCACTGGACCATAAGGAATTCCCAGCAGTGTACTTTAAAGCTATAAAATGAGAATGAAAATACTTTTCCTGATTCAAGGCACTTCATAAACTATACAGTACTACACAAATATAAGATGCTATCTAGTATCTAGACTAGCTATTCTTAAAGTGTGGAGCTTTCTGAGACTCTGTCAAGGAGGAAGAGGAGAAGTAGTGTTAGTCATTCAATCATGGCCAACTCTTTGCAACCCCGTGGACTGTAGCCCACAGGCTCCTTTGTCCATGAGATACCTCCAGGCAAGAATACTGGAGTGGGTTGCCATTCCCTTCTCCAGGGGATCTTCCTGACCCAGGAATCAAATCCAGCTCTCCTGCATTGCCGGCAGATTCTTTACCATCTGAGCTATAGGGAAGCCCCTATCAAGGAGTAAGTGAAATCAAACTACTGTTCGAGGGCAGAACAGTGACGCAAATGTGTGGACACAGGATTGGGGGGAAGGGGAGGGCAAGATGAATTGGGAGATCAAGTTTGACATAAATACTCTAATATAGATACGTAATATAAATAGCTAGAGGGAACCTGCAGTGTAGCACAAGGAGCTCAGCTCCGGGCTCTGTGATGACCTAGTTGGGCAGGATGGGAGGGACATGGGAGGGAGGTCCAAGAAGGAGGAGATATATGCATAGATATAGCTGATTCACGTCCTTGTAAGCAGAAACTAACACCTCATTGTAAAGTAATTAAAATCCATTTAAACAATAATGATGATAATATTAATGCAGCATTTTACTTTTTTACCCTTATTCTCTCAAAAACATGTTTTCCAGAGACTCTGTGATGCCATCATTGCCCTGATGGCTAATGGAATATGTGCTGGTATATTCTTCATTTTTAAAATTATAGCATTTTAAAATCCTGTTTTAATCTCTACAAAAGAAGATATTAATAGCTATAACCCAAATAGACAAAAGCTCTTTGGGGTCCTCAATGATTTTTAGTAGTGTTAAGTACTGAAGCAAAAACATTTGAGAACTGTTGTGTACACCCATTCTGGTGCTATCTATAATGGCTCCCACTCTAACAATTTCCAGATGCCTGATTCCCACTCATGGTCATACCCCTGCCGTGTCCAACACTCGTCTATGAGGATGCCTTTCTATTTTGACTAACATGCTTGAGACAGTATCTTCTGGAACAGATGTCCAGTAGCAGCTGTCTTGGCACAGCCTTGGGACTCCACATAACTATGAACTGTCTTCATGGGCAACACTAGACCCATCCAGTCCCTTGTTTTATTGCTGCTGGGTCATTCTTTCTGGCTGGACTTGCCTGGGATACCTGGTTTCGGCCCCTGCTTTCACCCTATTTAACATTAATCTCACCCACTTATGGTCCCCCTCCTGTTCAGGTGGCCACCTGCTGTGAGGGTCATTTTCAGCTGCCCACAACCAAGCTGAGTCATCCCCACCCCTTAGCCCTGTCCAGTTGGAGAGCTGGACCTGGGTCAAACTGAAGCCTCTTGGAAGCTTCCTGCCAACCAGAAAATGGATTAATTTTTTGCTTTTAATTATGGTTATCCTTGTTAGTTATGTTACTTGTACTCTAGATTTGAAACTAAAACATAAACTGTTAGCAATGAATATTTCTTGTGAGTAGGATTAAAGAGACTATTCATTTCTATGTTATATGTATCTGTAAACTTTGCTTTTTTTTTAAAACTCTAGTGAGAATGTGTCTCCAGTACTCTTGCCTGGAAAATCCCATGGACAGAGGAGCCTGGAAGGCTGCAGTCCACGGGGTCGCTAAGAGTCAGACATGACTGAGCGACTTCACTTTCACTTTTCACTTTCATGCATTAGAGAAGGAAATGGCAACCCACTCCAGTGTTCTTGCCTGGAGAATCCCAGGGACAGGGGAGCCTGGTGGGCTGCCGTCTCTGGGGTTGCACAGAGTCGGACATGACTGAAGCGACTTAGCAGCAGCAGCAGTGAGAATGTGTAGAGGTTAAAAACAAAGGCTCTGGAAGGAGATTGTGTCCGCTCTCTCTGAACTCCCTGGCTCTCCCACTGTCGTGTGACTTTGGGCAGGTCAAGTATCAATACTTTTTCTCAGTGTCTTACTTTTCTCATCTGGTAAAATGGAAACTTGCAAGAATACTTATCGAAGAAGAAGGAGGACGAGGGGGAAACAGAGAGAGAAGAAAGCCCTTAGAGGGTTGTATGAGGATTAAATATATAAAATGGCTTAGAATTATTATAGATACATATCTATATAAGTGATTAAAAATCAGAATAGAATGAAGATATAGAAGGTACATTATGAAGCTTTCAGGAGTTTAGAGATACAGAAACAAAAATGATAATAAATCCTAAAGTCCTGATCTTTATCAGGAAACTTGAGAAGACGAGAAGCTATTAATCCAAGTGCATTAGAGGATGCCAAGCACTGGATTAGAAAGATAAGGAAGAAGGCTTATCTTCCTTTGTTTAGAAAGATAAGGAAGAAGGCTAATGAATTTTTACATACGGGTTACCATAAAATTTAACAGATCCATATGACTTCTGAATCATGTAATTATAAAAATAGACTGTCTACATCTTTTAATTAAAAAGACAAACAGCTTTTGTGTAATATTGGAATGTTTATTTTAATAATTTCAGTAAGTGCTTATAGCCCTGAAGCTAATAAATCTTAATATAGAAAACTACGTTTTAAAAACTGTTTGTTGTAGAAAACAAGTGATTATTAATCTAAGCTGTAAATTATGTTTGTTATAGAAGGTTTAATTTTATTCCAGTTTGGTGATAAACTAACCACCTGACTATGACCCCACTAATCTAGATCTAAATTAACTTGACCAGTATAAATTTTAGCAGATTCTCTTAAATTTGATAATGCATCTAAAAATATTCCTTCATGTTAAAAAGTTATAAAAAGTTATCTTATAAAAAAATTAAATATAAAGTTCTAACAGATTAAGTTTAAAAAGCAATACAAAGAATGAATACATGGAGGGACTTTGAAAGCATTATGCCAAGTAATAAGCCAAACACAAAAGGACAAATAATGTGTGATTCCACTTGGTGGGGCACCTAGAATAGGCAAATTCATAGAGTCAGAAAGTAGAATGGAGGTTACCAAGGTTACCAGGAGCTGGGGAAAAGGAGAGTGGAGAGTTCATTTATTGGTACAGAGTTTCTGTTTGGGATGATGAAAAAGTTCTGGAAATAGTTGTGATGGTGTACAACCTTGCCAATATAGTTAATGCCACTGAACTGTACACTGAAACACAGTTAAAATGACAACTTTTATGTTATGTATATTTTACCAAAATAAAAAAAATACTATACAAAAAAAAAAAGCAATTCAGAGGAAACAATGTAAAATTTTCTGTAACACAACTAGCCTGGATTAAAATGTCAATGACATGAAAAAAAATCCAAAAATGTAGAGGAATTGCTCTAAATTAAAAGAGAATAAAGAGATCCTAAAACCAAGTGTAATGAGTGACATTTTATTCAATCCTAATCTGAAAAAAAAATCTATAAAATGTATTTTTGTATCAGCTGAGGGAATTTGAACATGAATTTGCAATGAGATGATGTTATGGAATATTTATTAACTTTCTTAGGTCTGATAATGAGACAGAGCAGGACCCTATGGTCTTTGCCCCTTATGTCCTCTGCCTGCCTTTTGTCGGTGGAAAAACTTTAGCCAAAGAATAAGTTTAATCATAAAAGTAAGGAATTGCAGAAACAAAGGAAAATAGTCAAAGGAGACCAAATAATATGAATAGTAATGTACTCGTTAGGCATAGTCAAGGACCTTTAGTTCCTTCTCAAGGGTTATGGATAATATTCTGAGTCATATCCAGTGAACTGTCTTATAGATAGAAACCTCCACCAGGTGGAAGAAGCTAACTACATGATGACCATACTGTAGTCATGATATAAGCTGCTACAATTCCAAGAATTGGCCTCAAGGAAATGAGAACAAACAATCATGGAGCTGAAGTTTAACTGTACTTAAGTACAGTTAAACAATCAAGATGATGCTGGTCAGACCACCGATGACCAATTTCAAGATGACTGTCAGAGCTGACTGTACTGTTTCTACATGTAGACCCTCCCTCCATCTGTAAAAGCTCTTGCCCTCTGATTATGTGTGTGGTGGGGGGAGCTGGCCTTTGGACAGGCATCCACCACCACCCCACCCCTCTCCCAGGGTTACCAGCATTCAAAATAAAGCAAACTTTCCTTTCCACCAGCCTGCCCTCTATAGTAGCTATTTTGAGTGGCGATCAGCAGGATCCCACTTTTGGTTACAGTAGTAGTATTGCATTTATGTACACCAGTGTTTTTATCCTCAGGAGATACAGGAAATATTTAAAGCCCAAAGGGCCATGATGTCTGAGGCTTTCAAATAGTTCACAAAATTTTAAAAATGCAGGGAGAAATGTAAGCAAATGTAGCAAAATGGAAGCAGGTGTTGAATTTAAAGTGTAGATAAGTGCTCGTTGTTTTATTCTTTCAACTATCCTGCCTATTTGAAAATATTTGAAAAATCCAGAATCTTGATATTTCATCACAGGGAGAATGCCCTTTTTAGGGAACACCTGCTGTTTGCACTCACCCAGCATCCAAACTCCTCTTCCTGTAATAGTACCTGCATTTGCTTTTGGGGCATTATCCTCCCCTGGTGTATGCTTACTTATTCTAAATTTCAATCTGTTAATAAGGATCCTCTCCCTCCCAGAACAAGGGGGTAGGTGCACAAGCCAAGTCAATCAAATGCTCCCTTGTAAGAATTTCACCTTGGGTAGATTAACACAAGGCACATCTGATACCACCTGGAGGTACTGCTCATCACTTCCTACTTCCCAACTCCCTAGAGCTAGCCTGTATGCTTTTTCTGAGGCTTGACATTTACTTTTGCCTCAGTGAGCTATTCCATTCTTTCAAATAAAATATTGTTATTGTTGTTGTTATCGTGAAAACCAGAATTGGTCACTGTTTTTGACCAGTGAACCATTTTAACACTGATCCAATGTTTTGTCTACAAAATAAGAAAGAAAAAAATCTCATAGAAAAAGCACATAGAGAAAATTCCTAGCATGAAAAAGCTACTGCTTTTATATGATGGTTAGTATCTTCCAGGCCAGAGACAAGTTGCAATTATGAAATGAAATGAGCTGTGAATCATAAAAACAAGTTAAAAACTTCAGTAAGCAATGGGAGTGAAAGCAAGCTGAAAACAGAAAAATGATGATTCCATCAGCCAAGGATGGAATCTCAGGATAATATGGCTGCATTTACCAACCACCCACAGCCCCAGGCACTGTGTTAGGTTTTCGTATCCATCACCTCACTGGATTCTCCCAACGGCAAAATTATTATGTTATTTGACTATATATACTCTAATTATCCGCACTTTACAGAAACCTGGGGCTCAAGATTGTTAAATCTCTAAGTTGAAGACTCAGGAAGAGGAGCAGGATCCAAACTCAGACATGTGACTACAGCTCAGGGGCAGTAACATCAGGAGGGCAAGTGAGCTCCAGCTTCCGGTTCAGATCTGCATCCCACAGGCCTAAGCCCCTCCCCTTCAAGTTCCTGAGCCAATCCAGAGATTAGTCAATGGATATTGAAAGACTGCACTCTTCTCTACCCACTCTGGACCAAGGAGCTTCCTCTGCGGACATCTTCCACAGCACTCAATTCCTGGCTCTTAAGGGTCTCCTGAGTCACCTCTGCTACCCACAAGAACTGGGTGCCACACCCTCCCAAGTTAATGCACCGGAAAAGGAGTACGTCAAGGCTGTATATTGTCACCCTGCTTATTTAACTTATATGCAGAGTACATCATGAGAAACGCTGGACTGGAAGAAACACAAGCTGGAATCAAGATTGCCGGGAGAAATATCAATAACCTCAGATATGCAGATGACACCACCCTCATGGCAGAAAGTGAAGAGGAACTAAAAAGCCTCTTGATGAAGGTGAAAGTAGAGAGTGAAAAAGTTGGCTTAAAGCTCAACATTCAGAAAACGAAGACCATGGCATCCGGTCCCATCACTTCATGGGAAAATAGATGTGGAAACAGTGGAAACAGTGTCAGACTTTATTTTTCTGGGCTCCAAAATCACTACAGATGGTGACTGCAGCCATGAAATTAAAAGATGCTTACTCCTTGGAAGGAAAGTTATGACCAACCTAGATAGCATATTGAAAAGCAGAGACATTACTTTGCCAACAAAGGTCTGTCTAGTCAAAGCTATGGTTTTTCCAGTAGTCACGTATGGATGTGAGAGTTGGACTGTGAAGAAGGCTGAGCACCGAAGAATTGATGCTTTTGAACTGTGGTGTTGGAGAAGACTCTTGAGAGTCCCTTGGACTGCAGGGAATCCAACCAGTCCATCCTAAAGGAGATCAGCCCTGGGATTCCTTTGGAAGGACTGATGCTAAAGCTGAAACTCCAGTACTTTGGCCACCTCATGTGAAGAGTTGACTCATTGGAAAAGACTCTGATGCTGGGAGGGATTGGGGGCAGTAGGAGAAGGGGACAACAGAGGATGATATGGCTGGATGGCATCACTGACTCAATGGACGTGAGTCTGAGTGAACTCCGGGAGTTGGTGATGGACAGGGAGGCCTGGCGTGCTGCGATTCATGGGGTTGCAAAGAGTCGGACACGACTGAGCGACTGATCTGATCTGATCTGAACCCCTGCTTCAGAGAACGCAATGGCACCCCACTCCAGTACTCTTGCCTGGAAAATCCCATGGACGGAGGAGCCTGGTAGGCTGCAGTCCATGGGGTCGCTAGGAGTCGGACACGACTGAGCGACTTCACTTTAGCTTTTCACTTTCATGCATTGGAGAAGGAAATGGCAACCCATTCCAGTGTTCTTGCCTGGAGAATCCCAGGGATGGGGGAGCTTGGTGGGCTGCCGTCTACGGGGTCGCGAAGAGTTGGACACGACTGACGTGACTTAGCAGCAACCCCTGCTTTAGGGTGTTAACTTCATCCACAGAAAATAGGTTCCTCCTGCTCCCATTCGCCTTTACCTTGTAAAGCTGAATGGATAAAAGCAATGGCTTTGGAGCCAGATATACCACCGTTCAAGTCCCTGCATCACAGCTGCCTGCTGCTGCTGCTAAGTCGCTTTAGTTCAGTTCAGTCGCTCAGTCGTGTCCGACTCTTTGCGACCCCATGAATTGCAGCACACCAGGCCTCCCTGTCCATCACCAACTCCCGGAGTTCACTCAGACTCACATCCATCGAGTCAGTGATGCCATCCAGCCATCTCATCCTCTGTCGTCCGCTTCTCCTCCTGCCCCCAATCCCTCCCAGCATCAGGATCTTTTCCAATGAGTCAACTCTTCGCATGAGGTAGCCAAAGTACTGGAGTTTCAGCTTTAGCATCACTCCTTCCAAAGAACACCCAGGACTGATCTCCTTTAGAATGGACTGGTTGGATCTGCTTGCAGTCCAAGGGACTCTCAAGAGTCTTCTCCAACACCACAGTTCAAAAGCATCAATTCTTCGGCGCTCAGCTTTCTTCAGTCATGTCCAACTCTTAGCAACCCCATGGACTACAGCCTACCAGGCTTCTCTGCCCATGGGATTTTCCAGGCAAGAGTACTGGAGTGGGTTGCCATTGCCTTCTCTGTCACAGCTGCCCACCCATGTGTAAATTTCTTCATCTTCAGGCTTCTAACCTAAAGTTAGGAATGATAACCCTACATTTAAAGTAGAGCTGTTGTGAGGATAACATGCACTAGCCTATAAAAAGCATCTAGTACAGTGCAATGCACTTTGTAAGCACTTTATAAACAATAATTGTTATTTTTTTCTTACTTTCACTGTTATCCCCACATTGTAATCTGTCCAGCCCTTCAACCTTGATTTTTTGGGGCCTAAATCTCTTGCCTTCTCTTGTCAATTGTTTTTTTTTCTCTCTGGAATTGAATACAAACCCAGGTTTGTCCCAGTTCACTGGTGGGTGTTCTTCAGGAACAAGAATTTAGGCTGCCTGACATTTTTATTTATAAAATTTATTTCCAGGTAGAATTTGTGCTTCCCTGGTGGCTCAGATGATAAAGAATCTGCTTGCAACACAGGAGACCCGCATTCAATCCCTGGGTGAGGAAGATCCCCTAGAGAAAAGAATGGATACCCACTCCAGTTTGCTTGCCTGGAGAATTTCATGGACAGAGAAGCCTGATGGGCTACAGTCCATCCATGGGGTCAGAAGGAGTCAGATACGACTGAGCAACTAACACACACAGAGTTTTGTTGCAATGTCCAGCAGTTTTTATCTAAAACTTGAATGTAGGTGATTAGGCCCCTTGAGGCCTGGGCCTCAAGTCAGCAGTGCCTGACCCTGCACTTGCTGGCCATGAGGTGTGCACACTACTTCTCATCTCTGAACCTCAATCTCCTCAGTTATAAAATGAAGAGTCTGGCTCTTAATCTGCAGGGATGTAATGAGGAATCCATAAGAGAGCAACGGTAACACCCATGTGCCTGGCATAGAGTAGGCAAGGATAAGGCTAGTTTCCTTTCCTCAAGCAGACCATCACTGTATTTTTAAATTTTAATTTAATTGGCTCTGCTGGGCTTCAGTAGTTGAGGCACACAGACTTAGTTGCCCCTGCAGTATATGGAATCTTCCTGGACCAGGGATCGAACTCGTGTCTCCATGGCAGGCAGATTCTCAGCCACTGGACCACAGGGATGTCCCCATCACCATCTTAAAATACTGCCATGAGGATCCTAACAGAGAGGTCCCACCTCTAAGAAAATAGCAAGGCTCCCCCTCTCCTCTTGCATCTTCTACCTCTTCCTTACACCTTTTGTTTCTCTGAAACTCAGTCATTCTGCAGTTGGGGGTGGGGCAACACAGGAAAGAGAGGGGGTCCTGGGACTCAGCCAGCCCCAAAGTGGCCCTGCTTAGATGCCATCTGATCAGGAACTAGACTTGCTGCTTAGAAAAACACATCTGTTCTGGGCACCACTACCTAAGGGAAAACTCTGAGAGACTTAAAAAACAGCAGTAAAGATGATTAAAGAGTTAGAGCAAAGGGCCCGTGAGGAAAGACTACAGAACCTGGATTAAGGCAGGGTGCAGGAGGGGAAGGCAGGGCTGCTGAAAAACTGTTTCCAAAGAGATGAAGCCAAACAAACAAACAAAAAAACACATAATAGAAGATTAATGGTATAGATTGGGAGGGATGAATCTGGGACAGGGCAATGGATGGGTCTTGGCAGGTCTAACTGAGGCAGTAACCTGAAGTTGGGGAATTTCTTTATGAAAAAGGATGCAAGGGACTTCCTTGGTGGTCCAAAAGTTAACACTGCCTTCCAATGCAGGGGGTGTGGTTTCAATCTCTGGTTAGGGTTAGGGGGAACTAAGATCCCACATCCCACAGCCAAAAAAATAAATAAATATAAAGTTAAATTTAAAAGAATGCTAAATTATTCCCACAAAACTAGTAGGGCCCTTTCTGGACTTCAGGTGAGGGACCCTGAAGCTCTATTGATTTCACCTCTATCAAGTAAATTTACCTCTAGTCGATGGTGTGACAGGTGAGCTGTTAACAGATTTGGGAAATGGTCCCAAAGCTTGATTGTTCTGCAAACTCTGCCTGGCAACGCCTTCTTCCCCTAACGAATGCCTGTTTAGCCTGCAAAACACAACAGCAGCGTGCTCTCTCCTCAGACATCTCACCAGATACAGCTTTCCCCTGCCGCAGTGGTTCCGGGCCTCACCTCACCTGTCACCTGTCACGCACGCACAGTGCTTCTATGGACCACTCCACCTGTGCATTAGTTGTCTAATGCTGTATAATACATTTCTCCAAATATAGTGGCTTAAAACCATACTCATTATCTCACTGTAGATGAGGCATCCGGGCATGGTTTCATCTTGTCTCAGCTGTAAGAGATCAGCTTCCCAGCTCACACGATTGTTGGCAGGATTCGATTCCTCAGGCTGTTGGACTGAGGCCTCAGTTCCTCAAGAGCTGCTGGCCGGAGGCCTCCCGCTGTTCCTTGCCATGTAGACCTCTCCAGCCAGCAAGCATGGCAGCTGGCTTCATCAGAGCAAGCAGATTAGAGGGCAAAAGAGAGAGTGGCAGCAAAGCAGAAGTCACAGTCCTTTGTAACCTAGTCACAGAGGTGACACCCCAGCACTTTGGTCATATTCCACTCATTAGAAGCAACTGACTAGGTCCAGCTCGTACTCATAAGTAGGGAGTCACTAAAGGTCATAAATAGCAGGAGGTGAGGATCATTTGGAAGCCTGTCAGAAGCTGCCAGCTACAAATATCACTCCTACTCCTTCCTGTCACTGCCTGTTGTCCTGCCTGTCTCTGCCAGACCCTTAGGAGTGCCTTGAAGATGGGGAGCACAGTTTATTCATATCTTAGTACTCCTCAGTGACTAGCCCAGGCCTCTCAAACTTGTTAAGTGAATGGATAATGAATAAATGAATGACTGGTTACTCACTGTAGCAGAAATGGAACCAAGGGCAACGGTATCACATTTCTTAAGAGAGAGTGCTGTTTATTGCCCTTTCACCTATCACTTCATTTCCAGAAAATTAAGGAAATAATCAGAAAAATAATAACAAGGATATATTCAGAAGTTTGTAAGTTAGTTGCAAGAATATTCTATAGAATTGTTTATAATAGCAAACCTCCCCCTCAAAAACAAAAACAGCTAACCTGTAAACTACCTGAATGTCCAGTGATAAATAAAGGCTGATTAAGTGCATTATGCTACAGTTCTGCAGTGGATAATCTATTGTTATAAAAGTGAAAAATATGGAACAATACTAAGTGACAGGAAAAGATGCTTGCAATGTTGAACATTATTTTCAGTTTCAGTTCAGTTCAGTTGCTCAGTTGTGTCCGACTCTGCAACCCCATGGACTTCAGCATGCCAGGCCTCCCTGTCCATCACCAACTCCAGGAGTTTACTCAAACCCATGCCCATTGAGTCAGTGATGCCATCCAACCATCTCATCCTCTGTCATCCCCTTCTCCTTCCACCTTCAATCTTTCCCAGCATCAAGGTCTTTTCCAGTGAGTCAGTTCTTCACATCAAGTGGCCAAAGCATTGGAGTTTCAACTTTAACATCAGTCCTTCCAATGAATATTCAGGGCTGATTTCCCTTAGGATGGAGTGGTTGGATCTCCTTGCTGTCCAAGGGACTCTCAAGAGTCTTCTCCAACACCACAGTTCAAAAGCATCAATTAGTTTAATACCTTATAATATTGCACAGTATTTGTTGTACATCTACAGATTACAGAATAGTATATGCAGTTCACATTTTTACAAAGTAACTATACATATAGAAAAAGTCTGGAAGGATTTAATCAGTTTTGAGTGGACATGAGGTTCAGATAAACTGATTTTTTAAAACTTGTTGGAGTATCGTTGATTTACAAGGCTGTGTTAGTTTCAGATGTACAATAAAGTGCATCCATTATACATACCCGCATATCCACTCTTTTTCAGATTCTTTTCCCATATAGCCATTACAGAGTATTGAGTAGAGTTCCCTGTGCTGCACAGTAGGTTCTTACTAATCTGTTTTATATACAGTAGTGTGTATATGTCAATCCCAATCTCCCAATTTATTCCTTCCTGCATTTCTCTCCTGGTAATTATATGTTTGTTTTCTACATCTGTGACTCTGTTTCTGTTTTATAAGTTTGTAAGTTCTTTTTTTTTAGGTTCCACATACAAGTGATATCACGTATTTGTCTGTCTGTCTTACTTCACTCAGTATGACAGTCTCTAGGTCCATTCATGTTGCTACAAATGGCATTATTTAATTTTTATGGCTGAGTAATATTCCGCTGTATATATGTACAACAGCTTCTTTATCCATTCCTCTGTTGATTGCTTCACGTTGCTTCACGTCTCGGCTGTTGTAAATAGTGCTGCAGTGCATGTTTTGCATGTATCTTTTCGAATTATGGTTTTCTCTGGATATATGCCCAGGAGTAGGATTGCTGGATTACATGGTATCCCTATTTTAAGTTTTTTAAGGAACCTCCATACTGTTCTCCATAATGGTTGTACTAATTTACATTCAACAGTGTGGGAGGATTCCCTTTTCTCCATACCCTCTCTAGTATTTTTTTTTTTTTTGTAGATTTTTTTTTTTGATGATGGCCATTCTGACCTCATTATAGTTTTAATTTGTGAAGCCACTCAGTCATATCTGATTCTTTGTGACCCCCATGGACTGGGGCCTGCCAGGCTCCTCCATCCATGGAGTTTTCCAGACAAGAATACTGGAGTGGGTTGCCATTTCCTCCTCCAGGGGATCTTCCTAACCCAGGAATTGAACCCAGGTCTCCTGCATTTCGGGAGGATTCCTTACTGTATGAGTCACCAGGGAAGGCCATTTGATTTGCATTCCTCTAAAAATTGAGCATATTTTCATGTGGTTTTTGGCCATTTGTATGTCTCCTTAGGAGAAATGTCTTTTTAGATCTTCCACCCATTTTTGATTGGGCAGCTTGTTTTTTTGATATTGAGCTATGAGAGCAGTTTCTGTATTTTGGAGATTAATCCCTGCTCAGTTGCTTCATTTGCAAATATTTTTTTCTGTGGATTGTCTTTTCATTTTGGTTATGGTTTCTTTTGCTATGTAAAACTTTTTAAGTTTAACTGGGTCACACTTCTTTATTTTGTTTTTATTTTCATTACTCTAGGAAGTGGATCAAAAAAGATGTGAAAAGAACATTTTAAATTGCTTAAACAAGCAGGTATGTGTTTCTGGGATTTTTGATTGCTTGTTTTCACATAACAAGATGCTAAGGCAAGCTCTGGCCTTGGTTCTCTCCGGCTCAGTACCACTGCAGGAATTTTGTCCCTTCCCTCATGCTCGCTACCCCATAGTCATAGATGATTGCCCCAGCTCCAGGCCTCACATGCACTTTCAAAGAAGGAAGAACAGCTAAGGGGAAGCTCCAGTCACGGCTAACTCTTTACTAGGAAAGCAAAAGCTTTCCCAGAAGTCCCCCAGTATACTTCTCTAACCCTCTCATTGACTGAGTTACACGGACATTCGGTGGTACTGAAAGTCAGTGGTACTTACTAGAATGTATATGAGCATCACTTCTTCTATATCATGTCCTAAAAGGAAATTGTTAGCCATCTACTTCCTCTTTGCCCCCCTTTCCCACAGGCTGGGAATGTAGGTATAGCAATAGAGAGCTTGTTTCAGCAATGTCCTAGGAAAAATATATATAACAAACAAACAAAGGAAAACAGAAATAACAAAGTCCTAGGAAAAGGCAGATCAACAAGAGAGAGGGAACTAGTGTCCTTCAGTGACACCTGGGGCAGAAGCACTCACCTCTGAATTCACTCTGATCCACTCAGAGGCTTAAAGAGATAAAACAGCAGCAACTATTAAACAAGATATACATATTTAAAGTATTCTCTATTTTTAATCTCTTTATTAAAACAGCTATTCTGTTCCTCAACTAATACAGAAAACAAACTGCATGATACTAATGGTTGTCATTAATAGTTAGAAAGGGAGTTAGGAGCTAAGATGAAAGAAGAGAGGGGTCAAATAAGTGCAGGAATGGGAGAAGAGGTTTTTATAAAGAGTTCTTGGAAAATACAAAAGCCTGTGTTATTGGGGGAGGCAACTGAACTATAACAGGCAGGGCATTGATGGAGCTCGGTCAGAAGCCCTGCTGGGCTCTGTTTGGGCTAGAATTGGGGCTGCAGCTAAACACAAATACCAAGATGAAGCTGAACAGTGCAACCTTGTATATGATGCAAAGATCCATGGTTGAAGAAGGGTCTGTGAAGCTTTGAATCAGATGAGACGGCCATCAGTCAGAGTCTTTAGGTTGTAAACAGGCAACCTGGACAGAAGGCAACTCTGGCTCTCTTAAATACAGCAAAACCAAAAAGAAATTTATTAGAAGGACACCGAGGATATCAAAGCATCCAGGGAAGATCTTACAGCCGAGTTCTAGGAAAGGACAAGATCCAAGTCAACTCTGGGAATCCCACTAGCAGAAATATCTAATCTCTTCTAGGTCAGAATCACCTGGAAGACTTGTTAAAACACAGATTGCTGGGGCCTCCACCCAGAATTTCTGATTCAGAGGATGTGGGGTGGGGTCCGGGAATTTGTATTTCTGACAAGTTCCCAGATGCTGATGCTGGTGATCCAGGGACCACATATAAGAACTACTTTTCCAGGTAAACACATCAAATAATTCAGCACCAACTACCTTCCATCCCCAAGTGTTTCCTCTCAAGGTTGCAAAGTCCTGAGAAAGTTTAGTTGACTCAGAGTTGAGTCACTCCTGTGGTCAGAGAGGTAGTCCTATGATTGGCAGCCTTGTGAGTGTCACATAGGGTGGGGGTGGGAGAGAAGTTCCCCAAAGGAAAGAACAATGGACAGACAAAAATAGATGTCCTCAATGTAGTAACTGGCCAAGCTGAATGCACCGCTCTCTCCGTCTGCCCCAAGATCTGCTATAACAACTTCTCTCAGCACAGAAAATTCCAGAAGAGAATTTTTAAATTATTTATTTATTTGACTGTGTCAGGTCTTAGTTGCAGTGTGCAGGCTCAGTATTTGTGATGCACGAGCTTAATCGGCCCACAGCTTGTGGGATTAGTTTCCCCAAACAGGGATCAAACCTGTGTCCCCCTGCATTGGAAGGCAGATTCTTAACCACTGGACTGCCAGGGAAGTCTCAGAAGAGAGAACTTTTTAAAAAGAAAAGACGGAAGGAGAATGTGGACTCTTGAACTGCTATCTTTATTCAAGCCTCATTCTATTTTCTAGCCAGGAGACTCCTGCCCCCTAGAGGCCAGCAATATATTCCACAGATGCCTTGGTGACTTAGAGAAGCCCCATGGAGGCAGTAGACTTTGCGCTGGGGACCGTTTTGCCCAGGACAACCTGTCATCATGCGTGCTGTGGCTTTTCTCAGCCGCAGAGAGACTGACATCAATATATAGTGATAGTGAAAGTCGCTCAGTCGTGTCTGACTCTTTGCGACCCCGTGGACTATACAGTCCATGAAATTCTCCTGGCCAGAATCCCTGAATGGGTAGCCTTTCCCTTCTCCAGGGGATCTTCTTGACCCAGGAGTCAAACTGGGGTCTCCTGCATTGCAGGTGGATTCTTTACCAACTGAGCTATCAGAGATAGCTTACAAACAGATAGTTTGTAAGAAGACTAAACACATGTTTTTGCAGTATATTTTATATGCTTTCACAGTGACCATTTTCCTTCAGAAAAACTATGGCGAAAAAAAAAAAATGGTAACCTAAGTACCCAAGCATATAATTGTGTAACTCTGTATTGTTATCTATCAAATTTTCTTTAAATTAGGTTCAACCACCTGAGCTTATAAGCCTATAGGATGATTTAACATAGCAACATGGAGTGTGTTAAAAACATGCTCAAATTTATATAACAGTCAACGTAATATGCCATATTAACAGGATAAAGGACAAAACATATGATTATCTCAACAGATGCATAAAAAATTTGACAAAATCCAACATTTAACAAAATCCAACACTCAACAAACTAGGAATAGAAGGGCTCTTTCTTAGCCTGATGAATGTCATCTACAGAAGCCCCACAGATAGCACAATAGTACTTAATAGTAAAAATTGAATGTTTTACCTTAAGATCAGTTGTTAAGATTACTGTTTGCCAGGGGCTGGGGAAGGGGGAAATAGGAATTTGCTAGCGGGTACAGGGTTTTTTGGGGGGTGATAAAAATGTTCTGAAGTTAGTAACAGTGGTTGCCAACCTTTGCATGAATGTACTAAAAACCACAGAATTAGTCATTTTAAAATGGTAAGTTTTGTGATATGTGAATTTTACCTCAAATAAAATTGTTACTAGAAAATATAGAACTTCCCTGGTTGTCCAGTGATTAGAATTCTGCGCTTCCACTGCAGGGAACTCAGATTCAATCCCTGGTCGGAGAACTAAGATCCTGCATGTGTCGTGGCATGGCCTGTGTGTGTGTGTGTGTGTGTTTGTGTGTGTGTGTGTTTGTGTATACATACAAACACATGGGGACAACTAGTGATTGTGTAGCTGGAAGTGGTGGGAGGGATCCCATAATCCCTGGAATAATGCTTGGAATAGAAGAATTATTTATTTAAGAATTATTTATTCTCTTTAACTTTCCCAAAACTGGTGGAAAGGGAGCCCAATTGAATAATTTAATTTTGCTAAAGAAAAACAAAAAAAGAACTCTATAATTGTCAAGTACCCTTTGTTTCAAAGGGCCTTTTTTTTTGCCATGCCAAGGAACTTGTGGAATCTCAGCTCCCCAACCAAGGATTCAACCTAGGCCCATGGCAGTAAAAGTGCCTAGTCTTAACTACTGGACAACCAGGGTTTTCCTTCAAAGAGCGCTTTAATGAGTATTCAGTGGGTCAGTTTCACCCTGAGGCTTAATCTAGAGCAGAGAAGAAATCCCATGGATGGAGGAGCCTGGAACACTATAGTCCATGGGGTCACGAAGAGTCGGACACTTACTGAGGGACTTCATTTTCACTTTTCACTTTCATGCACTGGAGAAGGAAATGGCAACCCACTCCAGTGTTCTTGCCTGGAGAATCCCAGGGACGGCAGAGCCTGGTTGGCTGCCATCTGTGGGGTCGCACAGAGTTGGACACGACTGAAGCGACTTAGCAGCAGCAGCAGCATAGAGTCAGAAAAGTTTTGGAACAGACTGCTGGAGACTAGAATGAAGCTAGAGTGAGGCTGACTCCCAAGGAGGGATAGAGCCAGAAAGAAATTCCTCTTGGCAGTAATGGTCCATGAACTTCTAGGACAGTGGTGTCTTGTAAATAACTTAAAGTTGGTGTGCTACTGTGCTGAACTTTTCCTTCTGTTTCACTAAAGCCTCAGTAAACCCTGCTAAGTGTTAGGACTACTTGGAGAATTGAAGGAATCACTACTTTGAGAGCCTGTGAGAAAAAATAACACCAAAGAAACAAGAGTAACAGTGAAAAACGGACTATTGCTTAGGCTAGCCTGAGGGTTGTTTTTGTTCAGTTGCTCAGTCCGACTCTTTGTGACCCCATGGACTGCAGGACGCAAGAATTCCCTGTCCATCACCAACTCCCAGTACTCAAACTCATGTCCATTGAGTCAGTGATGCCATCCAACCATCTCATCCTCTGTCGGCCCCTTCTCCTCCTGCCTTCAATCTTTCCCCGCATCAGGGTCTTTTCTAATGAGTCAACTCTTTGCATCAGGAGGCCAAAGTATTGGAGCTTCAGTTTCAGCATCAGTCCTTCCAATGAATATTCAAGGTTGATTTCCTTTAGGATGAACTGGTTGGATCTCCTTGCAGTCCAAGGAGCTCACAGGAGTCTTCTCTAACACCTTTCTTCAAAAGCATCAATTCTTCAGCATTCAGCCTTCTTTATGGTGATAGACAGGGAGCCCTGGTGTGCTGCGATTCATGGGGTCGCAAAGAGTCGGACACGACTGAGCGACTGATCTGATCTGATGGTCCAACTCTTACATCCATACATGATTACTGGAAACCTGATTACTGGAAAAACCATAACTTTGACTAGACAGATCTTTGTTGGCAAAGTAATGTCTCTGCTTTTTAATACGCTGTCTAGGTTTGTCATAGCTTTTCTTCCAAGGAGCAAGCGTCTTTTAATTTCATGGCTGCAGTCACCATCTGCAGTGATTTTGGAGCCCAAGAAAATAAAGTCTGTCATCATTTCCAGTTTTCCCATCTACTTGCCATGAAGTGATGGGACCAGATGCCATGATCGCTGGGATTCCAAGTCAAACTAAGGCTTAATAAGCACCCTCTGAGAAACCAGAAGGGAAGGGTAAAAGGACCTGAGAATTGTAGAGGGCCTACTATGTGCTTTCCCGAGGTTTCTTAGGTAGGACAGCAGAGCATGGATTTAAATCCATGCCCTTTTGGGTCCAAAGTCATTGCACTTAGCACCGGGGGAAGAGAGCAGAGGGGCCAAGACAGAGAAGAGCTATACTACTGAGATAGAGAAAGCTGTCCAGCTGGCATCATGGCAGAGCATGTGGCCCAACCTGGAGTATGAATCAGGGAAGTCTTTCTGGAGGAGGAAATATTTGAACTGAGGCTTTTAAGACTGTAGGTATCTGTCAGAGGAATAAAGAAGAGAAGCAAGACAAGAGGCAAGGCAGGGGAGGTCACAGAGCCCAGAGTTCAGGCTTTGCACAGTCTCCATGGGGTAGGGGCTTTCTTTTCCTGTCTCCATGGGGTAGGGGCTTTCTTGTCCTGTCTCCTCCCAGCTCTGCTGTCCATGTCATCACACCACAATGAGCCATCATTTTTCTAACAAACACTTATTCACGTGGGGGTTTCCAGAAACATTGTCATAATGGTTGTGACAGTATTCTGGGTTCTGCCAACTACACATGCTGTGACTATTGGCTAGTCACTTCCCTTCTCAGGGACAGAGTTACCTTATGCAGAAAGTTATAGTGGGCGAATTGACTTTGGTGGTGGTTGTACATATCTGTGACTGTACTAGAAACCATTGAATTGTACACCTTAAATAGGTGAATGTGAATTATATCTCAATAAAGCTGCTTTTTTTTTTTTTTTTCACTGTCATAGGCAGGATGATGGAGGAAGTTTGGCCTAAGAGTTGTAGATCTGTTGCAATCAAGGGTTTGTTACTTTATAGCCAGGTGGCTTTATGTACATTTTTTAACTTTATCTCTCTGAACCTCATTTTCCTCATTGTAAGATCTGTTGCAATCAAGGGTTTGTTACTTTATAGCCAGGTGGCTTTATGTACATTTTTTAACTTTATCTCTCTGAACCTCATTTTCCTCATTGTAAGAAGGGAATTATGTCTTTGTATTGTTCAGCTGGTGAAGTAACAGGTGCAGTTGGTGGTTGGAAGGCTTAGAATCCTGGTTCCATCACTGACCATCTCTCTGCACCTCCATTTCCTCATCTGTTTAATGGGGATAATAGTACCTTCTTCTGGAGAAGGCAATGGCACCCCACTCCAGTACTCTTGCCTGGAAAATCCCATGGACAGAGGACCCTGGAAGGCTGCAGTCCATGAGGTCACTAAGAGTCAGACACGACTCAGCGACTTCACTTTGACTTTTCACTTTCATGCATTGGAGATGGAAATGGCAACCCACTCCAGTATTCTTGCCTGGAGAATCCCAGGGACGGGGGAGCCTGGTGGGCTGCTGTCTATGGGGTCGCACAGAGTCGGACACGACTGAAGTGGCTTAGCAGTATCTTCTTCATAATGTTGTTGGGGAGATCATATGTTTTGATAGCTAGAAGTGATACTTATAAAGTTCTTAGAACTATGCCTGGCATGTGGTTCAATTGTTCATAAAGATTGTGGGTAGTTTATTATATGTATTTCATATCCTGGATTGTATTAATATTTGGGATCTTCTTGACGAGGTGTAATTGCCTACCCAAACCTAGTCCTGGTCTCCCTGAGGACTGGGGATTCCCCAGTCCTGAGCCTTGCCCTAAAGGTAGAACATAACTTTGAGGTTGGTCTGCCAGCCCATGTTCCTCTTTTCTAAAAACATCTTTCCAGTAGGAGTGGGCTTCAGTGGTCCCCGACCATAACTGAAGGGATAGGGTGGATCCCCTCAGCCAAGTTGAACCTTCTCTCTTCCAGAAATTTGGACTCTGGGATATGTTGACAGGTGATGCTGAAGCTGAGAGGTGACATAGCTGTGGACTGGATAGTCATTTTGTGTCATGTGAATGGGAATGGTGAGACCCCAAGAGAGCCATGAAGACTCACAAAGAGTGACAAGAAACTCTGTTGCCTCAGAGGGAGAAGGAGAGAGGGGTTCTGCCTTGAATACTGGTGCCTTTCCATTCAGTCAGTCAACACATTTATTGAAAGTGAACGTGAAGTCTCTCAGTCGTGTCTGACTCTTTGAGACCCCATGGACCATAGCCTACCAGGCTCCTCCATCCATGGGATTTTCCAAGCAAGAATACTGGAGTGGGTTGCCATTGCCTTCTCCAGGGGATCTTCCCCACCCAGGGATTGAACCCAGGTCTCCTGCACTGCAGACAGATGCTTTACCGTCTGAGCCACCAGGGAAGCCCAAGACTTTTGTTAAGCCCCTACCATGTACTGCACCCAAGGGATACAGCAGAGGGGCAAATGCCTGCCCTCAGGTATAAAGGGACACCACTGAAAGACTGTACAGGGAAACAATGCAATCTTATTACACTTTTAAAAGATCACTCCGGCTGCTCTGTGAAGAATGAGTCCTGGGAGGACGAAGAGAGAATGTTGCAACCGTCCAGGCGAGAGCTGATGATGGCTCTGCTAGGGTGGTGTGGAAGGAGTGGTGAGCAAGAGTAGGAGTCTGGATCTATTTAGAAGTTTCCAGTTCCTGTTTCTAGTTCCTCATGAGACCTGTCTACTTCCTAACCCTAAGTGTTCACCCAGATTCTCCCCTTTTGACCACCCCCATGATGTTTTTCTTGCTTCAGCTAGTGTATGAGAAGGCTTCTGTTATTTGCAACTGAACTGTTCCTAACTAAGACACCTTGGCTCTTCAGACTGGTCTAATTCACCACCATCTAGAACATGACCAGTTACATTTTCCCTGTGTTTTGGCAAGTGTTTTCTCGCATGAGTAATATACATAGGAATTAATTAACAACCTCTCGAGGGAAATTTTTCTTCCAGAGAACTTTCAAAGGAAGCAGAGATTTATTTTCTCATGTGAGAAAAATGCTTATACCATAGGCCACCCCCAGTTATGTCCACAACATTGGATAAGGGCAAAGTATAATAGTAACAGTTGCTAAAGTGTAGAGCTGATTCTATTCCAGGCCTTGTCCTAAAAGCTTTGTATGTATTAACTCCTTTAAACTTCAGGGCAACCCTATAAAGTAAGCTGTCACTTTTCTCATTTTACAAATCATAGTTTGCTCCCATTTTACAGATTAAAAAACGGAGGCACAGGAGGTTCAGTAAGTGTCTGAGATCACAAAGCTAGTAAATGGTAGATCTGTGAGTCAACCTAAGCATTCAAGTTCCATGCTCTTAGCCAGAGTTTCTCAAGTAGGAGCACTGATGGTATTTTAGGTGGTGTAGAGCCCTGTACCAAGGTCACAGGTGTGGAGCCTTGTACCAAGGTCTCAGGTGTGGAGCCTTGTACCAAGGTCACAGGTGTGGAGCCCTGTACCAAGGTCACAGGTGTGGAGCCCTGTACCAAGGTCACAGGACGAAAATCTGTGAAACTGACCAAGCCCCATAGCAACTGTTGCCATGAGCCTCAGGATCTAAACCTTCCCCATTCCCTGAGCCCATATTAGGTTACATACCCACCCTATAGCATCCTAACCAATCACCTAATGCCACCTTTCCAGTAGGAATTTTCTCTGTCTCCAGGCTATAAAATTCAGTTACTAGCTTGTCAAGGGGGTCGACTCTCCCTTGAGCTGGCCCACTGTTCTAACAGTGTCTCCCACTCTAATAAACTTCATTCTCCTCTTACTCTGCCTCTTGTCTAGAAATTCTTTTCCAACCTGCCCACAAGTCATGACAGGTGGGATGGTTCTTTGTTGTACAGGACTGTCCATCTTACTCTTGTAGTTAGTTTATCGTCCCTGGCTCTGTATACATGAATTCAGTTTAACCCTATTGACGCCCCTATGAGTTAAGTGCTGTTATTCTCATCCCCATTCTGCGGAAAAGAAAACTGAAACCTGGGGAGGTTCATAGCTTGCCCTGAGTTACCCAGATCATTACAAGGGGACTGAACCCAAGCAGTCTGACTCCAGGTCCTGGGCTTTTTAACCATCTTTCTATTCTTCCTCCCTGAGTTAAGAGACTAGACTAGGCGTGGGGTGCCCAGCCAGATAGTACCTTCAAGTAGAGTCCAGCAGGCCCATTAGAATGGGCTCAGCAGCTCCAAGGAGCCACTTCAATTGGCAAGGCAAAGACGGGCAGGAATCAGTGAACTTTCCTCATGGAGTACTGGCCAGCAGGTAAGGTGGAAAGCCTTATGTGATTAGAAAAAAATCTAGCCTGTACAGGACTCAGCCCAGGAACTGGGAATAATCAAAGGAGGAATCAGGGATCCACAGCAGAGGGAAGCCGAAATAATGTCAGGAATGCCGGACTGCTGGGTGAGCGCCTTGTCTCCCTCCACTCGTTTCTTCTTCAGCTCCTCCACCAGCAGCAGGTCCTCCCCTTAAAGCTATAAAGTTGGAACTTCCAAGGTGGTCCAGTGGTTAAGACTCCATGCTTCTACTGCAAGGGGGGCATGGGTTCGATCCCTGGTGAGGGAACTAAGATCTCACATGCTGTGTGGTGTGTTCCAAAGAAGTAAGAAAAACATGGCATAAACTTGCTGGGGCATCCTGGGCCGTCCTTTGCCTATAACTCTGCCCTTTCATAGGTGCAGATACACTCCCATGTGGCTCATGGTGGGATTAATTAGCACCGTTTTGGATAAAGTCACTGGTGGCTGATACCAAAAGTCAAACCTTCTGGCTCTATAATCCCACTCCAAAATAACTTGACAAAAGCCAAAAGTCAGAGGCCTGGAGATACTGGTGGCTGCTGTCTACACATCACAGACTACGGAGTCCAAAAAGCAAAACTGAGAAGCAGGAGTGGGCTATTGCCCAGGACACAACCTCACTTCAAGTTCGACCTCCTCCTCTCTAATTGCAGTTCAGCTCTGGGCTCCTGGCCCTGACCCTGTACTCTGATTTCCATGTTCTGCCCAATTTCAGGCCTTTGAACTTGTGGGGGATTTTGACTCAGACTCTCTGCTCTGGTTCTTTTTATTCCTGCCCACTTTAGGAGGAATACCCTGTCCAAGATCAGTTCTTTCTGATCTGTCCCTTGGTGAGCAATTACTTGTTTGCGAGTATTAATAGAAGGAACCCATTCAATCTAAAAGGGAAGAATTTATTATGAGAACTCAGGGGCTTCTCAGAACCCAAGGTCATAATTGCAGTCATGTAACAGGATGTTGACGTGGGGTTTCTCCTCTCCTCTGTTTCTACAGAGATTCAGTGCATGGATCAGTTCAGTTCAGTTCGGTCGCTCAGTCGTGTCCGACTCTTTGCGACCCCATGAATTGCAGCATGCCAGGCCTCCCTGTCCATCACCAACTCCCGGAGTTCACTCAGACTCACATCCATTGAGTCACTGATGCCATCCAGCCATCTCATCCTCTGTCGTCCCCTTCTCCTCCTGCCCCCAATCCCTCCCAGCATCAGAGTCTTTTCCAATGAGTCAACTCTTCGCATGAGGTGGCCAAAGTACTGGAGTTTCAGCTTTAGCATCATTCCTTCCAAAGAAATCCCAGGGCTGATCTCCTTCAGAATGGACTGGTTGGATCTCCTTGCACTCCAAGGGACTCTCAAGAGTCTTCTCCAACACCACAGTTCAAAGGCATCAATTCTTTGGCGCTCAGCCTTCTTCATAGTCCAACTCTCACATCCATACATGACCACAGGAAAAACCATAGCCTTGACTAGACGGACCTTTGTTGGCAAAGTAATGTCTCTGCTTTTCAATATGCTATCTAAGTTGGTCATAACTTTCCTTCCAAGGAGTAAGCGTCTTTTAATTTCATGGCTGTAGTCACCATCTGCAGTGATTTTGGAGCCCCCCAGAATAAAGTCTAACACTGTTTCCACTGTTATCCTATCCCAAACTGAACATGAGGCTACCTCCTATGTAGAAGTTACAGCAGAAAAGTATCGAACCAGCTTTCCCATTTTTAGATCTCTCAGCCAGATCAAAGATATTAAAAGGTTGTCAGAATGCGGAAAGGGGAGAAGATTTGATGGAGAGATATCATTGGAGAGGATGGGCAGAGAAGAGGGTGGCAGAGGATGAGATGGTTAGATAGCATCACCGACTCAATGGACATGAATCTGAGCAAACTCCAGAAGACAGTGAAGGACAGGGGAGCCTGGCGTACTGCAGTCCATGGGGTCACAAAGAGTCGGACACAATTTAGTGGCTGAACAACAACATCCTTGGAAAGAGTTGTTGTCTGAACTGCTGTTTTCCCCATCTGACCAGCCTGGCGTGGAAGGGAGAGAGGTGCAGAGGGACAGCAGGCATTATTTCAAGCCTATGGAGGCAGTCCTCTGACAGCAGGGTGCTTCTCCATTCTGTAGCCTGGGGCCTGATTTCTCCTTAAGAGTCCGTGAAGATGAGAGATGGCTCACCAACTACTTGGGCAACACTTATCCAGAACTTGCCATATGCTATCCTGTCTTCTTCCTTTTATTTAGTATCTGTTTATTTGACTGTGCTGCATCTTAGTTGCAGCATGAGGGATCTAGTTCCCTGACCAGGGATCAAACCCAGACCCCCTGTATTGGGAGCATGGAGTCTTAGCCACTGGACCACCAGGAAGTCCTGAGACAGCGTTTTCTGTGCTTCACATGTCTTAATTCATTTAACCCTCCCAATCACCCTGGATGGTTCGTGCTGTATTTTGAAACCTGAGGCTCTCATTTACCAGCATATTGTGAATATTTTTCCACGTCAATAAATATTCCTCTGCCACATGTATCTAATGGCTGCATGGTCTTCCTTTGCATAGCTGAGAGGTCCAATGGCTAGGCACATGGATTCCAGAATCAATTACATATGGTAGAGGACCATTTTTAGACAGGAAATGAATGTACATAACCAGAGGCATAGCAGCCCATATCTCCAGCCCACTAGGGTCACCTTTTACTCCATTAATATTTCTTGAACATCTAGCATCTTCCAAAAACTGAAAATACAGTAATGAATGAGACAGATGTATTCCTTGCCTTCATATAATTTATATTCTAGTAAGGGAGACATATAGTAACAAGTAAAAATGCCAAAGAAGGCAAAATAATGTAAATGATAAATTCAATGAAGGAGAAAACAACAACAACAACGGATTGTTGAAATGGAGCAAACAGTAATTCTTGGGAAGTTAAATAAGATTGAACTCTCAGATTCTGGAGAGTGGGTGACTCAGAGTTCCTCTCAGTATCTTTAAAGATGTGATTGGCGTGGAGGACAGAGGACCTATAACTTCTGGTCTATTCTAGTTCCACTTCCCTTCTCTTGGTTACTTAACTCCTTGTTATCCAAAAATTTCCTGGGATAAACAAGCAGGACATTAAGAACCACGATATTATTTTGTTCTTGAATTAAATCTTCCTCCTCTCAAGACGTGTTTTGCCAACCAAGTCCTTGTGGGTCTTTGCAAACCTGTGACGTTGCTCTTTGAAGACAACATCATCCCAACTGCCCACTTCCATTTTACAGATGGAGAAACTGAGTCTCATCATCTTCAATAATTTTCCAGAGAAATTTAAGCTTCTCCTCCGAACTGGAAAGTTATCATATAAGAAAATGCATATTCAAAGAGACAGAGAAGTTGATGTGACACTGCATCAAAAGTTTATCCCGAGCTGTTAAATCGTCATCATCATTCAGGGTACTTCCACATTCGAGATCTACAAGCGTCAAAGCCTAGGGAACTGAACAAGCTGTACAGAAACGGATGTCTCAGAATAAAGAAGTAGCTGCAATTGACAGGAAGAACAACATCCTCAATTTTCAAGATATCTACAAAGTGTGTGTTTGTTTTCTTCTTTTGAAGTTCCCTCTTCCAAAAAACGATCCCTCCTCTATTCTGATGAACGTTTACTTATCGGCACATCCTGTTCACCTATGCTGTGAAAGGAAAAAAAAAAACTAAGTCAACTATGAGAGACCTTAAATATTAGTAAAAACTTAAAGTAATTATAAAGGTTAGTGCCAGCAAAGGTGTGACAAAACTAGTATTTACACAATTTGCTGGTGACGTTGTACCTGACTTAGTCCTTTTAAAAGCATTTTTTTTAAACGGAGAACACAATTTTATTCTAAAAATAGATCTCAGTAGCAATGAAATACCCAAAGCTGGTCATTATAATAAAAAAGGTAACAAGAATTTGCTTTAATTTTTTTTCCTTAAAAATAAAAAATTACTATTATAAAATACTGCCAACTCTCATTTATCTTTCAATTATTAATTTTATAGATCATCTAGGACATTTTAAAATCATAGACTGGATTTTGCCTAATATTTAGACATACAACTAGATTGTTTTTTATCTTCAAATAACCATCTCAAAGAATGCAAACAGAATAGAACGTTTAAATAAACATAATTAGGAAGATAAAGTGGTGCTTAGAAAATGTGCTCTAAAGTGAAATTCTAGTTTGCATCTCTGTTTTCCCTAATTTTTGCAGATAACCAAAAAAAAAGGTATCTGAAAGTAACAAATTATACAATCTATATGCAGAGAAAAAAGATTATTTCAAACCCAAACCACAGAAAGTTTAAAGGGAAATAATGACATTTAGCATTAAAAAGTGGTTTTATATCTTTAAAATGCTAAAGAAACAAGCATTCAAGAAAACTGCAGCCCTATCCACCATGTTCTGACTGACCTGAAGTACTAAAATATCAAGAATGCAGGAGACAAACAAGTTAAATTTAAAAGGCCCACATTTGTTGTTGTTTAGTCACTTAGTTGTGTCCCCGACTCTTTGCGACCCCATGGACTGCAGCACTCCAGCTTCCCTGTCCTTCACAATCTCCCGGAGCTTGCTCAAACTCATGTCCATTGAGTCGGTGATGCCATCCAATCATCTCATCCTCTGTCATCCCCTTCTCCTCCTGCCTTCAATCTTTCCCAGGGTCAGGGTCTTTTCCAATGAGTCAGTTCTTCCCATCAGGTGGGCAAAGTATTGGAGCTTCAGCTTCAGCATCCGTTCTTCCAATGAATATTCAGGATTGATTTCCTTTAGAATTGATTGGTTTGATCTCCTTGCCATCCAGGGGACTCTCAAGAGTCTTCTCCAGCACCACAGTTTGAAAGCATCAATTCTTTGGCATTCAGTCTTCTTTATGGTCCAACTCTCACAACCATACAGGATTACTGGAAAAACCATAGCTTTAGACTAGACAGACCTCTGTCAGCAAAGTGATGTCTCTGCTTTTTAACATGCTGTCTAGGTTTGTCATAGCTTTTCTTCTAAGGAGCCTTTTAATTTCATGGCTGCAGTCACCATCCACAGTGATTTCGGATACCCACATTACTCTGCAATATATTTTAAGTATATTTTGCAAATAAGTGAAAGCAATGTTTGAAAGATCAGTTTGGGCAACTTACTTATCAGTCACATTTCCTTTCAAACTAAGGAAACCATGTGTGTTGCATATTATTTCCTCCATACTATATGTGTCACATGCATTCTATCATATCCATATTTGGGATAATTTTTATCACCTATATTCATCACCACAATCAACCATAATGCACAGTGAGTAGAAATGATCCTTTTATATAAAAATTCTTGATATATGGCATTCTGTGAAAATTAAAAGGTGATCACGAGTCACATTTAATTCGTGTTAAACATAGGTGAAGGTTCGTTAGGATTCTTAGCTCATTGTTAAGCTATCAGAAATTAGTGTGATTTGCTTTAACCATGGGACTTTCCTGGTGGTTCAAACAATAAAAAATCTGCCTGCAATGCAGGAGACTCAGGTTCAATCCCTGGGTTGGAAAGATCCCCTGAAGAAGGAAATGGCAACCCACTCCAGTATTCTTGCCTGGAGAATTACATCGACAGAGAAGCCTGGCAGGTTATTCAGTCCATGGGGCTGCAAAAGAGTTGGACATGACCTAAGATAGAAGATACACTAGCTTAGTATTTAGTGTGAATAAATACTTCTTTTGTCAAAATTTGACCCTGAGTTTTCAACGCTCCAAAATAAACTATAAAACTGAAAACACTGCAAAATACTTTGGCTGGTCCCAGTGTCCTTACAATACTGTACTTTTTCTCCCCATTAACATAATACTCCTGAAAGTGCCTCCTCTTCAGCAAGCGAGGAAGAGGAGCAGTCTGAAGACCCAAAGAAGGCAGTAGAATGCTTCCTGCCTCAAAATTTTCTGCTTTAAAACTTCATAAGAATGTATTCCAAAATACATTGGTGTTTTAGTATAAAAATGCTGTCTCCCCAAACCTTTGAGTAAAACGGACCATGAATGAAAATGCAGCATTTTCATCCTGTAGGTGTAGTAGCCTAAGGAAAGAAAGAACGTTAAGTGAAGTCCAACCCTTTGTGACCCCATAGACAGTAGCTTATCATAGACTGTAGCCAACAGGCTTCTCCATCCATGGGGTTTTCCAGGCAAGAGTTCTGGGTGGGTTGCCATTTCCTTCTCTAGGGGATCTTCCCAACCCAGAGATCGAACCCGGGTCTCCTGCATTGCAGGCAGACGCTTTACCCTCTGAGCCACCAGGAAAGCCCAGTAGCCTAAGGGGAGCCTCACAAACCCTGGTTTGATAAACACAGCATTCATCTATGGCTCAGAGTTCTAAATGTTGTTTTGGCAGTTTTAGAGATGATATAATGGTCTTTTTTGTTTTTTTCTTTGTTTGCTGTGTTCAGTTGCTAACTCATGTCTGACTCTTTGCAACCCCATGGACTGTAGCCTACCAGGCTCCAAAGAGTTCTCCAATCAAGAATACTAGAGTGAGTTGCCATTTCCTACTCCAGGGATCTTCCTGACCCAGAGATTGAACCCAAGTCTCCTGCATTGGCAGGCACTGGCAGGCGGATTCTTTACCACTGAGCCATCAGGGAATTGTATCAGTGTGTTTACATTTTATCATTTGTAACATTTCCATATATAGAAAACAACTGTACACATCTTTAAAATATTTTCCAAATACAAAATTAACAGCTAAATATGAAATGAAGCAATAGCCAGTGGTGACAATATTCTCACAGTAGTAAATAATCCAACTCGTTATTTAAAACTGATAACTAAGTCTTTAAAACATTAGCATGTTAAACATTGCAATTTACTGAAATTACACAGAGAAATACGATAATTATATCAACGGCCATTGAACGCTCCAAAGAAGTTATTAATAAAAAGACAGCCTCTCCAACAACTTTCTAACAGAGTTAAGCCCAGGTATTGTTTCTGGGTTTAATTGCTTTGTTTGTGCGTGTGGCAGGGGTGGGGATTGTTTTTGTTTTGGGGATATGTGTTTTGTTTCTAAACAAAATTTGTCAAAATTTTGTTTCTAAACAAAACACATATATTATTAAACTTCAGGAATTCTTTGGCTAAGCTACAGTGGTGAGGACTCTGAACTTCCACTGCAGAGGGCAAGAGTTCCATCCCTGGTCAGAAATTTGGGAAATTGAGATCCCACATGCTGAGCAGCCAAAAAAAAAAAAAAAAATCCTATAATACACTGTACATTATATGCAGTGGCCTACTGATACTATTTTCAAGAAGAGAATACTAAATTAATTGACTGGGCTGCAAAACTTTTCTTCTTTCCATTGTTCCTTGGATTTTCTTAAATGACGGCAACACGTTCACAGATGGATCTATAACAAATGTCTCTTCGGGAACAGTACAGTTTGTATCCAGTATAAAGCATAGATTAAATTCCATATTTTAATAGAATACCACCAACAAAGCTGCCAGTATCAAATTTTAATCCTTTTTTTTGGGGGGGGGTGCCCATCACATGGCTTCCAGGATCTTAATTCCCTTACCAGGGATTGAATCCAGGCCAAGTCCTAACCACTGGACCACCAGGGAATTTCCAATCCTTTATTTTCATTAAAATTAATAGTTGCTGTAATTGTTACTAATGAAGAAAGAAATGTCATCTAACTACTGTGGGTTGCAGTCATTGCGGATGTTGACTGACGTTTGGGATGTCCATCATTGGAAAAGACCCTGACGCTGGGAAAGATTGAAGGCAGGAGGAGAAGGGGACGACAGAGAATGAGATGGTTGGATGGCATCACCGACTCAATGGACATGCGTTTGAGCAAACTCAAGGAGATAGTGAAGGACAGGAAAGCCTGGGGTGCTGCAGTCCATGGGGAAGAAAAGTCAGACACGACTTAGCCACTGCACAACAACAATGAAACACTTGTTATGTTGGATTGTAGACTAAGGTGATGAAAGTCATATCTACTGAGACCCCGGATGTTGTCATTTTAAAGGCTGCTGTAGACTCAAGGTGGTGACTGTCCCATTCTTTGAAACGGAGGAGGAAACTGGAGTTGTTGTTGGTTTCATAGCGCAGTTGGGAGATCCACGTGCATCCTGAGGTCTTCCCTGTTGGGTTAGCACTGGAGTTTTCTAGAGACAGCCTTCCTTGTGCCTGGAGATCCACTGGGCCTGCGCGGCCTTCCACAGCACTAACCTGCAGCGCCCCCAGGATCAGCGCCGCCCCAGTCCTGCTGTTCGCAGCAGCGGAGGAAGCGCGGCCCAGCTGAGGTTGGGCTGTGGCCGCTTTGCTCAACCGAGTCCGCTGTGCGTTTCCTCTCACCACCTGTTCCCTCCCTCCAGCCCCGCTACTCCGCCAACTTCCCCACCTCTTCACCCCTTATCCCCCCACCCCATCACCCCTCACTCCCCAACCCCCGTCTTCCTGCCCTCCCTACCTCCCCCTAAGGCCTTCCTCCCCGCCCCACCCCATGACCGCAGAGGGCTAGGGGAGCTTTTTTGAAAGAGCCCGGCCTTTTTAAAAGCAATTTGACGATCTGTTTTAGGAGGCTGTAATTCCTCTCCTGGAACTTTATCCTAATTCAATCATATAAAGAGACAAAAAATAAAGTAGCAAAAACTTGAAAATGACTTACCTGTCAAAGGTGTTTTGAGTGCTCCCTTTGGGGCAGGTCCCATGTTATATCCACCCCACAGATTACCTCATTTAATTCTCGAAACAATTCTCAGGGCTTCCCTGATGGTCCAGGGATTAAGAATCTGCCTTCCAATGCAGGGGACTCAGGTTTGATCCCTGGCCCAGGAACTAAGGTCATACATGCCATGGGGCAACTGGGCCCCCACGCCGCAACAAAGACCCAGCGTAGCCAGAATTTAAAAAGAAAAAATTCTGGGTGAGTGTAAAGTCACTCAGTGAGTGAGTGTCCAACTCCTTGTGATCCCATTGTAGCCCACCAGGCTCCTCTGTCCATGGAGTTTTTTAGGCAAGAGTACTGGGGTGGGTTGCTCTTTCCTTCTCCAGGGGATCTTCCCAACCCAGGTATTGAACCTGGGTCCCCGCATTGCAGGCAGACGCTTTACCACCTGAGCCACCATGGGAGCCGGATGTGATATATACTATTTTACCCCTCATATACCAAATAGGGAAACTGAGGCTGGAAGAAATACTGTGGCTCGTGCAGAGCTCAACAGAGTTAAAGCTGGGGTTCCACCCAGGCCATAGCCCCCCCCCCCAGGAATCACATGCTTTACCAGCTGCTTCTGCCAGGTCTCTGACTTAGTGACCCTTTGCTCCATGGTAGCTTCCTGTTCCCAGACCCAACCCTCAGCACCATGCTGCTATCTTGATCTGATAAGAGGTTTAAGAAATGCTTCTTCAAGGGATGACTTAGCTGAGGGGTAAGGGGCAGGACAGTGGTCATGTATGGATGTGAGAGTTGGACTGTGAAGAAAGCTGAGCGCCAAAGAATTGATCTTTTTGAACTGTGGTGTTGGAGAAGACTCTTGAGAGTCACTTGGAGTGCAAGGAGATCCAACCAGTCCATTCTGAAGGAGATCAGCCCTGGGATTTCTTTGGAAGGAATGATGCTAAAGCTGAAACTCCAGTACTTTGGCCACCTCATGCGAAGAATTGACTCATTGGAAAAGACTCTGATGCTGGGAGGGATTGGGGGCAGGAGGAGAAGGGGACGACAGAGGATGAGATGGCTGGATGGCATCACTGACTCAATGGATGTGAGTCTGAGTGAACTCCGAGAGTTGGTGATGGATAGGGAGGCCTGGTGTGCTGCGATTCATAAGGGTCCCAAAGAGTCGGACACGACTGAGCGACTGAACTGAACTGAACAATGATACAGCTCCTGTCTTTTCTACAGAGCTGTGTGGAGAAGCGGCTGCGGGTGACAGTGTCTGAAGCCTCCACATTGTGCTGATGTCTATAGATAGGTCATCTCATTAGAACCTGGCAGCTCCAAGTTAGGGCATCATTAGGCTCTTTGGCAGATATGGACACTGAAGCTCAGAGAGGGGAGGTGACCAGCTCAAGGTCACACAGCAAACAAGTGATAATGGGCCCAGAATCCTAGTCCAGGGTGTCTGATTCTAAGACCCACACTTCCTCCCCAGGCTATCTGTTTGACAGACACTCAGAATATAACCACTGTGGTGGACTCGGGCTTGTGAAATGTTGGGCTGACGCTGGTGGGGAGGATGTTTGGCAGATGGGCCTAGGGAACACGGACCCAGCTCCAGTGACAGATTCAGTACCAGAAGTCAGGCTGTGCCAGGTCTGGGATCCAAGGAGGGGTGGGGAATTTGGTGTGGCCTTGGCAGATGCTTGATTGGTGCAACTAAGGAGAAGGTAATATGCAGAGTCTGAAGCTATGTTCATGTGCAAGTGGAGAACTATGCAGGGAATTGGAGGCAGAATCCCAGTCAAGGACTGGGGCCAATGAGCAAGAGGAGAAGCCCGCGGCACCATGGATTTATGGATCCCCAGCAGCATCTGCCAACTTTATGGCCTTTTCCACATCCACAACTTCCCCCCTACCCCCACAGGAGAGAAGGGGTAGGATCAGGGATGATGACAACTGCTGATTCACCTCAGGGGAATCACCCTCCTGCTGCTCTCCTCCCCCACCCCCCAACCCAGAGGCAAATGGATGCAGAAGACCACCTTATGTACTGCTGTTGGGAATGAAAATTAGTGCAGCCACTTTAAAGCAGTATGGAGGATCGTCAAAAAATTAAAAATGGACCTACCATATGGCCCAGCAATTCTACTTCTGGATATTTACCCAAAGAAAATAAAAACAGTATCCTAAAAAGATGTATGCACCCCTAGATTCACTGCAACACTATTTATAATAGCCAAGATATGGAAGCAACCTAAATGTCCATCAGTAGAAGAATGGATAATAAAAGATGTAGTATATATATATGCAATGGAATATTCTGCTAAGTCGCTTCAGTCGTATCGAAGTCTGTATGACCCTATGGACTGTAGCCTGCCAGGCTCCTCTGTCCATGGAATCTCTAGGCAAGAATACTGGAGTTGCCATGCTCTCCTCCAGTGAAATATTACACAGCCATAAAGAAAATGAAATTCTACCATTAACAACACATGGGCAGACCTAGAGGATAGTATGCTAAGTGAAATGTCAGAGAAAAACAATTATTGTATGATCTCACTTATACAGTAACAAACACAACAAAACAGGAATAGAGTTGCTGACACAGAGGGCAAGCTGATGGTTGCCAGGAAGGAGTGGGAGGTTGGGCAAAAATAAATGAAAGGAATTAAGAGATACAAACCTCCAATTATATTAAGAAAATAAATAAGCCACAAGGAAGTAATATGCAGCCTAAGAAACATAGTCAAAATAGTGTAATAATTTTGCATGGTACCAGATGGTTACTGGGCTTGTGGTGACCATTGTGTAGTGGATTTAACTGTTGGATTACTATTTTGCTGACCTGAAGCTAACGTAATACTGTGAAGCAACTATGCATCAACTTTTTAAAAAAGTGTTCGTAGAACCTCCCACCACACTTTCCCATAACTCTGCCTTTGCTGGCCTTGGCGCAGGTGCTGAGCTGGGTGGTCATAGAGTAGGGGCCTCAAAAGGTGGAGCTGGGAGGGCTGAGGAAGCCAGCCGAGAGGAAGAAAACCCTCCTGTCATGGACTTGTTCACCCTGGAATACCATCACACGAATCAAGAAGCTCTTTCTAGGGACTTTCCCAGCAGTCCAGTGGCTCAGACATGACTTAGCAACTAAACAGCAACATGTAGCTCCCAAAGACCAGGAAAGAGATGGTACCAGCAGAGGACAAGTAGCAAGGTAAGTTTCCTATCTGTCTACTCATGCTCCCCACACCAGCCCTGCCTCCACCAAGAGCTGCTGTGCCCTGGGTCACTTCCTCCACAGGAAAAAAATCGGAGATGAAGTCTTCTGGGGGGAGGCACCTCAGGATCACTGAGGTGCCTGAGTCATGCATCTGAGCGCAGAATGAGGTATCGAGATCAGTGGTTCTAAGAATCTTGTAAGAAAGGATCCGGCTCACCTTCGAAAGGAGCCAAATCAAGGTGTGGCCAAGCCCATCCACACGAGAAGCACCGTCTCCCATGCTTGGCCCCAGTTGGAGCCTGAGGAAAGCAGAGTAGGAAGGATGAGAAGCTTGCAAATACTGAACACCTACAGTATGCCAAGAGTTGTACTCATCTCACTGAATCCTCGCTAAGAACTCGAAGATTCTCAACTTTCCCCATTTCACATGTGAAAGTGGTTTCGTTCAGATTCTTTGCTCTGGAATCAGCAATCCACTGAAGTGAGTGCTTCCTGAAAGGGGGGTGGGTTGGGGTGGAAAAGCAGTATTAACTTTAAGAATCAGAAGCTATGATCTGGAATACATGCACGTGGATTAGTACTCTCCATGTATTAGATATTCTTCTATGCACTTTTATTTAATCATTACGGCAACCTCATGAAGTAGGTATTAATATCATTCCCATTTTACAGATGAGAACCAGGACACAGAGAAGTGAAATGGCTCGGCTAGTAAGTGATAGAGCCAGAATCTGAACCAAGGTTCAATCTGGAACCAGAGACTACCCCAGCTGCCTAGTCAGCTGTTTTATAGCTGGCTGGGCCTGAGAAATAATCTTGAATGAGGGCTTTATTCCTCTCTCCTGCTGTAGACCAGCTGTCTCTGGTGTGAAATGGCCATAAGCCAGCTCCTGCGTGCCTGTCTCCTCCATTTAAGAGGCCAATCAGACTAAGACTGAAATTCCAAATTCCTGACAGACTCTGATTGGCCCATTTTAGTTCAGATCCATTCCCTTTGTCCAATCAGCTGAGTTAGGGTTGGAGGAGGGGGACAGGGTCACAAAATATAGAAGCCCCAGTACAGGAAATATGTGAAGATGAGAGGGACAATTATCAGAAAATGGGGAAGTTGCACTGAAAAGCCACCCAGATGGTTTCTGCTAGAGGGAAATAAGGCTCAGGAAGACTGAATAATTTGCCCAAGATCACTGGTAGTAAAGGATGAAGCCCAGATACAAACTTGGGTTGGTTTGTCTCCAAATCTAAGCCCTTTACTCCATAGTACACAGCCTCCTCACAAAAGTAAAAACCTTGGTTAGATGCATGAGGTAGGTTTACAAGGTAATTTTCATTTGGCCAGTATTTGTTAAGCACCTGCTACGCATCAGGAACTGTTCTAGACAATGGAGTTACAGGCGAATAAAACAGATAGAAGTCCCTGTTCTCATGAAACTGATGTTCAAAGTGATACAATTGAATAAGGACAGAGGCCCATCTTGGAGAAAAACACCTTTGGTTGGTGCCCCAGATGGTGTGGAACATGGAAAGAACGTGGACTTTGATGTCTGTCACAGACATTGGCTCCTTTTGGACGTTTCCCAGTGGACTGCAAAAATGGCACCAATTCTTCACCTTTCCCAGTACGGTCTTCCCTCAGTATCTGCTGGGGACTGGTTCTAGGACAACCACGACTCTGCACCCCCAATTCAGATACCAAAATGTGCATGGTATTTGCACACAACCTATGCATATCCTCTGCTATACTTTAAATCATCTCTAGATTACTTATCATCTCTAATACATTGTAAATGCTGTTTAAATACTTATAAATACAATGTAAATACTATGTAAGTAGTTTTCCTTTTTGGAATTCTTTTTTTCAACCGTTTTTGATCCATGGTCAGTTGAACCAGTGAATGTGGAACATACAGACGTGGAGAGAGAGCCAACTGTATCGACAGCCTTTGCCATGAAATGTCACAGTGCTCTCACTCAGATGCTGGTCTTAGTCACGTGTCTTGCTTTGGCCACTAGGATATTAGCAAACGTGATGTAAGGTGGGCCTTAAAAAACACTTGTGCGATAGGCTTTGCCTCCTCTCCTGCCTCTGCCATTACCCAGGAGAACATATCAGAAGTAACCCCCTGGGAGAACAGAACCAGAGAGTCGTTCTCCCAGACAAGGTCAGACTAAATCAGCCAATAGCCAGGCAACCTCCAGACATGTAGTGAATGTGAAAGTGCATGGACTATACAGTCCGTGGAATTCTCCAGGCCAGAATACTGGAGTGGGTAGACTTTCCCTTCTCCAGGGGATCTTCCCAACCCAGGGACTGAACCCAGTCTCCTGCATTGCAAGCGGATTCTTTACCAACTGAGCTATCAGGGAAGCCCTCAGACGTGTAAGTCCAACCGAAATCAGTGGAGCTGCCCAGCTGACCACCAGATGTATATGCTTATTGTTGCTTGCTTTGGAAACATGCAATTGTTTGCTATGCACTATCCTTTCAGTAATAGATAACTGATATACCCCTCAACAATGTATTAATTTTCTTTGTGACCTTGATGGAAAAGTAACTGCAAATGACCCATGCCGCTAAAGAAACCATATCCTTCTTCTCACCCTGGAGGATAGGTCCATGATGGAAACTAACCTTGTCAAACACATTCTCCTGAGAATTTGAATTTAGAGACAGTGCAGCCAAGATAAGAGATCTTGTTAGAGGTCATTCATTACACTGGTGGTGGCAGGACTCAAGTGTCAGTGTGTCTCCCCCCGATCCTAGACCCTCCGTCTCTCCTTTGGTTCCTCTCTGTCCCCTAACTTACTTCTCCAGCTACCTATAAATCTTTGAGCCTCGACCACATCCCTCCAGTAAATTCTCTTTTGCTGAAAACTGGCAGAGGTGGTGTCTGTTGCTTGCAGCCAAAAGGTCTAACTGCTACTCTGCCAGCTAGACCCAAATTCAAGTTCCAGTCCTGTTACTTAAGAGCTGATAGTTGTCCGGACACTGGCTGGGTACATGACCTCTCAAGAGATCCTTTGACCCTGATGTCACCCAAGAACCACAGGGAAATGAGAGCAGCAGTGTCAGGGATTCTGAGTGGCAACTCCCATTCTTCCATGACAGGGGGCAATTCCCTCCTGTCCATACAGCTAGGCAGCCGGAGTCTGGCTAGGTGACTGACCCATGCTTGCTTCCTGGGATGCTCCCACCTGGTCGTTGAATTTTGGGGGACAGTTGCAAAGACAAGGGAACAACTGGGATAGTCACAGTGGGAACAGTGCCAGGGGCGTTGTCCTCACAAGCAAGATCCTTGGCTCCATTAGCTGCCCACCCTCTTGTTTTTTGGGTCTGGTTCTCCTGATTTCTTTTCAATCCTGGGATCCATCCAGTGTCCTTCTAATAAATTTCATTCCAGAATGAGTGTAGTTACATGTACCCAAAAACTCTGGTGTAGTAAGAACAATGCCCATTTTACAGAAGAGGAAATGAAACTGGATTGGAATTTATTTACTGACCAAGACTCTAACAGACTGGACTTTGAGCTCTTTGAGGACAGAGACTCTGTCTGATTCACCTCTGTGTCACTGCCCTCCTGAAGAGAGTCTGGCAATGAGCAGAAACTTCATGCATATTTTGGAAAATGGGAAGGAAGAAAGGAAAGGAAGGAGAAAAACAGGAGGGAGGAAACCAAAACATAAAAGGAAGAAAAAGGGAAAGCAGAACTCCCCACCACCACCCTGCCACCCCTGTGAGTTCAGGCCAGCTGTCAGCCTTTTTCAGATTCACTTCCAAAGACTTCAGGAAGCAGATGAAGTTTCTAGAACTGCACACCCAAAAATGGCACAATCCAAACCCTTCGCCCTCCTGAAAGGACAGCAGAGTGAAAAGAAGGACAGGTTTGGGAATCAGATTTGGAATTTACCCACCTGCTGGCTATATGACTTCGGAACAAAGCTTAGTGTCCTGATCCAAGGATGAGCATGTGCATCTGTGATTTTAAGAGATAAGAACTGCCTCCAGAGCCAGGGGCTGGGATTTCATGGTGAACAGACACAGACAGAGACCTTGCTCCCCTGGAGCTTACAGACTCGTAGTGGCTGTGCTGAGGAGAACAGAATTAATCGAATGAGTAGACAAGTAAATGGAGAATTAAATTGTGTTAGCACTACCCAGGTGAAATACACAGTCTATCAGGGAAATCAATGACAGTTTACAATGGGAGAATTTGATCTAGTCCAGGAGATTGAAAAGGGTCCAGGGAAATATGAAAGATGAATTAGAGGTCTAGCAGACTACACCGAATATGCCATGGTTAAATGATGAGAAAGAATACGGCAAATTTGAGGGGGAAAAAAGAAATAAAAGACCAAAAGACTCTTTTTGTAAAAAAAAAAAAAAAAAAAAAACCTTTTTATTTTATATTGGAGTTTAGCCAGTTAACAATACTGTGATAGTTTCAGGTGTGCAGCAAAGGGCCTCAGCCAGACACATATATGTATCCACCCTCTGCTAAACTTCCCTCTCATCCGGGCTGCCACATAACATTAAGCAGAGTTCTGTGTGCCATACAGGAGGACCCTGCTGGTTATCCATTTTAAATGTAGCCATATGTACATGTCAATCCCAAACTTCCTAACTATCCCTTCCCCCATCCATCCTCCGCCTCCAGCAGCCATAAGTTCATTCTCTAAGTCTGTGAGTCTGTTTCTGTTTTGTAAATAAGTTCATTTGTATCATTTCTTTTTAGATTCCACATATAAGGGTTGTCATACAATATTTCTCCTTCTCTGACTTACTTCACTCAGTATGGCAATCTCTAGCTCTAGCCATGTTGCTGCAAATGGTATTATTTCATTCTTTTTAATGGCTGAGTAATATTTCATGAAAATATGTGTATATGTACCACATTTTCTTTATCCATTCCTCTGCTGATGGACATTTAGGTTGCTTCCATGTTTTGGCTATTGGAAACAGTGCTTCAGTGAACACTGGGGAGCAATATCCTTTTGGACCATATTTTTCTCCATATATATGCCCAGGAGTGGGATTGCAGGGTCAGATGGTAGCTCTAGTTTTAGCTTTTTAAGGAAACTTCATTCTGTTCTCATACTGGCTATACTAATTTACATTCCCACCAACAGTAGGAGGGTTCCCTTCTCTCCACACCCTCTCAGGCATTTATTGTTTGTAGATTTTAAAATGATGGCTATTTTGACTGGTGTGAGGTGATATCTCCGTTTAGTTTTGATTTACATTTCTCTAGTAATTAGCAATGTTGAACGTCTTTTCATGTGCCTCTTAGCCATCTGTATGTCTTCTTTGAAGAAATGTCTATTTAGATATTCTGCCCATTTTTTGATGGGATTGTTTGTTTTGATGCTATTAAGCCTCATGAGCTGTTTGTAAATTTTGGAGACTAATCCCTTGTCAGTCACGTTATTTGCAAATATTTTCTCCCAATCTGTGCATTGAGAGACCAATAGACCAATAGACTCTTTAAAAAAAAAAGATATTTATTCAGCGTCATGATCAGACTATTACATTTAGCAATCAACAGCATGGGTACAAAAAAAAAAAATCTACATTAAAACCCTTTGTTGGAATGCTTTACACTTTCCACAGAACAGAAACTAAAATAACCTGTTACACAATTAGTCACAAGTACAGTCCTCGAGTTTTTTGCCCATACACGTGAGTATTGTCTAAAACATGTCTTCCTTGTAGCAGCTAGGCCCTGCCACCACTGCGCTTGGCTGAGTTCACAAATCTGCTATAACCTGTAGCTTCCCTGCCACTTCTCTGGCTCTCCTCTCCGGCCTTGTTTCCCGGCAGTAAATAAAACCTTCTGCCACTGCCATAGTTACTGCTGCTGCTGAAACCACCACAGCCACCTGGGTTTCATGGTTTGGCAAAGTATCGGCCTCCACCACCATTGGGGCCAGAACTTCTGCCTCCAAAGTTTCCACCTTTCACAGGTCCAAAATTTGAAGATCGATTGTTGTAATTGCCAAAATCACTGTAGCTCCCGCCACCTCCAAAATTGCTTCCATCATTACCAAATCCATTATAACCATCCCCACCTGCCACCATATCTGCCACCACCACGGCTGCCACCAGAGCCACCTCAACCACTGAAGTTTCCTCCATGACCAAAGTTCTCATTCCCCCCAAAACCACCTCCACGACCACCACCAAAGTTTCCAGAACCACTTCGACCTCTCTGGCTGGATGAAGCACTAGCCATCTCTTGCTTAGACAGGGCTTTTCTCACTTCACGGTTGTGGCCATTCACAGTGTGGTGTTTCTGAATGACAGTCTTGTCTGCAGAGTCATGGTCATCAAAGGTTACAAAAGCAAAGCCTCTCTTTTTGCCACTGCTTGGGTCAGTCATGATTTCAATCACTTCAATTTTCCCAGGCTTTTTTCCCATTATTTTCAAAATAATCTCTCAGGTGACGTTCTTCAGTGTCTTCTTTAATGCCACCAGCAAAAATCTTTTTCACAGTTAAGAGGGCACCAGGTCTTTGAGAACCTTCTCTTGAGACACCCCGCTTTGGTTCCACAATTCTTCGGTCCACCTTGTGTGGCCTTGCATTCATGGCCGCGTCCACCTCCTCCACCGTGGCGTATGTGACAAACCTGAAGCCTCTGGAGCACTTGGTGTTTGGATCCGTCATTACCACATGATGGGGAATGTGAGCATTCCCCATTGCTCAGAATGGCTCCTCAGACTCTCATCAGTTGTTTCAAAGCTCAGTCCTCCGATGAAGAGCTTCCGCAGCTGTCCGGGCTCTTTGGGAGACCATGACTTAGACGTGATGGTAGTGGAGGTGGGGAAGACTTCAACAGTGCTTTCTCGGCGGCGTCCATAGATGCAGAAAACCCAAGAGACCCTTGAAGGGAGGCAAGATTAGAGAAACAGACAGGGAGCAGACCCTGTAAACCCTGAGATACCATGGGAAGGATTTTGATTTCTCTCCTAAGGGCAATGGAAAGCCAGTGAAGTGTTCTGAGTGGGTGAGTTAAATGATCAGATTTGCATTTTGGAAAAAACCCTGGCAATGGTGTGGAAAACAAACTGGAGGTGGATCCTAATGGACCCAGAGACTAGTTTAGGCTGCCAATGCAGAAGTCCAGACAAGAGTTTAGACAAAAGTGGTGGCTTGGAGTGAAAGGTGAGTAGACAGAGAAATTGATGTTTTTAAGATCAAGAAGGTAAAATTGAAAAAGCTCAATCAAACTTCAAAGGGTTTTGAAATGGGTATTATTCCCATTCAGTGTGGAGGATTTTGTTTTGTTTTGTTTTTTGCTTATTGTTTGTTTTTGTTTGGTTTTAATGATTATTGTTACTACAAATAAACTTCAATCAAATAATTTAAAAAATAAAAAAGAGAGGACTTCCCTGGTGGTCCACTGACTAAAATCTGCACTCCCAATGCAGAGGGCCTGAGTTCAATCCCTGGTCAAAGAACTAGATCCCACATGCCAGAACTGAGAGTAAAATTGTTGCAACTAAAAGATCCCACATGCTGCAGTGCAGATCTGACAAGACCTTGCAGTCAAAGAAGTAGATAACATGTATTAAAGAAAATGAAAAGACTCAGTTAAGGATTGGATTGGGAGGAGGAATTAAGGATGATTGTCTAAGTTTCTGACTCCCATAACTGGAGGGTTGGTGGTTCCAGTTACTGACTTAGGGCTGGATTTGGCAAGGTTTTAGACATCTTGAATTTGGTGGGTCATTGAGACAGCCCAGTGGAGGTGTTAAATGGACATTTAGATACACTGGTCTAGACTCAGAGATATTTGAGCTGGAGATGTGAATATGTAACCATAGTTGGTAATCATGCCCTGGACTCAGTGAGCTTGCCTGGGGAGAGAATATACAGCAAGGAGAGAAGAGGTCTAGAGCTGAAAGCTGAGAAACCCAATATTCAAAGTCAGGTAAAAGAGGATAGATCTACAAAAGACAGAAAAGAGTAGTCAGAGAGGTGGCAGGCAAAGGAGATAATAGACACTTGTTACCTTTACCATCCAGAATCCACTAGGTAATAGGCAGAATAATGTCTACCTCTCACCCTGTTCCTCTGGCCCAAAGATGTCCACGTTCTAATCCCTGGACTCTGTGAATATGTTACCTTACATGGTAAAAGGAACTTTGCAGATATTTAAGTCAAGGATTTTTAAATGGGGAAGTTACCCTAGATTATCCAGATGGCTCCAGTGAAATCACGGGGTCCTTATGTAAGGGCGGAAGGAGGGTCAGAGTCAGAGAAAGAAATGTAACAACAGAACCAGAAGTGGGAGTGATATGACCATGAGCCAAGGAAAGTAGGGAGTCTCCAGGAGCTAGAAAAAGGAAGGGAAGGGATTCGCCCCAGAACCTCCTGAAGGAACACAACTCTGCCCACACCTTGATCTCAGCCTCGAAGTCTCAGTTCAGACTTCTGACCTCCAGAACTATAACAGAATAATTTGTGTTGTTTGAAACCACTGTGTTTGCAGTTTCCTGTTACTGCTGTAACAAGCCATTACATGTTACATGCCCCCTCTTCTTCTGAGTTTTTCTCTGGGGGATAGCAACCCCACTCTAAGCCTACCTACTCCAAGGAAGCTATCTCTAAGCTGAGGCTCCAGTGGTGGAGTAGGAGACCTTGCCTAAGCCAGTCTCCCCTTCCAAGCCTCCCCAAGCCACATTCATCAATCAAGATTGTGCATATGATCTCATCCAGCTCCATCAGAGCAAATCTCAGACTTCGTGCTAAGGTTGCTGGGGAAAGAGCCTCACTTCTCTTTGCTGAATGTGAATGAGGAAGAACATAGCCCTGGGAGTCATTGGGCAGCCATCCCTCAGCCAGGGGAGAGAGACTATCTGAGAACATAGTCTATATGGGATAGTACAGCTGAGAGATAGAAAAAAAGAAAAAAGAGTAACCAGATCTGTCTTGTCAAAGCCATGGTTTTTCCAGTAGTCATGTATGGATATGAGAGTTGGACCATAAATAAAGCTGAGCACCGAAGAATCGATGCTTTTGAACTGTGGTATTGGAGGAGACTCTTGAGAGTTCCTTGGACTGCAAGGAGATCAAACAGTTAATCCTCAAGGAAATCAGTCCTGAACATTCATTGGAAGGACTGATGCTGAAGCTGAAGCTCCAATACTTTGGCCACCCGATGCGAAGAACTGTCTCATTGGAAAAGACCCTGGTGCTTGGAAAGATTGAAGACACGAGGAGAAAGGGACAACAGAGGACAAGATGGTTGGATGACATCACCAACTCAATGGACATGAGTTTGAGCAAGCTCCGGGAGTTGGTGATGGACAAGGAAGCCTGGTGTGCTGCAGTCCATGGGCTCACAAAGAGTCAGACACAACTGAGCAACTGAACTGAACTGAATCGAACCAGGTCCTAACACAGGGCTGTTATTTATCTGGTATTCATTGGAATGGCTGATTATTGTTGAAATATTTCTGTTGGGAAGTAAATGTTTCCCAGAACATTTACTGGGGGATAGGAATATTCCCCTGGGGATAGGAATCATTCCCCCACTTTCTCCTAGTCACCTTTCTGGAACCCCTGAACTTCCCTATGATCCAGTAACTAAAGAGTTAATGCTTGGTCCAGCAGGAGACTTCCAGGCCACCTCCTCTGACATCTGTTCAGTGACAACACAATGCCAATTGTTAAGTATTTTAAATGTCGCTTTTGTCTCTATACTATTGTTTGAATCCCTCTATTCAATTGGGTCAAAACATGTAATCCTGGGCTCTTCTTTTGATGTTGTTGAAGCCAGTAGAAGTCAAAGTTTCTGTCACTTGATAATCAAAAGAGATCCCACACTTTTCTCCTCCCATCCCCCCCTCCCCAAGCACATCCTTGCTAACTTCAAAACCTATCAGTTCTTGGGACTTGCCTGGTGGTCCAGTGGTTAAGAATCTACCTGCCAACGCACAGTGCTTACTCTGAGCTCCAGGCTCCTAGGAAGCTAGCACCAAAGTCATGTCCCTCCAGTTGCCATCATGATCATCTACCAGGACCACATCAGCCCTCATGAGATGTTCTCCAACATCTACAAGATCTGGGAGGTCGCAGAGGGCTGAGTCTGGAGGTGAAGGGGAAGGTGATCAACAGGACAAAAGTAACACTGATGAATCACTCATTGGTGGAAATGCTTTCACTGAAGGCTTGGAAGGCTAAGGTACTGAAAGCAAAGTAATGACTCATGTCACTATTGTCATGAACCATCACTTGCAGGAAACCACCTTTACGAAAGAAGCCCACAAGAAGTACGTCAAAGATGACATGAAGTCAATCAAAGAGTTGGACACGACTGAGCGACTGAACTGAACTGACTGAATCAAAGGGAAACTTGAAGAACAGAGACCAGAAAAAGTAAAACCTTTTATATGACAGGAGCTGCAGAGCAAATCAAGCACATCCTTGCTGACTTCAAAACCTATCAGTTCTTGGGACTTGCCTGGTGGTCCAGTGGTTAAGAATCCACCTACCAATGCAAGGGTCACGGGTTCAATCCCTGCTCCGGGAAGATCCCATATGCCACAACTACTCAGTAGGAGCTCAAGACCCTGCAAACTGCAGCTACTAAAGCCAGAGCATTTACAGCCTGTGCTCAGCAATAAGAGAAGCCACTGCAGTGAAGACCCAGCACATCACATAAGTAAATAAATACATTTTAAAAAATTGTCCATTTTTTATCAGTGAAAACATGAATCCAGATGGCATGGTTTCTCTGTTGAACTACCATGAGGATGGTGTGACCCCCCCATATATGATTTTAAGGATGGCTTACAAGTGGGAAAATGTTAACAAACTTGGCAGTGACTTTGGAACCATCACCTGTTGTCATAACTGACCAGCTGCTGCTTTTCATCCACAAAACACTGGGACTGATGTCATCTTGAGCTCTTCATTTATTTTGATGCTGATTTGTTTGAAGTGGAGGCATTGTTTTTGAGGGGAAAAAAATACGTCATGTAGTTTGTCTAAAATAAAACACATATAAACTCAAAAGGGAGAGAGAGAGAGACCCCACAAACACCACGGAAATGTGAGGTCGCAGAAGCCGGGGATGAGAGTTTTAAGAAGAAAGGAATGCTTAACAAAGTCAAATGCTGAGAAGTCAAGTGGGAACCCTGACACCACGTAAATATGTAAACCATCTGAGCCCAAGGCAAGTGCTCCATACGAGATGGTCCCTCTCCCCTCGTGTCTCCTGCAGCTCCATTCAACAGTATTCATACAGGTTAGATTTAGCTGCGTGTAACAGAAAATCCAAAACAACAGAAGCTTAAACAAGAGACAATTGTGTTTCTCTATCAAATAAAAGTGGTCCAGAGGTAGGCAGAAAAGGGCAGGAATAGTACGCCACCAATATCACGAACCCAGGCTCTTCGTATCATTCTGTTCTGCCATCATGGCAAAGAGCTCCATTTTCAAGGTCACTTCAAGGCCAAATACAGCTGTTGGAGCATCAGATTCCAGGCATGAAGAGAAAGGAGGGAAAAGCAAAAGAGGCTCACTTGACTGAGTCAACCCCTTGAAGTAACGTCTCCAGAAGTCCTTTCACCTCTTCCACTGACACCTCATTGGCTGAAACCTAGTCAGAAGGCTGGTTCTAAAGAGTTCTAATAAAGAACCAAATTTTAAAAAAATAAAGAAGGCTGGCTGCCTGTAGCAGTAAGGAAATGTAGTCCTTTTTTACTACTTTTTTTTTTTTAAGATTTATTTATTTATTTTTGACTGTGCTGGGTCTTCACTGCTGCCCTCTGGCTTTCTCTAGTTGCGGTGAGTGGGTCTACTCTCTCTAGTTTCAGCACCCGGCTTCTCATCGCAGTGGCTTCAGAGCATGGGCTCTAGGCACGAGAGCTGCAGTGAAAGTGAAAGCCGCTCAGTCGTGTCTGACTCTTTGTGACCCCATGGACTATACAGTCCATGGAATTATCTAGGCCAGAACACTGGAGTGGGTAGCCTTTCCCTTCTCCAGGGGATCTTCTCGACCCAGGGATCGAACAGGGGTCTCCTGCATTGCAGGTGGATTCTTTACCAACTGAGCCACAGGGAGCCCGAGAACTTTCGTAGTTGCAGCATATGGTCTCAGTAGTTGTGCCACATGGGCCTAGTTGCCAGGCAGCATGTGGGAATCCTCCCAGATCAGGGATTGTACCTGTGTCTCCTGTATTGGCAGGTGGATTCCCAACCACTGGACCACCAGGGAAGCCCTGGAAATGTAATCTCTGAGCTGGATGCATCGTTACTTCAAATAAAATAGGGGTTCTTCTGTTTTGGACTAGGGAGAGAATAGATGTTAGGTAACTGGCAATATCAGTGCTCACATATAATTGTTCATATAATTGTTCTTGACAGATTGCCAAATGGTATTGTCTCCATTGTAACCCCCTTGCCATCTAACACATCTGTGCAATAGTTGTCATCATCTCCATTTTTACAGTTGGAGAAACTGAAGTTCAGACTTGAGCAATCAGTTACCTAAGGCCAAACCACTAGTGATGACAGAACTGGGAGACTTTATATATATATATTTATATTTATATATATATATATATGAATCACTTTGCTGTATACCTGAAACTAATACAACATTGTAAATCAACTATACTTCAATTTTTTAAAAAAATGTATTAAAAAAAAAGAAACAACGGGGACTTCTCTAGTGATGCAGTGGATAAGAATCCACCTGCCAATGCAGGAGACATGTGTTCAAACCCTGGTCCAGGAAGATTCCACATGCTGCAGAGCAACTAAGTCCATGCGCCACGACTGCTGAAACCTGCACGCTCTACGGCCCGAAAGCCACAACTAATGAGCCCCTGTGGCTCAACTACTGAAGCCCACGCACCATCGAGCCCACGTGCCACGACTGCTGCAGCCGTGTGCTACAACGACTGAAGCCCACGCACCTAGAGCCAGCATTCTGCCACAGGAGAAGCCACGGTGATGAGAAGCCCATGAACCCTAACTAGAGAGTAGCCCCCGCAGCAACGCAGACCCAGCACAGCCAAAAATAAAGAGACAATGAACTACCAAAGCAGTTATCATCTCCTCCATTACTAGTCTCCCCCCACGCTCCTTCGTGCCCACTGGGTACATAATAAGTGTGTACCCCACGGGCACTGTAAGTTACTGCCCTCTGTGGACAACCCTCAGTCTGGGGCAGCATTGGTGCCAATTGAGGGGGTGAGGTAAGGTCTCAGCTGTTAGTCTGAAAAGAGACAGGCCTCTTGTCATCCAGGAGCAAGCAACGATGCATCCTAAGTGTCAAACTGTTCTCTTCCTAGGAGAGAGAAAAGAACCGACGTTTACTATAGCCATTTTACAAATAAGGAAACTGAGGCTGGGGAGGCTAAGTGATTCGCCTAAGTGATTACACAGCCAGTGACAGAGCTGAGGTTCAAAAGAGTTGTAGCATTTGCTGATTTCTGTGGTGTAAATACCCAGTCAAGCTAGCAATGTGACGTCTCTGAGCACAGAGCTGGGAAGAGATGCTCCCGGTGGGCTCTCACAAGCCGGATGACCAGGCTTTAGCTCTGAAAAGCAAGCATAACATGCCACTGCATTTTTAACACGCCTGCCATTTTGCTACAGTGTGAGGGCAGAGACTTCTTTTGTTGCTCCCACCACACATGGCAGAGGCTACCGAAAGGCAATCACTAAAAGTTGGGAATGAAAGGACACTCACTCTCTTTTCACGAGACCACATTGCCTCAGATAGTCACATGTTGCAAGAATATCACGTGTATAGAATCTTAGTGACTCAGCCCTTTCACACAGAGTAACTCAAGCAGAGTTTGTTGAATCCACGGCAGGCAACCCCGCCTTGAGCATGATGAACCCACCGTGAGAAAAGCTCCTTTGGAAGTCTGAATTTCTCTCATTTCACCCCACTTCTTCCTACCCAATCCTCCCATTTTCTCAAGTGGTATGTGTGTGTATGTGTTCACATAAAATGTACTATCATAGCCATTTTTAAGTGTATAGTTTAGTGGCATTAAGTGTATTTCCACTGTTGTTCAATGATCACCACCATCTATCTCTAAAACTTTTTTATCTTCCCAGACTGAACGCCATAGTCATCAAATGATCACTCCCCATTCCCCTCTCCCCCAACCCTGATAACCACCATTCTACTTTCTGTCTCTACAAATTTATTGCCCTAGGCACCTTATACAAGTGGAATCAAACAGTATTCATATTTTTGTGACTGGCTTATTTCACTTATTGTAATGTCCTCGAGGTTCATTCATACTGTAGCATGTAGCATACTTTTTAAGGCTGAATAATATCCTCTGGTTTTGTATACACCTGCATTTTGTTTATCCATTCATCTCTCGATGGACACTTTGGTTGCTTCCATGGTTGGCGATTCTGAATAATGCTGCTATGAACCTTGGTATTAAAGTTCCTGCTTTCAGTTCCTTTGGGTAAATAACCCAGAATTGGAGTTACGAGGTCATAAGGTAATTCTGTGTTTAAGTTTTTGAGGAACTTCATGCTGTTTGCCATAGCAACTGTGCTATTTTACATTCCAACCAGCAATGCACAAGGATTCCATTTTTCCACAGCCTTGCCAACTCTTGTTATCTTCTGTTTTCCTGTCATCTTGGTTTAGATATGCATTTCCCTGGTGATTAGTGATGCTGAGCATTTTTTTCATCTGTGTGTTGGCCATCTGTATATCTCCTTTGGAGAAATGTCTATTTAAGTCCTTTACCCATCTCCTAAATGACTTGTTAGTTTTTTATTGTTGAGCTGTAGAAGCTTTTTATATATACTGCATATCATCAGATATGTGATTTGAAAATATTTTCTCCCATTCAATGGGTTGCCTTTTATTTTTTTAAGACAGACCCTGTGAAAAGAGTCACTTTCGTTTTTTAAAAATATTTATTTATTTGGCTGCACCAGGTCTCAGTTGCAGCACTCAGGATCTTCAATCGTCCTTGTGGCACCTGGGTTCTTTTATTCATACTTACGGCACGCAGGATCTGTTAGTTGTGGCATTTGAACTCTTAATTGCATGTGGAACCAGGGATCAAACCAGGGCCCCCTGCGTTAGGAGCACAGAGTCTCAACCACTGGACCACCAGGCAATTCTCATGGGTTGCCTTTTAACTCTGTTGATAGTGTCCTTTAATGCCCCATCCTTTCTTTTAAGGAACTGATTCATCATTTCCTTCCAAAGGCCAAAACCCCTGACTCATGTATGTGGGAGTTCTTCTTAAAAACCTCTCTGAGCTCCTCTTTTCTCTTCTCTGCCATCCTGTGTACCATTGAATTTGCTCTTCACCATGTCTTCTCACAAGACTTTCAGGATCAAGCGATTCCTGGCCAGAAAACAAAAGTAGAATCATCCCATTCCTCAATGGATTTGAATGAAAACTGGTAATAATACCAAGTACAACTCCAAGAGAAGACACAGGAGAAGAACCTAGCTGGGTCTATAAGAAGCCTCACGTATGAAGTGGCACACGTTTATGCTGTGTTAAGGTCACTTGCATGTTAACTAACCAAATCACGGTATTGAGCATATCACAACTGTCTGAACAGCTTATGGGACAGACGGATTGCTTGGCTCCTCATGGTTCATGTTTCCTTACTAGCGGTCTATGTGGTTCATTAACAAATATGTGAAAACTTTTATTGGACCAAAAAAAAAAATCTTTGAATGTATTTTAGAATGAACGGGAATCTATATAAAAAGAAAGTCAGACTAATCACACTCTGTTCTTGTTAAAAAACAAAATTTAACTAAGTAGATTTTAAAGATCTTATTAGCTTTATTCAATAATTCATGAGTCAGGCAACGTTCCATCTAATGGGCAAAAAGGAGCAGTACAAAATGAAAGATTTTTATTGGTAAAAGGGAGTGAGGACAAGTAAGTTTTACTAACAAAAAACTGACTGGTAGTGGCAAATTCATCTTCCTTTAGGAGCCAGGGAAGGCAGGGGTATATGAGGCTGATGACTTTGCTAATTAGGTGATTTCAGATGGACTGGTTTAAGATTCCATTACTGGGAGACGCTAAAACTGCAATCAAGTTAGGTATTAGGTCTTGGTTTGGTGACTTGGGGTTTAGCATAAGTGACTCCATATTGGCCCTTGTTTTTAATACTCTTTTTCACAGTTTCACAGTTCTAAGGAAAATTCATATGAATATGCAATATGAACTTCATGAAAAGGAGCCAGGGAGAAGGGGTTGTGGGCTAGAGTAGAAAAGGAGGCTGTGGAGAACAACACACTCTATCAGGGAAGGACATAGCCTTTACTAAGTATTTATTTTGTGCCAAGCACTGTTTTAAGCAGCTTTAAATCCTCAAAATCACACTATTACATTCACAGTAAAATTATTCCCATCTTACAGATGAAGAAACAGAGGCAGAAACTGAACCCTGGCCATGTGGACCCCACAAGGACTTCCCTTGTGGCTCAGCTGGTAAAGAATCCACCTGCAATGCAGAAGACCTGGGTTCAATCCCTGGGTTGGGAAGATCCCCTAGAGAAGGGAAAGGTTACCCACTCCAGTATTCTGGCCTGGAGAATTCCATGGACTGTATAGTCCATGGGGTCGCAAAGAGTCAGACACAACTGAACGACTTTCACTTCACTTCATATGGACCCTGAGGCTACTTTACTGATCACTATATGACACTGTGTATTCTTTGGACTTGGAATTATCTGCATTAAAACTCAAATGAATGGGCTTCTCTGGTGGCTCAGACAATAAAGAGTCTGCCTGCAATGCAAACTTCCCTGCGTTGGGAAGATACCCTGGAGAAGGGAATGGCTACCCACTTCAGTATTCTTGCCTGGAGAATTACATGACAGAGGAGCCTGGCAGGTACAGTCCATGTGGTCACAAAGAGTTGGACATGACTGAGCAATTAACAAACTCAAATGACTAAAGAGAACATGATTACAAGTCCATTAGTAGAAAGAAAGAAAGTGAAAGTTGCTCAGTCATGTCCAGCTCTTTGCAATACCATGGGCTATACAGTCCATGGAATTCTCCAGGCCAGAATACTGTAGTGAGTAGCCTTTCCCTTTTCCAAGGGATCTTCCCAACCCAGGGATAGAACCCATGTCTCCCGCATTGCCGCAGATTCTTTACCAGCTGAGTCACAAGGGAAGCCCGAGAATACCGCCCATTAGTAATCTGAGAGAAATTCAAACTAAAAACAAGATTTTACTTTATACTTAACAGCCGCTTGAAAGTTGGACAATGCCAAGTGTGAGTGAAGATTTGGGGAAATAGAAACTCTCCTGTAACCATGGGTGGGTGTGTAGCTTGGTGAGGCCATTCCAGAATTGACTTGGCAGCTCTTCACCCAGTTAGGTTTTGGTGTAGCTTATGACCTAGCACTGATTATGACCTAGCTATTCCCTGGGTACACATTCCAGGGAAACTCTTACACTGGTTCATAGGGGAACATCTGGAAGCCTCTCCTCAAATCATTGTTTGCAGAAAAAGGAGTTTTTTTAGGAGTAACCTAAATGTCCTTATACTTAGGAGTAACCTAAGTGTCCATTGTCAGGGGAACAGGTAAGAAAAATGTGGATTCACCTGATGGAGGTGAGCCAGGCAGATGTTTGCATCAATGAGCCAGATACACACACTTCAACAAGGTTACATCATAAAAGCAATGCTGGGACTTCCCTGGTGGCCCAGTGGTTGAGAATCTGCCCGCCAATGCACAGGACATGGGTTGGATCCCTAGTCCAGGAGGTTCCACAGGCCCCAGGGCAACTAGTCCCCTGTGCCACAACCACTGAAGCCACCAAAACGAGAGACTCCACGCACCACAGCTAGAGAGTAGCCCTAGCTCACGGCAGCTAGAGAAGACTGCATGCAGCAACAGAGACCCGGTGCAGCCAAACAAGTACATTTTTTAAAAAGCAATGCCGATTGGGAAAAAATAAAATGAGAACCAGAATGAGGCCCATAGCCCAATTTATGTAAATCATGCCTTTTATGTAAATTTAAAATCAATATGCATGGAAAATAACACTACATTTTTGAAGGGAACATAAAAGTCAAAGATATGTGTTGCCCACACTAGAACTATTGTGGGGGTTGGGCCTGGAGAATGGTGATGAAGGAAAATGACGGGCATTCAGATGGAAAAGTGGACCAGAGAAGCATCTTGCAAAAACGGAGGCGAGAAAAGGGGTCTATGCCTCTCATTTCTACCAAGGTATTGCTATGTGACCTTGGATAAGTCATTTCATGCCTTGATACTTGTTTTTCTTATCGGGACAATAGGAAGATATGAGCCTTCACATTATATATCATGAAGGATGTCGACAGAGGAAGTCAGCGCAGCAGAATGGAAAGTGCATGGCCTTTAGACATGACCCAGCTGATCACTGAGTGGCTTTGGGGAAGTACTTGACTCTCTCAGATTCTATTTTAAATGAATGGGTCAACACAGGCTTCACTGAGAAGGGGACATTTGAGCAAAGTCTTGTAGGAGGCAACGGAGTGAGCTATACAGAAATCTGGAAAAAAAAAAAAATCTGGGGGGAAAGTAATTCATGCAGAGCAAAGAGTCAATTCCATCCATAGGTAAGGACTTGACATTCCCCCCACAGTGCCGGCCACATGGTCTGTGCTCAGCAGCTGTTGACTGTTCACTCACCCCTTTCCCTCCTCCTGCAGAAACATCAGGATCCAGATCACCTTCTAGCTCCAGTGACAATGGCACTCTGGCTTCAGAAGCTCTTTGGAACACTGCATTCACTGCAGGAGTGCCCTCCTGAATGGACTACAGCGGCCTCAGCCCAGGAAAGGCATCCTTACAGGGGCTTTCACCTGCACGGGGAGCACAGAAGCCCCAGGGGAGAAAGGCAGGGACTCACCAGCTCCTCTTCCCCTCATGAGATGCCTACCCCAGCACTTGTCAAAGCTAGAACAGTGCCTAGAGGGGCTTGGGCCAGGATGCAGTCACATGGGGAGAGGGGAAAAAGGAAGAGACCCATATTTATTCAGGCAGATCTGGGTTTGAACATTACTCTGCCACTGAGTAGCTCGGGTACACTTACACATCCCTGAAGCCCTCTGAGCCTCAATTTTCCCATCTAGAAAATGGACATGAAAATAAATCTATACAGTGGTTGTGAAGAATCAGTGAGATAAGATCTATGAAAGCGGCAAGCATGTATCTGGGGCTCACAAAAAGTAGGCCCCTTCCTTTTGTGACAAGTAGTTGGGAGGCATCCACTGTCCTGTTTAGTCAGCTTGGATCCGTATATATTTTGTTCATTTCTATGGGGATTGAATTGAGTCACCTACCTTTCAAGCAGGGTGTGAAGCCATAATGATATATTAGATTAAAAACTGCTTAGCATAACTACTGGACCAAAATAGGTGTTCCATAGGTGTTTGTTGGTTACCTGGATGGATGGGAGAATGGAGACATGTATGTAAGTAGATGGATGGATGGACAAATGGACAGATGACTGGGTAGATGGGAGGAGAGTTTACTGGTAATTATGTCAGGGGTCTTAGGAAGCATCACTATGAACAAAGCTAGTGGAGGTTATGGAATTCCAGTTGAGCTATTTCAAATCCTAAAAGATGATGCTGTGAAAGTGCCACACTCAATATGCTAGCAAATTTGGAAAACTCAGCAATGGCCACAGGACTGGAAAAGGTCAGTTTTCATTCCAGTCTCAAAGAAGGGCAATGCCAAAGAATGTTCAAACTACTGGACAATTGCACTTATCTCACACACTAGCAAAGTAATGCTCAAAATTCTCCAAGCCAAGCTTCAACAGTATGTGAACCGTGAACTTCCAGATGTTCAAGCTGGTTTTAGAAAAGGCAGAGGAACCAGAGATCAAATTGCCAACATCTGTTGGATCATAAAAAAAGTAAGAGAATGCCACAAAAACATCTACTTCTGCTTCCTTGACTACGCTAAAGTCTTTGACTGTGTGGATCACAACAAACTCTGGAAAATTCTGAAACAGATGGGAATACCAGACCACCTTACTTGCCTCCTGAGAAATCTATATGCAGATCAAGCAGCAGCAGTTAAACCACGCATGAAACAATAGACTGGTTCCAAATCAGGAAAGGAGTACGTCAAGGCTGTATATTGTCACCCCGCTTATTTAACTTATATGCAGGGTACATCATGCAAAATGCTAGGCTGGATGAAGCACAAGCTGGAATCAAGATTGCTGGGAGAAATATCAATAACCTCAGATATGCAGATGATGCCACCCTTATGGCAGAAAATGAAGAGGAACTAAAGAGCCTCTGATGAAAGTGAAAGAGGAGAGTGAAAAAGTTGGCTTAAAACTCAACATTCAGAAAACTAAGATCATGGCATCTGGTCCCACCACTTGATGGCAAATAGATGGGGAAACAGTGACAGGCTTTATTTTTGGGAGTTCCAAAATCACTGTATATGGTGACTGCAGCCATGAAATTAAAAGGCACCTGCTCCTTGGAAGAAAAGCTATGATCAATCTCAGTTCAGTTCAGTCATTCAGTCGTATCTGACTCTTTGTGACCCCCTGAATCGCAGCACGCCAGGCCTCCCTGTCCATCACCAACTCCCGGAGTTCATTCAAACTCATGTACATCGAGTTGGTGATGCCATCCAGCCATCTCATCCTCTGTCATCCCCTTCTTCTCCTGCCCCCAATCCCTCCCAGCATCAGAGTCTTTTCCAATGAGTCAACTCTTTGCATGAGGTGGCCAAAGCACTGGAGTTTCAGCTTTAGCATCAGTCCTTCCAATGAACACCCAGGACTGATCTCTTTTAGGATGGACTAGTTGGATCTGCTTGCAGTCCAAGGGACTCTCAAGAGTCTTCTCCAACACCACAGTTCAAAAGCATCAGTTCTTCGGTGCTCAGCCTTCTTCACAGTCCAACTCTCACATCCATACATGACCACTGGAAAAACCATAGTCTTGACTAGATGGACCTTTGTTGGCAAAGTAATGTCTCTGCTTTTTAATATGCTGTCTAGGTTGGTCATAACTTTTCTTCCAAGGAGTAAGCGTCTTTTAATTTCATGGCTGCAATCACCGTCTGCACTGATTTTGGAGCCCAAGAAAATAAAGTCTGACACTGTTTCCACTGTTTCCCCAACTATTTCCCATGAAGTGGTGGGACCAGATGCCATGGTCTTCGTTTTCTGAATGTTGAGTTTTAAGCCAACTTTTTCACTCTCCACTTTCACTTTCATCGAGAGGCTTTTTAGTTCCTCTTCATTTTCTGCCATAAGGGTGGCGTCATCTGCATATCTGAGGTTATTGATATTTCTCCCGGCAATCTTGATTCCAGCTTGTGCTTCTTCCAGCCCAGCGTTTCTCATGATGTACTCTGCATAGAAGCTAAATAAGCAGGGTGACAATATACAGCCTTGACGTACTCTTTTTCCTATTTGGAACCATCTGTTGTTCCATGTCCAGTTCTAGCTGTTGCTTCCTGACCTGCATACAGATTTCTCAAGAGGCAGGTCAGGTGGTCTGGTATTCCCATCTCTTTCAGAATTTTCCACAGTTTATTGTGATCCACACTGTCAGGCTTTGGCATAGTCAATAAAGCAGAAATAGATGTTTTTCTGGAACTCTCTTCCTTTTTCCATGATCCAGCGGATGTTGGCAATTTGACCTCTGGTTCCTCTGCCTTTTCTAAAACCAGCTTGAATATCTGGAAGTTCACGGTTCACATACTGTTGAAGCCTGGCTTGGAGAATTTTGAGCATTACTTTACTAGCATGTGAGATGAGTGCAATTGTGCGGTGGTTTGAGCATTCTTTGGCATTGCCTTGGACCAACTTAGACAGCATATTAAAAAGCAGAGACATTACTTTGCCAACAAAGGTCCATCTAGTCAAAACTATGGTTTTTCCAGTAGTCATGTATGGATGTGAGAGTTGGACTCTAAAGAAAGCTGAGCACCGAAGAATTGATGCTTTTGAACTGTGGTGTTGGAGAAGACTCTTGAGAGTCCCTTGGACAGCAAGGAGATCCAACTAGTCCATCCTAAAGGAGATCAGTCCCGAATATTCATTGAAAGGACTGATGCTGAAGCTGAAACTCCAATACTTTGGCCACCTGATATGAAGGACTGACTCATCTGAAAAGACCCTGATGCTGGGAAAGATTGAAGGCAGGAGAAGAAGGGGATGACAGAGGATGAGATGGTTGGATGACATCACTGACTCCATGGACATGAGTTTGAGTAAGATTTGGAAGTTGGTGATGGACAGGAAAGCCTGGATTGCTGCGGTTCATGGGATGGCAGAGTCGAATACGACTGAGCAACTGAACTGAACTGAAATATATATGTTTGGGGAATCATGATTTGTATTACAGAAATACCAAGTCTGAACTGCCATACCACCCAGCAATGCCACTGCTGGGCATACACACTGAGGAAACCAGAATTGAAAGAGATATTTGTACCCCAATGTTCATCGCAACACTGTTTGTAATAGCCAGGACATGGAAGCAACCTAGATGTCCATCAGCAGATGAATGGATAAGAAAGCTGTGGTACATATACACAATGGAGTATTACTCAGCCATTAAAAAGAATACATTTGAATCCGTTCTAATGAAGTGGATGAAACTTGAGCCTATTATACAGAGTGAAGTAAGCCAGAAAGAAAAACACCAATACAGTATACTAACACATATATATGGAATTTAGAAAGATGGTAACAATAATCCTGTATGTGACACAGCAAAAGAGACACAGATGTATAGAACAGTCTTTTGGACTCTGTGGGAGAGGGAGGGGGGATGATTTGGGAGAGTGGCATTAAAACATGTATAATATCATATAAGAAATGAATTGCCAGTCCAGGTTCAATGCAGGATACAGGAAGCTTGGGACTGGTGCACTGGGATGACCCAGAGGGATGGTATGCAGAGGGATGTGGGAGGGGGGTTTAGGATGGGGAGCACGTGTACACCCGTGGTGGATGCATGTTGATGTATGGCAAAACCAATACAATATTGTAAAGTTAAAAAAAAATAAAATAAAAAATAAAAAAAACAAGTGTTTTACAAGAGGGTTTTATTATATCTGCTTATGGCCTCAGGTCTTAAGCGCAGATATAACAGAGATGAGCAAAAATAGGCACAGCTGTGCCCAGTTCTAGTCAGCTGTGACCTGCCCTTACTGCTCTAGTGGCTATGACTCATCTGGGTGAGGTAAGGGGCCAGGTCTTCCCTAAGCCAGTGTTCTCTGAGAACACTGAGAACACCCTGAGGTCAAGACTGAGATCAGGGGGAAATGCAGGGTGAGGACTTCTTGATGTGCAACATGACTTGAAAATCCTGATTGGTGATATTTCATTGAAAGAATTACAACTCAGCTTTTTCCATAACCCTGTTACCATTGCAAGAAATGCATTCCACTCTATGTAATTTCTACAGTCACATAGCCCCTCTGAGCCCCATGTTCCTCTCTGTAAGATGAAGGAACTGGACCCTCCCATCTCCAAAAATTCTGATTCTCTGAAAATCCCTGACATCTTTTTTTAAATATAGATATATTAATATAACTTTGGGAAAATATACATTAAATTCCTTTCTTAGGTGTCCCTAGAGAGTCTTCTAAAACTCTCTCACAACAAGTGCATGTATGTTTCAGTGTGTGTTCATGTTACACCCTGGGGAAGCAGGATGCTTTTTAGACAGAGCTCATTCTAGACCTCGAGTGAGAAATGTGGATATACTGATGATTAAGATTTAATTCCTTCAACTATACTTCAATCTTTTTTTTAAAAAGAGAGAGATTCAGTTACTGCCCCCAGGGTAGGAAAGAATACATTGAAATGGATAAACTTCAATAGTTATTCAGTTCAGTTCAGTTCAGTTCAGTCGCTCAGTCGTGTCCGACTCTTTGGGACCCCATGAATCGCAGCACGCCAGGCCTCCCTGTCCATCACCAACTCCCAGAGTTCACTCAGACTCACATCCATCGAGTCAGTGATGCCATCCAGCTATCTCATCCTCTGTCATCCCCTTCTCCTCCTGCCCCCAATCCCTCCCAGCATCAGAGTCTTTTCCAATGAGTCAACTCTTCACATGAGGTGGCTAAAGTACTGGAGTTTCAGCTTTAGCATCATTCCTTCCAAAGAAATCCCAGGGCTGATCTCCTTCAGAATGGACTAGTTGGATCTCCTTGCAGTCCAAGGGACCCTCAAGAGTCTTCTCCAACACCACAGTTCAAAAGCATCAATTCTTTGGTGCTCAGTTTTCTTCACAGTCCAACTCTCACATCCATACACGACCACTGGAAAAACCATAGCCTTGACTAGACAGACCTTTGTTGGCAAAGTAATGTCTCTGCTTTTGAATATGCTATCTAGATTGGTCATAACTTTTCTTCCAAGGAGTAAGAGGTATAAAAAAAATTGCACCCTCTTAGACCTAAAGTGCTGCTAGGTCAATTAACTCATCTGGAGGAATTCAGGAAAGCTACCTGGAGGAGGAGTTCTGGGCTAGATCAAAAAGAGAGAAAGCATCTGAGAAGGTCACAACCAGGTAGAGGTCATGGGGTCGGTGGGGGAAGGTGGTTGTGTTCAGAGTATGAGATAATGATCAACAGGGTCATAGCATGAGCTACAACCTGAAATACTCCTTGGTGGGAGTGAGGTCCTGGCTTTTGTGTTGGGGCAACTTTCTCTGAGAAGCAAGGGGCAATCACAAGCTATCACCTCAAAAACATTTGTCTCTTTATTAAGCACTTAGCAAATGCAGACCCCCGTGCGCTTTATACACATCACAGCCATGTCTCCTAAAGTGTGCTGTGCAAGTCATGGGGCGCATGAGGTGACTGTAGATAGGACGCCAAGAACATTTTGACTTTAATACTGACATTTTATGTTTATGTTTCCCTCTATGTGTGCCAGGTGGCATTCACCTTCATTTACAGTTTAGGTCTTTAAATAGGCGCAAGTTTTAAAAAGTGACTCAATCTAGAGAAAAATATTTATTAAGCAAAACATACAGATGGTACATGGATCTTGCAAAATTCATGATATGGGTACACAAACAGATGAAATTCAAGAAACACTGCTTTAGCATACAAGTATTTATCTCCTTCAGCGCTCTTTTGGTTGCAAAGTAATCAATATTATCACTCATTCAAATGAACTTGAGCAAAATAGGAGGGTGTATCCTAACAAGGGAATCTCACAAGGACCCAAAGGAAGTGGCGCAGATTGGAGCGTTGAGAAGGGCTGGGCAAGAGGGCTGGACGTAGAGCGGGGGAGCCAGCAGGTCCCTGGGGTCCCCTCTGGTCTCTGCTTGACTCTGCACATCTCTTCTCTCTGAGCAAAGCTATTATCTCTACTACATTCATGCAGATACCTTCCCCCGCCTGCTGTGCTGGCGGCACACACACCTCACACACGTAGACACACACACACACTCACAGTTCCAGAGTTTATGTGCATTCAAGTGAGTGGCCTGCAGAACCTGAAAGAGCATCCCTGAATTTTGCTGCTTATTCCCGAGCGAGAACCTGTCTGGCCCCACAAGAGCCAGACACTCACTTCTCATCCCCTACTGGAAGATTTAGGGGGAACAAAGTCAAAAACAGAGAGACTCTGGGAGGAGCAGTCACCCTGACCAAGAGGTATCTGCTCCTCCTAACAACTCTGAGGTAGGAAATCCAGCTCGCAGTCCTTTGGCAGGAAGTGACACAGCCACAGCTTGAAACCGGGTCTGTGTGACACCAAAGTTCAAATCCACTCCACTGTTCACATGGTCACCTCTGCTAAGTCCAGCCCATGGCGACTGGACTAAGCAGGTCACTAGCCCTTTGAGAGGCATTTATGAAAATCATCCCAGTGTGCCGGAAACCAGGATCCCAGCCTTGCAGGGACACTGGCTGGAAGGGAGGATGGTTTCTGGAAATCGGGGCAGGCTCCTCCAAGCCCCTGAGTCTGAGGCTGCTGGGTTCACACTGCAGGTGCTCAGGGTGCGAGAGGAGGATCCGACATCCAAAGCTCCTCAAGAGAAGTTTCCCCCTCTCTTCTGCACTCAGAGTTCAAAGTGCCTGCCTTCCCTAGGGATTATAGTTGCTCCCCTCACCTCCTAGGAGCTAAATCAGAGGGGCCTCCCAGAAAGTGAGGCAGGGAGGGGAGATGACAGGCTCCTTCCACCCTGGAGGCCTCACCTACCCGCAGGCACTTCTTAGCCTGAGTGTTGTTTCCCATGGAAGCCTCCAGGCATCACAGTGGCCTGGAGGGCCCCAATTTGGCTTTGACGGGCCTTGCCCGTCCACAGTGGGTGGCTGCCTCACAGGAGTTACTTTCTCAGAGTTCCTTGTTAAGACAGACAGTGGAAGTGGCAGTTGAGTTTCTCCCGCTGCCCCAGAGCTACCCCAGGCCGGTGGAAGAGACGCATCTGATTCAGGAGAAAGGCTCCCTGTCCTAGTTTTTGGTCCATGCATGTTCTATCTTTGCTGGTCACCACTCAGTAGAGGTTTATACATGAATTAGGAAAATGTTCCACCAAGCCGGGTGGAAGTGGCTCCCCTTTCACCTGGGGCCCTCGCCTAGGAAGTGTCGCAAAGAATTGTGAGTGCCTGTGCCTGTGAGTGGAGACTGGGTGGGATCTTCCCAGCTCAGAAGTCGATCCCAAAGACAGTGCCATAGCCAGGGGCGCATCCCTTTCCCCAAAGCCCTTCTCTGTCTTTTCAGTGATAACAGGAGTGGTGGGCCAAAACTGTGGGCCTGACTCATTTGGGACTGCCACCTTGCTGGCGTGAACGGGGTGACTCAGGGTCTGCTCCCAAGGACTGCCCCCCTGGTCCTGACATCCCTTCTAGAGCTATCACACTGGGATGACTCTGCCAGCCAAGGTTATATGGCATGTGTCCAAAGGTGGCTGAAGGGGCTCATTCAAGTTCTGAATTTCCCAGCGGTCTGGTTCTGCCAGCACCCCCACCTTGGTGAGGTAGCCTCCATACCTAACCATCCACCAGTGCCCAGGGAGGAGGTGCCAGGACCATGGCAGACACCCCTTCCCTCCCCCACCCCTCAGGTCAGTCGATGATGTCCATGGAGAAGAAGCCTCTGGGCCTGGCTCCAACAGTTAGACTAATATTTGAGGGATTTGACAGGGACATCTTTGAGCTGCATGACCACTTCCGTGCCCGTCTCCGAGGTGGCCCGGGAGCACTTCCGGCTCTCTCTCATACTGTACAACTTCTCGGTGAGGTGCTTGCGGAACTTCTTGGTGAGGAAACAGTAGATAATGGGGTCTAAGACGCAGTTGGTACTAAGGAGGCAGAGAGTGACCTGATGTGCATCGTTAATCGCCTGGTGGAAGTCGGTGTCCTGGAAGCCCAGCTCGGCCAGGGTCCAGGGCAGCTGCACGAGGTGGTGGGGCACGAAACAGATGATGAACACAGCCAGGACGGTGCAGACCATCCAGAGCGCCCGGCGCTTGACCTCGGCGTTGCGCTGTATTTGCACCTGCTGCGTGAGCAGCGTGCGGATGATGACCAAGTTGCAAAAGAGGATGATGAGGAAGACGAGGAAGAAGCTGAACACCAGGAAGATGTGGATGGTGAGGACCGGGATGCTGCCCTTCTCGTAATGTTCAAAGCAGCGTGTGATGTTGGCCGAGCCAGTCTTGTTGGGCTCCCTGTTGGTCGAGTCCAGGACGAAGAAGTAGGATGCTGCGCCCACAATGGACACCCAGATAATCAGGGACAGAAGGATGCCACGCTTTCGGGTGGTAGCCTGAGCAGTCTTGATGGGCCTTGTCACTGCCTGGAAGCGGTTGTAAGTGATGACAGCCAGGAAGGCCACTGAGCAGTAGGTGTTAATGAAGAAGAAGCAGCCAGCCAGGTTGCACAGGAATTTGGGAAGAATCCAGTCACCCTGGTTGTAGTAGTAGACGATCCACAGGGGCAGGGTGACCAAGAAGAGCAGGTCAGCCATGGTGAGGTTCACCATGAAGATCTTTATCTCGTTGAATTTCTTGGAAGGGTACAAGCGGGCAAAGACCCACAGCACGTAGCTGTTGGCAATGACCCCCAGCACAAAGACGATGCTGTAAAAAATTGGGAAGAGGGTGTATCGGAACTCCGAGTCCACACGAAAGGAATTATTTGGCTCCATCTCTATGTGCTGGAAGTAGAGGCTGGTCATAGGATCCTGTCTGTTCCTGAAAGACCACATAGGGATTCTGGTCAATGAAGGGCCAACATGGTACTTTCTTATTTACTCTGTTCAAGACTCCTGTTTTGCACACTTTAAAAACTCTAAAATTGATGGCATTTTCCAATTAATTGACAATGTTTTTTCTTCCTACATAAAATAATGGTGTGTTTTTAAAATGAATGGCCTCTGAGATTCAATAAAATCAGTGGCAGTGGAATTTCTTTTCTCTTGTTTCATTTTAAAACATGTCTTTTTATCCTTGACCTCATTTTGACTTAAAGTTTTAGGTAATCTATTCCTGGTGATGAAATATATAAAATTTAAAATATTAACTTAAATTATAATGATTTTAATTTTGTGACAAAATTTGAATATTTTTGTACTGATGACATTTGAGATAGAAATTTTGATGATAAACTGTTCTATGTTAAAAAAATAATTTATGTGCTCATACAAAATCTGGAAAATACAGAAGTGTAAATTAGGGTCACCCAGAGAACGAAATAGCAGCTATTTATTAGAAAGAACAAGTTAGATCTGATTGTACTGACATGGAAAGTTGTCCCTGGATAATGTTATTAAGTAAAACAAAATTTAAAAAATTGGTATGAACTCATTATATATGTGGATATTATATAGAAAATGGTCTAGAATGATATACCTCAAAGTGTGTTGACAAGTAAGTAACTTCTAGGAAGGTGAGGTAGAGGTTGTGGGAAGGATATTTACTTTATACTTTTTGTTTGTTTGAACTTTTTAGGAGCATGTTTTGCTTTAGTAATTAAAAATTTTTTAATATAATTTTAAAATAAAAGCATAGTGGAGAAACCCAAAAGACACTGCTTTAACAAAGCAATCAAGAGTAGCATCATCGTTAGCAAAACGCAGCAACATCAGGTACGCCTGGTATGATGTACTGAAAAGCACTCATCGCTTCAGTGGTATTTTTGTCAAAACGCAGAATCTCAATTTAGTCATGAGAAAACATCAGACGAACTTAAATTGTGTGACATTCCACAAAATAAATGATCAAAAGTGTCAAGGCTGGGACTTCCCTGGTGGTTCAGTGGTTAAGACGCCGCACTTCCATCGTAGCGGGCCTGGGTTTCAACCTTGGTCAGGGAACTAGATCCCACGTGCCACAACTGAGACCCAGTGCAGCCACATAAAAAATAAGGTCATGAAAGAAAGGAAAGACTGAGGAGTTGTCATAGGTCAGAGGATACTAAGGAGACATAGGACAACTAAGTGAGACATGGGATGCTGGGTTGGTATCTGAGGGAAGAAGTGGTGAAGTTCAAATAAGGTCTATAATTTAGATAACTCGGTATCCATGTTCATGTCCTGGTTTTGATCACTGTACTGTAGTTTATGAATTGAGAATGTTGCGTGAAGTCCATACATGAGCTCTTTATACTATTTTGCAACCTTTTTAAAGGCCTAAAATTTAAAAACAAAAAGTTTTTTTAAAGTATGGTTGATCCTTGGACAACACAGGTTTGAACTGTGTGGGTCCACTTATACATGGATTTTTAAAAAATTAAATACATACTACAATACCACACAATCCATGGTTGGTTGAATCCACAAATATGGAACCCCATAGAGGGAGGGCCGACTAAAATTATAAGCAGATTTTCAATTGTGTGGAGGGTTGCCTCCCTTAGCTCCTGAGTTGTTCAAGATTCAACTGTATATTAAAGAAGATTAAAGCTAGCCATAATCACACTAATCAAAGTCTGGTCCATTTTCAACAGTTCATCACTCCCATCCACTCTCCATCAAAACCAGTGTTTCCTCCCCTCTACTCTTGTTCCTCTTACTATGGTGCCATCGCATAAGCCTAGAAGCACCTCTGATGTTTGTGTTGCAGCTGAGGGGATGGGATGGCAAGAGACTCAGTTGGGATTAAGCAAGGCCTGAAGTTCATCATACATATATCACAGCCCAGAGAAAAAAGTAGGGAACTGACAGCGAGAAGCAAGGAAGACAATACTTAGGAGCGGACTTCCCTGGCAATCCAGTGGTTGGGACTCCATGCTCCCAAATGCAGGGGGCACAGGTTCAATCCCTGGTCAGGGAAGTAGGATCCTGCATGCTGCCCACCCCCCCCAAAAAAACCCAAAACACTTAGGAGTACCTCTTTTGAAGCTAGGCATTCTGCTCAGTGCTTCCACAGTCAGTACTTCTTTGAGTCTCACAAATTCCCTTTGAGTTAGGAAGTAAAATCCCCATTTTACAGAGTATAGTGTGGTCATGTGACTTGTCCAAGGTCACACAGCATTATGGAATGGAGCCAGAATCTCAAATCTGGTTCATTCATACATTTATCCAACAAATATTTCTGCGCTCCAACTGCATGTCAGGCTCACTGCTAAACACAGGAGAGGCAGAATGAACAGGACAGACAGGACCATGCCCTCAGGGAACTTACAGTCTCCTAGGGGAGACAGACAAAGGCAATGTAAACAAACTCAGTTGCTATACAAAGAAAATGGGGTGTTGATATGAAGAAAAAAAGAGATCTACTTTGAAAGAAAGTGACACTTCTGTTGAGGCCTGAAAGAGGAGCCGAGGAAGAGTGCTCCAGGTAGAGGGATCTGTGTGGGTCTAGGACTAGGGCAAGAAAGAATTTCAGGAACGGAAAAAACAGCCATTTGATGACCCTTGACCTGACGTCTGGCTGCAGTTCCACCTTCATCTTGTGCCACCTTCTCACGGGGCTCCAGCCAAAATGGACTTCCCAGGTGGGTCTTCAAGCCCACCCAGGACTCTCCTGCCTGAGCCGGCTGCATGCACACCCATGCCCCTGCCTGGAGCGCTCTTCCGGGTCCACATATACTTCCACCTGGCCAGCTCCAACTCTTGCTTCAGACCTTCGCTTCATTTCACTCCTTCACGGAGTTTCTCAGTCAGCTCCAGGTCAGGTCAGGTCCCATCTCAAAACTCCCTGGACTTCTTAAATCGTAGCTCGATTGTCATCATATTCTTGTTTGTATGATTGCTTCACCCTCTCCCACTTAACTGTGAGCAAAACAAGATCAAGCACTTTGTCTATTCTACTCTATTCCCAGCACCATGAACCAATAAATAAAAAGAAGAGGGGGCTTCCCTGATGGCTCAGTGGTAAAGAATCCACCCGCCAATGCAGGAGATCCCTGGTGTGGGTAGATCCTATTTGCCATGGAGAAACTAAGCCCATGCACCACAGTTATTGAGCCTGTGATCTAGAGCCTGTGCTGTGCAACAAAAGAAGCCAGAGCAATGAGAAGCCGACACACCTCAACTAGAGAGTATCCTCTGCTCTCTGCAACTAGAGAAAAATCCGCTCAGACAGGAACATCCAGCACAGCCAAAAATAAAAAATAACTAAATTTAAAACCAAAAAAAAAGTTTAAAGGAATGGGTTAGCCTTGTTAATTACACCCACCCTTTAAGGAGCCCCAGAGCATTGGAAACACTTGAAGACGTCTAGGGATACTTCCAGGTGAATTTAAAGAAATCAAAGGTTGTAACTGGAATTTTGTTGATTGATAAACTTTTTGTTCTTCGCTCCATTTAGTATGGTGGTGGTTTGTCTATGTTAGCTGAATAAATGTAGGTTCCATTATTCAAATACATCATTGTGATTCCTTTAAAAACAAAAAACTCACCCTCCAGTAAAATTGTAAATTACATCAGTTCAGTTCAGTCGCTCAGTCGTGTCCGACTCTTTGCGACCCCATGAATCGCAGCATGCCAGGCCTCCCTGTCCATCACCAACTCCCGGAGTTCACCGAGACTCACGTCCATCGAGTCAGTGATGCTATCCAGCCATCTCATCCTCTGTCGTCCCCTTCTCCTCCTGCCCCCAATCCCTCCCAGCATCAGAGTCTTTTCCAATGAGTAAATTACATAGTTGATTTTAATTACATAATTCTTTAAATTTCTACCAGAGTACTGTTGATTCACAATGCTGTGTTAGTTTCAAGTATGCAGTGAAGTGAATGAGTTTCACACATACATAAATTGCTTCCTCAGCGGCAAATTGCTAGCTTCTACTCAGCTGGGAACTTTCCCACTCCTAAAGGTGACCTATCCTGCCATTTTATTTCAAAGGTACAGGATAATAACTCACAAAGAGTGGTCCATGTGAATGAGGGACGAGAGAGAGCTTTCAGGGGATCCATGAGGTCAAAACAATCATCATAATAATACCAAGACATTATTTGTCCTTTTCACTGTGTTGACATTTGTGCTAATGTTACAAAAGGGTGAATAAAACTGCTGATTCCTTAGCACCAATCAAGGCAGAGATACCAAATTGTCACAGGTGCCATATTCTTCACCGCCATGCATTTCATGTTAAAAAAAAAAGAGAAGCCAATTTCACTTTTAAATGTCCTCGATAAAGAAAGGAAATTATTTTATTAAATCTTAAGTACACTTCTTTTATTTTAATTTTTTCATTTCTTAAAATTTTTATTTTTTAATATTTTTCTTTTTTGGCTACCCTGAATCTTAGTTGTGGCATGCCAGATCTTTGATCTTTAGTTCCATCATTTGGAATCTTACTTGAGGCATGTGGAATTTTCAGTTGCAGCGTGTGGGATCCAGTTTCCCAACCAAGAATTGAATCTGGACCCCAGTGCTGGGAGCACTGAGTCTTAGCCACAGGACCACCAGGGAAGTCCCTACACATCTTTTTAATAATCTGTGTATCAGAATGGGAAATACATAGGAAACATCACTGCTGCAAACTGGAATACAGTGGTTGTCTTCAGAAAAAGACCATTGTGCCATTGTTTGAGTTGTGAGCTGAGCCATTTTTCATATTACTGTTATCACTTGAAAAAATGACTGGCGAACTACAGTGTTTTCAGAGACTTGAGTATCTGGCAGACTTTTTCTCAAATATAAATAAAGTGAACCTGTCTCATCAAGGAAAACAAATGACCCATTCTTGTTGCCAATGATAAAACTTGAACTTAACAAGAGAAAACTAGAAGTTTTGAAAAATTGTTTCTGCCAGCATGAGGTTGACAGCTTTCCAGCAGCTAAAGAATGTTCTGATGAGCTTTGTAGTTACGTTAATAAATGCAATTTTTATACCTTATAATTGTTGTTCTTGTTTCATCGCTGAGATGTGTCTGACTCTTGGCAACCCCATGGACCGCAATGCTCCAGGCTTCCCTGTCCTTCAAACACCTCATAATGAAAGGTCAATACTTGGAAGACCTATATATCTCAGTGAACCAACGTTTTCCAAAAGTGGAAAACATGATGTTTCCAAGTTACACAGAGGTAAAAGATTCAAAGGGCAAGATAGACCAATACATCGCATTGCTAACAGATGACAAGGGACTTCCCTGGTGGTCCACTGGTTAACCTGCCGATGCCGGAGACACAGGTTTGGCTCCTGGTTTGGGAAGATCTGCGGAGCAGCTAAACCCGTGTGCCACAACTGCAGAGCAGTGCCTAGAGCCGATGCTCTGCAACTAGAGAGAAGCCACCTCAAGGAGAAGCTCACGCATTGCATCTAGAGAAAGCCCGCCCACAGCAACAAAGATCCAGTGCGGTTAAAAAGTTAATAGATAAATAAGTAATGTTTTAAGACAGAATATCATCAATTAGTCTGAAAAAATCCATAAAAATATTTCTCCCTTTACAAATTAATAGCTGTGGGAAGGCCGATTTTCTTCGTATGCTTCAACCCAGTGTTATCACAATAGATTGAATGAGGAAGTGGCCGTGAGAACCCAGCTGTCTTCCGTTGAACCCAATATTAAAGAGATTGGAAAAGAAAAATGTGAATTAATGCTACTCTTTTCCCTAAATTGTTTACGTTTTGAAAACTTTAGTTACTTTCTACTCAAACCATGATTTATGTTAACATGAACTGAGTTTATTATTGGTTTCATATTTAAAAACAAAACGTTTTAGAATGTCATTTTTGCTTTTGAATAGAGTAAACATTGGGAGATATAACCCATGTAAACAAAAGTTCCCTGGAGCCCTCAATAATTTTGAAGAATATAAAGAGATCTCGAAACTAGAAAATTTGAAAATCGATGCTCCATCATGTCAGCTCCGCCTCCTTCCCTTCATTTCTGGTGAGCCTGAGATGCCCCTTCATCTGGGACTCCCCTTGATTCTTTTTCCTGCTGGACAAAACCCTCATGCCTTAGGGGACCCTGTTCCTGGGGTCTGAGAGGCGGGGAGGCAGCCCACAGATGGACTGGGCAGTGTGTGGTGCTCACTGTGGGTCTTTAAGGAAGCTGCATCCCTAACCACCCCCACCCCCAACCCCTCTCCCCAACCAAGTCCCTTCCTCTTCTTGGGTTTAGGCTCCAGTCCAGCAGGGTAGGGAAAACTCCAAAGTGATCTTTCTCCAGACAAAGGACTCCACCCAGGACACTCTCCTGGGCCCTGACCCCTGTACCACGCCTGTCCAGGCCTGTTGAGGAAGTCTTCCCTCCCAGATCAGAATTACAGTAAAGTTTGTGAGGTGTTCACCTGGGTACAAAATTTAAGGGAGCACCAAAAACCTCAGTAATCCAGATAAATAACATTTTAACGCAATTTTAAAGAATCCCAATCAGTATTACTGACTCTTCCTTTTCCCTCAGACTCTAATATGGCCCTGCCTGGCACTATTATGCAGACTTCATTGAAAACTTTGGTATTTTGTTCGTCATGGATTTAGGGGTGGGATGGGGTTTTGGGGGCATTAATCGATTATTCAAAAAATACTCTCACCATGTGAATGGGGAATACCACCTCACAGCGCAGCTCACCCATTCGGTCACTCACTCACACCTTCACTGGACAAGCTCACAGCTGGGCAGTTCTGACGCCTCTGAAAACAGACCTTGTCTCTGTCCTTCAGGGACTAACAGGACATTTTCAAGAGAGAAATGCAGAAACAGATAAGTGATAACTGAAGGACGGGGAAGCCTGGTGCTCTGCAGTCCATGGGGTCACAAGGAGCAGGACACAACTTAGCGACTGAACAAGTGTTATGGTGGAGGTTCTAGATGTCAGGGTCATTCTGAGTGGTGCCCATGGCCCAGACTGAAGGGTCCAGAACAACTCCTGCTTAGGCTGAAGGAAGAGAAGGAGTTAGCCTGATGCAGCTGGGAGAGAGGAAGAGACCTGGAAGAAAGCAGAGAATGTGCCTTCTTCTCGGGGAACTTGAGAAGATTGGTTTGGCTAAAACTGGAGAAGGGAAAGGCTACCCACTCCAGTATTCTGGCCTGGAGAATTCCATGGGCTGTATAGCCTAGGGGGTTGCAAAGAGTCAGACACGACTGAGGGACTTGCACTTTCACTTTTCACTAAGGGGATGGGGTGGTGGTGAGGATAGACAGGACCTACAAAGTAAGCATCATCAGTCTACTGAAGTAGGGTCTTGAATTTTAGGCTAAAGGAGTTTGTACTTGATTCTGCAGAAAACAGGGAGTCATTGACATATGTAGCATTTTGTGTTTATGGAAGATGACTTTGAGCATTGTGTTGTTCAGTCATTAAGTCTTGTCTGATTCTTTGCAACCCCACGGACTGCAGCACACCAGGCTCCCCTGCCTTCACTAACTCCTGCAGTTTGCTCAAATTCACATCCATTGAGTCAGTGATGTTATCCAACCATCTCATCCTCTGTTGCCCCCTTCTCCTCCTGCCCTCAATCTTTCCTAGAATCGGGGTCTTTTCCAATGAGTCAGCTCTTCATATCAGATGGTCAAAGTACTGGAGCTTTGGCTTCAGCATCAGTTCTTCTAATGAATATTTGAGTTTGATTTCCCTTAGGATTGACTTATTTGATCTGGCAGTCCAAGAGCCTCTCAAGAGTCTTCTCCAGCACCACAGTTTGAAAGCATCAGTTCTTTGGTGCTCAGTATTCTTCATGGTCCAACTCTCACATCCACTTGACTATTGTGTACAGAACAAACTGGAGGGGCTTCAGGCCAGAGGCAGAGAGATGGTGAAAAAGATCATTGCAATTGTCCAGAGAGCTGGAGGAGGCTTGGACCATGGCAGATCATAGGGAAATGGATGGCTGTGAGAATGATTTGGAGGTAGAATGGACAGAACTTAGTGATGCAAGGGACAGTGGTTGAGAGAAAGGGAGGAGACACGAATGGCCAGGTTTCTGACCCAGATGACTAGAGCTGGGTAGAGTCTGTCTTCACAGAGATGACACTGAAGAGGAAGAGTGTGTGGGTAGGGAGGAGGAATTCCATGGGGGACGTGTAACAGGGATAGTACCTAAGAAACACCCAGGAGGATCCTAAAGAGCCCAACGTCAAAAGAGAAGTCAGAGGAGGAGGGAAAACCTAGGAAGGAGGTAGCGACAGGGTGGTCAAGAGGTAGAAGGACCAGGGGGGGACCACACTGGAGTCCTCGTGTGAAGACAGTTTCAAGAGTGTTGGAAAGTGGCCAATGGTGTGAAAAGCCACAGCAAGACCCAGCACAGTGCAGACAAAAAAGCAAACACTGCACGGGCCACTCAGAAGTCTATCCCACGTGATCAGAGGGAGAGCAGTTTCCTAAGTGCGAGCGGAGGCGTGAATGAGAGGCAAGGAAGTGGAACATCAAATTCTCGTTCAAGAATCTGAGCTGAGCAAATAAATGCTGTGTGTGGGCCTTGTGTGTATCCTGTTTTAAACAAACTATGAAAAAATATTTGCTAGACAACTAGGAGAACTCCAATACAAAGTATTAGATGGAATTAAGAAACTGATGCTGGGAATTCCCTAACAGTCCAGTGGTTAGGATTCCACACTGGTCAGGGAACTAAGCTCCCTCAAACTGCACAGCACAGCCAGAAAAAGAAAAAAAATTGATGTTAATTTTGTGAGGTTGTAATTTTGATATATTGGTTATATATTTTTAGATTTTTTTTTTTTTTTTTACTATACTGCCCAGCATTTGGGATCTTAGGTCACCATGGACTGAACCCACACCCACTACAGTGGAAGTTCATAGTCCTAATTCCTGGACCACCAGGGATGTCTCTAGTTTTAGATTTTAATTCCTGATCTATTATACACACAAACTAAAGTAGTTATGCGAAGAGCCAACTCATTGGAAAAGACACTGATGCTGGGGAAGATTGAGGACAGGAGGAGTAGGGGGTGACAGAAGATGAGATGGTTGGCTGGCATCACTGACTCAATGGATATGAGTTTGAACAAACTCCAGGAGACAGGGAAGGACAGGGAAACCTGGCGTGCTGCAGTCCGTGCGGTCACAAAGAGTCTGACACAATTTAGCAACTGAACAACAAAAAGAATTTACAGGTAGGATTATACAATATCTCGGTTTTGCTTAAAAATGTTCCAGGAAAAACACATCTGTGGGCTAATCTCACGTGAGAAGCATCTTCCCAGGAACCCAACCTGTGACAATGTGTACTTGGGTCTGTCTGACCCCAGATCCTCCCCAGTCCACACGGCCCCACAGGAGGCCGAGCAGAAGTAGGCCTCGTTCTTCCAGACACAGGGCCAGAGTCAGTGTGGAAGTCTCAGGCGGACACCCTGCCTTTGCTTGGAGCCTTGTCTCTGGAGCCTCCAGTTCCCACCACCCACTCTTGCTGCTTCGGCTACTTTCCTTCTAGTTCCAGGTCCCCAGGTGACTCCCACTCCCTTGGCCCTCGTTCCGAATATGGTGCGCAGAAGTCCCTTCGCATCAACAGAACCCTTGAAATCACCCAAAATGTAACCAGCCAAGTCTCCTCGGGGTCTGGGACTCATCCATCCACACTTTCATTCCTGCTTCCCTCCCTCTCTCTGCCTGGTTGACTGCTGGTCATCCTTTAAGGCTTCCGTTCCTCCAGGGAGTTTTTCCTAAACCTCCCTGACCCTTTCATACCCTTTCCTCTCTCCCCAGGCCTGGTTAATGCCCATCCCCTGGGCTCCCAAAACTCACTGAAATTGCCTGTGTGTGTCCTTCCAGCACTGGGCCATAGCTCCCAGAGGACCAAGACTGTGTCCATTCATTCACCTGACACCCAAATGGGTGCCCAGAACTGTGCTGGGGACATTGTGGGAATAAAACAGGCAAGATTCTTGCTCTTAAGGAGCTATACTCTAGATGTGGAAAACAAACAAAAATAAGGAGAGAGATAAAAGAACAAGGTAATTTCAACTTGTGATGTATTCAACAAAAGAAATAAAAAGTGTGACGTGATGATTATGGATGGGGGCTGCTTAAAATAGAGTAACCAGGGAAGGCTTCTCAGAGGAAGTGACATATAAATGAAACCAAAGGCAGATCTACTGTGAAGCCAATGAAGCATAAACTTCAAGATCCCTTCCTAGGCCTTGAAGTTGTTCTTAATTGTATATTAAGGCCTTGCTCTTAATTGTATATTTATAATTTCATATCTTTAATTTAAAGAAGGCCCCCCAAATTGTATAAACTTTAGAGTCCTACAAAACCTGTATCTTCTCATGGCTAAAATCTAAAAAGTGAGAAGAAACAAGTCAGGAGAAAATGTAGATGAAGAAATGTACTCCAGGCATAGGGTATCATGTGCAAAGGGCCTGCAGTGGGAATAAATTCATCGTACTCTAAGCCGAAAGTAAAGGTGTCAGTTTCAAAGAACTGAAAGGTCAGTGTCTCCAGAGAAATGAGAAGAGTAGGATAGAATGGGAAAGACTAGAAATCTCTTCAAGACAATTGGAAATATCAAGGGAACATTTCATGCAAGGATGGGCACAATAAAGGACAGAAACAGTAAAGACCTAACAGAAGCAGTAGAGATTAAGAAGAAGTGGCAAGAAAACACAGAAGAACTGTACAAAAAAGGTCTTAATAACCTGGATAACCATGTTGGTGTGGTCATTCACCTAAAACCAGACATTCTGGAGTGTGAAGTCAAGTGGGCCTTAGGAAGCATTACTACAAAGCTAGTGGAGGTGATGGAATTCCAGTTGAGCTATTTCAAATCCTAAAAGATGATGCTGTGAAAGTGCTGTATTCAATATGCCAGCAAATTTGGAAAACTCAGCAGTGGCCACAGGACTGGAAAAGGTCAGTTTTCATTACAATCCCAAAGAAGGGCAATGCCAAAGAATGTTCAGACTACCATTAAAATTGTACTCGTTTCACATGCTAGCAGGGTAATGTTCAAAATCCTTCAAGTTAGGCTTCAACAGTACATAAACCAAGAACTTCCAGATGTACAAACTGGGTTTAGAAAAGGCAAAGGAACTAGAGATCAAACTGCCAACATTTGCTGGATCATAGAAAAATAAGGGAATTCCAGAAAAATATCTATTTTGCTTCATTGACTATGTGAAAACCTTTGACTGTGTGGATCACAACAAACTTTGGAAAATTCTTCATGAGATGGAAATACCAGACCACCTTACCTGTCTCCTGAAAAACCTGTATTCAAGTCAAGAAGCAACAGTCAGAATCAGACATGGACTAACAGACTGGTTAAAAATTGGGAAAGGAGTACATCAAGTTTGAATATTATCCCCTTGCTTATTTAACTTATATGCAGAATACATTGTGTGAAATGCCAGTCTGGATGAAGCACAATCCGGAGTCAGGGTTGCCAGGAGAATTATCAATAATCTCAGATATGCAGATGACACCACCCTTATGGAAGAAAGCGAAGAGGAACTAAAGAGCCTCTTGATGAAAGTGAAAGAGGAGAGTGAAAAAGATAGCTTAAAATTCAACATTCAAAAAACTAAGATCATGGCCTCCAGTCCCATCACTTCACGGCAAATAGAAGGGGAAATAAGTGGAAACAGTGACAGATTTTATTTTCTTGGGCCCCAAAATCACTGTGGACAGTGACTGCAGCCATGAAATTAAAAGACGCTTGCTCCCTGGAAGGAAAGCTGTAACAAATCTAGACAGCATATTAAAAAGCAGAAGCATCACTTTGCCAACAAAGGTCCATATAGTCAAAGCTATAGTTTTTCCAGTAGTCATGTACAGATGTGAAAGTTGGACTAATAAAGAAGGCTGAGCACTGAAGAATTGGTGCTTTCAAATTATGGTGCTGGAGAAGACTCTTGAGAGTCCCTTGGACTTCAAGGAAATCAAACTAGTCAATCCTAAAGGAAACCAACCCTTTAGGATTGAAATCAATATTCACTGGAAGGACTGATGCTGAAGCTGAAGCTCCAATACTTTGACTGCCTGATGCAAAGAGCCGACTCATTGGAAAAGACCCTGATGCTGGAAAAGATTGAAGGCAGGAGGAGAAGGGGATGACAGAGGATGAGATGGCTGGATAGTACCACCGACTCAATGGTCATGAGTTTGAGCAAACTCCTGGAATTAGTGAAGGACACAGAAGCCTGGCATGCCACAGTCCATGGGGTCGCAAAGAAAGTTATCAGACATAACTTAGCAACTTAACAACAACAAGGATGAGATCAGAGGGCAACAGACCCCAAATCTCTCTTATGCCACAGTAAGAAGTTTAGATTTTATTCTATAAGCACTGGAGGACTGCTGGACTATGTCAAGCAGATAAGCAGCATAATCCGACTCTCTCTGGCTGCTGGGCAGAGAATAGATGGTGACGAACAAGTGTGGAAGCAGACAGACTATTTCAGAGGCAAGAGACAGGAGTGACATGGACCAGAAAGTAGCATTTCCAATCCCTCTCTCTATCCCCTCACCCAATACAAACTTGGCCAGAGGGGAGCTTTTATTTTATTTATTTTTTAGTTGTGGCATGTGGGATCTAGTTCCCTGACCAGGGATGGAACTCGGGCCCCCTGCATTGGGAGCTCACAGTCTTAGCCACTGGACCACAAGGGAAGTCCCCAGAGTAAGAGCTTGATAAACATCTGTCTAGTAAGCAAATATCTAGCAACCAATAAGATCAACTCTTGTGAGATGAGAGCTGAAAGAGGGTGACCCATGAGGATGGTGGAGGCCTATCTCTCCAGTAACTAAACAGCACAGTGGCTGCCGGCCCCTGAGAGCAGCCTCCAGAGAAGGCAGGCTGAGCCCTCTACAAACTCATGATGCAAATTGTGGTCCGTGCACCAGCAGTATTAGCATCACCTGTGAGCTTTGTTAGACATGCAGAAGCTGACTCTACAGCAGACTTGCTGTTACAGCATCTATTTTAACAAGATTGCCCAGTGAATTTTGCACACTGAATTCATATGCACACTGAATTTTGAGCAGTACTATGCCTCAACACACTGCCAGCCACATATTTGCCTGTTCTAACATCTTCCATGGCTCCGCCCTGCCCAGGACCAGGTGCAAGCTCCTTTCCCACCTCCTCTCTCACCAGCCTCTACTGCCCCTTGCCCTCTACTCTAATCACACTGAATTTTTTTTTCCTGATATGGCTGCATTAGGTCTTAGTTGCAGCGCGTGGGATCTTCACTGTGTCTTTGGGGATCCTCTGTTGTGGTGCACAGACTCTCTAGTTGCACCGCACAGATTCAGTAGTTGCAGTGAGAGGGCTTAGTTGCTCCATGGCTTGTGGGATCTTAGTTCCCCGACCAGGGATCGAACCGGTGTCCCCTGCATTGCAAGGCAGATTCTTAACCACTGGGCCACCAGGGAAGTCCCCACACTGAACTTCTTGCTGCTTCTTTAAAAACGATTTCTCCTCAGACCTCGGTGCCCGCACACATGCCACGGCCCCTCCTGAGAATGCCTTTTGCCTATCGCTTTACCCAGGAAAATCTTACTCATCTTTTAAGACCTAATCTAAAAGAGGGCTTCCTTTGGAATGCCTTTTCTGATTGCCCCAGACAGAACGAGTTGCCGCCTTGCCTGGGTTGACATGGTACTGAGCACAGCTGTCAGCATAACATGTTGTAAATATTGATTTCTGTGGCTGTTTCCTCACCAGGCTGAGAACTTCTTGAGGTTAGAGACTAGATCTTTTTTATCTCTTTTTTCTCAGTGTCACACACAGGGGATCGAATGCATGAATGACCATGCCCTGATGATTATTCAGAGGAAACTGGCATAAACAAAAGGTGTCCCGTCTCCCTGGGGGAGACATAGCAGATTGCGGAAAAGGCCTCTGGAGTCAGAAACACCTTGGTTGTTACCTGACTCTGCATTTGCTTACTGTGTGACCTTGGGCAAGTGACTTTACCTCTCGGAGCCTGGATTTCCTCATCTGCACAATCTTATAACCCTAACAAAAGTTCCAAAAATAAGCATACAAAGTTGCCACAAATGGTCAGGACTTTCTCTCACTGTTGGTCTCCAAGTGTCTCCAATCACTTCAAGTGACTTTCTCTCACTGTTGGTCTCCAAGTGTCTCCAATCACTTCAAGTGTCTCCAGTCAGTTGAAGACAGGGGAGGGGACTATGGATCACCAGTGACCTTAGGGTCTCTAACATATTGCCTTTCCTGCCAGCTCCAGACACAGCACTGGGCTAATGCCAGCAAAGCTTTCAACAACTCAGGAAGGGAATGAGCATTTAGAGGGAGAAGGAGGCAACTCTGAACCACTCAACTTAACAGGCGGGCAGGGCCACCCTGATGGATCAAGTCCAGGCAGCAAGCTCAGGCCCAACGTTTAGCTGAAGCTGGGCCAAGAGGGTATAAATATTTCATGAAGACAAGAAGAATTCTACCATCTGTATCTCCCACCCTCTGCCCTGCAGACTATTCAGTCCCAACTCCCACTGGTACCAGTCTCATCTGTCTGCCAACAATCTGGCCCCTAGGGGACCTGGAGAAAAGGCTCCTGTCCTCAGCTGGACCGTTAGAGGGGAGGAACCACTGAGATCTGGGCAACAGGAAGTGTGTGCTGGGTACTTCCCCAGTGCGGACTGTGGGTTGGAAAGTTGTGTTTACCAGTCAGACTGGCCCCTAATATTGTGGGGCCATTTGGGGTCCAGAGTACAAGCGTCTAAATATTTATAAGCTAAAAATCAGTCATATCTAAGTTCATCCACATTTCATGCCTCAGCAACTCCTCACCACCCCGCAAGCCTGGGAGTGTGGGAGGAACTCAGGCTCTGAGGAAGCACTCTCGCCTGGATTCAAGGACACCATGCTCTGTGGGGGACGATGTGGCCGGGGGGTGGTGTAGGAGCCACCCACCTAAGCTGAGGGCCTTGAGCATCGTTTACTAATTAAATGAACAGACACCTCTTACCCATGATCATAGTTCCTTCTCAAATCAGCCTCACAAAGTGAGTTTTACAAAATGCCCATTTTTCCAGGGAACGAAGTGAGGTCAGAGAATGAAACAGACTTGTCCACAGTCACACAACTGGGAAATGGCCGATGAGATTTTGAACTCCAAGGCCTAGCCTATCTCTCCCAGGCCAAGCTGTGGCCCCTGCTGGAAGCAAACCACTCTGTGGCCGACTCCTCCACTCACAGACCTGTCCTATGGCCCGAGAGCAGGCGCTTCAGAGGCTGCAAGGACCCAGGAAGAGATGCCTTTGACCTGGGGCCCTGCTTTTCCCTCTGCTCCCCAAAGTGGGGAATTGAATGGGACCATGGAAAGGAGAGTCCGCTCTGTATCCATCTCACTCCTGCCAGGCAGCGGTGAAGTTGGAAGCAAATTCTGGTTCAAACACTAAACTCACTCCATGACTCTGGGTCTCTGTCTCCCTGTTCGTAGAATGAAGATTTTAAAAGGGGCCTAAGACTCTGTATCAGTCTAGAGGGGTGGGGTGGGAAGGGAGATGGGAGGGAGGTTCAAAAGGGAGGGGATGTGTGTATACCTATGGCGGATTCATGTTAAGATTTGACAGGAAACAGCAAAATTGTGTAAAGCAATTATCCTTCAATAAAAAAATTAATAAAAAAAGAAGAAAGAAGATAAAATGGGCCTAAGAGAGAAGGAAATTAAGAAAACAATCCCAGGGGACTTCCCTTGTATTCCAGTGGTAAAGAATTTGCTTGCCAATCTAGGGGACTCAGATTTCCAGCCCTGGTCCATGAAGATTCCACATGCCTCGAAGCAACTAAGCCCGTGTGCCACAACTATTGAGCCTGTGCTCTAGTGCCCAGGAACCACAGCTGCTGAGCCCACGTGCCGCAACGACTGAAGCCCACACACCCTAGAGCCTGTGCTCCGCAATAAGAGAAGCCACCGCAATGAGAGACCCACACGCTGCAACTCGAGAATAGCCCATGAAGCAACAAAGATCCAGCACAGCCAAAAATAAATAAGTAAGAAATAAATAAAAATTGAAAAAAGAAAAGAGGAAGAAAACAATCCCACTTACAATGGCATCAAAAAGAATCAAATGCTTAGAAATAAACTTAACCACGGAGGCAAAAGGCTTATACACTGAAAACTACAAAACATTACTGAAAGGAATTAAAGAAGACACAAGTAAGTGGGAAGACACACTATGTTTATGGATCAGAAGACTTAATATTGTTTAAAGGTCCATGCTACCCAAAGCGATCTACAGATTTAATGCCCTGTTAAAATCTCAGTGGTATTTTTTGTAGAAACAGAAAAAAATCCTAAAATTCATAAGAAATCTCAAAGTACCCACAACAGTTCAAACAGTCTTGAGAAAGAACAAAGCTGGAGGCCTCGCACTTCCTGATCTCAAAACATATTAGAAAGTCCAATAATCAAAACAGGGTGCTATCGGCACAAAGATAGACATACAGGACGATGGGACAGAGTGGACAGCCCAGAAATGAATGCTCACATATACGGTCAAACGATCTTTGACAAGGGGGCCAAGACTACACAATCAGGGAAAGATAATCTCAACAAATGATATTTGGAAAACAGGATATTCACATGCAAAACCAGGAAGGTGGACTCTTATCTTCAATCACATACAAAAATAACTCAAAGTGGATTAAAGACCTAAACATAAGACTTGAAAGTATCAAACTTCTAGAGGGAAAGTTTCATGACATTGGAATGGGCAATGATTACTTGGGTATGATACCAAAAGCAAGAAAAGCAAAAAGAGACATTTGGAACTGTATCAAACTTTAAAAGTTCTGTATACCAAAGGAAACAATCAACAGAGTAAAAGACAGCCTACAGAACTGTAGAAAATATTGGCAAATAATCATCCAGAATATATAAAGAACTCTTACAACTCAATAATGACAACAACAACAACAATTTTAAATGGGCAAGGGACCTGGAGAAACATTTCTCCAAAGATATAAAGGGCCAGAAGCATATGAAAAGATGGGGAGAGAGGGATTGGGAGTTTGGGATTACCGGGTGCTAATTATTATACAGAGAATAGATAAACAACAAGGCCCTACTGGATAGCATGGGGAAATATACTCACTATCCTGGGATATACTGAGGGAAACAGAGGACAGTGAAAAAAATATCCTGTGATAAACTATAATGGAAAATAGTATGGAAAAGAATATATGTATATATGTATAACTGAATCACTGTGTGGTAGAGCAGCAACCAACACAATATTATAAATCAACTATAACTCAATAAAATAAATTTGTTTAAAAAATTGTCAAGGGGCAGGTGGGGAAAAGGCGTATGAAAAGATGCTCCACATCACTAATCTCCAGGGAAATGCAAATCAAAACTCCAACGAGACGGCACCCATTAGGATGGCCTCGCTCATCAAAACAGAAAATGACAAGTGTTGGTGAGGACGTGGGGAAATTGGAACAGTCGTGCACTCACTGTTGGTGGGAATGTAAGATGATGCAGGAAATTAGTATGAAGGTTCTTCAGAATGTTAAAAATAGAACTACCATATGACCCAGACATCTCATTCCTGGGTATATTTCTTTTTTTAAAAAAAGTGTAAACAAGATCTTGAAGAAATATTTGTATACCCATGTTCACAGCAACACTAGTTACAATAGCCAGGAGGCAGGAGCAACCTAGATGTCCATCACCAGACAAATGGATAAACAAAATCTGGTAAAATATTAATATGCATATAATAGAATACTATGCAGCCTGTAAAAGGAAAGAAATTCTGTCTTTTGCTACAACATGGATGACACTTGAGAATATTAATAAGTGAAATAAGCCAATCGCAAAAAAGACTGAATGATTCCACTTATATGAGGTTTTGAAAGTAATTAAACTCATAGAAACAAAAAGAATATTGGTTGCCAGGGGCTGGAGGAAGAGAGAAACAGGGAGCTGATGTTCACTGGGCACAGAGATTCAATCATGCAAGACAAAAAAGTTCTACAGATCTGTGGTACAACATGTGTATATAGTTAACAATACTTAAAAATCGTTAAGAGGGTAAATCCATCTTACATATTTTTATCACAAAGAATTTTAATGGGCCTCAGAAATGGCCGATTTGAAAATACACTGTATATTTTTAACTTGGAATCATATGGCTTAGCTTTTTCACTTAATAGCTGTGCAACAGTTAGTAAAAACTACTTCGCCTCTCTGAACTTCATCTATAAAATGGGAACAATAACAGATCTACCCTATAGAGATTTCCGTGAGCATCCAGTGAGACAGAGGATAGAAAGCATTTGAGAAAGGACAGTGGTTAAGATCACAGACTCTGGCATCAGACAAACCTCCATTCAAACTCTGCCTCTGGTCACGTCCTGGTTTCACGACCATAGTCAAGCTGATCATTCTCTGAGCCTCAGGTCCTTCCACTGTATATGGAGCTCATAATATTCCAAGCACATAGTTCCCAGCATGATGCAAAGACTCAGTGAGTAATGTAGCCCAGTTTCAGATACTCATGACCAACAGCTCTAAAAAGCTGTATTTACAGGAAGTCCAGACCATCTGCTAATTAGATCAGATCAAATGTCAAAATAGCACCACTGTCATTGCAACTGCTCACATCAAGCTCATCCCAAGTTCTTCCCAGCTTGAAGCCATTTACATAAGGCTTCCAGATATATCATTAACCCTGAAGACCTCTCTGGTGGTCCAGTGGCTAAGATTCTGCTCTCCCAATGCAGGAGGCACTGGTTTGATCCCTGGTCAGGGAAGTAAATCCCACATGTGGCAACCAAGAGTTTGCATGCCACAACTAAGACCTGGGGCAGCCAAATAAATAATAAGAAATATATTAAAAAGATAAAACCCTGAAAACTCCTGGGAACCAGTCATATAATTTTATGGCAACTGGGGACAGTTGGCAAAATGCTATCAGCCAACCCTTGATGTTTTTGAACTGTGGTGTTGGAGAAGACTCTTGAGAGTCCCTTGGACTGCAAGGAGATCCAACCAGTCCATCCTAAAGGAAATCAGTCCTGAATATTCATTGGAAGAACTGATGCTGAAGCTGAAACTTCAATATTTTGGCCACCTGATGCAAATAACTGACTTATTGGAAAAGACCCTGAAGCGGAGAAAGATTGAAGGCAGGAGAAGGGGATGACAGAGGATGAGATGGTTGGATGGCATCACTGACTTAATGGACATGGGTTTGGGTGGACTCCAGGAGTTGGTGATGGACAGGGAGGCCTGGCGTGCTGCAGTCCATGGGGTCGCAAAGAGATGGACACAACTGAACTGAACTGAATCCTTGTCCAAGACAATTAATTTTACCTCCATGAGCCTTTGTTTACTCATCTGTAAAAAAAATAAAAATAAAAAAATAACCCTAACCCTATGACATAAGGTTGTTGTAAGGATTGAATAGGAAATGCCTGATCCATAAGAAGAGCTCAATGAATGTTGGCTATTAGTCATACTTCTCTACCCCAGAAGGAGTATGGGAACCACCTCTGGTTCCCATATTTCTTGTGGATATCGCCTTCCTTCCGGGCTGGGAACTCCCTGGGTATAGGGCCTCGGGCATTACACACACACACACACACACACAGAGTCACATTGTCCCTCATCCCTCACTTCTAAACCCTCTCACACCAGCCTCAGCCACTCCCAGCCCTTAGATTCCTGGAACCAGTAAAATACCATAGTTTAATCATTGCCCTTCTGTGAGTACTTAGTTTTCACATCTATCAGATGGAAATGATATCAACATTGACCTCACAATGTTGAGGTCAGTTGAGATTGAAGGCAGTTGAACCTCTAAAATCCTCAAGAAATAAGTTGCTACCCATTCTGGCCTCCTCTGACACTTGATATTTGTGCCTTGGCCTGCCCATGCCTTTGTGCCTCTGCTCATATCCTCCAAAAATTACCCCCTCATGGAGTGGTTTCATTACCACTTGTCCAGGAAGCAGAGGGAGTTGAGGGGCAAAGGAAAGGAGGAAGTTTCCTGATTTCTGGCGAATTCTGCACTAGGCTCCCCTTGGTTTCCAGTTCAAGGAGGCTAGGACCCCACTGGGCACGTTTATTGGTGAATGAACGGAGCTCCTTGTCTGGGGAGAGGTAGGGACAGGGTCTAGGGCCCCAGAGATGGGGGGTGGGAGGTGGCCTGGGTATCAAAGTTTCCCAGCTTTCTCTCTCACTTGGGGTCCAGCTGGTCCCAGGTATGTATATTACATTGATGAGACTCAGTCTCTGCTTGTCTCGACTCATCTGGCCTAGGACATCCCCGTGGGGTTGGGGGACCCTGAGCCTGGCCTGGGTCTCTCCTTCTGGCTTCCAGATATGCAGATAATATCCGTCTGTGATGCCTGGGGCTAGTGCACTGGGACGACCCAGAGGGATGGTATGGGGAGGGAGGAGGGAGGAGGGTTCAGGATGGGGAACACATGTATACCTGTGATGGATTCATTTTGATATTTGGCAAAACTAATACAATTATGTAAAGTTTAAAAATAAAATAAAATTAAAAAAAAATATATCCGTCTGTGAGTCACCCTCCCCACTCCTTGCCTCCTGTAAGTCAGCCGGGGCAAGGAGGGCAGGGAGGTGCTTCCTCCTCTGGGCTTCCGCAGCAAGGGCACACCCCTCTGTTATACCAGGAACCACTCTCACATCTTCAGGGCCTGGCCCGAGGGAAAATGTAGGGTACAGGTTGAGGGAAAACGTAGGGTACAGGGCGCAGGCCCTGCAGTTACACAGACCCTGATTTGCACCTGGCTTTGTTCTTTCCCAGCTGATCTTTGACCCTCAAAGCCTCTCTTCCTTCATTTGCAAAAAAGTAATGACAATAAAACCTTCCTCACAGGGTAGCTATATGTGCAGAATGAAGCAACTGATACACCTGGTTATAGCTCAGTAACTGGGAGCTCCTCCCCAACCCTCAGAAAATATTTGTTGCATGAATGAATGAGCAAACAAATCAGCCATGAACCAAAGCAGCCACCTCTCTTCCGTTAGAAGCAGCAACCAAGGGTGGCTGAAGAAAAACATGAATCACGATTAGGAATTACGATCAGGGGACCTGGGCTCTGGCCTCAGCCAAGCCCCTAACCATCTTGAGTGAGTCTCTCCCTAGCTTTGAACCTTGGGATCTTCATCTGCACATGCCTCCCCACCAAGCTGAAACATTGCTATGAAAAGGAAGATTGCTGAGAGTAACAAAGGCTTTGGTAAACAGTCAAGAACTTAGAAAATCAAAACAGACTTTACCAACTGTGAAGGGCGCTGCACAGATTTTTGACGCTGTTCTCACATCAGCCAGCTGAGCTCAACTCCAAACCTAGATCCTGAAGTTCCCCCTTCTATAGAAATAAACAGGTGGGGAGGGGCTACTAAATGATAGTCTTCCCCCCACAAATTCTCCTCCCCCTACATCTTACAGACATACACACACACACTGGCTCTGGATTCTCTTTGGCTGAAGACATGAGGGAAGAATGGAGTGCCAACCTCTCAACTGGTTTGGTTGATGATCCTGCTTCTAGGAACTGTTGGGCTGGACAGGCCCACCCATAGTTGGCCACACTCCAGGCACTCATGGAAATATATACCCAGAGCCAGTTCTCCAGTCCACCCCACAGGCACACATGCACACACAAAGATAGCAGAGGCTTCTCTCCCCTCCACCATGCTGCCAAGGAACCCAAGAGCTGTGATCAGACACATGGCTGCACCGGGGGCCCAGCAGATACCCTTCTGAGAATGGGCTCCACTCTGAAACCAGACACATTCTCCCTGGATCCATAAGGGGGCGTCCCCAGGCCAGAGCTTAGCTGGTGCTCCCTATATCCATGCGGAGGCAGAGACCAGGACGGGAAAGAAGGGACTTCACTGGAAAAAATAAGCAGCTCTTTCTTGTCAACAAGGGCGAGTTCGCAGGCTTAGGATAGGGAGGAAGAGGGCATTCCATAAAAATCTTTCTATAAAAGGATAGAAAGAATCCCAGCCTCTCGTCACCCCGGCCCCAGCCCCCATCAATCCAGAGCAGAAACTCACTCCTGGAGGCCCATTTTGACATTACTACTGTAGACCAGTCTATGGGTTTCCCAGGGGGCGCTAGTGATAAAGAACCCGTCTGCCCGTGCAGGAGACACAAGAGACGTGGGTTAGATCCCTGAAGGGGAAGATCCCCTGAAGAAGGAAGTGACAACTCATCCCAGTATTCTTGTCTGGAAAATCCCACGGACAGAGGAGCCTGATGGGCTACAGTCCATGGGGTCACAAAGAGTCGGACACGACTGAGCGACTTAGCCTACACACAGCAGAGACTGTGGCTTTCTTACCCAAACCTTCATTGGACAGATGGGGAAGTTGAGACCCAGAGAAGAGAAAGGATTTGCCCCAAGTGAGCACAGAATCAGGAGCCAAGCTGGAACCAGATGCTGGACCTCAGGCTCACTGTCCATCCTCTTCCAGTACAATACACTACTTTCTCATTCCCCATTCAGTTCATGTTCCAAGACTGTATGACTTGCCAAATGCCACGTGAAGAGTAAGGATAAAATGAGGAACAAACAAACCCTCTTCCGTGAGGCATTTACAGTAAGAATAACAGTATTGGTACCAGCAGTAATACTGGCTCATGTCTGCGCACCAGCTTACTATTGACAAAGCACTTTCCCACCAGCCTCTTACTTCACCCTCTCCCGCCAACTCATAGGTCAGTACTTAAACCTCAGTAAGGAAGGAAGGGATGCTCCTGAATTGCCCAAGGTGCCAGCTGATAGGCAAGAGCTGATGCCAAAACCCCATTGCCCACTTCAGGCTCAGTCTCATCTCTTTCGGGGCTTCCTTCCTTCACTGTGTTGTCAGTACCTAAAGGCAACGATGTATCTTTCTTTTGTTTCCCTAACGCCCACACACACACACACACACACATGCCAAGCACCTGGAACAGCTGTGTATTCAGTCAAGCGTTAAATCAGAGCTGCTTGAATGCTCTGGGTAGCAAGTCTGCAGGTTCCCTCATTCTTCACAAGTAAGTAAGAGTCTGAGCAGCAGCCGCCGTTCTCCATGGCCACATCTGACTTCCTGCCAGCAAAGGACAGGGGCTCCCAGCCTGTGCTCAGTCCCTAACACCTGCGACCTGATGGCGGGAACAGGTTGTGGGCCAGGACTCTTGTATCAGCAACCCTGTTATCTTCCTCATCACCCCCGCAGGAGAACCCAGCACCTAGTCAATTCCTAGATACCCAGCCCGGTACCTGACCCTTTGCCTCCCGACCTTCCTGCTGGGGAGACAGCACTGGCCTCGTGTGGCACTCTAGGAAACGGAGGAGCAGGGCAGTGACATGGCCAAGGCCACACAGCCACTGAAGCAGACAGCACCCAGGCCCCTGAGATCTAGGCAGCCCCCCTCTCATCACCACCACCACCACCCCCCAGGGAGGTCTCTGAGGTCACTTCAGAGCTGCCTTGACCTCAGAGAACCAGAGGTGGTAGCGGATTCCCTGGGAATGTCTAGTCACGAGGAAGTCCTTCTAAATGAGAGCCTCAGGTCTGGGGAAGATGCCAGAACCGTCCCTTAAAAACAGAAGCACACGTTTGCTCAGGCGGAGTCTAGGGGCAGGACCTTGATCTCCTGGGGACGCTGTCACACACCTCCCCCAAGCCGGGCCAGGGCTGGGACCCCCTTACCTGTCCAGGGGCAGTGGCTGCTGCTGCGAGGTCTGAGCATATCGGCAGCTGCAGGCTCTGTGCTGTCTGTAATTGCAGAAGTAAGGAAATAGCTCACATCACTGCCAAGTCACCCCCAGGAGGAAATGCCATGACCCCAGGGCCCCATCAGCGGAAAGGACATGCTACAAAACCTCGAGTTGGGTCACCCAGGCCCTGGGTGCCACTTGGAGACTTCGCAGAATGAGGGGCAGGGTGGGGTGTGGGCAGCGGCCACCAGGAGAGAGTAAGGTGGGGGAGAGACACGCCGCCTAGCACGAGTGTGAGCAAGAGGAGCTGTGAGTGAGAAAGGAGAATGTGAGAGTCAGGGGAGAGGGGTTAAGAGATGGAGAGAGAGAGAGGCCCACAGAGAGACAGGCAAATGTAAACAGAGACAGATGAGAGGGATGAGGAGAGTCGAGGACAAAACCCAAGGCAGTGACAGAGAAAAAGATGACACAGATAGTGAGAGGGCCTGCGTGTGTGCGTGCGTGTGTGTGTGTGTGCGTGTGCGTGTGTGTGCGTGTGTGTGTGTGTATGCATGAGAGACAATACAAAAGAAAGGGAGCAAAGGAGGAAAAGGAGAGGCAGCTGGAAAATAAAGAAGAAGAGAAGGGAGGAACTCCTAAGAACTGCTGTGGTCAGTGCCATGGCCGGGCTGGGCCCCCCTGGTGGCCAAGGAGCGCCAAGACCAAGGAACCCATGGGCACACAGCCCTGCGGCGCTGGGCTGGCACAGGAGGAAGGGTCATAAGACCCCAGGCAGGAATCTGGCAGCGAGTGAGTCAGTGGGAACAGGAGAGGGTGAGCAAGTGTGGGCAACTGAGGAAGTAAACACAAGCAAAACTGAGTGAGCGTGTGTTTGTGTCAGAGTCCCATGTCAGAGACTGTGTGTGAACCGAGGTGAGGGATGGGCCCGATCTCCCTGCCTCAGTTTCCAGTCCATTTATCCACTCCTTCTTTCAACCAATAACCATTTATTGAGCTTGCAGGCCCCAGGCACTGCAGTGGACACTAAGGAAGTGAACCCTTCAGTCAACAGCCAACCCAACAGCCTCCTTATAGGTGGCAGGGGGCTGGGGTGGGGGGGTGGAACAGGCCTAGACAGGATCAGGGCCCCACATCAGGCAGGTGCCAAGCAGACCTAGGAGATCAGGCTCCTGATTCCCCATGCATGGTCTAGCCTCAACTCCTCCATTGGGGTCTGGACTGGCCCCTCCCACTCACTGGGACCCCACCTCACTGTTCCTTATTTAAGCCAAAAATGGATCTCAGAGGACAAGGCACCTCTAATATGTGGCTCAGCCCTGAGGAACTGGAGCCAAAAATCTGTCCCTCTCCCCCAACTCCAGCCCATCACATGCAGGTGAACCCACTCAAACCGCCTACACACAATCCTTGCACACTCAGTACAAACCAGCATACAGAGACACCCCGACACACACACACTCACCTACACACTCACAGACTCGGGTGCTGCATCTGTCACACCCCCTAGCTCACACCTGCCCAGGGTTGCTCATTCACACTCTCCTCAGATCCCAAGATGCAGTAGGCCTCCCAGCCGGCCCCGTTTGGTCATCCCTCCTCGTCTCCCTTGGAGGCATTTTGAGCCTTGAGTGCCTGAGACACAAAAGGACGTGGTGGTCTGTTCATCGTGTTTAACTGTCACACAAACTGCCTACCTGAGTCGGGTCCTAGCTCTGCTCCCCAATTCAGACCCTCTTCCTCCAGCCTGGCTTCACCTTCTCAGCCGCCCCCCAGCCACCACTCCAGGAACCGCCATGCCAGGAGGGACAGAGGGGCCTCTGGTATCAACCTTGACCTCAGACTACAGGACAGCTGGCTCGACCCCAGGCTCACGATTGGCTTTCAGAGGTCCTCGTGTAAGTGCATGGAGCAGTCACAGTTCAGCACCTCTCTGAGATGATCAGTAATCAGGGCAGGTAGGCAGAGGTTATTATCCACATTTTACAGATGAGGAAACTGAGGTTGCCTCCGCTCTCTCACCTACATCCATGCTGTTACCAATTCTATCTGTTCTGCTTTAACATATTTCCAAATCTGAACCTAATCAAGCCTTTAGCTCCAACCTTCAATTTGTAGGAAATATGGCTGACAAAGGAACAAATTAATAGGCATTTCAGGAAATCAATCAGTCAAATCCATAATGTGGGATCAGGACATTCTACAGGAGAACTGATGCAGTTCCTTCAACAGATCAACTACATGCGGAGGGAGCAGGGTATGGGGAATGGAGACAGGACTTTTAATCCAGGAATCTCTAAGTTAAAAGAGACTTAAGAGACATAGAAATCAAATTCAGGGACTTCCCTGGCAGTCAGTGGTTAAGACTTGGTGATTCCACTGCAGAGGGTGTGGTTACATGAGAAAATGTTCATATATATGGACATATTTAAGGATGGAATTACAGGGAATTGCTTTAAAATATTACAGTAAAATAAGGAGAGAGAGAGAAAGGAGTGGAGGGGAAAGGAGGGAAGGGAAGAGAAGGATGAAAGGAACAAAGAAAATAAAAAGAGAGAGAGGCAGAATATTGAATCTAGGGGATGGGGACTGTGTAGGCTGAATAATGGCCCATGAAAATAGGTTCCGTGGTGTTGGAGAAGACGCTTGAGAGTCCCTTGGACTGCAAGGAGATCCAAAAAGTCTATTCTAAAGGAGATCAGTCCTGGGTGTTCATTGGAAGGATTGATGCTGAGGCTGAAACTCCAGTACTTTGGCCACCTCATGCGAAGAGCTGACTCATTGGAAAAGACTCTGATGCTGGGAGGGATTGGGGGCAGGAGGAGAAGGGGATGACAGAGGATGAGATGGCTGGATGGCATCACCAACTCAATGGACGTGAGTCTGAGTGAACTCCGGGAGTTGGTGATGGACAGGGAGGCCTGGCATGCTGCGATTCATGGGGTCGAAAAGAGTGGACATGACTGAGTGACTGAACTGAACTGAACTGAATCCCTGGAAGCTGTATACTTTATCTTACATGACAAAGATTTTGCAAGTATCATTAAATTAATACTCTTAAGATGGGGAGATTATCCTAGATTATCCAAGTGAGCCTTAATGTAGTCACCAATATCTGAGTAAGAGAGGAAAACTGGATACAGACAGAAGAGGAAAAGGCAATGTGGCCATAGAGGCAGAGTGACAGCCACAACCCAGGAATGCCGCAACCACCAGAAACTGGAAGAGGCAAGGAAGGGACTCCTCCCTGGAGCCTCTGGAGGGAGCACAGCACTGACTCTTCGTCCATCGAAACTGATTTTAGGGGGATTCCCTGGCTGTCGAGTGGTTAAGACTCTGAGGTTTCATTGCTCAGGGCCCAGGTTCGATCCCTGGTTGAGGAGTGCTGTGTCGTTCAGTCCAAAAAAAGAAGAAAAGAAACTGATTTTGGAATTCTGGTCTCCAGAACTGTACGAGAATAAATGTGTGCTATTTTAACCCACCAAGTTTGTGGTCATTTGTTACAGCAGCTATATGAAACTAATCCAGGTATACAGAGATTTATTACACTTCCCTCTCTTCTTGTGTGTTTGGAAACTTTCCTAATAAAGTTGTGCTGTGCGTGCTCAATTCACACTACCTATGCAACAGTCTTGCCAAGGAAATAGAAACAGAATTAGCAAGTTCAATTACCAGTTTACAGAATATACATAAAAGGAACAGATCATAGGGATATCCACAGCAAATTCAGACTGCAGTGAATGCACAGAACAAACCATCTGGCTTCTCCAACAAATTATACAGGAGAAAATGATAATGGAAGAACCTACAGATTAAATGAGAATTAAGAGACATAGCAACCAAATTGCTGTGTGTAAGCCTGTTTTGGATCTCAATTCAAACAAATGAGAGAGAGAGGAGCAAAAAAAGAAAAAGAGGAATTACAAAACAATCAGAAATTTGAACACACTGGATATTCAACTATATTAAGGAATTAATGTGGATTGTTAGGTTAATGATTTCACGATTGTGTTAAAAGAATTCTTATCTTTTAGAGATACATATGAAATATAGAAGGCTTCCCTGGTGGCTCAGCGGTACAGAATCCACCTGCCGATGCAGGAGATGCAGGTTCAATCCTTGGGTCAGGCAGATCCCCTGGAGAAGGAAATGGCAACCCACTCCAGTATTTATGCCTGGGAAATCCCATGGACAGAGGAGGCTGGCAAACTACAGTCCATAGGATTGCAAAGAATTGAACACGACTTAGCAATTAAATAACAACAACAATATGAAATATTTACAGATGAAATTATGTATTTGGGGTTTGCTTCAGAATAAAATGGGACGTACTTCAACTGAAAAAAAAATGGGTTGATAATTGTTAGTGTTGGTTGATGGTACCTGAAGTGAAGTGAAGTGAAGGTCGCTCAGTTGTGTCTGACTCTTTGCAATCCCATGGACTATAGCCTGCCAGGCTCCTCTGTCCATGGAATTCTCCAGGCCAGCATACTGGAGTGAGTTGCCGTTCCCTTCTCCAGGGGATCTTCCCAACCCAGGGATTGAACTCGTCTCCCTCATTGCAGGCAAATTCTTTACTGTCTGAGCCACCAGCGAAGCCCTCAGAACTTTTGAGTAGAAAGTTAAATCACCGCCATGAGTTAAATGACAAGAATGTTTGTCATATATTCCTGACGAGGTCTACATTTTTTACATATGTAAATACTTTTCATACTATGATTTCACAAGTATGTTAAAAGAGTTCTTATCTTTTAGAGACACATACAAAAGATATAGGGCTTCCCTGGTGGTCCCTGGTGGCTCAGCAGTAAAGAATCTACCTGCCAATGCATTTTCAAACTATGGACAGAGGTTCATGACATTGTACAGAAGGCAGTGATCAAGACCATCCCCAAGAAAAAGAAATGCAAAAAGGCAAAAGGGTTGTCTGATGAGGCCTTACAAATAGCTGAGAAAAGAAGAGGAGCTAAAGGCAAAGGAGAAAAGGAAAGATATACCCATCTGAATGCAGAGTTCCAAAGAATAGCAAGGAGAGATAAGAAAGCCTTCCTCAGTGATCAGTGCAAAGAAATAGAGGAAAACAATCAAATGGTAAAGACTAGAGATCTCTTCAAGAAAATTAAAGATATCAAGGGAACATTTCATGCAAAGACGGGCTCAATAAAGGACAGAAATGGTATGGACCTAACAGAAGCTGAAGATATTAATAGCTGGCAAGAATACACACAGTTATACAAAAAAGATCTTCATGACCCAGATAATGACGATAGCGTGATCACTCACCTAGAGCCAGACATCCTGGAATGCGAAGTCAAGTGGGCCTTAGGAAGCATTTCTATGAACAAAGCTAG